>NC_058098.1:100837500-103337500 GCF_020171115.1 Neogale vison | reverse complement strand
GACGCCAGGGCCATTGTGCCAGAGAGCTTGGAGCCGTGGGTTGTTTCAAGACTCAACCTAGAAGTGGCTCATTTGCATGAGTTCTTGAAAATAACAGCAGTGTCCCAGTTACGTGCATTCTTGACATTCTAAAAGTGGCTTCAGCAAAAATACTCCAGCTCATTAATGCCAGTTAGCCGGGTTATGTGCACTTTCCTTGCACGTACACGTAAGTTGTATGCTTTTACCTGTGTGCGTCTCAGACGCACAGGCACACAGCTGGGCACGATGATCACACGGTCTTACTAATCAGGTCATTCCTGTGACACATTTGCCCTTGCTTATAGGTGTACCTGTGCACAAACACACACGCACTGACCTGACGTATAAACTGATCTGTGCAAGAGAAGGAGCTTTGAGAAGGATCCCCTGCTGCCAGCCCTGTGGGGGGTGACCGCAGGGGTGGCGCCTCGGATATCTGGAAGATACTAAATCCAGTCTGAGATGTGGCGAGTGGTCAAGTTCAGGCAGTGACATTCACCGGAAAAGCAGTTTGTGGTGATAAAAGAGCAGCCCAGGGCTGGCTTGAGGATAAGTGACCAGGAGCACAGATGAGGTGACAGAATAACAAATAAATGTGTGGCATATTCTTCTCGGTATTTCTACTGGTCAATGCCTCTGGGCGAGACTGCACGATAGAAAAGGTTCTCACAGTGAAGCCAAGAAAACCTTGTTCTGAAGTTCAGTCCTTCTGGCCTGTCCTCACATGAATCACCCCCTCACACGCTTTTGGGAGGATTACCTGCATAACATGTATAAAGCTGTTGTTACTTCGAAGTCTTTCAACAAAGTCTTTCCTTCTCTGGCTCGAAACCGCTTTCCGTGTCTTGAAGGTGCCACCCAGAGACAGGTCAAGGAGACAAGATCGCGCGGGGTGTCCCAAACAATTCAAATATACATCCCAGAGTGATAAAGGTTGAGAAATCTTTCTCTTTTCACCACTTTTGGAACTAGTTAACTTCCCAGGGAGCATGAGCAACAGCCAGAGAGAACTGACTTCCACTGTCTCCGATCTTAAAGTCGATGGGATGAGACTGTGCTCTTGCTGGGGGGCTAAGGCAGCCGTTGATGGACTTTCCATAGGAAACCCACAAATACTGACACATGCAGGAAAATCATGTAAGAGGTAAGAAGAAACAGGGTACCTGGGTGGCTCAGTGGGTTAAAGCCTCTGCCTTCGGCTCAGGTCATGAGCCCAGGGTCCTGGTATCGAGTTCCGCCTTGGGCTCTCTGCTCAGCAGGGAGCCTGCTTCCTCCTCTCTTTCTGCCTGCCTCTCTGCCTACTTGTGATCTCTGTCTGTCAAATAAATAAATAAAAATCTTAAAAAAAAAAAAAAAAAGGTAAGAAGAAACTCTTCCGGCAGAATATTTATCAAAACAGCATGGAGCCTCACGCGGTCTTGTGTCTTGCCTTCTGCTGGGCAGTGGTGAGGACTGATCATGGGCTCTGAGTGAGCTGGGGGAGGAACTTTAAGGCAAAACAAAGATAGAGCCAAGTTCCAGAAAGCATTTAACATGCTAGGACCTCTTTCCTCTAAGCACTTTTATGTTTATTAACTCATTTAACCCTCATAAAAACTCTGTAAGGTACGTACTACTACATCTGGAGAAACAAGGCACAGAGAAGTTAAGCAACTTCTCAGAGTCACACAGCTAGTGAGTAACTGAGCCAAATATAGACTCAAACACAAGCAGCCTACCTCCCAGTCTGTGCTCCAAACCGTGATGCCATGGCTCCCATTGTAATTGGGCAAAGAAGTTTGAAGTCTTTTCAGATTTAATGCTGCAGGGATGAAAGACCTAAAAGTGAAAGGCAGAGCTATAAATCTTTTTACAGTGAATACAGAACAATATCTTTATGTTCTTGAATAGGAGGGATTTTTAAATGAGACCCCCTCCCCAGCCCCCAAAGCACTAACTCTTAGGGAGAGACTGATAATTTCATCTGTGTATTAAAACTAAAAACTTTTGTTCAGCAAAACACATCAACAAGAAAGTGAAAAGCCAGACCCTGGGGTGGGAAAGATATTTTCAACAATTATCATTACAAAAGGCTAGTGCCCAGAATACGTAACCAACTCCTTCAAATTATTAAGAAAAAGATAAACAAGTCAAAAGAAGAATCAGCAAAGGATTTCAACCCACTCTTCATAAAAGGAAAATATAAATGGCCAGTAAATATGTGAGAATGTGCTTAATTTCATTAGTCATCCAGGAAATGCAAAAGAAAATCACCATGGAGTATCATTAAGACTCAACCAGACTGGCTAAAATTAAACACTTTGAAATACCAAATGCTGATGAAATGTGGAGCAGAGGAAATTCTCCCTCACGCTGGTAGGAACGTAAAGTGGTACAAACACCTTGGAGAACTGCAATCGATGATCTTTACTCTTTATGATCCAGGGCATCATTTTCTGGGTATAAAGCTAGAGAAATGTGTGGGGCACCTGGGTGACTCAGTGGGTTAAAGCCTCTGCCTTTGGCTCAGGTCATGATCTCAGGGTCCTGGGATGGAGCTCTGCATCAGGCTCTCTGCTCAGCGGAGCCTACTCCCCTCCCCCCCTCCGCCTGTCTCTATACCTACTTGTGATCTCTGTCTGTCAGATGAATAAAATCTTTAAAAAAAAAAAAAAAGCCAGAGAAATGTGTGCATAAGAGCACCATGAAACATATATCAACAATAAGCAATGTTTATAACAGCTTTATTCCTAAATGTCCCAAACTAGAAACTACCTAAGTGTCTATTAACAGAGGAATGGATAAATTATGGGCATACAACTGAATATTATCCAGCAGCGAAAGGAGATACACACAAGGGAAAACATGAATATTACAAACCTAACAATGAGGATTGAACAATGAGCAATGAACACCAGAAAAGCCCCAACACTTCTAGTGATGGTATCCACCTCGAACATTCTCCCTAATAAAACACACTTGCATGATTTTACTTGGGGAATTCTGGGGACAGAGTCACATCTCAGGACAAGCTCTGCTGTCATGTGGGCTTCCTTTCTCTGAATTGCTTCCGTCTGTTGTCCATCTCTACACCTCTCCAGGAATAGAGAAATTTCCATAAGATGACCTCTGTGCCAGCTACTAGTCTTCATTCTTCACATTTATTATTATTATTATTTTTTAAAATTTATTTGATAGATCACAAGTCGGCAGAGAGGCAGGCAGAGAGAGAGGGGGAAACAGGCTCTCTGCAGAGCAGAGAGCCGGATGTGGGGCTCGATCCCAGGACCCTGAGATCCCAACCCAAGCTGAAGGCAGAGGCTTCAACCCACTGAGCCACCCAGGCACCCCCACATTTATTATTTTATTCAATCTCCATGGAACACCACAAAGGATCCAATTGCATTATGCTCATTTGCCAGTGAGAAAACTGAGGCACAGAACAGCTAGGCAACTGGTCTAAGGTTGCACAGCTGCTAAGTGGCAGAGTTCAGATTCAAACACAGGCCGTCAGATTCCAGAGCCCATGATCTTGTTCCTGACTTTACCATCTCCCATTAAAGCATTTCTTCTAGACACATATAGAACTCTACAGAAAAGGGACTTCATTGATTAAAAACCTCTTCATTTCTTTTTGTAAATATGTGTACTTCTAAATTTTGCATTGAATAGTCAACATTAGGAATATTCAAGATTGGAAACATTGTATTTTATTGACTCCAAGACACCATTGATGGAAACATGCACCATTATTTTGTTCATCATTTAAACTATGACACAAGGTCTTAGTGGTAGGGCAGCATGACCCATGACTTGGTTACATTGTTTTAAATTTTGCTTAACAAATTTCAAAGGTCTGGGCAATCTCTCTTGCCTTCAGTCTCAGTAACAAAATATATGTGGCTTTATCCTGGTCTTCCAAAGAGTTTGTTTGTTAGTTTCAAGAAATATATATATATATATATACATATATAAAATAGCACTTACTCCTTCAATGTCAAATGTTTGCTTTACTAATATCACATTGATACTGTGCTGCTCTGTTTTCTCCTTTTCTGAAAACACAAGAGGCATTTCACTGCAGTGTTGAATTCTTGTACATTTTGGAGGATTTTTTTTTGTCCCTTTTGATTAAGGAAATGTTGAAACATACAAAAAAAGTGGAAAGAATAGAACAATGAACACCCATGAATCTATTCTCTAACCTCAACAATCACCAACATTTTACTCTTCTGGTGTGAAGACGTTTTAAGCTTTAATTAAACTCAGTACTTGAGCAAAGACAGTGGAACCAACTCAGACATGCTGGGGTACGTGGACAACAACCTCCACTATAATTGACTCCTGGCTGGGAGAGATGGTGCCCACCATCTCTGCAAGGTACAACTTGACTTCTTAGATCAGGAAGGCCTTTAGCAACCCACGGATGGCCTTTGTGGAGCCTAACTGGAGAGAGCCCAGGGCTTCTTTTCTTCCGAGGAGACTGGGTCATTCCCCTGGGCCTGAGGATGTGTGTCTAGCTCAGATCTGGTCTTCTAGGGGCATGTGAGTCCAGTCCAGACTTGTTGCTTCTGTGAGCCAGAGGGCTTGTTGTTTGCAACCTGAACCAGGTTCTAAGTCCCCTCTCTTGTCCTGAGGTCCTACCACTTGGCCTCAAGAACTTGCCTTTCTTCTTCCTTGCCTTTTGTCCTGGTCGCTATCCTCCCTTCTGCCAAAGCATGTCCCTGGATAGATATCTTGTTAACAGATCTCTGTAGGCCTGGACAGGGGCCCCTAAATCTGTGAATTCTCATGTCATGTACTCTGTACTAGGTTTGCAAGGCTGGGCATGCTTGACTGAGTGTCTGAAGCTCGGAGAGGACAATGGGGCCAATAGATGCCTTCTCTAGGCTCTGACCTGGTGGGGCTGCTATGTATGGGAAGAACAACCCTGGCAGGAAGCAGTCTGAGCAGATGCCTCTTTAGGTCAGGATTTTCATCCATAGTGTCAGAGGAGAGCGTGATAGGGCAGAGGAGAGAGGTCCTAGAGGGTCAGGCAACCAGAGTTCTGGGCCCAATGCCCATGACCAGTTGTCAGTGGCTGTGATACCACACATACATCCAAGGCATCTTACTGCTTCAGTACCCTGTGGCCAGCCGTCAGCTTCTGTTTCCATTTGTCTGCAGGCTTTCTCCAAGCATCCATGGAAGGCCCCTCTGCCCACACTGTCCCAGCAGCCTTCAACCAATGACCCTTGGGAGTAGGTATTCAGCACTCCAGCTCCCTCACTGCCTGGGTGGGATCACTCTGAGGACTCTGTTCTGCTCCATTTTCAGAATTTCCTCATGGAAGTAATCTTCTGGTATCCACTGGTTATTTGGACTGTGAACACAGCCTTTACGGGCCACCTTCTCTTCTTTGGCTCATTTTTCCAGGACTGTTTTCTTGCATTTCTTAAACTACTTGCATTCAAATCCTTGTTTCAGGGTCTATTTCTTGGGGGGACCAAAACCAAGAGAATGGACAGGTAGATTGGTTAATTTCCTCAGGTCCAAGGTTTCCCACCTGTTAGGTAGTAGCAAAGTTTCCAAGTATGTTGTGGTGTTGAGTTTCCTGGGCATTTTTGCAGGTACTGTCTTATTTGGTCAGACCTGTGAGCAGGCAAGGTCTTAGTGTCCTATTTTGCAGATGCGGAATGAGAGGACATGAGAGGGTTTGTAAGTTGTCCAGGGCCCCTCCACGGGGAAGTGGCTGAGCTGAAACCGGAGCACAGGTGCTTGAACTCTGAGACCACTTTCCAGTGGTTTCCTTTCCAGTGTTTCCTGGTCTTCGCGGTTCCCTTCCAAAAGTTGTTCTTCTATTTCGAGTCCAAGAAAAAGAGTTTAGTGTTGGAGACAGATTTCATCATCTGGGCTTCGTCCTTTGGGATTGTGTGGTCAGCCCTGGATGGGGGAAGTGCTCTCAGGGGTAAGTCTCTGGTACCCTGCACAGGCTCAAAGCCTTTTCCATACGTCTCCTGAGGGTGCTAAGCTCCCGGGACCACTGAGCCTTTAGGAATACATTCACATCCCATGATCCCACCTAGTGGCAGTTCTCTCCTATTGGTTTTGGGTCATCAGCCTCAGTGTCATGGTAGAACCATGTCAGGGGGGTGATCTATACTGGTTCCACATCTCCACTTGGTTGTGTCTTCCTAGCAACATTAACTTGCTCTTGGTACTGACTCTTGGCAAGGCCTTTGTCTTATGATGTCCTGGGCAGAAGGTCATTAAGTTCTGGAGTAAAGAGGGAATGTGTCCAATGGAGGGCAATTTCCCCAGTAAGACAGTAGCCTTATTATTATCCCATCCTAAGGGGACAATATTTGGACCCCTTTGGACCCCAGCCTTACACCTCTAACCTGACTCCACATCCCACCCAGTCTCCAGGCAGGAAAACCAAGTATAGCTCTTTGAATTTACTTAACTTCCTAGGACTTTTTTTTCTTTTTAATTTAAATTCATTTAGCCAGCATATAATACAGTGTTAGTTTTTGATGTAATGTTCAGTGATTTATTAGTTGCATCTAACACCCAGTGCTCATCACATCGCGTGACCTCCTTAATGCCTATCACTCAGTTACCCCATCCCCTACCCACCTTCCTTTCTGCAACCCTCAGTGTGTTTCCTGGAGTCAAGAGTCTCTCATGGTTTGTCTCCTCTGATTTCTTTCCATTCATTTTTCCCTCCCTTTCCCTATGATCCTCCATGCTGTTCCTTATATCTCACATAAGAGTGAAACCATATGATAATTGTCTTTCTCTGATTGGCTTATTTCACTTAGCATAATCCCCTCTAGTTCCATCCATGTCAATGCAAATGGTAGTATTTATCCTTTCTGATGGCTGAGTAATATTCCATGGAGTATATATACTATGTCTTTATCCATTCATCTGTTGAAGGATAGTTCGGCTCCTTCCACAGTTTGGTTATTGTGGACATTGCTGCTATGAACATTGGGGTGCAGGTGCCCCTTCTTTTCACTATATTTGTACCTTTGGGGTAAATACCCAGTAGTGCAATTGCTGGATCATGGGGTAGCTCTATTTTTAACTTCCTGAGGAGCCTCCGTACCATTTTCCAGAGTGGCTGTACTAGCTTGCATTTCCACCAATAGTGTAAGAAGGTTCCCCTTTCTCTGCATCCTCGTCAAGATTTGCTGTTTTCTGTCTTGTTAATTTTAGCTATTCTAACTGGGGTAAGGTGCTTTCTCTTTGTGGCTTTGATTCATATTTCCCTGATGGCAAGTTATATGGAGCATTTTTTCATGTGTTTGTTTGTGTATCTTCTTTGGAGATGTGTCTACTCATGTTTTCTGTCCATTTCTTGACTGGATCATTTGGTTTTTGGTTGTTGAGTTTGAGAAGTTCTTTATAGATCTTGGAAACCAGCCCTTTATCTGTTATGTCATTTACAAATGTCTTCTCCCATTCTGTAGGTTGCCTTTTAGTTTTGTTGATGGTTTCCTTTGTCATGGAGAAGGTTTTACCTTGATGAAGTCCCAATAGTTCATTTTTGCTTTTGTTTCCCTTGCCTTTAGATATGTGTCTTGCAAGAAGTTGCTGTGGCTGAACTTACTTGGACTTGTTGACTTCTTTCCCTCCTTTGTTCATGGAACACTCCTTCATCCCACCAGCTTTGTTACCTCTGCTCCTTATTCTTTATTTCATGCTCTCCCTTATTTTTGGAAGGTGACAAAAATATAACCAATCTCATTTTGATTTGGCATCCCTTAGGACAAGCTTACAGACACTCCCACCCCCACCTGTTCCTGGCTATTGCAGGTAACCCTTTCCCCAGAGCCAGCTGTAGCTACGAGAGCCTGGTCAGGTGTTAATTTCTTGGCCTGCACCTGTGTGGGCCCAGGCATGATCATCCACATTGAGTATCTGAAAAGGTATCATAGATCACTTAGGTAGACTTTACATCTCTGGAAGGAAGCATCAAAGACTATGTTGATGAGCCTTTGCAAACTCAAACCTATCTGGATGAGCTTTTTAAAATTTCATGGGCTGTTTTTATTTTGAGAAATTATTTTTGACCACTGGCCATGATCATGAGCAGGTGATGGACAGTCAGTGATGACTGAGGGAAGTTTCGGCCCCCACCCAGTAATACCTATGCCTGTTAGCCTGAAACTCTGACATCAGTGTGGGGTTCATGTTGAGTCAACAGAGCCCATGTCAAGGTTGCAGTACTATCAGGAAGGGGTAGCACTGGAGTGACTTTTGGTCTTAATTACCTTAGCAAGCATGCAGTGAATCACGATTCTTAGAGTGAAGGGCATTTCCCAGGAGGTTTAATGATGAGATTAGAATCAATCAGTCACTTAGAGAGACGTGAGGGAGCAGACACAGGTAAGGACAGGTAAATTTTGAGGGGAGGGAAGGAGTTAGTGAGGTTAGAGTGTAGGATGCTGCTCATGGGGGCAACATAGAAGGGTTGCCTTGGTTAGCAAAAGGGCAGAATAAAGGCCCCGAACATTGGAGGGTAGGGGACAGAAGGCACTAGGGGCCACCAAAGGTGATTCTTTACAGTTTTGCCTCAGATCAGCACTTGCCTTGATCTATCTTGTCCAAGTTTTATATTAGTCCTTCCCACCTATCTGCGAGTTGTGCCACCTCAATTTTTTTCCTATTCACAGCAGTGCAGAAAAGGCAAACATCAGAAACAAGCAGAAATCAAAATGTAATATTCAAGTCACCTCTTTCTTGGCTCTAGCATGGGAGAAATCCAGAATTATTGCAAGGATCCAATAAGATCATGTGTCTACAGTGTTTTGTAAACTGTAGGCAAAGGTCCAGTTGAATTTTCTTGGAAAAACACTTCCCTTTGCACTGTCAGTCACTCTCACCTTTCGAAAATTAGCCAAAGATTTCACATCTTTTTGAGGTAACCAGACGCCTCTTTGGGTTTTAGAAAATCTGAGTGAGAAATTATAATTCTACCGGGCCTGTAGGCAGCTGTTATTTTTCCCCCTTGGACACTCACCTGGAAGAACCTGTCCAAGGTGTCATGTCTGGGGAGGTTCGGAGGAGAGGGTAATGCGCGCGAGGAGGCAGACAGTGGCTCATCAACAGCCCTTCAGACAGGAGAGGCTGTGTTGCCCGAGACCTTTTGTTTGGTGCTCGCTCAGCCTGCAGCAAAAAACCTTTCCCAATTTGTGGGGTGCACAATGGCAGGCATTGTTGCCCACGAATCCTCTGCAAATGTCAAACCCATTATCAGGCTGAGGAAGGCAGGTTTTAATTGAGTTTTTCCTCCAACCTTCTGCCCTCCACAGCTATAACAGGACCACTTGTGCCATCGTGGCCTTTTTATAAGACCCAGACTGGAAAAAGCAAATGATCTCTAAAGAATGTTTGGACAGGAATAAGTCTGAACTTGAAGGGTTTTTTTTGTTATTGTTGTTGTTTTTTGTGTTTTTTTTTGTTGTTGTTGTTTTGTTTTGTTTTGTTTTTTAAAGTCCCTGTATCTTCTTGTGGCTGACATTTCTTGCTCACAGATAAGGACATGATCCATCACAATAGGTCTTCAATGCAGGTAAAAAAGAAAATGTAAGCAAGAAAGGCCGAGGGAGAATCAGGCTGACACTTTAAAGGGCATGTCCTGGTAACTCTATAAAGGCACTTCAACTCTCTCTCCTGTCTTAAACACCACCCTTCCCACCCCATCCCACCCTCTTTCAACTCTGAATTTTCTTTCTCCCTTGGCCAAGCTTCTGAAACAATATAATTTTTACTTGCCTTTATTTTTACTTTCCAAAGCTTGCCCACGCATTTGGGCTAGTTCATTGGCCTTGCCCTTGCCATTTCACCAATGGCTTCCCAATTAGAATTCATTTATTCTCTCTGGCCCCACTTCTGCCTTATCTCAGGCTGCCGTCATTTCTTGGTCGGATCATTTCAACAGCTTCCTAACTTGTCTCCACATCCTGTATCTTGCCCCTTTTGAACCCATTCTTTTCACTGTCTCCAAAGGGATCCTCAAAGGCACTTCAGGACCAGAAAGAGGTTCTGAATCCTCTCACTTGGTTTATAGGGCCATCTGGATACAACCATTCCCCACCGTGCCCCCTACTGCCTGCCAGTCCCTTGTCACATGTGGTGCTCTCTCAGTACTGATTTATTTGTAATTTCCCTACCTCGCTCTGTTGTTCCTTTTTCAGGATCTTTGCCTGGCTGCTTCCCCTGTCAGAAATGCTCTCCCATGTTGCTAGGCTGATTCCTTCCCACTGCTGCAGTGTTAGCATAGACTTCCCTGGCTCCTGGAAGCCCTCTCTGTTCCCGTAAGTCTAGAGTCTGTGCCTGCCCCTTATGTGCTCCTGGCATTGTGTCCCCCCCCCAACTTTTTTCACACTGCACTTACTATTCACTTGCTCCTCCCCCTTCTAGAGAGTGAGCACCTCAAAGGTCTCTGAAGCAGACTCTAGCATTAGGGTTCAAAGATAAGTGATGTTCTAGGGGCGCCTGGGTGGCTCAGTGGGTTAAGCTGCTGCCTTCGACTCAGGTCATGATCCCAGGGTTCTGGGATCGAGTCCCGCATCGGGCTCTCTGCTCAGCAGGGAGCCTGCTTCCTCCTCTCTCTCTCTGCCTGCCTCTCTGTCTACTTGTAATCTCTGTCTGTTAAATAAACAAATAAAATCTTAAAAAAAAAAAAAGTGATAAGCGATGTTCTAAAGGCAGTGTTTCCTGGGGAGCCGGACAGCAAGGGGGAGGAAACCAAGCAAAGACCTGTCCTCAAGGAACATCTGGGAGGATGACCCCAGCCTGGTCCTTCAGGGAGCTCTGGAGTGTAGGTGATGCTCCAGCATCGCTCTATGGGAGCAATGGGCTGTGGCATCCCCACATGTGTAGGTCACTGGCCAAGGGTTGCCGTAGATAAAGTAAACCCCCACAGTTCCAGCTCTCCTGTGTGTGAGTGTGAGGATAAGCCTGTCAGTGGGGCTGTCTCACTGCTGAGTATTAGAAGCAAAAGGGATACTGAAGGACAGTGCATTGCTACAGTGACCGAAAGTGATCCCATAGGGCACAGGTAGAGCATTGACATCGTCACTACAGTCACATTCCTTGTGTGGCACCGTTCAGCAAATGTCCCAATGTCCACAGTGCCTGGTACATGGAAGGTATGCGGTGATTTTTCTTTTTGTTTTGTTTTTTAAGATTTTATATACATATAAAATCTAATATATATTTTTAATATATTTATATATGTGTACGTAAATATGTATTTATAGAGAGTAAGCCAACAAGGGGAAGAGAAGAGGGAGAGGGAGAGAAAGAATCCCAGACCGGCTCTGGGCTGAGCACAGAGTCCCACAGGGCTTAGTCCCAGTACCTGGAGAACATGACCTGAGCCAAATCAAGAATCGGACGCTTAACCAAGTGAGCCACCCAGGTGCCTCTGCAGTGATTTATTGTTTAATTGGATGGATGAGGATTTTTCAGTTCATGACATTTTAAACTATTCAAGTCTCCTTCCTTAAAGGTATCTCTTCCAGGGGCTTTTGAGGTATCATTTTAACCCCTGCTTCTCCTCTTCCCATTCCATTCTGCCCTGTGTCCCTTCTTGGTTCATCATCCCCTGCTTGTTTTAAGCACTGGTGTTCACGGGTTATGTCCTCAGTCCTCTTCTTGGTTCACCCTCCGTGAGTGGTGCTCTTACCTCCGCATATTGTTTAATTATAATTTATATCCTAATCATGCCCCATTCATATTTGATTCATTTATTTAACAAATATTCCTTTTTTAAAAATTTTTTCTTTTCAGTATAACAGTATTCATTGTTTCTGCACCACACCCAGTGCTCCACGCAATCTGTGCCCTCTCCAATACCCACCACCTGGTTCCCACAACCTCCCACCCCTGCCCCTTCAAAACCCTCAGATTGTTTTTCAGAGTCCATAGTCTCTCATGGGTCACCTCCCCTTCCAATTTCCCTAAACTCCCTTCTCCTATATTTCTGAGAGTATATTGCTGACTATGTGTCAACTACTAGCCTAGGTTCTTAGGATACAACATTGACAAAGCATACTCAGATTGGTCTTTGGAGAGCTTTCACTCTGGTAGCAGAGTGGGAAGGGGGGCAGACAATATGCGATAAGCATAAGTAAATAAGAAAATTATGAAATGCCTTGAAGGGAAAAGGAAAAGCAAAGGGGGATGAGCAGGATGGAAGTGCTGAGGACATGGAGGGCAGGAGGAGGTTATGATTCAGCTGAGACGAGCACTGTAGTCCTCACTGAGAAGGTGACTTTCTCGCAAAGCTTTGAAGGAGCTGAGGGATCAGCTGTACTGCTGTCTGTGGGAAGAGCATCCAGGAAGAGGGATCAGCTGTACTGCTGTCTGTGGGAAGAGCATCCAGGAAGAGGGATCAGCTGTGCTGCTGTCTGTGGGAAGAGCATCCAGGAAGAGGGATCAGCTGTGCTGCTGTCTGTGGGAAGAGCATCCAGGAAGAGGGATCAGCTGTGCTGCTGTCTGTGGGAAGAGCATCCAGGAAGAGGGATCAGCTGTACTGCTGTCTGTGGGAAGAGCATCCAGGAAGAGGGATCAGCTGTACTGCTGTCTGTGGGAAGAGCATCCAGGAAGAGGGATCAGCTGTACTGCTGTCTGTGGGAAGAGCATCCAGGAAGAGGGAACTAACAGTACAAATGCGCTGAGGTGTATTCTTTTGAAGTTCAAGGAATGGGGAGGAGGAGAGTGTGGCTAGAGCAGAGTGATCTCAGGGAAGAGAAGTTGGAGATGAGTTCAAATGGAAATTGGTGGTGGTGGGGGAGGGTATATCATGTAGGGCCCAGAGCCCCATGGTAAAGACTTTGGCTTTTGATCTGAGTGATCAAGTAGCATTGCAGGGCTTTGAGCAAAGGTGTGACTTATAGCCCAGATATCCCTCTCCTGGCTCTAGACTGGTATATTTGATTGGTTTTTGGATCTCTCATGGGCATGTCAAGTTAAATGCAGTTGGTCTTTATCATTTGAAGATTCCATTTCTGTGAATTTATTTACTAAGTAAAATGTATTTGTAATCCTCAAATTAATACCTGGGATGCTTTTTCAGTCATTTATGGACATGGGCATAGCAGTAAACAATTTTGATAGCATGTTTCCAGCCAAAGTTGAACAAGGTAACACCTCACCTTCTTAGTTGAGCTCTCATACTGTAAACAAGTTTCCTTTTCACTGTCCATTCATTGCCATGTTTTTTGCCTTTTTGTGCATTTTCTTGGTGATTTGACTATTTAGAATGGCCCCCAACCTTAGTGCTAATGTGCTGTCTAGTGTTCCTAAGCACAAGGAGGCTGTGGCATGCTTTATGGAGAAAAGGCACATGTTAGATAAGCTTCATTCAAGCATGAGTTATGGTGATGTTAACTGTGAGTTCAATGTCAATGACTCAACAATATATATGAAACAAGGAGTCTTTAAAGAGAAATGCACATTAAACAACGTTATGTCTTGGTTAATTGATAAAAAGTTGTGGCCAGAGGCTTGTAGGAACTTAACCTTGCATTTCCCCTAGGAGCAATGGTTCAGTATTCATTAATTCAGTGTTTGCAAGGACAACAGACCACAACTACCATGAATAATGAGAAGTGACTGTATGTAAAACACAGTACTTATTTTTAGTTCCATCATTCACCAAAACATCCCAGCCAGATAGAATTCCTATATCCTTATTCCTTATATCAGATCAGTCTGAAGTTCCTCGTTACATCTTCTTCTTTCCATCTCCACTATCAAAGCCTTGTTTAGATTTTCATTTTGCCTGGGCTGATAGAGCAACCTGATTTTCCTGCCTGCCTCTAGTCCAGGCCAATTCAATTTCTCCTTCATACATCTTTCAGGGAGATCTTTCTAAAATGCAGCTTTCAACACATCATTTTTCTGCCAACGACCTTCAGGGGCTCCTTTTTTTCCCCCTCCATCAGCAATGACTTGGTACTTACTGCTAAATACCTGACTAGCCACCTTCCAACTTCTCAGGTGGCAGTGTGTCCAGCTCACCTGAGACACTCTTGCAGCATGTGGCCCAATGCCACTCACTGAGATGTATGCACAAGTCGCTGGATGGAGTTGTTGGCATCAACAGTTTACCTTTTGATCTTTCTTCCCTTGGACATACTTTTGAGGCAGGAGCCATCTTGCTAACCACAAAACAGAAATGAAACACAAAGGATAATGTTTCAGTTGTCTAATGCTGTGTAACGAATCATTCAAGACTTAAGGGCTTACAACAGTACCATTTATTTGCTCACAATTCTATCTGGCAGGCTAAGATAGGTGGTTCTTCTACAGGTCTTTCCATGGGATTGTGTACGATAGGGAATTGGCTAAGGGTTGGTGGGTCATGGACAGCTTCAACAATCATATGATTGGAGCCTCAGTGGAGATGTCTGGACAGGTTGTGGTTGGCTGGGCCTTTTTCTGTCTGGCTTCATTCCCCATCTGGTCTCTTTCTTCATTTGGTCTCTTTCTCTATCTGGTTTCCTTTTCTCTGGGAGGCGTGGACATTTCTACATGATGTTTTCAGGGGAAGATGATAACAGCAGATGCTTCAAGGTTCCTTGAGGATAAGGCTAAGAAATCACACAGAGAAACTTCTGCCATAGGCTATTAGTCAAAGTGAGTGACATGGCCAGTTCAGATTAAAGAACATGTATCCAGGGATGGGAGCAATTGTTGTGGTCATCTTCGCAAGCAATCTGCCATAGATGACAAAATCAGAGGATGGCAGGAGCCTGGGTCTCCATGGTTACTGTGAGCCCTGATGTCAGCACTGGATTGTCTATCTCTAGACTTCTTGTCACGTAAGAAATAGAAGTCTTATTTATTTAGCCCCTGGAATGGTTGTTTTTATCACATGGAACTGAACATATTCCTAACTGGTTCAGGTTGTTCTTAACTATGTTCTTATTGTACCTTAGTGGTTCCAATCAGTGGTTGAATTCACATAGGTAATTTATCACTAGTAATAAAGTGCCAAAATTTTTGAATAATTCATAGAGCTTAAAAAATAAATTAAGGTGGATTCAAGGTCCCACTTCTGAACTGCCCATCTCCTTTGTCATGGGGATAAAAGCCAGAGATACACTGTCCTGCAAAAGCAATCCATTGTCCTTCGTTTGTGCCTAATGTTAATATTCATAAGGGACTGTAGCTTTAGGTCCCCTTTGGCTTTATTGTGCTTCTCTCACTCCTATCCCCAAACCAGCCTCTTCCCTATTTATTTCTGAGAGCCCCCAAGAGTGCCTCCATGTGTATGCAAAGCACTCCCAATCGTCATTTGTTACTGTGGCTTTCGTGGCCCTGACAAACTCCGTGAGATACTGCTCTGAGCTACGACTATTTTCCCCTTGATGTTGCCTGGGGATCCTAAGACTTGGAGGGCCTCTGATGTTCTTCTGATTCCTCCCACCATCAGGCACTATTTATCCTCTTCACAGCACTGGCCCCTGTTAATTTCCCTTTCATCTCCTGAACAAGAAGGAAGATGCTCCCCTCTGGTTATACTTTATTTGAATGCCCCAGCAAGGTGGCCTGAATGCGAAAGTCTTACAGAGGAAGATTCTCTGCTTGAGCTAACTGTGATGAGACCACCCCTTTCCCCTCCCCCCTCGTTCTTGACACTGTTATGGGCAGCAACGCTGAAATACCTACTCCACCACTGACAGGCTTTGACCCTGCCCCAGTGCCAGAGGTTCAGCACCCAAGAAGTCCCTGGTACATTGAGAAGGATGTTCTCTTGTTGTTTTATTCAGACGTTGTTAAACAATTGCTTGGACCCTAGTTAGTGATACAACTTTTTCCCTTTAACCTTTTCCCTTTCTTAACGTTTTTGAATAGCAACTTCATGTATGTGATCAAAAGCAAAAAAAATCCAAGCAGTAGAAAAAGATACAACAAGGCAAAGCAAATCTCTCTAATCCTGAAATTCACTTCCTTGGTCTCCTTCATTTGAACAAACTTCCAGAGGAGTTTATGCATTCCTCATGAGTACACGATCCAGTCCTTCTAATTTATTAACACAGCTTCAGCTGAACCCGAGGCCCAGGTTAGCAGAGGTTCTGAAGAAGCTGCCACACCACATCCAGACCCCCATTCCACTCTGATCCTCAGGCTTTGTTTAATTTGGCCAGCCTCTTCCTTTTCTCACAGAAGCTTCCTTATTCATCTCTTCATTCCGTCTCTTGTCCTTTTCTCTCTCTGGTCTTATTGAGATAAAATCGACATACAACTCAGTTGTCTAAGTTTAAGGTGTGCCTTATAATGACTGGACATCCATATATTGTAATATGATTACCGAAATAAATGTAATTAACATCTATCTCCTTGTATCGTTACAAAAAACTCTCTTTTCCTCTTGGTGATGGGAAATTTTAAATTCTGCTCAGCAGCTTCAGATAGGCCCCACAGCCCATCTGCTGTCTTCTGAGGTCATCAGATATGTTAGCACATGTTCGGACCTCACGACTGGAGGGGGCTCAACTACTTTTCCTGGGAGGTTTGTGAGCCCTTATGCGGGAGTGAGAAGTCCCCTACTTCCAGCTTTCGGATACGACTGAGGACAAGCTCCAGCTCGTCCAGCACAGCTCCTGACATGTGTCCCAAGACCCCTCATTGTATAATTCCAGCTGCCTGGCCCGCCTTAATCCCCATCCCACCCTTACTCCATGTTCCCCCTCTAACATTATTCTGCAAGTCCTTCAGCCCAGAGGTTTCCCACTCTTGTGCCTTGGCAAAGGCTTTCCTTCTTCCTGGAATATGCTTTTTCTTTTGTTCTCTTTGGAAATTCCTATTTCTCCACCAAGACTAAACTTAACTGTTACTTTTTCGGTGCATGTCTTACATGATTTATTTCCCCTCCAAACCCCTAAGCTGAGGTCATTACATGGACTCTGGTCACTGCTGTCTCTGGCATTTATTCTGGTTATTCAAACAATCACACTGTGCTACAATTTTATTTTTGCTTATCTTTTTCTCTCCCATCAGTATTATGAGCAACTTGAGAATAAGTACTTGGTGTTAAAATTTATGCATGTCACATAGCTAGCCATCAACAAACTTTTCTTAAATAAGCTCTTGCATATAGTGTATAATTTTTGTACTTAGGCAGCTCTGGTGCTCACTGGAATTTGGAATCAAGTGAAAAAGGTTGGGAGCTCTTGTCCTACAGGGCTACAGCTCAAAGTTTCCTTTGCATGCAAGTGGGTGTCCCCTGTATCAGGGGACCAGCTTTAAATCCTCAACCATTCAGCGGTTGCAACAGTGGCCAGCCACTTAATCTCACTGAGCTTTGGTTTTCTTGTTGGAAAAAAAAGAGGATTTATAAATCTTACAGAGTTCTGGGAACTAATTGCAACTATGAGAAGCTGCTTGGAAGGGTGCTAGGCACCTACTGGGTGTTCAATACATGTTCATTTAGTGAATGAATAAATGAATGGGTGTATTAAGATCTCTCATGTTACAGTAACTGACATCTGGACCAGCACAGCGTCTAAAGGAGGAAAGTTTACGGAAATAGCAAAAGAACAGCATAATTAATGTATCTTTGTGCTTCTATATTTTATTCTCTCTCTCTGTCTCTGTCTCTGTCTTACACACACACACACACACACACAGGAGGACTCTCTTTCTCTCCTATACATACAATTCCAGTTCCTGTTTTTGTTTGCTCGTTACACAGCAAATCTCCAGGACGAGGTCTTGCAGGTGGCAGAGAAGTCGAGGGCAGCCTTAGCGACGGTTTTGATGTTATGCCCCAGTGATGTTTCATTTTCATGTCTGCTTTTCTGGAGTCCAAGGCTGTTACACACCTTTCCTTTATGTGCACAGCTAGGGAGAGCTACTTACTTCGGTTTTGTGAGCTGTTTTGATGGCCTGCTATCCACATTGGTATTCTACGAGCCTAGGATTTCTAGTCTTCCTGGAAAGCCCCGATATCTTATCGTGTGGACGCAGGAAGTTTTTTCAATGCTTACTTTGCTTCCATTTTTCAGTGTGATTGAATTCTGCAAAAGCCTCTCAGTGAAAGAATGTTTTTTGATAAGTACTTGAAATCCTCCATTTGTCAGATTTTACTTTTAGTTGGTGTTTGGGCTACTTTGTACCACACAGGCACCCGCTAGGCTCTCGGTGTCTCTCTCCCATGCATATGTACACACGTGTCCCCTCACTGCCTGATCTCCAGCCGTCAGAGCAGCAGAGTCCATCTACCCTCAGTCCCTGCTCCATCTTTAAGCCTATTTGGGGAAAAGCGGACTTCTCTCAGGTCTGTTCCTGGACTGACCCATGCTTAGCCTGCTTCTCTACTGTCAGACCCAGCTCCCTCTTGGTTCTAAGGTCGTGGTCACTGATAATGTGGCCCTTGGGGGCTACAGTCCTCCATCAGTAAGAAGCTGTTGTCCTGGGACACCTGGGTGGCTCAGTGGGTTAAGCCTCTGACTTCAGCTCAGGTCATGATCCCAGCGTCCTGGGATCTAGTCCCGAGTCGGACTCTCTGCTCAGCGGGGAGCCTGCTTCCCCACTTCTCTCTGCCTGTCTCTCTACCTACTTGTGATCTCTGTCTGTCAAATGAATACATAAAATCTTAAAAAAAGAAAAAAAAAAAAAGAAACTGCTGTCCCCACAGTGTTCCCAGAGACAGAGCATCTCTAGAGGGGACGTGTGGGGGGAAAGTCACATCACCACCCCACCACTAATGTGGTGTTAACAGTCTCAGAATGAAATCTTGGGGCCGCCAAAAAGGATGATAATGCGGGACAGAGGTATCTTGAAACTCTTCCCCCAATTGAGTAGACCCCCATTATAGAGGATCTTTCCTAATCATATCTTACTTGGGGTCCCAGCCTGCTGCTGGGTTGATGAGTTGGAGATTTTTTCTCAAGGAGGGTTTTTCCACCTTGTTCATTACTGAGTTCAGAGGCCCCATCCCGCCCTATCAGGTTGTTCAATAAAAAGTTCAAGGGCTACTCCTTTGCTATGCAGAGTAGTTTATCTTCCCTGGGTCTCAGCCATTCTCTCTAGCCCGACCTTTAGCCTCCACTTTCATTCCCAAATGCCCACCAGGAGTGTCTTACCAAACAGCACAACAATTCCCCCTCCCTCAAATTTTGCCACTGCCCTTAGAATATGATACTGGCTGCTTTTAGTTTCCATTTTTAAAATTAGTAACACTTTTTCCTCCTTATGACACACAGATCTCACCCTTTCAAGTAATCACTTCCAGTTTTATATTCCAAACAGGTTTTTCTTATTGTTGCATTAAAAAGAAGCCACTTTAAGATCACTAATCCATGGCCATTTCAGTTATAACTCATCTACTAATTCATACCTATTATAAATATTATGATAATTATTAAAGGCAAGGGAAATTATTAATTGTTGGCATATAATGTATCTGTTATGCACATTTGTGGTAACTCATGACTACATGGCCATCATTCAATAAAGAATCTTCTCTGTAGCGTCTCATACGCAGGATATACTTAGTTCGTGCAGTGTCCCAGAGCAGTGTACTGTACCAGCCAGTGAACATCATTTTGGGCCACTGTGACTGTTCTTACTGATTGGAGCCCTGCTAAATATCTTTGATATCATCGTTGTCCATACTCAAGCCTGGCATCAAATAAACAATTGAAAATTAAATGGTTAAGGTAGAAAACCTAATTGGAATATGTAAGACCAAGCATTAATTTGTTGTGATGATAATTGGTTTAACTAATTAGGCATTTGATAGCAGAACAGACTTTTCAGGTGTGTAGAACTCCATCCCAGAGGCTGGGGCTGTGTTCGGGGAAATAAAACCCTAATTAGGTGGCTCATCACATATGAGTGCTTTATGCTTTTGTATTTTGTGCTGGTTTTCCCGGGCTTTTCTGATTCTTGAGATATCTTTGACCATCTTCATGATGACCCAGATAATCTGCACAATTGGATCCTGACGACTCTTCCTGTTGTTCTTGGGTTTCTGGTGGCTCACTCACTCCTCTCTGGTGGTTTGCTGTCCTCAGTGGTTTCTCAGTGGCGGGTTGTTTTCCTGCCTGTGTTCCTCTTATCTTGTCTTGGGCCTCCTGGGTTTCTAGCCTCCACTGTGGTGGGCAACAGCTTTAGGCTGGAGAGCAAAGGGACACAAAAGGCAACATCTCAGATACTGTGTGAAGTCCAGTGGTAAGTTTTATAGACTGACTAGGAAGCAAAACCTGGAGTATGCTAAGGAGGTCGAGCAGGCAATGATCTGTGGGAAGCGGGAGCATTCCCAGGGGCTGGTGACGGCATAGGAAAGAACTGTGCAAGGCTGGCGATCTTTCCATTTTTTTCTACCACTGTGGGCATCTTCACTCAGCAGTGAAGCACACCACTTCACTCACCTCTAGCACCCCACTGCTCCTCAAGCTAGAAAGGAGCCTGGGACCGCAAATTTTTGCCAAAATGGCATGATCTGATATCTAAGTAATGACTGATCTCGTCTTGTCATTGCATTGCCCCTTCTCTTATACAACTTCAAGTAAGTTTTCAGAGGAGATTGACACCTGTGAAACCACTGGGAACTACCCTCACAGTAATGAGCTATACTCAGTCCCACAGACTTGAGCTCTCTCCTATTTCCTGTGTGTTCTCTGCCCTTCCGGGACATCCTCTTTGGTGTACTCTACCCTGTGAGTTGGGCGGCCATCACTTTCCCCTTCATCCAGTCCTCACAATTCCTATGTCTGAGGGCCACACCTTTGGTTTCTGAATCCCTGTTGATCTGGCAGCATTCTTACAAATACTTTCCTTGCATCCTTTCCAGAAGTTCCGTCAAGGTACACGGATGAGTCTCCACCCTGACACCTTGGAAACATAGAGTTTATCGTGATCACAAGTGTGCAGCTTTGCACACTTAATATCAAGAAGATAGGGGACCCTCACTCCTAGGTTTATGCTTCCTTCCTCTGTTTTAATGTAATGTCTGTCTGCTCCCCCTTCTGTCCCTTTCTTCTGTCCCAGTTCTGGCTTGTCAGCTTGATGAAGTAACCTCAATACTAATGGTCTCCCTCCCTTCTGCTTTTGAGCCCCATTTCTACATGGTAATGCTGTTCTCAATGGAGTAGGGTGCAGAATTCCCTCTACTTGGTCCTCAGTGTTCACCTCTGGTCGCTGCAAGGCCGCATCTACCTGACAGGAGCCACAGGAGGGCTGCATGGCGTGTGAGCTTGTCAGCTGCTGTCAGTTATAGGCAATGCACTTCAGCCCACGATGGTGCTCCAGGAAGGAGGCCTGAAAGAAATTTTTTCCTTCTGCTTGAAAATCACAAGATCCAGTCATCCTTGGAGGTGAAATGGACCCTGCTTTTCTGCAGATAGTAAATATTTCCACATTCTCTGTTGGAGAGGAGACAAACAAGTTGAGTTCCTCCACCTACCCCCATGAATGCTACTGGTCTGGTTTGGGAGCCTGAAATTTGTCTGGACCTTAATTTTTTTTCCTCAGTGTCTCTCGAATTTCAATACACATAACTCTCCCAGCTTCTAAAATATCCTCAATTGAGGATTCTATAGGAGGAGAGATCTAGGCTAAGCAGCAGCATGCAAAATTGGCCCTTAAGGTCATGGTTTTTATTTTTTGGGGTCATGGACTCCCTTGATCATCTGATGAAATACACACACACGCATAAGAATAGACACCCCTCCACCCCCCCCCACATATACATTTTTTTGCATACCATATTCAAAAAGTTTCTATATCCTTGAAGCCCATCCATTAACTCAATGTCAAGAATTCCTGACTTAGGGGATTCAATCAACACGGTATAGTGGGCGAAATGAATAGAAGTAGAGTGTTTAGTGATCGTCCAGAGCTAATCTGTTCGCATCAGTGGATGATGGGAATCTGTGCTCTGTTTTCAAGTGAGTCTTTCAAAAAATGTGGACAAACCAGACACTATCAGAGGAGAGTGGGCTTGGACTCTTGTTATGGAATCTCGTTAGATACTGAAAAACTGGGAAGCCTCAGAAATCTCCTCATGAAGAAGCATGTAGAAAGGCCTGGGCAATGCTTATAGTGATGACCCTGAAGACTCAAGGATGTCTCCAATATTAGGAATAATTTTCATGATAGATTTTTGAGATTCTGAGCAACCCTCGGTAATGAGAAATTTGAGTTTACAAGGAACTTTTATTTCCCTAGTGCTCCATTTAGTTGAAGTTTTTTGTTTTTAATTTATTTATTTGATAGAGGGACAGCAAGAAAGAAAACACAAGCAGGGAGAGTGGGAGAGGGAGAAGCAGGTTTCCTGCAGGGCAGAGAGCCCGTGTGGGGCTCGTACCCAGGACCCTGGGATCATGACCTGAGCCGAAGGCAGAGGCTTAACAACGGAGCCACTCAGGCGCCCCTAGTTGAGGTTTTACTGCACTGACTTGGATGTGTAAATGAAAGAGTGGGGCAGATGGCAGCTGATTCTGTGTGGTAAACCTGATGGTCTAGGACAGAAGTAGAGGCCGGATCAACCGAGCATTCAGGGACTGTCGACTGCCTAAATAAGCTCAAAAAGAACTCCAAGAAGGTCCTTTACTTTAGTACCTCCCCAGAGTCTCCATCTTCCATGCTTTGCCAGATGTCATAACGTTCTAGATGGTTCTGGCCACAAGCTCAAATGTGCAGTGCCTTTATTTTTTAACGTTAACAACTTACCTTCTAAGTTACTAGGGGTGGGGCTCTATCTTAAGTTCTATGTCTGGCAAAACACATCATAGTCTAGGCTCTCCTCACTTGTGGTTCCACTGTGCTGGTGTAGGAAGCTGTTCTTCCCTAGGACATAAGGCACTGGGGTCCTTTATTCTTAAATTCCCCAATGCATCTGGTACTTCTGCCCCTTTCCTCCCTTTTGTCT
Organism: Neogale vison; assembly: GCF_020171115.1. Taxonomy (NCBI): domain Eukaryota; kingdom Metazoa; phylum Chordata; class Mammalia; order Carnivora; family Mustelidae; genus Neogale; species Neogale vison. Next base: position 103,314,615 of record NC_058098.1, on the reverse strand, counting down.
TCCCTCCCCCAGTTAAGCACAGGACTGAGACATCCACAGGAAAGGTCACAGTTCTCTCTCTCTCTCTCTCTTTCTCTTTTTTTTTTTGGTCCCTCTCTCTCTCTCTGACTTTAGTTCTCTTACACCCAATTGAGTCCAGATTGGTGGGGACCCTGGCAATTCAGATCTTCTCTGTTTTATTTGAAGGAGCTCATATTTCATGCTTTGTGTTCTTTAGGGCTTAGGCTCCCAACCAAAACCCCAAAGGTTTGCAAATAAAAAGCCATGACTTTTAAGTCTTTGCTACAATTCTTAAAAATTTATTTAGAAGCTCAAAAGCATTCTAAGCTGACATTTCTTTGTATTCTGGGTAGGGTCCCCTAGGAGGTAACATTTGCCACTGACACAGGAAGTGCAGATGAAAAATCTGATAAAAAAGTGTGGAGGTGGGAGGTTGCAGGAACAGACAATCCCAGAATACAATGGGACATATAGTAATTTACTTAAGTCCATTTTCCTCTACTAGACACAAATATCCCATGACAGAAACAAATGGAGGCTCCGTCATTGGTCATTATTAGTAACGTAATGTGAATTAGTTTCTCATTTTTTTTTTTTTTTTTTTTAGTTTCTCATCTTTACACAGGCTGGGTTCTGAGAGCAGGCTTGACAGGGGAGAGCACAGAGGCAGGTATAGAGTAAGGCAGCAGAACAGCCAGGTGTGGTAAGAGGGAAGGGGCATTTTGTGGCTAGTGGAAGGCTGGGATGGATGAGTAGAGCATGGAGAGAGGCAAAGAGAGTATCAGGGATAAGCTTCCTACATTTCCCAGTGATGCTGGAGCTGGGAAGACCTGGGGTCAGCACATTCAGACAGAGGAAGAGAAAGGCCTGTGTTCAGACGCAGGTCAAGAATTGACTTAATGGGGGCGCCTGGGTGGCTCAGTGGGTTAAAGCCTCTGCCTTCGGCTCAGGTCATGATCTCAGGGTCCTGGGATCGAGCCCCGCATCGGGCTCTCTGCTCAGCGGGGAGCCTTCTTCCTCCAGTCTCTCTCTCTCTGCCTCTCTGCCTACTTGTAATCTCTGTCTGTCAAATAAATAAATAAATCTTTTTTAAAAAAAGAATTGACTTAATGACTTGTAGGACACACTTCTCATATTTTCAGGTAAGTCAAAGGTAATCTCTAATAAGATAGAAGTTAAAGCAGCAAAAGAAAAATGAACACATAAGGGGATGCCTGAGTTCATTAGGAAGATAAGCTGTTTGGGAATACAGGAAGAAAGAAGGACACCCATTCTGGGCTGAACCCATTCTGGGCCAGCGGATGGACAGCCTGGAGGATGGGTGGAGGGGAGACAGACAGCATCCTAAAATTAGAGCTTTTACATCTGAAGTGGGACAAAACAGAATCATTCTTTTACTACATATGACTGAGAAAAATAGCTGGATCCTGTCTTCATGTTCTTTTCAGTGTTCCACATTCTGTTTCCTGCTCTGTTTCCGTGCAACGAAACATGGTCCTTCCCAAACTTTTGCTGTGATCACAAGCATCAGAAAGTGTGGCATTGCTTGGTAGGCAGGGAAAAGAACAATTCAGCATTTTTTCCTTAGAAGTTCCTTGTGTTCTGAGTTTTTGACTCTCTTTTTAGGACATCTTCACTAAAAACCATTCTAAAACACGATGATAAAACACGATGGCAGCAGAGATATAATCTAAATTTATAAGCTATAATGCATGGATGCGTCCCAATGGGGAGAAAAGTCTAATTTATGTTTGTCCATATATTTTTCTTTGGTTGGTATTTGTGTTCTAAGTTTCTGGAGGCATCAAACATAGAAAGGCCCTGTAATTCCACACGGGATTAATACAGGCAATATTTCATTCAGGAAGTGAGACCATAAATAAGAAGAGGTACTTTTAGATGGCCTCTAAATTTTTTGAGATACCACTCAAGTGCCCGTAAAAACCAAAATCAACTTTCTACTTGCATTCTTAATTTTCTCTGCACCTCATTTCTTTCCCGGATAGAGACAATTTTTCAGGCTGGACAGGAGATAAAGAACATCTATGAAAGACTCAGGCTTTTCCCTTTCACATTATCTCTACCCTAACTCCGAATTCCTTCTGTTTTTGTCAAAGGAAATTTTTCTTGGGTCCTAAACAGTGATAAACAAGAAGACAAGAAAAATGTGGAATCCATTAGGATGGGTCAGAAACCTTTGTTTAAGAAGATTTGTATGTTTTGCTGTTCTCTGTGAATATGCTTTCCTCAAGCCACAAAAGTGTTCTGTATAACAACCAATGTCTTCTTCAGTAATGCCAGATTGTCTTCTGAGAGAAAAAAACAATTTCCCCTGAGGATTCATTTATTCACCCAACACACTAGCGGAAACCATTGTGTGCCTCACACTAGGGAACTAAAACTATTTATTTAAGTGATCACTATTAAGAGATCTCTAATCACATGCCACAGTGCTTCAAGTTCCTTGCACATATTATCTCATTTGACCTCACTGTCTTGCCATGAAGCAGGTCCCAGCAATATCCTTATTCATCTTACAGATGGGGAAACTGAGACACTGAGAGGTAAAGTACCAAAATCAGACAGCTAGTCAGGGGCTGACCATGATTAGCATCTAGGCAGTCTGGTTTCAAAGTCCATGCTATTAACCATGGAGCTGCAGGAGACAAAGGTTCTTTCTGCAAAGTAGTTTAGACAAAGTAGTATAGACAAAATAGTTTATAATCTCATAAGAAATGAAAGTTACAATCTCAGGGAGACATGCTGAATCAAAGTGAGATGACCTTCTGGTGCCATATTTGATATGATGTACAAGAAAATGTGAGCCTAGAACATGGGTCAGTTCATTAAAAGTTTATGGTTTACATGGGGAAAAATTAATAGATGTGCTGCTGAAGCAAGCACTATATGGGGGAAAATTAAAACATAGGAAATTCTCCCATCTAGAGAGTGAGATGGACATTTTATTTCCCTAATTCTTCATCCTGATCATGGCAAGCTTCAACAGGAGAAGGAGGGTATGGAGGCTTAGAGGTTTTGATTGGAGATTCAACTTCGGAGAGGGAAGCAGTGGAGATTGCCCTGTGTTTTGGGAAGTATTTTGGCCGGAGTGCTTTTGTGGGATTGTCTCCTTTTCATTCACTCTTTCCTCTCCTTAAATGCCTTTCTCCTATGCATCTGGGAAGCTCAGAGAAGATAAGAAAGAAGGCTACATAGTTATGCTCAATTCAAGGGTGAGATGAGTGTCTTCAAGTCTCCTTCTAGTTTGTCCATCTCAGCTCCTCTCAGGGATGGGATAGGAGGCAGGGATTCAGGGTAGAAGTGCAGTCCAGAAATAGACAGCATGCATTTATCTCAAACATCTCTTGTGTTATAATTTTTAGGAACCAGGGTGAGGCAGATGGAGTATATGAACCCAACACTAATCTCTGATGAAAACATATGAAAATTAGTTCCCTGCCTGAATAGCAAAGGTGTTAGTAAGTCATATTCTTGGTACATCCAAAATTCTGTTAACTTTATATTTTCTAATTAAATTTCATGTTAAGAATAACTTGGGGTTGTTTAGCTCTTCTTGTCCTAGAAAAAACTATTATTTTTGGATAATTTTAGCCCTCACTGTTTTTTCTTTTCTGTATTTTGAAGTTTGCATGGGTGAGTTAGAAATTAGTTATCTAAAAACACCTGCTTTCTTTATACTTTTAGAAAGAAGAGACGATGAAGCTCTCTTCTAGTCTACTTTTAACTGTCTAAAGTTTGAGATAACCATCTTAAGAAGATAGATAATCGAATTGAGGCCATTCTTAGGGATCATGACATTAAATGGTGCTAAGGATACTCAAAATGACAAAAATCCAAGGAATAAAAATAATGCTTGACTTTCATTTTATTATGGAGCCATTTGAACTATTAAAAGTGAGAAAATTTATTGTAGTGAAACAGTTTATGCTTTCCCATTTCTAAAGAGATAAATAAATAGAGAAATGGGGCCATATTTCTCCAAAGATAAATGGCTTAAGACAACAGAGAGACTATTCACTAAAAGCCATAATGAGTAGGGGCTAAAAATATAGCCACTTTATGACGTCTGCAGTAGCTCTTCAGCTATCTGCATTTTATAGGGTAGAAGAGAAAGAAAGTATCTCCACTGGCCTGACTTATATTCTACTCAGTGCACTTATTCTATCTCCCAACACCGTTTGCTGGTCTCCAAGGTATTTCCTTTTATTTTTACGATAGCTAAGAGTTGAGTTGGCTTAGAAGGCCAAAGTGAATGTGAGGGTGAAGGAGAAGACTGGATTCACTGTTGTAGTTTTGACCAAAATGACTGTGTGAATCTAAAACCTTAGAAGTGAAATGTTATTCATTTGTCCTCACTTATGGATCTCTATGTTTCCATACATTCTTATTAAGACTAACTAAGCTAATATTGTGAGATGGGAGAAGGCCTCTGTGTTGACTAGTAGGATTGCTTTCAGGTTGCATGGAAGGAGTCCTCATTCTTTTCTATGGAAGGTGCATCTGTAAGTCCTATAGAGAGGTAGGGAGCCATTTTTAGTCCACCTCTGCCCCAATTCAGAGAATGACGTAGGGCCCAATGGGACAAAAGAGGACCATTAGTCTGACATGAATTCAGACAGTAGATAAACCCCTGAAGGAATGGGAAGTAATAAGGCGCATAGCCTCACTAGTACAGAAAGTAGACGGCCTTCTCATTAGTTCACTGCTCTGTTTACTCATCAGAATTCAGAGGTAACTGGAATAAAGTATTATCGTCTCCTTTTACTGTGTAAATTCTTTTGATTGGCTTTACATGATTCTCTTTTAAGGGGCAAACGAACCTGGCCAGGCCAGTTCTGAGTGGCTCTTCACCTCACCAGAGGGCTGTGGAATATTAGACTTTCTCATTGTAAAGGGCCCTGCTGAATCCACAACTTACGGACTCTTCCCATTTTTTGGAAACTCTTCTCCTCTCCTCACCTATGGGAGGTGGCCTCCCCTGCCATGTGTGTTCTGCATGACTCTTCTCCCTTGGGAAGAACTAACTCTGTCAAGAGTTGAAATCTGTCTCAAACTGGGAACGTTCTCTTTTTTTTCCGGGATTTAGAAGAGGGAGAAGGAGAGATAGAGGGGGAGACAGGGGAGAGAATGGAGGGGTGACACGCTATGTGGGGGCTGCAGGGTAACTGTGCTCCCCTGCAGTCGAGGAGAGGGAGCTGAGAAAACTGATCTGGAGTAAAAGTGAGAAAAACAGCAGCTTTCTGTTTTTTTCTTTTTTTTTTCTCCTTGATTTTTGCGAGAATCCCCACATCCCTGTAATAAATTGCTCCAATTTATTTTATCTAGATTGAATTGGTTTCTGTAACTTACAATCAAAGGATCCTAACTAAAACAGAGACTAAGGAAGACACTGATGATTTATTTGGCTTGTGGATTTATTTCCAATAATTTAAAATATAAATCTACAAAATTGTATCTTGGCTTGTATCCAATTTAATAGGACTTTGGAACAGGAAAGTCAGGTAGGGACTAAATGTGGCATAAGAGTGTGCTCTGGAATTAATACGGAACAGGTATCAGCTTCTTGTTATCTTTTAGAAAGTAGGCATATTATTTGGTATCTCTGAACTTTAGTTTCCTTAACTTCAAAATGGATATCACATGTATCTCATAGGATTGTTGATAAAGTTAGCTAGCTACAATACATAATGTAACTAGCTAGCATAATGAAGGCATCCTCTCCTAGTTATGGGGAGTTTCTGTTGGGGAAAAGCTATCCTATTGTCATTTTTGTTCTTTACTGTTGTTGTTTTTGGGACTGCTTAATGTTGGGTTAGGAACTGGATAGAGCTGAACCCAAGCATGGAGGAGTTACAGTGTCTTCAAGGGGAGCTGGGAGGGGCAGGAGCTCAGATGACCTGAGGACGTTGGAACAGGAGAATAAAGACAGAAGGAAGAAGAGGGGCACATACAAGCTTGGTCTGCCCAGCAGTTTGGGTGATGGCCAGCCCGGGCTGATCGAACCGCAGGAGCCTCCTGAGAAGCTGCACGGCTAGTACCACAGGGGTCATTCCCCTTCCCTCATAAGACTGGAGTTCTCATGCATCTACATGTTCTGCTGCATTTGCTTGTAGCACCCAGCTCTTCCAGAACCTCTTGCATAGGGTTTCTCATTCTTTTTTTTTTTTTAAAGATTTTATTTATTTATTTGACAGACAGAGATTACAAGTAAGCAGAGAGGCAGGCAGAGAGAGAGAGAGAGTGGGAAGCAGGCTCCCCGCTGAGCAGAAACCCCAATGCAGGACTCGATCCCAGGACCCCAAGACCATGACCTGAGCCAAGGCAGCGGCCCAACCCACTGAGCCACCCAGGTGCCCCAGGGCTTCTCATTCTTAATACTATTGTCATTGTGGGCCCAGAGTTGTTCATTGTGAGGGCTGTTCCGTGCATTGCAAGGATGTCCAGCATTTCTGTCCTTTATCCACCAACTGTGATAACTAAAAATGTCACAAGTGTCTGAGGACATTGCCAAACAGCCTATGGGATGGTGATGGTGCCAAATCACCCATGTTTGAGAATTACTGTGTTAAAATACATTTTTATAGATTAGTAACTCTGTTTTAATCAAGGACTCTAATCATAGAGATAACCATCAGTAGAATGGGCCATTGTACTCCCCTATTCCACCCGCGCCAGCCCCACCCATTTCCTATTTTTACAAACTTGGCCCTGATGGCACCATGCACGACTTGGGAGGAGGCTGGATTGGGAATGAGTAGACCTGAGTCCAGATCCTTTATACTCTGGGTGTGTGCGAGAAAAAAACGAGAATATATGGAACTGATTACCAGTAGTTATTACTGCTATATTAAAGAGGAGTTTGCACAGCTACAGAGAACAATCTGGTGGTGGCCAGAGGTGAGGGGGTGGATGAATTGGAGAAATAAGGAAAGAGGATTAAAAGGTACAAACTTCCAGTTACCAACTCAATAAGAAATGGAGACACAATGCATAGCATAGGGAATATAATTAATAATAAGTAACAACTTTTTTTTAAAAAGATTTAATTTATTCATTTGACAGAGAGAGATACAGTGAGAGAGGAAACACAAGCAGAGGGAAGTGAGAAAGGGAGAAGCCGGGTCCCTACAGAGCAGGGAGCCCGATGCAGGGCTCAATCCCGGGACCCTGGGATCATGACCTGAGCCGAAGGCGGACACTTAAAAACTAAGCCACCCAGGCACCCTTGTAACAACTTTGTTAAGGTGACATGGTAACTGAATTTCTCATGGTGATCACTTTTTATTGTATGTAAATGTTGGATCACTATGATGTATGTCTGAATGAAATACACCATTGTACGTCAACTCACTTCAGTAAAAAATAAATAGTAAGAAATGTGTTGCTTTGTCTAGCTAAAAGTCGCCAGAGTTCAAATCAGGAAGGTCCTTCCTTTAATTCATTCTCTACTCACATCTTGGAGGGCAGTGGAGATTATGTTGACTTGCATTCGAGGCCCATCAGGACCAACCCCGGGTTTATATGTTAAATATCCAAGTTTCAGGTGCACTTGATTTGGGATTTATAGGGATCTGGGAGGTCATGAATTAAGCCTATTCCTTTAAGCAGTATTAAAAATATATATTTAAAAAGTTGGTGTAATCCTTATATGATCTTGAACAGAGGGCAGTGCACACCATCTGTTCTGTATTGTTTTGTTTTGGGTATGATGCAGATCACTCCTGCTAACCCTTGATGTATGCACAGCAGGGGCCCCGTGGGCGCAGACGGATCTGCTTCTGGGTTTCTTGTGTCTGCTTTTCATAGTTGCTTTTGTCTATCATCAGAAGCAGGAGCTCACTATTGTCAGAATTTGTTTATCAAAAAATCCTTCCAATTTCCTGCTGAAAATCAACTGTAGGCTAAGATACCAAATTGCTAACGAATTAGAATAGTGTCTAGAACAGGGAATAAAAGGACAGTATGAGGGCCCCATGTTTCTCAAGTTGTGAACAGCATTCGTGAATGGACTTTAGAATATATATTTTGAAAATGTATGATCTCCGCTCTTCTCTCTTATTAAAAACAAACAAACATTGCCTTGTTCTGAGTGGGTGAGGTTTTTAATAACTAACCTTTATTAAACTTACATGATAGATTACATACTGTACCACCTAAGTTCAACCAATATTAGTTGGAAATGAAAATTTTTAGGAAGGGAATCAATTCTGCCGTTAGGTTTCTTTGCCAGGAACCAAAGAACAACTCAGGAGTAAACAAAGAATTGAAGGAGAATATGTTAATACTATATTTTGGAAAAAAAATTGTTCAAAATATGTACATACAGCTTTGTCAACATAACTAAATAAAATGTTCCACCCAAACAACTTAGCCTAGAAATCATGTACCCAAGATATGCTGCTATTAAACATTTTTTTTTTTAAGATTTTATTTATTTGACAGAGAAAGACAGTCAGAGAAGGAACATACTCAGGGGGAGTGGGAGAGGGAGAAGCAGGTTTCCTCCTGAGCAAGGAGCCTGATGAAGGGCTTGATCTCAGGACCTTGGGATCATGACCTGAGCTGAAGACAGAGGCTTAATGATTGAGCCACTAAAGCACCTCTGAATATTGTTTTAAGATGAATATTGCAAGGGCATTTTGATACATAGAACTTCTGCTGTCTAAAGTTAAAGCTCATTGAAAATGCCTATGATGGCACGTGGGTGGCTCAGTGGGTTAAGCCACTGCCTTCGGCTCAGGTCATGATCTCAGTGTCCTGAAATTGAGCCCCGCATCAGGCTCTCTGCTCGGCGGGGAGCCTGCTTCCTCCTCTTTCTCTCTGCCTGCCTCTCTGCCTACTTGTGATCTCTCTCTGTCAAATAAATAAATAAAATCTTAAAAAAAAAAAAAAAGAAAATGCCTATGATGAAGGCCACCATGAGTGAGGCAGGCAACTTTGGGGTTTTGCTGGGAAGGGACGGAGTTACATCTGGAAAATACTCTCAGACATTCATCAGGATCAAGGGTCCCCAAAGGCTGACAGAGTCCAGAGTCTGTGTCCTTTTCTATATAGGTTGTATTTCTTGTGTTCCTGTTACAGTGAGATTTCTTTCTGGAAGGCAGGTGTCCTGGAAATTCATTTCAGCTATCTGGACAACTTCTCTTTTCTGTTGATTAGGAGTATTTTCTACCTGTAATCTGGGCTAGTCTGGGAAGGCAGCTTCCAGGTTTGCTGGACTGGGTCAAAATAACACCAAATAGTTCCGTGTTTATTGGGTCCAAATCCTGCTCAAACTTTTGTCAGCTGTGTGCTGTGGAGTGAATTTCTTTTCTTTTTTTTTTTTTTTTTTAAGATTTTATTTATTTATTTGACAGACAGAGATCACAAGTAGGCAGAGAGTCAGGCAGAGAGAAAGGGGGAAGCAGGCTCCCTTCAGAGCAGTGAGCCTGATGTGGGGCTTGATCTCAGGAACTCGGGATCATGACCTGAGCTGAAGGCAGAGGCTTTAACCCACTGAGCCACCCAGGTGCCCCTGGAATGAGATTTCTAATGAGATAATATATTTAAAGTGCTACAGAGGGCTTGATGCAAAGTAAATACTGAACAAACTATCTAATGCTTCAGACTCATATACTTAATATTATTAAAACACTATTCTTGCGGCGCATGGGTGGCTCAGTGGGTTAAAGCCTGTACCTTCAGCTCCGGTCATATCCCAGGGTCCTGGGATGGAGCCCCACATCCGGGTCTCTGCTCAGCAGGGAGCCTGCTCCCCCCACCCCCTGCCTGCCTCTCTGCCTACTTGTGATCTCTGTCAAATAAATAAAAATTGAAATCTTAAAAAAAAAAAACCCACAACACCATTCTTGTTTATTTATGATTCACTGAAGCTATCTGACCACTGAAAGTGATCCTCCCTCTCCAGTGCTATGAAATGTCAGGGTCAGAGGATTTGATGAGGGTGCTGTAGACTTCTGAAGCTTCCCCTCCCCTGCACCCAAAGCCAATGAGATTTATCAAGCTGACCCAATGTGATGATGATGATGATGGTCTCATGTATGCCTTTCTTAGTACCCCCTGGCTGAGTCTCCTTTGACACCAAGATGGATGTGAGTGGAACTGAAAATCCTTGGTCCCCAAATATATCTTCACCACTTTGTCTCAGGGTTTAGATTTCCCACCATGGGCCATTCCTGCCTAATGGCAAGGGAAGTTTTGCAGAAGCAAATGTGGGTTTTGACTAGTTTGCTCTTCCCTTTTAGAGGTGACAAAACAGATGAGAGAGCCCTCCCCCATCCCAGCTCTGGGTGCTATCATCACACAGGTTCCTGGACAGGAAAAGCCATGGACAGCCTTTAAGGTGTTAAAGGTTTTTATTTTATTTTATTTTTTATGTTTTCCATGGATGATTTCTGTAGGAATAAATGCATAACAGATGAGCAATTTCTCAATGCCTTGAATTGACATCCGTGGACTTTCAGTAGAATCCTGGCCTCAGGCTTTGGTGGTTCATATGTCATTCTCCACTTGAGCTGTAGAAGCAGCAGGTGGAGTGAAAAGAGCCTGTTTAGAGCAGCCAGATTTTGTTTTTGGTTGTCAGCTAAAACAGAAACCCCATCATTCTGAGCTTGGCAGCTTGTTAGTAGAAAAGCCACTGGGAAGCTCTGAGTTGGTAATTTGGAGCCCAGACTCATTCCCCAATACAGCTGCAGAGCAGCAGGTGGCTGTGACTTAAGCAAACACCAGCTTTAAAAACATGAAATAAGAAAATGGGGATTTTTGTCTTTTGCACCTTTCAGTATGGCTAAGGATTTGAGAGTTCGTATCTTGGTTCTTGGGATTCTTGTCTTACTAATTTGCTTAGACATATCTAAGAGAGTACTGCACTCCATCCAATTCAATTTAACAAGCATTTATTGAACACCTACTGTGTGCCAGACACAGTGCTAGGTTTTGCGAACTTTCATTCCCTGGTTTAGAGTTTGATGTGGAGACAGACGTGCACATAGATTCACAATAAGGAAACAAAGCTATTCCTTCAGAATCCTGGATGGGGAGAGAATCTCATCATGGAAAGGGAGAAGCCTCCTAGGAGAAAGTGAGCAGAAGCTAAAGGGGTAAGTTGAACAGAAATGCTTTGGAGGAAGGGGGCTGTAGGAAGTGGGAGTGTCAGAAATCTGAAGGCTATCAAGAGTGAGTTAGTGTGGGAGGAAATAAAAATAGGGATGTCCTTGAATTAATAATTGATCATATCATTCTATCATGTCCACTTACGGTCCTAATTTTGAAAGAAAGTTTACAGCTGTGTACATATTTATAAATCTTACAGGGGAGAGTACATGGATCTACTTATTAATAGTGATTATTGATGGTTGTTAGAATTAGAGATTATTTTAATGTCATCTTTTCAGGTCTGCTCTAAAGAATCTGAAATTGAAACAGAAAATGCACCTACTCCATTTTCAACAGCCTGATCTCAGGGCCTGATGCAGAGCACTCTTTCAGAAATACTGATATTAAAACATTTAGCAACTGGAGTGGAAAGTGTGGAGATAAGAATGTTGATGGCAGAGGATGGAGCCAGCTCTGGGCTGCTCGGATTCACAGCAGCCTGGAAGACCCAGAGGTCCCACAGGACAGGAAGTGAGGACAGTTTGAAAAAAATTCAGAAATCACACCTTTTTCCTTCCTCTTCTCTGCTCTCCCTGCCCTGCTGTTCACATACCTGGCATCCAAGGAAGGGTTGGGTTTGCTGGGGAATGGAAGGGCTGATGACACAGTGCATGGGCTTAGCTCTGGGTCTATGGACTGATCCACATCAGTTTTCAGAGTGTGCTCCCCAGCTGCTCTGACCTCTTGAAGAACCTTTTATATAAAATAGAAGAAAAATGCTTTCTTCTTTGAGCAGATGACAGAGTAGAGAATCAGAGGCAGAGGCAGTACATGAACTGAGGGTCCCTTAATTCAGTAGGCCAGGAGATCTTCATCAAACAGCAAAGTGAATGAGAATTCCCAGTACTCCAAGCGGAAAAGGTTGGCTACCAGTAGGTTAGAGCTGAGGTTAAGACCCAGATAGAACACAGGAGGACTAAAATTAACACTGAAGGGGGGCAGCCCATGTTCTACTCACACATATTCTTTCTCTCTCCTCCATATTAAGCACCTACTGAATACCACCACACTCTGGGAGCCCTGGTTCCAAACTTCAAATGGCTCAGAGGCTTAATAAAGCTCCCCTTCTGGTCCAGGTGCACTTTAGGGACTCTGTAATTGTCTCATATCCTCTTCCAGCATTTCCTGGCATCCTGTCATTCCACCCTCCTGCCCCCCACCCCACCCGACCACCCTCCCATCCATTCTTCCCTGAGGGATACAGTGAGTGATCATCTGGACTCTTTCCCATGATATTAGCTAGACAGTGGGATTTAACCCCCTTCTCTACTGAAGGTGACAAATCTTGGGAAGACAAAAATGACAAGTTCCAAACTCAGTGGAGGAGAGTTTAGGAGTAGGAATAGGGGAAGCTTCTTAAAATGCAGATTCCTGGGGCATCTGAGCGGCACAGTCGGTTAAGGGTGCGACTCGGTCTCAGCTGAGGTTTTGATCTGAGTCATGAGTTTAAGCCCTGCATTGGGCCCCATGCTGGGCATGAAGTCTACTTTAAAAATGCAGATTCCTGCACTCATTTCCCGATATTCTGGATAATTCTAGGGTGGGGCCCAGACTGGCTTCCTAACAATGCCCCTGGTTGATTCTGAGGCAGATGGCCCTCTGCACTTCGGGAAATGTTGCTCTAGGCTTTGAGTCCTTGCCATCTTGATGGATTCTCTCACTGGGTGATGGATTCTGGCTGTGGCCCCCAGAATCTTCTGTGAACAACTGCTAGGTGTCCAATAAGCAAGGTTAGTTTAGCCCCATTTCTTAAAAAAAAAAAAATTTTTTTTTTTTTTTTAAATTATTTGACAGAGAGAGCACAAGGAGGCAGAGTGGCAGGCAGAGGGAGAGGGAGAGGCAGGATCCCTGCTGAGCAGGGAGCCTGATGGGGGCTCAATCCCAGGACCCTGGGATCATGACCTGAGCTGAAGGCAGCCGCTCAACCGACTGAGCCACCCAGGTGCCCCTAGCCCCACTTCTTGACTCAACTTCTTGTTGAGCCCCTTTCTCTTGAGCCCTCTCAGCCATTGTGCAACTGGAACAAGAAGCAGCATTTTTAAAGGGCTATTCAACATCCTCCAGGTTTCAGGAAAAGTCCCACGGAAGTTTGCTATTTTCTCAGTAGGATTTCGGAGAGATCTCCTTTAGGTCAGTGCAGTGATAGTAGGGTAACCAAGCTTGTTTTCCAGGAGGGAAATTTTGTCCAGTCTGCACAGAATAACCCTCTGACACCTGCCTTTCGGATAGGCTGTGGCAACCTACCCAAGCTACCAATTTCCTTTCCCTACAAGACAGGAGAGAGACAGCATTTAGGGATCTTCTTGATTTTACCTCTTGTCACTTGCCATGTCCTGTTTACTCACCCTTCTGTCACCCTTCCATTTCAGTTGTGAGCTGTGCTTATGGGGTTCAGTCCGTTCACCTGCTTCTCAGATCTCAGCATTGGCTGAGGTCAGGAATTTGATTTGTTGCATCTTCAAACCTAACCTTGACCTTTTACCTTGGACCTCAGGTATTCTCTGAGCTAAGTTTTATTTCCCGGTATTGCTGCTCAGCATGAGGACTGAGAATCACGGCAAAGCATGATACTGGGCGGCCCGCATGTTCCTAAAATATTAGCTTTAGAAACATGGTCAGTGCACTCTGAGGAGCTTTGCCAGCTTGATCGACACATCTAAGCTTTTGCCATAAGTCTTGGACCTTGCCTCTAGACCTTTTATCCACAAAGTACAATAGGGGACCTGTGGCTAAATTTCCACCTTTCTATGTTTTATTGAAGCAAAAAACAGAAGGATACATGCTCTGCTGGGATTGGAGAAAACTGATCTTATCTGCATCAGAGAGCTGGAAGTTCTTTACCCAAAGGTCAGAGAAGCAGTGATAAAAAGCATCTCATTCTGGCTCATGGTGAGGCTCATGCACTGTGACCGGGAAGGCAGCTAACCCCTGCGAAGGGTAAACAGACCCACGCTGCTTCTGCTCTTTGGAGCCCCTGTAGCATCAGTTGGCTCGGTGGAGGAAATGATAGAAGGCCATATTGGCATGGGTTGGCAAGACCACTTTATCTCCTTCCTGATTTGGCCTGCTGCTTGTGAGTGTTACTTCTGAGTCACTTCTGCAAAAGATCTCTTTCTCTTTGGCAGTTTTCTTATTATCACCCCCCTCCCTTTTTTCCCTCTGATTTCGTCTTCCTCTGAACTCTCAGAACTTATTGTCCATGTGGTTCATTTTCCATTGATTATTTCTCATCCTTTTCTGTTTCTGGGTCCTACAATTTGAGAGCCTATTTCCTATCGCCCTTTACAAGAAAGGTTGGGGAGACAAGTGCTCCAGTCCTCCTCCTCTGCTCCTGCTCCATCTGCGTATTTCTCTTCCCATTTCCTCTATCCTGCCACCTGCTCTCAAGAGTGGCAGAGCTGGTACTTGGAGGGTTCACCAGCGGGGAGGGTGTCGGTCGTCAGTGAGCAAGGCCACCCCGTGCTTTCCGAGTCAGCCCAGGCTGCGGTACGTACTCTGGTATTTCTTGCTCTTGTGTGACAAGTGCAGCCTGGCAGGCTATTTTCTCCTACTTCGTGTGTTGGTGTTCTTCATACTTCTGTCTATTGAGGCCTGAGCATCTTCTGTTTGGTGCTGGAGGGGGTGGAGTTATTTATAGTCGTCGTGTGCGTATGCGTATGCGTGGATGCGTGCGTACGTGCGTGCGTGCGTGCGTGCGTATGTGGGTGGAGACAAGACGGATGCGCAGTCTGTGTCCTTGGAGCCAGCTGTGACCTGAGAACCCTGCACTGGGTCTTCAGCTTATTCTTTCTACCGCCCGCCAGACTCCACAAAGAAATCTTAGCACAGTGCATTTTCCATAGTGCTTTCCCATTGTGCATGCTTGAAGAAGTGAGCAAAAGAACGTAATGAAGAAGCAAAAGAAATGATCTTTAGAGCGACCTCTTAAAAAGACATTTGGAGGTTTGACAGTCATGGAAGAAGACACATTCCCCGGGTCCGGGAGTGGGTAGCCCGAGGCAAAGTTGTCAAGTAGTTAGCCAGCTTGTCGGGGCCTTCTTCCTAGCTCAGCCGTCTAGTTTGCTAATCCTGTCTTCAGGCTGTTCTGGTTCTTCATGTTTTTAATTCTACTAGCTTTCAGTTCGTTATTTAACCCCCAGACACATTCCTGGTCCACTGTTAAGGGGAAATAGTTTCAATGTTTGAACACTAAGGGGTTTGGAGGCATGGACCTAAGGTCCATAGGAAATGCTTTTCAGAGCACTGTGGGGAAGGGGAGCTGGAGGATCCCTTTGGGGTTGTTGGTCTGTGGGAAGTAGGAGAGGGAGGAAGGCAATGATCCTACAAATTAGTTCTTTTCTGTTTATTGTAGATGAGAGGCTTCTAGGGTCTGCTCTAGGGCCAATAAAGCGAATGTACCCTTAACATGGAGGAAGGCTCATATGGACAAGAGTGTTAGCCATCCTGTGAAGGGAAATCAGGTCACGGGGGAGGGTAGCTGCCTGAGTAGTATGGTCTAGAAGGTAGGAAAAGTCTTGTTGAAAAACGTCTCTTTGCTGACCTACTGTGGTGCTGGAAATGCTCAACCCTGTGGATTTAGGTATATTTTGCAAAGCCCTTGCCAAATAATAATTGGGTTAATGAAGAGGTAATGTACTGTACACGGAAATACCTTAACGGGGGGGGGGTGGTAATGTATAAACTCATGAACATGTAGGAAACACGGGCACAGGGTACTTAGTAAAGCATGGTTACTATGGCTGAGCTAGGGAATGGAACGGAGGTCTAGTCTGTTTTGAGAGACTAGTGTGTTGCCACTGGGGCATGTGTGAAGATTCTGGGGGTGAAGAAGGGATGTGAGGTTTTTGGGTATTTGGGGAAGGCAGGAGAGGGGAAAATCATAAAGGGAGAGAGACTATTTAGATAGAAAATGAGGCACTAAAGATAATCTTTTTTTGTTTTGTTTTGTTAATTTAAAGATTTTATTTATTTGAAAGAGAGAGAGAGAGTGTGTGTGTACATGAACCTTGGAGGGGGGTAGTTGGGGGGCAGAAGCAGAGGGAGAAGTAGACTCCCTGTAGAGCCTGGAGCCCAGTGTGGGAGCTCGACTCAGGGCTTGATCCCAACACCCCGAGATTATGACCTGAGCAGAAGTCCGAGGTTTAACCAACTGAGCCACCCAGATGCCCCCGATAATCTTTCCTAATTCACAATTTCCCCAACTTTAATTTTTTCTGTTGCTATTTTTATTTGTATTTAAGTATTTGGGGAGTTGATCAATAGCTCACCATGAAGGAGAAACTTTAACTAACTGCTTGTTAGAATGCATTAGATTGTCAGAATGGTTAGCTCAGGCTTATAAAATACATCTATTCAGAGTAGTGAAATCTGTGGCCTTATTGTCCATATTATCCAAATGAATGAGAAAACTGATAGATATCCTTAAAATCAGTCCATAATACCTAATGGAAAAGAAAAGGAGCATTTCTACAGTAGCCTAGGTTTTAGCCCATCACACACTTGCCCTGCAAGAGGGAGGGGGTGATTTATGTATCTTGTAAATTGCAGAATTAGGAGATATCCATGATCTCCTCTTAACATTTACTAAGATAAACAGGAATATCTGACCATCAGAGTGTTGAATTAGAGAAATAAGCATATTCCTTCTTTCTAATTAATCTGGCTAGTCCCTACAGCAACTTTAACAAGCTATGATAGGCAGAGAGATGAAACATTCCAATTATTTTTCTATAATACTATAATCCTTTTACAAGTGCTTCCCTCTGATGTATAATCACCTAAATCAGACACTAAAGAAGAAATAGCAGCTTTGATTTGACAAACCTATCCTTCTCACTGAAGGGGGGTGAAAAACAACCCACCAAAAACCTTGATTCTCTTAACAGTTGTGAAGTATTCCCTTCCGAGGGAAGTTTTTCTGCTGCTGAGTGCTGAGTACTCCTGGGCTTAATTTGTTTTCTGCGGGGGCCACCACTGATTCAGGGGTAGCATTTGGATTCAGCCACTGTTTTCTTTCTGATGAGCATGAACACAGCATGAAGTGAGCAGGAGTGGGCATGAGAGGAGGAGCAGCAAAGGTGAGGGAGAAAAGCATGAGTGGAAAGAGTCAGAGGGGTAGGAAAGAGGGAAGGGCACAGAGAGGAGGAGGGCACATGGCAAGCAACCAAACTCCATCAAGCCAGTTCACAGAGAGAGACGGGGCCAGTCCATGAGGGGATACCAGCTGGAGATGGAAACAGAAATCTGGGCTTTGAGTTCTGTGGGATTTGAGAGCTGATTTTGAGCCTGGGTCTCCTCTTTTCTCGCTGTGTGATTTGAACTGCCACAATTACTGTTGTAAGATTTTTATTTTTATTTTTTTAATTTTTATTTATTTATTTGAGAGAGAACAAACAAGAGCATTGTTAGGTCCCCCAATAATGGGTCCATGATTAAAGGAGCAAGACTGATTCAAAGCGAAGGTCAAGCAAAGCTTTATTTCACGCCAAGCATCAAGAATCAAATCGAACATTCGGGCTGCACCTCTTACAAGAAAGGGCGACCTTTCTCTGTTTCACAGACTATTTTTTAAGGGCAAAGGCCATGCGGTCGGGCCTGTCCACACACAGGTGGTCAATGAAATTGTAACACAGAGAAAGCTGCACAGTGATGCTAGGTGACCAATTGAATTACAGTTTACCCTATAGTAGACATTTGACCTAGCCTATCACCTTGGTTAGAACTGGTGCCCAAGGGGCGCCTGGGTGGCTCAGTGGGTTGGGCCGCTGCCTTCGGCTCGGGTCATGATCTCGGGGTCCTGGGATCGAGTCCCGCATCGGGCTCTCTGCTCAGCAGGGAGCCTGCTTCCTCCTCTCTCTCTCTCTCTGCCTGCCTCTCTGCCTACTTGTGATCTCTCTCTGTCAAATAAATAAAATAAAATATTTAAAAAAAAAAAAAAAAGAATTGGTGCCCCAAAGTCTCCCAAAGGGCGGGGCCCATACTCCTTGGTAGCTAGGGAGAGAGTTTGCAACCCCACACTGATCAGATGTCTTCACCTGGCCTGACCCATCCTTGTATCTGGGCTTTGTTACCTGGGGCTGGTTTCCAGGACTTGTTTTTAAGTAAGTCCCCTGGGGGAAGGGGAGCAGGGACAGTTTAAGGGTTAAACAACAAGGTTATTGTTTAACCCGGATGGAAGCCTCTGGCTAAATAGGTCCTTACAGGATAAGCAGCGGGAGGGCAGAGGGAGAGGGAGAAGCAGACTCCCCACTAAGCAGGGAGCCCGGTGCAGGCTCCATCCCAAGACCCTGGGATCATGACCTGAGCCAAAGGCAGACACTTGACTTAACAAGATTTTTTTTTTTTTTGAAAAGTGAAAGAACCCTGTGGATTGAGTCACCATGCAAATAGGAGTCATTCTTAGACATTTCTTAGAGATGCCACTAGATACATATAGAGTTAGATTGAGAAGCAGCAGGAGAGACAAAGCTTATACTCATTTAAGAAAATTTCAGAGTGTACATTATATGTGACAAGTTTATCAAAGAGCTGCCACTCCTTGGGGGTAGAAACAGGAAATAGTTTTTGTTGTTGTTGTTTGTTTGTTTCCTAGGCAAGTGCTACCAGCTCTGCATTTTCCAACCTTTCTGCTAGGTAGCAAGATTCCTTATGGCCTCAGTCCCATTTCCTCATTTCTCAGACACTTTCCGTTCACAAACCTGTCTCATGTCAATTGTGTGAGACTCCATTGTGATTATTTTAAAACTTCATTCTCAGGCATAATTAAAGCCATTGTCTCCCCAGTATTTGGAGTTGGACCAGGGGTGTGAAGGAAAGAGGAGGCTGAGGTCCCTCCTTCCATAGTGTTGTGACTCCCTTTCCTGTGCTCATCCTCACCTTTTTTTTTTTTTTTTTAAGATTTTATTTATTTATTTGACAGACAGAGATCACAAGTAGGCAGAGAGGCAGGCAGAGAGAGGAGGAAGCAGACTCCCTGCTGAGCAGAGAGCCTGATGTGGGACTCGATCCCAGGACCCTGGGATCATGACCTGAGCCGAAGGCAGCGGCTTTAACCCACTGAGCCACACAGGTGCCCTCATCCTCACCTTTCAAGGTCTGCACCGGGGGCTAGGGGGAGTATTTCCCATGAGAGGTCCACACCCAGACTGATCCTCATGCGTCTGTGGTCCCTTCTGGCTGACCCTTATCTGGAGGCTCTCCAAGAGTCCTCTGCTCAGAAGTCCTGTTTGCTTTGTGGCTGATTTGAGCAAGCACTTTGAGGACATTGCTGCCCCTGAAAGTGGAATTTCTGAACTTAGAAGTGGCAGAGGCTTAACCCACTGAGCCACCCAGATGCCCCTCTTTTTTCTTTTTCTTTCTTTCCTTTTTTTTTTTTTAAGATTTTATTTATTTATTTGAGAGAGAGAGAAAGCAAGAGACAGCAGGAGCAGAAGGAGAGGGGAAGAGGGAGAGGGAGAAGTGTACTTCCTGCTGAGAAGGGAGCCTGATGCAGGACTTGATCTGGGATCACGACCTGAGCCAAAGGCAGTCACTTGACTGACTTAGCCACCCAAGTGCCCTGCTGCTCCTTTGCTTGCTAGGACCTCCCAGCCTATACACAGCTTTTAGTACCCATAATGTATGTCCTCCTTGGAAAGGTCAAAGAGCTAATGATTTCTTTGGAGTCTTCCAGAACAGTAGATAACATCTAAGGACTGACCACACAATGTCGTCACGTATGTTTTCCGAGACCAACGACTCCAGACGCCATGAGACCCAAGAGCCCTGGCTCCGGGACATAAGGGACTTTGGGAGGACTCAAGGAGGACCTGAGCACTCATCTGTGTTGGACCAGTTCCTGGATGCCTGAGAAGACATGTACACCAGACCACCGTCCTCAGGAAGAACCCCTGACCCCAAGCAAAACTGAAATTCTTCTTTCCTTTCTGAGTCACCCAGACACTGTCTGTACCTGCATTCTCCATCTACCCTCAATAAACTCTACTCTCACTTCATCCTGGCTCACATGTGATTTCTATCCTGCGCTTTGCCAAAGACTCTGTTGGCTGGTTCTGTGGGACTCCCTGTGGGTCCTCAGACCCGTCCTGCCTGCATCAGCGTGGCCTTGTGAAATGCAAGCTCTGAAGCACTTTCTGTCCATAAGATTATCTCTGATGTTAGGCTCAGACGAGAGCTTTCCAAAAAATCGAGAAAAACTGCTTTGCTTTCCCAAGTCCTCACCAAGGCTCCCATTGTTGTGGACTCTCTCCTGCTGTCTCTCAGCAATGTCTTTTTTTTTTTTTTTTTAGTTCAGAATGCCAAAGGCTCCCATTTAGGTGTGTGGCCAAATGTGCCCGACAGCTGCCTTCCCTAAATTGGGCTACAGCAGCTGAAAATCTGCCCAGAGAAGAACTGGGCAGATTTTTGGCTTTAGGGAAATCCTGGAGCAGTTCACAACTTTGCTTCCCCACATGTCTGCAACAGAAGGTGCATGGAATAATGATCAAGTGTTGCTTCCTAGGTGATTTTGTACTGTCTGCACGATGATCTGAGAGAGAGAGGCTTTCACGGTTTCCAAAAACGCACATTGTTCTTAGTTTCTTGTAAAGAACATCTTTCTGAGGCAAAGCAATCTCCCCAGAGGTTGAGGAACCATGGCCCCTGGGCTTGGTTCCAAATAGAACTGCAGGGCCCTGCAGCAGGTATAGCTTTATCATCGCTAGAAGCTCTAAATCTGGTCCAAGTGGGCAATCTCACCTTCCACCCTAGGGCCAGGCCTCCAGATGTGTTTTTAAATCCCCCTGTTGTTAACGATTTGCCGCCAAGGTTACAAACTTCTGGGGATATTGGAATGTTCCATCTCTTTCTGCCTCTTAAGAAGGTAAAACGGTGTTTAATTCTTTCTTGTTAAAGAAGGTAGATACACAGTTCTGAAAATAGCACATCCCTGCTAATGGCATCAAGATCCGTCTCTTTTCTTAAAAGGTAATGATATTTTCTTAGGCCGGGATTTGGCATCAGGGATGGTTTTCAGCTGCCTCTTCCCTTTGATCATTATAATTGAGTAATTATTATATACATTCAAATGTTCTATTTATGCTAATGCATTGGTTATAAGGGATGACACAATATTCAGATTATGCCGGTTGCATTAAGAATGGAAAAAAGGCCGCATTGAGATAATTTCCTTTCATTATTTTTGTAATTATTTCTTCCTCATTAATGCACCTTGAAATCTTCATATTCAAAGCTAGTGTTTATTGAACAAAACTGCCCTTACTTAGGCTACATCATTGTTCACAAATCCTGTAAGAATGGGAAACATGTGAGTATTCACCCTCCCTATGTTTCTCAGTTGAGACTGATTTCCTTTCCTCATCAAAGAGAACCAAACTAAAGAAGTCAGAAGATGATTTCTGTCTGACAAGGAGGTGTGGAGCACGAGGCAATCTACGGCTGGTATTGTGCCTCTGTTCTACAAGTTGTGAGCAATTCAGGCTCCATCCAGCATGTTCATCCACTTTTTGTGCCTTGTACTGTTAATGTCAATTGATGGCCCAAGATGGCTGCATTGGTTTCAACCCTTGGGCAGACCTTCCAGTCTACAAAGTGGAGGAAGGGCTGGGGCAAGGTAGGCAGGTCAACTGGCCTTTAAGAAAGTTCCTTGGAGGTGCAACACATCAGTGTTGTTTACCTCCCCTCAGCCAGTTTTAGGCAGCTGGCCCCATTTAACGGCAAAGAAACCTGAGAAGGAGTCCACTGCCCGACTTTTTTCTCCCTGGGCTGTCATGGACTGAGATCAAAACAAAACAAAACAAACAAAAACCAACAAACAAAACGAGGGGCACCCGGGTAGCTCAGTCGGTTAAATGTCTGCCTTCGGCTCAGTCATGATCTCAGGGTCCTGGGATCGAGGCGTGCATTGGGCTCTCTGCTCAGTGGGGAGCCTGCTTTTTCCCTCTCCCTCTCTCTGCCTTTCCCTCTGCTTGTGCTCTCTCTCTCTCTGGGTCAAATAAACAAATAAAATCTTTAAAAAACAAAAATGAAAAACAAAACAAACAAAAAACTCACAAAAACCCCAGGATTCTGTCACAATGGATGAGGGGAGAGAGCCTATTGGTAGTCAGCCGGCACTCTCAGCCTCATTGTCCTCCAGCCTTTGAATGAGCGAGAGGGATGAGGTTGAAGCTTCTTCGAAAAGTAATCTAAATGAGGCCAGTGGAGGGGCATTCATATTCTGCCCCAACAGCGGGCCTGATGGGCAGTTTCTCTTGGCTCTCTGGGGAAAGACATTTCTTCCTCTCAGCCTGCATTTATTATGGAACCCATTCATGCTCTTTAAAGTGTTAAAGCTTTGAATTAAATGCAAATGTTCTCTGTGAATATTAATGGATTAACTGGCGAGATGTAGTACAAAGAGCACAGATGTTGGAATCAGACAGAACCACATTTAATTCTTGGTCTGTCACTTAATACATGAGTGAACTTGGGACTCCATATGAATATCCTGGCCTCAGTTTTCTCATGTATAATATAAGTGTAATAATACTTCATATGTTTTACATATGTATGAAGTAAAGTGTATAATGTCTGAGAAGGGCAAAGTTGGTGATTAAAAATGACCCCTTCTTTGACTTTCCTTATTATCCATGAACATAACAGCTCCAATCAGATTCTTACACTACAACAGCACGAGCCTTGGAGCAGATGGAAGTGATGATGGGTAAGTTTTTTTTTTTTTTAAAGATTTTATTTGTTTATTTGACAGACAGAGATCACAAGTAGGCATAGAGACAGGCAGAGAGAGAGAGAGAGAGAGAGAGGAGGAAGCAGGATCCCTGCCGAGCAGAGAGCCCGATGTGGGGCTCGATCCCAGGATCCTGGGATCATGACCTGAGCCGAAGGCAGAGGCTTTAACCTACTGAGCCACCCAGGTGCCCCGATGGGTAAGTTTTGATAAAATTATTCTGGGGACAAAGGGAAGCTCTCTGAAAGCACTACATGAGTTGTTGATGATGAAGGCTAGTTAGAAAGTAGTCAGGCAGGGACAAGGGGCCCCCACTCTAAGAGGAAACCACCCTTAAAAGGGTTCTATACCACACTGAAAGGAGCCCTCCACCCTTTTGCACGTGACAGATGACAAAAACCTGTCAGATGACAGGCAACAGGGAGGGTTAATCAGATTAAAACAGCTGCCAACAAAGCCCATAAAAACCCCTAGACTTAGAAACTCTGGTGGCAACCCTCTCAGGTCGAAATGACCAGGAACCAGTGACCAGGCACCAACGGAGAAAAACAAACAAACAAACAAACAAAAAAACAGGCATGGAGTGACCGGGCCCCAGCAGAGGGAAAAATCCTGTAACACTATGGTACCAAGTCCCGATCAGCACTAGCCAGGATTAGAACTCCCAACTGCACCCGAGAGAGTATTTTGGCCTGTTGCTGTGATGGTCTAATTCAGTCATTTTAGCATGGGAGCATTTTGACATAATCTGAAACACAAACCACTCAACTTTCACCCTTCACACATTGTCAGTGGGTGGGGGAAAGCAGCCTCCCCCTGGAGTGAACTTCCAGAGGTGTTTGAACAATGGGGTGTGTGTCAAGAGTGAAGGTGAGACTCCAGGATGGAGTAAGGACCAGGGGCAGTTCTTGCATATATTTTTTTTTTACACATTTCTTTTCTTTCTTTTTTTTTTTAAAGATTTATTTATTTGACAGACAGAGATCACAAGTAGGCAGAGAGGCAGGCAGAGAGAGAGGAGGAAGCAGGCTCCCCGCGGAGCAGAGAGTCCGATGTGAGGCTCGATCCCAGGACCCTGGGATCATGACCGGAGCCGAAGGCAGAGGCTTTAACCCACTGAGCCACCCAGGCAGCCCCCCCTCCTTTTTTTTAATAATAAAGAAAAATACTGCTTTTACTTTTTATCTTGGATACTGAAACACCAAAAATATCCTGCTTCCAGTGCAGTCTCAGTGCTGAATAAGCATAACATATATCCTGCTTTGGAAGAAGCATTTAGGAGATGCACAATGTTTCAGAGCTTCAGGAAATCATCTGGGAAATACAAGGACCTGAGACCCTTCAGAGGGATGGAGAGTCGTCAGCAGGCTGCACGCCCTCGGTGTGCCCTGGTAGTGTTCCTGTGCTTTGAGTTTGGGCATCGGCACGGGCTGGAGTTGGCCACGGGTGGTTTGGTTTTACTGCTCCTGTGACCATCTCTATGCTGGATGTGAGCACAGTGAAGCATAAAGCACCAACGATGACTTTCAGTGCTGCGGAAATCCTTTCCTTGATGAACTAGGAGCCTGTGGCCAAGATAAACGCCCGAGAAGGGGGAATCTAGCCAGCACCCTGAAAGAAAAAGCCTGATCTAGGTCATAAGAGGCAGGCAGAGAAATTCCACTCCGACCTCAGGATTTTGTGTCATATCATGTTTCTGTTTAAAAGCCTTCTGTCTGGCAGTGCCTCAACGTTGAAGAGGAAAGAGAAAGAATCAGATAAATGTGGCTGTGTATCTTGTCTTTGTTATAACACAAAGGTGACCACTTTGTGGTCCCTAAATAGGGACTTGAGGAGTAAAGTAAGGTAGCCATCCTACGAAGAGATATGGTATATTTTTCAAATTACCAATACTCGACATTACACTTTCGGAGTTAGAGCTGAGAAAGTAATGAAGAGAGGATTTTGAGAAAGAAGTTGAACTGTCAGCTCTTACCTATGTGTGTTACGAACGGTTCTTGGGTCAGATACATCAGTGCCCGTGTCGTGGATCGTAATTGTGAGGCGTAAATAAAACATTATGGTAGCAAAAAGTCATGTGACTTTTATGTGGAGAAATAAAAATGACCTAGTGTCTACTATAAATTGGGGTGCGGGCATCATATGAGGCAAATGGTAGGCCAAGAAATAAAATATGGGTAATATATGGCCACAATTTTCTAAGTTTTAAATCTCCACATATGGAAGTTGATCTTAAGTGAAGCTGTGGATTGAATCTTGAACCCTTAAATTAACTATATGAATTTGTTGAATTTAAAAATGAACTCAAAATATATACTTTCCTCCCAACAGAAATAAAACCTGTTTTTCTTTTTTTTTCTTTCAACCAACCAGGGAACCAGTTTGAACTGGATCGAGACTTAAATATATTCAAAGTCTGAAGACATAAACAAAACTATACCCTGGGCCAAATAAAAAACCCATTTGGTCACCTCGTAAGAGGGTCAAACCATCAAAGTATTCTTATGAACAGGTATCACTGAACAGTAGGACAGGAAGAAGCAAACTGCCCTACCCTCTCCCTTCTTTTAAACCTTTTTAAAAATTATAATTATACATACTTTTAAAAAAACTCATTCGCCCCTAGTATACTTTTTAGCATTTAGATTTTTCATTCTGTTGTCACATGGCACATTTTGCATGATAAATATTTGCTTAATATATGACCGATTTCTCATTTCTCTAATATTTGATTTCATCTTGGGCTTTCTTGCTGGTTCTAATTGAAAATTTCACCGAGTAAATACGTTGGACTCCCAAGTGTAGATTCATCAGTTCACAGAGGGCACAGCTCGCTTGTGGCTTGAGAAGCTGTGTTTATTGATTGACACGCGGAGGCTCTAGACAGGTGTTCTTGCAGAGCGAGGATGCCGAGAGATAGAGGGAGAGAGAGATCTGGAAGTTGACAATGCACCTCTCTTTATAAATGTTTGCATGTGTTGAAGAAATTGGCTAGGTTTTTTTTTTGTTTTGTTTTTTTGTTTTTTTTTTTTTTTAGCATGACCAATGTTCCGTTTGGTTTAGATAGCCATCTACTGTCTGATTAATCACCAAGGTGACTTGCAGTGAAAAACAGTCACAGAAATCGCTGGGACTGGGAGAAGGATAATAGGACAGAGAGACCCTTGCATGTCTTCGAAACCACTTTCCAAGCAGTCAAGCCTTGTTAGAGCCTGCCCCGGTTTTACACTGGGTGAACACTTCTGAGTACCTTCTCTCTCTCCCCAGGCTAACATTCCCACATTTATTTACCGGCTACTCGGTGCTCACATTGGTGCGCCTCAGGGTTTGGTACTTGGTGCTACATTATTTTTATTTTATCTTCCCCTCAAATGCATTGAACTGAATCAAAAAATACTGCTGTTAGGACACAGGCACACACAGAAAAGTCAGGAGCAGGTCTGGCACCTGGAGACAGGAACTGGGTTTGCTCCTCCTGGGGCTGGGTATGCCCACATGAGCAAGGTCCCACTTCTCCTGAAGGGGGTGGGGGCCAAAATGACGTACCCCTGAGATGAAGACAATGAACATTTTTTTAAAAAATATTTTATTTCTTTATTTGAGAGAGGAAGAGAGAGAGAGCATGAGTAGGAGGCCGATGAGGGGCAGAGAGACACGGACAAGCAGACTACCTGCTGAGCAGGGACCCGGATATGGGACTTAATCCCAGGACCCTGGGATCATGACCTGAGCCCCAGGCAGATGCTTAATCAACGGAACCACCACCGGGCCCCAAGACCATGAACATTTTTAAAAAACTCCTGGATGAAAGATGCCTAATAAATCTTCCAACAATTTTGTTTCTATTGTTTTCACTTTCATTTTGCTTTGTGTTTGGTGTGTAAATCCCTAACATGTGTGGCTATTTTGATCAAATACGAAAGCTACCCTCTTGGACAAAGGATAAAGCCACGCTTGCTCTTCAATTTTCCTCCTGGTTATGGCCCTTGGAATCAGAATGCTGGGCTGATATGACCATGGGCTTAACCCCAAACTCTCATGATCTGTGTTAGAAAGAAATCTGTATTGGGGCGCCTGGGTGGCCCAGTGGTTTAAGCCTCTGCCTTCAGCTCAGGTCATGATCTCAGGGTCCTGGGATCGAGCCCCACATGGGGCTCTCTGCTCAGCAGGGAGCCTGCTTCCCCCTTCTCTCCCTCTGCCTGCCTCTCTGCCTACTTGTGATCTCTCTCTATCAAATAAATAAAAAATCATTAAAAAAAAAAAAAGAAAGAAAGAAATCTGTATTTTGTTATCTTCGTGTTTCCCTGGAAAGAGATGTCTACTTTCTCCCTGCAGGATGGAGTGGTATTGGGGGCATGGTCTGCCTCTCCCTGAAGTGTCTTTACTCAGGCCTCTGCCCAGGAAGAAGAATGACTTCTTTCATTGCTGAGATTAGAGAAAAGTTAATTTCTGTTGGACCTCATCACCTAGGCAACGAGGCTAATGCATTGAAAAGACAATGTTTGCTTCTCATTCCTGCTCTTGGAGTCTCCATTTTAATGATTAGGTTGTCGGGGATCCTGAGTGGCTCGGTGGGTTAAGCCTCTGCCTTTGGCTCAGGTCGTGATCCCACAGTCGTGGGATCGAGTCCCACATCAGGCTTCCTGTTCAGCAGGGAGCCTGCTTCTCCCTCTCCCTCTGCCTAATTAATTGTGTTCTCTATCTCTGTCAAAAAAAAAAAAAATCTTAAAAATGATTAGGTTTGTGAATGGGCTTTACTTTGGACTTTCTGAGGTGGATGCTTTGATCCCCATCTTGTCATTAGTCTTTGTATTTGGGTCTTTACCCTACTATAAGGAAGAGGAGGCGGTAATTGTTCTTCTCAGTGTGCTCATTGCCCAGGCACTGGCCCATGGATGCCTAGGGCTCCCCACTGTTGAGACCTTTCCAAGACTGACCTGCCATGGCTCCTCAAACAAGCCGATTATCAGAATCATTTGGGATTCTGAATGCACCCTGGGGAGCATGAACACCTGACATGTTAAGAATACATATTCTTTGTACTCACTCCAGAGCTAAGCAAGCAACCCTTCATGGAGTGCGGTGCAGGATTCCCTATTTTGAGCACGTCCTACAGGTAACTGTGGTGATCAGCCACGTTTGAGAAGCATCCCCTGAGACTTTCCCCAACATCCCTCTCTACAATTAAAACTTGACCTTGTCATATTCTTTCAGGTTGCTATTTCGGAACTGCTCGATGATTCCTGTTGGTAGGGACGATGGGTTTACTATATGACTGTTCCAAAAGAGGGTATCTGCCTATGTCAACAAAGACCTTCAGGGGACAACGCTAGAACTGAGAGAAGTGCCATTCCAGGATCTGTGTGGGCCTGAGACAGTGTCCAAGGGTAGGGGAGGACAGAGCCCTCCCAGCACCGTGCCCATCACACCTCGCAGGCCACGGTCCTCCTGCAGAAGTCACAGGCCTTCGGCGTGTATTTCAGGGTGACAGGCTTTTCTGTCCCTGCTGCTGGACTCAGAATGAGAGAGTAGATGAAATGTAAATTCAAGCACATTTGGGAATGAGCAGTTCGTTCTTTTGACTAGATTGGCATGGAGGAGGAGATGCAGGTGACAGGCCAGGAGCTGGTGACATTCATAAATTATCAGATCCTAAAATTCACATTCTAACAGGATTATTTTAAAGAAGCTTAGCTCTCTTCGGGCGCATAATGTCTTCTTCTTTCATCTTAAGCATTCGTGTTTGATAAGAACGATCCCTCATGTAAATTCATTTATTGTAATTCAATCCTTCCTAAATTCCCTTGATATGGAGCTACAGAATGTTACTTTTCTTTTTCCTCTTGAGAAAGGTGCTAAAAATGCAATACTGCCTTATGGTATATGAATTCATCCAAAATCCTTGCAACAAATTCTCTTGCCTTTTAGAAACTCTGCCCTCTGTAACTTGGTTTTCATCTGCCGAACAAATTATTGTCCCCTTTTGAGATTTTATACACACATATATACATTTTATACATATATATTATATACACACACACGTTATATATATATATTATATACATATGAATTGGCTTCAACCAAAGTTCTCCAATTGATCATGTTGCCCCCCACTCCACCTTCTCCTTTCCTGAGCAGTCTACCTTTCACCACTTTGATGCTTTTCAGCCATTTTGTTCCTCCCCGTGGGATGACTGCCCCTTTAGGGTGACCATCCTTGCTTGCCCCACCCTGCTTCCATCCAGAATTACGGCACTGACAGGGCTGCCAAGAGATGACTGACGTGAGGCTTGGTTCCTGAGCTTCCTGATGTTGACCTTAAAGTCAGGGAGGTGTGTTGTTGATCTTTCCCTGGAAATCCTAAGCTACAATTAGCGATGATACTCCAGTTACACTGTTGTCAGTGTTTAGTTCCTAGGTTGAGAATTAGTAAGTGTCTGCCAGGCATTCTGAGAGGCGAAGAGAGAGGGGTTCCGGATGCTTTGCCTTGTGCAGGTGAAGAAGCGGAGGAATTCATCGGCATGCCAAGTAGATCTTGCTGTTCTACTGCACGATCGATGCGACTCAGTGTTCTACTTTGTAGATGGTTTATGCCTGGCAAATGGAGCTGCTCAGCCTTGGAGCTAGTGATGCTGTATCTTACCAGGGACATGTCTGTAGGAGATAGGCCTATTGAATTAGTAGTTGTTACGGGACAGTGAGTGACGAATTCAGCTTCAAGAAGCGAGCAGAGCAGGAGGCCCTGTGTTTGCTCAGACCTCTGCAATCTGATTTAGCATCAAAGGAGAAATGCTTTGGTGTTCCAAATCCTAACCTTAGACATTCATTTGAGATCATATACTCTACTTCTGGGGAATCTGTGTTAACATGTAAGGTGTTTATGTTCCCTAGGGTATCTAGTTATTATTGGCCCTCTAAAACGGATCTTGGTCACTCACCAGGTGTGAACAGCAACCTGAGGGCTGGGCCAAAGGCCAGGAGTATGTCAGAGTAGGAAGCCATGCTCACTTTCTCCCAGGAAAGGCCCCTTGGTCCTTCAGCTTGGTTGGCAGTAAGCTATATTAGGCGGTGAGAGTAATTGCCTGGGATCCAGCCGGATGAGCAGATGTTTAAAAGGGAGTCCTGAGAAGTCTAGGGTCTGTGTAGGACTATTCCTGTTTACAAGTCACTCTCTTGGTTCTTGAGAGCCCCGGGCTCTCCTCTAATGCACCCCAGGAGGGGAGTCCTGGGGGAAGGCCCCCCACCCTGCTGTTTAGATTCATATTTCTCCTGATGCAGCTTTACTCAGGGACTTTTCATAAACCTTTGGATGTCACAGTAAATTGTTGTCTGCCCACCCTTACTTAGGAATATGATTTAAATTTTAAAATATTTATATCTATACCTTTTTTTTGTACTAAGTATAAATACCTTTGGTGCTGCTCCTTATATCATAATCATTTTTAAGTAAAGGGAAAGATTAGCCAAAGAGATTGATTTCTAGGTTGGATAGCTTACTGATTTCTAAGGAAACTTAAACAACTACTTAAACAGAGCCAGGAGGTATTATTTTAGTGATTAATACACTCCTTTACCTTCTACTTCTTATTTGTGGAAAGGGATGTGAGCCTTGCTCTTAGGTATGTGGAACAATGCATGGGGGAATTTTCTACTTATTCTGAACCCCAGATCCTACATCAGAAGTCCTTGGGTCAGTGTATGCCTAGCCATTCCACTTAATGTTTTGTAGTTGCATCCTTATAATCTCTATGAAAAACAATCAAGGTTTTTATCTTTTTTTTATAAGTCTCACTGTAAACGGGAACAATGGGTCTTTTCCAGAGAAGGAAACAGAACACTGATATACAGATAT
Organism: Neogale vison; assembly: GCF_020171115.1. Taxonomy (NCBI): domain Eukaryota; kingdom Metazoa; phylum Chordata; class Mammalia; order Carnivora; family Mustelidae; genus Neogale; species Neogale vison. Next base: position 103,283,863 of record NC_058098.1, on the reverse strand, counting down.
GTGTGTGTGTGTGCTATGCTATAAAAAAGGCAAATGAGATGGAAAGCAGCAACACAGGGGCTACAAATAGAGTCAGCTTTGATCTACACCTGAGAATGGTAAAGGCTCTAAAGACTGAGAATGTTTATATCCATAGTACATCATAAGAAACTCATAAAGGGGCTCCTCCCCAGGAGAAGTCAATTTTACTAAAATTAAATCTCCATAGTCTGTCTGCACCTTGAATTTATGAAACACAGCCATGTAGACCCTCACAAATAAAATCACAACAAATTCTCCAAAGCAGAAATTGTAAGCTTAGAATCATTAATATTCTACTGTATGTTAACTAATTGGGACTTAAGTAAAAATTACAAATAAATAAATAAAATGAATTAACATTTGAAATAAGAGAGCTTTGTCAACTCACCTAAGAAAAAACAATATGAAACAAAAGCTTGTGAACATCATATGATTTAAAGGTAAATTAAAGTGGAATTTATGAATTGCTTAATACCAAAGTAGGATAAGAACTTTATATATAAAGGGCGCCTGGATGACTCAGTTGGTTAAGCATCTGCCTTTAGCTCCAGTCATGATCTCAGGGTCCTGGGATCAAGCCCTGCAGCGGGCTCCCTGCTCAGCGGGAAGCCTGCTTCTCCCTTTCCCACTCCCCCTGCTTGTGTTTCCTCTTTCACTCTGTCTCCTTTTGTCAAATGAATAAATAAAATTCTTTTTTAAAAAAGAACATTATACGTTAAAAACCTATGGAATCAAGCCAATTGATTACTCAAAGAAAAACTGATAGTTTTTAATTCAGTTTTTAGAAAACAAAGATTGAAAATCACTGAGCGAAGATTCCAACTCAAGCAACTAAAAGAGGAAAACAAAGTAAATCAAAAGAATGTGGAGGGACATATTAATATAGACGTATGTTGAAAGAAATCAGTATAGACAAATGCAGACATTCCCAAAATGGAAAGTAAAATGCAGAAGATGTTTAGGCAAAGTAGAATTTTTTTTGTGGAAATAGTGAATGGAGTTGTCAGAATTTTGTCTACATGATCAAGCCAAAAAGCAATAAATGAATGACAAAAAGATTAAGAACATAAAAGGACTGGGACGCCGGGGTGGCTCAGTTGGTTAAGCAGCTGCCTTCGGCTCAGGTCATGATCCCAGCGTCTTGGGATGGAGTCCCATATCGGGCTCCTTGCTCCGCAGGGAGCCTGCTTCTCCCTCTGATCCTGCCTTCCACTCTGTCTGCCTGTGCTCACTCTCCCTCGCGCTCTCTCTCTCTGACAAATAAATTAAAAAAAAAAAAAAAAAAAGAACATAAAAGGACTTATCTGAAGGTAAAGAAGACATTAAAAATATAGGAGGGCAGTATTTACTTTGGAATGAGAGCACATGAAACTCCACAGTCATGTTTCTTAGCAACACAAGCAAAGCCACGGAAGATTATTTAAAAAAAAAAAAAAGTTTAATGTCTCTGTGAATAATCCTACAGACATACAACAAATGAAGACATTGTTTACTCCAGAAAATCTACTAAAACTTTGTAAGAACAGTAAGAGTCTGTGGCATCTGAACCAGGGCCCTCTCCCTCATCACCCATACCCAGCTCAGCCAGTTCTGTCCTGGCTGGGGGTAGCCAAGAAGATGGGGCATTCTCTCCCCTCAACTCAATAAAAGCTTCCCTTGTCCAACTGAAAATGGCAAACAATGACTATTTTTCATCCCTTCCAACTCCAAGTTAAAGAGGTCAAGTTCCTGCTGAGTGTGGCCTAGAGGTCAGGGGCACCCTTTCTCCCTCTAGCCCCTAAGTACAGGGATAGAGGCTGTACCTCAGGAGTAAAGAAATGACACCAGATGGTAACTCAAACCCAGAGGAACAAACCCAAAGATTGAGAAAAACTAAATTAAAAGGTATCTGACAAACTCTATAAATACATAATTACTCTTTCTTTTCTGTCTCAAATAGGTATGAAATTGTATAAAGTAGGAATTATAACAACATGTTGATGGGTTTGTAAGGTACACAGAAACAATACGCATAGCAATCATAGCACAAAAAGGATAAAAGGGGAATAGAGTTGTATAGGAGTTGCATTTCTGTATCTCACTGGAATTCAGTTAGTGTAAAGCTGAAGTAGATTTGGTAAGTTAAAATGTCCGTGATGAGCCCTGGAGCAATCATCAAGAAAATGACTTGAAAAAAATCATTTAAGGAATTAAAACAGTCCACCAGAACATATTCACTTGAGAAAGGACACAGTGAAGGAGAAACGGGAACAAAAAGAGAACCCAAGACACATAGAAAGCAAAAAGTAAAATGGCAGATATAAATCCAGTGATATCAATAATAACAATAAATATGAAGGAATTAAGCAATACACTTGTAATGCGGAGATTGCCGGTTTCTGGATAAATAAACATGATCTAACCATATGCTCTCTACAAAGAAAACACTTTAGATCCGAAGATATAAATAGATTTAAAGCAAAAGGATGGAAACGCCTATATCCTGCAAGCAACAACCATAAGTAAACCAGAGTGCCTATATTAATATCAGACAAAATAGAGTTTAAAATAAAAAGAATGCTACTAGAGATAAAGAGGAGCATCTTATAATGATAAAAGCTTCAATCCATCAGGAAGTTATAATGATCATAAACATAGATACCTCTAACAAAATATGTGAAGCAACAGCCGATTGAATTGAGCGAAGAAATAGAGAATTTAACAATAGTAGTCAGAGATTTCAATGCTTGACTTCAATAATGAATAGAAAATGAGGCAGAAATAGAAAGCCTGGCAACACTATAGACAAAGTAGACCCAACAGACAGCTCTAGAACATTCCATCCATCCATATTATATGCTTCTATCTCATGTCCATGTGGAACATTGTCTAGGACAGACCCAACTGCTACACCATAAAAGAAGGGTCAAAATATTTAAAAGCACTGTGATCATACAAAGTGTGTTTTCTGATCACAATGGATTGAAGTTGGAAATCAATAACAGAAAAAAACCTGGGAAATTCACAAATGTGTGGGAATGAACAATGCGTCTATGAGGAATGGCAAGCTGAATTAGAGAACACATTTGAAATGAATGAAAATGAAGGCACAACACACCAAAACTTACGGGCTATAGCTAAATAAAATGGTGCTTAGAGGGAAATGTATAGGGGCGTGCATCTACATCAGAAAAGAAGAAAGATCTAAAATCAATAACTTGAACTTCCTTCTTAAGAAAGCATACAAAGAAGAGAAAATGAAACCCATGGAAGCAGGTGAAAGAACAAGGATGATCACAACAGAAATAAATAAATGAAATGGAGAATAGAAAAGTAATGGAGAATATTAGCTTAACCAAAAGTAGGCTTTTCAAAAAGAACAATAAAAAAATACAAATCTTTAGCTAGGCTGACCTAGAATAAAGCGAGAGCAATCAAGTTACTAAAATAAAAAGTGAAAGAGAAAGCATTACTACTAAACTTACTAAAGTATTGAGAATGACAGGGGAGGGCTGTGGACAGCCATCTGCCAATGACTTAATGACTCAGACATAATGGACAAGCTCCTAGAGAGGAAGAGGAGTCTGGAACTAGAAAGAGGTTGCAGTAGTGGGCACCTGGGTGGCTCAGTGGGTTGAGCCTCTGTCTTCGGCTCAGATCATGATCTCAGGGTCCTCGGATCAAGTCCTGCATCAGGCTCTCTGCTCAGCAGGGAGCCTGCTTCCCCCTCTCTCTCTGCCTGCCTCTCTGCCTACCTGTGATCTCTCTTTCTGTCAAATAAATAAATAAAATCTTAAAAAAAAAAAAGAGGGTGCAGTAGTAATAAAAACTTTCCCACAGAGAAAAACCTGGGACCGGATGACTTCACTAGTAAAATCTACCACACATTTAAAGAAGAATTAATACCAACTCTTCATAAACTCCACCAAAAAGTAGAAGAGGGGGAACATTTTGTGACTCATTCTATGAGGCTGGAATTACCCTGCTATCAAAACCATATGAAAACCCTAAAATAAAAGAAAACTACAGGATAACATATCTTATGAATATAAGCACAAAAATCCTCAACAAAGTACTGACAACAGAGATTATGTGCCGTGACCAAGTTGTCTAGAATATAGTCCCTGCTGCAGAAACAAGACTGTTGACCAAGAGTTTTAGATCTCATAAAACTACTGTTCACAAAGGAACCAGAATGGAGATTTTGATACTAAAAAAAACTTAGAGAATTCATCAAGGGCAGACCAAAAACACTAACGGAAATCTCTTCAGGCTGAAATCCCAGGTCAATCATTATTGATGATGCTAGTTGCCCAGTGACATACCCTTTCTCACCTTCTATCCCCTCATGGACAAAGAACAGTCCAGCACACATGCCAACATGGACCATAACCCATGTAAAGCTTCTGGCAAAATGCTTGGCACATGGTAGATGGCCAGTAACAAGCGGCGGTGTCTTGTGTTTGTTTCTCCTTCCCTCATGCCTTGTGTTAGGGAGGGAGTTTTTCTCTAAGTTCTTGCCTTTTCTCTCCTTCCTGAAGGGCAGGAAACCTTTCCAGCCCTTGGGCATGTGATGTTTAATTTATTTCTGACAGAGCACGAGGAGATCTTCTGAGGACTGTGCTCTAGGCATTGCCACTGGGGTCCTTCTTTGTCCTTTGCATGAGACAGTCCTCTCTGCAAGCAGCACCCAGCCTCCCCAAATCCCTCCCCCCAAGCTGGTGTCAGCCAGAGGCCAGGAAGGTGCAGCTGCTGTAGCTGGTCTCCTGCTGCTCCCCACTCAGTCACAGTGGCCTCAAGACCCTGGGGAGCGTGGCGGGGCTGGCAGTTGTAGTGCAATGGGGTCAGCCCTTGTCTGTGTCTCTCCCTGTCCTTCAGCCCCGCCTGCCCCCGTGCCTGTTGTCCTGCACTGCTGCAGCTCCATGTATCGGCGTTGGTCACCCTGAATCAGAAGACACCTGCCCACAGTGGGGGCTTTTTAGGTCCCTGGAAATTTTGCCTCTGTGATTCTGAAGAAAGATGGGTCTATTTGGACATTGCCTTTTATTTATTTATTTTTAAAAATATTTTATTTATTTATGTATTTGACAGAGAGATCACAAGTAGGCAGAGAGGCAGGCAGAGAGAGAGAGGAAGGGAAGCAGACTTCCTGCTGAGCAGAGAGCCCAATGTGGGACTTGATCCCAGGACCCTGAGATCATGACCTGAGCTGAAGGCAGAGGCTTAACCCACTGAGCCACCCAGGTGCCCCTGGACATTGCCTTTTAAAACTCATCTCTATCCCTACCCTGCTGCTTCTTTCATGGTAACATTTTCATAAATATTTAATATCTGAAGGGGTTCACACAGGGCCGTGAGTTATCTGATCTCATTCTGTCTGGAGCTGAGGTTGTTCGAGAGTCCCAGGGTGCTTTGGCCTCGCTGACAAGAGTGCGAGTTGGACCAACAGAAAAGGGAAGGGCTCCTGCTGATTAACCGACAGCCACACCAGGCCCCATTAGAAAACAGGTTTGTATGTGGCATCTGTCTGGAGATGAGGACATGGGTTTGGTGTTTCCTTTCTGTGCCAATGTCCTTCAAATTAACCTAAGCAAAATAAGAGAAGGGCCCCGCTCTGGAAAATCTCTTTATGTTAACACATTGTTTAGTTGTTTTCTTCCTTCTAGAAGAAGAGCGAGCGATTCAAGGTCAGGAGCTTCCCTACCCCTGTGTCTGCAGATGTGTCTTCAGATCCGCCTCAAAGCAAAACCTTTGTTTTTTTTTGCTGGACTACGAGAAGGTTCGAATGAAAGCAGTGGTTTGCTTTGCTAAAAGCGAAGTTGAAAACCTTCCCGTTTTAGTGACTGCTGCGGTGACTGGGGGGCTTTCCCGCTTTATCGGAGCTTTGCCTGGGGAGACTGACAGTGAGAACTCTCAGAGCCCTTATTCTGAACCTCACTTCCCCGCGTTCAGGCCTCAGGAGAGAGCCAGGGCCGGGGTAAGCTGGGCTAGCAGAGAGAAGGCTCCAGTAGCTGCTTTGCCATCCAGTGCCCAAGGCAACCATCAATATTTTATCACTGAGCTCAGACACAGCCTTAGATTCTTCCAGAAGGGCTGCTCCAGGCAGGCAGTATCTGCTGCAGGGAAATGGCAGTTGAGATGAAGTCTGTTTGCCAGCTTTGCTGGACGGAGCTGCGGATGTCCTCTAAATCTCCCTTTTTTACTAACTTCTTACTACCTGTTCACATTTCTGAGATTAACTCCTTCTGCCTAAATAAATAGGGACCTCTCCAAATCTGACCGTAGTCAGCAGATGCTTTTCCATAACATGCATTCAGCTTGAAGTGTTACTATTGATTTAATTAACACTTGTTCAATGACTCTGCTTTGCACGGGTGGGATTCAGTATGAGCCTGGTCTCGGAGTAGAGACAGAGTTGATTGCCTTTCTTGCGGGAGTTACTACCTGCACTCAAAAAAGTCCACACTTGCCCATCTCTAGGAGAGACTGCTTCTTTGCCTGCAAAATCCCTTCTTTCCTCCTATCTATACCCCGCACATTCTATAGGACCTAGAACATTCAGGCCTTACCCTCCTTTCTTGATTTCCCTCACTCCCCCAGTGCTTGTGGCTCTCAGTCCTTCCTCTGAAGGGAGCCTGGAGGACTATGCTTAGTCGACTTCTCTGGGGGGAAAAAACTGTAGCTTTGCATCCTTCTATCTCTGGTAGTGCTGGGGGTTGAACTTGGCATGTAGTGAGCTTCCGGTAAATGTCCGCCAAGTGACTGGACAGATAAGTACAGAGATTTACAGCTTATCAAGTTTTCTTTCACACACTTTATTTTCCTGTTCAATCCTCAAAATGTCCCTGTTAGGCAATTATTTTTATTTTTTAAAGATTTTATTTATTTATTTGTCAGAGAGAGAGAGAGAGAGAGTGTGTGTTTGTGTGTGTGAGTGCATGAGCACAAGCAAGGGGAGCAGCAGGCAGAGGGAGAAGCAGGCTCCCCGCTGAGCAAGGAGCCTGATGCAGGACTTGATCCCAGGACTCTGGGATCATGACCTGAGCCGAAGGCAGCTGCTTAACCGACTGAGTCACCCAGGCACCCCATCCATAAGGCAGTTATTATTGCAGAAGAAAACTCTGAAGCTCAGAGAGATTAGGCCCCTGTTTTGGAGATGCACAGCCGACTAAGACGCAGAACTGGGACTCCAACTTTCCAACGCTAACCTATCATTCCTCCTCCCACCTTCCCAATGTCAGTGCTTCTTGCTTACAAGCCGTGAAGCCATTACATGTCATTCATGGTATTTTCTGGGCTCATTGTCTGTACATCTAGATGATAAACTCCTCAAGGGTAAGGCAAATTTCTGACTTTTATTCTCTCTGCCCCTCTTCTCTCATTATTGGAATAGGCTGGCAATTCTAGAAGCATGTAGTCCGTATTGTCTGATCCCTGGATGTCACAAATCACTGTAAGATTAATTTTTTTAGACTTGGTTTGCCAAAAAACTGATTTGTCTAATGAGGTCATTAAAAAGAAGCATGAAATATATTCAAAAGAGTATGGAATTTTATGCTGTGATGGCAGTTTCTGCATTGCCTGAGCACATATAAAAAACCATTAAAGAAGCTGGTGTGCTTATTAAATCTTACAAAAAAATTTTCCTTTCGTCATTGTAATAGAAAAGACTTCAGTATAACACTTGCCTGCCAAGAATCACAGATGATCTAGTGGGACAGAGTCTAATAATAAATTCTGGCACTTAGAGATAGGTCCTGATTCTATGAAGGTCTCTTGCCCCCTTTTCTGAATAAGAATTTTCCCGGCAAAGAAATAATGGTCAGGTAACCTAGTAAGTCCCCTTGAACTCATCCCCATTATGCAAATATATAAATATATATTCTAAAGCAAAATTAATGCTACCTTCTGGGTTACACAATTCCCCTGATATCTGATGTTACCAGTTAGCTATCTTTTGGTCGTGATTTGGCCTAATTTTGCTCTGTAAATATATGATCTGAAATCATGTTCCTGTTCAGCAAGAGCTGAGGGCAAAACCTTCCAATGTGAAGGGCACCTGGGTGGCTCAATTGGTTAAGCTTCTGCCTTCAGCTCAGGTCATGATTCCAGGGTCCTGGGATAGAGTCTCAAGTCGGGCTCCCTGCTCAGCAGGGAGTCTGCTTCTCCCTCTACTCTGGCCCCTTGCTTGTGTGCTTTCTCTCTAACTCTCTCCCTCAAATAAGTAAATAAATTCTTTAAAATTAAAAAAAAAAACCCCACCCAGTGGTTAGTTACTATAAAATCTTATGTTCAGCCAAAATATTACTACTTGTAACTTTAAAATCTTGATTATATTCTCTTGTTGGAGAAAATAAAAGAAACTCTTTCAAATCTATAACAAATCAATGAATCACTGAACGTTGATGCATGGTTGCCTATGATGTAGAAGCCATCAGGTTTGGGACAGAGGTACAAGGGTGAGGGACATTCATTATATCTCAAGTAGCTTAGAATTGGGTATAGAGTTAAGTAAGTTTCTAAGGTAAATTCTGCAAGAGATATTTAACTACAGGGCAACGGAAAAAGGAGAGAGAGATTACAGCTGGATTACACAATTAGGATAGGCTTCATGAAGGTAGAATTCAGACAGTGTTTTAAACGTGAAATTGGATTTTGAATGGCAAGGGAACACCATGAGTGAAGTTATGATTTCGGAAGCAGTGAAAAATCCAGTTTACCCAGTTTCAGCATGCACAGAGAAGTAGTGGGGAAATAATTAGAAATGTAGATGGGCTCACTGGGCATGTGATCAACGAGGAGTCTGAGTATCTTTGTGTCGACTGTGAGATCTCCTGTTGGAAGATTTTTAACGAAGGTACTGCCAGGTGGTGGAAGTCTGGGTGAGATCATAAAAGCCAATTAAATGGTAGAGTTGGAGGTTTATGGGTGACTAAATTTGGGATATGATTGTATGGATTTCAAATACTGAAAGACAGTGTTCATGTCTGGCCAACAGTCAACTTTTGATCCTATGTGGGTACTCCCTTTTGGCTCCTCGTGTTTATTCTCTACCCCTTCCCACCTGCTTAACCCCACAGAAATTGACATATATGGCCTGATGTTTGTAGGTTTGCTTGCTCTGTGATTTCCTGCATGGCCAGTGGAAGGGACAAGTGGTCATGGCATTTATTCCCTGGGATCCCTCCATGCCATGGCATGGCACACAGGTTAGCAATGACCAGGGTCCTTTCATTACAGGACTGGTAACCCCTTCTTCCCACCCCACTGCTTCAGTTTGAGAGGCGTAGCCTTGGTGGGGGGAGGTTGCCTCCTTTGTTGGTTTCCCTACCTCTTTAGATTGTCCTCAGCCCTCTGTTCTGAGTGTGCCCCATATTTCCTGAGGGCACCTCTGTTCGTTGTGTATTTTGGTTTTAATAGTGACCAAGCTGGGGCAGTTTCCCAGCTTTCCTCAAAATGAGAAGCCAGAATTGCCCATAGGACTTCAAAAGTCGTCTAATCATTGCAGAAGAGAGTGGGATCTCACTCCCGTTAGCCTTTAAGCTAGGATTCTATTAAGGCACAATTAATGTTTTCTTAGAGAGGAATTGTTTGCAACTAGATTAACACAATTTTGTTACTACAGTTAGCCAACCCTGACCTGTGAAAATAGCTTTGTTGGCAAAAATCTTTGTTGTGATACAGTTTGTTATAATCCATTTTCTCTTCTGTCCTGGCAATTCTGTCCTGGAAAACTCAAACTGGACTTGGAGATGGGTGACACATTTGTAATGCACAGTCGGTTCCACTGGGGGAAACTCACCCCAGTTACCAAGACAGCCAGGGTTGAGATGTGTGCATGGGGATTTATAGAAGAGTTTGTCTTTATTCAAAATTCTGTGAATTTTTAAGTGTTTGCAAAGAAGCTCTTTTTTCCTTTTCTGTTTTTTTTTTTTTTAAGATTTTTATTTATTTATGTATCAGAGAGAGAGGGCGAGAGAGCAAGCACAGGCAGACAGAGCGGCAGGCAGAGGCAGAGGGAGAAGCAGGCTCCCTGCAGAGCAAGGAGCCCGATGCGGGACTCGATCCCAGGACGCTGGGACCACGACCTGAGCCGAAGGCAGCCGCTTAACCAACTGAGCCACCCAGGCGTCCCTTTCCTTTTCTGTTTTATTTAACTTACATCTTATTACCTCCATGAGGCAGAATAAGATATCTCCTCTTGAGATGTAAATTTTGCCTTTCCTGACCTCACCTCCCCCTCCATCCTGTCCTTGATGCTCCAACAGAAAGCTCCTTTCCTGCGGACCTGAAATTCCCCCACTTCTCTGAAGGCTTCCTTCCTATGTATAAGGACCAGGAGTGTGTCCTACAAGGCTTTTGATGTCCCACATCTCTTGGAATGGAAGAGGCTCTCAGTTATTCTGGACTGGTAAAAGGATATCAAAGTGGTTTCTTGGATAAAGACAATTTGAAGATGAGAACTCACATAGACTTTGCTCAGTTAATTGAAGAGTTACAAATAAAGTCTTTTGAGACCTGAAAAACATTTCTATTTTTGCATGACATTTCTTCTTTGGCTCTCTCTCATCCTTCAGAGTTCACCTCCAGAGTATGCCTGGCCTTTGTGGGCCTCTTGGGCCCTGACCCCAACTCAGCCAGGACTGGATGTCACTAAATGTCAGCACATTTAAACCATCTTGGTCACAAGACTTCATGCTGCTGAGTTTACCTTGGATAGCTCCTGTTCTTTCCCCCTTAGATAATAAACTTGAGGGCACGCACCATCTTTTTTAACCTTGTATACTTGACCCCAAGCACAGAGCCTGGCACATGATAGGTATATAAGAGCTTATTGAACACAAGAATGAAAACAAATGAAAATAAAAACCATTATATGGGCTTCTCTATTTAGGACCCGAGTTTCAGTGTATCCAAGAATAGCTGGGAATGTTTGCAAAAAAAAAAAAAAAGTACTCTTGTATCCTGCCCTTCTGTGTCCCTTCTCCCCAAGAGACTCAGATTCATCAGGACTGCAGTGAATTCTGTCACCAGAATTCATGAAAAATGGCAGGAAACCTGAAGGTTTAGAAGTCTTGCCTCACTCTGTTTTGTTATGAGTCAGTGTTTGGGAGTCAAGAGAAAACTTTACTCTTCCAGTTTGGAATCAATCATTTTGTGAGGACTTGATGGTTTGGTTGGCTGGCTTGTATGTCAAACACATTGAAAGAAACTTCGGTAAGAATTAAAGAATGTTGGTGAACATGTAAAGTTCTTAAAAGATGACTCAGGAGATCAGAAGCTTTCAGGTTAAGATTTTCCATTTTTCTGGGAAAAGTTAAACTTTCTCCCTCAACTGGTTGTTTTTAATGAATATTTGCCCTTGTGAAGAATTTGCTTGTTCAAGCAAATTTTTATTTTATTAATTGTTAATAATTATTAGTTTTCTCACTTTCTGATGGATTCTTTCCAACAGCAAAGATGCTAAAAATATCTCACATCTCTTTTTCAAAAAGTTATAGTCTCTACTTAACCCTCCAGCTAATATGCTATTTTTCTGCTTTCATTTGTAGCCAAACTCTATGATGGAAACTTGAAGAGCACTATCTCCGGGCTGGTGGGGATACATTCAGCCCTGGAGTCATAAACAAAAGAAGTGGGCTTTTAAAGGGCTCAGAGAAGGGATGAAAGTATGTTTTCCATAGGATAGCAGAGCAGCAGTCTAAAATTACTCATTGGACACACTCGGGGGCTAGAAGTGAGAGTGGCAGACAGATCTAGCCATCAGTTGAAGAGCAGAGGGTAAAGAAAGGCAAGCTAGGGAGACAGTAAGTCTGTGCCTTTATCTACTAGTGTGAAGAGAAGGGAAGAGGAAGAGATATCCTTGGAGGACTAGGAGATCAATTTGAAAATTATAGGGCATTATCCAGCCTGGGTGAGGATTGGGCCATAGGACTATCTGGAGAAAAATGATAAGGTTACTTAGTTAAAACTGGCTGCACTTGACTGTATGAATTGCATTCCTGTCCTCGGACTCATCGGCTGATTTTCCAATTTTATGGTCTAGGAGTTGGAAGAGGGATCACGTATATTTCAGAGAGATTCTCTTCTTATGGTACCAGAACAACATAGAACAACACTAAGTAGCTTATGTTGTCAAGTTCAAATGGGCCACCCTGGGTTGTCGTGGCTGACAAAGGGACCTTGAGGTCAGTTCTGTCTAGTGCATTCTCCTTCCAATGGGGCTATGATACAAGAAATCCCACCATGAGAGCCGATTCCAAGAATGTGATGTTAACCTACTGAATTGTATTAGCTTAGATTTGGAAGATTTCCTTTAGTTAAATCTATGATCCAGATTGGAAAACTCTTTCACTGTCACATAAAGCCTTAGTTTGAACTTGCCTAGGAGATGCCTACTGATTTCTAGTCTATTTTTCTTCATGAGGGGAACTAATTGCCATCCAAGTTAACCAGAGCAGCTTGCTATCACTTAACAAAGGGGAGGTTCCCTCAGAGAATGGGAATCAAAGCAATAATTATGAGACTAGGGAAGGGCTTCTAGAATGTTGCCCAGGGAGTATCTACCTGAGTGAAGTATAAGACCAAGGGCACGCAGTGGGGGAAGGGGGGATGTACAAGAATGTAGCTTTGGTTGATGAAACATTATTGAAAGAACACAAAAAATACCTGTAAGGTATTTTTTTCATCATTTTGCCCAGATTTTTGGTGAGTGACAGAGCCCTGTGACTCTGCATGGCAAAGTGCCTGGCACAAAGTAGATACTCAATAAATATTTGATGACCAATAAGTATCTGTTTGTAGCAGGCCAACTATTTAAGAATATGTTCCTTAGGATAAAAATGTCGCAGATTCGATTGTTGTTTCACCTCAAGCTTGTTATTCCTGTCATCTCACTATTCTCAGGTACTTTCCTGTGAAATGGGTATACTGACCATGCTTCTTTCATTGAGCATATGTAAATATATATACCTCCACATACCTACTCTCATAGGTATCTCGTTCTCTGTCATCTTTCTCTTTATAAAGAACCATAAAATCATACTTGAGGCGCACTTCCACAGCAGACCCTCTTCTAAATATTTCCCATCAATTAACTTATTTAATCTTCCGACAAATTTGTGTGTAAGATAGCTTCACACATGAAGAAATAGGCACAGAGAGGTTAAGTAGCTCACTCAGCCAATGAGGAGAAAGCTAGGATTGAAGTCTGGCAAAGTAGCTGTTGAGTCTACTCAGTCACGGTGCCCCCTTTCCACAGTAACGCACATAAAGTTGTATGATATGGCTACTGGCCCAATTTTCCCTTGGCACTACTATTACTGTTCCTTTTGTCTCATGTTAAACTCTTGTTATGGTTCAGAGTATCTGCTGGAAAGGGGAGAATAAGATCGCTGACGCTGAGTGGCTGGGAGAGAATGATTCTCACCCCTGAGGACGCAGACAGTCGTGTGTTTTGGCAATAACCTCTGTCTGCTTCTCCAGCATTTGTTTGAGTTTTATTAAACGTGATTATATGACACACCCCCTAGGGAGAAACTAATTTCCTGGGGTTCTCAGTACAGCATCGAGCATAGCACACGCACTTGACAGTTTACTTCCAAAGTGATTATCACCCTTGTGTTAATCTATCAGCCAGCAAATGACCCCCAAAGATTCACGGAGACTGAACAATGCGGTGCTAGATCAATATCATATTTCACTTTGTCGGCAATGGATGTCTGGGATAGCTGAGTGGGATGAGAGTTAAATGAACTATCGGAATATTGAGCGGGTTCCCTCCGGAGTCATCCCGGGATTCATCAGATATTAACTAGAAGCCGAAGTTTTGTTGACCATAGACCCAGAAGGAGATAAAAAGTCTTTTATTTGATAGCTGATAAAGTATAACTTATGGCACATGTTATAATTAATGAGAAGTTTTCCTCATGATAAAGAAAAGAGCCCTTCTCTATCGTGGTAGTGATTGTTTGTATGTTGATAACCCCCTCTAACTCTCAAAGTTTTGTGAATGCATTGTATCTTCATAAATAGTCCCTTTTACCTTGTATATGCTCATTCCTTATTCTTCCCAGCATTTTTTTGGAGGAAAAATGAGTTTGCCTGGATAATTTCTCTCCCTTTTTTTGCTTTTGACACTAGATTGTGAAGGTCGGTTATTTAACAAATATTTATGTCCTGTTTTCTCTGGGTTCTGTGGGAGATGGAGTTGAATGAGGCACATGAGCTTGTCATTAAAGGGGTGAAGAGTGTGAGAGGTGAAATGATCCACATTCAAATCAGGGGGGCGAGATATAGAGGATGCACCGGGTGGCAGAGAACCCGGGCTCTGTGCCGGGCACGTGTATCTGTGTGCCGTGTGTATTGTGTGTGTGTATAGGCTGTGTGCGCTCTGTGCTGTTCCTGTGCATGCACATGTTTCATGGGACGGATCTTAGGAGTTCTTTCCATCAGAATGTCTGGGAACGGACTCACGGGCAGAAGGGCGATTAGGCAGGAGAGGATACAGCATGTGGCAATGACAACTATATCTTCACTGTTTATTACAACAGATGACGCTCTTGCTCACACTAATTGTCCCCTTTGGGTCTGTTGTGGCTTCTTCTGCAACATTTCCTTACTTTGGGATTCCCCTTTACAGAGAGGCCACCATTTTGAATGCTGTAAGTTGTTGTAGCAGAAGGAAAACAGTTTCTTGAACTGGCCGTGGAAGGCTTCACAACTAACTGACCAGAACCAGTCATGTGTCCTTGAAGAACCAGAGACAGGCTGGAAGTACAATATCCCCATGTTCCCCTGAAGGTAGGGAGCTGGAAATACTTGGTGAACAGCGGAAGTGACAAACTCAAACGACCACGGAACCTCCACCAGGAAAGTCAGCTGCTAGTGAAAAGCATTTCAGGCTCTTTTTCCCAGCACCAGGGAACAGCAGTGAGCTGTGGTGAAATAAAAACCGGGACAACTTGATTCCAACCCCCAACCAGCAGCCTGACCAAGGACACGTCTCTATATCAGTTTCCTTATCAAAACCAGTTTTCTCAGACTCTTCTGGGAATCACAGGATATTGATGTTTTGTGGGTAATAAAGGGGGAAGAAATGTGTTTGGAGCCCTAAGGGTTTTCCTATCCTCCCCTTCCCTGCTCTTGTGTCTCCTACCCTACCCCTTTGGTTGTGGGTTGTGTTTACTCCAAAGTTACTGAATGAACACAGCAAGATTACTTGTGTCATGAAGTGAGCAGGCCTGAGCCTTCAGAGAAAGAAGGTGTGAAGCTGAGGGAAAGGCCAGCTTTCATCCAGGGGGGCCTGCTGCCTCCTGCCAGATGTGTTTGAATACACGAGGGGGACATTTTGGATGTTCACAGTGACCGGGTGCACTGGTGGCATTTGGCAAGTGTTTACTGGGGATGCTAATGGTCTTGCCATGCCCAGGACGGTCCTGACCAGTAGAGGACAGTGCCGTTCCGGATACCAGTATCTGAGAAAGCCGGGAGAGGCAGCTGTCAGCTCCGAGTGTGGAAGTTCTGTGATCTGCGCCAGCTCTGAGCTGCAGAGAGGCTTACAGTCAGGCTGCCAGATTGAGAATGGGTTTTAGACTCTCCTAGGTGGCAGTGCACACAGTGATTGCTCAATTAAATATGTGGTGAGCGAATGCCCCAATTACTGTGTTCCTGGCTCTCGCCTGGCTTGTATGACAGTGTTCCTTAAGATAGCTGGAGACTTAAAAGGAAGGTTTAGGCAGATTCACAGATGGCATTCTAACAAGTTAAAAAGGACAGATAGGGAGAGCTGGGGCATGTGCCCAAAGTCTTTCAGTCAGCGTCAGGACGCCTCTTGGTGCCTCTCGCCTCCATGCTCGATGCTTCGACCCCTCCCAGAGATAAGACTCTTGCTTAGGTCCAGAGCCTGGTCCTAAGTTTGGGTTGTTCTTTGGCTCTTATACTATCCCTGCTTGTCTACTGTTGGCCATCTTTCCAAATTCTACTCTTCCTCAATGTCAGGCTCAATTATATTTCAGCAAAACCACAATCTCCTTTAAAATCCCACCTCATCGATCACTGGAAACATTCTTCTAGGCTGCCTATTTTTTTGGTTTGTTTATTTGTTTTGTTTTTTGTTTATTTTTTTTTTTTTTCTGTGAGATCCTAAGCAAAACATGAGATCTGTGTCTAGGATAATTTATTTTGCAAGTGGAATGGAGAGTGACGATGGGAGATCAAAACCTGAATTTTTTAGATACAGTCAGTTGCGTTATAACGCTTGCTTCAAAAACACAATTTGTTTCCACCTGCTTGAAGTATTAGAGAAGGGCTTGAACAGAGTGAGAACTTAGTGTTTGCTTATGCAAAAGTTCTGTCCACAGCAAACATGAAGTGAGTGTGGAAACTGAGCCCTGGGGAATACACAAGGAAAGTCTACACAAGCACACCTTTTGGCTTCCTGCATTCACTGCCCGTCTAAGGAACCACATCCTTCCACACCTGGCCATTCAATACTTGGTCTGATTTCTGGTAGCCTCCTTCATCATTGCACAATGCCTCACAGCTACAACCCTCCAACACCCACATACTCAGGCAAACTTCAGGACTTTCTTAATTAGCTATGTAAGTTGTGTATAGCTGTGTTGCCATTTCTGTTTCCTAGCTTCTGTTTATGTGTCCCTTGACAAAGTTTTTGAATGTGGTACCCCCAACCCCATTTCCCCCATAAGCCCCATATTTTATATTGCACAATATTGCACAGCATGGTGATTTTTAGGAACGCACACTTACATTATAGTAGAATTGACCGTACTTTTGCAATTTAAATTTTGGGATTCTTGGTCAAGATTGCTTGCAGGGAGGAGAAGGGGGCATAACTCTTACCTGACTTATCATCCCAGGAACCCACATTGCATAATAACTAATAAAGACCATTATCAAGAGAGAACAATACAGGGAAGGTTTGGGGGAAGAAAATCTATGCATCTGCACATGAAAGGACTGTGAAATTACTCTTACTCTGTGTAACATGTCTTCTCTTGTCCTTATGGACCTTTTTCCTTCCTTCCACATGGTGGGGAAAAGAGAGATGACCCTTTTCTACTTCTACCGGCCTGCCACAAATTCCTCCGTGCAACGTTCCCATTGCGGGTTCTTGATTACCTAGCTTATGTCTCCGAAATATGGACTGGAGTTGTTTCTTTATAAGTCATCCATACATGACAAAATTCCAGGATAATAAGTGATACTTACAAATTTACTCTAAGCAGCATCAAGACCATAAATAATAAACACCCTTTTTAGTTTTGAAATAACACCTGAAACTCATCTTTTCCTTAAATAGTAAAGCAATGCAAGTTTTGGGATAAGCTTTGTTTTACACGTCAAATGAAACGGAGTCCCTTTAGACAATAATAGAAAAGTCTGACAGAGAGAGGAAAGGACGCCGGGGCTAAGGGGATTTTCCTTCTAGCTCTCCTTCTCTGCCACTCTTGGCTTCTCCTTCTTCCCTCTTGAGTGTTTACCGTTTATTTGGGCAGGCTGGGCCTTGTCTTCACAAACTGGTAAAAAAAATGCTATGATTAAAATAAAGATGGCATCAATCCTCTGAGGGAATTTCTAATTTATAGAGGATATTTAATAACCAAAAAGACTTCAAGATATAAAGGATTGAATTTCAAATGGGAGAATTCTAGACCTTGTAACAAGTGTTTCTGAGTTTTGTCCAAGGGCTGAGAGTTTATTAAAATTAGTTATTATTAGAGAATGACTCATATTTTTAAGAAACCCAAAACATGTACAAAACAGGTCAATGGTATTCATTAGGTTAAGGAGGGTAAGTGGAGACCATCAGGTCCAAGTTTTTTGAACCCTGCTTGGGGATTCCTTGGTGGGGTTGGATGCAGAGGAGTAGAAGGCAAATAATCAGATTTCAGCTTAGATTCATGTGTATTTTACATACCATTTCTTTTAAGAAAGAGTTCAGAAGCATCCAACTCTTGACTTTTGGCTCAGGTGATGATCTCAGTGTTGCGATATCAACCTCCATGCTGTACTCCACATTCTCTCTCTGGCTCTCTTGCTCATGCCCTCTCTCCTTTAAATAAATAAATCTTGGGGCGCCTGGGTGGCTCAGTGGGTTAAGCCGCTGCCTTCGGCTCAGGTCATGATCTTAGGGTCCTGGGATCGAGTCCCGCATCGGGCTCTCTGCTCAGCAGGGAGCCTGCTTCCTCCTCTCTCTCTCTGCCTGCCTCTCTGCCTACTTGTGATCTCTCTCTATCAAATAAAAAAATAAAATCTTTAAAAAAATAAATAAATCTTAAAAAAAGAAAGAGTGAAGCTGCTTAAAAATATTTGCAAACCAGGGCACCTGGGTGGCTCAGTGAGTTAAGTGGCTGCGTTCGGCTCAGGTCGGGATCTCAGGGTCCCGGGATCGAGCCCCACGTCAGGCTCCCGGCTCAGCGGCGAGTCTGCTTGTCTCTTTCCCTCGGACTCTCCTCCCTGCTTGCGCTCTCTCTCTGTCTCAAATAAATAAAATCTTTAAAAAAGAAATACTTGCAAACCAGAGGCGTAGCCACACATCTGTGGGACTCTAGGCTCAGGGCTTTCTCCATCTATTGTCCTTTGGGAAAGAAGTTCTTTTCAGGTAAGAGGACTCCGCTCCTTAGCATCCAGGTGACTCCAAGAAAGGCTTAGTCTTGACGAGTAGGAGAAGGAGCAGAGGAACTGACATTGACCGATGGCTCATGTCTGGTATCTCATTGGTCTGGGAATACTTCCCATTTGATTGTTTCAGTAACATGAGAAAGCAGATGTTATTATCACCATTTTGAGGTTAAGTCCCATGTCGCAGGTCACAGGATTGGGTAGTTCCAAAGCTTTCCTGGAGTCCTGGCCTTTTATCTGAAACAAAACAAAACAACAAAACAAAACAAAACAAAACAACACATTTCTTTCACTGCTCACACTGTGTTGAGTTGGGGGAGTTTCGTAGAAGAGAGACAAGGCTTTACTTCTTCTGCTGCAAGCTGACATAAGGCAGAGGCTAAGACCCACTCAGTATTCGTGTCTCTCGGGGGGGTGGGCAGGTGTCTCTATTTGAAAGTTCCCTTGGCTCTTCCAGACTCATGTGGTGGTTTAGCCGATGAGAGTGTTGCTGCCTGTTGTTTTCAACCCCCTCTCTACACGCCATCAGTACCCACGCTGTCATTTTTTCCTGTGCATTATGGACTCCCGTGTTAACTGTGAGTCAGTTTTGGCTCACTCTTTTCCCCCCTGAGCGCCTGAGGCTTTTCCCTGCTTCTCCATCCCCAGAGGACAAGTCCCAGCACGACACAGAAGGCAAGTACTGAGCTTCAGCAAGAGGCGCTGGCTCCCAAGTCTTGGTCTCAGTCCTATTACCATCTTCTTTCCATCTCTCCTGCTTTCTTTGTCTTTCCTGCTGCTCTGACAACATCCACTTGGGGTCTGTATGACCAAAGCTTCAGCATTAAGGGTGTCCACAAAATTCCTTTGCAGATCTGGGTAGAACATTGTTGTGATGTTAGTTGCTTGTTGTGATATAAAAGGGCCGAGAAGAAAATGGACAAATGACCTGTACTATGTACGGGTACGGCAGCGTGTTTGTATAGGAATAGCTCATCTTAGAGAGTGGCTCCCCGCACCTACCCGTAGAAGGAGGAGATGGTCTGGTACAAATCCTGTCCCCATTTCTTTGTTCCTCTTGGACTAGGAACACTTCGATGACTTGTTCGTGGAAGTGTGGGGCTCCCAGTGGGTTTCGTTTGGGGGTCCAAGATGTTTGAGATAAAGATGGATGACCGTAGTTAAAGAGTACATGACTAGGATCGGGGGACTGAAGTCTCGTGTTTTCCTCTTCTCACCACAGTGCTGAGATTCTTTTGGTCACATTCTGGCCAGGGAGTGCATGAGGCCTTCTGTGTAAGATTTTTTACGGACTAGAATTTCTGATACTGAGGTCCATAAAAGCTAGGGAGGGTCATGTCCCTTTCTTCTTAACACATTTTATAGCTTCATTTTTTAATTAATTGTTTAGAGATGGTATCCTTCATTTCCCCCTATTTGGTAAGGACATTGTCTTCCTGTGGCTTATTTAAATTGAATGTGGATCTACCAGGCCATGGTGGGGGGGGGGTACACCATAGATGTAAGTGATACATCAGATGCCTGAATTTTTTTTTTCCCTTAAAGATTCTATTTATTTCTCAGAGAGAGAGAAAGTGAGCACAGCAGGGGGAGCAGCAGCAGGCTTCCTGCTTAGCAAGGAGCCCGATGTGGGGCTCGATCCCAGGACATTGCGATCATGACCTGAGCTGAAGGCAGATGTTTAACCAACTGAGCCACCCAGGTGCCCTTAGATGCCTGACATGTTGAGGGTGACAGAATATATCTAGGGACTTTAAGCTCCCCTGGCAAGTTCTATTAATTGAAAACTGCTAAGAATCTACAAGATGCAAATGGAGTCTTCCCCAAAATAAACATCAAAACTTTCTCCCTTCTGCCCCTTGTAATACAGTGCTAACAGTTTCTTCTGGATCCTGGATTGTGCTGTTTACAATACACAAACAGCTTTTTGAGCTTTTGGTTGCAAAGAGAGAGGACATGCTGACCTTCAGCTCTTACTGGTCCCTCTGAGTCTCCGACTCTCTTCCAGAAGTGAAATGACTATCCCCTTCCCGAGTAGCCTGGCTTTCTGTCCTCAGCCCTCTGCATCCATAACTCTATTCCTAGACTGAAGTTTTGTTTGATATGTAGAGGGAATCTTTGGGAGTTTGGAAAACCATTTGCTCCCTCGACACAGCAAGGATTTTTAGATTATTGTTTTACCCTTGATTCAAAAAACCCAATTTGAAACTCAGCACTGAGCAATGACCCCTTCATTTTAGGTTGGATCCTCCCTCTACTGATTCAGTGTGGTGGGGAATGCTGGGCAATGACATTCACAGGGAATGGAGGACATTTCAGTTTAATATCTCAATATATTATTATTGAAACAGAGTTTATGAGATAGCCACATGCTAATTGGTCACCTCTCAGATTTCTGAAACAATCTATAGGCTTCTCTAAATGTGGAGGCATCTTGCCCTCCAAAAAAGGCAGAATGCAGTGTTTCTAAAGCTAGAGTAATGTGTGACATGTTTCTGTTACAGTGTTACTTAAACATGCAGGCACACATACACCCTAAGTGCAAACTTCTTGTGTTTATAACTCTTGATACTATAAGAACTAGTAAATGGAAAGAATGTATCAATTTCATACCAGCCATTCAACTGATGCTCTAATAACATTCCAAAGAATGCCACTAATTTAACATGGCTGATAATGTTTTCCTGAAACCAATGACCCACTGTAAGGTGAATATGACACTGATGGCTATGGTCCTGCTTGATAATTTGACTTGGGAAGACTTTTCTACTGTGCTGTGTGAAGATTTAATTCTCCCATTTATTGTGTTTGAGCTACTGCGAAACCTTGGTGTATAGAATGCGTTGGGTCTCCACTTGGCTCAAGTGCCTCCTTTTCACATCAAAACTGTTCTGTTCATTTTTCGTAACCCACAACAATTAAAAATTATACTCAGGCACATTTTTATTTTCATGGTATTTGGACAAAAGTATCAGCATGGTAGGCAGACTTCTAAGATGGCCCTCATCATCCCCTTATCTTGGTGTTCACATCTCCACGTGATCACCTCCCCTTGATCGTGTGTTTGACCTGGGGACTTGCTTCTAACCAACAGAATACAGTGAAGATCTTGGGATGTCCCTTCCCATGTGACTTCATGTTGCTAGCACACTCTCTCTTTTGCCTTTTTGGTTGCCTGCTTTGAGAAAGCAAGCTGCCATTGTGTAGAGCTCTACATGGCAAGGAAATGAGGAGTGGCCTGCCAGTTAGGAACTGATGTCTTCAGCCCAACAGTGCATAGATAACTGAATCTTGCCAATGACCATGTGATTTTGAAAGTGGACCCCTTCCCCACTTGAGGTTTGGAATGACCCGGGCCAGCTAACACCTTGACTGTGACCTAAAGCAGAGGATCCAACTGAGATGTGCCCAGATTCCTGACTTACAGAAACTGTGACATGAGAAATTGGTGTTGTTTTAAGCTGCTAAGTCGTGGAGTAATGTGTTCTGCAGCAATAGATCATGGATACAATTAGTTTAGTAAATAACTTAAGAAATTAAAGTCTTATTTTATGGAAGTGTCTTTCACTTGATACCTATATGGAGCAGTGTTGCCTGGATAATTGACAAGAGAATTCAGTATTAACATATGAATGGTTTGATGTGAAAAAAAAGTATGTATGAATGTAGGTATGTATTTTTTATTTATTTACATTTGAGCATACCTAACTCCTATCAGAAATGTTTATCAACAGAGTCAATGTAGTCATACTTTTGGTCATTATATTCATGATTACCTAAAGCCAATTTATTTGGGGTCCCTATTTGCAAGTGCAGAAACTGAAGTGTGTACACTGGACCCCCGGAGCCCAGAGACCATGTTTAACTACGAATGCACTAGCTGGTAGACCAGGATTAGAGCAGTAGTAGAGATTCCTACCGTCTGATGCTACTTCACAGCGGCGGGTGTCACTATTTCAGTGTAACACTGGTGGAATCTGTTTATTCCCAATTTACAGTTTTGTTTTGTTTTTTAAATAAAGTAGTTTAAATTCTTGGCCTGGAACAGTTTCCTATGTTGTATTAGGACAAAGACTGTGAATAGGTATTGATCACTGGCTGACTAATCTCCGTAATATTCAGTAACTGAAAATTTTAAATGTATAAATTATATATATTATTATTATTGTTATACATTATTGAAGTATAGATGACATAGAATGTTTTACTAGTTTAAGGTGTACAACATAGTTATTGGATGATTATATACTTTATGCAATGCTTGCCATACAAAGTATAGTTATCATCTGTTACCCAGACCAAGTTATTACAATATTATTGACTATATTTCCTATGCTGTATTTTTCATCCCTGTGTATTTTTTTTATAACTGGAAGTTTGCATCTCTTAATCTCCTTCACCTACTTTGTTCATTCCTATTTTGTTCATTCATTCTCCCCTCTGGCAACCACCTGTCCATTCTCTGTATTTATGAGTCAGCTTCTTTTGTTTCTTTCTTTGTTTGTTTGTTCATTTGTGTTGTTTTTTAGAGTCATATACTGAACTTTTTAGAAAATTACTGCTAGGCCCTCTGTGATCCTCTGTGAGGTACAGTTATGCTTTTCTGGACTTTGTTATTCTCCCAGTAAGTGGGGATCACTAGGGACTCCAGTATTTGCTGTTCCTGTTGTAGTGTTTTGTAATCTAGCATCAGGGGCTGGAAAGTTGATCTTTATATTTCCTTACCTGTATATGTTCAGGTCCATGTGGACCAAAAGCAGTGCACAGGGGTCCATGCAGAACCTCCATGATATAACAAAGAATGGCAGTTACCACATACTGCTCTTAGGAAGAGCTTTAGTGAGGTATCCGGGAATTATCATGGTGTCCAAATTTCTATGTAAAGAGACAACCTGCTTCCAGTTCAAAAATCTTTGGAGCAGTTCCTATCACCTAAGATTGACAGAGAGCCTACAGAGTACAGAAGGAATTAAGGCACATAGTATTCACGTGCAGAAAAGATAGATAGAACCAATACCATGCCCCTAGAAGGCACAGATATCTTTAGAATATAAAATATCTGAAACATCACAGGAAACTCATTCATATTTGCTAAAAATAATAAAAAACAATTGAAGAAATACAAGAAACAAAATGTTTTTAACAATGTATTTGATAAAGGATCTGAAAAGCAAAATTTAACAGTTGTATAAGAAGAAATAGAGAATTTCCGAAAGCAAAATGCCAACTTAGACTAACATGGGGTGATAATTGTGTGGGGCTTACAAGAGAGGGTCAGAAGAATCTAGACTTTAGCAGAAGAGGAATCTTAACTGCTAACTATGTATCTTGGTTTGCCTGGTATATAGCTGTCTTAGTATATACATGTTGTTTTGAGATAATCACTTTTGGTGTCCTCTTACACTCTTAAATTGTCCTGCTTTCAATGGTAAATTGTAATGTTATTTTCCTCTTAGCAAATGTCTAAGAACTATCATAGAGCTTGTAGGGGATGACTTGTAAATGAGTATCAAAATCACACTCCTTAGATTAGTACTGTTCAATAGAAGTACAACCCAAGTCATGTAGATAATTTTAAATTTCCTAGTAGTCCTACTAAAAAAGAAATAGATGATGTTAATTCTAATAATATATGATATTTAACCCAATATATAAAAAATATTATCTTTTCAACCAGTAGTCAACATAAAATTAATAATAAGACTTTCCCCCCCAAATTTTATTTAACTTCTCATTCATTAGCCTATTAAGAAGACATTTTACATTCTTTTTCACACCCTAAGAGTGCATTTTTTACTTGCCACGCATCTCAAGTACCAGCCACATTTCAAGTGCTCAGGAGGCACATGTGGCTAATAACTCCTGCATTGGAGCAGTAGCACAGCTATGGAACATAGAGTTTGTTGAATATAATTGTTTATGTTAATTGCATAGTGAACAGTGTGTAGCTTCTATTCCATGGGGTGGTTCAGTCATTCTTGAGTCATCTGTTCTCATTATAAAACCAGGTTAAAGAATCCCTCAGCATTAGGATTGTTTCTTCATCTTTGGCTTTGCTTTATTCTACTTTAATTTAATTTTAAATCAGGCTCTTCCTTGCCAAAGGCAATATGGCCACTAGGAGTTCTCCACCAAAGTGAAAATGGCTTACTCTTTCTCAGGAGTTCCAGCAAGTGCCTAGACATTGAGTCTGATTTGACCAACCTGGGTCACATGCCCATCCCTGATGCAGTCACTGGGCCAGGGGATGGAAAATTCTGACCGGTCACACACCTGGAGCTCTGGGGGAGGGGTTAAGTTCCATCCAAAAAAGATGACCAGTGAATGGGGGAACCCCTTCCCAGTAGAATCCAAGTGCTATTTCCAGAAGGGAAATGCATGTTGAGATGATAAAACATTAGAAGTGCAAGAGCTCTTTGGAGACCTCAGGGGGAACAGGTAAGAGCCTAGATAATCCAGGACCATAGGCAGCCTTGAGTAGTTCTGTAACAGCAACCCCTGTTCCCTCAACTGTAAGAACTTTGTTAGACGCCACCAGCGAGTTCTCTTCTCTAAATCTCTCTGGCAATGGACTGTGGTTACTCATATAGATTCTGACACATGACTAAAAGATCCGGTGTCAACTTCCAGTGGGAAGAATGCGATGAATTCATTAATTTTGACCTCAGACCTAGGATTCAGAATCACTGAGGCTGGAAGGAAAAACATCCAGGTTTCTTTGGGATCTCTCTCACATTTAATGGAAACACACATGTTCCAGAAAGGACCAGGATATGTGACTATGAATGTTCAACAATCCACACCTTAAGGAATGGAGACTAGTAGCATCCTCAGAGCCCAAATGGCAAATGGACCCCAGGCGAGCCATAAGAATCTGATGGACTTTGGGGTATGACATGTAACTCCTGACCACATTTGGGGGTGCTGAAAGGGCTATTCAGAGCAAGTGGGTAATTCTAGAGAATTACATGTTGCACGAGTTTGTTAGAACCATAATAGGATAGGATGAGGCTGGGCTAAGAAAGGAACCATCAAAGGGGTCAGCTGGTTCTTACATGCTATATCTAACAAAGCTTTGGGAGCCCCATTATTTTGGTGCTACCTGAGGCTTCAGAAGGGAAACCCAGCTCTGTCCATGGCAATCCTGGAAGGTAGGTCCTCACAGTCTTCAGCCAAAAGAAAATCACTATGTCATCTGCTGGCAATGAGGACTGAATGAAACTCTCCCATTCGTTGAGGTCTGCAGAGTTTAGTGCTCTGCATGCTTCCTTCTAAAGAATGTACCACTGATGATAAGAAGATAGTTTTTGAAGAAGTTTTGTGCCATGTGTACCCTTAATCACCACATGCATGCAAAACTCCCTCATAACTCAGTGTAGTGGGGCTGAGAAGCAGAAAGCCTGGGATGGAATCCTGGCCCCGCCTCCCTATAGCTGTGTGATTCTGAGCAAACCCCTAAAATGCACCTCAGTTGCTTTATCTGAGAAATGGGCACAGTGGTAATGTTGGTCTTACTTTATGATCCTTGTATTAGTTCATTTATTTTTTCATACACTATTGAATGGTATCTGCCATGTGTATGGCACTTGGGCAGTTCCTGACCTAATAGAGGGGATCAAATAAGATATTAGATAACAAATATCCCATAAACTTTAAGACATAATAGACATGTAAATGGCGGTCATGATGATCACATTATATTGATAATTCAACTTCTTATGTTCTCAGACAGCTATTTATCTCCCAGCCTCTCCCCAGCAGCATGTTGAATATACAACATCAGTAGCTTTCCCCCTTTGTAGCAGAGATTACATTTTCTCTGTCAGTCTAGCCAAGCCTGCTGCAGTGTTTGTATTTATAATTATCCCCACATAGGCTCTTGGGGGTCCCCAGGGCCAGGCATGCCAAAGTCGTTAAGAGACCACCTTCCTGGCTCTTGTCACAGCGCAATCATCAGCCCCCAGAGCCACACCATGCAGGCAAATGTGTCATTGATGTGTAATTAATGAAGAGGGAGTCTAGCCCCACATTAACACAAACAAATCAAGGTCTTGTCAGCCACGGGGGTGTCAATGGGACTTTTGTTCTTTTAGCAATATTTATTGTTACAAAATGCTGCACAGTCAAGTGGGAAGGGAGTGCCTTTGTGGCACCGGTGATGTGGCTGCTTGCAGCCAGCCAACAAGGGACAGGCGTCAGCTGGATCCTCCAATTAATTCAAAGCGCCACAGGCTGAAGCAGAAGAGGGAGCTGGAGGGAACATTTCTCTGTTTAAAATGCGTGTGCAGGTTCCCAGATTGTGAGCTGCCCTTGGTTTCTGCAAGCCTCGTGGCTTTTAAGAATGTTTGTTCACTCCAATGATAGGAATTTACTGAGCATTCCCCGTGTGCAGGTGACACAACAGGACATGGCTCACGAGTTCAGATGCTTTACACTCAGTTGATGGGGACTTGGGTTCCCTGGGTTCCCTGAGGCTCAGGCAATCAGAGATGGTAGGAGTCTTAGGGCTCATGTTGTCTGATCCTCTGGACAGGAATCCTTTACAGTTGATGACTCCTGAATGTTTACTCATATTTTTCCTGTCATGGTTAAACCAATAGAGCAATGGGTCGCCGCACCTAAGCCCAGTTCCTCACTTTTTGAGAAAAGACGGGGCGGGGGACAAAGAAAAATGAAAGAGGAAAAACTGACACTTTTCCTCCTCTCTGAAGGCTCAAGGAGAGTGGAAAGTTAGAAAACTATTGACAAATCC
Organism: Neogale vison; assembly: GCF_020171115.1. Lineage (NCBI taxonomy): Eukaryota > Metazoa > Chordata > Mammalia > Carnivora > Mustelidae > Neogale > Neogale vison. The sequence goes on along the minus strand of NC_058098.1, from coordinate 103,256,466 downwards.
CAAGTAGTTTTAGAGTGCATCTATGGACCAAGATCAGCTTTAATTCATGGTCATCAGACCACACATATTGGGTTGTTGAGTTCTGGGGCATCCCTCAGCATTGATCCATATCTAAAATTTTATGCACAGCTTTACCTGTCTGAACAAATCTCCTTGTCTCTCTAGTCCCTTGCTTGTTTTCTCTCATCACACTTATTCTTCAACCTAACCTCTGTTCCCTCCTCCATCCCTCCAGTCATAGCTTTTCCATCTTTCCTGGGCTATGGTCTATCACTTCAGTCACTGCCTTGCCATGACTGTGCCCATTATCTCACTCCATGGGCCTTTTGCTGCAACTTCCCCATACATTTCCCACTTTTGATCAATTTTACCATCTGCTTCTCTGTTCCAGTTCCCAGATGGCTGGGTGCTGTAGATAGGGGAAAAGCACATGAGGGTACAGGTGTGGCTTCCAACTTTAGCTAGATTCTCAGTGCTGCTCTGTGATCTTCCTACAAGGTCCCAGTTGGTATCCTCATCTGTTCGTCACAGCAGCTCTTATACAACACCGTCCACTCCTCAGATTTATTCCGCAAAGATGGCCTTGCTTTCTCTTATCACAGAAAAAGGTAAGACCATTAGCCATGAACTCTCCCATCTCTCTCCCCTTGCTACTATAGATTTATTCAGGTGATTCATGTCACAAAGGTGTCTTTGTTTGGATTCTCTCCAAATCAGAGATTCCAGTGGGTGTAGTTTATTTGGGAGTTGATTCCAGGAAACATCAGTAGGAGTGTGAAGACAGAAAGGGAAGACAGCCAATAAAAGCTATTATCAAGCTCATTTCCTCTGTAAGTTACAAGTTGAATCCCACCGGCTGCTCTGGGAGTCAGCATAGAATATGTGCTTTGAGTTATCCCAGGGGGAGGGTGGTTGAAGGATATTTATACACTATCTCTATCTCTCACTGGTTTTGACCAAAGGTCTTCCAGGGGTCATTAATTTTTCAGAGCACCTAGTCTTGTGCAGTTACATTCTCCTGAAAGGATAAGCCTGTATAGCAGCTGGGAAAACCTTTGAGACTTTGGGTGAGCTACCTAACTCTTACATATTCTGTATTCTCTTCTCAGTATATTATTTACATAGAAATATTAGACCTTTTCCATGAGGTAAATGGTTATTTAGTTCAGTAAGGATTTTTATCATAATGTATCACCCTCAATTAAGCACCTGGCTCCCACAATTGAAAGCATGACTTTCAAGAGACCTGTGTGTGTGTGTGTGTGTGTGTGTGTGTACACACACATTTGGGTGTGCTATAGATTTACAAAAGAATACCTGTGGCTTGATTGTTGCATCTTCTTTGAAGTAATTAGGCACATCTATTGCTCTATATTTAATATTGGAGGGAGGCAATTGATGATGATAATGATGGTGGTGATATGATTATGATAAAATATCCCTGAGAAGTAAAAAATAAATTGGGAAAGATTCAAAAATATTATCTCCCCCCATCTTATCTGTCAGGGTCCCCCCTACGTGGCTGTTCTTATTACTGACCATACTGCTGCTGGCTGCTCCCCCACATGCTGGCTCTGAAGTTGGTGTCCACTAGCATTCCCCAACTGGTGCCCAGAACTGAGGTCACTTTCTGCTGAACCTGTTGGCATGAAAGCCACTTCAGTCCTGAGTTCTCCACATCTCTCAAGACTTGAGCATAACCATGCTTTGCTTTTGTTTATGCCCATATTTCCAGCTTTCTGCCTTGAGGATTAGTCATGAACTCTTGTGGCTTTCACTTACCCCTAAGCCTCTGGCTCCTTGCTCAGTGGGGCGTCTGCTTTTCCCTCTCCTTCTGTTAGCCCCCCCCCATTTGTGCTCTCTCTCTCTCAAATAAAAAAAAAACAAAAACAAAAAACTAAAAAACTAACTAACTAAATAAATAATGTATTTTGTTATCCTCACACCCACTGGTGCAGAGTTCCAGCCTCTCCTGTCTGGCCCCAGTTGAGGACATAAATAAATAAATAAGTGAGGCACATCAAAAAGTACTTTGGGCAGTCCTGGGACATTGTGTATGTTTACCAGGGACTGCCCACCAAACTGAGCCTCATAATCTGTCTTCTGCCCATTCTCCAACCTGTTTTTTTTTTTTTTAAGATTTTATTTATTTATCTGACAGACAGAGATCACAAATAGGCAGAGAGGTAGGCAGAGAGAGAGAGAGAGAGAGAGAGAGAGAGGAAGAGAAGCAGGCCTCCTGCTGAGCAGAGAGCCCGATGTGGGGCTTGATCCAAGGACCCTGGGATCATGACTTGAGCTGAAAGCAGAGGCTTTAACCCACTGAGCCACCCAGGCACCCCTCTCCAACCTGTTCTAAAGCCTGCTCCAGAATAATCTTTCCAAAAGCCTAAATAAATCCCATCAAAACCTTCCATGCTATTTGTTATGCTCCACAAATAAGTGAAACCATATGATAATTGACTCTCTCTGCGTTAGAGAGGAGTAGGGAATTTGGGTAAATTGGAAGGGGAGGTGAACCATGAGAGACTATGGACTCTGAAAAACAGTCTGAGGGGTTTGAAGTGGCGGGGGGGGGGGTGGGAGGTTGGGGTACCAGGTGGTGGGTATTATAGAGGGCACGGCTTGCATGGAGCACTGGGTGTGGTGAAAAAATAATGAATACTGTTTTTCTGAAAATAAATAAATTGGAAAAAAAAAAGAACTGCAATCCATGCAAAAGTTGTATGGACTCTGAAAAACAATCTGAGGGGTTTGAAGTGGCCGGGGGGTGGGAGGTTGGGGTACCAGATGGTGGGTATTATAGAGGGCACGGCTTGCATGGAGCACTGGGTGTGGTGAAAAAATAATGAATAATGTTTTTCTGAAAATAAATAAATTGAAAAAAAAAACAAACAAAAAAAACCTTCCATGCATCCCAGTTCCTATAAGTATAAAGGCACAACTCCTGAGCACATGCCCATGACTTCCCACTCATTGGTTTTTGCCTTGTTGTCCAGGCTCATCTCTCATGGCAGCCTCCTTCTTGCCTGTTGTCTGAGCACATGGCCTCACTCAGGCATCTGAGCACATGCTTGCACCATGACTGCATTCTGCCCTCCTTCCCTTTGCTCCTCCTTCTTCTCTGATGTGCCTTCGCCTGCTATATGCCTACTAACTCCAGATTGCTTTACAAGCTGGGCTCAGTCACCTCTTTTCTGGAGCTCCCATGTCCTCCCATAGAGAGCGTCTCTATGCCTCTCTCAGGCCTTCCTATGTAGAAGGTGAATGAGGTTAGTAGCAACCACCTAGGTGGCTGTAGGAGATTAATGACAGAAAATGATCGGAAACGTGTAAACTTTCCTGGTGCAGAATCAACCCTTGATGCATGTTAGCTTTCTAAATGAGGACTTTAGAAATCTCTACCATGAAGATCATAACCCATGGTTGTCCTTAATATGCACAATTCCCAGTACCTACCAGATATGAACTGTGTCTTATTCCTTTTTATGTCTCCAATACTTAGTATCATGTTAAATAAAACGAAGGAAGGAAACCTGTTATTGCTATAAGCTAACACTTTTTTTTTTTTAAAGAATTTATTTATTTATTTGACAGAGAGAGATCACAAGTAGGCAGAGAGGCAGGCAGAGAGAGAGGAGGAAGCAGGGTCCCTGCTGAGCAGAGAGCCCGATGCGGGACTCGATCCCAGGACCCCGAGATCATGACCTGAGCCGAAGGCAGCGGCTCAACCCACTGAGCCACTAACACTTAACCTAGACATCCGCACGTCAAAAACAAACAAACAAACAAACAAACCCCCTCCTTAATTATTTCACTTAATCCTTAAGTCCCTAAATTAGGGCAGTGAAACTATTCCTTATGATACCACAATGGTGGATACATGGTATTAGACATTTGTCAAAAGTCATAGACTACAAAACCAAGAGTGAACCCTAATGTAAACTATGAACATTAATTAATAATAACATACCAATAATGAGGTGTCGTTTGTAACAAATGTGGTACATGAATGCAAGACGTTAATCACAGGAGAAACGGAGGGTGGGGAAGGTAGGGGTATGTGGGAACTCTACTTGCTGTTCAGTTGTTCTCTAAACCAACACTGCTCTGAGAAATCATCTCTGCTAATTAAAAAAATTGCTTCATGAAGCAGTGAGGGCTAGTGGATGGTATTGCTGGAAAGTCAGAGGAAGTGTGTGAATGGTCCAAGGTCACACAGCGAAATCAGTCCGAGATGGCATTCAAGTTTTCTTATGCCTCACTTTCCATAGTTAGTACAGGATGAATTTTAATCTCCATTCTTTTTTTGGGGGGGGGTGAGGGGTCAGGCAACCTCACATTGATATTCTCCTTTTGGCACTTCTGGAAAGTAGGTCTTAGGTGGAGTAGAGTTTATCAGGGACTGTAGGAGACATACCCTTCACAAGACTAATTTAGAGTCTTTATGGCTCAGTAGAGGCTGTCAATCCTAAGTTATTTGACATTTAATTCCTGCTGATGTAAATTTTATATGACAAATAGTTTCATTTAATTGTGTCACCTCTGGCTTATATACACCATAAAAGGTTTCAGTTTTAACAGCCAGCAACAAAAGAGTCCTGAATGAGAGGAGTAATGTTGAGAAAACTTGCAAGGGCACGGCTGGCTGGGGAAGGTGGGTGTCACTCTAGGTGGGGAGATCTCTGGAGGGAGGCTGGGCTTGGGGCAGAAGGACATCTGGAGCTGTGTTTGTGCTGAGCGCCTGGACTGGGACGGCTGCTACCTCCTCCTGATATTTCAGCTGATACACCTTTCTTCCGGCAGTGAGTTCCATACACGGGCCCCTCCTCTGGGTCATCCTTTCCACCCATGGATTTTCCACAAAGAGTTCCTGCTTTGTAAAAGCTCTGGCATGCATTAATAACATTATAATAATTTCATGAAAATTCCTGAACTTTGTACCTTTGTTTCTCTATAGAAAATCCCTCTGCTTAGGGATGATGGCATGACTGAATCCCATAAATATTGGCAAGTGCTGACTTGTATCTATGTATCCTCAAGCTATTTATTGAGTATCTACTGTATGCCAAGCTATTTATTGAGTATCTACTGTAGAAAATGACTGGTCTCTGTCCTGAAGAAGCTTTCAGTTTACTGAGAAAATCTGATATATCTATATGAGACAATAGTAAAGGGCATATATGGGTGCTTAAGGACTTCCATGTGTCCACTGCAAAAAAACACCTGGGTGGTTCAGTGGGTTAAGCCTCTGCCCTCGGCTCAGGTCATGATCTCAGGGTCCTGGGATTGAGCCCCACATCGGGCTCTCTGCTCAGCAGGAAGCCTGCTTCCCCACCCCCTCTCTGCCTACTTGTGATCTCTGTCTGTCAAATAAATAAATAAAATCTTAAAACAACAACAACAACACCACTCTCTAGGGCAGTAGAGAGTATATTTCTCCCATTTCCTTGGTGATGACTTTGAGATCCATGGTGTGACAGCTGGACTTTCCCTTCCGAGAGCTGGTGCTCTGTTCTCATCATGCTTGGGACATAGGCTTCTATCCACACACTACAAAGTCTCCCACTAGAAGTTGAGTTCTTCCAAGATGTTAATAACATAAAATAGATGCTACTCCTGTGTATGCCATTGTTGGCAACGCCTTGGTCCTGATGGGGAGCATTGTGTACATTTCTAATTATAAGGAAATAAAAGTAGAGACTGGCTAATACAGGTTCATTCTGCATAATAAAACATTTGTTAATATCCCTCTAATAAAATGTGTATTTTATTAGGGTACACTATATATGAGCTATTTCTCATTTTGAGTCCAATATTCCTTCCCAGTACCAACCTTGCTTATTTTTAAAAGAGATTTTATTTATTTATTTGACAAAGAGACAGTGAGAGCCCATGTGCACAGGAGCAAGAGGGAACACAAGCACGGGGAGGGGCCAAGGGAGAAGGAGAAGCAGACTCCCCCCTGAGCAGGGGGCCTGGGATCGTGACCTGAGCCAAAGGCAGATGCTTAACCTTATGAGCCACCCAGGCACCCCCAACCTTGCTTACTTAAAAGTTCTCTCCTCTGTAGGAAAGATGAGATACCTGGCAAATCTTTGAGAATGACAATCACTACCTATTCCAGATATCTTTCGTTTACGCCACACCATCCACTCTTCACATTTCACGCGTTACTACCCTGCCCTCTGCCTGGAGAGGGTGACCTGCAGGGACTCCATCAGAGGGCTCTCAGGAGGAGGTGTCCTTTTGGATTTGGCCAAGGGGGATCCCTGCAGGTGATCAGAGGGAGGGGAAAAAGCCTGGGGCCCCACCCCTGTGAGATCATCTTGGACTGACCCCACTGCTCCTCTCCTTCCTGCATCTTCTCCATGTCCCATTAAGTTTAAGGGAAGTAACAACTATTTACAAAGCCGTTACTCCTTTTTTTTTTAAGGTTTTATTTATTTATTTGAGAGAGAGAGCATGCATGCACATGCAGGGGGAGGAGCAGAGGGAGAGGGAGAAGCAGAGTCCCTGCCTAGAGGGGAGTTAGGCTACAGGGGGCTCAACAGGAGACGACCCCAGGATCCTAAGAGGTCAGACCTGAGTGGAAGTGACCTGAGCAGATCATGACCTGAGCTGAAGTCATTCTTAACTGACTGAACCACCCAGGTGCCCCCCACCCCCACTGAGCCACGCAGGCACCCTCCTATTGACAAAGGAAGCACCTAATTTGTAAACAATCCGTTTATTCAACTCTTCTTAAATTATCTGAATCTGAGTGTGTCTTTTGTTTCCAACTGAGTCACCATTATCTATGGGGATCCTTACCGAGTCTGTGCACCTTGAAAGGTCCGTGCCCCACACACCTGCCTCTCTCTGGCTTATCCTTTCTATTTTGTATAGTACATTTTGTACATTTGGTAAAGTCAAAATAAGTACAGTGAACCTAGAAAGAAAACCCAGGCCCTATGAGGACTAGAAAAAGTACATGCGATGTGAGTGATGGGGTGGGAGTGGATGTGGGCAGGACTGGAGATGACAGAAAGGGCAAGCTCCTAGCGAGAAGTTTCTGAGTGACTTGCCAAGTCCTTGGTGGGGGTGCATTTTGAGATACGCAGAAAAAATTTTACCTTGGAAGGTCTATTGCTAAAATATTGCTAAAACACATATGTACTATGAAAAAAATATATATATACACATATATATGTTAGGGAAATAGAATACAGTGTAGTGGGAAGAGACTGGGGATAAATTTGTGATCCACTACTTACTAGATTCATTATTTGTTAACTTCTCTGGGGTTTCGTAGACTTATCGATAAAGGGCTATATGCCCTTAATATAGGATAAGCATCTCTATTATTATTTGTGGTTTAATTAGATTTTAGATATGTAGAAATATATTTTCCTTAGTGAAAAAAAATTGGGGGAGACTTCATTTTTATATACAGAGGAAGAGGAAGTATGGATTAATATTTATACTGAAAATTAAGTTCTTCCCCAAATATCCATCAGTTAAGGCCAGACTATCCAGGGTTGGGACAACCTCAGCTAATGTTAGCCTACCATGGGAGAACCTTTTGGAATAAGGATTCTGGGAGTGATGATACCACACTGTATCATTAAATGGTTCTCTTAGCAAAAAGTTTATTAAGTAACTGAGTGTCTTCTGCATTTTTGCAAGACTCTATATTAGGTACTTCAGATATAAAAAATAAATAGGCAATGGTCTTTGCATTCAAGGATTCCCTAGCTCTGTGAAGGAGAAAGGATAAGAGATGATCTAGCAAGATCATACTTCATGTCCTCTTAGCTTTGTCTTCCCAGTACTAACATAGATTACAGTCCATTGCTGGTATCATAAAAGCTGGCTGAATTTGAACACATTGCTAACTAATAATGCCAGGCAGGACAGACAAAGACACCAAGTGCATTAGAAATTCAAAGGTGATAGAGCTCTTTGTGGTCTTAAAAGTTTCATAAAGGTGGAGGAAATTGTTCTGGGCCTTGAGAGATGTATAGATTTCAGTAGGTTTAGAGGGTGGGACAACACTTCAGGGGACTATTTGCTTAGTATAGATTTATTGAAATCAAATTACCAGGTAAAGTGGTATGAATTTTGATAGGAAGTGATTTACAGACACAAACTTACATAGTCTCAATTTTATTAGGACTTAATTTACATTCACCATGGAGAAGATTGTATGTATATATATTTTTTACCACAACCAGCAAAATGTGAAAGTACTGTTTCTCTATAACAGCGCTAGCATAGTGTGTTATCTCTGAAAAGTATTGAGGGAACAGGAGAACATTGGCGGAAAGGGGAAGATGGGGAGAGGGATGTATGGCACAGAGAGAGGCCAAAAGCAGGGGTTGGTGCTGATATCAGCTTATGTAGCTATCAGGAGCCAGCAGAGCTTCTTGGCTGAAAGTGGGTCTGGCTTCTCCATTTATTAGTCATTTGATTTGGGGCAAAGCACGTTACCCTTTTGTGCCTCACTTGTCTCCGCTGCAAAGTAGGACTGCTGTGGATTTTAAATGAGATGCTACATTTAACATGAATAGAATGTTGTCTGGCACATGGTAAGTGCCTCTAAGTGTTAGCCACGGTTGGTGGGGACAGTGTCGTATGGTGGTGGCAGGAGGTAGTACTTTTTTCTGCTTGCCATTATTGCATGTTGTTGGTAGAAAAGGTGGTTATGTGTTGTTCCATAAGGATGAGAGGAATGGAGCTGAGGAGCAGCGGGGAGGCCAGTGTTTTCAGCAGGAATAAAAGGGAGTGGTCTCTAGTCCTTTCAAAAGGTTGAAGAATGCCCCAGGGGTTGCTGGAAGAATGCTTAGCATCCACCTAATCTCCTAAATCTTGGGACTTTGGAATTCCTTTATATGCAAAGGAAGCACAGAAAGAATCAGGGCAAACAGTTAACTTTTTTTTTTTTTTTAATTAGCTGTGGAGATAGAATTTAGTGATTCATCAGCTGCATGTAACACCCAGTGCTCATTACATCATATGCCCTCCTTAATGCCCATTACCCAATTATGCCACCCCCCCAGCAAGCCTCAGTCTGTTTCCTAAAGTTCAGCATCTCTTATGATTTGTCTCCCTCTCAATTTTTATCTTATTTCATTTTTCCTTCCCTTCCCCTATGTTCATCTGTTTTGTATCTTAAATTCCACATGAGTGAAGTCATATGATTGTTGTCTTTTTCTGACTGACTTATTTCACTTAGCATAATCCTTTCCAGTTTCATCCATGTCGTTGCAAATGGCAAAGTATCATTCTTTTTGATGGCCAAGTAATATTCCATTGTGTATATATGTGTACACACACACACACACACAGAGCATCTTTTTTATCCATTCATCTATCATAAAAGCCACATACGAAAAACCTGCGGCAAATATCATCCTCAATGGGGAAGAACTGAGAGCTTTTCCCTAAGGTTAAGAACACAACACGGATGCCCACTCTCACCACTGTTATTTATCATAGTCCCAGAAGTCCTAGGCTCAGCTCTCAGACAGCAAACAGTTAACATTTGCTGCAGAGTTTCTGACTCACTGGGAAGAAAGGAAAAATCTACACTGACTTTTTGAACTCAGCCCAAACATGACTCTTTCTGGTAGGCAGCTGGGGGTACTGCCTGACTGCTGCCTTTCATGAAACCCAGGAGTCCCTAGGTGCCCATCACAGTCTTGGCTTAATCTTGGTTTTCTGTTCCTTTATGTGGGAGTTTATAGGGGTGTCATCTGTTTTGATGGGCTTCGCTCTGTAAGGTGAGCTTATGAGCTTTGCAAAAATAGCCTTGTTTTTAGTACCGTTTGGTTCCTCGGTTTATCATTCTTATTTATCTGTTTGGTCTGTGACCTTTTTCCCTTCTTGGTGTGGCCTGATGAAAACAAGTGAATATTTCCTGACAACTTTTAGCCCAGAGTTTGTAGCTTCTGCTATGTTTCAGATTATTCTATGCTTTGTCTAAAGCTGCAGTGGTGTGAGAGATGTGTTTGTCACGATGGTTCGGGCACTGGCTGAAAAGCTTCTACCCTCTGTGTGCCCAGGGACAGAGGCACCTGGAGAACCCGAGTCCAGACTCAAGGTATGCGTGTCTGCTGAAATGGGAAAAGAGCCTCCCAGCTTTGAGTTTGGCATAAAGGACCCTTTGTCCTTAGATGAGACTGAGTTGCAGAATATATCAAACCTTTATTTGGTTGTTGTCACCTCCGTCACGGATGAGTTTATAACATTTCCTCTCTTGTAGGTGTTTTAATAGGACAGGCCACTTCTGACAAAGGGACGGGAGCCAGGAAAGATTCTGGACATGCCTACAAGGGGACCGTGTGCTGTACAGCCACCGCTAGGGGCTCTGGGAACTACAGAAAGTGCCTCAGCACACTCCCTATTTGGTTCTGTCTTGGTGTTGCTTGGAAAGGAGAAGCTTATGAAGGAGAAGGGGGCTTGGGAAAATCATCACAGATCTTTGTTGACAATCTTGATCTTACAGTGTTGGGTTATTCACCAATATTGGTCTGTCAGTGCAAGAGGCTGTGGAAAGAAACCCAGTGTGGAAGGGTTCCCAATGAATAGTCCATTTATTACCAGCCCATCTGAGGGAAGGGGGCTCCAGCATACACACACAAATAACTTAAGAGATGTTGGATGATACAATGATTTTTTTCCTTTCACAGAACAAAAATGAGTCTCTCACATCTTTCCATTACTTGGTGAGTTGACTGATGTGGTGGTTCTCAAATTGTTGTTATGTGGGCTCGGTGGATCTAGAAGTGGTGTCAAAATTTATCTTCAAGTGCTAGAGGCATAACCCATTGCATATCCATAGAAGAGGGAAAAAAAAGATACAGCTGCTTTTTAAATATCCACACTAGTTAGTGTGATGCTCAAATTTAACACAGTACATCAGATGTGGTCAAATTAATGTTAGCTAAAAATAAAACAATTATTTTCCAATTTTCAATATTGTGTTTCTCTTGATGCCATTGAAGATGGCAGCCATAAGCCACAATGAGGTCTTCATCCCCTAAAACTTCTGGGTCTTTTTTCTTTAGCTGCTGCTGGGCCATATTCTTACCCCAGCCTGTTTGTGCAGTAGACTATGTAGAGCCAACTGTAGGAATTTACATTTATCTTTGTAAAAATGACATCTTGTAAGATTCAGCTCATCACCCTAGCCTGTTAAGAGACATCTGAAACTGGATTACAAGAAATTAATTTTCTTTTCAGCCTAATGTCATTCATGCAATTGATGTGCACAGCTGGGAATTGATGAAAACATTGAAAAAGATATAACTGAAGACATAATCAAGTCCAGGACTGCTGTGCTAATGCCAAAAGTTTCTGTCCTAAGCCTAATCCAGGCCCACAGGAACCCGAGGATCACTCAGCTCCAGTCTGCTCCCAGCATTAAGCTTCCAGGGCCTCCTCTCCTTGAGCCTTCTGCTGTCCATCCCAACCATCTTTTCTGTCCTTCTCCAAGTCTTCACTCCAGAAAAGGACTGGAATGTCTCTTTTCTGAACGGTACCTTTCCTTGGGGATGACCCCATGACTCAAGCCCACATTAATTAATGTCTCCTATTCCTAGACCACTCTTTGGCCCTGGTTTATACTTCTCATTACTAAAATAATTATTACACTAGCAACAGTTAATATTGCTTGAGCCTTTAATATGTACCTGGCACTATGTATTACATACATGATCTAATTTATCTCCACAGTATGTCTATGTGTTGTTATTATTGCCCCATCTATAAAGGAGAAATCTGTGGCTTAGGGACTCACCTTGTTCAAGCTCACCTTGGTGTGTCATGGCTTAAATGTTGATCTATCTGAGTTTTTACAGGTCTCCCCCTTTTGGGTTGTAAAGTCTTTGAGGGTAAAGACTGGTTTTAAATTTCTCTGTTTTCCTACCCAACAGAGACACCTCATAGAGTACTGAAAGTGAGCATACAGTGGTGCTTAATATGTATGTATTGAATTAAACAGTAATGAATGAAACAGGTGTTTTGCAATATTCTTTTTCCTCCTGATAGTATGCCAACATCTGGAGACTTCTTTTCAAGCGGAGAGAGATGACAATATAGATTTGTCTGGAACACTGCCTGTCTTAGTCTGCTGGAGCTGCTGCAAATCCAACAGACTGGGGGGCATATGCAACAGAAGTTTATTTTTTCATGATTCTGGAAGCTAGAAGTTCAAGATCCAAGTAGGGTTGGCTTTTTTTTTTTCTGAGGCCTCTGTCCTTGGCTCATAGAGGCTATCTTCTCCCTATGTCTTCACATAGTATTCCTTCTCTGTGTGTCTCTGTCCTAATCTCTTCTTCTTCTAAGGAGACTGGTCACATGGGATTAGGCCCAGTTGCTGACCTCATTTAACCTTTGTCACCTCTCTAAAAACCCTATTTCCAAATACAGTCATGGTCTGAGATTCTGGGGGTTAGGATTTCAATATATGCATTTTGGGAGGACACAACTGAACCCTTAACACTAGCAAACAGAACTCATGAGCATCATGAAGGTTCCAGGGTGTGTATTCTTCTTGGAACCTTTCACCAAGTTAGTGCTAATAGATTTGCTATAAGCTAGAGGAAAAATCAATCTTCCCTTTGGACATATTTTTCTCAGCAGTTTGATCTTTTCTTCTTAATCAAGTCAAAAGTATTTTAGATATTTGGGGGTCTTTGTTCCTTTTCTAAAAGTAAAATCAATGAAGTTAATAGGGTGAAATAGGGTAAGTCTATTGAACGAGAAGAATCTAATTAGAGGTGAATTTTTTTGCTGCATATTGTCTCCTTAATTTGGCTCTCTTTGCATATTTTACTTAAAAGCATTTAAAGTTAACATTTGACAAAGTTGACATATAAGATGTTGAAAAGTGATTTTGGGATAGGCATGCCTAGATTTTTATTGTTACTCTATCATCAGCTGCCGGGTTGAATCTTGTTACTTCTTACTCTGTCATTTGCCTGTGCCACTCACATATTCAAGAGTTGTCAATGTTTTGTGATTTCAAGGGTGCCTAGGAAATGATGGCTGCTATCCTACCCTGAATCTCCCCCCGTTGGCTTAACTTTGATTCCAGTTAAGGCACAGAGTCCCTAGAGCAGAAGATTCCCTGAGAGGATAATGCTAAGAGTTAATCTTAGGCTTCTCACAGAGCTCTGGAATCGAGTCAGTTGTGTTTCTCATGGTTTCTTCATGGCTCACATTGTGAACAATCAGTTCATAGTCACTTAATCTTCTCTTTTAAGACAGCTGCAGAACACTTCGATTTATCCCATGGGATTTATTGCCTCGGGATCATCCTGTTGACCACGATGGGACTTGTGCTTGGAAAGAGTTAGACTTGCTTCACAGTGTGATGGGAGGTTCCCCTGCATCTTTCTGATTTGTATCTGCCACTGGCCAACCCCTCCCCAGAGAACATTTGAAAAATAGCAATTCAGACTCCTGAATTCCCACAAGTCTCCAGCTTCCCACGACTTCATAAAGAAAGTCTTTCTACTTAGGTCAGATGCAGCCACTATAATATTCTTAAATTGAGTCCAAAGATGCTTCCTGTTGGCCTCTGTTCTGGCACTATATAGAATAAACCTTTCTAACAGCTTTTTTTTTTTTTTTCCTTATTCTATTTTTCTGTTTTTCTTTTGCTGGGAAGCCGCATATGTCTCAGTCAGCTGAGATTCAGACCATGACCGCCCTTCCAAACAAAAATAAATACTGCCTTTCTTAGACTTTTTCCTCCTTCACATTTGCCCTCGACATTCTTTTAATGTGTATTTCAAATGGTTGACTACATGGCCTGTGTGTTTGAGAAAGTGGCAGCCGATGCAGATCACTGACACCTGCAAACCTGCTCGGTACACCAGGGAGAGCCTGTTCTGTTGAGCTTGATGGGTTTTCTGCTCACCTTTTGGAATTGGAGAATGCCATGCTTCGAGGGGAGGCTATGAGGAACACACCTGGTGAGACGTCCAGGAAGGGCCTTGTGATTATCCAGTGTCCGCCTGCCTGTCTACAATCCAAAAGCATTGTAGATGGCAGGAAACCAGAGATCTTTGGCATGAAGAAGCAGACTTCCATTTTTGTGTAGAAGCAGGTGAATGGCCAACTGTGAACCGGAGGCAGAGGAGACCTGGAAATTTCAGGGCTTATTTGCATCTCAAAGAGGCCTTGGAAATATAGGTATTTACAGCATTTCATGTATTCTAAACTTACTGTAATTAGAGTAAATGGCATGCATTTCAGATACATTCAGGATGGCGGGCAGGGGACACAAATATGTCATCCAAGGAAGTTCCCTGGCAAGCAGTTGTCAGCTGATAACACCCGTTGAATATCCTGTAGGAAATGCAGTGCCCTACCTCAGATTTCTGTGAATTCCTGGGAGTTCCTTCATCATGGGCACTCTTGAATCAGAGCACCTGTGCCCCTGAGCCCTCACCCTTCTTCAGTCTCGTTTCTCTGATCTGTTTCTTCTATTTTATGCTTATCCAACTCTAAAGCTCAGCACTTTCCCCTTGCCTTCCCCTCAAATCATGCATACAAAGCATTTAAAAATGTCGCAGATTTTATGGAAGCACTGCAGAGGAGAGAAGATAATTTATAGTAACATAAATAAATTTAAGTGGGCTATGAGATGTCCTTGTTCTAAAAAGCTCTTCAGTTACCTTGTCACTGGGAATTTCTGACTGGTCACTTTCCAGCGGAGTGAACCATCTCCCATATTTCTTTGCCTTTCTCTTTTCCTTTCCCATCCCCCCTCTCCTCTCCTTTTCAAGATCCCCTAATTCCTCTTCATTTCTATCAGTTTGATCCACCATCATCTTCTAAGCTATGGCCTTACCTACTATACTCAAAGGGGCTTTCCTACACAGTTTAGGCTCTCTATAGAATAAACCTAAACACAGATAATTCCCTTATGGGAACTCTCTAAATCTCATTTGTATCCTGAACAGTATTTATTGTAAAGTTGTGTGGCTGATGTATTGGTCTCCCTCTAGAGCAGAAGCTCCGTTAGGGCCGAGACCTTCTGTGTCATTGCCTGTGCGTGTGCAGCCCCTTATGGGTCCCCAGAACAAAAGGGATGCTTGGGGTATATGAAAACTGACCTGGCCATGATAGAATTGTTGAATCATTATAGTGTACACCTGAAACTAATATAACACTGTATGTTAATTACACTTCAATTAAAAAAAAAGACAAAAGACTGACTTGGTCATTGTTCTCTTTCTGGATCTGCATATTGTTATGCTCATGTGTTCACTTTGTAATAATTATTTGAGCTGCACACTTAGAAGTTGTTCACCCTTTTACTTGTATAACATTTCAATAAATATGCTTTTTGAGAAGTGGCTTGCACAAGATGGCATCATTGTTAAAGGACAGCCTTGGGTCTGTGGACTCCCAGTGAGGGGTGTCCTGCTCAAACCGAGGTGCCTCTCCAAAGACTGTAGTGGGTTGGCTGTCTTCTCTAAAAATATGGGGCTCTGTGTGAAAGAAACAAAGTTCATGTTGCCTCCCTACCTCTCTCCTTTATGTGCACCCTTGCGGCTGCCTGAGCCTCCCCTTTGAAGCCCCGGAGGCTGGCACATTCTTTGCTAACAAAGACCTGTTTCCATCTAATTCTCCTTCAGTGAGCAGCATTCATCTGGTTTCTTGTCTCAGGATCATTTTTGAGGGGTATAGGTTTATTCCACCCACCCACCCCCACCAAGGTATGACAGGTAGGCTTGGGGTCTCTGGTTAGGAGTGTCAGGGCTTGTAGACAGAATGTTGTTTCCAGAGGCTGCTCTCTCTTCCACCTCAGACAGGGTTTCTCAACGTTGGCTGCATGTGAATCTCCCAGGCAGCTTAGAGACTGCAGAGCCTTGGGCCTCCATTTCTCCAACCCCGGCAGAGGGTACAGGGTGTCTACCGTAACTGGTCTGGGCACGCAGATTTAAAATCTCCCCAAGTGATTCCAGGTATAAGCAAGGTTGGTGGCCACTGACTGTGATTTAATCACTGGAAGGACCTGCTAAACAATGATGGTCTCAGCTGGAAATGGGGACCAAGATGCTGAGATGTAGCATCTGATTTGTAGCTCTACCTGGGATGAATCCTCCTGGTGATAATCAGAGATTCTTGCTGTATCATGTCATAATTATTTGGCACCTCCTGTTGAATCTCCACCTGTGGCCCAAATTAGGCTGAGTAACTTACAGCAGAGAAGGCTACTTGAGATGTACATGCTGATTTTCTTTTTCTTTTGCTACTTTGGCTTAAGCAACTTCTAGTCAGATCTGGTTAGTCACAGGTAAGTGGGCAGGAAACTCAGCCCCAATAGGCTGGGTGAGAAGGGTGGATGTGGGATGCATGAGACAAGAAAACCAAAAGAAAGCAACTGGGCTGCCTAGGAAGGTCACAGTGAAGGCTCAAAGTACAAAGACCAAAAGGCAAGGAAGGTCAGCTCCAGAAAATCTAACCAAGGCACAGTGAAAGCAAATCGAGAGGATAGTTGAATACTCTGGAGGTCATGAGTAAGTGGTACCTGTCCATATATGATGGGAGCTACTTTTAAGGTAGGAGGACAGCTCCCCAGAGATGGTGGCACTTCATGTCCAAAGTGCAAACAGAAGGGCCATCTGTACCCCAATGTTTATAGCAGCAATGGCCACAGTCACCAAACTGTGGAAAGAACCAAGATACCCTTCAACAGACGAATGGATAAAGAAGATATGGTCCATATATACAATGGAGTATTATGCCTCCCTCAGAAAGGATGAATACCCAACTTTTGTAGCAACATGGGTGGGACTGGAAGAGATTATGCTGAGTGAGATAAGTCAAGCAGAGAAAGTTAATTATCATATGGTTTCACTTACTTGTGAAGCATAAGGAATAACACAGAGGACATTGGGAGATGGGGAGGAGAAGTGAGATGGCGGAAATCGGAGGGGAAGACTAACCATGAGAGACTGTGGACTATGAGAAACAAACGGAGGGGCAGGGGGTGAGGGGTTGGGTGAGCCTGGTGGTGGGTATTAAGGAGGGCATGTATTGTATGGAGCACAGGGTGAGGTGCATAAACAATGAATTTGGGAACACACACACACAAATTAAAATTAAATTAAAAACAAAAAGCAAAAAACCCCCCAAAACAAACAAACAAACAAAACCCAAAAAACAAAGTGCAAACAGAGTAAGAGCAGGACCACCATATTAGAGAGGAAGAGGCCCAGTGCAGAAGCTATGCACCCAGGATGATTCAAGAGGGCACACGGGGCAGGTGAACACACCTCGTGAGTGGACAGCCTGGCCTTAGCTGGTCCTTCAAGACAGGTATCAACCTAAGAGCCCAGGAGCTGAGGCTAACCTTAGGGCTCTGGCTTGATTCTCAGACTCATCTGATCCCGTGGTTGCTGCTCACCACATTGTATTTGAGATTTGTGACAAGGCCAGAGTTGGCCTGCTGCTGAGGGCCACAAAGTATAGGAGCTGGAAAAGGCACCAGAAGGTAACAAAGGCCTAGATTTCACTAGCTCTTGGGCCTCAACTTAGTTGGCTCCTTTTTCCTTCTTTTACCTTGTTTCCTAGTTGTTACATAATCTGTCATCTGGAAGCTAGACTGCCTTTTGGGTGGTAATGTCTGTCTCAAGTGTCAGAAGTATGATCCTGAGCTCATCACACACATGGCAAGTGTCATATGTCATCAGGCAGTCACCTTGCCTTCTGGGGTCATAGAAGACCTGTCAGGGAAAGGTTGACATGCTTGTCTGTGGATTTTACTGGTAGGTTTTTAGGCTTATCTAGTGACCTGCCCCTTACAGCCTTCACTCAGTCCTGTTGGCCAACACTTCCAGAGACTGGCTTGCGGCAGTCCCTGTGGACTTCCTCTTTTCTCCTCCTCACCCCACTCCCAAATCCTCATTCATTTTATGGAAGTGCTATGCTTTTCCTTCTGAGACCAACCTATAAAACATGTTCTCCCAGGGGCAACTGCCTTTCTCTCCTTCTCAGCACAGATGGTTGGTCTTCATCATCCCACTTGTTACGAGCTGCTCTGAGGTCAGCATTTCGTGGGCATTTAGGTTGTTATTCCTGTAACTATTAGTACTACAATGTTACTAATGTTGGTTAACTAAACTATTCACTAGTTATTTGTCTCATTTATTCCCCTCGAAAATTCTATCAGGTGGGTACTGTTTTAAGTAGTATTTTACAGATAAGTAAACCAAGTTTTAAAGATTAAGTGGGCATAGGGTATAGGGTCCCACTCTCGATTTCAGCTCCGGTCATGATCTCAGGGTCCTGAGACCTGTGTCAGGCTCAGCCCAGAAGCTGGGAGTCTGCTTGAGATTCTCTCCCTCTCCCTCTGACCCTCCCCCCTGCTCATGCCCTCTCTCTCAAAATAAATAAGTTAATCTTTAAAACAAAAGATTAAGTGGGATTAACTGGGATATTCATCCAGACAGTGTTTACTTATTTACATCACTGGCCCCGGGTGGTCATGGGTTATAGGAATATGTTTTATGAAATTCATGAGTATCTTTTTGTACCCACCGGAGTACCCACTGTTGCTGTTTCTGCATGGCACTATGACCTTGCTTCTGAATATGCATAATGTTTATTGGATTGTTTCGTCTGACTTATGTAAATGAAACATGCAGACTTAGGAAAATGACATGATCAATAGCTCCAGTGAAGATGTTTGCTTGTTTAAAGGTAAAATGAACTGTTATGATCACTGGAACCAAGGCTTCCTCTCAGATGTGTGGAGCTGAAAATATTTCAGTGGGGCTCCTGTCTGGATAAACACTTGGAGTCACCCCACATCAGCATGTCAGCTTCATCCTTGCAGTTCAGTCTTCTGCAATTCCATTAAAGGAAAACTACCTTGGAGAGTGGGAATACTCTAGTCCCAAAGGGAACTGGAGTTCAGATGGGACTCCATCAGACCCAATGTACCCCATATAGTTGCTCCGATCTGGTTCTCCCAGTCCCACTTACCAGAAAGGGACTTAGGAAATATAGAGGAAGATGCTCCAAAGCACAGAGGTGCTGGGAGGCAGCAGAGCCGAATCCTGCTGGCCCGAGTCTAAAGTGTGATACTGGCTGGAAATGTAGAATAGGCAAATAATAGTTCAGATAGTTGCAATAGAAGGCTTGATAGGCATCTCCTCAACTCAATACCAGGTAGGTATTTAATATATCTCAAGGTAACTTGGTATTGTAACCCTATATTGATTTCTTGCTTTCTCACTCATAAACTCTGCGGCTGGCCCAGCAACTACGTTCTCTGCACCTGTTTCCTCATCAGTGTAATGGACAGTGATGGCACCCTGCCAGGCTCACGTGCAGAGGTGCTGCTATCATCACAAAAGCCTACATTTATGGATCATTGTGTGCCAGGAACTGTTCTAAATGCATTACATGGATTAGCTCATTTACACCTCACCACAACCCATTGGCGTGGGTTCTTTTATCCTCTTTTAACAGATGAGAACAATGAGGTATGGAGAGATACCTCTGAGTCCAATGCCAGGGACTAAGCACCCAACCATATCGTCTGGCTCATCTCTTCTCAACGCGAGGTAGAACTGCTTGAGGAACCAGTGGCAGGGCACCCCCTTCCCATCCCTAAGTTCCTATTTAATTGGTCCAAAGTGAGGCACAGGCATCAGTCTATTGAACAGCTCCCCAGGAAATTCACATGGCAGCCAGTGCTGAGTACTAACAGAGAGGGAGCGTGCAGTGAGCTTGGGATGTATCTCAGTCAGGGCGGCTCACCCCTGACAACACCAAAGGAGTAAATGTGTCCGAGTGCATTTTAAAACCAAGTACCCCCACATATACAAAATTAGATTTGATATTTGTTAAGCTAGGACTTACCCAGGGTTTTCTTTGCTCCTACCACTGACTAGAGAAACAAATCTGTATAGAGCATCTCTTAAGAGGGAGCAGGGGAGGGAGCCTGTGTTGGTGATGATATGGGGGAAGGTGGCCTGCTGCTGAGGGGAGAGGCAGCTTATCACTGACCACAGTGAGCATTGCACAGGCCTCGTGAGAAGAGGAAGCAGACTGACTTGTGGTGGCTTTATTATTATTTAAGGATTTTCTCTCATCCTGTCCCATTCACATGCTGCCACTTAGGAGATCACTGTTGTTGCTTTAAAGTATATCACCAAAGTGATAAATTAAATGTATATAAAAATAAAATCATTTGCTATCAGTATATATAATATAGTACATATATAGTATATATTATATAGTACATACATATAATATATACTAATACTGATTTACTTAAATTATTTCTCTTAATTCTTTCAACAATCCTATGAAGAGGTACTATTAGTCTTTTCTTTCTTTTTCTTTTTCTCTTTCTTTCTTTCTTTCATAAAAGGTATAGGAGAAGGACAAAACCAAGTCCACAGGATGTCAAGGTAATTGTTTTTTAATTTAAAAATTGTTTTAGCCCCTCCCCATTAGGAAGTGGCTGAGCCAAAACTTGGCCTCATGCAGTCTGCATCAGACACTTATTCTTACACATAGGCCATACCACCTCTCACGAAAGGTAGGAGGAGGTACAACCCAAACACCTTTTCTCAGTATACCGCCCCCTCTTCTTTACCCTCTTTACTTTCCTCTGTGATTATTCCTTATCCTATCTCCAGCCTCTAGATCCCTAGAAGAAAACTCTAATATGTTACTCCAAAATATGCCAATACAGCATAAGTAATGTATTGATCTGAAGGCCACTGAGAAGAAGCAGATTCAAGGAAAGCTCCCTGCCCTCCCTCTTTTTGCCTAAAAATGAGACATACATTTTCAAAAGTGTCCCTCCTCCTTTGTCTACCAGGAAGGACAGAAGTAAATTATTGGATGAGACAACTTTGGGCTTGTATGAATCTGGAGATGGAAAGCAGAGGAATAATAAACTTCACCAACTAGCCTTTATCAGTTTGCCACATGGACAGTTTGCCATCCTTGAAAACCTAGAAACTGTTCCCTTTGTCTTATTGTTACTCTACAGATTTATTGTTTTTTGTTGAAGATCCTGTTTAAGCCTGAATTTTAAGCTGCCTCTTTGAGTTACTCTTCTCTGAGTTATGAGATATTCATGTTAAGAAAGTTGTTTGTTTTTCTCTTGTTAGTCTGTCTTTTATTATAGAACATCCGCCAAGAGCCTATGGTAGGTAGAGGACAAATTTTCCTCCCCTGTACCAAATGATGCACACAGTTCACTGTGTTCCTCTTTGATTCTGTGATGTGAGCACTTCTTCCTGGTTCAACCATGGGTGCTTCACTCAACATGTCTGGAATTGGACTCCTGCATTAGCCCTGACATCTGTATTCCTCTTGTGTCAAGATCCTGGCTAACTGCATCAGTGTTCACCAGTCTGCCACACTAGACTCCCACTTTCCATCTGGGAATTGTTTTGCCATCTCCTCAGGCAGGAATGTGACTACAGTGCACATATATCTAGCATCCAAGCGCACCTTCTCTATCTCTAGGTGCTTCTCTGCTTCTACCACATTCCTAAATTCTTTCAAACAAGACTACCCTATTGGAGATAATCTGAAAAACTAAAATTGGTGGCTGTGTGTTCTTGAAGATTTAGCAAATCTTCCTCCTAGATCTTTTCAACCACAAATTGGGGATAATGTTAAGACTTCGAAGGAGGGCATGAGAGGAGATAGTATGGTAGGCAAGTGGTCGTCATTAAGAGGACACACTTCCTTGCAAGAGAGGGCAGGTGTATTTATACTGCCTGTCTTTCTAGATTCAGAATAAGCTGGAGGCCTGGGAGTTTGGAAGTCTCTTTAATTTCATATGTGTTTGGAATTAAAAGGTGAATATGATGACTGGTATCGACTAAATTGTGTCTCCCCCAAATTGATATGCTGCTAACATCCAATAAGACTGTACAGGGAAATAAGGTATTTATTTATTTATTTAAAGATTTATTTATTTGACAGAGAGAGTGAACTCACAAGGAGGTAGAGAGAAAGGCAGAAAGAGAAGGGGAAGCAGGCTCCCTGCTGAGCAGAGAGCCTGATGTGATGTGGGGCTTGATCCAAGGACCCTGAGACCATGACCTGAGCTCAAGGCAGAGGTTTAACTCCCTGCCACCCGGTGGGCCACCCAGGCACCAAGAAATAGAGCCTTTAAAGAGGTGACTAAGGTTAAATCAGGTCATTTGGGTGGAGCTTTACTCCAAATGACTGGTGTCCTTACAAGAACATAGATAGGCACAAGGGGTGCATATGTCCATGTGAGGACACAGCTTGAGGAACCATCTGGCCTTGTGGAGAGAAGGTCAGTTTCAGGAGAAACCAAACCTACTGATCCCTTGGTCTTGAAATTCCAGTCCCCAGAACTATGAAAACATGAATTTCTGTTGTTTTAGCCATCTGGTCTGTGGTATGTTGTTATGGCAGTCCTAGCAAATGAATACAATTACTTTTGCACTATGAAATTTATTTAAAAGTGAATGTTTCCTATGTGTTCATTTGATCAAGGCCCTGTAGCAGCATGTATATGAGGAACATTCAAGGCTGGGCTTGGCTCTCCCCAAAATGACTTCCATTATTTCATTATAAGAAAGAAATGATCACCTTAATTTGTATGCTAAGAATTTTATCCACTAATGGCCCAAGCTGCATAAACAGCTTTCATCTTTCTGGAAGGAAAAAAAAAATCAATTTCCTCTTTGTACAGCACTTATGGTCTTTTGTGTCTTCTAAGGGGCCTGACCCTTTAAAGAGGCTTTGATGTTTGTCCCAATTTTATTTTTGTTATTAAATCTCTCTGCCTGGCAGGCATACTCAGTGGAGGCTTATACCATACTCTCCCTCTTAATTGAACCTGGTATTGAGTGACAGATCAAATGATCTTAAATTAATAACAATGACAAATTGCCCTCAAATGGCACTTGTACATAAAAGGAAACACTTCCATTAAACAAATGTTATGTCATCAAGAAACCCATTAATAGCTCTGCCAGTGATCATAGCTGTGTAATTTTTCTCATCAGTGTTAATAACCAGCAAAGTTATAATTGCATATGGAGCTTAATTAAAATTTTCTATCCTATTAATGAGTGTCCATGCTTCAGATCTCCCATTAAATGGAGTGCAAAATTTAGACCATATTTCTTGAGGTCCAGGTTCTTAGAAGACATGAACAGGTACAGACAGAAATGGATTTGGATTATAAAATCTCAATATGTTGTGATTATTAACCACTGGATATTAGAGGTGGAATTTGTCTTAAATATTATTTAAGCTAACTCCAGTCCTTTAAGCTGATTTTAATTTTATATATTTGTGTCTCATACATACAGCATAATAGAAATAAGAAAGAAAATTGCCTATCTCCTAAGTTAATAATACTGAGCAAGTAAATCTACCTCCTTAGTAAACCTACTTTTCCCACTTTTGCATCCTTACTATCCACTCATATACATATTGTGGCACAGATTGACCAGATGCTCAACAGACCTACCTTCTCTTCCTCCTGAGCCCTCACCTGCATTACATCTTCCAGCACCCTTCATCTAGGTTCCATCAGGGACCATGTGACTTATTCCGGCCAATGGCCTTAAGCAGAAGCCATGTTTGTCACTTTCAAGTGGAGACAGTTAAAGGCTGGTAAGCCTTCTCCACCTCTCATTTCCTCCATCTGCTTTTCACATAGGGAGGATGAGGCAACCAAAAGGTGATGGAAACACTGGTGGGAAGGATTCTGGGTCCCTAAATAACTGGGTGGAGTAGAGACCACCCACTCACCACTGCCCATGGACCTAAACTAGACTATGATGTGAGTGAGAAATTAAGCTTTATTAGTTTCAGCTACTAAGATTTGGAGAAAATTACTTTTTGATAGCACAACACCTGCCCTAATACATATTTTACCTAATTTCATAGGTAGTTAGGATTTTTTCCTACTTAAAAAAAAAATTGACATTACTGGATATGGAGTTTCTACATACTACACTGTCTTCCATGTGATAGAGAATTGTGATTTCAATTACTGAATAATATTTCAAGTTAAGTGATGTGCCAAATTAACATCACCCTTTTTCAAATATTGTGCATATCATTTCTTGTGTTTTCCTCTTTAGGGAATATCCTCATACATATAATATGTTTCCTTAGAATTATGTTGACAAATTAACTTTTTATAATTATGTGTCAGTTTACATTGCCTCTAACCATTATAAAAGTACTAGCTATTATAAGAGTATATGTATAATCAACCTTTCTAGAATTGAGAATTTGTCTCCTTTAAAATTTACTTGACAATAAATGGTACCTCATATATAAATACATTGTATGTATAACCCATATATATATATGATATTTATACATACATATATATACTTTATATAACCACTGTGTATATATACTGATACACATGTTTTATAATTTGTGCTTCTTTAATAACTGGTGAGTTTTATACTTTCCAAGTATGTTCATGCTTACACAAACATATTAGCTCCTTTCACATGGAGAATGTAATCCTGTCCACTTAGGCTTAGCAGATGACACAACTGAGAATAGAGGGCATTAGTGAAGGGAAGCAATGTTAGGATTATGACTGGGTATCAGAATACAGATCTTATCATTTAAACACAGGGATTTTTCCATTATAGAAAAACCTCCATGTTTATAAAATATGGCATGTCATTCTTGTCCTTATGACTGTCATCTTGGAAAGAATGATCATGACATAAATAAAACATGCATCTCACCTGGTATCATTCCCTGTCACTTAATAGACAAGCTGAATTCAATAAAGGCTTCTAAGCACCCAGGGTTTCGCAGCCTTGGAAGCTCAGAGATTATGGTTAAACCTACCCCTGCCATGGATAGAACCAAGCCCAACAATGTATTTCACAATCTGATTTCCTAGGTTTTGTCCCTATGACATTCATTTAGGGATGAATGAATTCTACACGAGTGATTTAGTATTAGTGACTGAATGTTTGAGTATTAGTAATGGCAGGAAGAGGGGCAGAGACATATGGTAATTGAGCAGCAGTAGTAGGTCATCCTGAAGTAGTAGTAGGTCAACCTAGAGAAGAAGCAGAAGAGAATGCTGGAGAGACAAGGTAGAGCTAGTATAAATGAATTCAATTAGCAAGTACTGAATTCCTGCTATGTGCTAGGCTCTGCCATAAACATTGGGTGGATGAAAGGCAAATCAGATAAAAGCCTCATTTGAATAAAATAAGAGAAAGTATAGTTTAGTGAAGAAGTCAAGAGGTTTTGTAATTAGCCTGAAGCAGGAGACTCAAGGCTAAATTTTGTAAGCTTGGACAAATCTCATTATAACTTCCCCCATATGTAAATTCAAGATAACTATAGTATATGTTTGTTGGGAAGCAAACCTGGGAGATAATATCTGCAAAGATTGTAATGACCTAGTTGGTGCAAATTGTGCCCACTAAAATGCTAATTGTTAAGTTTCATTAACTGGGAAAACCAACTGTCAAAACAGTTATTATACAGCATGAATAAATGCAACAGTAAACACACACACAAAATATGCAGTTAGCCCAGAAGAGACCTGGGGATATTGTTAATCTGAATGTGGATTGAATTATCGATACTAATTCTTTACCTTTCTGTGTCCATGGCCCTTGCCATGTAATTTATTCAGCTCCTGCCATAATTAAATTAAAATAGTGTCTATTCCCCTGAAAGAAGAAAATCCATTGCAGCAATAATTAAAATGATAGATTTTCAGAAAGTGACCCAAAATCACAAAATTAAACAAAGCTAATTGTCAATAATTTCATGCCAAAATTATTTTTAAGCATGTGAATGGTGCAATATTCTAGGATCTTTGCCTTCTACCTATAAATCTCTGTGACCAATCCCTCCCTCTCTTTTCACTTTGTTCTGTATATAGTGAATGAGTTTCTCTACAGATCTCTTAGGGTTCTTGAACAGATCTTCTTCCTTTTTAAGTTAGAGTGAAAAGATACTCAGACTGGGGATCAGAAGTTCCTGGCTGTTGTCCTGTTCAGCCAATGATTTATTGTGAGTCCTTGCACAAGCCCTTTTATTGCTTTGGTTTTCGTTGGATAATCTTTAACATCCCATCCAGTACTGATATCCATGCATCTAGCCAGCCAACAAATATTTCTTGAGTCTCTCCTACATGTCTAACAATGTCCTGGATCTTGTTCTGCCTTTGCAGGGAGAAGACAGTCAGTAAACAGATAAATTGATGAATGAGAACAATGTCTGATGCTGGTAAGTATTCTGCAGAAAAATTAAGATATGATGTGACCTGATTATAATTTGGTCATTGAGTAGATGGTAAACATGGTCTTCCTGAGGAGGTGACATTTCAGTTGAAAAGAAGCAAATGAAAAAAAAGTGGCCAGTCTTGTCAGGATAGGGGAAAAGTATATTTTATTCTAAGTGAGAACTCTCAGAAGTTCTGTAAATATGGGGGCTGGTGGGACCAAGCTATGTAAAGTCACCACTTAAATTGTCAAAGAGCTTACATTCTGCCATGACTGGTTAGTTCTAAACTGACTACTCAAAAGACCAGTTTGTCCACAGGCAGGAAGCATAGGGTACTGCAGACTAGCCGCTCAGGAGGTCAAACTGTGAAGTAGGGCCAGAGACGCGCACGGAAGTAAGTATAAATTCCACCACTAGGGTGCAGCATAATCACCTAAAACTATAGGAAGAGCAGTAGTGTCTATCTGGGCCTCGCCCCCTTATTCTCAGATCAGAAAACCGAAATTAAAAATAGAGCTTCCCTATGACCCTGCAATTGCACTCCTGGGTATTTACCCCAAAGATACAGATGTCGTGAAAAGAAGGGCCATCTGTACCCCAATGTTTATAGCAGCAATGGCCACAGTCGCCAAACTATGGAAAGAACCAAGGTGACCTTCAACGGATGAATGGATAAGGAAGATGTGGTCCATATACACTATGGAGTATTATGCCTCCATCAGAAAGGATGAATACCCAACTTTTGTAGCAACATGGACGGGACTGGAAGAGATTATGCTGAGTGAAATAAGTCAAGCAGAGAGAGTCAATTATCATATGGTTTCACTTATTTGTGGAGCATAACAAATAGCATGGAGGACAAGGGGCATTAGAGAGGAGTAGGGAATTTGGGTAAATTGGAAGGGGAGGTGAACCATGAGAGACTATGGACTCTGAAAAACAGTCTGAGGGGTTTGAAGTGGCGGTGGTGTGGGAGGTTGGGGTACCAGGTGGTGGGTATTATAGAGGGCATGGCTTGCATGGAGCACTGGGTGTGGTGAAAAAATAATGACTACTGTTTTTCTGAAAATAAATAAATTGGAAAAAAAAAAAAAAAGAAAACCGAAAACCAGAGAGGCATAGTAAATCCCGAGGGTCTACTCTGCAAGTCATGTGTCCAGTTCCTAAGAATCACTAATCATGTAAATCATGAATCAAGTTTCTGATGGGACTTAACGTCTTTTGAGATGGGGTGGGGAGGGGAAAGGAGGCTCTAATTTTGCTCTAGCCTGCAAGAGAGTAAAGTTACCTATTACCACTAAATTTCACTACTTCTCCATATTCTGTTTCCATTTGAATAGAGCAGAATTATTA
Source organism: Neogale vison (assembly GCF_020171115.1). Taxonomy (NCBI): domain Eukaryota; kingdom Metazoa; phylum Chordata; class Mammalia; order Carnivora; family Mustelidae; genus Neogale; species Neogale vison. The sequence goes on along the minus strand of NC_058098.1, from coordinate 103,228,866 downwards.
CAACACTGGTACACCAAATGAGAGCAACCTCCCCTCCCCCCCCCAAAAAAAAAAGAAGGAAGGAAGGAAGGAAAGAAAGAAAGAAAGGGAAAAAGGAAAAAAGGAGGTTGGGTTGCTTAGTCCTATAACACAGCCTAATTCTCACTTGGCTAATTCTAGCAGATGTGAGTCCTAGACCCTATTGGTGACTAACTAGGGGAAGTGGTATGTAGCAGTAGTAAAATGCCAAAATACTGTTATCATGGTCAGAAGCCCTGTGTTCATTCCCTATGGTCAACCCTAAAACTTTCATTCCCCAGCCCAGAAAATGATCATTCCACTTGTCTTGCCTACCACATGTGATTATCAAAAGTTAAGAAGAGAACTCGGAGTGGTATTTTGTATATTAAACAACAAATGTAAAAAGTGCCTGATTGTTTACTAATGGAAATGATTTATTAGTTGGATTAATTCATTTTTTTGGGTCTCAGTACTCTTTTATTTTATTTTATTATTATTTTTTAAAAGATTTTATTTATTTAGTTATTTGACAGAGAGAGATCACAAGCAGGCAGAGAGGCAGGCAGAGAGAGAGGAGGAAGCAGGCTCACTGCTGAGCGGAGAGCCCGATGTGGGGCTCTATTCCAGGACTCTGAGATCATGACCTGAGCCGAAGGCAGTGGCTTAACCCACTGAGCCACCCAGGCACCCCCTTTTATTTTTTTTTTTTTAAGAGAGAATTAGATTAAATAAACTCTCAGGCTCTTCCATATCTAACAGACTTGATTTTATGACAAAATAGTAGCCTTACATCCTCAAAGAAGTATCCTCTAGGTCTTTCATCTTTATTATGGGGTTTGCCACTGGCAACCCAATACATTCTGTGGTATTGAAGAGATGTTTTCATTACGAAGAAGTTGCCTATCTTAGTTCATCCACATACCAAATCATAAGGCACATTTGGGTTGAAGTTAGAAAGCATGTTAGACCTCACAGTATCCTTTTCTGGAGCTGACTGACATGGAACCACAATTTCTCAAGTTTATATCGGCAACATAGCTAATGGGATATTCCATGATGCCTCTTGCAAGGTTTCAAAACGGCTGCCTGATGAACCATAAATCTGACTGGATTTATGCTGTAGGAGAGAATCCTTTCTGAGTTCCTGGTCATAGATAACCTATTCTCATTCTGGTTCTCAGGGCAGGATTCTGTAAATCACTGAATAGAATAACTGCTCCCTGAATAGTAAAGTAAACTCATTAGGAGCCCATGCGGAATTAAGTCATTCTGAAGGGGGAAATGAATGGGCCAATTTCCTAGATTTCCAAATAAGATGGGCACCCTGAAGCCAGCAGCTCTTAAACTTTTTTGTCAAATGTTCACTTATAAGAAACAAAATACAGTAAAGACCTTTTTCATTTGTTCCATTTCAAAAGGAGGCAAAAGAATCATCCTTGTTTAATTATAAAGGAGTGTCACTGTACAAGCAAATTTTGGAGGAAATGTATCCATCTTTTAGCAATGGGAGGGAAGGTGATACAATATCTTTTACTTGGAAAATAGGTAGTAATCCCTCCTTCTCTGTGGTTTCACCTTCCATGGTTTCAGTCACCCACGGTCAACCATGGTCTGGAAGCAAATGACCCTTTTCTGACATACTGTACTGTCAGAAGGTTAATAGTAGCCCAGTGCTATGTCACAGTGTCTATATATGTACCTCACTTCATCTGGTCACAAGGGCATTTTATCATCTCACATTATCACAAGAAGGGTAAGTATAGTATAATAAGATACTCTGAGAGACCATATTCACATAAGTTTTACAGCATGTTGTTCTAATTGTTTCATTTTATTGGAAGTTATTAGTGTAAATCTCTTACTGTACCTGAGTTAGAAATTAAGATTTATCATAGGTATGTATATACAGGAAAAACAGTATATATAGGGTTTGGAACTACCTGTGCAATGGAGATCTTGGAACATATACTCTGCAGATAAGAAAGGGGCACTAGTGTATATAACTGAAAGTCTGATTATTTCAGTTATACACATCATATATAGTTAAAAACCCTGATAAACATGTATATTAACTTGCATGATAGATTTTTTTAAATATCCAATGATAATAGTATTGATAATGATTAAAAAACTATAGTATTTCAAAACTGGAAAGCAAGAACATCAGTAAATGAATACCATGCCTTACTGAAGACAGCACTAGTGGTGCATTGACGGTTTTCTTATAGTATTACTGAAGATCTTCTTGCATACATTGACATTAGGATCTCCATTGGATAGCCAAGAATTGCTGAGCAAAAACTTAGCAGAATATTGAATTAGAGTTGCTAGTAAAATCTTATTATACCCTACTTCTCATCTAATATCAAGTTCTGCTAATGCTTAATAACTAACTTAGGAGGTCAGTAGTCGTAAGTGCTCTTCACCATTGCAAACTTGAGTCCACTACAAGATTGTCCATCATTCACCTCAGAACTAAAGAAAACTTACAAACCTAGGAGGAAAATGTCACAGGTCCTATAGTAGGCTAACCACCTGGTGCTTAATAGTACTTATATATTTTTTTAAAATTTCATTTGTTTATTTGAAAGAGAGAAAGTGGGTGGAGGGAGAGAAACTTCAAGTAGACTCCCTGCTGAGCCGGAGCCTGACATAGGGCTCCATGCCACTACTCTTAAGATCATGACCTGAACTGAAACCAAGAGTTGGACGCTTAACTAACTGAGCCAGCCAGGTGTCCCAATACTTAAATGCTTTTTTATGTGGAAGCTTTGTTATTCTATATAGGACTAAAATTTAATATAAAGTGGATCATATTCATTCACTGAATCACTTAATTCTAGGAATTGGGGACGTAGTCAAGTACTTACCAAAGATCCTATTTTCAACTTAATAATTGCCTGAGAAAAAGGGAGGAAGGAACTATTACCAATTAGGCACTAAACATGAGGAATTTTGCTAGATGTTTTACATGTGTTATTGTGTTTGGTGTTTTGAGCAATTTTCTGTGATATTTATTATTTTTTCCTGATTTATGGTTTAGGAAACAGAGACTCGAAAAATTAAGTTGTTCAAGTCTATACAGCTAGTAAGTTGTGGAGTGGGGATTTGAACCAAATATCTTTTCAATTCAAAGCTCTTCTTTTCACATTATTGCTCCTACAAAGGTGACAGATATCCTTCCCCCAACACTAGGGCACATACTTTCCAAACTCTCTGCCAACACTACGATGGATTAGTCCATAATGTTGCCCATGGTCTGTAGGCCACAGCAACCAGGAACTGCCGAGCCACGATGAAGGGTCAGCATTCAAGTTTAGCACATGACGTGAGTTTCTGGAGAGTTTTTTTTTAGTAATAGAATGTACCAATCCCAGACTTTCCACATGACAACAGGAGGGGGAAAAAAACCAATTTTGCCCGTTTTCTCTTTTTTAGGAATCAAAGGAATGGATAACTCGGTAAGTATCATCAACTAATTCTTTGAAAAGAGGCCCAGTGAGATGAACACTTAGTTTCTTGGGGATGTGATAAAAGTTCAAAGCCATCAGTACCACATCTCATCTCCCCTAATCCCATAGGTCTAGCCCACCCAGGAATGCCACTGGAGAATTCTGATGCATTTGAGAGCGGAATATCAAAGAACAGGCAATGAATAAGTCATAAGAGTGGGGAGTCTTTAGCCACTTTCCTTGTAGAGGATGGTGCTTCAGAGGCAGCTCTACAGTGAAGATAAGTGAAAATAAACATCTTGCTCCTATGAGCATAATATCAGGAGCCCTGCCAGATAATTTATGTGAGTAAGTGTCTATAATTACTCATGTTCATACATATTCATTCCCATGCTCCTAATTTTAGAGAACAGAGAAGTGAATAAATTGATTAGTAATTTGATTGTATTTGATTCAGCTGGCTCTCTTAAGTGCCTTATAAAGGTCCCAGAATAAGTTTCTACTAATGGAGAATTCAGTGGCAGGCTTGAGACCTTGGGGAGTAGTAGATTGACTGATGATGGGGTGATTGAGCCATTCATTTATTCAGACATTTTATTCATTCATTCATTCATTCAACAATTATGCCCTATTCTACCCAGGTACTGTGCTAGGTACAGAGGACACCCATTTTGATAAATGACCATACCTGCACTATCTACTGTCTATTCTTGTGGGGAAGATAGTCAAGTAATGAAGGCACTGATTACAGGACAACGTGGCCAAGTGTTAAAGGCATCCAACACAGGCTGGGGTTTCAGGAATGAGTTTCTAATGATGGAGAAATCTGAGCAGCTTTTGGAAGAAAAGTTAAGTGCCATCTGGAGGGTGAAGGATGGAAGGTGTTTCATTTGGAGGCATAGCAGTAAGAAGGGCTCTGGACCTTAGAGTTTCAGCAATTTTGTACCATTAGAAGGAAATGGGAGAGTAGTTGAAAAGGAGCCTCCAGGTACAGGGAGTCAAATGGTTACTTCCCCTAAAACCCAGCGTGGGGCCTGGAAGGGTTTTAGGCCAAGGGTCTAATACACTAGGTTTTTATCTCAGAAAGTTCACTCAAGACTTCTGTGTGGAAGGCAGACTGCATTTGGCGCAGATTCTGGCACAGAAAATTAATGGAAGAATTCACACAAGGAATGATGAACCTTGAAACTGAATTCATAACAATAGAGACTACGGAAAAGAGGAACAGATTTGATAGATACAAGTAAGGGAAAACTTGCACAAGTTGGGGATATTATGGTAAATGAAAAGGAATATCAGGGCACACCATGGTCCTGTGAGGCAGCTGGAGGATGAGGATACCATTCGTGAGGAGAACACACTGGAAGGAACAGTTCTGGGGAGGAATGTATAGGAGATTAGTTTAGAAACATGGTAAGTTTAAGACGTCACAGAATTCATGCAGAGCTTAGCCACAGTATCCAAGTGATACAGAACTGTCTTTAGAATTCTGTTTCTTTGTTTTCACACCTTTGTTGTGTCTCTTTGGAATGCTTCATTTTCCTCTCCTTCCATCCTCCCCAGAAGAGCATGTACTTCTGTTTTAGGGTCATCTCAAATGCTGCTTTCTCTATGAAGACTTCTGTTGTCCACTCACCTTCTCCCTATCATGGTTCACTCCACCTCATCCTTGCCCTAGAAAAGCTAAGTCCTATCTTTCCTTTAGTCCTCATCCCAGTGAATTGTCATTATACGTGCACACAATGGTTCATCATCATCACAATGGTAACATCCTGTGAACTTGAGGGCAGGGAATCTGTATCTCATTCAGTACCTTGTAACCTCAGCTCCTAACGGAGCCTGACCTCTAAAGGGCGTGCAATAAATATTTGTCCCTTGAATCTTTTTTTTAACCTGACATTCTGTGCTCACATAAGATCCATTCATAGCTTTCCAAATGAGGCAAGAGAGAGTTACACCTTGATTCTGCTCATCTACTGATGGCTGTATCCCTGGGAAGGGGTGGAGCACGGTGGTCCAGAGCCCAAGACTGCTTCTCAGAGAGGTTAGGAGGGAACCGAAGAAGAGTTTTAGTGTAGAAAACAACATTCCGCCAGTTCATTGACATTCGCTCCCGTATTTCCAGTTCCCTGGTGCAGTGTGTTTGTTAGCTCACACAGGGACAGAGCCCTTAGGAGCAGAGGGGTCTGGAGAGCTCATGGCTATCAGGCAAGGCCTCTCCTGAACCTGGCCTACAGAGACTCAGCCTGTCAATACCCATGACTAGATGGTTGTAGCTTAGTGATTTTGATTTTTATCTTCCCCTTACACAATTTTGACTTAGGACTTCAGTGAACTACTAGTTGGGACTCCCAGTCTTCCCTAGTTCCACCTGGCTTCCATGAAGATTACCCAAAGAGGAATGCCCTAAACCCCAAAGCAAAACAAACCCAGCCTGACCCTAATGTTAGCAGCACCTTGGTTGGACATAGCAACTTGTGTCTATACAAAGTCTAGTCTTGGATACTCTGTGCCTAATGACTTGAAGACATAGAAGTGAAAGCAGGCTCCAAACCTGTCCATATACCCAGTCCCACAAAGGCAATATGTCTAACCCCTTCTTCTCACTGGATTTAAGCTTTTTTGAAGATTAGACCATTAGCCAGGTCTGTCTTCCAGTTTCCCATTGAGGGGGCAGCTGGGCTTTAAGCATAAGCTCAACCTGTTTTCTAGGTGACCCCAAAATATGCCTATTTCTCCTTGTACCTTGGCCTCACAGCTAAGATTTGTTTCTCATAATCAATTAATCATCCTAGACTCAACTCAATTACCTGATTTTCTCTTACTGTGATAATTGCTTCAGCCTGATACTCCTGATGTGTTTTTGCCTGCCTATCTTTGCTTGGATGTTCTTCAGACCCTTACAATTTCTTAGACTGCTGTGAAATGCCATACCCTGGGCAGGGCTGTTCCTGGGGCTCTGTCAGATGACACCAGCCTCTGTTTGCACTAGAATGTATTCCGTGCTTATGGGCTCATCACTACTGCAGGACCCTGTAGCAGGCTGAGCCACTAGTGTCAGAGTTGGTCTCCTTTCCTTAGATAAACAATGGCCACCCTCTGTAGCTGACTCATTTGCTACCCTGGAGTTTGTGGAGTGAAGGGGGGAGCCAGGGAGCCAGGGAAGCCAGGTCTGTTACTTCGTCCTTCCCAAACCACACTGAGCAGAACCCAGAAGCCAGGTCACTTAGCTTAGGAGAATTAGAGAACATTCAAGTGACTGGCAAAGGCTCTGGAATTGTACTGTGAAGACCTAGTAGCCAGGGATTCAGGAAGAGAAGGTGTGCAAAGACAATAGGAAAGCGGAGAAACCAGCTAGACCTGAATTAACATAGAGGAGGAGATATTTGAAGGGACAGATTTGTGGATTAACCTTACTTGAGGTGTATTTGCCAAGACCATGCTGAGAATCAGAACATCACAAATTCACAGAACCTCAGAGCTGGGGAAACTGTGAGAAGCCCTTGGGGGCAAGGTGGGCAATGTGAAGAAGTGAATAAATAAGGATGATGGCAGATGGTGAGTGGTAACCCCCGCAGAGATAATTGGTACCATGCAGCAAGTTGGCCCAGTGCTGCAAGATCTTCACATTTTTCAAGGGAACCCAGCAACCCAAATTTTACATGAGCTTTCATGATTTTTAAATGTTGTCAAATAATTAAAATTGTTTTCAAACACATCAAATCAAAATATATCTGTCAGCTGGATGTAGTCTCCCAGTTAAAGGGATCTTCTATTTTTAAGGTGGTAATAGGGGAGGCCCAGGGAAGTAGGTAGATTTCTCAAGATCCAATAATTATAGAAGGGGAAGTAATTGATGGCTCAAGTGTACTTTACTCTCTCCCTCCCTCCTCTCTTCTCTCTCTTTCCAATCCAGCACCTTGTGGAGATGTAGGGAACCTTAGGTATTTGATACTCTCCTCAAACAGAAAACAATGGAATGGAGACAAAGACCCTTGTTGCTTTTTGACTTCCTGTTGGCTTGTTCCTTATTTGAGAGGTTGACCTCCTATTCCGTGTGGTGAGAGTGGAAAGAGACTGGATCACATTCCAGCCCAGGCTTAGCTACTAACCTTGGAGCTTTGGAAAATTCTGTTTTTTGGACTTCATTCTCTTTGTAGATATAACGAGGCTGTCAGTCTGGTAACTTCCAAGTTTCCTAAGTGAACCCAAGCTTACTTCAAATATCTCTATAAATGCTCATTTTGTTAGCACTTCCTCCTGCTCTGTTCCCCTCCCCCAGCATCCACACACATATTTCAAGTACCTGGTACCCTCATGTAGCTCCCCAAAGCCTGGGGTTTGCCATCTGAATAAAATTATCCCAATGGTCTGCAGTGACCTACATTATCTGACCCCTGTTATGGGACTTTCTCAAATTCTACTCCCCCACTTCCCACTCTGCCCAGGAACACTGGCATCCAAGGTATTCCTCAAGGGCACTCTGAATGTAAATTGTAAAATGGTGAGGCTGCTTGAAAAAGAAATTGACAGTTCTTCAAAATGTCAAAGAGAATTACCATGTGACCCAACAATTCCACTCCTAGGTATGCACCCAAGAGAAATTAAAACATAAGTCCACACAAAAAACCTGTACACAGATACTCATAGCAGCATTGTTCATAACAGCAAAAAGTGCTGATGATGCAAATGTCCATTACCTCATGAATGGCTAAAGAAAATGTGGTATATTCCTGGAAAGAATATTATTAGATAATAAATTAGATAAGAATGAAGTACTAATACATGCTAGAACATGGATGAACTTTGGAAACTATGCTATGTGAATGGAGCCAGTCACAAAAGACCACATATTATATGAATCCACTTATTTGAAATGTTCAGAATGAAAAAAACCCTCCAGAGACAGAAAGTAGGTTAGCGGTTGCCTAGGGCTAGGGTGGTGGTATTAGGGTTTGTTTGGGTGGGTGGGGGTGGGAGGCTGGTGGAGGAGAATGGGAGAATGACTGATAATAGTTATAGGGCATTTTGGGGGTCATGAAAATCTAAAGTTGAACATGATGATGGTTGTACAACTCTGTGAATATGCAAAAATTATTAAACTGTATACTTAAAATAGGTCAATCATATATGTAAATGATACTTCAATAAAGATGTTCAAAAGGTAAAATGAGAAGTGTTTACAAAGGGCTTTTATATATATTATCTCATCATTTCCTCAAACGACCACAACAGTGCATGATAGGGACATGGGCTCACCTCCACTAGTGTGCAGAAGGGAAACCCAAGTTCCAAGTTTGGCCATATATCCAAGGTCACTCTGCTGGTAAGTGAATCATCTAAAATGAGGATTTCTGGCTTCATATTTTATTTTATCCCCTCCCCCCACGCGATTTCTTACTTCTTTGCCCTTTTGATTTCTATTTTTAGATCTGGTTTTTTATTTAATTCTGATGAGCCCTTTATCCTCTGTTTGCATTTTCTTCACCACAGCCAGCATTTTATTCATTAATTCATTTATTCAAACATGGAAAAACACAAAGACTGCTCTGTAAGCTAACTGCTAGATATATGAGTTACTTCACATTCAAGAGTTTTGAAAATTCTAGAAGTGATGGTCCTTCATGAAAAATACATTTTGGGCTCCCCCGCTGCATTGTGGAATCAGGCTACAGTTCTGTCAGCTGGCCTACCTGCCAGGAGAGCTAACCTCCTGTGGCCTTGTCTGGATGTACTCATTCATTTCATGGCTTCTTTCCTAAAGTTTTACCTCAATGACACTGTCTAACCAAGCTGGTTAGTCTTGACAGTCTGTCATCCACATATCTCTAACACTTTAAAAAGTTCTCTTTCCCTCCCTTCCTTCTTTCCTTCCTCCCTTCCTCCTTTTCTTCCTTCCTTCCTCTCTTATGAATGAATAAATAAATTAATAAATATGTAAATTAGTGCATGGAACATAGGATTTTTAAAAAGGGGACTGGCACATATACAAATTTTTCACTTGGGAAATCATCCCTAGTGGCAGAGGAGAGGATTGGATACTGGGAAACCAGTTAGGAGACCCTAACTATTAGTGCTGGCAGTTGTGGTTATTTATTTTGATGATCAAAGGCCTTTCAAGATATCAAAATGCCATTCAGAGCATCAGAAACTCAATTAAGTTTCTTGTGGTTTGATTTCCAAGATCACTAACCTAGAAATTGGTTATAAATCACCCACTCCCAGTCCATACTAGATTCACTTGTTTATTCATTTATTCAGTAAATACTTGCTTCGAATCTACTCTGTTCTTGGCATTATGAAACTGGGTATGTAGCAGTGAACAAAACCGGCAGAGATCTGGGTACTGCGGTCTAGTGACAAACTTTAGATAAGCCAGCAAACAGATATGAAAGTGGATCTGTAAATGATCTATAGTTATGTGCATGGAAACCAAAGTTATGGATAAAGGGAGTAATGATAAGTGAAATTAGAAAGGGCAGCCAAAGAAAAGTAAGTCTTAAATGCCAAACTGAGTCAATGGTGATGGTAATGATGATGATGATGTTGACGATGCTAATGTTGACACTAACGCTTTATATTTAGGTAATGCTGTTATATTTATAGTCTTTTTTTTTTTTTATACCTGTCCAATCCTCCCCCTTTCTACATTAAATCTGAGCAGCATAAAGAAGTAAAGTGAGTCATCTGTGGTGACAGAATTTCTAGTGGCAGAGGTTATAGTAGAATCGCCTTTGGTGACTCACTCTCTAAATAAGTGTCATTGTTGTGCTTTATTAACACACAGTTTCACAGGGAAGCCCACCTCTCCCCTTGATCGTCTGTGCATACTTTCTTTTACTCTCTTTTGCCTCCCAGGCCATGACCAAGTCTCCAAGGTACACAGTTTGGAAACTGGCTATATGTCATGCTCTTCTATGGACACACTCCACTAGATACTGGGAAATATATTTGTGTTGTAATTCTAACAAATGCACTAAATACTTTGGCTTATGTTCAACCTCATACCTTCCATCTAACCATCGCTAGGAAAATGTAGCCTGAAAAATTTAATATGGTTTTGTTCCTATTGTATTGTGCTGTTAGGTTGGTCATGAGAACGAATCTGAGGAGAACCATCAGTACTTTTCTCTGTACCTGCTGAGATCTTACCCTGATCCAGTGCTGTTATCCTTGACCAGCCTCTGGGATGTGCCAGCTTTCCCACTGTACTCAGGGGTATGTCTTTTCTCTAGGTGCTGCAGGACAGCCTACAGTTCAACATTTTAAAATCAAAGTATTTCTCCCTAAGCTCAGGAAAACGTATACTTTGCACCTCATCTGGGAATTGAGGCTCCCACTGTGGACTCTGGTGGAGGGTCCCCCAGACTATTCCTTACATCAATCCACATTATTCTCTGCACCTCTGTGCTCTGTTCCATCTCTTCAGATGCCAACATCTATGACTGGTATCACCTAACTCCTTTGCTCTCTGGCTGCCACTTGGGTTGGTCAATGGGAGGTCTATCAGGAGATTCAAGGGGAAGAAAGAGGAAGGCATTGGAGAATTTCTTCCAGTGGCTCCCTTCATGCTGTTCTGAAGTTTTGACTGTGGTATCCTCCTTTACAACCATAGATTTTGTCAGTTGGCCCTTCTTCCATGGATCTAGCTCCCACTTGGGGTCTAGTAATATTGTTTCCTCCCCCTGATTCTCTAAACCTACAGTGGTAACTTTGCTAGTCCTGGGTCCCTCAACATTCCTTGTAGATGTTCTTAACCCTGCCCCAAACTCTGCAAATGGTTTCATCGTTAGAAGTTCTCTTCACATATGTCTTACAGGAGTACAGGACCTCACTGTGCCCTCTGTGTAGTGCCTGGAGGACTTTAGAGCACTAACCTTTTCTCCTTCTCAAATTCTCAAAGACTGTGAGCCTTTATCTTATAGACTCAACATTTCTCACAGAGTCTACCCCATTGGAGGTGCTTAGTAAATGAATCAATAAGCAAATACATGAGGATGGAAGCTCTTTCACATTCTGAGGGTGCCTGACTTAGAAGTTCATCTCATGGGTTCCTAGGAATGGCAGGCTGAGTTTCAAAGCTAAATAGTGGAGTTCACTGTCCAGATAACTAAAAATAATTACTGTATCCCATTACATTTGTGGAGTGATTATGCATCTATTATGGCATTTGACCTTTACCACAATCTAAGAGAAATAGAAAAAAGCCAGATACTACCTCAGTTCACAAAATGGGCCCAGAGAAATTAAGCGACTTACTGAAGGTCATAATCTTTGGTTAATTAATATACCTTTCAGTGTGGGGAGAAATCCATAAACAAAGGATTTTACCCCTCATCCCCAAAATATTGCCCTGTAGCTGATAAAACACAGAGCCATCTTTGAAGGGAACTGTTAATGCTTCAGTATCCATTCCACTTCTATTCACTGGGAACTCAGACTTTGACCCCTGTGTTGAGCCCATGGAAGCAGTGGTAGGACAACAGGTGGTGGTTTCTGCCCTGTGAGCTCATGCTTTTGTGGGGGAAACAGGGACCATTCAAATAACTACAGGAGTAGACTGCAGACAGAACTAAGAAGCAGTGTGAGGAAGGAAAAGAACAGGTCATTCTGAGCAGGACCTGTGATTTGGTCAGCACCCTATCTGAGAAGATGATGTCTAAGTTGAGAATTGAAGAGTAAGTAGGAGTTACTGAGTAAGGGGATTGAGAACTTGGGTGAAGAACATTCTAGGCAGAGCAACTAGCTCATTCCAAAGCTGAAACAGAGATTAGCCTATCTGAGAAACTAAAACAAGCCTAGTGAGGCTGAGATTTGGTGAGGGCAGGGGAAAGACATGACCTTGGGGTTCTCAGAGGCTTTGTTCTACCTGGAAGCTCCCATCCTCCTAGCATTAGGTGGAGCTGAGATGATTATTCTCCTTTCTGATTGGAATCCATGCAATGAACTGTCAATAAAAAATTTGAAAAGGTTTCCAGGAAGGAAAAGAAAGCTTCAAATTTTCAATCATGGAACAATAGTTTTTATTATATTGTTGACTCTTGGGGTGTTTAAAAGTAAGACAAAGGGGGTACCTGGGTAGCTCAGTTGGTTAAGCATTTGCCTTTGACTCAGGTTATGGTCCCAGGGTCCAGGGATGGCACCCCACATTGGGCTCCCCACTCACCAGGGAGCCTGCTTTTCCCTCTCCCCCCTGTTCATGCTCTCTCTCTCTCTCCCTCACTATCTTTCTCAAATAAGCAAATAAAGTCTTAAAAAAAAGAAGACCAAGGGACTGCACTGAAAATACTAAAAAATTAGTTATGGCTGATTGCATTTTTCATAACTAACTTCAATAAACAGAGTGGGATTAGCATCCTAAATGAAAATACTGTCGTATCATGTCAAAAAAGCAGTAGTAGTGTAATGAGAACAGTTTTATGATCTGAGAAATTAAGTGTCATAATAGTATCTATGTGGCCTAATGTGCAGTGGAGATTAACAGTTGTAGTCAGGGTCCTGGTGGGAAACAGATAGTCCACTTGAAAGGCTAACTCAGGAGTTTATTGAAAGGATTATTTATGGGGGTGGGCACAGGGTTAAGGAAACCCACAAGAGATAGGCAGATGGTGACATACCTAAGGACTAATGGGAAATTAGTGCCACACAGTGACCTGACTATATTTTCTGTATTCTTGATGTTCTGGCATCTGGGACCTTGATCCTGGAGAGACTGCACCTCCAAGGGCTAATTTCTAGAGACAGCAAAAGACTTTCCTACCTTTGATATGCAAACAAACCAATCCAGTTTGTATACAACCATCAACTTAAATTCTTACTTAGCAAGCCATTTTTTTTCCAGCAAGCCTTATCTCCCCTCCCTGAAATCCACCCCATTCCAGGGCCAGGTAATAAACAACTAAGGATCACCCCTATAGCTCCGAACATGTTGAAATTATTCAAGCTCAAATTCAAGCTCCCAGCTTCCTGTGAAAACCCCAGTAAAGTTTCTGTGCCATCTTCTCTGCCTTCACTCTCCTCTGCCTGCTGACCTATCCTGGTTCTTTCCCTATATGGCCCTATGTGGTGTGCATTGCCTTCTGTTTCTAAGGACCTATGAGCATAAACTTCCCCGTTATTCATTATATATATTATATATGTGGACAGTTATTTCCATGTCCACATGTCTTATAATACCTGCTTAAAACAAGTTCCAAACACATTTTAAGCATGACCCATAAGGAGGTTTTCTTGGCATCTAGGGAGAGTTATAGCCACTGAAGAGGGGCCATTCAACAGGAAATATGGATTTATGGAGGGGGATACAGCTGCTGCAAACCACAGACAGTCTGAGAGTCAGGAAAATAAATGCCCAACCTCTCTTTTCCTCCTCTCTGATCTCCTAGCTGGACCTCTTACAGAAAAAAGTCAAATGAAAGCCAGGTGATACAGACTTGTAGATGTCTGTTCCCTTGGCACAGAGCAGGACAGGGAACAGTGGGGAATGGATCAAGAGGTCGCACATGGCTGAAGAACCGGTCAGTGGCTGTCTCATGAATTTCAGCCATGAAGGCTGTTCCTAATCTAGTAGCACCAAAGGGATTTTGACTGTAGCATAGATTTGGCCCATGGAGGCGCACTGAGAAGAACAAAACTCATTGTCAATTTAAATGAGCCCTAATACTCCCTTGATTTCCATGGAAGAGCTATGTCGAGGAAAAGTCACGGTCAGTCCAACTATTCACCAGTATTTCCATCTCTAATTACTCATGTTTCTGATCCACTTTGTTACCTTTCCAGAGCACAAGTCAGATGATGTGACTTATTTCTTCAAGGACTTGCAAGGCTGCCCAGTGCCGTAAGAAGCAGGACCACAAGGTTCTCCACCTGTTCGGCCCTGCACGCAAGCCTCAGGCTTAGCTTTCCGCCTCCTCCCATTCATCTTCTGTGTCCTCGCACTGTGAACTCTTCTTTATCCCTTAAGCATGTTGAACCCTTTCAAAGCACAGCCTTTGCCTATCCTGCGACTACTGTTCAACTTATCTTTTCTAATCTTTGCCTGAAAAAGTCCTTTCAAATACAACCTCCCCTGTAACATCCCTACTCTTTTCTTTCCCATAATAAGCAGAATTACTCCCTCCTCCCCCCATAGTACTTTGCTCAAATACCTATTAACAACACATATAGCCTCATCTTATTTAACTAATCAGCTTTTCATTCAGTGTTTCCCATTTGTCATTATACCCAACAAAGCTGTAGGGGCTCAGCAGTTACTTATTTGAATAAATAGATGAGTGAATTAATGAGTGATTAAATTCACATCTACTTATGAAATAGTCCAGCTCCACTGAAGAAATTAGAGATTTAGTTGGGGATTTGGAGGTAAAGAAGGAGGGAAAGGAGACAAGTAATTGAGTATTTTTAGGATAGTGATGGCTGCTGGTAGACTGCCATCCCTCAACATCCACGTGTTGGTAGGCCCCGGGGATTGAGGAAGGGACAACACAGGGGTGGGTGTAAAGCACAGAGAGGGAACCAAGAAGAGGATGTACATTACTTAGGACAGTGATGTTCAAGCTTCGAGTACTACTTAAACATTTTTATTATGTACCACTTGTGTGCTATTAATGTTTTTTAATTGACATACTTTAAAAAAAACATTAATTAAAAAACCTGTGTATTTGCTACCATAATGGAAAACCAGTATGTCTTGCCAAAAAATCAGAAAATAAGGATAAAAATAAACCCTGGAAACAGAACCTTATTGCTAATTTCAACCTGGACACTGCTGCCTGCTGAAATTCAAAGTCTGAGACCTAAGTCCTCTTAGTTAAAAAGATAATTTGGCAAGTCTCAGAAGGTGTCAAGAACATATATGTACTAAATTAATACTTTCTCTTATAAATGATCAGAAAACTCAGACGTAAACCGAGAAAGAATGACTCTGAACTAGACCCTCATGTCTAGTTCCCTAGCCATGCCATAGAGTCAACCCATGAGCATCCACGCCCTGGAGAAAGCTGCTCCTGGGTAGTCACTGCCCTTCAGAGGTAAATGGGCTTCCCCAGAAACTTCACCACGGATGACATTGTTTCTGTGTGAAAAGGCATTCCTCATGCTCCAGCAGCAGTTTCCTTAGGAACTTTCCGGAAGAAGGAATAGTCAGAAGATACCTTTTGTTTCCCAGCACCCTGACCTAGAAAAAGTCCTTTTTCTTTCATGAGCTTCATTTTCTTTCACTGTGAAATGTGCATTATGGCACCCATCCAATTGTACTCCCAATGCAAAATTAGCAAGAGTACCCAAAGTGCTGTACAAAATGTGTTGAACGCACAACTGGCAACAGACAGTATGTAGGAAATATTATGTGTTGGTTTTGGATTGCTGGTTTGAGTTACTAGAAATTATACTGAGACTTTCCCTAATCATTTATTTACTGTTAAATATTAAATGTGTAGCATTAAGTACATACCATTTTCCAGATGTGATAGTGGTTAACATTTTATCATATTTGCTGCAGATTAGTTTTTTAAGAACAGTATCTTACAAGTTGTAATTAGAACTTCCTTCATAGTCAACCTAATTACATTTTCTCTCTCATTTGCTATAAAATATTTAATGCATTTGCTATGTACATATTGTCATAAACATTTAGATTGTACTTGTATGTTTTTAAAACTTAAATAGTATACCTTGCATATATTATTTTGCTACTCACCTTTTTCAATTAAAATTATATTTTTGAAATTTATCCATATTATCTATTATTTATTTATAAGAGCTACATTCTATTCCATGTACAAAGATACTGCGTTACTTATCTCATCTCAAATAGTGGAAACCCACCACCCTATTCTTTACTATCACATATAATGTAGAGTGTATACTCAGAATATTGCTACTTACTTATTTCTAGTGTGTGTATTTTAGTGTAATTTCTAAATCACGGGATATGTACCTTTAACGCTATCAGATATTGCCAACTTGTTTTCCAATTATAACAATCTGTGGCTTTTTCCATGAGTATATAAACAGAAGAGGAACACTCTGAGTGGTGGCATTTTAGGTAGCGGAGAAGGGAAGGTGGGAGGCGTTGATGGGCAGATGAATTCCTGTGACACGAGCATTCCTCCAGTTCTCCACGGTCTCACTATAAGCATCTTCTACCACGGTGATCAATGAGCCCTATACCTTCTCTTCCCTGCATCTATTAAACTGCCATGAGGTTTCTTCTTGGCTTCTGTTCAGATGGTCACAGGTGTACTGAATCCCCAGCAGTAACTCTCCCTGAAGACAACTTTTGGAGTACCGGGAATGGTTAAGTTCTGTAGACACGTATCCAACTGTGGATATTGCATTAGAAATGTTTGTTACCATGGTATCAGCCTTACTCTGTAAGCATGGGAATCCAGGTATTTTCTGCAGGGCTTTTCAACCCAAGAAGTTACCTGTATTTCCTGATCTATAGGGAATGATTTTTCACTGTCCGAATAATAAAATGCATTTAGTATTCAGAATCAGGATTGTTCTTCCCTCCCTCCACCCCCACCCCTGCCTCACTTAATGGTCATAACTCCAGACCTTCAGGGAATCTTTTATCTTTGCTCTGCATTAGTAGTTCTTCATCTTGGCTGCACAATGGAACCATCTTGGGAGATTTAAAACATATGTATTTATGGAAAAGTCCCATTGCTGGAAATCCTGATTTAATTGGTTTGGAGTATGGTCCGGGTATGGAGAGTTTTAAGAACTTTCTGGGTGATTGAAATGGGGAGCCCCCGTTGAGAACCACTTTTAGTTTTTCACGTTTTTCTCCTTTGGCTAACTTCCATATTCTTCTCTCTCCCACAATATCTTACAAAACATTTTGATTTCTCTTACTTTGTTTCCTCTAATGAAGCTCAATTATTTCACATGGAAATTTTTTTTCCCAACAAAGTGACAACACTCTTCGAATTTTCTTTTGTGCCTATCCCAGCTCTGTGTATGCAGCAGGTATTTAATAAGTATCCAGCGGGTCAATGTTCTGGAGATCACGGAGTGGCATACAGTCTCTTCTTCCTTCCGGTTGGAGCCAGCCTCCCACTCCAGAGGGAGCAGCAAGCCAGAAGGTCAAGAAGATAAATTGGTTTTGAGAATGTCAACATGAAAAATGAGAAAACTACTTTTAACAGTTGGAAACCTATTTAAACTCCTAATCCTCTATTAAACCTGTTTGAAGACAGCCTGGAGAAACCCAGGCTAAAGATACTTGCATTTACCATCCAGATGTACAAAATAAATAATGGAATTTGAATCAGCTGGAGAAGCTGCTGAGCCCTAACACCTGATGAGATTCTTTTATTCATTTTTCCCCTGGGAAAACTAATTACAGCAAACTGTTTCATCAAACTGTCCTGGAGAGTGGTTGTACTTGGTAGTGCCACTCTTGGAGAGAGGGAGTTCACTTGATAAAAGGATACGATCTCAGTTCCATTACATTAAGGTAACAGAAACCAATCGCATAGTGTGTGGGTCTCATAGGGGCTGTTGTTATAAATGAGCCTGCAGGGGAAGGACAATATAACCGTTTAGAGAACCACTGACCCAATCTTCAAAAGCATCGTGTGTATAATTGTTAGAAACAATTTATTGTTATACGTACTTGACACGAGGTTGGCAGGTTCAAGATACACATTTTTTCCCTTGAATTTTCACAGTGATGCTGAAAGTCGGGGAACGCTGCAAATAAACCAAGACTTAGAAGTTACTTGTCCACAGTTGCATAGGTTTCAGTGTGAAAATAGACCTAAGAATTCAGCTAATTTATTTCTGGTTTCTAAGTTTCTTATTACTATAGTGAAAAAAAAAAAAGCCCAAGGCTTTCTTAGGAATATAGTACAAATGTAAATTTTGTTCTTTTAAACTACGCAGAGGTAGATGTTGGATTAAGATCCCTGACTCAAGGCAGTGACTCACATGAACACCAGCCTGAGGTACCAGGGAGAGAAGGGCTTTTGTGACCCAGGCTTTTTCTTTTTTTTTTTTTTCCTTCGGGGCCTGAAGCCCAGATAGAAGGAGATCTCCCCTCCACTGGATGCTAACCTGGGTCCTGCATCTGATTCTACTCCTGGTGTTTACAGTGACTGCAGTCCAGCTCCTGTCTATCTCGGCTGTGGTCGCTTCAAAGTGCCCGCTGCCTTCTGTCACCGTCGGCGGGCTTTTGCTTCCTCCCTGTCACTTCACTCCCAGATTACAGCATTAGCCTTCATGTCAGGTCCTGTGATTTCATTTTCTCCCTCCTCTTCTCCATCCTGAGGCCAGAGGCATCTCTCTTTAATGCCGCTCTCTCTCTGGGTCCCTCACCTGCTTCCAAACCTGTGCTGGCTCCTGTCACAACTCATGGCTCTGACCCCCTGGCAGGTTTCTTTTCTTCTCTGCAGAGGAGCCAACTCTGAGGTGTGCCTTCTGTTTCAGTCTGTCGGATTCGTACGCTATATTTTCTGCCCTCATTTTTTCCCTCTCACCTTCCCCCTTCATTTCTGGACACTCCTGCTCATATCTTTCTCCTCTGCACATGAAAGTCCTACATGTTTCCAAATTCCTGTCACACAAAACTTCTTTTGCTGATCCATGCTTCACTCTTAGAATTACTTCCTAAATACTCTGTCTTCTAGTGTTCTTTGTGGTTCTCATTAATGTTCTTGGTAGGTTTCCCATGGTGCTGAGTGATCAGTAGATAGTCAGTGAACTTCTGGAACTTATTGGAAAAGGGGAGAGGGTGAGAAAAAATGTGTTGTGGACCCCCTGAGACTTCCATATATCTTCCCTCCTTCAACTCAGGAAGAAAAAAACCCCAAATGAAAAAAGGGTAATTACATCTGGAATGATTTCATTCTGCTAGTCAGTGTTTCAGAAAATGTTTCTCTTCAAGGAGAGCCAGTCAGCCTAAAGACAGATGACAGAATTGGTGATCTGTTTATTCATTTGGTCGGTCATCCGTGCTCCTTTGTCTCCCAGAGTATGAGGCCAACTGACCCAACATTTCTTTTTTTTTTTTTTTTTAAGATTTTATTTATTTATTTGACAGAGAGAGAGAGATCACAAGTAGGCGGCGGAGAGGCAGGCAGAGAGAGAGGGAAGCAGGCTCCTTGCTGAGCATCCTTGCTGATGCGGGGGCCGTTCCCAGGACCCTGAGACCATGACCTGAGCTGAAGGCAGAGGCTTAAATCACTGAGCCATCCAGGCGCCACTGACCCAGCATTTCTTAAATAGTGCATCGTTTCCAACTTGACTTAAAATAACCCCTTTGTCATCCACTAACATCTCATTTGTCTGAGTTAGTGTCTTTCTGGGTTAGTGCTCTGGTAGCTTTTTGACTGGGTTCAATAACTGGTAGAGAAAAAAATTCCTTTAGTTTTTCTTATTTTTAGGAATATTCCTGGCTATATCCACCCATTAATTTTCCAGATAAAAATTCGAATTTACTACAACAAGTTAGAAGATTCTATTAGGAGGTTTGACTGGAATTTTATTAAAACTGTGCGGTAATTCGAGGGAGAGTTAACATTATCATCACTTAGAATAACCTCATTCAACAACACAGTTTGAGGCAGTGTTTATTCCAGATTTCTTTCCTACATTCTCACACAAAAATGTTAGTTTCCTCCTTTGTAGAGTGGAGACTCTAGGATCTACCTCAGGAGGTATTGTGAAGGTGGAAATGACACCGTAGAGCCCTCACACACCCTGCACATAGTGAGCAGTCAGTAAGCGTGAACTTTCCGATGTTAATCAGAGTGAGGATGATGCCTCTTAGTAAAGAATGGTCATTTGCTTTTATAGTACCTGCATATCTCTCATTTACCCTAAGTGTTTTATGTCCTTATTGTGAGCAGACCATTTATTTTTTGCATGATGATTTATAGCTGGCTACTACTAGCACATAGGGAAACATGTTACTTTATTATACACTTATTTTTAACTGGACAACTTATTAAACTCTTATGGGTTCCATTAGCTTTCAGTGGATGTCCCTGGATTTTCTAGGCAAAAACTGCCAACAGCAGCAAAAATAAAATGAAATAAAATTTATATTTTTAATAGTTCTCTTTCTTAACCCATTTTGTTTTCTATATTTTATTCCATTGACCTGAACTTACGGATCAATGTTAAATGATGGTAGTAATGAGGGTAGGAATTTTCACTTTATCCTGCCAAGAACGTATTGTTTGATTCACGAACGAGTGCACATTGTACAGCTTGTGAGTGGAATATTAAAAGCTTTGATTTTAGGAGAGGAGAGCGTCCTGCGTTCAGATAATTTAGGATAATTTACTAAATTGAAGCAGCTTTGTTTATTACAAGATTTTTGAAGGCAGTAGGCATTGGTACCTAAGGGTAAGATGATAGTCTGCAGAATTTCTTGAATGCATCTGACACATATTTGACCCTTTTCTTTCAGTGCTCATCTATCGATATCTCCCAAAGCAGTATCCTGTTGTATACCAGTTTGGACATTATTGCCCTGATGACTGACTCATCTGTTGAGAGGTGCACTGATCTTGATGAAGTCCCAAAAGTTCATTTTCGCTTTTGTTTCCTTTGCCTTTGGAGACATATCTTGAAAGAAGTTGCTGTGGCTGATATCAAAGAGGTTACTGCCTATGTTCTCCTCTAGGATTCTGATGGATGCACTGAGATGGATAAACTTTACAAATTTTATGAAGAGCCTTTCTCCTGAGGAGCCTGGGTGGCTCGTTCAGTTACGTGTCTGCCTTCGGCTCAAGTCCTGATCCTGGGACCCTGGGATTAAGCACTGTGTCAGGCTCCCTGCTCAGCAGGGAGTCCAACTTCTCCCTCTCCCTCTGCCTCTCCCCCTGGCTTGTGTTCTCTCTTGTTCACTCACTCTCTCTCAGATAGATAAATAAAATCTTTAAAAAACAAAACAACCTTGAAGAGCCTTACTCCTAACAGAAAAAAAAAAAAAAAAGATATGGATGTAGAACTTTAAATGGCTGAGATCTTATGAACATTTACAGGGTGAAATGGTCAAAGGCATTGATTCTGGAGTCACACTACCTGGCCTTGACTCCCAGGCCATCTCTCGTCAGTTGTGTGACCTTGAGCAAGGTACTTGACTTCTTACACCTTCCTCATCTGTACAATGGGGATAGTAGTTTCACCTACTTTATAGATTAGCAACGAGGGTCAAACAAGTTAATGAGCAAGGCTGACTTGCTTAACAATTTAATAAAACATTAAATAAAAACAGAATAATGGGGGCACCTGGGTGGCTCAGTGGGTTAAGCCTCTGCCTTCAGTTCAGGTCATGATCTCAGGGTCCTGGGATCGAGACCCGCATCGGGCTCTCTGCTCGGCAGGGAGCCTGCTTCCTCCTCTCTTTCTGCCTGCCTCTCTGCCTACTTGTGATCTCCCTCTCTGTCAAATAAATAAATAAAATCTTAAAAAAAAAAAAAAAAGAAAACAGAATAATGTGTCTAGTCCCACAGGAGGAGATCCTTAGTTATTTTCCCATAATGATGAAGGACTCAGAATCCCCATGTTCTTGGTACCACCTCATCCTTCCCCTTCCATTTTCATACAGAGGAGAGGGGCAGGAATATGCTAGATTCCCTGCATGAATCATCCCTGCAAATCCGAGACCACCTTCCTTGAAATGAATGCCAGGAATCCCTACTGTGGACCAGCTGACAGAAATGAAAAAGATCCAAGGTCATCCTGTATAGATTTTCTGTCTTTAGGCGAGTCAGAGACCTAACATTTCTTATAATTCTGAGTGTTTGTCTTTGCTCTTTATTTTATTTACATTGACATTCTAGAGTTTTGCCTATTTGGGGAGGAATTTTGTTTTCAAAGAAGCAGTCCCTTCATTCACTTATCCTATCATTTCTTTTCTCCCTGGGATTTATATTTGTATTTCTGCTTGTATTCTTCTTAATTCCTTTCTCTTGCTTTCTTTAGGATTTTGTCTTTGTTCTTTTCCTTATTTGAGTTCAAGGCACAATTTAATTTATTTTTCTCATTTTTGGCTTACTAAGAAAACAATTTAAATTTATGATAATGCCTCTGAACATGGATTTTACTGTCTGTCCCATTAGAATTGATACATAGAATTATTCATGCCTAATAATCTGTAACTTCAGTGTTGATTTCTTTGTTGACTTGAGAGTTTTTAGGCCAGTAAAGGTGTTTGTTTGCTTTATTACTAGTTTTTTCCCTTATCATCCATGTGGTCATTTATTTTTATTTAAACTTTTGTTTCTATTGTACTGATTGTTGTTGGAGACCAGGTCTTGTGCATGTCTGATTAGGAGAATTTATTGAGATTTCCTTAGTGACTGAATATATGACACTCTTACATTTTGCAAATGTTCCACAAATTCTTCAATAAAATGTTTATTTTTCCTGGAGGCATACATAAGTTGTCCTTTCCCACTGCTATCCAAATCCAATTTGTTACCAAACTGTCAGATGTAAAAAATAAAAAAAGACAAACTTACTTTATCACAGCCTCTTTGTGGAGGCTTTTACTGCTTTTATCCCTCCTGCCCTACGTAGCTACCATCTCTGTCTTGGCCCACTGGAATCAATGCCTTCCTCCTGCTTTGGTTCTTGCTCCTTTCCAATCCACTTCCCACCTGCCAGCCACGTGGCTTAAAGAAAGGATCAGTTTGCAGCCCTTCCCTCACATGCTGAATGTTCCCTCTTTGCATCTGTTGTCTGGACAAAATCGAGACCAACATTCTGCCAAGATGCCCCTTTTCCTCTTGCTTATATTCCATCTAGCCACAGAAGCACCTGCCTTCTCTTTGTCCTTAAATTTATCGAGCTTTTTCCCCTTTCCAACTCATGGCACCTGGTGTCCTTCCACCAGGAATGGTCTCTGTGTGTTTGCCTGCCTGGCTCCGTCTCCTGCCCCCAAGCCTTGTCCTTCTGAGGGTTCTTCCCAAGCTACTTATTCTAAAGGAGATCTACCCCTCGCACTCCATATTCTCTTTATTTGTTCCCCCTACTTTTCCCTTATAGCATTTATTACAATTTGTAATTGAATATTCATTGGATAATTGTTCAGAGACTATCTCTTCCACCATGCTGAAAGCTCTGTGAGTGCAGGATCTTTCTTTATGACCCATAGAAAACCTATTGCTTAGCACAATTCAATGTATAATAGTCTCTCAAAAAATATGCTGAATGGAAGAACGATTTGTACACAGTACGGAGTGTGGTATGTTTCCCCAAATTTAGTCCTATTATTTTTAGTATTCAGAACATATATCCTTATTTATTTGTTCTTCTTCATCAGTCAAGTGCAGAGCAGTAAGGAATTAAAGTTCCTGCTACAATAGTGTTTCTGTCAATTTCTTCTTATATTTCTGGCATATTTCACTTTATGTGTGCTAGGGCAATGTTGTTCAGAGCCTAAGTGTTTTTTGACGGTTATAATTCTGTATGATTTAGGACCTTATTGGTTGTAACCAAAAGAATCAAATGTGAGCTTGAAGCAGCAGACCAGAAAAGAAAAGGTTTGCAAGGTTGCAGAGCAGGAATATAGCAGGGCCTCAAGATGTCTGTGTGTTCTTGGGTTTCTTTTCATGCACCTTTGATTGATTTTTCTATGAAGACCTCAGACTTGGTCAGAAACAATGGATGTAGATTTTCCTTTGTTTTTCCTCAGTGATTATGACTTGGATTCTTCCTGCATCCTAAGCAGAAGCCTGGTACATGTGGTCATCTCAGGAGGGGATTTGGTGTCCACACTGTATCTTATCTGTGTTTGGTGAAGATGTAACCCTCTCCACCTGACCTTCTGTCCAGCTAGATTTCCAGATGTCACTGAGCCAAGGACCAATGACACCTGGCCTAGCGTCCTCCTACCTGCTAATCCTGGCTGCCACAGTTGGGCAACCCCTGGTTGGCTTTCTGAAAGATACGATCATTCTTCACCAATGTTGTTGAACTACAATTGCAGACAGTCACCAAAGAGCTTACCCCTCATCTGTTCCACAGCCCATTCTCATTTCAGCTCATCAACCCCAATGTGAGTATGTGGTCATGGGAAGGGGTTCCTCCCCTTTCCCTCAGTCAAGGCCATCCCCTGCCACCCTGCTGACTCTCTGCTCAGTAAAGCACCTTTTCAACCCAGACTCTCCCAGGTTGCTTTGAGAGAACTACGTATCACTATATGTGGAAGGTGTCATGATTGAATGTTGTCTGAACCCTGTGATCCCAGCAAACAGCACATTAAAGTGCTCCAGAAAGCAGCTTACTACAAAGAACCACCCTTCCCTGTACGGTAAGACTCACAGTGCTCCCTTGTTTATCTATGCTAAGACCAGGCAGAGCTCCTCCAAATTTCCATTCTTTGCCTCATAAATGATTAGCTAAACTGCCTGTCTTTCCTGATTAATCAGAACAAAATGCTTGTTAACCACACTTTAGTTAAGATTCCTTCCTTCCCTCAGCTCTCAAAACTTTTGCCACCCTCGGGGTGAGCCAGCAGGCAGCCCTTCATTAAGGGCCCTTCAAGGACAACAGGCTGGTCTCTGGGTAAAATACTCCATCATGCCACCTTTTCATCCCACTTCCCATGATCACACACTTTTCAACCAGCTCCATCGGGCTTCTATACTAAAGCTCCCCCCCCCCTTTTTTAACCGCCAATGACCTCCACATTGTCAAATTTGATGGACTTTTCTCAGTCTTCCTATTCCCTAGCTCCCGGTAGCATTTGGGCCAGGTGGCCACTTCCTCCTTGCTTCTTGGAATGTTAACTGCTCTTGGCCTCTATGACACCATACTCTTCTACGCTCATTCCTGCTCATCTAGCACTGACTTCTGTCTCCTTTGTTTTCTGTCCCAATGCCTAATGTCATTTTGTGAGGCTCAGATTTGGGACATCTTCTCATGTTTTAGGCTCTCTTGAGGTAACATTCATTTCTGCCTCAAGAAATACTGCATTAAATACGCAATATTTAAGTATTATATCTTTGTCAGTGCTCCTCTAATTCCTGTCTCCATCCCACATCTCTTTCCTGAACCCTAGCTCCATATATCTGACGCGGGAAATCTATTTTGTCTAAAATGAATTTCAAGCTTCATATACCCCAAATGGACTAATTTTTATTTTCAGTGTCTGTCTCTGAAGGTCTCCCACTCATTCCATCCACTTTGTCGCATAATCTTCAAATAGACACTCCTCCTTCCTCATCCCTCTCTTCATATCCATTGCCAAGTCCTATTTGACCTCAGGTCACATCCCAGGTCAGCCCAGTTTTCTTTGTTCTCCACAGTCACACTCATAGTCCAAACCACCCCGGTCTGTCATAGGAGCTGCTGCTGTAGCGTCCAGCAGACTTCCCTCAGCCTGTCACGTTGCCCACCCAGTCGGTGTCTCACGCAAAAGCCAAAATAATCTTTTAAAATCCCCTGTTCAAAACATATTAAGGAAATAATGTAACACATCATGTTATATTATATTAGAAAATATAATCTACAGTTTTTGTGGGTTTGTTTGTTTGTTTGTGTGGTCTCAGCACTATCGACATCTTGTTCTGGATAATTATGTGATGTAAGGCACCATCCTGTATGTTTTAAGAAGTCTAACATATCCCGGGCTTCCACCCACCAGATACCAGAAGCATCTTTAGTCTTTCTCCTCTCCTCTACCCAGTGGGGACATCAAAAATGCCTCTAGATATTGACAAATGTTCCTGGGGGCATGAATATCCCTGGTTGAGAACCACTGATCTATGCCACCTGTAAGGCTCTGAATAATGTAGCCCTTCCTTCTCTGCAGCTGCTGAATTTCTTTCTTCTTGTAATGCTTTGTGACATCTTTTTCATCCATCAAAATTCTGCTCAAGGTCTATTACATACCAGCTCCTTCATGGACCCTTTCTGAGATTTCCCAACACACAAAACGGTCTCCCAGCAAAATACATGGCTCCCTCTCTTATTCCAACTATATCACTTATCAGTTTTGTGTTCATCACAATTCATTATTTATAGTTTTTATCCTCTTTTGAATGAAATACCCAGCGTCATACCTGAAACATTGGGAGCATAATAAATTTTAACGAGCTAAATCATTTTATCATTTTTTTAATGGATAAAAGTTGCATCCCTCACATTCCTCTTGCCATTCTCTCTCCATGCACACAGAGAAGTACTTACGCTGTGTTCCCTTTTGAGTCATCTCTTTTCCTGATGGGACTTTCTCTTCTATCTACTTTTAATTTACGGCCTCTCTCCAAAGATGTTTTATCACCAGTGTCTCTGCCTCTAACACCAAGCCTCATAGACACTTGTCTCTCTATTCTGCAAAGTAGAAAAGCCACCAGAAAACCAAGTGGTCCAGGGTCACTTGGCTTGTCGGAGGCAAAGCTAGCACTCGAACAGAGCCTGCAATCCACGCTTCCTACACGGCCTTCCTAACAGATGGTCTATTGGAAAGGACAATTGAGACCAAAAATAGACCTGTAATGGCTTATTAAGAGGCATTTACGGAGAGAGAGCACACTTTGCCATGTCCAACAAAGATATAAAAGCCGTAACTTGCAGTTGTATAAAATTTTTTGAAAACATTTCATCTTGTGTCTGGTGCACAGAATGTTCCTTATGGCTAAGACTCTCCTCCTGATCGAGTGAAAATATGCCTGCTGCTGGGATGCTGTTTTTGAGATTTTGAGCGGAGCTCTCTGTTTTCCAAAATTCCTCTCTTCGCTGACAAACAGACACTAGACGCATGGCTTTGACTGCTTTTCTGTGGTCTGTGAGCCAAACAGGGGAAATGGCCATAATTAAAATGTAAAAAGTCCCTTCAGGAGGCCTTAACTGAAAGATACATGGTTGTGTAATTTGAAAGAATTAATGAATATATTTGAAGTCTCCTTTAAAGAAAGTTCACGCTTTGTTTTGTTTTGGAAAGGGGTTTGGAGATAGAATGAAAGTACCTCCAGCCAGTTTAGGAGAGACAGCAGCAAGAGAGGAGAGTGTGAAGACCCATATACGTCATTAACAGAGTTGAGGGGACCGGGGTGTCCCTGAGGACAGGACGTAAGTCCTTGTGATCTGCTGAAAATGAGCACGAGGAAATAAGAAACTGCCATTCACAGGTGTGGCTCCAGCTTGAACCCAGAAATAGATCCTATGAAATGGGGAAATGCAGGTTTGACTAGATTCCTATTTCAGCCTTCTGATGAACTGTTACTGTTGCATTTGTGAACAAAAATCTTTTATGAATATCTTGGCGTCTAGAGCCAGAATTTCATATTTGTTAAATCATCACATACAAATAAGAAATGGGCATTAGAAAGCACTCCATTATTTTGATACACTATCTGTACACATTCAGCTTCCTCTTTATTTATCATAATTTGAAAAGAAATATTGTTACTTGCCAGGGGATAGAGCTCACCATATATTTGTCACAGTGTTGTTATTCTTAACATCTGCATGTGTAATTAAAGAGAGAAAAAAAGATAGGTTGTCTTTCCTCATACACAGAAAAGATAGAATGAGAGGAATTATTTTTGGAATTGATGAGATGATGTTTGCTAATGATTTAAACTAGGATTACAAATGAAGATAGCCACAAGCTTCATTCTAGTATCAGTCTATCAAATTGTTGTTGGGAAATATATGCCACACCAGGAATTTTACATTACAAATATTTGAACTAACAGAAATGTAAAAGTTAACATTAGCAAGTAAAAGGCTTAATTACACACACACACACACACATACACACACATACACACACACACTTTTTCTCAAAACAGACCACCAGAATTAGGGATTTATAGGTCACTGAATAAGGATATACAAAAGATATAAAAGAACTTTTCCAAGGTCACACAGCATCTACCTTGATGTATAATCTTTCCAGTCCTCCTGCCCCTTTGGTTTGGCTCCTCCCCTCAGACTTGCAGTGACTGAAGAAGTGAGTCAAGGAAAAGATGGTACAAAGGGTCCTGGAGTAAAGAGCAAAGGCTCTACCTGCTGTCCCAGCCCCAAGTCTCTTCCACTTGGATTTCCAGTTAAAAGACCCCTGACAAGGAATGAGGCTTAATGTCTCTGTGACCAGGATCTGGGCTTCAGGGTAGATAAGGTTAGTTCAATACAGAGGATTAAAAACAGTGCTAGACACAAAGTCATACGATGTCTGTGACCTATGTTATAGGAAAGAAAGGGAGGCCCCAGGAAGCACATTTTGGACAGCCACATACTGGGGGGCAAGCCCTATTGTCCCAAGGATGAGGCTCCCACTCAAGGTGAGTCACATTATTGTGTAGCCATTTATATCATCTCCTAAGGTACCTTCCCTCCAACGTCCAGTCTTGGCACCTTTTCATGAACCCCACTTTCATTGGAGAACCTGGATCGCTTGAGCTCCTTTCTTCTTACACAGCCCTAGGTACCGTAACAGAAGTCCCAGAAGGTAAATTTCTTCTGTCATAGGATTTTTCCTCTTTGCCCTATTGCCTTTTGTATTTTGACTCTCTCACTTCCCCTCCATATTTATTTACCTTATATATTCCTTGTGTTCCCACAGAACCTCTTTTAAGAATCAGCTGAAGATGGAGAAGAATCAGATGAAGAATCGGATGAAGATGAAGAAGATACAAATAACAGGAATTTTAATTTTGAAAGATAATATTCCTTAAGAAAAGATTCCATTCGCTCCTCTAAGGCTGTGGTTCTTAGGTTATAGGTACGCCTTGGGTTTCTCCAGAGAGCTTTTAAAAAACATAGGTTCTTGGTGCCAACCTGGATCTTCTAACTGGACTTTGAGGAATAAAAGCCCAGTGGATTTTGAAAAATGCCCAGAATTAGTTTAGATCGTCTGACTTTTATTCTAAGACCAAAGCAATTTGTTGGAAAACTGATTACTTGAACTACATTCTTTAGTGCCTAATAGGATTGCATTTAGGAAATTGTTCTTTGGCCTTAACTGCTCAGGTTGAATTGAATAGCCTTATGAAAACTGCTAATTTAAAGTAAATTGGGTATTAAGGATATTGTCTACAACTTCACATACAACCTCACATTTGCATCGGACTCCTTGATAAAAATTTCTCTTAGACGCAAGTGCTGCCATGAGGTAGGGGTTGACAGAGGAGGCAGAAAACAACTATTTCTCCTGAGAAACTTTCATCTTTTGCATTTAAAAATTTATAGCTATTCAGGTTTCCCCCTTTTCTTTGTAGTCTATTACAAAGCTCTCAAATCAAATTCAAGCTCAAAATAGCCCACGTTTAGTAACTGTGTACATCTTTCTGGTCTACCTACCTGTGTATAACCTAGGCTTCATTTTATTTTTCAAATTATATTTTGGGCTTCATTTCTTATTCTTTTTCTGTTATTTTGAAATTGTTATTAGAAATAGCATTAAATTCTCATGGAGTAACTAATAACAAGGCACAAACATACACATAACAGTGATTGCATTTTTTTTTCCTTTTATGAAGTTCATTACTAGATGTGGGAACAAATATAAACTCTAGGGTTTGAAAAAGTATAATAAATGACAGATGAAGAAACTTGAAATTAGAAATAATATCTTCTTGTAACCTTTCATTAATAGATGCATATCAATTATTAACACTATCTTTTAAAAACAGTGATTACATTTATGTGAATACTGTGACTTCTCTCCTGATCATTTTTCACTCATATTGTGTGGTATGCCTCCACAAATTTTCTGTGTTATAACAAGCATTACAATTTTTTTTTAAAAAAAGATTTTATTTATTTGAGAGACAGAGAGCACAAACCAAGGAGAAAGGCAGAGGGAAAAGCAGACTCCCCACTGAGCAGGAAGCCCAATGTGGGGCTCAATTCCAGGACCCTAGGATCATGACCTGAGCCAAAGGCAGATGCTTAACCAACTGAGCCACCCATGTTCCCCTATTTTCTCATTTTATAGTTGAAAAAATAAAAAGATTTTATAATGTCCACAGAAGTATTATTCCTATATAGTGGAGGCATTCAGAAATTTCTGCTCTGACTCTGCTGTTGATCAATTAAGGTCAACTGTGTCTACAAAATTCATTTAATGTTTGTTAAATGCATGCAGCCTGAATGGCATGGTACCAGAGACTATGGTAAACATAGAATAATGTAGCCCCTGATCTCAAGATATTAAAACTCAGTTGGAGGGAAAGACTTATGACGTGTGATTTTAAGGAAAAACTAAACAATAAATAGCGTAAAACAGTATCAGTCCAAAATAAGCTATTATAGAAAAATTAGATGATGTTATTTTATTATTTGTTTATCAAATTGATAAAGATAATATATACATCATATTCAAAACTAACAGCTATCTGAATGTATCTTAATATGCTTTTGAATTGTAATTTCTTTACAAATATTCTGGAGGACAATTTGTTAATATATATTAAAGATCTCAAATGTGTTCATATCCCTGGACCCCACAGTTCTACTCCTTTAACTTTAACCTGAGAAAATAACTGAAGACATAATCAAAGATGTATTTATGAGACTGTTTAAGTCTAAAATTTTTATGAGACTTTACATGTATAATCACAGGGAAAAAATGGAGAACTAAATCAAGTTATTAATAATGTTTATCTCTGAATTGAAATTTTCTATACTTGGTGAAATACTCCAAAGTTTTATAGGGCAGGGTATTACCTTTATAACCAGAAAAATCTGACCATACATCTAATTTTCAAATTCTCATCAAAGAAAGCAGTTACTGAATTCTATGTGAAGCCAGGTGACCAGATGTTTAGAAATACCTAATTAGTAGTATCCAATTTTTAACTCTGGTTACTGCAGAAGAAGAATGAGCAGTGGGGTTGGAGTTTGCATCGACAGTCGCCCAGTACTGCTGATGTAGTTCGAGAAAGGAGAGATTTCAAGGAGAAATCTCTTTAAGGGCAACCTGTGTGCACCACCTTCCTTGAGATGCAGGGGGTTCTGATCTGCTGCTTTTGCCAGAGTCACATGAGCTGACATCAGTCTACATGGGGAAGAGGGACGCTCTATTCTGAGTGTGGCTGTCATACCACAGCTGCTCCCACCATCTGTTCTGCCTTTGATTCATATTGTTTGTCATTTCCCTTGTGCCTTTTTTGTAGGCGGCTGTCCAGTGCTCATTTTTAAGTGACTTCTCTGAGACCAGGGGATTGATGGTCATAACAGCATGATTTCAATTCTATTTTACCTGGAGGGCTTCGGTTTCAGAAAAAGAAATCCAAATAATATATCAGCAATCCATGTGAGGCATTGAAAATTCAATTCGAGAAGTTAATCAAGTTTTCGTGATCCCTTTGTTCTGATGACCTAGTTAAGTAACTTGAAGAGGCTAGCAGGGATACATTTGGCTTGAGCGTAGACAGAGGGAAAGCGACATAGTTTAGATGGTTCATAGACTTCAAGTGGCAGCTCAGAGGTGGCTATTTTAGGGTCAAATCAGTCACAATATTTGTAGTGTCTTAATTGCTCTCAATCTAATGTTTTATTTAATTGATGGTTTTTGTCTTTTTCAGAGCCTTAAAGAACAAAAAGAATTATTTTAAGTAAAAATATTCAAACACCTTCATTCATTCATTTCTCCAGACACCTGGGCACCAGCTTTGAGGCTGACTCAGCACAGGACTGGAGGTAGAGAGATGAGTAAGAGGCTTTCCTTCCTTGGAGACAACGATGAATTTGTTTCTTGACTGGGTTAAACACTGTGAGGAAGTTCAGCTGCTGTCTCTTTGAAGCAATGTCTGTGAAGACTCACTAGAAGAAAAGCACTGAAAAATCTGTCACGGAAGGAGGGAGAGCAAATGAAAAGACATAGAAGAGAACCATAAAATCCTAAAATAGAAAACGGTATGAGTTAGGACAGTTTTATCATCTGAAGGAGAAGTCAGTTGTTCATTCCCTTGCTTTTAGGTCATCCAAAAGGGAGTTCCTTTTTCACTTCCTGGAGATCCCTGTGGAAAGTGCCTTGAGCCATTCCCATAACAAGCCATTTAGGGGTCTCATTTCCCATTCTTCTCCATGTCCAATCCCACCTCTGCTTTGCGGGACCAGCACAGCCCCTGCTAAGATCTGCTCCATACTATGTATAACCAAAAACCATTTCCTTCTGTTCCATAGCCTTGACGTCAGCAAACAGTATCTGCAAACATTCGGTGTGCTTTTTTTAAAAAATTTTTTTTTATTTTGTTTTTGTTTTTTTCAATTTATTTATTTTCAGAAAAACATTATTCATTATTTTTTTCACCACACCCAGTGCTCGATGCAAGCCGTGCCCTCTATAATACCCACCACCTGGTACCCCAACCTCCCACCCCCCCGCCACTTCAAACCCCTTAGATTGTTTTTCAGAGTCCATAGTCTCTCATGGTTCACCTCCCCTTCCAATTTACCCAAATTCCCTACTCCTCTCTAACGCCCCTTATCCTCCATGCTATTTGTTATGCTCCACAAATAAGTGAAACCATATGATAATTGACTCTCTCTGCTTGACTTATTTCACTCAGCATAATCTCTTCCAGTCCCGTCCATGTTGCTACGAAAGTTGGGTATTCGTCCTTTCTGATGGAGGCATAATACTCCATAGTGTATATGGACCACATCTTCCTTATCCATTCATCCATTGAAGGGCTTCTTGGTTCTTTCCATAGTTTGGCAACTGTGGCCATTGCTGCTATAAACATTGGGGTACAGATGGCCCTTCTTTTCACGACATCTGTATCTTTGGGGTAAATACCCAGGAGTGCAATTGCAGGGTCATAGGGAAGTTCTATTTTTAATTTCTTGAGGAATCTCCACACTGTTCTCCAAAGAGGCTGTGCTTTGTTGCGAAGGACACTTTGCATTTTTTTATCTTATTTAATTCTTAGAACCAGCCTGGGAGACTGGCTTTTTTTTTTTTCTTTTCTTTTTTTTTTTTTAATCCTCATTTAATAGCTGAGGCCATTTGGATGCAGAGAATTAAGAAACATGTGGAAAAACACTACGCCATAAGGGACAGACTCGGTTCAGGCTGCTCGGACTCAACAGTCATGGTTTAAAGCACAGGTTATTTTAAGGATGCGAAGAACAACTGGTTATCATTGCTGCCATTTGCCAGATATTTCTGGGTCTTTTCCCTTCCAGAAAACTGTTAGGCTTGTATTTCCTGGCTCCCTCGTGGTACAGTGGTTTAGCCCATGAGTTGAAAGCAAAGGGTAGGTGCTGGCATGAGAGGATCCAGAATTTCCCCCTCTCAGATAAAAGCTGGCAACGTTCAAGATGGTGACTACTCACTGAACCTTTGTCTACCAGTCACAGTGAAAACCAGGGTCCTCACTGACCCATGGTGGTCAAAAGCGAACAACGGATGCCTTCATTTATAATCCACTGTGATTTTGGGAGTTGTTGCAGGAGCATAAATAAGCATATTCCGACCAGCACAAACTCTAAGCTCTTGCACTTGTGCAAAGAAGATCCTCTATGTGTGTATGTGTCTTCCTTCTCTTGCGTCCCCTCTGGGCACACATCAGCCAGAGCCGATGGCAAAGTTTGGCTTTACCTTTGAAAGGAAGGGTGGAGGAAGGGCTCAGGGGGATTCAAAGAGAAGGGAAGGTATGAAATGGGTAAAGGTGATTCCTCTAAAGCGATGGTTCTCAAAGTCCTGTTTCTAGCTGTCAGTGAAGATCATGATGAAAGAGGCAGGGTTTGCCCTTCTGAGCTTTTATGAAGACCATAAATAGATATTTTGAAAATGACTATATCCACATCATGAAATGAACTTTATACATTTATTGAACAGTTAAGTGTGTATTTATTGTAAGTTCCCACTGAGAAACCAAGTAGTTACTATAGAAATGTCTCTTTGATGGGATTGAGGTAGAGGTGAGACAATTCTTCCCGTGAGCTCCAAAACTACAGAACCCCCACTGGGATTTGGGTTATTTCCTGGGACTCTTTCCTAGGAAGACTATTGTTAAATGTCAATAGCTAAGCATTTTTTATGACATGATTTCCAGATCTAGGTATATTTAGCATCATATGGGAAGCTGTTATAGCTCCAGATTCCTAGACCTCACCCCTAGATACTCTGTCAAAGTGTTTGGCAGGAGCCCAGGGAAACTGTATTTTAAAGGAATGAAAGTGAGGGGGACCTGGGTGGCTCAGTGGGTTAAGCCTCTGCTTTTGGCTCAGGTCATGATCCCAGGGTCCTAGGATGGAGCCCCACGTTGGGCTCTCTGCTCGGTGGGGAGCCTGCTTCTCCCCACCCCTATCTGCCTCTCTGCCTATTTGTGATCTCTGTCTGTCAAATAAATAAATAAAATCTTTAAAAAATCAAAGCGAAAAGTCTCAGCTCCAGAAATCCTCCTTGATTGTGCTGACCACAGCTAAGTTTGGCTGTTTTCAAATATCCTTCCCTTCAGAACTCTCCTTTCAAACGCACATTTGGAGCCCCCTTGGATGATGTCTGGTTGGCTGGAGGAGGGTTATGCCTCAAAGTTTTCAAAACATGAATTTCCTGGGGTCCTAGGGAGACAAGCCTGAGGGGGACTGGGAAGGAAATAAAAAGCAGAAAGTACAGTCTACTCCACGCATCTGCTACAACATAGAGGGCTCGCTGCATAAAGATGGCTGGATTCCTTGCAGAGCCTTTTATCTTCACACTGTCAGAAACATACAGACAAAAGCCTATGCATATTAAGCAGGAGTTTGACTCAAATGACCAATAATTTATTTTTTGGAGGGAAGAGGAATATAATTTATTTATTCTTTTTTTTTTTTTTTTTTTAAACACTAAGGAAAACCAGACCCTGAAATTGGTAAGATCATTCTGGAAGGCAGAATTTTTCTGGAAGGACTCACTTGCATGTCTGAATGACATGCTATTGTCCATTTGACATGTACCTCAGAGGCATGAGGTAGCCCCTAGGCAGTTCCCAAGTTCCACTTCTAGGTCACATGATACACCAGGCTCTTCCACTTCCTTTTCTCATACCCATATACCTATGCCATCTCCTGATTCTTTGATTTCTAGCCAAAGGTCCCTGGTGTCAGTAGTCCACGCTCTGGCATCTCCTGAGTCCTCAAGCATGGAGCTGGCTCGCCATTATCCTTGAAAATATTCTCCTTTCTTTCTTAAATTTTCTTAGCCTTAGTTATTTATAAATTAACATACAGAATTAAATGATGATCAGTGATGAATGTAGTTTAGA
The DNA here is from genome assembly GCF_020171115.1 of Neogale vison. Classification (NCBI taxonomy): domain Eukaryota; kingdom Metazoa; phylum Chordata; class Mammalia; order Carnivora; family Mustelidae; genus Neogale; species Neogale vison. The sequence goes on along the minus strand of NC_058098.1, from coordinate 103,193,243 downwards.
TTTATGAATCTTTATGTTTTTCCTTTTCTTTAGGAATTATGAAACTTATAAAAAGTAATCTTATTATTAAAAGCCTAAGGGGGCACTTGGGTGGATCAGTTGGTTAAGTGTCTGCCTTCTGCTCAGGTCATGATTCTGGGGTCCTGGGACTGAGCCCTGCATTGGCTCTTTGCTCAGTGGGGAGCCTGGTTTTCCCATTGCCTCCCGTTACCCCTGCTGGTGCTCTCTCCCTCTCTCTGTTAAATAAATAAATCTTTTTTTTTTTTTTAAAGCTTCTGAAGTCTTACTAAAATGCTATGAAGATGTGTCTATTTTCAACTTTGCATAGAATGGAGAGAGAAGACAGGCAATGCTTCATGGTCACCTGTAGCAGGTGAAACAAATTAGCTCAGTTGAGTTTTCACACTCACATTGCCTCTGTTCTGTTTCACATTGTTCTGTGTGTGGAAATCATCTTTATTCCTGAATTTTCATAAAATGAAATCATTAAAGCACTCACAGAACACATTGGTATGTGTGAAAAACTTCGCTGAAGATTTGGAGAAAATGCAGAGATTGACAGAACAGAAAGGCAAACAGCTAGAAGTTTGGTAACAGTTCTCTTATTCTTACAAGTGCCCAGCTGTTCCATAGCCCAAGTTTTAACTTCCTCCATGCTGCCCTCCTCTCCCTCCCTTCCTTCCTCTCCTCTTCCTTTCTTCTCACTCTCCCTCAAGTTCATGTTCTTTTCCATACAGACCAATTTACCTAATATGTTTGTGGTCTTCGATCCTTAGAGTCAAATCCTCAGGATCTCATTTTCTATTCTCAAGAGGATCATCAAAGTATGTCTCTAAAAAGATACAACTCCTTCCTTTGCAGCTGAAAGTAGTCATTAAAAATGCATGAAGGGGCACCTGGGTGGCTCAGTGGGTTGAGCCTCTGCCTTCGGCTCAGGTCATGATCTCAGGGTCCTGGGATTGAGCCCTGCATCGGGCTCTCTGCTCAGAGGGGAACCTGCTTTCTCTTCTCTCTCTCTGCTTGCTTCTCTGCCTACTTGTGATCTCTGTCTGTCGAATACATAAATAAAATCTTTAAAAAAATGCATGAATATATATATATTCCTCTACAGAATTATAAAATATAAAATTGTGAAAACTAGAAGGATGCTCTGTCAACATGAATCTCAGGAAGACATGCTGGTCACCATTCTGGTTGGGTGCCAATGTGCCCATAAAATGCAGAAATAAGAACTAAGCGATAAAGAAAAAAAAAATCAAAACATAGCACTACAGGCATTAACTTTACTTTCTTTTAAGGTTTTATTTATTTTAGAGAGGGGTTTCAGGGGCAGAGGGAGGAGGAGAAAGAATCCTTAAGCAGTCTTCTTGCTGAGTGGAGAGCCTAATGTGGGGCTTGATCCCAGGACCCTGGGATCGTGACCTGAGCCGAAGGCAGTCACTTAACTGACTAAGCCACCCTATGATACTATTAATAATTTTAAGAAACTGATATAAACCTTAAGATACATATAGTTTCTTATCCAACACCCGACTATTCTATGAAAGTGTTTTCTTGCAGTCTTTCTTTGATACTATGGTTTGGGTTTCCCTCTCACCTGAAGTCATAAGCTTCTGGGTTAGCTGCAAAGCGTACTTGCAGTTAGAAGCTTGAACCTCAAAGGACCTGACCCAGCTATAGAATTCACTGGAAAGTGTAGTAGCCACCCCTCATCTTGGCAGGTTTGACTATCCAGGAGGTCCAATGTGAAGACTAGGGCTTGGATTAGATAAAAAATAGTACTCAGTACTAGTATTAGATAAAAAATAGTACTAGTATTAGATAAAAAATAGTACTCAGCCCCAGGCAGTTGGAATTAGGGATCTGTTCAGAATAGGAGAAAACTATTCTATCCTATTCGCTTCATTTGTATTCTTTCCTATCATCTCTTGGATTAATTTAATTTCTAGTCTTTCCCCTCTGCATTCATTGTACGGAAATACATATGATCAGGAAATGTCTTTCTGGAAGGACATAACCGTGTATGTAGAAGTTCCGTGACAGCACTTGAGCATCACAGTGCCTCAGGTGTGGGTGGAGGCAGGGCAATTTATGACAATTACAAGTAAAGAGAATGTAGGTTACTAGTAGGTTAATCACACTAGATAGTAGACCCAAGGGGAGATCCCACTGTGACCCTGATAGTGTTACTTAATTGTATAGGGACTCCATTTCCTTATTTGTAACATGTTGTGAATAACACGTGCTTTACGGGACTATTATCAGCCAAATTAAGATAAGATGATGTGAGTGACACATAGTAGGTCTTCAATATATACTAAAACAAAATCCAAAACAACTTAAGTAAGTTTGAGTATAAGGTAGCATGATTTACGTTTATACCAGAAAGTAATGTAATTTTTCTAAAAAACAAACTTCATTTCTTTAATTTTTATGTTAAACTCAAGGATTAGCTCAGTGAAAAGTGGCAAAAAAGTGACTAACTTAGTAAGATAATCAGCAGTAGCTAGATAATGACAGAAAGAAGGGTGACTAACAGATCTTAAAAAGGTCCAAATTGGGGCACCTGGGTGGCTCAGCTGGTTAAGCGACTGCCTTCAGCTCAGGTCATGATCCTGGCATCCTGGCATCCTGGGATCTAGTCCCACATAAGACTTTCTCCTTGGCAGGGAGTCTGCTTCTCCTGCTGACCTCTCTTTTCTCATGCGCGCTCTCTCTCTCTCCCACAAATTAAAAAAAAAAAAAAAAAAGGTCCAAATTTGTCTCAGACAGCTACATCAACATGAAAATGGATGTGAAAATGTTTCATAAAATGTGAAGTCGAATAGAAATATTTGCATTAACTCTTGTTTTGAGAGATGTCATGATTAGAGGAGAGCAAAAGAGTGTTGGAATGAGGTAGACTCAAGTCCTGTAGTTCACATTTGCCATTTTAATAACAGATTGCATGATTAAAAAAAAAAAACTTTATCTCAGTTTGCTTTTAGGGAGTACTGGGACATTGATTCCAACTTTGCAAGGCTGTTGGAGTCAGCGTGATGTGAGGTAAGTTCACAGGGTTGCTCTCTAGTAGATGGAAACATCAATCCCAATTCTCTTCCTCAGTCTATATTTGCTGCATGAGTTAGCAGTTCATCCTTCTAGAGGCAGGTGGGTGTTCTCCCCTGGACTCAAGTATGGCTGGAAGGTGGGCTTTTCCCTTGTTTTAGCAGAACACAGGACACCGGCAGAGACTGGGGATGCATTTGTATAATTCTACTTCCCTCTTGTGCTGCTGCTATCACTATCAGAAGAGCCGCCCTCGAGGGGCTGCCTCCCCTTCAGGCTGGGAATTCAGCACAAAGACACACACGAGGGACCTGGGCCTAAGCCCAAGTGAAGAGTCAAGAGGAGACGCCCAGCCTGAAAACAGTGATGCTCAGTTACTCTGAGTTTAAGTTGGCTGAACCACATCCAACTGAGAGAGAAAAAGCTCACCAAGATGTGGGAAGGTTGTCACCAGGGCTGTTGTGGTGGTGGATGACTGATACTCTCACCCACACCATGTGCTCACCATAATAAGTGTACGCGACCTCCTGTAGGATTATTAATGGCATTGCCACAACCATTTCCGAAGAGGAAGTTGAGAACAACAACAGCATAAACGGATGGGACAGCAAAAGGGCAGAGAGTGGAGTCAGACTTTCTTGAGACTAACTTCTGTGGCATTTTTTAAGATCACAAAGGGCGGGGGTTTTCATGTTCCCGCAGGTCCCAGAAATAACTTTATAGGTCACCTAACCTAAATCCCATAAGCATGTATCAGAATTAATAAGATTGATAAAGAAGCAGAAATCAAGTATGACTGATGTGTTACAGCCAACCTGAGGTACAAGAGAACGTGCCGTTAGATAATTTTGTAATAATTTTGTAAATAATTTTGCTCTGGATTTACTCTTTTGATGAGTAGGAGGAACCCATGCCAGAGACCTAGAAGGGAGATCCCATCCCTGCTGATGAATCAGACGTGAGTTCAAATCTTATCTCCTCTGTTTCCTCGGTAGATGGCTTGAGCCACAGAAACAGACACTCGGGGGAACATCTTGAGTGAGTGTGAGTTCAGTGAGAATACAGCTGGTTCACACGGTGCCTGGATTTTCCTAATGAACAGAGGATGAGCAGTGAAGCACGGTCATCTGTATAACACCCACAGCAACCATGCAGGACCCAGAACTCACACCTAGAATCTTCCCCGGCCAACACTTCTTCTGGCATCTCCAGTGGTCTTCCCACTTTAAATCCATTTGCTCTCTACTTGAAACCTCCTCTTTTCATGGTTTAAACTCCACATCTCCTCGGAACAGTTGGGTGTCCTGTTGCCTTCTGTCCTGAAAATCTTCCAGAACGCACACGCACTTCACAGGTGGCTGTCTCTGCAGTCTTTTCTTGTATTTTTACAGCTTTCTGCCCTGAAGCACCTCTTTGTTTCAGAGAAACTAGATTTAAAAAATGGACCTGTGCCCAGAGAGTTTACACATCTTTATAAAAAGTATCATGTGCTAAATAATAAGTGTGTGAATACCAAACACTGTAAGCGAATTACATAGCAACCTACTCGCTAATGGATTAGAGTATTTTCATTCCATTTAAAAGAATTAAAACACCAATTTCCTGATCCTTCAAGGGTAAGTGAAAATTCCAACCATTTATTATTATTATTATTTAAATCTACCTCTTGACATGTACTTTAAAAAAATCATCTTTTTTTTTAATGGCTTTAAAAAGGGGAATAATCCATTACTTAGCCTAGCCTACTTAATATGGGAAAGAACAACTGAAATGTATGATTTTGAAAACAGAATTTTGGTGTGAGGATGTATTAAACATGGAAAGAATGCTGAGTGGCTGTTGAGTGGAAATATACTAAGTGTTTTTTTTTTCTTGGATACCATTCAACCTTATCTTTTTGGTTTTAGAATTCAATGAAAGTAGAAATATGTTAATGGAGCCTCTTAATGGCAAAAGCAATGAAATTGTATTGAACCATTAAAAGAGAAATTGGTAAGAAATGACTGAGTATGAAGACATTATAGGTACATTCTGTGAATTTTATTCAAAGTTATTCTCCTTGGTGGCTATTAATAGCACCTCATAATTTGGCCCATTTTTCCTCAAAGAGAAAAAATTCCCAAAGAGATAGGCAGATCATCATTTCCTATATGGCTTCTATACATTTCTAGCATTCCCTTAAATTGACGAAATTGCCCAAGTTATACTTTCCTGGACGTTAAGACGTGCTCTGCACCCATAGGGTGATTCAAAAGTGGTATTTTTACTGTCCTTTTAAGGCTACCATCTTTGAATGTTGAAATGAAATTATTGTTGAAATTATCTTCCAGGACTTTCAAAACCAGTTATAATGGTATAAACAACATGGCTCTTTCTTCGGCTATGACTAATTTCTACTGGAAGAAATACTTCCTGTCCGAGAGCTGGGTCAGTTCAACTTTGAGCCCCAGTTCTATTCCCTATGCTTCAAGTTCAAATCATGTCTCTTATGAGCAGTTTGCCTTGTTTGCTAGGAATCTCTTGAGCACTGTTTCCACGACGCATTTTTACCTCAGTGTGTCCCTCTTTTCTTCTCTCCCACAACACTGTTTGTCATTCTTTGTAGGCATGAAATCATGCTAGGAGTTTAATGAACAAAAAATACTATAAAGCACACAGAATGGATATTAAAGTGTCTGGATTGCAAATGAATAGTGACAGTGCTCACATTACCTCAGGCCATTTGCCTTATTTTCTTATGTTTAATCTATCTTCTCCCCCCCTTTGCAGGATTTGGAAATACAGCCGTTTTTTTTGGGGGGGGGGCTTGAGCTCTGCTGAGCCCACATAGTTCCTGGATACCTAGAGCTACTCTCATTGTAATGGAATGGGGATCCTTCCTTGTTTGTGCCGCGTGCTTCTCAATGTTCATTCTTCTCTGGGGCTAGATTAGATTTATTCAGATTCACATCAGCAGAACATCCTGCTCTGGCCCTAAAACTCAGGACTTTTTCCCAAATATGTTTCTCATTCAGGGTCCCTCCTGTTTATAAATATCTAAAAAGGTAGTCCTCTACCCACTTGCACCAGCATTATCCAAAAATTAAAAAAAATTGAAAAATGTTTAAATTCAAATTCTTGGGCTCTTTCCTATAATTCTACTGAACCAGAATTTTAGGGAGTTTGGCCAGAGAACTGAAATAGTTAAAAGCTCTCCAGGTGATTCCTATATACATTAGGATGTGGGACCGCCACAATAAATGGCACCATTAGCCATCCAATTGCTCATGCTAAACTCTGGCAGTCATCCCTAAGATTTTATGTCTCTCACCCTCCCCACATTTAATCAATAACCTAATCTACAAATTTACCTCTTAGAGATGTCATGATTATAAGAGATACTGTCTGAGACAGTGATTTATAATCTGATTAGGTAGGATGCCGAAGCATAAAATTAATTAATTCCTATGTGCAATTTATACTCTTCCCACAAAACTTAAAGATAAATACTCCTTAGGGAATAAGATGCTGAGTGGTTGAACAAGATGCTAAATCAAAGCGCTCGATGTCTAATCTACCAGATTCCCTCATCCTTTCTGGGTTTTAGCTCCCCTTGCTTATCCTTTCCTGATTATCTCTCCGAATCTCAAATAGACACTGTAACCTTCCTTAATTCCTGTTTCTGGTGAAAAGGCATGGTGTATTTTACTTTAGTACATTAAGGATTACAATGTTAAATCATGTGTTCTGCTGCTAGGTGATAGAAACTAATTTTCCAGAAGCTTAAATAACCCAGAACGTTTTATTTTTTGCTAGGAAGTAAGATAGGGAAGAGAAACTTGAGGATGAACTTTCTTGTAATTGTGTCTTTTTTTTTTTTTAAAGATTTTATTTATTTATTTGACAGACAGAGGTCACAAGCAGGCAGAGAGGCAGACAGAGAGAGAGAGGAAGGGAAGCAGGCTCCCTGCTGAGCAGAGAGCCGAACACGGGTCTCGATCCCAGGACCTTGAGACCATGACCAGAGCCAAAGGCAGAGGCTTAACCCACTGAGCCACCCAGGTGCCCCTTGTAATTGTGTCTTATGGTACCATTTGCTTGAATTGGTTCCCGATAGAATCGTTTCATAATGACCATTGTTAGAGCTAATGCTTATGAACGTATTTCTTAGTATCTCTAGTATTTCCTTTTTCACTTAAAATCTTAATACCTTTTTTTTGTTTTCTTATAAATATCTGACACTGATAAATAATTCCTTAAAATCAACTTTTTCTTGGGGCGCCTGGGTGGCTCAGTGGGTTAAAGCCTCTGCCTTCGGCTCGGGTTGTGATCCCAGGGTCCTGGGATCGAGCCCTGTGTCAGACTCTCTGCTTGGTAGGGAGCCTGCTTCCTTCTCTCTCTCTCTGCCTACTTGTGAACTCTTTCAAATAAATAAATAAATAAAATCTTTAAAAAAAATTAACTTTTTCTTTTTTCTAATTGTAATGTAATAATGACTCATACAAGTTGAAAAACAGAGAAAAGTATAAAGGCAAAAGGAAAATCAACTATAATTCTACAAAATATGTAACTCTACATAAAATCAGGCTTAAAGAGGAGTTATGAAACTCTAAAGCATTTATGAAGCTCACAAATCCCTTTAAAGAAAAATGGCAATAAATGCTTATTAAGCACATACTTTGTGCCAGCCATGTGGCACAAATGATCTCTGAGCATTTAGTGGTGAATGATTTAGATACAGGTGCTACAGACTCTCATGGAGTGTACAGTCCTGAGTTTTATTTTATTTTATTTATTATTTTATATATATTTTTTATTTTGGCAAAAGTTACTGTGGACTTTCCATTAAGTGAAATGGTATCTTCTACTAACCCAGTTCAACAACATATTTATTCAACAATAATTCAACAAATATTTATTGAATTCTATTTAGTCAGAAAATAGTAAAAAAGGTAAAAAAAATGCCTTAACAATTTAGAGTTTTAAACTAGTAAGACCTTTTCTTCTGGTTCCTGTTTCAATCTGATGGAGGTTGGAGAGGACTCCAAGCTGTGTTCTGAGGATTCTGACATCTACCTTTTTAGCACAGACCTTCTGGGAGGATGTGGATTATCACATGGGATCATTACAAGGGCCAGACCTAGAGTGTCTTATATTATATATGGTCACACTCCTTTGGTCAGTTGTAGTTACATGGCTCCCAACTCAGCAGCAAATGAGAGACCCAGGGAGAGAAGAATTAAAATGGACTCTCAATATTTAGCTTTATCTCTGCCACAGCTCATCAAATATCCATCTCAGTATTTCTCACATAGGCAAGACTCCCTACTCCCATTTTCTCCCTAAGGAAGATAACCTTAAATCTCATCTAGTCAAGGTTTAGTATCACTGTATAATGTGTTATTTCTTCATGTCACATTTTGTTGCCCTCAAGTTGGCTTAACAGTACAAACAGTAAAGGAACAGATGATCTACTGCCCCCATACCTATATAAAATTATGGAACAGGGACTGTTTAACAGCACAAACACTCACAGGCAGAAAGGTGATGAATGGCAGATACTCTACAACCCCTGGTCTGTTGCAGTCTAAAGTCCCAATGAATGGATACTGAGAAGATTTCCCATCTTGGAGATGGTAGAAGGGAAAAAAATGTCCTAACTGGTGTAAGAAGAACTTACCCCTGAAAATGATTTTCAGCAAGACATACAGATAAAATTTAAAAAGCACCAAAAAATATCAAGCTTATATGGGTTGTTGGAAAGGGTTCTCGTCTGTAAACGTCTAGAACAAAGTCTGTTACATAATGAGCATGCATTTAACGTAATTTAACAAGATCGGTCACATACTTTTGGCAACAGGTAATAAAAGAGTAAGTCAAACTGACCTTAAAAATTAGGAAATTTGGGACGCCTGGGTGGCTCAGTTGGTTGAGCAGCTGCCTTCGGCTCAGGTCATGATCCCAACCTCCTGGGATCGAGTCCCACATCGGGCTCCTTGCTCAGCCGGGAGCCTGCTTCTCCCTCTGCCTCTGCCTGCCATTCTGTCTGCCTGTGCTCACTCTCTCTGTAAAAATAAATAAATAAAATCTTTAAAAAAAAAAAAAATTAGGAAATTTGGGATGCCTGGGTGGCTCAGTAGGTTGGGCCACTGCCTTCAGTTCAGGTCGTGATCCCAGGGTCCTGGGATCGAGTCCAGCATCGGGCTCCTGGCTTGGCAGGGAACCTATTTCTCTCTCCGCCTCTGCCTGACACTCTGCCTGCTTGTGCACTCTCTCTCTGACAAATAAATAAATAAATAAATAAACTTTAAAAAATACATTAGGAAATTTATTATCTCATAAACCCTGAAATCCAGATAGGGTACAAGCTTCTAAGTTGGATTCCATAATGGCTCCCTGTTCTTTTCTTCTCTTTGCTCTGTTGGAGGGCCCCTCAGAGATTGCCAGCTCCAATAGGGTAGCATACTTTTTTGATCACATACTGTGAGAAAAAAAAACCCAAAGCCTTTTTACATAACTCTGGAGTCAGTTCTTTATCAATAGCCTGATTGGACCAACTTAGGTCACATGCCTATCCTGCACCAAGAAAAATCCTCAGACTAATATCATGTGCTGGTTGGCTTGACCTTAGAATCCACTCCAGAAGCTGAAATGGGCTTCACATCCCTTGAGTTACATGGGCCATCTGAGGTTGCCAAGGGTTGTGGCTGGGAAACCACGTGTGTCTGTTTTACTTATATTGTGTTAAATATTGTGACGAGTGCTAGACGTTTTAAGATATGTGTGACACATATCTTAAAAAAAAAAAACCCTAAGACCTCCTATACAATATTTGTTGAGGAAAGCTCAGAGTGTTCTAGGAATGCATGAGAGAGACATAATTTCGAGGAGGTGAGTCAGGAAGGGGCAATGGAGGAAGACCAGTAACCACAGGGGGGTAGGATGTGGATGGGGAGGGAGGGAATTCAAGCCAAAGGTAGCATGGGAAAGCCTGAAGAAAATGCAAGTGTCTTAGATTTGCACTGTCGGATATGTGTGGCTATCGAACATTTGAAATGTGGCAAATGCTACATGTTGAAATAATATTTTGGGTATATTTTATTAAAATTCACTTCACTTGTTCCTTTTTTACCTTTTTTTACTTTTAAGTATGGCTCCCATTATATTTCTCTTGGATGGTGCTGGCTTAGACAGAAATGAGAGTGCGGGGGTTGCTGTGGAGTGAGGGGAGTTTGGGGCATCAAGCAGGGGCTGACTCGTTTGGGGTTTTGAATATTAAGTCATGGAATTCACATGTGATCATTTTATTGTTGGGGAGTCACTGAAGATCTGAGGTACATTCCAGCAAGTTTACCAGCTGCTTTTGGAGAATGGATTGAAGGGGGGCAAAACAGTGAGCAAGGAGCCCAGGAGATAGCTGTGGTAATTCAGGCAAGAGGTAGCATGAAAAAGAAGCAGCAGGGATGATGAATGAACAGATTCAAGAAGCAGGAAGGTGACAGAGTCAGTGGGATTTTGTGATTGATTAGATGGTTGGGCAGAGCTGAGAGAGAAAGTAGTATGACTTGTAGGCTTTCTGGCTTTGGCTACCTGGGCTCCTGTGGTCAGAGAAATAGGAAATACACATAAGAGGGAGGCAGTGTGGGTTAAAGGTTGACAAACGTGCCCTGTGCTGGGAGAGGGAGATCAAAGGCAAAAACAAAAACATGACTAGGGGTAGGGACTGGGGATGGTGGTCTTCATCATGCCCTCATCAGAATAGTCTTTCTGGAGGAGAGTCAAATGCGTTGTAGGATCAGTGGAGCTGTTCTTGATGTCCATTACTTATTTGCTTCTTTTTGTTTTGGGGTGGTATTCTTTTTTTTTTTTTTAAAGATTTTATTTATTTATTTGACAGAGATAACAAGTAGGCAGAGAGGCAGGCAAAGACAGAGAGAGAGAAAGGAGGAAGCAGGCTCCCTGCTGAGCAAAGAGCCTGATGAGGGGCTCCATCCCAGGACCCTGGGATCATGACCTGAGCTGAAGGCAGCGGCTTTAACCCACTGAGCCACCCAGGTGCCCCGGGGTGGTATTCTTCTAAGTTATTGTCTTTCCTGGTACTTGGGATCAAGGATATTTTTATTCCCCCAATTTCTCTAATAAGTTAGCTTACACTGTGACTTTTATTAATAGATAAGGAATCCACGTTTCTATGAATTTCCCAGGGTGTCTCATTATTATTAATGGCAGGTAATTTTGGTTTTTTGCTCACATCAGAAACTAAATCATCTCTGTGCCTCTCAGCTTCATCACTGCAGTTTTGGCTTGCCACAGCAAAATGTCTGGCCCGGTTCAATTTTCTTTTCAACTGCTGCGTTCAAAATGGAAGGGGATTTGGAATCCTAGTAGTTCTGTGTGTTTCCTTCCATATATCCTACACTATAGTATGCTCTACTCTACCATATAGCTACGTTTGCTATGTTTGCATATATAAATGTGACTTTATTTTCCTGGGGAGATGTTGAAAGACAGGAGGTTTTTATGTCTCCTTTGGTGTTTGGAATCACGGCTGCCACTCCTGTAGGAGCAGCACCTGGAGACAGAACATATATGCTCTACGGAGGGGGCTTTAGAGAGGATAGATATCTGAGGGACAGAAGTCCTTTGACGATAATGACAAATTTTCCTGAATCACTTTGATGAGGCTCTTGTTATTTTTAAAACCAGTATTTCACTAGAGAAGAGAAGCATAGCATTTTCTATGAGGATTTTGGATAGAGTCAGATCAATTAGATATACCAGCATAGAAGGGATTCTCAGGGATAAACAGAAGGAGGCTGTGCTATTGATGAAGGACCTTTAATAAGCCCTCTTTCCATGGCTGACCTAAATCCAGCCAATTATTATGTGGCTCTTTATTCTGAAATGAGTCCATTTTCTCTTCAACACTCACGCTAATAGTCTCATAATAATCAAGAGAGTTGCTGTGGGTTGAACATCTACCACGTGCCAGCTGCTTTATTATGTATGTATTTTTCTGATCCTTAAAGCAACTCTATCAATTAGGCATCATTACCCCCATTTTTTAAATTGGACTCCAGATACAAATATAGTTTTGTCATAGATGTCTGCATCTCTCACGCAGTTTCATTGTTTTCAATTGTATAAAAAGCTCATAATATTAAATTTTGCTCAATATTATATTATTAAGATTTATTCTTTGTGTGTCTGTGTAGTTGTAATTCACAGAATTTTACTATTGTGTAATAATCCATCCTATAAGAAACATAATTTACTTCATTATACTATTAACAATTTACTTCATTATACTACTATTAATGATTTTTGCTAACATGAAAAATACTATCATGAACATTCTTACACATGCCTCCTGATGTGCATTTGTGATTTTTCTTTTGGGTATCTTATTCTATTTCCTTATTCTATTTCCTATTATTTCCCAATCCTATTTCCCCTATTATTAATATCTTGTATGAATGTGGTTCATTTGTCACAACTGATGGACCAATGTGGATACATTATTAGTAATTAAATTCCATAATATACGTTGGAGGTCACTTTTTTGTTTTGTGTAGTTTTGTGGATTTGACAAACGTAAAATGTGATGTATTCATCATTACAGTATCATACAAAATACTTTCACTCCATAAAAATTCCTTGTGCCTGTAGGTAATTATGGTATCTCCTCATGAGTTTTTTAGGTACATTTTTGTTTGATCTTAACACGCCTCTCAGAAATAGACAGATCATCAAAGCAGAAAATCAATAAAGAAACAAGAGCATTGAATGACACATTGGACCAGATGGACCTCATAGATATATACAGAACATTCCACCCTAAAACAACAGAATACTCATTCTTCTCAAGTGCACATGGAACCTTCTCCAGAATAGACCATATACTGGGTCACAAATCAGGACTCAACTGATACCAAAAGACTGAGATGATTCCCTGCATATTCTCAGATCACAATGTTTTGAAACTGGAGCTCAATTACAAGGAAAAGTTCCGAAGGAACTCAAATACCTGGAAGCTAAAGCCCACCTTGCTTAAGAATGCTTGGATCAACCAGGAGATCAAAGAAGAACTGAAACAATTCATGGAAACCAATGAGAATGAAGACACTTTGGTCCAAAACCTATGGGATACAGCAAAGGTGGTCCTAAGGGGGAAATACATAGCCACCCAAGCCTCTCTCAAAAAAATTGAAAAATCCAGAACACAGCAGCTGTCTCTACACCTTCAAGAACTGGAGAATCAACAACAAATCAAACCAACTCCACACATAAGAAGGGAAATAATCAAGATCAGAGCTGAGATCAATGAGGTAGAAACCAGAGATACAGTAGAACGTATCAATGAAACTAGAAGCTGGTTTTTTGAAAGAATCAATAAGATCGAAAAACCATTGGCCACACTAATCCAAAAGAAAAGAGAGAAAGCCCAAATTCATAAAATCATGAATGAAAAGGGAGAGATCACAACTATCAAGGAAGTAGAAACAATCATCAGAAGTTATTATCAACAGTTATATACCAATAAGCTAAGCAACCTAGATGAAATGGATGCATTCCTGGAAAACTATAAACTCCCAAAATTGAACCAGGAAGAAACTGACAACCTGAATGGACCGATATCTAGTAATGAGATTTTGTTTGAATTTCAAAATGTGTAGGAAATTGTTACTTTTTTATAATTAATTCTTTGAAATTTATGAAGGCTTGCTTTATATTCTAGTACATGATGAAGTTACTTATATTCTTGAGAAGCAGGTTTATTCTGAAATAGTTGAATGCAGCTTTCTACTTATGTCCATATATAGGCCAAGCTTTGTGTTTAAATCTTTTACATAGTTTATTAGATCTGACTGATCAATTAGTAATGAGAAAGTCACACTGAAATCTCCCATTCTGATGATGAATTTATATATTTATAACTATAGGTCTATCATTTTATTAACATATAGAAAACCATTTTTTAGTTGTGTGTATATTTAAAATTATTATATTTTCCACCATGGTGAATGGGAACTTCTATCAATGTGTAAGAAACTTCTCTATCCCTAATGAAAATGTTTAAGGTTTAAACCCTATTTTGTCTAATATAAACAGAGATATACTAGAATATTTTTCTTTAGAATCTGGCTGATACCTCTTTTTGCATCTTTTTAATTTCAACCTTGCCAAACTCCTATGGTTTAAGTGTGTTTATTACTTCTACGCATATATTTTTAAAACCCAACCTGATAATCTCTGTCTTTTAGTGGCTGAGCTTATTCTTCTTATATTTATTATAATTATTGATATATTTGGATTTGTTTCTATTACTTTTGTTTATTATTCAATTATCCGACCTCTTGTTTCTTCTAATTTTTTGTAAGCATTGATAGTGTATATACTTTACCAAGAGACACAAATTTTTGCATGCCTTTTATTTCCCTTTTTCTCAAATTCTAGACTATTAATATTATATAGATTTTTAAATACTACATTATTCTGGTTGTGGTATACAAACAATGAATTTTGGAATACTGAAAAAAAATAAAATGAAAAAAATACGTTATTATGGAAATAAAAAGTCTTTTTTTTGATGGCTACAGACTGAATTTATATTACATCTCTATATTAACAATAATTTAATATAGAGAGAGTTGTCTTACAACATCTTGATTTGTTTCTCCTATCTAATATCTTCTCCCAAATGGCTTCAGTGAAGTAATTATGCATCAAATCTTCTGAAGCATTTATCTGCTAGAGAGGTTTCTTTACCCCCTTCTTTTCTCTTTTAAGTTTTTATTTATTTATTTGTCAGAGAGAGAGAGAGAGAGAGCGCGAGCGCACAAGCAGGGGGAGTGGCGATCAGAGGGAGAAGCAGGCTCCCTCCTGAGAAAGAAGCCCAATGCAGCACTAGATTCCAGGATCCTGGGATCATGACCTGAGCCGAAGGCAGATGCTTAACTTAACCAAGCCACCCAGGTGCCCCTGTCTACCTTCTTAACACAACATACACACTGTCTCACATTTGAACAATAATTTGGCAAAATATAAAATTTTAGGTTCAAAAAACTATTTTCTTTTAATTCTTTAAAAATATCTCTTTATTGATTTCTCACCTCCAGTGTTGCCGTTAAGAAGATCTGAGGTCAGGGGGCACCTGGGTGGCTCAGTTATTAAGCGTCTGCCTTTCAGCTCAGGTCATAATCCCAGGGTCCTGGGATCCATGGCCTGTTGGGCTGTCTGCTCAGTGTGGAGTCTGTTCTTCCTTCTCCCCACTCTTGCTCTCTCTCTCTCTCTCCTCTCAAATAAATAAATAAAAACTTAAAAAAAAAAAAGATCTGAGGTCAACATGATCTTTCCCTTTGAATGTGATGTCTTCTTTTGTCTCCAGAGATTTTAGAATTTTCTACTCATCTTTGATTCTTACATTTTCCTGTAACATGGTTTTCTTTTTCACTTTTGTTTGACATTCCATAGGGTGGTCAGCCAGACCTTCACATCCACTCTCCCTCCCTCCCTCCCTCCTTTCCTTCCTTCCTTCCTTCTGTTATTTTGGGAAGCTTAGCTCAATTATCCCTGCAAATATTTCCTTCTATTTGATATTTTTTTTCTTCTGTGACTCATTATTCAGTTGTTATAATTTATTTTCATTTTAATTTTTAAAAAGATTTTGTTTATTTATTTGACAGAGAAAGACACAGTGAGAGAGGGAACACAGCAGAAGAAGTGGGAGAGGGAGAAGCAGGTTCCCCACAGAGCAGGGAGCCTGATGCGGGGCTGGATCGCAGAACCCAAGCCAAGCCAAGGCAGATGCTTAAGAACTGAGTCACCGAGGCACCTTAGTTGCTATTATTTAAAAGTTTTTGTTTGTTTAACCTTTACTGCTTTTTTTCTGGACCAGGTTCTCAATACAATGTTCCTGCCCACAAATCTCTTCTTTCACTATATTCACTCCACATCTCTTACCATCATACTTATAGTTAGCAGAACTGCAAGATTAAGGGCACAGTCATCCAGACTGCAAAATCTGCCCAAGACTTCTGACACTAGGGGCAAGTTCACAGGTTCCCAGGGCTACCTACCCTCACTAGTCACAAATTTAAGGGTCACCATGGATCCCTTCAGATTCGACAATTTGCTAGAATGACATCAAACTCAGGAAAGTATTGTACTTGGGATTGTACTTTCATTACAGAAAAAGGATAAAAAATCAAACTCAGTAAAGGAAGAGAAGCAGAGGAGAATCTGGGACTGGTAGGCTTCCGAATGCAAAACTTCCGTGTCCCTGGGGATGGGTTACCCTTCCACCTTTGACATGAGATAATACTGAGTGTTGCCAACCTAGGAAGCTCACCCTAGTATCAGTATAGCACATTTATTGACGTTTCATTACATAGGCATTACTGATTGAATTATGGCTATATGCTTGAACTCAGTCTCCATCCCCCTACTCCCCCAAAGCTGGGCTGACTTCATGTGGCTCAAACTCCAACCTTCTAACCACATGATTGATTTTTCTCACATGGACAGCCTCTACCCTGAGTCATTTTATTAGTATAAAAACTTCCAGGGGTCCATCAGGAATAACAAAGGCATTCCTATCATTTGGGAAATTCCAAGCCTGTAAGGTTGCTCCCTAAGGGCCAAACTTCCTTTTGGGTAAAGCTAATTTTTGACTACACTGTATTGGTTCATTTCAAAAATTAAATTTACATAACTAATATTTATAACTAGATAGCTTACATTCTTTCTTTTGTTATATAATATTAATATTATACACATATTACATTTACTATAAAATGTCACCTTATGTTTAAGGTCTCTGCCCCTCATGGCGTCTGCTACTTAGTTCACAGCTTTTTCTTGTTTGCTTTTTTAGCTTTATTGAGGTATGGCTGGTATACAAAAAATTGCACATAATTATTGCATGCAATTTGGTGCATTTAGACATATGTATACACTCATGTTACCATCACCACATTTAAGGTAGTAGACATACCCATCACCTCCAAAAGTTTCCTTGTGTCCCTCCCCACCTCCAGCATACATGGTATTTCAAATAGCTCTGTGTGCCTCCAAGTATTTCTCATAGTTGTTTGTTATTTCTTAGGTTTCTTTAAGTTTTAGTAGTTCCCCAACCTACCATTGTTCTCAGGAGAAGTCAGCAGTCTGTGATAATTCTGCTTCCTGTTGGAAATTGGAATCAGGTACTAGTTTTTAATCCACATCACAAAGATGAGGCATCACAGGTTAAGTTAAGTAAGTGTTCAAGAATCCATCACTAATAAGGAGTTAAAACCAGATTTCAAACCTCTTCTGTCTGACTAAATCCAAATCCTATGCTCTTTCTCCTCCATTTTTCTCTGTCTCTATGAGGGTTTAGACTAAACTGAATTTACCTTCCTGTAGCTTTGTAGCAATCAAACCTTTCCCTTACCTACTGTTAAATAACAAAAGTCAGCCGAGGAAACGTGAAGATCTAATTGGCTTTAGTCAATGACTCATGAATTGTGCAGATTCCCATCTAGAAAGTACAGAGGGGCTCTGAGGAGCCCTATGATGGTTTCAGGGAAGGTCACCTTCCTCTGGGGGAAGGACGGTGGTCTCTCAGATTGCCTTAGTGCTTTTCAGGAAATTACAGGTTGACTGGTTAAACATTACATTCCTGCAGTTAAATATTGGTTTGCTGTCATGGCAAGGAGCCCCATTTTGGGCCTGTTGTTTGTTTCAAAGTACTCTCATTGCTACCTGAGGAAAATGCAATTGGTATGGTTAGGGAATGTCTGCAGAGTGGCAAGCTCTCCGAAACTCTGCAAATGAGCAATTACAATAATAAACAGCAGTATGGACCCCTCTGTGTTTTCCACAGAGCAAATTCATTGCTGGTTTGTCTGACCTTGAAACCTTGTGATACTGCTTTGTGCAATTAGCAGACTCTAAATGTATATTCAGGTCACATCTGTGCTGAATTGTTTTATTTATGTTGATTGATTGTGGGTTATGACACAGCATCCTTCCTTATTCAGAGTAAGTGGAGTGAGGAGTTTTAAGGACAAACAGTGAACCAGCTGCAGAAAGGTCGAGAAGACAGAAGAGTGTAATATTGCAACTTGATAATGTAAACTTCAAGAATGAATTTTTATTAAACCATAAAAAACATCTGTACCTTCTTAAGACTGAAAGTTCAGGCTTATTAGGCACAGGCTGCATAATGAATTTTCCTACAGTCATCATAAAACTCTTCTCCACCTGCCATAGCTCCTATGGAGGAACATTGAGTTTATTCCTTACCTGGGAAGCATTTCAAACCTTCCCTTAAATATCCTCTAATGGCCAATAAGAGTTAGGGAATATCTTTAGGGTGATAGCCTGAAGTAGCTATAGAAAATTCTTATAGAAAATTCAAAAAATATTTCTTTGAATGATCACAGTTTTATTTTAAAAAGGATCACAGTCTGAGGGGTTTGAAGTGGCGGGGGGGGGGGTGGGAGGTTGGGGTACCAGGTGGTGGGTATTATAGAGGGCACAGCTTGCATGGAGCACTGGGTGTGGTGAAAAAATAATGAATACTGTTTTTCTGAAAATAAATAAATTGGGGAAAAAAAAAGAAATTAAAAAAAAAAAAGGATCAGTTTCACACATTATTCTATAAGATAGCCATGTTGCTGTCATAAATACAAATACCACCCATTGCCTAAATCTTGCGGTTTGGGACATACCTCAGTTCCACTGAATTAGAATCATAGAGATACAGACTTGTGCATAGTTTTGTGTTCAGATGTGTGGCTAAATTGAAAGCTGCTACAGGAAGATGTTTCCATTGTCATGTGGCTTTGTATACTCCTTGGCATAGGAATGAGCAGTTCTGCTTAAGAAGTGAGGAACTCTGAAGATTGGATTCTATCTTCTTCTTATTTATTTATTTATTTATTTGACAGAGAGAGAGAGATCACAAGTAGGCAGAGAGGCAGTCAGAGAGAGAGGGGGAAGCAGGCTCCCTGCTGAGCAGAGAGCCCGATGCGGGGCTCGATCCCAGAACACTGAGATCATGACCTGAGCTGAAGGCAGTGGCCTAATCCACTGAGCCACCCAGGTGCCCCTGGATTCTATCTTCTAAGCCTAGAGAGTCATTAAAGGTACAAGGCTACAGGGACAAGTCAGAACAGCATGGTGAAGATTTCTGATGAGATACTCACCAGCGGAACAGTGTTGGATATGACCTGCTTTTTTTTTTTTTTTTTAAAGATTTTATTTATTTATTTGACAGAGAAAGAGAGCACAAGTAGGCAGAGAGGCAGGTAGAGAGAAAGGGAGAAGCTGCTCAGCAGGGAGCCTGATGCGGGGATTGATCCCAGGACCCTGAGATCACAACCTGAGCAGAAGGCAGAGGATTTACCCACTGAGCCGCACAGGAACCCCTGGATATGACACAGTTTTAAGGAGACAGCAGAAACCCTGGCTAGGTCATTGACAATGCAGTGTTGCATCTTTGTCTATTGTACACCAATAAATTTTACAGAAAAAGGGTACTTTACAAAACTGCCTTCTTCGAAAGCTTCATGCTGGTTTGGTCTATGGGGCATTCAAAGATATAATCAACAAATTTGCTTTCTTTGGCTTCCCTTTCATCCTTCTGCAGTTTGGGGACAGCTCACTATCTCAGTCAGCTGGAGGACCCACTTTGTGTGGGCTCTTGCTTGTGGTCATCAGGGGAGAGAAAAGGAAGAAGTAACTTTTTCTAGTAGTATTCTCAGTAGCAGAAATTGTTGGTCTCTCTTTGAATATTCATTCCCCAATCTTCACCCCCACCCCCCCACGAAACAGAACCATGATTTAAGTTCAGATGTCTACCTATTCCCCACACGACTCTGGGTAAATTCCGATTAGAACTTGGTGGTTTCAATCTTTTTTATTCAGTGATTTATTTAGGATGCACTTGTGACCTAATTCTGGCCAGAAGCCCAAAGGACAGTCCACCTTAATGGTTTCTCCTCACCTTAAGGGTTTCTCCTCTTAAGCAGGAGACTCCAGAGAACACTGTACAACTATCTCAGGCTGTTGCCTTGTGTGGGGGTAAGGTTTGGAATTCTAGCAGGCATCTTGTTCTGTGAGAGGAGCCAGCCCAGAGGCAAAACTGAGCCACTGAAGATGGTACAGAGAGGGTGCCTGGGGGCTCATTTGGTGAAGCATCTGCCTTATGCTCAGGTCATGATCCCAGGGTCCTGGCATAGATCCTCATGGAGCTTCAGTGTCAGGCTCCCTGCTCATTGGGGAGCCTGCATCTCCCTTTCCCTCTGCCACTCTCCTTGCTTGTGCTCTTCCTCTTTCTCTCTCTTTCAGATAAATAAAATAAAATAAAATAAAATAAAAGATGGGATAGAGAGGGAGGGGTTGGAAAGAAACGGGGTCCTTGATGATGCCACCAAGCCACTAAATCAATAAAACCTAGAGCCCTTCCTTGAATTTTTTTTTTTAACTTTCTTTTTTACTTTTTGGAGACTTTTAGGTTCACAGAAACATTGAGCAGAAAGTAGAGATTTCCCACATAGCCCCCCTCCCAGCTCCCAACACCCTCCTCCACCATCAACATTCTGCACCAGACTGATACATTTGTTACAATCGACGACACTACAGAATCATTTTTATGATCTGTCTTCAATCATGGCTCCCATTTACCTTTCAGCCTGGCCTCCAAAAGTTCCTTGAAGCTACTGGAAGCTATTATTTCATTCTGTTTTGTCTTATTCATTTTAGTGTTTTCCTTGCTTTATGGTTCGGTCATGTGTGGAGGTGTGTGAATGTTGAGGGAAGTGGGGTGATGGCAAATTAGAAGATCCAGTTCGCAGAAAAGAAATTTTCAATTAGTCATAATTAAGGGTCTAAACATACACTTCCTCTTACATTAAATGCCATTTGATGGAAAGGGCACAGTTCTGTCCTGGTGAAGTATTTTAAAATGGGATTTTGAAAACATTAATAATCAGGAACTGATCTATCTAATAAAAGGGACAACCAAATGTTTATTGAAGCTTGTCACTGTCAGGCTCATTGTGTTCTGGTTTATATGGAGTAAGAAATAACCATTATGAAGGAATTAACACCGCAAAATATAAATCTTGCAAGTAATTAGGCAGCTGTATATTTATCAGTACAGAATGTATTTTAATTTTTAATCAGGGCTTTTGTTCCAACTGACAAAATAATGGCTTGTTTGCAATCTTCCACTGAAACAGACTTCCCAAAATGGGATTTGGTGCATCAGTGGGCCCCTCTGTGTTTCATCTGCCATCAAGTCTGATGCATCATGTAATCCCCCCACTGAGAGGCCCCAAGGAAATACTGTGCTGCTTTCAAATTGGCTATGTTTTTCTCATATATGATTCACAAGGTAAATAAAAATGGTCTGTTTAAGCAATGCATTTCTATTTGCAGGGAAATGAAAGAGAAATATTATTACGAAGGTACTGGAATTATTATACAAGGAGCCAGAATGGTTTTTATAGGCCCAGAACTCAGATTAAATCTCCAGAGAAACTACAAAATTGAAGAACTCCAATTGGGATAGTTGTTATCTTGCCCATGGCAGAAATCTTCCCGCTTATCTCCACCCCAATCATGAACAATATGTATATAATTTAGATGCCAAGGATAATAGGATTTCAGAAACATATCTCTGTATCCCTAGCAATCATTTCCTAAAGAAATATTATTTGCTAAAATTAGTAGATATGAAGATGTCTGTGGCACATTTGATAAAACAGTAGAAGGAGCTCCAGAATTTAATCAGGAAACCCAAACATGAATCCTGACTCTCAGGTTTCTTGGGTGTAGCTTGAGCAAGCGGTTTTTGACTCTCTGGGCTCTTGTTGCCACTTTGGTAAAAGGGAATCATTCTACCTGGGCAATCATTTTGTTGGGCAAATTATTTGAATTTTGACTTTGCCTCTTATTTACTGTGACATTTGTAAGTTATCTCACCATTAAAGAGCCTCAGTTTCCTTATGTGCAAAATGGAGCTAATGATTTCCATTTCACAGCGTTCTGTGAGGACTTCTCAAAATCACAGTAAAAAAACCTTCATGGACGTTTTAGGAGTGAGATCATGTTTGTTGAATGAATAAGGACAGTCCTTGTTCTGAAGAACTTACATAAACTTTGCTAATGTGAGTACAACAGAATCCATTTCAAGTTGATTTGGGAAATTGGGAGAAGGTTTGTTCATAAGGAACTGAAAATGGTATCTATTCCAAGAATGCTTGTTGAGCCCATGAACAGAGGTAGTCTACCATGGCTGGATGATAAGTATCTTAAGTTGCTACATATTATGTGTCTCTGTGACACACACTCAACTCTGCCATTGTGGCACAGAAACTTTATTTATGGTAGCTAAAACCCTGAGGAAGAAAGGAGCATGTGTCTTTGGAAATACAGTGAGAATCCATGATGATGTTCCTTTTTTTTATCAGGAGAGAGGACATTGCCACATTGGGTGACGTAGATCCAGTCTCTTTACTTCTTTTCACGGAGATTTCCTCCCTGTAAGCAGTAAATAACCATTGCTGTGAAGGTATGAGAACATAAAACCCTGTGCCAGTGGTAATTATCATAGTGGAATCTTGTGAACTACCTTGAGTTAAGGTGTCAGAAGGGACAAGCTCTCTGCACTCCTGGAGATGCCAAGGGTATCCAGAGGAGAAGATCTGCTGACTACAAGCTGGCAGGCCAGGCTCCCCAGGGGGTGCTTACCCTGGTCTGTCTGCATCCAAAGTCCATAGTCCTGTCTCTGTATCATGGTCCATAGTGTAATGGAAATTGCCACTCATCCGGCACCTACCACTGACCACCACTGTATAACACCAGGCTGGTCACCTTTCCATTCTGAGACTTCATCTCCACATCTATAAAAGGACCAGGCTGATCAAGAGGATTCTGACATGTCTTCCATTGTACCTATCCTATCGACTGTGATTGTATACACTGGAACCTTCCTGCCTTTGCAGAGCAGCTAACAGACATAAAGTCTTTCAGACCCTGGAGGATGATCCTCCTTCGGATGAGACCCCAGACAGACTAACTTTGCACTGAATTTCACAGTGAACAATAATAGTAAAATTCTCCTTTTACGGAATGCAGGACAGAACTCACTTTACCTACTGTTGCTCTTCTTCTTCTTTTTTAAAAAAAATTTTTTAAATTTAAATTCAATTAATTAACATATAATGTATTATTGGTTTTAGGGGTACAGGCTGTGATTCATCAGTCTCCGTTGTAGTTCTTTTTCCTTACGATCCCCCATAACCCATGCTCATTTAGCCCAGTCTTTAGGAAGTGGAGAACCCATTCCCACTTGTCCTAACCAGATCCTTAAATGGAGTGGAAGAGGCAGTGCTGTGTGGTGGGCAGTGCCCCAGGCTATGGTTTCGAGGAGACATGAGTCCTAGTTCTAGGTTTGTGTTTAGTATCTGCGTGGCCCTCCCTTGCCTTGGTTTCACACTGGTAAAATAATCACGATGCCTACCCACTTCATGGGGAAATTTTTTTCTTAAAGATTTTATGTATTTATTTATTTATTTGACAGAGAGATAGAGAGCACAAGTAGGCAGAGTGGTAGGCATACGGAGAGGGAGAAGCAGGCTCTCCGCTGAGCACAGAGGCCGATACAGGGCTTGATCCCATCATGACCTGAGTTGAAGGCAGAGGCTTAACCGACTGAGCTACCCAGGCGTCCCTTCATGGGGAAATTCTGATGAGTAAGTGTGACAGTGGCAATAAAGTTGTAAAGCACAGTAACTGGAACATAGTAAGTGTTCAAAATCATTCATAATGATTATTACTTTTACTCTTCGGTTCTCCACAGAAAACTAAGTTTTTTCTTAGCACCAAGAAGACAGATTTGGAAGATGTCTCATTTTCCTTCTCTTTTAGGTCTCATAACTGGCTGCTTTGCTGTTGGACTCCCCTCTGGAGGAATGCTCCATCTCCCTGAGCACGGTGGAGAACAATCGTGACAAACATGGGCAAACACCAGCACCATATCATGTGACGGTACCTTGGTGTCTTTATTAGCTGCTAATGCATTAATTAAGACATGAGGAGCCATGAGGCAGAAAGGGATAATTTTTTTTTTCCTTCACAAATCAGACGCTAACTGAATAAAACTTACAGATCTATTTTTAATGTTATTGCACTGTAATACAGGATGGGATACAAGATGGGCTGCCAAGAGCAAGGGATCTCAGAAAAGCCCAAGAGATGAGGTAGGAATTGGTCCCAGCGAGGTCAGAGCAGGTAGGCCAGGTAGGGGACTTATGAAGTGAGACATCCATGGCGAACAGTCAGCCTAGCTAAAGCTGGCAAACTTTGTAATGGACTGGCTGGTAAATAGTGTAGGTTCTTGGGCATTATGTATCTGTCTCACCTCTTCAGCTCTGCCATTGTGGCACAAAAGCATGTACAGAACACCATGCATGAATGGGCATGGCTGTGTTCCAATTAAATTTTATTCATGGACACCGAAATTTGAATTTTATTTATTCTTTTGTTGTTTTGTCTTTAAAAATGTAAAAATCGTTCCTAGCTGGCTCAAAAACACAGGGTGGGTGGTGGTTTGCTGACCTATAGTCTAGAGAATTTGAAATTGCAAATTAAAGAGACTTGAGCAAGATATTACACCAAAAATGCAAAATACACAAGTGCAAAAATACAGCTGTGGGACAAGCCCAGGCTCCTTGGTTGGGTATCTGCTCAGCAGGCTCTCACCGCCACCAAAAAATGTGGCTGCCCTTTACTTGAAGGTCCTGGCTAATCTTTAAGTGTGGCCTGAGGCCATCAGGATTTGTAGAGGAACACAAAAGAAAATGAGGACGGTGACAGATAGGTTCTGGCTCTGGTGGTTCCTGACCTACTTTTTCCTATTATTTCTAAAACATTTTCCTTCAAAGCTACTAGGTCTTCTGCTGCTGCTGGTGTTGACACATGTCCTTTTAAAAAACCTTCTACAGTATTCCCGCTGTCCTTTTGAGCAAATGCCCTGATCCTTTGCTAAAACCCAATTTGCTCTACAAGGAGATTTTGTGTTAGGTGGCTGCACCCATGGATTTCATACAAGAAACTTTACTTACCAAAGAACTAAAGGAGTTCCCGAAAAGCCAGTCTTGCCCAAAGTGACTGTCACAGAGCAGATTCTTTGGTACACACAGGCACATACACACTGACTGTTCTTAAATGTCCTCTATTAATTAATTCCACTCTGAAAACCTGTGATTCTCTCCCTAATTTGCATCAAACACCTGAAAACGTGCATCACTGAAGACAATGTCAAGCCTGGATAAATTCAAGCTCCACCACATGCTGGCTAATGACCTTGGACACATTATTTGAATTTTGCCTAATACACATTTTTTTAAAAAGATTTTATTTATTTATTTGACAGAGACCACAAGTAGGCAGAGAGGCAGGCAGAGAGAGAGGAGGAAGCAGGCTCCCTGCCGAGCAGAGAGCCCGATGTGGGGCTTGATCCCAGGACCCTGAGATCACGACCTGAGCCGAAGGCAGAGGCTTAATCCACTGAGCCACCCAGGCGCCCTAATATGCATTTTTCAAGCACATTTGATGATATCTCCTGGTCTAATGATACAGATATTTACTGGGTCTTAGAATGTATGAAAACAAAGGTGTCAGGCTGGTTTAATTAATTTGTATATTCCAGTATGTATGTGCTTTAAGTCATTTGGAAACACAAATTAAATATTGCATGGAGTCTTTTAAGTTCGCTCACACACACACACACACACACACACTCACACTCACTGAAGTAGGTTGTACAAAGAGACAAAAAATATATATGTGACTTCTGATCTCTGAGTGGGAACAGTGCAGTACAGCAAAAAGAACCTTGGCTTTAGAAACAAGGCACTGGGACTTGAATTATCGGCTTGGATCCATTCTTAATTAGCTGTAACAGTAGAAAAGTCGCTTAACACCTCTGAATCTGTATTCCTTCATTTTTAAAAATGGGGATATTAACTCTTGCCCCCATCACAGGATTATTTTAAGAATCCACTGAAATAATGAACAGTGTTTTATAAAAAGTAAAGTGCTATGCAAATGTAAGCCTTGCTTCATTAGCATCATTTTCTCCCTTGTGGCACCCTGAAAGTCTGCTCAAAAATTCTAGGGAGCCAGAGTTTGGAAACCGCTAGCAGCTAAAATGGCAAACTTTCAGAAAAAGGTAATGGTTCATTGACAGGTGAAATATACTTATGGAATTTTCCTATATATGATGAGAAGACCAACTTCAAAGTATGCTTTATTAAAATCCAAAAGGTATCCTCAAGATTCAACAATAGGATTTCTACTAAATCCAATAAATAAGAGATTCTGCCTATGCAGTCCACAAATGTGTATCTATTACTTTTCCTTGCATCTGTTAATGCAACAAAATGTCGAGACTCACCTAAGCACCAGGAGTCTGAAGCTCCCTTTGATTGGAAAAAAGAGAAACAATATCTTTGCCAGAGTCATGGGGGGAAGAAAATTCCTTCCCAGCTTCTAAAGAAGGTCAGACAAACTGGCCAATTTCACCAGAGCAGTCAAGCAGTTAGTTGAACTAATTGCTTCCCTGAAATGACTTTTTTCTGACTGAATATACTTGAGTCCAGAGGGCTGATCTCATATTGCTTGCTTGACCATCTAACACCCAAAGCCTCAGGCAATGAACGTAGTATAAAACAAAACACAAAAAAAGTGGTTACAAAAATGATTCTAGGGTGTGTACGGAGTGACCCAAGTTAAACAGGCAGTCTCAAGTCTGACATTAATTTGACAATATCGTGGGAGCCCCCCAGTCCTGCCCCTCCAAGAGACTGAAATTCTCAACCCTTATTGTTTCAAATATTTCTTCTGTTCCCTTCTCTCTTTCTTCTCCTTCTGGTATTCCCACTCCGTGTTTGTTACACCTTTTACGGTTGTCGCACAGTCTTTGGATATTCTGTTCTGTTTTTTTTCCCCGTCTTTGTTCTTTTTGCTTTTCAGTTTTTGAAGTTTCTACTGATAGATCCTCAAGCCTGGAGACTGTCTTTGGCCGTGTCCCACTGAGGGCATTCTTCGTTTCTGATACAGTGTTTTGACCCCTAGCATGTCTTTACGTTCTTGTAGGACTTCCATCTCTCGCTTACACGGTTCATCTGTTTCTATATGCTGTCTACTTGACTCGTTAGAGATCTCAGCATATTAATCATCACTGTTTTAATTTCCAGGTCTTACAATTCCAGTACCTCTGCCATGTTTGGTTCTGAGGCTTGCTTTGTCTCTTCAAATTGAGCTTTTTGTTTCTTGTGTGCCTTGTAATTTTGTCTTCATAAAGCAGAATATACCAGGTCAAAGGAACAGCAGTAAATAGGTCTTCAGTAATGTGGTGGTGAGGCATGGAGGGAGGGAAGGCTTTCTCACTTATGAATAGATCTAGCTTTTTATTAAGCCTGAGCGTCTGGGCTGTGAACTTCCCAAGCATTTCTCAGTTTTTTCTCCTCTTTTAGGTAAGACAAGATGGCTACCATCGGCTGTAATTGTGTATTTTCCTTTTGCCATGTGGAAGGCTAGAGCTGACTGATGTTAAGTATTACCCTTCTCCTGGGTCATTTGGCCTCTGGTAATACCCCAGCAGTTTAGGCTCTGGTTCTCCTGAGGGCAGGCCTTGTTAGGAACAGAGTGCTCTGGTACTACAAAATGGTTCCTCTTCCCCTCTCCTTACCAGAGCCATGAGAGGATTTTGTTTGCTATTTAGTGTGGGAACCTGGTTAAGCCCCTGGAGCTAAATCTTACAGTATTGCGAAGGCCGCCTGTGAGTGGGTTCCTCTGGGGCTTTCAGCTCTCAGACTTATCCATAATGAGAATCCAGCAATTTTGTGAATTACAGTTCAGGTTTTCCTACCTTAGCATTGGTTTCCCCAGCAGTTTCTTCTCGCTAGTCTCTGGTAAGTTGTGACTCCCTGTATGCAGTCTCGTCTCCAGTCTTGAGGACAGCAGTTTGCTCCATGTCCTCCACAGATCCTGGGATCCTTATGGCTCCAAGAACAGTTGTTGATTTTTCAATCTTCTCAGCTCTTCAGTTTTTAGGATGGAGTGACAATCTCCAAACTCCCTGCATGTGAGACTAGAAACCTCAAATCTATTCCTTTATTTTTCATCTCTCTAGTGTTTATTAAATACTTGCTATGTGTCATTATTTTGTAAGTGCCAGGGACATGATAATGTAAAAAATAATTTTTCTGCCATCATAGAGTATTTGTGGCGGTAAGAAGGAAACCATAAATAAGTTAAGTAGACGCATATGGTGAAAAACATTGCAAAGGAAACCAGTCATGTCACAGGTAGGAACTGGATGGGGAATAAAGGGAGGCTAATTTACATGTAGAGGTCAGGGAAGGCCTTGCTGGGGAGGTTGACTTGTGAGCAGAGAAATTGCCATCAAGGAGTGAATAGCATTCTAGGTAGAGGAAACAGCAAGTGGAATGGTCTTCAACTGGGTGTCTTTGAAGAATGCAAAGGAGATCAATGTGGGTGGAATAGAGTGACCGAGTGGAAAACAGAAAAGTAGTGGAAAAGCAAGTTCCAGATCACGCAGTGCCAGGTAAGGATTTTGAAGTATATGGTAAATGTGAAGGGATTTTAAAGAAGGGGGGGATTAATATGGGGAAAAACATTATAGGATTATGTTTTTATTTTTTATTTATTTATTTTATTTTTTTTAAAAGATTTTATTTATTTATTTGTCAGAGAGAGAGGAGAGAGAGCGAGCACAGGCAGACAGAGTGGTAGGCAGAGGGAGAAGCAGGCTCCCTGCCGAGCAAGGAGCCCGATGTGGGACTCGATCCCGGGACTCTGGGATCATGACCTGAGCCAAAGGCAGCCGCTTAACCAACTGAGCCACCCAGGCGTCCCAGGATTATGTTTTTAATTACCAGTCTAGCTCTACACTGAAACTAGATTGGAAGCTGCAGAAACAATGAATACATTTAAACATTTATTATTAAACTATCTTTTTTTGGGGTGTGTGTGTGTGTGTGTGTGTGTGTTGAGAATATTTAGCACTACTCTGTTGGCAACTTTCAAGTATATAATACAGTATTGTTGACTATAGTCCTTATCTCTGTATTAGACCTTAAAACTTACTCATCTCATAACCGAAAGTTTGTTCCCTTTGACCACATCTCCTTGTTTTCCTCAGCTTCTAGCCAATGGCAACCAACATTCTATTTTCTATGAGTTAGGCATTTTTAGACACTACATGTAGGTGATTTCTTGCAGTATTTGTCTTTCGTTGTCTAACATGTTCACTTAGCCCAATGCCCTCAAGGTACATGTTGCAAATGGCAGGGTTGCCTTCTTTTTTGTGGCTGTATAATATTCCATTGTATATATTATGTCACATATGCCACATTTTCTTTACCCATTCATATACCTATTGACATTTAGGTTATTTCCATGTGTTGGCTATTATAATAATGCTGTAATGAACATGGGGGTGCAGTTAGCTCTTTGAGATAGTGATTTTATTTCTTTGGATATATACCCAGAAGCAAGATTGCAAGATTATATAATTTATTTTTAATTTTTTGAGGCACCTCCATTCTGTATTCCAAAGTACCAGGTTACATTCCCATTAACAGCGTGCATGGGTTCCCTTTTATCCACATCTTTGCCATCACTAGTTTTCTCTTGTCTTTCTCCATTCTACCAGGTGTGAGGTGACATTTCATTGTGGGTTTGATTTGGAGATCCCTGATGATTAGTTAGTGATGTTAAGAACCTTTTCCTTCAGTTGTTGGCATTTGTATGTCTTCTTTGGAAAAATATCTATCCAGAGCCTCTGACTATTTTTAGTATATGTGCTGCCGAAGCGAGCACCTCTGACTATTTTTAAATCAGATTGTTTGTTTTTTGAAACTGAGTTATATGAATTCCTTATATATTTGCATATTATCCCCTTATTAGGTAGATGATTTGCAAATACTTTTCCCATGCCATCTTTGTTCATTTAGTAATGTATGTATTCAACTTTTCTTTGGTGTTCACTTTATATTTTGTGTGATATAAAGATATAATAATATTTTAGAAGATTATAGTACATTGAGATGAATAAGATATGTGCAATGCAATACAAGGCAGCATTTGATAAAAGTAATATGAAAGGTTAATTAATCATGTATTCAGCTTTTAGAAAAACAAGGAATCCCACTCAGCTAGGTTAGTTAGAGGAGGTATCATGGGAGAGGGCTGGAGGGGCTGAGAAGACTCACACACTGAACATTGACTAGCGTGTTCGTTTTCTATCTCATGGCCACTCATGAAGATAGCACTGCCACCGTTCACTTAGTCAATGTAGGGTAAAACCTAGAATCAACATTGACTCCTCCCTTTATTTATTTACTACCCACAGCAGGAATGTTGCTGTGATTGGTATCGAGTAAGGTTTGAATGACTGCTTCAGATCTCAAGGGATCTAGTTAAACTATCCCCCTTTCTTTGCCTTTGGACTATCTTCTTTATTCTAATCATTTTTGCTACTATCCCGGAGATTTTACGTTCTAGAGAAAATAACACATATTTTGCAGTCATATAAATGGCTTTAGTATAAATACTGTGTCTACCACTGCTTTTGTAATCAAAGGAACATGCTCCTTTCTTGTTTCATTCTTAGGCTTTGAATTTCTAAATTGAAGGAATATCAGTTCAGATTATGTTTAGTTTGAGAAAACAGAAATCTAAATTTATGTACCTTAGATATTTATATCACACAGAAAAATGTTTTGAGGTAGGAGATCCAGAAATGGTACATAGCTCCACAAAGACGTCAGAGATTCAGGTCGGTTTCCACTCATTGCTGTGACAGAGTACGTGATGTGTACTGTCAGGCTGCAGCCAACACGTCTGCATTCCAGCCAGCAGATGGAAGAAAGGATAATGAAAAAAGGTACAGAGAACATACACCAGCTATCTACTGAGGACATGTTTAAGATGCTCTAATGTAACACTTCCACTTACATTTCATTGCCTAGAATTTAGTCACATGACAGCACCTATTTGCAAAGGAAGCTGGGAAATGTGTTCTTTAGTTTTGTGCCATGTGCATAGCTGAAGATTGGGAGGATTTGTTATTAAGAACAGTAACAAGAGGAAAAAAATCCCCAAATAT
This sequence comes from Neogale vison, assembly GCF_020171115.1. Lineage (NCBI taxonomy): Eukaryota > Metazoa > Chordata > Mammalia > Carnivora > Mustelidae > Neogale > Neogale vison. Next base: position 103,162,024 of record NC_058098.1, on the reverse strand, counting down.
TAATAAAGTGTCCAGTTCATAGTATCTAGTTAAATTGGTGTTTCATTTTTGTCTTTCTGATCCAGTCTCACTTTCCCTAAATCATATTTTCCAGTATTATTTTGTGTCAAATTTGTCATGAATCCAGATATGTACATTCTTTGTCAGACTGTTAGTACACTAGTTTATGTTTATAAAATGCAACTAAATAGTTAAATCATTTGAACAAATTTAAATTTGGCTCAAAATAGGTATTTCAGTCTTCACTGTAAGAGGTAACCAAATACTTAAGTTATAGGAATAGGTATAAAAACTCCAATGAGAAGTATAGGAAATGAGATCAGGAGTGGGCTGACTTTAGTCTATATTGCAGATGCTTAATTTGTTGTTGGTACCACCAGATTCCTGTTCAAATTCCTCTCACAACCCCTCCCTCCAGATTTTCACATAGCTCTGCATTGTCTCTTATACCTTCCACCAAAACTTGGGAGATCTCATTTGTTCCCCTACTAAAAACTGCTCTCTTTTTTATTTTGAGACCACTGAATAAAAAATGTTGGGGACAGCTTAAAGTAATTGGATTCTAGATGGATCAAGCCTTGAACACAAGTACAAGATAAAATGTGTAGAATTCCAGGAATAACAGCGTGAAGGATTTGCCAACACCAATTATTCATGGGACTTACCCTCTCAAAGCCAGGCTTATGAAGCTGTCAGGGCAGAGGACCTCCTCCTCTCCGTGGGTCTGAGTTTCCACATCTGTTAAATGAGAGTTGGACTCAATATTACCAATTTCATACTCCAGGGGGCACCATGTGCATCGTATTCTATGTCTTACCCAGCTGTTCCAGTCTTAAAAAATGAAAGGCAAATGGTATCTCTGGTATTGGGCAACATAGTCCTAGACAACACCAAATATTTAACTGGAGAACGTCCTCCTTTGATCAGACCAAATCCTTTTAAAATCTGTATGAAAATCACCAACTTGCGTTTTGATTGTATTTATTTTGTTTCTATATATTTTCCTATTGACTTTATGAATTAAACCGTTTACCATGCAAGATATGATCTGTGTTTGCAGAGAAAAATGCCATAACTTTTATTCAATTGAACAAAATGGTGGAGGTTTATGATCGTCAGTGGGGTTGTGGTTTGTTCAAACTAAAGATGAACAACTTTATTAACCATGTGCTGTGTATCATCATTATTGTTATTATTCTAGGTTGTGAGCAGATGATTCATGATTCCTGAGCAGTAAGTAAATATATGAACAGAGTTTACTGTTGTGATAAAATAAAACTTACAGCACAGTTTATCTGACTTTTTATGGAACACATAATCCGTATTGTGTTGCACAGTATAAACAGACATAAATTGTGAACTGTTCACTTTAAGGCTTATGATTAAAATTACTTTTTACAAAGACAAATAATGTTTTCAGTTTTCTTATTTTATTTAGCTTTCTTGTATGTAGAATCAACATCAGTGGAGTCTGGCAATCAGAGAATGATTCAGAATGGGGTATCCACCACTACTTAAAAGAAGAATGTGTGCGGGGTGCCTGGGTGGCTCAGTGGGTTAAAGCCTCTGCCTTTGGCTCAGGTCATGATCCCAGGGTCCTGGGATTGAGCCCCGCATCGGGCTGTCTGCTCCGCGGAGAGCCTGCTTCTTCCTCTCTCTCTTTCTGCCTGCCTCTCTGCCTACTTGTGATCTCTGTCTGTCAAATAAATAAATAAATAAAATCTTTAAAAAAAAAAAAAGAAGAATGTGTGATTCTCTAAGTTCACTACAGCTTTAGCTAGAGGAAGATGTGATGGTCTTGTCATGTTCCAGAAGTAGGAGCAAATTGTCCAGAATTTTAGTTAATAGGAAGTGCACAGGGGTTGAAGGTTGAGTATGTCTATTAGAATGTGGAATTAAAAAAATAAAACTGTAATAATTGCACTCTCTAATATACCTGTTAAAAGCACAAGCCAGGATGCTTTGATAATTTGTTTACCTGCTTATAAGATCTGGGCTGGACCAAAAAGGAGAAACTAAGTGCAGTGTATAGACCTTATAATGTTAAAAATACCTGGGGCACCTGGGTAGCTCAGTCGGTTAAGTGTCTGCCTTTGGCTCAGGCCATGATCTCCAGGTCCTGGGATGGATTAAGCCCCACATCAGGCTCCCTGCTCATCAGGGAATCTGCTTCTCCATCTCGATCTGCCCTGCTTGTGCATATACACGCTCTCTCTCAAATAAATAAATAAAATTTTAAAAAAATTAAAAAAAAATATTTGCTGCTCTCCTCTTATGAGAGGAGTATACTTTCGTCTTTCACTAACATGGGGTTTAGCCACATGACTTGCTTAGTCCGAAGAAGTATGAGGGAAGTGATATTGGCCACACTGGAGCATAAGCTTTAAGAGCACTGTGAGGTTTCAGTATGTTCTTTTTCCCTTTTGTCTGAAGACTGGCATGTTCCACACATGCTTCTTAGCCTGGGTCTCTGAATGACGGTAATATGAAGTCAAGTCACAGACAGCCTGCACAGGGCAGTTTAACATGAGAAGGAAATAAGCTTTTGTGATGCAAGCCACTGAGCTTTGGCGTATCAAAACTCAGAGTCATCCCAGCCAATGTAAGAAAATGTCTTATGTGTTCCGTGTTGATATGGATCAACAAACGTAGAGGCGATTAAGGTATACAAATAAGGGGATTTATGAAGCATCATATGAAAGCTAAGAGTCCAAGATCAAGCATTACAAATACAAGTGTGTTAATAGAAAAAAATAGGACAACGTAAGCAGCAGTACTAAAACGCCAGGGAAACTGTAAAACAACATAATTAAAATGTAAAATCTGATTGACTTTTATAGAGGCTCACCTTCATTTAATGAACATTTAGGGGACACCTCCTTCAATTGTGGAACTGTGCTAAATCTTTTGAACGGTGTTATCTCAGCTGTGCTTGAGGAAATTGATCCCTAGAAATAAATACCACTTGGAGGTCAGAGGAGGCAGAGAATCTATGGTTCCAAAAGTTTGGGAAAAGCTACGAACTGTATCATGCTCTCGGGAATTCATAAGGCACACAGGAAAGTAACAGCTTGAGAATTCCTTCACCAGATACCTGTTTCACTGGGTTTATTCCAATATTTCTGAACCTTATTTGGACACAGTGTAGGAAATATGGTCTTGAGGTATTCAAAGATTAATAAGACATGCTCTATTTCAACTCCCTCCTACCTCCCACCATAGCTAGTAGGGGGCAGAAAAAGTGTACACAAACTTCACAAGGGAATGCATGAGCAGGGTTGAGAAGTAATGTGGAGGAGGGACCAAACGTGCAAAGGGCCAGTTCCCAAACTCCAATTCAGAGCATGAGTGCTATATGGGAAGGAACATTTTTAAACCCTGACCCAGTAGCAAGGGCATCTTTAACACATCATATATGAGTTACAACCGTCTCCTCACTGTCCACTTCATCCTTAACCTCTTTCATTTTATCCTGCCCTGCACGTCTCTACTATGTAATCTTTTGAAGACCATAGCTTAATTTCCTTCTCAAAATCTTCTATGGTTTTCATTCTCTTCAGGATGATATCCATGTAATTGATTGATTTGTAAGAAGTTTGTATTATCATAATGCATGTCTCTCCTTGGGTGACCTTTATTACATTGTCATTGAGTTCTTCTTTTATCTATTCATTCATTTAACAAGCATTAACCACGTGTCCTCTTTATATCTAGTATAAAGCTAAGCAGTGGGTTTTGGAGAGAAGGAAGCTTGGGGCTTGATGTCAGGCCACCCACACTCAAATTCAGTCTTTTACTCTCTAGTGATTTAGTTGTCTGCGACCATATATCAAAGGTAAAAATAATAATACATGTATCTCAGGGTCTTAGAGATTTGATATGATTAAGTTACATGAAAAAATTTCACCAGATGCTTATATCAAAACAGATGTTCAAACAATGCAAGTTGTTTAATCCAAATCTAAGTAGTATAAAATATAAAATGAGGTGGTCCATCCTTGAAGTTTAAGGAATTTAAAGGCAGCCTAAAAAGGAATAATATAAATGCAAAAGCAAACAAGGAACACAAACAAAAACAGAGAAGAATCCAGACTGCATTTAAAAGTATGGGTGTACCCTTTTGCATGTTATAGTTTGTCACAGGGTGCTTGAATTTGCCTCTTGTAATCAGATGTATGGGTTCAACTCCTTATTTCATCTTTGCTAACTCCATAACTTCGGTACAATTTCCTAAACTCCCTGGGTCTCTTATTTTATTTTTTTTTTAAATTCAGGTAAAACCTTATAGAACTGATTTTGAAATTAGCCTGTCTTCATGGAAGACATAAATCTTTGCATGAATCTTTAAAGAAGTAAAGATATGAGATATTTGAGAAGAGCAGGCAGCATCCACACAGATGAAGAGAAGGAAGGGGAAAGAATTGTGTGCGTGACTATGGTGGAGTGCTCTTAGAGCAGCATTCCTGGGACTTGTGGCAAGTGCTAAGAGCTCGGATATGTATGCCTAACGCAAGAGAGCGTGGCCATTGTGGGATGAAGGCAAGAAGAGGACACCACTGTTACAAATGACAGAAGTGACCTGGGACAGGCAAGCGAGAAGATGGTATGGGCCATTGGAACAAACTGGAGACTGCCTCAACTCACTTCAGTCACTACCCAGCTCTATTCTTACATGCTGCCTCAGTGTGGCTCAATTGTCTATGTTTTTAGAAGCAGCCAATAATGTGGAACTTTATGTGAACTTCCAGAATTATTCATATTCTTTTACTTCCTTTTATCTTTAGGATTGCCTTTTCTTCTGTTATAATAACCTGCTCCTCCTTTCTCTTTGGCTAAGTTCAATAAATCCCACAAAGCTCCCCCCAGCATCACTTGCTTTGTGGAACCACTTCCTCAGCCTGAGGGACTTTATTCTGCCTCTGTGCTAGCACTTCCCACATGGATTACAACCTTGAGGATAGCAGCTACACCAGGTTGTTCAGCGCGTGGCCCCAGGGCTGTCCCATACAGACTCCTATGGGGAATAATCTCCTCAGAACCATGGGCCCAGGCGCAGGGCCTCCCTGAGGACAGGGCCTGCCCTCCCTTGGTTACAATACCTAGCACAGTGTCTGACACAGAAAAGTCTTCAATGAGCATCTGCTGCATGTCTGTATAGGGCTGGATTCCCGAGTCACAGGGGATGATTAGTTTACTGTCCATCTCTGCAATAGACGAAACACTGAGAGGAACCAAATTTCCTTTCAGATAAAAAAAAAAAATTGAGTTCAGTTTAGCATAAAAATCACATTTGGAAAATATTTTGGAGACTCGTTTTTAAAAATTCCCAATTCTCCTGTATCAGATAGGTCTACACATTTATTCCCCCTCTATGTGCGACCAATAAACTTTTGAAAATACAGAACAGATCACACACACACACACACACACACGCACACGCACACACAGAAATGGACAGTTGTATCTGTTAGTCAGTGGTGGGGGGCATGTTAAGGCTCTGTTCTAATAGAAGTAAATCCGGAGAAAAAAGAGAGGGGAACACAGAGCCAGGCCATGCTGGTGGAGGGTCATGGTTTCCATGCTAAGAAAGAAGTTTTTAAATGGCAAGGGTGTCGAAAGGATATCTTGTGGAGGGAACAGGTGGCACCCAGAAAATGCTCTGGGAGAACATGGGTGCACCAGTGACATAAAGTTGACAATAACACTGTCAGCTTGCAGCAGAGCTACCCAGTCCCCGAGTCCTCATGCTTCCTTTTATCTTCCCTTCCCCATCTCTCCCTCCTTCTTTCCCTTCCTGCCTGCTTCCCTCCCCCACTTCTTTCCATGAGTCCTGCTCCTACTACTTCTTTCCCTTTTTATTTTCTTCCTCCTTTTCCTCCTCATGATCTTCTTTCTCTTTCTTGTCTACTTCCCTCTTCTTCCTGCCTTTGTTCTTCTCACCTTTCCTCTTTCTCCTCTTTCTTCTCTTCAAGGAATCTAGCTCTAATTATGGAAGGAAGTGGGGCAGTAGAACTCATTTGAGAGTCAATTTTGCTGGGCTGCATTTATTCTAGAATATGAGCGCTAACGATAACTTTAAAATATTGTAAGATAAATTCTGGCAGATTAATCACATTTTAATTAATCCCAATTTCTTTTGCAATGATAACAGAGCTTCTATCTGTCCTGTGTCTTTTTCCTTTAGGCATCTTATGTAATTTAGCATAAGTGGGTTAAGTTTTTAATTAACTATGGTCAGTCAAGGAGACAGAATTGCCAGTATCTAATCATCTGTCTTATTTTGTCTTTTGAAATAGATTCGAACATGAGGAAAATCTGTCTTGTTTGGTTTAATTTGGTTCATTAATTTAAAACTTTTTAAAGTTGCCCATCTTCCGTGTATTTGAGACATGATTTAAAATATTTTCTATTTTTAGTGATTAATACAACCATTTCCATAAAATTCAATTATTTCCTGATTAAATCAATTCTCCCTAATCTTAGGGTACTAGAATTTCTAGATATTAAATACTCTGTGGCTGTTATTCCATAACAGGCCTGATTAGAATCCATGTGGGTTGTCAAAGCTGAATGTCGTGCTTAAAACTTGACAGTACATATTTTTGTAAAGTGAAGTGGGATGAAAGATATGTAAATGATGAGTTACCATTTTACCTGTGATAGTTTATTGATTTTTCATATTGCAATTTTAATAGAAAACTGTCACTTTTTAAAACAGTAGTTTATAATAAACCGATATTACCATATATGCATAAAGACTTAAGGTTATTAAAATGGCTTTATTTCTAGTACATGAAGTACATCTGCTATTTTGAGACTCTGCTCTATATATGTCCAGGCTTATTTATCAGCTATTTGGTGTTCAAACCAGAACTATATAATTTATGTATTACTTTGATGGACTTAAGGCAATTTACATATATGCATTGTATTTTTAAAAATAAATGGAACTCAAGTGCACCTGGGTGGCCCAGTCAGTTAAGTGTCTGCCTTTGGCTCAGGTCATGATCCCAGGGTCTGGGATTGAGCCCCCCCAGGGCTCCCTGCTCAGTGGGGAGTCTGCATCTCCCTCTGCCCCTCCCCTTGCTCATGCTCTGTCTCTCACATGCTTTCTCTCTCTCTTAAATAAATAAAAATCTTTAAAAAATAAAAAAAAATACATAGAACTTGGGACATTATTTCTACCTTTAAGAATTATAAAATGTCTTTCCTGTTCTTGTTCTCATTCTTTCTTGTCTTTTTTTTACACTCCTTAACCTTGCTTGCACCTGCTCCCTTACCTGTAAATGGGACTCCTACACATCTGGGATCATTTGTGTTCTCTTGGTCATATGAATTCATATGAATTCATCTCCCATCATATGAATCAAGGGGTCAGATCTTTTGGTAACTCCATCTCGGTCTCAGCCACTATCTTGTCTTGTCCCAAGTGAGTCTCCTTGTGAATGTCCTCGCTTTGGTTGCCCATTTCATCTACGGAAGAGCTGCACTGAATTTGTTAAAATGCAAATCTGTTCAGGACGCCTGGTGGCTCAGTGGGTTAAAGCCTCTGCCTTCCGTTAAAGTCATGATCCCAGGGTCCTGGGATAGAGCCTGAGAGCCTGCGTTGGGCTCTCTGCTCGGTGGGGAGCCTGCTTCCCCCCCACTGCTGCCCCAACCTCCTGCCTCTCTGCCTGCTTGTGATCTCTCTGTTAAGTAAATAAATAGACCTTTAAAAATATGCAAATCTGTTCAACTCTCCAACCTTCCTTCTAATCTGGCAATGGCTTCCTACTGACCCTGGTAGGAAGGCCAGTTGGTTTTTCAAAAGATGAAACCCTATCTGTGATATCCATGATCTTTGCTTGGTTCTTCAACTCTCCCTCTCACCACAGCAATCCAAAAACTCAGTCCTCTAAATCCTCTAACCTACTGCATTTTCCAACAAGTCAAGCTCACATCTAACCCCAAGTCTTGGCACGTTCTATTCTGTATGCCTTGAATAATTCTACTCCTTTTAGTTTCACATATTATGAATAAAATAAATATACTTCAAGTTTGTGAAAATAATGTCTCTACCTAAATCATATTTTTTAAATGAAAATACAAATCTATTAAAGTTGATATTCCATCTCAGTTCACTCATTTGGAATAAGAAGGTTGTAGCTGCCTGAAGTGACTGAATCATTTTTTAATCCACTTTCAACAATTTCTGCCTTTTATTTGGTGCACTTAGATTGTTCATATTTAAAATGGTTATTGATGCAGTTGTGATAATATTTAGCATGCTTATAACTATTCCTTAAATGCTTCATTTTCTTCTTTGTTTCTACCACTTTCGCTCTCTTCTGTTTTTAATTGAGCATTTTATATGATTCTATTTTATCTTCTCTCTTAGCATATCAATTGTACTTCTTTTAAAAACTATTTTGGTGGTTGCCCTGGAGTTTATAACTAATCTAAATCCACTTTCAAGTAACACTACACTACTGCATGAGTAGTGCACGTGCTCTATAGTAGAGAATTCACAATTTATCCTTCTACTTCCTTATTACATTGCTATAAGAAATGTTCATACAGGGATTGATTTATAATTGTCATTTAAGGCATTATAATCTATTAGAATTTCCATCCTATAGCTAAGCAAATTAAAGTTGACAAAGAAGAGGGAAAAAAGGACTGGATATCTTATATTTCTTTGGCACCAATAAAAAGGATCTTGCCAAGGCCCCAAAATAATTCTACCATGAACACTTGTAATTGCTATCTCTTGGAGATGGGGGCCGAACCATCTCTACTGGCTGAAGACCATTGACAAAATAAATAAATCTAACAGATTCATAACATGGTTCCTCATCAGAACTTGCTCACAATCAGCAAACACATGAACGTTCATATACAAACATACAATTGCTCTCCATTAGACATGAATACTTCTTGCAATCAAGACTGGGTTTGCCTCATTCCTATATTAATTAAATTGGTGATTAACCCATCAAAGACCATTCCTTAATTATGTTTTTGTCCCTAAGATTCAGCCACACAGTCTTGACTTCCTGTCTTGTCCCACTGGTCAATTCTGGTTATCAGAGAAACTGGTATGCTTCTTGGTAAAACCCAGAATGTTTTCCACATTCCGCATTGCCTCATAGAGCAGGCACTGGCTTTCCTTTATTCTACATAATCAGATATGTTTCATAAATCTTAAATCTCCCCCATTAACATTTCTTGATTTATGTTTTTGGTTGCTTTATTAGTCACCTTAATCATGCTTATTCAATTACAGATTCCTATATTTCTTATTTGGCTAACGTGTACAGTTTTAAAAATTTCTTATCTCCCAGGTTTTAAAATAAATACTGGTGAGTCCCAGGTATGAGTGAGGCACTCAAGCTTTCATTATCAGGTTTACAAAACAAGATATTTTATATGTTGGGAACTCTGATATGATATCAGAATAAAGGGAAGACTTTTTTGAGGATTTCCTGGTAAAGGACTCAAAAAAGAATGACTTTAATTATTTAGTTTATATATACACCCAGTCTTGAAGATGGTGTGAAATTTTTAGTTGCATAGGAGATACAGTGCAATTATGACCTCTTTGGTCAATGCTGAATAGCTTCAGATGAAACATTTACTGATTCTTTGGGGTTGTATTTACTCTGGGAGAAGCTGTAGTAAAGGCGATCATAGCATGGCTTTGTCATTCCTTTTAAAGATCTTCCTTGTGGTTAGACTTTTAAAATGCTTCAGGTGTTAAGAGTGGAAAAGCACACATATGAAAAGGTTAAATGGTTGCTGTTGAAAAGAGTAAACATCCTCCTGAATATAAATCCTCTTCATTCATTTGCTTGTAGTGATTTCCTTACTTGAAGTGACTTCTCTATCTTGGTAGACTTTTATCCTGCTTAGCCATAACTCTTTGCTGAAACCTTCTTCAATTGTCCTCCTCACTCAAATTGCTATATATTCATTCATTCACTCACCCATTCATTCATTCACTCATCTACCTTCTCATTCATTCAATAAATTTCTAGATCATTTACCGGGAATTGGGGCTATAAATTCCAATAAGATTTAATATCTGCCTTCCAGAAATATATAATGTATTCAGAGGATACACATATTGAGAAAAATTAGGGCAATGCTCATCAAACCTTCTATTAAAGAAGTCATTAAGAAGGATAAAGAGGTTGCAAAGTCAAGGACTATTAACAACCTTGGGAACTACAAAGGTGTCATAGAGAAGGAGGCATTGTGATTATCTTAAGAAATGTGTACATTTGGCTAGTGCACCTGAAGCTGTTGGTAGCCTGTCTATGCTTTTTGTCTTTACAACATCAGTGCCTGCTAGCTCAAAAGTCATTGAACTTTTGGCCATACCCATGATAGGCTGGACATGCTGGGAATGAACCATTCTCCTCAAGCAGCCCTCAATCATAGATACATTGTTTACAATCAGGAGAAAGGTCTGGGACAGAGTATTAAGAACAGGAGTTGGTGGATAAATACTACACCTCTCTTACCCATGGCTGAGACAACTCTGAGGAATGTGTAGCATAATGATTAGGAGTCACCCAAGGAGCATAAACTCTAGTTACCAACAGTATTAACTAGCTTTATAATGTACATTTATTAGCTGACTTCCTGTCTCACTTCCCTATTTTCTTACTTCCGAAATGAACTCCCTATACTCTGTTATGGGATGATTTTTTAAAAAGTAAAATCAAGACTCTCATACTGCTATGAGATGAAGACATATCACAAACTACCTTATTGATTAATGAGGGAAGTGAGGGCACTGGTAAGAGGTTACATGGGGTAAATGTAGGACCTCCAGATGCTTAGTTAAATTTGAATTGCAGACAAACAACTTATAATTTTTCAGGATAAGTAGGCCCCCAATATTGAATGGGACCATACTTATGTTAAAAAAGAATTATTTATTTGAAATTCAAAGTTAACTGGGCATCCCGCTATTTTGATTTGCTAAATATGACAACCCTACTCAAAGAGGAATTCAAACTACTACATACAGATGCCAGATAAAGCATGCTGGGAAATAAATTTACAAACAGATACAAAACTGACTGAACTATTCTATAGGACCTGAAGGGTGTGCTCTAACAGAGCCCAGGAAAAGAGAGGAGAGCTTTGGGAAATAGGGAGCAAGAAACTATGACAAGTGTTACAGAGAGGTACACCAGTAGGAATAGTACACCAGTACTAAAGTGAAGAATATTGCCCATTAACCACTGGGGCAGCATTTTCCAAAGCATGCTCTGAGATACTTAAGTTCAGTGTACCGTGTTCGCTTGATCTTAGCCAAAAGGCCAAGAATCGATAGGGGTACCATGTTGAAATAAGCATAGGATCACTTGGATATCATATTCCCCTATTGTTGAGTTAAACATCATTTAGATAACTTTGAGAAATTCTGATATATTTCCCCCAAAACAATAAGCACAGACAAGCGATATGATTTAACATTATGTAGTCCAAAAGTTCCCAATTGGATTTGATGATGAAGCATTTTCTGTAACCTGCTACCTATTGATATACTCTGGAACATGTCTTTGGGAAGGATGCATTAGAATTAGTGAAGAAATAGGAATACTAGAGTAAAAAGCGGTAGGCGAAACAATGTAGAATGTTTAGTATCAGTACTAGCAAGTTATAATTATTGGAGCTTGGCCAATATACCAAGACCTCTACAAAGATTATTTCATTTGAATTCCACAATGATCCTGTAACATGGGTACTGTTATCATCCCCATTTACTGATGAAGAAACTTGAGATAAATAAAGCAGTTAACTAACTTGCCCTAGGGGGTGCCTGGGTGGCTTAGTTGGTTAAGCAGTCAACTCTTGATTTCAGCTCAGGTCATGATCTTAGGGTCCAGGGATCAGGCCCACATTGGACTGCCCACGCAGAGGGGAGTCTGCTTGAGATTCTCTCCCTCTCCCTCGGCCTCCCCCATTTGCTCTCTCTCTTAAAAAAAAAAAAAAAAGTTACCAACTTGCCCTAGATCATACAGATAATTAATGGCAGAATCAGCAGCCTGCTGCTGAGCAATACTCTTATGCACAATATTATATTACCTCCCAAATATTTCTGAGAGTTATTCCAAAATGTTAAGGATACATAAGGATGACCTATAAAGTTGAAACTAAAAGGAAGTAAAAACTGACTACCGTAACCACACGTGTTCTATTATAGGAGCTGGCAAACTACGGCCTATGATCCAAATCACACCTGTCATTTGCTTCTGTAAGAACAGTGAGCTAAAAAATGCTTAATTTTTCATTTTAATTTTTTATGTTTAGGTGGTTGCAAATAAATGAAGAATAATGTTTCATGACACATTATATGAAATTATGTGTAAGTGTCCATAAATAGAGTTTTATTGGAACACAACCGGATCCATTTGTTTGCACACTACCTATGCATGCTTTCATGGTACAACAGCAGAATGGAGTTGAAACAGACAGAATGGCCCTCAAAAACCTGAATTAAAATTTTACTGTCTGAAAAAAAAAAAATTTTACTGTCTGGTCCTTTACAGAAAAAGTTTGCTGACTCCTGTTCTGTAAGAAAGGGCATATTTTCAAAAGAAAAAAGGAGTAGAGACTTAAGGGGTAGGTGTCACAGATGACATTATTATTATTGATGCAGGGCTTGGGAAAATGAAGCATTATGTGTGGTTAATACAAGCCTTCTGTGAATGTTAGCATGAAGAGCCAACACACAAGCAGGCACAGGTTCAGTTATAGAGAATAACAACCATTCAAGACAGCAAAAATAAAAGGGCAGAGAAACATCATTGTATTTTCAGGATATGAGAATGCCACAACTCAAGGACTTGTATTGCAAGAAATACAGCTAGTACTTCCATAAAATGGACAGTCCTCAAGCCTTCATCTTTGCCCTCCTTCTTATCACATGGTATCTTGCCTCTAATTTTCTTCTGCCTCTTTTTTTTTCCTTCATAGAACAGCTCTCTCCTCACTCACCTACCTTCACAAAGCTGCCTCCAAATGGTAGTCTGCATAACTCAAAGATCTACACAACCTTCCAGTTTGGTTCCACATTGTTAATGGGTAAGTAGGTCCCAGAAGATGACATATATAGTATACTACCTTTTCTTATAAGGTTAAAGAAACTAAAATGAAATGATATATTTCAGTATTTGTAAGTCCACTGAGTAATGAACTATAAAAAGAAGGCAAAGGAATAAGAGGCATAAGATTCAGGGTCACATTGACTTCTGGGGCAAGGCAAAGGGATGGGTTGGGGGAGAAGTAAATTACTGACAATGTTCTAATTTTGGAGTTGGCTGTATTGTGGAAGCTTATTATCTTAATAATTTAAATAAATACATGCAATATAATATAATAAAAAGACACATGCATGAAGCAATAATAAGTCATGAGCTCAGAATTATAATTAATCTAGTTTTGTACATATGTGGTTCACAAAAAAAAAAAAGAGAGAGAGAGAGAGAGACAGAAAGAAAGAAAGGAAGAAAGAAGAAAAGCCTAGAGACCTAGCTAATACTCCCAACTATGGCTGGGGAAGAATGAGTCCACAAAGTAAGCTTAGTGAGTGGAAAGAGGAGTAAATGCTCTTTTTGCTTGTACCTAGGACTTCAAGCTGTTTCAGAGTTGTCTTTGCTCTAGCTTACACACATGTAAGAGGGTCAAGTTTTGACTGGCCGTTCAAAACATGGTAACATCTTGTCAAAGTGTAAGGGCAAGGGGAAGATGAAAACTAAAATGTCAGGGCTGTATTTATATAAACCAAGTGGAAGTGATCTGAAGGTCTAAAGAGAAGGTTTTATCATCAACTTAATTGTGGATTTTGATGTTAACGCTGGTGTTCAGAGTTTCCTCTTTCTCAACTAAAGGTTATTCTGTCAATGAATAAAGGGTAGAGAGTGACCTGTCAGAGAGAAGGCTCCGGGGTGGTACCAAAGGATCTAATTAGATAGAGCCAGAGGCTCCAAGAAACAGATGAAGGAAAAAATTGAGAGCTCCTCAAAGAAGACACTACTCTCAATTTTATAAAGTAAATTTACATATAAAAAGATCCTACAATACAACTGTGGTAGAAACATTGGAACGTATTAAATAGCGTAGCTTTCTCCAATATTTGTCTTATGTGCCTGAGAGGAAGAAGAAAGCCTCAGACAGGCCTGAAATTGCTGGGCATCGGTGGTTGAAAAGCCCTCGACCAAGACAAGTTTCAGTACCAACTGGAATCCTCATGGCTCTGGAAGCCCCTGTCTTCTCTCATCCACTAGCACCCTCCACACCAGACACTGTGATATTGGTTTGCTAGCTGAACTGGAAAATGGCATGTGAGGTTTAAGTGTAATAACCGTAGAAAGAGATGGGAAACAGATCTCTTAGGGACGGATAAGGCAGCATGAATTCTCAAAGCCACTCTCTAAAATTGGGTAAACGAATGAAAATTCTTTTTATGTATGTATGTATGTATGTATGTACGTATCTTGCTCTGTTGATAGTGTCCACCTTTCCTTGGGCTGCAAAGCTTGCTGAAGAACCATTCTGCCTGGCTGGTGTCAAATGTACAGACATCCCGGAAGGTGAGAGAAATGCCTAGGACATATATCTGCTGATACATTCATAAGGATAGCTATCTATAAAAACTGATTTAACAAATTGGAGAAAACTCAGATCAATTTAAAAGCTGTCCTGGAACATTTGTATGAAGGAGCCAACCAGGGTATTCTATTCAATGGAGCAGATGGACTCTTGGAATGTGGCAAGTAGCATCTGGTGACAAGTGTCTACTTTCTCTGACTTCTAGTCATTTCCATTTTAAATTGGGGCAGAGGAAGAGTAAAAAGATGCAAAAGAGTGCCTGATTCCAGAGAATGATGTTGATTTTTTCCTCCATTCAACAGATGTTTGCCTCAATGATGCCACAACATGGTCAGCAATCGTGTGAAATTAGCAAGGCTGATTTCTAGAGCAGCTATTATGGGCACTGAAGTGGTTTTCAAATAGGTAGAAGCATTTAGTCACTGTGTAAGGAAATGTTTAAGTAGCTCAACAAATATGTCACATTATCTTGTTTAGACGTCCATGAAGGAAAAGCACACAACTCATTTATAGCCATTGCTAAAACTATATTATATATCTGTCAAGACTGGAGTTGTCTAAAAGATCTGAGTGGGGGAACCAAGCTCATTCATATCCATGTTGGAGTTAAGGAATAAAATCAACTGTCAAAGAAGATATCCCATGGGCCATTTGCAGTGATTGTGACAGTTTGTCCCTTGTGGCCAGCTGGAGAGAGGCCATACTTCATTTCTGCCAACCCCCTGCATCTTTCAAGTAGAAATCCTGGCACTGGGCAAATGCCTGTGTGAGTCTGACCTACTCTGGAGACAGAGAAGTCTGCCTGTAGGGGTCATGGTCCCTGAAAATAGATTCAGAAGATGACCTCAACTGACAACCAACCTTGTAGTCAGGATGCACCCTTTCAACAAACCACTGTGTTTTTCAAAAAGAGCTACAATCATGTAGTTTGGTTTATTCAGATTGCTTTATAAGAGTTGTTTGGGCAAGCAGAGGCATTTGACAGGAATCAGCTCTCAAGGTTGGCAAGGAATAAGGCTTATGGAGTTTAGTAACGGTGGGAGTTTAGGAGGCTCCAAACAGACAAAGTCAGTTTCTGGGAGGTGAATCAGTCAAAAACGGAGACCTTTCTTGAGTCAATTGATCCTCTGTTTCTTTTTTCTTTTCTTTTCTTTTTTTTTTTTCATATATAAAGTCTACTTTTATTCAGTGAATATCGAGGGCACTTGATGGATATTTGTACAATGACTGATAGAATTTTCCTCAGCATGGTGATTGCTTTATAATACCTATAACAGTGATTTGTTCAATGTTGGATGGCTGGCCCTGGCTGACCCTTGGCTTACCTGTGAGATTAGGGCCTAAAGAACATTAGAAACTGCCAGGTAAATCCTACTTCTCAGTGAGGATGGGGGTGGGGAAATGTCAGGGTTACCTCCCAGGTTGCACTTTGTGTACTAGGGATGAGTAATTCCTACAGGAGGACAAGGAAAAGTTACAAGCAAACAGGTTTATGTGTGTTTTTCTCTGGGGGAATGGCATTGGAGAATGAGACAGGCATCTCACTTTTACTTTGTGGACTTTTGTCTTGATTTTTTTTTTTTTCTTTTTTTTTTGGCCAAGGGCATTCATGTGTTAAAAAGTGAACTGGCATCCAAAGTCTATGAAAGATCTCTGTTCTGGCTGAGATATTTTTTGTAGGATCAGAGGCTGATTTTTGTTGTTGGTGTTGTTACTTGTTTTCAGTCTCTTTTTTTCCTAATGACCTTGAAAATACATATGACACCAAATGTTCTTAAGGGAAACAGA
Organism: Neogale vison; assembly: GCF_020171115.1. Taxonomy (NCBI): domain Eukaryota; kingdom Metazoa; phylum Chordata; class Mammalia; order Carnivora; family Mustelidae; genus Neogale; species Neogale vison. The sequence goes on along the minus strand of NC_058098.1, from coordinate 103,145,629 downwards.
AAAATTTAGTCTAAAAATCTGAATGTCAAATAATATTTAATATTTGAGCAACAAAACTGTAATGTTTTAACTGCTTTGGAAAGTCGTTTCTTAATCTGTATGTGGTTTAAGGTACATTAATACAGGGGTGCCTGGGTGGCTCAGTGGGTTAAAGTCTCTGTCTTCGGCTCAGGTCATGATCTTAGGGTCCTGGGATTGAGCCCCACATTGGGCTTCCTGCTTGTCGGGGAGCCTGCTCCGCCCCCCGACTGCCTCTCTGTCTACTTGTGATCTCTCGCTGTCAAGTAAATAAATAAAATCTTAAAAAAAGATATATTATTACATTGCTATAGCACTCATTTGAAAATAAATCAGTTAAACCAATTAATTGGGCTTATGAAATATGGGACAATTGCTGGTTTTTTTTTTTTGAGCTTTCCTACTCTTGTGTGTTAACTCCAATTCAACAGTCTTCTACTCAGTTCCTTGTATGTGCAAAATACTGCATTAGATATTTTAAGATTAATCCAATATAAATGCTGGCCTATAGAAGTTTACTTCTAATTGGTGGAAAATACAAGATGAAATAAGTCTTACTTGGAGGGGAAAAACAAAGATCTGTGGGGTACAAAGGAGTGAGTCATAGTCCTGAGGAATAGCCAAATGAAGATAAAGTTGTTTTTATTTTTTTTCTGGAATGCATCTTATTCCCACAATGATAACATACCTCATCTCTTATAAAAAAAATGATTAAGACTAAAGTTTATAGTGGGCTGGTTTTCCAAATATCTGGATTTTGGTTTCAGCTCTTTTATGGGTCAGTTGCATTGGATAGATGCTTGGCAAATCATTCAAGGTTCCTATTTGGTCTCCTCTTTTACCTCACTCCACCCTCAGCAGGCAGCCATGATATGGGTGAGTATGTTTAAGGATCATTACTAGGTCACTGAGCTGTGCTGGAGTTAGTCATGATGAAGGGAAGGATTAATATGCAGAGTTTTTGGGTTCAGTGCTCCTCGTTGGAACCTTCCATAGTTCATCTCTATGGCGATTTCTTTCTTCCTTACTGGTGGGTAGAAAAGGCTTCAGGGTTTCTTTTAGCTTAGAAGGAAGGGCTCAGAAAACGATTAACAATCATAGCCCTTCCTAAGGAAAGGAGGCATAAAGAATAACAGTCCTATAAGTTTAGGTCTTTAAGATCTAAAAGACCTCTAAAAGAGACCTCTTTTTCCCTCCATCTTTAACCCTGGAATTTTATTCAGCATTAAGATACTAAGTGTAGATCAGGGGATTAAGAATTGGGTGTGGACTGGGCGCCTGGGTGGCTCAGTGGGTTAAGCCGCTGCCTTCGGCTCAGGTCATGATCTCAGGGTCCTGGGATCGAGTCCCGCATCGGGCTCTCTGCTCAGCAGGGAGCCTGCTTCCTCCTCTCTCTCTGCCTGCCTCTCTGCCTACTTGTGATCTGTCTCTGTCAAATAAATAAATAAAATCTTAAAAAAAAAAAAAAAAAGAATTGGGTGTGGACTGAGGAGAAAGACTGGAAAAGCCCAAGAGCTGGCTTTTGATTTTACTTTTAGGCTCATTCATGTTGGGCCAAAGGTTTCTTTATAGCTCTAGTCTAACCTATTAAGAAAGTCTAATATTCAGGAAAATATCTCATTTGTATAAATAAAATAATTTTGCCTGGTTGATTATTTTTTTATTTTGCTTGGGAATTTGGGGGCAGAGAAAGTTGGATGATTGAGGATTTCTGTTTTTAGGATGTCATGACTGGCCATGTTTGTTTGTTTTTTTCCAAAAGAAATGAGATTTGTTTAGCTCAACTTATTTCTTGTGTCTTTTTCTTTTGCTTTTTTTCTTTTATGTTGTTTTTATAAATATATTTACTCTGTTATAAGCAGAGGCTCAAGGAAAATGCATGTATCCTCCTTGTTTTCAACTCAAAGTATAGGGCTAGCTGCAGGCAGCTCAGGAGATTAGTGGATGTTTGTATATTATTCATAAGACACTTCATTAGCTAATGGATTAATTAAATGAAAAATTATTGAGTTTCTTCCATGTAATGCTATCTTCTACATTACACTTTAACCTGGGGTTTCTAATTTGAGATCCTTGAATGGTTGTAGGGTTCAAAGATGCTTTTCAGAAGGTATAATCCCCTGAATTTATATATAAGTTTTGTGTGTCTGTTTATCTAAAAATATGAATCCATAGCTTTGATAGGATTTCCAAGGGGATCTTTAACCTCAAAAATGTAAAAACAGTTACTTTGAAATCTAAATTCTCTAAGATCATGGGCCTTATACTTTATTTTCTTGGTGTCTTCTAGTATAAAAAATCAGTGGACAGTAAAAAATCCATCAATGTGGATTAACTGACTCAATTCAATAGGTCTTAACTAAATGGCCATTTGGATTCAGGTAAAATGTTTATATGCTAGATAGATAAAGTTGAAGGGGAGGGAGTGGGAAAGGAGGAGAGTTTCAGAGCTATCTGGGGAGCTCATTCTCATCTACCACCTACTGAATCTGAATTTCAGGAGCAGGGATAGGCACAGATGGATGAACTACAAACAAGGCTTTCCAGGGGATCTTGTGGGATCTCATCCTCTATCCAGGTGGAAAATCACTGGGCTGGTGGGAAAGGTAAAGAGATAAACATTAAACAAATGGGCTTCAAGACAGGATGAGCTGCCTTCTAAAAAGATGTCATGAACATGAACTAGGAAACAGAGAGACCTATGTAAATTTCAGAATATCTATAGCTTTGAACTGGACCTTGAAGTGTGAGAAAATTTCAATAAGAACAGAATAATAAGGCTTGAAAATTCTGAGTATGGAAGTTTTGATGATGGAGAAGGAAGGAAAAGAGAATTTTTGGATATTCTCCTGTGACAGAGTATTCAGAAAGGGTAAAAATTAGTATAGGAATCAGATACAAATATGTTTACTGCAGAGCTGTACACAAAGGACTAAGTCAATTGATCTGTGTTGGCTGAAAATACCTTCATAACTGATGTAGCTCTACCATAAATTCATCCTAATTTTGTTCATATCAACTCTGCTATTCACAGGATGTACAGTTTGACTTGACTTAAACAAGCAGGTGGAATTTCTAAGAGCCAATTTAGCATAATCAATATAACTTCTTAAAAAGCAGACATTTACCCGAAGCTTCTCAACAAAAAAACCCTTCATAATGAGAAAAGTACTGTGGATCTCTGGAATATCCTGACAGGGCCAGGATTTGTCTTTGACGCTGTTAATTCAGCTTAAACGATTTCCAATATCTCGATGCCATTAGCCAGTATTTGGCTACCTGCATTGTATTTTCTTTGGGAATTTCACGCAAGAAATTATCTGTTGGTACAGTATTGGTTTCCTGTGTCTGCTATAACAAATCACCACAACGCTGGGGGCTTAAAACAACAGAAATTTATTCTCCCACAGTTCTGGAAGCCCAACATCCAAAATCAAGGTGTCAACAGGTATGTAGTCCATCTGAAGTTTCTAGGGGAGAATCTGTTCCTAACATCTTCCAAACTTTGGTGGCTGCTGGCATTCTTTGTCTTGTGGATATATGTCTCTGCTCTATGTCTTCTATTCTGTGAGTCTCCTTGGTTTATCTCTCAAAACTCCAATTTCTGCTTTCGCAAGGACACCTGTGTTGAAGTTTTCAATTTCAGTGGTATTTGCTCAAATTTTTATTATTTCTTTCCTTTTGCTTACTAGGGCTATAAGTTGCTCTTCTCTTTTTTGAAAGTTACCTAAGATAGAAGCTTAGATTATTGATTTTAGACATTTCTTTGATTCTATTATATTCATTCAGTACTATATATTTCCCTCTAAGTACTGTTTTCACTGCATTCTACACATTTTGATGAGTTGTATTTTCATTTTCATTTAGTTAAAAATATTTAAACATTTCTCAAGATTTCTTTTCTGATCCACTTGTTATTTAGAAGTATGTTGTTTACTTTCCAAATATTTCAGGATTTTTCCAGCTAATTTCGTTATGGTTTTCTAGTTTAATACACTTGTGGTCTTATGATATTTGCTCTTTTAGATTTGTTAAGGTGTGTTTTATGACCCAGAATGTGTTTTATCTTGATAAATGCTCCATGGAAGCTTCAGAAGACTATGTTGGATGAAGTAGTGTATAAATGTCAATTAGACTAAGTTTTTGTTTTTATTGAATGGCACACATGATGTCCTGGGTAAAAGAACTGAGGCAAACAGATCTTTTTTTAAAAGATTTTATTTATTTATTTGACAGAGAGAGAGATCACAAGCAGGCAGAGAGAGAGAGGAGGGAGCAGGCTCCCCGCCGAGCAGAGAGCCCGACGTGGGACTCAATTCAGGACCCTGAGACCACCACCGGAACCGAAGGCAGTGGCCCAAACCACTGAGCCACCCAGGTGTGAGAGTTTATGCTTATCTAGTTAGGAGTAAGGCTATAATTACTGTTTGCTATAGCTGTGGTATCAGAGGCTAGAATTTCCTTTAATGTCCTTGTTTTTATTTTCCTTATTGTCCTGTTTCCCTAGAGCCTTCTCCTTTTTATTTTTATTAACATATATTGTATTATTTGCCCCAGGGGTACAGGTCTGTGAATCATCAGGCTTACACATTTCACAGCACTCACCATAGCACATACCCTACCCACTGTCCATAACCCAGCCACCCTATCCTACCCCCAACTTTTTTTTTTTTAAGATTTTATTTATTTATTTGACAGACAGAGATCACAAGTAGGCAGAGAGGCAGGCAGACAGAGGGGGGAAGCAGGCTCCCTGCTGAGCAGTGATCCCAATGTGGGGCTTCATTCCAGGACCCTGAGATCACGACCTCAGCCGAAGGCAGAGGCTTATCCCACTGAGCCACCCAGATGCTCCTCCCTAGAGTCTCCTTCTTAACTAAAGTCTGAGTCTTGCTGTCCTTTCAGATATAATCTTCTGTTATGTAGGAGAACTGGTGTAGTGGTAAGTTGTGGGGGAGGGCAGTATTTTATAATCCTATGATTAAGTTTCAATGTTTTAGTGAGCCCATTTCCCTGGGCTGTGACTTTTACAAGTATTTCACAGTTAGCCATTTTCATTTAGGCGAGACAGGAAGGCTACAAGGGGCTGGAGTCCAGTAGTTCCCTTCTACCAGGCTATCTTAGGCTCTGATAAAAATAGTTTCCCTTGAGGATAGGCAGTTGTTAAGAAGAATGAAACAATCTGAGCTTATTTAAAAATTATTCCTTTCCTGGGGTGCTTGGGTGGCTCAGTCAGTTAAGTGTCTGACTCTTGATCTTAGCTCAGATCTTGATCTCACAGTTGTGAGTTGAAGCCTTGCTTTGGACTCCATGCTGGGTATGGAGCCTACTTTTAAAAAATGTTATTTTTCCCCTCTCTCTGCCAGAAACATTAAGGGGTTTTTCTCTGATCTTTACTGGGAGAACGTGGTAGAGCTCTTTGAGGTAAAACTCAACAAAGTTGGCAACCTCCTTAAGGCTGGCTCCACAGGAGTTTTTCTCTCTCAAATGTTGCTGCATCTCCAGCAATTATTCCATTATCCTTTGAGCATTCTTAGTAGACTCCAGCAGAAGCTTCTGCTGCAGGTAAACTGAGATTATGTGTTCACTCATTTCCCCAGTTTTCAAGGTAGTTGTTTGCCCTGTGACCTCAGTTCTCCAATGGACCTAAGAAGAGTTGTTGGTTTGATTTTCAGTTGGTTCAGCTTTTTCATTGCTGTTGTAAAAACAAAAGTGATGATCCCAAACTTTTTGCATGCCAGAATGGAAACCATATCATTGAGACCCACTTTTTAAAGATATTATAGAGTGGGCATATTTATCAGGAAAAGTAGTTGTACTTAATAATCCCTAAATTCTCTTCCAGGTCTGAGCTTTTCTTCTAGTTCTAACAAGTTTTGCCTTGTAAATTTTGCCCCATAAAATGGAGTTCAAAGCCATTATGATGTCTTTAATATTAGAGTTCTGAAGCAATATACAAATGGGGTGGGGGAAAGCCTGTATATAAATCATGAAGGTGAGGTCTTAGTTTCAGCTCACCACTTCTGTTGGGTCTAAGAAAAAGCTACCTCATATCTTTGGATTTTAGCTCATTCATTTATGGAATATGGCAGTTGGCTTACATTGCAATTAATGTTAACATTCTGCTATTCCAGAGGATGATTATTTAAAGGATTCATAGCAAAATTGTGCCTAATTTATGACTCACAACCTTGGTTCTCATACATGAAATACTTTATTGGCATTAAGCAAATAGCTATTTAAATGTCAGCAGTTGATCTGGGTACTTTATCTGGCAGCCTTCCATTTTCTAAATGGAAAGGAGAGGTCTTGCTGGTGCTCCCACTTATTTTAGAAATAAGAAATATAGTTCCTGGTGGTTAACAGATCTCCTGAAAACTAGACAAATTGGCCTCAGTTGAGCAAGATGGTTTTTGAATAGCCGATTAACTAAAAGGGGAACAAAAGCTACAGATATTAAATACTGATTTTCAGCAGTTGAGAACTCAAATTATTGAATTTGTCAACAGATTCAGTTGGAACATGAAAAGTTCAATCAGTCAGTGGGTTATTTAGGCTCTCATGCTCCCCAAAGATGGATTTTTTTCCTTCTTCTTTTTCTACTTCACCGATTTGAATATATTTTTGTGTGACTTGAACAAATAGGCTTTCTTTGGTTGCTATGTTGGCACAGAATAATTCTAATACTTGCCTGTATGCAATAAATTTACATGTGTCTGTACTTTCATCTTCTAACCAACTCAGATATCATTTAGCGAATATCTATGGCATGTCAGGTACTATTTTAGAGGAATTGATTTGAGTATCATCAACCTATAGATAGTAAATGAAAACAAGAATATGGATTAAAAAAAAAAAAAAGGCGCCTGGGTGGTTCAGTGGGTTAAGCCTCTGCCTTCGGCTCGGGTCATGATCCCAGGGTCCTGGGATCAAGCCTCGCATGGGGCTCTCTGCTCAGCAGAGAGCCTGCTTCCCCCTCTCTCTCTGCCTGCCTCTCTGCCTACTTGTGATCTCTCTCTGTCAAATAAATAAATAAAAATCTTAAAAAAAAAAAAAAGAATGTGGATGAGCTCTGTCAGAGAATGGGATGATGAGAATCCCCAATACTTAAAGTTTCAGTGGGAGGAAACCACTACTGAAAATAAAAATTTAGGGAAGTAACTATAGAATTAAAAATTTGTCTTCATTTGGGTTCCATAGGAAGCAGACCCCAAGACAAGGTTTAAGTCCAAGGAATTTATATGATGAATGAATGATCCCAGGAAGTCCCAGTAGAGGAGTAAGGAGGTGAGGCAGAGAAGAGAAGGTAGTAAAGGTTGCAAGTTCCTGCTGTGAGTAACTGAAGCTTCGCTTCACTGGAACTCTGCACTGAGAGGCAGTACAGACATGTCTCCTAGAATTGTCTTGGCTGAAGGGTGGAGGAGCTGAAGTATTTGTTCACTAATTGTTGTAAGTCATTGGTTAGGGGAAGTTCTTGGGAGATCTTCATTCCCTGGCATTGCTGACCTATCACATGTGCACCAAAAGCGGGTTCCAGTGGTCACAGAGAACCCTGAGTTCCACAAAAGAGGGTGTGCTGATGGTGGGTATAGGTCTGGGCCATCACGCACAGACTTAAGTGCTTAAGAGCTACAGATGCAGCATTAACAGCACTTGCCAAAGTTTAGTTCCCTGAGACTACCAAAGGGAGAGAGAATTTCTGGAGGAGAAAGTAGTAAATAATCTCAAAAAGACTGACACATCACATAAGTAAAAGGACGGAGAAAGTAATAAGGTGAGGGGAAGGCACTAACAGAAACAGAAAAGATAAAAAAAAAAAAGTGATAGAAAATGAGTATTTGATGGAGCAGGATACAAGAGGAGATGAAATGAGAGGTATGTGCTTATTTATAACTAAAATTCAGAATATATACAAAGACAGGGATTCCTGGGTGGCTCAGTCAGTTAAGTGTCTGCCTTCAGCTCAGGTCAAGATCCCAGGGATCAAATCCTGCATCAGGCTCCCTGCTTGAAGAGGAGCCTGCTTCTCCCTCTCCCTCTGCTGCTCCTCCTGTTTGTGCTCTCTCTCTGACAAATAAATAAAAAAATTTTTTTTTAAAAATCCCTTCATAATATACATAAAGACAAATTAAATATTACAATCAAAAATAAAAATGCCTTTTTGTGACTTAATTCATTTATCAACTTATTCAGGAGACTCTCCTTGAACTGCCAAGTCTGGCTTCAGTGTCACTTTTTCTTCTTTCCAGCGCCCCCTTTGCTCATTTTTATGATGGGATTTACCACTCAGACTCCAAGTTATTTATTTGCTGCTTATGCAGGGATGGTATCAGGCACAGAGAGAAGTTAGAGCTCCATTTGGTTCATTTGAGCTATAAAGCATTGAATTACTTTGTGCCCAGCAATCTTAGGACACCTGAATAGAAACTAAACCAGCATCCTGGGGGATATAAACCCGGTCACACAGTGTCCATCTCAAACTGAGGTTAGTCACGTCCTTGATGTTCTCTCCTGACATACCGATGAGCTGCACTGCAGCCCAGCATCAGAATACAGGGTGACTTCTTTGGAGCAATTACATTTTTCCTAAGCAGGCTCTAGATGGAGATATTCATCTATTGTTCTTTTGTTTTCTCAGCAGTTGGGGTGAACAGTATACTCGACAACTAAAAAAAAGTAAATTAAAATTATTCCTCATTTTTAAGTCTCTCAAAGACTTGTAGAAATGATTTAGAATATTATTTAAGGCAGATAAGATATGAAAAATATTTTTGCATTGCTAATCTGGATAATTTATTAAAGTGGGACACTGCTGCATGTTACCTCTTTCTATCTACGGACATTTTCTAAAGAAGATACAGATCAATTGCCTTTTTATATGAAATAGATTTAATCTGAAATACAAAGGAGTTAAAAAACATTTCAATATATTCTTTAAAATCTGCATTTTGTAAACAATGGTGGAGAGTACCAAAGTCAATTCACAATAGAAAATAAAAGACCAAATTTGCAAATCTTTTGCATGGATTTTAACCTTTAGGTAAGGTTTAAGAAGTTAGTATTGTTATTGCTATTGTTATTGAGTAATCACACGCCTCGCCTCAGTTCTTTGGGGGAAATGGGTTACTTGGTACCCTGCAGAACGTGTTTCAAGCAGGAGAGGAAAAGAAAAGGGAAATTAGTATGGAGTGAGGAGCGACACAGGTTGATGGAAGGAGAAGGTAACCAACTCCTCACACTACTGGGAGAACATTAACCTCGCTGAGCTTCTGCTTTCTCTGTGTCAGACAGGAACATTTCTTCCTGCTGTGCTTATCTTGTAGACTGATTAAGGTAAGAGAGGAAAAGAGTAAGTGGTTGTGAGGGGGAGGTGGAGGGGTTAGGGGCGAGGGGTGGAGGGTAGGGGGGGAGGTCAGGGCCAGCCGGCAGCAGGACATGACACGGCCCAGTGACTGCTTCTTCTGCTGGTGGTGGGGCGGACCTAGGCTTGAAGCTGAGCTTGAGTAACACAACTGTGAAAGAGATATACATACCTAGTACTGGGGTCTCCCATCCTGCTAACAGTTTGCATAACTGTGATGTGACTATGGGTTTATCATGGAAACTACTAGAAATTTTCTGACCACTATTTTGAGTGAAGAAAGAAGCCACTGAAATTTATATAAACCATGAGTTGCTTTTTGGGGTCACTCTGTGGAAGGACTTGTACCAGCAGGGACTCCGAAGTTCCAGAGCCCTTTGCTACTCCTTGCAAAGCTATGGCTTTCATCCTCTCAGTGGGCTTTTACTTGTGTTTTCAATCTGTGCAGGAACTCCAGCTCCCCTCTTCCCCCTCCTGCTTCCCAGCAGGGGATATTGAAGAGCAGCTATACAGCTCTCCCCAAACGTGAGACACCTGCTCCTGTGTTCACCCCTAGCAAGAAAACTCTGCTCTGGGTCTTAGATACACATCTCAACCTTAGCCAAGGAAACATGGAAGGCTTTCCTGGATCTGCTCGCAAACGAAAGACACACTTCCAAGAAGGTTAAGATGTACTCTCAGCTCCAAAAAGGCAGGCATATCTCAGAGTTGAGCATGCCAAAGCCAGTATTTAAGACAGCTACTTTAGGAATGTTAGCAGAATGATTCAGGACCTATCACTTAAACCAAGATCAAGCAGCGGCACAGGCAAAGTGCAATGCCTAGCCCAGCCCTCCCCCGAACTAGGTCAAGATTTCACAGAACACTCCAGAGCAATTCTTCAGCAACACAAGGATAAGTCTTATAAATTTTTCTATAAGATGTCAGTTCTCTGAGAACATAAGATTAACTGGCTTCTGAGCCATGGAGAGGGGTTGCATTCTTACCTCAAAGTGGGAGCACAAAGAAAGCAGAAAGGAAAAGACAATGTAATTTGAAATTAAATAATTCCATCAGTGACCTATAATGATTTGTCTTTTTGTTCTTTTATCTTTTCTTTTTTTCCCTCTTTTCCTTCTTTTGCATTGTGAAATAGAGAAGGCATATACAATTACGAAATGCAGGGTAAAGTGTGAGGCTCACTTTTAGATTTCAAGAATCATGTGAGATTTCGGGTGTTTGGTGGGGGTGTCAGTTACACTGAAGACTGCCTACCACCGAAGTAAAATCCATTACAGACTTTTTACCAGCTTGTTACAAAAAAGATGGCATTAATGTATAATGAGCCCTAAGTTAAATCATGATTTCAATTAATATGAACTGAATTAGTTGATAATCAATGTAATAATTGTAGATAGATTAGAACTGTAACTTCTGGGCCTTTACTGGTTCTCAGACTGGTTTAAGGAAATCTCATCCAACAGAGTATTGCCACCCAGCACACTTAACCGCCTTGTGATTTAATGCTTTAGTGACTAGAAGCTTTGGACAATGTCATGTGCTATGCCAGGGGATTAGCCAACCTGAGACTTTCCAAGGAGCATTTGCCGTGGACAGTCCCTCATGGACCAATCTGGACTTCAGTTCTGCAGTTTCAGAAGATGGATTTTACCAGCACGCTTAACACTAGGAATGAATGAGCTCAATAACTAGAATTAAGAGACTCATGTAAATGAACCTGCTGCGATAGTAAATTTACAGAGAGACTGGATAAACACACAAAAATGATTGAGACAGTGTTGTGAAAGATGTTACATAACAGGAGGCATTATAGCAGCCTTTGAATATAAACAAGAATATCCAGAATGGATGCAGCCTAGAAGCAGAAGCTCAGTTCCTGGAAATAAGAAAGTTGTGGCTCTAACGCCTTGATCCATTTTCCTGATCTTGAAAATCCAGCTGACTTTTCTGTCCCTTTGTTACATAATCTGCAAAAGTGGGCTGTCGGAGAAGCAGCAAAGGTGAAGTTGTCTGTAAGTACAACACGCTAAGATAATTAGCCACAGGAGACTGTTTTCTTCAAAGAAGTTCAAGTTTCCTGAAACTCTGGTTGGTGAGATTATTTTCATGCTTTTCAAGTTGGCATTTGAACTTTCAAATGAAAAAAAAATGTTCTTATTTTTACACAGCTAGAGGTGTGACAGAATTTTATTTCTGCCTCTCCTGGGTTGACTCGAAGTCACAACAAGAAGCAGCAGAGTTGAATGCTGCCAAATGGTGTATTATTCAAATGTAGTCGGGTACTCCCCCAAGCCCTGACACCCCCACTATTTTACTGGGAGGGGATACACACAGTAGTAATTATAATACTATTGATCTTGGACAAGCAGGCAGACACACACTCCTACATATTCATTACATCATTACATTACTGCCCAGCACACTTAGTCTTTGCTTTTCTTATCACTGTGAATGATAAGTTGAACATTACCTCCCCCCCACCATCTGCTAGATGTGGACTGACCCCATCACACATTCATGGCCTACTGGCTCCATTTGTGGCCCAAAGGTCTCAGGGCACATGCTGAGTTTTCTTTCTTCATGTTATGTGACATCATCTCTATGTTTATCTTCCCGTGGTCTTGTTTTCTATCATCGTTTTTGTTTCAGTGAACATTTTTTGACTCAAGGATAGGCATGTGGTCACACTGGAAGTTTCGTAAAGTGCCAAGACAAATATGAATGACATTAAAAGTAGTGTCTGTGTGTGTGTGTGTGTGTGTGTGTGTGTGTGTTTTACCATGGTTCAAAGCAAGAGAGCATAATCAAGGAACTGTTTTAGGAAGAAAATGGTCAAAATTAGCCTTTAAGTAGTCACTGAGGAAAATTCTTCAAATAGCATCTAATCAGAGGGAGTGACCAACAATAAAATAGAATCTAGAAGAGAGAATGGCCAGAGACATGACATGATTCCAAGTATATGCTGCCCAGAATGTATCTCCATGGGGGCCTGTGCTTTGGCTTTCTAATGAAGATTCACTTAGCCATTGCATTTCCAGGACAATATTCTTGTCCCATTGCTGCGTAACGGTAAATATGGGTTCTGACTCTAATTTCAGGGGAGAGTGAGGGATTTTCTCACCACCAAGCAATTCTCAGATACCAGCTGGGTGCCCTAAAATTCAACTTAATTCTGATGCTATCTCCCTAGGGATAACATCAGATCCCACGGATTAAGGGCTCAATCCCACAAGACTGTCCTCCACTTCGGATGCTAATGGCACGCACAGGTTGTTACCTGGGCTTCTGACCTGCCAATTACTGATTGGTGGTTTCCTCAACTCCTTCCTTGGGTTGATTATTTCTCACAGAACTCAGGAAGCCCATTTCCTCACTAGATTACTGGTTTATTACGAAGCATATTAAAAGATATGAATGAACAGCCAGATGAAGAGATACATAAGTGAGGTCCTGAACAAAAGAGCTTCTGTCCTTATGGAGTTTGGGGCCTGGCACTGTGGCACATGAAAGTGTTCTAGTTCACCAATCTGGAAGCTCTCTAAACCCTCTCTCTCTCAATCTGTTTTTTTTGTGTGTGTGTGTTTTAAATTATGAAGGCTTCACCCAAGCATGGTTGATTAAATCATTGACTACTGTGACCTATTCCACCCCCAGTCCCTTTCTCTTCCCCAGAAATCAGGGGCTGGGACTGAAAGAAGTTCCATCCCTCTGTTCATCGTTGGTTCCCCTGGCAACCAGCCTTAGGAGCTTTCCAAAAGTCATATCATTAACATAAACTCAGTTGTGGTAGGAAGCACTTATTATGAATAAAAAGACACCCATTTCACCTTTATGGCTCTGAAGGGATTTCAAGAACTGAGGACAAGAGACCAAACATTATAACAAAAGATGCTCCCAATTGTTCCTTATCTCTTAGAAAATTCCAAGGGTTTGGGAAGCTGTGATCTAGGAAGCATGGATGAAAACCAAATGTATATATATTTTAGTACAGATCATAATATCATAGGATAGTTACTTGTAGAATATTATGGTAAAGAACATAGATTTATAATCAGACCCATATTCAAACATGCCACAAAAAGTGGTAACTGTGTGACCTTGATAAATCCTTTTATTCCTCAGCATGGATTCTGTGGAGCAGCAGATCCCCCTTCAGGACTGCAGCACCAAATCCCCTAGCTGAGACCATTAGTGGCTGGTGGCTTTGAGTCCCTCCCCAAGTCGGCTCTCAGAGTTTCCTAGGGGATCCTTGAGGTCTTTGTTGAGACTAGTTCCAGTTCACCTTCCTCTGTCCACTCCTCCGCAGGTGGCTCTCCCCAGTCAAATCCCTGAATGTAAGAATCTGTCCCTGAGTCCATTTCTCCCAGGACATACTTGCAACCCTCTCTGAGTATCTGTTTCCTTACAACAGTATAGACCACTTCACAGTTTTGTGGAGAAGAAAGAACATGCCATTATTTTTTCTGTATCATACTAGAGGCAGGCTCTGCTGTCCTTTCAAGTTTCTCTTGCTGCTACCACCTTCCCTTTTCCTTCTTACACCACTAAGCTCTGAGAATAGCTATTTTGTGTCTGCCATGATTTTTCCTTTCGAGGCACTATTCTTGGCTTGCTATAAGCTTTTCTTTCTTTCTTTTTTTTTTTTTAATTTTCCTGTTTAAAACTCTGGTTTCTTCATGTGAAATAAGGCCTAAAATTAAGTCCCAATATTATGTGTTCCTTGGCATCTGGGACAAGGCAGGAGTACCTCAAATGACCTAATCACAAGTTCATGTCCTCACTCTCACTCTGCTCCCAGGAATAAGATTTCCTAGGAAACTTCTCTCCTTATGATGGGGACAAGCTATATTTCCTGATTATCCTTGAGTACCAGCTTTGGTTCCTTGACAATCTATGGAACTATTCAAGATTAAATTTTTTTTTTTAAATTTATTTGAGAGAGAGACAGTGAGAGAGCATGAGAGGTGAGAAAGTCAGAGGGAGAAGCCAACTCCCCGTGGAGCTGGGAGCCTGATGTGGGACTCGATCCTGGGACTTCTGGATCATAACTTGAGCTGAAGGCGTTGCTTAACTAACTGAGCCACCCAGGAGCCCCTATGGAACTATTCAAATGAGCCAACCATATCCTCCGTGGAAACCAGAAGTTAGCCAACTGCCTGATACCGCAAAGCCTGGCTCCCACCACCACTGACTGTTCACTCTGCTCCTCATTGTAAAGAAGCGTCATCCAACATGGTGTGTGGTGTCCTTCTCTTCCAGGCTGCAAGTATATGTGAAGGACAAATTGCAGTCAGTCTCATTTGTCCAATGTCAGTTGTTGTGGATTTGTCATTCCCACAACCCCGAGGCAAGAAACCATTTCTCACCAATAGGTAAAGACACGACTGAAACATTTCACTAAAAGAAAAGGGCCCTTTTTCAATGGCTCACTTCACTGTAATGAGCTTTCTTGTCTGAGATAAGAATTGTAAACAAGGCTCTAGTCAGTTTAGGGTGTAGGGGCTGAGGGCAGGCTGCCCCAAAATGTGTCACTTTGGTGTATTATTTTAAATTAAAAGTTACTTAAAATTAACAGCCAGTGCAAAAAAGAACACCCTGACCTCCCTTTGTCTCCAGAAATCAGGAAGTGAATCTCCCACCTGAAAGGTAGCCTTCCTGCACCAGGAACTAAAGACATACTGTTATCAATAGAGATAAGGAATTCAGAGAAGAGAAGGCTGTATTAAGAATCCTGTTACTTTTTACTAATTCAACCTCAGCTCAAATCCTGTTTAGAAGTCCTTACTAATTAAACACCTGAACATAAGTTTTCATGGTCCTGTCAATTCCTCACAGATTTATTATCTTTTTGTCTAAAAAGTATAAAAACTGCCTACCATCATTTCTTTGGGTCTCAATTTTATTATTGGTCCTCTGTGCACATGTGATTCAGTTTTATTTTTTTCTCCTGTTTATCTGTCTTGTGTCAATTTAATTCTTAGGCCAGCTAGAAGAATCTTGCAGGGAAGAGGAAAACAGATGTCTATATATGCAATCACACAGGTGTCAACCACTGGCATCTTATTTTAACAATTATTCCGTTGGTTACTTCTGCAATTCTTTAGCCACCCAGTCCCATAAATTCCCTCTCTACCATGTCCCTAGATATTATTGTCCATGTCCACATTAGAATTTTGAATGCCTAAAGCCTGCTTTGAGAAACTGAGATTGGTTCAGAGTCTCAGTTGAAAGATGCAGGTACAACCCCCAGGGAAGATGGTGGAATAGGAGGATCCTAGGTTCACTTTGTCCCAAAGACACAATTATATAACACTGATATCAGTCTTAGTAACCCAGAAAATGGCATGGAAACTGGCAGAACTGAATCTCCACTGCTAAATGTAGAGAAGAGGCCACATAGGAGAGGGTAGGAAGGGCAGAGACTCTGTCAGGAGCCGAATAGATCCAGGCCATCCATCAGGGGGAGGAATTCATGGTACAGAGAGGGAAGAGAAGCAGAGCCCCACACCAGGCACCACAGGCTTTGGGGACCCACAATGGGAAGACAAATCTCTGTAACCTTTGGTGTTGAAAACCAGAGAAGACCGGTTTTGTAAGTTTTTTTGTTTTTTTTTTTTTTAAATCAGTGGGGCTTAACACCTGGAACTTTTAAAGTCAGAGGAGAAGAGAGTTGGGGTAAATTGGATAGGGAGGTGAACCACGAGAGACTATGGACTCTGAAAAACAATCTGAGAGGTTTGAAGTGGCGGGGGGTGGGAGGTTGGGGTACCAGGTGGTGGGTATTATAGAGGGCACGGCTTGCATGGAGCACTGGGTGTGGTGAAAAAATAATGAATACTGTTTTTCTAAAAATAAATAAATTGGGAAAAAAAAAGTCAGTAGGCTTGGCTCTGGGAGATCTGGTGGATGATGGGAAACTGAGTTTCTGCCCTTAGAGATAGCAGAACAAAAAGCCTTGCTGATATATAGCACAGAAGAGGCAATTTGAAAAATATCCATGGTATACAGGAAGGAGATTTATTTAATAACCTCAGCATGTGCTGGAGGGATAGGGATCTTTGGGAGAATTCTCCAAGAGCAAAAGAGCTTGTGGGCACCTTTCCTTCCCTTCACCCCCAGGCTAGGTAAACTGACACCTGTGGGAACTAGCACAGCATTTGAACCCTCTCCTCCTAGCTAGTAATAGTGCACCCAGCCCTTGAGTGCTTCTGCAGAGCTGCCTCCTCCAACCCTGCTGGTCTCAGCAGGAGTTTTCTCAGGCAGCTGCAGGGCTCCTCCTGCAGCAGACCAGCACAGATTTTGTTGGCCTCATGTGCCCCCCCCCTCATTCTCCTGTGGATACACCCTCCAACATGCCCTTGAAAGGAGTCCATACAAAGTGTGCCATGAGCCTGGCAGTGTGTAAGCAGCCCTGATAGGGGCCAGCACCACTCCAAAGTGACTCATGCCCAGGGAGAAGGGAAGATAACCACACACAAGCCAGTACCAAGGCAGCCCCAGTGGTAGGCTGGGGGCAGGCACTGGGATTGACTGCAGGCTCTGCCCACCAAAGAAAGATTGTCAGGGGACCACACAGGGAGAGTACCCTGCAGTTCTGTGCTACTGAACTCTGGAAAAGGCATGGTCTGACTCTCCTCAAATCCAAGGTGGCCCCAGACTGGCCCACTACAACACAGAGACAAAAGCCTGCCCCAAATAGGACCACTGTAGATGACTGGACTGAAGGCAGAAGTGGCTCAGCCACAACAGTAGAGGGCATGCAAAATACATAGGAGATATCTCTCTAGTGCCAGGTTAGTGAATAGAAGATAGCTCACCAGAACAGAACCATTCACTAGTACCTGTCACTTCAGGGTACTACAGAAATCATCTTCATAAAGCCACTACTTTCAAGAGCTGACTTCCCTAAAACTTAGAAACAGATACAAAGAGTTAGACAAAATGATACAGAGGAATATGTTCCAAATGAAAGAATAGGACAAAAACCACAGCAAGAGAGCTAAATGAAATGGAGATAAGTAATACGCCTGACAGAGAGTTTAAAGCAATGGTCATAGAGATACTCAATGGACTTTAGAAGAGAGTGGACAACCTCACTGTGACCATCAACAAATAGAATACAAAAAAGAACCAAGCAGAGATAAAGAACATAATAACTTAATTTAGAAATACACTAGGTGGAATAAATAGTAGATAAGAGAAAGCAGAAGAATGGATTAACAACTCAGAGGACAAAGCAAGGAAAGCAATCAAGCCGAACAGGGGAGAGAAAACTGAACATTAATGAAAGAAAATAGATTCAGGGAAATCAGTGATACCATCAAGTGTAGTAACATTCACATTATGGGGGTCCCAGAAGAAGAAGACAGAAAAGGGGGCAGAAAATTAATTTGAAGAAATATAGCTAAAAATGTCTCAAATCTGGGGAAGAAACAGAAATCCAGACCAAAGAGGCACAGAGACCTCCAACAAAATCAACATAAGGAGGCCCATACCAAAACACATAATAATTAAAATGGCACATCAAAAAATGGGCAGAAGATATGAACAGACACTTCTCCAATCAAGACATACAAATGGCTATCAGACACATGAAAAAATGTTCATCATCATTAGCCCTCAGGGAGATTCAAATTAAAACCACATTGAGATATCACCTTACACCAGTTAGAATGGCCAAAATTAACAAAACGGGAAACAACATGTGTTGGAGAGGATGTGGAGAAAGGGGAACCCTCTTACACTTTTGGTGGGAATGCAAGTTGGTACAGCCTCTTTGGAGAACAGTGTGGAGATTCCTCAAGAAATTAAAAATAGAGCTTCCCTATGACCCTGCCATTGCACTCCTGGGTATTTACCCCAAAGATACAGATGTCGTGAAAAGAAGGGCCATCTGTACCCCAATGTTTATAGCAGCAATGGCCACAGTCGCCAAACTATGGAAAGAACCAAGATGCCCTTCAACGGATGAATGGATAAGGAAGATGTGGTCCATATACACTATGGAATATTATGCCTCCATCAGAAAGGATGAATACCCAACTTTTGTAGCAATATGGACGGGACTGGAAGAGATTATGCTGAGTGAAAGAAGTCAAGCAGAGAGAGTTAATTATCATATGGTTTCACTTATTTGTGGAGCATAACAAATAGCATGGAGGACAAGGGGTGTTAGAGAGGAGTAGGGAATTTGGGTAAATTGGAAGGGGAGGTGAACCATGAGAGACTATGGACTCTGAAAAACAATCTGAGGGGTTTGAAGTGGCCGGGGGGTGGGAGGTTGGGGTACCAGATGGTGGGTATTATAGAGGGCACGGCTTGCATGGAGCACTGAGTGTGGTGAAAAAATAATGAATACTGTTTTTCTGAAAATAAATAAATAAATAAATAATAAAAAAAATGGCAAAAAGTAGTGACAAACAGAGAATTTCAAAAACAGCAAGAAGAATACAGTTACTAAAAAGGGAAACCCCTTAAGCTATCAGTAAGTAGATTTTTCTGCAGTCCAGAACAGAGTAGGATGATATATTCAAAATGCTGAAAGAAAAAAACCCCTGCAGCAAAGAATACTCTACCCAGCAAGGCTGTCATTCAGAACAGAAGGAGAGATAAAGAATTTCCCAGACAAAAAAAAAAAAAAGTTAGAGGAATTCATCATCACTAAACCATCCTTACAAGAAATGTTAAAGGGGACTCTTTGAGTGGAAAGGGAAGACCATAAGCAGGAGTAAGAAAAGTAGGAAGCATTAAAATTAAGTATATTTATAAAAACCCATCAAGGGACTCACAAAATAAAAGGATGTAAAGTGTGATAACATATACCTAAACCCTGGGTGGAAGAAGAGTGAGTATTTGGTGCTTTTAGAATGGGTTCAAACTTAGGCAACCATCAACTTAATATAGACTGCTATATGCATAAGCAGTTATATATAAACTTAATGATACATACAAGTAAAAAACCAGTAATAGACATGCAAAGAATAAAAAGAAAGGAATCCAGGTATATCACCTAAAAACAAACAAAACAAAACAAAACAAAAAAACAGCAAACCATGAGAGAAGAGAGCAAGCCAAGAAAGGAACAGAGGAACTACAAAAACAACTGTAAAACAGGTAACAAAATGGCAAAAAGTAAAAGCCTATGAATAATAACTTTGAATGTAAATGGACTAAATGCTCTGATCAAAATACATAGGATGATGGAATGGATAAAAAAGAAAGACCCATCTGTATTCTGCCAACAAGAGACTCATTTTAGACCTAAAAGACATATGCAAATTGTGAAGGAAGGAATGGGAAAGCATTTAACAGGCAAATGGAAGTGAAAAGAAAGCTGAGGTAGCAATACTTCTATCAGACAAAATAGACTTTAAAACAAAGTCTGTAACAAGAGACAAAGAAGGACACTATCTAAGCATAAAGGGAACAATCCAACAAGACACAACAATTGCAAATACTTATGCACTCAATATGGTAGCAGCCAAATATGTAAAGCAGCTAATAACAAATATAAAGGAAGTAATTGATAGTAATACAATAATAGTAGGGAACTTTAACATACCACTTACATTAAAGGATAGATTATCTAAACAGAAAATCAGCAAGGAAACGGTGGCTGTGAATTACACATTGGCCAGATGGATCTAACAAATATATCTAGAATTTTTCATCTTAAAACAATGGAGCACACATTCTTTTCAAGTATGCAGGAAACATTCTCCAGAATAGTACACATATTAGTTCACAAAATAAGTCTCAACAAATTAAAAAAGATCAAAGTCATTCCATGCATCTTTTTCTAATTACAATACTATTAACTAGAAATCAACCACAAAAAAAAATCTGGATAGAGCTCACATACATGGAAGTTAAATAACATGCTACTAAATAAAAGCAGGCCAACCAAGAAATCAAAGAGGAAATAAAAAAATACATGGAGACAAAAGAAAATGAAAATGCAATGGTCCAGAATCTTTGGGATGCAGCAAAAGCTGTTTTAAGAGGAAGTTTATACTTATGCAGGCCTATCTCAAGAAGCTAAAAAACACTCAAATAAACAATCTAATCTTACACTTATAGGAACTAGAAAAAGAAAAACAAAAGAAATCCAAAACCCGTAGAAGGAGGGAAATAATAAAGATTAGAGCACAAATAAAGAATATAGAAATTGAAAAAACAATAGAACATAGCAATGAAACCAGGAGCTGGTTCTTTGAAAAGATCTATCAAATTAATAAACCATTAGCCAAACTCACTATGAAAAATTATACGTCAACAAACTAGACAACCTAGAAGAAATGGGAAAATTCCTAGAAACATTTAACCCCCCAAAACTAAATCAAGAAGAAATTGAAAATTTGAACAGACCAATCATCAGTAATGGTATTGAGTCAGTAATCAAAAAACTCCCAAGAAACAAATGTCTAGGACTAGATGGCATCCCAGGTGAATTCTACCAAACATTTAAAGAAGAGCTAATACCTATTCTTCTCAAGCTAGTCCAAAAAACAGAAGGGAGGTACAACTCCCAAATTCTTTCTATGAGGCGTCATTACCCTAAAACTCAAACCCGAAAAAGACACCACAAAAAGAGAGAAGTAGAGGCCAATATCTCTGATGAAGATAGATGTAAAAGTCCTCAACAAAATAGCAGCAAACCAAATCCAACAATACATTAAAAAAAAAAAAATCATTCACCACTATCAAGTGGGATTGCAAGAGGTGGTTTAAAATTCCCAAATCAATGAACACAATACAGTCACAACAATAAGAGAAAGGACACACAAAAAAAAGATCATTTCAATAGATGTAGAAAAAGCATTTGACAAAGTACAACATCCAGTCATGATAAAAACTCTCAATAAAGTAGGCTTAGAGTGAACATACCTCAACAGAATAAAGGCCATATATGAAAAACCCACAGCTAACATTATACTCAATGGTCAAAAACTGAGAGCTTTCCCCCTAAGCTCAGCAACAAGGAAAGGATGTCCACTCATACCAATTTTTTTTCATACCACTTTTATTCAATATATTACTGGAAGTCCTAGCCACAGCAATCAGACAACAAAAAGAAATAAAGGGCATCCACACTGGTAAGGAATAAGTAAAACTATCACTATTTGCAGACGACATGATACTATATACAGAAAAACCTAAAGACCCACCAAAAAACTATCAGAACCAATAAATAAGTTCAGTAAAGTCACAGGATACAAAAACAATAGAGGAATCAATTGCACTTCTATATACTAATAATGAAGTAACAGAAAGAGAAATTAAGAAAACAGTCCCATTTATAATTGTACAAAAATAATAAAATACCTAGGAATAAACTTAACCAGGGAGGTGAAAGACTTGTACTTGAAAACTATAGAACACTGATGACAGAACTGAAGATGACACAAACAAGTGGAAAGACATTCCAAGCTCATGAACTGGGAGAATAAATATTATCAAAATGGACATACTACCCAAAGCAATTTACAGATTTAATGCAATCCTTATCAAAATATCAACAGTATTTTTTTTCTTTTTAAGATTTTATTTTTTTTTCAATTTATTTATTTTCAGAAAAACATTATTCATTATTTTTTCACCACACCCAGTGCTCCATGCAAGCCGTGCCCTCTATAATACCCACCACCTGGTACCCCAACCTCCCACCACCCCCCGCCACTTCAAACAGTATTTTTCACAGAACAAATAATCCTAAAATTCGATGGGACCACAAAAGACCCTGAATACCTAAAGCAATCTTGAAAAAGAAGGACAAAACTGGAGTTATCATAATCCCAGATTTCAAAATATACCTCAAAACTGTAGTAAACAAAACAGCATGGAACTGGCACAAAAATAAACACAGAGATCAAAAAAGTAGACCAGAGATCCCAGAAATAAGCCCATGATTATATGGGCAATTAATCTTTGACAACAGAGCCAAGAATACCTAATGAGGAAAAGACAGTCTCCTCAACAAATGGTGTTGGGAAAACTGGACCACTCTCTTACACCATACACAAAAACTCAAAATATTTTAAGGACCTAAATATAAGACCTAAAACCACAAGTATCCTAGAATAGAGCATAGGCAGTAATTTCTCTGATGTAGAGATTTTTTGCTATGGCAAAAAATTTCTCTGATGTAGAGATTTGTTGCTATGGCAACATTTTTCTAGATATGTCTCTGGGGGAAGGGAAGAAATAAATTACTTAGACTACATCAAAAGAAAAATCTTCTTTACAGCAAAGGAAACAATCAACAAACTAAAAGACAATCTATTGAATGGAATAAGATACTTGCAAATGACATATCCGATAAAGGGTTAGTATACAAAATATATAAGGAACTTATACAACTCTACACCAAAAAATAAAATAATCCAATTAAAAAATGGGCAGAATACATTAACAGACATTTCTTCAAAGGATGGTCAAGAGACACATGGAAAGATGCTCAACACCACTCATTATCAGGGAAATGAAAATTAAAACCACAATGAGATATTGCCTTGCACCTGTCAGAATGGCTAAAATAAAAAAACCCGAAAAATAACAAGTGTTGGTAAGGATGTGGAGAAAGAGGAACCCAATGCAAACTGGCACAGTCACTGGGGAAAACAGTATGGAGGCTGCTCAAAAAACTAAATATAGAATTACCATATGACCCAAGAACTCCGCTACTGGATATTTACCAGAAGAATATGAAAACACTAATTCAAAAGATATGTGCACCTCTATGTTTATTGCAGCAGTATTTACAATAACCAAATTATGGAAGCAACCCAAGTATTCCTTGGTAGACAGATGGACAAAGGAAAGTGGTATATACACACAATGGAAAATTACTCAGCCTTAGAAATGAATGAAATCTTGCATCTGCAACAACATGGATGGATCTAGTGGGTAAATGCTGAATGAAATAAGTCAGAGAGAGACAGGTATCATATGATTTCACTGTGCATAGAATTTAAGGACCAAAAAGGAAAATAAAGAAAATAGAGACAAACCGAAAAACCAGACTCTTAATTATAATGAACAAACTGATGGTTACCGGAGGCATTAAGAGTACACTTATTTTGATGAGTGCTGAGTAATGTATAGAATTGAATCATTATATTGCACATCTGAAACTAATATAACACTGCAGGTTCATTATGCTGGGGTTAAAAAAAAGAGAGGTACAATGAATTTTTGTATCTCAGTCATCAAAATATACTCCTAGCTGTCAAACTCAACTTTTATCTAAGGCTTTACTCTTTCTATATCTCTCACCCATTTGCATTTTTCACTTACCCTCTTTGAGGTGATTACTTTCAAATATCTCTCTATTTTCCTTCACTCCTGAGGGGCAATTTCATATTTTCAACTACCACAAGGATAATTCAGATGGCTGCCCTATCACCAAATCCTGTTCTACATTTTAAAAGAATTTATGTTTCCTTCAACACAAATTTTCTCCTACAGTTGACTGATTCCTAATAGTCTATTTTTTCCACCTACATTTCTTAGTCTCTGTTGCAGGTGGACCAAGCCTATAGGCATATACTAAGACTAGCTGTGCACCGAAATAACCCTAGAAGTCATGCACCATCCAAAGGAGGCAGCCCCATGCCGTGGCACATTGTTTGCACACAGAGATGTGAATGTATTGTGCCTCATGTGATTTTTTTTTCTTTTTTTCTTTTTTTTTTTTTTTAAGATTTTATTTATTTATTTGACAGACAGAGATCATAAGTAGGCAGAGAGGCAGGCAGAGAGAGAGAGAGAGAGGAGGAAGCAGGCTCCCTGCTGAGCAGAGAGCCCAATGTGGGGCTCGATCCCAGGACCCTGGGATCATGACCTGAGCTAAAGGCAGAGGCTTTAACCCACTGAGCCACCCAGGTGCCCCGCCTCATGTGATTTTTTTAGGTGAATCCAGAAATCCAGATTTTCATGTGAAATTTTTCAATTTTCAAACATTGGTTCAAATTTATTCATCACTATTTGGGCCACAAAAAATGTCTGTGGGCTATATTCTGCTGATGGGACATTTGTTTGCAATCTGGAACTGTATGATCGCTAAGTCTTTGTCAGCACACAGCACCACATCCATTAGGCAGATGTTCACACATTGGTCCATAATAATATTATGGAAGTATCTATTTCATTGCATCATAACCCTGCTTTAAAAACAAAAATTAAAACAGATAAACAAAAATCCTAGGGCTGCCTGGACTTTAAACCTCATACTACCCACTCTAAGCAAACTCATCTTCACAGAAATGTGCCATGTTCATTTACTTGTGTTTGTATATCTTTTCTACTGTGCTGGCTACCATGTGATCATCTATGCCCCTGCTGCTTAGCCAAATCATATCAGTCTTTAAGGGTCACCCAACTCATTCAAAGCAACCTTCCTGGATCAGCAGAGTCATCACTGGGCCACTTTTATTTTGACTCCCTGATGCATTTATAGCTGAGAGCACATTAAGTTGCCTTTAAATACATTATCATATATTAGCAGTACTATTCCAAGTACATTAGCACTCTCTCTTAAACCAGAATGAAAGCTGGAACAGTTCTTGAACCATGCCATTTTTATATTTCTCAAAGTGCTCAGTACTATTCTTCAGCATTATGTGACAAATTTTCCTGTGTCACTCAGACTGCTAGTGCATAGGACAATACTCCACTACAAATGCAGCTGGTAACACCTTTAGAGAAGATGGGTGAGGATGTTTTAACTTGAAAGCAGTCCATGTCTAGTAGAAGGTAAAAGAGGGCAGAGAAAGAGAGTAAGCAGAGGGACATCTAGCACATCGTTTTTTTTGTTTGTTTGTTTATTTTGTTTTTTTTTTTAATTTTTAAAAATTTTATTTATTTATTTGACAGACAGAGATCACAAGTAGGCAAGTAGGCAGAGAGGCAGGCAGAGAGAGATAGAGGAAAGCAGGCTCCCCACTGAGCAGAGAGCCCAATGCGGGGCTCGATCCCAGGACCCTGAGATCATGACCCAAGCTGAAGACAGAGGCTAAACCCACTGAGCCACCCAGGTGCCCCTATCATAGCACATCTTAGCATAACTACTTACTTACTATACAAAAAGGCAAGGAGAAAAAGGGCATGATTGTTTAACAGAGAATTTGAATTCCAAATAAATTATCTTACAAAAAAATCAAACTTGCTTTTTCAAACATTTTTGAACTGGTGAAAGAGAAAAAAAAATCACATTGCAAAGAAAAATCTGTAGGCTTAAATAGCAAGTTAAGACCACTATATTCATAAAATAAATAAATGCTTCAAATATTTTACACAAATTCAAATTTTTCAAAAAACAGGTCAAATGTTTACCATATGTTTGTTTCGGCAACTGAAATACCATTTATCAAACTGACATTACACTGGACTGCACTTCCTATCCTACAAACAGTACAGGTGCATCACTGAGGCTGATATGCACATGTGCGTATTACATACGTGTGAAATCTCTGACACCGCGGGGCATACTATTTCCATAAGTAGTTTAACTCTCTAAAAGCCCCTTGGACTATCTTGAATCAAATGGCAAAGAATTAGTGAAGGCAAGTGCTTTGACATTTGGCCAAAGAATTTGAAAATGCAAAAATTTGTAATGGTTTTGGGATTAAAGAGGATTGAACATTAGAAAAAATTCAATATTCCTTACAAAATACCTGGATATGGAGAGTATATGCAACACACTCATGTCAAAGAGTATAAGAGGAAGGTGTATTACAGAACTCTGGCTTCATTAGTTCTGTACCTATTGTTTTATTCTAAGTTTTATCTAAACTTGGATGGAAAGTCTATCAAATAATATGGGTTTTTTTCCCACTTCTAATAACTAGCTTTAAGAAGAAGTACAGTGCAAGGGTATAGATCTTTCTGTACTCATACTTCTATGGCCAGTTTGATTTTTACTGTGATGTGATATTGTAATTAATATCATGCTAAAAATAAAATCGACTGTATTATGCTTTTGTCCACAACATTCAAGTATCTTATTGCTAAAATATTCCAAAATGAATCCAGTAAATGTTTGCTATTTCCAATAGCCTGAGAGATGGATCCAACCTTTTTTTTTTTTTAACCAATTACAACTAAACTAGGCTGAGAGAACAGCTGTGTTGAAACCCCACAAACCAAAGCCAGTCATCCCAAACCCGAAAATACTAACATTTTCCATCCAAGATAGAAAAACAAGTATGCAAAGTAAAGAAAACCCCACAATTAATCAAGTAACCAATGAACATTTCATTTCTCTGTTATTCAAGCTAATAGTTCTTTGAAGTTTGAAGTTTCTGCCTTTGTTATTTATTGGTGACTCCTAGAGTCCCAATTTCCATGTCAGATGACAGTATTCCATTGACCCCTTTGTCTAGAGGTAACTTTGCAAAACTGATTATATTTTTCTGTTTAAAAAATGGCAACATTTGTATTAATGCACAATGCTTGATCTTTCTAAGAGCATTTCAATTATGAATGCTAATGTCTGCCCACAGAAATAAATTAGAGTGCCAGAGCTGGATTCAGAATCATTCTGGTGTGTCCTAATGCTCAGACAGTACCTCTCCAGGCCAGCTTTCCACTCATCAGGCACCAATGTGGAATGACATATTTGGAGGATGCTCCAAGCACTCCACTCCTTTCAGCCATCTCCCCTGCCAGAACTGACCCTCAACACTGGAGTCTATGTGCAATGCTGTGAGTTCCACGTCAGGGTTACATGTATATCCTCCAAATGACTGGAAGTACATTTATGGAATTGGTGCCTGTAATCTTGGGCGTCAAAGTCACCATCTACCTTACACCACTGTACTGTGATGCCTCTGGGGTTTTTTACTAGTTCTTGTATGGGTTCTGGTGTTTGAGAGGACATTGTACCATGGTTAAAAATGTAGTCTTTTACTATGTCAAGAACTGAGTTATCTGACTGAGCAGATAAACAGGCACATCAAACAGTATGGTCATTTCTGGTAACCTGTCCAACTGAATGTGTGAGGTTTTTTTGGTAAAGCATCCCAGTTTTTCATTCTGTTTTCACACACCACCAAGACTCAGCTTTTCTCCTTCTTGGATTAAATCCTCTGCAATGTTAGTTCCAAGCTCTCTGACTTCTGGAAGTCGTCTATTGGCTTAGTAGTCTCCTGTTCAGTGGTGTTCACCTCTTATAAAAGAGACAGCAGTCATTTATCCTGGAGCTTCCCTTTAAATCACTAAAATGCCATATCAGGACCTCCTTTGTGATGCTCTCTCTTGGATCTCTGGGACAGCGAGTTAATCCTAAGTCATGATCCTTTTCTGAGAATCTCATGAGAGATTTATAGACTCTCTCTCTCTCTATTCTAAAAAAGATTTTATTTATTCATTTGCAGAGAGAAAGCTAGAAAGGGAACACAAGCAGGGGGAGAAGGAGAGAGAGAAGCAGACTTCTGGCTGAGCAGGGCACCCTATGCGGGGCTTGATCCCTAGACCTTGGGATCATGACCTGAGCCAAAGGCAGATGCCTAATGACTGAGCCACCCAGGTGCCCTGATTTATAGACTCTCTTCCCAGAAAAGTGATAATCCCTATCCTGCCTCTGTGCCTCCCGCAAAGCAGCTCAGGTGCAGCTCCCTTGTCCCCTTGACCCGGATATATGACTGTGAGCTGTGCTTGCAGTTTCCTCACTTCCCATCCATCACCTGAAGCAGCTCTTTGGAGGGAGAAACAGACTCTGAAGAAAACCAAAATTCTTGGTTTGATATGTTATGCTCGAGCTATCTTCAGCATGACTTTTGCTCTTTCCAGATTGGTTGACCCATGTTGGCAACGAGAAAGAGTAAAAGAGACCAATAGCCCCATCTGGCTACATATGGTACCTCTCAGCCTGTGGTTGATGTTGTGAATGCCTGGGGGGGCAGGGGGCAAAAGGCAAGGACAAATGGTCCTTTTATAAAAAAAAGTCAGGGAACCAGGCCGACTAGTTGATTGCCCTAACTTCTAACTCCCAAATCCAAACTCTGTATTCACCTAGCAGTTATTTCAGATGAAGAGGAAAAATCTCTTCATCTATTTTCTAATAATTTCAGTTGGTTTTGAGAAAGAAAAACTTTTTCTGGTTAAATTATATGCAACTTCTAAGGAAGAATTTAAGAGAGTTGAGCCAGGGGAATTAACACTGAAATGATTTTTATAAGCTTCAACAACATTATGACTCAGGAATAAAGTAATAATTTTAAATGCTTTGAATGTTTTATGAGAAGAAAATGAGTTAGGTACGAGGAAGAGTCCAAGAGTTGTCATTTGGCACTGCATGCCTCCTAGCTCATACATCCCCTAAAGTGGTGACCTCTAACTGAAGGTTACAAGAATAAAGCATGGCATGATGTAGAGGATGGAGATGTAGAGGGTATTAGCCCAGGGAATGTGTGGGCTGAATACGCTCCCATTATGTCAGCATGAGATTATTTGGATCCATGTTTTTTCCTCCATGGGCCTGGGACCAGGTGGGACCTTTGGTTTCCTCTGACTCTGTAATTGCTTGCGTTTCCAGGACTGCCTATTGGAAGGGGAGGCGAACGTGGAATGGACAGCAAGCCCCATATGCCCTGGGACTAGGCATTTGGTATGCTGCTCATGGTGCTGCTGTTACAGACTCTGACCTTTCTGCCCATCTGGGACCCACCTGTTCCTTTCTGTCTCAGTGAACTCCTTCATCCTGGCCCACTGTCTTCCTGGACTAAGGAGTCTGCCCGGCTTTATCTTCTCCAGGCCCTTCTCTCCCTGGCTCATTTTGAACAAAACTCCAGTACTACTCACCACCCTGTTCTTTCTCTTCCAGGATCACATGCATGAGGGACAGTTTAGCTAAATAAACTTGTTAACCTTTATTGAATGTTTATTGTGTACCAGGCACTGCTCTAAATGCTTTGCTCATATCAACTCATTTAATTCTCTTGTTGACTATGTGAGGTCCATATTATTATCCCCACGCAGTAATTTTCCCAGGTTAACAAAGGTATTAGGGGACAGAGCCAAGATTCAAATCCAGATAGTTTGGTTCCCAAAGGCTTAACTCTTAACCATCACATTGTAAGGCCTCTGTAAATAAACACCCAGATGGTAAAATGGGAAAGCCAGACCAGCACGTGGAATCATTCAATATTTATTGTATTTTTACTCTGTACCAGGCTCTTATGCCTGCAATGACAGATCCTAAGTCATACTAGATAACAATTTTACATTCTCTGAGTTCCCAATCTAATAAACAATAAAATAAAGGACACTGTGATCATGACTAGAAGAAAATGCAATCTCATTTACTAAGAGAGCACAGAAGAGAGAGTGAGCAGTCCCTGGACAGAGGATCAGGGAACCCTTCATGGTTGAGCCAGAGTTTGATCTGGATCCAAGCATTATATTTGGGCTTTAGAAGGGAGGAAAAAAAGGCAGCAATTCCAGGAAAAAGACCAAGAGAGTCTCTGTATACAGGGTCAGCATATAATTCTGGATAAGAACCAGAATAGGAGCAGAACATAGAGCCGAGAAGGCAAGGCTAGAATTTAGAAAACCTCATATGCCAGGTTAAAGAGTTTGTATAAAAACTGAAAGGCGACATACGTCCGAGGTCTTGAGCATGCTTCAGGAGAAATGACTGGGCAGTAGAGTAGGACATCAATCGGAACTAGGAGCAACAAGATAGGAGGTAAGGCAGTTTCTCAGAAGGGTCACTAAGTAGTGGGCACGCGGGGACGGGGGGAGGAATGAACTTGAAGGCCATCTAAAAAGTTGGGACAAAAGTCTTACTGAGTTGGATATGAGAAGTGAGGAAGAGTGAACTGTTGGAGCTGGTGGGAGTCAGAGTGCCCAGGCCCTTGCCCATGGCTGAGTATCTTTTCCCTTCACCTGATTTCTTAGCACACCTTGCCCAACAAACATCAAGTGAAAGGCCTCCACTTCCACTACTCTGCCTTCTGGGACCCTCAGAAGAGGCAGAATAAAGTGGGTCTTGGCTGAGATCAAACCCTTCTTGGTACCTAAGAAACTGATACTGACAAGTGCAGAGAGCACGCACTGAAAATTTGTCAGGCTCCATTTAGAAATTGCATCAATTCTTACAGCCACAGTTCTTAAAAAGAGTCAGGGGAACTCCCAAAGTAGCCCAGAGAGCCACAGCTCAAACAATGATAGGTCGAGTTAATTGTTTACTTATACCTTTGTTTTATTCTGGGATCTCAGGGAGGGAAAAAGATGAAGTACTATTTTGAGAAGGGCTTTGAGAACAGGTGTGATCTACTGAGCAGCAATGTTGGTTGTGGATACAGGAGGGGGGATAATGGAAATGGACCACATACAAGCTATCCCAACTTAGGCCCAGTTTTTGTAGGATCCTGGAGTTAAAATGGGGGACCATCTATAGGGACAAGATCCCTTGAATATCTCTAGGGGACTTTGGGAGTATGGCTTTTTTGTCTGTGAGAACCTTTTAATGGAAATGTCAATAGCCTTAAAAAAGAAATGGAGATTACCTTGCTTCATAGGAGCCTTAGGAGACTAGCAGGTATGTTGGACCTAGTTTTGGCAAATGATTTCACTTCCTCCCTCCAAAAGGAAGAATAGGACCTAGTGTGATGGATACATGGGTATCTTCACTGACTCAGATTTATGTTTTCTTATTAGTACTGGTCTGAAGGGGCCAACTGCTCTTCTTCTAGTGGTTCCCTTCCCTGGGACCCAAAAGAGCGAGATAATGAGATAGAGCTGGATGGCTTAGACCTGTCTCTCCTTCCTTGACAATAATTTCAGGACATGTGCTCTTCTGGTACAGCCATGTGATAATGAAGGGCAATTCCAAAGTCACAGCGTTGTTCCCAAACCATGCCTGGACTCAGTCTGAGGTTGAATGACCTAGACAGACATCAAATCCACTGCCCTTTTCATGCCTGCAAACTGGAATACCAAATGTTGCTTTCTTCATGTGACTTTGTCACCTGTCGATCAATTTGCTCAGAGTCCGCTGCTTGCCCAACTATCACTTCTCTTATTCAGATGAAAGGCAAAGTGTTACATAATATACAAGCTATATTCTCCATTGGTTCCTACCAATGACACTTCATAAGAGGCTGATGTGACTGCCTAAAACCCAAAGTGTTAATTTCACCAATCCTAAGAGAGCCCCTTTTGTTTCTTAGGGGCTGTTGGAGTGTGGTTGTATTAAGCTGTTGTATTAAGCTGTTGTATTTATCTAGTATGAGTCAGGTAATGGCCAGCATTGCGTTTATCCTAATTTGAACTGATGCCTGATCTTATGAGCAGACGTCAGTCATTTTAGAGGTAGGGGCATAAACAAAACTTGGCAGTGACTTGGAAGAATCTTTCACTCAAAGGCTGGAATCAAGATTTTTTGAGCTATGATTTCATTAGGAGGTGGCACGGGTAAGAGATGGCGGTAGAGGCCAATGAAGCAACGTTGCTGTATCTAGAGGCTGACCTGGTTAGAAGTGGGACACTCCTCAGTGAACCCAGAAATCCTTCCTCCTTGACTGATTAGTAGAAAACACCTTGTTCCCTATATGTATGAGTTTTACCTTTTGCTCTTTGTATTACGTGAATATTCAACTCAGCCAATAAGGAATTTGGAAGAAACATTTTCATGTGTGACTGTTTGAAATATTTTCACATAGATCAATAAGATGGAAACATAACTCTTTAGAGGGTTTAAATCCACAGCAACTCAGAGAAGCCATTTTGCATGATTTATAATAGAATTTATCCAAGGCTGTGACAGGTCCCAAAGATAAGCATCCTGGGGTCTATGATGGTTGCATAATAAATCGAGCTGAGCATAACAGGAGAGGTCAAACATCCAAAAGCAAACCCCTTATCTACCACCACATCTTTTTTTTTTTTTTTTTTAAAAATGAATCCCTAGAAAGAGGTAACACTGTTACTTTTGCTATGTTGGGATTCAAGCAAATTCACTAGTAATTGTACCCAGGAGAGATATCTTAGCCTCTACTTGAAAATCAGCAACAGGGAGGGGAAATAACTCCAGGTGGGAGGTTTTTTTCATGGTCCATCAAATCTCATACATAGGTTTCTTATTTTAAAATAGAAAAAGCTGGTCAGGATGGTTTTGTTTTACTCTCTTGCCTCAGCCTTTTTAATACCTACTTGGTTTCATATTTGACAAACAATGATCATGACACGGCTGTTTGCCTGGTAGAGTGCTAAGCATATTTGCCCAGTTTTCGCACTAAATCACTTAACACTAAGAAAAAGATATTCAAATCTTCATTTCAAAGATTACGAGACTGGATTTCGGAAATATGCGGTACATCACCCAAGGTCACACAGTGAGGAAATGGCATCTCAGGGATTTGAACAAGGTTTTCTCCAAGCCTCGGAATCTTCAGATGGCAAAATGCCATCTCTTTAATATTACATCTGCATTAGAGAACACATTTTTATATCTACAGTGTTGATGTGTTGATCTTTTTATGTATAAAACTGCACTTTTTATTTTTAATTTTTGAGAATGTAGAAGCACAAAATATGCTTCTTGTTTATTGAAACAATGTTAAGTGCATTTAAAGTATAGATCTTGATTTTATAAAATATTATCTGATAATCTCTTATTAGATCAATAAAATTATGCAGTAAACCCATTTTAAATGGAATTTAACAAGCACAGATTTTATTCTAATACATTCTTTTAAATCCCTAAAATATCAACACAGGTGAAATCCCAGAGTAACTGTATAACACTTTCAGTTGCCTCATCTATAAATAAGAAGGTAGGTATTTTAATTTTTATTGTTTTACCCTTATAACCCATGTCTCTGCAGTTGGTTAGTTTAATTCAAGGCAAGTCTCAGACCCAGACTGAGGCAATTACTATCCCATTATGAGAGGTAATTAATACATTGTTCATTCAAATTACTGAAGATTTTGATTTCCAGTATTTTCACCTGGTAGATCTTTAGAATGCCAGACCTCATACTCTGTAGGGAAGTAGGTTAACACACTGATTGTTCACTTTTCCTCCAATTCCTAGTCTGGACATTCTGTGCTATG
This sequence comes from Neogale vison, assembly GCF_020171115.1. Classification (NCBI taxonomy): domain Eukaryota; kingdom Metazoa; phylum Chordata; class Mammalia; order Carnivora; family Mustelidae; genus Neogale; species Neogale vison. Next base: position 103,112,193 of record NC_058098.1, on the reverse strand, counting down.
AGACTGTCAAGTTTCTATTTTGCATCCTTCTAGTCAAGGAACTCTCATCCTGTATTTCTAACTCTTTCCCCTCTGAGGGCTTCCTTCCCTGGCCTCACTGACCCTTTTGTCAGAGGTGAAACAGTGACATTCTCCCTTTTCAGTCAAGTACCTAATGGATGTCAATTCCTAGAGTTTCCTCACTCATGCAAAGTAGAAAATCAGACACAATATTCTCTTCCTGTGAAAGTAATCACTTGGGATAGCAGAAAACCCTGGAAATCTCCAAATTAAGATGACTTCCTGGCTGGAGAACATCTGCTCTTCATAATGGCATCTTTGGAAAAGAAGGATCTCTCAGCTGCTCCTCCTCGTGGCAATTTCTAGCTCTGTATTTTCTACTGGAGCCCTTCTGTCTTTAGGAATTGCTCCAAGCTACATGGGTTTTGAGAAAAGTTATATATTTTTTAAATCTACAGTCTGATTTTTTTCTTACTACAGAGCCTGTTAGTGGTAGCTGTGAGACCATGGAGCTAATCTGTGGATCAGTTTTTTGAAAGTTTCTTTTTAAAGTTCTAAAGAATTCCACCAGAAAGTAAACAAAGATATCTCAGTGGCACATGGGTAGTTCCTCCCTTATGCCCTTTCCACCATGTTGCAAGGGAGAGCTGAGATCCACTGATTCCCTGGCTGGGTTGAATATTCATATACTAATGTAACAAACACTAAGTATTTACTTTTTACCAGTCACAGTTCCAAGCACTGGGGAATACAGAATATAACCAAAGAGAAAAATTCCTTCCTACATCAAACTTATTTTCAAGCAGGAAAGAGAGACAATAAAACACATATATAAAATATGTAAGATAATATGTGATAAATCAGGGAGAACATTCTGAATTGTGTGTAGGCTGCCATGTTCTTCAGCCCCTCCTCATCCTCATTCTCTTCAGACCATGTCTGAATTCACATTACTGGGTATAATGGACATTGACTTTGCTGCCTATATAATATCCTTACTCCCTTGTTCTTTACTAACAGAATTCTGATTTTCTCTGGGCAATGTCGTACTAATTTTCCCAGACTCATTTGCAGCTGTAGAAGGCAATGCAACTCAGTTCTAGTCATGAGATCAAACAAATAAATGTTCCTGAGCTTGTTGTCTCTGAGTCTTTAGAGAAGATTATATTTTCCTTCAGCTTTATTCCTGCCAAGGATATGGACATGATTTCTGGAGTTGCAGCAGCCACCTTGCAATCAGGAGGCAAGGTCATACCAGAGATCACATAGTGGGAAAATGGAACTTAAGCAGTTGTATCAGCCTGGACTACCTGCTTCACTCAGCACCAACCATCCTATGACCTCGGGTGGCTCCATCCACATTGCAGCCTCTGCAATGGGGCACACTGAGCCCCAATTCTAAAAAGTCTGCAATATGTAAGAGATTCTCGGTAATTGTGTAATACTGCAGCATTGTGTGTGTGTGTGTGTGTGATAATCCTGTGGTTTATTCATGGTAATATTACATGCAGCCAAACCCAACCTTACACCCTGATTTACTGATTTACTACAGTAGCTGCATTTCCTCTTCTAACCTTTTCTCTCAGGAAACACACAGGCATATACTCAAGTAAGTCCTAGGACAATTCAAGTATCTTACACGGCATTTATGCAGCGTGGGCTGCAACAGGTCACTGTCAGGATGATTCATCTGGTAAGTTCGTTTTCTTGCCCACCCAGCAACTTTTAGGAGATCAACTTGTTTAGGAAGGAGAATTCAAGAAAAGAGGAGGTTGAAAGCATTAGGCTTTAAGTCAAATGATCAGAACTCGATCTCACATGACACAGATTCAAGGAGTGGCTGTTCCTCACCCCCATGTCCAGGTGCTCACCTGTCAAGACCTTTCAAGCCAATCCTCTGGAATCTAGAATCTGTGTCCATTGTCATTGAACCGATTCAGCCTCATATGTCTTGCTCAAGCCATTGCATTTGCTTTAAGCTTCATCTCCTTGTCTTCATTTATGTTCCTTCTAAATAAATCTCCATATTACCACAGACTTGCCTTCCTCAAAACTGCATTTCCTACCACTTTCTTTCTTTAGAACTTTCTTCAGATTAAACACTGCCTTCTGAATAAAGTCCAGACGCCTTAACTTGGCACACTAGGTTCCTTATTTTATGGCAGCATTTCACTTTCCACCTTCAATTCCTGCCACTCACTACTTCTTGACAATATCTCAGTACATGGTGCCATTTATAATTTTGTGCCTTTCTTTTTCATGGGTTTTCTTTCTGTAAGAATGTTCCTCTTCTTCTCAACTTTCTGTGTTCCCCTCACTCTTCTTCAAGGCTTAGCAAATAGAACTGCCTCTAAAGTTTTTCCTGATTTATGCAGACACTTGGTTATTCTTTCCCCTGCACTTTTCTTCTTTTTAAAAAAGATTTATTTATTTATTTATTTATTTTAGAGAGAGAGAGAGAGAATATGGTAGGGAGGGGCAGAGGGAGAGGGAGAGAGAGTTTTAAACAGGCTCTATTCTGAGTGTGGAGATCCACTTAGGGCTTGATCTCATGACCCTGAGATCACAATCTGAGCCACAGCCAAGAGTCAGATGCTCAACCAATTGTGCCACCCAAGCACCCCTACCCTGGATTATTCTTTACATATCACTTGGTACTACCTCATAATAACACTTACTTTACCCCATTACAATGATCAGCTTTCATTTGTTTCTAACTGTCTCCCTTTCCATATAATGGAATCCTCAAGGGTTTATTTCCTAATCTTATTAATCTTTATACTAATTTTTAGTATAAGTGCTTGGCATAGGATGGGTTTTCTAAATATGAGTTCAAAATTTTTTAAAATTCTGGGGCTCCTGGGTGGCTCAGTCGTTAAGCGTCTGCCTTCTGCTCATGTCATGATACCAGGGTCCTGGGATCGAGCCCCGTTTCTGGCTCCCTGCTCTGCAGGAAGCCTGCTTCTCCCTCTCCCACTCCCTGTGCTTGTGTTCCCTCTCTTGTGGTCTCTCTCTGTGTGTGTCAAATAAAGAAATAAAATCTTTAAAAAAATTTTTTTTAAATTCAGAATTTAATCTAGGTAAATGTCTCCATCATAGGTGACGTGGTTAAGTCAGAGATGAGAATGAAGTAACCAAAAATTCCAAATGCAAAGCTTCTGAATTATTTGGAATCAGAGTCAAAGCCTTGAATTATGTTGAAAATCACTAATCTGACACCATTCCTAAAATAGAGACTTTGAACTGCATTCAGGATAATATCAGTGCACAACATAACTATCAATAGATATGTGTGGATACATCTTCATACATTTAATGGCAGAAAATATATCTTAATATATTTTGCTACTAACCAGAGCAATAATATTTTATGAGATTATATTTTATAAGTATACATATTAATTTTCAGTTGGCTGGTATAAGAACTCATCTAATTTGATTAGATTGCAGTGGTATAAACAATACATATTGATACCAAGGGAGCCTATTGTATTTAATGTTGATGGATGCTAACAATGGCATCCATATATGGTTCCAATAGCAGTGACTAGAAACATTGCTTTTAGGTGCAAACCTATTAATAAATAAAGCTCATTATAAAATGTCATCCAGTGAGCCTATCTTTCCCCACTAGAGAAAAAAAAAATACAGCTTAATGCTTGTATGTGACATGTCTAAGGGAATTGAGCCAGAAGATAGATGCATAATTACTGTGCTCTGTATTGGAAATTCTCAGGTTGTTATGAGAAAGTGGAGCCAGGAGGGCGCGGTTTGCACAAAATTATACACTGAGCAGTGGCATTCCTCTATCCTCTCCCTCTCTGTCTCTGTCTCGGCCCCTCTCATTTTCTCTCCCAAACGGACACTTTGTTGGCGCCCGTTGTATTTGAATAGGCCACTATTTCGTCTGTACTTTAGAACACATCAGTATACACTGCGCGTACGTGTGTGAGAGTATTAACTTTGCACCGAAGTAATTGTTTAACACTCAATACATCTCATTCAAGTTCACATTTCAAAGGTAGTTCCTGAGCATTTTAAAAGTCCTGATCAGGAGTCTGCTTGTCAAAGGAGGCTCAAACTGGCCCTTCAATAGGGTCTCCTGAATCTCTACTAGCCTCTTGCTCTTTAACGTAGTTCAGAGATCAGTAACAGGCCTCTCCCTAGGAGCTTGTCAGGATGTAGAATCTCAGGCTCTCAGCCCAGACTTAATGAATCAGAGTCTGCATTTTCACATGACTCCCAGTAGATTCTGTGAGCATTTAATTTGAGAATCACTGCACGAGGCAATTTGTTAATGAGCATATGAGAGGTTAGGAATAATTTTTGCATGGGTGAAGTGAGTAATGACCAATCATGTAGGTTGTTAGAAATATCGTACAGGTACCTTTGCTCTTGCCGAAATCTGGGAGTTCAGTAGCTTTTTGGGTGGCACTCCAAAATGAATCTAGGACTCTTTGGGTTTGGTTTCCCACTTAACAGAAGATTCTGGTATCTGCTCTGACCTTGAGGTCAGCTGGCCCAGCTGTCAAAATATTGTCACATTTACTTTGGAATAAAACTTCCGCAAAAGGTGCTTGTCATTGTCCACAAGGATAGTGAATGAGGATGTCATGTAATTGCTTTTGTACTTGCTTGTTTTCCTGTACTTTTTGGTTTGGACCCCACCCTGGGAGTTTGCTGGATAAAATCTGAAAACCGGCCTTGTAGCCGCAGGGTGGGGAAAGACACAGAGAGGCAGGCCACTCCAGATGAGGTAGGTGGCAGGTTTAAAAAAAATCAGGAGAACTATGAAGCTTGTTTTAGGCAGCCCCAAGACAGGTAGGTCTCTGCATTCCCTGGCCAAATCTGAAAGTTTTATATAGAGGCCTTAACTGGGTTTAATTACACCTAGATAGTCTGAACACCACCTCCCCGTCTCAATGCTGTCCTTGGAGCAGCTTCTAGTGGTGAGAAATGAAAACAGAATGTAAAAAAAAAAAAAAAAGAAAAAGCAAAATGCACATTCTAAGGATGGGGAGGGTGGAGCCTCTGATTGCCAGGGCCTGTTCAAAGGTCAGCTGGTGGTCCCGTGTTCTCAATGATCTGTCACAATAGAGTTTCTAAGTTTGTATGTTCGGGACTTCTCACATGATAACATTATAACATGCCACCTGGTAGGAAACACATTATACTTCTAACAACCCTTCCATCTTGATATTGGCACCTCCTGTCTCTTCCTTTTGTTTGAGATCTTCCTGATTCTCAGTATGATTAATCTTTTTTTTTTTCTAACTGTAGCTTTTTGTGTTATGTTAAAATTCTAGATTCTATTTAAACCTTTCCTTTTAGCTGAAGATCTCTGACACCATTTCAGCAGAAGGGAGCGTGATGCCTCGTTATTGTCAGTTGGCTATAGAAACCCAGGTTCCTTAGTCTTTGTTGACGTCTGGATAGGAGTCACTACTGTTTGGCAGGCTGGGAGTTCCAATACTCTGTATGGTTTCTATTGGCAGTACACTGGTGTAGTCTCATTACTACTGCGGGATTATGAAAGTCTGTCTCTCCGCGGGCCTCTTCTGATTCCACCTGAGCAGGGAGGGGTAGGGGCACCTCATTACTGTGTGTGTGGGTGGAGGTGGGAGGGTGGAAGTGTAGGTTTCCCACTTGGTCTCCACTGTGGATAAACACTGCTGATTGTTGACTCCAGACTCCTAACAAGTTCACGACAATAAAACTGATTCTAAATAAGAAAGTCGAATTCTCCAAATGAGAGGAGACATCTGAAATCTTTGAGAAATCAATTCTTGTGGAAAATGGAAGGGGAAATATTCCTTATGATTTTGTTCTGGAAACTTTGCCTTTTCTGCCAATCCTTCCTTTATGTTTGTTTATTTTGCATTCCCCCATCTCCTCTATTACATACTTTGTTTATGTGAGTGGTTCTGCATTGAAGACTATGCAATTGTATCCTTAGAGGGGAGGTTGTAGCAGCTTTACAGAAACATTTTGATCTCTCTGAAAGAAATTGCCTTTGCAATGCTGTATCTGCACACTGTTTTCTCCCTGCATCTCGGTTAAGATACAACTTTATATGGGTGAGTACATCTCTGGAAAAATTCTCCTGTGTCAATTTCCCAAGGCCAGAAATCTCAATTGCAGAAAGCTCATGGCACATTATTCTTAAAGAAAATAATTTTTATAAGAAAGTTCAGGTCTTGACCACATATTGTCAATGTGTCAAAATTTTTTAAAAATTAACAACTTACTTTATTTTCTTTCTGCTTTATGTCAATTAAGTGCATTGATTGATACTGTTTACAGAAGTTACACATCCAGGCTCTGGATGGAGAGAATTTCTGATCAAAGTTTCCCCTTATCTCATGTGCAGTTCTCACTGCAGAATCACATTCAAGAGGCAGCAAAGGAGCTTAGACTCTATGATGTATCAGTGTTTTAAGGGAAATGTCAGAAACTATTGATGTTCAGATTCTAAGGGAAAAAAAAAATTCAATCCAGAAAATAGATCCAAGCATGAAGGATTTGAAAAGGGCTACAAATGCAAGTATATGAAAAAAAAAGAAAAAGAAAAAGAAAAGGTTATTTTTACTGAGGAGATATGACAAAGTGTGAGACTGTTGTCCACTTGAGGCACTAATTTTCTTTCCAAACCCTGCTAAGACTTAATTGTCATCAGTATTGCATCTCCCTATTCTAGAAGCAGTATTTATCAGAATATTACAGATAATATCCATTTCCACCATGTCATCCGGAGGGATGTGTCTAGAATTAAGCTTGTGAAAAGCAACGGGAGAGAAATGGAAAACAGTAGCTTCTGAAGACCTGTCACCAAGAAGTAAAGAGAAATTTAGAAAAAAGCTCCACATTCTCCTATTAAAATTCAGCTTTTTCTTTTTACAAGTATTTTCTTATTATTCTTTTTTATTTCTCTAGCCATTTTCCCCACCCACTCCCCTGCCTTTTTGTTCTATTTTGGAGAGGTTGTTGGTTGTGTGGAAAAGGGGTGGGGTAGACCCATTACTGAGGATTCTCAGCCTTCCCAACTTTGGTTCATGCCATGTTCCCCTGGAAGCAATTTCCCTCCTAAATATAACACTTCTGCTGTATTAATACATTGCATTAACTGTCCCCCTGCTCTTCCCTGCAATTTCATTCCCTAATATCCTGCATATACACCCCTGCCTGGATCACTTCAAAATCAAGTTCTTCTCAGGGTTGTACGTGAATAGCACATACTTAGGATCAGAATGCTGATGAAAAATTTTAATTTCAATATTCACGGTCTATGATCATAAGGAGTTAAAAATGTTCACTTTTCTGTCTTTATGCTTGAAACCTAACTATTTGAAGAATAGCTTTAGACATTGGTCTCTCTTTGCCAATTTTACCTGATACTGAATAAACCTTCAGTTGTGGTTTTAACAGTCATTCTTTGCTTCTAGAATTTCTGTTTCCATTTTACTGTGGATTATTGCTTCTGTTCCATTTTCTAGATTTCCCTATAGGACTGTCAGTTATCCATACACTTAATCTCCATTGTCTGTCTATCATGTTTATTATTTATCTCACTGTTTGCATGGTTTTTACATGATTCTTGGAGATTTCCATAAGTTCTTCATTTACATATTAAGATGAGTGAGCACAGGATGGAGACAAACTATTATGAATAGCCCCAGTCAAATTCGTCGTGTAGCGAATACTTGTGGTCAAACCTCAATTAAGCCAGGTGAGAGCTTTTCTGACTTGAATATGAATTTCTGCCAGTCCATTATGAAGCAGGTGGTAATTCTCATTTCTCTAAAGGATGGATGAAAAACTCTTAAGCCCCAAACTACTCTGTTCTCACTGCCTTTCCCTGTCTTTTTAGCTCTCTTTGTCACCTTGACACTCAAGCGTGGAGGGGGCCACCCTCCTCTTGAGACATGCAGTAGAAGGGGATGGAAGAGGGCAGTATCTGTTTCTGGCTTTCTCAAAGCATACACATTCGGGTCTTGTTTATATTTGGGGCAAAAACTATATTTTTAAGGAATGCTGTTAGGTTGAAATGGTCTACCATTTTCCTGTAGGACACAGCTGCTCAGTTTCAGGCATAGAAGCCTGTGTCAGAAGTCAAAGTTGATGTTTCCCAATACAACCCTGTCTGGCAATCTAGTTAATAGAAATACCTCTTGTTCTTCGAAACATTTATTTCCATCTGTAATGCTAGGTTATCACTGTTTCTCTGCCTGTTTATTATCTCTTTCTATTTTAATATAAACTCCCTATGAGCAGGGAATTTAAGAGCTTTAGTCACTGCTGGATTCTTAGTGCCTGGCACACAGAAGGTACTCGGTAGATGTTTGTTAAAAGGAAGTAAGGACATAACCATAAACTGGAGAAGACAAAGGTGACTATCAGTCTCTTTACTTCCTTAACTGTCTGTTTCCAATATATAAGTGTCTAAAGTTGAGGATGAATGAATGGTTTAGGAAGGGAAGGTAGATGGTGTATTTTAGAACATATTGGGTTTCAGGTGCCCCAAAGACATTTTCATGGAATTGTCAATTGCAAATGTAGATTGAAAAGCTGAAGCTAAAGGGACACTTTTGTGCTGAAGGAGAGACTGAAGAGTCAATAGCCTCTACATAGTATCTGGTGGAGGAAAAACACTAGGCAGATTTTATAGCATGAAATAATCAGTGTACTGAATACTGGACCCTTGGCACACTAATGTGGAACTTAAAAGTATTTTTTACGGGGCACCTGGTTGGCTCAGTGGGTTAAAGCCCCTGCCTTCAGCTCGGGTCATAATCCCAGGGTCCTGGGATTGAGCCTCACACCGGGCTCTCTGCTCAGCATGGAGTCTGCTTCCTCCTCTCTCTGCCTGCCTCTCTGCCTATTTGTGATCTGTCTGTCAAGTAAATAAATAAAGTGTTTTAAAAAAGTACTTTTTACATAATTATGGCCTTCTAAGGAAAGAACACTAAGTACAAAGGACAAACATGGATATGACACAGTAACTGACTAGAGATCTCTATAGATAGAGATTTATCTTCAGGAGAATAGTTTTTATATTTCCAAAGGGGATAAAATCCCTGGGGCCATCTGCTTATAATTAAAAGGATTATAAAACAGCAGGGAGCAAAGATTTATCTCAGTCTTTCTGGAAGGAGAGTGGTAGCTTAGTGGTAGTTCTTATATGAGCTCCCAGATTCACAATTTTGGGATTCTTCTCTTTAGTGCCAAAGGGAAAAATTACTTGTGCATGCAGGGTTTCATCTGGCTCCCACTGTATCACCTTGAAGAGAGATAGCGGGATATGGGGAACCAACACATTTGTTGCTGTAACATAATAATACTATGCCTTTGATCCAAAAACCTAATGTTTGATTTTAGGACAAAATAACTATATCTCTAAAACACTGACTAATAGTTACAGGCCATTGAGAGAAACAGTTACAGGCCATTCAGAGAAAAGAAAAAAACCATGCATGTGACTGAGAACTGGGAGAAGATGGTATCTTAGAAGGTAACTGAGTTTTCAAGTATTTGAACTCTGAAGTAGAGAATAGATTTAATCTAATCTTTATCTAGATCACATAGGGCTCTATAAAGGTCAGTTGTTGCATATTATTGGCAAGCCAGTTCTGGTACAAAAAGGGAAAGCATTTTTATCAAAGCTTCCAGTAATGGACCATGATCCCTTAGAATTTGAGAAGTAATATGTTGTAATGAAAAGAATACTGGATCAAGATTAGGACAATTCCTGGGATTTTTAAAATTCTCATAGTCACGTTTTTTTTCAGGCCCATTATAATATTTGAATCTTTGTCTTCTCATCCATTATCTATTTAACAGTCCTGTCCTAAAGATGAATCATGTGAAAATACTGATGTATAAAAAAGTTATAAATTTTTAAATGCCAAATGAATCTGAAATAAATTATCCTGAATTAAAGTATAAAAAGAGACTGTGTGGCCACTTCTCAAACCATCTTGAATGTCTGATATTCTGATGACTCCAACACCAGTTGTCTAAGTGCAACTTCATGGGGGACACCAGTTGGGACCACCCAATGGAGTCTAGTCAACCCACAGAACCATGAGAGATAATTATACATTGTTGTTTCAAATTGAGGGGTAGTGCCGTATACGTACACATAGGTAGGCACATAGATAATAGATAGATAGATATCTCTGTGTATTTCCTGTGTGAATGGGCAATATATAAAAACTCAACTACCTGAAGGTTCCCAAACCCAATCAACCTGATATGTTTTGCTAGAAGTCTAGCCTTTGTTCTTATCACAGAGTTAACTGGAACTTTTAAAATCTTATGTGCTCATTTTTTCCCCAAGCCTCCAGCTCAGTTCTCTGTGGAATAACTTCACTGTGACTCCACCTACCTGAGAGGACATAACTCAATATTCCTTTCCAAAGCAATTTATGGTTACCAGGGATGTGCTGCAAATATAGGGCAGAGGGAGAACACCTGGGTTCCCCTTATAATATTTTTTTTGCTTAAGAAAATAGAATTATGTAAAGAAAAATAAATATATCCTTTGAGAGGTACCATAAGCACCTGAGAATTGATGAGAATATGTCTTGTTTTTTGAGGAAATGGAGTATTTGGGGCATACTTTTCCTAAAGATTGAATGTTTGATGTTATTTCACCATACAACATGGCCATTCCTCAGAAAGGAGGTATGAGATATATGTAAACTGCCTTTAACTTATCCAAATGTTTTTGCATATGTTAATAAAATTAAAGCGAATGAGAATGTTAGACAAAAACAAGTCTAATTCCTTCATTTTCCAAATAGGGACAATGGAGGCTAGTAGGTAAAGTGTTTTGTTCATGGACATTCAGCTAGTTGGTGGCAGAATCTAGATTCTTCAGTCCCTGTCCACTCACCATTAGATCATTTCTGTCTTGGGAGACCCCTCTGTGATAAATACAGCAGGATTTGTTTGTCTAATTTTACCATGAGTGAATTAAGGCAGAATATAATTATGTTTGAGTGATTTAATTGAGGTAAAAAAGGTAATTTAAAACATAACCTCAAGCACTGCTAAGACACTTTATCATCTCAGCAATTCCACTCCTGGGCATATAATGCAAAAAAAAAAAAAAAAAAAAAAGGGAACGTACATCCACATAAAATTTGTACATAAAAATCAATGGCAGCCAGGGCGCCTGGGTGGCTCAGTGGGTTAAGCCGCTGCCTTCGGCTCAGGTCATGATCTCGGGGTCCTGGGATCGAGTCCCACATCGGGCTCTCTGCTCAGCAGGGAGCCTGCTTCCCTCTATCTCCCTCTCTGCCTGCCTCTCCATCTGCTTGTGATCTCTCTCTGTCAAATAAATAAATAAAATCTTTAAAAAAAAAAAAAATCAGTGGCAGCCAAAAAGTGAAAACAACCCCCAACTGATGAATGGATAAACAAACCGTGGGATTTCCCTGCAATGATATATTATTCAGCAATAAGAAGTTGTTAAAATAGTGATATAGTCTACATCATGGGCTAGTTTTGAAACATTACCCTAGACGTAAGAAGCCAGACACAAAAGATCACATGTTGCATGACTCCACTTATATGGAATACCTAAAATAGGTAAATACATACAGCCAGAAAGTAGATTAGTGTTTGCTTAGGGCTGGGGTGTAGTGGGAGACGAGGAATGACTAGTAAAGGAGATGAGGTTTCCTTTTGCAGCGATGAAGATGTTATAAAATGGACTGTGGTGATGACGGCACAGCTGTGTGAGTATGCTGCTGGGAAAGGTCATCGAAAAGACAGGACTGCTGACGGACCCATGAGCCAGATCTGCACACTCAGAGGCTCTCAGCCTCTCCTCTGTCCTTGGAATGTGGGGTCTGCTTGCCTTTCCTGCTTCCAGAGGCTGCTCTAAAGACACTGCCTTGAGATGATGACGTCGTGTTGAAAACATCTACATGTTATACATAATTGAGCCCAGTTAGGGCTTCTTCATAAATTTTTACGGGGGTGCTGGAATCCACTCCTCTTGCTATAGCCCAAGATAATTCTTTTATGTCAGTCCCCTTTGCTTGTCAAAACTGCTACCTACCAATCTGGAGGGGTCTGCCTCTTTCTTTAATTTCTTCCTGCCTTCCATTTTTTTGTGGGTCAGTTTCAGATTACACCTTGGAAGCTCCAGAGAGAATTGCAAACCAACATATACCATTGAATTACACTCTTAAAATGGGCCAATTTTATGGTATGTGAACTATACCTCAATAAAAGCATTATGAGAGAGACAGAGACAGACAAAGGAAAAAGAAGAAGACAGCTCTTCACCTTGACCAAGGAAATCAGGATTGAATTTCAAAAGGGTACATTCTATAATATGCCAGTTGAATAATTCCATTAAAGTGAGATGCAAATGAGTTAAGGTTGTGATTTATTCCTGAAGTCTGTCAGATTTGCCTAAAGCAGTATATCCTAAAGTGTGGTAAGCATTCTCTTGATGGCACCCGTGATGATATTAATAAGTACCCAGATTTTAATTACTATGAAATTAATTAATTGATGCTGATATTTCATTTGTGGTGATAATATAAAGTTTTCTTTGGAAATATATTAATTTTAGTTAAATTAATCTAAAGAAACAAAAATGTACCAAAAAATGGCACAGTTGGAATGAGGATATGGTAAAATATTATGAAGATGGTTCATGAACAGTTCACTTTTGGGAAACTCTACTCTAGAGTATACTTCTCTGAACACTCAAATTATTATCTAAACTTCTCCAGGATTAGTGAGTTTTTGGTTACCTGAAGGGAGGATTAGGTGTGTGGGCATAGATGGTTCAAGGTCAACAAACCAGAGGGCATGTGGCTTAAAATGGCAAATCAAAAGTGGCTCACTTCTGTGTGAAAGACTGTATCTCATGTTTGATTCAGTGATACAAAGAAAGAAAATATAAGTGCTGTTAGCTCAAGGAATTTGGATTTGAATATTTGCTATGTGACTTGTTAAACTTTGGGCACATCACAGTATCTCTGAGTCTGTATTTTATGTGTGAAATAGAAATACTAAGACTTACTTTAATAGCATGGTTGTGAGGATTAACTAAAACAATGTAAGTGACATATCTTACACTGTTTAAAGTAGATAATTAAAGACTGGTTTCTTTCCTTTCACTGTAGTGTGTACAATCACATTCCATGGAACAGAGTGGAAATTTAATTAGCTATGTCATTCTATCAAGAAGATACATGTTATGGCTCTTGTAGGGCTGAAGGTTGAGCCCCTCTGGTCTTTCCAAGACAAATACAGTTATTGGTAAGTGACACTCCACGGGCAATTAGCACATTCTCTGGACAAAATTCACTTCCTTTCAAAAGACTTCTCTGCTGAATTGTGTCATTGTGATTACTGTTCTAGACCCTTTGGTGTCATACAGAATGTGTGTGTGTGTGTCTCTCTGTGTGTGTTTGGTCACTGTGTCTTCTCTGCATATAGACTGGAAGATCACCTAGGGAATTCCTTTGGGTTCCCAGATACTTCCTTCTAAAGGAAACTGATCACCAAGAGACTGGTAGTTTAGTTCACTTAGAAATGGAGCAGAGGGCCGCCTGGGTGGCTCAGTGGGTTAAAGCCTCTGCCTTCGGCTCATGTCATGACCCCAGAGTCCTGGGATCCAGCCCGGCATCAGGCTTTCTGCTCAGCAGGGAGCCTGCTTCCTCCTCTCTCTCTGCCTGCTTCTCTGCCTACTTGTGATTTCTCTCTGTCATATAAATAAATAAATAAATAATCTTAAAAAAAAAAAGGAGCAGAAATGACTCCTTTTTAAGTACCACTGTATCTTTCACAGAAATTACATAATTGGGTCTTTTTTCAGTGTGCAATATGAGAAGATAAACAGAACATGGGCTTTGCAGCTTTACATGCTTGCATGTACCTGTTCATTTGCTTCTTAGTCTCAGAGTTCTCTTTGATGAAAAAAAGAAGATAAAAGAAAGGAAGAGAGGGAGTAAGGGAGGGAGAAAAGACGGAAAGAAGAGAGAAAGGAAACTAAGAAGGAAGGGACGAAGGAATGAAAGAATGGAGGAAAGGAAGGAAGATGAATCTCTCTCTCTCTCTTTTTTTTTTTTTGGATTGTATTTCCAAGATGTTTTCCACCAAGATGTTGTGAGAATAAATAAAAACAAGGTAATCTGGAAGAGAATTCAAGTAGTCACTTAGCAAATGGTTTTGTTCTTCTATTCTTACCTCCTCTTTGTCAAGTAACTAATCTATTCACATGTGACGGGTAGAGATTACAAAAGCCGTAAGGGTATAGTTCTTATCATTAAAAACAATTACCACTTAGATAAGACGGGACAGGCTTAACATAAATTGGATTGAGGAGCAACGGCTGGGAACTACACATAAAAGCTAATAAAAATTCTTCTAAATATCACCGGGAAGCTTCCACTGAGAGAGTCCTTTTTCTCCTATATCACCTTGTTACAGTGACATTTCAGTCAATATATTTTTGACTTGATGAATGAGTGGCTTTGTCCTCAGGCAGTGAATACTGTTTCACTAGCAAACTTGTCATACTTTGAGAAACACCAAGATGGGCCTATATTTATTATTGTCACTTTACAGATGAGGGAATTAAGGCTCACTGAGGTTGAGCAACACACCCAAAGTCATACAACTAGTGGGGGGAGCCCTCAGACTCGACTCTATCCAATCCTAGAGACCACGCCTCATCAGCACGCATCACGGCCTCTCCAGGTCTTGACGAGAGTGAGGAGAGTCGGTAGTTTAGAAGAGAGCACGTGTGCAGGGCATTGGGCTTGTTTCCAGAAATGACAAGATAAAAGCCTTAGGAGGCTCTGATGGGAGAGACATCAGACAACTTGGCACATTTAGAGCAGAGCATGGGCTAACTCAAGTAGCTAGCTACTGGAGTACTTTGGGGATGTTACGGATTCCAGGTTTAGAAGGACAAAGCACAGGTTTTAAAGATCACAGCCTGAGTACTTGGTTCTGAAATGATGAACATTCCTTTCTTTCTTAGGTTGAGCAGACAAAAGGGACCTTGCCGTCAGCTTCTTTTTTCTCTTATTAAAAACTCTGCATTCTAGGGGCACCTGGGTGGCTCAGTGGGTTAAGCCTGTGCCTGCCGCTCAAGTCATGATCCCAGGGTCCTGGGATCGAGCCCCACATCGGGCTCTCTGCTCAGCAAGAAGCCTGCTTCCCCCTCTCTCTGCCTGCCTCTCTGCCTACTTGTGATTTCTCTCTGTCAAATAAATAAATAAAATCTTTAAACAAACAAACAAACAAAAAACCTCTGCATTCTGCAGCAGTCTGGATTAATATTCCTGCCCACATGCACATGGAGACCAACCCTTTCCATTTGTTTGTGGAAAGGCCATCATGATGTGAGGTAAGAAAAATGCTAATGGACTTCGTCTTTGGAAGAGAATGAGCTTGGTTTCTGTGAAACCATCCCTTACATCTTTAGTGTGATTTTCAGCATAATAGAGAGAATGCATGATTTTTACTGCTTTTTAAACTTTAGCAAGATGGATACTGTTTAAAAAATACTGTGATCAAAGTGCATGTAGGGAAGGGTGGTGTTTGGGTTCTGTGTGGTGAATATTGTGGGCCTATGGGGGTTCTTCCCCCACATCTAGGCAAAGTGATACTTGGAGTACATATGAGTTTGTTTGTGGGGATCTCTTTCTCTCCTACCTCCTGGAATTCTATTGCTTCATGAAATTGTTCCAGCATCTTACTCTCTTGGATTTAATCTATTCATCAAATACTGTCCACTGACACTAATTCCCGGAGCCAGAGGTTCAGTTTTGTAGGAACAGGAATAGTTAAAAAAAAAAAAAAAAAAAAGGCCTTTTTCTCTCATCTCAAGTGGAACAAGCATATCTCAGACTTTGTCACTTAAAGCAGCGACCTGGGACCAAGAGCCAAAGCATTGCCTGGGTATCTGTGAGAAATGCAGAAGTCTGGGCTTCATTCCAATGGACTGAAATCAGAATCTACCTTTTTACAAGATTCTCAGATGATAGAGGTTGGAGAAGGTCTGCTCTGGAAACCCACTGCCTTCCATGGAGATTTCCTAAGTATCATGTCTCAGCACAGTATACAAACCCCGTATGATCTTAATGCATACTAGAGTGGGAGCTCGATTTGCTCGGGTTCCTTTGGGAAATCTCTGGGTTAAATTAAACAGATAGTGATAATCATGAAAATACTAACATTACTAGTATTGCTACCAGCTGCTGTGTTTGAGTACTGACTGCATCAAGATACACTTGAAAAGTCTTCTTACTTAATTTTCACTATGATTCTATGAGGTAAGTACATTAAGTGCCTCTGCTTCACATGTGGAGAAACCTAACTTCACGATACGAAGACCACGCGAGGAGGGAATTAAAGATTCGGTCAAACCCCAGGTAATCTGGCTCCAAAACCTAAAACAGTATTTTGACTGTTTAAAACTTCTTAGAACCTTTAGAATCTAATCTGCTTTATGTATCTTCAAACCAGAAAGATAATAGTTAAGTTTTCTCAAATGAGTTGAACACAGAACCCCTTTGAAGGGAACGAACAACTCTCTAGAATAGCCTCTGGGAGAGCATCTGGGAGCTGTCGCCTCTGGTCATAGCTTTGTAGATGATGATGGATGTAGGGAATGTGGTGGGGCAGACCAGTGGGCACTCGGCAAGTAACTCTGAGGCGCCGAAGGGCCTAAAATACTCTGACAGGTCTGTGATTAGTATGAAGCTGTTGCTACTACACTCATTTTGTGTAACCACTGAAAAACATTTTATGTTAAGCTTTCATCTTCAACACTTTGTCAGAGCTCCAGTAAGCAGCAGACCTTGGGTTTTCTTTCTGAACATGGTGAGGAGCCAAAAGTGGGCTCTTCTCAAGCTCACATTTCATTTCAAGTTTCATTCTTTCAGCTTCAAAATTGGTATAACTTCTGCTTTCTGCTCTGGGCTGTCTATTCTGTTTGCTCCTCCAGATTCACTTGCTACCCTCCTCCTCCTTGCTCGGGGCTCCCCTACCCAGCCTCTATGGATGGCACTAATAGGCTGCCCTTACCCTCTAGCTTATGGCTGGATTTGGCTAAAGGGTAATGATATGTCAAGAGTGCAGAGGGATAGAGAGGTCAGGTTACTTATTTACTTGGCTGTCTGCCTGCGGGGCTACTTCTTCAGCGTCTCCTTGCTACCAAATATCCCAGTTCCAGCGGAAGGTTCTTTCTTACAGCTGCAGATTATCCCAGGCTCCCTCTGGTCCAGGGGTGAGAATGGACCCCTGCTGTTAAGATGCTTCACTGCCCCTTGTTGGTTCCCCTTCATTCCATTTATCTGTAAATAAGCCTTTATTAGACTCTGTTCATCTTCACCATTTGATCCTGCTATATAAATCAACATATAATCAGGTATATTTAAGTTAAAATGTTATTGACAATTTTCTTAATATATTGCGTTACTTCTTTCTCATATGTTCCCCTATCTCCTGACTCTTCGGATAAATCAGTGTTCCAGAAAAATGTGCCATGTTCCTCCACTGGGTTCTTTCCAATATTTCCAAGGGTATTATGAGTACTCCAGATGGAGGATGCTGTGAAAATGATAAAAATGTTCACACCTACCTGAGAGCCATGAATGAACAAAAAGCAGAACCCCAAGGCATTAGCCAATTTCTTTTCACCAGAGAAATGGAGGAACGTGATATGGGTCACTGTCTAGGATGAGAACCCTGTGAATCATTGCAACAGAGTGAGGATCAGGGAAGCGCCGATGGGGAAAGGGAGAATGCTAACAGGAAGACTGCTTTGGGGGAAAAGAATGAAACAAAATTCCTGCCCTGGAAGGTGCCTGCGGCCTCAAACAGGATTGAGGATGTGGGAACAAAGGTGTAAGATGTTTTCGTAGTTGTGAGGGATGTCAGTGTTAGAGCATCTCTGGATCTAGATGGTGGCTGTCAGAACACAAACACCTCTTCTGGAGACAAGAGACATCTGGACCCAGGTGGTGCCAGGGTTGAAAAGGAGTGAGGAGAACTGACAGGAGAGTGAGAGGCCCTTTGAGGAAGCGGAGGGGGAGCTAATGAGAGAAAGGCTGTGAGAAGGGCCTTCTCTTAAGTACCAGGGGCTCGCACAGAGGTGTGATTAGAGGTAGTGACTGAGCTTGGCACACTAAACAAAGCCCCTGGGAGACCGCGGGTAGATTCTTTGCCTTGTTAATAAGGGGGGACTGACTGCCAGGACAGAAGTTTGGATCTGGATGCAAACAAAATGAGAAAAAGGGGAGCTAGAGTTTCTTAAATAGAGTAGTCTCATTTTTATCCTCTTAAAGAGTAGTTTTTTCCTTTTCATTTTATACTTGAGGAAACTGAGGCAGAAATTGACTAGCAGGAGATCACAAAAACTACGAAGTATCAGAGCCAGACTCAAATTGAGCTGGTTCCAGGTTTGGAGCCAGCTGTCCCAAGCATCCTCCTCCTAACGCCCAGAGGGAGTCACTTTCCTACCACAGAGTGGACGCAGGGATAAGTAGAAAGCAGTCAGCACAGGGCTGGAGTGGCAATAATTCAGACAATTAAGAAGAACTGATTCATATACCCAAAGCCTGAAGGAAGAGGTCTATGAACTGGAAAGAGGAAAAATTGAGGAATTCCCTGGAAGAGACGGTTTTAAGCCTGCCATCTGTGGCCAATGAAGTGAGTAGGTGAAAGCCCATATTTTAAACTTACATTAACCATATGTATTATGCAGTTAGACTCCACTGCCTCCTCCCACCCCAACAAATCTCAGTTGAATATCAGAATGCATTTAAAGTACCAGACCACAAAATGAGTACATTGAGAAAACTGATCCCAAATTTACTGTGCATGAAAATCACCCAGGAGCAACAGTTAAAACACAGACTACTAGGTCTCATGGGATTTAATAGGTCTGGACTGGAACCCAGGAATTTGCATTATAATAAGCACATAGATGACTTTGCTGGAGGGGGACTGTCCGCTTTGAAGCATGGGCTTTAAAATTGTTTGACTTGAAATCTGACCTAGGAAATCATCTCAGTAGAAAAACAAGAATATATGGCAGATATGTACATGAAATGAGTCATTAAGGATTGATTAATACAACTCTACTTTTTTTCATCTGTTTTTCTATTTGCTTAGTTTTCACATCATCATCTCCTCACTCTTGGACCACTTAATAGACTTTATTACTGAAGTTCCTAAAAATATTTTCTTTTTTACCCACTAGATCATCTCATCTGATATATCCTAAAAGGTAATTTTTCCATACTCATTTCATGATGACGTTCTTTTCCACAAAACTTCAAGTTTTCTTAATGATTAAGCAACAAAGACTAGGTTCTTTGCTGTGACATTTCAAGTTCTCTCTACTCTAACCCCTCCTTATCTTTCAGGATAATCTCCTATATCCTACATAGAATAAGCTCATTCCTTCTTCTTTACCAAGTTCACTTTGAGCAGCCATTCTTCCACGTGCTTGCTAAAACTCTAGTTATGAGTAAAGAAACTCCTCACCCTTTCTACCTGGAGGTAGGGAGGAGGAGGTGTGAAGACTAGGCAGTGGGAGGCTGGTGAAAGGTTAACAATCAGCTCCCTTTGGGGGAAAAAGGTCCTGATTTTTACCATTTCAATTTCCATGGTATAAATAATCCCATTAATTAATTAATTAATTAATCAATCCCCATTAATTGTCCTTTTCTTATATACTGAGTTCTCCCTACAAATGACTATATGAAAGAAAAATAAAAAAAAAGTAATAATAAAAAAGTAAGGCTTGGAAGCACTGTGCACAGTTGGCCCCCTGTGTTAGGCCTATATAAGCTAACCAGAGCATACCAGTGGGAATAGAGTTTACTTCCTTCTCATTCCACATATCCCAGTCATGTCTGGCTACAAGGGAAACTCTACACATCTTTCACAATGCCTGGAGGGGTGACTAGTCTATATGCAAAACTGGTTCTGCCCTAGGTCTTGGCTGGTTTCTGGCCTGATGGCCTCTGTTCTGGGCAGTACTCGGTGTCCTGCTGCCAAAATCTAATTGGTGAATTATGCACAGTCTACACTCTTGGTACTTTCAAGGCCCTGAGCCCCTTCCGCATCAGCTAACTTGCTTCACCTCAGTTCTTGCTGGGGCTACTTGGCTCTTGGCTCATACTGGGCTCCAATAATCACTTCCACACTGCCAGCCTGTGGTTCCCACCTCAGCCATCTTCCAAGTACTGATTGGGTGCAGGCAGGAACTTCCCAATCCCCAATCCCCAATGCCTCAGGAAACCCTGGGGCATTATCAATCACCCCTCTATGTAGTCTCATCCTTTATTTCTTTTCCAACATTTATATAGAGTCATGTTAGTCACAGAGATTGTCTAAGAGACTTACAAAGGTCTCCAGTTTTCATCAGAAAGATCTAGGAGTGAGTGCCAGAGCTCTGAGGTCCCCTAACCTGTTCACTTGTTTCTAAAACCACCAGCAACCCCCTTTACCCTGGCTTTCATCCTAGAGAGGTTAGCAGGGTATAACCATTCCCCTCTCTGTCCTTCCCTATTCTGCCTCCCCTGACTTTTCTTGCCAAAGGGCTCCTATTTCCATTTCCTTTTTGGGAAGTCACTTTTCTTATATACTGTGTTCTCCCTACAAATAACTATATGAAAAGAAAAATTAAAAAAAAACCATTCATATATTGAGTCAATACACAAATTCATTCCCTCCATAGGTACAAACAAAGGGATATGAGCAGCAAAATAAACTTATAATGACATTAAGTTTGGACTCCAGAATGTGCCGGAAAAAGTGATGGAGCCTCCTGTCCCTCCAAGTTTCCCCCATTAATTGTCCTCAGGCTGACGTATACTCGCAGCTTAGGTGGACCTGGGTACACGGTCTCAGGGACACCAAGCCGAGCATGTTGATTTCTGCTGCACTGATGCTCCACTTGCCTTTTTCATGACGTTGAGCTATCAGGTTTTTAGGTTTAATATTCAAGTTTTTAAGATTTCTTGTTTTTTAAAATCATAGTTTACTGAGTTCTGTTCCTAATACATCTTTGCTATCCTCTCTCCATAAGGGGAGTTGATATTTTATTACTGGGTGTAGGTATTCTGCCCACAGTTGGGAATGGACCTAGTGCGTTCACTTATTTCTTGTACTCCGGGGTGGTGTGTCTTCTTTTTCCTGTAGGAAACACCCTTGAGTGGTGGTTGCCGGAAGAATCCCATCCTCTCTGTTCTCTCTGTTCTGACTGAAGAGGGAGCAAGGCCAGGTTTGAACTGAAGACCTGGTTATTGCTAATGTGAGAGGCAGGAAGTCTACCTTAGCACCAGTACTGAGTGTACTTGACCTCAAACTGCATTTGGGGGAACGGATACTTGCTCAAATATATTATTTTTGTTTCCTTTTAGGTTGTTGCTCTTGGTTATACTCCACGTGTCAGGGGCCTGGAAAGGAGGAGGGGTATGTGACAATTCTTAGCCCTAAAACTTCTCACCATGGGAAGTCTTCCTTCATTTATTCGTTCCAATTTTTACACTCAACCACAGGTCAGCTTAAATCCCAATTTATGTCAGCAACACATTACCTTTTTCAACCTGTATTTCAAGTTATTCACCAGTCTGGTTCACTGACCCGATAGTGTGCTTTTGAAAGTAGTGATAGTATCTTCAAATTCTTTGTATCTCATTTGGCATAATAGAACCTTCCTTAAATAAAACTTAATTAAACAATTAATAATTGCACCGCATTTTATGTTTTACAAGCTCTCGTTCAGAGGGTCTGCTAGATGTTTACACACTTTACATATTAGAAATCCATATTTCATGGGATGCAGAGTTATCTCAGACATGGGATCTGCCTCTACAGAGACAAGAGATGAGAAGAAGAATCCTGGCTACCTTGCTTTCCACTCCAGTCATTGTGCCCAGAGTCTAAGTTCTGAGACTCAAGGGCTTGAAACAGAACCACATATGAGTCAGCAATTATCCTGATGGCAATTCTCCCAGAGAGAAAACATTGAACAACTGGAATGACTTGTCCCTTCAGGGTCTTAAGTATTTAGGGGGGTAATCTTCTCACTGGGTATTTCTAAATTATTTAAACTAAATTGGCCTGCCCTGTGGTCTGTTCTCTCCACAGGATTTGAAAGGCTGACTATTTCCTTCTCACAAGTGGGTAGGTTTATAGCTTAATCAAAATGACAATTACCTAAGGCATTATGCCTATTATAAACCACATACATTACAGGGTCACCAAGGCAGGGAAGAGGGAGGGGTGAGGAGGACGTTCAGGCTGCTAGTGTAATTGGAAAGCAGTTTCCTTCTTTTGCCTTCTATGCTTTCTCCTGCAGGTTAGAAGGGAGCCCGCCTTTGAGGCAATTCATCCTTCCCAGAGGCAAGTTCGGCAGCCCATTTCTGGGGTCAAGATGTCAGCACGCTGGTTTTGCAGCCACATAGTTGATGTACTCGATAGTCAGGAATTCTGCCTTTGCCCTCTGTGCCTCTGGATCACTTCTCTCACGACACACAGGACTTCCATTGTTTTGACAAGAGGAAAACAGAGGGCTGAGATACAGGGACGTTCCAACATTTTAGGAGCTGAATGATTTAGGGATTTACATTTTTCACTGTGGAAGTTCTGAAAGTGGTATTGAAACCAACGTGTGGAAGTTGTAACTGAGGCTGTTTTCAGTTTTATCTAACCAGTCTACTAGGTCACACCTGCATGGATAGGGATAATTAAAGAGATAGGACCTGTGTGTGTGTGTGTGTGTGTGTGTGTGTGTGTCTTTTTTTTTTTTTTTTTAAAGAGAGAGAGAAAACAGGGAGGTCAGGGGGGAGGAAGAGAGAGGATCTTAACCAGGCTCCACACCCAGCGCAGAGCTCGACATGGGGCTCAGTCTCACAACCCTGAGATCATGATTTGAGCTGAAATCAAGAGTCAGACATTTGACTGACTGAGCCACCCAGACATCCTAGCAAAAATTTTATAATGACATTAGATTTTAACTCCAGGATTCACCAGAATATGGAAGCTTCAGTCCCTAAAAATGTCTTCTATTAGGGTTTTCAGGTTGGCACATATGCTCATCTTGGCAGACCAAACTACCCTGGTTAAGTACTGATCCCACTCTGTGATATTTCTTTTCCTGTACTGATGCAGCAAAAATAAGTCGATGTTATGTTTTTTCTCTTTCATGAGGTTATTTGTCGCTTGAGCTCTAGTCCCAGTGGTTACTAAAACCAATCTTCTTTCTGTAGATGGTCATGGCCACTCTAATAGTTCAACAATTAGATTAATTCTCTATTATTCCAAGACTGTGTACTGCCCCTCCCTGATGGTGATTTGGACATACTATTTGCACATAAACTTTTGCAGAACAAATTAGGTGAAGTGAAGTGAAAAGAAAACTGGCAGAAGGGAAATTTTTTCTTGAGTCCTTAAAGCAGGGAGCAATTTATCCGCTAAATGAGATCTTCATTCTCTGGGAGGGCCCCATGGCTAAGCTCATTAAAAAATACAGCCATAAGCACATCATAAACCAGGTAAAAGGTCTCAGTGTGATCCTTGGAAAGGTGCCAACATAGAGAATCACAAAGGGAGGTTGGGGACCAAGATGGGAATCTGGATCCACCTGGCTCTGTGGATGTCTCTCCAAATTACAGTGGGGGAAAAAAAAAAAAAGGTTGGAGAAAGAACTGTATACATAGAAACTTGGTTTTCTTTCAGGAGAGACCCCTAGTCATTAGTTTTGAAAATAAGAATTGCCTCCTCTGTAAAGGCCTTATGGAAACAGGATGGGATAAGTTGGAAATAAAGTTGTGCTTGTATTTTAATAAGGATAAGATGCACTGAATTCTTAAGCCATCATTGTAAGAAAAGAAATAAGAAAATAAGAACATGAGCACAAAATAAGTACAAAGTCAGAATATAGTTTAGGGGACATCACTGGGGACATAGAGGGTTTTTGACTATAACACTATTAAAACCCATTAAGGTCATATTTTTTGCTGTATGATGAATGGGTATAGATATCCTATTAGGGAAGAAGAATCAGGTATTAGTACTAACTGAGATTCTTGAAGAGCACATTTTTATGGCTACTATAAAATAACTTAAAAGAGGGTGATGAAACAAACAAACAACAAAATAAAGAGAGTGATGCAAACGATTATTACTTTTTTTTTTTTAGGTTAATTTTTTTTCCCAATTTATTTATTTTCAGAAAAACATTATTCATTATTTTTTCACCACACCCAGTGCTCCATGCAAGCCATGCCCTCTATAATACCCACCACCTGGTACCCCTTACTTCTAAGCTCTCTGGGGCCTACCTAAAGATCTGGCACAAAGGATTTGCTTCTGGTTTTTTGTTTGTTTGTTTGTTTGTTTGTTTTAGTATTTTGCTCAGCAGCTGGAATCCAGAACTCTGATATCATGACCTGAGATGAAGGCAGATATTGAACCAACTGAGCCACCCAGGTACCCCACAAAGGATTTGTTTCTGTTTTGCCTAACTCAGAATTCACTCAAGTGGAAAAGCAGCATTATCCAACAATGTTAAAGGCAAACAGAAAACTTATAGTCACCTGGGACAATAGGTTATGGTTGAGATATACAATAAACAACCTAAAGTCTGGGGATCAAACATGAGGGAGAGTTTTTTCTAAGAAATCAGGGCATTTAAATACTCCCATGTATACCTGACAATTTATAAAGCCACACACATGCCTAGGACTTGATGCATGCTCAGGAAAGATCTGTGAAAAGCCTAAGTTGCCATCTTTGGCTGATCTCTAAGCTTGGTGCAAGCAGGAAACTAAGGCTAAGGCAGAGTTGTAAATGGTCTGCCTAAATAATACTGCCTTGAGGCAGAGAAAATCTGCAAAAAGTGGGAGTTTTTTTTAAGCTTCTAGTATTCAAGGAAATCTCTTTCAAAATACTAGCTGAAAACAAGCTAAAGGAACAGAACTTTTAGTGACCACTCATGGAAAGAAATAGAAACTTTGCAGAAGTAGATTGGAAAAGTCACTAATCAAATGGATGACTCCAGAGCTAATATATTTAATGGTAAAAGACTGAAAGGCTCCTGCCTTGACAAGGATTCCCACTGTTATTAACCACTGCTAGTTAACATTGTACTGGAAATTCTAGCCATGGAAAATTACTTTTGAAGTACATGGAAGTTTAAACGTTGAGAAGGACTTCTTGGGTGATGCATCTATTACATGTTTTTATTTGGGAGGTGGGTTTACTGTGAGCTATTCATCAAGCCATGCATTTGTGATTTGTGCATTTTTATATCTATACTTTAATAAAAAAGTTACGCCATATACCACTGAATAAAAAATTAAAGTTGCCATTGTGAGGGATTGTATTTTGGTTCTAATGTTACTTTTTCCTTATCTTTGGATTAAATAATAAATCTGCTTTTAATGGAATGTAATAAAAATATATAAAAGCATATATTAAGCTTCCAGTAAATGAACAGTAAATGCTTTTTACAGCAGTTATTTTTCAGTGGAGAACTTGTGATATGGCATTTCTGATTTAAGCAATAAAAATCTCACTGGAGGTGCTGATAGAAACTAGAGGAAGGATCTGATCTGATGATTTTACATTATTAGCCTGGCTGTTTCTTCGTTTTTTCATTCCTCTATAATTCTGTGAACATTACGATGGAGAAATGACTCTTATTTCCCGAAAGATGGCTTAAAAATCATTATTTATTCATTCATGTATTTTTTTTTTAGTATTAATATTTGAGACTTTGAATGTGTGGAGAAGAACTCTTACTATTTGTACTTTGATTAATGCTAAATTCATTAAATTTTGTCTTTTTGGTATCACCCTTGACATATTATTTTTATTTTTATTTTTATTTACCCTTGACATTTTATAAAGCATTTCTGTTTTCTGTCAATAGCACCATAAATCCAGAAGCATTCTGATATTTTCTCTGCCAGCCCTTGGAATCAGGTGTTTTCTGAGGTTCCCACTGATTTTCCCAGTTCCATATATTATGTTGCTTAACCCTACTTTTTTAGGATGAGGCTTCATCAGCCACTAAGGCTCTCTTCTACCCTGGTAATTTACAAATAGGAGATCAAAGGAAGCCAGGTTGGAGGAATACAGATTCTTGCCACTGTGACATGGAGGACAGGTCAGTGGAGGTCACGCAATAGCTGAACTCTATCTTGGGCAGCATCACAAGAGTGGGATGTGAATGGTGCCTCCCAGACTCAGAGCTGTGCTCATTCTGTACAAGCAGTCGCTTTGATGTAAACAGTGGGAATATACTGAGAGTGAGATTAGCAGCTGGTTATTTCAATAGGTAAGAAACCCCAGGGTAATTTGGCCAAGGTCTGTACAAACCAACCATTTCCTAATAGTGCCACACAAATCACTTGCAGTGTTAGCCCACTGTAATTATGGGTCCTGGATAGTGATATGAATATACAGTAATGTGAAAATAATGTGAATACACAGTGTTTTAGTTTGCTGGGGCTGTCATGATGAAATACTACAGACATGGTGGGTTAAACAACAGAAACTTATTTTCTTCATCTCTGGAGTTTAGAAGTCCAAGATCAAGGTGTCAGTAGGGCTGCTGTATTCTGGAGCCTCTCTCTTTGGCTTGCAGATGTCTACCTTCTCTCTGTGTCGTCATCTTTGTCTGTCTGTGTACTGATTTCCTCTTGTTGTAAGGACACCAGGCAGATTGGTTTAGGGCCTATGCTAATGATCCTATTTTAACTTTACCTCTTTAAAAACCCTATCTCCAAATATAGCCACATTCTGAGGTACTAGGGTTTAGGACTTCAACATAGGAATTTTGGAGGGACACAATTCAGTCCCTAACACTGGAGTAGTTTCTTATCTTGGTCAGGTGCATTGACTTGCAACCAATATATTATATGCAACAGCATCACATTCTTAAGTCCATGTTCAAAATGGAAATAGTTTAGCAGGTCTTTCTGAGGTGATCATGGGTGTGAAATATAAAAAAGAAATGGAAGCATATGATAATACCCATAACTTCTTTGTCAAAGGGGTATTAACATTTTAGCAGAATTTTGTAGCTAGATACATATTAATAAGACTACATATTTGCAGAAGTACTGTAAAAGCTGGTTTTAAAATATCAGTGTTACTAAAGCACTGCTTTGCCCCTTTCTCCTTTGTTCAGTAATACTAGAACATATGCAAATGTAGGAGGATATTAGAAATTAATGGCCCTCGTAGTCAAAGTGAATAGATTTGAACTCATCCTATTTACCATCAAATCTGTTCCTTCTTTAGTATGACCTCTGTCTTTTAATGATAATACCAGTTAACTGTCACCCAAAGTGTACGGTCTTTGACTTTTTCCTTTTCTTTCTTCTTATTCTAATGTGACAGTTGGAGCCAAACAGATCTGCTTTCAAAATCTAGGTTTGCCATTTACTCTCTGTGCCCCTGACATGTTATTTATCCTCTTGTTTTACCTGGGTTTCCACATCTGCAAAATATGGGACAGTAACAGTCCTCATTTCATGGAATTATTGATAGAGTCAAATGGTAATATGGATATATAGTAAATATTACTAATCATTGCTATCATTGCCAAGTACCCCTATTCTATCTCTAAATTTTCTCTAGTAGTTGCACATTTCTCCACATTCATATTGTTCCTGTCCTGATTAAGGACTGGTCCTCTTGCTGCCCTGGGCTCTTGGAAATCTAATGCAATCTGCTCTTTTCACTCACTTTTATTCCTTATCTTACCCTGTTCCCTTTATAAACCTTCAATGATTTCAAATTATCCAGAAAATGAGGTTGAATTGTCTTGAGCTGGCTTTTTAGGCCTTTAAAATTTTAGATCAATGTTCCTTTTTGATTCTCTTTGGTTTCAGCCTGCTCTTTACCTGTTGTGTTGTCTTCAATCATTCACTAGACTTGGCAATGAGGATGCCTACTCCCAGGGTTTATTTTGAAGATTATTTAGTTTAATTTCTATTGTAAGGACCTATTTAGCCAGAAGCTTCCATCAAGGTTAAAACAATAATGTTGTTTAACCCTTAAACTATCCCAGGGGACTGACTTAAAAACAAGTCTCAGAAACCAACCCCAGGTAACAAAGCCCAGATACAAGGGTGGGTCAGGCCAGGTGGAGACATCCCATCAGTGCAGGGTTGCATACTGTCTCCCTAGCTACCAAGGAGTATGGGCCCCGCCCTTTGAGAGTCTTTTTGGGCACCAATTCTAACCAAGGTGATAGGCTGGGTCAAATGTCTACTATAGGGTAAACTGTAATTCAATTGGTCAACTAGCATCACTGTGCAGCTTTCTCTGTGTGTTATAATTTCATTGGCCACCTGTGCATGGCCAGGCCCAGCCGCACGGCCTTTGCCCTTAAAAGCTAGCCTGTGAAACAGAGAAGGATTGCCCTCTCTGTAAGAGGTGTGGCCCTGGCTGGTCAGTTTGATTCTTGATGCTTGGTGCGAAATAAAGCTTTGCTTGACCTTCGCTTTATATTTGTCTCGCTCCTTTAATCACGGACCCATGGTGGCGGGGGGCATAACACTGTAAGTTCTGGTTTTGAGAGCTCCATTAACCAGCAGAGTAACTTCGGGAAAATCAAGGAACTTCCCTGTGCTTAATTTTGCTAATCTAAAACTTCAGTGTGCATAAAGAATCATCCAGTGAACTTGTGAAAAATGGAGATTCTAGCCCTTATTCAAGGGTTTTTGGAGTTTCTAAAGTCTTTTAAAGTTAAGGTAGAACATACAGTAATTGTATAGAGTACACTAAGAGGTGTACATCTTGACTTATGTGTGTAATCTTGTATGAAAACCATCCAAGTCAAGATATACAGTATTTCCAAGCACCCTAGACATTTCTTCCCATAACTTCCTAGTCTATGTCTCTTTTGTACATAGCCACTACTCTCATTTCTGTCAAGACTCCATTTTAACAATCTAAATTTGGTGATTTTTGGTGTTCCTTTTAGATCTGGCTTTATCTCATTCTAAATTTCTAATTCAAATGGAGAAGTAATTTGAGTATGTTCACAGTGGTATCCCCAATTTAGATATTTAGAAATGTTTCTGCAACCCCTGCCCTCACCTCTGTAGGTAACAAAGGAACTCCCTCTCCTTTGATTTTCCATCTCCCCAAACCTTCATATTCTTTCTTAATCTTCAGCTTTCTAGTGGTTCCTTCTTAAGCTAGGTTAGAAATACAAAATATTAGAGTTAGAGGTCAGGTGTTCCAAACCCCATCTCTTAAGGCAATTTCTTCTGCAGCATCCCTGGAAAATGGTTTTTTACTTCTGCCTGAAAGCTTCTAGTGCTGAGACATGATTATATAACATTATTGGTTATTTTTCTTTGTTAGAGAAGGCATTCATACGTTGAGCTTGATACATTTGATCACAGTTACACCCTTTAGAATAATGAAGATTATTTGCTCTTCTTTTCCTGTGGGAGCCTTTCAAATATCTAAGGCAGTTGCCATATACACCCTGAGATTTTTCTTTGGTAGTTGGAATCAAGACTCCCAACACCTTACTGGATCCTGCCATGACTTTCAAAAACCAATGAGTTTAAAGGCTACTATGGAGTTAAAAAGCACAATAACCTACCAGGAGAGAAATTACATTATGCTGTAACACAATGGTTGAAGCAATAATGTGTAGGTTCTACCCTACTAGGACATATGGAAGAGCACATATCTCTTCCCTTACTTTGAGGACATGCAACTTATGCAGCATCTCTGGTCCCCATGGTCCCCATGCATGGTTTGGTGTTCTGCTGTTGCTATCTTAAAGTTCTCAACATATTTTAGAAAAAGGGCCCCCATGGTCCCCATGGGAAAAAGGGTCCCCATGGTCCCCATGCATGGTTTGGTGTTCTGCTATTGCTATCTTAAAGTTCTCAACATATTTTAGAAAAAGGGCCCAGCATTTCATTTTGCAATGTGTCTCACACATAGAGCAGCCAGTTCTACCTTTCTGGTTGTATTGCATTTGTTAATGCCCTACATATTTTGATTTTTCTTTTTTTTTTTCTCAATTTATTTATTTTCAGAAAAACAGTATTCATTATTTTTTCACCACACCCAGTGCTCCATGCAAGCTGTGCCCTCTATAATACCCACCACCTGGTACCCCAACCTGATTTTTCTTTTTTTTTAATAATGCTTCCTATAAGTGCCATTAAGGGTATATTATATTTTATCGTCCTTTTTACTTATTTCAAAAAGCTTTCCTTAGAGCAGTGAAGATAGGTTCAATGTAATAATCACACTCATGTTATAGAAGCACAACATAGGGCTTAAAAAAATTAAGTGAATTGCCAAGTTTTTATAGCTTATTAGTAAGAAATCTAGGACAGAACTAGGTCTCCTGACTTGAGTATCCTTTGGATAGGCCGTCTTCTCCTAGGATAGTGTTATATTCCAGATTTCCAGGGTTTGAATTTCCAAAATTCCTATGTTGAAGTCCTAAATAAAAAAATTAAGTGAATTGCCAAGTTTTTATAGCTTATTAGTAAGAAATCTAGGACAGAACTAGGTCTCCTGACTTGAGTATCCTTTGGATAGGCTGTCTTCTCCTGGGATAGTGTTATATTCCAGATTTCCAGGGTTTGAGTTGGACACTCTAATCTTACTAATTTTCCAGGTTCTTAGAGTTCCCTTTTTAGTTCAGTCTCTCAGCATCATGCTTCCACTTGACACTGTGTACTGCTGACTCATATTTAGTCTAGAGTTCCATTTCCTCCTCAGGTCATTTACCCATAATTGCCTAGTCCTTTCTTATCTAATAATTGAAGCTTATTTTTCTACCCTAAGTGATTTACCCTGAGCTTGCATTTTTTTTTAAAGTAATCTCAGGTTAATTTTGAGAGAATTCCAATGCAATCTCATTTTTTCCTCCCTCAATTATAATTCTGATCTATAGCTAATCTCCAGATCATTAAGGATGTTTCAGTAATTGGAAAGAAATCGCCATTTTTTTTTTCATTAAGTGCTCATCTAACTTGTGAAGGGAAGTTAAACTAACTTAAGCTGCTGAGACTTGCCTTATTTGACCAAAAAGAAATCCAAAGCAATTCTATGAAAATGTAGCTTCATTTGCAATTATATTAGTCAGGGGAAAGGAAATGGAGAGTATAATGTAACAAGGTTATAATGACTATCTTAATATGGCAAGGTTGATAGTGGCATGAAGCCTCAACATTGTTGTTACGTCTGTATCTTCCACAGACTGGTCTCTCAGCATTGTGGGCTGTCCAGCCCCAGTAACACTGTGCAGTTGGTGTCCCTGTCTTCTGGTGACAACTCTGACTCAGGCTCTGCTTTCTGGAGAGCCCAAGCTAAAATATACATTTTCATATGTAGTGCTTATACCAGAGGTAGTCTACCAGCATTATTAACTAATTTCTGGAGGATAAAAATAAAAGGAATTGAGATTATTTAATT
Source organism: Neogale vison (assembly GCF_020171115.1). NCBI lineage: Eukaryota > Metazoa > Chordata > Mammalia > Carnivora > Mustelidae > Neogale > Neogale vison. The sequence goes on along the minus strand of NC_058098.1, from coordinate 103,080,726 downwards.
GTCCTTAAATCTGTAACAGTGCCAGCTATGGAAGACTACCACTTTAAGCAAGTAGTACCATCCTAGAAATAAACTGAACCAGTAATTCCTATCCCAGTCAATGACCCCCCCCATCTTCTTCACTGAAGAGTTAGAAACCTGGGCACTCCCCTTGTTCACTCCTTTCCCTTTCCCCCCACATCCAATCAAATAAACCCTGTGGCTTCTATCTCCACATACATCCCAAAGGACTCCTACTCCTCATTCACAGCTACACCTACACAATACTCACTACACTCATATGCCATACACTACATTTACCCATCAAAGCTCATCAGCACTGCTTCTCACCTGGTCTCTGCAATAAACTGGTCTCCGTTGGCACCTTTATAAGCCATGCTCCACTAAGCGATGAGATTGGATTTTTAATAATGCAAATCAGATCCTATCATTCCTCTGATTATAATTCCACCCTAATTCTGCATCCCTTTATTCTGTTCTTCTTTTATAAAAATAGCACTTAATACCATCTATATACTTTCCCCTCCTATTTATGTTGTTCTTTCTTTCAATCCCCAACCTAGAATGAACAGAGCAGCTTCCTGTTTTGGTCATCATTTATCTCCCTACGCTTAGCAGTGCTAGCACCCAGTAGGTTGCTCACAAATTATTCACTGAATAAATAAATGAACCTGCAAGCCAGGGCTGAAATACAGCCCACCTCCTTTTATTTTAGACCATTCTCCCCCAATACCCCAGTGCTAACCCCAAGCCTTAGCAAACTCTGGCTCCCTTAGTGTTGGCCTTCAGGACTCGCACCTCCTCTGCTTATCCCTTTGGCTTAGCTATAGCCAGAGACCTCACTTGAATTAGGGTCTGGCTTCCCATCCTTTCCCTATGCCTCTTCTGCAATGTTTCTTCAGCTCTACAATTATCCCTCCTATCTGATTTCAGCCTCTAACTAGTCATGCCTTCCTGTCTTTCCTTTGCCTATTTCCAAAGTTGACTAGGTCACTATTCCCAGCTCCCCCTGCTCCTGCTCCCTCCCTGAGCCAATACTTGCAAATCATCATCTACCCTTTAAACCCTGTAGGGTTCAGTGGATCCCAGGTGGAAAATGCTTGGAGCTACTAAGCCAGATGAGTGCCTCTGTCTGATCACATAACATATTCAGGATAAATGTTTCCTCCAAGCTGAGATTTGCAAGTCCTCACTGCTTAAAAATAAGCACTTGTTTTATAAAAATAGTTTGCATATTTGTGCTCACTGAGTCCACCTATGAATCTATGATGAGAATACCGCTGCTTGGCCTCCGGAGAAAAATTGAGCTGTATCTGAATTATTCCCAACTGTTCTCTGATCTTAAAACTTAGCAGTTCACTTAGAAGTCAAAAAAGATTGCAGTAAGCAGCTGGCAAAACAATCCTAATGGCAGAGATGGGATGTTGAGCACAACTTTGGCTGGCATTTTCAGGATTTTTAAATGCTTGGCTGCAACTGTCACTTCCATAAGGATTTCATGAAGATTAATAATGTAAGAAAAAGGCCATATTTTAAGTAACTGAACACAGTAACTTAGGACTTTTTCTGGCAAAATAGAGAAGAAATCTGTCTCTTTGTATATCCATCCCTATTTTTATTTTTTCTTCTTCTTTAAAAATCTGCATTCTGTTATTTGTCAAGTACATCTCGATAAATTTGCATTTCTATTACCATTAGATCATGGTGGTAATAATAATATATACACATATGCGTACGTGCAGATATATGCACATATATGTTTATGCATGAGTGTAATATTTTGTAGGGTTATTTAACAATAACAATGTGAATAAATGAACTGGACTAGTAAATGTATTATAGGAGGTACTCAATAAACATTAGCCACTGTTTTTATGATTATATTATCATTTCTATAAATAATTAATACAGGAAAGTTGGCTTCCAGCATGATAGTGTGGGGAGCTCCACTGTCCTGCTCCCCAGTGAAACTGGTAAAAAGTATAAAAAGCCAACTATTTAAAAGCCTCCGTACAATGGTCCTAAGGGTGGAAGGCAAATAAGCATCAATTCAAAACAATTTGTGAAAAGTCAGTAAGAGAGGTAGTAGTCTATAGTATTTCAATCAACAAATCCCTCCCAGCTCAGCAAGGCAAATAATGCTGCGCTCTGGATTACTATAGCCAAGAACACAGGGCTCCCACTCCCCTAGCACACAGAAAGACCACTTTAAAAAAAAATTAATTAACCAAGAGCAAGATCACAAGTAGGCAGAAAGGCAGGCAGAGATGGGCAGAGAGCCGGATGTGGGGCTCGATCCTAGGACCCTAAGACCATGACCTGAGCTGAAGGCAGAGGCTTAAACCAGTTGCTAATTATTTTTAAAACCAAAGACTATTTCCCTTTTTTCCATCCTCAGGATTGGAGATGAGTTGACATTGATGGCCTTCCCTTCCTAAAGAGTGTCTAGGTGCGTTATGTGTATGCGTTCACATGAGCACAGACAGACCCTGGAGCTCACAGCGGTATTATCCGCTCGTAGTAGCAGCACGCTGGCGTTTACTCCCACTTCAACGATCTTCACATTAAGCATCCCCATTCTACCACGTGCTTGATAATGTTTCCCAAACACTACTGTTTGCAGTTAAAATCCTTTGCATTTTACTCTTGCTTCCAGATCCCTGTGTCTCTGCTTCAATCTGGAACGCACACTGGGGACTATTTCATTGGGGGCGCCTCCCTCTTTAAGCCTTTGGATGGTTTCTTTTTCACACTGCACGGAGCTAATTTTGTCATTAACATTTCAGGGAACACGCAGTGGCATTTTAAATGAAATACAAATGAGAAAACTCTGCTGTTCTTAGTTACACGTTTCTCCCAAATTTGAAAAGAAATCACTGTCAAATTAGCCGAGTCATATTTATCCTTTTTAAACGGCATTGGTTGTTGTCATTATTCTGCCAAACTCTCTTTTTCTAGCCCCTTAGATAGAAATTATGCCTCTTTTGGAGCAACAGTGGGGCGAAAACTGAAGTATGATATATTCAGAGGAAAAAAAAGATTCCATGAGGCAAAAAGAGAGCTGCTTCCCTTAGCATTTGGCACACACTTCTGCTTTGTCGGCTCTTGTCGATGTGAACGTGTGCATCCACGTTGCACCGACCCATTTCTGGATCATAGTAATCAATCAATCAATCAATATATGTTGATTCATCAACTGATTGATGAAGAAACCCTTCCTTCAACTGGAATTACAGATGAAGATTATGCTTTTAATTTTTAAAAGCTAACATTTTATTGATTTTTTACAGTGTGCCAACCACTCTGAAATGTATTATCTCGCTCAGTTCTTTTCCCTTTTCAGCAGTTCCATGAGGTGGTGACCATTTCTACAGCTAACAGATAGAAATGATGCACACACTGGAATATGTTAAGAAGTAGTTAAGTTTCCACATTGAGTATTAAATCCATTAAGTATTAATTAATTTTGTTTTAATTAATGGAATACATGGGAACATATGTTTTATTTCAGCAGGCAAACCTTCACAGCATAAAATTAACCAGCAATTATTAAGCATTTATACCGTGCCAGGCACTATGATGTGATTTACATAATTATTTCATTTACTTTTAATAATTGTCTTATGTGGGAGATATATTATTAATGTTCTTCTTGCATGGAAGAGAAAGATGAAGATAGAAATGTTGAGGGGACAGACTTAAGAATAGAAAAATAATAATGGAGTTAGGCTTTGCAATCAGGACTGAATGTTTACCCCACGTGGAAAGATACTTCAAAATCACTGCATAGCTCCCTAGGAGTCAACCACACTGGCAAAAGTTGTCATCTCCCTGCCAGCAATCTCCTTTGAACTCACTTTCTTTTCTGGTTGAGGAAAGAGCCAGGGAGTTGTCACCAGAACTGTGGCCTCTGGGTTTACAGGACAATGGAGCAAATGTCTTCTAGGGAGAATTATTTTAAATATAGCTTTGTATCTTGTTTTATTTTTCACTTAACATTATAATGTATTATTAAAGATGCTTAATAAGCATAACTTTAAATGGTTGCTTGATTTTTAAAATCAGGTGATTGTAATGTAATTTAATTATCCATTTTCTTGTTACTATTATTTCCTTTTTCTGTCATTTTACATACTGCTGTAATAAGCATCTCTTTACACAGAGATTTCCCCCACACCCTGATTTAAGCATAATCCATACTGAAATTACCTCAAAGTGAATTTGGGGGCTTAGATATTTTAAGTCTCTTGATGTGCATTGCAAAATTGCCTTCTAAGAGTCCTGTTCCAATTTATACTACCCCAGCAGGCTCACAGTACCTTCGTATTAGGTATAGAACTAAAATAAGAGAAACCTTTGCTAATTTTATGGGTGAAAAACTCCATCACATTATTATAATTTCTGTTTGATTAATTATAAAGTGAAGTATTTTTCTAATATTTACAGGCACAGAATATCCTTATTTGACAAATTTTATTTTTTGCTAAAGTGCAATTTTACTTCTTTGTTTGTATTCCGTATCAAGGAATTCAAACGTCTGCTTTGATTATTGTAAATATTTTCCAGTTGTTGCCTCTGCCTGGAGCAGAAACAGAAGGAGATACATTGCTGAAAGCAAGGGAGCCAAGGAGCCCTTCAACAAAGGAGTGAGCAGTTTGCAGTGCTACAGAGAGACCCAGCAAGGTAAGATTTAGGTCCTATCTGATGTGGGAAACAAAGGCAGAAGAGGAATTATTAAATTTTCTTACTACCTACAGCCCATTGATTAAGTCCTTGAAAGAGGCATAATGACTTTCCTCTAGGGACTCAACTGCCTCAATGTTAATACTTTGCTAAGGGCAAAAGGCAACCTTAGCCCAACCCCCAGGATCCTGCAAGTTTACTTAAACATATAAAAATTCCTTTAGAAATTTCCTTTATCTCTAACTCCTCCAAGAGGCATGTTGGTAATCATCCCCTAAGCATTTGGCCCACCAACATACATCTGAAGAGTCTCATTACTAAGGTTTTATTAGATGGTAATAAATGACCTTTTCCCAACAATAGCTAGCCCCCTCAGGGTCCTTGAAACCTTGCTTCCAAAATCCCTTAGAGACTTACAACACTGTCTCTAACCACCCCCCAACTTGAAAGTATATAATGGGCCATTCTTCATGACCCCCAGTGCAGCTCTTTCTGCCCACGGGTCCTGTCTCCATACTTTAATAAAACCACCTTTTTTGCACCAAAGATTTCTCAAGAATTCTTTCTTGGCTGTTGGCTTTGAACCCTAATGTCTTTCCTACACCAGTATCCATTTTTTCTCCACACACTGTAATGAATGGTTATAAAGATTATATATTGCTTTAGACCAGGTGGGCAATAATTTACTATTGTTCATTAAAAGGAAAATGATATATCACATTAAAAAAAAACAAAAAACTAATCTACCCTGTAGTGGTTAACAAATAAATGAAAGTGTCACATATTCCATAGCATGGTGGCAAGAACTTCGGTCCCTGCCTACCTCCATCATCTTACAGAATAGGAAACTGAGGTTTCTGACAGACAAGTAGTGACTCTGGTCCAAATCACATAGACTAAAACCAGGCGTTCAGTTTCAAGTCTCTGCAAATATACCATGCTCTCTCTCTTGCTCAAAACAGTTCAAATGGAAATATTTTCTGATTAAAATAAAAGTAATAATAATAGTAATAATAATAATGTTGAATCTGGTACATTAGAATTCTTAAGAGAAATGGAACTAATAGAATGTGTGTGTGGATATATATTTGTGTGTGTGTGTGTGTGTGTGTGTGTGTATGTGTGTGTGATTTATTTTAAGGAATTGTCTTACACAACCATGGAGGCTTGGTAGATCCACAATTTGTAGGTTAGGCAGCCTGTGAAGAGTTGCAGTTTGAGTCCAAAAACTGTCTGCAGGCAGAATTCCTTCTTGCTCAGGGGAGGTCAATCTTTGTTCTAAGGCCTTCAACTGCTTGCATGAAGCAGAGCCTCTCACATTATGGAGGGGAATCTGCTTGACTCAAAGTCCACCAGTTTAAATGTTAATCAAAACTTCAAATACCTTCATGGAAATATCCCTAATAGAAAAAGCTAGGTGCCAACAGAAAGTTAACCATCACATGTGGTAAGAAGGTTAATCAGAATGCAACTGATCTTAAGATTTTTGATAACTGAGGTTTTATTTGCAATGGGATTTATCTCATTGAGACATATAACAGCTTTCTCAGTCCTACTCCACTTTAAAAAAATATGTATATATATACATTTTTTTACTATTATTTTTTAAGGATTTTATTTATTTATTTGACAGGCAGAGATCACAAGTAGGCAGAGAGGTGGGCAGAGAGAGGAAGGGAAGCAGGCTCCCTGCTGAGCAGAGAGCCCAACGCAGGGCTCAATCCCAGGACCCTGAAATCATGACCTGAACTGAAGGCAGAGGCTTTAACCCACTGAGCCACCCAGGCGCCCCTAAAAAATATTTTTAAAAATATTCACTATCCTTCTTCCGAACATTCTGATCTTGCCTGTGACCAAGCTAGGAGGTGCAGACTATGTGGAAGGAGGGGGATGTTTTTTGCACTGAGTTCTTAGGAACTTAGTTTCTGCAGAAATGTAATGATGTTACTGTTCTCTATTCCCCTGGGGCTTTTGTACCTTTTCATTTTGAGTTCAGCAGCCACAATGAAGTTAAGATGATGGATGTGAAATGGAAATTTTCTGGTTCAGATACAATTATACCCTTTTCAGTGGCTTATTTTTTAATTTTAGTAAATATTCATTTAGCAGCCTCAGGTAGTAGAACTAATGATTACAATTTTGCCTCAAACAAAGAAGGAGACAAATACTGTAATTATATAAAGTACAAATCAAATCACCTAATTAAATAGAGAAAGAAAATCTGCAATAATTACTGGGTATAGGCCAGTTAATAATGCACAGAAAAAGGACCCATAATCTTAAGAAATATACCAATGCCTAATTTATCAAAAGGCAAATGTAATAAACAAGTACATTTTAACTTAAAATAATATAAGCTTCATGTATAATAAATTAACTCAAATGACTCATCAGGTGTCAGACTGTCGATTTTCCTGTTTATATTTCTTCAGAGAATTAAAAAATACTTAAATTATGTGTTCTGGGTGCAAGGAACATTAATACTTAATTGTGAAAATTTAAATACTTCTTTGTTATATTCAAACTCCAGGAAGCCTCTGTGATTATTGTCAGCCGATGAAAGCAACATTATGTCCAAATGCTCAGCTCTTAGACATTTGGTTTCTTCTAGTTTCTTTGGCACCATGTTTGACTTATATGATTTGCCATGAATGCTCAAGTTATTTTCCATAAGGGCTGACTCTGTCCTGCCAAAGAAGACTCTACAGCTATCAGAAATAGATATTGCGCCTTCCATCTTTACTGTCCCTTTCCATTACTACACCAGTTACTTAAAGCAGTAGTCAATCAATATCCGTGTGTGTGTGTGTGTGTGTGTGTGTGTGTTCATATACATGTAAGTATCATATTCTGCCTCTTTCCAGAAAAGACTGAAACTTTCACACCAGAATGTTATTGGAAGCATTTCAGAGCCTGCTTCATGGCATTATACAATGCACTAACCAGAATGGATTTTACCACATCTCAATATTTTTCCCAAAAAATTTTTTAAAGATTTTATTTATTTGACAGAGAGAGAGAGAGTGAGTGAGTACAGGCAGGAGGAGTGGCAGGCAGAGGGAGAGGGAGAAGCAGACTCCCCACTGAGCAGGAGGATGTAGGGCTTGATCCCAGGACCCTAAGATTATGACATGAGTTGAAGGCAGATGCTTAACCAACTGAGACAACCGGGTGCCCTAGTTACAAAATCTTGATGAAGATATGACAACTATCAAGATCCCTTAGTCAAATAAAGCTCTGTATTAGTAACTCAGATTACATTCCAAATTTCCCAATGCCTTTTCATCTTAATCTCCTTAAACTGTTAAAGAGAATTTCCATTCAGAATTTTCACCTTTTCACACTCTCCACAGCAGGGGAGTTCAGGATTTCCATTTCCCTGAAGAAGGATATTCAGAAGATGGTCAAATCCAAACAAAATGTTCCCTAATTACTTTCCACCTCAGAATACCAAAGTGTTTTGGCTTGATCCTATGGCCTCCAAGTTTTCCCCAGATCTTGCTCTCCAAAGAGATGATCTATCTTTAGTCCATCCTTCTTCATCCATAATCTTACTTAGGTCATTCCCATCCTAAATCGGTTCTAAAGCATCATGTATCACTTCTTCCTCCTTTTTCTGTAATGGTTCCAAGTCTTCTACAACTTGTGTTTTCTTTACTTTCTTAGCTACTCCCCATTTCGGTGTACATCTCATAATTTTTTCTTAAATTGTCTTTGCAACACTTAAATTGTCCTGGCAATACCTTCTAAATGAATCAAACTAAGAAACAAATCAAGTGATTATTTTTCAGTCCCTAACCTCCTTGAGTTCTCTGTGACATTACAGGCTATTTAGAATGTCCCTGCTTAAAATGTATTCTTCCTAGGTTTTCCTAAAAACAATCTCCTGGAAGGCTTCTTACTCTCTGTAACATCACCTGCTTCCTTCATTGGCTCTTCATTCAATTTTGTAGTCCAGTGGGAAGAACACCAGTTTTACAGGTTTTACTAGGATTGAACCTCAATCCTAATTTCTTCATAACTTATTTCTTCTCCTGGAGATTGCTTATTCTCCATGGTTCTCAGCTTTTACAGTTGTAAAATGGGGGTGGGGTAGTCCACACAACTGGACTACCACCATACAGTTCTAACTGTGCTCTAGAGAGTCTTAAGAATGCCTTTCTTAAGGTGCTTGGGTGGTTCAGTCAGTTGAGTGTCCAACTCTTGATTTCAGCTCAGGTCATGACCTCAGGGTTGTGAGATTGAGCCCTGCATCAAGCTCTGTACTTGCTTCCAGGTCTGCTTGTCCCTCTCCCTCTGCTTGTACACACACATTCTCTCTCAAATAAATAAAATCCACAAAAAAAGGAGGAGGAGTAGGAGAGAGTGGGGAGGAGAAGAATCCTTTTCTTATTTCTCAGCCACCACATGATTCCTGTCTTCATTTCAGCAACAACAGACACATTCTAACCTGGCTTACATATTGGGCATCCGTAATAGATTTCCATCTCTAGGGAAAGATGAGACTGGAAATGTAAGTACTTTGGACAAGTGAGTCCGTGACTGTTAGCCTACAAAAGTTGATAGAGACTATTTCCCAAGATAAAGTTTGGTGAGGGAAGAGATGCCATGAAAGGGCATAAATCAGATGTTGGGCATGCCATCTATTGGGGTGGTATTCAATATGGTAATTCAGGGTGGTGCAGGGGTGGGAGGTGGAAGTAGCATCTGAACAAGTAAAAGCACTTTCTGATCCAAGTCCTAGCATTCATCTCTAAGATGATATTTTGTTCTAAATGTAAAAATTCAGCATTTATTTTCTGGAGTTGATGTGAGAATTATGTAAGATAATATTTTTAAAGCATTTAGCACAGCACTTGGCACACAGCCATCAATTAATACATTTATTTGTTTTAAGTACTTTCTCTGAGACATTAAGTGAGGAAATGCCAACTTGTGCTTTCCATACAGTGGCTCAACCACATGCTGCTCCAATATATTAATAGTCTGATTTCTGCTACTCATTTTGCAAAACTGAGACTAGAAAAATGGTTCTATAACCAGGAAGGGGCACCAGGAGAGGCATTTAAAATTATCTTGCTATGAGAACTACTCTCTTATGTTTCAAAGAGCGAAAAGGGGAAAAAAAAGGCACTGTGGTTCCATTAGAGTTCCGCCCTTAGAAAGATGGAAGGGTTAGAGGTTCTCTGAAAGCAGGGCATCTGAACTTTGGAAGCCTGTCTACAAAGTTTCTATTGGAAAAGCCACAAAAATTGCATTTCCCCCACTCTAGAGGGACACTTCCTCCCTGCAGTAAAATTCTTTGTTTTATATCACATCATGCTGGGCTGGGAAGATAATACTTGTGATTGCTCCTATATTTATTTTCCCTGCAAACTGCTGCCAGGACACCCTAGTTCTGTGCAGTGAATCATTATTTTGTCACATCACGAATATCAGCAGCACCAAGTTGATTCCACTTAAAATCAAAAGAATGATGCGTGTGTGTGCGCACACACACACATACACACATATACACACACACCAGGGACAAAGCCCAAATCTCAAACCGAGCATTAAATGTCCCTGAAATTCCTGCAGCAGGCTTGGTGTTCTTTTTATGTAAGGAAATGGAGTAACAGTCTGCAATGCAGTATTGGCTGTTTTCCTGATTTGCTTAGGTTAGTTGTAAAGGAATTTCTGCTCTTGCTGTGCATTTAAGTGTGAATGACAAAAACAGGAGAACAGCTGTGCCCACTAGCACTTTCCTCAGGCACTGACTCTTCAAGAAATCAAGCACTAGGCTTAAAACCAGTACCCTAGTCACAAAAGATGCTAAGTACATTACTTCTTCCTTTGCTAAATTCTATGAGGATAACTATAGTGTGGAACATGTCACAATTTTAAAGTCTCTTACAGTTTATTAAGCACTTTCACATATAATACGCTACCTGGTCCTCATACTCATCCTGTAAGATAGATGGGGCAGGATTATGTATTTTCAGATAAACACACACAATGACTCAGAAAAGTGTTTTGCTCACAATCACAAAGCTAGGAAAAAACAGAGCTGGAACCAACCAAGAGTCCTATTTTTGACTCTGGAGTTTTGCTCACTAGAGCTCTCATTTCTTCTATAAGAGCGTCTGCAAACAAACAGGCTTCTGCCAAATGGTGATGTGATGCCAAGCCCACTTTAGGCATTCCCCTTCCTTTCTCTTCTCCTCAACATCCAAGACCCTCATGCTGACTCTCTCTCCCTCTCCAACACACTTGCCCTTGTGTCCTAGTTCCTGGGGTGGGGGATGAATCCTTGGTCAGCTCTGCACTCCTCATGAGTGAGGGGCTGGACAAATGATGGGTAGTGGCTGTTACAGACAACTGTGTGTCCTCAAATTCGTATGTTGAACTCTTAAGACCTGATGTGATGGTATTTGGAGATGGGGGCTTCAGGAGATAGTTAGGTTGGGATGAGGTCATAACAGTAGGATACTTATAATGAGATTAGTGCCCTTATAAGAAGAGACATGAGAAATTTCCTGCTCACTCTCTCTCTCTCTCTCCCATGTGGGGACACAGTGAGAACACAGCCATCTGCCAGCCTGGAAGAGAGCTCTTACCAGAATCAGACCATGGTGGCCGCCTGATCTCAGGGTCTCAGACTCCTGAACTGTGAAAAGTAAATTCCTGCCGTTTAAGCCACCCAGTCTGTGGTAATTTGATTGGTAGCTCCTGCTGATACTTGGCTTCATGCATTTCCTATCGTGGTGTGTGCATTTCTTTTGTAATAGAAACTCACAGATGTACAGGCTTTAAGCTGGAGCCCTGGGCATTGGAGACAGCACGAAGAGCACATGGTCTACTGAAGTGTAAGGCTGGTCTGATCTTACTGGGGATCTTCTCTTGGCTCATATAAGTCAGCACTCCAAGGGGAGAGCGCTTTCAGCTGCTGCCTTTCTAATGGCCCCTCCCTTCCTCATCCCAACAACAGTTCCCAAAGACTTGAAGACTGGCCCAGAGGTAATCAGAAGCTGGTCAAGGAGTGTTAGTCATGGTTCAGCCACTTTTTTTTTTTTTTTTAAGTCTTGTGAATATGGGGAGTTATTTTTCCCCTGGACTTCAGTTTTCTCACTGGTAAAAATAAGAAGATTAAACTAAGTCATTTTGTAAGCTTTTATCTCTTTTGACAGTGGACTCTCATTTTCAAATGTAAAATAATAAAGGCTGTCAACACAAAAAAACAGATAAACATTGTGCCCTTTCCCTTTTTTAACAGAGTGATCTGCTAAGGGAGAGACAAATAGCTATAAAGGAAAAAAAGAGGAGATATGGAAATGAGAGAGATTTTCATATATATTTTTGTGTGTGCATACATTTAGCTAACATTTATTGTTTCTTTTGGATAGTATGGTCGGGGATGCAAAGATTTTGCAAAACCCTGTTCACGGTCTCTGGGTCTAGGAGACAAGACATATGGATCAATAACTAAAACATGAGGTAGAAATGACAAATGACAGCTAATTGCTGAGAAAGCCCTGCAGTGAGAGATGAGAGAGACAGTGAAGGGGACAGAGACAGACAGAGAGGCGGGAGGTAGTAAAGGTAGTGAAAGGTCTGGACCTTAAATAATTAAAATGCATACAATTCTCTGTTTATGGTCATTTCTAAATAATGAATTATAGCTTTAAAGAGGTGAGTGAAGGGGGCACTGTGTGTCTAATTCCAATGAGATTGCTTCTATGTCCAAAGACATCCCAGTCCAACTGCAGTGTCTCTCCTGGTTCTTACTCAAACAGATTCTCAGAAGGACTTTCTCCTTAGTTATCGGGATTAACCATCTGTATTGATCAAATTTATCAAGTAGCAGCTAATCTCTCACACAGAGACCTCCTTTATTTCATTATGCCCTAAGAACATTCTCTCTTCATGGACCCAGACCTGTAAGTAGAATTTTATAGCACCAGAGCCTGGTAGAATTTTAATTAACTCAGCTAAGCCTTCCTATTACACTCAGGAGTAGAAGTTTATAGGTTAATTTAGTTTTCTTAATTACAATGATAAGGCCAGAAAAATTCCGATACAGTACAAGTTAGTAGCCCACATGCTTAATTACCCAGGGTTGCTGCCATATTTGGCTTTCTCTGTTTACTGAACTCCAGAATCATTAATAACACCTCCAGACACCTACTCTCTATAGAAAGCACTTGCTGATTCCAGACCTCAGTTAAAGTTTAACTCATGAGGTGAGTTCAGTTCCAAACTCTAGACTTTCCAACAGGATATCTTCTCCCATCAGTAGGCTGCCTTTTTGTTTTGTTGTTGGTTTCCTTTGCTGTTTGTGAAAGCTTCTTATTTTGATGTGGTCCCAATAGTTTATTTTTGCTTTTGTTTCCCCCGCTTCATGAAAAGATACACATCACTGATCATCAGAGAAATACAAGTCAAAACCACAATGAGATATCAGCTTACACCTGTCAGAAGGGCTAACATCAAAAAGATAAGAAATAACAAGTGTTGGCAAGGATATGGAGAAAAAGGAACACTCATGCCCTGTTGGTGGGAATATAAATTGGTGCAGCCATGTGAAAAATAGTATGGAGTTTCCTCAAAAAAATTAAAAATAGAAATACCATATGATCCAACAATTCCACTACTGGGTATTTATCCAAAGAAAATGAAAACACTAATTCAAAAAGGCATATATAGCCTTGTGTTTATTGCAGCATTAATTACAATAGTCAAGATATGGAAGCAATCTAAATGTCCACTGATAGATAAATGGATAAGGAAGGTGTGTTATACACTCGTGCATACACACACACACATACAGGAATTATGCAGGCATAAAGAGGATGAGATCCTTTTTGACATTTTTGACATGAACCTTGTTGCCATTTGTGACAACATGGATGGGCCTAGAGAATATTATGCTAAATGAAATAAATCAGACTGAGAATGTCACATAGCCGCATGATTTCACTTTTATGTGGAATCAAAAAAAAAAAAGAATATAAAAAACAAACAAAAAGCAGAATCAGACCTGTAAATACAGAGAACAAAGTGGTAGTTGCCAGAGGGAAGAGGGGTGGAAGGATGAGCAAATGGGTGAAGGGGAGCAGGAGGTAGAGGCTTCCAGTTATGGAATGAATAAGTCAGGAAGTAAAAGGCACAGCAGAGGGAATATAGTCAATGATACTGTAATAGTGTTGCATGGTGGCTGATGGTGGCTATACTTGGGGTAAGCCCAGTATATAATGTATAGAGAAGTTGAATCACTATGTTGTACATCTGAAACTAATGTAACATTCTGTGTCAACTATACCAAGTAAAATACTTTTTAAAAAAGAGAAAAAAATGCAACAGTTTAAATAGTTATCATTTGCTTATCAATTGTGTCTCCTTAGGACCTCTCCTGAATTTGAGAGATAGAGTAGGGAAGGACAGTTTCTCAACCTCAGCACTACTCACACTGGACCAGTCAATTCTTTGCTTTGGGAGACTCTCCTGAACATTGTAGGATGTATGACAGTAACCCTGTCCTCTACCCACTACTTGCCAGTAGTACTCCTACCCCTCTTGTGGCAACCAAAAATGTCTCCAGATACTGCTTAATGTCACCTGTGGCACAACATTGTCCCAGCCAAGAACCACTGGTTGTAAGGGTTGTATGTGTGACTCTATAGACCCAGTCACCCCCATCTAGGGGCTCTGACCTTGGGCACTTGACTTAAACTCTGAATCTCCATATATATGAAAGGGGATAAGTGCACCCACTGTATCGCACAGTGGTAAGAGTCAAATAAATTAACATGTGAAAAGTTCTTAGAATTGCCCTGGTGCATAGTAAACATTCAATAAATAGAAAGTATTATTCATATTATTAGTATTATCTGGATCAATCTATATTTTACAGATTTACTTTTTATAAGGATAAGAATAACTGATCATAAAAAACATGAGCAGCCAGGTGCCATCACAAAATCATTAGCTGGTCAATATGGTCAATATTAGCCTGGTGAAGGGACTTTCTAGCTTGAAGTCATAGATACAGTTGCAAATTCTGTTTCTGTTGCTTTGATTTGGCTACCGACAACCTTCTCTTTGCCCCTCAGCATTCTCCTTTAAAGAACATCTCCTACACCACAGGGCTATATTATAAACCATTCAGTACAAGACTGCAAAAACAAAAAACCTCCCACCTGCCCCTGCCTGCTTTCCCACATTCCTATCCTTGTCTTTCTTCCTTTTCTTTTTCCTTTTCCTTTTCCTTTCCATGTCTGAATATCAAAAGCTTTATTTTTATTGGTTCATATTTTTTAAAGGAGAGTGATTCTCAACAACGTGAGAGCTTGTTAGAATAATAATAAAAAAAAGAATACTGGCAGCTGGATCTTTTTTAAAAAATTTAATTTATATTTATTTGGGAGATAGAGAGAGCATGAGAAGGGTGAAGGGCAGAGGGAGAAGCAAGACCCCACTGAGCAGGGAACTTGACATGGGACTCAATACCAAGATCATGACCTGAGCCAAAGGCAAAGGCTTAACTGACTTAGCCACCCGGGTACCCCCTGGGTCCATTTTCAGAGTTCCTGACTCCAGTAGGTCTGGGGACAGCATGCAAGAATTTGCATTTCCAATACATTCCCAGGTGATCCTGATGCTGATGATCCTGACTGAGGACAACTGCTAAACTAAAGTCAGAATATTTACTGCCATGCTCTAGAACAGTGGTTCTGAATCTTAAACGTGCATTAAAACCTCTAGATGGCTTTTAGAGACACATTGCTGGGCCCCATCCCTGAGTTTCTGATTTAGTAAATCCATATATTGAGAACCAAAGCTTTGGAAAGGCTCTCAACTTGAGCTATGCATTAGAATCACTGGGGAGTTTTAGAAATAAGTCCTGAAGTCTAAGTTCCAACCCAGACCAATTAAATCAAGGTCTCTCTGTAGTTTGTAAGACTTTTCGGATGATGCCAATATGCAGACAAGGTTGAGATGTCATTCCAAAGCAGAAACAGAGATTTACAAAATCTGGGAGGGCAAGAAAGGAATTTGAGGATTTCCTACTCAATATGACAGATGCTAAACAGAAAATGCAATTCAGAGCTTTGGGTATTGAAGTGATGAGCATATATTTGGTCCTGATCTACCTTGGATTAGCAATATAAACACTCACAGGCCTTGGGGGTTATATGGGACTTTGTAGTGTTCAGGTAGTGAACTTGGAAAATTCATGACAATCTGAGGCGAAAGTCAGAAATAGCCTTTTAAGTGATCAGATAAAGCCATGATCATTTAGAACATTTTAAAAGACAATGACTATGTTTTCTAAGGCATCTGTAGACTTTGTTAGATAGTCTTGGTATTCTACATTCTTTGTCCTGATTGCTGTTGAGAGATGTGGAAGGACTTGACTCTAAATAATAATCCTGACTCTTTGGTGACTGGGCCCATTGTTCCCAAAGAGAAAAGCTATGTCTTTCATTTTTCTAAAAGATTACTGGAAATGCCTTACTCCTCTCTTTTCCAGCATTACTTGGAGTAGTTGATCAGATACACGTATGGAAACCAGGAACTTGGGAGAGGAGGACCAAGGAAGCAATGTAATATTGTAATGAATACAAAACCACCTGAGACTTGGCCTAGGTAATGTCATCTGATGATGCCACTGAGGCTTTGAGGTCAGAGAAGAGCTGTGAGCCTTTAGGAGACTACGGCTACCTGGTGAAGACAGAGAAAGATGGTGGTTTGGATCTAGGTCTGGCCCTCCTGGAGCTATTAGTGGGTGGCTGTGACCAGATGATGCTGTTGGTGGTATCCATTCCCTGGAATTTACCTGGTATCTTTGACATTGCCTCAGTGAGAATAAAAGGTGCTCTCCTCACCCATAATTACAGCACTTTAATTAATCTCTTTAAAAGTAACCTACCCTGTATATTTTCACACACTACCATCTCTTAAGCAATATGGGAAAAGCCCCTCTAAAACCTAACACTTCTCACCCTCCCATCCAGCATTCTTTCCTCCATCCATCCCCTCCAGGTCCCAAAATGGACCTCCAGATAATTCAGGTCTCCCTGCTGCCATTTTGGATTTCCTGGAATTGGTAATTCTCTACAACTTCTTCCCCCCTCATTTCTTGGGCCTTAATTCCACTACACCTCCATCTAACCATCAGTGATCTCACCTGACACCTGAGGTTTTCTTAGGAGGTTCTTGTGCAATCTGGCTGTCTGTTGGCAGAGCAAGTACTCCATTCCCTCCTCTCCTGCTCCTGGAACCACTTGGATAAATCCATGTCTCTGATGATTATGGTGAGAAGGCTTGATTTTTGTGCATCTAATTCAACTGCATCCCTTGCTAAAGCTATATAGGCTTTTTAAACTCCCTGCAGGGGGAGAGAGGTAGGGAGTCAAATAGTGAACGTATGAATGAGAATTCTTCTCATGTTCTAAAAGCACTTGTTTCCCCCCTGCATTGCATCCAGGTAAAGTCAGTGGTGTTTAGCAGTGATAAATCTTGAAAGCAGGATGATTTTCCTATTAGAAAGGAGGAGAGAAAGAATCAACTGAGTTTCTAATCCCTGCTTCCCACAGGAACAAGGACAAATAGAGAAGAAAGCACAAAGCAAACATTCTTAGATCATGTTCTTAACAAGTATAAAGGGGCTTCAAGTCCTACTCTAAAGTGAAGATTTTGGCAAATGTTTTCCCAACGGATTAATTTTGAATTCCATGATTATTTGAAGTAAAAGTTAGGTGGACATTATGAAAAAGCAAAATAATAATTGCAGTATGTGGTAATAAGCTAAAGGGATTTGGTTATGCAGTGGTTTTCAAACAGGGTTCCTCAGAACTGAGGTGTCCCAGGGTGGGGGGGGCATTCTATTGCTTTGTACCCTCACCACTTCAACAGAGCCACTCTGCGTTCTTTGTCTTCATACATAGGATAACTTAAATCGACTTACATGCTTTATATGACTTTATGCTACAGATGTATATATTTATTTAAAATTACCTTATTTGTGGCCATTTCTATGAAATGTTCTGCATTAGGGATAACCCTGAGCAGTAGGACTGGCATTTTTTCATGGCTAATGACCTGGTTAAAGTAGGTCTGGTCTGGCTGAGATGCCAACCCCAAAAGAGACAAATGTGGTACAGTGAGAAAGGAAGGGGATTCTCAACCAGCTAAAAAAAATGAGCCAAGAAAGTCCCTGTGACTGGGGAGGTCGAAGGTCTCTCCAAGCTCCTGAGAATGACGAGCTTCAGTTGGAGTTTAAAATGTTTAGTTTTCTGATATTTTATCCTAATATTTCCCCTGATAACTCACATTTTAAAAGCATTTTAATTAATTTACAATTAGCCACAGTTAACATCATCTCCATGTTTTTATAAATATAAAGACCTTATGCCCCAGGAGGATAAATGACCTGTCCAGGCTCACAAATTTAGAGATGAGATAAAGATTCCCTAATTCCTTATCGGGGGTTCTTTCCTCTACAATACTGATTGAAACCAATTTTAGAAGCTGATGAGTCTTTCTCTCTTTTTCTTTCTTTCTCTTCCTTTCTTTCTGATGAGTTCTTGTTTCTAATGTACTTTTACACAGAAGCTCTGCACACAAAATATAAAATCATGGAAAGGTTTTAGATGAAGCCAAGTTGGGGAGCGGGCTTTTAATCCTACCTACTTTATCCCCCTCCTTTTCTTTCTGCACCTCCAGCAGCGATCCTGGGTTTCCCACAGATCATGATTGGAAAATGACTGCTCTGGGTATCATTGACAGCTGGAGTCCAAAGGCTTCTAGATCTTCCTCCTTTCATACCTATTGCTCATGTGAGTAATACTCGCAGGATTGAATATACTAGATTTTCTAACCTAAGACCTTGCAAGGTAAAATATTAAAAAGAATTTTTGCTTTTAATTTGTGGTATTAAGTCTAATGAAAATAGTATGACATTTACAGGTAGCTTAATGGCCTATTAAGTGAACATTTTATTGCTTACATAATTTTGAATTAATTATATCTCACATCCTTTAAGTCCACATGGTATCCTCATTTACAACATTGTCACACTTGTCCAAACATTCCTCTATAAAAAAAGCATAAAATCTCAATATTATGTGAATTAAAAACATGATTATCTCTGCCCCATAATTAATTGAAAGATGATCACATGTAATGTCACTTTGATTTGTATGGAAATACTTAAGCCACAATTACTCTATCAGGTTAACCCAAAACATGTCCATTCTTCCAGTATTCTCTTTTTCCCTCCCTCTACTGCACTGGAGCAATACTGTTCTGCTGCATGGCACACTCAATTTTTTAAAGCACTTTAAAATAGACCATTTAATGTTACCGATGGCAGGCAAAACATGCATTATTATTCCTTTGTAACAAATAAGAAAAATTGGTGCTTATAGAAGTTAAAAGAATTGCTAAGGTCACATAGAATAACATTAAAAATGTAACACGGGAATTACTGTCTCAATTTCTAGTCCTTTTTTTCTTCTTTTCTATCACAGGTATAAGTCAGATTGGCTATTGAGAGACCCAACTCCTTTACAGGAAAGGGAGTAGCTGGCTTATGGACCACCTTCCAAAGGAGCTTCTCCCCTCTTTCTTCTTTACTGAACCCCAGGGGATGGTGCTGTCTCTCACTGCACAGTGAGGCAGGGCCAGGGCACTAAACTGCCTTTGCAAACACCTTCCTGTCAGGAACAGGTGCTAAGAAGGCAAGAAGGTGAGCACCCTCCCACTGCTCAGCTGTCTTCAAGTCTAAAGGATATTTTGTTTCAAATCACATGTGGGCTGAGCGGGGAGGTGGGGGTAAGGGGAAGACAAGGACAAATCTCCTTAAGTCTATGTTTTCAGCACACAAGTGTTCAAAGTAACATTTGAGCCCCGAAAATCCATGTTCAATGGCATAATTCTGAATCTCGAAGAGGGTAAGAATTTTCTACCTCAGAATACTAAGAGCTGTTTGTCCTTTTAAACGCTGATCCATCAACCCACTGAAAGCTTCCTGTTAACAGGTGTTTACTGAGTAACTTACACTATGCTCGGAGCAGTCTTCAAAAAGAGATAAGAAAAAAATGTAAAAGCAGATAGTGTTATGACGACAGAATCCCTGTAGACTAGCAACACTTTATCTTAGAGCAAACTTATCCCAAGAGAACACCAATAAAATATGAGTGCTACGACTGAAACCAGATTTGTCAGGCTACAGGCCTCCCCCCACCCCATTTATACACAAAATAAGTAGAACAGGGGTTTGAAGGATGGAAATGGGATGAGTGGTAACAGAATTTAATAACTGGTTGGAATATGAGTTTCAGTACCTTACTGACAAAACAATGTTTTGTGTGTGTGTATAAAATATTGATTCTTTCTCTCAAAGTGATTAAGATGATTTGGGGGACATTGACAGAACACACACACACACACACACACACACACACACATACACACTCAGCCTGTGAAATATAGATTATGGCAGGAACTGAATCATGTGGGAAAGCGTGAGGGAGCCTGGTGGGGCACTCATGTCATCGGTGATAGTGAGCTCTGTCACTTGCTCAGCTCTCACAGTTGTGATCCAGTAAATTGCTGTACCTTATTATTTTTTTCAGTGGTTGGGAAAGAGCTGGGGAATCTTTGGGGAAACCTTGCTGTGTTTTGAATACACTCTTAGTTTCATCTCTAGTATTTTTGTCAGTCTTCGATGTGATGCCCGTTCTTACTAAGATATTATTCTTGAGAATTCTCTAACGTGGACTTTAAAGGTAAATCAGACTGTTTTTTCTTACTGTATGCTTGTCATCTTTTACAGCAAAATCATTTCCCTGTTTGTGATGTGAATTATTCACTAATATAACTAAACCACATGCTGATATTGGATAAGATGACTGAAATAACCCAAGACAAAAGGAGAAGCAGTAAGAACCTGCGGGGAGAAGGAAGATTTGCTTGAACTACATTTAAGGACATTTTCAGAAAAGTTAGAGAATTCCTCAGTTCACTTATTCCACAGGGGGAAAATCGCTACATCTATTATTCTTCTTCCTTACACTCATAACTTGTACACATGCATTCAGGCCATGATGAGAAGAAATAAATCAAATTATCATTGATAGGCTTATCAACTTAAGACAGTTTGGCTACAACAGAGTTTTGAAAAACGTGTCTCTTTTTTATGGAGAAAGTTTTTACAATATCAGGCTTTGAGAAAATGGGTAATGTCAGAGTCTCATTAGAATGATCACACCTTATTTTGTTATTTTATTTGGGTTTGTTTCTTCAAAGTAGGCTTTCCTAATCTGATTTACCATGATGACTATAACATATTCTCTTCTTCTCTTCTGTGTTCTCTGTTTGCACTGCCTCTGCCTGGGGAAGCAAGTGTTGTTGGGGGTGGTTTAAGAAAACTCAGGCACATTACCATGTACTTCAAACAAAGTCCACATTCTTTCCTAACTGGAAATTCACTAAGCATGCCTGGGACTCTCACTTGTTTAGAAAACATACTGGGGATTCTCAAAATACAGAACGCATGGTTATAGCTATGAGGTGAACATAGGAAAAAGTCAGATGCTACCTGAGGGGCTACAGTGTAACAGCTGGGCAGGGGCAGTGGACCCAAGATTCAAGGAGCAAGTCCATGCCTTTTCAGGTATGTGCAGCCTTCCTGGGAGCCATACTCTGGGCCTTGTGCTGGGTCATGCAGAGACTGCCAACGTGAAGCCTGTCGTCCACCAGGCCTGCTGCTGTTTTGTTCCGATAAAATGTTAATAGCCTCAATTCATTACACCAGTAGAGAAACTTCTTCCTGTTTCTCTAAGTTGGAATTTGGAATTTGGGAGACATGGAACATAACACAGGAAGGACAGAGTTACAGTAACCAATGTGGAAGCCCACTGTGGACGAGTAGCTGGTAAGAGGTAAGTTGTCTGGGGACAGTGGTAAAGATTCAACAGCTTCTGAATGAATAATTATTGAATACCTACTGCTGTTAAGAAGTGGCTTATAGATCCTGATATAGTCTCAAAGCCTAGAAAGTAGAAGAACAAGAACAATAATAAGGCCCTCAAAAGGAATCGAACCATTGGAGCTTGGGATGTAGAATGTTGGGGGCCAGATGGAGACTTCTGCTAGTGAGTAAATGAGATACCAAACTGGTACAAGTTTTCAAGTATGTGATTTTCTTTTAAAATCTGGCAGCATATTCCTCCTCATAAATCATCAATCTTCTGACATAATTCAGGCAGCTCTCAACCTGCTCTGATTACCTTCTTTCAAAGGCACAATACATGATACTTTCCCAAGGGTCCTATGGGTTTCACTTCACCATTCTCAACCTTTGTCATTTCTCTTATCTCAAGGCTACGTTAAGATGGAATCACTGATTCCATGTGAAATGACAGAAACACACTAAGAAAAATTGGCCGTGGTGTTTTGCTAAAGGGAATCCTTTACTGCTCTGAAACACAGGGCACATTTGTGTTGTTGCTATGAGAGAGGCTGGAATGTTAATAGCGAACATCTTCCTGGGCAGGATAATCTGGAAGCTCCAGTAGCCCACCCAACCAAACAAAGCTGGGGCACGTTTTTATTCTTCAGCACGAGCTGTGCAATGCGTCTGTTCAAGGAGGATCTAAGCAAGCACCCTTCCCTCCCCGAATACTTCAACTAAGACCATTTTATTTCCCTGATAATTCCTTGCCTTGAGACAATCAGGTGTGATACGTATCCTCATTATGATTTTATGGAGCAGTAAATGCCACCACCCCCATCTCCCAGGAGGCAGCCTTCACTGAAGGGTTAGGCTGAGAACCACACAGCTTTTTTGAAACACCACAGGAAATAGATCGCTGGTACACTCGGCTTATGCTGCAGAGTCTGTTGTGTCTAAAGTCCTAACAAGTGAAGATTACTGTTGTTTACTGCACTACCGAAGAAACAGTGCAGGCACACCAAAGGCATCATCTTCATTTTTTAAGTGCGTTTGGGTGGAAAGCTTTTCCTTCACCAGGGGCTTTGCTAGGGAACAGCTAAGACCCTCTGAGGCTATGAGGGAAAGCCCTGACAGAAGACGGGGAGTGGAATTGAAGCCAGGGTGGGACTTGTTCAAGCCTCGGGATGACTCACAGGATCAAGAGGCCTAAGATAGAAAGCAGAGAACAGAATAAAAACTAAAGTTTTGGGCAAATTGGACAAACTCGTTCCATTGGCGATTTTATGGAATTTTGGCTGAGCAAGGCTGTGTATAATCATTGCTATTAGTACATTTGATAATTAGAGTCATCGTTAGTCTACTGATAAGTGTAATTAATGTGGTCTATGCCTACCTGGGAACAAAGCCTAGCATTTAACAAAAATGTTAGAATATTTGGAGGTTTCAGTAGAAAAAAGGTTTTTGTTTTCTTCTGTCTAGTAGCAACACTATCAGGCCAAAGTAAGTTGCTACGAAGTTACCAGTTAGAAAAGTAAGGCTCACTGCTGCACACTGGATGATTCTTCTTAGGGAGTAAGCACGTGGGATCTGGATTCATGCGTGTGGATTCATAATACCTTAATCCAGATTCATGCGATCTGGATTCATAATACCTTAATTCAAATCCTGCCTTTTCTACTTCTAGCTGTGTGACTTTGCGTAAGTTACTTAATTTCTCTCCATTTTGTTTCCCTATGTAAAAACTATAAATAACAATAGTACCTGAGTTACATTTTTTTTTTCTTTTAGAATTAAATAAGGCAGATAAAGCATTTAGCATAGTACTGGACACCTAATAAATGATTTGTAAATGTTATTAATTTATAAGTCAATCAATTTAAGAGTGGATTCTAGAAAGCATCCTAATTACACAAATACTAAAGTAGGTGACTGCCAAAGCCATTTGTCTGGTAAGACAGCATCTACAAGGCAGCTGTGACGTGACAACAGAACTATGTAAGTCTCATAAGCAATAAGACTTGGTTCTGTCTCACATACATAGTTCTGTTATTGTTGTTGTTCTTCTAAAACAGTGCTCTTTTTTCCCCAAGTTTTTATTTGAATTTCAGTTAAGATACAGTGTACTATCAGTTTCAGGTGTAGAATTTCGTGACTCATCACTTACATACAATACCTAGTGCTCATCACAAGTGCCCTCCTTAATGCCCATCACACATTTAACCTCCCCCATCTGCCTCCCCTGTAGTAACCCTCAGTTTGTTCTTTATAGTTATGAAACCATTTCTTGGTTTGCCTCTCTTTTGCCCCAAATTCACCTGTTTTGTTTCTTTAACTCCACATATGGGTGAAATCATATGGTATTTGTTTTTCCCTGACTTATTTTGCTTAGTATAATACCCTCTAGTTCCATCCATGTCACTGCAAATGGCAAGATATCATTCTTTTTGAGAGCTGAGGAATATTCCATTATATATATATATATATATATATATATATATATATATATATATATACACACACCCCACATTTTCTTTATCCATTCATCAGCCAATGGAAATTGGGGCTCTCTCCATCATTTGTCTATTGTTGATAATGTTGCTAAAAACACTGAGGTCATGTGCCCCTTCAAATCTGTATTTTTGTAGCTTTTGGATAAATGCCTAGTAGTTCAATTGCTGGGTCGTAGGGTAGCTCTATTTTTAACATTTTGAGGAACCCTCATGCTGTTCTCCAGAGTGGCCGCACCAGTTTTCATTCCCACCAGCAGTGTAAGAGTGTCCCCTTTCTCTGCATCCTCACGAACACTTGTTTACTGTGTTGTTATTTTTAGCCATTCTGACAGGCGTTGGGTGATATTTCATTGTAGTTTTGATTAGTATTTCCCCGATGATGAGTGATGCTGAGCATCTTTTTGGGTGTCTCAAAACAGTGCTCTTTTTAATTTATTAAACTCTAAGTTTCTTTTTTTAAAAAATATTTTATTTATTTATTTGAGAGAAAGAGAGAGCACAACCAGGGGGAGCAGTAGAGAGAGAGAGGCAGAAGCAGGCTCTCCACCGAACAGAGAGCCTGATGCGGGACTCGATCCTAGGACCCCGGGATCATGACCTGAGTTAAAGGCAGATGCTCAACCATCTGAGCCACCCGGGCGCCCTAAACTCTAAATTTCTTGAGAACAACAGCTTACACCCTCAATGCTCAGAACTCAATGTGTCATTAAAAAATGTTCCCAAGGCACTGACTATATGAATTGCCATAATTTTATACTGGGGACTTTGGTCATTATATCTAGTCAATAATCACATGAGTAATGTTTTAAAGCAGCAGGGTTTCTATTCTTTTTAGGTGGTATCAAAGTCAAGATCTTTGCTTTGGGAAGGTGGTTTCATAAATATATCATTTTGAGAAGGCTGGCACTCACACTGGGTTGAAGTTGTAGATAGTGCCCATATCAGTCAGTCTCTTTACCATCAGGATCCTACACATTTCTCTTTTTTTTTTCTTTGCCTCTTACTTAACTTTGCTTTATAGTTTATTGTTTCCATATGACAGGTCTTATCAGCTTGGAACTGGAAGCACATTAATTATTCTTTTTAAATTTTCAGGTGCCGGGCCCTCAGCACAGTGAGTATCATCATGACTCCAAATGGCTTTTGGATAAATACATGATCAAACAGAGAGGTCTGCATGAGCTTTCTAATTCACAACATGGGCATTTAAAAATCATGGAACCTCATCAACCCATGTCACACCAAGAACTTCTGTTGTCAACCCTTTCCTAAGTTCTCCTTAGGTGGGCTTGCCCAGCTTTCCATAGCTTTATCTACTGATGCACAGAGGCACAGAAAGATTTTTCTCTGTTTTCTGAATTAAAAACAGGGCAGGATACATGCTGTTTACTTGTGTTCTACAATTTAGTAGAGAAGAGGTACTTAATCTTCTATAGATAGATAGGCTCTTTGGTGGGCCAGAGATGCAAGCTGGGTAGGACACTACAGATTGGGAGTTATATTACTTATCTCTGACATGGTGGCTCATTGTACTCTTCTTATTCTCTTTCTTGGATTTTTTTGTCTAGTTCAGAGATGGAGGATTCAATCCTAAATCTCATTTCACTAGAACCCTGGTTATAGCCTGAGAACTGCCTCCAGAGGCTCAGTCTTTCTCTAAACTGTTCTCTCTACTCCTGGAGCCCTGGTGTGAATAGACCACTCTACCAAGTTATGTTGCTGCTCTCCACTTATCTGTATGGATCCTCATCAGTCAAAACTTCTTGCCTTCCTTTGCCTTTATCTGCTTGCCAGATTCATAGCTGAAATATCAGCAATCATCTAAATCAGCATCTCTCAAACATCAGTCCATACAATGCAAGTTCAGGGAGGTGCTACAGATGTCCTTTCATTATTATATTTGAAAAACATCTTTTCTCCCTCTTGAAGAAATATCGTGTGATAGCTTCCCCAGAGTAAAAATATACTTGTTGAATTTGAACCTGGAACATTTGTAAAATTGCAACTCTTAATATTATGTCCCATGAAATAGTGTTCTATCAGACACCAGTTTGCAAAATGCTGGTCTGGTTCTAAGTCATTGATCTACCTCTAAGGAATGATACTCTGATCCTCAGGTTAACCATCCATGGATTCCTTTCCTCTCAACCGTTTCCCATTACTAGATTCTAGAAAAACCATTACCTGTTATACACACATGGATCATAATCCAATGGTTTTGGCCTACTAGGGGCATCATCTTTTCTATCTCCAACTGTCCCTCTCCCCAGAAGTTGTGTTTTGTTTTTGATTTTGGAGGAAGAGGGCAATTCTTTTTCCTTCACAGTATTATTTCAGCTACTCAGCTTTCTAGCGGCACACTTTATATCTGTTACAAGACACTTATTCATCTTCTATCTTTAGAAATATTTTCAACATGGCAACTAAAATCACACCCTGCAAATTACAGCTTAACTACTATCTCTTCATGTCAGCTCAGAAGTACAAGGCAGGCCCTTGAGCTACACTTCTGTTACATGACATGTCAGCAAGGCAACTTGTCAGTCATGTACTCCCAATGATGACATTTTATTATCTAACAACTCTGAGTAAATCCATCACAGACGCTCATTTATACTTCAACCACTACTGGATTGTGGCACCTCGCAGTGACATTTGCCCCATACTTGTTATAGGCAAATATCTTGTTGAACTTTTGGTTTTAAAGGCTGTGTTATAGCCCTTTCCAGTAAGCGGACTTGCAGGGCAGCAAGGTCACTGAGAGCTGGCTTATTCCTCTGTGCTTTGTTCTAGTTTATCGCTAGGATCTTTTTCATTACTGACATTATTTCTACTGTCTCTCTGAGTTTACCTCTTTTTTTTTTTTTTATCAGTTTTTCTTACCTAACAAGAGCCTCTGTGACATATACTCTCCACTTGAAAGATGAGAAGGTTCAGATACAGAGAGTACATCTCACTGAGATCACACAGCAGGAGAGAAACAGAAGGATGGACAAGTAGACTCTGGGATTCTGGACCAGAGTCCACCTATCCTGCGCCTCAGTGTTTTTGGAATGGTCACTAACTGAACAAAGAGATTAAAGATATTGAAAAATGAAGCATCAGAATGTACTCCTACACATCCATCTTAGACTTTTATAAGCACTCTAATGGATAATAATCCAAAAAGAAATTGCTCTCATATTCCAGGACAGTAAATTGGAAGACACACACACACACACACACACACACACACACACATACAATTCAGACTTCCATTCCCACGAGTGTGTCTGACATGTAGCTAGTGGTCAATGTATGTTAACTGAGTGAATGGGTGGTTACTGTACCTCACTGCTGAAAGCCTCATGGACCCAAACTTCAGAATTGTCTACTTCAATCTGTGCAATGCCTCTATTTTTCTCTCCATTTGTCTTATCAAAAAAAAACACATCTCCCTCTGAGAGGGGTGAAGAGGGGAGTGGTTTATAGCAGATGCTGATATATAGAGATGATTACTTCAAATGAAAGGAAGGAAGAGGGATTTCCAGTGACATTTCTTGGTAGCCCACTAAATGCAAATGGTGTGGTGTACAGTGTGGCCTGAGTGATGTTGGACCTGCAGGGGGAAAGAAATCATTAAAATACTTTCATAGCTGGAGATACAGGTGATCTGAAGGATCCCAACTCTGAATTTAACTTCTCTCTTTCAAAGCTGGAGTACAGTGAGTCCTTACCACCAGTTACAGATGGGAGAAAGGCTTTGTTGGGGGGAAGAGGAACAGGAGGCAGGAAGGCAATGTGGAATCAGGACAAACTGGGAGGGGTTAAGTAAAAGCAAGTTGACCCCTTTGCTTGCTTTCTGTAAGAAGTGAAGGAGAAGACAAAGGAAGCAAGAAGAGATGAGAAGACATGGGGGGATCAATGGGTCAGAAGGAAACATTAAAAATGGGAAATAGCATGGGCTTGAGATGACTCAGAGCCAGGCACTGATCTCAGTGACATCACAGTGTTCTGAGACCTTTGGTAAATTACTAGACTTGTTTGAATCTGCTTTTTTATACTAAAAGAGTAAAATAACACTTCCTTCTAGAATTTGAGGAATGGATTTGTACATGGAGAACTTCAGGTAATCCTCTCAGCCACAGAAGGTCCTATAATTATCCTCACTTACAGATAAATAAACTGAAGTCTAGACAAGTTACATATGCCGCTCAGACCACACAGGTGCTAAGTAATACAACTGGAACTTATGCCCACTTTGCCTGCGTCCAAAGTCAATGTTCTTAAACATGAGACCATATTATATCGCTTTCTCATTAAAGGATCCATAAGGATAAGTTAAAGAACAAAAGAATTTGATCTTAAAAAATAAAAAAGAGAGAGAAGTAAAATGGAAGGACTTTTGTAACATCAGGAGACCACGCAAGCTGGGCCAGCACTACTGCTCATGGTAAAGGGGGAAAATCACCCGTCTCTACAGAGGCATGGAAACAGACTAAAGTGAGCCTCAAAAAGAATGGCATTCCTATGGAGTTCAAATTGAACTATTTTTTACAAGTACAGATTGGGCATTTTCTTCTATAACATATCTGGGCTAGTACGTGTATATGAATAGATATCGTTCCTAGCATAAATGTAAACACAAAAGATGGCCCAGGGTTGTCCCGAGTCTTTTGTGAATAACTATGCATTACAAAGGGATTTTGGTGCCCATGCGTCCATGGAAATGCACTCCCACAACAGTGTGGTGGCACAAGTTGTTTTGGGGCCTGTACACCTGAGTAAAGAGGCTTCCAAAGACAGTTTAAAATAATTCCAATGTGTATCTTTTAGACATTATTATTTTCTTAGAAACCAAGGCAGCACTGCAGACTTCAGAAAGTTCTTGAGGGGATGGGATGAGATAATGTATGTAAAGTGATTATTTAGGCACTTTTTTCCCAGCTCTTTTTTTTTTTTTTTTTTTTTTTTTTAAAGATTTTATTTATTTGTTTGTCAGAGAGAGGGGGAGAGAGTGAGCACAGGCAGACAGAGTGGCAGGCAGAGGCAGAGGGAGAAGCAGGCTCCCTGCCGAGCAAGGAGCCCGATGTGGGACTCGATCCCAGGACGCTGGGATCATGACCTGAGCCGAAGGCAGCTGCTTAACCAACTGAGCCACCCAGGCGTCCCTTTTTTTTTTTTTTTTTAAAGATTTTATTTATTTATTTGACAGAGAGAGATCACAAGTAGGCAGAGAGGCAGGCAGAG
Organism: Neogale vison; assembly: GCF_020171115.1. Taxonomy (NCBI): domain Eukaryota; kingdom Metazoa; phylum Chordata; class Mammalia; order Carnivora; family Mustelidae; genus Neogale; species Neogale vison. The sequence continues at coordinate 103,051,362 of NC_058098.1, read as the reverse complement.
AGAGAGAGGAGGAAGCAGGCTCCCTGCTGAGCAGAGAGCCCAATGCGGGACCCGATCCCAGGACCCTGAGATCATGACCTGAGCCGAAGGCAGCGGCTTAACCCACTGAGCCACCCAGGCGCCCCTTCCCAGCTCTTCTTAAGTAACCGTCGGCTGTCTGCCTCAGCATCTTCCCCTTAAAAGGGCAGAAAGATTCACTTTGAAGGAAATGAGATCAACTTTGGAAATTGCAACTTTGAGGTCAGGACAAATGAATTCATTTGTGATGAAACCAAGAAATGTTTGCTGTAATTCAGATTTCTGAGGTCAAGACCTCAAGATCAACCCAGAAATTGGATTTACTTTTCAGAAATATACCAAGCATGGAGGAACAATAAGTTTAGGAGAACTTTATAAAGAAAACTTTGTGACCTATTCTTCCAGGCTCTAATCAGTTTTGGTTAATTTATTATAATAAAATGAACTCAACAAACGTATATATTTAGTTAGTGATGGCTGTAGTATAAAGTTGGGCATTTGTAAGAAGTTTAGATTGGTTCCAATCATTCAGGTGGGACACAGCTGGGAGAACCTTGCACAAATGCCCGTGAGCTTTAAAAAAATAATGGCTTGCTATGTTTACACAGGTTCTGACTCATTTAAACTAGTCTGGTTTACTCAAAGTTGTTCTCGTTCTTTTAAATTAATTTGGACTCATTCAAGTTAAGTTACACCTATAAAAACTACCTGAATCAAGCGAGCCACAGAAAAAGTTTTCTTTGGCTCAAAATGTTTTTGAAACTACAGGATGAATTTAAAACTTTTCAATTAGTTCTAATTTCTTTTTATTTAGATCCCACTGCTCTGAGTAAAACTAGTCATAGTCAGGTCTTATCCTGTTCGAACTGGATCAGACCCATTTAAAGGAATTTGCTTGGTTTCTGCTAAGCAGTCTAATCTGTTGAAATAGGTGCTGTAATTAGATCCCCAGGTACAATAAAAAATGAGAATACAGTCAACTGGGCTTTAGGAATAGATGGGAAAATTAAAAAGATGGATTTAGATGGCCATAAGAATGAACAGACAATAAAACAAAGGCAAATAGTTCAGAAGAAAATAGTTGAGAGAATCTAGCGTCTGCTAAAAAAAAAAAAAAAAAAGAAAAAAGGTGGTATAGCATGGCAGGACAACTTCACAGGAAACTGATATGTTAGAGACAAGAGAAGGAAATAAGGGAAGGCAAAGGCTTCAGAAATATTACTCGAGATGAAGGGTATAGAAGAAGCCAACCAACACTCAACCATTATATTATAAATCTCTCAAGAATACCTACAACACAAAGAAACAGTAGCTAAAAAACAGAACAGGAAAAGTAAAGGGTAAGACAAACTAAAAGAGGGAGTTCACGGTAAACATCAAGGACTGAAATTCAGAAACATGACTAAATCACAATGGAATATCAGGGTTGATAACACAAAAATCCTTTAAAAATCACAGGCTATTGATGTATTCAAAAGGGCTATCAGACAAAAGAGTGCATGTAATTTTAGCATATGAAATTGGAAAAATTAGGGAAAAAGGTGTTTTATCTGTGAAAAATACTGGCGAGGATGCGGAGAAAGGGGAACCCTCCTACACTGCTGGTGGGAATGCAAGCTGGTGCAACCACTCTGGAAAACAGCATGGAGGTTCCTCAAAATGTTGAAAATAGAACTGCCCTATGACCCAGCAATTGCACTACTGGGTATTTACCCTAAAGATACAAACGTAGTGATCCAAAGGGGCACGTGCACCCGAATGTTTATAGCAGCAATGTCCACAATAGCCAAACTATGGAAAGAACCTAGATGTCCATCAACAGATGAATGGATAAAGAAGATGTGGTATATATACACAACGGAATACTATGCAGCCATCAAAAGAAACGAAATCTTGCCATTTGCGACAACATGGATGGAACTAGAGCGTATCATGCTTAGCGAAATAAGTCAAGCGGAGAAAGACAAATATCATATGATCTCCCTGATATGAGGGAGTGGTGATGCAACATGGGGGCTTAAGTGGGTAGGAGAAGAATCCATGAAACAAGATGGGATAGGGAGGGAGACAAACCATAAGTGACTCTTAATCTCACGAAACAAACTGTGGGTTGCTGGGGGGAAGGGGGTTGGGAGAAGGGGGGTAGGGTTATGGACATTGGGGAGGATATGTGCTTTTGGGTAAATTGGAAGGGGAGATGAACCATGAGAGACTATGGACTCTGAAAAACAATCTGAGGGGTTTGCAGTGGCGGGGGGGGTGGGAGGTTGGGGTACCAGGTGGTGGGTATTATAGAGGGCACAGCTTGCATGGAGCACTGGGTGTGGTGAAAAAATAATGAATACTGTTTTTCTGAAAATAAATAAATTGGAAAAAAAAAAGAGTTCTCACTGTTGTTCGGAAGAACTGCAGGCAGATAGGATTTGGTTCTTTTTTTTTTTTTTTTTTAAAGATTTTATTTATTTATTTGACAGAGAGAGATCACAAGTAGACGGAGAGGCAGGCAGAGAGATAGAGGGAAGCAGGCTCCCTGCTGAGCAGAGAGCCCCATGCGGGACTCGATCCCAAGACCCTGAAATCATGACCTGAGCCGAAGGCAGCGGCTTAACCCAGTGAGCCACCCAGGCGCCCATAGGATTTGGTTCTAATCTTCACTGGGATCCCATTGTCCTGCTGCAAGCAGGACAATGAAACACATTATACCTGGAATGGAATATGCACCACGGAAAGAGGGGATGTTCCTGGGGGTCTTGGTCTGGCATATTCCACTCCCAGTCCAGCTACTCATGCCTGACAATGCCGCTTCCCCTGACCAATATGTACGGTATGACAACCAAGTCAAATTCCTAAAACTACCAACTTCCCTCTCCTCATGACCAGGTGGGCACATTCTGTTTTCCACTGGTACAATCATTTGACCTCTGTCTTTGTTCCCTCCATTGGCTTTTATACAGTCCATAAGAGCATTATAACACACACAGAAGTCTGTAGTAGATTCACCCAACAAGCCTTAAATGATAGCCAGCAAAGCCTATCCTTACTGAACACAGGCTGAACACTGAAATGTCTCTAGTGAGAGAAACTGTCTCCAAAATAGGATGGTCTTAGACATTATTACTGCCTCCAAGGGAGGCACCTGTGCCATTATCCAAGCAGAATGTTGTATGTTCATGAGTCTGCTAATGTAACATCTTTATTAAATCACATGATACCAAGAGTGAATGCCCTGAGTGATTTAACCCCCAGTCCAGGGGAATTAGTAAATCAGTGGTTTAGATCATGAGGCTCTTGTTAAAAAAAAAGTTACTTATTTTAGGAATCAGGATCTTCATCTGTGTTTTCTCTTACATTTGCATCTGCCTCCAATGCAGCCAGATAGCATCCAAATGAGCCACATGTATGCTAATGAAACTCCCTGCTGATTGCTAACAGAACATTGTGGACAGGTGAGTGTGTAAGACTGTGAGAGCCAGTCATGAGAGGTGTGTCTGAGGAGGTCATTAAGATGACGAGACTGTTCGTTGACTTGCAAGCTGGAACCAGGCCACCGAGGTTCCTTACCCACTTCCCTGTTCTTGGAATGTACATTCCACCCATCATTCCCATAGCCAGAGTTGTTTCAAGGATGCTGCTTGAGAGAACCATGTGTTGCTGCCATGTGGATGGATATGTGGCTGAACCCTGTTAAGTCCTATATAGAGAAACTTTGAAGATTCCTGAAGGTAGATATGGAGATCTACTTGTTTTGCTGCCACCTAAGACAAGCCTAATAGGTGAGGTCCCTTGCTTATTAGATCTGCCACCTACCAATCTGGGGTGGCCTGTCTCTTTCTCAGATTTCCTCTTGCCCTCCACGTACAGAGCCAGTTTCAAATTTCACCTGGGACGCTCCAGAGGTTTTGAACCAACGAAAGCACTCAAAAAATCAGGTCCTTCTCTGATGTGTAAGATCATATTAGAATAGTCTCTGGCATACACTAGGTGTTCAGTCCATGCTTACTTAATTTTTCCTAGGCGTGAGTAAAATTATTCTAGCATACTATTCGGCCTATACCACATGCTCCATGTAGGCTTGTTTCCTTCCTCTCTATGTGAGTATGTTCTACTTGAGTAGTACCAATTATAAATTAGATGCTAATGAATGCATGCTTTCTTCTCCCTATGAGGAGAGAAATGCTATACTAGATTAATGTTTGGCATATACTCAGTGCTCAGTGCTCTGCTTGGCTTAACCTATGTGTGAAATGCATGAATGCATTCTTCATTCAGTGTAGTGGTAAGATTGTACTAAAAAACTGCCTGGCATACCCAGGTGTTTAATGAATGCATGCTTCATTTTTCCCAATTCTGGTTTATGTTGAATTAAAACAGTGCTTGGCAATATCAGGTATTATTTGCAAGCCTGTTTTCTTCTCCTATGAGTGAGTAAATTATACTAGAATAGTATCTGACAAATATTAGGCACTTGGTAATACTGGTATCATTCCACGGACTTGTGAGTAATGATCTGCTAGAAAAGTACCAAGCAATACTTGGCATTAAATATATATTCATTTTCTTTCCCAATATGAAAGTAAACATTAACTTGAGTCATACCTGGTATATATATCAGGCACTCATTGCAGGGATGTTACTTATGCCTATGTGTGAATGAAGTTGTACCAGAATAGACCCTTGCACGTTCTGGTGGCTCAGTGCATGACTGTTTCCTTCCCCCTGTGTGAGTAATGTTGTAAGAATAACACCTGGCATATACAAAGTGCCTGATGCATGCTTGTTTGTTCACCTTAAAGTGAGAAATGTACTAGAAGAATGCCTGGCATATCCTAGTTGCTTCATCGTGCTTATTTCCTTCTCATATGTGTGAGTAAGGTTGCATGCACTTAATATATAAGGCATATATTAAGTTCACAGTGCATGTTTGTTTCCTCCCCACTATGCGAGACCAAAGCTGTACTAGATAAGAATGTGCTAGACTAGAATATAGCAGGAGTTTAATCCATGAACCCTTCCTTTCCCCTATATGTGTGTAAGATTGTACTAGAAGAGCAGGTGACCTGCCCTTGGCAATCAATGCATTTATGCTTCCTTTCCCCTACATGTGGGTAAATTGGTATCAGAACAGTAGCTGGCTTGGATGCTCAATGTATGTTGGCTCCCTTCTCCCTATTAGTGAGTCAGGTTGTCTTAGAATTGTTCCTGACATATACTCAGTGCTCAATTCAATCTTGCTTTCTTCCCCGATGGGTAAGTGACATTTTCTAGAATAGAACCAGAGATACACTAGATACTCAGTGCAAGCTTATTTCTTGTCTTTATGCTTGAGAATGACTGTCCTAGTATAGTACTTGAGATATACTACATACTCTATGCATGCTCAATACCTCCCCATTCGTGTAAGTAATACAATAGAATAGCAACTGGCATATATTAGAAGCTCAATGCATGCATATTTGCTTCCACTTATATAAGAGTCAATTTAAATGACAAAAGTAGAATATATATGTATATATGGAACACATGAAATGCTTAATACGTGCTACCTCTCTTCCACATATGTGTGAGTAATGGTGCCTTAGAATACAGATTTCCTTCTATATACCTGGTGCTTCATGCAGGCTTATTTTTTTTCCATGAATGTGAACAGTTTTATTGGAATTACACTTCCTAAACATGAAGTTTCCTCTGTATTTGCTTTCTCTATGTTTGAATAAAGTTGTAGTAGATCAGGTCCAGGCATAAACTAAGGGATCAATCAATGGTAATTTTTTTCCTTCATGTGTTAAGTTTCACTTAACTAGTACTTGGAATTACTAGCTATTTAGCACATAATTCTTTTTCTCTCCTATGTGTAACGTTGTAGAAGAAGACTGCTAAGCAATACTCTGTGTTCCAGGAATACCTGATTGTTTCCCTTAGGCATAGGCAAGGACATAGTAAAAATCATCTAGCATACACTAGGTATTGTATGTATGCTCCTTTTCTTACCCTGTGTGAGAGCAATGTTGCACTAGCATAGTATGTGGCATATACCAGACACTTAATGAATACTTGCTGCCTTTACTCATGTATGAGTAATGTTTTTACTAGAGTATAACCTGGTATATACAAGGTACTTCATGCATGTTTATTTCATTCCACTTATGCTAGAATAACACTCGACTAGAATAATTCTATTGGCACACAATAGTCAATTGATGCTTATGTCCTTCCTTTTTCCCCAAGTGTGTGTAATGTTGTGCTAAAATGGTGCCTGGCATATAATTTGCACTCAATGTTGGCTCATATTATTTTCCAAAGTGAGAGTAATGATGTATTAGAATAGTGTCCACCATATAATAGACACTAATTGCATGAATGTTTTCCTCCCTGTATGTATGAGTAATGTTGTAATTAAAAAGCACCTTGCGTATGCTGCTGGTTCAATGCATGTTTTGTTCCTTCACACGATGTGTGAGTAATATTTTATTGCAATAATACCTGACACATACTAAGTGCTCAATGCCTGTTTATTTGTTTTTCTCTTTCTGTGGGGGAGTGTAGCACTAGAATGGTGTCTGGCATAAACTACTCGCTCACTTATACTGGTTTTCTGTCACCTGTGTGTGAATAATGTCATATTAGAGTAGTGTTGACATATACTGGTTGCTCTACAGCCTTGTTTCCTTTGCTTATGTGTGTGCAATGTTGTATATAATAGGATCTGGCATTTACTAGGTGCCGATAGCATGCTCACGTCATTCAGCTACATATGAATGAGTAAGTTCGTAATTAATAGCACCTTGCATATACTAGGAATCAGTCCATGCTTACTTAATTCCAGGATGTGTGGGCAATGTTATTCTTGAATAATTCCTGGCCTATACTAGGTAAACTATGCAAGCTTATTTTCTTCTAATATCTATGAATAATGTAGTACTAGATATTCCCTGGATGATTTTATGTGATGAACTCGTGATTTTATTCCTTCAGTCATGTGTGGATAATGTTAGACTAGAACCTAGTATATATTAGGAACACACTGAATACATTTTGTCTTCCTCCTATATATGACTTATATTATACTAGAACAGTATCTGTCTTCTGCAAAAAGATCAGTGCATGATTGCATCACTCCTACCATGTGCGAGTAACTTGGTACCAGAATGTATTTCAGGTACTATGCGAGGACAACCTTACTGTCAAATTGGAAAGGGAAATAAGTATATGTGTAAGTAACATACCAGAATAGTGTCTGTCATGTACTCAGTACTCTGGGTGGCTTTGTTTCCTTCCACTATGTGTGAGTAATGTTGTACTATAAAAGCTGGCATGTATTCGGCAATTGATGTTTACTTTCTTTTCCCAGTGTGTGAATCACGCTGTACTAAAGTAGTGTCAGGCATATATAATATGTTCCATTTATGAATGTTTCCTTCCTTTATATGTGAACAAATCTGTACCAGGATACTATCTGCCTTATCAAAGGCACATTTGGATGATTGCTTCTTTTACTCTATTGTGAGTGATGTTGTAACTGGCGTATTTGAGACACTCGCTGAAATACTGTTTCCTTCCCTGTGTGTGCAGTGTTGTATTAGAATAGTTCTTGACACATTCTTGGCACTCAATGCATTCTTGTGTCCTTTATCCTAAGTAAGAGTAAAGTGGTGCTAGATGACTGGCTGGCATTAACAAGGCACTTAAGGCATGTTTGCTACTTTCCCTCTAATAGTAGGTAATGTTGTATTAATGCTCTAGTGGCTGTACCATATATACCAGGCATGCTCCTTTCTTTCTCATTTGAATAAGACTGTATGAGAATAGCACCTTGCATATGTAGGTGAATTCCTTCCTTCCTTATATGTGAGTACTGTTGTACTAGAATGGTTGTCTGCATTTAGTAGACAGTAATGCTTCTTTCTTCCACCTATGTGTGAGTAACATTGCATTAGACTAGTGCCTGGCACATACAAGATGCTTAATTTTTTTTTCTATTATATGTGAGTAACGTTTTACTAGAATAAGACTTGGCATATAGTAGGCATTGAATGCATGCTAATTTCTTTCTCCCTATGTGCAAGTTATGTTTTACTAGACCACCACCTGACATATATTAGGTGCTTCATGCATCTGTGTTTCCTGCCCCCATCTATAATTAAGTTTATACTAAAATAGGGCCTCGCATATACTAAGCACTTAACACGTTGTTTTTCCTTCCAATTTTATGTAAGAAATAATGGATTATGAAAATGCCTGACATGAAGTTATTACTAAATGCATGCTCCTTTTTCCCCTTTTATGAGGATATTTTCCTGGAATAGTACCTGGCACATATTTGGCATTCTTTCATGCTTTTTTTTCTCCAGTATATGGGCTATATTATGCAATAACAGTATGCAATAACTGTGTGCTCCTTGTATGCTCATCTCCTTTATCTACATGTGCATAACAGCATACTAGAATCATGTCTGGCATACATCAAGGCTTCAAGCATGCAAGTTTTCTTTCTCTCTTTATTTCAGTCTATGAAGTAAGATTGTTCTGAAAAGTACTTGCCGTGTATTGGATGATGAATTCATGCTTATGTTCTTCCCCCTATGTGTGAGTAATATTGTGGTGGAATCATGCTTCACATATTCTAGGTGCTCAATGTAATCTTGTTTTCTTCCTCCTAATTATGTGTAATGTTATACCAGAATAGGGTTTGGCCTATCTTTAGCTCTGAATTTATGCTCATTCCCTTCTTTGTGTGTGAATAACACTGTAATGGTACAGAGCCATATACCAGGCTATGAATGCATGCTCATTTCTTTCCCTTATGTGTAAGTCTGTCATGGAATAGTATCTGATGTACACTAGGCAATTCATGCAGCTTAAACATTCTGCCTATGTGTGAGTAATGTTATGCCAAATAATTCCTGGTACGTACTAAATGCTTCATGTAGACTCCTTTCTTCCTCCTTGTATGGGAGTAATGTACTAGAAGAATCCTTGGTATCTCATAAGTACTCAGTTCATACTTGCTTCTGTCTCAGTATATCTGTAATGTTTTAATATAATAATAACTGGCATGTACTTGGTGATCCATGATGTCAATTATTTTGCTCTGTATGTGAGTAGTGTATTAGACTAGAGCCTGTCATATACTAGGTGTTCAAGCATACTCATTTCCTTCCCTTATATTTACATAAGGCCGTATTAGATAACACCTGGCACACAGTAGGCAATTAAAGCATGCTTGTTTCCTCACTTCTGAGTAATGCTGGAGTAGAATAGTACCTGGAATATACTAGGAGTTTAATCCATCCTTGTTTGCTTGCCTTATGTATGAATGATGTTAAACTAGAATTGTGCCTGTAATTAGTGCTTCATGGATGCTTGTTGCTTCCCTCTACATAGAAGTAGTTTTTACCAGAAAAGGAAGCAGCATATACCACTGGCTCCATGCATGCTCATTTTCTTCCCCAAATTCCATGTAAGTTTGTATCTAGAATTTATTAGGCATTTAATGGATGCTCATATACTTCCATGTATGTGAAAAAATATATTAGGAACAGTGTGGAGATTCCTCAAGAAATTAAAAATAGAGCTTCCCTATGACCCTGCAATTGCACTCCTGAGTATTTACCCCAAAGACACAGATGTCGTGAAAAGAAGGGCCATCTGTACCCCAATATTTATAGCAGCAATGGCCACAGTCACCAAACTATGGAAAGAACCAAGATGCCCTTCAACGGATGAATGGATAAGGAAGATGTGGTCCATATACACTATGGAGTATTATGCCTCCATCAGAAAGGATGAATACCCAACTTTTGTAGCAACATGGACGGGACTGGAAGAGATTATGCTGAGTGAAATAAGTCAAGCAGAGAGAGTCAATTATCATATGGTTTCACTTATTTGTGGAGCATAACAAATAGCATGGAGGACAAGGGGTGTTAGAGAGGAGAAGGGAATTTGGGTAAATTGGAAGGGGGAGGTGAACCATGAGAGACTATGGACTCTGAAAAACAATCTGAGGGGTTGGAAGTGGCGGGGGGGTGGGAGGTTGGGGTACCAGGTGGTGGGTATTATAGAAGGCACAGATTGCATGGAGCACTGGGTGTGGTGAAAAAATAATGAATAATGTTTTTCTGAAAATAATTAAATTGAAAAAAAATAAAAAAAAAGAAATTATCTGAAACTTACTTCCTTTCCCTTTGAATAATGTTGTATTGGAATAGTGCCCGGCGCATACTAGGTGATTTGAGCACACTAGTTTCCTTCTGCAATGTATTAGCAAGTGTTACTGAACTTACTGATTTATATTGAAACACTGTGTTTGGTAGTATTTGGTGTGTGTGATACTGTAGTTAGTGCTGTTTTTGTGAGGCATGGTGTTTAGTGCTATGGGGTATATGGATTCCTGGGTTAGTGATATTTGTGAGATAGTGTGTTGTACTGTATTTAATACTGGGTATGTAACACACTGTGTTAATAGTGACTGTATGAGACACTGTGTTTAATGGTGTGTGATTTATGTTATAGTGTGGTTCATACTGCATTTGAGGCATTTTGTTTTTGTTGTGAGTAGTTGTGAGTTGTACTTGTGAGACTTTGTGTCTACTGATGTGTCATGTTGTATTTAGTGCTGTGTGCAAGCTATTGTGTTAATGATGTGTGTGTGACACAGCAGTAAATAATATTTAGTGTGTATACTAATAAGTTTAGTGATGAGTTTAAGTCACTGTGTTTAGAACAGTGTGTGAGAGACACTGTTAACTTTTATGTGGCATGTGTGATGATGGGCTTAGTGACATGTGTGAGAAGCACTGGATTTATTAATATGTATGAAATGTAGTTTTATTGATAAAATGGTGTGAGTAATACTATAGCTATGAGAATATGTGATTTTTAAAATCACATACAACAATGTGTAAGGCATTGATTTAATAATGTGTAAGATGTTAAAATATTTTAAGTGATGTGTTAGGTATTGTGTGTGTGTGTGCATGTGAATGTGAGTTTAGTGTTGTGTGATGTGTGTAGATTTTGTGAAAAGACTGTGTAGACACAGTGGATTTAGTGGTGTGTTCTGTCAGTGGCACTATGTATAGTGAAGTGTGTATGAGACATTGTGTTTACTGAGGTGTGTATGAGGTACTCTGTTTAGTTATATATGCGTAAAACACTCCTTTAGTTATATGATTGGTGTGTATGTGTGTGTGTGTGTGTGTGACATGCATTTAATAATACATGCATGAGGCACTGTGTTTTGTGAAGTATGTTTGAGGCCTTGTGTTTAATAACTTGTGTATTAGTCACTGTGCTTAGTGGTGTGTTGTGTGTGATAATGTGTTTATTGATGCTTGTGCGAGGCACACTGTAAGGTGATGTGTGTTTAGTCACTGTGGTAGTGGTATGTTGCATATCAACACTAGCACATATCAAGCACTAGTAACACAGTAGCTCACGAATATATCATTCAACAAAGTATCACAGAAAAATAGGCACTCTAAATGTTCTGCACAAATGTATCACTAAACACAGTAGCGTCCACACCAATAAACACAATACCTCCCACACAGATAAGTATACATAAGTATATACTGTAGCAGACATTTCTCTAAAAGTATACCACCCACAGCAGGCATCACTGAGAGACTGTCTCACACATACGTATGACACATACATAACTACACAGCAGCACATATACCATTGAGTCCAGGGGTTCAGCCATATGCCATCAAACAGGTTAGCACAGCCTCAGTGCAATAGTAACACAGTGTCTCATGTAATATTACTAAACATGGTGCCACACACACTTGTATGTGTGTCGATTTAAGATGCCTATAGGTATATTATATCATCAAACAGATGTCTAAGGAAATGTGATGAAGGATGAGCTTTGCTAGAGCTCTAAAGGTTGGATAGAATTTACTGTGGTGAAGGTAATGAAGAACCATCCAGGTAGAGAACCATGAACCAATAAAGCAACTGAATTGGAATATGAAAAGAACAGCTGGAATTTGAACGTGGAGCCCGTTGTGAGCCCAGGCTCTGCTCCTGTGCAATACTGAAGATGTCATGTTAGCTCATTGGTTCTCATACTCTAATTTCTCTATAACCTAAATGCCTAAGGACGCCTCCAGCTTGTGGATAGAAATAAAGTCCCATTGGCACACATCATTACTGCAGTTGTCATTGTTCTTTGCCTTGCCAGAGCACACAAGATCACTGCTTTATGAGAAAGAATCTGCTCAGTAAATTCACAGGAACCCCCGTTTTCTAGGGGCCAGTCTATGTCTGCTGAAGGGCCTCTCATACCAGGTCACCTCTCTTATCCCTGCTCTATCTGCTCAACATGTGGTTCTTCCAGGGAACACTGTACCCTAAACTCAACTTTTAATGGCCCACATGTGACCCAAAATGGATTCGTCACAGAAATGGTGACCTCGAGTGTTAGGCTTTTCTCTCCCCTTAGGCACTGTCTCAAACTCTGTTTTCTACTACGGCCTTTGATGTTAAAGGGCAAAGAGACATTTGGTAGAATCAAAGAGTACCTGAACTGCAGACATTTTCACTCGCAAACAGAAAAACTACACTGCGATGGTAAGATCCTTGGCTTGAATGAACCTGGGGATCATCTATTCAAAATGTAATAATAGTAGGCTTCATAGTAAATAAGTCAGAAACCAGAAGTTTCATAACAAATGGCATACTCCTCAGAATCCCTGCTCTTATGGACAATTTGGTCAGTAGAGGTGATAGATATTTTAATGAATAATCACAATTCAATATATAATCTTTTTTTGAGATAATCTAGAAATGGGCTTTATTGGAAACATTTCAATTTGAGTATTAGGGAGAACTAAAGAATAGTGAGCCGGAAGGTGTATTAGGACACACATTCCACTTTCACCGCTATATCACTGCTGTACCCCATGACTAGAATATATACATATTCAATATATGTTTGTGTGAATAAGTGCTGCCAAGGTGACAAATAGGAGGGGGAAAAAAAGCCAGTGAAAAAATATGGAGGTGTGGAGATCCTTTATCTGCTCATCAGTAAAATGTGAATATAGTACTTCCCTTTATGGAGTGTTGTGGTGATAAAATTATACACTCCCAGCACTTAGCATCCCCTTAATGTTAGTTCTTAAGGGGGAAACGCCAAATCACAAGAAGAAAGTTGAGCAGGATGGGAGGACACTTTGTGATGACAGTGTGTCCCTGGGTTTTGAGACACACTATGCTATCTCTCACTAGGAGACCCCAGGCCAACTTGGAAACCTGGTGAAAACCAACACTGTAGCTGAGTACTTTTCCCAGCACTGTGAGAATCTCCCCCCTAGGAGAGAGTAGCTGATGTGATGCTCCAGCTAAAATTGCCTGAAGATACAAGTTTAGAACAGTTGAGTTTGAGGATTATCTTCTGAGCTTGAAAAGGCTTAGCAAATATCTCTGTGTAAAATTCTAAGAGGACCATTTTCGTTTTCATTAAATGTTATAGATTCTTAGCTAAGGTACTGAGCTTTGGAATTAATAGATCAGCTTGGCTGTGTCTAGGCTATGCTTCTGGGTTAAAAAAGAAATGCCGGCAGTAATTTTTTTTTTTTTTCTGGTATCACCTCACAAAAAGGTAGATGCTGTGTGAAGACAAAATGAACAGAAAGAGTGGGGAAAGAGAAAATGGACACTCCAAGGTTAGAGAATTCATTCTTCCCCAATGTTATGAAACCATTAGTCTGAAACGAGTGGGTGTTTCTCTTCTAAGAAAACCCTGATGCAGAAAAGAGGATAATGCTTTTGTTTTTGGATTGAACGCAAGGTAGTATTTGTTGCTTATGTTTATATGAAAAGATGATTTGATTTGCAAATCTGAATAAATGTTCAGTCAAAACCTGAGATTGTTTTTACTTAAGTAACCTTCCATTTTTAATCTCTTTATGCGATAAGTGGAATATAAATAAAATAGAGGAAATACCCAGGACAACTAAAGTACGCATATATAACTTACATTGCATATATCTTGCAGGTTAATTGGATCATGAGCCTTTGAACAGTATACATTTAATTTTTGGCTGTTTTAGAGTTGTCTTTTAATGAATATTAGATCATACTGCATATTTGCTCTGAATATTGCATTTTTTTCACTCAGCAGCATGCCTTGAATGTACTGTGTCTATACATACAGATCAACCTTTTTCTGACAGTTTTATGATTCTGCATGGCATGAACCGACCATAACTTACCACTTACTGAATATTAGACTATCTCTAACTGTTCCATATTATAAACAATACTACCATGAACATATTTATACAAATACCCTGACACTCCTGTTTGAATATCTCCACATATTTCTACAAGTGGGATTTCTTGAAGGATATGTGCATTCAGTTTGATTTTTATTTTACTTTTGTTTTGCTTTGGAGCAGTTTCACACTTACAGAATAGCGGCAAGTATAATACAAATAACTGAATTTGTTATATGAATAAGCATATTTTCCTATAGCCATGGTACAATGATCAAAATCAGGAAGTTAAAATTGATTTATTACTACTATCTATTCCTTAGGCCTCATTCAAGTTTCTGCATGTGTTCCAAAAGTGTAATATTTAGCAAAGGATCCATATCAGAACCAGACATTGTTTTTAGTTGTCATGTCTTTCTCTTTACTTATATTCATTTTGGAAAAGTTTATATTTTTCTTGACTTTCAAGACCTTGACACTTTTGAAGAGTATGGAACAATTACACACAATGGTAATTATGTGAGGTGATAGACATGTTAATTTGCTTGATTGTGGTAATCACTACACAAGGTATATTTATACCAAAATACCATACTATATACCTTAAACATATGCATTTTTTATTTATCAATCATACCTTCATAAAGTTGGGGGAAAAATCTGACTCCCAATTAAAAAAAAATAATAAAAATAGGGGTGCCTGGGTGGCGCAGTCGTTTGAGCATCTGCCTTTGGCTCAGGTCATGACTTTGGGGCCCTGGGATCAAAACCAGGGTCAGGCTCCCTGCTTAGCAGGGAGTCTGCTTCTCCCTCTCCTTCTGCCCCTTCCCCTGTTTGCACTCCCTCTCTCTCAAATAAATAAATAAATCTTAAAACAAAAAAACAAAAAACCTAACCCAATGTCTTCTGTTTAATAAAATCAAAAATGAAGTAAGTAAATAAAATGCTTTCATCACTTTCCAACAACGACAACAATAACAAGAACAATGAAAAGATGCTGTGAAGGACTCATGACAATGCGGATAATTGCTAATTTAATAATAAACAGAAGAAAACAAATTAGAGTAGGAAAAGCTCTACCAGGAATTGTGATTTGTCTCCAGCATACCAGCCTCATGGAACTCAAACGAATCAAGCAAGAATGTGATGAGTTCGTTATATGGAGCTTCACAGTCATTATAAAACAATCAAAACTAAGAAAGTGAAGTTGAGTGTCAAGCAGGTTTTGATCCCAGGGCCCCAAAGTCATGACCTGAGCCAAAGGCAGATGCTCAAACGACTGCGCCACCCAGGCACCCCTATTTTTATTATTTTTTTTAATTGGGAGTCAGATTTTTCCCCCAACTTTATGAAGGTATGATTGATAAATAAAAAATGCATATGTTTAAGGTATATAGTATGGTATTTTGGTATAAATATACCTTGTGTAGTGATTACCACAATCAAGCAAATTAACATGTCTATCACCTCACATAATTACCATTGTGTGTAATTGTTCCATACTCTTCAAAAGTGTCAAGGTCTTGAAAGTCAAGAAAAATATAAACTTTTCCAAAATGAATATAAGTAAAGAGAGAGACATGACACAGTCCAGCTGAATGCAGCTGAGCTTTCATTCCCTCAGAATGTAACTACGAAAAAGAACACTGCATTCAGCTGGACTGTGTTCTTGACTGTCTTTGGGGTCTAAGCAATTGTTAACTTAACTCTCTAATTCCCTTACTTGACCTAATATAGGTAGGGTCTCAGATCTTGTCCATAGTTTTAAGTTTTACAAATGGAACTAACCCTTTGGGATAAAGGCATTAGTTTTTCAAATATCTTATCACTTCAGTTATAGGTCTTACATATGCTTTTGCATAATTATTTTGCATCTGGAGCCCTATAAGAGCCTTATCCATTTTAAACTCTTGTCTCTTGTCTGGAAAAGAAATAGATATTCTGAAAGTCACAAGTCATTATTCCAGTCTTCAAAACTGCCAAGGGCACTAAAAAGTACATCTTACATTTATATATGCATTTTCCTTCAATTTAGCTTGACATCATGCAATCATTCATTGGATTTAATATTTATTGAGCACCTATTATGTTCCAGGCAATGATCCAAGTGTCACGGAAAGATAAATTATGCAGGTATATAATGCATCATGTTTATACCAGATGTCATGGGACTGAATGTATTGAGTCAGGTATGGATGCTGCCCTCTAGGAAATCACAAGAAACTGAAGAGGATAAAAGATATATAGAGATAATTTTAACAGAAGGTAGAGGATCACAATAAGGATGGATCATGAGAGACATATGGTAAAACAAAGAACAGTCAAGGGAGGCAAGATACAATTTCTGGATGGAGAGCTGAGGTGGGATGGGGTGTGGAGAGTGGAAAATGGGAAACCTTCATGGAGGAGAAAGATCTGAATGATATCTGTATTACAGTGACAATTTTGTAGGTTTATTTCAAATATCCATAACCTTCCTAAATAGTAAAAGAATTAAGTGTATGTAGCATAGGCAGTTTTATATTTGGAACAACAGAAAAAAAAAAAAGGAAAGGTAGACACATAGGTCTATTTCCCCCTTTTTTTTCTCACATAGGTACTCTTCTAGGTCTTCCTTGTCTACTTTGCTTAATATTTATTACCAGCATTTTGAAGAATGTATGGAACTTTGTAGGCACTCAATATAGATTTATGGAATTAAAGACAAAACCACAGACAAAAGAATCTTAGGATTTGGTCATCTTTCCTCAAAATGGATGACTCAGTTTTAGCAGACAGATGGGGATCACAGGAACAAATGACATGTACAGAATACAGTATTTTTCGTTCAATTGTTTATTTTTCACTAGTTCTTTGTCTACTTATTAATTTATAAACTAGAACATTGGGATAATCTTTACTTTTCTTCAAAGAACTGTGAAAATCCATCTACTCAAATGTCAACTCTCCATGTGTCTCTTCACCCATCAGAAGACTGCAGGAAGGCAGGATCTAACCAACCCTCATGCTTCTGCAGTTCTTATATAAGCCAGCCTGACTGGCTGAAACTCATGTGTTGATCTTGTAAAAGGCGAAAGATTTATGCAATCTGAAGAGAAACCAGAGCATTCATGTGTTGATCTTGTATCGGAATTCCTACAAAGCCGTGTTGAGCATTTTTGTGTAATTTGGTTTTAATATCTTAAACAAATAGTAAATAAATGAGGCAAAAATGACAAGAGGGTTAAGATTGATCATTGCTTACAGAAAGTCTTATTGTCTGGATTAAAACCTATATTGTGTATTAAATACTAGTATAAAGGTTGAGTTCTTTTATTTCCCCCAAGATTTGTCCAATGGAATGGTATTAATCCTACCAGCAGTTGAAATAGCTTATATTTATATTGGGTGTTGTGTTTAATAGTGTTTTTATCACTCGATAAAAGAGCTAGATATTATTTGATAGTTTAAAAAAATTACGTAAGATGGGGTGCCTGGGTGGCTCAGTGGGTTAAAGCCTCTGTCTTCGGCTCAGGTCATGATTCTGGGGTCCTGGGATCAAGCCCCGCATTGGGCTCTCTGCTCCCTCTCTCTCTCTGCCTGCCTCTCTTCCTACTTGTGATCTCTATCAAATAAATAAATAAAATCTTTTAAAAAAAATTATGTGAGAGAAACAGTAGTCTCCAGTTTATAGATAAGGAGTGAAGCTTAGGAAGAGTAAAACTCAAGTTCATTCACCCGTTAAGAGGCAGAGCTGGGACATTTCCAAATCCATCCCTCTGGCACTGCCTTTTTACATTAGAATTCTACTTTTCATAGAGGAAGGAAAGTTAGTAGGCTAATGATGCAAAATAAGTGAATCTTGTCTAATAGCCATGTTCATACTCTGGACTTCAGGCAACTGAGAAAAAGAAATAGGCAGAGAAAGGTGACATAGAGCAGAATGAGTTCATGATCAAAGTCTCTGCTATTTCCTGCTGAGAGTATGAGATTTACTGCTGTCTCCCCAGGGAAAGCCAGATCGTTATTTCATACTTGTGGAAAAGAACTACTGACACAAAGAGACACTGCTCATTCTGTTCTTAGTTTTCCAACTTCAACCATAATCACAGGAAAGAAGTGGCCACAGATGAGAATGAGATTACTTTTCACATAAAATTGGATCAAGGAGTCCTGCTACTTTCTTTGAAGTATTCCTTGAAAAAATGCACACATTCCTATTGAGGATCTTACAAATTATTGCTTTTAATGGATCTTGCAACATAAAATGCACTGTGCTTGAACTCCAAACTTGTGTCATGCCTTGGTGAGTATTTTATGAATTGTAAAATTGGAAAGTAAGTTAAAATACAAAAGTGGCTGCTGGCTCCTCCGTCTGATAAATCTTATTTGGGATTAGTGTGTAATATCCCTTTTAAGACCTCTTTCATTTCTTTTTTATAGAGTTTAACGGAATACAAATAAAAGTGAGGAAGTTCTATCCATGTATTTTTGCTTCTTCCTTGTGAACTATATTACTTAGCTGTGCAAATTTTTTTTCTTCTAAATGATCAAAGTTTTTCTGAAAATGTCAGCATCAGGTTTAACTGTGTTTCTAGTTTTCAGATACTGCACCATGACTGATACATTGTTGGAAATAAACATTTTAAAACATTATTAATCAGCAGGTGATCAGCTTCTGGAATGGCAGAGTGGGGACCTTGGTGAACTCACTCTCCCTCTGAAACAACAAAAATACAAGCAAAACAACTAAAGTAAATCATTTTAGAACTTTGGCAATTAACCAGAGCTACAGAATAAACTGAAAAATTTCTATACAAGACAAACTACTGAATTTTGGTAAAACACAAGTTCTGTGATGCTTGTACTCAGAGCTGTTCTCATCTCCTCTCACTCCCTCCCCAGCTTAGCAATATAATAGGCAAAAGCCAGCATCACTGCAGAAAATGAAAAAATTGGATGCTTTTGGAGCTCCATTAAAAGTATCATCCCCCGTAAAAAAAAAAAAAAAAAAAAAAAAGTATCATCCCCCGTGCAGAGTCAATATTTTGCCTGAACTATCAGGTCTCTGGGAAATTTCTATGCTTAGGTGGCCTTCTGAATGACTCAGAGCTTAGTTCTGTGGGAGGTGGAGAGACCTGATTCCAGAGTGATTACAAATATCTCTATTTGTAACAAAGAAAAGATACAAAGCCTGGGAAGAAACAGGAAAGTGAGCCCACATACACTGGGAGAAAAAGCAACCAAGAGAAAATGCCCCTGAGGGGACCAGATTTTGGATTTAGTAGAGAAAGACTATTATAAATATATTCAAAGAACTATAGGAAACCACGTATAATGAATTAAAGAAAAGTGTAAAAATGATACTGGTAAGGGGAAATTACTACTTGGGTATTATGAAAGGCAATATAAATGTATTTTTGTTTGCAATTCTTTTCTCTTCAATTTTTTAAAACTTCATAACTATATAACAATAAATACAAAACTGTGTTGATGGGCTTTTAATGTATACTGTGCATTTGTACAAAGGAGAGAGAGGAAATAGTATTTTAGAGAGACATCTTTGCATATTATTGAAAATAGCTAACATTAATCAAGTAAATTGTTTTACACTAAGGTGCTAATCATAACCTCCAGAGCAGGGACTACAAAAAATAAGTTAAATAAACACAGTGAAACAAATGACAAGAAAATTTAAAAGGTACACTAGAAAATATATATTTAACAAAAGTAGAAGGGAAAAATCAAGGAATCCAGAAAAAAAGGCAAAGACATAAGGAAAAGAGATAGCAAAAAGTCAGATATAAATCCTGCCATATCAGCAACTGCATTAAATGTAAGTGGATTAAACATCTTAACCAAAAGAGTCATTGGCAGAACAGATACGCTCTCTACAGGATGCAGGCTTTGGATTCAAAGAGACAAATACATCAAAGGAAAAGAATGGAAACATTTACATGTAAGTGGTAATTAAAAGAGAGCCACAATAGGTCTACTAAAATTTGGAAAAATAGACTCTGAGAGAAAAATCATTACTAAAGACAGAAATTTTATTTTATGATGAGGACAATCTCTTAGGAAGATACAAAAATTATAAACATACATGCTCCTATCAATAGAGCTCCAAAGCACATAAAGCAAAGAAAAATGACATAAGTTAAGAGAGAAATAGACACTTCAGCATTAATAACTGGAATTTCAAGGCCTACTTTCAATAATGAATGGGGAAACTAGGCAGCGTAGATAAAGAAATAAAAGGCATGAACAGTACTATAACTGAGTAGACAAGACATTTATAGAAAAGACCATCTAACAGCAGGACACACATTAATCTCAAGTTCTCATGGAACAAAATCCAGGATAGACCTTGTGACAGGCCATCAGATAAACTTCAATAAACTTAAACAGATTGAAATACAATGTTCTTTAACCCTAAAGGAATTGAATTAGAAATCAACAGCAGCAGAAAATTTGAGAAACTCACAAACATGGAAATTAAATATTCTTCTAAATAATTAAAGCAGCAAAGAAGAACTTATGAAGGAAATTAGAAAACACTAAGAAGAAATTAAAACATCAATATTTATAGAATGATGCAAAAGCAATATTTAGCAGGGGATTTATAGTTGTAAATGACCATATCAAAAAAGAAAAAAGAAATTCATCTGAACTTCATCTTAAGAATCTAGAGAAGGAAGAACAAACTAAACCCAAAGCAAGCAGAAGGAAAGAATAAAGTTTAGAGCAAAAATTAAAGAAAGGGTCCTGTCGTTTTATCCAGTCTGCAACCCTGTGCCGTTTTATGGGCGCATTTAGGCCATTCACATTGAGGGTGATTATTGATAGATACGTTTTTATTGACATTGTGTTACCTTTGAAGTCTTTCTTTCTGTAGATTGTCTCTATATTTCTGTTCAATGCTATTCTTGGGCTTTTTCCTCCTTTAAAGAAGCCCCCTTAATACTTCCTGCAGTATCGGCTTGGTGGTTGCATAGTTTTTTAAGCCTTACCAGTCCTGGAAACTCTTTATCTCTCCATCCATTTTGAAGGTCAGTCTTGCTGGATAAAGTATTCTTGGCTGCATGTTCTTCTCATTCAGTGCCCTGAATATATCTTGCGAGCCCTTTCTGGCTTGCCAGGTCTCTGTGGACAGGTCTGATGTTATTCTGATGGGCTTTCCTCTGTATATAAGGATCTTCTTTGTCTTGGCTGCTTTCGAGAAGTTCTGCCTACAATTATAATTCTTCATTCTTACTATTAGGTGTCTCGAGGACTTTCAAGAATCTGTAATCTTGGGGGGAAACCTTTCGGCCTCTAGTACATGAATGCTGGTTCCATTCACAAGATTTGGAAAATTTTCATGAAGAACTTGTTCCACTATATCTTCTAGACTTCTTTCTTTCTCCTCCCCTTCAGGAATTCCAATAATTCTGATGTTGGAACATTTCATGGCATCGTTTATTTCCCTGATTCTGTTTTTGTGGCTTCTAAGATGTTTGTTCCAGGCTTCCTCCTGATCCTTTCTCTCTATCTGTTTGTCCTCCAGATCACTAATTCTATCTTCTGTCTCAGTTACTCTAGCGTTGAGATAATTGAGATTAGATTGGAACTTATTGAGAGCATTGTGAAGCTCATCCCTGGTAGATTTCAGCTCTTCCCTAATAGACCATTCCATGCTCTTGGATCGGAAGAATAAACATTATTAAAATGTCTATACTGCCTAGAGCAATCTATACTTTTAATGCTATTCCGATCAAAATTCCACCAGTATTCTTCAAAGAGCTGGAGCAAATAATCCTAAAATTTGTACGGAATCAGAAGAGACCCCGAATTGCTAAGGAAATGTTGAAAAACAAAAATAAAACTGGGGGCATCATGTCACCTGATTTCAAGCTTTACTACAAAGCTGTGATCACCAAGACAGCATGGTACTGGCATAAAAACAGACACATAGATGAGTGAAACAGAGAAGAGAGCCCAGATATGGACCCTCAATTCTATGGTCAAATAATCTTCAACAAAACAGGAAAAAATATACAGTGGCAAAAAGACAGTCTCTTCAATAAATGGTGCTGGGAAAACTGGACAGCTATATGTACAAGAATGAAACTCAACCATTCTCTTACACGGTACACAAAGATAAACTCAAAATGGATAAAAGACCTCAACATGAGACAGGAATCCATCAGAATCCTAGAGGAGAACATAGGCAGTAATCTCTTTGATATCAGCCACAGCAACTTCTTTCAAGATATGTCTCCAAAGGCAAAGGAAACAAAAGTGAAGATGAACTTTTGGGACTTCATCAAAATCAAAAGCTTCTGCACAGCAAAGGAAACAGTCAAGAAAACAAAGAGGCAACCCATGGAATGGGAGAAGATATTTGCAAATGACAGTACAGACAAAAGGTTGATATCCAGGATCTATAATGAACTCCTCAAACTCAACACACACAAAACAGACAATCATATCAAAAAATGGGCAGAAGATATGGACAGAGACTTCTCCAAAAAAGACATACAAATGGCTATCAGGCACATGAAAAAATGTTCATCATCACTAGCCATCAGGGAGATTCAAATTAAAACCACATTGAGATACCACCTTACACCACTTAGAATGGCCAGAATTAACAAGACAGGAAACAACATGTGTTGGAGAGGGATGTGGAGAAAGGGGAACCCTCTTACACTGTTGGTGGGAATGCAAGTTGGTGCAGCCTCTTTGGAGAGCAGTGTGGAGAATCCTCAAGAAATTAAAAACAGAACTTCCCTATGACCCTGCAATTGCACTCCTGGGTATATACCCCAAAGATACAGATGTAGTGAAAAGAAGGGCCATCTGTACCCCAATATTTATAGCAGCAATGGCCACGGTCGCCAAACTGTGGAAAGAACCAAGATGCCCTTCAACAGATGAATGGATAAGGAAGATGTGGTCCATATACACTATGGAGTATTATGCCTCCATCAGAAAGGATGAATACCCAACTTTTGTAGCAACATGGACGGGACTGGAAGAGATTATGCTGAGTGAAATAAGTCAAGCAGAGAGAGTCAATTATCATATGGTCTCACTTATTTGTGGAGCATAACAAAAAGCATGGAGGACATGGGGAGTTAGAGAGAAGGGGGTTGGGGTAAATTGGAAGGGGAGGTGAATCATGAGAGACTATGGACTCTGAAAAACAATCTGAGGGGTTTGAAGTGGCGTGGGGGTGGGAGGTTGGGGGTACCAGGTGGTGGGTATTATAGAGGGCACAGATTGCATGGAGCACTGGGTGTGGTGAAAAAATAATGATACTGTTATGCTGAAAATAAATAAGTTTTTAAAAATTAAAAAAAATAAATAAAAATGTTATTAATGAAAAAAAAAAAGAAATTAAAGAAAGGGAATAGAAAAACAGTAGCAAAATCAATGACACCAAAAGTGGTGCTTTGAAAAGATTAGTGAAATTGACAATCTTAGCTAGCCTGATTATGAGAAGATAGAAGATTCAAATTACTGAAGTCAGCAGTGAAAGCGGGAACATCACTACTGATCTTACAGAAATAAAGTCATAAGTAAATACCAACTAATGCATGACAACAAGTTAAATAACTTAAATAAAATGGGCAAATTCCTAGAAAGACAGATAGTAAAAATGTACATATGGGACTGGCATGGAGAGAAGCTCTTTGAATTTCCAGGATTTCAGAACACAAAAGTGGCTACAAAATGATTATTTTGGGGGGTAGGGGTGGGTAATGGATGTCAAGCACAGCGTGATTCAAGAAACGCCAAACAAACTCATTTTTCAAACCTTTAGAAAAGCCCTTAAATATGATTTCTCTGTATATTCTCTGGCCATATCTCCCTGATAAACTGCCCTGTGGCTTTATGAAAGGCCATTTGTTTGTAGATGATTTGTTTCTAAAACTCACTGTGGTTATATAAACCAGGGACAGGAAAATTGCTTTATTTATGTCCTATAGGGGTAGAACTTTGTTTCTTTCATTTCAGACTTTAGTAAGCCATGTATTTGAGAATTCTCATAGGGATCTTTTTCTCTCCTGTACTCAACACTGCTTTGGGGATAGTTTTTGAAATGGTAAGTAGTGTATAGCTAAACACTTACCAGTGTCGGGACTACAAAATACATTCCTTTTCAGATGTTCAGTATGTGTTCCAGTATGTTAGAAAAATCATCAACTTTGTGTTTTAATATTTTGAATATTTTCACCCACTATTTTTTTTTTTTTTTGATTTGGGAAAAAGTCATGGCTTACAGTAATTATCAACCTGGGGTAGAGTGGCTTTGTTTTCTAGGACTTTTAGTTTTGTTTTTTAAAAATTAATCAGTCCATATCCAATAAGTACTAAGAACATCATAGTACTATTTTAGTCACTATGGGGGAGGCAAAGATGTACTGAGATCTTGAACAAAGAGAACTTTTATCTATTATTTCACCCATCTCCACCCATACTTTCCTTGGTTAAACCTTCTTCATCAGTTACTTAATGCTTTCTCTGACTATATTCCTCAGTCACACTCTAGTCCAATATTTGCTTTGCAAATGTTAACTCCAAATCTGTCTTGTGTCTCATTTAAAAGGTTTCTTTTGCAGAGATTTTTTAAAACTGTATAAAGAAATTTAAATAGTGGGCTGAAGATTTTGAACTTATTACTATATAAACATTTCTTGAGGACTTCCAATGAGCCAGCTTTCTGAACAGCCATCAACTCCATCACTGATGTTAGCTGCTTGTAACATTTCTATGAAAAAAGCATCACTTACTCTCTTACCAAGGAGGAAACTGATGCCCTGGAGATCCAGTAAATTGCATGCATAAGTTGTATTGTATTGTTCCTTGACTTCCATTGTTATGCTGTTATACAATTTTGCTATTGATTTATTTGGGGGGATGTCACTACATTTATGGGAGAGCTAGACATTTTAGGGCTTCGTGAATGACTCTGTAATTAGAGCCTTCCACTTCTGAAAAATAATTCAGTCACAGCCACAGGGAACATGCCACATGAAATCAATGAGGTTTCCCTTTGGATTCTTCCAATTTGGTTATAAAGATTCAGGGTATGGTGACGTGAGTAGTACATAATTTATTTTACTTGATACTTGCACCTTACTAATAATTCTTCTTAAAATAATTTCATCCTTCATGGCATTTTCATAGCCTTAATGGACTGCTAGTCTCTTTGATTATTTCACATTCCCCACACTGTGGGATGGTATGTAAAGGCAGCAAAACAGCTCATGCACTTATAGCAACAGAATCTCCCACGATTTGGCCAAAACAGATGCTTGAACACATCGTATTCATATTCTGCCACTTGTGATAAATTTATGAGATAAATACAGTATGCTATGATTATCATGCTGCCTCATTATCCTCTTCCTGACTTGTGGTTCTCCAATAGTAAACCAATATGGGTATTTTAAGAAAACCCAGTCTATCAGGAACTGCATAGAATGACATTCACCTTTCTAGTACATACCCTGCATTCATCAAGTAGGCTATATCAATAGCTGCCATCCAAGACTAAGTGCCAAGTTTTTCAATGTGACTGGTTTTATTAGTCACTCAGTGAGAATTAAAAAAAAAAAAAGAAAAGAAAACTCATGAGAGAAAAAAGGTTCACATCCATTATCCAAACTCTGATAAAATTATATTTAACCAGTATCACTCTTTACTACTCTCTCTACAAATGCGCCAATGTAATTCTGTGAAAACACCTTCCTAGAGCCTGATGTTGGAGCACAAATTGTGATGTGTTGTATGTTTGGAATTATGGACATTAACAATGAGATGTTGTATAAATACGTATTTGATATCTAAACTGGTAGGGTAAAAGCTTTACCTAAAATGGTTATATGTTCACAGGCTCATATTCACATTATGAGTGAGGGTTTATAGTGATGTAAGTCTGAACTGGCAAAGAGCAAGAAAACTTACATACCTCATAAAATGGGATCGAGATAAACTTTTACTCATTTCAGAATGAATAAATAAAAAACCTCAACATGGGAGGAATAGAGAACAACAGACTGCAAAAGAAGAGAAAGGGATTTTCACCCCAGGCAACTGAGAAAGAGAGAAATAGTATAAATTTTATTTACTTCCTCAGCTAAAAGAAAATCCTATATGATATCAAGAGAATGAAAAGCACAGCTGATTCCTTTTCATTGGTTTGGTTCCTTCTCATTCTTTTAATCTCAGCTTAAAAGTCATCTTTTCAAGGGGCAGGGAATGAGAGGGGCTTTTTGGATCACTACATAAATTAGGTCAGCCCTTTTACTGTGGCTCTTTGCAATTTATTCATTTCCTTTACAGTACTAATTATAATTTAAAATTATGCACTTAGTTGTTTTAATTTTATTCTGTCTCTCTCATAGGATATAACTCCATAAAGGCAGTGATAATATAGCACCCAATATGTTTCTTGGCAAAAGTTAACTGGTAAAAACGTGTCGACTAATTTAATGAACCAATAAGAAACAGGAGAATATGAGAAGAGACCTGGTTGACCCAGGAAAAAATAAACACTGTTGAAAAAAGTACAACAGAATTTTGTCTCAGAAAGACCTATAAATCCAGGCTCCTGGCTTTAAAGATAAACTCTTTCAAATTTTCTAAGAAACAATGCTATCTAGCTCATTCCAGAACAAAGAACATGGTGGAAAATATATCAGTTGATGGAACACTCCAGTTAATAGTACAGAATTTGTTCCCCAAAGTACCAGAGTTGGTGATATGCATCTACCATTATCAAGGGTATAACAATAGGTCAAATACTCAGTCTCTCAAAAATTCATTTTATTTATCTATAAAATGAGCACAAAAATGAACTCTACTAAATAGAGTTGTTGTGGGGATTGATTATGAAATTTTATACAAACTTAACATCACAGAAGAACAGTTAGTAAAAATTTACAACTTATCTCAGTATGGGGCATATAATAAACATTTATCATATATAATCACTAGTATCATTTTTATGTTAAATGAATAAACTCTGATACTAAAATCCAACATAGCATGTGGCTTATCAATATACAAATATCTTTAAGAAATGACTAGCATTACCAGTATCATGACTGAGAATTCATGATGGCTTAATAGAATCTATTAGCTGACTATTGGATGCTAGAATAAAAAAATATAAATGAGAATATGGTGGGGTACCCAAAATGTATCAAAAATAAGCCCCTGCAGCCACTGTTGTTAAAAGCTTTTAAAAAATTGGAAATGTTGGAAAACTTCTGGATTATTTAAAGAATATATCAACTCTATAGCTCTCCTTCATTAATAGTTTTATTTACAAAACAAACATTTGTTGAATATAAATTATGCTAGGCAATATGGGTATTATCAAAAACAGAATAATGAACCTCCCCAACAAATGTCCCTAACTTAATTCCTGGAATCTATGAAAATGTATGTTACTTCACATCACAAATTAAGGTTGCTAATCGGCTAACTTTAAAATAGGGAGACTGTCATGGATATTTGAGTGGACTTGATCTGATCACAAGATTCTTTAAAAGTGGTGAGGCAGGGGCGCCTGGGTGGCTCAGTGGGTTAAGCCGCTGTCTTCGGCTCAGGTCGTGATCTCAGAGTCCTGGGATCGAGCCCCATGTCGGGCTCTCTGCTCAGCAGGGAGCCTTGCTTCCCCCTCTCTCTCTCTGCCTGCCTCTCTGCCTACTTGTGATTTCTCTCTGTCAAATAAATAATAAACAAAATCTTTAAAAAAAAAAAAAAAAAAAAGTGGTGAGGCAGAAGTGGTCAGAGTGACTCAAGCCCACCATTGCTAGTTTTAAAAATAAGGGAGGAGGCCAGAAGCCAAGAGATATGCAAAACCTCTAGAAGCTGAAAAAGGCAAGAAAATCAATTCTTATCTGAAGCCTCCAGAAAGAATATAACCCTGTATGTTAATTATACTTGAAGAAAAAGTAGAGGGAGAAATCTTGAAAACAAAATAAAAACCACCAAGCAAAAGTTCAAAAACATAAAAACAAAAAACCCTCCAGAAGGGAACACAGCCCTTGCTGATACCTTGGTTTTAGCCCAGCAGGACCAGAGTCAGACACTGTTACAGTAATAATAGAACACTAATACAGGTGGGCCAATGAATGAAAAAAAAGAAAAAAATGAATCCTGCCCCAATAGAACTTAGAATCTGGTAGAAAAGTAAATAGTTGTTTAATAATAGTGAATGTCAATGGAAAGCAATTATTCTGTGAAGGGCTACAAAAGAGTATAAGCTTTGAGATGTTTGTTCATATTTAAAAATAGTTCTATTATGTTCTAAAGTCAGTATAAAACATACAAATCATCAGAGTTATGACTAATTCTGAATAACACTTAAGGTGTCCACATTAGGTTTTATTATACATGGTTTTGGCCATCCTAGCCAGAACAGTAATTCTAAAGCCCAGTAACCAGTAAAGCAGATTAACAAAACAAAAGCAGAGATAGTCTATACAGAGTGTCTGGTTATCAAATGTGTCTTCTTTTTTGAAAACAATCAAATGTCTGATGGTGACTGAGGGAGGGATGTGGAAAATGCTAACATACTGGGCTTTCCTTCAGGGTTTACTCGGTTTTATTTTTCATATCAAGTTTTTAAAACCTCATTTTCAATAGTGAAATGCTAGATATAGTCCTATTAAATTTACAAATAAAATAAGTTCCTTGTGAATTTTAATACTTTTAAACTTGTTCCAGACATTCTGATCAACATAATATGATATGACAAAAAAAAAAAGAGCTGTAATCATTAGAAAGTTGAAGATAAAATGCTCTTCTTTATTTTTATTTTATGGTGGCAGGAACATTTACAGATGGTATTACATACCTTGAGACCCCAAGAAAATCAACTGAAGAGCTCTAAATTTACCAAGAGATTATCAGTAAAATTGTTACATATAAAATGAAACAACAGCTTTCCCTTAGAAGTTATGTTATAAAAGAGAATCATCCATAACAGAGAAACAAATAATCAAGTACCCAGCAAGTCACTAACCAGTGAATGCGCAGAATTTGTATGAAGAAAAAAGATTAAAAAAAAAAAAAAAGACCTGGCAAATGCCCTATGAATTAACTAAGAACATTTTAAGTTAAAGAGTTATGTCAGCATGTTTGGGCGGGACAGAGACTTGGGGAGGAATAAGGAGGCACAGCTTATATGAGACTCCAATAGAGTTCCAGAAAACTCATAAGTTAATAGGAAGTGGAAAGAGTATTCAAGAAATTATTTTGAAATAAAAGCACGGGGTCTTCTTCATTGTATATAATTAATCAGAATATATGTAATGCATATTAAAGCATTAAGATTTTCTAAATGAAATCTTATTGCTATGTGTAATACAAAAGAAAATGTAGGGGCACCTGGGTAGCTCAGTGGGTTAAGCCTCTGCCTTCGGCTCAGGTGATGATCCCAGGGTCCTGGGATAGAGCCCGGAGTGGAGTCGGGCTCTCTGCTCAGCAGGGGGCCTGCTTCCCCCCTTTCTCTCTGCCTGCCTCTCTGCCTACTTGTGATCTCTCTCTCTCTCTCTGAGTCTACTAAATAAATAAATCTTGAAAAAAAAAAGAAAATGTAGATGACCATTTAAATGAAAAAGAAAAACCCTAGAGGTATCACAATTCCAGATTTCAAGCTGTCACAAAGCTATAGTCATCAAGACAGTATGGAACTGGCACAAAAGCAGACACATAGATCAATGGAACAGAACAGAAAGCCCAGCAATGGACCCTATTGTCAACTCTGTTGTCAACTTAACTTTGACGGAGCAGGAAAGAATATCCAATGGGAAAAAGACAGCTTCTTCAACAAATGGTGTTGGGAAAACTGGACAGCCAAATGCAGAAGAATGAAACTAGACCACTTTCTTACAACATACACAAAAATAAACTCAAAATGGATGCATGACTTAAATGTGAGGCAGGAATCCATCAAAACTCTAGAGGAGAACACAGGCAGAAGCCTCTTTGACCTTGACCACAGCAACTTCTTGCAGACACATCTCCAGAGGCAAGGGAAACAAAAGCAAAAATAAACTACTGGGACTTTATCAAGATAAAAAGCTTCTGCACAGCAAAGGAAACAGGTAACAAATCTAAATGGCTACCTACAGAATGGGAGAAGATATTTGCAAATGACATATCGGATTTTGCTAGTACCCAAAATCTATAAAGAACTTATTAAACTCAACACCCAAAAAACAAAAAATGCAGTCAAGAAATGAGCAAAAGACATGAATCGACACTTTTTCAAAAAAACACATCAAGATAGCTAAGAGGCACATGAAAAGATGCTTGATATCACTCATCATCAGGGAAATACAAATCAAAACCACAGTGAGATACCATCTCACACCTGTCAGGATGGCTAATACTAACAACGCAAGAAACAGGTGTTAGTGAGGATGTGGAGAAAGGGAAAGCCTCTTGCATGGATGGGAATGCAAACTGGTATAGCCACTCTGGAGAACAGCATGGAGTTTCTTCAAAATGTTAAAAAAAAGAACCACTGTACAACCCAGCAATTGCACTACTAAGTATTTACTCAAAGGACACAAAAAAAGAGGTCTGAAGGGATACATGCACCCTGATGCTTACAGCAGCATTATCAACAGTAGCCAAACTATGGAGAGAGTCCAAATGTCCATTAACTGATGAATGGATAAAGACAAGCTGGTATATATATACACAATGGAATATTACTCAGTCACAAAAAGAATGAAATCTTGCCACTTGCAATGACATGGATAGAGCTAGAGTGTATTTCACACAAGTCGGTCAGAGAAAGACAAATACCATATGATCTTACTCAAATGTGGAATTTAAGAAAGAAAACAGATGAACATATGGGAAGGAGGAAAAGTATAAAAATGAGAGCAGGAAATAAACCACAAGAGACTCTTAATGATAGAGAACAAACTGAGGGTTGATGGAGGGGTCTGGCTAGGAGATGGGCTGGATGGATGATGGGGATTAAGGAGGGCACTTTTTGTGATGAGCCCTGGGTGTTTTATGTAAGTGATGAATCACTGAATTCTACTCCAGAAACCAATATTGCATTGTATGTTAACTACCTAAATTTTAATTTAAAAAACTATATAAATTATTAACAGAGGGGACTCAACAAGCAACAAAAAAATGGGAGAACAGCAGATACGAAAGTACAAAAATATGTCTGCATAAAAACATCCTGTAAAAACATCAAGATTTGTTACAAACTGAAAGATTTACTATAAACTAATATGTGTAGCAAACATGGCTGATAAAAAGTTAATATTCTTATAAAAAGATCTTAAAAAAAAGCAATGAGAAAACTTGTTAATTAAAAAAACAAACATGAATGTGTTAGACTTCTCCACTGATCAATGTCATATATGCAGATTAAAGTAAAAATGTATAATTTTTTTACTGATTACTTTAGAAAGAGTCAAGTATTAAATATCAATATTCAATACTATCGATTTTATAGCAAGATGCTGCTGCTCCTGGGATTATTAGTAAATATATATTTTCTGAAATGCCATTATCAATATATATTAAAAGCCCTAAAAAGTTACATGTTTTAATATTCTTTTTGGACTCTATCTTAATAAAATAATCAGAGGTTCCAACAGGGAAGATTTTTGTACTACGATTTTAACCACGGAATGTTTAATTTTAGTCAGCATAATAAAATAAATTTTTATTTCAGTTTTAGAGCATTGAAGGCACTTAATACATACTTTTAAATGAAAAATTAATGCCCACTTTTTAAGTGGCAAAAATGGAAATGGACCTAAGGATCTAGCAGAGAAAAAAATATATATACATTACATAAAAAGTTATATACAGTTATACCAGTTATATATAGTAAGGTGAATATGGTAGCCAGACTCCAAGATGGCTTCAAGGATCCCTGTCGCCTGGTCTTCATACATTTGTGTAATGTTCTCTTCCTCTTTAGTATAGGTTAGTCTTAGTGACTAAGACTTTAATATGTTCTACTGAATTACATATGGTACATGTGATAGCATGTGACCACAAGACTTGGTCATAAAAAGCAGTGTCATCAATCTCTCTCTCTTTTTGTCTCCCGCTTCCCTCACTCTCTTTCTCTTTATTCATCCACCCTGGGAGAAGCCATGGTGGGAACAGCTCTGCAGAGATGCCCATGGGTTGAGAAACTGAAGCCTCCAGTCAATAAACAGCCAAGTGAATGAGCTTCAGAGTGACTCATCCAGGGTCAGTCAAGTCTTCTGAGGCTGTAACACCAGTTACAGCTTGACTGCAGCCTTATGAGACACCTTGAGCCAGAACATCCCAGCGAGGCCCTCCTGAATTCCTGACACTCAGAAACTCTGTGACATAATAAATCTTTGGTTTAAGTTCTAGAGTAAAACGTCATACAACAGTAATATAGTAAGTTCCAAGATATTAAGTTTCAGTTATTTAATCATATTCTCATAGACTAATGGCATAACAGCATTTATATGAGATAGCATCAAGGGTTAAAAATATATGTATTTATTTATTTACTTACTTATTAATTTATTTCACACACACACACAGATAGAGAGCGCACAACAGGAGAGAGTCAGAAGGAGAGGGAGAAGCAGGCTTGTGGGGCTTGGTCCCAGGACCCTGGGATCATAACCTAAGCCAAAGGCAGATGCCTAACGGATTGAGCCACGAATTGAGAAGATATTTTTTAAAAAACACCTCATGAAGTAGAATTTTGTGAACATTACAACCCCAAGTTAAATCTACCTTTATCTATAGGTCTCGAAAGAAAACAGATCAAGATGTTAACAGTAATGTTACATGTGATATGATAATCACTTATTTTAATTTTTTGTACCTGCCTGTTTTCTCCTTGGAAAATTCTGTAATGAGCATATATTCCTTTTGTAGTCAGAAACCAGAAATAAACCATTGACTGAAACTTACAAAATGTGTCTTAGAAATTTGTACAAATAAACTCCTGTGCAAGTCATTGGAAAAAAGAGCCAAACGTTTTCACATACAAAGAAAAAAGAATAAGTTAAAAATTCACTGTTCTTCTAAAAATGTATATTCTTCTTTACTGCTGGGTTATAATTATGACCCCTCTCTTTGTTACAGTCAGCTCTTACCTTCCTTTTGCAATTAAGGATGCTTTACATAACCTAATAATTTCTATAACAATGGATGTGAATTCTTTTTCAAGATTTCATTATTTTTCTCACTCATATTCCTCTCCTTGAATTTTGTTTGCCCTTGTGAACAGTTGGCTTGCAGACTAGATCAAGCCTTGGATTCCTTCCAATCTCCAGCAAATTCTATGAAGAGGAATGTGGGGATAACTTCCCCTACACACGTACTGGGACTTAAGCAGGCAATGAATGGGACCTGGTGATCCAGGAACCATACAAACTCGATTGAATATAATCTTGGGTCACAGAGGTATGATTCATTCATTCATTTGCTTATTCATTAATTTATTTACTTAACAATTTTTTTTTTTTTTTTACTGAGTATTTATTCTGCATCAAATACTATGCTAAGTCTTGACAAATGGTGGTAGTTCCAACCTGCAGAAATAAGATGAGGGGTTGAGTTGAAAGCACACATGCCCAAACTCTGGAGTGGAAGGAGGCATGGTGCATACAAAGGACTGAGAAGAGTTCCCTTGTGGCTCCAGAGGAGTGAGTGAGAGTAAATGTGGTCTGCAGAGAGCTCTCAAACCATTTATGAAGTTCATACTAAGAGCAATAAGAAGTCCCTCAGTAAAAAATAAAAATAAAAAAGAACAGCCCCTGACATCTGAAAGCTGGCTTGGAATTCACAGCAAAGCCAAATTATTCTCTTGTTAAACATAAACCATCTCATAGAATACCAACTTCTGACATGATTACTTAGGGACCATGATAAAATGAAACAAAACAAGGCCATGTCATGGGCAGCTGAATGGCTCAGCCGGGAGAACATGTGACTCTTGTTCTCTGGGTGTTGAGTTCAAGCCCCATGTTAGGCATGAAGCCTACTTAAAGACAAACAAAATAAAACAAGGCCACTTCATAGTTTATGTAAGCATAGGCCAAAAAAAAAAAAAAAAAAAAAAGTCACAGTGCTACCCACAAAATACCAAACACCCCATCCTGACCAAAATATATGACTGCCAATTAGTTTTATCTTTGTGCCAGAAAGGATTTAGTAGATATCTGATCAAAGAATAACCCCTATTTTCTGGCAGCATCCAAACTAGAGCAGATTCCTGCTTCCTTAGACTCTCCCCTGAATCACCTAACCAAATTCCCAATCTTAAAATAGGTTTTCTCTAACACCATCTTACAGAAATACTCCATGATTTCCTATGTGTACTTTGCCCCCCACTGCAATAAGTAATAAACCCAACTGGTCTAACTTCAAGCATATTCATGATGTTCTTTGGTTGAAGGGCACTGATATCACTATGAGGCTTTTGACATACTTAGAATAAATTTTAACAAGATTTTACTGAGAGAGCTGATAAAATGGAATGCAAATTACCTTACATTCCTATATAGGCCCAGGCAGATTTATATGGTCTATCCTGGTTAATTTTCTCATTTTCTTTTGGGCCTTTCCATGGGTTCAGGGGCAGGTTTGACCTTTCCTTACCTCACTTTTTCTTCAGTGTTGACCTCACACCCATTCTGGAAGCACTTATAGAATCCCACATCTCAGAACATGAGCAAAATTGTGTCTATGCTTTCAAAGAAATCTGGGAGACATTTATTCCTCACACCATCTGATTTAGTCTATGTTCTCTACGATAAGAGCCTGAGATGAGGACTCATGTGCTAATGATCTGTTAAGGGATTCTCCCAGGAGTGGCACCTGGCTTACTTGGTTGATACAACATGAGATTCTTGATCTCCGTGTTGTTAAGCCTGAACCCCATGCTGGGTGTAGAGAGAAAAAACTGCTCCCAGAAGAAATCTGTGAGACCATGAAGGAAATGGAAGGGCTAAAGTCAAGCAAGGATGCAATTAACAGGCACAATCCCAGTATCAGCCTAGTCTGCAGGGAGCTGTGAAGTATGAATTTATATCAACTTGAGGCAAAGATCTGGGCTATCATACTCTGACATTAGTCACTGGTAATGATTGCACCATGGGCACATAAATTTGCAGGCACTTCCAATTCCGATATTCAGGAACAGTCATACAAAGAGAGTCACAAATGGGGGTAGTTTGAAGCAAAAGCAGGTTGGGGAATAGGTTTCACAAAAATGGTCAAATCAGAGGATCTGGTGAAGCATCTCCATTTCCTAATCCTTGTCCACCCATGTTTATTTCCTACTGCTGGACTGACCTTCCCAAGAGTGATGACAATGGAAACATTTGTTCGACTTGGAGGAAGCTCTACAGAGATACGTGTGGACCACTGGCTCCTACCAAATAATCTTACAGAGCAGGACCTTAATCTATTTCCTGAAAGTCCTTTAAATTAATTTTAATGTTCCTGAAATCTTCATTTTAAATATCCCATGAGGAGCATCTCATCGCAAATTCAGATTTCCTTGCAACAAGTTCCATTTTGTTCCCTTTTCATTCTTCCCCCAGTAAGTGTTCAAGAAAATATGGGTCCAGCCTCACCATCTGTCACATCAATAGATATGTTAAGCATATAGCACACTGCCTGGCACTGTGTAGATCCCAAGGATATAGTAGCTATCTTTATGATTGTTTTCATTCTAAAACCCTGCCCTAACAGGAAGTTAAATGCTAGGGGAGGGAATTACTCCTTTTGGCTATTATTGACCAATTATCCACTATTCTTTCTGTCCTCCTGGGACCTGAAAGATGTGTTGGCCACAGCCATGTGAGAGAACCATCTGTAGCTTGTGCTTTTTGGGACCAGAATATTTTCTTCCCCTAGAATTATCGGCATGGCTATAATGGCTCAGTAACAAACACATGTCTTGTGTGACTTTGTAGAGGGAAGATTTCCAGAAGCCTCTCTGACTGCTTGGAGGCAGCAAAAAGAGGGAGGATCAGTTGCCAAGATACCTCTTCCATCATAATGAGCACTAATTGAATGTCTTGTTTGAAAAATGTATAAAACGATAAAGACATCATCACTTAGATGATTTGGGCTGCAGCCTGGCCAGATGCAGCTCTATGTTTCAGACATGATGTCATAAGCCCGTTAAGATGTGTTATATATTTTAAAATATTGTGTTTTCTTGGACTAGTCAAGTATTCTAGGACTTGTCCTAGATAAGCCTTCAGGCGAATTGATGAAGAAATGTCCCTACCCGCAACATTCTTCAGTTCTAATGTGCTCTTCCCTTTTTGGTTCTCACCTAAGTATATTCTGCCCTCCCAAAGTGCTGGCCTTTCCTGTCTCTCTGTCTCCAGTTACCATTTGCTTGTTCACTGTATGAGAACTCATTGGGCCTATGGGTCAAGAAACAGGAAAAAGCAGGGGCATAGCTGTGGGACCTCCCGGAATACCCGGATAGTTGGGGACGTGGCCAGAAAGGATTTAAGTAATAGGTTTCAGGATTTTATTGAATTTCTTGGTACGAATAAGGGATAAGGGTGGAATTTGGGTGACACTTTGGTGGAATTACAGCCAGGGCTTTAGAATACCTGGCTGCCGCTCTACCAGTTAATCTATCAATTGATTCCTTCTCATCAAACTCAGAAAAATCTAAGTGCATTAAAAAAAAGAAGAGAATGAGATGAGAATACATTTATTTGAAATATATTGACAAGTATCTAATTGACTTCTAATGCAATGCCGTTTGGCAAAACATAAAGAACGTAGCCCAATTCTTATAAAAGGAATGTCCTGGGATCTAATTAATCAAGTTATCTTCTTTATTTGAGGGCAAGTTGGGAAGGGGCATTAGCAGATTCTTCTAGAATAGGAAGAAAGGTAGAAATTTTCCTTATTTGTCTCCACTTTATTTTTGTCTTCTCTTAACTTGATAGAGAGCCTAGCATAAAGATCAAGTAAAAGTATGGCTATCCTTGCCCACCTCTATGAGACTATTTCACTGATACCATCCTCTGTTCGCTTTTAACTTGCTTAGAATCACTGAAGCGGCTGTCTCTGCATCTGACCAGAACAAACATGAAGTTAACTTTAAGGCTAAACTACTCGCCAGGCCAAAGCTGGACTCTCAGTTCTAATTACCACTTATTAATGGTGATGAATCACCTTTATCCTAAACCCAGGATGAGATTTCAAATAAATCCAATTAATAATGATCCAAATATGTAAACTTTTTATAGTCTCCTCCTTCTTCTGACCCCTGGTTATCTAAGAGAAACACAAGATCCAGTGCTTTGAACATGGGCCTCCAAGCAAGCAGGGCTGGTCCAGTCCAGGCTTTCACACATAAGAACTGGAAGACTCACTAAGTTACATGTCCTCTCTTTGACTCCTGTTCCTAGTCTCTTAAGTGGGATGAGGATAGTATCACCCCACAAAGGTTTTGTGCTGGTTAATCAAGTTATTATAGGTGTACCATATAGGATAGTGCCTGGCATATTTATCATCATGAACACATTTATTTTAAAAGGGAAAGAACCAGATGGAATGTACCTTTAAAGGAGCAGTTCCTTTGACCATACTCTGAGTTTCTGGGTTATGGTGTATGAGATGAGACATCCTCCTGTTTGGCGAGGAGTTAGGAAGAAGAGGGTAGAAGCAGCATTAGACCAAGAAGACTAACAATTTGATCCAGAATTCCAATTTCTTGTATCACCAACGATGGAGCAAACCAAAGGACAAAAGAGATAGGATACTGACCAGGGACCAAGATGTGAGGCAGAAAGCTGGGAGTAGCGTAACAAAATTACACAATTCATGTGAAGGTACAGTCCTCCCTAAAACAGAGTGTGTCATCTAGAATTACTTTTAGACACATTGGTGAAAATCCATTCAAAAGCCTTAATGGGAAGGAGTTATTTTTCATTGAGAATAGATTTTTATATTTAAAAAACAGCCATCATGTAGATATGAAAGAGAAATGAAAACTATGGTAAAATGCTCTTTTTTCAAAATGATGCCATGAATGGAAAAAAAAAAAGGTATATAATTGTAATTTTATGTCTTTGATTTCTAGCACCTTTTATATATATTTTCATATTTCTTTGGTTATTCTCCACCCCCCACCCTATAATATAAATAGACTGCTTATGACTTTGCCTACCTTTATATTGAGGAATTTTTCTCCTTATGGAATTGTATCTACTCATGTATAATTTCTGCCAGGGGAAAGTTGTGTACTCTGTAGCAGGACTCATGTTGTTAAAACTTAATGAAATTAAAGCCTCCTGCTTCTCTTCAGTTTTGTTGGCCTGAGGTCTCCATGTAATGCCATCTTGGCCAACTGGACATTGCTGTTTCATTGTGAGCACAGCAACTCTTTTTTTTTTCTTCTTCCAATTTATTTATTTTCAGAAAAACAGTATTCATTATTTTTTCACCACACCCAGTTCTCCGTGCAAGCCGTGCCCTCTATAATACCCACCACCTGGTACCCCAACCTCCCACCCCCCCGCCACTCTTTCTCCCTCTTTCCCTCTTCCTTTGATGAGGATTCATTTCTCAGGGTCTTTCCTGCCATTTTTCTTATTTGTAGAATCTACACACTATTTCTCATGTTTGATACTAAGATCACTTTTGCTAATTCTAAGAAACACCTTATTAAATTTCTTGTTTAAGCCTGAGGCTTCCTTCCATAGTGATAGTAGAATTCCTCAAGTAATTCTGGAAACAAAGGAACGTGCGGCAGTGAGGGCTATTTGCTATGGGAGAAGACCTCTGAAAGGCCCAGAATTTGCAGAAGAGGAGGGGGAAAGGAATGTGCTCTTGAAACGATGTCCTTGGGTGTAAGGAATCACTGACTAAACTGATTTCATTTACATGCCTGGCCCTAAACACAGATGTAAAAGATGATTTTCAGATAAGCAGAGAGGTTCTAAATATGTGTGTGGATATGTGGAATTGGTAAAGGGGAATACTTCCTAGAGTGATGTTAATACTCTTTCAAATTATTTATATATTTATTTGCGTTGGCTCATGTTTTCTTCTCCAGGAATGCAGATGTGACAACTGCATAGCGTTGAAACAGGAGCAACGATTTCATATCATTGATAATTGAGTCAATAGGCCTTCCTTGGGTGCTTATGATATCACAGTACCTGAGCAGGTGCTATAGAGGAAGAAAAGAGGGAAGGGAATTGAATCTCTACCCTCAAGTTTGAGGAATAGGAAAGAAGATTTGAGACACCAAGCAACAGATCAACCCATTTCAAAAATTTATTTTACAATGAATGGTAGTTAACTGAAACATTTAAAAGCTTTACCTTACATGTTCTTTTAAATTTTTTTGAGGAAGTATGACTTTTAAAAGGTTTTTGCATTTAACATCACCTGAGTAGAAAATGATTCCTTCTGATCTCACCCTCATGGCACGTAGAGTTACTTAACTGTTCCAGTTCCACGGTGAAATATGACACATGGAACCAATAAGAGGTGAAGCTGACGGTGATGGTTGGGTCAATGGTTAGGAAAACAGGCAAAAATGTGGATGAAGAAACTCACCCAAATGTAAAGGTCAAAATAAAATTATTCCTGAGTTATTATTTATTGAGTATCTATTAGGTTTCATGGAAGTGTTTTTCGACTTTGGCCTTAGAAAAGTGCTATGGGAACCATAACTTAACATATCCAAACATATATTTTATCAGAAATAATATAAGGTTATAAGGGAAAGCAATTGCTGTGGAAATTAAGATAAGGGTAAATGTTAAGAAGATAAAGTCTACAAAATTTGAAGTTTTTTTTGTATTAAGGGGCTGATAACTAAGGAGAAATCCAGAATAAGTATAATATTACAGGAACCAAAAAAAAGGAAAACAGTATTAGTTATGATGTATCATGGCATGGGGAATAAGGATCAGGTATAGATAATCTGGAAAAAGTTTTGCCTGGTGAACTTTTTTGTTTGGACTGGTTGTTAGTGGTTTTTCTGTTGATAGAGCAACTTCTATCATGGACTCTTTTCAAGGGACCACATGGCTTATGACAGTTCTCACCATGCCAATCCTTTATGAAATGAAGAAGAGTGGTTCCTGGGTGATAGATACTCCTGCTGCACCAGGGGAAACTGTCAGGAGCTTAGAGGTGCTTAGCAGATAACAGGCATTTGTTCTAAGGTACACTGACACCGCAGGGCAAAGCAAGCAGCAATTTGTTATTTGGTGGTGGGGCCGGTTTGGGGAATGCAGATTTAGTGGACAGAGCAAGATAACAAACCTGGAACCATGCAAATCATCAGAAAACCTGAAAAAGTAAATACTGTCCCATCTAAATCCATCTGCCATTATAAGGGATAAATTCCCTTTTCAAGTGTTCCATTCAGGCAGAAATCACAGGATGGACCAAACCTGATGTGAGCAAACCAACTATGCTAATCCCTTAGCATGGTCTCTGACAATATTAGGAGCTTGACCAATACTGTTGTGTGAGTTTTTCTGATTCGTTTCCTTATTTCAAGATTTTACAAGTCTCGGTTAATCTTACTCTATAAATGTTTATATTCCTAGTTCCCACTTTGTGTCACAAAGGACACACCTGTAAATGGCCACATTATCATGTAATAAACCTGAATATATGGCTAACACTGACACCAAGCCAAGAGGTTCCAGGTGTTCATCTGAAACAATCTGGCTGCATACCTGCATGTCATGAATGTTGAATGACCCTAATCCATTAATAAATCATGAACCAATCTCTGAAAAAAGATAGGAATTCTTCAATCGAAAGGATGAGACATTTAACTCATAAAGCTCATCTGGTGACACAATGGTATTTTGAGCTTCAGTTTCTCATTCAAGGGCCTCTTCCAAAACCTTTTAAGTAAAACAAGAGTTGTTTGTAGTGCCCAAATGATCCACCAAACGAGGAATAGGATTTATATCAGTTTTCATGTTAGAGCATACTTCAATGTACATAAAATTGGACTGTACCATTTTCAATTAGTGATAAGCACCTTGAAGAAACATAGATTTTTATCTCTCTAATCTAATTTTAACATATACTCTTTCCATTTTTCACTTCCCACTATCTGTTTTTATTTTCCTAGTTTTTATTAACAGACTAAATGAAATTTAGCTCATAATTGTAGCTCAATTATTTCCTCTCTGATTTTCCTAGAGATGCTTCACATATTTCACATAAAAATAACTTACTTTATGATTGAAAATATTCAAGCACTTATCTACCCTTCTGCTAATTTTCACCAGATACATAGCGATAGTTCTTTGAACTGTTTCCTAGGAGCATAATTCCAGATCCTCAGGATTCTAGTCATTCTTCACCAAACGAGTCAACATTATTAGACCTGATTCCAATCAGTGCATCCTAAGACATCTTAAGGAACATTATATAAACTAAAAAATTAAGTTAATATTACTATGCACTTACTATATAATTTTCTTATTTCCCTAAATCTATCAAAGGACAAAACTTCTTCTTGTATACTACATCCCAATTCTCATTACCTTCTTAGAGGCACTCTGATAATTTAATACCCTCAAGGTGCTTTCCAAGTAGAAGGTATTAAAACGACCGGACAAATAATTGTCTTACCACACACACAAAAAATTGCTGGTGGTTTTCTATTTTCATATATATTTAAATAGTTATTTGTTTGAGGTTATGTTTTCACAGCAGCCAAAATGACTGTTTGCCAAAGAAAAAAAAATCAAGTCAATGAAATAAACAAACACAAAGACTTCTTGTATGGAATGGATTATATTCTAGATGGAGAATGATGTTCAAGGCAGATAAAAGTATTTACCCAAGAGGCCCGGCTGGAAATAAATTGTCCATTTTCCTTCCATAGGTGTTATATGGTAATTAGTTAGCTCAGAGCTGCCTTACATGCAGAAAACAACAAGTACTAGATAAATAAATGAGTAAGTGAATGAATGAATGAATACCAAGAAAACCTTGCTGCCTCTAAACCAAGAAGGGCAGCTGCATCATTTAATGTCTGCAAATGTCTTTCTGCTTCCCTGCAGAGTTATAAAGAGCATACATCTTTTCTGTTTACTGAATTAGTTGGTTATAATGCCTGTACACCCAGATGCATCTTGGAAGTATTTGCATCTATTCACAATAATGTATTGGGAAGAATCCATTCTGGAAAAGTACTAACAGTTGGGCCAATGTGTTCTGAGAAGGCTGACACCATGGGAGATCAAGGAGAGGGAGTGATTTCTGGCTGTCAGGATCTCTCTCTCTCTCTCTCAAGTTTTTCTGTCCTACCCTCCTGACATGGAGGTATGAAGTCAGAATTATAAAATATGGCTATGGGAATAGAAGAGGAAAAATAAGGATCATCTTTTAGGACAGCACTGGTCTTAAGAAAAATCCATGATGCAAACAAGATATCTTGGGAACATTTCATAGAACAAATAAATAGAACAGTGAGGCTGAAAGGGAGAACTGAGATGAATCCTAAGGTGGGGACTTAGGGGTGGGGACTTACTTTACAATCTAAATCAATATATCTCTTTGCCAAGACTCAAATGAAAACCTCAATAGAGGATCCAAGGCTCCAATTATTTATTCTACAGGAATTCCCTGCTCATCATTATTTAAACATTGGTATTTAATTTTTTAGTGAGAGAAAATGAATTAGATACTTGACTTCAACTCCTCTATGGAGAAAATGTGTAGGTTTCAAAGGGATCTGATGTTGAATAATCTAAATCATCATTATCACCATCTTCAATATCATCATTAATATTGACTCAGCATTTGCTGTGTAATTGAGACTTCTAAGATTCTCACGAGTCATGTCATTGAATCTTTCAAAGCTGAAAGAAGCAAATGCTAATGTTACTATCTTAAGATGAGAAATCTGAGGCTCAAGGAAGTTAGATAATTTTCACAAAGTCACACAGCTCTGTGCCTTGTCTAGGTATGTGTGCTGGTTAGGGCAGGATTTAAATATGGACAATCCAGGGGAAGAGGAGTATTGTGTGAGGAGTTCACCTGAGCTGGAAAGATCTGAGCTGTCAGATGTTGGAATAGCCAATTAAAGCAATAAGCCAAAAACAGAAGTAATAGTCAAGGCTTTTATCACTGACTGAGAAACTATAAGCAAGAAGCTGAACCACAGAAAATACTAACTCCCCTAA
Organism: Neogale vison; assembly: GCF_020171115.1. Taxonomy (NCBI): domain Eukaryota; kingdom Metazoa; phylum Chordata; class Mammalia; order Carnivora; family Mustelidae; genus Neogale; species Neogale vison. Next base: position 103,007,945 of record NC_058098.1, on the reverse strand, counting down.
TCCATTTGCCTCCATGGAATAGCACAGTGGTTTGAGGGTCTAGAGGATGTGCACATCTGCTGAAGATGTCTCAAACACAAGTCTTCCGCAGTTTTATTCTCCCGGGGCTGGGTAAAGGGCAAGGGAAAAGAGCCAGGTATAGAAAAGTATGGAATCCTTTGTCAGAGTGGGGACAAGTGTCTTTGAGTTTCTCTTCCCCTCTACCTTCTTAAGGAGGCCTTAGTAGAGGCACCTGAGAAGGCATTTCCTTAACACCCCAGATAAAGAGGTTTTGGATGGAGGTTCCTGGGCTAGGGATGCAGATAAGTAAGAGCATGCTGGCCAGAGCAGCTTTAGACCATAACCCAGGGGCTGTGTACCAAGTCTGGGGTGGGAAGGTCAGCTCTCTCCTGTGAGGCCTGTCGGGTAAAGGCTTTGTAATTGCCTATGGTGTGGCCTGAAAAATCACATAGAGGTGATTTTTATATGTTTTCCTAGACTGGGGCTGGACTCCTCAGTATGCAGATCTAATTTGGAGAGGTTCACTATATAAATTTGCTCCCTATCCCCTATTGGTTCCTTTTTTTTTTTTTTAAAGATTTTATTTATTTGACAGAGATCACAAGTAGGCAGAGAAGCAGGCAGAGAGAGAGGGGGAAGCAGGCTCCTGTTGAGCAGAGAGCCCGATGTCAGGCTCGATCCCAGGACCCTGAGAACATGACCTGAGCTGAAGGCAGAGGCTTTAACCCACTGAGCCATCCAGGCGCCCCAGTCCCCTATGGGTTCTGATAGGGTCTCTGCTTCATTCTATTTTGGAAAATCTCTCCACAAGTATGTCACTGTGACTGACAAGAATTATGTTCTCCATTTTTGCGGGGGGATTAAGGAAAAAAAAAGATTGAATGTAATCTAGATTTCTGACTAACCATAGAAAATGACAGCAAATTTGAAATTCATAAATTCACAAGATCAAAAGGAATGGAAAGGAAGAACAGTTATGCATAGGAGATGTCAATACGGGATTGTAAGAGGCAAAAGGATGGAGGCTTAGTAGAAAAGAGAGAACCAATAGCAGAGGATAGCAGTGAAAAGCAAGATTACTGCTTTCTAGGATCCTGCAAAGACTCAGAAATGAGAGGCTCCAAGTGTCATAGATGGTGATCCTGATTTAAGTGGCAAAAACAAGGGGCTATTTATAGCAGCAATGGCCACGGTCACCAAACTGTGGAAAGAGCCAAGATGCCCTTCAACAAACAAATGGGGATAAGGAAGATGTGGTCCATATACACTATGGAGTATTATGCCTCCATCAGAAAGGATGAATACCCAACTTTTGTAGCAACATGGACGGGACTGGAAGAGATTATGCTGAGTGAAAGAAGTCAAGCAGAGAGAGTCAATTATCATATGGTTTCACTTATTTGCAGAGCATAACAAATAACACAGAGGATACAGGGTGATGGAGAAGAGAAGGGAGTTGAGGGAAATTGGAGGGGGAGATGAACCATGAGAGACTATGGACTCTGAAAAACAACCTGAGGGTTTTGAAGGGGCAGGGGGTGGGAGGTTGGGGGAGCCAGGTGATGGGTATTATGGAGGGCATGCATTGCATGGAGTAGTGGGTGTGGTGCAAAAACAGTGAATTCTGGTATGCTGAAAAGAAATAAAAACAAAACAAAACTACAACAACAACAAAAACAGGGGGCTGTTTGACAGGTCTACCCACACACAGTCAAACAAACACCTCCTGCTGCCTTCAGGAGATGACGACTGGTGTATTCTGTGGGGGCAACAGACCCTAAAGACCACAATTGTTTCTGGTCACTAGGCTCAGGAGAAGTTGAAGGTGAGATGTGGGAATGAAAATGGGGGCTCAAGTGAAAAGCTGCCTGCTGAGTGCTGAGGCCCCAGCCACATTTTCCATCCTGCTCTCGTGATTCTGATGGGCAATCAGTAAAAATGCTCCACGCAGAAGACTGGAGGACTGGAGGCTTCCTCTAGAAACACTGGTAATTGTGGGTAAAACATTTAGTTCCTGCATGATTTCTCAATAGTGAAGACCAAAAAATGGAAAGGATTTTCCATACCGACACAACTTCCAGGCAGCCTTCTAAATGTGACTAGAGAGTCAAGGATGTCTGACATTTTAGGAAATGCTCCAACATGAAAGACAGTTACACAAAGAAACAGGTAAGAAGAAAAGAGGGACCACATCTTCCTTATCCATTCGTCCATTGAAGGGCATCTTGGTTCTTTCCACAGTTTGGCGACCGTGGCCATTGCTGCTATAAACACTGGGGTACAGATGGCCCTTCTTTTCAAGACATCTTTTCTTTGGGGTAAATACCCAGGAGTGCAATGGCAGGGTCATAGGGAAGTTCTATTTTTAATTCCTTGAGGAATCTCCACACTGTTCTCCAAAGAGGCTGCACCAACTTGCATTCCCACCAACAGTGTAAGAGGGTTCCCCTTTCTCCACATCCTCTCCAACACATGTTGTTTCCTGTTTTGTTAATTTTGGCCATTCTAACTGGTGTAAGGTGATATCTCAAGGTGGTTTTAATTTGAATCTCCCTGAGGGCTAGTGATGATGAACATTTTTTCATGTGTCTGATAGCCATTTGTATGTCTTGATTGGAGAAGTGTCTGTTCATATCTTCTGCCCATTTTTTGATATGTTTGCCTGTTTCGTGTGTGTTGAGTTTGAGGAGTTCATTATAGATCCTGGATATCAACCTTTTGTCTGTACTGTCATTTGCAAATATCTTCTCCCATTCCATGGGTTGCCTCTTTGTTTTCTTGACTGTTTCCTTTGCTGTGCAGAAGCTTTGGATTTTGATGAAGTCCCAAAAGTTCATCTTCATTTTTGTTTCCTTTGCCTTTGGAGACATATCTTGAAAGAAGTTGCTGTGGCTGATATCAAAGAGATTACTGCCTATGTTCTCCTCTAGGATTCTGATGGATTCCTGTCTCATGTTGAGGTCTTTTATCCATTTTGAGTTTACCTTTGTGTACGGTGTAAGAGAATGGTCGAGTTTGATTCTTCTACTTGTAGCTGTCCAGTTTTCCCAGCACCATTTATTGAAGAGACTGTCTTTTTTCCACTGTATATTTTTTCCTGTTTGGTCGAAGATTAATTGACCAGAGAGTTGAGGGTTCATATCTGGGCTCTCTACTCTGTTCCACTGGTCTATGTGTCTGTTTTTATGCCAGTACCATGCTGTCTTGGTGATCACAGCTTTGTAAAAAAGCTTGAAATCAGGTAATGTGATGCCCCCAGCAGAAAGGACGAATACCCAACTTTTGTAGCAACATGGACGGGACTGGAAGAGATTATGCTGAGTGAAAGAAGTCAAGCAGAGAGAGTCAATTATCATATGGTTTCACTTATTTGTGGAGCATAACAAATAGCATGGAGGACAAGGGGTGTTAGAGAGGAGAATGGAGTTGGGAGAAATTGGAAGGGGAGGTGAACCATGAGAGACTATGGACTCTGAAAAACAATCTGAGGGGTTTGAAGTGGCGGGGGGGTGGGAGGTTGGGGTACCGGGTGGTGGGTATTATGGAGGGCACGGATTACATGGTGCACTGGGTGTGGTGAAAAAATTATGAATACTGTTTTTCTGAAAATAAATAAATTTATTTATTTAAAAAAAAAAGAGGGAAACTTAAAATATTCTATAATCAATATCCTCAGAAAGATAAAAGAAGATGCTGTATTTGTTTAAAAGAATGGATGCTAGGGGCACCTGGGTGGCTCAGTGGGTTAAGCCCCTGCCTTCAGCTCAGGTCATGATCTCGGGGTCCTGGGATTGAGCCCCATATCAGGCTCAGTGGGGAGCCTGCTTCCCCCTCCCCCCCCCGCCTGCCCCTCTGCCTACTTATGATATCTGTCAGATAAATAAAATCTTAAAAAAAAAAGAATGGATGCTAGACAACAGGAATCAACAGGAATATACGTAGGTTTTAAAAATGAACACATTAGTCTGAATTACTTATACATATATAAGAACATTCTGAAGGTCTAGGGGACACAATGCTTTCAAAATTCCAAGACAAATTTTTTAAAAAAAGATTTTATTTACTTATTTGGCATAGAGAGACAGAATGAGAAAGGGAACACAAGCAGGGGGAGTGGGAGAGGGAGAAGCGGGCTTCCGCTGAGCAGCAAGCCTGATGTGCAGCTCGATCCCAGGATCCTGGGATCATGACCTATACTGAAGGCAGACACTTAATGACTCAGCCACCCAGGCGCCCCCTCCAAGAGAAATGGTTTTTAACTGAGATTTCTATACCAAGGCTAGAGGACATAATTCAAGATCAAGAAAGTGGAATAATGAGAAATTATTGTGGACCCAACACAGAAGAGTACAGGTCCTTGGGAAATAGTTGTTCAATAGGTTGAGAGAACAACCAAACTAATGTGGAGCAAACCAGACAGCTGTATGACAGAGAGCTATGAGAAGTTCATCCTTGGGGGATGGTAGATGAGTGAAGGTGGGGAAAAAAAAAAAACAAACAAACCCAAACAACCTGATCCATTATTCAACATTTTTGAGCCCTTGGAAAAAATGGTTACTGTGTGCTTGACAGATATACTGGAACGTTCATGGAAAGTGACAGATGCATACAAAACTAAGTAAAGGAAAAATGGGAGATTAACTAATAACTCCAGGAAAAACAGAAAAGGACTCATAAGAATAGTGCCTTTTAACTCAGTAGTAAATGGCACTTAGTAATAACAAGATAAACCCTGATAACTGAACCTTACACGGTGACATAACTACACAGATAGAGGCTTCAGAAGCAGGCAGAGTATGCTAAACCTTACGAACAGAACCAGAGGCCAACAGAATGTTTAAAATTGAGAAATCAAAAAACAAGAGCACAATGATATTATTTGGAAATAAAATCTGTAAGTCAATAAAAAAGAACACAATAAAAGCAAAAACTGTTCCCCTGAGGAACAGGGCATGAAGGTACAGAAGGCTGCAGTGAGGAAAGGCTGGTTTTCTCTGTGACTTTTAATACATGAGATCCCAAGCACAAAATGCTACCTATGGCCATAACCATAATGCATTCATTTTATCAATTTCTTTTCACTTGTAGAAGAGCTAAAGTAATTGTTAGTGCCCACCAAGAAGTAGTTGATTATAATCATCAATTTGTTGTTTTGTCTACATGGTCCTAGATGTCTAAAAGTTTTCACCTTTCTGGATGAATGGAACTATGAAGACTTAGTATCTTAATTTTATCACTTCTTATCACTCATGTCTATTATACAGACCTTTCTGACTCCTTTAAACCCTACATATTTCCTGCATTTATTCACAGATCATGTAAACTAATACTAAAAAACAATTAGGAGGTGTTTATCTTACCCATCCAGATAGATGTTAAGTTTCTCAAGAAAAAAAAAAATGCTGTGAATTTTTTTTATATTCTTTTCTCCCCGCCAGGGTTTAGTACTCTGCATTTTTCATGGTTAAAAAAAAAAAACAGAAAATAAAAGAAAACAAAAATAATAAATAACCTCTATAGTTTAAGTTTAGAAAAACTTGAGTTTGCCTTAAATCTGGCCCATATTTTTTTTTTAAGATTTTATTTATTTATTTGAGAGAGAGGAGGTGATAGAGAGCACGAGCGAGGAGAAGGTCAGAGGGAGAAGCAGACTCCCCGTGAAGCTGGGAGCCTGATGTGGGACTTGATCCCGGGACTCCAGGATCATGACCTGAGCCGAAAGCAGTCGTCCAACCAACTGAGCCACCCAGGCATCCCTGGCCCATATTTTTATCTATCTATTTATCTATCCATCTACCTCTCAACCCAAGTGATTTATAGTTTTCTCATTTCTATATTGGTACTCAAAGACATTATAAAAATTGGATGAGATCATGCATATTTATATGTTTTGTAAGCTAAGAAATTACATAAAGCATCAGTATGATAGGTTACAAATACATACAAATATGTATACATGGAAATTTTTGTTTCCTTTTTCATCTAGAAGTACAGAAGAGGCCAGAAAGGAAAAACCCTAGGGAATGTTTTAGGCTTACTTGGAATCTCAAAGGAAGAAGGGAAAAAAAGAGAAGGAAATAAGAACATCAACACCAACATAAATTTAACCAAGTTTTAGTACCTTTTTTGGTAAGTTATATATTTTAGACAAAATCAAATTAATAACCTGAAATCAAAGTCTTAATACTAAAATGATTATTTCTTAGGATCTCTCTCAATTTTTAGCAGAAAATAAAATTATAAACTATTATAATTCTGTCAATTATTTAACTGCATATTTTCGGTTAACTCACACAATATATTCAAAATACTTACTACGTTTTTACGTTTTTTAAGTGAGATAAAAATTCAGAGACTTTAAAAAAATGTGTCCCTCAAAAGGTAGTGTGTGCTAGTAACTAGTATAGAGCCAACATGAGAGCACAGGTCTGTTGGAATCTGTATTTCTTTCCACTGTAAGTATGGTAGAATAATCTACTGAAATAACCATTTGTGCTTTATGTTACTGCATTCAAAGGAATGTGAGGTATTTTTCTTTCTTACAATACTTGTGCCCACCTCTCTAAGAAAGTAGATAACCTTAGATCCAGAAGGGCTATTGCTTCTCTGCTTCAGGACCTTGTCTTAGCCCTCTGTGAAAGCACCTTTATCTTTCCAAGCTGGACATTTATGTCCCAGGGCCCCTAACCCAACTGTTGAGGTATGAGACAAGCCTTGTTAGGAAGGTGGAAGATGGAAAGAGGCATAGCTTGCTGACTACTGGAAAAGTGGCTTAAAGGAATTCTTGGGGTGGTGACCTTGCCCTCTTTTGCACTCAGTGTCACAGTCAGGAAGAAAGCTGGATGAGATGGATGCTGAGGGCACCTGTGATGGATACTACTCATGTCCTTTGATAACTTGTTCTTTTCTTCTTCCAGGTACATGAAGGATTATGATTGTTTAACCCTTGAGGTTACACCTGTCCATGTTAGTTTCCTGGGCACTGAAAAGTGAGCAGGAAAGAAAAGTGTCATTTCCTGTCTGAAGCATTCATGGCCAGTATTTGGTTCTCTTATCTTGATCAGGCTGCTGCATAGATATGTTTGTCTACATATTCTCTCTCTGTTCATCCTCAAAGAGAAGGAATTGAACCAAACATAAATGATCCATATTTTCTTTTCTCTATGTACTACCCCAGAAGTAGTTCTTAGAAAGGCTGGCAAGGGGGGAAGCTTACTTCAGAGTAGGACAAGGAAGGAAGGGAGGAACGAGGTTCCCTCTCTTCTTCCTGTTGTCCATTGGTCAAAGATCATTCCATTAAAGGTTAACTCTCCATACTTGTGGTTTATATTATCCTCATCTCACACCAATGAGGCCTGTTAGGAAGCCACATTGCACCATTTTTAGTGTGATGTTTAACTCAAGTTTGAAAATGGAAAAACCACTACACAGGAGGATCATTGGCCAGGGAGACATAAAAGAAGCAGCTGAGGAAACATGAAGAGGCACACAGATCTCTTTTCTTTTTTTTTTTTTATATATTTTTTTTTCTTTCCCCAATTTATTTATTTTCAGAAAAACAGTATTCATTATTTTTTCACCACACCCAGTGCTCCATGCAAGCTGTGCCCTCTATAATACCCACCACCTGGTACCCCAACCTCCCACCCCCCCGCCACTTCAAACCCCTCAGATTGTTTTTCAGAGTCCATAGTCTCTCATGGTTCACCTCCCCTTCGAATTTACCCAAATTCCCTACTACTCTCTAACGCCCCTTGTCCTCCATGCTATTGGTTATGCTCCACAAGTGAGTGAAACCATATGATAATTGACTCTCTCTGCTTGACTGATTTCACTCAGCATAATCTCTTCCAGTCCCGTCCATGTTGCTACAAAAGTTGGATATTCGTCCTTTCTGATGGAGGCATAATATTCCATAGTGTATATGGATCTCTTTTCTAATAGAAGAATCCTGATAATGGTTGCCTGGTGGACTTTCAAAATTGCTATGGATAGTGATTGCTGTATTTTTTCCCCATTGTTTCTGAGATCGTTAACATTTATTGTTTTTATTCTGTCCCAGTGTCACCAGCATATGCTGAGTTACTGGAAACAGTTTGTCAGTTCTTCTTTATCTAAATTAAAGGAATAACATCTGGATTAGTTGTAACCACCTTCTTTCACACATATATGCTGGACGTTTGAGTTGCCTCCCTTGAGGAGTAGTTGAAAGTCTATCCAATATATAGTGACCAGAAGGTGAATTGTGATAGGCATTATAAATATTCACTTATATTAATCATTAATATCTAATCCTTATTTCTGGGCATAGAAAGAATTGTAATTCCCATTCACTTGAAGTTAGGCATTGACGGGAGATTAGTCAAGGAAAGGTGAGTAGAAGTGGTGGGTGTATTTCTCAAACTAGAACATTCAATAGGCCAATATTCTCCTGCACAGTGACTGTGATCAAGGAAGCACAAATGAAAAGAGCGATGTCATAGTTTGATTGAGCATCTATTAGCTTCTGTCCTGGAATAACCACAAGGAGTACATTTCTCTGGCCTTCTTCACTGAGCATGTAGTGTGAGACAGAAATGAACCCTTAATATCTTCAGCTACTGAGAATTTAGACTTGTTAACTTAGGTTCCTCTGAGTAATTGGGGATGTTACCTAGACTTTCCTGATCAATACAATACACAAAAGATTCCATTCCTCCACAATGACTGAGGTTAAACTTTTTGATTACTGGGGACAGCAAGATTTAATTTGACTTAGAAAAAAATAACGGTGACTTTTATTGTTGTAAATTATAATTGGCCAAGCTTCTACTGATAAATAGGTATCTTCTCTGGTAAGAAGAACAGAAATTATGTGATAGGCACTGCTTTTTGTTTGGGCATGTTTACTAATCTAATTGCTAATTGTGTTGAGCATAACATTTTTAATTTAGTGGAATAGAACAGATGCACAAAAGTGATTTTAAGGAGTGAAGTTGCTACACTGTCATTCATTCCACTTACTTGCTTACAGAAATAAGTGTTCTGTCCTCAGATTTTTCAGACTATTTGTTCCACACTAATAGCTTGGAAACATGACTTCTGGAAGTAATTTACTTAAACCACAAATCCTCACTACTTCTTTCCGCTTGGCTACATGGCATCTGAGCTAGCTATGGTGTGTTTCTGCAGGATACAATCTATTACATGGCAAGCGTAAATAGGTTGTCCTTATTTCTCTGACCCAGATTGCTTGTGGACCTTTGGTCTTTCCATGTTATTCCCAGCTATGCTATGTAGTCTATACCTGAATCTTGGATGTCTCCCCAGTTCATTAATCATACTGAGGATTACTCAACAGTATGTATGGGGCTTTGGTTTTCCACCCCAGAGCAGGCTAAAGCTTCTGATAATTTGAGTACGTCTCTTAAATTTCCAGATGTATCCAATGGAACAGAAGTACTAAGAAAGATCAGAAGCTCATGAAGGCTTAACCTATTCATAAATATTTTACCATTAGGCAAAACAGTATGGATGTAGACTCCTCTTATGTTTTGCTTACTACCTTCATAGAAGCTTGTTTATGACTGGTATTTATTCATAAATGAACACATTGTTTCAATTTATGTGTAACCTCACATGGAAATACAAACCAATTGCACCAAGCAAAAAATGTAACCACTTTGTATTAGTACCAGTCTGAGCAATTTCACTGAGATAACTTTTGCTCTTGATTTCTTGTATCATGGGGTGTGTAAAAAATAGACTGGAAGCATTCCTCATAGTCTCTGAAAATAAGCCCCCCCTCAAGTTGCATTGCTGTATTTTGGTATTGAGAGTAAAAGAATGGAAAGGGCATTAAGAAAAGAGGGATGTTCAGAGAACAGGGGCATGGGAAATGTCAAACGATATTCCAAAGTGGATCATCTCCACTAAAAGATAGGGAGGTGGAGTTGAAACTACAACAGGAATGTGAATTAAACTTACTGTGGGGGTCGCTTCACAAATCACTATGTTTTACACTTTAAACTAATACAATGTATATGTTCAGTTATAACTCAACAATTAAACAAAATTCAGGATCCAGGAGCCCCTGAATCTTCATCCTCTATCTTCAGTTGCTCAATGCTTCAAAGAGTTGGTCTGTATTTCAACACGACACTATACAGAAGTGAATATTTCATTTCATGATAACATTCAAAATGGGAATATGTGGCATCTGAGTAAGGCCAGAAGGGCTATCCTGGGTGTTAGTTTTCATGCATGAAATAAGTTTTGAGAATTAAGTGAAAGTTTAGAGTAGACTCATATTAATGAAGCTCATAAATGTACATAACTCGAGTGCTCATTTATTAATTTCATATGGGTAATAAAAGAACATTACAGATTGGAATTCTTCGGCCAACATATCCTATATAGTCTACCCCTATATACAAACCTACAGAAGCTATAAAATCATGAATGATGAACATAAAATTAAAGAGACGCATTAATTATGCAATGGCTAAAACTGAAAAACATCTTGCCAAAAAGGGTTATTCTCAAAATTACAGTTTTTTCTTGCAATTATTCCTTTTCTCTTTTGCATCTTGAGTACATATTCTGTGTCCATGAGCCTGTGGACATGCCTCAAGGCTTTCACCTTAGAAACAACTAAAGTAATCACAGTAAGGCTCCTTGAATCCAGTATTTCCTCCAAATTATGATCTATTTTCTGGCTCCCATCAGAGCAAAGACTTCTTACAATTTGTCTATGGCTGTTTTCTCCACTTCTTCCCATGGTAGCTCTAAGAGTGTATCAAACACAAATCCTGTCAAGTCGCACTCCTGAATATATATCCAAACTACTAATGTTCTTACCTCTTTACTACCTTTTTGCTTCACGCCATCATCACTTCTTACCTCAGTTACAAGAAAAGCCTTCTGAAAAAATTTCCCCACATCCCTATTTGTACTTTTGTCATTATCTACAAAATAGCCAGAATCATTGCCTTTTAATTAAAAGCATGATCATGTCATTCTTTCACTTAGTTCCTTTTAGAGTCTTTAGATTACACTAATGATAAAGTCTGGTAGTTTTACATGTAATTATTAAAAGTCATGTAATTATTATACCCATAATCTATCAAGTTTGCCTCATTTCATGCTGCTCACACCTTCATTTTCTATATTTTGCAACCTGACTTTCTATCAGTTCCTAAGATCTGCCAGCATCCTTTGGGATTCAGAGCATTTACACAACCTGTTCTTTTTCCCCTGGAATGTTTTTCTCTTGTTTAGTCTTATTTAGGTTTCTTCTCTTGCCTTTCACGTCACTTCCACAAGTAAGGAAAACCCAGGAATAGGTCCTTTGTATTTCCTTTACTATAGCATATAATAATTTTGACTCAATATTTACTTGCTGATTATATAATTGATTTCTAACTTATTCCTTACAGTATAAGCTTCACATAAGAAGGGATGTGGGGTGCCTGGGTGGCTCAGTTGGTTAAGTGGCCTACTCTTGATTTTGGCTCAGATCATTATCTCAGGGTCCTGGAATGAAGCCCTGTGCCAGGCTCTGCAGTCAGCAGGGAGTCTGCTGGAGGAGATTGTCTCTTTCCTTCTCCCTCTGCTCCTCTAACTGCCCACCCCCATTTTCTTTCTCTCAAATAAATAAATAAATTAAAGCTTTCAAAAATTAAAAAAAAAAAAGGAGTGACATTGGAAATATTGACTCCTGTATCCCCATCTTCTTAGAATCCATTTACTTCATTAATTACTCATTGAAAAAAATGTGTGAATCAATAGGAGGAAAAAAGAGGTAGAATCTTTCATTTACAGAGCATTTGCCATATGCCGAGCACTTTGGCTGATATTTAGATGAAGAAACTAAGATTTAGCACATCTCATAAATTTGTTTTAAGATTACATGGTACTAGTAGAAGAGGAAAGATTTGAATTCAGATAGTTCTAGCTGCAAAGGTAACCTCCAAGGCTGGTAAAATCCTGAATTCCTCCTAGAAACAGTTTCTTTAGACTCTCTCCGATTATCGATCTCCAAGGGGCATCTTCTGCAGGAACTACTCTATATTACTACTCCCTAGGTGCTTTGGTCCCTCCTAAAACTTTTTGGTACCTGATCTCTGGTACTCTGGAGAAATCAGTCATTTCCAGATCTATCCCCAGATACTGACTTCACCTCATCATCAACTGACCCCCCCCACATTTATATACTTAAAAAATATAATTTTAGCTCTTTCATGAACAAATACTTGTTGTATGCATCATTGTTTTAGCCAGGATGTCCTATTATCTTCTGACATCAAAGTCTCTGGAATGAAAGGATAACATAAGAGGCAATACTTGATCTCTTTATGGCCAGTCCATTTCTTTGTTTGCCTCATTCAACCTCACAGAGTATGTAAGAGTTAAAGTCACAATAGATCAGAGAAGAAAATGGCACAGATAATAAAAGAGTCAGCAGAAATAGCTTGCTGTCCTGCTGCTTCTGCTGCAGGGCCTTTAGGAATATTACAAACTATGACTATATATACATTTATGTGCCCTTGTAAATATGTCGCATGTAAATATTTTTCTGGAAGGCTGGGAGGGCTGAATCAATGTGTGACCATTTTTCCTCCTGTCAGAAGCAATAGAATTTTTATTAGCATAATTTCCATTACTCAGCACTGACTATGGTATCTTTGATCAAACTAATTAGAAATAGTTACACTTTGTACCATGAGATATATCAAATTTATTAGAAAAAATTATGTATGTGCACACATTGAAAATAAATAGGGATATTAAATATAACAGTATGACATTTATGCCACTGGTTGGAGTGAGGAGGCATCCTAATTAGATAGTGAATATTCTGAAAGTATGGGCTTTCTTGTGTGGATTGCATTATGCAGCTACAACTACAATTGCTAACAGAACTCGAATGCATAGAAGCATAGAAGAAGACAAAGATTTTTTTTTTTAGTGCTCAAGTTAATCTGTATTTACTGGTCTACTGTTAGGTGTCTTTACTCAATTTTTTGGTAAGGAAAATGGGTTTCAGGCATTAAGAAGTTCTTTACCATATCTTGCAAACAAAGATTAGTTAGCTAGTTTATGAAAATAAAGTGTCTTGGTATCTTTAAGTGTACATTAAAAGAAAGAATTGGTGGAGTTGTTCACAGAAAAGATGGATTCTTATAGTTGGGAGACATATCTATGAGGAAGGTGCCAACTCCTACAGTTTTGAAAACTGAGTTGGGGAAAGAGGACACTGGTAGGGGTTATGTCAGGGAGCGAATGGGATAAGAACTTGAGCTTTATTTCCGGTACTCAAGGACTTAAATCATCAAAGACTGAGTATTTCCATACTCAGACCCCACTGAATGAATAAGCAGCGTGGCTAGTGAATATTTTTGAAACTTTCATGGTAGATACAGCACTCGGAGTTCAACAGGATGAACAAACCAGCAGTGCTGGGTGCTGCTATCATGGTTTCTCTTGCTGTGGTGTTATTGTTAGGATTTTAATCATCCTTATTTAGAAGCAACTTCAGTGTTCATGAGAAAAGGGGCTTTCCGTGTTTCGGTAGCAAAAAGTATTTATGTGACTTACATAACCTGCATGTCCCTGGCTCTTACCAGTCTGTGATACACATGAGGTCGTATTATTTTGATAATCCACACTTTGTACAGGTCTCAGGTTTTGCCAAGCCATCTCCATCAGTCAGAGCTAAGCTGCACATCTATCAACACGGCAGCCTTTAGCATTCTCCAGCAGTAGCAGTAGTAGTAGCAGTAGTAGTCCAGCTCTGTGGCTGTGGCATCTAATACCAATGACAGAGATCTCCAATGCTGAATTCCAGCAAAGCTCTCCTCACAGACAGTATCCAAATCTTGGTAATTTATACCTGCTGAGACCCTCAGTAAACTTGCACTGAACTAAAATTAATGCCTGTTCCTCCCTGGAGAGCCAGAAGGTAACCATATAATTTAGCAGCTCTTCAGTTTGGAGCCCTCCTGCCTCACTTGATGGACATTCAAAAATGGGATAGTAGTTGTCGTTCCTCTTAAATCTGAGAGAAAGTGTCCCTCCTCCTCACAGAAACTTTCTTGTACTTGCTTTTCAATTACCAAATTTTCTCTTTGCAAGTTCTAAACTTCTAAGTTAAGTTTACTAAAAATTTTCAGACTGATTGGCAAAACCAAATACATTTTCCATAATTGAAATTCAGAGTTCCATCATGTGACTACTCTTTAAAAAGCCTGTTTCCGGGGCACCTGGGTGGCTCAGTGGGTTAGGCCGCTGCCTTCGGCTCAGGACATGATCTCAGGGTCCTGGGATCGAGTCCCGCATCGGGATCTCTGCTCAGCAGCCTGCTTCCCTCTCACTCTCTCTCTGCCTGCCTCTCTGTCTACTGTGATCTCTCTCTGTCAAATAAATAAATAAAATCTTTAAAAAAAAAAAATAAAAATAAAAAGCCTGTTTCCTTCCGCCATTGGTCTCCCTTTCCACTACATTGTTCAGAAGCACACAATGACTGAAAGTGATATTTCTCTTTGAGAAAAATTAATCTGCACTGGCAAGAGTCAGCAGAGTTGAAGAGATTTGTTTTTTGAATTACTGGCAACTAGGCAACCGCATACAAAGTCACATAGGAAAGACAGAGTTATAACTTCTAAGCAACCAATTGGGGGGAAGTAAAAGTATAACATCCTTAATTACATTCTCTTTTTCTTGTCCTCTCATTTCATGTTTCCTTAAACTTAAACATATTTAGACTACTGAACACTACATCTGCTAAATATGTTAAAAATAAAATAAGGATGGTACACAAACATTCCCCACATGTATATATTCTTCTATCTGTATAACTTTCACTCAATATAGACATCTTAGAGGACATAGATTTCAGAGATTCTTTTTTGGAGAAAATCTGTTTGCCTCAGTGCCGAGATAAAGGACAAGGCAAGGTATGTGAGATCCCTATGGCTATGTAGTTCAGGAATTTCCATGTATAACTGTTGCCTTTCTTCATCAGGTGTTAGGAAATACAGAATCAAATTTCTAGTTCACTTTCAGAAACTAAAAAAAAAAAAATCATATGGTATGCATTTCTATTCATAGATTTTTAATTCCTTGTTTTCTCTTGATCAACTTTCCTATAATAGCATTTCATAAAATGAGCATTACTTAGAACTCCGTTCTAGGAATTATAGCTAGGTAACTAAAGGCTGAACACTATATACCCTTCTTTGATAGTCATGGATCACATTAATATTATCCAGAGTGTGCTAGTGTGATAAATAATTTAACTATCTTTAAAGCCAGCTTTTCTCATATTTATTTTGTTAGTGCAAAACATTTTGTAGTACCCTGTGAAATGCCAGTCTGAACAATTCTGTCTTAAGTCATTTATTTTATTCTCTTGAACTTTGTTTTCCTAAACTGCTCTGAAACTTCTGTCACTTGAGGAAGGCCGGGGAGACCATCTGGTCTCTAAATTGAGGGATGAGGTGATTTCACTTGACTTCAGGGTTACTTTACACCCAGAAAGTTGTATACCCATTTCATACAAACATCTTCTCTTTTATCTTAATGCATTATAAATGGTGTTTTCCTATGTTTGCTTTTTTGTTTAATATAAAACATAAAAATAAGGAAACACAAATGATCCATAGGTTGGTAACCTCATGAATACCTACTGAAATCAAAAAAAAACAAAAATAAAAACCCTAATATGTTAGGCACTTATGAAATTCTAAATATTTAAAACTAATATAAAGTTATATTTCTTTCTAAAGGGAACCACTGTTAGTAACTTCTTGACTTGATTTGAAGAAAAAGTCATATGCCAGTAAATAAATATGCACAGATGTACATACTTATTTTTTTTTAAAGATTTTATTTATTTATTTGACAGAGAGAGATTACATGTAGGCAGAAAGGCAGGCAGAGAGAGAGAGGAGGAAGCAGGTTCCCCGCTGAGCAGAGAGCCCGATGTGGGACTCAATCCCAGGACTCCGGGATCATGACCTGAGCTGAAGGCAGCAGCTTAACCCACTGAGCCACCCAGGTGCCCCCAGATGTACATACTTAAAAAAATAAGCAACACTTTTCATACTATGTTAATTCACTAACTTGTGGCTTTTTCCACCTTAAAATACATCTTAAGGATTTTTCTATATAATTGTAAAATATGGTGACTTATTGTTTCTAAGAGTTACATATCACTGAAGGGGAAAAAAAACAATTAATTTAACCACTTAAAAACTAGGCATAAAAATGACAGAGATCAAACTAAGGGTTGATGGAGGGAAGTGGGTGGGGAATGGGCTAGATGGATAATGGGTATTAAGGAGGGCACTTGTTATGATGAGCACTGGGTGTTACATGGTAAGTGACAAATCACTAAATTCTACTCCTGAAACCAATATTACACTAGATATTAACTAACTAGAATTTAAATAAAAATTTGAAAGAAAAGAAAACTTGGCATAGCAGGGTAAATTCATAACTCAAAGAGAATAAGCACCCACATTCCACAAAATTATGTGAGATATCCGTTTTCTTCTTACCCACATTTTAAGGAAGATATTGCACTATTTTGATAGGAATTGCACTGAATGTGTAGATCGTTTTTGGATAATACCAGCATTTTTCACAGAGCTGGAACAAACAATTCTAAAATTCTTATGGAACGAGAAAAGATCCTGAATAGCTGAAGTAATGTTGAAAAGGAAAACCAGGGGTGCCTGGTTTAACCTGCTTTAACCCACTGGTTTAACCAGTGGGTTAAAGCTTCTGCCTTTGGCTCAGGTCATGATCCCAGGGTCCTAGGATAGAACCCCGAATCAGGCTCTCTGCTCAGTGGGGAGCTTGCTTCCCATCCTCTCTCTCTGCCTGCCTCTCTGCTTACTTGTGATTTCTGTCTGTCTGTCAAAAAAAAAAAAAGGAAAGGAAAACCAAAGCTGAGGACATCAGAATTCTGTACTTTAAAATGTATTACAAAACTGTAATCATCAAGATAGTATGGTATTGACGACAAAGCAGAAACATAGGTCAATGGAACAGAAGAGAGAACCCAGAAATGGACCTTCAACTTTACAGTAACTAATCTTTGACAAAGCACGAAAGAATATCCAATAGTAAAAATACAATCTTTTCAACAAACAGTGTTGGGAAAACTGGACAGCCACCTGCAAAAGAATGAAACTGGACCACTTTGTTATGACATACATAAAAATAAATTCAAAATAGATGAAAGATCTAAGTGTGAGACAGGAATCTATCAAAATCCTATAGGAGAACAAAGGCAGAAACCTCTTCAACCTTGGCTGCACAACTTCTTCCTAGACACATCCCCAGATACAAGAAAAATAAAAGCAAAAATAAACTACTGGGACTTCATCAAGATAAAAAGCTTCTGCACAGCAAAGGAAACAATCAACAAAACTAAAATGCAATCTATGGAATGGGAGAAGATTTTTGCAAATAATATATCGGATAAAGGGCTGGTATCCAAGATCTATAAAGAACTTATTAAACTCAACACCCAAAAAACAAATAATCCAGTAAAGAAATGGGTAGAAGACATGAATAGACATTTCTCCAAGAAGACATACAAATGGCCAACAGACACATGAAAAAATGCTGCACATCACTTGTCATCAGGGAAATACAAATCAAAACCACAATGAGATACCACCTTACACCAGTTAGAATGGTTAAAATTAACAAGACAGGAAACAACAAATGTTGGTTAGGATGTGGAGAAAAGGGAACCCTCTTACACTGTTAGTGGGAATGCAGGCTGATACAGCTACCCTGAAAAACAGTATGGAGGTTTCTCAAGATGTTAAAAATAGAGCTGCCCTGAAATAAGTCAATCAGAGAAAGACAATTATCATATGATCTCTCTGATATGAGGAAGTTGAGATGCAATGTGGGGGGTTTAGGGAGTAGGAAAGGAATAAATGAAACAGATGGGAACAGGAGGGAGACAAACCATAAGAGACTCTTAATCTCACAAAACAAACTGAGGGTTGCTGGGGAGCGGAGGGTAGGGAGAGGGTGGTGGGGTTATGGATATTGGGGAAGGTATGTGCTATGGTATGTGCTGTGGAGTGTGTAAACCTGGCGATTCACAGATCTGTACCCCTGGGACTAATAATACATTATATGTTAATAAAAAAATTATTTAAAAAAATAGAGCTGCCCTATGACCCAGCAATTGCACTACTGGGTATTTACCAAAAAATAAAGACATGGTGAAATGAAGGGGCACAGGCACCCCGATGTGTATAGCAGCAATGTCCACAATAGTAAAACTATGGAAAGGGACCAAATGTCCATCAACAGATGAATGGTTAAAGAAAATGTGGTATGCATATATTATGAAATATTACTCAGCCATCAAAAAATGAAATCTTGTGGGGGCAGCTGGGTGGCTCAGTGGGTTGGGCCACTGCCTTCGGCTCAGGTCATGATCTCGGGGTCCTGGGATGGAGTCCCGCATTGGGCTCTCTGCTCAGCGGGGAGCCTGCTTCCCTCTATCTCCCTCTCTGCCTGCCTCTCCATCTGTTTGTGATCTCTCTCTGTCAAATAAATAAATAAAATCTTTAAAAAAAAATGAAATCTTGTGATTTACAAGATGTGGATGGAGATGTGGAGCTATAGTGTATTATGCTAAGTGAAATATGTCGGTCAGAGAAAGACAAATACTATATGATTTCACTCATATATGGAATTTAAGAAAGAAAACTGATGCACATAGATTAAAAGAAGGAAAAATAAAATAAGAGGAAGACAGGGAGACAATCCTGTCTTGGATTGTCTGGTTGTTGGAGGGAAAAGGGGGTTTCTGGGTGATGGGCATTAAGGAGGGCACTTGATGTAATGAGCACTGAGTGTTCTATGAAACTGATGAATCACTAAATTCTAGCCCTGAAACTCATAGTACGCCATATGCTAAATAACTTGAATTTAAATAAAATTTTAAAAGGGTGGGGGAGATATTGTGAAACACAATGCAGCACACATACAGCAAGGGTGTAGAAAGCGTCTGGAAATCAGACTATATGAAAACAGACTGGTAAGACTGGGCTACTCATCCCCCAGGTCAAAAAGCTAGAGAATATGAACTAATTTGCATTAAAGCATAAATGAGTTCTACGCAGCCTACTTAACTTTCCCAGGGTACTTATAAAACATTATTTTAACACTAGTCATTTTCTAATTATGAGATTTTATTACAGGAAATTAGTAAGTACAGTTAAAATTGGAGAAAAAAAATCACAAGTTTTTGACCTACAGGGTTTAAGGGTCTACACATTAATCTTGTAAGAGCTTCCTTCCTTAGTCCATTACTCTTCACCCTCCTTTGAAAGACAGGTATGGTAAAAGGATTAAAAGAAACTATAGATGATTTATACTATAAATCAAAATAGTTGATCCCTTTCTTTCCCTACATTTTGACAAATGTATCAGGAAAAATGGCTCTGATTGGTGAGGGCAGGGAGCAAAGGAAAAGATTGCTCTATTTGGGGACTGTGACATTTTTAAGAGAGAGACTGGACTGACCTTGGGGCTACCTTCTTTGGGGGACAGAGACATTATTTACCCAGAAGTCAGCCTATGGGGAGTGAATAACTGACTCAAGGATAGAACTGAGCCTCATAAAATGCGAGTGTGGAAAATACCCAAAGACAAGCTCACAAATTTCATGAATGTTTGTGGAGCTCATATTACTACCCACTCTTCCTCTTCTCTTCTTTACCTTTTTTTCTTTTCTCTTCCTTTTTCCTTTCCCTTCCTTTTTTCCTTTCCTTCCCTTTCCTTTCTTTCCTTCTTTTCCCTCCGTCCCTCCCTCACTTCCTTCCCTTCTTTTCTTTCTTTCCTATACTATTTTTTCTTTATTTTTGTTTCTTTTTTCCTTCCTCCTCTGCCCCTTTTGCTCTTGAGAAATCAGTTCAGATCTGCTCAATAAGGATTTCCTGAGAGCAGGAGTTCAGAATAACGCTTCCAACTCCTTCCATCCAAGTCCTAAGAGTGTGTAAGTCCGTGTCTCCACTTGCTTTCTACTCATCTTTATTTTTTATTTTTTTTTAAAGATTTTTATTTATTCATTTGACAGAGACAGATCACAAGCAGGCAGAGAGACAGTCAGAGAGAGAGAGTGGAGGAAGCAGGCTCCCTGCTGAGCAGAGAGCCAGATGCGGGACTCGACCCCAGGACCCTGAGATCATGACCTGAGCCGAAGGCAGCAGCTTAACCCACTGAGCCACCCAGGCGCCCCCTCTACTCATCTTTATATCATCCTCTTTCCACATTCCACTTTTAGTGTGTATGTATGGTTTTTAAATCCTCAAATTATTAAAAAATAAAATAAAATAAATCTTCAAATTATTATTAATTTTTTTCTTGCCTTTTGAGAAATGCTGCTTCTCCTATATCATTCATGAGGTGCATCATTCTATATACCTTGGTATTCTGCTTCCTTAACCACACTGGATTGGGGTAAAGAAAGCTTATGAATCAAGTCTGGCCAAGGAGAATCCTTAGCCTTTTCCAAACTCAACTACAAGGTGCCTCCTTCAATAGCAGCATAGGGAGGGCCTGGACCATGGAAGACTGAACGTTCACCTGAAACATTCATCAGCATTTCAAAGAAAGAATATATAGTCTTTCCTCTCAGCATTTCTCAGTGGTGGTTGGGAGCCTCATGGGGAACAGTAAATCAATAAATCTATGCAAGAAGTCCTATTTTAATTCAACACTCAAACGAGAGTAAGTTTATAGCATGTAAAAGTAAACGTTTATAGCATGCAACATCACCATTCTGACTCATGATGAGATGAACATTCTAAACTCTTAAGAGTGGCATTGTAGATGTCCTCATTTCATTAAAAATAGAGTCACGCACATGTTAGATGTTCTTCCTTAGAAAAATTTTAAACTGCAATAAATACCCAGTGAAAATAAAGGGAAAGGAAAAAGCTGAATAGTTATCACAAAATGAACTTTAGGAAGTTCACCTTTGTTTTTTGTTTTGTTTTCTGTTTTTAAAATTTATTTATTGTAGAGAGAGAGAGCATGAAAGGGAGGGGTAGAGGGAGAGGAAGAGAGAATGACGTGGGGCTCTATCCCACAACCCTGAGCTCACAATCTGAGCCGAAACCAAGAGTGCAATGCTCAACTGACATCACCCAGGTGCACCTGGGAAGTTCGCCTTTGATGAATGATTTTGATTCCATTGTTTAAAGTTACTTTGGAGTTTAGTTTGAAGAACTTTTTTCTGGATTCTTACTCTTTTAAGACGGTTTAAGACTGCAGCCCTGGAAAACGCTTCCCAAGGTCGCAGTCAATCTTAGAGCAGGCATCTTCCATGACGCTAGGAATTAAAGGAAGAAAATAAAAATCCATATGTCTCAAGGAAAACACAATAGACAGCTAGTCTTTGGTGAATGTGATTTATGGTAACTTATGGCTAAGGTTGTGCATTTTTATTTCATAAATCAGAAAGTAAAGCCTATGACAGGGTGGCACTACTGACAAGACTTAGTCCAAGACATATCAGATCTTACTTTTTGGATTTTCTGGAGAAGGATTAGCGAAATGCCATTTCTTACCTGCACTTTTATAATACCTAGGATATGTAAATATCAAAATCACAGATTGTTTAGAATTTGTCCAACAAAAAAAAAAAAAAAAAGAATTTGTCCAACAAGAAATATTAAAAAACACTGAAAACTTGGAAATCAAATTATCTGTAGCATATCCATAATTAAATGACCCACTCATATTTAATCAAGCATTCATTTATTCTACTCAAATTTGTTGCACTCCTAATACACGTTAGACATTGTGGCAGACCCAATGCCAGTATGCCTCCCCCTCCCTCTGAGGATCCTTGCTCCATCCTTGCTCGTCACTTGCCCTCCCTCCTTACCTAGTCCACAATGATCCTTTGAACTAACTTCAGTCACCCAAGAAGGTTATGCTCCAAGTCACAAGTAACATAAAAACGAACTCTGCCTTCCTTAAATATTCCCTGTAAGGGGCTGAATCATTTCTTCTCAATAAATAAAGGGGAGAAAACCAAACTAGAGAAAAAAATGGAGGCATAGATGAGACTCTGTACAGCAGGGTTTGTTTCTTTATCTGGCTATGGATACGAAACATTCTGCTTGATTGATATCTCATTTTTAATTTACAGATTGTCCAATTCTTGGACATTGAGTCACTTCACAAATCAGATACTTTGACAAAATCCGGGTGTGGGAGGGACTGTACTTTGGTATGTGCAACCTCAAGTTTTTCTTGTTGATATGATCTTCTCAGGTTCTTTTCATATTTGTTCCAAACTAAAGAACATGAACATGATTGAATGTTTCATATAATTTCATATAATTTCATTCAATGTTTGCATCTGATGTATTTTTTTAACAAGTCAGAAGTAGCATAAATTCCACAGAGAATTTGTAAGAAAGATTAATTGCTTTTCCTTTCAAAAATATTGCTCCCTCATTTCATATCAGTGGTAGGTTTTAGTATTGTGAGCTTTTTCTGTTTCCTTGTTTGTGCTCAGCTAGTCTGAAATACTTCTAATTATTCACTCGCCTTAACAAGCACACATTCATTGCACTGACACTTCTGTTTGTGTGCCTTAAAACAATATGAGAATAAAATAATATATCCACTAAGCCCAACACACAAAGAAGTAATCCAGATAGATTCTATCTATATTATGAAATGTCTCAGAGTATTAAGGTTAGAATTCGCAGCCTGATCCTCACCAAGTTATAATCCTTCTATGATAACAAACTTAAGTCCTTGAAGGAAGGATAAAAAAGTGGTAAACATATTGTTTCTTCATTGTCTAAAATTCAAATGTATTAAAAAGGCAAAATGGTAGAAAGTAAATCACATATAATGCGAGCAAATTAGAGAGAAACTTTCATTTCAAAAGTAGATGGTAGGTTTTAATGATAATTATTAATAGTGGAATATATAGACCAGACTTTATTTGAAAGACTACAATCAACTTTTGAACATTAAATATGACTCTTTCTGAACATCTACTACATGCTAGGCATTACGGAAGGAATGAAGACAACATCTGCACCTTCATTCTATGTTTTCATGTTATCTCTGATCTCACCATAACTCCATTCCAGTCACTATGTCTTCCCAGGCTAGGGCTTCTGGCCCTGGGTCCCTCCACCCTGCCTTCTCCTTCCTGAATCCCCTAGTAAAATACAGAGGCTCCATATCATCCTCTTGGTGCTATTTTACTGTTGTGCTAAACTGATTAATTCAAATAACCAAACTGGTTGAGATTTTATTGATAAAATTCTATGGTCAGTGCATAGGAGTCTATGGTCAAAGTATGGGCAAGGTCAGGAGAACTCTTCCCCATGAGAATACAGACAAATAACAACAAAATGAAACAAAATAATAAAACAACTGGTCAAAAAATAACATCCCTAACAAGGATAAGATTTTCATCTTCAAAAAGACCTTACTGAGGTAATTTCTTAATTTCCAACCAAGGATAAATGTAATAATAATAGCTGGATTTTGAGGCAACTCTGATAGTCAAATATGGAATATTTATCCCAAGGAGCAGCTTTCAGTGCTAGGCATGTTACGCGTTTTTAGGAAACTGCTCATTTCATCTTTTGCTAAGGCTCCTTCACGTTTCACTTAACTGCTATTCACTCAATAACTTCCTTGAAAAGGGTTATCATATTCAATCTAGTACCTTCTGTTGTGAAACAAATAAAAACTGCCACACTTACCTATGCATTAACTGATTAAAAACAACAACAACACAACAAAAACGATTTACAAACGAGATCAGAACCAAGAAATTTGGATTTGACCCTGGGTCACAATGTCTCTTATGTCATTTCTACTAGGAAGATGGAGCAGAAGGTCTGGGGAAACAGGATATTAGGCTGAAGCTTGTGATTCAGGTTCTCACTAGCCAGATCAAAATAAAACACTGGGACCCATCCCCAACCTTTCCATCTCCCTCATACAAGAACAGGCAGTCCTGAGATGCCCTTGGCCCCTATCCAGCATGGCAGCTGTGACTCTCAAAGCTGTGGATTGATGCTGGCAATGAAATTCTCGACAAGATATTTTTCTGCCATATGTTCTGGGAGTGCCCAGGGCATCAGGCTTCCAATGACAATGTAATTTAATGGCTTAAGAGTATCTTAACCATATTTCCTTCCAGAATCTTCAGACTGGGAGATAAGTACTGCATGAAATCTGCTTCTGGATCCCGGCCATTTACTTACTTGAACTATTAATTACCGATTCTGTCCCATAGACACTGTCCCTCTGAGACTCTGGAATTACTGACTTATTTCATTTACTTAAGATGCTGTGGCTCAGAGTATTAACTGCCTCTGTGGAAAAATTGTGAGAGTGAAAGTGAAAGAGAAGACTCTTTTTGGAAGTTTAATTGCCTCTGTTCAACCTTATGGCAACTTTATTTTTCAAATTCCATTTATCCCTGAGTGGAATAAACCTATAAAACTTAGCTTACAATGCAATTGTCTTTCCTGATATTTAACTGTTTCCCTTCACACTGAGGCTGAAGCAAAGTAGGGGAGAGAGTACCAGAGAGAAAGAGAATTTTTTTTTTTTCCTCATGTCCCCACCGGTGTGAATCTTAAACCTGCTCTGTGTCCCTTAAACCTTCTGTCTCCTATGTTCTTAATCTACTTACAAAAACTTTAAAGCTAGAAATATTGACATCACCTTCTATATCTGCCTTACCTGTGACAGCAAATTAGATATCAAGTTTGAGCCACTCTACCTGCAGGACAACGATCAAATCTGACCTGTCACCAAGTTCTACTACCACTACCTTAGTTCAATTGTTCTCCTAGTCGGGTCTCCCCTAGCCACAGTAGATAGCTTTTAAAAAAAAAAAATTATGTATTTTAGAGAAAGAGTGTACTGAGTGAGGGAGAGTCAGAGAGAGAAGGAGAGAGAAGAGAAACCTCAAGCAGACTCCCCGCTAAGCACGGAGCCCGAGGCAGGGCTTGATCTCAGTACCCTGAAATCATGACTTAAGCTGAAACTGAGTCTTCTGTTTCACTGACTGAGCCACCCAGGTGCCCCTCATTAGGTAGCTTTTATACCAATACCCTTTCCTTGGAGATACCTCCTAAGATACATTTCTCAAACTACTGGCACAGTTATTTTTCCCAAGCCAACTGTGATCATATCACTTTGCCCCTTAAATATCCCTGGTGATTATCTTTGGTACTGGTAAAATAACACTCTAACCCCTTACCAGGACACACAAGGTAGACTCTACTGCTGAACCATATCTCCAGCCACGTTGTGCTCATCACTGAACTTAATCACCATTTTCTGAATAAGCCATGTGTTTCCATATCTTTACTATATGTTCCATATCTTTACTTCTAGTTTACATATTTTTACATTCATTAAAATGTCTTTGCCCCCTTATCTGCCTAGTGAATTAACTTCTTGTCAAATATTCAAGGCACAGCCCCAAAGTCACCAGCAACTTTTCTCCATTCACTCTGCCCACTATGCTCCCATATTTGTTATTCATTCCTGTGTGTAGTACACTTCAAGCTAACTGTCAGCCCCGAGGAGAGAGTCTCCAGGTTGCCTCTGAGTGGAATCTGCTGTTGAAAAGCTTAGGTACTAGTTGGAGAGATAAGATTAATTTCCCTGAAATATTATACCAATGACACAAAACAATGACACATCAGTAATGCAACAGACAATAATGCTACATGGTAAGAAGTTAGAGGACTAAAATGAAAAGTTTAAAAGAAAGTTAAAGAGCAGATATAATTGTTGGTGAAACTCTCATCAATGAGTTGAAAATGAGTGAGTAGAATTATAGCATGATCTCTATGACCCAGAGATTTTACATGTTTATTGTAAACAAACAAGAAGAAATAGTTAAGTGATAAACTCCTATCAAAATAGCTATGAAATATCCTACATTGAATATCCCTATTTGCTCTAAATACAATCCAAGGAATACTATAATATAAAGGATAAATTTAATAAAACCTATTTAAGCTCAAAATTAAAGTATATATCTTTCTTCACCAGAAACCCAAAAGAAATGTGAATTAGTTAGCAGTGTAAAGAGCAGATACTAGGCTCTGGGTCTAGGGACAGACTTACAGAGCATAATGTAAAAGAAGCTTATTCATACCTAAGGAATACTTTTCAAAGAGACAAGCCATGAGAGACTCTAGACTTTGAGAAATAAACTGAGGGTTTTGGAAGGGGGAGGTGGAGGGTGGGGTGAGCCTGGTGGTGGGTATTATGGAGGGCACATATTGTATGGAGCATTGGGTGTGGTGCATAACCAATAAACTGAAAAAAAATTTTTTTTAAAAAGCTACAATGTGCTAGGTATTGGATGTTATGCACCATAACATAGTGACCCCTTTATAAAACAAAACTATGGGTGACATGAGAAGATATATATGGAAATACATTGTGAAAAAGAAACTATATGCTACCTTTACTTATTTATTTTTAAAAAGATTTATTTATTAGAGAGAGAGAGTGGCAGGGAGTGGCAGAGGGAGAGAGAGAGAGAATCCCAAGCGCGCTCCCTGCTCAGTGGGGAGCCTGACCTGGGACTCCACTTCAGGACTCTTGAGATCATGACCTGAGCTGAAACCAAGAGCTGGCCACTCAAACAGACTAAGCCATATAGGTACCCCAACACGCTACGTTTTAGTAACACAGATCATAGGAATGAGAAAACTTTTTTTTTTAAAGATTTTATTTATTTGACAGACAGAGAGAGATCACAAGTAGGCAAAGAGGCAGGCAGAGAGAGGGGGAAAAGCAGGCTCCCCGCTGAGCAGCGAGTGCAATGAGGGGCTTGATCCCAGGACCCTGAGATCATGACCTGAGCCGAAGGCAGAGGCTTAAACCACTGAGCCATCCAGGCGCCCAGTAATGAGAAAACTTAAGTAAGACTATAGAAGACCTAAAAAACATAATGAATCAGGCATTGATCATTATTTATAACTTTTTGGTTATATATTGAGTGTTACACAGATAATAGAGGATACAAGTTTTCTCAAGCACACATAGAATATTCACAAAAACTGAGCATATATTAGATAAAAAAGAAATCATTGGTAGGGCCAATACAGTAGAAATATTATAAACAATAATGACAAGGTAATAAAACTGAAATTAGTATCAAAATTTTAAAAAGGCCTTTTCTCTTGGAAATGTACAAAATCCTTCTCAATAACTCTTCATGTGAGGGGAAATACAAATAGAATTTATGCAATTTCAAAAAATAATGATTAATCATTTGGGATTTTCTCCATTATGATCACTTTTATAGTTTCTTGTTTTGCTTTGTTTTGTTTAAGTCTCAATAGTTTATTTTTGCTCTTGTATCCCTTGCCTTAGGAGGCATATCTGGAAAAATGTTGCTACCACGAATGTTGGAGAAATTACTGCCTGTGCTCTCTTTTAGGATTTTTATGGCTTTGGGTCTCCCATCTTAATCTTTAACCCATCTTGAGTCTTTGGGTATGGTGTTAGAAAGCAGCTAAATTTCATTCCTTCACATTTGGAGATCCAGTTTTCTCAGCACCATTTACTGAAAAGACTGTGTTTTCCCCATTTTACATTCTTGCTCTCCTTGATATAAATTAATTGACCATATTATTGTGGGTTGATTTCTGGACTCTGTATTCTGTTCTCTTGACCTATGTGTCTATTTTTGTTCTAGTACCATCCTGTTTTCATTACCTGGAATTTATAATATATCATGAAATCTGGAATCGCGATACTTCCAGCTTTGTTCTTCTTTCTCAAGATTGTTTTGACTCTTTGGGGTATTTTGTGGTTCTGTACACATTTTAGTACTATTTGTTCTAGTTCTGTGAAGAATGCTTGTTGGTATTTCTGGTATCTGTAGATTGCTTTGTACAGTCAGACATTTTAATAGTATTAATTCTCCTAATCCATGAGTATGGAATATCTTTCCATTTGTGTCTTCTTCAGTTCTTTCATCAATGCTTTATGGTTTAAAATTTCATACTTTGGAGAACATTACAGGCTGAAAAACACTGCTTTTCTTTAATTTTGTAATAATGTGAACCGTATTTTATAAGATTGAATATTTGGAGCCCATTTACCACCTTTTGTTGAGCTTTGACTGTGCTTCATTATATGATTAAACAACAGTTTATCTACTGTTGTACTGATGGAGCACTAGGGTGTTACTGACAAAGCTGTTGTTGATACTGTCATGCAGGTCTCCTTGCTTTTATACAAAGCACTTGATTTGTTCTTTTAGAGTATCTGCATCTTTAAATTTATTACATGTTGTTAAATTGTTTTCTAAATTGGTTTCAGACAAATAATACTCTGTAAAATATGGGACTTCCCATTTATCACAATTTTACCATCAGTTGATGATAAGCTCTTCAGTTTTTGCCAAAGTGTATGAAAATGATGACCTTATCACAATGAGCAGTAGAGGTTGTGGTTAGCAATAGTGAGCCCATGTGTAAAGCGCCCTCTTTTGGTGCTGGCTTTGCCTCTCACTCACTGCATTATTTGGGTAGGTTACTTGGCTTCCCTGTGCCTTAATTTCCTCATCTATGAAATAATGATAAGAATAATAACTCATGAGGATTAAATGAGTTTACATATATGCAAAACACTTAGAACAATGCCTGTTCTGTGGTAGGTACTATGCAAGATTTATCAGCTACGAATCACTCTAATAATTTCCTTATAGCAAAAGAAAATCCCAGTATGTTAAACTTGTTTAGGCTATTTTACCTGGCATGCTGCATTGGGTTTTCTTTGTCTTTTATGACATCCATATTTCTGAAGAATATAGGCCTTATCTTGCAGAGTCACTATTAATTTGGGGAATTCTGATGTTCTTCTACAGTTAAAGTTCCTCTATAGTTTGATTCAGGTTGTAGAAGATCTGTTCTTCTCAAAAAAGACTTCTCTGACCTTCCATAGGGAAATACGGAGTTGGGATGGCCTTTCAAAAGTTCCTGAGTTGGGTTGAAGGGTCTGGGTCTTTACACTCCCCATTGAACAGGCTGCCTTGGGACAGAGTGAGACTGTGGGTAAGGCACCCTCTTTAGTAGAGGGTCATTTCCAGAGAGTTATGACAGCTGAGAACTATTAGGCCCTGCACTCTCACCAACCAGGTAGTAAGTTCCCCAATCTTGAAAGGGGAGTTGGGAGATACTTCATGACTTCCACATGAGTAATGCAAGCTGATGAACAATATGAACTATATCATGCCTTTAATGTAGTCCTAAAATATGTAAATCAATGCTAAAATATATGCAAATAGTAAAACAATGAGCCAACTCAGGCACATATACATGCAGTAGTAGTATGAGATAAAAATATTAAATTCAGATTATTGGTTATATCTGGGAGTATGTGGTTAATAGGGTGAGGGAGGCATACCCAGAAGTGTACCTATATTAATAATGATCCTTCTTGAAATGGAGAAAAGAGAGATTTTTTTATAAATTTCTTAAAAATTTTAGTGTAATATACTATAATGATACATTATTTTCAGGTATATAAAAAGCTCACCATAAGTGTAGCTGCCATCTGTCCCCATAGAATGCTATTACAATATTATTGACTACATGCCCTATGATGTGCCCCCCATGACTATTCTTTCCATAACCAGAAGCCTGTATCTTTCACTCCCCTTCACCCATTATGCCCATCACCCCACTCCCTTTCTCTCTGGCACTCATCAGTCTGTTCTCTGTACTTACACATCCGATTCTGCTTTTTGTTTATTCAATTGTTTCATTTTTTAGATTCCACATATGAGTGAAATAATGTATTTGTCTTTCTTAGTCTGACTTATCTATCTACTATTTCTTCTTCAAAGATATTTTTCCTCATCTTATTTAATTTCATAATGATACTGGTATTTCTCATACTGAGACATTCACACCTACCAAGAATCAAATAACTGCTCATCTGTGGGTTTTTAAAAGATCAGTTCAAGGCTTGTTGAGTTCCAGACAGATGGGGATGGGATGGTTGAGGGAAAAAAAAATCCTGTCATCAAGGGTCCAAGTTTGTAACTTTAAGTATCCAGAATATTATTCTGAGAGGCTTCTTTAAAGAGGAGTCTGCATATTTTTAGATCCCATGGGTCTAGTCAGACCTGAATGTGTCTTCTATAGACAAAGAATATCTTCTGTGGGACTTTCCTGTATGTGAGGTCACTCTGACTCATTCTGGCCTATCTCAACAATAAGTATACAGGGTTAGGGTTATCACCATACTCTGTATTTTGTATTTGTATTGGTCCTACTAATAGTGGACCTGTAGGTTACAGATATGTAGAGGAGGTTCTCTGAGATAGAACAGATATTAGGGATAAGTAATAGAGGTGTCTTTAAAGAACATAGGTGTATTTAAATAACATAGTTCCTAACCTGCAAAAACCCAAGCTGATTTAAGTGGGATGGTTTATGTAAGTCCTCATAAGATAGAGTGAAAGGAAGATCATAGGTCCTTCTGTTTCCCAGTACTCACTGAATGGTAGAATCAGACATTGGTAGCTCTCCTTTAAAGACTTTTACCTAACCCCCCAATTCTATTTTATGGAAGAAAACCAGGGAGACTGAACAAATTACCAAAGGTTTCACAGCCAGTAAATGGCAGATCCAGGCCCAGATTTAAGATCACCTGTCTCGCAGGTCAGTGCCTTATTGTCTCCAGTTTATTTACATGCTTTTGGCATCAGTAAGCTATAGGGTTGTTGATTTTGTCATTAAAACGAATGAAGTAATTTATTAAGTGCTTTCTTATTACTTAGGTCATCTTGGACATAGGTTTAAACTGTCAAAATATGATTTCCTTCAAAGCAAGGTCACACAGCAATACGGAGAAGAAACTCTCCAAGAATAATCAATCCGTTACCAAAATCTCACTGAATAATTTCCGAACTGTTACACTATATCTTAATAATGACATGAAAACTTATATACTAGTCCTAGTTTTAAGGACAGGGTTAGAGTATGATCTATTAATTGCAACTTGATTGAAGTATTTGTGGTTTGTATTTTAGTGGGAAATCTCTGAGGGCAATGGCATGAAATAAATTTGCCCTGCTAACAGAAAAATTCTTAGTAGAATAGAATTGAAAATCCAATCATGCCACCTTCTTGTGAATAAAATGTACAGATTGAAAGCGAGGGATGGAGCCAGGCATAGCACCTGAATCACAGAGAATTATAGGTCTGGTTCACAAAATTGCTACTTGGGATTGCATTTACATAATAGCCAGTGATAGATTATGCTGAGGCCAAGAAAGCATATGTGCTTGGCACTCTGAAGAGAACACTGTCACTGGGCATCTCCTGGTACCTACTGGAAATCATTTAGAGTCAACCCTAGTAAATGTACCAACCCAGAATTTGGACGTTGGATTTCCAGCTCTAGAGCTGAAGCCTGTTTTCATGATGCTATACTGCCTGTTAGTCACCTGATATCTTTGATACTTGTATTGCTTCCTGTCTCTCTCTGGGAAAAACACTTCTAATTCTCGGCTGATTGACACTATGAACTCATGGCAATAAAACTAAATTTCTATTTAACATTATGGTTGTCCCTCAGGATGCCTGGGACATAAATTCCTCTGAACTACTCCCTATTCCAGCTCTGGGAGTCTCAGCTACCAAACTGTCTATAGACTACCTTATAAAACCATTGACCTTAGGGTGAGTGTCTATGTGTGA
This sequence comes from Neogale vison, assembly GCF_020171115.1. NCBI lineage: Eukaryota > Metazoa > Chordata > Mammalia > Carnivora > Mustelidae > Neogale > Neogale vison. The sequence continues at coordinate 102,976,185 of NC_058098.1, read as the reverse complement.
GTGGTGTGTGTATAAGGATGTGTATCTTACCTGTCTACTCGGACACATTATTGTGGTCTAACATCTGGCTATAGTCATGTCTCAGAAGCCAGAGTCTGCCACTGGGAAGGCTGGGACTGCTGAACTTGAGGCAATCTCTGCAGATTTCCTCAACCTTCCTCATTTCTTCTCTTCTTTTTTTTTTTTTCCCCAATTTATTTATTTTCAGAAAAACATTATTCATTATTTTTTCACCACACCCAGTGCTCCATGCAAGCTGTGCCCTCTATAATACCCACCACCTGGTACCCCAACCTCCCACCCCCCCGCCACTTCAAACCCTTCAGACTGTTTTTCAGAGTCCATAGTCTCTCATGGTTCACCTCCCCTTCCAATTTACCCAAATTCCCTACTCTTCTCTTCTAATACATCAGGAAACTTCAGGAATGCTCTCCATGCTACCAGCATCATTTTCAATCTTGGGAATGCACTAGCTGAAATTCTTTCTCCGCTTTCCCTCCAACATGGTGAAAGCCAAGTTGAAATCACAAAGAAAAAGTCTTGACCAAAGAAAACATAAGAAGTATGATAAATTTCTGCTTTCCTGGCCACATAATAAATGGTTATTCTCTGGCCATACCCACTAGCTCCATGAACTTGGCCAGAATCAGATGAACTCAAGTTCTTCCAAGAAAATGGGACCTTACAGGGGATGATTTCCAGGCACACTGAGGACCAGTCTTCTTACTTAAACAAGGGAGAAACTGCTATTTCCTTTTTGTCCCCAGGTGGGGAAATTTCCTAGACAGTAACTGCATCATTAAAAAAATAGAAGCTGTATGCCCAATATCACTGAAGTCACCTTGTGCTTGTGCTTAGATGGATCAATGTCACCTCTGCTGCTGAGGTTTCTCTTTCATTCCAAGGCTGATAATAATAAAGGCCAGAGACACTGTATACACTAGTTGAGGGTACAATGGTGGTTAGCTCTGTATCCTTGGCCCAGCACTAAGTCCTCAGCCATATTCCTATTATTATGAGGTTCACTGTCATCACCAGAACTGCAGTTGGAAAATAAAATAAAAAACAAAACTGCATTTGGTATTTTACGATCCCAGACTTTTACAGAATTTATTGGAAAACACTCCTTTAACTTATTAATTTCTTGAGGACTTTTTCATGCTTCATGCTGAAGTTTTCCCATAACGCGCTCTCTCTCTCTCTTTTAAGATTTTATTTATTTATTTGACACAGAGAGAGGGTAAGAGAAAAAGAGAAGGAGAGAGAGAGAGAGAGAGCACAAGTAGGGTGGCAGGCAGAGGGAGAGAGAGAAGCAGGCTTCCCACTGAGCAGGGAGCCTGACATAGGGCTTACAGGACACTGGAATCATGACCTGAGCCGAAGGTAGATGCTTAACGACTGAGTCATCCAGGTGCCTCTCAAATGCATTTCTCATTTGATTTCTTTCTTGATTAGTGAGTTTCAGGATAAAGTCCCTTAGTTCAAAATAATCTTGTCTCCACTTTCTCTTTCACGCCTGTCTCTGAATGTGGCTCCAGCCATTCCATTATGATCTTTAACTCCTACTTTGTTCTGTCATAGTTTAACATTATATACACTGTTCCCCTGCCTGAATTGCCCCCCCCTTTTTTTCACCCATAACTAATTTCTATACATTTTATATCACCTTTTAAGGCTAAAAATATATCTTATTTATTTTTCTTCACTAAAAGACAGGTCAGCTGTTCCTGTCCTACATTCCTATGACACATGTTTATCTTTTCACTGATTACCAAGCCCTTGTACCACTTGCCAAATATGAAATGATTATTTCATATTTTTTAAACTATCATTATTATGATTATTCTTCACATTATTATTACTTTATTTTTTAAAGAAGAGTTACCATTATGAGCTCCTTCTATGAATAAGTGGGGAAAGTATAGCAGTTGCCACTATAACACATAATTCCAAGGGCTGAGAACTTCACATCTGGATTCTGAAGAGCCTTTGTCAAGCTACACTTTTTGGTTTGATTTTCATTTAATCACTCTATTTAACTGGATAGGCTATTACTGTTTCACTTACAATCTAACCCTCTGAAGCTGGGGGAAGGGAGAGCTAATAGAAAAGTACTGAATACAGTACGGGGGTGGGGGAGATGACCTTCGAGTTTTCTTCAGCAGCACCATCTCCATCTGCTGCAGGAAGATCTCAGCACAGGCACCAGAGGAAGGCTCCAGATAAAGAGACATGTCAACCTAGGTGCCCGGGCTTGGAATGCAAATATGCATAAAAGCATAGCTGGCCAGGGGCCTGAGTCCTTGACTACAACCCCATTCAGAGACCCAAACATACCTGCTGTGCACCAAATCTGGTATGGGGAGGCAAGCCTTCCTCTGTGAGTCCTGCCAGGTGAGGCCTTTGTAATTGACTATTGTTGGGCCTGAAAAATCACACATCATTTTTTAAGCAGTAGTTTTTCTCCTCAAATCCCTGTTGGATTCATTATAGGAACTCCTTTTGGACAATGTGCTTAGATTGACTTCAGGAAAGCCTAAGGAGTGTTTGGCTCAATGATTTTCCATCTTTTCTCCAATAAACTCTAGGAATGTAGTTGGTTCCCAGTGCAGACCTCTGTTTATATGCTTCCACAAGCACAAGTAGCCAGTAGTAGTCTTTCTTATTTAGCCCCCCTCAGTCCTAGGGCTGTCAGCATTCACAGCTCAAGGTCTAGTGTTGTCCACCGAAGGTTTTCACCTTGACTTTGATGTAAGAGAGAAATGCCCATTCCCATTCCCTAGAAAAGGGGATATTATGCCACAATATTGCAAATTTTTCCAAAGACATCCTTGTTCCATGGTCCTTCAACTTCAACAATTCTATAAATATGATATGAGTATAGAACTAAGGGTTACAAAAAAAAAAAGCCTACAACCAAACCCAGTATTTTGTTATATTCTTTGCAAGTCTTGCATGGTATGTCAAGCCCATTCTTTTAGAATATGAGAATGTTTGCCATATTACGTTATGCTCATCCTTTTGGGTAACTGGCCAAAACTGAGATAAGGTACAACTATCTCATTATACTTAAAGCGCTGCTGAGAAGGAAATCATGTCATAGTCAATCTTGACTTTATAGCTGAGGAAAATAAGGCCCAAAGAAGTGAAATAGAGTTTTATCCAATATTATGCATTTTATCAGGGTGCTGGGAACTCAATTGTTTATGTTTGATTCTAATAGTCATCTCCATGCTAGTTTTATTAACGAGAGAAGAAATAAGGACTTTTAACCTCTGTTTCCACATTTTAACCCAATTTTCTGTTAAAATTAAATAAAATAATGTAAGTAAAGTTATTAGCAAAGGGATGATCCACTTTATCCTCAGAAAGTATAAGTAAGCGCTATTCTTCCTTCACTTTTCTTTATGTTCTCTCTCTCTAAATCCACATATATTTCTAAAAATCCTAATGTAGTTTTAACATAAAATTTAGATTCAGTGAACTCTTTTGTTCATTTGAAATTAGGATAGATTTTGAAACCTCTTGTTCTAATGTAGGTCCATGGAAGGAAGAAGACACCTGGGAGGATTTTTATAAATGAATGTGAAGAGAGGAAGAGATATAATAAATATTGTGAAGGTAAGAAACTAAAAGGAGAAAGAGATGTTTGGGAGGGAAACAGCAAGAGCAATGAAGGAAAAGAACTTAGTGTAGCACTGATATCTCTAAACTGGTGGAGAGATCAGCAGTCTCAGGCAACTAATGATTAATCTACGAACAGGGCTTGTTTTGTAAATAAATGACCTGGAACAGCATTAACTTGACCAGTTAGAGCTCTGAACACACAGAAGCAATCAAAAATTAGAAAATATTAAACAAGACAGCTGAAAAATGACCATGCCTGGAAGGTGTCAAATGCATCATTTATCGAGTAGATAAATTATATGCACTATAAGCAAATGACACAACTGAGTAAACAGGAGCAAATTGGATTTCTTGTTTTTATTTTCATATATAGATATATGAAATATATCTATCCATTGATCTACCATCTATCTATCTAGATATAAATATATCCTCCAATGGAAGAAGATTATTTTTCTCATAGTTGACCTGTGGAGAAAGGATTTTGTAAGAATTGGTATCCACTGGGAAATTTCAGGTATGTAAACTATCTGGTGATCATCTCAGAAGAATGATGCAATTCCATTGTGAAATTAATTCTGAGCCTGTGTCATTCCTTGTTCTAAGTCCCTTCCCAGGTGTAATTAGGCACATCAGAAATAGTGTGTTCTGTCTTCCAGCAATCCCAATTACTCCGTCAAGTCTTGATCAAATACCTACTACTAGTCACGGTTCCTGACTTACCTTTTGTCATCCTCTATAAAATGTCTTGCTAATCGGATGAAGCTATATATTCTGATATTCCTCATCTTCTTTCTGTTGTATTCAGAGATCCCATTTTATCAATGGTGCTGGAACCAGTGAACTCGAGTGTCAATTCAGGGACCAATTGTTGGTCTAACTTAGTGTTAGGAATACCGGTGTCTATGACAAGAGTGGAGGGGAAAGAGGTATCTGTACTGTATTTGAAAAAAGGCCCTATAGGGACATTGGATAGTATAACAGAAAATGTGCTTGGATCCTAACTAATTTTAAGTCCCAGTATCAGCGCAGTTAGCCCAGAGGTGGATCTTTAGGACTAGGAGTTCTGCTCTGAGAGGGCAGATTCCAAAGCTCTGATCTGGAAGTTTAAAATAAAAATCTCAATGGATGATCTCAGCAGAAGAATGAAAGAGAACAGGCAAAATCCATGAATTGAAAGATAGAACAAAAGAAATTACTCAATTTTAAAAAACAGGGTGAAAACAGACTGAGGGAAAAGTCTTGTGATTTGTGGGGCCATAACAAAAGATCCAACATTTCATGGCATCAAAGTCCCAGAAGGAGAGGAAAGAGGGCAGCATTGAAAAAAGTATTCAAGTAAATAATGTTTGAGAATTTCCCAAATTTGGCAAATCATAAATACAGATTCAAAAAGCTGAGCAAACCCCAAGGAAAAGAATCCCAAACAAATTCACACCAAGGTTCATTATAGTCAAACTTCTGACTTCTGAAAACTAAAAACAAAGAAAAAAAATCTTGATTCAGTCAGAGAAAAACATCTTTCATATAAGAAAAAAGGTAGATTTCTTATCAGAAACCATGAAGTCCAGAAACAAATGCTAAACATTTTTCAAATGTTGATAAAAACCCCTGTCTACCCCAAATCCTATAACCAGCAAAAGCAACATTCAGGAAGAGGGGGAGATTCAAATATTTTCAGATGAAGGAAAACTAAGGGAAATAGTTATCCGCAGATCTTCTCTGAAAGAATGGCTTAAAAGAAGATATCTAAACCAAGAGAAAGCAATAAAAAAGGAATCTTGGAACATCATCACAGAATAAGAAACATGATAAAAAAATAGATAAAAGCAATAGACTTTTCTTTTGTATTTAGATTTTCTAATTTATGTTTGGTGATAAAGTGACAATATCTGTCTGATATTTTTCTAAATATATAAAGAAGAAATATTTAACACAAATAATAAACAGAGAAGTTAAGTGTTATAAAAGGAGGTAAGGTTTCTGTACTTCAGTTGGCTACACAAAAACACTATATATAAAATAAATGTAGTGCTAAATATATTCAAGGAATTCACATGAAGTAACTAAAAAGAGAAAGGATCAAAATAAAAAAGAACAAAGAAAAAATTAAAAAAGAACAAAGAAAAAACAAAAAATAAAATAGCAGATTTATTATATCCAACCTATCAATGATTATCTTAAATGTAAATGGTCTAAATATAGCAATTAAAATACAAAAATTGAAGTGAGAATTGAAATGGCCCATCTATGTGATATCATTTTTTTTTTTTTAAGATTTTATTTATTTATTTGACAGAGAGAGATCACAAGCAGGCAGAAAGGCAGGCAGAAAGAGAGGAGGAAGCAGGCTCCCTGCTGAGCAGAGAGCCCGATACGGGGCTCGATCCCAGGACTCTGAGATCATGACCTGAGCCTAAGGCAGCGGCTTACCCCGCTGAGCCACTCAGGTACCCCCCATCTATGTGATATCTTGATGTCTACAAGAAACTCACTTCAAATATAAAGGTACGTAGCACTAAATAGAGTAGCACACACCCAAGCAGCATGAAACAGTCTCACACATGTATCACTGAACATACCAGCACACACACCACTGAACCCAAGGCCTCACACTACCTGAGGAGCACAATCATAAGTCATCACTACACACAGTATCTCAAACAGTATTACTAACGGCAGCAGCCAACACACCTGGAATCCTTAAACATGGTGTCTCTCACATGTATCACTAAACAAAGCCCCAAGCATACCAGGCACTATTAAACACAGTAGCTCACACACATCATTGAGAACACAGGAGCCAACACCAGTCATACCTGCACGGTATTTTGCTTCTATTCAGCCAAACACAGTAGCCCATACACCAGGCACTACTGAACACAGTCACACTCGTGCATCACTGAAACACTAGCACATATCAAGCACTAGTAACACAGTAGCTCACGAATATATCACTCAACAAAGTATCACAGAAAAACCGGCACTCTAAATGTTCTGCACAAATGTATCACTAAACACAGTAGCGTCCACACCAATAAACACAATACCTCACACACAGATAAGTATACATTGTAGCAGACATTTCTCTAAAAGTATACCACCCACAGCAGGCACCACGGAGAGACTGTCTCACACATACGTATGACACATACATAACTACACAGCAGCACATATACCACTGAGTCCAGGGGTTCAGCCATATGCCATCAAATAGGTTAGCACAGCCTCAGTGCAACAGTAACACAGTGTCTCACTTAATATTACTAAACATGGTGCCACACGTATTTTTTAACTCAATATCCCACTCTTCTATCACTGACCAAAGTAGCAAATACATGATGCACAACTAAACACAGCATTTTACTCACATATCAATGAAACCACATAGCAAATAGATAACCCAAACATCACTAAACAGAGCATGGTATTCTGCTGTCCCCCTTCACCCCAACCCTTATCTGCTCTTTTGTTTTCCATGGTTTTTGTTTGTTTGTTTTTTTAAAGATTTTATTTATTTATTTGACAGAGATCACAAGTAGGCAGAGAGGCAGGCAGAGAGAGAGGAAAGGAAGCAGGCTCCCTGCTGAGCAGAGAGCCTGATGCGGGAACCCTAGGATCATGACCTGAACTGAGCCACCCAGGCGCCCCTCCATGGTTTAATTACTTATAGTCAACTGTGGTCTGGAAGCAGATGAGCCTCCTTCTGATTTATGGTCAATGAGTCAATAATAGCCTCGGGCTATGCCACAATGCCCAAGTCATTCACCTCACTTCATCTCATCACACAGGTGTTCTATTACTTCACATCATCACAAATAAGAAGGGTGAGCACAACACAATGAGGTATTTTGAGAGAGAGACCACATTCATGTAACTTTTACTGCAGTATACTGTTATAATTATTAGTTATTGTGTAAACTCTTTCAGTGATGAAGAAAGTGGCAAGTGTAGCTGTTTGCATCACTTGTATTTACAGTTTCTGGACATCTTAAGAAAAGCAATAAGATGAGAAAATATAACAAATCGTAAAAAGATTAAATAAGAAGAAATAAAACTACCATTATATACAGATGACATTGTATGTATAAAGCCAGAAAAATCATAAACTGTTAGAATTAATACATGAAATTAAGAAGTCACTTTATACAAGTTTGAAAAACCGAAATCAGTATTTTTATATGCCAGGAATAAATAATTTGAAAATAATCATTACAAAAGGAAAAACTTAAATTATGCTATTTATAGTAGTCTGAAGTAACTAGAATGATTCTAAAAAGTGTAAGTTTTCTACATATAATATGATAAACATTGCTAAGAGAAATTAAATAAGACCTAAAGGGATGGTATGTTTATGGTTCAAAAGACTTAATATTATAAAGGTGTAATTTTCTAATCAATTTATCCGCAGATTCAATGAAATCACAAACAAAGTTCAGATATCTGGGAAAGAAGGAGATTGGCAAAAGAATTCTAGAATGTATATGGAGTGTATTGGTCCAAGGTTCAGAAAAATTTTGAGGAATAAAACTGGTAGAATTACATTATCAGATAGTGAGTAACTATAAAGCTATAGTTTTCTTTTCTTTTTTTTTTTTTTAAGATTTTACTTATTTATTTGAGAGAGAGTGAGCAAGAGTGAGCAGAAGGAGAGAGAGAAACAGGCTTTGCACTGAGCTCAATGATCCCACGACCTTGAGATCAGGACCTGAGCCAAAATCAACAGTCAGATGCTTAATTGATTGAGCCACCCAGAAGCTCCAGAGCTAAAGTTTTTAAGACAGTGATGTTATAGATATTATATAGGTACAACAGTAGGTTATAGGTTGAAACATAAAGGAAAAAACCATGGGACAGAGTAAGAGAGTCTATAACTATCTACTCACATATTTGAACAAGTGAATATGTTAAAAAGTGACAGCAGATCAGCAGGGAAAGGAATGGTCTTTCCGATAAATACTGCTAGGTGAACTGAACATCCATATGGAGACAAAAGAATTTGAATGATACCACAGATCATACTGAAAATGAACTCCAGATAGATGGTAGATCTAAATGTGAACATAAAACCAATGAAAATTCAAAAAAGATAACATAGATGAATATCTTTATCAACTTCAGGTAGAAAAATATTTAATAAATAAGACACAGAAAGCACCAACCAAGAAAGAAAATATTGATATTTTAGACTTCCCTAAATTTTATATATAAAGAGAGAAAAACAAATTTATTAGGTAGCAGAAAAATAAATCCTATGAAACAAAAAAGGGATAGCATTCTAAATAATAATTATCATCCAAAAAAGAACAGAATGGGAAATGACATCTCACAAGAAATCCACGTGACAGTAACAATTAAGATCTTGTTGAGTAGTCACAAACTTCTTTAGAGCTTATTTATTCATGAAACTCTTGCTCTCTCCTATTTTGAGTGGTGCCCTTCCTAAATAAAGTCTTCTTGACTCCAGGGTAGTTTTCATTTTTTAAAAAAATTATATTCAATTAATTAACATGTAGCATATTATCAGTTTCAGATGTAGAGTTTAGTGATTCATCAGTTGCATAGAACACCCAGTGCTCATCCCATCAAGTGCCTTCCTTAAGGTCCATCACCCAGTTATCCCAATGCCTCCTTTCCCTCCAGCAACACTCAGTTTGTTTCCTATAGTTAAGAGTCTCTTATGGCTTGTCTCCCTCTCTGTTTTTGTGTTATTTCCCTTCCCCCTTCCCCTATGATCCTCTGTTTTGTTTCTTAATTTCCACATCTGTCTAGAAAAGAGTGCAGAGCTTCCTCCAAAAGTGAAAAATTGAGCCTCCCTATGAGCCAGCGACTGACTGTACTACCAGGTATTTACACAAAGAATACAACATAGTGATCCAAAGGGGCACCTGTTTACAGCAGCAATGTCCATCCACAATAGCCAAACAATGCAAAGAGCCCAGATGTCCATAGACATGTGAATGGATAAAGAAGATGTGGTATATATAGACAAAGGAATATTATTCAGCCATCAAAAAAAAAAAAAGAAATCTTACCATTTGCGCTCAGAGTTTTCTTCCCATTCAGCAGGCTGAAAAGATCACGCCCCTCCCTTCTGGCTTGCCAAGTGTCTGTGGGGAAATCTGCTCCTTCCATCCTCAAGTTCATTGCTTCAAGCCTGTTTCCCATCTCAGTTATTGTATTGTTCATACCTGACTTTTTTTTTTTTTTTTAACTCTTTTATATCTGCAGTAAGGGCGTCCCTGAAGTCCTCCTCTCTTTTCTTAATCCCAGTGAGTATACTTAGGATTGTTGCTTTAAATTCTCCATCAGGCATATAATTAAGTTTATCTGTTGCACTTAGATCTGTGGCTATGACTTGACCTGTTCTTTCATTTGGGATGAATTCCTCTGTCTTGGCATGTTGTGGAAGTCCCTGCCTTCTTCTGGGTGCAAGAACAGTCCGTTTGCTTCCCATTCTGGAGGGAAACGGCTTTGGGAAGCAGAGGGTGTGCAGTGCCTCCGGTCGGGGCTGCGTGCACTCCGAAGTTCTAGCCTTCAGGCCGGTCATCTGCAGAAGGTTTCCCGGCTGGATGCGGACAGTGTTTGGTCCCTGGTCTGAACGTGGCCGAGTTTGCACTAACTGTGCTCCGCTCTGCGTGTGAAACGGGACCTGAGCTGCTGGCACTAGACCTGCAGCCCGGCAGAGGTATGCGCGGGGGTTCATGCTGCTCTTCTGGACAAGGGACCCGCCACACCAGGACTGAGGCAAGCTTGGCTGAGAAGGGCAGGACGGCCAGAGCGCCAGGCTGTGGGGCTCGGCGTCAGCAGGTTGGGCGGCCGCGTCCTCTCTGTGCTGCTCACCGCCCCAGGTGGCTCTGCGTGCAGGCTGATGGCCCGGGAGGAAAATGGCACCGGCCACGTCCTTTGTCCCGGGGAGCAGGCTCCGAGCCCGCTGCCTCCCAGGAAAGCTCTGTGCGGAGAGCAAACCATCTACCCCCTTGCGTCCCAGGCCTTTTCCAGGCAGCTGTTTGCAGGCCGTCCGCCGCGTGTGCCTGGGCCTGCCTCCTCTCCTCCCCACGAGCGGCAGCGCGGTGCCCTGCGGCTTCTGCCCCAGCCAAACCTGCCCACTTTTCAAACCCCGGCTTTAGGGACACGGTGCGGGCAGGGGCCAGTGCGCTCTTCTGGGGGAAGGTCTCACTGCGCTGGGACTGAGGCGAGCTGGACCCGCAAAGACTGCCTCACCGGAGCGCAGGGAAGGCGGGTTTCGTGGAAGCACGTGCGGCAGCCGGTGCTGGCCCAGCGCTGCCTCCTGCCGGTGCACCTGGGTTTCTGCGGAGGGGCCGGGAGAGAAATGGCGCCGGCGGGCTCCTGCGTGCGCAGAGAGGTCTCTCCAAGGCTGGCTCCTGCGGGGAGGACACATCATCTCCCCACCGTGTGCTGCAGGCCCTCTTCAAACGGCTGTTGCCATGCCGGCTGCCCCTGGGGCGTGTGCGCCGCCCCCTCAGGGCTCTAGGTCCCCCAAGACCACCAACCTTTCAAATTTCAGGGTTGGAGCCTCGCTGGCTGCAAAAGCTCATGAAAGTCAGCCCCTCTCTTTTAACCAGCAAATGGCTCTGGGGAAATGGTCTCCTTTGGGTTCCCCTGTGCGCTCCTCTCTCTCATTCCCTGCATCTCTCTTGCTTCTGCAACCACGGCTCCCTCTCCTCAGCAGTCCTGATCCCCTTCTGCCCCAAACCGCATCTCTGCCTTTCCTACCCTCTTCCAGGATGCGTCTTCTCTCCCTTTAGTTGTGGAGTTTGTCCTGTCAATCTTCAGGCCAATTTCTGGGGTAGTTAGGATAATCTGGTAGTTATCTCGCTGTGTTCCACAGACAGGACAGGGTGAGGATCCTTCTACGGCGCCGCCATCTTAGCTCTTCCCCGGACTTCACTCGAATTAAATAATTTGTTAATGAAATGTTAATTTGTTAATTTCATTTGTTAATGAAATGAAAATCAAAACCAGTAAAAGAGACTAACATCTACTAGAATGGTTAAAATGTGAAAGGCTGATAATACTTATCTTTGATGAGGTAACAGAAAAGCTAGAATGTCAAATACTGCTAGATGGACTGTCTTTTGGTTTAACTTCTTTGGAACTCTTTTTGGCAGTAGCTAATAAAGGAAAATAAATATGAACATGATACCCAGCAATTCTATTGCAAGGTAGTTAGCAATAGAAATGCATCTCCATGTACACCAGACACAAATACAAAAAGGTCATAGCAGTGTTGCTCATATTAGCTTTAAATCAGTAACAACCCAAAGTGCCATCAGTAGAATAGATAAATAAATAAAAATTTATACAATTCAATACTGTAACAAATTAATGCATGAACTACTGTTTTACTTAGCAAGAATGATTCTCACATATATAATTTTGGATAAATGTCTAATTACATTAATTTAAATTTGAAAACAGGCAGGGGTGCCTTGGTGGCTCAGTCTGTTAAGCATCCAACTCTTGATTGGGTTCAGATCATGATCTCAGGTTTGTGAGATTGAGCTCCGCATCAGGTTCCGTGCTGAGTGTGAGCCTGCTTAAGATTCTCTCTCTCTTCCCCTTTCTCTCTCCTCTCTAAAAATACTAATAAATAAATAAATTTGAAGATAGGCAAAGTATATTTAATGCTAGAATTCAGGACAGTGTTTCTCTTTTGGAAGGTGGGGGGTTAAAGATTGGGGGGACATATGAGCAGCTATTTCTTGGGTGCTAGTTATATCTTATGTCTTTATGTGTGCTTGGGTTACACAATTTTGTTTCTTTTATAATAATTAATTCTGATATACACATGAGTTGGGGTTTTTTCTATGTATATTATACTTCAATAAAAGAAATTATTAAAAGTGCATATAGCTGAATCTCACCTCAGACTCTGGAGATGAGGCCTGGTTGTCTGATTAGGCCTTTCCCCCTTTTGGTTTTCTTGGAAGAAAGAGGAAAGATCTGTCCATCTCTAGTTCCTTTTATGTCCTACCAAGTGTTGCTGAGTTATGAGTGATTACATAAGGACATATGTTGGAATAATCAGAGTAACTTGATATTAATCTGGGAAAATAGTTTAAAAAATCATTTAGTTGAGACAGGAATATAATTTTATATTGGCTAAGGAAAGAGTACATTTCACTTACAGAACAACATGTCTGAAGGCTCTGACAGGGGTTCCAAATATCATGTATCTGAGGATGGAAGCTCATTCGTCCAACAACATTTATGAGAGACTGTAACTCTATTCCAGACAATTTTGCAAACATCAGGAATTTGCTCACTAAGCATCTTTGTTTTCCTAATAGACTATCCTGGATCTATGTTCATGAATTTGTCTAAAATCTTTTAAAAGTATTTTAATTTCTAATTTGTGTGTGTATTGAAATGGAAATACGAGTTTTATGACAGTTGAAAAGCAAAGGGCATCTATAACTTCCTTGAGAAAACTCCCTTATATTTGACCTTTCAAATTATGAATGAACTTCTCAGAACTCGAATATCACTTCATCAGTACTCCATCAACCCAGCTGGATCGATAACATTAAATGTGATATGAACAATGAAAGAGTCATTCCCCAAAGAAAAGCAACAAGGGGGCTGTATCCCTCAGGCTAGGAAATTTGTTCAGAAATCTCCTTGGGACTCAATTGATGTTGAAAAGCAGGTAAATCCTCCTAGCACTGATGCTAAGTCACAAAATTACAGCCTTCACCAGCAGCATGGTCACCACAGGAGCCATTCACGAGAAATGAAATGACACCATGACTTTTTTCTGCTGAGGAATGAGTGTTATGAGGCAGATTTGTCATCCGTTGGTGAAGGCAACTTCCAATGCATTTTATAGATTTGGATGTCCAAGAAAGTGTCATGTAGATGTAAGACAGATGGGGAAACTAGAAGAGCCAGGAAGATAATCTGTAGGTAGAGGGAATTAAGTTCGCTCCTTAAGAAGACTTCAAAATAGATACTGCTAACTAGACCTCAGAAATAGTTCCTTACCAGAATAGCTCTGTCATATTTCACACGTTCATCATACATAGAAGACAACTATTGTGGAGGCCTAAAAGGAAGCTGAAGACCTCATAGGCTTAATAAAGTTACTCCAAAGGGGGAATCCGGGGCAGGTAAAATTAGATTTTGATGAAAGATAGAATAAAAGCAGTAGCAATGTCTATATGGTTGAGATTGATAGAGTTTTAAGGAAATAAACTAATTTGTGCTTTAGGGTGATAAGAAAAATAGTGAAGACCCTTGGATAGAGGATTAGAAAGCTGTAATTTTGATGCCTGAGTAATAGCACCTTTAGTGGCTTAGTGAAGAGTCAGCCTCAAAATAACCTTTTTTTGCAGAGCTAGCCTCTGAGAAAAAGGTAGGTATCCTGTAATCAAGGCCAAAGATGCACTGAGGGAAGGTAAATAATTGAACTCTAAACCTCTTCCTTTTTGAAATTCAACGTTACTAGAACTTTTCTAAGGTGATTGAGGTTAACTGGCAGGGGAGAACAGGGAGGGCCTGCAAAGGAGATTTCTCAAGAGGGAGAGAAAATTGGTATTGGTGACAAAGTCTCAACATGAACCACAAGACGGACGTGGGGCAATGACTGGTTTTGAAACACTGCATGGCTGAGCTCAAAGGCTCCCTGCAGTCACAGCCACCTTCAGTTGGCACCATTCCACCAGGAATAGTGGCTGAAAGAGAAATGCATCCCAACGAGCCCTAACGTTGTGGTTCCATGCATGGGATTCTTTGTCTAGTGCAGCGATTTGGGTCAGTTGCAATCACAATCACAGCGGTGAAAAATACAAGAACAAATTTTATGGGACCAGTTTTTAACAGTGGCTGTGTAGTACCTCAACCATTAAGAATGAGCCAGGAATGGATGTTAACGTAAATTCTGCTTTTCCTAATCAACTGGAGGTGGGTGATCTTTGCAGGAAGGGATTCTGGAGGTTGGATCACTCAGGTACATACACACACATGCAGTGTGTATATGCTTGTATATTCAAAGCAAAAACATTCACTAGGCCCTGGATGATAGCCTGCATGATACAGACATGTTCTTAGGGACTGATGATAAAGGATGAATGAGAGAATAAGCAGTGGACACCTTTACACACATATGTGCACACCAAACATCACTTCAGAATTCACTTTCACTTATGTGACCTCACCTGACCTATGTAACATTATTCCATTTTACAAATGGTGAGACCAAGGCTTAAGTAATAGAAATAGAAATAGTTATTGGCCAGGGAATGGGGATAGCACTGGAATCTGCTCATCAGAATTTAGTGTTCTAACTTTATCTCCAACATTAAGCATACCTCATCTGGTTTTTATTGTGTTGCATCCCCCAAAGGGCCACCTGTTTTCATTAGAATAAGTTACAAAATATACAGGAGAGATAAGCATGCCTTAGTCCCTTGTAAATACTCCAGGCTCATGTCTGGCCAGCCAGCCTCCTCATCCCTGTCTCCTTTCCAGGCACACAGGCCTTCATTCAGTCCCTCAAACATACAGTCCTTTAGCATCTGTACTTCTGGACACTTGGCACACTTAGGTTTATGAGTAATTACTAGTCATTATTTATTTAATATCTGACTTCCCAGCTAGACTGTCAGTCCTGAACTGGCAAACCCACATTGGTATTGCTTAGTCTGTGCTCACTGCTTCACTCAGTATCTGGCACATAGGACATGCTCACTATAAGTTCCTTAATTTTCATACCAACTCCAAACAATTATCTTCCTGTGACCCCATGCAGCCCCTGCTCCTTTGCCATCTCTCTGATATATGGCCGATTACACCCACCTCCTTTGGTTAGCCTGTGTAACTCTGCCCATTGTTCCAAATCCAATTCAAGACTCTGTAGAACAGTTATTTCTCCCTCTTCCTATTTTCTCATACATTTGATGTTGGAATCACACTATCAACATTTGATTACACTCACTCTTCTTAGAAAAAATGGGTATTTTCATGAGTATGTTTTCTTTTACTTCAATAAGATTTAAGATATTTTAAAAAGAAATTCTGAAAGTCTTTTTCTTCTCATTTCTTCACAGAACCTAATGCCTGCGGGGCATCTTCGAGGGAATGAATAACAACTTGATGACATTGATTTGGAAGACATTGAAGAGTACAGAGCAGTTAGCAAGACAAAGGTTTTAGATAGAGTGCATGGTCCAGAGCCAATCCAGGAGGAGGCCTAAGAAAGGCAGCCCATTTTCTTTTCTTTTTAAGAGACCGTATGTCTAGAGATTGTGGTGAACATTTCAAAACATATCTGAGTAAATAACAGGGTAGATATTATCTCCCAGGATGCATCTGTGAGAAATGTACTGACAATGTCAATCTGAAAACTAATAAGAAAGTCAAGGTTAATAGGAGACATATTGTTTGAGAACTCCAAACACAATATTCACAGAAGTTCTAATTTAACCTCTTTTGAAAAAGCAACACAGAAAGTGAAGCAAAACCCATTGGAATTTAAATCACTTACAATCATCTGTGTATTTGGCCCCTTTTATTCAAATATTTTTGGAGTTTTCAAACATCGAATTTAATCAACCCAACAGTACAAAATTGGCAATCTGACAGAAAGGGAATAATTGAATAGGTTTTCTTTTTTCAACATGAATAGAACTTGCGGACTGAGGAAAGCTATTTGTTCCCTATTCATTCCATGTCATAAATCTATAGAACTGAACAACCTTGTTCTGAAAATCCTTTTCAGACCAGGAACATGAGGCTCTTAATCTCAAAATCCTGTGTTCCAACCTGCATTGAGCTGATAGGTTTGCTTTTTTCTTACCAAACTGTGAAATCCTGGGGTCCAGAGAATTTTTTTTTTTTTGTATGTCTATCTGTGATGTAGTTTCTGACTTTTATGAGGCACTCTTAAAAGTGAAAGGATGAAAGAAGAAATACAGGGGGAGGCGGTTATGAACAACAATATTTTCAAAATTATATTTGGCAAACCATGAAAGGCCTTGAGCTACAGTTCAGGAAAATGCACTTTTTAAGCAGACCTTACCTAAGGAGGAACAAAGATGAGGAACTCTCCGCTGAGACATATTTCCAGAATCTGCCAGCTAGAGTCCCTGAAATTTCCATGTTTATTTTAGCTTTGGTTTAAGGCATTGCTGGCTCCCCTTAAAGCATCCATGTGGTATGTGAGATACGAGTAATGCATTAAGCCAATATCGGCTACATGAATTAAGGCATCAGATAGTCTAAGACAAAACTAGTTGAAGGATGGGGACATAAGTAAGATAAGTTTTTGACAAGAGACAAAGGAAA
The DNA here is from genome assembly GCF_020171115.1 of Neogale vison. Classification (NCBI taxonomy): domain Eukaryota; kingdom Metazoa; phylum Chordata; class Mammalia; order Carnivora; family Mustelidae; genus Neogale; species Neogale vison. The sequence goes on along the minus strand of NC_058098.1, from coordinate 102,959,250 downwards.
TTATGGTTCTGAGCTTATCCTCTGAGAGAAAAAGGTTTATGATCACTGCAAAGCAAGAAAATAGTTGTTGAAAGCAATAGAAGAAGTCAAATTGCACAATTCACTCTTTTGAAGTAGTCCACCACAGAGAGTTCAGTTCAATGGTGTTACAAAGTTTCATGTCCCTATTGGCTTAGGATACTTTCCTGTGATATAGGAAGGAGTCACAGAAATGAGAAGGAGCAGCACCGCCACAGCTGTGTTACTGGAGTGGCCTAGAAATAGATCTTTTCTCTCCAAGGCTCATGATAAACTACTTGCATGACTGGCTACTGAGTACTATTGTTTCACCATCTCTAAACCTGTTTGAGTTTAGATCTAAGAGCTTATGCACACAGTGTTTAAAGAAGTGTTGGGGCTGGGCAGGAGCTTGGTTATATGGATATGGTAATGTTGCTCTCTTCATAAAACAGTAATGAGAATCCTTTCTTGGTTTCATTTTTTCCTCTTTACTCCTTTCCCCACCTTAGATCAAAGTTTATACTTTCTTAATACATCGTTTATTTTCTATTTTATTTTTAAAGATTTTATTTACTTATTGGACACAGAGAGAGAGAACACAAGCAGGGACGGTGGAAGAGGGAGACACAAACTCTCTGCTGGACAGAGAGTCTAATTAATGCAGGGCTCAATCCCAGGACCCCAAGATGATGACCGGAGCTGAAGGCAGATGCTCAACCAATGGAGCCACCCCAGTGCCTCTTTTCTGTTTACTTTTTTAAATGCAGATGAGTCCACAGATGTTCATCAGTTATACGATATGACCAGCAATTACAAAATGTATTTTCTCAGAAATGCTGGAAGGGCATATTTTGCCCTTGGTAGAAGTGGAGGTGGATATAGAGCACAGGTTTCCTATACATCTTCCTCTCTCATGCTGACTCATGTCATAATCAGAATGGCTCAAATGACCACCCCAAAAATATCTTGTCCTAATCCCACAACCTGTGAATATGATGAGATATCACACCTGTGAATATGTTACCTTACACAGCAAGATGGGCTTTGTAGATGTAATACTATTACTAATCAGTTGACCCCAAGACAAGAAAAGTAGCCTGGATTATACAGGTGGGCTCAATGTAGTCACAAGTGTCCTTTAAAAGCAAAAATCTGGGACGCTGGGTGGCTCAGTGGGTTGAGCCTCTGCCTTCAGCTCAGGTCATGATCTCAGGGTCCTGGGATTGAGTCCCGAGTCAGGCTCTCTGCACAGTGGGAAGCCTGCTTTCCCCCTCTCTCTCTGCCTGCCTCTCTGCCTACGTTTGATCTCTGTCTATCAAATAAATAAAGAAAAATCTTTAAGGAAAACTAAAAGCAAAGATCTTTCTTCAGCTGGTAGGCAAAACTGGAATGTAGAAGTGAGGTCAGAGGGATTGGGAGTGTGACAAGGATGCAATTGCTAGTCTGAAGACAGAGGGAGACAAAGGTGGAATGTAGGCAGCTCTACTACGAATGAGAGGAGGCACAGACAGTGAGCAAGGAAATGGGGACCTCAGATCTAAAGTCAACTGGACCATGCCAACCACCTGAATGAGCTTGGAAGCATATTCTTCCCTGAAAGCTTCCAGATAAAAGCCCAGACTGACCAGCACCTTGATTTTAGACTTGTAAGACATTGAGCAGAGAACTCAGTCAAACCCACCTGGAGTTCTGACTACAGAACTGTGCAGTAATACACGTGTGTTGCTTTAATGTACAAAGTTTGTGGTAATTTGCTACCTGGCAAGAGAAAAACTAATATAGACATATACTGATAAATTTAAGGATAAAATTATGTGCCGAAGAACTTGCATCAAAGTAATTTAGTGGGGTGGGTAAGGGTGGAGAAATTATGAAATGTGGATGGCTAAGGGCTGATGATTGATGAAAGAGGTTAAAAGATCATCGAGGTTCATTATACCAATCTATCTACATATATTTGAAACTTTCCATAACAAAAAGATTACAAAAATTGGAAAGTATGCCTCACATAGTTTTACAAGAGTAATAGTTAAAAATAAGATCCATGACTCTTTAAAATCGGGATATAACTAGACTCTCAAAGGACAGAGGTCATGTGAATATTTCCATGGACTAGAAATGGGCTGCATTCAAAGAAAGTAGGTGTGAGACTGTCTTACATCGTGTATGTCAGCTTTAGTGGGAGGTGACAGAGATAAATTCTGAGCTACTATGGACTGTGGGAAACTAAATGACCTCTGGAAAAGTGCGTTTGCTCTCTAAAACGTAAAGATGGAAGATCTCTAGTGATGGAGATCTTTGAGGGATCCAGAAGAGCACCTTCAATGAGGGAAAGTTTTGATGATGAGAAAATCTACCATGAAGGATTATACCTTTTCCCTATCCTTTCTCTTTTGATTCTACCTTGGAGGGATCAGAAACCTTCTGTAGCCCGTGGATGTGGAAGGCATAGTGGGAAAGATGAGCAAGAGAGAATGACGGTCTAACCAGCTCTGGTTCTGCCCCACGTGGGAAGAAAGAAGATAACACCAAAAACGTTATGTGTGTAATTATTACACGGGACTGGGCCTTCAAATAGTCAGATGGAGACTATATGGCTTACAGTAGCACTAATATTGTCCTTATAGAAGGTGACCATAAATATTCTGTAGACAGCCCTGTCCATTCCTCTTCCTCATCTATTAATTTCCAAAGTAAACTGATAGAGTCAGTTGAGTTGAGTCAGTTCAATACATGGGCTCTGGGGCAGGAGGTGCAGTGCATACATGGGGAGGAGCAGTGCTTCCCTGGCTATGGCCTTCTGGGTTCTATCAACTGTAAAATGCTATGATGCGGAAACTCACACACCAGGAGGGAATGATCTACCTGGTAGTGAAGAGGTGAGACTCTGTCACAAGCACAAAACATTATCTCTCCTATCCTCATTACCAGTCTTGCTTTTATCTTCCCCCAGGTCCTAAAATAGCCACAGAACTGATTCCCTTGCTTCAGGACATCCACAATCTCTTAACCCACATCCAAATGATATTTCTTTTGTTTTTTTTTTCATATGATATTTCTAAGGCTAAATTTTGATCATATAATTTCCCTTATTAACATATTTCAGTAGCTCTTTATAACCCTCAGGGCAAAATCCAAACACAGAGACAAACATATATATTCCCTCTAGCTCTGTTCTCTTCCTCTCTTTTTGGTTTCTGTTTTATATGATGTAGGCAATCTAAGCTGCTTGTCATTTAATGGATGTCTCAACCTCTTGAACATGGCATACTAAAAGTGATTGAATGTGATGAGAAAAATAGGCTCAAAAATGAAACTTTCTGTTAGTCTTAGTTAGATAGTTGTATAATGGTCAGATTCACTTTCAAAACTAGGTATACCAATGCTGTGAGCTCCTTAAAGGTAAAAGTGATGTTGCATCTCAGGCACTGCTGTGTCCTCGGGCTCAAACACATTTTTTTTTTTTTTTTAAAGAAAGACAGAAATAGAAGGAGAGGGAGAGAGATTTCATTAGAATGAGACCATTTTAAGAATGCTTACAGAACAATTCCAATGAGTTGCATCTTTAATTGAATAAAAATTAAGGGAAAAACACCTAGTTCCAATCCCTACCGTAGAAAATGTTTCCCAAACACCTTATTCCATGTTTCTTCTAGTATGGCTCATTGGTCATAATTGGATTTTTCTCAGATAAAGCTTGAATGACCTTCTTGGTCTCTACTCTATGCATTTATTTTTCAAGGTTTCAGGACCAGTGGAGTAGGTATTACAGTTGAGTTCAAAATGGATTGTGGTCAAAAATCACAAAAAAGATGGTTTTTAAAGTCAATATACATGGTTATCTTAGTTTTTCATGATTCACTTATTGAAATCTAAGTTCTGGTGACAAAAATATTGTTCACTAAAAACAATTTGGATTTATTTGCTTAGCTGCAGTTTTAGGCAGGCAGGTTTAGGGAAATGGAGGATGCCTTGCTAACCCTGGCTTGCTGTTAATACATTATGTCCTAACTAAAAAAAGCCAAAACTACAGAGGACTTAAGACTAAAAGAAATTGAACTAAATTGCTTGAATAGCCTTTTTTTGTGTACCTAAAATAATAAACACAAATAGGATATCTCTAATTTTTTGAGTTTTAGCACACTCCAGACACTGTAGAAAAGTTTCCTAATTTAAGCCTCATAATTGTCTTTAAAATTGCCAAAGGAAACAGTCAAAAAAACAAAGAGGCAACCCACGGAATGGGAGAAGATATTTGCAAATGACAGTACAGACAAAAGGTTGATATCCAGGATCTATAATGAACTCCTCAAACTCAACCCACATGAAACAGACAAACACATCAAAAAATGGGCAGAAGATATGAACAGACACTTCTCCAATCAAGAAATACAAATGGCTATCAGACACATGAAAAAATGCTCATCATCATTAGCCCTCAGGGAGATTCAAATTAAAACCACATTGAGATATCACCTTACACCAGTTAGAATGGCCAAAATTAACAAAACAGGAAACAACATGTGTTGGAGAGGATGTGGAGAAAGGGGAACCCTCTTACACTGTTGGTGGGAATGCAAGTTGGTGCAGCCTCTTTGGAGAACAGTGTGGAGATTCCTCAAGAAATTAAAAATAGAGCTTCCCTACGACCCTGCAATTGCACTCCTGGGTATTTACCCCAAAGATACAGATGTCGTGAAAAGAAGGGCCATCTGTACCCCAATGTTTATAGCAGCAATGGCCACAGTCGCCAAACTATGGAAAGAACCAAGATGCCCTTCAACGGATGAATGGATAAGGAAGATGTGGTCCATATACACTATGGAGTATTATGCCTCCATCAGAAAGGACGAATATCCAACTTTTGTAGCAACATGGACGGGACTGGAAGAGATTATGCTGAGTGAAATCAGTCAAGCAGAGAGAGTCAATTATCATATGGTTTCACTCATTTGTGGAGCATAACCAATAGCATGGAGGACAAGGGGCGTTAGAGAGTAGTAGGGAATTTGGGTAAATTGGAAGGGGAGGTGAACCATGAGAGACTATGGACTCTGAAAAACAGTCTGAGGGGTTTGAAGTGGCGTGGGGGTGGGAGGTTGGGGTACCAGGTGGTGGGTATTATAGAGGGCACAGCTTGCATGGAGCACTGGGTGTGGTGAAAAAATAATGAATACTGTTTTTCTGAAAATAAATAAATTGGGGAAAAAAAAGAAAAAAAAAAGGGGAAAAAATTTCTCCTTGTGGTGTTAGAGAGGAGAAGGGAGTTGGGGTAAATTGGATAGGGAGGTGAACCACGAGAGACTATGGACTCTGAAAAACAATCTGAGGGGTTTGAAGTGGCGGGGGGATGGGAGGTTGGGGTACCAGGTGGTGGGTACTATAGAGGGCACGGATTGCATGGAGCACTGGGTGTGGTGAAAAAATAATGAATACTGTTTTTCTAAAAATAAATAAATTGAAAAAAAAAATGTCACTGTGTTCCTCATAAAGATAAGGAAAATGGAGTTTGAAGTCAAAGGTTCTTGTCACAGTGGTCTTAGTAATTCACTAATTTTTTTCATGGCTACTAGGTCAAAGGAATATCAAACAGCTTCACTTTTTAAGTAATTTATGTGTCCAAACAACTTAAGTGTTTATGCTCTAAGCAACTTAGTACCTGTTCAGAAAAAAAGCATATATTGAAAGAAAAATAATATATTGATTTCAGTCTCTTAAACAATGTCAAATTAGTTACTCAAAGGATGTGTGCGCTCATTGAGCACCTCCCAACTTCTCAACCCTTGGAATCTGATGAAACACACAAATCTTATTTCCTGTTCTACATTGATCTTCACAGGATACTCATTGATTTGTTTGTTTGTTTGGGGGGTGAAGGAGCCAAGGGAGAGGGAGAGAGAGACTCTTAAGCAAGGACTGGAGCCTGATGCAGGGCTCAGTCTCACAACCCTGACTAATGACCTGAGCCAAAGTCAAGAGTCAGATGCTTAACTGGACTGAACCACCCAGGTGCCCCTGTTTGTTTTTGTTTTTCAATAACGAATACACAGCAAGCCCAGCTTCACCAAAGTTAGGCCGCAGGAAGGAATGTAGTATGATCTAATACTGAAGCTGTGAACTACTTTAAGCTACTAACTGCCAGGATTCGGACAGATGTCAAGTATTACCATGTTGCTCTCAGAAAATAAAATATCCTGGGTTTCCCTCTGAGTTCACTATGGAGCTCCAACTAGCTGGAACTGCAAAATTAAGATAACTTGCTCAAGACCACATCAGCAGAAAGGGGTAGAGCTGAGATTTGAACTCAATTCCCTGTGAACCAAAGCCAGGGTTTTAGGCTACTACAATTTCTGGTGTTCATACAAGGACATTAAATGGGGCTGGGGGCCTGGATAACCACAACCAGTTATGTGGGGGAACACTTCCGGAATATAATTAACAACATTAAGCTGTGCCTAGTTAGTCCTTCTAGTTACTCAAATCTTTATTAACCGTGGAGTCTATGAGAAAGTATATATATTTAAAAAAAAAAAAAAAGCCCCTACTCTGTAGGAGTTTATAGTCTCTAGTTTGGAAAAGAACATGTATATTCAAAGTTAAACTGAAGCCGAACTCAGCTAGTACTGAAAGCTACTTTCTGCTCCTCTTATGGAAACACTTAAAAATGTTCAATTATAATTTTGCTTGCAGGAAAATAATGTTTATGCCCATAATAAAATGTGTTAGTTTAATTAAAAACACTGGACTTTAAACAACTACTTTTGATTTCTCTGGTTATGTATTTGTATTTTAGTTATTATTTTTTAAAATTCCCATGTTGTATTGTTTTTATGAATATTTATATGTTTTTTTACTATCTCATGCATTTTATCCATTTTAATATTACTTGCCTTTTTAAAGCATTTTTAAAAGACAAAAAAATGATAAAAAGGATCATTGTGTTTCAGAATATAATTGCTTTAGTAGATTTGCTCAGCCAAAAGTAGCTGTATAGATGAGAAAAATCCCATGATCTCTAGAAAATTGTTGATCCACTGCTAGTTTGCTGTATAATTTGCTTATAATCAAAATATTTTTCAGTGTTATCATTAAAATATGGTCAAAACTTCTCCAGCTTTTATAAAAGTTTTCATGCATCATCCAATGGAAAAGTTTAATACGTTCTTTTTTATAATGTAATGAAATCAGTATTTTCTGAACAACTTTTCTAATATACTCGTTTTAAATGAAATTAGTTAATCTAAATAAAATAAAGTCTACCTTTTTACAGATTGATTCTCCATAACATCTAAGGGTGAATCACTGGCACAGTGCCCACAGATTTCAGAAAGAGAAGCTTGAACAACCATTATAGAACCTTCAGGATCATTTTTACTTTAAAGCTGAGAACTGCAATATAATATTTATCAACACAAAAAGCAAATTTCAGTGTAGTACTGAATGCTATGGCTTACTTTTAAGAATGAAACTAAGTAAGTTCCATTCCATCCCAATTTATTTACTGGGATCCAGTTCTACTCGAAAAGTCCAGAATTCAAATGATTCTTTCAGGTTTTGCTGGGTGAGTCCTATGACCTCAGTCAACTGTGAATATTTAGTTACTAATTGATAACTATGCTGGCTTCACTGTAGCATCTAACTGGGCGCCATCCTCAACTAAGTAGTCCTTCAGAGTATTTTCTTCTTTTGTATCATTGCTAATTGTTTTTCTCCTTACTTCACCATTGAAGTAATTATTCCCCTAATTAGTGAATTAAAAAAAATAAAATTGGAAAGCAGCCTCATGTGGTAGAAAGACTACTTAATAAAGATGGGGGACACCTGAGATTTACTCTATATCTGCTTGAAATTAGTGCATTAGCTTACTAGGACTGCCACAGTGAAGTCCCAAATCCTGGGTAGTTGAAGCCACAGGATGTATTTTCTCACCATTCTGGAGGCTAGAAGTTTGATGAGAGTGTTGGCAGGGCTGCTTTCTTCTGAAGCCTCTCCCCTTGGCTTGTCAGTAGACATCTTCTCCCTGTGTCTTCACATGGTCTTCTCTGTGTGTCTGTGTCTCACTTCTCTCTTCTGTAAAAGGACACTAGGCATATTGGAGTATGGTCCGTTCTAATGACATCATTGTTAACTTCACTATCTCTTGAAAGAACCTATAACCAAATGTGGCCACATTCTGAAGCACTTGGGGTTAGGACTACAACATGTTAATTTAGGGGAAACAAAAAACCAGGTCATAACAATTATCTTTGGTGAACTTTCTGGCTTCAGTAGATTCAGTTTTCTTTCGTCTTATAAATGGAGTGGTGAGTCCCTACATGGTCTTATATCCCTAGCAACTCTGGCCAAGACTATATCAGTCAGGTATCCTAGTACCTGGCAAAAGCATTGAAAAATAAATTAGATTTTGAACATATTCAACATGTTGATATTTGGTGATCATACTGATGGTAATAAAAATTGAGATTTTAAATGCCTTCTGAGTCAATAAAGATTAATTACATGTCATATATTCACTGAAATTATTTGAAGATCAGAAATTTATAGAATGGGTTTTCACATATTCATTTTCTTATCACAAATCTTGTGAGCTTGGAAGGGTGAGTATTGCATTTATTCCTTTTTTGCAGATAAGTAAAAAAATAATATTGTAATATATAAGATTTTACACTTAGTAGGCAGTAGAACTAAGACATGGAGTTAATTAGATATTAAAGTCTGTGCCTTATCTACCATAGTTTTCTCACTTTCTTGGGGGGGATAAAGAATATTTTGAACAAACAGTACTGTTTAAATTCTTGACAAATTTAAATGGGATATTTACAAAAAAGGAAAAGGATTTAAGTAGTTAGGGAAAAAATGAGATGTTAAGTTGATAGGGTCAAAAAAGATGGCATTTTTACTAGAATAAATAAACACAAAAACATTTTCTTACTCTCAGCAAAGGGGGTAACAAAAGCTCAAAGAAAATTCAATGCAGAAAATGACAAGAAACAAAAATAAATTGAAATGAGGTGAGTAGGGTGCCTGGGTGGCTCAGTGGGTTAAGCCGCTGCCTTCGGCTCAGGTCATGATCTCAGGGTCCTGGGATCGGGCTCTTTGCTCAGCAGGGAGCCTGCTTCCCTCTACCTCTCTCTCTGCCTGCCTCTCTGTCTACTTGTGATCTCTCTCTGTCAAATAAATAAATAAAATCTTTAAAAAAAAAAAAGAAAGAAATGAGGTGAGTAAATCCAATGTATGAGATTATAAATGAAAACTTTAACGTGTATTACAATATAAATGAAAAGATTAAGTCCATATATCTAGTTAGCTAAGATTTGTTGCAGGTGGACAAGGAAATCAGACAATTCCATATCAAATCTCATGCTTATTATCTGGGGTACAGACAAAATGACTCCAAAGTATCGCTAAGCTTTCTCCATCTGCAAAACTGTTTATAATATTTTGTTTTTATGTAGGCTGCGAGAAACACGTTCCACAAAGTAATACCATAATCGTTCCATTTCTTATATCTGTCAATCTATTATCCACTTAAACACACCAAAACTTAACCTGAGGACTGAGTAATTAGCAAGCCATGCATTATCAAATTATAAACTACTTTCCTAATTTGTGGCACATTCTCTCCTTTTGCCTGTGTCCACTTTGCACTTGCTAATTATTTTTTAAGCAAATATTCATATAGTACTTGCTAAATAGTAAACAGGTGATCTTGGTCTTTCCCAACATTAACTCATTACAAATAACTCATGAGTCTTCTTTTTCAGTTATTTTGAATAGAAATTTTAAGATATCAGCGTATCAACAAATTTCCAGACTAGCTGGTCTAACTGCTTTTCCAGCTTCCTTCCTTCCTTCCTTCCCCACCACCATCAGATACAATACCTGTTTCTGCATTTTATCATTCCCTAGTAAGGATTAGGTGGTAGGCAGTGGAGTAAAGTTGGTAAGTGCACAGCATGTTGGCTCTGCAGAGTTTGAAAGCTCTGCTCTGTCATTTACAATGACAATGTCCTATTCAAGACATGAATGCATACTGTCCCAACCTAATGTGAATGACTGTTAGCTACAGGTGAAGGATGTCTATTGTTGGGTAGGAGTGGAATAATGAGCATACTCAGGATACAGAAAAATCATGTGCCCAGCCTGAAACAGAATGTGTGCCAGCAAGGAATCCCATTCAATTCCCATTCGCCTGTTAACAAAGGCAGACAGGCACTTAGTGGTGTCATAGGACAGGTAGCAAGATGCCTGATATGGACCAAAATGAGAGAAAAGCTTATGGGAGTAGATCACTGGGTTCTTATCCCTCAGCAAGTCCTAGTTCTAGCACCTCTTTCTGTACCAGGGTCCCTCCAGTGTTCTAGATGTCTTCTTTGCCTCCCCCACCAGAATATTTGTCTGCTACTTGTACTATTCCCTTAGCAATCCTGTTCTTTGATACTTCTAATTATATAAACTAATTTACTAAGTGACATGAGTGGTTGATAACAGCTTAATGTCTCTCTCCTTCTAGAGAGTATTTGTAATACACACACACACACATACACATATACGCCATTTATATATGAAGGATTGCAATGCCTTCACACAGGGCAGAGCAGGCAGGAAGTAAAATCCTTCAGGAAGAAGGGTTTGCTTTTCTTCACTGAAGGCTCGCACGGTATTGATTAGTACTGAGGGGTGCTTGTCTCATCCCAGTGATTGAGCAGTGACTGGAAAGAAATGGGGGTGATAAAGGAGGGAAAGGATACCAGTGGGAAATGTGGTAGACGTGGCTCAAACTTTTCCGGCCAAGTAGAGTTTCTGCAGCTTTATTGATTTTCTTTTTGAAATACAATTTGAAAGGCTTCTCTCAAGTTCGTGAGTGAGAACATTTTTAAGCAAGGCTGTGGCAAAGACATGTTTATGGTTGACACTGTGTCATTTCCCAGTTTATGGTACCTGTTTGGGGAATATGTTTATATCCTTCTTAGTGCTGGCATTTACCAAGCAAAGATGCCACTTGGAAAGGGTGATTTATTTAATTTTTTTTTTTTTTTTGCACCATTATATTTTGAAAGACTTTCAGGTTACAAGAAGTCTTTGGAATAAGAGCCCATGATTTTAAGATTAATAACAGTAATTACACGGCCCTGTTATAGCAGAAAAAGCTCTAGTTTGCCTGGGAGATTGAATATGGAAGGTCTCTGGTACAAGGGAATAATAAAAGTTTGTTCTTTCTACGAGGACGGCCAGTAACAGGAAGACACTGTCCCCTGTGGAAAAAAAACACAGTGGTGGTGAGGGTCAACTCTGTGTGTGTGTGTGTGTGTGTGTGTGTGTGTGTGTGTGTTTGGGGTTTTTGTTTGTTTGTTTGTTTTAAATTATGGTGACTCTTTGTAACCTGGCCCTGCAGACCAATTCAGGTCATAATCACTTTTGTTTGATCTTTTTTTCTGTGATGCCAACACTCACCTGGGAAATTAGGATTGTTTTGACCCTTTCTCCCCAGCCACATACTTCGAAGTCTGCAGTGCTTTAAACCGTTCCCTCTAGTAGCTGCAGCTGACAGACTCCACTCTGGTTAGGCAGTGGCTACGGGGATATTCACTTCCCTCCATGATAAGTGGCCAGAGTTGGGCAGAGACTGGGAAGTCTGTCCATACTTTGGAGGGACAAGAACTGTCCCCCCCCTTCCAAAAGCTCTTAAAGCATTTACAATGATGGAAAATGGGAAGTTAAAAACATCTCTAATGGTTTTGTCCTATGAACAACTTTTTAGGGGGCCCTTTCAGGAGTAGGGAGGGGAAAAGGTAAGATAAAATAAGCGGGACTGGAAAAAACTATCTGGATATGATTTAGAATGGAGGCAAGAACCTAGGAAAAGATGGGGAAAGAGGCAAAGAATGACCTGTAAAATGAAAGGGGGAGAAAGAAGTCATGAGAACAGAGGTCGGTAAATTGACAGGAAGAGTAGGAAAGACTAACACCACTGACTGACAGGAACGAGAGTAACAAAAGGGGGAATACAAAAAATAGGAGAGACAAAGGGACCCTGTAAAGGATTCTTGCCTCTATTATATCTTCCTCCTTACCCAAAAGTGGGACTTGAAATTCAAGTTCAAATATAGAATTTTGGGGTTGAATCAACCAAGCTCTCTTTTTTAAAAATTGAAATATAATTACAGATAATGGTATATGAGTTTCAGGTATACAATGTAATGATTCAACATTCTGTACATTACTCAGTACTCATCAAGATAAGGTACTCTTGATTCCCTTTATTTATTTTACCCCTCCCTTACACTCACTTCCCCTCTGGCAACCACCAATATGTTCTCTGTATTTAAGTGTCCGGTTGTTTGGTTTTTGTTTGTCTTTTTGTTGTTGTCGTTTTGCTTTGTTTTGTTTCTTAAATTCCACGTGTAGGTGAAATCATATGGTATTTGTCTTTCTCTGATTGACTTATTTCACTTAGCATTATACACTGTAAGTCCCTTACAGATTAAAGACCTATATGTGAGACCTGAAACCATAAAACTTCTAGAAGAAAACAGAAGTGATTATTTCTTTGAGATCTGCTATAGAAACATTTTTCTAGATACGTCTCCTCAGGCAAGGGAAACAAAAACAAAATTAAACTATTGAAACTATGCCAAAATAAAAAGCTTTTGCATAGCAAAGGAAACCATCAAAAAAAAAAAAAAAGGGCAACCTACTGAATGGAAGAAGATATTTGGAAATGACTTCTGGTAAAAAGTTAATATCCAAAATACATAAAGAACTTCTACAACTCAATACCAAACAGACTATATTTTTTATTAAGAAAAGATGCAGTTAGAAATATGGAAACAGAAAGGTTGTGTTTGAAAGCGTTCCTCAGGATATCCAAGAAAGATAACAATGTCAAGTCTTAAGTAGGACAGGGTACAAGGAAGCCCAGTTTTGGGAAGTCACGCAAGATATTCAGTGACTGGGGGGCACATTACCCTGTTCCTTCCTCAAGAGACTCTAAACTCATCCCTGGATGCTTCTGAGTGAACCCATCTGGTGAGCTTCTGCATCTCTCTACTCCGGCCTCATCCTTACCAATTCTTTCTTCAATTTATCCCGACCTCCCCCCCCGCCATCTGTGGTAAGCGGAATCATGGTTCCCAAATTCTCATTCCCTCCTGGTATCCAAACCTGCCATATGATTTTTCATTTCTTCCCACCAGAGGCAAAGTGTGTACTTTTTCACTCCCTGACTTTGGGCCTGGCTGTGTAACTTTGACCAATGAGGTTTTGGCAGAGATGATACCAAAACAGTGGCTTCCAATATACTTACTGCGATTGGACCTCCTCTCTTGTGCTTTGCTATTGCCGTGAGAAGAACATGTCCCAGGTGTCCTTTAGGTTCTCAGAGGATGAGAGATGTATGGAGTAGACCTGAAGTAAACTGGTGCCATGCAGCCAAGCCAACTAGAGCTTATTCCAGAACAGGAGAACTGCTTCAGCTGCATAAGCAGGAAAGAAATGTTTTAAATAAACGCTTTAATAAATGTTTTTAATAAATGTTTCTGGATATTTCTTAAAGTTCCTATACTTCAGGGCTATTATGCAGCCACCCTAATACCTTTAGGGCTGGGCACTGGACAACCAGGGACAGCTCCATTATCCAGAGCTCATCAAAATTATTCATATTACACAATGCACAGGAAGCCTGAGAAACTTAGCTAACCACTTTCAACTTGCCATACAAATTGTCCCCTAAATCTCCAACTTGCTGTTACTGTGTCTCTGGGTGCATATCCCCATGGCCTGCCTGGTGGTTCTTCTCTCATTTCAATCTGTGAGAAGTAAAGGGTTGTGACTTTTCATTTATCTGCATGTCAGTGTGCTGGGTCCTACCATCAAAACAGCCTTCCAATTTTATAAAATAGTTGTTGTTATCAATACTACGCTTGATATGGTAATTAGTATTTAAACACGTGAAGAGAAAGAAACTATTTTGTTTGACTTAGCCACTAGTTTACCTATTGGCCAAAATTTTTACTTCAAATAGTCTCATATTTTATGGGTTAGTCTATCAACTGGTCACTTTGGGGCCAAGTGCTAGCCTCTAAAGCATTCTGTTCTAGACAGAGAAGTAAAACTGTGAGGTAGAAAACATGCCCATCTGTGCTGAAGGGATAGCCTAGGACCACTTTTCTCAGCAAAATTGGTTTGTATAATGAAACTCCTCTATCTTTTCTTCTCCTCAAACCTCAAACACCTTTCTTATTATAGGTGATGTGAATTCCGAGACATTGATATAAGGTTCTAGTAAATCAAATATCATGAAGTATGAAATAATAATAGAACATTTTACTCTTATTGAGAGCGGTATTAGGAAGAAAACTTAATTTCCTTCAATCAATAGCATAAAACAATCACTTCCTTTCCATTCCTCTAAGTCCTGTTCATTCTAGGGTAGAAGTCTATAAAGTTGGAAAACCCACCTTACTTCAACTATTCTGTTATTAGTTCTAGCACTGCTGACCACTCGCTTTGGGCTTCTGTTTCCAAGTATGAGAACTATTATGAATAGACATAAAAAGTTTTCGTAAAAGCAACAGACACATAATTGATGCATATAATTCTGGGTTAATAGGCTACTCATAAAATTCAGATAAATACTGTCAAGATCTCCACTAACTAATTTCTAACAAGAAATCTGCACCCAATTGAAAAGCCCATCTTGTGACAGATGTCATGAAGCTCTCTAAAGTGCTCATCATTTATCCAGGAATGTCTGACACTAATTTGGTGGGTTAATTTCTTCATCCACATGATTCACATGATTCTGCACGACCTGGAATCTAGTCTCTAGAGAAAGTCTGAAATAAAAAATACATTTAGGAAGAGGCTGGATGGAATAACTCTGCAGAAGCTTTGATTTCACCTATCACTGTTTGATGACCCAGAATTCCATAATTTGTGTCTGTGAAGGCATTAGTCTTACATTTTACTAGGTACTCCTGCCTTCTGCGTGTTCCATACTCACAAAAGGAAAGAATAATTACATACTTCAGGGGAATGGTTTGGCAGGAAGGTGCATGAGATTTGATCTCAGATATCCTATGGTTTGGATTATGGTTGTGCTATTTAGTTTTAATACTTAAGAGAATTCACTTAATTTCTGTGAATTTAGTGGTATCCTCTTTAAAATAGGATAATAATCCCTCAACAGAATTGTTGAAGCTAGTGAGGTTCACGATACACGTCAAACATGTGGTGGATATCTGGGCACATAGCAGGTGCTCAAATATTTGTTCTATCAGAAAGGGTGATAAATAAGAAAAAATTCAATGAGAATGAAAGGACAAGAAGAAAATAGCAAAAGATAACATCAGAAAGAAGATTAGTTTTATTTCCATAAACAATTTTATAACAAGAAGCAAAATATCATCTCTGAGAACTCAACAAGGATGAAAAATCCATCTGTAGTCTACTAATGCACTAATTCACTTGATTATTCAACTATTTTTAATACCAACCATGACCTTGGCAGTGTGGAAGTGATTGTGGCAGGGGCAAAGATAGATGAGACATGCACAGGGCCATTAGGAACTTCCTATTCCAATAAGAGAGAAGAGATATTGTTATAAATAACTATTAGTCAACACATCCCAAAGAACCTGCCATGAGAAATCTAAACTTATGAAACCCAGAGTTCTACAGTCAAATTAGTTTAGAAAAAATACACAGCCTATTTCTCATCCACCCCTGAAAATTCACATATCAAAAGTCCTCTGAGTACTCTGAGGATCCTGTGAAACCAGTATCCATATTAGGTGCAGGAAATAAATGTTTCTTGCTTCTTCCCCTAGAAACAACTTGTGAGAATACTGCTGTGTGGATCAAATTTTGTAAAATATTTATTAAAAAAAAAAGATTTATTGGGTGCCTGAGTGGCTCAGAGGTTAAGCCTCTGCCTTCAGCTCAGGTCATGATCTCAGGTCCTGGGATCGAGCCCCACATTGGGCCTGCTTCCCCCTCTCTGCCTGCCTCTCTGCCTACTTATGATCTCTCTCTCTGTCAAATAAATAAATAAAATGTTTTTTAAAAAAAAGAAGATTTATTTATTCATTTGAGGGAGAGTACGCATACACAAGTACAAGTGGGGGGAGGGGCAGAGGGAGAGGGAGAGCGTCCTTAAGCAGACTCCCTGCTGAGCCCAGAGCTGAGGCAGGGCTTGATCCCAGGCCCTGAGGTCATGGCCTGAGCCCAAATCAAGAGCCAGCTGCTCAGCTGACTAAGACACCCAGTGCCTCTAAAATATTTCTGTAAATGAAGGGATAATGTGATAAGCAGTTCAGGAAAGAGGTCAATAATGTGCACTGTCATTTTCACAGGATGCAGATGGGGAAAAGTACTTCTCTGTGTGAGAAGAACTACAGGATTATGGAAAGCACCACATTAGAGTGAGAGCTGAGGTGTGGCTAAGAACAGCAGAAGTAGAAATTGACTTCTTGGTTTCTGCTTAGGTTTTGATCTCAGGATCCCTGGAAGGAGCCTTGAGTTGGGCTCTACACTCAGCACTGAATATGCTTGGGATTCTCTCTCTCTCCCCTCCCTGCCCTTTCTGCTGGTGCTCTCTCCTCCTCTCTAAAATAAATAGATAAACCTTAAAAAAAAAAAAAAAAGAAATTTGCTGGAGAAATGTCTGAATTCAAGGGAGATATGTTCAAGGGAGGGATGAGGTTTAGAAGGTATATAAGGTCCCAAATATTGATCTATTATATATGAGAAAATAATTTTTATTTATTTTGTGGGGCTCTCTAGTAGCAGCAGAGAGACAGATTTTTGAATAAAAAGGACACTCTAAGGAATAGAACGGAGTGTAAACAGTGTGTGAACAGAGTAGGTAGTAGGTTTCTTGACCCTGAAAGTATTTCAGAGGAGGCTACACAATGGGATAAACACACACACTGATTCCTGTGCCAAATAATTGATGGGATGAATAGGCCCCTGAGGATAGTCAACTTGAAGTCACTCTTTAATTCTATGAGTCAGAAATCTGTTGCTGTCAGCTCTAAAGAGCCACTGAAGATTTTGAGCAGAGAGACTCATGACCTGGACTGTGTTTGGGAAGATTCATTTTGCAGTGTCATGTAGGGCATATTAGAAAAAGCCAGTAAAGTAGCAGAGGCCTCTACAAAGAATCATCCCCTTTTCCACCAGCAGAGATGACATTCAAATTCCTCCTCCTGCCTTCTCTACTGGGAAGTAGGATGGACTTGAGTTCATCTGCCTAGTCTTCCATGGAATTCCATCTGAAATTCACCATGGAGTTCAGGAATAAAGAGGTGGGTGTTAATTTAGGCTTTGTAACAAATACTACTTTTTACTCTCACTCTCACAAAATACTGACATAGTAAAAATTATTGATAAAGTCTGTCAAGACACTTAAAGGACATTCTTCATTTTGTGTAATATTTTGTAATAAAACCACTTATGCAAATATAGAACATTCTGGGAAAGTGAAAATGTTAGTTGCATGAAGTATACCTCAATTTCTGTGAGATTTCATTTCCCTTTTTGAAAAAAAATCTTGATAATTATATATTCCTTCATAATAATAGTTATTGCATGCCTACTAAGAATTAGGCACTATGCCTGATACTGAGTATTTATTGTTACATTCAAGCATTAAGGTAATAGCAATGCTAAAGCTTTAAAGTTTGCATGAAGCTAAGCTAATATTTGGATGGTATTACAGTAATGCACCCCTGACAATTGCAAAACAACTGCAGAATAGGACTCAGAACACCATATTATTAACAGTTGCATAAAAGAATAGAGAACCAATTCTGGGCTCTTTAGTAACAATAGGACTAGGACAGTGCTCAGGTTCAAAGCCTAAGTGGTGGGGTGGGGAGGTGGCTTCTTTTCCCTCCTCTAGTGCTTCCCTAAGCTTATATAGACATGCCTAGAAAGAAGTAGTATTGCCTTTTAAATTTACCCTGAACCAATATACATTAACAGCCACAAGGACATTTTGTTTACCCTATGGAGTGCTAGGGCAGTAAACCCAAGTTTCTTTATATGGTCAATACTTCCAGAAATTTCCAGAAAAACTCTCCCAGCTCCAGCTGCTCAAGGAATGGATTCTCTGAGCTCTTAGTTGGGGGAGGAGGGTTTTCCCAATTCCCTTCAAGCCATATTAAATACAGGGGCAATCATACATATAACCTCATGGCTATTAACTTTCAAATATAGAGAATAAAAGTAATTATTTGTGATATTCCCTACCTGATAACCCCGACTCAACACTAACTATGTGCCAGGAATTGCAGTTGGGTGTAGAACCTACAGAAATCAGGAAAACCATAGTTTCATGTCTCCGAGGAATAGTCAGACAAGAGAAATCGCTATGTAATTAAGGTTTAGGGGATCTGTGGGGTCATCTAGTCAAACATTTAATTTTATAGATCAAAAGACTTAAGAGGAAGGAAGGCCACTTACTTATCAAAATCACAGGTGACATTAGTGATACAACTTCAATTAAAAGCCTATTCAACCAGCACCTGGGCCAATGTTCTTTGAACTTTAAGTCCCAGGGCACAAACTAATTTATCTCTTTTATCCTTAGCCTTTCTTTTCATTTGTTTGAAAGTCACTAGCCTTTCTGCTCCACACTGATCTGATTCTCCTCTACTCTCATGATTTTACTGCTAGGTCCCTGATCAGTTCCCTGAGGCTCCTTTTCTCCTTCCCCTCTGAGGTCTGAGTTTCTCGAGGATCCCTGTTTCGCTACCACCTCTAGCTGATTATGTTCACTTGTGCCAAGCTAGTGTTCACTTGTTCTGGAGCTGACTGCAGATAATGCTGCCTCACCTTTTTGCACAAGTGAGAAGAATGTACATTAAATAATAATCAGCTACCACACATTTGTCTCACTTAGCTATGCGGTCTGGCACTTCCCAGTCCTCTGTGGTTACAAACAAATAATTTCCACATCTATTACTGCTTCCTTGGATACTGGCCCAGTATTAAAAAAAGACATTCCACTGTACACATTTCCATTTCTGGTTGAGCTCTCTGTCCTGGAATTAATGTAAATTTCTTTTCGTCCCTGAGAATGTCTGCATGTATACTCATTACCCTTCCCATGATAATCTGTTCTTTCTTTCAGTTTAGAAGAGCCAATGGTTCAGTATTATTCAATAGTCAAGAATCTAATAGAGATGGGTCAGTCAGTTAAGTGACTCTTGGTTTTGGCTCAGGTCATGATCTCATGGGTAGTGAGGTCAAGCCCAGGGTCAGGCTCCATGCTTAGTGGGGAATCTGCTTGAGATCCTCTCCCTCTGTCCCTTCCCCAACTTGCTCAAATCAATCAATCAATCAATCAATTTTTTTAAAGGTGGGGAGAAGAATATAATAGAGACTGTATCAGGATTTAAATTACTTTTTTCAGGATATTTCAATATTATATTGTTTTTCTCTTTACACTCACTTTCATTAAGTCTCATTTATCAGACTGCAAATACAAAACAATTAGTTTCTTTCTTTTGGACATCATTCAACATAGCACTATTACCAGGAACTCGAATATTTAGAATGGACACAGAAATAAAAGACATATTCCCTGGATTGAGTCAAGGTGGAAAAGTCAGGCAGGTAAATCAATGATAACTCTACAGTGTGATATGTAGTGTGATGCGTTATAGTGAAAAGGGAGGGATAAACAGATCCTTCAATCCTTTTTGGGGTGGAGAACCAAAGCTTTCAGAAAATAGTAGTTACTTAAACCAAGTGTTGAGTATTGAAAAGAGCAATTGACAGAAAGGGAGTGTTGTACCATTTTGCAGCTGGGAAAGCCGAAGAGTAAATAAAACATTGTTATTCTCAAAAGCACAGGGTCAAGATTCTAAAAGAGTTTACAGAGAAAATACAACCCACTGGGAGAAAGCTGGATATATTCTATAGAATTTTTAAGCATCCAAATTCCACCTGGGATTTCAGCATGCCAATTCTCCTTTTTTCTCCTTTAGGATTATTGGAAAGGTAAAATTTTGCAATATTTTAAGCATTTTATTTCACACAAAAAACTTAGAAGAGGTTAGAAAAGTTAATACAATATTTTTAACAGGTTTTTTCTATAGGTAAGAGGGAATCACTGAAGATATTTGAGAAAGGCACTTGTATTGAGGAAACATGCATTTACTGAAGCTAATTCTGTCAGGGACATTAGGGCACAATTTTTTTTTTTATCAATTTTAACAATTTTTTTAACAATTTTGAGAAAATAATAATAATTTGTAGGCATGAAAAACCAAGACTAACATTATTTCAACAAGATTAAAAGTTAAAAGCTTAAATCAGAGAGACAATTTAAATAATAGACCAAGATGGCCAATTAAATAAAAGATCATTCTGAGTTATTAAATATGAGTGAATTCAGAAAACATTGGTGTTCTTTCTTAGTGCTCAATACCTTTTTTGTTTGTGAATTGGAACTTCTAAGGATGGTACAAACTTGAACACAAACTTCAAAATACACCCAACCCAGTGGCTTCACCCACCAAATTAAAAAAAAAAAAAATTCTAAACTGAGAAGAGGTGTCCTAAAACTGTGCTAAGAATTAGATTAGGGAAAGATGATTTTTCACACACAACATATTTGAAGCATTTCCTAAATTAAATAAAATGTTAATGGCATATTATTGAAAGAAGATGCCAAGAAATGGCATCGGCATAAACATAGGATTACCAGGAAATTTACTAAAGGAAAGGTTCCATTTTGGTGCACTCCTCTTTAAAAATCAAAGGATTAAGAACTGAACACACAGGCAGTAAAGTATAAGGGCAGATCCTACTACTTTAACATGTCTGTGTGGCAAAAGCTTAACAACATTAGAGAGTAACAGCATTGGAAGAACTGAGGTTTCCTGGGGTGAGTGAAAGAATTAGAGACAATGCAATGTACCTGAACATAGTCACTGGACAGGTGGGTTGCATAGTGGAAATCTCTCGGCACTGCCAAAATGTGTATCTGGCATAGAGCAGAGCTCAAATCCAAAGTTGGATATAGATATTTGGCCTTGGGCAGTTTTTAAATCAAAGGCAGAGAAGAAACTACAGTGGAAAGTGTTAATTATGGCATTACCAAGAACTTGGCTCTCTCCTAACCTCCCTTAGGATACTAGATCACTGAATTGTTTATTTAAATTTCTGAATTGCTCATTTAAATAGCCCATCTATTTGAGGTGTGAGAAGAGTGTTTTTTTTTACAGCAACCAAATGGAAAGGGAGGACATCCCAGGAGAATTTAGCCACTTTATTTGCTCAGAAAAGTTCACCCAATTGGGTATGGGAACACGAGTTACCCATTCATAACCCAGGAAGTGAAAGTGAGGTCATGGTCACTGTGCAGTAGAAAATCAAGACAATGCTATCAGAAGGTAGAAAGCATACCAGAGAGAGGACAGTAAGTCTCCACTACATTCCACGCCTTGGTAACATAAAGATTACATGCCCATACTTCCCTGAGACACATTTAAAAATAACACATCTGGGATGCCTGGGTGGTTCAGTCACCCAGACTTTTTCCTTTCTCCCTCTCCCTCTGCCCCTCCCACCCTCATGCTCTCTCTCTCTTGCTCTGCTCTCTCAAATAAAGTCTCAAAAAAAAAAAAAAACCACCCACATTTAACATGACATAATTACTTCACATATCAGTAAAAGTCCACTCACCTTATCTTTTCAAAGAGACAATATCAAGTTCTGTGTGTCAAGTCCAAGAACTTTAAGTGGTGTGCATTGTTCATCTTCCTTTGTGTAGACCAGATGGGAAATAAAAGCAATCATGATTGAAAAAGAAAAAAAAAATTAGAAAAAGGGTGAAGAGTTTAAGAGTTGAACAATCTATAACATATACCCTATCCTTAGAGAGCTGTAACAAGGATTCCCTATTCGGGTGGTGAAGCGGAGCCCGCTGTGAGAATCTTAGCAGGCCCTCTGTGAGGATGTCTAATGTCTGTTATTCTCTACGCTCACATCCGAGATGGGCCAATGGGGAGAATTACCCTTAAATAGATTGAAATATTTCTATCACAACACTTTTTGTTGGTGTCAGTTTGGCACCTTGGGGACTGAGAAATCAATAACTTCTTTGAGCCATGTGGATTTCTCTCAAAAGGCAATTACCTCGAATGCCAGAGATTTTGTAGTGATGATTAAGATGGCCATCTGGATTCTATTACCCTGGAAATCTCTCATTCCCATTGCCATCAATGAGCCCATTTCTGTAATTGCATCTCCTGACATCAGCCCTGGCTTACTGAGGACCACCACCACTGAGCTGCTCAGTGACGTGGATGCCCTAGCAGGGCAATCTTGCCACTTTAGCTCATGGTGGATCTCCTGTGTCCTCTCACATTGGTGGGGTGTCTGGTCGCATGTGGTCTTGTCACTCTGGCACATCACTTCTCTGAGTCTCCTCCTCCATCTTTGATCATGTTGGTCCTCAAATTACCACTTCCCTGAAGGTGAATTTACAACAACTGCACTAGCATTTCAGTCACCAACTCTCAGGGTTCTTTTTTTTTTTTTTTTAACTCTCAGGGTTCTTATCTGGATGTTAAATTGATATCATAATTACAATGTTCCCTGTTAACAGTCTCTCACTTAGCCAACATCATGTTCTACCTCTCCTGATCCACCCCTCTCTGGACCCCAGTTCCATACATGCTCTCTTGGGTCTCATTAATACTTCTTTTTTTTTTTTTAAGATTTTATATATTTATTTGAGAGAGAGTGAGTGAGAGAGAGAGCATGAGAGGGGAGGTCAGAAGGAGAAACAGACTCCCCATGGAGCTGGGAGGCCAATGTGGGACTTGATCCCGGGACTCCAGGATCATGACCTGAGCTGAAGGTAGTTGCTTAACCAACTGAACCACCCAGGCGCCCTCATCACTACTTCTTAACTAGTTCCTGCAGCTCATTCAGGAGATAGTTTCCTCTTTTCCTTTAGCAGGATAGAACTTCTCCAACTGGGTAGGCTGTTACCTAATTTAAGTTATCAGTATGGAGGCTGGGAAGGGAGGTGGGGTTTTATGCTAAAGGATGCACATGTTCTTTCTCTTCAGGCAAGAGTGAGGGGTCTAGTCTTGGTCAGGGATAAATGAGACACTGCAGAAGTGTCCTGGGGTTCAGGTGAACCCCATGGCTTTTGAGTGTATCAACCCAGATGTTTTCCCACCCACTTAAGTCTCAGGGTTCCACTCCCAACCAGCTGTAGTCCTGGTCATGGCATATCAGACTTGCCAGAGTGCATAATTCAGTCTTCTCTAGTGCCTTCTCACCCTTATAATTCAGCTCAAGATCTCAGTTTTTTTCTGTCCCATGATTTCATATTATGGATTTCTTTATGTTCTACTTAGAAGTTTTTTGACTTTCACATCTAGCCTTAAATCTGCGATTAATCCCCCTCAGACTTTCATTGTCTTTCTCCACTGCATCTACTGCACATCACAACAGACTACCTCCTCTGAACCCTCCAAACACTTGGGAAATTACGACAAATTTTAGTAGCCATGGGCTACTTGTAATGGACTCATAGCTAGTGATAGGTTTTTCCTTGTCAACCGGATAGCTGTAGAAACCAATTTTAGGGCATTTTCTCAGACCACTTCTCACACTAATTGCTAGCACCCAGATTTCCTTTTATGTAGTTTAGTCCATAACAAAACACCAAAAAGTTGCATGGGTGCCTGGCTTCAGCCATTAGTTTAGCAGATATTATCCAGCTTCTACTATATTAGATATAGTAGAGCATAGATGCCAGCAATACATAGATTTATAAATCCATTCTCTTGCTATTGTGGGTCTCCCAGATTAATATAGAAAGATCCTATAAAAAGGTAATCACAGCACAATGTGACAAGGAGGAGCCATATAATTTTACCTAAAGGAAGTTAGACTTGCTAAAAGCATGTGTATGATGTTAGTCATTGTTGAGCTGCAAAATAAAAAACAGAGAGGTTCTAGGCATACCCGGTATGTAAGATGCTGCAGAGCCAGGAAACAACCTGCACAAAACAAAGTTACATGAAACAGCTTGGTTTTAATTTATTAAACAACTAATTATTAATTAATTACTACAATTAATTAACAATTAATTAATTCAGCAACTCTTATGTGAGAACACTTACTGGCTATGTGAAGAGAAGTGTATTAGTTAGAATTCATTCTTTCTGTTTTATTTTTTTAATTGAGATAAAATTCACATTACATTAAAGTAACCATTTAAAATGATTCACTTTAAAGTGAACTAAAGTTAATTTTAAAGTTTTTAATTAAAGTTAAATTCAAAGTGAAAAGATCTGTGGAATTTAGTACATTCACCATGTTACTCAACCACCACCTCTGTCTAGTTCCAAAGCATTTCTTTCACTCCAAACTAAAGCTCCATATCCATGAAACAGTTATCCCTGACAACCACCAATCTGCTTTCATGCTTTTCGTTTCTGTAGATTTCCCTATTCCAGGCATTTCAAATGAATGGAATTCTATAATATATGACCATTTGCATCTAGCTTCTTATACTTAAAGTAATGTTTTAGAGATTAATCAACATGGTAGCATGTAGCAGCACTTCATTCCTTTTACAGTTGGATAATATTTCATTGTATATAGTATCATATTTGACTTATCTATTTATATTGATGGACATCAGTGCATACATTGTGTCCCTGTTTTCAATTCTTTGGGGGAATATACCTGGAAGTAGAATTGCTGGGTCATGTGATAATTCTGTTTTACTTTTTGAGGAACGGCCAAATTCCACACGGCTGAAGAAAGTACTGAGGTAAGCCCAGGGCTTAAATGGTATTTCTACCATTTTAGCCATCAGGCCTCTTGTATTTCAGAGGTCAAGAAACTATTGTCTGAAGTTGCATACAAGTTATATTTTCTTGGTACGTAGCCATTCCCATTCATTTACGTATCCTCTATAAGGACTTAGGGATTTTATGGCACGACTGAAGAGATATGGAGACAGTGTGACCAGGAAAACAAGAAATATCTGGACTGTTTCAGAAAAAGTTTGCTGAACACTTACTTTATTGGCCTGTCATCTTTTGCTTGGGCTTTCTGCTCATAGTCCCAGATGGCTATTTGAGCTCTAGTCCTGAATCCAGCCATCAGGAAGGAGAAAATGGAAGAAAGGGCTTGCCAGTCTCTTGAAAACCACTTCCCTGAGGAATCTTACTTACATTTCATTATATAAATTAGTCCCTAGTCCATGACTAATGACGAAGGAGACCAGGAAATGAAGTCTTTATGTCAGGTGGCTAGGGAAACTACCTAAAATTTCAGTTCACTTGACAAGGAGGAAAAAAAGAGGAAAGAAGTGTTCCTAAATGACTAGTCAACTCTGGCACAGGGCCAGCATCCACTAGAGTACCTAGCATATACTCTAGATGTATCTGCAGCTCCCCCGAGAATTATAGAGTCCAGATAAACCGCTAAGAAGGGAGAGAGTCTAAGAATCTTCTTACGGAATCTAAGAATCAATTACAGTCCTTGTTACCCATCCCAATCATCATACAACAATTAGAAATAGGTAGATTAGTAATAAATCTCTATCTTCCTTGATAAACTGAGTGATTTCTAAGTTCACTAGGTCTCATTTTCTGGTTAATTTAAAAGTCTGATTAAAGTTTTACCTCTCATAATTGAGATCAATGTAGCATAATCTCTAGCTTTAATTGGATTTTCAAGATTTTGCAATTGGAAAGGGATTGAAATTCAGAGAAGTTGTAATGGCACAATTTGCAGGATTGGGACAACCAATCGGTATTATTTTTCTGAAAGGCAAAGACATTAAATATTTTCTCTACATCAGCTTAGGGAGAAATAGCTGTAGAAGAAATAAGGATGAGTAAAATGAGTACAATGCAGTATTAACTCAAACTTTTTTTTTTAAGATTTTATTTATTTATTTGACAGAGAGAGAGAGAGAGAGATATCACAAGTAGGCAGAGAAGCAGGCAGAAAGAGAAGGGGACGCGAAGCAGGCTCCCCGCTGAGCAGAGAGCAAGATGCAGGGCTCAATTCCAGGACCCTGAGATCATGACCTGAGCCAAAGGCAGAGGCTGAGTCACCCAGGCGCCCCTCATACACGTTTTAATGTAAGCACAGACTCAGGAGTGTCAGGGTAGAATGTACTTAAACTTGCATATGTCAGTAAATAAACCGAACAGTGCATTCACAAGATTTCTTCTGTTTAAAAATATTTTTAATTTGTCTAGAAATAGAAACATCAGTAAGAGGTGGTTGTTCTGTGAATTTTCAGAAGTCCAGATATTAATTAAAAGAGTAAATCAAAAAGTATGCAAGGTTAAAAGTCCATAATATGTACATAGTCCATCACTATGCTAGAAAGAAAAGAGTGTCACATTGAACACAAATGTAGTGTTCTGAGGCTTATTGATTTATTCATATCAGGGTCATTTTATTTCTAAATTGTGTTCATTTTTGAATAGAACAAATGGGAGCTTTTATGAGAAATGCAAAACTCCAATGTTCTATTTCCCTTGCTTTTTAGTTTTTAGTTTGCATAATGTAAATACTCTTCTTGGTATATAGTTCTATAAATTTTGGAAAAGCTTAGAATTATACAATTACCATTACACAATCAAGATACAGCACTGTTCTGCCACCCACCCCAAATTATCTTCTTTTGCTCCTTGACAGTCAATCTCTCACCATAGTATGTAGCCTTTAAAATTGTCTTATTTCAGGGTGGCTCAGTGGGTTAGGCCGCTGCCTTCGGCTCGGGTCGTGATCTCGGGGTCCTGGGATCAAGTCCCGCGTCGGGCTCTCTGCTCGGCGGGGAGCCTGCTTCCTCCTCTCTCTCTCTGCCTGCCTCTCTGCCTACTTGTGATCTGTCTCTGTCAAATAAATAAATAAAATCTTTAAAAAAATTGTCTTATTTCATTTAGTACAGTGCAATTAAGGTCTACCCAAGTTGATGTGTGTATCAAGAGTAGCTTCCTTCTACTGCTGAGTAGTGTTTCTTCATAATGACATATTATCATTTATCTATTACCAATTGAAGGACATTTGGGTTGGATTTAATTTTTACCAATTATGTATAAAGCTGCTATAAACATTCACATATAAGTTTCTGTGTCAACATTAGTTTTCATGTATTTTAGATCAATAGCTAGAATTCATTGCTGGATCATATGGTAAATGCATTTTTAATTTTATAGGAAGCTGTAAACAGCCACAGTGGCTGAACTGTTTTGCCTTCTCACTAACAATGTATGAAAGTTCCAATTGCTCCACTAATTCCCCAGTTTTTGGTACTGTCAGGTTTTTTTCCCCCCTTCCTTTTTTTCCCCTTTCCCTCTCTCTCTCTCTCTGTCTCTCTTTGCCATTCTAATAGGTATGCAGTATCTTATTATGACTTTAATTTGCATTTTCCTAATAACCAACAATACTGAGTACCTTTTATGGTACTTAATTGCTATCCCTATATTCTTTTGGGTAAAATGCCTATATCTTTTCCCTATATTTACAAAATGGGCTTTATTTCTAAGAATAGTTTTTGTTGTGCAGAAAAATTAAAAAGGTAGTATTGAGAGCTCCCTAATGCCCCTCACCTAGTTTGCCCTATTATTAACATCTCACATTGGTATAGTATACTTGTTACATTTAGTGAACCAATATTTATGTATTATTATTAACTAAGGTTCATGATTCAAGATTCCTTTATATTTGTCATTATATACATTATATATATAGACATATATATAATATATATATTGTCATTATATATATTATATATGGTGTCATTTTTCTGTTACAGTATCCTATCCAGGATAACACATTACATTTAGGTGTCATGTCTCCTTAGGTCCAACTCACAAAACACAGAGTTCATGGTCAGTTCTCCCACTGAGGTGATAGGCTTAGTGGAGGAAAGAAGACTTCTCATATGCAAAGGAAAATGTGTATGGATAGGCACAGCCTGTTGCAGGCATTCCATTGTTAAACTAGTGGAATAAATCCCTTTTAGTCACTTCTGAGCTTGACAATTACTGAAAAAAACAGGTCAATGAACAAGAGAAACACATGATTCATCTTGGATAAGACTAGGAGATATCCCTAAACCTAAATTACAACATAATGAGATCAAAAGGCAAGAGAAAGTGGAACCCAACACAGCAACTGAAAAAGATGAAAACAAAACAAAGCTCCTCCAAAGGAAAGAGCAGTAAGTACCCCAGTTCAAACTACACGCACCTGCAAAACTTCAGAAGTATCAGGTTCTACACGTGGTATAGTGAAGAGTAACAGCTGAGTGTTTTATAAGAATAGTTCAAATTCTAGTCCCGCACTTCATATGGTAAGACTATGTTTTACGACTGCATAGATACTTAAGTTCTAGAGAAGACAGGACATGTGGGACTTGAGAAGAGGGAAAGCCAGTCACAATGGCAGGACGGAATAAAGTTGTAGACTGAAAAGTGGAGGATTTATTTCTACCTTGGGTGATGGCAGATTAGCTTGAGTGATTGAATCTTCATGCTCATAGTACATAGGAAACAATGGAGAAAATAGAGTTTGATTGAAGGAATTCAGAAGCTCCTCCAGCACTGAGAACTTGTAGGGCCCAGGATCCCCCTAAAAAGGGCTGCCCAGGCAAGTGAGTGTGCTACTTCATGCTGCTCTTCCTCTTGAATATTAGCTGATACACAAATGTGACCGAGAGACTGCGAGGCTGACCAGAGATTTTATAGACTCGTGGGCTAAAGGGACAAAATTTACAGCTCAGGATTCAACAGGAAGTATTTTTTGTAGACCTCCTAGACTTTTAGTTAGAAACCTTTGAAGAATGATAAAGAAGGTATAGGGCATGATATTTGTTATGCTCCACAAATAAGTGAAACCATATGATAATTGACTCTCTCTGCTTGACTTATTTCATTCAGCATAATCTCTTCCAGTCCCGTCCATTTGCTACAAAAGTTGGGTATTCATCCTTTCTGATGGAGGCATAATACTCCATAGTGTATATGGACCACATCTTCCTTATCCATTCGTCCGTTGAAGGGCATCTTGGTTCTTTCCATAGTTTGGCGACCGTGGCCATTGCTGCTATAAACATTGGGGTACAGATGGCCCTTCTTTTCACAACATCTGTATCTTTGGGGTAAATACCCAGGAGTGCAATGGCAGGGTCATAGGGAAGCTCTATTTTTAATTTCTTGAGGAATCTCCACACTGTTCTCCAAAGAGGCTGCACCAACTTGCATTCCCACCAACAGTGTAAGAGGGTTCCCCTTTCTCCACATCCTCTCCCACACATGTTGTTTCCTGTTTTGTTAATTTTGGCCATTCTAACTGGTGTAAGGTGGTATCTCAATGTGGTTTTAATTTGAATCTCCCTGAGGGCTAATGATGATGAACATTTTTTCATGTGTCTGATAGCCATTTGTATGTCTTGGTTGGAGAAGTGTCTGTTCATATCTTCTGCCCATTTTTTGATAGGGAGTTGGGGTAAATTGGAAGGGGAGGTGAATCATGAGAGACTACGGACTCTGAAAAACAATCTGAGGGGTTTGAAGTGGCGGGGGTGTGGGAGGTTGGGGTACCAGGTGGTGGGTATTATAGAGGGCACGGATTGCATGGAGCACTGGGTGTGGTGAAAAAATGATGAATACTGTTTTTCTGAAAATAAATTAATTTATAAAAAAATCAAAAACGTTGAAAAACACAAATACATGGGGGACTAGAAGAAAATGTTACTATATACTTTAATATATTGAGGGATAAATGTATATTTCATTGATGAAAAAGAATAAGATGTTCTTTAAAAAGAGAACATTTATATAAAAGGAGAAGCCTTTGAAAAGAAGAAAAAATGGAACCAACATAAACAAGTAAAATAGAAAGGTGGGAAGGAAAAGTTGATGAAATGTCTTAGGAAGCAGCCCAAAAGGATGAAGACATGGATAGTAAGTGAAGAAAAAAAAAATTTTAATTAGGCAAATCAAAGGAGGTGTAACACAACATCAATCAGCACTCTGGAAAAAGCAGAGAAAACAAAGTAGAAGAAATGATGAACAAGATTGCAGAAAATTTCCTGGAATTGAAGAACTATAGTTCTAAGCTGAAGGGATCTGCAGAGTGTTTCTCCCAAAGAGTGGAAAAAGCCCTACCAGCAATAAGCCCTTCTCAGTAATTGTATAGAATATCAAGGTAAAGATTCCAGAAGCTTTCAGAGGCCAAAGACAAGTCGCACACAAAGAAGAGAAAATGGGCCTATCAGTGGGCTTTGTAGAAGTGAAATGAAAATATAATGAAATCAGTATCCAATATTTATATTAAATTGTGGGAAAGTAACATTTTATAGTATTGAGACTTTGTATCCAAATATGTATGTCCCACAATTATCTAGATTTTATGTCTCATAATTATCTCCTCAAAAGTTTGAGGAGAAATGATTTTTAAACTAGAATTTTATGCCCAAATCACTTCTCAAGGGAGAGAATAGAATAAAGTTGTTCAGATTCACAAAAACTTCTAAACTATTAACCTTCCTTGAACCTAGGTAGTTTAGGATGGCTTCTAAAACCTCAGGGACAAATTAATAGGGAGATCATAGGGCCCATGACACTGACCTTCAACCAGGAGGTAAGGAGGGATGATTTTCAGGAGGATTGTAAGGGAAGGCTTGGAGGACCAGGCCAAGTTAGCTCCAGAGGGTGGAGAATGATTGGGAGGGTGTCTCAGGATGGCATTTTTTTGACTAAAGAAATGTATTACTAGAATTGATAGAAAGAAATGGGGGAGGAGAGGAATAAAGCAACAAAAATAAATTAAGACTATTGTCAAGAAGAGACTCTCACACCCCAATTATATACCTGGCCCAGATAGTTTTATATATCAGTTTTTATAAAACTTCAAGAGCATACATTCCTTTCAAATACAAAGGTTCAGAATAGAAAGGAAAGGGAATTTATCTAAATTATTGTGTAAGGGTAGACAATCGTGATAATTGCATAAGGAAAACCCAAGAAAAGTATAAGCAAGTATAATGCATGAATACAAAGATACCAAATCCCTAAATACATTATTTACAAACTCAATTTGCACGGTACTTTATTAAAAATAGGTGAAATAAATTGGGCTTGTTGCAGAATCTACCAATGCAGTTCATTATGTTAACATAGTAAAGAAAAAGTCTAATAAATCCTACAATATAATTAAACTCTATTAACAAGGCAATGGATAAAAACCCAATTTGATGGGGGAAAAACAGTATTCAGTAAGATTCAAAATGCATTTTCTGAAGTATAATTTATTATGTTAGCATAGTAATGGATAAAACTTAATATGATGGAGGAAGAAATAGTATTCAGTAGGGTTCAAACTCTTTCATAATTAAAAAGAAAAATTTTTATTAAACTAAGAATACATGAAAACTTCTTTAATAAAAGTATCTACTGACCAGCCCCTTATAAAAAAAATCATACCTAATGATAAGACATTAAAATGTATATACATTTTAAGACAAGGAAAAAACCCAGAAATGACTCTACCACTATTATGCAACTTGAATTTCTATTACTAGATGGGAAAAGAAAATCTAAAGTATAAAAATTGCAAACATATAAAATATTATAACTTGTAAATAGTAGGACTGTTTGTATAGAAAGTATGAGATAATACACAATTAAGACTAAAAAGAAAGTCCAGAAATATAGCTAGAAAAATTCAACAATTAAAACATAATGACAATTTATGGAACCCTCCTACACTGTTGGTGGGAATGCAAGCTGGTGCAACCACTCTGGAAAACAGCATGGAGGTTCCTCAAAATGTTGAAAATAGAACTGCCCTATGACCCAGCAATTGCACTACTGGGTATTTACCCTAAAGATACAAACGTAGTGATCCAAAGGGGCACGTGCACCCGAATGTTTATAGCAGCAATGTCCACAATAGCCAAACTATGGAAAGAACCTAGATGTCCATCAACAGATGAATGGATAAAGAAGATGTGGTATAGATACACAACGGAATACTATGCAGCCATCAAAAGAAACGAAATCTTGCCATTTGCGACAACATGGATGGAACTAGAGCGTATCATGCTTAGCGAAATAAGTCAAGCGGAGAAAGACAACTATCATATGATCTCCCTGATATGAGGAAGTGGTGATGCAACATGGGGGCTTAAGTGGGTAGGAGAAGAATCCATGAAACAAGATGGGATAGGGAGGGAGACAAACCATAAGTGACTCTTAATCTCACGAAACAAAGGGGGGTAGGGTTATGGACATTGGGGAGGGTATGTGCTTTTGGGTAAATTGGAAGGGGAGGTGAACCATGAGAGACTATGGACTCTGAAAAACAATCTGAGGGGTTTGAAGTGGCGGGGGGGTGGGAGGTTGGGGTACCAGGTGGTGGGTATTATAGAGGGCATGGCTTGCATGGAGCACTGGGTGTGGTGAAAAAATAATGAATACTGTTTTTCTGAAAATAAATAAATTGGAAAAAAAGGGGAAATAAAGCTCTATTAATGGTGCTAAAAAAACATAATGACAATTTCAAACAGAAATTTAATATACACAATATTTATATAAGTTATAAACTGCAGTTACTTAGAATGAATAAAATATATATGCAGTAACTTTATGGAGAAAATTTCAATATACCCCTGAAGGACACAGAAGAAAATCTAGATAATTATGAGACATACATATTTGGATACAAAGTCTCACCAGGTGGTGGGTATTAGAGAGGGCACAGATTGCATGGAGCACTGGGTGTGGTGCAAAAACAATGAGTACTGTTACGCTGAAAAGAAATTTTAAAAAGTCTCAATACTATAAAATGTTCCTTTCCCACAATTTAATATAAATATTTGATACCAATTTAATCAAAGATTCAACAAAAATTTCCATGGAATTTAACAATTTAATTCTAAAAGTGATATGGAAAAATTGAAGACCAATCCAAAAATGGGCAAGACCTTAGGGAATTGGAAACTCACAGAAACTGCTGATAGTTTACATTGGTAGAATCACTGTGGAGAAAACTCCTGTAGTATCAAGTCAATGTGCAGATAAACAGAAATGTCATCTCAGAATATAACTTGGAGAGCCTTTTTATAAGCCCAAGGAAACTACAATATAACTGTAGAATTATCTGCAATCACAAACAGCCTGATCAGTATATATGTTTATCAGCAGGAGGACCTTATCATGTATTATCATGTATTATCCTATATTCATAGGGTATATAACCACAGAGCAGTTCAACCAAATAATATCAAATACCTTATGCTGGAATAAATAGGAAAGACCCAGAAGAAATACAGAGCATGATAGATTTAATGTAGACTTAATGACATGCAAAACAACAATAAATATTGTTTATGGATATATACAAATGTAATATACTATGAAAACATTTACTGCAAAGACACATTTCACTTTTATAATAGTGGTTACCTCTAGGGAGGAAAAGTATTTGGATCTGAAGTGAATATAAAAGGGTCTTAAATATATCTGTCATGTTTGACTTAAAAATAGTTTTGAAGGAATTTGCTAATGTGAGAACTGAGTATATTATAATGGTCTTTATCATTTTCTGAATATGTGCTAGTTTTCATTAAAATGAATATATATGTAAATTGTTCATTTTCTAGTTTTGGTTTAAAACTAGAAGATAATGTGGTTTAGGTTGCATCATATTCCTTTTTGTGAATTAGGCTTTAAATGAGGAAAGTAGCTAAAGATTACCAGTTGGTGAAGAGTTGAACATTAGGCCTGTAACTATAATCCAAGAGAGGACTTCAAGATAATTTTATAGATAATGTGCTCTTTACAACAGAAGAAAAAATAACAGACAAATGCTTCATCAGCTCATGCACCTTGTAGATAACTCATCTGTCATTTTGGGGTGTGCCCCTCAGCATTCCAAATAAGCAGAAAAGTGGGCTGGTTGTGAAAGAAACATAGCAATGTATAGAGTTTGCTGTGCTTATCTTTCTTTCCAGTCATTCCCTAGAAAATGTATTGCACCCAGTTTAAATTGCATGGTGATTTAAATGTGCTTGGCATTTCTACAGGGCCACCAGACTTGACTTCAGGTTTTGAGAACAAAACTGAATTTACTGAAGATGATCCTTAGACTCCTGGGACCGAGTATACCATTCATAACTTTCTTACCTTTGACATAATTCTTTGTATCTTAAGAATTTTCT
Source organism: Neogale vison (assembly GCF_020171115.1). Taxonomy (NCBI): domain Eukaryota; kingdom Metazoa; phylum Chordata; class Mammalia; order Carnivora; family Mustelidae; genus Neogale; species Neogale vison. Next base: position 102,925,016 of record NC_058098.1, on the reverse strand, counting down.
GATTGGAACAGAACAGCTGCTATTTAGTTTAAAAAGCTTCTAGGAAAGTATCACTTTGCAAGGGGTATTGTTTAATCTACATTAAAACCAAAAGATGGAAGTCTTTGGAAGGTTTCCCATTGAGATGAATTTACTGATAAGCTAGTGAGGGCTCTCACCTTGGAGACATGCTTTGGTACTACCTGTGGACTTCTCAGGCTCAAGGACACAAGTCATCTTGTCCGCTAGTCTCTTGCAATTTTTTTCCCCAATTTATTTATTTTCAGAAAAACAGTATTCATTATTTTTTCACCACACCCAGTGCTCCATGCAAGCCATGCCCTCTATAATACCCACCACCTGGTACCCCAACCTCCCACCCCCCCCGCCACTTCAAACCCCTCAGACTGTTTTTCAGAGTCCACAGTCTCTCATGGTTCACCTCCCCTTCCAATTTACCCAAATTCCCTACTCCTCTCTAATGCCCCTTGTCCTCCATGCTATTTGTTATGCTCCACAAATAAGTGAAACCATATGATAATTGACTCTCTCTGCTTGACTTATTTCACTCAGCATAATCTCTTCCAGTCCCGTCCATGTTGCTACAAAAGTTGGGTATTCATCCTTTCTGATGGAGGCATAATACTCCATAGTGTATATGGACCACATCTTCCTTATCCATTCATCCATTGAAGGGCATCTCTTGCAATTTTTAATTTTTTTTTTGAAATTTTTTTAAGTAGGCTCCACCCATGGAGAAAAGTACTGATTAGAGAAACTGTGTGTCTCTGTGACTTACTAGTTACTACTCAGACCCTGAGTCCCACGACTGTTGAATATACGTTTTATCACTTATGAATAGGGGATTTTTTTTGTGGGTTGTGAGGATTAAATTGTCTGGTACTGTCTGTTCCCATAACACAATAGGGGGTCTATGAGAATATGGTTCCTAACTATTTTGTTCATCAACATATAGACATAGTTTGTCTATAATACTGCCAGGCAATAGTGGGAGACCCAAGGACTATCAATTAAACAAAGGTATTCATGTACATATACTTATGGGTGCATGAATGAATGAAAAAGGTACAGCTGAGCACAAAAGTGGTTCACAGGTATTTGCTCCATCTACATTTACTTCTACCTGCAGAACAGTTATGATGACCAAACAAGTCCCCATACTTGTTTAGATCATAGCAGCTGCTGAGAGAAAAGAAATTGTGTCGACTTCCCCTTCATATCTCTGCATATTTCTGCATCTATGAAAATATATATATTTCTAAATTATTCTACTGAAAAATATGTAACTACTTAGCATGGCAAGGAAAGATGTGTATTAGGCTACTATAAGTTAAATATGTGGCTATTCTTCAACTAAAATAAAGCTATACATGATGCTTTCCATTTTCTTTGAGTTCCATAGCATGCCTAGTGTATGTACAATAATTCAGCATTCAATTCTGAAATGTCTCAAGATCTCCTTGTATTAAGGATGTTTTCCAGCCCTAGCCTCCTGATGGACTGTAAATCCCATGAAAGAGGGTCCTACAACCTCTCCTATGCCACAGAAGGTAGGTAAATTCCTTCTAAGAAATTATACCAATTAGGATGCCATGACATCAATACTTTCTCTCTCCTCTCACTCCCCATTAAATGTACATGGAAAAATAAAAACACCCTCAAACATGAAAAAGTACAGTGGTTAAAGTGTAGGCTCTTGACCCAGATGGCTGAATGTGAGTTCTCGTTCTACCATATGGACAAAGCTTGCCCAATGTATAAAGTGGGATTAATAATATCTCTTAAAATTGCTCTAGAGAGTCAACCTTTTACTACATTTAAAGCACTTAGAACAGCTCCTGGCCATAGTAAGAGAACTGTAATGTCAGCTGTTGTGACTATCATTATAAAAGGAGAAGTCAACATAAAATCCAGCTATTTATGAAAATAAATCTAAAATCAAAATATGTCAAAAACTTGTAAATAAAGAGAAGCATGATTAATCATACAAATAATGACAAAATAAAGTGGGAGCAAACCTATCAATATTACACAAAAGAAAACAGAAGTTAAAAGGAATTTAATAATGAATACTGTTTTTCTGAAAATAAATAAATTGAAAAAAATAATATTAAAATAAAATTAAAGCAACATCAATGAGTCAGTAACAAAGATTGACAGCAATATGACACAACAAATGAATAAATGCAACAAAAAGAATCACTAACCCATCCATGACGAACAAAACATCAAAAATCTAAATGAAGATGCCATTAGTGTGACGGATTTTTCCTATGTCCCCAGCAATCAAATAAAGTTTATCACAATCCTGAAAAAAAAAAAGGAATTTAATGGAACAAGGAGAGATGTTCATATAGATAGATATAGTCATATAGATAGATATAGTCATATAGATAGATAGTTCAGATAGAAGATTAATCCATAGGAAAGATAAGTCATTTATCAACCTTTAAGAACTTAATAAACTCAAAGGAAATGGCATATTCTACCTTGTATATATTATGCATATAAAATGGAATAAAAAAAGTAAAAGCAAAATGAGTTAATTATTAGGTTTATTACATAAACAGATATGTATAGTGATATTTGACACTTGGGTGTATTTGGCTATGGTCAGACTTATTCTGAAATCTTAAGTAATCCTGATGGACAAACAAACCTCAAAAGCCAGACATAACCAGGTTAGGGTCAGTGACTCAGAAAGGCATAGTAAACTCCTGCCTCCTCCTGGAGTCAAAGGGCTTCACTTGTTACTCATGCCTAAACTCCTCTGCTAGAGGAGATGTGGAGATAAAGCTTCCATGTGTGTACTAAGCTCTGCTGGTGGTACAGTTGACAGACCCTGTCCACCTGGCTGCTCCCAGAGTCAGCCCCTTCCAGTGCTGTTTGCCATCTGCGTAATGATTGTTTATCACCAATATTCAGAAATCAGGTAATTGATCGAGTTGCTTCACATGAGTAAAGGACAGAGATTGCAGCAAAACTCACATGTGACACGAAGCAAAGGAAACTTTTATTTTAAGGGCAGGATTTTGTGAGCAAGTCTGGCATTCCCAAAGGTCACACTGCCCAGCACTCTACCAAAGACTTTTATCATCTTAGATTATATGCTGTGAGGTAATGGAATAGAAAAGATAACCAAGGTAAAACCGTAAGGTGAAATTGAACTATTTGGTTGATATAGTATACATATATTATTAAAGATCCCTTTTATGAAATAAGTGGGCCATGAGTTTGTTAAGCACTGCTAAACATTTTTGGAGGAGGCACATTAAAGTTGCAGCCATTCATTGCTAAAGGCCAATGGTGATTAACATCTTTAAAATGATGCTCTACATTTTTCAATCATTTGATGTGTTAAAAATCTAATAACATAACACAGCTGGAGGCCACAACTGTTTCTTCAATTGATTTAATGTTGTGCTTTATCTTAAAAAATAATTTAAATGAAAATCAGTTGTTATTTTGACAGAAGGATATTAAAACATGCTTGATTCAGATAGTTATGAAGTGTGCTAAAAATATTAAACTAGTTAGACCTCCCACTCTGCCAAAACTATAAAATTAGCGTAATAAACAAATTCAAGAAACGCATGTGATATTCAGAAACATGTCATAGTATAATGCTCTATAAGGCTTAATAGATACTAACCAAGAGACCATTGTTGCCGTGTGCTTAATTGTGATCCTGAAATGCTAGCAATCATGTTAAAGTCAACCCTAGATCCACTGAAGCTTTCTAGAGGTGTGTATTTCACCTTTCAGTAAGTTAATGTAGGTAATTTGAGGTGAGAGAAACTTCCTCTGTTCATCCTCAGTACAACTCAGACATTTACCACTTGGCTGTTTCATTAAAGAAGTTTTAGCCCTTCCTATAGAGAATTACAATCTAGATTCAAGGTAGTTTTGTTTGTGTACTCACATTTGTTTTGAGAGAAAAGAATAGTAAATAAAAAATGGGATTAATCTTTGATGTCATTTATTTTCATATATATATTTGTAAGTAATATTTAATATTTGTTTCATAAAGAAGTCATATTAGGGCACCTAAGTGGCTCAATGGGTTAAGCCACTGCCTTCGGCTCAGGTCATGATCTCAGGGTCCTGGGATCAAGTCCCGCATTGGGCTCTCTGATCAGCAGGGAGCCTGCTTCCTCCTCTCTCTCTCTGCCTGCCTCTCTGCCTACTTGTAATCTCTCTCTGTCAAATAAATAAATAAATAAATCTTAAAAAAAAAAAAAGAATTCATATTATTTGCTCCCAATGTGTGAAAAGCTCATATATGCCATATTCATAAATTACATATATTATAACTAACATATATGTAACTGTTATATATATTATATATAATAATGATAAAATTAATCTATGTGTGTATATATATATATATTTATACATAGGTACATATATACATGAAACAAGATTTGAGAAACTTTTTTGTAAAACTCCAGATAGTAAACTACTTTTAGTTTTGCAATCTGTATTCAACTCTGCCCACCACTGTAGTATGAAAGCAGCCATAGGCAATCTGAGTGGGTATGGCTGAATTCCAATGAAACTTTATTTATAAAAACAAGTTATTGGACATTTGGCCCCTAGGTCTGCTGACCCCTATACTAGAAACATTCTGCCAACCTTAAACTTATGAATGAGCAATCAGAAGTAGTCCCATGATTTTAGGAATAATATATAAATGTCCATTATCAGTACTATTGTTCAATACCTCTACAGATTTCCTAGCCAGTTGCAAGAAACGAAAAGAAGAGGTATGTATTGGAAGGGAGGAGCAAAAACTATCATTACTTTAGATGCTTGATTGACTAAAAGAATCAATTGCAAAAGTATTAGAAGAAATAAGATTATAATGACAGAATAAAAACATTAAAAAATCAATCGCTTTCCTAAACATAAGCAATTAGAGAACACAATGAAAAAGGGATTCCATTAGGAATCATGCCAAGGTCCAAATTATATCCTTGAATAAAACTATCCCAAAAAGGCCTCTAGTAAGAAGCTTTTACTTCTTACTAGATTCAAGATGATAGTTGTCACAGATTTTCAATAAATTTAATGTCCTCTTAATCAAAATCCCAAGGCATTTTTAGTTTTTTGGGGGGGAACTTATCAAGGATTCCAAAAAGTTCTATTTGGTTCTTTTAACAGCATGACTTATTATTTTATGTATTTTGCTTCCTACATTTGTTTTCAATTATAACTTTTATTTCTTTAATCCTACTTAGCATGTTTTTCAGTACTTGGTGTCTGTAAATATAAGTTTCTGAAAGTCTCTGACTCTTGTATTTACATTTTATGTAAATATGTCTTGTATGTCTCTGACTCCTGTATTTACATTTTACATTTGTAATTATTCTAAACTTTTGCTGCCTGGTTTCTTGTATGTATGTGTGTATAATTTTCATATTCGTGAGAATTTTATCTGGGGGATCTCTGAGGTCTATACTGAGACTGTGCTCTTCCAGAGAAGATTTGACTTGGAATCTGCTATTTTGCCCATGTTCAGTTTTGGATGATGTGTATAGTGTAAATTCAGGTCCTAAATCCATCAAAGGCCTGATCCATTATTTACACAATCTAAAGGGAAATTCTGATTCCTTCTACTCAGAGTCAAGGCCTGCCCAGTAATGATTTTTCCATTCATCATGGTTCTTGACTTTCATAAGCATTATTTTGCACTGGTATCTCAGATTCCATGCTTTTTCATGCATGGGTCCAAGCCTTTGGATCTTTCCTCATATGGGATGGGCATTCACTAAAACAATTGCTATTAAGACCCAAGCTATAGGACCCTGTCAGTATGAAGTGTCCCATGGCAGGCAAAATTTACTTCAAAGGGCCCAAACTCTGGTCATGTCTTGACCCCAGAAGACATCTATGGCGTCAAATCCACTTCTTTTTAATATCTATACTTATAATCATTATATATGGTTTATCTGAATTTTTTAAAAGATTTTATTTATTTATTTGACAGACAGAAATCACAAGTAGACAGAGAGGCAGACAGAGAGAGAGGAGGAAGCAGGCTTCCTGCTGAGCAGAGAGCCCAATGCGGGGCTTGATCCCAGGACCCTGAGATCATGACCTGAGCCAAAGGCAGAGGCTTTAACCCACTGAGCCACCCAGGTGCCCCTGGTTTAGCTGCATTTTAAAGTGTTTACTCTGGCCCATTTCCTGGATAATTTAATGGGCATTCTTGCAATAACCAGGAATCTTTTTTTTTCTTTTTTTCTTTCTTTTTTTTAATTTATTTTCAGAAAAACAGTATTCATTATTTTTTCACCACACCCAGTGCTCCATGCAATCCGTGCCCTCTATAATACCCACCACCTGGTACCCCAACCTCCCACCCCCCCGCCACTTCAAACCCCTCAGATTGTTTTTCAGAGTCCATAGTCTCTCATGATTCACCTCCCCTTCCAATTTGTATTATATATTAGGTAGAACTAGGAAACTTAAAATGTCTCCCAACACTCTGCTTGATATCAAATATTTAGTGATATACTTGGATTTCATATATATTTAGATTTACAAAATATTCTACATTGTAACCTTTATAAAATCATCCTGCATCATATTTTTTTTCCCCAGGCCTGATTATTACTTGTCCTATTATATATTTAGTAGTTTATTTATTGTCTCTGTGTTCCATTCTTTGCACATCCCCAGTACTCAGAGTGGGGCTCAGCACAGAGGGGGTTAAAAAACATTTATCATAGTGGTATATATATACAATGGAATACTACACAGCCATCAAAAGAAATGAAATCTTGCCTTTTGCAATGACATGGATGGAACTAGAGGGTATTATGCTGAGCGAAATAAGTCAATCAGAGAAAGACAATTACCATATTATCTCACTGATATGAGGAATTTGAGAGGCAACGTGGGGGGCTTGAAGGGTAGGGAAGGAAAAAAATGAAACAAGATGGGATCAGGAGGGAGACAAACCATAAGAGACTCTTAATCTCATAAAACAAACTGAGGTTTGCCGGGAAGAGGCGGGGTAGGGAGAAGGTGGTAGGGTTATGGACACTGAGGAAGGTATGTGCTATGGTGAGTGCTATGAAGTGTGTAAACCTGGTGATTCACAGACCCATACCCCTGGGCCTAATAATACATTATATGTTAATAAAAAATAAAAAATTTTAAAAAATTATCATTGATGGAATCACGCATCTTTCTATTTCCAAACACAAACAATAGCTTTCAGGGTTAATACAGAGGCAATAATTGGTGCCTCTATGCAAAATAGTAGACATCAGTTACTTTCCTAGATATCTATATCTGAGATCAACTGTACCATTCTATTAAGAAAATAGAATTTGGGGTGAAGAGGTGATAGAAGTTTGGAGCTGTCCCATTCAATAGGACAGCCCCTAGTCACAAGTAGCTATTTTAATTCAAATTTAATTAATTAAATGAAAAATAAAAATTTTTAGGTCAGTTCTTCAGTCATTCTCCCTGCACTTCAAGTACTCAACAGCCACCTGGTGCTATAGGCTACTGTCTATACTGGACAACACAGAATACAGAACATTTTCTTCATCCTATCATCACAGGGAATTGTATTGAACAGCTCTGGTTGGGAAAATTCTGGAGCATCAGAGGAGGTAGTAGAAGGAGAAATTTTTCTGCAGTAGGATTAGTAAGAGTATTTGAACATCTGTTCCTTAAGTGTAAAGAAAGGAAATTCAGAACAAGAAGAGTTACAGACATCTTTTTCACTTATTTTTTCTCTTTTCTTTCTGATGTTTTTCCTCTTCTGCCACCAAGACCAGTTGACAAAAATATTTGGTTATTTTTAAGTTAATAATGGTGGCACAATAATAATTACCGAGCAGAATTTTGCTTGGATCTTCTGCAGGGAAAGAAATTTTACAGTTGTTTGGTTTTTTCCTGCATGTAGTATAATAGTTTAAGAGCCAGGTAAATTCATTTTTTTTTTTCAGGATTCCTGGATGGCTCAGGCAGTAAAACATCTTTCTTCAGCCCAGGTCATGATCTCAGGGTCCTGGGATAGAGGCCCTTGTAGGGTTCCCTGCTCACTGGGGGATATGCTTCTCCCTCACCCTCCCCCAGCTTGTGTTCCCCTCTCAATAAAAAAAAAATTTTTTAATATTTTCTTTTTCATTATGTGCTTTCCTAAACCACTCAGTATGGTTTTAAGTGCATACAATCTGTCTTTATATACTAAAGCCAGCGAAAAACTAAAATTTGAAATTCAAGAAATTATTCAAGAAATTATTTTAACTCATATTTTAGTAATAACATTAAAAAACTGAAAGGGACAGGTCTCAATGACGTGGTTGCAAGATTTAGGACTCATTTGTTGTTGTTGTTGTTGTATTCTCCCAGTTCTATTCCGATAGGTGACACTGGAACTTGAATGGTAGCCAACCCAACCCAGGGTTCTCTATCTTCAGTAAGAATGTATATATATGGCATTGCTTTTGAAAACTGCTTCCATATTTTAATAATTTCCCATATCTAAATCTTGCTACCTCAATGTGGAATTCAAAACAAAACAAAACAAGACAAAACAAAACAAAAGCAGTGAGCAGACTCACTTGTTTCTTTCTTTTAGGGACCAAATAGTCAATAGTTTATCTTCTACAATCAAAGTAACTAGTTAATTTAGAACTAGTAATATGAGGGAGCAAGCTGGACCTAGGGCAGTCATTTTTGCTGGCTTAAGTTAGCAAAGGCAGCTCAGTTCTACAGCCAGCCACTGGGAAGACAAATCCCTGATTCCATAACTTTCTGATCACGACAGAGACCACAGAGACACTGCATCCAGCAAGAGCAGCTGTGACTTCCAGGTCTTGACGTTTCCTCAGGATGGAGGAGGGAGTGCAGGTCTGGAAACAGTAGCTATGTAAGTAGCTTCCTAATTTAGAGCTTTCTATTCATAGAGGAGACAGCAGCAAACTTGCCTGATGTCTCTTTCCTGGAATGCCTCTAACGATCCTTTGAGTTTTCTATCTTCCTCAATAAATCCCCTTTTCATAAAGTCATCTGTAGTGGGCTCTATCATCTGCAACTAAGATTCCTAACAGACCAAATTATTGTAGGCTCAGCAACAGAGAGGCAAGAACCAACGAGATCCATCCTACTTCAAAAAAAATCATTATTATTATTAACAAATAGAAGATTTATGCCTGTTGAAAGTTGCTCAGAATTTTATAAAGACCTGGGTTCATTAATAAAAGTGAACTATAGGTTTTTTTTTTTCAATACTGACTTCTACTTCAACATGGGAAGCATTTTAAAAGGATATAAGGGGGTGAGACCAGAGCCAAAGTTCTGTTTTGTTTTTGTTTTTTTCTTGCAGTTTGTAGAACCTGGTTTTCTCATGTAATATGTTTTTGGTTCCTTCTCATAGGACTGAACTCTGCCCAATGAAAGACGAATTGATGAGGAGTATTCTGAGGGCCTCAACTTTATTCCCAGTTTTAACCTGTATTTTATGTTGTTTTCATTCAAACTTTATTACTCATAGAATTATTATAGGTGATTTATTGGATGCCATATCCCCAGGGGCCTTAAGTCAGGCTTCCATTGCCTCTCATTTATTTATTTATTTATTTTAAAGATTTTATTTATTTATTTGTCAGAGGGAGAGGGAGAGAGAGCGAGCACAGGCAGACAGAGAGGCAGGCAGAGGCAGAGGGAGAAGCAGGCTCCCTGCCGAGAAAGGAGCCCGATGTGGGACTCGATCCCAGGACGCTGGGATCATGACCTGAGCCGAAGGCAGCTGCTTAACCAACTGAGCCACCCAGGCATCCCATTGCCTCTCATTTAAACAAATGCCTGGGATAAAGGGGTCTTCCATGTTAAGGGATGATTGCTATCCAAGTCTAGCAGTCCATTTGTTTTCTCTTCCATTTTGCAGGAGTGGAAAGCAGGCTGTGTAACTGAAATGCATGCATGACATAATTCTCAAATTATTTAGGGAAGAAAATAGTGGCATACAACAAAAACTTTAAGATGATATATCAGAAGCCTGTATTTTGTTTCAGTTTTGCATTTTCTATGCCTAGGCTAAGTTAAATTTTTTATAAAGGAACAATATGACAATATAAAAGGCAACAGGACACCACACATTTCAGAAAGAGCCCTGACAAGTTCTCAAACTCATCTCCAAAGTAATTATACGGGAAAGAACTAAGAAGTTGTCTGTGTTGTCCAGAACAATCAGTCTATTGTGTTTTCATAAATGTCTCATTTCTCAAAGCCATGGGGGAGACAAAAAAAGACTTTAGCATGAGAGTAATCACAGTACCAAAACAACAAAAATGACCTGGCTCTAGACAAGAAGGGAGAAAAAACTAGCCTGATAAACAGCACCAGTCTCCTCCTCATAGTTTCTGGCCATAATAATAGAAAAAAGAAAAAAAAATTTGATTTGTTTTGAATCAGAGACTGTGGGCCTCAGATGTCCTTGTCTAGGAAGATTTTAATTTTTGCTTGGAGTAAGATATAAAAAAAAATCTTAAATGTATTCTAGAATTTCCCATTAATTTAGGATCCTAGTAAGGTATATTCAACTTCTTAGTCAATGTGAGATATTTTTAAAAAAATTTTTATTCCATATGAGCTTATTGAGTATGAGTAACAAGAAATTAAACAGGATTCCCTGTCTTTACTTCCACTGTTTTTCTCCTTCTTAAAAATTTAAAACCATATACTTGTATTATGCAAATGGTCTTGTTTCCCTAAGCTCCTAACTCAGAGACTGGCAATTTTTTTTTTTTCTGTAAAGCGCAGATAGTAAGTATTTTAGACTTTGTGTATGTGGTCTATGCCGCAGCTACTCAATTCTGCTGTATGCCAGTGGTCACAGGCAATATATAAAACAACAGGTGTTGGTTGTGTTCCAATAAAACTTTCTTTACAAACATAAACACTGCACCAGATGGGGCCTATGGGCTATAGTTTTTCTAGTTCTGTCTTAAAAACCGAAATGCTATGTTACCAGCTGTAAAGTTTGAAGAACTCTTTTGAGAAGGATATAACAAATTTCCTTATGTCAGACAGAGGACATTTAAAAAAGAATACCAGAAAGAGTGCTAGCTTTGGGTCAGGGATAGAAAAGCAAGTAGTGGTTTCAATGTATGCAAAACAAAACATCCAGAAAAGCAAAAGCTGGTAATGCACAAGTCCAAGATCAATAAGGTCTATGATCTGAAGCAAAATAGATGGTTAAATATCCAGACCATACATATATTGCAGACATGACAATGAGTAGAAATTAAAGGAGGAGATTTCGACAGCCTCCAAATGTGATTATACAGAAGAAAAGTTTCTGGCCTTGAGGAAAACAGTTGCTTTAGCGGGACACTCTTCTATGAAACAGGGGATAATAGATGAGAAAGACTGGGAGGGAAACTTCCAGGGTTAAGAAGATCTGTTTGTGGGCAGTGAGCAAGATAGTAGAGATACAGATAATTTCTGACATTTATGAAGTTCCTTGGTGAATTAGGGAGGACAATGCAGTATTCTGGAAGTTCTGTCTCACCATGTTCAGGGATAGACCTGGCATGGGACCAGGTCTCCACTGTGTGTCCTCATGGGGCCTCTCTCCCCCTCTAGATTCCCTCCAGATTCATGACTGTATTGTGATCCCAAGCCTGAAGACTGGCCCAAACAAATGCATGACATTTATCTTGCTCTTCTGCTTTTCTTCTAGCACCCATCTGATGGGCACATTTGTCTTCTGATAGAATGACTGCTGATCACGTGAATGAGATAAGCTGAAAAAGGTGACTACTGAAAAGTGAGTGAATTATATTTAGCAGTTAGCTTAAGAGGGTCTTCCTCCAAATGCTTTGGCATCCTTTCTTTGAAAGAAAATTAGTTAGTATGGTAGAAATTACACAAATGCCACTGATTTAGTGTGCATTCTGTGATCAGAATTAGATCCTCACACTGGATAGTTTCTTCTAGAACCCGATGGATTCACGGATTGGTAGCTATTTTCTTTGCAATGCGTGTAAATTTGATTTCATATCAAGGAGGATACATATGGGTTTAAGCAGTATGTTTGAGCACAAAGATAAAACTTTTGATGTTTATATTATTAATTATAGTTGTTTATATCCCAAACAGCCAAGATCCCACAAGAAGAATAAATAATTTCCCTATGAGAGCTCTCAAAAAGAACTCCTAAAATGCTATATTCAGTGAGATGCCAATTCCACTCTGCCTGTTTTGCATTCATTCATTTACTTTCTGTCTACACTCCTCAACAGCTTTATTTCCATGGGCCTAACCAGAGATCTCCAAAGCGAGATTCATGAACTAATGAAGTCTGAAAAGTCATTCAGTAGGGCGCAGGAAGGATATCCTAGAATTTGGGTCAACATTTATTTCTTATGTAAAAATAAGGAAGAAATAAAACTTTTTAATTTTAAAATATTTATATATTTACATTCTTTAATATATAAGACAATTGTGCATATAAATGCATGTAATTTAATCTATAATATAGTATATATGTGTATTCAGTTATGATATACAATATGTAGAATGTTACATTGGTACTCTTACTCAGTTTCTTAGTTAGATGTTCCTGGGTCATGTAGAATACCCAAGACATCTGGGGAATAGTGAGATTCCATAATGTGCAATGGGTAAGACTACAGAAATTGAGTAGAAGTCTCAACATGTTTCAACATATATTATTTGTTATGAATGATTTCAATTTAAAAATCAATGCAAGTTGTAAAATACATGGATACTAACATTTGTTGTAAGCCCACTCAAAAAATTTCAGAGAAGAAATAAGAACATATCAAAGAAGAAAAATTCTCAATGGTTAGCTGTTTCTTTAAAAAATGTGATGCTTTGGGAAACATTTTTATGCATGACTACTCTTGGTGAAGCTGACTTGACTAGTGTTAAAAATAAACAAGAATTCCAACAACTGAATGGGACTCTGGATGGATTTCATTGCTTCCATCTCTTTTCTAATCCATTTTGTCCCTCACTGCTCCCAGAGTGATCTAACTTCTTGAAGCTCCCCCAGTCACTCCACCCTCCTCTTCATGTGCAAGTGCTGGCCACTCAGTGTACACATAATCATCGGAAAAGTAGAAGATGAACCACTCCATAACTTTATTTATTTTTTCAGGCTTTATCTTCCATTCTATACTAAAAGCATTATATATTCTTGCCACCTTAGACTACACAAGAATTTCTGAATAGCTTTATCCAGAAAATCATGACCTCCTATATTCCTCTTCTGTATCTCAAATGTTCTGCATTTTCCAACTTAATCTCAAATGGTATTATCTTCATAAATCCTTTTCTATTTTCTTTACTGAGGTTTTATATCTTCTTTTATATTCCCATTTTGTGCAGTTGTCTTATCTTTTATTTTATTTTATTTTTTGAGGAAGGCAATTTTGTCTTATTTGCCTTTATATCATACTAGGACTCTTTATTAAATTGGATTGGTTCCTCTTCCTCCAAATTCAATTGAAGGCCTATCTCCTGCCAATGTTTGCTAACTGTGCAATCTTTCTCTGAGCCTCATCACTGAACATACACAGCATTTTAACAAGAACAAAGTAATTTTCAGAAATACTTAGGGGCACCTGGGTGGCTCAATCAGTTAAGTACCTGCCTTCGGCTCAGGTCATGATCACAAAGTCCCGGGATTGAGCCCCACATCGGGATCCCTGCTCAGTGGAGAGCCTGCTTCTTCCTCTCCCTCTGCCTGCTGCTCAGCCTACTTGTGCTCTCTTTATCTCCCTGTCAAATAGGGGCACCTGGGTGGCTGAGTCTTTAAGCATCTGCCTTTGGCTCAAGTCATGATCCCAGAGTCCTGGGATTGAGCGCCATGTTGGTCTCCCTGTTCCATGAGAAGCCTGCTTCTCCCTCTCCCATTCCCTCTGCTTGTGTTCCCTCTCTTGCTGTGTCTTTCTTTGTCTAATAAATAAAATCTTAAAAAAAAAAAAAGAATAGCTTTATCTCTCTGTCAAATAAATAAATAAAATCTTTAAAAAATTAAAAAGATTTAATTTATTCATTTCAGAGAGAGAGAAAGAGTACATGCAAGCAGGGGTAGGAGCAGAGAAAGAGGGAGAGGGGCAAGTGGACTGTGCATGAGTGTGGACCCCAAGGTGGGGCTCAGTCTTACCATCCTGATCTTTAATCAAGATTTGGATATTCAACCAACTGAGCTACCTAGGCACCCCAGGGGAAAAAAAAATCATTTTTAAGTGTTAAGCCATGTTTTATGTTTAATTGTTGTTCACTCTATGACAACCAACACCATTTATTATTTTTTTATTGAAACTTCATAACTCCTAAAGCAGTGGTCACAAAGTGTATGACAGTTAATGCACGCTGACTAAACACATGAAGTTACCACGTAGTCTAAGGCTGTAGTTTTGTTTCATAACTCATTTAGACAAAATAAAACCTTCTGTGTCTGGCTGTACTTTTCAAAGATGACCAGGACAATATCTCTGGCTCTACATGACATTGTTTCCATCAAGAGGTATAGTCTGTCTCCTCTTCTTGGATTTGAATGGCTACTGACTTGCTTATAACCAGTAAGACGCTGTGGAAATGACACTGAGTAACTTTATTATCTCGGGGAGAGAAAAACATGTAACTTCTTTCTTTGCTTCCTGGAACATTCATACGTGGAGCCCTGAACCACCAGGTTAAGAAATCTGACTACCTTGAGGCCACTATGCTGTGAGGAAGCCACACTGTATGGAGAAGTTCATGTAGGCACTCCAGGTTAAAGTCTTAATTTTTGTGTTTTCTTATCCCAGTTTCCAGTTATGTGAGTGAATGTGCATTCAGACGATTCTATGTGGCTGCTCTTGAGTCAACTGAGCTTTCAGTTCTTCCCATTTCAGACCCCGTTATTATAGAGCAGAGACAAATAATTTTTGCTTTACTCTTTCTAAATTACTGAACCAAGGAATCTATGAGTGTATAAAAAGGGTTGTTGTCAAGTTTGGAGTACTTTTTTATGCAGCAATATTAGCTGGACACCCTCTTTCTGATTTGGGGGAAATATTTTTATGTAAAAAATGTGTAAAAAAATATAATCTTTGATTATCTTTTTAGATCTATAAATAACCACACATGGACTCACAACTTTCCAGATCTCAAATTCTGAAGACCCTGTCATCATCTTGGCCTTCTGATACAATCTTTTAATTTTTTATAGCTATAGTTTATAAGGAAAAACAAATGTGACCACAGAAGAAATTTTAATTAACCAATGAAGTAAAGATCTTTTAATATCTCTACAATCATAATTAATGATTCCTTTATATTCTGACAACTATATTTTGGGAGGTCAATCAACTTTAATTACAGGGACATGTTTTCCTAGATTTCAAAGATAAGTAAGTCATCTCTAAAATTTAGGAAGCTTGTCCTCTGTTCATTGACACAAAGATATTTTTAAAGACTTTATTTATTTATTTGAGAGAAAGAGAGAGAACATGAAAAGGGGGAGGGTCAGAGGGAGAAGCAGATTCCCTGATAAGCAGGGAGCCCCATGGGGGACCCAATCCTGGGACTCTGGGATCATGACCTGAGCCAAAGGCTATCACTTAACCAACTGAGCCACCCAGGTGTCCCTGGCATCAAGATTTTTTTTTAATAATTTATTTATTTTCAGAAAAACAGTATTCATTATTTTTTCACCACACTCAGTGCTCCATGCAATCCGTGCCCTCCATAATGCCCACCATCATGTACCCCAACCTCCCACCCCTCCACCACTTCAAACCCCTTAGATTGTTTTTCGGAGTCCATAGTCTCTCATGGTTCACCTCCCCTTCCAATTTCTCCCAACTCCATTCTCCTCTCTAACACCCCTTGTCCTCCATGCTATTTGTTATGCTCCACAAATAAGTGAAACCATATGATAATTGACTCTCTCTGCTTGACTGATTTCACTCAGCATAATCTCTTCCAGTCTTGTTCATGTTGCTACAAAAGTTGGGTATTCATCCTTTCTGATGGAGGAATAATACTCCATAGTGTATATGGACCACATCTTCCTTAACCATTCATCCGTTGAAGGGCATCTTGGTTCTTTCCATAGTTTGGCGACTGTGACCATTGCTGCTATAAACATTGGGGTACAGATGGCCCTTCTTTTCACAACATCTGTATCTTTGGGGTAAATACCCAGGAGTGCGATGGCAGGGTCATAAGGAAGTTCTATTTTTAGTTTCTTGAGGAATCTCCACACTGTTCTCCAAAGAGGCTGCACCAACTTGCATTCCCACCAACAGTGGAAGAGGGTTCCCCTTTCTCCACATCCTCTCCAACACATGTTGTTTCCTGTTTTGTTAATTTTGGCCATTCTAACTGGTGTAAGGTGATATCTCAATGTGGTTTTAATTTGAATCTCCCTGAGGGCTAATGATGATGACCATTTTTTCATGTGTCTGATAGCCATTTGTATGTCTTGATTGGAGAAGTGTCTGTTCATATCTTCTGCCCATTTTTTGATATGTTTGCCTGTTTCGTGTGTGTGGAGTTTGAGGAGTTCATTATAGATCCTGGATATCAACCTTTTGTCTGTACTGTCATTTGCAAATATCTTCTCCCATTCTGTGGGTTGCCTCTTTGTTTTCTTGACTCTTTCCTTTGCTGTGCAGAAGCTTTTGATTTTGATGAAGTCCCAAAAGTTTATTTTCACTTTTGTTTCCTTTGCCTTTGGAGACATATCTTGAAAGAAGTTGCTGTGGCTGATATCGAAGAGATTACTGCCTATGTTCTCCTCTAGGATTCTGATGGATTCCTGTCTCACGTTGAGGTCTTTTATCCATTTTGAGTTTATCTTTGTGTACGGTGTAAGAGAATGGTCAAGTTTCATTCTTCTACATATAGCTGTCCAGTTTTCCCAGCACCATTTATTGAAGAGACTATCTTTTTTTCCACTGTATATTTTTTCCTGTTTTGTCGAAGATTTATTGACCATAGAGTTGAGGGTCCATATCTGGGTTCTCTACTCTGTTCCACTGGTCTATGTGTCTGTTTTTATGCCAGTACCATGCTGTCTTGGTGATCACAGCTTTGTAATAAAGCTTGAAATCAGGTAACGTGATGGCATCAAGATGTTAAGTAGAGTTTTTCTCAGTAAGTTCTACCATATAAAAGTGGACTATAATAACTGTCTTATCCAAAGCCTAGTGACCTTTAGAGCAGCTGTTGTAGTAGGTAGGGTCAGAGGCAGAGAGAGGTGCTAGAATTAGGGTAGCATTTGCCATTCCCTCTTCTATCCAGTGAGAAGCTGAGCCCTGAGCAAGACAATAAAGTGATGTGTAGGTGCTGTATGCACTAGAAGCACATAAATCTGTACTATTCTACTTGTAACTTATAAGGACCATGATCCTTCTTGGTGACCTCTGACCTTAGCTCTGACTCTTGTCAGCAAACACACATATACTCACATGCATGTACATGTGCACACACACACCACATTGAACATTTTCTAACCTAATTGTTTACCCATGATGTGGAAGAGCCTGGGCTGTTCTGGAAATAATTCCTGTCACAACAAAGAGCATGTAAAAATTATTTCACATATAGAAGAAGCCACAATTGCTTTAATATTTATCAATGGTTTCCATTCAGTCTAATCTAATCACTTGCTAAGATTCTGACCCTTCGGTTTGCTTTCCTCATTGGCAGTTGTGTATTTTGTTGCCCTGAGTTTTTTTCTTGCTAGCTTGAATGTCAATTTCTTTAGAAATTCTGAGCATGCTAAAATTTAATATATCTGAAAAGACTGTGGCTTTGCTGGCTTATGGGCCAAACAAGACATTCAGCCTTAGCCAAATCCTTGGAAAATGTGTAGTGTTTCTCTGTGAAAGCTACCTTAACTACTTAGGTAAGCAATACAAGATATGTATTTCACACATGGATGATAGACCAGCAAAGCTGACTTCCGAAACCAAGTTTTCCCAGGAATATTTATTGGCATTTGTTTATGTGCAAAGCATATCATCCTAGTTTACCTTAAATAATTCTGGGCTTAAGCTCTTTATTCTCACTGGGTCACAAATGTATTCACTTTGTAGTGATTTTAAATTATCTTTACCTTCAATGGACTCAACACATTTTCCAAGAAAATCTTAACACTGTTTTGGATACTCACTCACAATACCTCAGAATATAGGTGGAATGACTACATAATTTTCTTGAAAAACGTAACATCTATGCTGATCTTGGCAGAGCCTTCCTGCCAACAGCTTCATGTAGGCACTTGTGTTGGTGAATACTGTTTCTTCAAGTTTTGGGGATCTGGAATGAAAACATCCTCACTTTGGTATCTTGTGTTAGTTACCATGTCATTACTAAGCATGGCTATACTCTAGGGAGCATGACCATTTTCAAAAGCTAACTAGAGTTCTTATTTTTTAAGTGGGAGTAGGCCTGTGACAAATGCACTTGACAGTTTCTAAGTCCTTGGTAAACCAATTGTACTGGAAGCTGGATGCTATGCTAGCACTTTCATGAGTCCCCACTTTGTTACAGGGCACGTCTCTCTGATCCAAATCTAAGTAATTTCTCAGGGACCTCATATTGTGTTTCAGAACAAATCTTCTAGATGTTGACATCTACCAGTTCAGACAAGACCAACAGTCAACTTGCCACCTTGGAGAGTGGAATGTTATGGATTGAATTATGTACCCTGCCCACAAATTTGCATATTGAACTCCTAACCCCCAGTACCTCAAAATGTAACCTTATTTGGAAATTGAGTAGCTGTAGATTTAATTAGATGAAGTCATTGGGGAAGCCCTAATATGGTAAGATTAGTATCCCCCCAAAAGGTAAAATTTGGACACAAAGACACAAACACAAGGAGAATGCCATGTGCAGGTGAAGGCAGACATCAGCTGATGCTTCTGCAAGCCAAATAAGGCCACAGATGGTGAGAAACCAGCAGAAGCTAAAGGACAGGCATGGAACAGAGTCTTCCTCACAGCTCTCAGAAAAGAACCAACACAGTCAGCCCCTGGGTTTCAGACTTCTGGTGTCCAGAACTACAAGAAACTACATTTCTGTTGCTCAGTTCATAGTGCTTTGTTAGGATAGACCTAGAAAACTTATAGATGAGATGTAGGGTTAACACTTCTGCAAGGTAAATTCCATAACCTGAACCCAAGTATTCCACACTCCTATTTGGGTTCTGGAACGTTTAGGCCACAAAAGCAACACGTCATGTGCAATGTCTTTTTCTAACTCTGTTACGCGCTGTAACACACATTGGTTTACTTCTCTGAGTAACAGTGATTGCAAGGTAATTTACAATATTATATATATATATTATTGTCAAAAAATCTGCTCACAGATTCATACTATATTTGTAAATAGCATTATTTGATGGTTGTATGCTGTATCTTTAGCATCCAGATGAAATGAAATAAAAAAACTGAAATTGCATATCGGTTTAGTCATGGGAAAAATCAGCTGAAACATTTGTTAGGTATAAAGAAAAGATAATAGGTATGATTTATTCTTAAAATTGATTATGAAGACCAAGGTTGATATGAGTTCGCGAGTATGGAAACAGGTGACATTTTAGAATTGACTTCATAACAGAAATCTTTTGATCTAAACATTGTCCTGCCTTTTTAATGCCATTCTTTACATTAACCTTAGATCTGATATTTAAAGTGGTTGGAACAAATAGACTATAATGATCACATCAGGAAGGAAGGAATTTGGCTTCGCTGTTATTTTTTGAATGCATACTGGCCTGACTTATTCTCAGGAAACTGTGTTATAGTATTGCATACAGGAGGCCACGTTTTATATAGATATTTATTTAAATTTGTAGAAAATCTACCCAAGATCTCAAGGAGAATATGCTATTAATTTTTACTAAAGGGCCATTTCATTGGCATGTGTTTCTGTGAAATAAAACTGATGTAAATCGAACTGCATTAAATTTCCCTCACCCCAAAACAAATAAGCAACCCAATCTATAGGTGCTTCTTAGCTGTCTCATCTGTTCTGGAAAAGGAAATTCCATCTCCAAGTATTGGCTTGATTCTTCTACTGAAATGCCAAAACTCAACCTACACAATCCCCAGGACAGACATTTATAAATGATCATCACATTTTCCTCAGTAAGTCTGGTTGTGGGCTCAGGGTCACAGTGAACCATGGGGCTTCTATAAAATGCTGAATTGGTTTATGACTTGAAACATGTTCGTAGTTACTCTTGTTGATTGGTACCATTAACTGATATTCCACAGAGGTAATTCTACACTTGAGAATAATTGGCATCAGCGTCTAAAATATTGTACATGCAGGTTTATAAAATAATTATTTTTTATTTGACATGTATATGTATGCAAGTTTTGCAGACCAGATAAATATATGTATTTGTGAATATCTATATTACAATTATAAATAAAAATTATATATGCTATCAGGTTTCAGATTTTATGTAGTATATGGATTAAACTTTTTGTTTTTTTTTTAATGGTGGTAGTTACAACCTAATCTCATCTGAAACTTCTCTTCCTGTCATTTTTGGCCTAGACAAGCCACTGATCCTTTTCTTTTCCCAGACCAGCCCAAGGTAAGTTCTGATTCATGAAATGTTACTTGATATTGATCACATTTTTGGTTAGTCCATATATTTGGGTTGAAGTTCTAATTGCAGTTTATTCTATGCCTTTGTCTACAGTTTCTCAAACTTAAGAATTTTATATACAGAGCATCATTTACTATTATATTAGTTATCTATTTGGAGTAGCAAAGTATACCAAAACCTGTGATCTTAATACACATTTATTAGTTCATACAGTTTCTGGGGATCAAGAATCTGGGAGTGGCTTAGCCAGGTGGTTCTGGCTCAGAGTCTCCCACCACGGTGCAGTCAGGCTATAGTTGCGATAGGGATGCGCACGACATGACAGCTTGCTTATCGTGGAACAAGTGGGCACTGTTTAACAAACCCTCCCAGTGATTCTGATGCATGCAAAGCTTTGCAAACCACCGACCTAAATGACTTTTTCAGAACATGCATTAAAAACCCTGACTTAGCTTTCCATTAGGGAGAATCACTCTTACTTTGGTATTACCCTACTTTTAGGAATGTTTACGTCCTTTAAGCTTACATGTGGGCAGGAATAAACGAGGCTCTCCCCTACCCTCAGTCTTGTTTCATTTCTTGAGTATTTCACAAATGCATGAGAATGCAGGATTTTAGGAGGTGTAACTTACTCTCACAAATGTCCTGTGCTCCACTTGTTCCAAAGTGCCTTCTCTAAGCAATGGTAGGAGGACTTTTTTTTTCTTTTTTTTTTTTTTGGACATCCAAACCTACCCAGGCTGATTACAAAATGCTTGTCCTTCCCTCCTTCCCCCAGATACAAAACTTGTTAACTCTTGGTTTACTTCTTGTTGCTTCATTAAACACAGCTCACTTTTGCAGAGGATTTGGAGCTTAGAAGCCTTTAAACTTTCTGCTTAATGCCTTCCTTCACAAGATCCCTGCAGCAGTTCAGACTTGACCGTAGGGAGGTTACGCCATAGTGAAAGTGCTTCAACAAACAGCGTGGACATGGACTCACCCAGTTGTTAGCTGAGGATGGGAGAGAGTGTTTCAGGATGCAGTTTTGTTCTCCCATAAATGGAGGCAAACCCTACAATAAGAAAGAATTTTCTGTTTCAACTTCCATTTCTCTGTGATTAAGTTTTGAGACTGCTACTTCAGGAACAAAAGGCTTTTAAAATTTAACCCACTCTCAGTGCACTATTCCTCTTAATGATAAATAGGCATGTTTCAAGCTGGGAGGTTAAAAGGTGAGAAAAGGCTAAACTAAAACCATCCCCACAGTACAGTGTTTTACTTTATGATAAATGGCACTGTTTCAGCTTGGGGAGATGAAAGATTTTACATTTGCTTTGAAGCAGAGAAATATCCAAGCACCCACTAGAACTGATTACAGATATATCTACAACAGTAGGGGTAAATGGCTGAGTACAAGCTACTATTACACTGAGAAAATGTCATTTTTTTCTTTTCCTCTGAAAAACACATTTGTGCTGTGTAAGATATTATATTGATGTTCACAGAAGAAAATTAAAAAATATATATAAAAATTAAAAGTGTTAATCATTACATTTTTTTCTTAGAAAATTAAAAAGAAGGACAAGAATCAACCAAAACCACCAACTTCCTATATTCCAAAAGCTTATGCTTTTGAGCATGTATAACTTGAAATATACCCTCAAAGAACTCTCCCCTATTTTTTCTCAAATACACCATACCCATAAGAAAATAAATTATTACATAATTTGTTGATCTGATTCTTGTGTCCACAAAAGAGCTTAAAAAATATAAGGATGGTTTGCTTTTTAGGTGATGAAAACAACAGGCAAGAAAAAGGACATAAGCGATCATTTGAATATATTCAGGGGTCACAACGTCCACCTTCACAGATGAACTTTCTTTCTTTTTTTTTTTAATATTTTATTTATTTATTTGACAGATAGATCACAAGTAGGCAGAGAGGCAGGCAGAGAGAGGAAGGGAAGCAGGCTCCCTGCTGAGCAGAGAACCCGATGCGGGTTTCGATCCCAGAACCCTGGGACCATGACCTGAGCCGAAAGCAGAGGCTTTAACCCACTGAGCCACCCAGGTGCCCCCACAGATGAACTTTCATTCAAAGGTCACTCACATGAGGATTATTTTTTCCATCTCTTCTAAAGAACTTTCCTCAGTTAGCCTAGCTTCACTTGCATATGACTGAAATTATTAGAGACTAAGTCGAGCATAGAGTCAGTACTGTCTTTAAAAATGCTACTCCCATTTTAAATGAAGTATGAGTTATTTAGAGATTTTAAACAAACTAACATTTAAGGAACCAGGACTGTGCAACATACCTAGACTCCTACTGCATAAATAAATACAATGACTTTCGGTTTCTTTTTGGTTTGCCTGTGGATTTATTCCCATCTATCTCTAGTTATGACCTTAGTTAAAAAAAATCCTGTCCCTCAGCTCTCTCTTTCCTGCTTCATTGGGTTGACCACTATTTCCAGGGTATCTTGACCTCCTGCTATAATACGCTCCCACATTTACACATTTAAAATCAGCCATTTTTCCTGGCCTACGACATCTCTGAAGACTAAAAATAAGAGAGAGAAGGACAAGGAAACTTAAATTGCTCTGCCCGTCAATTTCCAATCATGATGCAATCCCCACAGTACTGTCACAGAGGCAAACCCTCCATATTCTGACAGAAACCCCGCCTGGCGTCCAAATTGGATTGCTGCTTCAATACTCCCACTGCCATGTTCCACCCCGCGGTATCCATGGCTGTCTGAATTAGACCAGCTCTTGCTGTGCCTTTTTAATATGGTGTCATAGCCTGTCCTCGGAGCCTGTTGAGTTCTCCCAAATCTCCCCTTAACCTTCCCACTTCAGGCAAGCTCAATTTGCTATAATCAGAGCATCTCTCCACTCTTCTAGAATAAATCGGTCTTAATTTCTTTTTTGCTGTTGTGTGGGTAGATACTGAGTTTAATATAATTGTGTTAAATCCTTCACAGGCAGTTCAACATGTCTCTGGGGACTTTTTTTCCATTTCCTTTTCCTTTTTCCTCTTCTCTTTCCTTTTTTTCCCCCTCTTCACTTTCCCTACCCCTCCCTTTTCCTTTCCTTTTCTTTTTTTTTCTTACAAGCAAGGCTAATCAGAACAGAGTGACAGAATAATGAAAGAACCATAGTTCTTACTGGAGTTAAAAATATTTCTTACTCTTTAAAGACCTTTATGGGAAAGAAAGACATGGCGTATGTAGTTGGGGCCTTTGACTCTTACTTTCATTTACTTCTATGCTATTTATCTGACCAGATTTCTCATCTACATTGGAAAAAAAAAACATGCAATTAGAATACTTTAAAATCTGCAGGCTCTGCTCATGATCAAGCTGCTGCTAAAAGAAGTATCTGTGTTTATAAAAAATACGTATGTGTGCATGTGTGTGTATATAAACATATATTCATATATATGAGACAAGATATAGATATACTTGTTTTCCTTCTCACTCTGCGATGCGCACTAAGATATTATGATATACTGACGAGATCTCTCCATAGAACTTTGGGCTTCATTCCCCCAGCAACTGAAAGCTCTGCCTGGAGATAACTCTCAGCTCTTAGCTACCTTTGGGAATTATTGGGCTGAGGAAAGTTGCCTAGGGATGGGCCATAACCAATGGTTAATGTGGGAACACAGACTTTGCCTCTTCAACCCCTCAGAAGGAAAATCCTAATGACACCTAGGACTTTGGGGTTGCTGTAGCATAAGCCCCCAATAGTTGTCATTTTTTTTAAGGCAAGTGACTGACTTAAGCTCTGCTGAGGCAACCCTGCTTCAAAGAAATTGATCTCCATTGAGCACCTTGTTAGCCAGAAGACCTTACAAAGAGACAGCTCCCCACCTGACTCTAACCCTCCCAAGCTCCTTTCTTTTAGAAAGCCTGATTGGATATTGGTGAAATCTCTCATCTGTTGACATAATGACATTTAATTCTATCTTTACTATTTTCATGTCACAATTATTATTAAGGTATTTTATAGTTAGCACTATATACTTGTATAATACCCCATTTTATAATACATCTTAAATTTAGACATTTTTCTGCCATTAAAAAATAGATTTTTTCAAACTCTCTCTCTTCGCAGATGACATGATTCTTTATATGGAAAACCCAAAAGACTTCACCCCCAAACTACTAGAACTCATACAGCAATTCAGCAACATGGCAGGATACAAAGTCAATGTGCAGAAATCAGTGGCTTTCTTATACACTAACAAGGAAAATACAGAAAGGGAAATTAGAGAATCGATTCCATTTACTATAGCACCAAGAACCATAAGATACCTGGGAATAAACCTAACCAAAGAGGTAAAGGATCTGTACTCGAGGAACTATAGAACACTCGTGAAAGAAATTGAAGAAGACACAAAAAGATGGAATACCATTCCATGCTCTTGGATCGGAAGAATAAACATTGTTAAAATGTCTATACTGCCTAGAGCAATCTATACTTTTAATGCCATTCCGATCAAAATTCCACCGGCATTCTTCAAAGACCTGGAGCAAATAATCCTAAAATTTGTATGGAATCAGAAGAGACCCCGAATCGCTAAGGAAATGTTGAAAAACAAAAATAAAGCTGGGGACATCACGTTACCTGATTTCAAGCTTTATTACAAAGCTGTGATCACCAAGACAGCATGGTACTGGCATAAAAACAGACACATAGACCAGTGGAACAGAGTAGAGAGCCCAGATATGGACCCTCAATTCTATGGTCAATTAATCTTCGACAAAACAGGAAAAATATACAGTGGATAAAAGACAGTCTCTTCAATAAATGGTGCTGGGAAAACTGGACAGCTATATGTAGAAGAATGAAACTCGACCATTCTCTTACACCGTACACAAAGATAAACTCAAAATGGATAAAAGACCTCAACGTGAGACAGGAATCCATCAGAATCCTAGAAGAGAATATAGGCAGTAATCTCTTCGATATCAGCCACAGCAACTTCTTTCAAGATATGTCTCCAAAGGCAAAGGAAACAAAAGCGAAAAAAAACTTTTGGGATTTTTTTCAAGTGTAAAAAAAAAAAAAAAAAGAAAAAAAGAAAGCCTGATTGGTTTCTGTAACTGACTACTGAGGGCCCCCTGTTTTTTTGTCATTATGTGCTTTAAATTCTTGTGCTTATGTTGTAAATTCACAAAGAGACACCCTTAGACCCCAACCTAGACCCCAATAAAGGCAGCACACTAGGTCTGCAGGCCCTCTCTGTTTTCTCTCTACCCACAACTTTGAGGTGTGACCCCAGTTGTGCTTTGTAATTTCCATGTCTTATAAGTAGTAAACCTTTTTTTTTTTTCCTGAAGTTTCCTGCTGGTTATTATCGAGGGAGTCTGGCAATCCTAAGAACCGTAAGGGCGGGCCCTGCTGTACATTGCTACAACAAAAACAGTTGTTTTGGCCCATCTTCTCTCCTTGAGCAGTCCTGGTCTTCCCAGGTGATCATTCTAGGAGCGCCCTTAGTAAACCTTCTGCATGCTCAGCTTTACTTCAAAATCTGCTCGCCAAGGAACTCATGCTGTCACACACTTCATTTTCTTATCCTTTAAAATACTTAAATAGTAATGTTGCTAAACCTTGCAAACTGGGGCCTCCATTTCTTATTCAGGAAGAGCTCAGCTAGGATAACAGAAGCATTACAACTCCATTTATGTGAAAATCAATTAGGACACATAGGTATTATACACTAAAAAAGGGGAAAAAAAACCCTCATGTGGGTCTGCTCCAAATATAATGTATAATGCAACATTAGCCATGTCACTGCAATCCAGACTGGGACATAGTGAATTACCAGACTGGGTAGCTGCCAACATCAGGCTGGGTAGTTATTCAAAAAGAGAACAGATGTCTATATAGGACCTGAGTCTCTTTGTGTCACATGTCCCTGCTCAATTCAGCTACTCTGGGAATAAAAAATCTTTGGGACAGAATTTTTATGCAATGCTTTTATTCCAAGGAGATTCAGCAGTTCATTCATTCCTATAATAATAATGCAAAAAAAATAGTAACGTTTATTGAAAAGCTACTAAGTGTCAATCAGAATTATCTTAATTATTGGACTAGAAGAGCAATTATCTAAGCTTCTCTGAGTGGCTCTACTTATGTCCAGATCACATACTGGCAAGCTGAGGCACAGAGACACCAAGCAACTGGCTGAGTCACCCAGCCAACAAGGGAAAGATCCCAGAGCCCTGTTTATTTGACTGCAGCGCCTCTACTTCTGTTCAACTTATCAACAGGGTGAAGCACCACTTGTGTAAAGATGTTGAACGAAATCCCTTCACAGATGAAAAGGGGATCAACTTTCCTGTCTCCCAACAAAAACATGCTCGTTTATTTTCCGATAATTTTAAAATGTTAAGAAAAAAAGGCAGCAGACTTTCCATTGGGAATCAGGTGGTCTTTTCATATACATTAGTCATCAGATTCCCATCTCTGGGCATCATCCCACGTCTCCACTTTCTCCCCATCAGCCGAAATCTCCTATTTCCTCTAATTCTGTTTCAAGCATCACTTGTTCCAGGAAGTTATTCTGGATTGTTCCACTCTACAATGATTGACTGACAATTTAAACTCACTGCCATCTGTCAGTCTGAAATGGAGATTCATTTTGCACATTACATTCTAGAGGCTTTTATGTTATCTCCTTTACTCATCACAAAATAATGTGAAGATGTGTATTATTGTTATTTCTGTGTACAAATGACGGAATGGAGACATGGAGGAAATGTAACAGATTTGGCCATTCCCAAGTAACGGGTGCAGTCTGGTTCTAAACACATGGTCAGACTCAAGCATTCTTGTTTTGGCTGCATTTTCCCATTGTTTGTCCCCCTGATTAACTACCTTCTTTTAATTATATTTGTGCATTTTCTTACTTAAATTATGACTTGAACTAAGTTTCATGTATGCAGATTTTGTCTTTCAAATACTAGCTTAAGCTGCCTTCATGAGGTCAATGAAGTGTTGGGTCTAAGTGTTCTCTTCACTCACTGGCCCTCACAGTCTTCACTGGTAGGAAGACAGCTGGCAGAACCAGTCAATGTTAGCTTGGCTAGAACTTGCTTCTCAGATACTTTTGAAAATTGCCCTATGGATGGAAATGTGGTTCTTAGCATGTTTCTAAGTCAAAGGTTTATATGATTGTTTTTATTAAAAATATTTGGCTTTATCTCTTAAATCATACTATCCCGTTTGTTACTGGATAGAGGGGAATATGTAGCCCAACACCTCTCGGTCCATCTTTCTCTAATCCTGTGGCATCCTCCACACCTTCAGGAAGGAGGTTCACTTCCTGATAGCGCTCTATGCAAACCTGTTGTCCTCGGCTGATGGGGAGTTGAAACTCAATCATAAATGAGTCATGGAACTCAATGAAAGTGAGACCACTGAAGGGGAGAGGGGCCATATTTAACTTATAAAACAAAACTTCTTTGGTGATTTTCAAACCTCAATGAGTCAGATGGGAAATATATTTTGAAAAAAGTCAAATGACTTCATTTTTTGGGTCTGTGCTTAACTTTAGATATGATCAAAGCGATGTAAAGGATAACAAACATGCTTGTCTTTGCTTTCTGTTTTCTCTGCAATTAAGTGATAGATATTGTCCTCAACTTCTGGAAGATTTGCCTTGCGTGTCACAGAAAATTGAGATTCTATATTTGATTTTAAATACTCAACTGGCTGTTTGAA
This sequence comes from Neogale vison, assembly GCF_020171115.1. Lineage (NCBI taxonomy): Eukaryota > Metazoa > Chordata > Mammalia > Carnivora > Mustelidae > Neogale > Neogale vison. Next base: position 102,896,683 of record NC_058098.1, on the reverse strand, counting down.
ACACAAACCCAAATAGCGTATTATGGAACACACTCTGTTCCCCTGAAGCATCACTGACACTTACAGCTCAGAAAATAATCAAACTGTATTTAATTATGCACTATCATGTCATTTAACAGAAAATCAAGATGTCTAGTTTTTATTAGGTTTATTGGACTCTTTGCTGCCCTGTTAGGGCTTAAGCTTTCCTTAGAAAACAAACCAACATAGCCAGAAGTTATGAGAAAAATACATTCTTTTGTTTTTGGGAAGATGGATAGCCATAAATCGTAATCAGAACACGTTCAATTCTGGAGTGAACTGCATAAGAGCTTGCTTCCTCATGAGCAGCTCTCTCTCCCTGCCTTCCTGGTCTTGTTTTGCTTTTCTATTCAAATAAGGACATACTTGAACAGGTGGAGTCTCCAGTCCTTTCTTCCTTTGGTGGGGGGAAACAGCTGTTAGTTCAATAAAATTGGCCCAGGAACTATGAGGACCCCACTGGGTACCTGCAATCCTATGTATCCGCCACCTTTCAAAAGATAAAGCCCATATGACCAAGCTACTTCTTTTTCAATTAAAAAAAAGTTTTAATTCTTTTTTATTCTCTTTCTCCAGTGTGTTGTATCTGTATTCTTAAATGCTTAAGTCTTTGCATTTAAAAGCTAACAAACTGTTTCTGAGTGATGCCAAATTTGATGTTATGAGAAGAAGCGACTCACTGTCAGGTATTGGTAAGGTAAAAAGGAATTTGTTTTGCCTGAATTGGGAAGATGGTAATGTGGGAAATAAAGGCAAAAGAAACATGCAGAGCATGACCTTTCTGCAGGAACTGTCTTAGTATCTTAACGTTTAAAAGTAACTTTGCCTTGGCAGCAGCTGGCCCCTCAAGGTCCTGAAAGCCTTGGTTCCAGATTCCTTGGAGACTTGTGCTATCCCCTAGTCCCCACTAATTAGAAAGCATACAGTCACTCCTTACAATCCCAGTACAGCTCTTTCTGCCCACAGGTCCTGTCTCAGGAGTAGGGAAGAGGTTAAGGTATAGGCAGGAGAGATAGGAGGTCCATCACTCTCTTGACCAGGCTCTGAAACTATTCCTGGCAGGTGGAGACACTGAGACAGAAAGAAACAAGAGGAAAGGCAACAAACCAAGGTAGCAGGAGAATCTCAGGGCCACAAGCTTTCCAGTCAGTTCTCAATAAAAGGCTGCCACTAAAAGCCCTCGCCGCCAACACATTCAGGACCCCTCTCACTCTAGAGAGATTTTTTTCTTTCTTTTCTGCTCTCACCTTCACTTAATAAACTTTCACTTCACTTCACTGTCTTGTGTCCACGAGATGTATTCTCCCTCTGTGAAACAAGAGCCCTGCCATCCTGCAACAATGGGAAGTCATAGTTCAACTCCCTAGGCCTCTGAGTTAGTGTTTCTCAAACGTGAAGGTACATAAGCAATGCCTGGATGGCTTGCTTAAGGTAGACTACTGGCTCTACCCACAGAGTTTCCAGTGGTTGGGATGGGGCCTGAGAATCTGCATTCCTCACAAGTTCCCTCATGATACTCATGTGATTGTACTAGGGACCCCACTTTGAGAACCACTGCTTATGAACATCTTACTTGCAGACAAGCATATATTTTGCTTGTCTCACACAGTACAATTTTCCAAAAAGATGATTTCCAACATCTATTACTCAGAAGACTTTATACAGTTATTTTCTCAGGCTACTCTGAAAAAATAAAATTGGAAACTCTGGCAGCATGGATTCCACACTCACACGCGACAGGAGTCTTCTGGAATTAAGGAAGAGCAACTCCCTTTTGGAGAGATGTGTCCCTCCCAGCTGCTTTGGTCCACTGTCTTAATTTCTAGTGTTCTAAGTCTCCCACATTTTGATATGCAGAAAGTATTCACTGTCATTTATTTCTAAATATTTTGAAATTTCCTTTTTTATTTCTTTTAAATATCATCTACTTTTTAACTTATGGGTTACTGAAGAGTATGATTTTTCTAAGTAAATCTGTATGAAACAATATTAATACATATATAAAATTATCTTTTAATTATTGATTCTAATTATTTACATTGTGTTCGGAAAATATATTCTATATAATACAGTTTAATAAAGAATATATTATTGTATAAATAATTTGAAAATTTTGAGATTTCTTATGTGGAATTTATGAGGTCAGTTTTTATAAATGCTTTATAGATGTCCATCAAAAGAATGATTATATATTGTTTTAAGGGTTCAGTATATATCTCTTGGATCATACTTGCTTTTTATTTTATGAAGTTTTTAGAGATAATCATTTTTCTCTGCTTGAGTTAATGTCTCCCACTATGAGTATGAGATGGTAATTTATACTTAAATATCTTTTAATTTTGCTCTATTGAATTGCTCTCACACCAGGAACAAATAGTCTTTCAATTTATACCACCATCAATTTGTTTTGCCTATTTTTGAATATTTAAAAAAATATAAGTATACAGTATGTACTTTTTTGTGTGTCTTCTTTCACTGAAGATGTTTTTGACAGACAGTCATCTATATAATTACATGTATTAGCAGTCATTTCGTTTTCCTTGTTGTGTAGTATTCCATGGCATAAATATACCATAATTATTTGTCATCATCTTATGGACAGATATTTGGAATTTCCAGTGTTAGGCTATTTTTTAAAAAAGATTTATTTATTTATTTATTTATTTACTTATTTATTTAACAGAGAGAGATCACAAGTAGGCAGAGAGAGAGAGAGGAAGAAGCAGGCTCCCTGCTAAGCAGAGAGCCCGAGGCAGGACTCGATCCCAGGACCCTGAGATCATGACCTGAGCCAAAGGCAGCGGCTTAACCCACTGAGCCACCCAGGTGCCCTCCAGTGTTAGGCTATTAAAATGATATTCGTACTTCCATCGGTCAGGGCTTAGTTTCTTTTATCTGCCTAGTATGTATTCTGAGGAGCACTTAAATGTTGACTTTCCTTATGTTTTTGCTATTACTAAATTTATAGGCTTAAAAATTTTAGTGACGATTTTTCTTCACAACCTGCTAGTCACTCAAAACTGTATTGAGAATGTAGCACATATGTGACACTAGACATCTAAAATCAATTAGGTTTTAACATCCCAAATATATAGAATTTATAGTATGAGTGGAGTAGTATAAACCAATAATTAAAATTAATGGCAAACTCAAGAGAATCCCAAAATAGGAGCAGAGAAATACCAATCCGTGTTCAATAGATAGTAAGATTCATCTTACTTGGGTGAATAAAAAAGAGACTTCAATTAGAATTGAAAACTATAGTCTAGGGTTTTGGTGTTGAGAATGAGTTATGATGTAGATTATCAGATATTGGAGAGCACAGAAATACTTAATTCAGAAGAATTAATATATATAAAGGCATCCATGCCAAGATATTTTTATATTATATGCTATCCTATGTATAAAAATCTTGTAGTTTTTATATGTTAAATCACTATGTAAAATACGAGAGTTATAAAACTTTTAGTATTATTTTGAAAAATTTGTGCATGAAATTGGGAGACCAATTCCTTTAGTAGTTTGCCTGAAATGGAAATGGTACGAAAGACATTACTGGGGAATAAAACTGTACTATAAATGATCTCCAGACACAGAAAAACCTAAATTTCTCATTTGTCATTATGACTTGTACTTTTGGGAAAAAAATAAGTATTTTAGTGCTTAAGTTATTCTCTCCTAAAAACAGAGATAGTAATTCACTGTGTCCTGGTACCTCTGGTTGATCAAGAACTCACTACAAACTTGTAGGAAAATACTAATTAGTGTAAATGCTGTGATTGCCATTTTAGTCCAAACAAAGATTAAACTGACCAAACCCAGCATGGCAGTTTGATACATGTTGCCATTAACCGGCATTGCCTGACAAGAAACTAGTAGGGAAAGAAGACCTGCTTACTAGACGCAAAAAATTAAGCCATGGTTCTGATGATGGCGATGAACTGTTCTAGTCAGACAGCGACATGCGAAGGGCCGCCCAGTGACCAGTGGAATCATGCTGGCTGCTTTTGTAGACATTGTAATACATTTTTATCCTGGAGGAATTATTGAGTTGTAATTATTGCTGCCGTCTTTTGCAATTATTTAAGCTATCCAAGCTAGCCTCCCTTCTTTTTGAAAGACATCATTGTTTAAGAGCCGTGTGAGGTTTCCAATAAATTTGAGGGGAAGCTACAAAGATTTCTCACATACCTTCTGCCTCCACTCATGCATAGCTTCTCCCATTACCAACATCACTCGCCAGAGTGGTGAAATTTTTATGTACATTGACAAATCATAACCACCCAAAGCCCACAGTTTATATTATTGTTCACTCTTGGTGCTGCCCATTCTTGGTTTTAGACAAAAGTGTAGTGATATGTATCCATCATTATAATATTACATAAGCCCTAAAAATCCTCTGTGCTCTGTCCATTCGTCTCTCCTCCCCCGTTACACCTCCACACACACATATATACTCTCTTTCTCTATGCTGTCCCATTGATGTGTCTATTCTTTCACCAATAGTACACTGTTTTGTTTTGATTACTGTGGCTTGATAGGAAGTCTTGGAGTTAGGTAGCTTCAGTCCTCCAACTCTGTTCTTCAATATTGTGTTGGTTATTCTGGGTCTTTTGCCTCTCCATATAAAGTTTAGAAACATTTTCTCCATACCAATAAAATAAGTTGCTGGGATTTTTACTGGGATTGCTTTGAAACAATAGATCAATTTGGGAAGAACTGACATCTTGACAATATGGAGTCTTCCTATACAGGAACATAGAATACCTCTCTATTTAGTTCTTTGATTTCATTTTCTCATATAGATCTTGTACATATTTTGTTAGATATGAATGAAACACCTATCTCATTTTTTGAAATGCTAATGTAAACAGTACTGTGTGTTTAATTTCAAATTCTATTTGTTCATTGTTGGCATATAGGAAAACAATTGACTTTTATGCCTTAACCTTATATCCTGCAACCTTCCTAATATCACTTCTTAGTTTCAGGGGTTTTTGTTGTTGTTGTTGCTGTTGACTCTTTTGAGTTTTTTACAAAGACAATCATGTCATCTGGAAAAATTCTTTCTTACTATACCCATGGACTCTGATATAATCTGCTTTGATAAATAGTAATGGGATCTAGATATTTAAATGGGAAACATTGCATTTAAAGCTAGAATTGGGAAGATTTTAGAAGTTTAGTGTCAAGTTTATAATTCTCATTAGTTATTGCTTTATAATAAGCCACCGTAAGATTTAATGGCTTAAGTTTTTTATTATTATATATTAGAGTTCTGTGGCTTGACTAGGCTACGTTGTGCAGTTTTCACTCGGAGTCTTTCATGCAGTTGCCCTCAGGTGGTAACTGGTTTTCTGAAGGCTCAAATAGATTGGAAATCCAAGAGGACTCATTTGCATGGCTGGTAACTGATGTTGCTGTCATAAGGGATTCTGATGGAATTTCAACCAGAATGTCTTCATGTGGCCTGTCCACGTGACCTGGAGTTCTTAAAGCAAGTGATATGATAGGGAGGCAGGATTCCCAAAACCAGCACACCAAGAGGGAGATCACAGAACCTTTCAAGCCAATTAAAAGCTTTGATTAGTTTTCTGGGGATAATATAATAAAGTATCACACACTTAGTGGCTTAAAGTAACAGAAATTAAAGGTCTCCCATTTCTGAGGCTAGACATGCAAAACCATGGTTTGTACAAGGCTATGCTCTGTCTGAAGGTGCTGTTTTGTTTTTTTTTTAAGATTGTTTTTATTTATTTATTTGACAGAGATCACAAGTAGGCAGAGAGGCAGGCAGAGAGAGAGGAGGGGAACCAGGCTCCCAGCTGATCAGAGCGCCTGATGTGGGGCTTGATCCCAGGACCCTGGGATCATGACCTGAGCTGAAGGCAGAGGCTTTAACCCACTGAGCCACCCAGGCGCCCCAAAGGTGCTGTTTTGTGACTATCCCAGCTTTTGGTAGCCTCGGACATTCTCTGGCTTGCAATTGAAGATGCATCACTCTATTCCTTTGTCTTCACATCATCTTCCCTCTGTGTGTATCTATCCCCGTGCCTTCATTTCCTCTCCTTTATAAGGACCCAATCCAATTTTATATTGGGTTAGGACTAACCCTAATGACCTCATTTTAACTTGAATACTTCTGTAAAGATTTTCATTCAGGAAGGTTCATATTCTAAGGTTTTGGAGAATAGGATTTGAACATGTCTTTTTGGGGGACACAACTCAACCCCTAACAGAGCTAATATCTCAAATGACACAGTATAATACCTGCTATGTTCTAGTGGTCCGAGCATTCTCTAAGCCTACCAGTTTCAAAGGGAACATAGACTCCGCTTTTTGAGAGTAGATTGGTACCTCATATTACAGAGCATGTAAAAGATGAAGAATATTGTTGTGGCCCTTTTTGAAATATGCATCCTGCCACATTCCACCCTCCACCCACAGTGATTTCCTATTTTTCTACATGCAAAACTTACCCACTCCAATGAGCCTATTAGAACATCATCTCAATCAGTTCTCAGTATGGATAATGCTCCTCGGGTATAGTCCCCTGGCTTGTTTTTGATTCGAAGACTTGTGAACTAAAGAGAAAATTTATCAGCCACTCACACACTGACTGTGAGACAAAGATAGTTAACCACAATGGACATATTGGTTCAAAAGTAAAGAATATGATATAAATAGTAGTTACTAGTCCACAGTCATACTGAAAACCATCTGGGTGCATGTTTCTAGTCCCTATAAGAACTGTTTTCTGGTTCTGATTTTCTTATGATTCTCATTCTGCAATTTAGGTTTTTGATACCATCATCTGAGTGATATACCCTTAATAATAATAATAATAATAAAGTGTTCCTAATTTAAAAAGGGGGGGCACCTGGGTCGCTCAGTTGCTTATGTGTCTGACTCTTGATGTCAGCTCAGGTCTTGATCTTAGGGTCATGAGTTCAAGCCCCCAGCATGGATATTACTTAAAAAAAAAAAAGTGGCCTACATTTTCAGCTGCCTACATTTTTCAGCCAACTTCCTGTCTGTAGGTTTATAGGTACTAATGAGGCAGGATAGACAAACAAACAAACAAACAAAAAAACCCAAACCCATAAGCAGTCTGAAATTAAATCTTCAAAACAAAGGTTGACAGATATTGCAGGTTGGCTTACTCAACATCCCCTTCCCACTTCCTTCTTGCTTGCTTTTTTCTAACACAGAATCTGGAAAGTCAAGCCCTTTTTCTCAGACCCCCTTGCAGCTCAGGCTTTCCTTTTAACACAATTACCATCAATGCTCTGTAAACAGAAGTCTGCTACTGCCAGTCTTTCTTTCCCTAAATCTCCTTTTTTCTCTTTGTAATACTGATATGAGACTTGGATGTTGGTAGTCATCTTGTATCCATAAAGAGAAAGTTACAAGAATTTTAGGTATTTTAGTCATATTATCCTTAAGCTGCTGAGAACTAAACAACAACAACAACAACAACAAAAAAAAAAACCTGAAGCTTTCTGTTGCCTGGGGCCTTTGGGAAACCAGGTGCACATATGTCAGAATCATCCCAGTGGAGAGCAGGATATTTACATTACCCCCAGACTTACTGTTACACAAAGAAAAAAAATTCTTCTTTTTAAAAAGGTTTATTTATTTATTTTAGAGAGAGTGAGCAAGTGAGCGTGAACATGCAAGTGAGCGGGGAGGGGCAGTGGGAGGAGGATAGGGAATCTCAAGCAGATTCCCTGCTGAGTGTGGAGCCCAGTGCAGCGCTTGATCCCATGACCCTGAGATCATAACCTGAGCTGAAACCAAGAGTCAGATGCTCAACTGATTGAGCCCCTCAGGTGTCCCACCAAGAAAAAGAGACTCTTACATTGGGATTTCTCTTACACGCTGCTAAAGGCAATCCTAACTCATACGAGCAGGGAAGCTCTAATGAACCCATTCCTGAAAAAACAGTATTTGTTGACAGTTTATATTCAAGGACTGAGGCAGACACTAATTATTCAACTGTGAACTACACAAACATGGTCAAGGATCTCCAGGAACTCACAGTCTTAGAGCTCCCTTAGGTGAAAGAGGGACATCTCTAAAAAGGATCCAAATAATCTTTTTTTCTTCACTATTTTTAACACCTGACTTTTAACTTCACGGTAAAAAGATGGTACCTGTTTTGTGTCTATATAGGCCTGGGATGCAGATACTAGGCTATAAGAAGAGTAACACAACATGGGTATTTTATTCAGGAAAAGCTATTCTTCTCCACAGGGACTTCATCTCACTGTTTAGCAATGTGTACATGACTTCCAGTGTTCAAGGGAGGACCCAGTGTAAGGGAGGCTGTCAAATGAGGGCTTTATTTGGGTATCATACATCCACAGGAAAATCATAATACTTTGACATTATTCTCGGGGCACTTGGGTGGCTCAGTCAGTTAGGCATCTGCCTTCGGCTTGGGTCATGATCCCAGGGTCCTGGGATTGAGCCTCACATTGGGCTTCCCACTCCTCAGGGAGCCTGCTTCTTCCTCTCCCTCTGCCTGCTGCTCATTCTCCCTGCTTGCTCTTTTTCTCTCTGTCAAATAAATAAATAAAATCTTTAAAAAACACTTTAATAGTATTCTTAATATTATCCTATTCAGAGGGAATGGCTATTGTGTGGGCACTAGTAGTGAAGGCTGATGCATCTCACTGTGTAGATGAGAGGTGTTTAAGATCTACAGAAATCAAGAGCTCATTATTTCAGGCAAGGTTAGCGGTAATAAAGTTCAACTTTTGTTTTTTAATTGCAGACATCATTATTTCCAGGCAGCTAACCTGAGAAGCTGCATGCTAAGTAAAATACTCACATCTTTGAAAATACAAAGTCAATAGGAAAGAACAATAACAACCAAAATGTCTTTGAGTTATATTTATAACATTGTTAGTGGGTTTTGAGTGGCAACATGCTATTTTACCTCACCATAAGAACCAATGTGGATTTAAGAGCACAGAACAGATTTAAAAGAACGTTAGACTTCAAAGACTAAGCCATGTACCATCATGTTATTATTACAAATACCATTTTCCCCACTACTTTATGCCTAGGCCCTTCAACTCTATTTTCCGTAAGCCCCTTAAACCATTTCTTCACTAGTAGTTTCATTTAAGAGTTTCTATTTTTTTTTTTTTAGGATTTTATTTTTAAGTAATCTCTAAATCCAATATAGGGCTTGAACTTACAGCCCTGAGATCAAGAGTCACATGCTCTACTGACTGAGCCAGCCAGGGGCCCAAAGATTTCTATTTTCCAAATCAAAATATACATTTCATATTTCCTTTTGATGTTTCTCAAGGACCTGTGTTTTTCTTAAATATCACACTTGAAACTGTGTGTGGAGACTAAATATACCATGTTGTTCATTTATATAAAGTCTTTGAAATATTAGAAATGGAGAAGATACCTAGTTATAACTCTGGCAAACATTCATTTTAAAGATAAGTGATCAAAGGTAAAAATCAAACAAAATATTGTTTCTTCTACTGTACCAGTGACTTTCTCTTATACACCATTTCTTGGGATTGCTCTCTTTGGGAATACCCTTCAGAATGGTAAAAGCAGTTCTTAGAGAGAAGGAAGGCAGCCCACAGAGAAGAGAAAAGAAAGTGAACAGAGACAGGTACTCTCCAGTCATTTAACAAGTAAACTATAATTCATTTACTCATGAACCAATTTTCTGTGTTGATATTCAAATAAATTTTCTAAAATGCTCTCATGATTCCCTATCAATAAAACAGCTATCATGGAATCGTGAAGTCCTTGATTTGCTGTCATCTGAGTTACTCTGGTTTTTCCTTCCCTCAGTGGCTGTGGGAAAAAACTAACCGAATGTAAAACTTCTCCTATAGCAAGAAGGTGTCAAAAGAATAAAGAAAAAAACACCATCTCAGTAGTGGGGCATTATGAAAGTAACAAGAAGGTTCTGTTTTTCCAGAAGGCAGAGTGAATGAAATTTGTAAGAAGCAAAGCTCTGACAAAAGATAGATTGTAGGAACGAATTTTTTCCTGAGGTACTGGAAACTGTTAAAGAATTCTATGTAGAGACCAACATGGTCAGATGTGTGTTTTAGAAACCTCTTTACCCATTGTAGATACTGATTAATTTTTCATGGTGATAGAAGAATACAAGTTTAAGGGATAAATTCTAGTGGAGTATAAATAAAAGATAAAATTTCAAAAGTATTAGAGGAGAAAAAAGAGAAAAAATCGCAAAAGGCAATAAAGGGAAAATGGACAAGCAAAAATAGTGAATAGAAAAAATAAATAATAGAAGTAAGAGTAAATACAAAATTGATCAAAGTAAAGCGTAAAGTTTCAATTATACAGCTGGGAGAAAAATTATAAATAAAATACAAACCTTTCCACAGTTCTATACCTATCACTTCTATAATTCAATAAATGACATCATTTACCAGTTTCTTAGCAAAAATGTATTAATTATATTTGATTACTCTTATATCATTTTATCTCATGTCTAATCACTCAGCAGGTTTTGTGGAATCTATCTCTGATTCTATCCCCAAACTATCCTTTCTGTTGTCTCTACAGCAGCAAACCTGTTCTAAACAACCACCTTATTTAGCCTGGACCAATGCAATAGACTAGTAGCTGGTCTTCCTTTTTCCTATCTTTTCTTCAGTTTATTCCCTTCCTCTGAGAAGAATGGTACTAAAAAAAAAATCTGATAACATCACACCTTTCCTTCAAATCAAATGATAGGTAACTATATAATTAACACATAATCCAAACTCCATTTAATGGATTCTATTTTCAGCTATGATTAGTAAAAAGGCCAGATTTCCTTTTCTCCCTTTCACAAGTAAAACAGTAAATAAAATTCATGAAACAATGTGTTTTAGGCACTGGGAAACAGTGATAGATCATTAATTCATAAAAGGGAAATAAAAATTATGAGCCTTACAAATGCCCCAGCTTAATGCCTTGAGGGAATTGCTAGGCCAAAGCACAGGGAAGGAACCAAATGAAGTCTGTGGTCTCCCTCATTTGTAGAAACAGAGTTCAGAGTTCAGGAGTACAACATAGCCAGATTTCTAAAGACACAGCATTGGGGAAAAAGAGCTGCACAGAGAGCTCCAGAGCTCTACAAGAAAACTCCTTCAAGATTTTCATCTGAGTTTTTAACAGCACATATGGGTGAGAAATTACTGGGTGGGGAAAGAACCACCACAAAGCATCAGATGGAACAATCTCAAGCACTCACGAAAGGCTGGGTCACATTGACAGCCAGGATGAGAAGCTTCAAAATCTCTATTTACCTCAAGTAGAGTACCCTGAAGGATACTCCCTCAGTTGTGGGGCCATTTATCCCTAGACTAGAGGCTGAATGGGCCCCGCCTAACAAAGTTTAAAAGCAGGCATTGGCAGGATCCAACTGATTCTAAGTAATTTTACAACATTTCAGAATCAAACTCAAAACCATTTGAAGAAATGTAACAACAAACAAACACACAAACAAAAATCCAGCATCCAACAATGGGAAAGTCACAAGTTCTGGCATTGTTACGCATTGAACTGTGTCCTCCAAAAGATGCACTGAAGTCCTAACCCCAATATCTGTTAATGTAACCTAATTTGGAAATAGAGTCTTGGGTGTAATAGAGTTAAAATGAGGTCTTTAAAGTGACCTTGTGCAATGACTGATATCCTCATAAGATGAGGGGAATTTGGGTACTGGCATATGGAGGGAAGATGCCCATGTGAAGATAGAGGAAGAGGTTGGAATTACATCACCATAAGGTAAAAAAAAACACCTGGGGTTATCAGAAGCTGGAAGAGACAAGGAGAGACACTTCCCCAGAGCTCTGGAGGGAGCATAACCCTGCTAATATCATGACTTCAGACTTCTAGCCTATAGAGCTGTAGGAAACTGTCCAGAACTATATAGAATTGCAACTATTTTAAGTAATCCAGTTTGTGGAACTTGTTTTGGGTTACTCCAGAAAACAAATTCAAGTAAAAAATTCAAAAATTACCAAACATACAAAGAAGTAAAAAAAAAGAAAATACAATGCATAATAAAAGATAGCCAATAGAACTTGACACCCAAAATGACTCAGAGGACAAAACTGGTAGACATAATAAAACATCTCTTGTAAATATTCTTCATATTATTCAAGAAATTACAGTAAAGTATGTACATGGTATGAGATATGGAAAATATAAAAAGGATTACATCACACTTCTAGAGAGGTAAATTACCATATCTAAGTGAAAGATTGATTCCATGGGATTAACAATGGATTGCACAGTGAAGAAAAAAATATACCTGAATATATAGTAGTTGAAATCATTCAAAATGAAATACAGAAAAAAAAATGAAATACAGAAGAGTTAAAAAAATAGAGTATCAGTTATTTGTAGAATAAAATTAAGTACTTGTGTAAGTAACGAGGGTCTCACAGAAGACAGAAAGGACTAAAAATAATTTTGATAAAATAATGGTCAAGGATTTTTCAAATTTGATGCAAACTATAATCCTACTGATATAAAAACTCAATGAACTCAAAGTAGATGACATGAAGAAAATTGTAACAAGGTACACTTCAATAATATTGCTGAAAATTAGTGATAAAGATAAAATTATTAAAGCAGTTGGAAAAACAGACACATTCCATACCATAGAACAAGGATAAGAATGACTCCAGGTGTCTTGCTGAGGGTGACGTAAGTCAGAAGTACATGCAATAATACCTTTAATCTTATCACAAATGATCAACAACGCTTTGTCAACCTAGAATTCTATACACACTGAAAATGTTTTTCAAATTCTATTTTATGACTTACAAGGCTTTAAATTTCAGACATCCTCTCTCTCCACTCTGTCCTAACTTATTACACTGTTGTGAAGATGGCCCACTTCCATCTTCCCAACATTGTTAAATTCATTCACAACTGAGAAGCATTACATTTATTGTCCCTTTGTCTAGAATATTCTTTCTCCAGACTTTGCAGTCGGGATTCTAGCAATATTCAGGTTTCAGCTCTGGCTTCTCTTGATCACCCTAGCTACAGAGGCTGGTGTAATTAACACAAATCAAAATTGATTGACAAGCAAGTTTATGGAACCTTATAAAAGGAATGTACAAGCATTTTTTTGTTCCTAATGTGCAAGGAAGGGTTTAAAATTTAATCACTCTTGGGGCACCTGGGTGGCTCAGTGGGTTAAAGCCTCTGCCTTCAGCTCAGGTCATGGTCCCAGGTCCCTGGGATTGAGCCCCGCATCGAGCTCTCTGCTCAGCAAGGAGCCTGCTTCCCTCTCTCTCTCTGCCTGCCTCTCTGCCTACTTGTGATCTCTGTCTATTAAATAAATAATAAATAAAATATTTTAAAAAATAAAATAAAATTTAATCACTCTAAAAAAATCCAAGAATTGCAAATTACTCAAGGAAAAAAATAATATAATAAAGCTTACTTTGTTGATAAGTCAACCGATAGGATCGGCTGACATCTGTAAGAAAACAAGAAAGGTAAAGAATGATGCTAGGTTTTGTGACTTGCATAACTAGACGAAAAGAGTACTTAGGAGGAAGAGATCAAGAGTATCATTTGACATATAAAATGTGAGGTATCTGTTAGATATCCTGATGGAGATGCCAAAAAGGCAGTCAGATAAATCTGATGTTAAGGGCAAACTTGTGGCTATAGATAAAATTTATGAGTTGCCAACATGTAAATGGTATTTAAAGCCATGTGACTAAATTTTATGACCTAGAGAATAAATATAAGCCAAGATATATCCAACGACGAAACTCTCATATATTCCAACAATTAATAGCTATGGAGATAAGGAGAGACTAGCAAAAGAGACCAAAAGAGACATATAACTCCCCAAAAGAACAAAGAGATACTAATGTCCTAATCTTCAAATGAAGAAAATGTTTCAAAAAGAAAGTAACAGATCCCAGAAAAAAAAGAAAAAAAAAAAAAGAAAAAAAAAAGAAAGTAACAGAAATATATCAGGTAATGCAGAGAATTTGAATAAGACAGGATCAGGTCCATAGTCCAGCATGTTTTGTCTCCCCTATGGGTGTGATGCATAAACAATGAATTCTGGAACACTGAAAAAATTAAATTAAATTAAAACAAACAAACAAACAAGAACAGGTATAGAGAATTGATCTCATCATGCTGGTTAATGTTTACAAGGGGGGGTTAAGAAGCAATGAGAGTACACTACTAACTAATAGGCTTGAGACAATAGGCAGAAAGGAAGTGTAGACAGTAGCATTCTATATTCTATAGCAGCAATGGCCACAGTCGCCAAACTATGGAAAGAACCAAGATGCCCTTCAACGGATGAATGGATAAGGAAGATGTGGTCCATATACACTATGGAGTATTATGCCTCCATCAGAAAGGACGAATATCCAACTTTTGTAGCAACATGGACGGGACTGGAAGAGATTATGCTGAGTGAAATCAGTCAAGCAGAGAGAGTCAATTATCATATGGTTTCACTCATTTGTGGAGCATAACCAATAGCATGGAGGACAAGGGGCGTTAGAGAGGAGTAGGGAATTTGGGTAAATTGGAAGGGGAGGTGAACCATGAGAGACTATGGACTCTGAAAAACAGTCTGAGGGGTTTGAAGTGGCAGGGGGGTGGGAGGTTGGGGTACCAGGTGGTGGGTATTATAGAGGGCACAGCTTGCATGGAGCACTGGGTGTGGTGAAAAAATAATGAATACTGTTTTTCTGAAAATAAATAAATTGGGAAAAAAAATAAAACAGAAAAGTAATACAAAATATAAAATCTAACTAGCTAAAAATTAAACATGTCAACAAATAAAAACAAATAAACATTTATGCAGTACCGGGTGGCTCAGTCAGTTGTATCTTACTCTTGATATAAGCTCAGGTCATGATCTCAGGGTTTTGAGATCAAGCCCAGTATTGGGCTTGCACTGGGCATGGATCTTGCTTAAGATTCTTTCCTTCTCCCTCTGCCCCTCCCCATCGTTTGTATGTACATGTACACACATGCTCTCTCCCTCTCTCAAAACAAACAAACAAAGAACAAAAAATGTAAACATTCATAAATATCTTCAGGGTAAAAAGAGAAAAAAAGATAATAAAACAATCCAGACTATTTAGAATAACCAGTAAACAACACATATATGTGGTGAATGGTACTTACATATACCTTAAGCATATGCTACAAAATAAAATAGTACAAATTATAAGTCAGAAATGTGTTTAGCAGGAAGCTAAAGAAAACACAACCTACACTGGCTTAAATAAGTAAGGTGATTACTGGTCTCAGCCAATATATTGTTAGCAGTAAGCTACTCAGGCATTTGAGACAGTCCAGCAATGTCATCACTATATGTAAGCTTTTACTCTTTATTTTCCTTGCCATCCTTACTATTTGGTTTTAGGCTTGATTGTGAAAATAACAAATCATAATTTTAAACAAGGGTTTTTGGGAGCAGATAGGGGGAAGAGATTCCTTATGTACAGAGGAAGGTCCATCAGAATAACGTCAGACCTGTCCACAGAAACCTGGCAAGCCAAAAGGGCTGGCAAGACATATTCAGGGCACTAAATGAGAAGAACATGCAGCCAAGAATACTTTATCCAGCAAGGCTGACATTCAAAATGGATGGAGAGATAAAGAGCTTCCAAGACCAGCAATGTTTAAAAAAGTATGTGACCACCAAGCCAGCACTACAAGAAATATTAAGGGAGGGTTCTATAAAAGAAGAAAGAACCCAATAGTGACACAGAACAGAAATTTACAGAGACAATCTATAGAAACAAGGACTTCACAGGCAACATGATGTCAATAAAAATGTATCTTTCAATAATCACTCTCAACGTGAACGGCCTAAATGCTCCCATAAAATGGCACAGGGTTGCAGACTGGATAAAACAACAGGACCTGTCCATATGTTGTCTACAAGAGACCCATCTGGAACCTAAGGATATAACCAGACTGAAAGTGAAGGGATGGAGAAGCATCTTTCATGCCAGTGGGCCTCAAAAGAAAGCTGGGGTAGTGATTCTCATATCAGATAAATTAGATTTTAAACTGAAGACTGTAGTCAGAGATAAAGAAGGACACTACATCATTCTTATAGGGTCTATCCACCAAGAAGATCTAACAATTATAAATATGTATGCCCCCAATACAGGAGCAGCCAACTACATAACACAACTGTAAACCAAGATAAAGAGTCATATTGATATGAAAACATTAATAGTAGGGGATCTTAACATGCCACTCTTAACATGAACATAACAGACAGATCATCCAACCAGAAAATCAATAAAGAAACAAGAGCATTGAATGACACATTGGACCAGGTGGACCTCACAGATATATACAGAACATTCCACCCTAAAACAACAGAATACTCATTCTTTTCTAAAGATCCACTGCTGTGGTATTTTCAGTTATGAGGTCTGTGTTTATAGTAGGAGGGAAAAAGGAGAATTAAAAGAAAAGTGCATAAAACCCATGGCACACCTGGCCAGAATTATCTCTGGATGCCAGGCAGTTCAAATTATTTTGTCTTCATAACTACAGTAGAAGAAGGTAAAGGAAAAGACAGTGCTGAATAGTTTGTGGATAACTAATCTGGAGTTTGCTCACCCAAAATAAGCAAAGCAAGCATTTGACTCAAGAAGATAATAGATTTAAAAAAAAAAAAAAGGTATACTAAAAAAGAAATAAAAGAATAATAAGCAAAGAAAGTATTCAACATAAAACTAAGAAAGGTTCTTTGAAATACATTATTAGGGGCATCCGGGTGGTTTAGTCAGTTAAGTGTCTGCCTTGGGCTCAGGTCATGAATCCTGGGGTCCTGGGGATCCTAGGATCAAGCCCCACATCAGGCTCCCTGCTCCGTGGAGAGCCTGATCCTCGCTTCCCCCCATGCCCCTCTCCCCGCTGGGTTCCCTCTCTGTCTCTCCTCTGTCAAATAAATAAATAAAAGCTCTATAAAATAAAATAAAACACATTATTAAAAAGAAAACACTGCATAGCCTTGCTAAATTTAAAACAGAAGAATAAATAATAAGCATCTTAATTGTGAAAAGAAATACGAAATCAAACACAGAAGCATCTGAAACATATCAGAGAATTCAATGTGCAATTTCAAATTCTTGTGATTTTATAAAGTTGAGAGGAGATGGATAATTTTTCAAGAAAATTTAAATGATGAAAATAATCATGAGAAAAGATGGATAACCTAAATAGGTCATTAATTATGGGGAGAGGTATACAAAAGATGGCCAAATATTTACCTCCCATCTAACATTAGGCTCAGATGATTTTATTTGATCATTTTCACAAATTCTTCAAGGAAATGAGACTTTCTAGGTAATTTAAGTTTTCTCAGAGCACAGGAAACCATGAAAAACTTCCAATTTACAGATATACTGCTTAATTCCAAAGCAAAATTGGACAAAAATAATACAATGTCATTTATAGAGAGGAAAACATTATTATTAAATATTGGAGAACCCACAGTATGGGCATATTTACAAATAACATACTCCAACTAAGTAAGGACTGTTTTAGAAATATGAAGTTAGCTCAGATTTGGGTAATGTAGTAACACATTTATTTTATTAATACATTAAAAAATAAAATTGGAGAATGGTAACAATTATATTTTAGAGGTAAGAAAATGGACTGTTATATACAGTGCTTAAGAAACATGTTCAGAACAGAAGAAAGTATACATGGTTCATCTGAGGTTTAATTGCATATATTTCTGACTTTGAAGAACCTTCTCTTGTATTAGATGAAATAATTTTGTTGTTGTCTGGATCTCAGGTAATCCTGAGTGAATCCCAAATTGTCCTTAATAAAATTAATGATTGAATCATTTAGGTCATAACTGAAAACCTGGATAAGAGCTTCTCTCTCTTATCAGAAAGCTAAAAGCTAAAAGCTTTCTCAGAAATTCCCTGGCAAGCATCTCTTTATGTCTCATTTACCATTACTGGCTCACATGACCTGTGGCTGCCACAAATGACAAAGGCTTTTGAAGAGCCTCTTATGGAAGACTACCAGAGAACGAGAAGTTGGAGGTTGTTATTAGGAAGCCAAACATTGTCTACAACAGTTGCATTATTATTTGATGGCTGCTGACCGTAATTTCAAACCATTTCTCCCACCTCCTTGGTGCAATCAGGAAAGCAGAATACAAGGTGAGGAAGAAACAGGAAGCTCTCACTTTGTAGGCAATGAGTCCACTCATTTCCAGTCATTTCTTTATTCTGAATTATTTCCACGACAGATCCGCCTCCATAATATAGTCATGGATGCTCATAGGAACTGCTAGTTTGGCAAATGTTTAAGAATAATTCATTTCACAATGCAATAGTTCATCAGGGACCCAAAGACAGTTTTATTGACTTAGATACATAAAATAGTTTATGGTTGGAGGACACTGGAGGGCAAATCACTAGTTGTGGTGATTAGTCTTGCAGGATGTGTCTCACACATCAGAAAATAAAATAATGTGAATACGGGAACAGCTAAACAGATATAGGAATGTTCTAAAGCCACTGTAGGCAACTTCTCTTTGCTCCATTCTAGAGTGTCACACACTTAAAAAAATATTTTATGGGTATGTGACATGAAAGGAATATGTTATGCTATTGGACCCCATCCTTGCTCCTTGGAAAGCTCATTTTTGAACCAAATGACCACAGATCAGTTTGGAAGATGTTTTCGGTCAAGGCTGGGAGATCTACTATCTTATACCTAAGTGGTCTTCAGATCAGGAGGGTCAAAGGAGCCTTTTCTTGTCCTTGGTGCATGAGCCAGATTTCAGTTTGCTGAGCCTTCACTGAAAATAGATTTGATTCCGGTCTGATTCTGTCTTCATCTCATAATTATTAAACAGTGACAAACTGGGAACCTCCTTTTCTTTAATTTTTAGATCTTCAAGTGTTAATTCTCAATTGGTCAGGCAAGACTGATTGAGGGAGCTCCTACTAAATGTGCATTACAGAGGAGAATGTCTCATCGTTTTTCTCTGAGGGAAGGAGGGAGGGAGGGAGAGGTGTTAGGACCTGCTGAACAGAAAGCAGCTTTAGTGGGATAGTCAGAAGCTTCCCGCTGAAAGGGCAAACAGGCTTAATTTTCTTTCCTGGAATAATTTAATACAAAGTCATTCTTTCAGTGTGACTCAGAGTAGGGCTGCTCTCCCAATAATTGCGAGAGAGAATGTGCAGAGAAGCTGAGGCTTTGGCCATCTTTTGGGCACAATTTCATTTCACTCTTCTCTCATCGGTGGGCCTCACACTCTACTCCTGTTCCCCAGCACCTCTCCTTTTCATTGTGATGTAATGGTTGCATTGTGCTCCTGATACAGGTTTTACTAACCACACTTTCAGCTAGGGGGAGGTCGTGGCTGTGTTATGGTCATAAAGGACATTAATCAGGAGGATTGATTTCTTCTGTTAATACTTCTTTCTTTGGCATCGTCATCTTTTTTTTCCCTCTGCCTGATTAATTTCTATCAGCATACCAAAATTCTCTGTAATCTCCTATTTTTAAAACATAAACAATCCCCTGGCTCATCACTCCTGACCCACAGGCGCCATCTGGCATGTCATCTGTGCCCTCCTTCATCACCCTGATCAAGGCTCTGTTATCCATCACTGCAAGTGTTGTATTAGCCTCTGTACCCTTTCAGCTCTCAACTCCACATTCTTGTAATCCATTTCCTATTCAACATTCACAGTTACCCTTTCACAAATCAAATCATATCATAAAAAATTAAATGCCTTTCCCTTTACCCTAGAAAGAAATCCAACTCCTTTAATGGTAAACAAGACCTTTTATGCTTTGGGCCTTGCCTCATTCTCCAATGTTATCTTAGCACTGTGTGCTGCCCTCACACACTTCCCCCCAGTGACATGCCCCTTGGCTGCTGTATTTTAACTGCCCTCATTATTCTTTTGTTCCTTGAATATTTCAAGGTATTTTCCACCTTAATTTGTTGTTCTCCCTGCTTGAACTGCTTCTTTCCCTGCTCCTGAAATGACTTTTCTCTCCTCGTCCTCCACTGAATCTCAGCTCAGTCATTATCTCCACAAAATAGGTTTCCTTTCCCCTAACCTATTAGAATTGTAACCCACAAACTCCCTCCTTGATTGCAACTACTCTCGTGAAACAAATATGAAATTATTTTGCTTACTGATTTCTTGGTTTACATAGGCTGCTATTACAGTCACAAAATATACAACACACACACACACACACACATACACACACACCCCAAATAAGAACTCTGTGGTGCAGATACATGGTCTGTTTGTTTACCTCTGTATTCCTTCAGACAAGAAAAATGTCTGGCACTTATGAAATGCATAATTGATATTTTTTTGAGTGAATCTTCCTTAAAATATGGAACTGGATAAAAGGAAGAAAGGTTATTATTAACTTGGGTTAATAATAAATACTAGAAGGGGTGCCTGGGTGGCTCAGTCAGTTAAGCATATAACTCTTGATTTTGGCTCAGGCTGTGATCTCAGGGTTGTGAGATCTAGCTCTACACTCAGCAGAAGGACTGCCCAAGCAGATTCTCTTTGCCTCTCCCTTTGACCCTCCCCCTGCTCTCTCTCTCTCTCTAAAATAAATAAATAAACAAACAAACAAATAAATAAATAAATATTTTAAAAAGTTATAAACACTAATATGTATTGAGTTTCAATTATGGGTTAGGCAATGCCCTCAACATCTTAAATGTAATAGTGCAGTTGATCTTCAGAATCAATCTTATAGCTGGGTGTGTCTATCATCTCTATTTTGAGGAAGTTAGAGCAAAGACAGAAGAGGTTCATCAATCACCAAAGGATACAGAATTCAGAAAGGATGTGGCTGAAATTCCAGTCCAGGGAGTGATAAACTGTTTTCTGAATCTAAACTTACATTTAAACGCTTTTTGGTAGTTCCAGAGTTCCTGTCTCAGAAAGATCCAAGGACTTCTTGGTTTGGAATTTGGAAACACTGAACATCACTCAATGGTTCAACATGTATCATCACTGGCATTGGTAGGTCAGTGGTCCATTGTCCAATGAGTAAGTGGCACTATATGAAGGTTAAAACTAATAGATAAGTTAGCAATTATTAACAACAGTACAAATAATAAATAACTTTGGCCTATTTAAATGCTGCCACCTAATTGTGGCAGTAGGTCAGAAGAAAGGGTTACTATATGTTTTAGCAAGTACTTAAGCAGAGATCCAATTTGGATACAGAGGATGGAAAGAAGAAATAGAACTTTTTCTTACACTTGGTGCAACCCATTCCATTTCATTTATAATTTATTCTACTTTTCTCAAGCTTAATCCATTTCACCTCATCCTACCTTATTTTATCTACTCTGTTTAGTTTATTTATTCAACCATTAGTGATATTTTTGGGTATAAAAGTTTTCTTGTTTAATGTAGGGAGTAAGGGAGAAAGGTAAACAAAAATATAGTGCCTGTCTTCAAGGAGATTCAAATCTAAGAGGGGGGTAATTTACATCTAGAAATGAGAGAGCTCTTTATTCCAAACATAACTCTGTCAGACAGTCAATTTTTTTGAGCCACAATTTTTCCCTCTAGTATATTAAAATTTATACATTTTTTAACTTTAGTATTAGATAATTATATGTATTAATAGATACAAAGAACCTAACATAGTCACTGGAACATAGGATTTTAATTTTCTTCCTCTTAAAAACTTTTACAGGAGTTCCTGGGTAGCTTAGTCAGTTGAGCATCTGACTCTTGATTTCCACGCAGGTCATGATCTTGGGGTTGTGAGAGGGGGCCCTGCATAGGGCTCCATGCTCGGTGGCGTTCTGTTTGAGATTCTCTCTCTCCTTTTGTCTCTTTCTCTCCATCCTCCCCACCACTGTGCTCTCTCTCTCTAAAATAAATAAATACACCTTAAAAAATTTAAAAAAATCACAATAATATAGCAAATAAAAATTATATAGGATAGCAATAATAATTTCCAGAATTTATGTCAGAAACTCAGTTTTTCTTTTCAAGAATGCTAATTTGTTAAATATAATTTTATCACACTTTAGGCTTTTCACCAAGTTGAACAGTAGAGCAATCTTACTCTTTTAGAAAATCCATACTGATATTTGAAAAGGTTGCCTGCCATAAGTGTGCCACAGAGTAGAACACATTCATAGAACACAAGGCCCAAACAGAGGAGAGACTTCAGAGGTTCTCTGGTTAATTGCTGACACTAAGTTAATAAGAACTCTGAGGTTAAGAGAATAGAAATGAATTGCCCAAAATCACAGTGATTAGTCCAGGTACTTCACTGTCTTTGTTTCTTGCCTATTGTTGTGTATTCCCTAAAATTCTAATAAAACACATTTGTTGGTGAGTAAAAACATTTTTGTACATTGATGATATCCTACATATCAACAAAGAACTCAGAAATTGCCTCTCAAAATCTTTTCTAAAACAGAGTGAATTTCTCTCAACCTTTCACCTTCCCTACTTTCATATTTCTTTCTTCTCCTCATTCACTTGATAAATGTCTGTCAAGCATCTAATTCATTGTCTCAACACCCTAGTTCCTGTCTTTTTTACACAGAAAGTTTAATAAGACCAATACCAATACCTTTGCACAATGAAGGTGCAATCAATTCCATTATAAATTAACTTAATACATGTACAGGGACACACACAACCGCATAAACACTCCTTCTTAAAATAATTTCTGAAGAACTTATACAAGTTTTAAGCCAAAATCTGGGGCTTCTGGGACCAATATTAATGACTGAAGAGAATTAAACAATGTTTTTAAAATGAAAAACAAATGACTATAATTGTTTTTTATTATAATGTGCTCATTAATATAGGCTCATTACAGATCATTTGGATGATACTGGAAAACTAGAAAAAAAAACCAAAATAAATCCCCCACAAATTCATCAACAATAAGCACTCTTAAAATTTATTGAATTTTGATATGCCTTTTTTGAAAGATGACTCAGATTATGGCACTTTCACAATTTTATAAAATTTTATAAAATCTAACTTTATGGTTGAAGCATTTACTATAAACTCTTCAAATGAATTTTAAATAATATTTTATTATCTGAATGTTCTATCACTTTCTTAGGTCCTTAACCAAATCTGGCCTCTACTCTTAACTATAATTTTTTTACTTTCATTCCAGCCCTTGAAAAGTCACTCAAAGTCTCAAAATAAATATTAACTAAGTATTAGGAAAGTAGTTGTTGATTATATGGTTCAGAGATGCAGGAAAGGAAAAGTGGGAAGTGTCAGAAATTGTTTTGCGTTCTAACTCCTAGAGTCATTTAATCCTTATCCATAAGCTAAGTCTCTCCCCAGTAGATAGATGTCTAGCATCTATCACTACCTGGGGCAGAGATTGTTACTAGGCTCCAATCAAACATTCTAGTATTGGCAACAGAGTGACCTTACCATTTTGATTCTGCTGTTTTTCTGTGCTCAAAACCTTGTGTAAGTTAGTTGTGGAATTTTCCATTCCTCTTCAGACGTGGAAAAGCTTTGCCTTACTGCCCCAGACTTCCTTTGGGGCTGTTGATCAAATTTGATTATGTCAATAGCCTCTTGGCCTAAACTTTTAATTATTCTTTCATTTATTAATTCATTCATAAATGAATAAGTTTCTGCATTTATTTGTTTGCTCATAAATTCATGCATCCATGCGGTAGTTCCCAACAAAAGTTTCTAAGTCTCTTCCATGTATCAATCCCATGCTAGCTCCTGGGGATACACAGGTAAATAAAAAGTAGTTCTTGATTTTGGAACACTTAGCCTTGCAACAAAGAATGATGTTTGTTTCATTTGTCTTTGCTGACTTGTACAGCTTTGACAACCTGTACCCTGAAAGGAAATTCTTCACTGCACTCTTATTTTGGATTTAGATATGATAGTCCCACTAAGTTATGCTTTGTTCATGCCCCTACAGCTTTGTTTCCCTCCCCAAAATTCATTCTGAATCCTAAACTTTCTCTGAGTCAAACTTACACCATTGCAGGAAACCTGACTATGCCCAGACATGGCCTGTGATACAAGAAGAATTTAAGAATTTGTGACAATCTAACACTTTCCCATCCTCCTACCCTAGTAATACTTAAACGTATCATCTACAGAAGGAACCGAGTCCTTTCTACTAATCAAGCCCAAAAGTTGCATTTTTCTAACAGCTAGAAAGAGACTGCAAGTTTTATAAAAGCAGTTTTATCTCTTCCTTTTCTGCAGAAAAGCAGAAAATGAAGTCTCAAGGCTAAATGGTAAAAAGAAACAGTTCAATGATTTTCTCTTAAATTTCACATATGGAGCCTACAAAATCCTTGAATATCCTCAAATTTTCTGTTGAGAAGACACTGTGGTGCACAGCCAAACTGCTGTTTTCCATCAAGTTAGAACAAAGGCAGCATTGTGAGGGGATGAACAGAGGGACAATTCATTAATCCATAGCTGGAAGATGAGCACTCGGCCTGCCAAGGCCATTCTCTACCTAGATTTCTCAAAGTGCACAATTTTCCCTTTGACACGATATAGGTTTGTACCTATCTCACAAGTAGTCAGGAAAAAAACAATTGTTTATGCCACTGTATCAGTCAGGATTATCCAGAAAATATAACCAACAGGAAATAGGTTATCTATATCTATATGTATCTATGTATCTACCCGTGTATAATCTACCTAAGAGAAAGAGGAAGAGAGTGGGCGATATTAAAAATTGGCTCACATGACTGTGGGGCCTGGAAAGTTCAAGATCTATAGGTCAGGCTGAAAGGCTAGAAACCCAGGCAGGAGTTATATGTTACTCTTAGAAATTATTTCTCAGAGCATCTTCAGTGTTTTCTCTTAAGGCCTTCAATGGATTGGATGAGGGACACCTACATTGTGAAGGGCAATCTCCTTGACTTAGAGTTAACTGATTGTAAATGTTAATCATATCTGCAAAATATATTCACAACATCATCTAGACTAATATTTGATTAAACTGAGCTCCATAGCTTAACCAAGTTAATACATAAAATTAACCATCATACTTGCCTATGTCAGCAAGTAAATTTATTAGCATATGAATTAAAAAATGGTGGTTTTGTTTTTGTTTTTGTTTTTGTTTTAGTCTTTATATGATGACAATGTTTAACCAAATCAGTTCAAAGTCTCTTGCAAAAGCGATGACTCATCAGGACTCCATAGGAAAAATGGTGACATGAAGATTTTTCTCCCGCTGTAATAAACTCTCTAGAATCATACCTCTCTATACTTTTTTCTAACCTAACTCCTTAATGCGACTCTCCCTCTAAGGTTAAGGATGGGAAGTTTCCCTGTCTTTCTAGGACCCCACTGGTAGTGACAAGACATCTGCCTTGAAGAGATTTCATCCATCTAGACTAGGGAACCCTTTGACCTTATCACTGACTGTGGTGCCTTTACTTACGGACGGACTTCCCACGTGAAATGCCCAAGTAGAGATTGACAAAGGCTGTCAAAACCGGATGCCACTAAAGCTATCACTGGATACCATCTTAACATGAGTCAGAGTTAAAGATCAATAATAAGAAATTCAAACACACATGAAAAATGGATGATCAACATGTGAAAATACCATCACTGGACAGAAGGGTCCTTAGGTACTGAGAGTAGAAGTTTATCTGGGGCTTCATTCCCAAAGAAAGAGGTGTGTAGCAATTGCAAGGGAATCAGGGCAGTTAGAGCTCAGGAACAAAGGCGTTCTCAGGAAGTAAAAAGAGAAGTCTAATCTTGTAAAATTGGACACAGAAGGCAGAATAGGTTCAGGAATCTGAGTTTAGGAGCCTCTGTCAGAACAATGACATTCATCTATCATCTATCTATCTATTTATTTTTCTACCCATACATTCATTTATATAGTCACTTCTCCATTATTAATGTTTATTAATACAAAGATAGATGGTTTTCACAATGTTAAAATGCAGGTCATGGGGATGACATGTTAAAAAAACTTTTTAAGGGGCACCTGGGTGGCTCAGGGGGTTAAACCTCTGCCTTCAGCTCAGGTCATGATCTCAGGGTCCTGGGATCGAGCCCCATATTGGATTCTATGCTCAACAGGGAGCCTGGTTCTCTGTCTCTCTCTCTGCCTGCCTCTCTGCTTACTTGTGATCTCTCTCTTTCTCTCTGTCAAATAAATAAAATCTTAAAAAAAAAAAAAACCAAACTTTTAAAAAACCTTACCCAAAGGTCTGTGGGTCCTTTGACACATATTACATACTTCCGTAGGGAAAGGAGTTGTGTGAAATTTATGGTGCCTAGGTCTTTCTATTACAGGGACTGAAAGTGGAAGGCCATGTTAAGATCGTACAGGGATTCTGACAATGACCTATGGGTAGCTCATAATTTGGATTGGCAAATAATTTAAAAATCCTTGGTCTTTGATCTTTACATTTCTCTCTCTCTCTCTCTCTCTTTCTCTCTCCTTTTTTTTTTAACAGACAGGAATGTCAAATATTTTATTTTAAACCTATATACTGACTCTTTTCCCTCCTTTTTAAAAACCTGTATTTTTAAATGATTTGAAATGCTATGCCAGTCATAGAAAGTATAGCAGAGATTTGAATGGGCAGGACCAAGTCTGGTATAGAACATGATGAAGGATATTCTAGGCACAGAGAGAAGGGAAAGCATTAGAGTTTTAAAACTTTTCAGAAACTGTAAGAACTATATGGGCACTCGTATATGTATTTTGAGGGAAGTGAGATAGGGAAGTTTTAAAAGGGAAGCAGGATACTAGAAGCTAGGGTGAAGTGAGAAGTTGGTTCATTCTCATATAGAATATCATTGTGCACGAGACTAGAATTCTTTGAGGGGTAAACATGGGTTGAATTTGTTAATGGCTGTATCTCCACTATACAAGCATACTTTGTAGCTTTACCACTGTAGCCACTACATTTTTGTTAGCAATGAATGAATGAACAAATGAGTGAGTGAATGCTGAAACTTTAAGGCTGAGAGAAAGTGTTTAGACATTATTCTTTTTTTTTTAAGATTTTATTTATTTATTTGACAGAGCGAGAGCACAGTAGGCAGAGAGGCAGGCAGAGAGAGAGAGAGGGAAGCAGGCTCCCTGCTGAGCAGAGAGCCCGATGCAGGACTCGATCCCAGGATCTTGAAATCATGACCTGAGCCGAAGGCAGCGGCTTAACCCACTGAGCCACCCAGGCGCCCTAGACATTATTCTTAAACAGAGAGGAATGCACAAAGGTTATTTGTTAATCTTTTGCATTAGAGTGTTAGGATTCATATCTATCTCAGAAAGACAACACAGTCTGTGGTTTGAAGTATGTACCATTAGGGTGAAAGACTAGAGGCAAAAGGACCAGTTAGGTGTCCATTAAAGCACTAGCATTGAAGAAATAAAGTAGAAATAAAATAAAGCACAGGGATAGAGGACATTAGAAGAGAAAGATTCATGAGTGAATGGAAAGGAGCCATAAATGGGATTGATATGCAGAGGTGGTTGTGGAAGAAGAAGGGTGGTAGAGGATGGAATGGCATTCAATGAAGGGAAAAAAAAAAAAGAAAGAGGAATAGTGATTTGTCTTCTACCTTCTCATTATGAAGATGAAAATCACCTTTTAGGCTTAGAACTATCCAAGATTTTTAGATTACATTAGATATCCACATGTATTCACAGCATAGATACAATTCATTTACTTTAATTACTTTCTATTTAATTGTTTCAAATGAACACTTTGTTAGCAACAAAGATTACCTAACACTAGCAGGTGTATCTTACTCCTTTTTCAAAGTTAGCATGTAGCAATTTCCCTGTTATGCGGCACATGTTCACTGATTCAATCTAGGCATGGTCCTGATTTTTTCAAGTTATTATTCTAAGTACTAAATTATTACATGCCTAATTAGTGCCTATACCTCTGCTCTTTGCTCTTTGACCATATCTCTGCCATCTATCTCTTTACATAATCTTTCCAATAAGAAGCCTTCAAGAACCTTATTCATGTTTTCTTATCCAACTTTATTTGGTCCTTGTTTCATTGCTCTATCCTAGATATTTTGTGATTAACTAAAATATTAATAAGGGTTAACATTTTGACTATTGATTTATGACTGTATATTTCCTAATGTTTTTCTATAGTTTTAAAAGATATTAGACCTGCCAAATGGGAATATCTGGGAATAGTGCATGCGAGTCTACAATTTTAACAATCACCCCAGGTAATTCATATGTGCCCTAAAGACTGACAACTATAGTACTGAAATGAAGAGAGAATATTCTGGAATTCTAGAATTGTTTCCTCTACTTTACTGACCCAAATTCTCAGACCCCTTAATTAAGGTGCTGCTCCATAAGAACTCTGTTCCTAAGAAAATTCACTGAATTTTAAAAAACATATTTTTTAAAAATTACAAGAAGATGAAATAACAATATTGAAGATCAGGTTGAGAAAACATATGAATTTTATTAAACTCATGCATTTAAATGATTTTCTTTGCTTCAGTTATTTCTAGAGCACCTCAAATTCTCAAGATGAAATTTTGACCCCTAGTAATGACAAGGTGAAAGAAGTAAGACTGGGCCTTTTTTTAAGAATAAATTGAATTTCCAGCCAACATTATGTATTTTTAATCACATTGTGTATTATCACAACAATATTAATTCAAAATGATGTTTGAGGAATGACAATTTGGGGAATAAAAATCATTTGGAAAGCAAACCTAGAGCCTGATTTTAGGATGCACTAGCTTAAATGCTAATATTGAATAGAAATATTTCAATCTCATGTAATGACTCAAAAAGACATTTACCTTGCCAAGAAAAATGAAAGTTCTTCAAAAAGTAAATTCTGTGAACATTTGTGGTTGGAAATTCAGGGCATGCAGGGAGAGTGCAGAGAAATTTACCAAACTGTATTTTATGTCTTACCTAAACGCAATAAAGAATATCATACACTGGGCAAAATTTATTCCTCTCTAATTCAATATTTATGGGCCTTGTGTTTTCTTGTGCACTGGAATCATAAGAGATGAATATCCGTAAAATTTGAAGGAGAATATTGTGATACATTTTATTCAGATGTACTTTGAAAGCATGAAGCAACAACTGCATTTTGTACTAAAGTCTTCTGTATTTTCAAAATTATCTTGACATTTTTGACAAGATTTTGATAATCATGTAATTATGCTCTTATTTTCTGTAATAAAGAATGTAAAACAAAATATCTTTGATTATATAATTTCAGCTCTTCAGTTCTTAAGGATCAACATTACTTAATAGCTCCAGGGAGAGAAGCCAACTCTTAGCCTATGGTCTTATTATCTCCTAGACTGGCTTATGAATTCCTGAAACTATATCGATTGTTTTCCTGCAGTATAGATCTTGGATTCCTTACAATTAGCCCAATTCTCACCAGTTATCTTATTTCAGTATGCTATTTTTAATATGGGTGGGTAAGGGCATGAATTTAGTCCTCATGTTCTTCTCAACTTAAAGAAATTTAAATCCTTTGTCCCTCTATACTCAATTTCTTTCCATTTTAATAATCTCAGTCAATGTACTTATTTTTGTAGTTTTTCTTCTTTCCACATTGAGCCAGGTTCAGTCAAAACACTCTTTTTAATCACTATCTAAACTATTTTATACAGTAAACACATAACAGGCTAGATTTGCTGAGAACTTTTTCTGACATTTTCATGTTCATTTATTTTGCTATAGTTTATATCCTATTCATCTAGAATAAAAGAAGCGTAAGAGTAGGATCTTGATGGCAAACAGACAAATAGCAGGTGCTAAATAAATGCTTGGTTAACAAATATTAAACAACTGTTATTTTTACAACTATATAATACACACATTTCTTTTTCTTTCAATGTGTGACATATTTTGGCCAAGATAATGTACAGGCAGTGCAGACCAAGACAGGCTGGTAATTTCACAAATCTTTAACTAGGCCTTACTTATTTGTTCAATATTTACTTAGAAGTGTTTGAGCACCTACTGACCCAGTCTGTTGATCAGAGTACTTCTTTAAACTGAAATTCTGAAGGGGAGTTCTGATAAAACAATATCACTTACCCATCATGTGACACTTCCAGATACAATTTGGTACCCACCATAAATTGGTATGCTAGGTCACCTGACTGGCCATCTTTCTAATTTGGCTTAAAAGCTACCTGAGTTAAATCAATGAGGGTGAAGTGAGATTAGGCCTCAACTAATCTGTCATCCAGAGGGCAATTCTTGGGTGTCAATACA
This sequence comes from Neogale vison, assembly GCF_020171115.1. NCBI lineage: Eukaryota > Metazoa > Chordata > Mammalia > Carnivora > Mustelidae > Neogale > Neogale vison. The sequence goes on along the minus strand of NC_058098.1, from coordinate 102,866,374 downwards.
GTCATTAATGGTCAAGCCCATGAAGAGGCCCTGGAAATCATTTTAATGAGGAATCCAAGCCACGAAGCAAAGGGCGAGGGCCAAGTAAAGCTGGCAATTCTCCAGGTATCAAATACAAACCCAGAGCTCTCAAAGAGCTCTAACGGATTCTGCAGAAAACTCGTTTGCTGTCTGCCGGCTTGTATTGGCATTGCCTCAGGGGCTACAACTTCTATTCCAAAAGCATCATAAAATAACCTATGGCTTTTGATATTTCTTCAGGGAAAGAATATTTTCAATAGATAGTGAAGTGCCTTCTAGGCATCTGAGATTTAAAAGAAGTCTACTAATTCACTAAAAAACTCAGAACATAAAGTGCATACCTTACTAATGTTATTTACTTATTAAAGAAATAGACAGTAAGTGCCCATCCATATCGATCATGGTGTGAAGTGCTAGATAAATAAAGAGTAATGCATGCTTCCTCCTCTTAAAAAGCTTAGAGTTCAAAGGGGGTGCCAGATGAATGATCCAAAACTACATACCAGTGTTGTAAGTGCTCTGATATAAGCCAGCAGAAGGACCTAAGAGAAGGCATGAGACAGAAAACAAACTCAGTTCACAGGATGAACATCAGGTGTTCCCCCAACTTCTCTCTCTCTCTCTCTATATATATATATATATATATGTGTGTGTGTGTGTGTGTGTGTGTGTGTGTGTGTGTAAACATTATCTGAATGAAAGAAATGCCAAGGAATTTGTTCTTTCTTAACTTATCCAGGGGATTCATTTGCTTTTTAAATAAATTTTCAATCTTTCCTGTGAACACAAAACTTAGAAAACAAAACAGTCATTGGAGCAGCCTGGTTTGGACTGATTCAGGGATTGTTTATGGTGGGAAGCTAACGTGTCTCTGGAGGAATTTCAGCATTGGGCAGATAGTGCAGAGGAACAAGGAAAAGTTCAAAGACATAGGATACTGAGCTCTGTTTCTGTTTCAGCTTCAATCAGAGTGGCTTGCTTTCACCTGCTTAATATAGTAAGGTCTGAAATAACATTTCAGTTAAAGGAAGTTTTTCTGTGTGGTTAAAAAAATAAATTTCAAGATTAGTTGACCACAGAATTGAGGGTCCATATCTGGGCTCTATACTCTGTTCTACTGGTCTATGTATCTGTTTTTGTGCCAGTACAAGGCTGTCTTGGTGATCACTGCTCTGTAGTAAAGTTTGAAATCAGGCAATGTGATGCCCCCAGTTTTGTTTTTCTTTTTCAACATTTCCTTAGCAATTTGGGGTCTCTTCTGGTTCCATACAAATTTTAGGATTGTTTGTTCCAGCTCTTTGAAAAATGCTGGTGGAATTTTGATCAGGATGGTATTGAAGGTATAGATTGCTCTAGGCAATATAGACATTTTAACAATGTTTATTCTTCTGATCCATGAGCATAGAATGTTTTTCCATCTTTTTGTGTCTTCTTCAATTTCTTTCATGAGTGTTCTGTAGTTCCTCGAGTACAGATCCTTTACCTCTTTGGTTAGGTTTATTCCCAGGTATCTTATGGTTCTTGCTGCTATAGTAATGGAATAAATTCTCTAATTTCCCTTTCTATATTTTCATTGCTAGTGTATAAGAAAGCAACTGATTTCTGTACATTGATTTTGTATCCTGCCACATTACTGAATTGCTGTTTGAGTTCTAGTAGTTTGGGGGCAGCGTCCTTTGGGTTTTTCATATAAAGTATCATGTCATCTGTGTAGAGAGTTTGACTTCTTCTTTGCCAATTTGAATACCTTTTATTTCTTTTTGTTGTCTGATTGCTGTTGCAAGGATTTCTAGTACTATGTTGAACAACAGTGGCGAGAGTAGACATCCTTGTTGTATTTCAAAGGGAAGGCTGTCAGCTTTTCCTCATTGAGGTTAATACTTGCTGTGGGTTTTTAATAGATAGATTTTATGAAGTTGAGGAATTTTCCCTCTCTCCCTATACTTTGAAGGGTTTTAATCAGGAACAGATGCTGTATCTTGTCAAATGCTTTTTCTGCATCAATTGAGAGGACCATATGGTTCTTCTTTCTTCTCTTATTGATTTGTTCTATCACATTGATTGATTTGCAAATGTTGAACCACCCTTGCATCCCAGGGATAAATCCCACCTGGTCATGGTGGATAATCTTTTTAATGTACTGTTGGATCCTATTAGCTAGGAAATTAAAAATAGAACTACCCTATGACCCTGCAATTGCACTACTGGGTATTTACCCCAAAGATACAGATGTAGTGAAAAGAAGGGCCATCTGTAACCCAATGGTCATAGCAGCAATGGCCCCAGTTGCCAAACTGTGGAAAGTGCCAAGATGCTCTTCAACAGATGAATGGATAAAGAAGATACGGTCCATATATACAATGGAATATTATGCCTCCATCAGAAAGGATGAATACCCAACTTTTCTATCAACATGGATGGGACTGGAGGAGATTATGCTGAGTGAAATAAGTCAAGCAGAGACAGTCAATTAACATGTGGTCTATTTACTTGTGGAGAATAAGGAATAACACAGAGGACATTGGGAGTTGAGGAGGAGAAGTGAATTGGGGGAAATCAGAGGAGGAGACAAACCATGAGAGACTGTGGACTATGAGACATTAACTGAGGGTTTTGGAGGGGAGGGGGGTTGGGGATTGGGTGATCCTGGTGGTGGGTATTAAAGAGGGCACATATTACATGGATCACTGGGTGTGGTGTATAAACAATGAATCTTGGAACACTGAAAAAAATAAATTAAATTTAAAAATAAATTTCAAAACCTCTAATGCAAACAAAGCAGAGCAAATCCTTCCTGCTGTAACCATTTCCTACATAACATTTCCAAGTCTCAACTCCTTAGCCGACATTTTAAGGTCTTATATAACTTGGCTCCTATCTGCCCTTTCTGCTAATCTCTCACAGTTTTATATTCCACCAATCCATTGCGCCAAATGCCTGAGAGCTCATTACATTTCTTTGTTTGGTAGATGTCTTATATTATGAATTTTCATATTTTAATGCTTACCAAATACATTTAAGTAAACTCTGTTTTTGTTGTTCTGCTTTGAGATTTTGAGACTGTTTAGCATTTATATTAATTCATCCACATCTTTTTCTGCTTGTTTTTCACATAAATTATATTTAAAATAATCTGAGTTGAGGTAGAACTATGGCATTTAACATTTCATATGAGTCAGGATCAGCACCTTATAGAAAACTATCTCTTGTTCCATCCACAGGGCTAGAGTTTAGGGTTAGCTTTTGTCTCACAAATTGTTACTGAAATAGTATTACTAGTGTGTCAGAATTCCTGAGTCTGCATGCAGAGACACTCTTTGCATTGGGACTTGCAACACTAATGTAATGTAATGTAAAGAATAACTATTAATTATTTTTTTAAAGATTTTATTTATTTATTTGACAGAGAGAGATCACAGTAGACAGAGAGGCAGGCAGAGAGAGAGGAAGGGAAGCAGGCCCCCCGCCGAGCAGAGAACCCAATGCGGGACTCGATCCCAGGACCCTGAGATCATGACCCGAGCCGAAGGCAGCTGCCCAACCCACTGAGTCACCCAGGCGCCCCAAGAATAACTATTAATTATTACACTTTTGTTAACTGTTCCAGTCAAGTAATGCAGAAGCTTCAGAGGAGTGGCTGTTCAGGTTATAATTTCATTTTTGTCATTTCCAAAAGTATCCAGGTAAAGAGTGATTTTTATGGAGTTTATATATCTTAAATGAAAAAGTCACAGGAATAAGAGATACAGCATAAGGAACATTATTGATAGTGTTATATGACAGATGGTAGCTACACTTGTGGTGAGCATAGCAAAACATACAGAGATGTTGAATCACCACGTGGTAACACCTGAAACTAATGTAACATTGTGTGTCAATGATATTCAAATAAAACTGAAGTGCAGAAGTTCAAAAGAAAGAAAATTTGCTTCAAATACAACCCACATCAAAACAATAAATTTAAAGTCATTCAGAGAGCCAAACATTTCAAGTAATAAAAATGGGAAATGTTAGCATGTAATATTTGGTATTCTATCAAAGATTCTTATGATATGATTGGGAAATTAATCAGGACATCAAAACTGCTAGGATATAAGAGAGCTGAGTGATAATTCTCTTACACAAATTGCATTCAAGAAGCAATTAAGCAGCATTAATTACAACAGCCAAGAAATGGAAAAAACCAAATGCCCATCAACAGATGAATGCATAAAGAAAATGAGATATATCTGTAACTATTTCTCTCTATATAAATATTATTCAGTCTTAAAAATGAAGGAAATGCTATCATTTGTGACAATCATAATGGACCTGGATTACATTATGCTAAGTGAAATTAGTCAGTTATAGAAGGACAAATACCACATAATCTTACTCACAGGTGAAATCTAAAATAGTCAAACTGGTAAAAGCAGAGAATAGGATGTTAGTTGCAAGAGGATAGGGAGAGAAGGAAATCGGTAGTTGTTCAGTGGGTATAAAGTTACACGTATATTAGATGAATAAGCTCTAGAGATGTGTACAACATAGTGCCTATTGTTAAAAATAACGGTGTTTTGCACTTAGGAATTTGTTAGCAGGGCAGATCTCAAGGTGAGTGTTCTAGCACACATACATACACAGAGCAAGGGGATACAGGAAATCTTTTAGAGATGAGAGGTACATGGTGATGGTATCATCATATACATGTAGGTTCAAACAGATCAAAATATGTACATTAAATATGTGCAGGCTCCTGTCTATTAAGTATAACTTAATGAATCTGAAAAAGAAGAAGGAGAAGAACTTCTACTTCTGGAATGGCAGCCTGGCTTGTTCCACAGACCTGCTTTTCAGTAAAACAACCCATTAGTGGGTTGAATAATATCCTCCAAAAGTTCACATTCACTCAAAATCTCAGTATATGTCCTTCTTTGGACACAGTGTCTTTGCAGAGGTAATCAAGTTAAGGAGCTTGAGATGAAATCATTCAGGATTTAGGGTGAGCCCTAAATCTAATGGCTGGTGTCCTTATCAGAGAAGGATAAGACATACAGAAACACAGAGAAGATGGCCACATGAAGAGAGGCACAGACTGACTGGAGTCATTCGGCCCCAGCTAGAAATGCCAAGAACCACCAGAAGGTGGAATAGGCAAGAGAAGGTTTTCTTGTAGAAGCTTCAAGGAGAGCATGACCCTTCCCATACCGTGATTTCACACTGCTGACCTCCAAAACTCTGAGAGTATACATTTCTGCTGTTTTAGGCCTCTTGGTGTGTGATCATTTGTTGTGGCAGCAAATATATATCACTATATATATATATATATATATATATATATATATATATATCAAGACTAATATATACCCATAACTGGGGAAAACAAAAAAATTCAAAATCTCTGGCAATTGAAGAACATAGAAAAAAATGAAGAAACATTTAATCAAGAAAATCTATTAAATATAGGCAATAACAGAAATTATCTATAGCTTTTGAGCCATGACCTGCTCCCACCTCCATTCCTAGGTCTTCTTGGTGGAAGCTCCACTCTGGGTGATTGGGACCAAGAGGTGGAGTTCCCTATCTTTTCAGCTATCAGTCAAGAGATACAGACAAGAGCTATGATACAGATGAGTAAATCCTCCTATGAAATCAACTACCATATATATCCTTTTATCTTCAAAATCCAAGCACATAGCACAAGGAAAAACAACCATTTAGTAAAGAGGAAAATGGGCAAATAAAGGAAAAAAAAGCAATCATAACTCTCAGATTTTGCAGAGAAGGTGATGGGAGATAAGAGAGATGGGACTTTGAAGAGATAATGCTATCTGTCTAAAAATTTAACCAGTGCTCATTTTTTAATCCAGACATAGGTTCTGAGAGTATGTATTTTCATTCTTGAGGTTACTGTCAATTCCGTGGATAATTTAGTGTTTCAGGACTTTCCTTAATAGGCTAGTGGCTCCCTCCAGAAAAAAGTGATTTTATATAATTATAAATATAGTCCACCATTACATAACTAATGATGTACCTTATGCAATTTATTTTTTAAGTGCCTTCTTTTAAGTATCCTAAACTAATTCCTTCATAATGTACCAAATTCCAGTTGATCCTTAAAGAGATAGGCTCTTTTTTTCTCCCTTATCTGGAGTTTATTCTACCTATAAAGTAGAACATAAAACCATTTCCTGTTGTTACTGTCATTTGTCAAAAAGCCAACTCTGGATCCAAAGGGACTGAGTGAGGGAAAAAAGTGGACATGATGACCAACTTTGGCCAGCTGAAAGCAGCAAAAAGCAATGTGAATACCAAAAGAATAAAGGGAAGGACTTCCCAAATGGGTATAAAAATTCAAGTAGACATAAAGTGGAAGTAGCTCTAAAGTCATTATGCTATAAATTTCTATAAATTATAATTTTCATAGAAATTCTAATTTGTGCATACTTTAATTAACTGACAATGATTTTACATCGCCCGCCCTTTTTTCCCAAAAGGTGAAGTATTATTGACCTAAACTATTTTTTTAAAAACTCTAGTGTATTTATATTTCTTTATCCATAATAATGTTACCAATAATTTTTTTAAAAAATCCACTATCTGAAAAAACATGTACAGTGGTAACTATTAGTTTAAAATATTTGGAAAACGTCCCCCATCCTGCCTAAAGACAGACTATTATGCTGGGCTTTAGTAATTGTCAATTTTGTTATGTATAGCAAACATCTTTACTGACTGAAAAGCAATACATGTCATGGACTTGAATGAACAAAGACTTTCACCTTCATTTACCTTATAGGTTATTTTATCTATGTGCATTGTCATTATTCTTGGCAATACCATCAGCTAGTACATTTGTTTGCAAGCCATTTCTATAATTATTTTCAAAAGAAAAATCACTAATGTATCATGCAGAACCATTTGTAAGCCACTGGATGTAAATTTATTAAATATACTTGGAGTGATTTTAAGTCTGTCTTTAATGAATTGTATTCTACCTCAAATACCAACCAGGAAAGTATCTGAGGGTGACTATAATTAATAAATCCCACAAGAAGAGAGCATGAATTATTCACTGATGGGTCTGCCCCTGGCATCTAGAAAGTTCTCATTACGTAGGTGTTGAATAAATAAGTTCTAATGATATTTTCCACAATGAAAGTTATGATAATCAGAACTCTTGTTCAAATTGTCACAATGCTACAGAGCAATGAACACTGCAAAATTTAAGTTTGGTTGATAAAAGGAGAGCCCAAGAAAATGTAGGGAGAATATAGAGAAAAGATTTGGGGAAAAAAACTATCCTAGAAGTCCCTTCAAATATAAAATTTCAAGTTGTCTAGTAACTGGGAAAGTCATCTCTCTTGAGAACTCTGTTTCAAATACTTAAAATGAGTATAATCAACAGGGAAGTTTTATGATAAAACTTTCCATTGTCTTGGGTTCACTATCTTTTCAGTAATTACCACTGTTCAAAGCTTTACCTTTTTATGAAATAGACAATTACTGAAATGATACTGTTGAATTTGCAGTGATCACTATCCATATGCATTGGTAAAAACTGGATAAAAATAAAGACAATACAGGCATTTTTTTTTACATTCCATAACTTAGCTATCCATAAACACATAAAAATAAAACATAAAAATCCTTAACATTTCAGTTGTTTAAGAATAAAATTATTCTTAAAATGTTATAATTTGAGAGTTATTTTGAATCACATTCAATGTAAATAATAAGTCCATTTTGTTCCTATTAAAGTTTTTTTTTTCCCCCATTAAGTTTATTAGGTTGATTTGACCCTGCCATTTATATGTGGTTGAGTCACAATGCAAAATAACTCTCTCCAGTCAGGACAGAATAGTTTGCTCCTTGTACTTACTGCAGTTCTGACTCTTAGTCCATCTCAGGTTCCTTTACTATACCCTACATCTCTCTTTTTAGTTCATCTTCATCTTTCAAAAAGACAATGATGGGGTTAGGTAAGGTAGGTAATTTTGATAACCTCAACATTCCAAGAATGGAGTAAATATTCCTATTGCCTACTAGTGGGTAATAAAAAAGCAAAAAATTCAGTGATTTCTAAAATCCTCATCAAAACAATTTATTCAGGGGTACCTGGGTGGCTCAGTGGGTTAAAGCCTCTGCCTTCAGCTCAGGTCATGATCCCAGGGTCCTGGGATCAACCCCATATCGGGCTCTCTGCTCAGCGGGGAGCCTGCTTCTCCCTCTCTCTCTGCCTGCCTCTCTGCCTACTTGTGATCTCTGTCTGTCAAATAAATAAATAAAATCTTAAAAAAAATTTATTCAAAGAAAACATACCCCAAAGTGATTTTGCCAAAATAGCCATATCAAATAGGTTTGTGCACGTTGTATGTTCGCACCCCGGACGATACCTAGCTCTGTTCTAGATAACTGTTTTCCAAACAGAAGCAACTATTCAGGCAGTAAATATCAGGTGAATATGAACAGCTAAAGAAGAGGTAAGGACCAAGTTGCTGCTGCTGTGCCTACAATGCTTACACAGCAAAGTCTGTCTTCAGCAATAAGGTATGCATTCTCCTTGACTAAGATCTCTGTTACTGTTTCCCTCTATGCAATAGATCAATCTGTGAAAACTGAACAAAAAGGGAACAGACAGCTAATTTGGCAGAAAAAACTAAAGTGGTAACTTCTATGCTTTCTAATAGTGAAGGAGTAAAACAGTGGGAAGCTGGCACAATGAAACAGTACAACAGTCTGAGGGGTTTGAAGTGGCGGGGGGGGTGGGAGGTTGGGGTACCAGGTGGTGGGTATTATAGAGGGCACGGATTGCATGGAGCACTGGGTGTGGTGAAAAAATAATGAATACTGTTTTTCTAAAAATAAATAAATTGAAAAAAATAAGAAATAGTACAACAAAATAACAGAGAGATGGAATTAAGAAAAAGTCAGTTTCCATACAAACCTTCTTTCCCCCCCCCAAATGGGAGTATGATTGGGAAGGGTGGTGTTATGAAAATCTATCATTTGCCTCTTATCAAACTAATTTTTACAATTAAAATCGTTAATACACAGAAAGTTTTAGTAAATGAAGATGATAAGCTGACATGAGATAGGAATATTTAAATGGAAAGGTGGCCCAGATATGGTATCCACTCTACCTCTTAGGGTTGCTGTCACTTTGGTGTGAGGATTGTTAAAGGGACTTTCTACTATTTCTCATAATTGTAGGTATGGCTCACATTGACAGTGAGAAAAATATTAATACCACTAACAAATTGCCAAGAAACCTTTCACAAGAGGTGGTTTTGGATGGATGGGCAGAAATATAATGCTTAGAGATACTGATTGATAGTCTTCATTATTGGTTCTTCAGTTTGGTCAGCCATAATCCAACATTCACCTGGCACATCATGTTCACAGAAAATAGATGGAAGGAGGCCGGCAGGAAGAGAGGGAGGGTGAGAAAGAGAGAGGGGAAGACAGGCAGAGACTGTTACGAGATACATCACATGCACTCATAATTTCATTTTGTTGGCATTTCTTTTTTCCTGGGAAGGAACAGTTAACATAGCAATCCCCTACTTTGGGTTCTTTTTAATATATGAAATATGGTTTAAAAATAAGATTAAAAATAAAGATATAAGCAACGCAAGATCTTATAGATAATACACTCTGCATTCTTTTCTCTTATGTACTTCAATATATTTCCAAATAATGGCATTTGAGGAAATTGTGTCTCTGATTAAGGTTAAGATAGTTAGCTAAAGAAGCAGGTACTAATGGAAACCTGGGACTTTAAACAAAATGTTGAGTCCAAGTTTTAGAATAAGCAGATGCAGAATAAGCAGAATGATTATTAACATAATAATGACTCTCATGTTAGTAAGAATGACTGAAGAACCTCATGGCAGGGACTTTCATCATTATAAACATAAGTAATTTCAAATAATTATTTTCTATATGCTCTGCCATGTTAATTATTCATTTGGGTTGGTTTTCCAATTAAAAAATGAAACTGTGGGGCGCCTGGGTGGCTCAGTGGGTTGAGCCGCTGCCTTCGGCTCAGGTCATGGTCCCAGGGTCCTGGGATCGAGCCCCACATCGGGCTCTCTGCTGAGCAGGGAGCCTGCTTCCCCCTCTCTCTCTGCCTCTCTGCCTACGTGTGATCTCTGTCTGTTAAATAAATAAAAAAAATTAAAAAAAAATGAAACTGTATTCTTTTTTAAAAAAAGTTCTTTCATTTCTTTTCTTTTTTTTGACTAATTTAAAGTAACATGTTTTGAATAGGGTTACAGATTGGATTTATAAGTTTATAAGAAAAAGATTCACAATGTGGGGGACAGAAGCAGCATGAACAGATATATATATGTATTTGAATAGACTTATCCTATCTGTACTACAGTTGAGATGGCTCAAATCTGTAATGCTAATATATATACTGATACTTTATTCTATCATCTTTTTCTGGGTCTGTTGTTTGTATGCTATATGTGAATTGATTGAGTACATTTCCATAATGATGTTTGTCAACCAAAATTTTAAACAGAGGTCAAAACAACAATGAAAACTTGAGAGTTTATTTCAGAAGGCAAATTTGTTTCCACGAATATTTTATAAAGTACTTACTGTTATTAAGGCTTTGACCATTGGCTCCATAAAATTATCAAGGAAAGCATATTCAATTCTACACTGAGAGAAATCAATAAATCAATGTATTTTAGAACAGTGAGAAAAACTATGTTCCTAAAACAGAATACCTAGTATTCTAAGCATGTATAGTTTTTCTTGAACTTATATATAGTATTTTGATTAACTCACATGGAAATACATAGTATAGGTATACCAAGTTTATAGTAGAATGAAAAATGACCATAGTGTGACTAAGAACAAAAAACCAAAAGAACACTATAAAATAGTCCCCCAACTTCTCAATTGATAAGAGTTTTTTGCCAATATTTATTATTAATCACGTTTCTTCAGTTATATATAGGCGTAATTTGTAGAAGGAAAACTACCTTGTATTTAACAAAAACTGTTGCATGAACTTTCTTGAATTACAGATAAGCAAAGTATTTTCAGGCCTAAGAAGACTGATTTCAGCAATGTCTTTGTTAACGTATCATATAGTATCTTTTCAGAGATAATGAAGAAAGGTGATATGAATTTTATTGGAAGTTAGATTGCAACTGGTTAAACCATAGTATCTGTGGAGGTCCTGGGATTCAGTGGTAAGGGTTGAACACACTGTCTTTACCTGATTTCTCAGTGGCTGTAGCCAACTCGTTTGGGTATGAATAACTGAAGATCCATGGAGAGGCTGAATCTCCTAGTAATAGCAACAGCAAACAGCTAGATAATTTTTTGGAACTTTGGCTTTAAAAAAGCTCACTGTCTGCATATGGATCTCCTCTATTAGAGAATGCTTTACATAAATCCAGCTCAGATCCACAGGGGTGAGTTTCCTGCACCTTTTGAGATCTTTAGTGTGTTTCTGACCCAGTATCAGTTCTTACCTCCATTCCCAGCCCCATGTTGATGGAGAATAACTACAACCTGTGTTTGAAGATCCATAAGTTTGGAAAATGCCATGCCTTGATTTAAAATATTATAGCACTTTCATAATTTTGAAGTACCTTAAAATAAAATCAGACTCTGTAAGAAATGGGGATGAAGGGGAGAAAGACAGGAAGATAAGGGGAAGAAAGGAAGAAGAGAGTAAAGTAGAAAGAAAGGAGAATGGGAATAAGAATGGAATAGATGAGTGAGCAAAGAAACCAATGGACAAGGGAACACAGTCTGAAACCAAAAATATTTGTTGGGTTAAAGAAAAAGGGAAAGAAACTAAGGTGGGAGGAAGAGAAACATAGGTAACCTTCATTAACTGTTTAGCATGTAACTGTCACTGTACTAGGCAGTTTCACTTGTTATTATACATGAAATTTAATCTTTACAACTTCCTTTCAAAATAAGTATTTTCCATGCAGTAAAACTGAGACTCCATAGCTGTTCTCTCAGAATCTGAAGCCCAGGAGCTTTATATTCAATAACTCAACACAGGAAGTGAGCTGTCTTCATTGTCAAAACCACACAACAAGCATTTTTTATCTTGAAATTCTCCCACCATCCTAACTAAATGATATATAAAGATATTTATTTATTTACTTGAGAGAAAGAGAGAGAGAGAGAGCACTTGTAGGCAGAACAGCAGGCAGGGGGAGAGGGAGAAGCAGGCTCTCTGCTGAGCAGGGAGCCTGGTGCGGGGCTCAATCCCAGGACCCTGGGATCATGAACTACGCTAATATCTAATGGCAAGGCACAGGAGACAACAACATTGATAAGCAGCTTCGTTCCTAGACAGATTTTCTGTCTAAAGTGTATGCCCAATAATGCTGAAAGGAAGATATGGAGAAATTATACATTGTGTGATCAGGAGAACAATAGCGAAATCAAATCTCTTCTCTGGGAGACAGCTAGCTCCAACTACTGTAAGCCTATCTTTGAGAAGAACACAATGCATTCTGCTGTACTGTTTCAGCACAGAGTTCTGAGGAAAAACAAAATGGTTAATAATTTTGTTGTTAAAAAAAACCTGAAATAGGTGGTGGGGATTAAGAATTTCTCTTGTTGATGAGTACTGGGTATTATATGGGAGTGCTGAATCACTGTACTGTATGCCTTAAACTAATATTACATTGTATGATAACTGGAGCTTAAATAAAAACTTTAAAAAAAGTGAAGATAAATCAAATTTACAAGATGTAGAAAATTGTATTTTAGATCATTAAATGTGTTTAGATCATTTAGATTAGTTTCATGATGGAAAAATTAACAATGAATCTCACATGCAAAGACATATATCACTACATCCAATTTACTATGTTTGCAAGTGTTAACGAGGAAGGAAGAAGTAAAGTGTATGGAAGCAGTAAAACATGAATTTAAAAAGGGAAGGGAAGGTGTTGACTTAAGCAACTTCTGAAAATGAGTATAATCTGTAATATTAAAAGTAAAAGGAACTATACATAAACATTGTGCTCTAGTTGATAAAGTTGTTTTCCATAGGGTCATGGACTCACAATTCTAATACTTTATACACTGATTGAACATACATAAGATTGAACATACTAAGACTGAACATACAGAAGATACATATATTAACACATATACATAAGATTGAACAATTAAGTAAATGGAGCCATATTTCTCAGTCTTGTAATGGGAATTTATAGATAAGCAAGGGAAGGTGGCTGAAATAATACATGTAGTAATGGATTAGAGTTGGAGATGTCAGTGTAAACTCATGGTCAGTTTAACAGGGATACATACAGTTATATATAGACATGACATATGTACAGATTTTTGTATATACCTGGGTAGTATACATAAATGCATTTCCACCAGCTGAGGGGCTTAAAAATGACATCCCATTAACAATAAACATACTCATCTGTATCTTGGTTTCTTTTTTTTTTTAATATTTCTTTATTTTAGAGAGAGAGAATGAGTGGGGGAGGGATCAGAGGAGACGGAGAGATGCAGACTCCCCACTGATCGTGGAGCCCAATGCAAAGCTTTATCCCATCACCCATTAGATCATGACCTGAAATCACAAATCAGACACTTAACCAACTAAGCCTCCCAAGTACCTCTGTATCTTGGTCTCTAATACTATTCTTCAATAAGAAAACAACCACCACTACCACAACAAAACAAACAAGCAATAAACAGGATGCTTACAAAGATGGTTGACTCCAGCACTAGGGCAGAAAATATAAAAGATGAAGCCAGAATATCTTGTGTCAGAAATAAAAGGTGGCTGAAAAAAATTGAAGACAGTTTGTCAAAGGGACCCTGGAGCCAACTAAAAGAGTTCCCAATGGCCAAGGATGGAACAATTTGATAAAAATCTGTAGTTCAAGTTTCTTGAACTATAATCCAAAATTAAACCAAATTTCTGAGTCCATTAATTTTTAGTAAATTAGTACATGGAGAGGACTAGAAAAATCTTTCATGCAGAAGAATTCCAAGTACTTTATGTAGATACCTTGCCCTTAACGTGAGGGGTATGACTCCCATTCCTTAAGTGGGTGTTGTGTACAACTGTAGATAAAGTAGTAAAAGTTCCTGGAATTCAAACAGAGGAGTCAAAGTAACCTGGATTCCTTGAATATAGAAGAGAAATAACTGGAATGATTCTAACAAGTGGATTCTACTCTTTGAGTTTCTACAATAAAAACTATCAATTTCTACTGCACATGCATTGTCTATTAAAAGGGATATTCTAATGTACCCTACCTAAACCACAGGAATTTGAGGATTCAGAAAAATTGTTTACAAAATATGCATTAACACTTCATAAGAAATACGCAAATACCTATCTTCTATCTTGAGCTTATTTCTGCTTCTACATCTATTCCAACAGTTCTTGGAGATCACTAAAATTGATAATCTATTGATCCTACTGCTTTTATGGTGGTCTTCCTGTCAAAGCCAATAATGTCCTCTGTATTGCTGAAGATTGTCAAACCCAGTTTTCCTTTTACTTTACCTACCTGCCTAATTTAACATAACTGATCACTTACTCCTCCTTGAAACATATTTCTCCTGGGGCTTTGAAATCCTCCTGGCTTTTCTTCTACTCAACTTACTTATCAGTTTCCTTCACTGGTTCCTCCTCATCTTCTGAACCCAAAACATTATGTGTTACAAAGTTCAGAAGCAGTGTCCCCTGACCTTTTCCTTCTCGGTCTACACTCAGTCATCTGGTGAGTTTATGCACTCTCATGCCTTTAAATATCATCTTTAAGATAATGATTCTCCAGTTTGTATCTCCAACCAAGACATTTTTCATGGACTTCAGTTTTATGTATTGTGTAAGTACTCAATATGTTCACTTGGATGTCTAACTGACATTTCAAAGCTCATCTGTTTAAAACTGGACCACTGATATGTTTCCCCGCTGTAAATCAACTCTATCCCAACCTTCCTCAACTCATTAAATGGTACTCCTCTTTCCCATTTTCTCAGTTTTTAGAGTCATCCTTGACATCTTTATCTTACACCCATGAGTAATTCCTGTGAGCGCTACCTTGAAATTACATCCAGAATTCTACAACCTTTTTATCTTCTCAAAAAACCCACCATCATCTTTTACTTGGATTGTGGACAAAGCCTTCTCATGGTATTTGTGCTTCCATTCTTTCCTCCAAACAGGATATTCTCCACAGAATGTCGAGCAATCCTTAAAAAATATGTCATGAGCCTGCTATGTGTGATTGTGCAGTGTGTGGTTGTAGAGAACATCACTTGTGGGATTGTACAACTGTTCTGACAGTGTTATCATAGCTCACAAACAGTCTGGAGAAAAAAATGTCTTCTTTTAATGATTGACACAAAGGAGGCATCTGAGTCAACAGTAGCTGGAGATCATTCATTGTTCAGTTCACTGTCACACAATGTCTATGCTATAACTCAGGATGAAAATCTAACAAGGTTTTATGTAACCTGATCTGATGCTACTTCTCATCCCTTATTCCTATCTAGCTCAGTTCTTCTGAAAATTTTATTTACCTACTAATCACCTACTGGTTTTGTCAAAATGTAGAACTGATTCTGTAGGTCTGAGTAAGGACATAGTTTCTGTATTTCTAATGATCTCCCAAATGACGCCATAAATGGTTCTAGTGTTGGGTCACTGTTTCAGTCAGTCTGTCTCTGCTCATGCTGTCTTTACTCAGGTCTAAAGACATTTGGCCTTGTTTCTTTTATTTGAAATATTCTTTCTTTAAATATCCTCAGGATTTCCTTTCTCACCTACTTTTGATTATTACTTTTTTCCTCAATGAACACTTCCCTGCCTATGTTGTTTAAATTTCTATCTTCTCCCTTCCTACAGTCCAATTTTCACTTTTTGGGTAGACAGTTTATTTTTTTCTTTTTGTCTACTTTTAATATGCTCTTTTTTGGGGTAGTATTTCACTATAATGATATAGGTATGTATTTCTATTAAATTATCCTGCTTAGAATTTGTTGCAGTTTCTGAATCTGAGGATTATCTTTATAAATTCTAGAAACTTCTTGGTCATTATCTCTTAAACATATTATTATTATCTTCTTGAACTATGTTAAGATGTATATTAAAGTGGATCTTTTCACATAATTTTGGTTTCTTAGTCTTTCTTTCACACTTTCTATTGGTTACACCATGCTGCCTTATCTTTAGTTGTGATTAACCTTATATTCAACTATTAGTTTAAAAGTGTGTGTATAGGGGCGCCTGGGTGGCTCAGTGGGTTAAGCCTCTGCCTTTGGCTCAGGTCATGATCCCAGGGTCCTGGGATTGAGCCCTGAATTGGGCTCTCTGCTCAGCAGGGAGCCTGCTTCCTCCTCTCTGCCTGCCTCTCTGCCTACTTATGATCTCTCTCTCTTTCAAATAAATAAATAAAATCTTTATTAAAAAAAAGTGTGTGTATAATTTCTGGAAGTTTGATTTGGTTCTTTAAAAGCCTACCATTCATTCTTGGCAATGTCTTTTATTTTTCAGTAAATTCTTAAAATAGCACTTTATTTCTTTAAAATATTTAAGAATATGGGGCACCTGGGTGGCTCAGTGGGTTAAGCCTCTGCCTTTGGCTCAGGTCATGATCCCAGGGTCCTGGGATTGAGCCCTGAATTGGGCTCTCTGCTCAGCAGGGAGCCTGCTTCCTCCTCTCTGCCTGCCTCTCTGCCTACTTATGATCTCTCTCTCTTTCAAATAAATAAATAAAATCTTTATTAAAAAAAAGTATGTGTATAATTTCTGGAAGTTTGATTTGGTTCTTTAAAAGCCTACCATTCATTCTTGGCAATGTCTTTTATTTTTCAGTAAATTCTTAAAATAGCACTTTATTTCTTTAAAATATTTAAGAATATGGGGCACCTGGGTGGCTCAGTGGGTTAAGCCTCTGCCTTCGGCTCAGGTCATGATCTCAGGACGGATTAGAGCCCCATATCGTGTTCTCTGGGATCAAGTCACACATCTGGCTCTCTGCTCAGCAGGGAGCCTGCTTCCCCCTCTCTCTCTGACTGCCGCTCTGCCTATTTGTGATCTCTCTCTCTGTGTGTCAAATGAATAAATAAAATCTTAAAAAAATATTTAAGAATAAAAATATTATGTTATCAGAAGTACATTAATTTTGAAATTTTATCCAAAAAAATTTAAATCCACAAATTTTGTATGACTTTGTAGGTAGTTATTTTACTAAGTCTTACGAGTTTGTTTCTTTAGGTGTTCTGTTGTTTATTTGATTTAATGTGAGGTTTCATTTTGTAAAAATTCTCCTGTGACTATTCTTTCATTCTTTTGTGTAAGTATTCTCTGGGAGAGAAATTGCATTTGTCTATTCCGGGCCCCTGAAAGAACTAACCAAACAATACCACTAGTTTTGACTTCAATGATAATGATGATGACAATAGTGATGAAGACAGTTATTTTAGGACATAGAAGTAAATTCTGGATTGAGACATTTTTTAAAAAATGATTTATACAAGGTGACAGAATCAAAGCTTTAATCTAGGACCAGTGGACAAAAATAATAATAGTTGCAAGCTCTTGTATTTGTTTAGATTTAGACTCTTGGGCTCATGTTCACATTTATGACTCATTAATGTACACAATAAACCTGTGAGGTCAACAGAGCATTTTTAGAGCCATATTATAGTTAACATATATAGTTAAATATAATAATCTATGACAATGTCATGGAAGTTTGGTCGTGTTCTAAATTTGGCACTATTTCACAATTTTTCTAGAACGTTTTTAGATAAAGTATTCTAGTTCTAAAATTCTCTCTCCCTCTCCCTCTCAAAGTATTTGAACTATTTGACTATAGGAGGTCTTAAAGTGACTATAAAAATGTCTGAGATCTTTAGACCCAAGTATATTTTTTCAACACAAGTGAATTTAAATGTTTAACTATAATCAAAATCATATTAAATTAACAACATGATGGATTCATTTATTTAAATGGATTCATTTATTTAAAGCATTAATGAGCCCTGTATCATCTCCCAATGGGCTTAGAAACATGTGTCTTCCTTGGAACCCTTAAGAACAGCTCTGAGAAGAAATTAACAAAAAATTGTTATTGACAGAAATGATAGAGTGCTGAGTCAGGTTGTGGGTAGAGATCTAGGAAATACAAGGAGCAAATCAGAATTACTTCCCTTGTTATTGCCAGTTATGAAAGCCAGGAATCGGGCGCCTGGGTGGCTCAGTGGGTTAAGCCGCTGCCTTCGGCTCAGGTCATGATCTCAGGGTGCTGGGATCGAGTCCCGCATCGGGCTCTCTGCTCAGCAGGGAGCCTGCTTCCTCCTCCTCTCTCTCTCTCTGCCTGCCTCTCTGCCTACTTGTGATCTTTCTCTGTCAAATAAATAAATAAAATCTTTAAAAAAAGGCTCAGTGGGTTAAGCCGCTGCCTTCGGCTCAGGTCATGATCTCAGGGTCCTGGGATCGAGTCCCGCATCGGGCTCTCTGCTCAGCAGGGAGCCTGCTTCCTCCTCTCTCTCTCTCTGCCTGCCTCTCTGCCTACTTGTGATCTCTCTCTGTCAAATAAATAAATAAAATCTTTAAAAAAAAAAAAAAAAGAAAGCCAGGAATCTCAGGGGCTTTATGGCGACATTACAAAGTGTTATGACTAGATAGAGCAGGAAATCAGAGCAACTCAATTCAGGTTCAAGTTGGTATTCTTTAATATGTAGTGCAATATTTATTTATTTACTTATTTATTTTTTAGTTTGGCCCCCATTTGTAAAATGGGGACAATCAATTCCATCCTCCTAACTAGAATTTTGGGTACTTACATGCAAGACAGTAAGCTAATTATTTTACCTGAATATTAATTTAATCTTGACACTGATTCTATGAGGTAAGTAGGTGTTGTCATTATTCCTAGTTATGAATACACAATTGAGGCATAGGCAGTTTGATTCTAGAGACCAACTGGCTAAAAATCTGGGGTGATAAAAATCACCCCCAGAAAGACATTGAGAAGACACACACATAACAATTAGGGAAACAAGTATGGTACAGAGTTGAAGCTTGATGAACATAAGGCTGGTTTTATATTGTGAGACTGGACTTTAGAAATGGAAATAGAAACCAAAGCTAAGTCAAGCAAGAAGGAACAGTAGACCCCTAGCTCAGATGAACGTATGTGCCCAACTTACAAGAAAATAGAGATGACACTTGCCTATTTGGCCTTCTTTGAAGATTTTCCAGAGATCAGAATAAGTTCTCTACTTTTCATTTTTGGTGGAAACATGTACTGTGTTGGGCATATAGTAAATATCTAATAAATGTTTGTTAAATTAACACATTATTGGGCATCTTATTCATCTCCAAGCATAAGCATGACTTTATTATTGCAGTACCATTGGTCTGAGCTAGCGGCAGTGTTTTTATGAATTGAGGGAGAGTTCCAGTTCTATTAAGTAGTTGTAGAGTTACTACAGTGATATTTGGAACTATAAATATACTACCTTCTTTGTACAAATTAATGTTAGTGTGTATTTTTCCTTTGCATTATTTTATTTGCCCTTCACAGAAGCCCCCTGAGTAATCATTATGAGTTCACTCATTTTATTGATAAGAAAACTCAGATATCAAAATTGTATATAACTATCCCATGCCATATAGAATAAGATTTGAAGTATAGATTTTAAACCCAGATTTTCTACTTTCAGGGCATTTTACCATATAATGAGCATTTCTCCTAAGGGCAATTTTGTGGCTATGTCTGGGACTTTTCCAATACTGGAGGTGAAAGTTTTTTTTAATTAAAGTTGCAACATATATACAAGAAATGAGCCAATATATGTTATATTTTATACATATTTGATGTAACATATATAATGCATATATTTAAATGTATCTTATTAATCCCTGGAGTGGCATCTGTATGTTGTTGTTGAGTTATGTAATTATTTCTTATCTTACTACCCTCTTTTTATATCCTTCCTGATCTCATTTAGTATCAGGAATTATTTACTCAGGGGGCCCTTGGTGGCTCAGTTGGTTAAGCATCTGCCTTCGGCTCAGGTCATGATCCCAGGGTCCTGGGATGGAGTCCAGCATTGGGCTCCTTGCTCTGCGGGGAGATTGTTTCTCCCTCTGCCTCTGCCTCTCATGAATAAATAAATTTTTAAAAATCTTAAAAGAAAAAATATATTATTCACTCATTAATTTATTATTTGTCTCCCCCACTCCCATTACACCGTCATTGCACAGGAAAGTAAGTTTTAAGTGAGCAGGATCCTGCCTATTTATTCACTCCTGAGTCCACACACAGAAAACAACTCCAAGCATATTTTAGGAGGTTAAATGTATTACTGCATGAATGAGTAAGTGTCTTAATATTGCTGAGAAAAGTAAGGAGAATAATTTTCTCAATGGTCAAAGGAATGAGGGGAAGTTGAAGACAGATGAAAATGACTTGCCCTGCTTATTTCAAAAGAATGGACTTTGACCATGTATACAAATAATCCAGAATATCCATAGGAAATCAAGATTTAGAACCTAAATCTTTTAGATTAGGGAATCTAATCTTTTAGATTATATTTAGAACTCATCACAGAGTATTAAATCTGTGAAAAGGCTTGCTTGAGATTTAGGGGTAAGTTTAATAGGAATATCAGACAGTGGCTTTATAAAACTCATTTTTCAAAAGAGGCATTAACAGGATGAAAATATGAGAAGATGCAAAACAAGTGCAACCTAATTACAGATTGTTCATTAAAGCTGGACCCTGGAGGATTGCTACTTCATGTCACTTCTCTTACATCAGTTTCATCTAATTTGCATACATGAAGGAGTGAGAATTATATTTTTAAACACATATTATCGAATATATTCTATGGATTCAAATTAACTCAAAGGAGGCTCTTCTCACAGCTACAATTTCTAGAGTAATTTGGCCCCTATTCAGATCAAGTAGATCACGTTAACTTTTTCACTGCCCAAAAGGAACACATCAACCACAGTTTCTCTATCCTTAAAATAAACAGGTAATCTGTTAAAATTAATGAAAAAGACACAACAGACATAAATGCCCTGTGTCTCCGCTGCAACAGGATAATGATGCAGGCCCTGCATCTCTCTTTTTTAAAAAAAATTGCAGCACTGCCTCCTTGGAATCCAACATTTGCCAGCCAGAGCACAAACAGGAACAGAATCAGAGATGGGCTCTTTGGTAGCTAATTGTGCAAGTCCGATTTTCCATTTCCTTCTAGGCTGCAAAGACAACTTAAGTAAGGGCTTGCTGACATTAGCAGAGATGGGAGAAAATTCTGGAACTGTATGCAGTCCCCACCTTGGATGTACTGACAGAAGAGAGACAGATGGAAGACACAGTAAATAAAATACAGTTATGGGCTTCTGATGGCCATGTTGTACCTGAAAATGGACAACTGAGAAAATTAACTTATAAATTATAAGACTATGTATCAGGAGGTGACAGTTTCATAGGTGATCATAAAATATATATCATCAAAACTGGGTCATTTCTCTGAGTGAAAAGGGGTAG
This sequence comes from Neogale vison, assembly GCF_020171115.1. Lineage (NCBI taxonomy): Eukaryota > Metazoa > Chordata > Mammalia > Carnivora > Mustelidae > Neogale > Neogale vison. The sequence continues at coordinate 102,844,829 of NC_058098.1, read as the reverse complement.
TATTAATAAACACTTTGGGGGATGCCTGGGTGGCTCAGTCTGGCACTTGGTTTTGGCTCAGGTCTTGATCTTTGGGTCATGGGATGGAAACCACCCCCGCCCCCATCCTGTGGGGCTCTGGGCTTAGCAGGGAGTCTGCTAAAGTTTCCTGCACTCTGTCCCTCCCCTTGCTTGCATGTATTCTGTCTCTCCAAAAAAAAGGAAAAAAAAATTACTTTGGAACTACAAGAATAGAAATCCACTTCTATGTCTGCTGAGGGTATGAACGTGCTTGCTGGAGTTAAGGACACCATGCATGCTAGGCCGGGACCAGTGATCATAAAAGGGAAAAACCAGGATTTTTGCATAATTGTTGATATGATTTTTTGCAGATACTATTTTCTGATATTTATATGGGATCATTGATCTTATAGAAATATATATATATATACACACATATATACATACATATATACACATATATACACATATATACATATACATACATATATACACATATATACATACATATATATATACATCTGAGGATGCTCAAATAAAAGACACAGCTCCCAACCTAGTCATGAGATGGTAAGCAAACAATGATGTTATAGCGAGAAAGATGGAATTCAGTTTGCCTCTGGCAATGTGAATAAAAGCAAAGCAAGAGCCAGGGGGGGTCTATGGTACATTTTATTTCATTTGTTTCCATGGTTTCTCAGATTGTTCCTCTCACCAATATTTCTCCTCTCTTCCTGATCTGTTTCATCCAGAAAACATCAAAGTTTATACAACCATGAATACTACTGATCTCCTGTTTACTGTGCTTCACAACACTAGATAATGGATCTCTAGAAATTTCCCTATAAAGTACATTACTTTTCTTCCTTCCTCTGTTTTCCCCTCCTTCCTTCCTTTCCTCCCTTCCTTTCACTATTTAGATTAAGATTTAGGTTTGGTTTTGTCATCTGTTTCCTTTGCTGTTCAAAAGCTTTTTGTCTTGAAGAAGTCTCAATAGTTCTTTTTTGCCTTTGTTTCCCTTGCCTTTGGACACATGTCTAGTAAGACAGAATGGGAGAAGATATTTGCAAATGTCTTATCAGATAAAGGGCTATTGTCCAAAATGTATAAAGAACTTATCAAACTCAACATCCAAAGAACAAATAATCCAATCAAGAAATGGGCAGAAGACATGAACATACATTTTCCCAAAGAAAACATACAAATTGCCAGCAGACACAGGAAAAAATGCTCCACACAACATCACTTATTAAACCCACAGTGATGTGGTCCATATTGTATGGACCATATATGGAATATATGATGGAATACTACTCAGCCATCAGAAAGGATGAATACCCAACTTTTTTTGTCAACATGGATGGGACTGGAGGAAATTATGCTGAGTGAAATAAGTCAAGCAGAGAAAGTCAACTATCATATGGTTTCACTTACTTGTAGAACATATGGAATAACATGGAGGGCATTAGGAGAAGGAAAGGAAAAGTGAATTGGGGGAAATTGGAGTAAGAGATGAGCCATGTGGACTTGAGAAACAAACTGAGGGTTTTAGAGGGGAGGGAGGTGGGGGGATGGGTGAGGCTGGTGGTGGGTATTAAGGAACACTGGGTGTTGTAAATAAACAATGAATCTTGGAACAGTGCATCAAAGACTAATGATGTATTTTATGGTGACTAACATAACACAAATAAATAAATAAATAAATACCCACAATGAGATCCCACCTCACAGTAGTTAGAATGGCTAAAATTAATAAGTTAGTTAATGGCAGACGTTGGCAAAGATGTAGAGAAGGGGAACCCCATTAAACTGTCGGTGGGAATGAAGCTGGTGCAGCCACTCTGAAAAGCAGTATGGAGTTTCCTTGAAAGTTGAAAATTGAGCTACCCTATTATCCAGCAATTGCACTACCAGGTATTTACCCCAAAGACACAAATGTAGTGGTCTGAAGGTGGATATGCGCCCCAGTGTTTATATCAGCAATGTCCACAATAGCCAAACTATGGGAAAACATCCATTGACAGATGAATGGATAAGGAAAATATGGCATGAAAACATTAAGACATTAAGAGAAGAAAGGGAAACATGAAGAGGGGAGGGGAATCAGAAGGGGAGATGAAGTATGAGAGACTGTGGACTCCAGGAAACAAACTGAGGGTTTCAGAGGGGAGTGAGGTGGGGGGATGAGTTAGCCTGGTGGTGGGTATTAAGGAGGGCATGTATTGCATGGAGCACTGGGTGTTATATGCAAACAATGAACCATGGAACACTACATCAAAAACTAGTGATGTATGGTGACTAACATAATAAATTTTTTTTTTAAAAAAGATGTGGTGTATATATATATACACAATAGACTACTACTCAGCCACCAAAAAATGAAATCTTGCCATTTTCAATGACCTGTGTGGAACTAGAGGATATAAATGTTAAGTGAAATAAGTCAATCAGAGAAAGACAATTATCAAATGATCTCACTCATATGTAGAATTTAAGAAACAAAACAGAGGATCATAGGAGAAGGAAGGGAAAAATAAAACAAGATAAAATCAGAGAGGGAGACGAACCATAAGAGACTCTTAATCATAGGAAACAAATTGAGGGTTGCTGGAGGGTAGGGGTGTGGAATAGGGTAACTGGGTGATATGTGATATACATTAATGATGTAATGAGCACTGGGTGTTATATAAGACTGATGAATCATCAAATTCTACCTCTGAAACTAATAATACACTATAAGTTATTTGAATGCAAATAAAAATAATAAACAGACAAAAAATACCTTTATAATGCAATTAAATACATGTATAATGCTTTATGGGATTGAGAAACTGGGCAGGGTTGTGTTTTAAGGAAGGTGAGAGGACAGAATACTAACAGAAGCCAGGGGCAAGAGGCCTAACCAAAGATGCTTCTTTGGGTGGGAATGTTCAGTGAAGTCTTAAGGAAATGGTCTGGGACTGGGATATTATGGACAGGAAGAAAGTTCAAGGAAGTAAGCCAAGATCACTGAATCAGTAGAGCCTACCGTAGGATAAATGTTTTATCAGGAATAATTTTACTCTCTAAATATTGAAGGATAGATAGTATTAACACAGTTTTGAAGCTAATAAAAATCATTAAACTGAAGAATAGTTAATTGTCCAAGTTAGCACTGTGGTTAAGTGATGGAAGAAGTAGTCAAGCCCAACTCTCTGCAAAGATTTATTCAGCTTGCAACCAACCCTGCTCATGTTCAATATGCTATACATAGGGATTCTAGCACCTCGATCATTCTATGTGTTTGTGTTCACATAGAATCTATGTCTATCTTCTCTTATTCTTGTGTTTATTCTCATAGAACTAGAAGGGTCTCTGAGAGTAATCAATACACAGGGTTGGGCATATTTGAGCCCTGCCTTGCACACTTACAGCCTTAAGTAGACCAAAAATTTGAACAATATAGCACTCTTACATTAATTGCCCTAATTCTGAGTATCTTTCAATTCTCAGATACTGTTTCCTTTGGTAAGCTTTTGATAAGTATTATTTCTTTACCCCATTTTGATGGAGTTAATTGAATCTCATGTGAATTACATACACATATTGTTGAATATATTGCTCTTCTTTTGCATTTGATTTTCCTTATAAACATCTGAGACACTTTTGGAAAGTATCTGTGGTTCTACAAGAGTTCCCAAAGGGAATTTCTGTGCAGTGACACCACTGCCATACCTAGTGGGCCTTGAAGCAAATATCAGGATGAAGATACCAAGTGGCCTACCACCAAAAGACTGGCTTTTATTATTAAATCAGATAAAAAAGAAAAGGTAACTGCATTTATTTTACATCTCATTAGGAAAAATATGGTTTTAAAGAGTTACCAATTTTATTAGTTTTCTGTACTATAATTTTAATTTTAATCTATGATATAATTTATAGACTAGCATTACTGTATTAGTAGTTACTTGGGTTTGAATCGTATTTTTGACAGCATCTCACTATGTGGGTTTAAAAAAACATTTAATTCCTCTTATCTTCAGTCTTCTAGTATATAAAACATGGACAATAATACTACTTTTAAAGTAATGAATTTAAAATGTCTAATGGTGTCTGGAAGGAGAGAAATTAGAATTAAATTCGTTGTTAGTACTTCCATAGTTCTAGAACCTAGTAATAGTGTCTGGTACATCCTGAAGTAAAATTAAAATGTTTAAATTGCAGACACAAAAAGATGGAAGACCATTCCATGCTCTTGGATCAGAAGAATAAACAATGTTAAAATGTCTATACTGCCTAGAGCAATCTATACTTTTAATGCCATTCCGATCAAAATTCCACTGGTATTCTTCAAAGAGCTGGAGCAAATAATCCTAAAATTTGTATGGAATCAGAAGAGACCCCAAATTGCTAAGTAAATGTTGAAAAACAAAAATAAAGCTGGGGGCATCACGTTACCTGATTTCAAGCTTTATTACAAAGCTGTGATCACCAAGACAGCATGGTACTGGCATAAAAACAGACACATAGACTAGTGGAACAGAGTAGAGAGCCCAGATATGAACCCTCAACTCTCTGGTCAATTAATCTTCGACCAAACAGGAAAAAATATACAGTGGAAAAAAGACAGTCTCTTCAATAAATGGTGCTGGGAAAACTGGACAGCTATATGTAGAAGAATCAAACTTGACCATTCCCTTACACTGTACACAAAGTTAACTCAAAATGGATAAAAGACCTCAACGTGAGACAGGAATCCATCAGAATACTAGAGGAGAACATAGGTAGTAATCTCTTCGATATCAGCCACAGCAACTTCTTTCAAGATATGTCTCCAAAGGCAAAGGAAACAAAAGCGAAGATGAACTTTTGGGACTTCATCAAAATCAAAAGCTTCTGCACAGCAAAGGAAACAGTCAAGAAAACAAAGAGGCAACCCACGGAATGGGAGAAGATATTTGCAAATGACAGTACAGACAAAAGATTGATATCCAGGATCTATAATGAACTCCTCAAACTCAACACACATGAAACAGGCAAACATATCAAAAAATGGGAAGAAGATATGAACAGACACTTCTCCAATCAAGACATACAAATGGCTATCAGACACATGAAAAAATGTTCATCATCATTAGCCCTCAGGGAGATTCAAATTAAAACCACATTGAGATATCATCTTACACCAGTTAGAATGGCCAAAATTAACAAAACAGGAAACAACATGTGTTGGAGAGGATGTGGAGAAAGGGGAACCCTCTTACACTGTTGGTGGGAATGCAAATTGGTGCAGCCTCTTTGGAGAGCAGTGTGGAGATTCCTCAAGAATTTAAAAATAGAGCTTCCCTATGACCCTGCCATTGCACTCCTGGGTATTTACCCCAAAGATACAGATGTCGTGAAAAGAAGGGCCATCTGTACCCCAATGTTTATAGCAGCAATGGCCACGGTCGCCAAACTATGGAAAGAACCAAGATGCCCTTCAACGGATGAATGGATAAGGAAGATGTGGTCCATATACACTATGGAGTATTATGCCTCCATCAGAAAGGATGAATACCCAACTTTTGTAGCAACATGGATGGGACTGGAAGAGATTATGCTGAGTGAAATCAGTCAAGCAGAGAGAGTCAATTATCATATGGTTTCACTTATTTGTGGAGCATAACAAATAGCATGGAGGACAAGGGGTGTTAGAGAGGAGAAGGGAGTTGGGGGAAATTGGAAGGGGAGGTGAACCATGAGAGACTATGGACTCTGAAAAACAATCTGAGGGGTTTGAAGTGGCGGGGGTGTGGGACGTTGGGGTACCAGGTGGTGAGTATTATAGAGGGCACGGATTGCATGGAGCACTGGCTGTGGTGAAAAAATAATGAATACTGTTTTTCTGAAAATAAATAAATTGAAAAAAAATGTTTAAATTGCAAATACATGTAAGGATCAAATAATGGAAGATATATTTAGTATAGCAAAATATGCAAAATTAAAGAATTAAAGTCATTTTCAACTTACTTAGCCTTTGTTTTTTTCTCACCTATAATCAAGGGTCTCACGATATAGGTCAAATCCACATTCAGGATCTTCCTGATTCCAGGGACTGTGAACAAAAATGGCAAGTTAATAATTCCATTGAAAATCTGCAATGCTATTTTATAAAGTTGGACCACAGGATGACATATAAATGGATTACAAGTCTAAAGGAAGGACTTCGAGGACTTTTTCACCCACACTTCCAAATACCTGTCTAATGTCCACCATCATGTTATTTATTCTGTTCTTCCTTCACGTAGCTTGAGAAAAAGGTGTTAAGTAAGAAAGAGCACTCGAGTCATGTTGCACACATCTCATACTCTTGTTAACTATGAGCTGAAGATGCATAAGAATAATTTTGAGCTATCAGGAAGCAAGTGAGCGAGGGGAGCAATAAACCTACTTGAAATTGATGTTTTATTTAATGAGGGCCCCTTGGGTTATTTTAGAAGCAAGTCATGTCTTTCTGCGAAGATTAATCTCATCAAACAGGTTACTCAGGTACTAACCCAGTTGGAAGCAGTTTGGGAACTCTAATAATCCTAGGACTAAAGAATGAAGAGGGATGCTGATAAACTTCACAATTAGTAATAATTAGGAATATATGGTGGTAACAATGTTTACACCTCCAGCTCTTTGTTCCTACAAATATTAGGGTAAAGTATGGTAGAGGAATTACCCAGAATTAACATAAGTCCAAAGTTTAGAAAAAAGGAAGTATTAAAAAGCCATTGGAACCAGAACAGTATAAAACTGGCATAAAACACAGATATATAGATCAATGGAACAAAACAGAAAGCCCAGAAATAAATTCACACATATACAGTCAACTGATTTTTTAAAAGATTTTATTTATTTATTTGAGAGAGACAGAGAGAGAGAGAGAGAGATTGCAAGCAGGTGGAGTGGCAGGCAGAGGGAGAGGGAGAAGCAGGCTTCCCGCTGAGCAGAGAGCCCAACGTGGGGATCGATCCCAGGACTTTAGGATCATGACCTGAGCTGAAGGCAGATGCTTAACTGAACCACCCAGATTCCCCTACAGTCATCTATTTTTGACAAAGTTGCCAAGAATACATACTTGGTAAAGGATAATCTATTCAATAAATGGTGCTGGGAAAAATGAATATTCACATGTAAAAGAATGAAAGGAGACCCCTATCTTACACTAATCACAAAAATTAACTCAAAATGGACTTAAGACTTTAAGACCTGAAACCATAAAATTCCTAAGAGAAAATACAGTTGAAAAAACTTGATATTCATCTTGGCAATGAGTTTTTGAATCTGACACCAAAGACACAAGCAACAAAAGTAAAAATAAACAAGTGGGACTGCATCAAACTAAAATGTTTCTGCACAGCAAAGGAAACAATCAACAACATGAAAAGGCAACCTATGAAATGGAAGAAAATATTTGCTCATCATGTATCAGATCATGGATTTAAATCCAAAAAATATAAAAGGAACTCTTATAATTCAGTAGCAAAAAACAGATAACCCAATTAAAAATGGTCAGTGACCTGAGTAGACATTGTTCCAAAGAAGACAAAGAAATGATCAACAAATATCAGACAAGATGTTAAACATCACTAGACATCAGGAAAATTAAAACCATAATGACATATCACCACATCCCTGTTAAAACGTCTAGTATCAAAAGCAAGAAATAAATGCTGGTAAGAATGTAGAAAACAGGGAACCTCTGTACATGGTTGCCTCCGATGTAAACTGGCATAGCCATTATGGGGAAGAGCATAGAGTTTCCTCAGAAAATTAAAAACAGAACTACCATATGATCCAATGATCCCACTTCTAGATATATATTTAAAGGAGACACAACCACTATCTTGAAAGACATATCAATAATTCCATGTTTTTTGCAGCATTATTCACAATACCCAAGATATGGAAACAAGTGTCCATGGATGCATAAATGGATTAAGAAAATGTGGTATAAATTATATGGTGGAATATTATTTGCATAAAGAAGAAATCCTACCATTTGTAACAACATGGAAGAAACTGAAGGATATTGTACTAAATGAAATAAGACAGAAAGAGAAAGACAAATACTATATGCTATCACTTATATGTGAGGTCTAAAAACAAACAAACAAACAAACAAACCTCACAGAAACAGAGTAGAATGGTGGTTGCCGCAGGCTAGAAGGTGGGATAAATGGAGAAAAACTAGACAAAGGGTACAAACTTTCAACCAGAAGACAAATAAGTTCTGGGGACCTAACGTACAATTAATAATACTGTGTTGTATACTTGAGATTTGCTAGGAGAGTAGATCATAAATGTTCTCATCTCCTACACACGAAGGTACTATGTGAGGTGACAGATGTGTGAATTAACTTGATTGTGGTAAATATTTCACAATATGTACATAAAATTATGTTGTATACTAAAAGTATATTGCAAATTTATCTGCCCATTATATCTCAGTAAAACTGGGATAGAAAAGAAAAATTCAAGAAATTCATAAAACACATGATTTTTCATTTTCTACTGAAATATTAGCACATATACATATCAAGAATGTCAAATCAGGAAAAAATTCATGTAATAAAACCAAGACATCTTTCACATCAATATTATAAAATTATATTGCAAATCTCCACATACAATCTATTTATATAATGTAATATAAATAAACATATGTAAAGAGATACAGATATATAGGTACATATATAGATAAAAATATAAAAATAAATACACATATGTAGAGAGATATAGATATCTAGGTACTCTAGAAATACAAATTTTATATATTATGCATAACTTTATACAATTTGAAATATAAAATATGGCTTTGTCTATTTAGCATCACAGTTCATTAATGTGTCAGAATGTATGTAACTATAATCCAGTTGGTACACATTTGGGTGCTTCTCATGCTTTTCTTAAATTATATTGGCTTCTTTTTAGCTGATTATCTAATCTTTATTTTTCTCTGAACAGGATGGACATAATATTCTCTAGATGACAATTTATACTTTAGAATCTAGTGATTGATAAGTTCTACGCTATATCAAAGTTAATTATAAAGTTTGGATTTGGAAAGAAAGGTGTATGTGTGTGTACCATTATTCACAAAACCACATTGTTTGAATTTCACAGCATTAACCTCAGCTCTGCCTTAAAACTCTACCACAGAAATCAGTCTTTTCATACCAGTTGTCCATTACATAGTGAATCAAATATTGGTCATACTCTTTCAGTTTCATTCTTATAGGGAATTTGATACCCCAAATATTTTATCCAAATGAATATTTTTTATCAAAATATTTGACATCCAATGAATTATTCTGTCACCAAAAAATATAACAGAAACATTAAATAAGCTCCAGTTCATAGTTATTTTCTAGGGTCAGAACGGGGAACAAAGAAGTAAAAATATTTGTTATTTGATATCAAACAAGTTATAATGTTTGGAAATGATCAGTTCTACAAACACAGAATTAAAATAAAATAGAATTAAACTACAGGTATTCTCCAATTATGAGAGAAGCAGCCATCATCTCATTAGTCACTATAATTTGCTCAGCTAATCCAATAGCCTGGATTTGCGTTCATTTCATTTTGGTTCTACTCAGGTGACCTCTCCGCTGACAGGTGCCCAAATATATCCCAGTTTGACTGAGCCCAGTATTATGTAAACAGTAGTAAAAGTGTTAGGAAGTATCTACCTAAAGAAATGGAGAAAGAGTCAAAGCCTTATCAGTCAAAGGGGTGGAGGAAACAGATAATAATACAAAACATAAATAATTAGCTGGTAAGTAATGTAAAAGTTCAAATAGTAAGAATTATAGAGGGAAAATCAGCAAAATGCAGACTGAAGAGGGTGAGAATGAACGAGAGTGACAAATGAGAATTGTGTACACATACACACACACACACACACACAGCACTCTCCTCCCCCTTTCTCTTCCCTACACACAGCAGGGATAAAGCTCATTTGATTATTCCAACTCCTAGACTTTAGAACCTCATGTGAGATACATGTACACTGACTGGGACCACATGTATCAGTTGGTGTGTTGGGGAAGTAACACCAAGTTTCCATTTACACCTATGAAGAAGAAGCATAAACTGAACAGAGGTTCCTTAAGGCCTGGGTATTTATAAATCCTTCCGTTTTTGTTTCTTGGCTTTCTTTTGTTCTGAATCACATGTATCTGTGTGTGTGAGAGAGTGTGGGCATGTGTGTGTGGCACGCCTGCGTGTGCGACTCATCACTTTTTAGTGCTCCTGTTATTTCAGTCAGGCAGGGGGGATTAGAGCTTGGTATTTGGACTTGGGATGAGGGAAAAAGAGAGGGTCTATTGCCTTTTTCCCAGTTTGAGTCTACTCAGCTTTACCAAAAGTATCTGTAAAGGCCATGGCCAAATAATAAAAATTGGTATTTTGTTTGTTACTTGCTGCTGTTCTGTCTACTTAACTTCCTCAATATCCTCTTCAGGACCTCAGGACCTGACTGAGGTCAAGCTCATTGCAGTTACTCCTTACCCTCTTGTCAAATAACATAAAACTATGTAAATGTCCCCAACATTCACTTTCTGTTCACATTTCCTGATTGTTGGCTAGGTGACCGAAGCCCAGCACTTTGGCGGTAAGTGAAGGTGCTCATTACTACTGTCTCCCTCCTCTTCCTCTGGTACAAGACATTTTGTTTGCATGGCTTTTCTATGCATTGCAGTGGTAAGATCCAATCCTTAGGATCCACAATGGTGAAAGAGACAGGCAGGGATAAGGCAGTGAGAGTGAGAGGGACCATTACAAACAGATTCAAAATTGCATTATCAGAGAAAGAAGAAATATGCTAGAGTAGGTCTCACTAGCATTTGTTAAAATATTGACACAAAATATTATCCTTGGGATAATACAAATATCAGTCCTGAACATAAAAGATAAATTATTTGTATTGGATGGTGTTACTGAGGGAGGATTGAGATGTAGGAGAGAAACTCATATTTAAGAAAAACCTCTTTTGATTCACGTAATATATTGTATTATGTTATCTAATTAAATGAGTAAGTGGCAGTCACCATAGGTGTTACTGCCTTTAAGCAATATAAGATAGAGGGGAACCTGGAGGGCTCGAATGGTTGGCATCTAACTCTTGATTTTGGCTCAGTTCATTTTCTCAAGGCTGCAAGATCAAGCCCTGCACTGGGGCTCTCCACCGGGTATGGAGCTTGCTTAAGATGCTCTCCCTCTGCCTCCCTCCTTCTATCCCTTAAAAAAAAAAAAAAAGTGTGATACACTTTTTTGTGTAAAAAAGTGTATCACACTTTTTTTTAGGAAAATATCACTTCCCAGTAGTCATTTTCTTAGAACATCCCAACAAGCAATGTTGAACTTATTCTTCTGAAGTTCTGAAATATATGAAAAAGATAATGATCTGATTACTATACAGGCTTCAGAACAGACCTTCAAGAAAGGGTTAACTTAGTGTGAACAAGGCAGTTGAGTCTGGAAGAAAAATATAAAGGTACTTTTCAAAAAGAAACTGTTTCCTTTTAAAGAACCAGATGGTAGGTATGAGGAAATGTTGCTCAAAGAATAGCAAGCAGATTGGCCTACCAGATAGAGGGTTTGTGTGGGGATAGTGAGAGAGTTGATTTTTTTTTTTAAGATTTTATGTATTTATTTGACAGAGAGAAATCACAAGTAGATGGAGAGGCAGGCAGAGAGAGAGAGGGAAGCAGGCTCCCTGCTGAGCAGAGAGCCCGATGCGGGACTTGATCCCAGGACCCTGAGATCATGACCTGAGCCGAAGGCAGTGGCTTAACCCACTGAGCCACGCAGGCGCCCCGAGAGAGTGGATTTTAATGGCTAGCTCAGTGGTACCCAAACTCTTTATAAATATAATTACACTGTGTAAGCCCCTCCTTAACTCACTGAAGCAAAACCTTTCCAGGCAATTCCAAGTAATAGATATGGTTATAATCATTGATTAATACCTCTGCATTTTATTGGTGACACTAACAAATTAAAGTATCCAGATCTGGGAGCCAGTACAGATCTAGGAAGTATTGAACCTAGGACTTTACTAACACCTTAGGACATTGAGCCTGTAAAAGATATTGAAGAGGGATTTGTTAATGTCCATCATCTGGGAAAGGGCGTCATATGGGAAAGGTGAAGTAGGGTTACTCAAAACCTAATCCAGGGACAAAAAAAGTTGAAATAGGCTGTTATTTCTTGATCTACATAAAGGACAAACTTCAGTATCTTTTCTTCTTTTTTTTTTTTAAGATTTTATTTATTTATTTGACAGAGAGATCACAAGTAGGCAGAGAGGCAAGCAGAGAGAGACTGGGAAACAGGCTTCCTGCTGAGCAGAGATCCTGATACGGGGCTTGATCCCAGGACCCTGAGATCATGACCTGAGAGAAGGCAGAGGCTTAACCCACGGAGCACCCAGGTGCCCCTGAACTTTGGTATCTTAGGCTACAATTGATTTGAGAATAGCTGACTGAGAAATAGATGCTTTAACAAATTGTGCTATTATGAAGTTTGAAACTAAAGAAAATTTTAAACATATATTATAATCAGTAATCACAGGCAATTTTAAAACTGATATTCTGTGCTCTTCTCCAGCTTTATTGAGGTAAAATTGACATATGACATTGTGTAAGATTAAGGTTTGATACACATGTATATTGCAAAATGATTACCATAGGAGAATCAGCTAAACCTCCATCATGTCACATAAATGCCATTTCTTTTTTGGGTAAGAATATTTAGGATGTACTCCTTAGCAACTTTCAAGTATACAATATTTTTAACTTTAATCACCATGCTGCACATTATATCCCCAGAACTTACTTCACTTCTGAGTAGAAATTTGTTCCCTTTGACCAACAAATCCTCATTTCCCCAGTTCCCAGCCCCTTGTAACCACCACTCTCTTTTCTGTTTCTTTGAGTTTGGCTTTTGTAGACACGTCCAAGTGAGATCATACAGTATTTGCCATTCTCTGTCTGATTTATTTTACACAGCATAATGCCCTTAAGGTCAACCCATGTTGTGAACAAAAGGCAGGAATTCCTTCTTTCACATGGCAGAATAACATGCCATTGTAGAGACATGTACCGGTTTCTGAAAGCATTCATCTGTCCTGAGCACTTTGGTTATTTCCAGGTCTATGGTGAAAAATGCTGCAACAAAACAGAAGCTTGCTTTCCACACGCGATCAATGTCTACCAAAACTCATGCTGGCCACCCCTCAGGAGCATGCCTAGGGAGCAGACACAGAGTGCAGTGGGGCGTGGGCGAGGCTCAGGGAGCACTGGGGATGCTGCATACCAGTTAGGGGAGCCGTGGGCGAGGCTTTCTCAGCAGCCTTTGGGCAGATTTCCTAATGGAATATAAAGCACAATCAATAGGAACCACACTCCCTTAATGCCCTCTAAGACTCTTAAGTATTGCTCTCCTTCCAGTCATGGAGCTCCTGATTAGTACTCTCGAGGCCACTGGAGCAAACGGAATCTCCTTGGTAGTGTCCCACACAGCTGAGAGCCACGTGCTCTGGGTTGCTCCCGCAGGAAAAATCATAGGCTGAGAGGTCTCCACTAAGCCAGAAGTCTGGCTGATGTAGGGAGGGATGATGTGGGCAAAGTCAAACTGTTCCTCTTACCTTTGTTAATGCATTAAAGTTTTTTTGTTTGGTTTTTTTTGTTTTTGTTTTTTTCTCCAATAGAGTGTTGGAACTTCTCTGGAGACCTGAATTTCCACAAAGGCTCTCTCACTCATGGGTGACTGTGCAGGTCCATTTTCTCTAAGTGCTCCTGGACTATGGCTGATGAAGGCTTTGGAACTAGTTCACAGGCTGGTACTGAGGTCTGCCTACCTGTTACCTGATGCACAGGTGGCCAAGACTCCTGAGTTCACAATTATCATAATGGACCTTAACTGGGTTCTTTTTGCTTATTCATAACTTGCTGAATTTCCTGACTTGTTTCATGGCCTCTTGCAAACAGCTTGAGTTGTCCTTTGTTCATTACCTCCACATTCACTTCCACTCACTGATTCCTTCTAATTGTCCACTTGAAAAATGTAGAAATAAATGTGTATATATATGGTAGCCAGAGAGGTGAAAAGGAGAAAGGAGGAGGAAGGGGACAAAGATGGAGAGCCAGGCAAACAGAGAGCACAGGAGAGATTAAAAATTTGGTAGTTAGCAAAAAAGGGGGGTGTGAGCAAAGCCTTGTTAAACACAATTGCCATAGATCTGTGCATATCACTGCATTTTGGTGGGAATAACTCTTTTCTTGGTTTGAGAAAACTTGACTTCATTTTTTTTTTTTCAGCCACTTCCCACAAATTGCTAGCTATGTGATATTAGAAGAGATTCTCCAATAGTGCTCTGCAGAAGTAGTCCCTCAGGGTGTGTGGAATTGAATATGCTGCAGAAAATCCATCTCCTTATCTTACACATCCATGGGCTATGTGAGGGCACTAAGACCTCTGGGAGTTCTTGAAAGAAAGAAATTCAAAACTCTCTTTAGACTAGCATTTCTCAAACTTCTTTGATTGTGGATGCTTGTGTGTGTGTGTGTGTAACAAATTTTAACCTGTGTATCTTGTTTTGTTAACTCAATAGTAGATGATCGATCTCTCTAAGCCTGTAGAATGGAGATAAAATAATCTTCCTGTCCACATGCAGACAATTTAGTCATATGAGGATTCATTATGAATTATAATACTGATGTAAATAAAATTACTGTTATTGTATTCATGAATAATTTTTTAAAAACATTGTATTTCCTCTTCTTTCTTTGTGGAGGCAAAATAGTGACTTGACAGAGTGTTCAGCCTTTGTCTTAGAGAGGAGTAAATATTCCTAAAAAATCACATGCCTTAGCCAAGACCTCCTGGCAGCAGGTAACTAAATTGGAATGATAAACCAGATCTCTTGACCCTTGGAAAAGAATATTTGCTTTTCTGCTCTGCCTCCATATGGCCAGACATTAAACCATTTGTGCATAGAACTGCTGGTAAGGCGTCTAGAAGAACTATAAAACTAACTCTACACAATACTAAAGTGGAAGAAAGTAGGAAAGAATCTTTGTTTAAATACCCACACTAATATCAGAGATGAATGTGACATTTTTGAAAATGCTTTCTATCCCAAGTAGTTGAAAAATGATTTAATGAATGAACTACAGTTATTTGAAAACCTACGTAGCTTGCTATGTTCAAGGAAAAGTCTAGATAAATGAGATGTTTTTATCTAGGTGCCTAGACTACAACACTGCTGTTTAATTTTTGACGCTGATCTCCGGTATCACTGTTAATACAGAATTCAAATCTGTGTCCTACTCATCCCCCGTTCTCTATTTTTTTTTTTAAATCTTCTTTCCTTCTGTTCTACCCTTCCTTTAATCTTCTTATTTTATTTCCTTTGTTGCTATGGTCACTTCTGTTGAAGCAGGCCCTACATGAAAAGAGGGAGTTTCGCTCAAAGAGAAATAGCACTGGCAGATGATTTTTCTCTAGTCCTGACTGTGTTTGCAAAGTGACCATTTCAAAGTGACACAAGAGATGCTGAAAGCACAGACAGGAAGATGATGGCACGGGGGAGGCTAAGAAAACGCTGGTGTTTTTTCAACTCAATGTTTTCTCATTGTAAGTCAATGGGTTCTCAAACTCAGAAGTGATTTCTGAGATGGAGCAACTCATTGAAGAAGCTTGAGGTCCCTAGTTCACAGTCAAAAGCAGCACGAGGACCAAAGGGCCAGAACTTAAAATACCCATCCTCCTTCCCTATCTTACATTTTATTTTTCAAACTGGATAGTTATCTGTATGAGTGGAACACATACTAAGAGAAGAGAATGCTTAAACCAAAAATCAAGGCTTAAAAGTGAAAAGCATGTTATTTTCACTATAATTTGTTATGAAAATATGGTAGTATTTCCAGGTATTTCAGTGTTTTATGAGGAAAGAAGAAAATGTTTAAAATAAAGATTGGTATAGAAAATTTCAGAACACTTTGCTATTCTGTGGGCACCAACGTGGCTTCATTAACAACTTCAGTGTGTCAGTCTGAGATTGAAATATATGCCTGTACCTAATACATCAGAGAGGAATTTTTAAAAAAATCATTCCTTAATCTTAAGATTTCTTTAGCAGCCATATTGAGTACAAAATGGAGAAGTACTTTCTACAGGGAATTGAAAAACTACTCCATAACTGAAAATCATTCTCAGAAAAGGTACTTGATTCATGGAATTGACCCTTTCTCCTCTGTCTCTACTTCTCCCCTCTAATGAGACCCCATGGACAGCATCCTACAAGGGCTCATGTAGGTTTCCTGGTGTTGGGAAGGCCAGCTGGTATGAAATATCAGCACCTACAAATAAACTTTATTTAAACTGCATTTGCATTTCATATCAGCTTTTAGAAAGTGAAGTTGGGGGTTTAGTCAGTAACTCATTGGCCCAGAAACATGGGCCAGATTGGGCTAATAAGTTTCTAGAGAACAGTAATTATTGCAATGATAATGAATGATAACATTAATAGCCACTGTATTGCCCTAGTAAGCAAGTGATACCCTAATGAAAATTATAAGCCAGGACTTCTAATACTATGTTGAACAAGAGTGGTGAGAGTGGGCATCCTTGTCATGTTCCTGATCTCAACGGGAAGGCTGCAAGCTTTTTCCCATTGAGGATGATATTTGCTGTGGGTCTTTTGTAGATAGATTTTATGAAGTTCAGGAATGTTCCCTCTATCCCTATACTTTGAAGTGTTTTAATCAGGAACGGATGCTGGATTTTGTCAAATGCTTTTTCTGCATCAATTGAGAGGACCATATGGTTCTTCTCTCTTCTCATATTAATTTATTCTATCACATTGATTGATTTGCGAATGTTGAACCATCCTTGTAGCCCAGGGATGAATCCCACCTGATCATGGTGGATAACCTTTTTGATGTGCTGTTGGATCCTGTTTGCTAGGATCTTGTTGAGAATCTTAGCATCCATATTCATCAGTGATATTGGTCTGAAATTCTCTTTTTTGGTAGGGTCTTTGCCTGGTTTGGGGATCAGGGTAATGCTGGCTTCATAGAAAGAGTCTGGAAGTTTTCCTTCTGCTTCAATTTTTTGAAACAGCTTCAGGAGAATAGGTGTTATTTCTTCTTTGAAAGTTTGGTAGAATTCCCCAGGGAATCCATCAGGTCCTGGGCTCTTGTTTTTTGGGAGGTTTTTGATCACTGCTTCAATCTTGTTACTAGATATCGGTCTATTCAGGTTGTCAATTTCTTCCTGGTTCAATTTTGGGAGTTTATAGTTTTCCAGGAATGCATCCATTTCATCTAGGTTGCTTAGCTTATTGGCATATAACTGTGGATAATAACTTCTGATGATTGTTTCTACTTCCTTGGTGTTAGTTCTGATCTCTCCCTTTTCATTCATAATTTTATGATTTTGGGCTTTCTCTCTTTTCTTTTGGATTAGTGTGGCCAATGGTTTATCGATCTTATTGATTCTTTCAAAAAACCAGCTTCTAGTTTCATTGATACATTCTACTGTATCTCTGGTTTCTATCTCTCTGATCTCAGCTCTAATCTTGATTACTTCCCTTCTTATGTGTGGAGTTGGTTTGATTTGCTGTTGATTATCCAGTTCTTTAAGGTGTAGAGACAACTGGTGTGTTCTAGATTTTTCAATTTTTTTTGAGGGAGGCTTGGATGACTATGTATTTCCCCCTTAGGACCGCCTTTGCTGTATCCCATAGGTTTTGGACCGAAGTGTCTTCATTCTCATTGGCTTCCATGAATTGTTTCAGTTCTTCTTTGATCTCCTGGTTGATCCAAGCATTCTTAAGCAAGGTGGCCTTTAGTTTCCAGGTGTTTGAGTTCCTTCTGAATTTTTCCTTGTGGTTGAGCTCTAGTTTCAAAGCATTGTGATCTGAGAATATGCAGGGAATAATCTCAGTCTTTTGGTATCAGTTGAGTCCTGATTTGTGACCCAGTAGGTGGTCTATTCTTGAGAAGTTTCCATGTGCACTTGAGAAGAATGAGTATTCTGTTGTTTTAGGGTGGAATGTTCTATATATATCTATGAGGTCCATCTGGTCCAATGTGTCATTCAATGCTCTTATTTCTTTATTGATTTTCTGCTTCAATTATCTGTCTATTTCTGAGATAGGTGTGGTAAGATCTCCTACTATTAATGTATTCATATCAATATGACTCTTTATCTTGATTAACAGTTTTCTTATGTAATTGGCTGCTCCCACATTGGGGGCATAGATATTTATAATTGTTAGATCATCTTGGTGGATAGTCCCTTTAAGAATTATGTATTGTCCTTCTGTATCTCTGATCACAGTCTTTAGTTTAAAATATAATTTATCTGATATGAGAATCACTACCCCAGCCTTCTTTTGCCCATTGGCATGAAAGATGCTTTTCCATCCCTTCACTTTCAGTCTAGGTGTATCTTTAGGTTCAAAATAGATCTCTTATAGGCAACATATGGATGGGTCCTCTCGTTAGAAGCCCTAGAAACAGCAATCAGACAACAAAGAGAAATAAAAGGTATCCTAATTGGCAATGAAGAAGTCAGCAGATGACATGATTCTTTATATGGAAAACCCAAAAGACTCCACCCCTAAACTACTAGAACTCATACAGCCAATTCAGCAACGTGACAGGATACAAAGTGAATGTACAGAAATCAGTGGCTTTCTTATACATTAACAATGAAAATACAGAAAGGGAAATTAGAGGATCGATTCCATTTACTATAGCACCAAGAACCATAGGATACCTGGGAATAAACCTAATCAAAGAGGTAAAGAACTGTACTCGAGGAACTACAGAACACTCATGAAAGAACATTCATATGGACCCTCAAGTCTATGGGCAAATAATCTTCGACAAAACAGGAAAAAATATACATTGGAAAAAAGACAGTCTCTTCAATAAATGGTGCTGGGAAAACTGGACAGCTATATGTAGAAGAATGAAACTCGACCATTCTCTTACACCGTACACAAAGATAAACTCAAAATGGATAAAAGACCTCAATGTGAGATAGGAGTCCATCAGAATCCTAGAGGAGAACATAGGCAGTAATCTCTTCGATATCAGCCACAGCAACTTCTTTCAAGATATGTCTCCAAAGGCAAAGGATACAAAAGTGAAAATAAACTTTTGGGACTTCATCAAAATCAAAAGCTTCTGCACAGCAAAGGAAACAGTCAAGAAAACAAAGAAGCAACCCACGGAATGAGAGAAGATATTTGCAAATGACAGTACAGACAAAAGGTTGATATCCAGGATCTATAAAGAACTCCTCAAACTCAACACACACAACAGATAATCATATCAAAAAATGGGCAGAAGATATTAACAGACACTTCTCCAGTGAAAACATACAAATGGCTAACAGACACATGAAAAAATGTTCATCATCTTTAGCAATCAGGGAGATTCAAATTAAAACCACTCTGAAAAACAGTCTGAGGGGTTTGAAGTGGCGGGGGGGTGGGAGGTTGGGGTACCAGGTGGTGGGTATTATAGAGGGCACGGCTTGCATGGAGCACTGGGTGTGGTGAAAAAATAATGAATACTGTTTTTCTGAAAATAAATAAATTGGAAAAAAAAAAAAACCACATTGAGATATCACCTTACACCAGTCAGAATGGCCAAAATTAGCAAGACAGGAAACAACATGTTTTGGAGGGGATGTGGAGAAAGGGGAACCCTCTTACATTGTTGGTGGGAATGCAAGTTGGTGCAGTCACTTTGGAGAACAGTGTGGAAATGCCTCAAGAAATTAAAAATAGAGCTTCCCTACGACCCTGCAATTGCACTACTGGGTATTTACCCCAAAGATACAGATGTAGTGAAAAGAAGGGCCATCTGTAACCCAATGGTCATAGCAGCAATGGCCACAGTCGCCAAACTGTGGAAAGAAACAAGATGCCCTTCAATGGACGAATGGATAAGGAAGATGTGGTCCATATACACTATGGAGTATTATGCCTCCATCAGAATGGATGAACACCCAACTTTTGTAGCAGCATGGACAGGACTGGAAGAGATTATGCTGAGTGAAATAAGTCAAGCAGAGAAAGTCAATTATCATATGGTTTCACTTATTTGTGGAGCATAACAAATAGCATGGAGGACAAGGGGAGTTAGAGAGGAGAAGGGAATTGGGGGAAATTGGAAGGGGAGGTGAACCATGAGAGACTATGGACTCTGTAAAACAATCTGAGGGGTTTGAAGCGGCGGGTGGGTGGGAAGTTAGGGGAACCAGGTGGTGGGTATTAGAAAGGGCACGCATTGCAGGAAGCACTGGGTGTGGTGCAAAAACAATGAATACTGTTATGCTGAAAATAAATAAATTAAAAAAAAAAAAAGAAAATTACAAGCCAGTCTGAGTTCCTAAGATATTTGGTTGGTATTTGGTTTCAGAAAAGAGGAAGAGTCTGGGATATTTCTGTGTACCAAAGCCAAGTAATACAGAGAAGGGTTAATCCTAGGAAGAATAATCTGAGTAGATGAAATAACTCATTTATTTGTCACCTACATGTCCTAATGGTAAGACTCTGAGTTCACAATTATACTAATGAACCTTGTCTTCCTACTTAATTTTCTCTTTTGCTTACTGACAACTTGCTTAATTTCCAGATTTGGTTCATGCCCTCTTGCAAATGCCTTAAACCATCTCTTCATCATTATGTTTTCCACCCCTACACTCATTCTATTGATTCCTTCTGTTTGCCCATTTGAGAAACACAAGAAGAATTTCTCTCTGCTATCCTATTCAGTGTTGGACCAAAACACAGGCCATTGGTATTCTAGAAGGAACCACAAAGTCCTGTGCTAAATATTGGTACCTGAGCATAGTATCAGATTCATTTCTTAAAACAGTTCAGATTATAGTTCAAACACTCCCAAGGGAAGGGTTGAAGTTAAGCATTGTTTCAAGAGCTTTCACTATCTAAATATAACTTGCTATTCTGAAGATTTTTTGTGAAAGCCTTCTTAGTGGGAAAGTTTTCTCCGAAAGCTTTTCACAGATAAGCATATTTTTAAGATCAAGGATTAAAAATAATTCTATGTCCAAAGTGTTTCATCACAGGAAAACTGTCAAAAACACCCATTTATTTATTAGGACTTCTTGTTAACAGTGAACATGGTTAGAGGAGAAGCTGATAACTGATTTATATCTCTGGTTCCAAGGGGAAGGATACCTTCTGTAGTGTTTCTCACAAAAAAATCCATACAGTGCAGAGGACTAGGCTCTACCACAGACCTTCCGGACCTGAATTTAAAGGAGTAATGGCCAATCAACTACATTTTGATTAATCATTCCAGGATATTTCACTGCCATATAAAAGTTCTGGACTACTGGTAGATGCATGGTCCTGAGTGGGGGGGAAATGTTTTTCTAATTTCATTTCAGTGTTTATATACATTGATTAATTTGAAGAGCAATTTTAACATTTGTTTAATATGTTAAACAATATGAATATTGATCTGCTTCAAATTATTGTCACTGTCTGATAGAAGTCAGCTTAGTAACCTGGGCATGAACAAGAAGTGGTTTCATTTCTCTCTCTTCCTGCCCCAGGCTGGTCAGATCACTGGGCATCTCCAGCAAATAGAAAGCAGAAAACTGCCTCTCTCTCTCTCTCTGGCAATATCTGCTTTCTGAAATAGCTAAAGTTTTACCTCCTGGTCAGTACCCTTTCCCCTCTTCGTACCTGTTTTTCTATATCCATCTAGTTCCCCTAGGACAGTCACTATAGAACTTAGACGGGAGCTGAGTGAAATGACTACGGGAGGCTTAGGCTACCACCAAGTGACCACAGGCAGAACTCATGAACCATGGGGATGCAGGAGCAGTGGTGCCTGTTCACTGTGACTTTTATCATACTTGATTCCAATATTAGAGCTTTTCATGCAGGCATCCAGTTAGGAAGTGCCCCAATCAATCCACTTAGGCAACAGAATAAGCTTTCCAAAAATGAGGTTAGTCAGTGCTGACTAGTATGCAGGGAAATGGCCCTTCTAGTCCATTTGTATATACAATTATAAAATGGTACAGTTCCAATCACTGTTCTCTTAAAAGCCTGGGGACAAATGTATATTGGAATTCAATTTTTTTTAAGATGCTACAAAGTCAAGACAATTTTCAGCACCCATAATGAACATTTTATTATTTCTGTGGCAAATCTGCAGATATTTTATAAACTAGAACAAATAAACTATATAATTAGCCTCTGAGAAAGTGACACAAAAGAAGCTTCTCACATCGAGAAGTTGTCCTGGCACTCACAGCTAGACCGTGCTATCCTTCCAGTACTCTGTATCAGCGATCTCCCAGAAATCCAACCTTAGACGATATTACTTTGATTTTATGATATAGTGGGATAAAACATGGCCACTTCGTAATTTTGTCTCAATATAAACAAGCCAAAAACATGCCTAATGTTCACTCTCTGGGCTAAAATGAGTGACTGCTACTTCTTCACCAATTGTGTACTGGCAAAGCTTTATTTCACTGTAGGCTTATTTCTCTAAATAAGATTTACTGAGATGCCCAATCAAAGATTTGCCCTTGCCTCTAACAGCATCCTTCCTAGAGCTAACCCCACTTCCTTAGACTCTCCAATATCACCCAGGCAAAGCTGAAGACCTGTCACTGGTTCTTTCTAAAACTCCTTTACTGGCAACTGGGTGGCTTAGCCAGTTAAGCTTCTGACTCTTGATTTTGGCTCAGGTCATGATCTCAGGGTAATGAGATCAAATCCAGCATCAGGCTCTGTGCTGGGCGTCGAGTCTGCTTAAGATTTTCTCTCTCTCTCCCCCTCTCCCTTAGCCCCCACCCTGCTCTAATAAATAAATAGATAAATAAATAAATAAATAAATAAATAACTGCCATACGGATCCTCCTGGTTTCCTCATGGTACACGTTCCTACAAATAAGGTCCAATAAGTCAGGTGACATTTTACATTTTAGAATTCCAGATAAATTCTGTGCACTTTAGATATTTTTGGAAGCCATTTGGCAATATATATCTGAGCTTAAAAATGTATACATGCTAATCCAGTAATATCATAAGGGAAAATATTAAATTTAGATGATCTCTTCTCGCATTACTTAGGAAAGTAGAAATTCAGATATAAAAGTATATATCCATGACATGGGTCTTGGCAATGAATTTTTTGCATATGACACCTAAAGTTCAAACAGCAAAATAAAAAATAAGTTGGACTACATGGGACTACAAAGCTTCTACAGAGCAAAAGAAACCACCAACAAAATGAAAAGGCAACCTAAGGAGTGGGAGAAGATATTTGCGGATCATATATCTGACAAGGTATTACTATCTAAAATACATAAAGAACTCATACAACTCAACAAGATAGAAACAAATAATCCAGTCATTATGGTGGACCTTTAAACTTATACTGTTGTATGCCATGTATTTATGTATATAATATTGAATGTCAATTATTTACCAATAATACTGAAGACAAAAAAATTTAAGTATCCAGAAATATAATAATGCATTCATTAAACAGACTATTTTGTAGTCATACAAAATGATATTTAAAAGGGTTTTAATGAAATACTTATAATATCATGCTGAGTCAAAGCAAAAGATAAATTGCATACACAGCACCATCTCTTGGAAATTTTCCAAATGAACAAAAACACTGGTCAATTTTAATTGATCTGTATATTTTCTTTACTCCAATATTTTCTTCTCAACTTTTATATTTAAATTCTGAAATCACTATGAGTATGGGATTAGTCTTTTGGAGATACAAACATTATTTATATTTGGTAGCCATTATTTTGATGAAATCTCTGTGGAGGCCACATAAGGGATAGAATTTAATTATTCCTAAGAATCTTGCAGGATAAGAAATCAGGTGAGGAATCTACAAATGAGACAATTAGATATAAAACAACCATTTAATGTTGGAGCAACAGATACAGTAAACTGACAATCAAATGTGAAGTAAGCAAGAGGGGAAAGTTTGAAGCAAGTGTGTGTGTGTATATATATATATTTTTTTTTTTTTAAATTTATATTTATATATTTAAGTTAAGGTGCAGAGCTTGCTTACCGTGGAGAAAGGTGATGTGGGTCATAAATATAGAATTAAATTTGATCTTGCTTACATTATTCTAATTTGCTGAATAAATCAATTCAACAGATGGTATAATTTCCATTCTTTCTCTTTTCTTTACTTGTGACTTTGACATGAGGGAAACAATTTTTTAAAAGAGAAGCTGTGTTTACAAGGGTTAAATAATTCAACTTGTCAACAGCGCTTCCTCCAAAATATATCTGAAGTAGAGAAATCCTCGGGCGATTTACACTTTCAGGAGAGCATCTTTCTTTGGCATTTTATTCTCTGTAGTAATTCCATTAAAAGAGCACAATTTATTGCACATCTGTCTTTGCAGATTTTATCAATGCTGAAACCTTTTAAACTGAGAATGGGATTAAATAAACCCCATTTACCAATGTGGTAAAATATAATAGACATCCAGCCCATTAAATGGCCAGCTAAATCAATATATTCACTTGGCAGCAATTTCCAGAAGATAAGGTGAAAACCTCCTGTTCTGTTTGATAGATGAGTAAACTTAAAGGGAAGAATTTACAGTAGATTCGGCGTATACCTTGAAGGAATGTTCATTATTCTCAAATTACCTTCTCATGTCAGCAGATTTGTGGTTAGTAAACAGAGAGGCCGTTTGTCCTCCTCCTCCTGCGTGGGTCTAGAGGCCACAGCGGGTGAGTAACTTCTGTGGAAGGCAGGCCAGTGTTTGAACCTGTTTAACAAAGATGAGATTTCAAGTGTGACTAAAAGATATGTTATACATTTTAATTGGGTAATACGTATTGCTCAAAATCAGCCCAAGGAATACGGCTTTCTATACGAAGGTGAAGAAGGTAGTGTGTAAGAACACAGCGAGCTAAAGAACACAGTAATAACCATGACTCATAATGGGCTTTTGAGTCCATAGCTAAGTGTTTCGTGTACTTATTAATTTAATAGGAATCAGTCAAAGAAGGGAAACTAACTTAATTGTGTTTACAATGTGCCAGAAACTGTTCTTGACATATTCCCATGCATTAGTATTTGTTTAATCTTCAAAAAACACCTTTGAGGTCTTTATTATCATGTATATGGAAACAGCATCAACTTCCCCAAAATCACAATAAAACATATTGAGACTAGGAATTTAATTTAGGCTTTTGGCTTCCTAGACCCACTGTTCTATATAACAAAATACCATAAATAGAAGTGTAGGGTGTATGTAAAGTGTGTGTGTGCATGTGAGTGTGTATATATATATTTTGATGTGGCACTTTATATATAAGACTTTACATCTCTCTATGTATATATGAATACATATAGTCCTAAACTAAAACTGAGTATTATAAATGGAATTAACTTGAACTTAACACTGCAGGGTGACACCAAAAGATATCTTTTCCCGACTGCATTGCTTTTCTGTGGGCTCTCCCTGATCAACCCTTTATTCCTCCTAGCAATCAAGAACATGGGAGGAGGGAAAAATGAACAGGAGTTTTTTGCTGCCTTGTCTAGGACTCCAACACAGAAACCAGATTTTAAGTCAGAAAGAATTCCAAGGGCCCGGTCTGAAGTTCTCTGTCAATGCTGTGTGGATTTGGAGCACAAGCTCAAGTCAGAGGAGGAGGGGTTGATAGAGGAGGGCAGGGAGTATTGGAGTGAAAAGTTGTTCTGAGAAAGATCAGTGTTAAAAACAATACCCAGATCTCAGCACAATATGCTCTTTGCAAATATTTATTTTGGTGGTTTGCTATGTAAACATAAACCCACAGCGGGTGGTTGTGGATCAGTCTAGATGAGAAGCATGGCTCTGGCTGATGACAGTTGAGAAGATGAAAGAGTCTCCCTTTTTCAGTGCTCTCTGCACACAGTGCTATCACATCCGCTGTCCCCACATGAGCCAGGGATTAAGAAAGGAAGAACTGATTTTCAGGGTCAAGAAACTTTTGAGTTAATCTTCCCTGTATACAAATGTCTTAAGCATGGTCAGTTTGGAGTTAGTCATTCACTCCTGTGTCCCTGAAGTCATGGATTGAGCTCTGATGCGGGTGAGCATTTATGGCCTTTTGTGAGCTGTGACTTAACGACTGACCCCAAGTTACATGGGTCTAAACGGGACTATCAGCATCCTAATAGGGCTGGTGCCTTTTTAAGGGAAACCAGCCCGTTAAATTATGGTTTCTTATTTCCAAGACGGCAAGGGAGGATGTTCTCACTGTTTCCTATTCACAGGGCATTGTAGACGCTCAGCACTTAACTAAAACATCTTCTGTGCTTCGTGCCACATGAAGCTTCTGGGGTGTCCTTTGTAGCAATGTCAGTTTTCAGGGATTACCTTGTTGTGTACAGGGAAAGGGAGGGATTCTGCCTACTTACCTAGATGTCCTAAAATCTTACACTTGGGGTTGGAGCCTCCTTGCTTTCCTCTGTCGGGTTACAAGGTCAATTTTCACCTTGTGTATCACTGTCCCATAAAACATCTGACAGTTTCTCCTTGGATGAGGGTTGCTCCCTTTGCACAGGCAGCAGGGGGAGGTCAGTGTGAGACAGAACTCATTTTGTCTCACTGCCATGTGTGGACGGTTTGCCTCTGGCTTAGTTTATACATGTTTAACTACAGTATACCTTAAAACATTATTTCACAACTTCAAGTGTGAAGGGAGGACCTCATAGAAGTAAATTAGCAATTCCTCTTCCTCATTGTCATGCTTTTTACTTTCACATATGCCATAAATATATATGTTGCTATTGTTTATTCCAATTTTTTTAGCCACTGAAAATAAAAAGAACTGAATTTCACATTTATCTTGACTTATGTAATTTTGTTGGAGGAGGGATTGAGACAACGTGAGTTTCAGTTGATCCTCGAGTCTGATCCTGGCTCTTCAACCTCTCCACTGTTCTTGAAAAAATGTACATTCTGCTGGGACCAATTTCAAGGATTTAGCCTTTTTTCTTTTTTCAAAGATTTTATTTATTCATTTGAGAGAGAGAGAACAAGTGAGAGGGAGAGAGAGAGAGAGAGAACACAAGTAGGGTGAAGTGCAGAGGGAGAAGCAGACTCCCCACTGAGAAGGGACCCTGACGTGGGACCCGATCCCAGGACTCTGGGATCATGACCAGAGCTGAAGGCAGACACTTAACCAACTGAGTCATCCTGGCTCCCTGCTGAGCAGAGGGCCCCACTCCCACCTGAGCTCGATCCCCAGGACCCTGGGATCATGACCCGAGCCGAAGGCAGAGGCTTTAACCCACTGAGCCACCCAGGTGTCCCCAAGGACTTAGTCTTATGAGAGCAGTGTGTTGTTGAAACCAACTGGATGGTTTATATGACTGAACCCCAGTAAGGCCTCTATATAAACTTCTAGGATCCTGGTGGGCAGGTTTATCTTGTGGCTGCGCAAGACAAGTCTCATCTGCATGTTCCCTTGCTTATTTAACCTGCCACCATCCCAATGTGGACTGGCTTAGCTTTTTCTTCAGTCTCTCATTGCCCTCTGTGTAAGGGGGCCAGTTTCAGATCTCACCTGGGACGCGCCCAAGCTTATAAACCACTTCATTTATGTGTGTGTGACTGCGTATGTGTGTGTAGGTGTGTTTAGTTCCAAGTTTCTTTCAGATGTTATCCCTTTTATTTAACAATTCCTTTAATATTATAGTGTGCATGAACTGTCAGAAATTTCATCAGTTTTATTTGTCTGAAAAAATATTTTTCATTTTTTGAAAGATATCTTCCACTGGATACAGAATTCTAGGTTAACAGATTTTCTTCTTTTGGTATTTTAAAGGTATAACACTATTGTCTTTGGCTTGCATAAATTTCCATGATAATGTTGATAGTCTTTGTCCTTTTATATGTAATGTATCTTTCATTTGCTCTCTGTCTTCAAGATTTTCTCTATCATTTTCAATAATTTGAATCTGATATATCTTGATGATATCTTTGCTGTTCATTTACTTATTTTATATTTATATACTTACTTATTTTGCACTTATCCTGTTTGGTGTTTCCTCAATTTCTTGAGTTTTTGATTTGTTTTCTTGTGTTAAACTAGAAAATTCTCAGCCATCATCTTTTGAAATATTTATTTTGCTGTTCTCTCTCACTCTCTCCTTCTCCACATGTCTGCTGAAATTCCCTGTTTGTTTGTTTATGTATGATGTCTACCTTTTCTAATACAACCTTTAACATATTAAGAATTATCTTAAATTCCCTGTCCAGATGTTCTAACATGTAGTCTGTATCCCAGTCTTATTTTGGGAATTAATTTTTCTCCTTCAACATATTTTTAAAAATTTTTAAAAAGATGTATTTAATTATTTTAGAGAGGGGGCGGGGCACAGGGAGAGAAAGAGAGAGCCCCCCTTTTTTTTAGATTTTTTTTTTTTTAGAGAAAGAGAATGAGAGTAAGTGCATAAGGAGGAGCGGCAGAAGGGGAAGGACAAAGAATCCCAAGCAGACTCCACACTCAGCACAGAGTCCGATGGGGGGCTCCATGCCGGGCTTAGTCCCAGGACCCTGAGCTCATGACCTAGGCTGAAACCAAGAATCCGACACTTAACTGACTACACCACCCAGGTGCCCCTATTTTTCAATATTCTGTTCTATTTTCTTTTCTTGTGCTTCATGTATGTTTTGATTGAAAGCCAGAAATCTTGTGTAAGACAGTGGAGACTGAGACAAAATTCATGCCAGAAAATGGGCACACTTCTTTTTCGCTAGGCTTTCATTGTGGGATATGGTGTAGTCAAATGAATGGGTATTTCCTGAGTTTGGGTTTTGTTGTCCCTATTGTTACTTGAAGCATACCATAGACTTCAAAGTCCTCTGGCATCACATTCTGTTTAGTGTGGGACCCACCAATGGGTTGAGAGTTTTCTTTGGTGTGCGTGCCACCCTCAACTTCATGATTTCCCTTTGCACCTGGAGCTCAGAGAGGCTCTCTCCATGTTCCCCTACCATCCGCAGAAGGAGATGGCTATTGTTACACGTTGCTCTTCTCGTAATTGACAGGTATGGGGAGAGGACGGTGTTCTTTTACTGTTCTTTTCAATTCTCAGCCTTAATTGCGTGCTGTTTTCCTGAATCCTTGGAGTGGGACCTTCTCAGTGGTCCTGTCCCTCCTGAATGAGCAAGGATCTGTAATTGTCTGGCCCCAGGAGTTACCTGCCCTTTGCCCAAGACGGTTCTTCACAAATTGCTGTCAGAGTGAAAGGTTTTGCTGTCCTTCCTTTAACATCTTGAGGCTTCTGTTCTACAGGGAAGACAGGAAAGCAGGATCCAGACAGGGTTTGTATAATTTCCCACAATATTTTGTTTTCTAGTTCCAGAGAATTCAGAGATACCATGCAAAGCAACAAGATAGGAACACAGGCGTAAGAGAATGGTCGAGTTTCATTCTTCTACATATAGCTGTCCAGCTTTCCCAGCACCATTTATTGAAGAGACTGTCTTTTTTCCACTGTATATTTTTTCCTGTTTTGTCGAAGATTAATTGACCATAGAGTTGAGGGTCCATATCAGGGCTCTCTACTCTGTTCCACTGGTCTATGTGTCTGTTTTTATGCCAGTACCATGCTGTCTTGGTGATCACAGCTTTGTAATAAAGCTTGAAATCAGGTAAGGTGATGCCGCCAGCTTTATTTTTGTTTTTCAACATTTCCTTAGCGATTCGGGGTCTCTTCTGATTCCATACAAATTTTAGGATTATTTGCTCCAGCTCTTTGAAGAATGCCGGTGGAATTTTGATCGGAATGGCATTAAAAGTATAGATTGCTCTAGGCAGTATAGACATTTTAACAATGTTTATTCTTCCGATCCAAGAGCATGGAATGGTCTTCCATCTTTTTGTGTCTTCTTCAATTTCTTTCATGAGTGTTCTATAGTTCCTCAAGTACAGATCCTTTACCTCTTTAGTTAGGTTTATTCCCAGGTATCTTATGGTTCTTGGTGCTATAGTAAATGGAATCGATTCTCTAATTTCCCTTTCTGTATTTTCATTGTTAGTGTATAAGAAAGCCACTGATTTCTGCACATTGACTTTGTATCCTGCCACGCTGCTGAATTGCTGTATGAGTTCTAGTAGTTTGGGGGTGGAGTCTTTTGGGTTTTCCATATAAAGAATCATGTCATCTGCGAAGAGAGAGAGTTTGACTTCTTCATTACCAATTTGGATACCTTTTATTTCTCTCTGTTGTCTGATTGCTGTTGCTAGGACTTCTAATACTATGTTGAACAAGAGTGGTGAAAGTGGGCATTCTTGTCTTGTTCCTGATCTCAATGGGGAGGCTGCAAGCTTTTTCCCATTGAGGATGATATTTGCTGTGGGTCTTTCATAGATAGATTTGATGAGGTTCAGGAATGTTCCCTCTATCCCTATACTTTGAAGCGTTTTAATCAGGAACGGATGTTGGATTTTGTCAAATGCTTTTTCTGCATCAATTGAGAGGACCATGTGGTTCTTCTCTCTTCTCATATTAATTTGTTGTATCACATTGATATCAGCCACAGCAACTTCTTTCAAGATACGTCTCCAAAGGCAAAGGAAACAAAAGCGAAAATAAACTTCTGGGACTTCATCAAAATCAAAAGCTTCTGCACAGCAAAGGAAACAGTCAAAAAAACAAAGAGGCAACCCACGGAATGGGAGAAGATATTTGCAAATGACAGTACAGACAAAAGGTTGATATCCAGGATCTATAATGAACTCCTCAAACTCAACCCACACGAAACAGACAAACACATCAAAAAATGGGCAGAAGATATGAACAGACACTTCTCCAATCAAGAAATACAAATGGCTATCAGACACATGAAAAAATGGTCATCATCATTAGCCCTCAGGGAGATTCAAATTAAAACCACATTGAGATATCACCTTACACCAGTTAGAATGGCCAAAATTAACAAAACAGGAAACAACATGTGTTGGAGAGGATGTGGAGAAAGGGGAACCCTCTTCCACTGTTGGTGGGAATGCAAGTTGGTGCAGCCTCTTTGGAGAACAGTGTGGAGATTCCTCAAGGAATTAAAAATAGAGCTTCCCTACGACCCTGCAATTGCACTCCTGGGTATTTACCCCAAAGATACAGATGTCGTGAAAAGAAGGGCCATCTGTACCCCAATGTTTATAGCAGCAATGGCCACAGTCGCCAAACTATGGAAAGAACCAAGATGCCCTTCAACGGATGAATGGATAAGGAAGATGTGGTCCATATACACCATGGAGTATTATGCCTCCATCAGAAAGGACGAATATCCAACTTTTGTAGCAACATGGACGGGACTGGAAGAGATTATGCTGAGTGAAATCAGTCAAGCAGAGAGAGTCAATTATCATATGGTTTCACTCATTTGTGGAGCATAACCAATAGCATGGAGGACAAGGGGCGTTAGAGAGTAGTAGGGAATTTGGGTAAATTGGAAGGGGAGGTGAACCATGAGAGACTATGGACTCTGAAAAACAGTCTGAGGGGTTTGAAGTGGCGGGGGGGTGGGAGGTTGGGGTACCAGGTGGTGGGTATTATAGAGGGCACAGCTTGCATGGAGCACTGGGTGTGGTGAAAAAATAATGAATACTGTTTTTCTGAAAATAAATAAATTGGGAAAAAAAAAGATAGGAACACAGGCAAAGAAAACAAACTGGTCTGGTTAGGTAAACAGAGGAACTGAGGACAAGATTCTCAGGAACAAGACAGAGTTCAAATTATGAACAAGACATACAAGGTTAGAGTTATATAATCAGAAGAATGACTTCATATTAAATGCCAGGATGACTCTAGGTGTGGGAATGGGGAAACAGAGGTAAAACTAACTTACATAGCAACAGAGGAGATGTGTACTTCCAGATGTTTCTGAGTAAATTTAAGTGGATATTTAAATGCAAGATCATCAGAATATACTGTCTTAGTAGTCAAAATTTGATTATTAGTAGAGTCACCTTCAAAGTGCTGAAAAAATTTTTTAAAATCTATTCTTTATACTGCAGGGCTCTAATTATACTTACTGGCTCCTTATCTTAAGTTTTTAAATGTAGATCCAGCTTCAGCTAATGGCAGCAACCCACCCTTGACTGTTCACCTTCATAGGGATTGAGATTTTTAATGGCAGAGAAAGAAAGAAAACAAGAAAAAAAAAAAGGAAAGAAAAAAAATTAAAGAGGATATTTAGCACATAAAGTTATCCCAGATACAGAAAAGATAAATTCATGAAATAAGAAAAGTCAGGGAAGACAGAAAACCACAAAGTCATGTGATTAATGGTGGAGATAAGTCAGCATGTTTTCAAGCGAATCCTATCTGACAATATCTGTATGTCAGAGGTTGTGAAGGATTCAAGCAAAACTAAAATGCAGTCCTGCTCTTGGGACAGGTACCTACAAATTTTGAGGAAGACCAATCTTACAAACATGAAGCTATCAAAAAAAACCTGTAGGGCACCTGGATCACTGAGTTGGGTAAGCATCCCACTCTTGGTTTTGGCTCAGGTCATGATCTCAGGGTTGTGAGACTGAGCCCCAAGTCAGGCTCAGCACAGAATCCGCTGGTCCTCTTCCCTTTGCTTCTTCCCACACTCTCTCTATCTCTTAAACACAAACAAACAAAAAATGTTGGAATCTCAGAGTAACCCCTGACATCATGTGAGATCTGAAGTTATTTTCTCCAGCTTCCTTTTCCTGGACTTGCTTTCTGTGTTCACCTTGATGGACCAAGTCTCAGTGCTTGAAACGCACTGCTCACTGAACTTCAATGATCTGCACCGTTTTGTTTTTCTTCTTCCCATTGTCAACCCTCACTTTTGTCTGCTCCTTTCTGTTTATTCCATTTTCTCATTCTCCCCAGCTATATGTCTAATGAAAGATTAGGTCTTCTGTTCTTTTTCTTTTATTTCCCTCTCTTTCTCTCATCACAAAACTCCAGGTATTCTTTTCCATTCAATTTTCAGAATAAAACTGATATTGAACTGATACACTGGTTCTGAGTCTTATGTATCTGTTTGGATACTCTTCTGTCATAGCCTCATTAAACAAATTTGTGTTTATTAAACACCATAGGGTGCAAAAATGATTCAATAAAACAGTAATAATAATAATAATAAATGATCATTCACCCATGCCTTCATTTATTCCACAGATATTTATTGTAAGAGTAGGGACCTTATCTTTTTCAGTTACGTCATATTTCCAACAGTTAAATAGTTCCTGGTCCAAACTAGGCATTCATTGAACATTACTAACTTACTTAATGAAAGTAAGGAAGCATACATGAGAAAAGAGAGCTGTGTTAACTCAGGAGGGAAGGGGAGATGACAGCCATCATTAAATAAATGAAATAATTTGGGATTATTGTAGAGAGTTGATATTCACTGATGGTTAATTAGGTGAAAAATTTTACTCTGCAATGCAAGTGATGTATTTTAGATTTTTTTTTAATGGATGAAGGCAAGGATTGAATAACTGGTATCAATTCCTAAAGAACTAGGAAACTTTGATTCCATAAACATTTTAAGAAAGAAAACTATAGAGATTATTGCCTATATAGGATTTTAATAGTCTTACCTGAAGGCAGATTGTGTGAAATCCTCCTGGTACCTCACAGTGAGGCTAATGTCCTCATTAAACACATGTGGCTATTTGCATCTAAAGCTTTCCTTTATCTTGTCATCTCTATAAATTGCTGAAACCTGGAATAAAATAGATGGTTCCCCAATGTAATACCAGGATATGCAATGCTGAATTTCATAAATAATCTTTTTTTTTCCTGCATCTTGGCACAGAAATTTCCTGAAATATAAAAACACTATTCCCACATTTGATGTAAATAGAATACTCATACATTTTAAGTATTCTCAATATGCCACTCATTTAATACTCTAAACAAATAGCGTTCCTCTCAAAATTATACATTAACTCCAGGGAAAGGAGAAAAGGAGAAATTGTCTCCTATGCAGTTATGTACAGCATTTAAATATCACATGGTACTCTTCAAGGTTCACAGTTAAACATCTCTCTTAATGGAGTACCTTGGAGATGTGTGCATATGACACGGATAAAGACTTCTTTTCTACACGTGGTAACACTCAATACGAAATAGTGTATAATAAAAAGTATATAAATAATCCAGTTTCCTACACCATTTAGCACAGCCAAAGGCTATGTATGAGTCACGATTAGGAAAATCTGAATAGGGGTCTTTGTAGCTGGATTTGGTCAGTAGAGTATATGCTTTGAGCAGTCAAAGTGAAAATTACCAAAAGTTCAGTGACATAATTGTAGGATGGAGCATTCATTTAAAAACAAGGCATGTATAGATACTTTGATACCATTTGAACTATTTCTTTTGCTTCAAAGACATCATTTTACTTAATATAGACACCCTAACAACATTTTGGCTAGAGGCAAAAAAAAAAAAAAGCAGAAAGATGTCTTCCATTAGCATTTTTATTTATCTTTGGTGCTGTTATCCAGTGTGGTTAGATTAACAGAAGTTTAAAATTTGAAAGGTTTCTGGTAATAGAACTAGGAGAATTCATGTTTTTTAAATTAAAA
The DNA here is from genome assembly GCF_020171115.1 of Neogale vison. Taxonomy (NCBI): domain Eukaryota; kingdom Metazoa; phylum Chordata; class Mammalia; order Carnivora; family Mustelidae; genus Neogale; species Neogale vison. Next base: position 102,810,172 of record NC_058098.1, on the reverse strand, counting down.
AAAAAACCACACAAGAAAAATTTGATTGCTATTGCTGTTTTAGCAAATCATCCCCAAATTAGGGGGTTTAAAACAACAATTATTTATAATCATTCATGATTTCTGTGGATTAGGTATTTGGGAGCATCTTAGCTGTGGAGTTTGGACTTGGCTTAGTCCTGGAGTTATCTTGAAAGCTTCTATACTCCTATATCTAGTACCTGGGCTGAGAGCTGGATGTTGAAAGAAATGGGGCTCATTGGCATCTCTGTCCCTCTATGTAATTTCACCACATTATTTCTCCACCAAGGCCATCACAGTGCTCCTAGATTACTCGCATAGTGACCCAAGGTTCCAAAGGCACATTTCCTGAGATAGAAAGACAGATGAAAGCTATATTGTAGGTTTCGGGTTTCATCTTAAGAAAACCATGCAGCTGGGGCACCTGGGTTAAAGCCTCTGCCTTTGACTCAGGTCATGATCCCAGGGTCCTGGGATCGAGGCCCACATTGGGCTCTCTGCTCAGCGGGGAGCCTGCTTCCTCCTCTCTCTCTCTCTCTCTCTCTCTCTGCCCACCTCTCTGCCTGTGATCTCTGTCAAATAAATGAATAAAAAGATCTTAAAAAAAAAAAGGAAATTACACAGCTATCTTTTGAAAATAAAATCTTCTACAAGAAGTTCATTCAAGTAGAAAAATACAAATTATGTATAACTTTTTTAAAACAGATCTATATCAGGAAATTCCCAATACATGGAATATGTAAATGAAAATGATACAACCATAAGTCACTCTATAAGAAAAGATTGTCAATTCTTTTTTAACATCAACTATTATTCAAACTAAAATAATATATATACATATATATAAATTGTGCCTCTAATATAAAAACAAAAACTTTTGCATCATTGTAAAATAAGTGATTGCCGCAGTTAAAAAATAATAGCAAACTTGTAAAGTTGTAAGAAATATTTACAGCTTCTATCACAAAGATTTAATCCTTCTAATATTTAAAATTATTCTTACATAAATAAGATAAAGACTAAAAACCCAATGGGGGAAATGGGAGAAGAAATAAAAGAATATTAGTGAAACAAACTGAGGGTTTGGAGGGGAAGTAGGTGGAGGGTTGGGTGAGCCTGGTGGTGGGTATTATGGAGGGTACATATTGCATGGAGAACTGGATGTGGTGCATAAACAATGAATTTTGGAACACTGAAAAGAAATGAAATAAAATGGAAAAAAAGAATATTAGTGAAAATAACACATGAACAGTACTTAAACATATGAAAAGCTACTAAATCTCATTTATAATAAAAAAAAGGAAAATTGAAAGTATACTGAGAAACCCCCAATTCACCTACTAGACTGATACCATTCCAAAATGTATTAACATACAACAGTGGTGAGGATATAAAAAAATATGAACATACTTCTTTTTGAAAGTATAATTATCTAGAAAGGGCCCTTTGTCAATTTCTCTCAAAACTGCAATTGGCCCCACAATTTCACTTAAGGGAATACAGTTGTGGTAGCCAGAATTCTAAGAAGATCCCTAATGATACATGCCCTTGTATAATCACAGCCCCTTTAGTATAGGCTAGACCTATAACTTGCTTAACCAATAAATATAGTAAAAGTGATGGGCTATTATGCCTGTGATTGTGCCCTGAAGGGGATTTTGCAGGTATAATTAAGGCCCCAAATCAAAGCAATCAAAGGTGAGAATATTCTGAGTGGCACTGACCTAATCAGGTAAGCTCTTATTAAATAAAAACAAACAAAACAAAGCAAAGTGAAGAGCAATGCTATAGTGTACAACCAGTTATGTGATAAAAGGGGGAAAAAGGAATATAGATTTCTATTTACTTATCTAAATATAAAAAAGAAACTTTGAGTGAAGCAAAAATAGTAGTAGTCATTTGCTATGGCAACTGGAAGATGGGCTCTAATTTGAAAGTAGATAGTCATAGAAGATAAAGTTTTTACTGTTATGTATTATTTTAAAAATTTAAAAAAAATAAATTTTATTTTAAAATGTTAAAAAATAAAAGTATGAATGTCATAACCCATAAGCAATTTTTAAAGAACACCACAATGCAGGAGAAATATGTATTAACAAGGAACATGAAGGCCAAGAAGATCAAGAACATTAACACAGTGTAAGAGAGTGGACAGAGGATTCAAGGTGAGGGTGAGGGTAAACAGTTGGCTCCTTGTGGTATGGTCTAGTTTTAAGTACTGGAAATGGACAGACCCCTGGGGTAATGATACAATGTCATTTCTGGAGGCAGTCAGGTATTGGTTGGGTCAAGTATAGGACATGATGAGTCTGGGGATGGGATTGGAGAAACAGTGGTCTATAGAAACTGTCAAGAGCCAACTCTGGTTTCTACCCAAATGTGGCCCAATCAGGCAAACTCCTTTTTCATCCATTCACTCCTAATTTCCTATAGTGCCATTTCTTTATTTGTTTCCAGGAAGCTTTTCTGCAAGTCACATGGTGTTTCCATGTCTTTGATGTAGACATTGCCAACATAGGACAATATAGGACTATATATTGCCAACATAGGACAATCTCGCTGATAACATCAGTGAATTCCTGGTGTCTGTCCTTGAGGGATCTCACAGCTGCCTCTCTACGTAGCATTTCTAACCACTCACCTTTTATTGCCAGAGTATTCCTGACAATATTTGCAGAAACAAACACAGGCCAATGTAATATATAGATTTTATTGTTTGTTTAGTGAGAAGATTTAGGCCTTTAAGCAGGGAGACTATAGAGACAACTAAAAGTGCTTTGCATTTTAAAAGCATGGCTGTGATTTCAATATTGGATGGACAAAGGTACTGGCATAATAATGGTATCTGCAGATCGGGTGCAAAGAATATGAATGAAAATAATCCCTTTGGCTTATTCAGTGTGTGTCTCTAGGATCTGTTTCTATGTCAGGAAGCTATGGCGAACAAGTCTGAAGCTGATGCTTTGGCACTTCATCTGGTACCGTTAGAGGTACCAGTCTCCTCTCCCACCCTCAGGCAAAGGAACCGGGTGTATTTTCACTCTTTCATTATTCACTATAACTCTCCACCCTTTAAGCTGTAACTTGGGAGTCATTATGCACTTTGGGGAACTATTAGTTCTAGCAGGCCACTAGGGAATACGTAGTATGCAGAAGCTTTAATTTACAAAATGGCCTCTAGAAAAAGAAGCCAGGGAATGAAGCTTGGGAAGTGCTTTCTTTTCTGCATTGCAACTTACACAGTATGGGAATTAAACTCAACAACCTCATCATGACATAAGGGCTTCATAAATAGAGAGGATCTTTCTATGTGTAGAACAAGACAACACAGGGACTCTCTTGCTTCCACATAAGCTATTGGTATAATAAACACACATTCCCCTGGTTCTCCTAATAGCTGTGGAACAAGAACACTAGCGAGATCCTTTCCTGCTTGATGATTCTCAAGACAGATGAGCTTTACTTTCCTTATTCTCCTATCTCCTAGAATAAGTAACCAGTGAAGCTACGTGGTGATTTTTGTGAAAATTTTATTTTGGGGAGAGTAGATAATTGATGTAAAATCACTGAAACGTTGTTGTGGGTATTTCCAGTGTATAGGTAGATAAACCTTCATTAAATTAACTGCTGCTGATGAGAGGTCTTTCTTCTAGCTCTTGAGGGACTGTTTGGTTGCTTCCTGGTGTTGGTGATTATACATAAAGCTGATATTAAAAATTACAATGCAGGTATTGGTGGGAAATACATTTTCACATCAGTTGGGGTAAATGCCTAGAAGCACATTAGAGGCAGGAGGTAGAAGAACATTATAGCTTTGTAAGAACCGCTATGCTGTATTTCAAAGCAACTGTGACACTTTGCATTCCTGAGAGCAATGAAAGAGGTCTTGTTACTATTCATCCTTGACAGCATTTGTTATTGTCGCTTTTTTTGGATTTTAGCCATTCTAATAGATATATAGTGATGGTATCTCTTTGCTATTTTAATTTGAAGTTCCTTAAAAACAAATCATGGTGAGCATCCTTTCATATACTTATTTGCCCTCTATCTTCGTTGATGAGGCATCTGTTCAGCTCTTTTGCCCATATTTTAATTGGGCTTATTTTCTTATTGTTGAGTTTTAAGAGTTCTTTGGACACTGTGGATAGGAGTTCTTTATCAGACCTGTGTTTTGCAAATATTTTCTTCCTTGTGTTTTCATCCTATTAAGTTTTGTTTGTTTGCAGAGAAGTTTTTAATTCTTGTAAAAGCCACATTATTATTTTCTTTCATGGAATGTGCTTTTTGATGTTTTATTTAAAAACAAACCTAGGTGATTTCCTATTTTCTTCTAGAAGAAGTGTTCTAGTTTGTTATATGGGTTTTGTTTCTTTGTTAACATTTATCTATTATCCATTTGAATTGATTTTTTGTGCAAAGTTTTAGGTCTGTGTCTAGATTCGTTGTTGTTGTTGTTTTAATGTGGCTCTCCAGACAGTGCTAGCATTTTCTTCACATTCTGTATACCTTTCACTTGCTTTTCTTGTCATATTTCATTAGCTGAACTTCCAACACAGTGTTGGCTAGGAATGGTGAGAAGGAATATCCTATCTTGTTCTCAGTCTTAGCAGAAATGTGTATATTTTCTTATCATTAAATGTCATGTTGTGTGTAAGTTTTTTGTAGACATAATTTATCACACAGAGAAAGTTTTTCTCTATCACTAGTTTACTAAGTTCTTTTAATTATAAATGGGTGTGAATTTGGTCAACTTAATATCCTGAATCAATTTATATAAGCATACGAACTTAGTGGGTTACATTAATTAACTTTTAAGTATTAAGCCAGTCTTGAATACCTGGCAAAAATCCCAGTTGGCCATGCTACAATTTTTTTCTACATATTTTTGGATAATTTGTTGAGAATTTTGACATCTGTATTCATTAGAGATTTTTCTCTGTAGTTTTCCTTTCTTGCAATGGCTTTATCTGGTTTGGGTAATAGGGTAATGGTGGCCTCAGAGAATGAGTTAGGAATTGTTTCCTGTGTTATATTTTTTGGAATAGATTATAAAGAACTGGAATCATTTCTTCCTTAAATGTGTGGTAGAACTCCCTAGTGATATCTGGTTCTGGCACTTTGCTTTCTCCTTTGAAAGGTTATTAGTTATTGATTCAACTTATTTAATGGATACAGTTTGTATTTCTCCTTTTGTGAGTTTTGGAAGTTTGCATCTTTTAAGGAATTGGTCCATTTTACTTAAATTGTCATATTTGTGAATATAGAGTTGTTCACAGTATTCCTTATTATCCTTTTTTTTTTTTTTTTTTTGAGAGGGAAAGAGAGAGCACATGCATGAAGTACAAGGAGGAGGGATAAAGGGAGAGGGAGAAAATCCCAAGAAAGCTCTGCACTGAGCCTGAGACAGGGCTCGATCTCAGAACCGTTAGATAATGATCTGAGCCAAAACCAAGAGTTGGACGCTTAACTGACTGAGCCACTAATGCGCCCCTCCTTATTGTCTATGGAATCAGTATTGATAACTTTTCTTTTATTTCTGATATCACTAAATTGTCTCTTCTCTCTCTTTGCTATTGTAAGCTTGACTAGAATTTTGTCAGTTTTATTGATCTCTTTAAAGAACCAGCTTTTGGTTTCATTGAATTTCTCCTTTGGTTTCCTGTTTTCAATTTCATGAATTTCTGTTAAAATTTTTATTATTTCTTTTTTTCTACTGGCTTTAGGCTTATAGTTTCCTATGATAGAGGTTGTAGTATTGAATAGCTCCTTCACTTATCCCCAAATATGCATTTGATGCTATGAAATTCCATCTATGGACTGCTTTTGCTGCAGCCACACATTTTCATAAGTTTATTTTCATTTACTTCAATTTTTAAAAATTTCTCTTGAGACATCTTCTTTAATCCATGTGTTATTGAGAAGTGTGTTGTTTAATCTAGAAATGTTCAGTAACTTTCCAGTTGTCTTTCTGTTATTGATTTATAGTTCAATTCCACTGTGGTCTGAGAACATAGCTGTATGATTTCTATTTTTTAAAATTGTTAAGCTGTGTTAGATGGACCAGAAGTGGTTTATTTTAGTGAGTGTTCTAGGTGACCTTGATAACAATGTATTCAGCTATTATTAGGTGAAATATTCTATAAATATCATTTAGATCAGATTGATTGATAGTGTTGCTCAAGTTGATAATATCCTTAATAAATTTCTTTGCATTTGATCTATTGATTAGAGGGGTGTCAATGTCTCTAAGTATAATAGTAGATTTGTTGTTTTTCCTTATATTTCTTTCAGCCTTTGCCACTCATACACTGATGGCTTTTGTTAGGTGCATACATGCTCAAGATTATTCGGTCTTCTTGGAATGTTGACCCTTTTATAATTGTTTAATGCTCCTCTGTATTTCTGATAGTTAACCTGGTTCTGAGGTCTGCTTTATCTGAAATTAATACAGCTATTCTCTCTTTTGATTAGTGTTAACATAGTATATCTTTCCTCACCCCTTTGATTTTAATCTATCTATGTTTTTATATTTGAAGTGGAACTTTTAGACACACATCTAGTTAGGTCTTGCTTTTTATCTATTCTGATGGTTTCTACCTTTTATTTATTTAGACTATACTTTAAGTGGCTTTTGATATGGTTGGATTATTAATTACTATGTTTCTGTTCTCTATTTATTGAATAGGTTCTTCATCTTTTTATTCCTTATCTACCTTTTCTGTTTTTAATTGAAAATTTCCTATGATTCCATTTTACTTCCTCTCTTAGTATATTCATTTTACTTTTTACAAAAAATTAATAGCATTCATAGAGCTTGAAATATTCACTTACAATTTACCTAAGTCTACTTTCAAATAGTCTATACAACTTCAAGGGTGGTGCAGGTCCCTATAAGTGTACTTCTAACTCCTCTTTACAAACCCTTATTACTTTGCTGTCATTTATTTCCTTTATCTGTATGTGATAATCATCTAATAAGTACATTGCTGCTATAATTACTTTGAAGAAACAGGTTTCTATTGATCAGTTGAGAATTAGAAAAATTTAAAAATTATTCTACTTTTTATTTTTTGATGTTCTTTCATTGATGTAAATCAGAATTTAACTATTTCCTTCTGAAGATTATAACAATTCTTACAAGACAGGTCAGTTGGCCAAAATAACCTTATATTTTACTTGTCTGAAAAAAATATTTCTTCTTCCCTTTTGAAAGTTAATATTGTTAAATATAGAATTCTAAGCTGGTGTGGCTTTTTTCCCCACCAACACATTAAATATTTCACTCCATTCTTTTCTTGTTTGCATGGTGTCAGATATGAAGTCAGCTATAATTTTTTATTCATTTCTCTTTATAGACAAGTCCTCCACTGCTGCTTTTCAGATTTTTACTTTGTCTTTGGTTTTCTGAACTTTGTGTATTATATGGGCAGATATAGATTTTATTATATTTATCTGGCTTGGTGTTCTCTAACCCTCATAGATAGTAGTTTGGGATCTGCTATTATTTTCAGAAAAAATCTCTGATCTTCAAATATTTCTTTCTTTCTGGTATTTCAATTACATTAATGTCACACCTTTTGAAATTGTTCCACAGTTCTTAGATACTGTGTTCTATTTTTTTAAATTATATTTTTTCTTTGCATTTTAGTTTGAAAACTCTCCTGACATATTTTCAAGCTCACTGATGACTTCCTTGGCTATGCCCACTCTAATAATCACTCTATCAAGGGCATTCTTAATTTCTGTTACAGTATTTTGATTTCTAACATTTTCTTTAATTTTTTTTAAGTTTTCAGTTATCTATTATCTGCTTTCTCTAATCATCTATTTTTGCATGTTATCTGCTTATCTAGCAGTCAGAATCTGTTAACAAATAGCATGGAGGACAAGGGCCGTTAGAGAGGAGTAGGGAATTTGGGTAAATTGGAAGGGGAGGTGAACCATGAGAGACTATGGACTCTGAAAAACAGTCTGAGGGGTTTGAAGTGGCGGGGGGGGGGGGTAGGAGGTTGGGGTACCAGGTGGTGGGTATTATAGAGGGCACAGCTTGCATGGAGCACTGGGTGTGGTGAAAAAATAATGAATACTGTTTTTCTGAAAATAAATAAATTGGAAAAAAAATTAGTTCAAATTTTCTAATCTGTATTGTATCAAAGTCTGACTCTGATATTTGCCTTATATCTTCTATGTGTTTTTCTTGCCTTTTAGCATGCTCTGTGATTTCTTTTTGAGAGCTAGATATTATATATCAGGTAAAAGGGTCTTTAGGTAAACAGGTCTTTAGTTGAAGTTTTATGTTCACTTGGCTAGGGGTTGGACTATGTTATATTTGCTGTAAACTGAGGTGCCATAGGCTTCAAATTCCTCAAGAGTCCTTATTTTTATCTCTCCTCTCATCCTTGGGCTTGTCTAGGAACTTCTTAAAAAGAGTCTGTACCTTACAGTTCCTATAGCTGCAGTCCATTTTTACTACACTGGATCCCCAATAATGTCTTGATTAGGTATGGGAGAGGGAAGGGTTTCTAGAACCTTATTATTAAATCTCAGTGATTTAGTGAAGCTGTGTCCATGGGCTGTGACTTTCCCAAAGTATTTCTTATCTTCCTGTCCCCTTAGATGAGACAAGAAGGCTAGATAGGATTGGTCAGGGATAAACACCCTTCCCCTAGTGGGATAAGATTCTGTTAAGGTCTTTCCTTTTGGAGAGTAAGTCTCTACTATAGAGAATGCTCTAGGAGTATTTCAGAATTGCTACTTCTACCCTCCCACTTCCAGAGACATGTGGGGATTGGGATTTTTCTTGTTTCTTCATGACGAGAACCTGGTGGGCACCTGGAAGTAAAGCCTATGAGATGGGGGTGGGGAATCCATCCAAGACTGCAGGTCTCCAGGAATATTTCCTTTTAACACACTGCCTCTAACATTTTATCAAAATTATTAATAAATGTTTCTACCAATTTACAACTCCAGTGGCTTCTACTTCAGATTTGTTCATCTCAGCTATGGTTTTCTGTATTTTCTTTTTTCTTTAGATTTGGGGGAGTTCATTTGCCCCACAACTTCTGCTTTTTGATTAATGCAAGGAAAGTCATTGATTTTTAAAATTTGTTAGGTTTTTTGTTGTGGTAAAGATGGGAGTAGCACTTTCTAAGCTCTTTACCTATTGGAGAGGAGACTGGGAGAAACAGGCTATTTGAAAAAAGGAAAGAAAAGGTCTCCTTTTGTTTAGTCCCTGCTAATTATCATGATTTTATTCTTCAGTCTCTTCTTTGTACTAACACTGAATTTTATGAAGATATTTATACACTCATATTTTGACAATTGAAGAGTGGGTCATCCTTAGAAAAAGCAACAGGACCCTGTGGGCTTCTGAGGACATTGGCTCAGAGGAAGTTCATACACAGAATTGCTATCCTTGAAAACCCAGCACATCTGAATTGGAAAGGGCTCCAAATTGGAGAGACCTCAGAAAATGGAATTATGGAGAGAAAATATGCATCTTGTATCTTCAATGATTATATTCTCTGAACAAAGACTTAGAACATGCAGTGAATTACCCAAGTAATAGTGTACTTGTCCAGCATTCAAAAGCTCATGTGCCTATAGGGACCAAGGAGGTAAGTAACATCAATATGTTACTCACTCAAGTAGTAACAGGAGTATGGGAAGGGTGGCTGGAACTAACAGACAGATATGCCACATTAACACATTTAAATAAAAGAAAAATCAACCAAAGAAAAAATGCATATGTGGGCTCTGTGCAGGATAATGACTACTAGTTTTTCATTTGTTATGTATGCAGCTGATTTATTTATTGGATTTCTACTATGTAGGCTCAATAAAATGAAATACTTCATTAGAAGATAGGAAATTTCATCTTTGACAAAGGGATTATTAAGCTTTCAGGAAGGAAAGCAGATTTTTCTGTTTTCTTGTATGCAAAGGAATTTGCTACTGAATTGAATTTCTTATACATGTAGGTGAGAAGATGAAAAGAAATGTCATTCTAAAGTACCTGCTTGGTGCCCAGATCCACTTTAAGAATTTCTATTGTATCTAGGCTCTCTACTCTGTTCTTCTGGCCTATGTGTCTGTTTTTGTGCCAGTACAATGCTGTCTTGGTGATCACAGCTTTGTAGTGAAGCTTGAAATCAGGCAACGTGATGCCCCCCAGGTTTTTCTTTTTCAACATTTCCTTAGCAATTTGGAGGGGGAGGGGTTCTTCTGGTTCCATACAAATTTTAGGATTGTTTGTTCCAGCTCTTTGAAAAATGCTAGTGGAATTCTCATCAGGATGGCATTGAAAGTATAGATTGCTCTAGGCAGTATACACATTTTAACAATGTTTACTCTTCTGATCCATGAGCACAGAATGCTCTTCCATCTTTTTGTGTCTTCTTCAATTTCTTTCATGAGTGTTCTGTAGTTCCTTGAGTACAGATCCTTTACCTCTTTGGTTAGGCTTACTCCCAGGTATCTTATGGTTCTTGGTGCTATAGTAAATGGAATCAATTCTCTAATTTCCTTTCTAGATTTTCATTGATAGTGTATAAGAAAGCAACTGATTTCTGTACATTGATTTGGTATCCTGCCACATTACTGAATTGCTGTATGATTCTAGTAGTTTGGAGGTGGAGTCTTTTGGGTTTTCCATATAAAGTATCATGTCATCTGCAAAGAGAGAGAGTTTGACTTCTTCTTTGCCAATTTGAATACTTTTTAATTCTTTTTGTTTTCTGATTGCTGTTGTAAGGACTTCTAGTACTATGTTGAATAACAGTGGTGAGAGTGAACATCCTTGTGGTGTTCCTGATCTCAAAGGGAAGGCTGTCAGCTTTCCCCCACTGAGGATGATATTCATTGTGGGTTTTTCAAAGATAGATTTTATGGAGTTGAGTAATGTTCCCTCTATCCCTATAATTTGAAGGGTTTTAATCAGGAATGGATGCTGTATCTTGTCAAATGCTTTTTCTGCATCAACTGAGAGGACCATGTGGTTCTTCTCTCTTCTCTTATTGATTTGTTCTATCACACTGATCGGTTCACAAATGTTGAACCACCCTTGCATCCCATGGATAAATCCCATTTGGTCATGGTGGATAGTCTTTTTAACTTACTGTTGGATCCTATTAGCTGGGATCTTGTTGAGAATCTTGGCATCCATATTTATCAGGGATATTGGCCTAAAGTTCTCCTTTTTGGTGGGGTCTTTGCCTGTTTTGGGGATCAGGGTAAAATAGTCTGGAACTTTTCCTTCTGTTTCTATTTTTTGAAACAGCTTCAGGAGAATAGGTACTATTTCCTCTTTGAATGTTTGGTAGAATTCTCTAGGGAATCTGTCAGGTCCTGGGCTTTTGTTTTTTGGGAGGTTTTGATCACTGCTTCAATCTCATTACTAGATATTGGTCTATCCAGGTTGTCAATTTCTTCCTGATTCAGTTTTGGAGGTTTATAGGTTTCCAGGAATGCATCCATTTTCATCTAGGTTGCTTAACTTATTGGCATATAACTGTTGATAATAATTTCTGATATTGTTACTATTTCCTTGGTGTTAGTCATGATCTCTCCCTTTTCATTCATAATTTTATTAATTTGGGTCCTCTCTCTCTTCTTTTGGATGGTCAAATAATCTTTGACAAAGCAGGAATAAATATACCATGGAAAAAAGACAGTCTCTTCAATAAATGGTACTGGGGAAACTGGACTTCCATGTATGGAGGAATGAAACTCGACCATTCTCGTACACCATACACAAAGATAAACTCAAATGGATAAAAGACCTCAACACGAGGCAGGAATCTATCAAAATCTTAGAGGAAAGCATAGGCAGTAACCTCTTCAATATCAGCCACAGCAACTTCTTTCAAGATATGTCTCCAAAGGCAAAGGAAACAAAAGCAAAAATGAACTTTTGGGACTTCATCAAGATCAAAAGCTTCTGCACAGCAAAGGAAACAGTCAACAAAACAAAGAGGCAACCCATGGAATGGGAGAAGGTATCACAAATGACACTACAGACAAAGGGCTTATATCCGAGATCTATAAAGAACTCCTCAAACTCAACACACACAAAACAAATAAACATGTCAAAAAATGGGAAGAAGACATGAAAAGACACTTCTTCAAAGAAGACATACAAATGGCTAACAGACACATGAATAAATGTTCATCATCTTTAGCAATCAGGGAGATTCAAGTCAAAACTACATTAAGATATCACCCTACACCAGTTAGAATGGCCAAAATCAACAAGACAGTCAACAACAAGTGTTGGAGAGGTTGTGGGGAAAGGGGAACCCTCTTACACTGTTGGTGGGAATGTAAGTTGGTGCAGTCACTTTGGAAAACAGTGTGGAGATTCCTCAAGAAATTAAAAATAGAGCTACCCTATAACCCAGCAATTGCACTACTGGGTATTTACCCAAAAGATACAGATGTAGTGAAAAAAAGGGCCACCTGTACCCCAATGTTCATAGCACCAATGTCCACAGTCGCCAAACTGTGCAAAGAGCCAGATACCCTTCAACAGATGAATAGATAAAGAAGATATGGTCCATATATACAATGGAGTATTATGCCTCCATCGGAAAGGATGAATACCCATCTTTTGTATCAACATGGATGGGACTAGAGGAGATTATGCTGAGTGAAATAAGTCAAGGAGAGAGTCAATTATCATTCAGTTCACTTACTTGAGGAGCACAAGGAATAACACAGAGGACATTGGGAGATGGAGAGGAAAAGTGAGTTGGGAGAAATCAGGGGTGGGGGAGACAAACCGTGAGAGACTGTGGACTCTGAGAAACAAACTGAGGGTTTTGGTGGGAGGTTGGGTGAGTCTGGTAGTGGGTATTAAGAAGGGTACATATTGCATGGAGCACTGGGTAATGTGCGTAAGCAATGAATTTTGGAACACACACACACACACAAACACACACAAAATAAAATTAAATTAATAAAAAGAATTTCTATTGTAAACTTATTGCCACATTCTTCAGCATCTCCTGGAGGCAGCTCAATACGATTCCAGGAGTAAGAAAAGAATGTTAGAAAACAATTGAACAATATAATAATTAGAATTAAATTATTCATCATGTTTGACCTGGTAATTCTACTTTTAAATTTATCCTTAGGAGCTAATATAAAATATAAACCAATATTTATGCAAAGATGTTCCTTGCCTATAAAACAAAGGATATGCCAAAACAAAAACAATCTGAATATAAGTAGATAAAACTATGAAATATTAAAATGATTATATAATTTGATGCAGACATTAAAGTTATGTGAACCAACAAACAATAACACAGGAAAATACATAAGTATATTTAAAAATGAGTATGAATTTTGGTACTCTAAAATAAGATGTATAAAAAAGGAAAAACATACCAAAGTTTAAACACTATTACTCTGGGCTCAGTGGTATCTGAATCCTGTCTTATTTTCTATCATATTTCTTATTCTCTTGTCTATATTTTTTAATCATAAACAGAAAGCACTTGCATGATTGGGGGGAAAAAAAAACCCAAATCCTAAACACCAATTCTGGCATATTTCCTCAAAAGATTTCATAACCCCCAGATATTTTGATGATATTTTGAGATACCATGTTACACCACGTTATAATGGTCAAAATCAATAAGACAGTAAACAACAAGTGTTGGAGAGCATGTGGAGAAAGGGGAACCCTCTCACACCATTTTTGGGAATGCAAGTTGGTGCAGCCACTTTGGAAAACAGTCTGAAGTTTCCTCAAAAAATTAAAAATAGAACTACCCTATGACCCTGCAATTCCACTACTGGTAGTTTACCACAAAGATATAGTTGTAGTGAAAAGAAGGGCCATATGTACCCCAATGTTCATAGCAGCAATGGCCACAATCGCCAAACTGTGGAAAGAGCCAAGATGTCCTTCAACAGATGAATGGATAAAGAAGATGTTGTCCATATATACAATGGAATATTACTTGGGCATCAGAAAAGATGAATACCCATCAGCATGGATGCTACTAGAGGAGATTATGCTGAGTGAAATAAGTCAAACAGAGAAAGTCAATTATCATATGGTTTCACTTACTTGGAATAACATGGAGGCCATCAGGAGAAGGAAAGGAAAAGTGAATTGGGGGAAATTGGAGGGGGAGACAAATCATGAGAGACTGTGGACTCTGAGAAACTGAGGATTCAGAGGGGAGAGGTGGTGGGTATTATGGAGGGCAAGCATTGCATGGAGCACTGGGTGTGGTACATAAACAATGAATCTTGGAACACTGAAAAAATAAAATTAAATTTTAAAAAACTTGCTAAAGTTAACAGAATTATATCATTAATTAATTGAAATTCCTTTTCACTAAAATGCAAAGCAAAATTCTTATTTAAATGACTGTCACTTGGAGGAAAGCTACAATCTGAAAATTGATTGCAGGAATGAGGGCCAGTATAGGCGCAGAACTTAGCAATGGCAGCTGGGGAGGGACAACTCGAAAACGGGTGTGCTCGAAGCCTGGGCGTCTGGAAGTGGCACTGCAGAGAGAGACCACCTGCCTCTCCAGCTGGATGCTCAGGGTGAAGATTCTATCCCTATCTGTGTTCTCTAGGGGAAAGATCCAGCTTATGTGGACTGTGGTCCAGTCTTTCTGGGGCCACAGAGTGAGTTTGGTGATGTCGGTGGTCAGCAGTGATACTGTCGAAAGGACAGCAGAGTGGCAGGCTTCTAAAGATTTTTATTTATTTATTTGACAGAGAGAAATCACAAGTAGATGGAGAGGCAGGCAGAGAGAGAGAGGGAAGCAGGCTCCCTGCTGAGCAGAGAGCCCGATGCGGGACTCGATCCCAGGACCCCGAGATCATGACCTGAGCCGAAGGCAGAGTGGCAGGCTTCTAGGTGAGATGCCATAAATCTACACTTCAGCAAAGTAAAAATACAGCTGGCAATGGAGAGAAACCTATCAGTTCACTTTCAAGGGGAGAGGACTTGGTGAGGCCAAGGGTGAGGTTAAGTAGAACTGATAAAACTCTCGCTTCTAAATCAGGAAAAGAGATGGCACTGGGGAGAGGGACAGGCACCTCAATAATTCTACTGAGGGGGGAATTATGCTGTCCTGTGTTCCCTGGACTCCTTAATTTCCCAAGACCCTGAGAGAATTTCAGGAAACTCACATGCATTGTTACTTTTCCCTTTAATCCCAGAGAAGCTTCATACAACACTGATAAACTTCCCAGTGGTGAGATCAATCAAATTCTCCCCTATGCCTTGAAATACGTTTTATTTCAATGATAATTGTAAGACTATGTAATATTATATCAGGTTGATGTAACATTATATATGTATATATGTAATATATACATACACATATGTACATATAATGCATACATATGTATATATATAAAATCCTGATGTGGGTGTTTACACTGTTTTCCAATATTTTATCTTTAGAAATAGTTACTAAGATTTTTTTTTCACCTGTGAACAGTTTCCATTTGGTAAATTCCTAGGAGTGAAAATGCAGGATTTCTCTTGATTTGATTTGCAGCTCACTCTCCGAAATGCTTCTAATAATTCATAAAGATACCATAATAAGGATGTTCCAATTATTACAGATGTTCCATAATAAGGATGTTCCAAAATTCTGCCATAACAAAATATCACAACTGGGTGGCTTAAATACCAGAGATTTATTTCTTACAGTTCTGGAGGTCCAAGATCAGGATGCCAGCAGGACTGGGATCTGGTGAGGTCTCTCTCTTTGAGCTGCAGATAGCTTCCTTACTGCATCCTTTTATGGCTTTTCCAAGGTGAGTGTGGGGAGGGAGAGAAATAGAGAGAAAACCTGGGGTGAGTGAGCAAGCTCTCAGGTGTTTCCTCTTATGAGAGCACTAATCCCATCATGAGGGAAGTATGGAAGACACAAGTGACTGCTACTCATCTTTGGTTTTCAGCTGGGATTCTAACAAAATGAAGGATTAACAAGAGAAATACAGTTTATTAGCAGATGCAGTTCCCATCACCAGAAAGAAACCAAAACCAAAAATGACTTAAAATAGTTACATAATTACAGCTTATATGGTACCTTCAACAAAGAGCAATAAATCTGTAGAGAAATGACAGGAAAAGGAAAGTAGTTGTAGGTCCAGGAGTGGCAAGCTGTGGAAAGGTAAATGTATGGGATGAAAGTAACGGAGTTCAGGTTTGTTTACAAATTCTTGTGAGGCCATCTCTGGGCTGATAAGACTCAGTCTTCAGTAAAAGGAGAATTTATATCATTCCTTCAGGCAGAAAAGGAGGAGCTTTTTCCGCATTAGCTTTTTCTTAGCTGCTTTCAGCATAAAATATTTGTTATGTCCAGGAGGCATATCTGGGGTAACATATTCTCGTTTCCCTCTACCCCACTTTCACAACCTACATCTAAAGCTAATGACCTCCCAAAGGCTCTATCTCTGAATACTATCACACTGGGGATGAGTGTTTCCGCTTATGCATTTTGGGGGGAACAATTCAATCCATAGCACCTCCTTTAGGCACTGTGTTTTCTTATTGTTTTTGATGAATTCTGTGCATATGAAATGATGCCACATGAAGACCTTCTAAAGCTTTATCTTCATCCCTTCCTACCATCTTCCTCTCAGTAAATTTGCCTTCACTTATAATCACTTGGCAAATATCTATTGAGCTTCTCTTAGGAACATTTTGTAGAGATGAAGAATCAACCATGAATGAATGAAGTCCCTGCCCTCATGGAGCTTGTATTGTAGAATAGTAGAAAAAACAAAAATACACAAGCCAATAAAGAAGATAATGTCAGATAGTGGTAAGTGCTATCAAGAAAAATAAAAGCAGAGTGAACATAAATTATGCCAATGGAAGTTCTAAGTCCTCATTTAAGAGCTCTGGAAGAGTTGGGGAGGATAAGGCAAGGCATTAATAAGTAGAGGCTCAAGGGAAAGTTATTATTAAGATGACTGTTATTAACGAGGCTGTTCTCCAAGTATTTTGTTACTTTATATGGTTATCACAAATGTGTGGGCACTGGGTGTAGGGTACAAAACACAATTGAAACAGTCATCTGGTTTTGCTCGATCCTTTGACAAAATGCTTTTTTCCATCATTGAGAACTTAATTTTATCTCCAAGTTTCTGAGACTTTGCTAGACCTCTGAACATCTAAAATTCCCCCCCCCCCCGCCAAAGATAAGGATTTTAAGTTGCTTCTCTTCAAACCCAAGCTACTGTAATTTCAGGAGTCCTACTTCTGAAGTCTAGTAAGATTTCCAGGGTGCCTTTTAGTTACTAGACATGCATATCCTATTTTTAAAAATGGCAGTATTAAAAGAAAGACTACAGGCCCCAGATGGAGTCATTTGTGCTAAGGCCCACATTGCAAAACTAAGATTTAATACTGAGTTAATCACAGTTTTAACCTCTCCTAGGAGTGGAGTATCAGACGAGTTATCTGTGTATCACCTGCTCAGCGTAATGAAATCATCTGCCTTCATAGGCCCCTCAGTTCTCTAAAGGAAGGTGACCTTGCCACAAACAGTCCATTCAGCTACTATCTTCCTTGTCCTGCTCCCTTCTGTCTATGAAAGTCTTTCATTCTGCTCAGCTCTTCAGAGCGCTTTTCTATCTGCTAGCTGGGATGCTGCCCAACTCATTAATCGTTGAATAAAGCCAATAAGAAGATCTTTAACATTTACTCAATTGAATTTTGGTTTTGTTGTTCTTTTCTTTTCAACAGAGAGGAGAAGAAAGTGCTCATTAGGAGATCCTCTGCAGAGATGTGTTGTCAGGAAAGCACATCCAAAGAGCTTCCAAACAGACCACAATTTAAAAAAAAAAAAAAAGTGGAAGGAAAAGAAAATTAAAATCACTACCTCACTTTTTTTTATTGTTTGGCCAGCCCTGCACAAAGAATTGGGATGCATGCTGCACATTTGAAAGCTGCTCAGAGAATGGATCTTAAAAGTTCTTATCACAAGGAAAAGAAACTTTTATAACACGAATGGTAACTAGACTCACTGTGGCAATCATTTCACATCAGAAACACATAATGAATCATTATGCTGTACACCTGAAGCTAATATATTATTAATTATCCTTAATTAAAAAAAGAAGAGAGAACGTGTCTAAGCGTAAACATTTTATTTGTTCTTCTCCGCTCCTTTCTTTTATGTCATCATCACAGTGTTCTTACATTCCCATTTTACCAGGCCAGTTTTAATGGCGAACAAAGGAAGATAAGGTGGAAATGAGAATCTGTATGTTATGGTATGATTTCAATGGCCTAAACAAGTTAACGTGGACCAAAACATATATATATACACACACACCACACACGCATGCACGCACGCATACATACATGCATACATATAGATATGGATATGGATAGAGATTAAACAAATGGATTACTTTCTCACATCTAGATGTTGTCTGAAATTAATTTAATGTGAGAGAAGGCATTTCAAATCCCCAGGCCCCTGAAGGGTAAACTCCAAGTGAGAATATTTACAGAGATAATGATTTAATGGTTCCCTCTAGAGGTCTTTCAATTTAGAAGGAGAAAGGTAAAAATACAAATAACTTGGTGCAAGAACTGCCGCTAATGTTATGGGCAGCCTGTGGGCTGCATCGGTCCTCTGGTTTTGGTGGGCGATCGCAGTACTTACCAATATGATTATTTTAATTTGAATGTCTTACTGACCAGGACCTGTGCTCTTCAGCTGGCTGTGGATACTGCCTGTCCATTCTTACATTTGCCTTTTCTACTTTGCTTCTTAGCATTTGAATTTGACTGTGTGATGGCAGAAAAGCAAGCCTTCTTTTGATACAGAGTCTGGGGCCCCTGGAACAAGACAGATGAACAGAAGAAAAAAAAAAAAAAGTAGATACACAGGTGCATCTCATACATGCCAGGGAGCTCTCACAAGAAACACAAAGACCTAAAGAAATTAGAAACTGAACAGCTTTTATACTAAGTTGAACAAAGAGTAATAAATTGTGAAACTGTGACCAAAGGGCAGGAGACTCGAGCAGCTGAAGGCAAAAAACAAAACAAAACAAAACAACACTAAGAAGGTAGGGGTTAGTTTAACTAGTGCTTGTTTGCAGATTCCTCTGGTGCCATCTCTGGGCTGATTAAGAGTCCAAAATCCTCCCCCATAAGACTTGAAATCTGGTCTTTAGGCAGAAAAAAAAAAAAAAGAAGAAGACAGAGCTCTTCCTGCATTGGCGGCTTCTTAACTGTCTACAGCTCAAAATAATATTTGTGAAAGAGGCATATTTTGCGGTGACATATTCTGGTTTCTTTAAAGAGCACTGACACAAATTTATTCATTTATCAGGGAGCAGACATTTCTCAAATGCCTACCAAAGGTGCAAGTGCGATGGTTGGCAAGGTGAGGGACAGAAAGAGAATTCAGATGTGATCACTGCCTATGGTAAGCTCAGACTTCTAGAAGTGTGTTTCCGAGAGAGATGCTGCTTCCCCACTCCTGAGTTTTCTTTGTATGGGAAGAGTCTGCAAATAGTAACTTCTTATCTCCCTCCACCTTTTTATATATTCTACCCTAAGAAAGATAGAATGGCCACCTGTTTGGATAATTTGAACCTACAGGAGGAATCTGGGTATGCCTGGCTAGGTTTTACTTACCTTTTGAAGCAAGCTAACTACAGGGTTTCATTATTTAAAACATACTTGGTTCTCACTTCATTTGCAAACCTGAATAGACTCTATTAACTAATAGAGGTGTTACTTTGGTATCCCAATTTTATGTTTTATCTTATTTCTTAATCTCTTGAAAAATTATAAATTTTATGGAGTTCCTTTTATAACTCCAATTGAGCATAACCGATACATTTAATTATATTTCAAAACAAGCTAGAGATGTATCATGTAAAGAAAACAAAGCCTGCCTGCTTTCTGTTGATGACATTAGAAAAGGGGGAATTTGAACTTGAATTTAAGTAGGGGTAATATTTGGCTGGTGAGAGAGGGGAAGACCATCCAGGTAAGAGCTATAATACATGCAGAGTCAGGAAATCCCAAATAAATGCAGCATAAAGAACAGAGAGTAATTTGAATTGGATGCAACATACAGCAAGTCAAGGAGAAATTGCAGTAGTTGCCAATGATGAGAAGCTATAACTTCATGGATAACCAATTAATTTTATTCCACTGGAATATGAGAACTACTGAAGGAATATTTAAGAGTGGGGAAGTAGCATAAACAAAACTTTATTCATAAAAATAATTTGGGAGTTATAATACATGTCATCTGGGCTTCCCTGCTTCCAAGCTATCTGTGTCCTGACTCCTGAATCTTTATTCTATAGGCCCTTGAGAAACCAAATGCCACCCAGTGATTCCTGAAATTTCTGGGAGCTTATTCCTCATTCTCTACCTTGTCTCTATAGACCCCCTAGCCACACATATTGCCTTGTCTGCATCAATAATGTATAGCATAGACCATTATTAACTTCCATGAAAAAGGACTGATCATAAGGCTATGTCTTTCATGAGTTTAGCAACACTAAAGGGAGAACTCAGTTCAGCAAATGTCTGAGGCTTTCCAGCACCTTTCCAGCACCTCCCACATGCTTCAGGGAATCTGTATCTCATAAATCGGTTTGGGCCCTGGAAGCTGAAGATGCCATTTCAACCCAGAATTCAAACTTTATCTAGTTAGCTAGCTAGCATCTTTTTTTTTTTAAATGAAACCATTCAAAAGTTGATGATATCATGATACTCCTTCCTTCAATATTTCAGCATGTACATCTAAAAATAAAGACATTATTTGATAAAATCAAAAGTATTCCTGTCTTTGTAAATTGGTGTTATTTTAAAAGTATCACCCTGTCCACATTTACATTTTAAATTGTTTAGGTTTTATCTTTGTTATTGGTTTCCAGCAATTTGATTCTACTAAGATCATGTTGTGTGGCTTTCTTTGTGTTTGTTTGGCTTAAGTTTCTTTGACTTTACTGGGGTCTGCGGATTTGCCTTTTTTTAGCAGATTGGGAGCATTCTCAGCAATTATTTATTTAAATGGTTCTTAATACTTAACAAAGAAATACAACCCCCCTTTCACTCTTATGGGATATTGTTTGATGTTTAGGCCACAGGGCACTGGAGACACATTGAGAAAGTGCTGAGTTAACAGAAGGGAGAAGACAATAATGCTGATTTGATAATAATTGAAAAAGAAGGTCATTTTCCCAAGATTGAGTGATTCCTACACAGGGAGGAAAGCTAATACTAGTCCTAAATATGGCTCATTAAAGATACCGGGTAGACCAAACAGCCAAATGAAATTATTGACCATCCTCTAAAATATATAGTGTAATTGCATACTGAGAATCTCAAATAGCTTTGAGGCACTGCATGGTATAGATCTCATTCATTTCCTCCAGCTCCAATTTCTTAAATTAGGAATCGGTTTGTATGTAAAGGTATAATAATATGCCAAAGAGGCTCAAAGAAGGTAGTCAGTTAGAAATAAGCTTGGAAAAAAGGACAAAAATATTATGCTTTAGTAGGAAGAAATGACAGACCATATATGTGGTTTTATCAATTCCCAAGCCAGTGGCATTATGCCTGGAAAATCTATTACATAAATCATTGAATAGTTATTAAGCTTTTAAAAAGTTTATGCCATAATCTTAAGAATCTAGTAATTAAGCTTACTAGTCATTACAGGGAGTCATTACATATATGGGTTGTTTGAACTGAAATACCCCTGTACTCATCATGGGTTTTATGTTTAGGCCACAAAAACTGAATATGGCTGATACATATAAGAACATTATTTAAAAGCTAGAGCATGGCTCACAGAGGTGCAAAGGAAGTAGCATCCATGGTCACAAGCATGCCACAGATCACTATGGTAAGGACAATGGCATCTTCACTGCTGAGCCCCGCAAACTGCAGACTGTACCACACGGTTACCTTGAGGAACCTATGCCCCGACTCTCACCAACAAAACAGATTTTTTTAGGCAACTCTCCCCCAACCCCCCCACCACCGGCGATGCTCACTTTAATTCAAAGCCACATGCCTATATGCTGGCTGCCGAAAAGTTCTGAGAAATTTAATAGATGACCCTTTCATCTTCTACATTAGGACTACCTTGGTCTCCCATCAGTACAAAAATGTCTGGGAAAACTTTAAAGTAGGAGGAAGACAATGTTTGTATGTTCCAGCCATTTAAATATGAGTACTTTGGTTTAAGGTATTATTACCAGTATTCTTTGCCTTAAATGCATGAAAAGTATTATAGTATTATATGTTAACACACTTTTGCCATTAACACTTTTATTTAAAATTTTATTTATTCATTTGAGAGAGAATGAGAGAGAGACAGAGCATAAGCAGCGGGGAGAGGAAGAAGCAGACTCCCAGCTGAGCAGGGAGCCTAACTGGGGCTTGATCTCAGCGCCTTGGGATCATCCCCTGAGGCAAAGGCGGATGCTTACCCAGCCAAGTTACCCAGATGGCCCTGCCATTAACACGTTTGAATCACGAAATGTTTGTCCAGTTTACGTTCTAATCAAGACTGTGCATCTTACTCATTTACTTTTTCTATCTCTCTCATTTACTTTTGATTTATGAGTTCTCAAATGACCTTACAAATCTAGAATGCTCTGACTTTACAAGTCCTGTATGTTACAATATCAGGAATCAAGAGTCTTTTGTTCTTGAGTAAAATCTGCCCCTAATAGCTACGTGATGTTAGAAAAAGCCATCTTTTTTTACACGAGGTTAGGATATCAGAAAGTGAACAGGTAGTATCTTTAATTTGAATGTTTATTTAGAGCAGGAATAAGCCAGGTAGTCAGAGTAATATTGGGATTATATACTTACAGAGAGTCTATATATGCCATTAATTGAATTTCATTCTTATCTCATGGGATCCTATTCAACTTTTTTAAAATTAATATTGTCATATTTGCTTTCATAAAGAAATATGAGATTCATGCATTCTGACTACCTTCTGTACAAACCCCACACATTTTAAGTGATGTGGACATTTTTCAAAACAATGGTTGCAGTGTTCTCAAGAACATGTGTGTTTACAATACCATTCTACCTCTTGGACTGCCTACCACTTAGACCCATTTAATCCACCCCAGTAAAAAAGGATATTGGTCACATCCATGACCACCTTTCACTTGTATTACCTACATCCAGAGAGAATGGGTTTATCTCTATCTGCTGTTAATCTTTGCAAGTGGGATGGTCTCCTATGGATGTAAGTGCGTGGGTAGACTTGATGGCCCGTGCTTTACTGTTTACACGGGCTCAGAAATACACATTTATTAAGGCTGGAAGAGGAAATGTTAGTTTATGAACCAGAAACTAGAGCTGTGAGGAAATACTTTCAGTATAATATCTAGGCTTTGAGTTTGCAGGCCCAGATATGTGCCAAAAAGAAAAAGGGGATTTGGGAAGGGAGATATTTAACTTTCTCACTACAGTAATGGCTTGTCTTTTATGTTGGGAGAATAAGAGTTATCAACATGAGGTATGTCATAAGTGCCCTGAATTGTAGCATTTTTTGTTTTGTTCTGTTTTTTTTCTTTTCTTTCTTTTTTTGTTCTTGTTTGTTTGCTTTTTTTCTTTTTTTTTCTGCTAGCTTGGTACTCTGCTAGTGCAGTCACCTATAACCATCTGTGATTCAAGGTCAAGTTATGACTTTTTAACATGAAAAAGTCAGGGAAAGAAATTATTCAAATAAAACAAAAGTGGTCAAAATACATACACATATTGCTTGGCCCATTTGATTCATTTCTTTTATAAGTTAATAAAATTATTAGACTTCTTTCTATATTCTGGGTCTCCTATACTCTATTCTATATTCTACTCTATATTCTATATTATGGTCCAGGGAATAATTAAATGTTTGATGTAGACACACAAGCAAATCATAATACATGATAGCCTGGGAAGTTTAATATAGGGTGTCCAAAAAGTCTTGAAGCAGTTCTAAGCTTTAATAACTTCAGAAGGACAAATGATACAAACTTATAAAAATAATCCAAAAATTTAATTCTGTCAAGTTCTTACAGATTTATTTATTTTGTGCATTCTGTGTAATAAAGTTTTTTTGCTTTGGTACATCTGATTAAAAATGGCACAGGCTGACTAAAAAAATAAAATTAAAGCTTTAATGAGTATATACATAATTGAAATGGTAAACTTTCCAGTTGATGTTTATTTTGTAACATTTATGCCTATGAAGTTAATAAAATTTAAAACTGCATAATACGGAGCACCTGGGTGGCTCAGTGGGCTAAGTCTCTGCCTTCAGCTCAGGTCATGATCTCGGGGTTCCCGGATTAAGCCCCACATTGGGCTCTCTGCTCAGCGGGGAGATTTCCCCCCCCAACACTCCCCCACCCCCCGTCGCCTGTCTCTCTGGGTACTTGTGATCTCTGTCTCTCAAATAAATAAATAAAACATTAAAAAAAACCCCTGCATAATACTTGTTGACACAGACTACATTAAAGAGATGCACAAGATACTTTAGAAACATAGAAGGTCAGGCTCCGTAGATGTCATATTAGAAGACAAGGAATTAGCAGAATGAATTATGGAGAGGACATTATGAATGGAGGAGACGGTATAAGGACAGAAAAATAAGGACAGTTTAAGTGTGACACACAGCCCGTCCACATATCCACAATGTTGACTCCTACTTCCCTACTTCCTTCCTACTCCCCTTCATTCACCGAAGGCTTCTATCTAGTCCAGCTTTGCTTTTTATCACAGACCTTGCCGTCATTTTCAATGCCTTCAACATCTATGTGGATGATGTAAGCAATACAGAATTTTTCCCCAGTTACCCTTCACTACTTTCTACCTCTATCTCCAAGCTCACTCACATTTTGGGTATTTTCACTGCCAGAAAATGTACCCCTCAGGAGCCATAATCTCTCATTCTGACCACTACTTCTTTTTCTCCCCAATTACTTGCTCAAAAAGACTGAGGAGACTTCTCTGGGTAATCTTTATGACCTCAGTGTGGCTAATCGACTGACTCCTCAAATTTATCTGTTCAGAATGTCCACCATTATACAGAGGAACAAAATGGAAAAGGAAAGATCAGTCAGATCATAAGTGCACTTGACATCTTTGATGTGATCTGAGTATCTTGTGATATAAAAAGGCCCCAGCTATGCCTGTGCATAGGCAGAGGAAAGCTTGTAACTCGCAGGGAACGTGTTTCCTTTCAAATTAAATCCCTTTGACTTTGAACTCTAAAAAATAGGAAGTCTTTTATTAGGTCAAAATTATTAGATGAATTAACATGATGCTTTTCTTCCCCCACTTTCCGTCACTGACACTACCTGCTCAGACAGTGCTCTGCAGGCACATGGGTTCATCTGTTGAAAAGCAACAACAACAAAAATAGATTTTGGGTCCCCCTGATGCAGAAGAGATAAGATCTCTAGGATTAAGGTTAGAAACACAGTGGTATTAGGAGTGAAGATACTGATGCACATGCTATCAGAACATACAGCAAGTTTTCAACATCAATCTCTAGGACAGCCCAAATTTCCCATCTCAATGGTTTTACTGGTGGGTAAAGCTTTATGTATTTTTAAGTTTTTATTTTAATTCCAGTTAGTTAACATGCAGTGTTATATTAGTTTCAGGTGTACAATATAGTGACTCAACAATCAGCTTAATTTTCTAACCAGCTGATTTCTTCTTTATATCTGAGAAGTGAAGAACTACTAATTTTATCAGTCCCAATACTATGATAAAATCTTTACATTTAATCAAATATGTCCAGAGTGTGCTTTGCCTTTTATGTTTGAACCTTCTGTGATTATGGCCAGCTGTAGATACAGACATGTTCTGGACCTTCTAATCAAACATAATTTTCTGGATTTTTCCATGTTTTCCCACCATATACTCTAGACACATTGAAAATGTTATATATATTTTTAGAAATTTTAACCAATGTTCCACTACTGCTTCTGATTTTATAAATTTAGCTATCTTACATTTTCATTTAGCATAAAAACAACAATGCAGACTTTAACTGCAAAAATTCAATTATTGTACATCTATAACATGAATAGTTTTGAAAATTAGGACACACTATATATATATCAATATGTATTTGCCTTTTAAAAAAATCATAGAAGACTCTACATAGAAGACTTGTCTAAAATGGAATTTGTCTGTGTATTTTGGTAACAAAAATGTTAAGTTGTGAGTGGTATAGAAACCTAAATCTGGAATTTTATATAGTCTCTTTGGGATCAAAACAGGTAATCGGAAGAGTGGACAACAAGTTATAATCCATAGTGATAATTTAAATCAAAACAAAGAACTCTTGCGATAATGAATTTAACTATTTTAAAAACCGAAAGTCAGTAAGGTAAGTTAAAATAGGATCCAAGGAAAAAACAAAGCAACACTGAGTATAAATCCAAGTCCCAGTCCAACTGCAGCCCATTAAAGTATCATCAATACTTTCAGCTGTTTCTAACCACCTGAGACTAATTTTCAATGTCTGCAGAGAATTTATTGTCTTTTGCATGGTAGACTGTTAAAGCAGTTAGCACCGAGGCATCATTTGCATGACCTTCGAGAAATAACCTTTTACGACAAGGCCTCCCCTGAAATAAAAGAAAAAATGTTCTATTGATAAGATAAACAATCCTACCCTATTTCTGCTGTAAGTTTAATCAATTTTCTTATTAAGTATGAAAATATTTTGAATTAGTCAAAGTGCCTTTAAGATCATGTTACCTCTCACTACGTGGCTGTGATCCGTCAGTATCTTTTAGTAATACACATTCTCACACTGAGGAATTCTGATGAGACAGGATAGGTAATGAAGGTCAGCATAGAATTGTACACTTGCTAGATGCCAGCTAGCTATCATGTGGTTGCTATCAGGATACATGTCATTTATTTTTATTATTGGACTGTTTTTTTTTTTTTTTAAGATTTTATTTATTTGACAGAGAGAGAGAGAGATCACAAGTAGGCAGAGAGGCAGGCAGAGAGAGAGAGGGGAGGAAGCAGGCTCCCTGCGGAGCAGAGAGCCTGACACGGGGCTTGATCCTAGGACTCTGGGATCATGACCTGAGCCGAAGGCAGAGGATTTAACCCACTGAGCCACCCAGGTTCCCCTATTATTGGACTGTTTTGATGGAATGGCAAGGATAGGTAAATATTTTGTTTCTTCATTACTATCTCCAAACACTTTAGAATTATTACTTATGTGTATTGGTTATATTTCAAAAAAGTAAATAATTTTAATAAAAGCTTCAAAAGTTTTGCATTAAAAACAAATCTGTGGAGTGTCACTTCTAGTAATGGCAGAATATTTCATATCAGATCACCATCTTGCCAAAAACAAGTAAAAACCCTTAATAAAATATTTTTTTTAAAAAATCCAAGGACACTGGATATTTTTTCCTGATTTGTCAATGATTAGTTGACCATAGAGGTAAGGTTCCATTTCTAGAGTCTCTAGTCTGTTCCATTGGTCTATGTGTATTTTTGTGTCCATACCATGCTGTCTTGGTGATAACATCTTTGTAATGTATCTCCAAGTCAGGCAACATGATGCCCCAACTTTTTCTTTTTCAACCTTCCCTGGTGATTCAGGGTCTTTTCTGGTTCCATACAAATTTTGGGATATTTTGTTCCAGCTTTGAAAAGTGTAAATAGTTCTGGGGAGGACAGACATTTTAACAAGGTTTATTCTTCCAATCCATGGGTATGGAACATTTTTCCATCTTTTTGTGTCTTCCTCAATTTCTTTCATAAGTGTTCTGTAGATTCTAGAGTTCAGATCCTTTATGTATTTAGTTAGGAAAAAATATCCAGTGGAAAAAATACAGCTGGGAAATAATTGTGGTGCTGGGAAAATTGGATAGCTACATATAGAAGAATAGAAACTGGACCATTCCCTTACATCATACCCAAAGATAAAGTCAAAATGGATGAAAGACCTCATTGTGAGGTAGGAATCCATCAAATTCCTAGAGGAAGACATAGGCATTTACCTCTTCATCACAGACCACAGTAACTGCTTTCAAGACACATCTCCAAAGGCAAGTGAAACAAAAGCAAAAAATGAACTTTTGGGACTACATCAAGAGGAAAAACCTACTGCACAGCAAAGGAAATAGTCAACAAAACTAAGAGGCAGCCCATGGAATGGGAGAAGATATTTGCAAATGACATTATGGATAAAAGGCTAATATCCAAGATCTATGAAGAACTTTTCAAACTCAACACTCAAAAAACTAATAACCCAGTAAAAAAATGGGCAGAAGACATGAAAGATAATTCTCTAAAAAAGACATACAAATGACTAACAGGCACAAGAAAAAATGTTCAACATCATTGGCCATGAGGGAATACAAATCAAAACCACAATGAGATACCACCTTACACCAGTTAGAATAGCAAAACTAACAAAATAGGAAACAACAAATGTTGGTGAGGATGTGGGGAACCCTCTTACACTGTTGGTGGGAATGCAAGTTGGTACAGTGACTCTGGAAAACAGTATGGAGGTTCCTCAAGATGTTAAGAATAGAGCTACCCTACAACCCAACAATTGCACTACTGGGTATTTACCCCAAAGATACAGATGTAGTGAAAAGAAGGGGCACGTACACCACAATATTCACAGCAGCAATGTCCACAATAGCCAAACTACAAAAAGGAGCTGAGAAGCCCTTCAAATGTGTATGGATGAATGGATAGAGAGGATGTGGTACATATACACAATGGAATATTATTCAGCCATCGGAAATGATGAATACCTACCAATTCCATTGACATGGATGGAACTGGAGGGGATTATGTTAAGTGAAGTAAGTCAAACAGAGAAAGATAGTTATCATATGGTTGCACTCATATGTGGAACATATGCAATAGCAGGGAGGACCATACGGGAAGGAGGGGAAATCCAAAGGGGGAGAAATCAGAGAGGGAGATGGAGAGGGAAATGAGCCATGAGAAACGATGGATCCCAAGAAACAATCTGGGGGTTTCAGAGGGAAAGAGGGTGGGGATGGGGGGCGGTAAGAGGATGATGGGTATTGAGGAGGGCATGTGCTGTGATGAGCACTGGGTATTATACTTAAGCAATAAATCACTGAACACTGCATCAAGGACTAATTATGTATTATACAGTGGCTAACTGAACATAATAAAAAAATAAAATCCAAGGATACTGAAGAGTGGCCAAATGTAAGCAAATTCTAGAAGGGAGGCAACATTTGGACTTTCCTCGTTTAGTAGCTTTTTGTCAGAGAACATGGGGAAAGTTTCCCTGTTTTATGAATTTTCATCTAGATGTGGGTCCCAGTTTTTATCCTGAGGGCTGGAGAAAACTGAGAAAAGGAATATCACATTCCTACTGCTTCAGGAATGCTAGTATAGTGTTCACCATGACCACGACAGCTGCAAAGTGAAACATAAACTCTCTCCAGCGATCTGATGACCTATGCAGTATAAATGTGTGGGGCAGACTCCAGAAAACACAGCAAAGTTTAACAGAACTGAACAGAGATTTTAGCATCTGCCCACTGCAAGGGAGAAAGAGTTTAGAGGTTGAATTCGACAATGCTAACACCCTGCTCAGAAGAAAAAAAAAATCAGTACTTTTTAGAGCATACCAAAATTAACAGAGATCACAGATTTTATGACTTATCCAAAGTTGAACTTAAAGGCTGTGATCAATCACAGTGAATGACTTGACCTTTGGGAGAAAAATACCAGTAGTAAGAATCGACTATATCCTTCATTAGTCACACTTGTCAACTTGTTTGGTACCACCAGGATATTACTGATGAGGAAACTGAGGCTTTATAATGTTACACAAAAATACCCTTACCCATAAAGTCAATAAGCAATAGAACCGCTGTTCTTAGACCGTTAGTTCCAACACTAAAAATGGAAATGTGCCACTCAAGTAATATTACATATATATGTAACCGCTGACATGATTTCCTGAGGTTGTGCATCCCAAGTGTTACATTCATGGGCACTTTCATCAGTGGAAAATCTCTAAATATCACCCACTTTTCTTGACATTGGAAAGAAGAAATAATAGAGCGGGGAAAGGTATTTCTGAAGACATAGCAATAAGAAGCTTTTCTTCTGAGCTACACACTACACTCATAAGAGAATAAGCATAATAATAATTATCACAGGATAAGTGATTTTATTATTTAAATAAAACCCAGGGCCACCTTTAGGCACTTGAACCCAGGTAGACTAACCTTAGGCAACTAATATTTTCAGTGTGTAACCTATGTGCTTTTAAATAGCTTTGGAGCCATTCGTCTCCCCACACTCTACTTAGAGTTCTATTTTATCCAGATTTGTAGGCTACGTCCCATTTTAGTTATGGGACCATGGAGCCTGAAGCTAAAGGCATTAAAAATAGATACAGCCTATATTTAAGGACAGGGCAGCAAGGCACTTCATTCAACGGTGAGAACATGCTGTATTCTCGGACTGTTATCTTGGTCCTCATTTCATTTCTTAGACTTGGCCTTCCCTTTGCATGCCAGTTCTGATGTCTATGTTTTATTTTGTCTTTTTTTCCCCCTAAATTAGAGATATGATGACCTATATAACACTACATTCATGAGGTTCTCCTTTGTTTTTGGCAATCTCTTAGGGTGACAATCAACCTAAGATTTGTCTTTATCTACATACTCCAGAACTATGTTAAATGTACTTTGGGACATCCTTAGACATTCTGGTTCTGAATATCAGGATTGAAATTTATATTGCCAATTCTTTTTCAGATATTACTATACTTTTTGATAGCCAATCAGAGTCTTCTTTTTCTACTACTCTATCTGGCTTACTTCTCTGAAGATCCTGTCTTGACTGTATGAGTATGGAGAAAACTGAGAAAAGGAATATCACATTTCTCTCTCTCCCTATATAATTTCAAGAATATAAAAAATAATCTCCCAGATATCACAATCCCCGATTTCTAGATACACTACAAAGCTGTAGTAATCAAAATAGTATGGTACTGACACAAAAACAGATACAAGATTAATGGAACAGAATAGAAAGCCCAGAAATAAACCCACAATTACATGGTCAATTTATCTTTGACAAAGGAGGCAAGAATATGCAATCAGAAAAAGACAGTCTCTTCAACAAATGGTGTTGAAAAAACTGGACATCTACCTGCAAAAGAAGGAAACTGGGCCATTTTCTTACACCACACACACATACACACACACACACACGCAGAGAAAACCCTCAAACATAATATACATAATATATATATTAACATATATAATGGAATATTACTCAATCATAAAATATGAAATCTTGCCATTTGCAACAACAAGGATGGGTCTAGAGGGTATAATGCTAAGTGAAATAAGTCAGTCAGAGAAAGACAGATACCATAGGATTTCATTCATATGTGGAATTTGAAAAAAAGGGACACATCAAAAGACTCTTAACTGTAGAAAACAAACTGATAGTTACCAGAGGGGGAGTGAGTGCAGTGATGGGTGAAATAGGTGAAGTGGGTGAAGAGTACACTCATCGGGGCCCCTGGGTGGCTCAGTGGGTTAAAGCCCCTGCCTTCGGCTCAGGTCATGATCCCAAGATCCTGGGATCGAGCCTCACGTCGTGTTCTCTGCAATCAAGTCCCACATCAGGCTCTCTGCTCAGCAGGGAGCCTGCTTCCCCCTCTCTGTCTGCTTCTCTGCCTACTTGTGATCTCTGTCAAATAAATAAACAAAATCTTTATATAAATAAAAAGAGTACACTCATCATAATGAGCACTAACATACAGAGTTGTTGAATCACTATACTGTACACCTGAAACTAATATGACACTGCATGTTAATTATACTGGAATGAAAAATTTTTTAAAAAGAAAAAAATAATCTCCCAGAGTTGTGGCAGGATATACACTTCATACTGAAAAAAACACAGGTTGTCAAAAAAGAAGTTTAAAAATAACAACAATAATAATTTAAAAATCCCCCGAATGCATGCTCAATAAATTTTACAAAACAGAATTTAAAAAAATTAGAAAGTCTGCAGTAAAAACCCAGGTTAGTTACAACCAAAAGCAAATCATATTTCTTACCAGCAACACTGAATTCTAAAAGGCAATGGATACACTGCCCTCAAAGATACATTTGAGACTGATTTTGAATGAAGACTTCTCTGCAAAATCACACTATCCATAATGTATGAGAGTAAAATAAAGACATTCTTATATTTTTAAGATCTCAGAAATGTTTTTAAAAGTACTAAATCAAAATAAGGAAATCAAGAGAGAGGCAGATAAAATACATCAGAGAATCATATGAAAAAGGTATGCAATGAAAGAATTCTTAGAATAACAGCAGTTCCAAATACCTGGAAAATAGTTTATAGTCAATAAGCAGCATAATTTATATACTAGATGAGGATATTAGTGATATTTAAAAAGACATATTTGTTTTTATGCAGAAAATTCAAACGATAGACAATTTTAAACTTTAAATTTAAGCTTTTAATCTAAAAGCTGCCTATGAAACGAAGGATAAAATATAACAGAGAATGGACTGTGGCATGATTTTTTGAGTAGTTGGTGCAATGAAGGAACATATCTGACCTGATGATACTTTTTTTTTCTTGACATTTCATAAATTTAGAGAGTGGATTATATACTTAATATGTAGTTCTAACAGCCCTATCAGACTACAGATTTAATAGTTACCTACTCATAAGTTTTGACTATTCTTATTTTTTTTTAGAACTAACTTACAGACAAAACAACGAAGGGTTATAGTTGCATAACCCGGTGATATAAAATCAATGTGAAGTTTGTAATTACAGAAGGTTGAGAGTAGAAACCCTATGGTTCTCATCTTAAAGGAAGACTCAAAGTGAAATAATGTATAAGGAGTTGAGTTGTATAACTTCTTTGTTATTTTGGATACTAACTTCTTATCAAATATATCACTTGCAAATATCTTGGCCCATTTGGTTGCCTTTTTGTTTTGTTGATGTTTGCCTTCACTGTGTAAAGGCTTGTTACTCTGGTGTAGTCCCAATAGCTTATTTTCGCTTTTGTTTCCCTAAACAGAGCTAGAAAAATGCTGCAAAGGCCAATATCAAAGAAGTTACTGGCTGTATTTTCTTCTATAAGTTTTATGGTTTCATGTACCACATTAGGTCTTTAATCCATTTTGTGTTTGGTGTAAGAAAACAGTCCAGTTTCATTCTTTTGCATGTAACTGTCCAGTTTTCCCAGGACCATTTATCAAGAAAGCTATCTTTTCTCCATTGTATATTCTTGCCTCCTTTGCCATAGATTAATTGACAAAAATCTGATTAAAAATGGATGGAGGACCAGAATAAACGTTTATTTCTAAAGATGATATGCAGATGGCTGACAGACACATGGAAAGATGTGCAACATCATTAGGGAAATACAAATCAAAATCACAATAGGGTATCACCTCACACGTATCAGAAAAGCTAAAATCGAAACCACAAGAGATAACAAGTGCTGGAGAGGATCTGGAGAAAAAGGAACCTTCTTGCACCGTCAGTAGGTATGCAAAGTGATGCAGCCACTGTGGAAAACAGTATGGAGATTCCCCCCAAAATTAAAATTTCCATATGATTCAGTAATTCCTCTACTGAGTATTTACCCAAAGAAAATGAAAACACTTCTTTGAAAAGACACAAGTACACCTATGTTAACTGCAGTATTATTTACAATACCCAAGATATGGAAGTAACCTAAGTGTCCATTCATAGATGAATGGATAAAGATATAGTGTGTGTATATATATATATATATATATATATATATATATTTGTGTGTATGTATATATGAGTATATATATATATATACATACATACATATATATACACAAAACGGCAATGAGACCATACTTCACACCTATTAAGATGGTTAAAATTAGAAAAGCAAAGCAAAACATAAGAGAAAGAAGAGACTTGAACAGACACTTGTGTGCCAATGCTTATTGTAGTTATTCACAACAGCCAAAAGGTGGAAAAACCCCAAGTGTCCATTATCATATGAACGATAAATAAAATGCTGCATATACATATAATGGAATATTATTCAGCTATAAAAAGAACGAAGTTTGATACATGCTATGTACATAAACCTTGAAAACATTATATAAGTGAAATAAGCCAGATATGAAAGGAAGAATATTGTATGATTCCTCATACATGAAATACTTAAAACGGGCTATTTTAGAGACAGGAAGCAGATTCGAGGTTACCAGGAATCAGGATTTATTGCTTAATGGTTACAGAATGTCTGTTTGGTTTGATGAAAAGTTCTAGAAATAGATATGATGGTTGCATAGCATTGTGAAGGTAGTTAATGCCACTGAATTGTATGCTTAAACAATACTTAAAATGGTAAACTTTGTTAGATGTATTTTATAAGTGAAAAAAAAATAAAGCAATATATTAAAAAATCACTGAACAGTGTATTTTATTTATGGTATGTAAATTATGTCTCCATAGAATGGTTTAAAAAAAGATAACAGGAGGGTTATTCAAAATGTTTAATAATAGCAACCCAGTAGGGTCACCAAATCAGAATGCATGCCGGCCATTTTGCTGATTATCTGCCTGGATGTTACATTCTAGTCACCTGCAGACATACAATCTGAAGTATTTTAATTAAATACTATCCTGCTAGCCTTTAAGAGTGGCTGCATTTTTAAAGCTTCTTCTTGAAGTGTGATATAAATAGGAAAAAAAATCATTTTTCATTAAGTTTAGAGCCGTGATTCACAAACTGTAGGGTTAAATCTGGCCTGCCTTCAGTGTCTACGTGGACTGTGAGCCATATAGATGAATACCCATCTTTTCAAGTTCTACTATGGGTAGAACTTGAAAAGATGGGTAGAACTTTTCAAGTTCTGCCTATGGGTCAATGGAACAGGGTCATCATGGGAAATCAGGATGTGTGAGGTGTAAGGCAGGAGGCAGGGGCATCTGGAGAGCATAAATTTGGGTGATGACCACGCAGAGTTGGTAATCACAGCAGCAGCACATGAAACATGAGCAGGTGGGGATGAGACTATTTAAACCAACATGTAAGAGGTGATTCATAAAACAAATTCCAGAAATAATTACTGTAGGTAATTAGAATGATCTTCAAACACTTCCATATTTTTATAAAATAATAATAAGCAAATCCCCAGATATCTGAACTAGTGGGATATAAAAGTAGTAAGTACCTAGTAGGAAAAAAAAAATTAAAAAACTTCAAATAAATTGGAATGATTGATTAGATAAGTTATTTTAATTGAATTTTTAGCTCTAATTATTCTCTTTATATTTTTAAAGGTTATATTCAACTATGTGGAGGATTTGGGAGGTCTGAATCTCCTCAGTTGTTTCCCCAAATGAAGACAGAGAAATGAGTTTCCTGTTTCACAAGTTGGAAAGAACAACTGGTTATGTGATGGATGGACTGTATCTTTCCCAAGTCCATAGTATCACTTTCTCCCATTTGTTTCTGTGGTGTGTTTGATTGCCACTTCAATGCCCCCAACTCTATTTGATACCATCTTTTGTATTTGCTCTCTCAAGTGACTGCAGAAATAGAAGCAGCTGGTATTTCCAATTCTGACAACCGCTGTTAAGCACTAACCTCAGGTTCAGATTGCAAATCTGTCACTGGTTGCTATTTTCCTGGAAAATGACATGTAACTCCTTTTGCTTGCCTTTTACATTTTTGAAAACTTATTTTTATTTCCTTCTAGCTGTGAGATAATAGTTAAACAAAAACTTAATTGAAGCTAACTGAAGGGCATTTATCTTTTTGAAGGCAAAATGTCCTCAATCAAATGAATTTATTGACTTCAAATAAGAAAAACCTCCATCAGCTCTTTTTTGCAAAGAAATAACATGATAGGCAGATTAAAGTGGTCTGAGAGGAAAGTGTGGTGTGTATGGATTTTAATTTGAAAATTTCAGGAGGTTTGATCACTATGTTCAAGGAAAAGAAAAACTCATGAAAGAATTGACTATTATGTTGAAAGTTATAACAAGTTAAGTACATAACTTTAATGGAGAACTTACTAGAAGCACACACAGTATTAAGAAATTTATAAACTTTATTTCATTTCATCATTATCTCACCTGTTTAGTAAGGTAAATATTATTATGATCTCCCTATAGATGAGAGCCCTTAATGAGACCTCTGGTTCCAAGCCAGAAGAAATTTACCTGGAAGATGATGAGTAAATGACATATCCAGATGCAAAAATGAGGCACGTGGTACACTCTTCTTTAAGAAGAAACCTTGTGCTTTAACCTATATTATTTGTGACCTCATTACTTAACAACAGAACTCTGATGTATTAGTTAGCTATGGCTGCCATAACAAAATATAGAGCCGGTGGCTTAAACCACAGCAAACTATTTTCTTATAATTCTGGAATAAGACTAAGATCAAGTTACCAGCAGGGATGATTTCATCTTCAGTCTCTTTCCTTTGCAGATGGCTGCCCTCTTGCAATCTTTTCGCCTGGTGTCTTCTGTGCATGACAGCCTAGTGTCTCTGCCTCTTTTCCTAAGGACATCAGTCAGATTGGATTAGGGCCTTACCCTAACTTTTATTTTAATTTAGTCACCTCTTCAAAGTCCTTATCTTCAAATATGGTTACATGTGAGGTCCATCATGAGTCTTGGGGTTTGGGACTTCAATATGAATTTGGGGGAGCACAATTCAGACCAAACATCTGTTTTGTCATAAGATTGGGAGTCCCAGATCAAGACCCACAAACAGCAACAAAAAAAAGTCCTCCATTTTCTAAATTCTGTGGTAGATAAGAGTATATGATGTACTTTTTGCTAAGGAGATAGAAGCAAAAGTAGTTGAAGAGGCTACTCTTATTATCCCATATATTTATATTCCATGTATATTATATGGAAACAGAGACTTCAAGTAACCCACCCACATCACCACACACATCATGAAACTGATAAGAATGGAGTTGGGATAACATGTGGGGCGTGAGGGGAAAAGCTCTTACCATACATTAAACATATTCACCACGATCAACAGCATGAAGCAGCAGAACTGTAGAGGAAAGAAAAAAGACAGAAACAAGCATCTCTGAGTCCCCTCACCAAGTTAAGCATTACCTATGGCCTACCTCCTCCCCCAAACAGATTACTTATTTAACTTCTTAATAAAAGCCACATAAAATCCTCTGCCAATGTATGGTGTGTGGGGGTGGGTGTTTATGTATGTGCATCTGGGGATTTTGATTAAATAGAATAAGTATAATGTACCTGATATGATTTTAAGGTATTTTTCAGAATGTCATCAGCTCAAAATATCCTCACCATGTGAACTTTGCAATACTTACAAATTTTGTCATTGGAGAAAAACTTCTTTGGCATAGTGCCTTGTGATTCCATTATATTTCAGAAACATATAATTTTGGGATAGATCATCCTACTAACTTTTGATATTTTATAATAGATTAATTTATCAATTAACAAATAAATATTTTTTTATATTGGCAAGTAGGACCCTTTGGGAATGAAACAACACATAGAATGTGGAGTTAGGGGTGAGGAGGAAAGTGTGAGAGGCAACACAGAGAGTGAATCACATGGGAGTAGTTGAACAGCTCAGCTACATAGACCTCCAGGAAACCACTTAAAAGAGCTTTTAACAGGGAAGTTGAAATGGAACCAAGGAACTTGCCTGCCAGTCACTTGAGGTTCATGGTTTAAGGAACCAGGTGGAGCAGTAAGAAGAAAACCTCTACCCTTTCATTTAAGTACCCTCACATAATCACTTTTAGAACCCACCCTGAACAAGCTATGTCTTGTGCCACTTCCTGTGGAAGATACTAGGAATAGGTAGTAAGCAAGATAAATTGTGTACTGGTTGTGGTGGTCTTTTGGGAGGACTTTAAATTTCTTGAGTTCTTTTTTCATGTACAGGTGGAGAAGTCAGTTTTATTTTTTTTCATTAAGTTGGATAAAAACCAAACAATTTGGCTAAATATGTGATAGATAAACCGAGGAAAATGGGTATTTTTTCAGTACGTAAAAGCACAAAGAGATGTTTTGAAAAGGGAGTACAGAGTGAGTACTACTCAGTTAGGTACCTGGTGAATACAATCAAATTAGAAGCTTTATGAAAGTTTTGTTGAGCAGAAAATACTTAACCTGGACATATGTAAAGGGGTTAACTAAATAAAGAGGTGGTGGTGGTAATAGGGTAGTGGTCATTACAAAGACCAAAATATCTGAAGATCATGAAATTATTAAAAGACTATAGCATTGAACAGGAACAGAAGGAAATGAAGTAGTAGTATTATAGTGAAAAACTAAATGATGTTAAGAGGAGTTGTAGAGGTAGGCAAGGATACAATTATAAAGTAATTTATGTTTAATATTATAAATGTTTGTCTTAATACAAATGGCCAATAGACACATGAAAAGACACTCAACATCATCAGGGAAATTCACACAATGAGGTATCACCTCACAGGGGTCAGAATGGCTAAAATCAAAACCACAACAAGTAACAAGTGCTGGAGAGGATGTAGAGAAAAAGGAACCCTCTTGCACTGTTTGTAGATATGCAAACTCACCCAACCACTGTGGAAAATAACATGGGGCCTCCTCAAAAGTTAACAATAAAATACTGTATGAGTCAATAATTCCACTACTGGGTATTTACCCATAGAAAGTGAAAATACTAACTTGAAAAGACATATGCACCCCTATCTTTATTGCAGCATTATTTTATAATATTTTATAATAAGCCAAAATATGGAAGAAAACCAAGTGTCCATCCTTAAATAATGGATAAAGATGAGGCATGTATGTACATGTAGTGGAATATTATTCAGCCATAAAAATACTGAGAACTTGCCATTCACAACACAGATGGACTGAGAAGGTATAATGTTAAATAAAGTGACAAAGACAAATACCATATGATTTCACTCATTTATGGAATTTAAGAAAGAAAACAAATGAACAAAGAAAAAAGAAACAAACAAACAAAAAGTTTCTTAAGTACAAAGAACAAAGTGTTGCAAGTTGGTGCAGCTTCTTTGGAGAACAGTGTGGAGATTCCTCAAAAAATTAAAATAGAGCTTCCCTATGACCCTGCAATTGCACTACTGGGTATTTACCCCAAAGATACAGATGTAGTGAAAAGAAGGGCCATCTGTACCCTGATGTTTATAGCAGCAATGTCCATGATCGCCAAACTGTGGAAAGAACCAAGATGCCTTTCAACGGACGAATGGATAAGGAAGATGTGGTCTATATACACTATGGAGTATTATGCCTCCATCAGAAAGGATGAATACCCAATTTTTGTAGCAACATGGACGGGATTGGAAGAGATTATGTTGAGTGAAATAAGTCAAGCAGAGAGAGTCAATTATCATATGGTTTCACTTATTTGTGGAGCATAACAAATAACATGGAGGACACGGGGTGTTAGAGAGGAGAAGGGAGTTGGGGGAAATTGGAAGGGGAGGTGAACCATGAGAGACTATGGACTCTGAAAAACAATCTGAGGGTTTTGAAGGGGCGGGGAGTGGGAGGTTGGGGGAACCAGGTGGCGGGTGTTAGAGAGGGCATGGATTGCATGGAGCACTGGGTGTGGTTCAAAAATAATGAATACTGTTATGTTGAAAATAAATAAAAGAAAAAAAAAAAACCAAAAAACAAAGTGTTAGTAGCCAGAGGGGAGATGGGTGGGAGGTTGGATGAAATAGATGAAGGGGATTAAGAGTAGACTTATCATGATCACTGGCCCTCACTAATGTACGGTATCACTGAATCATTATATTGTATACCTGAAATTAATGTAATGCATAGTATGTTAGTCAGACTTCAAAAAAACCCTCAAATGTATGTCTTTATCTTAAAGGCAATAGGAAGACATTAGAGGATTTTAATCAAGGGAGTCTGACAATCAGTTTGCATTAAAAAATGATTATTCTGGTTTCAATATTAAAAAATGAATTTTAAAAGGTAGAGTTTAAGAAAGAAAACCAGTTAGGAGGCAATGACAGTAGCCTAATTAGAGATGATGACAGCTTCTTGACTAACAATGATAGCAGAGAAAAATACAAATTTAAAGTCTATTTTATTCTCAGTGAATTCGACATTTGATTGTATGTGGGAGATGAGAAATAGATAAGAGTATAGGATGGTATTTTTGTTTCTTATTTGAGCAACTGGATTGGTGTTTCAGATTTGGGCAAAATAACACATTTATTTTTACATGTGTTGAGTTTGAATTTCCGTAGAATTTTTTTGAGGTAAGATGTTGAGTAAGGATTTGGATATAGTGATTCGGAACTCTACAGAACATACTGACTCAGATATATACATTTGGAAGACATTGGCATGTAGAAAATAAAGGATTAGAGAAGAGATTTTCCAGGAAAAGTATACAGAGTTCAAAAAATAAGGGGCTAGGATAT
Organism: Neogale vison; assembly: GCF_020171115.1. Classification (NCBI taxonomy): domain Eukaryota; kingdom Metazoa; phylum Chordata; class Mammalia; order Carnivora; family Mustelidae; genus Neogale; species Neogale vison. The sequence goes on along the minus strand of NC_058098.1, from coordinate 102,769,684 downwards.
GGTCATATGAAATTTCTCATGTAATAACTAATATAAAGGTGGTTAGCACAGGAACCCCAAGATAGAAGGAACCTGACAATGTGTAGAAACAAAAGAATAAAAGTGTTCTGGTAATCAAAAAAGCGGTCGATTTTTTCAAATACTTTTCTGATATCAAATATAACTGGAGAATATCAAGGCTTACAGATCTGGGATTTGTTTTAAATTTGGTTGCAGGGCCAGGGACAGAATCAGGATATATGCTGATTAAAAAGTGAGTATGTGGGAAATACTGTAGGCTGTCTTACCGAAAGCTAATCCATATACCAACCCCGCATGCATGCATATACACATACATATCCTTGCTTCCTTCCTGACAACACTTCTCCCATAATAGAGGCTGCACTTGTCCAATAATTGTCTTTTCTACCTTCCTTGCACAACACAGGCCTGTGACAAAGTTCTGGCCATAGTGTCAAGGGTGAGTGCTTGCTGGAGAGATTTCCTCCCTAACAGAAAGGAAAAGCTAAGGCAAAACTTTTATTCTTCTCTGGATAAATCATGTTTGCTTGTGAAACAGAAAATCTATGACCATCCAAGGAGCAAGATAGAAAATGTCTGAGTTCCTGATGACACTGTTTAGCAACTGAGTTAGCCTCCCCCACGCCACCAGTGAGCCCTATCTTTGCATGTCCTACCCATGACATGAGATGTAAGACCCTAAAGGGTAAAGTCATCCATACAGGGTGTCCTAAAATAGGCAAGGGAAAACATCCTACATGATACAGAAAGTTGAAAATGGAGATATGGATTCTTCCAGGAATTTTTTTTTTGTTAACATGAAAGACTGGAGAGAACCAAGAGAGACCAGGAATGTCCGTTGGAGAGTGTTTTTCCTTTCTTTCCTTATTCTTTTTTTTTTTTCCTTTTCTCCTTTCTTTCCCATCCCATTATTTCTTCATCTTTTCTTTCCTTCCCTCTTCCTGTCATTCTTATTTTTCAAGAAAGTGAGAATTAACTATGTTTGAGTATTAACACCATGAGGAAGGCATTGGGGAGAGAAGTACTGAGAGAGGAAGCGACGGGGGTTATCAAGAATAAAGTGGAAGGGAGAACGGTGCTAAAGCAGTGAAATGGCAGTAGGGAAGGTGGAACAGTAACAGAGGAGATGGGATGGTGCTGGAGGAGAAGTGGTGGGGGATGGTGTGAGTCTTGAGAGGTTGCTTGGAGGCTTAGCTCTAGAGCACATATGAATAGTCGGTATCAGGGAGAACAAGGGAAAACCACCTAATATAGCAGGAGGGAGGAGGGACGGATGGTTTAGAATCTGGTAATGGTAGACTTGGGAGTGGGGATTTATGGTAATTCCAATCTGATTATATATTGGTAATTCCAATCTGATTATATATATATATATATATTATATATATATATATATAAAATGGGAGTGGAGATTTATGGTAATTCCAATCTGATTATATATTCCTGTTAAGCAGGAAGTAAAGTTACTGGCTTTAACTGATACAGGATTGGAGAAATTATAGTGATGAGCAAGGAGAATGGAGCTGAATGGTAGTTCGGACTTCGAGGTGATAGTTTATTTAAGACTTGAGTCATAATCCAGTTTAACTGTAGCTTGGCATGGAGGCTGACTTGTGGGGAAGGAAAGTCAGTTTCTCCATCTGTGGATGGAGATGTGCTTCTCCATCTGTGAGGAGGGGGAACAATACAGGCTACTTAGAGTTGGCCTTTCCTTTCTTACTCCTGTTAGTTGAAGAATGGCATTTGCCAGATGTCTCCAGCAAATAACAATAAGGAAGTACATGTTCTTTGGAATTTAGAGTAAAAGATGTAAAGAGTAAAGAGAAAGCTATATAGCATAAAAATTAAAGATATATTGATTTAAAATGATATACAGCATGAGATTAATTCTCAGGTAAACACAGCATTAAATATGCTTTAAAGAGTATAGTCTCTCTGACTTATATAGAATAACACCTTACACCGGATATTTCAGAAGGTTGTATTATTTGAAGCTAGGTTTTCCTTCATCCCAAAGGGAATATCTTTAATTTTATGTATTAGGTAACTGTGATTAATTGATTATAAAATAATGAAAGCTTGTCTTTTTGGGTTTTAAGAAGTAAAATAAAAGTGGTTTTAGCAAAGAATTATCATGACATTTAGCAAACCAAACCAAAACTTTTGAAATGAACTGATGAGGTTTTTTTTTCTTTTCCTTCTGAACAGATATTTATACTAGATGTGGGCAGTGTTCTGTGTTGGTATAAAATTGACTAACAATTTTATAGAACAAAAACCAAATATAAATTTTTGTGTGAAGCCAAGTAAGTGTGACCATAAATTCAGCAATTAGATGGGGATAAAAAATGCTAAGAGGGATGCCTGGGTGGCTCTGTTGGTTAAGTGACTGCCTTTGGCTCAGGTCATGATCCCAGCGTCCTGGGATCAAGTCCTACATGGGGCTTCTTGCTCCGCAGGGAGCCTGCTTCTCCCTCTGCCTCTGCCTGCCACTCTGCCTACCTGTGCTCTATCTCTCTGACAAATAAGTAAATAAAATCTTAAAAAAAAAATGTCAAAAGACTATGTATCTGAATTTACTCCAAACATATAAATAGAGAAGAAAGGGTATAGATTTATGGTACACTGATATGGGTAGATAATTTCCCACAATTTAGATAAAATAACAAAAAGTTCAGGGATCTAGTTCATTCAAATAGACAATTTACTACGAGTATATCTGAAGAATAAACAGATAAAACAATCTTTCTGGAAAAATTGGAAAAGCTGTTATATTCATGGTTATGATTAATTACAGAGAAAGATTCAAGATCAAAATTAGCAAAGGAGAAAGATGCTTGAGTCAAGCAAAGGAAAAACTACAAAAAACAGACAAACAAAACACTTCTTTGGGAGTCCCCTTTCTGTGGAGTTTCGTGAGGCCTTGCCTAATTTTCCCAGCAACAACCTGGGACAACTGGTGTCAAGTGTTGCCAAACAGGAGAGGTCGCCCAAATCCCAGGGTCTGGCTCTTTACTGAGGGTCAGTAACAGGCATGTAGCACCCCGGTGACTGACCTGAGCTAATCAGCTCCACCTCTGTCCTCAGAACAACAACAAGCATTCACCATATGTCACACTGTTAGGATAAACTCATTGATCAAGTAACAAAACCCAAGCCTCGGGCATACAAAAACACTCTTAGACAGAATATTCTAAGGGATCAGAGGTTAGTACCCAGGAACCAGCCAAGGTCTAGCCTGAAAATAAACTTCCCTTAGAATGTGCAGGATTTGAGCAAGAAAGGTGCACCTTGTTAATGTTTTCTTGCCCCGTAAGATACCCTTCTATTTTATTTTTAGGGGTATTGTGATCAGTTGGACATTGCAAAAAGCCCCATAGTTCAAAATAACCCAACTCTTGTTGCCTAATACAGTAATCAGACCCACCATGTCTGGAGCTTCATAGCTGGCATTTAGCCTCTGCCACTCCAGTGTCCCATTAACCCAATCAAGGTCAGAGAGTCAGTCTCTGTGATGGCACCTGCCACTGTCATTCCCAACCCACCAAGGACAGCTACCAGAGATGCTTTGAGGATGTGATACCTCTCACTCATGTTTTTTCAATGTTTTCATTAAAATAAAAGTGTCCACTGAGCTTTCTCAGGGGATATAGTGTGTGTGTGTGTGTGTGTGTGTGTGTGTGGTGGGGTGGGGGATAGGGGGTTGTGTGGGAGGATGTTTGCCCTTCATACATGAAACCTCAACTCTACCATTTCCATTTCCATCCTAAACTCTTTTACTTTATCTCCTGGATTAGGGTAGGGAACTCTTGGCACATTTCAACCTTGTTGAATATAAGTTGTTATTGAGTCTAATTTCCAATCAACCAAAGCAAATGCTTGAGGTGTTTCCCTATTGTGTGAGATAACACAATAATTCTGAATTCTGGTAAACACAGTCACATTGATATACTCACAAAGGTCTAATATATACATACTTTCCTCTTTAGATTGATTCCTTTGACATTCATTCCCACCCATATTCCATAAGTTTCTACTAAAATGAATTAGTAATCTCTTGCCCCTTTTTGGAGGATAAGTTATTTCATCTCAGGTCAGGCTTGACACTTGTTGCCTGGAACATAAGATTTCATCGTAGTTACAGGTTGAGAAGCGATTGAGTTGTTGAAGTGTGTCCTGAGAAAAACAGACATCCCTTTATAAACTAATGTCAAGAGACTATGTATCTGAATTTACTCCAAACATATAAATAGGGAAGAAAGGGTATAAATTTATACTTACGTGATGTTACATGGTTGCCAAATTAGGATTACTAAGGTATGAGACCCTGGCAATATCTCAGAGAGACTTAGGGATTCAGGATCCTCAAGTTTGTTTTATTACGGACAGATGTCCCTCTTCAAGCTTCTGAATCTCACCCTGTGCTAAAATATGCCCTTATTTTCACTTAAGTAGCATGGTAAGGTAGTGAACTCAACTTCCATTAAAACTCTGCCACTAGTAAAATTATCTTTGGGCCTGGTTTTTATTTAGGAAGAGCTGCTACTATAAGAACTAAGAGATCAGTGCAATCACTCTGGAAAACAGCATGGAGGTTCCTCAAAAAGTTGAAAATAGAGCTATCCTATGACCCAGCAATCACACTACTGGGTATTTACCCCAAAGATACAAATGGAGTGATCTCAAGGGGCATGCACACCCAAATGTTTATAGCAGCAATGTCTACAATAGCCAAACTATGGAAAGAACCTAGATGTCCATGATGTCCATCAACAGATGAATGGATAAAGAAGATGTGGTACACACACACACACACACACACACACACACACACACACAATGGAATACTATGCAGCCATCAAAAGAAATGAAATCTTGCCTTTTGCAATGACATGGATGGAACTAGAGGGTATTGTGCTGAGAAAAATAAGTCAATCAGAGAAAGGCAATTATCATATGATCTCCCTGATATGAAGAATTTGAGAGACAATATGGGGGGTTTGGGGAGTAGGGAAGGAAAAAATGAAACAAAATGTAATTGGGAGGGAGACAAACCATAAGAGACTCTTAATCCCACAAAAGAAACCAAGGGTTGCTTCGGGGACCGGGGTAGGAAGAGAGTGGTGGAGTTATGGACATTGGGGAGGGAATGTGCTATGGTGAGTGCTGTGAAGTGTGTAAACCTGGCAATTCACAGACCTGTATCCCTGGGGCTAATAATATATTATATGTTAATAAAAAATTAAAAATTTAAAAAAAGAACCAAGAGATCATTTTAGGTCCACCATGGAACAGTTCAGCTTCTGACCATGATTTGAAATGAGAGTTTAAAATTCTGAGCTTAACAGTTGTTTCCTTCTTTTATCTCTTGAGTGCTTTCAGAAATAACAATCCCACTCAGTCTTTGCAGTCCTCATCATTGCCATAGATTAACATAGATGCACAAACTACATGGTCTGTTGAGGTATCTTCTTTTTAAAAGGCACTTGGTTTCAACAAACCACAGGTTATTTTCCAAGTAGCCATGATGCCCATGTGTTATAGAGCACCATTTTCCATTGCATTTGAAACCAAGAATACAGCTAAAGTAATCATGGAACTCCATCTTTTTGAGTTTGTTTTCCTACAGCCATTCCTCCAGCCATACCACGTATGCATCAGCCATATAATAAAGACTGTTTATACACCCTATCTATACCTCTCAAATCTTGCTGTTGTAGTACACGGTGGCTCTGACCTCTAATTGCTTGAGGGCTTTCTCTAGATCCCAAAAATCTTTCTATCTCCCAGCACAGCTGGTCAGAAAGGCTGGGAAATTGTTTCCTAGCAATAGCCATCAACCAGTGACTGACAAGAGGTGCTGTGTAAATATTCCAGCTCACTTGTCCTTTTCCGAGCTAATGCTGAAGCATGTGTTCTACACGGATCTGCAGAGTTCCCCAGGCAGGTTTAGCTCCCACAGTAGTGACTGACTAGATACATAACCATTTTTGGTTGGTTCCATTCTTTGTCTTATTTCCTACTACCTTTATTTTCTGAGAGCATCCCTAATGCCCCCTATTGGCATAAACTAACAGGAAGACAGCAGGCAATACGCAAAGTAGTTTAAATAATTTTTACCCTTTAATGCAAGGGAATCATTTTCTTTTCTTTATGTAATTATAAATGATAATAATCTTTGAACACATGGTCCTGGCTTTTTTGCTTTCCTGCAGATGGAATTACACAAAAAGCTTGTATGCCAAGGCTGGGTTACAAGAATGAGTATATAGGTTAAGTGTAAATTCATTATAGAAGTAAAACAAAATAGAAAGAAATGTGTCCCTAGAGCAATTTGGTAATATGAGAACCCTTTCAGAAATGTAAAAGAATTGTCAAAGAAAAAGCATAAATTTCAAAAACATCTTAAATAGCATTTGTATGCACTTAAGTAATATTTGTATTTTTATTTATGATTTACATTTAACACTTCCTCTTTCTGAACCATTACCTCACTTACTAAGATATAAAGTGGTTAAGTTACATAGTAAAGTTTGAATTCACATTTTTAACTACATTTTTTCTTTCTATATATCTAAATTTGTTACAAAGCAAATTGTGTTTTATTTATTCAAGTACCTTCAACAACTTTACCTAATCAAACCAAGTATTTTCCCAAGAAGGATTCCGATGGCATTTATTTAATCACAGAAATGATTGTGATTATCCACATAGCTACTATCACATGCACAAACATACAAACATAGTATATAAATAAAATAAATGCTTATTGTCAATATGTATGGTAATTTATAAATATAAGATATGTATGATAAATTTATAAATACAGAATTGTTAATATAAAAATGCCTCCTTCATAATTGCTTAACACAACTTATCTCCTATTATGGTTTCCAAATCAGGGTTCTATAAACCACTTAGTCCTACTAAATCAGATTGCTTGGTATGCAATAATTAGGCCATTGCAAATTTAGGAAATATGTCCCACACCAAATGAACCTAAATTTTGATATTTCACTAGAAGGACTCATAGAACTCATTGAAAGCTATTATAATCACAGTATGATTTATTACAGAAAAAGTGTATATACCAAAACCAGCCAAGGGAAGAGATACATGGGTCACAGCCTAGAAGAGCTCCAAACACGGAACTTCCAGATGTCCCGCCCGCATGGAATCACAGACAGCATTAATTATTGTTGGCATGAGGTGTGAGAATACATATAGACTTGTCAACCAGGTAAATTCACTTGAATCTTGGTGTCCAGCATCTTTATTGGAGCTCCATCAAATAGGTAAGGCTGATTGCCCACAAGGCTGATCTCTCAGTTTCCAGACCCTCAGGAGGTCAAGATGATAACTGACACTTAGAGTCCTCACCCTAAATCACATTATTATTATTATCAGATGATCTCAAGCTCTACAGACAAAGAAAAATTCCTATCAGGCATGACATTCCAAAAGCACAGACATTATCTCCCAGAAGTCAAGAGCAAAAACCTAGACCTCTCTGAGCAAAGTTAAATTCTTTACTTCACTGGGAGGTAGGGGGATGGGACTATAAATTTTCCCAAGTGAATCAAATATAGCCTAATTAGCACCGATATTTAAATCAGCATTTTGGAACTACTGCTTCAAATTTCACATCTCTGCCCTATCCGGTCTTCAGTACAATTTGCTGAAGAAATAATGTTTGATTGCCTAAGAGTAAATTTTAAACTTACCATTTTAGTCTTTGCATGGATACTTAATTACCATAATTCAAATTAATGACATGTTGATACTTTAAAAATGCAAGGAAAATATGGAAAATGGGGGAAATGTATAACATATGGATTTAAAAAGGTAATATTATTAATTAAGCCATCTGGCACATTGTCTTATACATAGTTACTCAAAAATTCACATATCACATTGATTTTCAGAACTAAAGGAACAATTTAAATTCAAAGATATGTCAATGTTTGGATAATTTATAGTTTTACTTTAAGGGAAAAAATCTATGTTAGAAACACTGAGCTTAGAATTTGTCTAATTCAATGACAAAATAATTAAATTAGGTCCTTTAGATATGAAGTGATTTTCCTAAAATCACCTTTGAATTGGGATTGTATGCAACAGAAACATCACTATAACGGCTTAAGCAAGTAAAGGTTGACTTTTCTTATTTATGAAGAACTCCAGAGGCAGAGCCCAAGCCTTGAGTGCTCAAGGAGGCCATTAAGGACTTACTGCTCTGTGAGCTTTTTGCTCTATTACTTGTAGTATATGGGTTTTTCACTCATGCTCTTATGATGGTTTCACTTCTTTGAGAAATTATATCCACGTTCCAGTGGATATATAGCAGGCAAAAGAGAAATACAATACCCTTTGCAGTATATTTTGACTTACATTAAATTGAATAAAACCAAGCACTGTAATAATTCTCATATAAGGGAGTACTGAGAAGTACAGAAATGTGCATATAATAAATAGCAGGATGTTTAAAAATAAAACTTATATTAGTAAGAGAGAAGGGGAGATTGGATATTGGATATATCTGTTTGTTGTATGTTTTTTCATCAAATATCTATTAATCATCCCTTTGTCCTAGGCTCAGATTATAAAGTACTGAACATGACCAACAGAGTCCCTAGCCTCTAACCTCAGAGAACTTGTGGTAATGGGGAGAAAAAGCAAAACAAAACTGTAAACTATCAAGTACACAAACTATATGAGTGAAAATTGTAATAAATGTTATATAAGAAGAAAAAAAATGCTATGAAAAAGAGAGAAACAGGAAGGCATGATCCACTGTGGGTTCTGTAACCTGGAAAGATTTTTTTTTTTTAGGGATGGAATCACAGCTAAAGCTTGGAAGAGAAGTATCAGCTTCATTGTGAGAGGGAAGAGTAGTCTATAAAGCAAGAAAAGAACATGTACAGGTGCTGAGTTCTAAGGGACTGTAATATTTAAGAACAGGAAGATAGGCTAGTGTGGCTAGAGTATGAATGAGTGAGATAATCTGTGAGAGAAGGCGAGCCAAGTGTTTGATTTCTTTTTACTCTGATCCCCACACTACTCTCCCTAAAATAGGCAGATTGTACAATACTAGATAGCATGGAGAAAAAAAATGATAAAACAGAAATACAGAGAACAAGTTTTAGTTTCAAAAGCCAAGGCTGCAAGGTGATAAAATCTTGATAGGTAAGAACTATCACCTCAACCTAGATAGCAGAAGATTTCCAAGTAATGAGAAAAAGAAAAAAACAGAAAGAAATGGATGGTGAGTGTCAGTGGGTCTTGAGATGGCAAGGCCATACCCGCAGAGATCTCACGGAGAGGAACACTGGTGTTAGTAGCCAGAACTTGTCCATGGTCCCTTCTGTGGCCGTCCAGTAAACACTGCTTCAGCCCTAGAGCAACAGAAGATGAAAATTGGTCCCTTTGTCTTTCCAGACTCCATCTGAGAATGCAGCTGGGAAGGTCTGTGCTCATCATCTTTACCCTTGTCATCAGAAAGGGCTTTTTCTTTCCCTTTAGTAAACATTGCTCATTCATTACCTAGAAGTGATGTCTACTTATGCCCTCTGGCTTTGCTCTGCCGAAAAAGGCACAAGTGTTTGTATTGAGAACATAGTCACTAAAACATCGCCTCTTTTCTCCTTTATAGTCTAGTAAACAAGGACAATAAATGAAAGAGGGAAAAAGAGAAAAGGGGCAGGGGAGAAAAATAATCGTAAATTCTATTATTGCTACGTAATTTCACATAACTACATTTCCTTTAAAGACCAACTTTTTGTGTGTAAACCTGGCGATTCACAGACCTGTACCCATGGGGATAAAAATATATGTTTATAAAAAATTAAAAATTAAAAAAAAGAGAATAAACAGAAGTCCACAGATAAACAGAAAAAAAAATAAAAGACCGACTTTTTAAATTCATATATGATTACTTAGGGTTTACTGTAAGGCCCTAAGTCAGCCAGCCATGAAGACACATCTTGAACAGGTATGCAGAATTCATGGCATTCATTGAATTTCTTTACTTATATCTTATTTCCAGTCCACTATTTGCTGACATGTGTCAAGACCTTTATTTCTAACTAACCTGCTTCTCTAGCTCTGGCACTCAGTCTTTTTTTTTTTTTTTTCCAATTTATTTATTTTCAGAAAAACAGTATTCATTATTTTTTCACCACACCCAGTGCTCCATGCAAGCTGTGCCCTCTATAATACCCACCACCTGGTACCCCAACCTCCCACCCCACCCCCCGCCACTTTAAACCCCTCAGATTGTTTTTCAGAGTCCATAGTCTCTCATGGTTCACCTCCCCTTCCAATTTACCCAAATTCCCTACTCCTCTCTAACGCCCCTTGTCCTCCATGCTATTTGTTATGCTCCCCAAATAAGTGAAACCATATGATAATTGACTCTCTCTGCTTGACTTATTTCACTCAGCATAATCTCACTCAGTCTTTTTGATGCCACTCCTATATATTGGCCCCGATGCCATTAACACCTTCTACCAACTACCCATTTTCTCTTCTGGCAGGGTCTGGAATTTCTGCCTTTGAGTACGGCTTGTCTGTGTCTTCAGGCCACGCCAGCGTCTGTTGGTTTGAGGGTGGGATCATGGACTTCTACAGCTGATGTTTATACTATTTTGTGCAGTCCCAGACAGAGGATTTTGGCATAACAATCTCTTTATCACTTGTTATTCTTGTCACCGTTTTATCAGCATCTGTCAAGCAGGGACTCATGCTGTCTCTGTTTTGTATGACATGACTGTCCCCGGTATCTAGTGATGATGCCACAATCCCCACAGGCAAGCACTTAACATTGATCATGATGCTGGTGCTGAGACCCCCTCATCAACCTTTCATGAATTACAAACATTTCAAGTTTGACTCACATTTTATTTTTAATATGATTTCAAAATGCCTTGAGATTCCTCAGCATGATAAAATCCTATTGGAGTTAGAGCTGCTTTTGTTGCAATTCTGAACAATCAGAAGTGTGGAGTCACCCTTGATTGACTATGATAACCGTGGCATTTCTAAAGAAAATGTTAAAGCTCTTTAGAATGATGGCTTAGGGGCTAGTCACATCACAAATATATGTAGATATATATTTTTTTAGGAGCAGACTTTTCAATAAAAAAAAATCTAATGAAATCAGACATATTTTAAAATCTCTGTAGTTTACTATTTGGTATCTAATCTTATGTTCTCATCTAAAACACAAAGATATTTGGGAGTTTATTTCCTTGAAATTTCAGTTATTCCCAAAATAGTAGTCTGTAATTTTAATTGTGTTTTGGCTCAAGGGAAATGTAAAGATTAACCATATGGGCTATTTAATTGGTCCCAGGGGGGTTATTTTTAGAATATGCATTATATAAAAATGGACAAAGCACAGAAGAGGAGAAGGCATGAGGGAACTGGTCAGGGTTAGAAAATTCCAAACTCAGTCCTATGCATAGCACTCCCCCTTATGTTTGTTTTCTTATTTCTTAAATAAAGGTAAGTGATAATACCTACTCCATAACTTCATCAAGACATTTTTTTTTGTTCTGAGAAACAAAAAAAAGCATAATATACATAATAAGTATAAAGCACATGGAAGAAATTATAATAATTATTATCTTCATTATTGGTGAACAATTACTAAACTCACTCAAGTAAATATATCAGCCAACCAAGCCAAGCTCACATCCAAATTTTGCTTATTTCTTAACCCGAAAAATTCAAGTTAAGAAAAACTGTTTTTTACCCAGCTATCCATCCATCGCCATGTGCTGTAAGAGAATATTTAACTCTGAACTTCATAATTTGTGGCATACGTTTATTCATAATCTATAGCAATTCACAAATTCACTCACTCTGTCCTTGCAAATAGCACTGATTCTGTTTGAGTGGACACAGCCTTGGCCTGGAGGAATAAATCAGGATAGATGGGTCCAAGCTAATGATGGCAATCTAGTTCACCTGTGGTGATGACTGGTTGCAACCCAGCCTTGAAGGGAGAGAGGAAGGGAGCGAGAGACAGAGAGAGAGAGAGAAGAGAGTAGATGACAGTAAATGGGGGGGAAGATATCTATGTATATATATACATAGATATCTTCCCTATAGCTATCTATCTATCTATCTATCTATCTATATGATATCTATATATCCCTACAGGATATCTATAGATATATAAATATCATATATAGATATTATATATATATATCATATATAGATATGATATATATATATATATATAGAGAGAGAGAGAGAGAGAGAGAGAAAGCTATGTAGAGATATAGATATAAAGAGTCCTGGGTTCTTGATCAATAAAGTGAACAAGTCAATCTCATGACTTCTAATCACTGAAAAGCTTGCTAAGTAATAAAAAAAGACCTTGGCGGGGGGGTGGGAGGTTGGGGTACCGGGTGGTGGGTATTGTAGAGGGCACAGCTTGCATGGAGCACTGGGTGTGGTGAAAAAATAATGAATACTGTTTTTCTGAAAATAAATAAATTGGGGAAAAAAAAAAAAAGACCTTGTGATTTAAGCCAGTATTAGCTATGTTTTCTGTTCCTTTTGGCTGAAAGCCTCCGGACATTAGTGGTGTTCCCATCCTACTGCCTCTGGCCAGATGATGGTACTACACTCCTGGCTCCCTTGCACTGATGAATATTCAAGAACCAATTGTGAAACCCTGCCAGGCTCTTTTTTTCTCTAAAACAGTGATGGGCAACTTTTGAGATGATTACTACCCATTACCCTGGGTCCCTAAGTGACTATGATAAGAGGAATATCATCATCTAGCAGGAACAAGATATGTCTGTTACTGTAAGCCCCATATATCTTGGACTTAGTTACTACAATATAAGCTAGCCTGACCTGAAATGAGACCAGGGTTATGGGTTGATATGTGATCCTTAAAATGATGTGGAAGTCCCAACCCCCCACACCTTGGAATGTGACTTTACTGTAAACAAGTTCATTACAAGTTAATCGGTAAAGATGAAGTCATCTGGAGCTCCTGTTAATCTAAGATGACTAATGTTCTTGTAAGAAGAGAAAACAAACGGACATTGACATACAGAAGAATGCCAGGTAATGATGAGTAAGGAACAGGCAGAGCTAGGTAGGGAGAGCTAGGTAGGGGGCTACCAGAGCAGGCTCACAGAAATTCCAAAAACAGCAGAAGTGAAAGGAAATCAGAGATAAGGAAAAAAACCGTACCACCCTGCCCCTAGGTGTCAGAGGTGGGGTCTTTTTAAAAGAGCTACTTGTGAACAACAAAGAATTGCTACAGTTACCCACTCTAAAGAAGGAAGTAAGCAATTGAAGGTGTTATCACTAGCCCTTGCTCAATGGTGCTATCAGTACAGATGTTAAAAGGATTTAAGTTCCTTGGTTAGCCTTCAATAAAAGACCAACTCTAAAAGCCCTCAGTAGCAACCATGTCATTCTTGAGAGCTTCTTCTGTATCCTTGCTTGATAAAACTCTATTGCTTTACTCACTCCCCTTTGTCTCCAAGATTCATTCTTTCACTCCCTGAGACAAGAACTGTGTTCTCTAGCTTCAGGGACACAGGCAGAGGTTGAATTATTGCAAATGCAAGCTAAGCAACATCAAGTACTGCCAAAAAAATTACCAGAAACTAGAAAGAAGGAAAGAAGGATTCTCCCCAATGGCTTTCAAATGGATCTTCACCTGGGTAATACCTTGACTAAAGACTTTCGGCCACCAAAAAAAATTCTATGGTTTTAAGCTACCCAGTTTGTGATACCTTGTTAAGAAAATCTTAGGAAACTAATCTGATCAAATAAAGTTGTGATTGTGTTATTTTATGTTATTGTGTTGTTTTGTTTTCATTCTTTGTAAAAATGATGTAAATCATGTTCAAAGGCATAGTAGATGTTATGCCCCAAGAACAGGTCCATGATTAAAGGAGCGAGACTCATATAAAGCGAGGGTCAAGCAAAGCTTTATTTCGTGCCATGCATCAAGAATCTAACCGAAAGTTTGGGGACGCACCTCTTACAAGAGGGGGCGACCCCTCTCTGTTTCACAGACTAGCTTTTAAGGGCAAAGGCCGTGCGCTCGGGCCTGGCCATGCACAGGTGGCCAATGAGATTGTAACACACACAGGAAACTCCACAGTGATGCTAGGTGACCAATTGAGTTATAATTTACCCTATAGTAGACATTTGAACCAGCCTATTACACCTTGATTGGGATTGGCGCCCAAAAGGCTCCCAAAGGGCGGGACCCATACTCCTTGGTAACCAGGGAGATAGTATGCATCCCCACACTGATCAGATGTCTCCACCTGGCCTGACCCACCTTTGTATCTAGGCTTTATTACCTGAAGCTGGTTTCCAGGACTTGTCTCCAAGTAAATCCCCTGGGGGAAGGGGAGCAGGGACAGTTTCTAAATAGGTCCTTACAGTAGACATGGCCTTCCATGCTTGGTAGTACTTTCAGCAGGACTTTGAAAATGTATTCACAGGCATGATCCTTAAAAGAAGCCAAAGTTTTAAAATATCCTAAGTAAACATTAAGAGCAGTAACTGACTGAGGGTTCACATAGTACTTCTGCACAATCTAGATAGCCTCAGAAGTTAAATACACACACACACACACACACACACACACTTAGATATCTCCTTTGTATGTATATGTAAGTATGTAGGTGTGCATGTGTGTATATAGTTATGAATGTAGCTAAAAAGTCTTCTAGAGTCATTCCTGTGAAGAAGGATTCAAAGAAGTAGTATAGTCAGAAATCTTAGCCTGAATTTCTCAAATATACAGAATCCAAAGTGTCCAGCTTTCTCCGTGCACACACACTAGAGAATACTTAACCACAGACAGTACTTGCATTCTACACGTAGTTTGGCCTAGGATGGCTCTCTTGCTACTCTAATTTATTGCCGCTGAAGTCCTATATATATCCTATCTCTCTGAGCTCCAGATTCACCTCCAAACTCCTTCTTTGGGCTTGACTCTGAGTCATATTGCCATTAATTAGAACCTTCTTTGGTCTTAAGTCTCTATTTCATTCTTACATCTAATTGTTCCCTTTTCTTGGGAACCCATTTTGCCACTATCCTGAAATTGCCTCAAAATCATGACTTGTCTCTTAGCCTTTCCATCGCAGAAGGGAAATTCTAGTACAAAGAAATCCATGGAAGTATTTCTGGGCTGTATGAAGAATGAAGGTCTTTTTCTTTTAATTCATAGAATTATATTCTAAGACAGAGGCTCAGAGATGGTTTATGCTAGATGACTTTTCTCTTAGCAAAAATATAGCAAAAAATAGAATAAACAACAAACTAGGGAATTTTCAGAAATCCAGGACCAGATGACAAAAGGTTGGACATTATGTTCTATAGTCACCATTTTACGGTATTTTAGCCCAATGCCAAGTTTTAATTAATTGGTTATCTTTAGATACCAGAGAGAACAAATTCTGACTCTTCTAGAGCCAGGAGAGCCAGGATCTATGGACATGGCCTCTCCCTACTTCCCCAAGACTCAGACAACCTGGTCAGATGAATAAGAATGGTATGTATTTATATCTTTCTTAATTTTGGACCCTGATAAAAGCGGGCTTTCTCTATTTAAGACTATGATAATTACAAAATAGCAACTACATATAATTTATCTGGACAGAAATCAGGATCTAAGAGCTTGGCAAAACATGATGCTTTTATTTCCTTCCTTTATTTGTCTTAATTTTGATAAATTACTTTTACATTATTTGATAAAACTCCTGTTTTCGAGGTGAAGGAAAGATTTTTACTTGGCAAATGACTAAAAAACCCTCTAGCCTGAACAGAAGATTCCCTAGTGTTCTTCTGGCACAGGAGTAGTTTGAGAGATTAAAGATGTTTAACACAGAAAAGAAATGATTTAGGCACTGCTGAATGTTTTACAGGTTATGCACAAGAAGGATTGATTTTTTTCCCCCCTAAATAGTGCCACAAAACAGAACGAGGGAAAGAGGGTGATAGTTAACAAAATAATGATTTCTGCTTAGTAAATGCTGTCTTTTGAAATATTATACTTCCTGTTATGTAGCATGCTTAGGTAAAAAATTGAAGAATATTCTCCAGGTAAAATAAAGATGTTATTCTTTTTTTTTTTTTTTGACAGATAGAGATCACAAGTAGGCAGAGAGGCAGGCAGAGAGAGAGAAGAAAGCAGGCTCCATGCCAAGCAGAGAGCCCGATGTGGGAATGGATCCCAGCACCCTGGGATCATGACCTGAGCCGAAGGCAGAGGCTTTAACCCACTGAGCCACCCAGGCGCCCCTAAAGATGTTATTGCATTGGATGGGTTTTTGGTGCCACTGAACTTCAAAATTATATTGTTTCTAAAAGAGACGTGACCCAATTATTTAAGCTGGTAATCACTCAGAGTGAAAGGAACTATGCAGGTAAAGAGGCTTCAAGACAGCAAGTATGGTCCCATGGAAAGAGCAGGATGTTTGGAATCAGATCCACCAGCCAAGTTTCTGCATGTTAAAGATAAGATTTCATCATTACTAAAACCAGTAATAACCACCATTCTAAGCTTCATAAGTGACAAAATGACAGTTGTCAATTATAGTCAAATGATAAAAGATTTAAATAAACCTTTCTTTTCAAAAAGAAATGTCAGGATAGTATAAAGAAAAACAATGGAACAACAGCTTAGAAAAACTTCTTCAGAACAACAGCTTGGAACAACTTCTTCAGAACTTCTTCAGAACAACTTCTTGCTGATTAGGCTGATTAATGACAGTGACATCCACAACTTCCCTGCCCCTTTTAGGTACAGAAACTCTATTGAAGCAAAGGGTAACTTATTCATTTGTTTGTTTGTTAAACATATTTTTACTATTGTTCTATTCTCCCATGACAATCAATTATGTAGGAGCAATGTTATAGTGAAACCAGACCAAAAAAATTCGTAAGTGACATATGGACAACTCCTTCTTCCAAATGACCCATAGATGCATACAAATAACCTACTCCCCAATTTTCTGAAGTCCATGTCTGCCTCTCAACCACCCTGTAGACAGTGGGGAATAGATCAAAGAAGTGACATCAACCTGCTCAATACCCATGGACTGTCTACCAGAACACAAACCTTGCCTCTTCGTCCTCTCTATTTTCAGTTTTCCTCCTTAAAAGAATCATTGATATCTATATAACTTTTGTGATACATTTTCTCTCTGACATACCTTCAAGTTTTTACTTTTACTTTGTATTAAACAGTTCCAACCCAGGCTAGGCAATATTCTTATTCTTAAACTTCGTATCTCAAGTGTCATCTCTGACCTTGATCAATGTATCTCAGGAATCTGGCTCCATGGGGAACAGAGAATCTTTCTGATTTATGCTGACATCTCTGTATAGGCAGCAGAGCTGAGACAGGATTGAGGATTCCTCAAAATAGAGGGTTAAGATTTTCTTTGATCAGAAGAACTGGTAGTAGCTGCACAGTGGGTAGGGTTATGTACTTATTTGAGATTGCAAAGAAGGTAAAGAGATGACCAGATCCTGATTCTCAGAATTCTTGATCTGATCTTCATTGTTGAAGCTGATTCTTAAGGCAGAAGCAAAAAAAGGAACATTCTAGGAAAAATCATTCTCTATTGTTCTAATGGAAAAAAATTGAATAGAGTTAGTATTCTAATTACTGATGGAGGATTTCTGGCAACAGATACTTTTTCAGAATCCTTAGAATGAATCTTTGCATTTAAATAATTTGAAAATGGAAAGACCCCTATTTCTAGCTTCCAGAGAGTCAATGTTGTAAGAATATGATAATACCAGTCTCAAACATCTACATTTTAGAAAGCAAATCACCTCCTCTCCAATTCTATCACTAAATATGAAGATTAAAATAGCTTTAATATATTGATATAGAACTATGTTTCATACAAATTCTACCCATCAGCAGAGCAAAATGCATCTCCAGAAAAGGATCTCCATTCCCAGCAAAAACTAATTACCTTAGATACAAAATTCAATACCCTTTCTCAAAGCATAAATTTGCTCATGAGAAGTGTGGCTGCCATTGTAATTTGAGGTTTTATACAAGTCTACTTTAACTCTGAAACTGGACATCCACCTTTTAAAACCTAGATTTTTTTTTTTCCAGACTAAGAATTTTGCATGGGATTTTGCCCATAGTAAATGCAACTATGACAACCTTTTGGGGAGTAAGCCTACCTTAAAAAACACAAGACTTTGTACATGTCTCACCCTGGTATGCAAATCTATACATTTCTCATTTGCTAACTCATAATTTTTGTGGTTAATACGGGAAAAATACAGCAGATACAACTCTAGAATAGTACAAAGTGGGAGGTATACGAACAAAGAAAGAGTCTAGATGAAGTTACTCTGTAAATTATGTTATTATTATTTTTTTTTATTCCAAACCCCTATCTGCAAATCATAACTCTGGTTCAACGTCCACACTTATTTGGAACCCTTCTGACTAAATACTGAATCTTATACTTGGGTTAATTCTCCTAGAAGCCCATACTCTATTTACAAGGCTCTTAAGAACTTACTATTGTACTGAAAAGAGACAAAGATGAGGCTCAGGTATAGTAGAAAAAAGTAAAGATATTTACTCCTTGAAGAGTTTAGCACACCTACCCCATACTGCTGCTTTCACAGGCATTTCCTTCTTCCTAAGTCACAAGTAAATGTAACGGAGCTCCTGATAGGACTTCCCTGGCAGCCAGATCAACAATCTCCCCTACCTCCCTGGGTCCTTCCCCTTATACAATCAACCCCTTAGGTAAGACCCCCCCATGGAGTTTACCAAACACCCCACTCTTTTTGTTTGGAATTAACCATTCTGGCCTTAGGCTGGGAACCCCAAAACACTGCACCCTTTGTCTCATCCTACATCTCTCTCTGCCTGTACCCTAACTTTACCTACCCTTGTGGACCCTTGAAACATGTCTTGTACTTCTTCTAGGATCTGTGAGGAATAAATTTCTTTATTTCAACTTCTCTAGTGGTCTTTTGTTGAACCACAGCTCATCATCCATCAGTCTGTGTTCACTTAACAAATGTTAATTTAACAAATTCATCACAGCCTCCTATAAAGTAAAAGGTAAGCCATTTACTCATGTATATTTCCTCTGGGACTTACCTAAATTTTTGCCTGGATCTCTTAAGCTTCATGCCTACGCTGAAAAGGAATCCCCTGGCAAAACTTTAACAAACATCCACAGGGAAAAATAAGTCTTTAAAGCTGGAGGATATACAAGTATGTGGCAATGTAGTATGAATCAATAATTTTACCCCTTAGTAAAGTCTTACCCTCACCAGGGTGTAAAACAGAGTCTGTCTCCATCCCCCACCCCCCCAATCCCCACAATGGTTGAAGACAGAAAACAGAGCAAGTTTATGTTTTCCTACAGGCCAACAGATATCACCTTGGGCTAACAGAACTAGAAAATTCTACAGCTTTCTACATGATTTGAAATCCATAAATAAAGATTGGGGGAATTTGGAAAGCTGAATATCTCTTTCAAACCATTAGTTTGGAGAATATGATGAGCAAAAATCAAAATCATGATCAATCAGGAACAAAAATAATTCCATGTTCTCTTTGGGTAAGTTTTCAAAATATCCTACAAATACTGTAAAAAACCTTTTTTTAAGTGTCCTATTTATAGTCTATCCTAGAGAAGTTCTATAATCACATTCACATATGCTACACAATAAAGAAATTGCCCTTGGTCATCATTATTTTTGGATGTCAAGATAGCACACAGTTGTAAGCACAGCATGTCTTTTTTTATTTAATATTGTTTTTAACCAAAAAGCTAGGGGCAATTGTCAGGCCACTCTGTCTTTCCCTTTCTTAGAACACCCCTGAGTACTGAAGTGTTAGGAGGTGATAATATCCAGGACTCCTTCATCTGGAGGTGATATCAGACACAATAAAATCAGGTAGAGTATCATTCTATGTTTCAAAATCATTGTGTCAGTACATTGTTTAGCTCATCCCCTTGGGCAGGCTTATGACAATGGATGTGCAGATTCAACGTTTCAAATACAACCAGCCTGGCATAATGGGTGAAACCTGAAATTCAAAATCAGCTCAACAGTATTTCGGTCTAGTGCTTACTTAAAATCTCTATTTATCAAGTCTTTGGTTGCATTTTAAAAATTTGTTAAATGAACACATTAGGAGCTGCCTTGCATGGATTATTCTGTGCATCAATTTCATTAATGTTGTGGTATGGAATATTAACTGTATATCATTCTGCAGATGCTAATTATTATTTAGAGGAGCTGAAAAACTTCCTCTCACACACACTGAGGAGTCTACCTATCATCCGCTTATAATACCTATATTTCTCCATTATTTACTCCTTTAGTCAAATAGATGAAGAGTTTAATTTTAAAATATAATCTTACTGTTTAGAAGCCATAATTTAATAGTTACTCCACTCAATCAAAGATTAGGACTTTTAATTGAGCAACGTTCATTGACTACGGCTAGTTTGTCACACAATTTGCAAAAATATACTATAAAATTATCATGCATGGAAATAAGGTGACACAAACCAATTAGAGCTAAGGTTGCAAAGTAGGAACTAGAATCAGGGTAACAAGTACCAATTTTCTTTCTTGGTTATCGAGAGTGGTTTTAAAACATTTCAGTCAATAATTAAAAATAAGGAGAATTTGAAAGACAACCTGACATCTAGATTCTTTACTAATTAGATTAGAAAATATGTAAGAACTTGACATAGTTTTCAGAGAGCAACCACACACAGAAGCTGAATAGCAGGTACCACTAGATATAAACTCTCTAATTTGGACTACCCTCACTGCCCCTTCTTGCCTTTTCATAAAGGTTACTTACCTATCTGGTTTCTGGACTAATGTCTCTTTTAACTACAATTTGAAATTACTAAGAAGAGATTCTAACTGATCCATGTAGGCCAGGTATTAATTGCTATTATAATGTTTTATGACTAAGGCCATGGGAGCAAATGACTTAGTAGTATTTATGTGGTCTGAGAATTGCTTGTTAAAGTACTGTAGCAAAATTTTTCTCTATGTTGACTACGTATTAAAATATCCAATGATAATGCGCAACCCATGATATTAAATAAGTGTGTGTGTGTGTGTGTGTGTGTGTACATATCTATTCCACACTTTTAATTCTTGGCCTTCCTTTCCCTTCTCTTCCACTCCCCTGCCCTCCCCTCGCCTTCCCCCCTTTCCTTTTTCCTTTTTCTTTTCCTTTCCTTTCCTTCCCTTTTCCCTTCCTTTCTTTCCTTTCCTTCCCTTCCCTTCCCCTTTGTCTGTCCTTCCCCTCCCCTCCCTTCCCTTTCCTTTCATTTGGAGGAGTAGAGGTGGTTATTGCCCCTGGTTTCTCTTTAATAAAAAATGCTTACTTAAGTTAAAAACCCCTCAAAACAACAATAAAAAAGTTTACCCATTTCTCTCACCCCTACCCTTTGCCTTTTGCAACCACCAATCTGTTCTATCTATGAGCTTGGGTTTTTTGGGTGTAATTTCCTTTTTTCTTTTTGTATTCTACATATAAGAGGATTATAGGTTATTTGCTTTTCTCTGTTTGACTTATTTCACTTAGCATAATGCCCTCAAGTTCCTCCATGATGTCATAAATGGCAAGATTCCATTCTTTTATAGTTGAAGAATATTCTACTTTATATATAAAATTATTTCTTTTTCCATTCACACATCACTTAGATTGTTTCCTTATCAAGCCCTGCGCCAGGCTCTGCACTGAGCATGAAGCCTTCTTGAGATTCTCTCTCTCCCTTTACCTCTACCTCCTACTCCTACTCACATACTCTCTTTCCCTTTCTCTTAAAAAAGAAAAAAAATATATATGTGTATACATTCCTAGGCATTTTATTCTTTTTGCTGTAATGAAATCTCAGGAACTGAACAATATCCAGAAATCATGTCACCTGAGATGTGAACCCAGAAGTTTATGGGTATGAGGAGAACAAAGGGGTGGCAGATACAATGGGAGACCAACCCAAATTTACCCTCTAGGTCTGTAATAGTCAGTGATATGTCAAATAAACAGAGAAAAACAAATCTGAACTTATTAAGGAGATATTTATTTCCAAAGAATTATTGTAAAAAGGTAAATGGGACTATTGTTACAGGGAAAATGCTATGAACATTAGATCTGCAAGCATCTCACACATTAGACAAAACAGGGTTTTCTTGGAGTGCCTGGGTGCCTCATTGGTTAAGCATCTGCTTTTGGCTCAGCTCATGACCCCAGAGTCCCAGAATCAAGCCCCACATCGGGCTCCCTGCTGGCCAGGGAGCCTGCTTCTCCATCTCTCTCCGCCACTTCCCCTGCTTGTACTCTCTCTCTCTCTCTCAAATAAATAAAATCTTAAACAAACAAACAAACAAAACCCCCAGGGTTTTCTCTTACATGGAGAAATAAACAAGGATACAAAGAACCAGATGCATAGAAACTGGATGAAAATATAGCATGGTCAGACAGTTGATCAGAAAATTTTTATTTTGAGACCATCCTATTTTCATTTTTAAAATTATTTTTATTTATTTATTTTTTGGCAGGGGAGAGAGAGCACGAGTGGGGTGGAGGGGCAGAGGGAGAGGGAGAGAATCTTAAGCAGGCTCCATGCCCAGCATATAGCCCAACATGGGGCTCAATCTCACAACCCTGAGATCATGACCTGACCCAAAATCAAGAGTCGAATGCTAGTTACCCCAAGTCCAGCCTATTTTCAAGAGAGACTGTATGATGTCTCATTCTGAAAGTGGGTCAAAATTCAGGGGCCTGGGAAAAGGAGAGACTCTTAACAAAAGTCTGGTTAACAAGAATTTTATTTCTTTTGATCAACAGGGACAAGTAGTTCAGCTAATCACTGATGAGACAAGAAATGGGAATTTGAAGGGTTTGTGTCTGTCCTTGTAGTAGGTAGACAAGGGAAGCATCCATGAATCTTATCAAAGTCCTACAGAGAAGGATGGTTCTTTGAAATGAGTCATTTTTTGGAAAATGAAAGAGCGGAAGATTTCTTAATCCTTTTTTTTTTTTTTTTTAAGATTTTATTTATTTATTTGTCAGAGAGAGAGAGTGTGTGCATGCACAAGCAGGGGGGGCAGCAGGCAGAACAGGCAGAGGGAGAAGCAGGCTCCCTGCCAAGTGAGGAACCTGATGCAGGACTCGATCCCAGGACCCTAGGATTATGACCTGAGCTGAAGGCAGCCGCTTAACCAACTAAGCCACCCAGTCATCCCAATTTCTTAATCTTGACTGTTTCCTAGGATCATGTGGCTCCAATAAAGTTAAATATTGTCAAATATATTTTATTTATCCAGTTGCACATCTACATGCCAGAGAATGGTATCTTTGAAACAGTACTGGGAGTCTTCAGGGAAATACTGTTAAATTGTAGATAATAAGACCAACACTTGCTGTGAATGTTGCCTACATGTAATTTGTTGATAATGGAGTCTTTATAACAAGTACATATGGTATTTAGCACTGCCAGTGATGTGTTAATTAGCCAGAGTACCTAAATTTTTAGTACCTAAAAAATTACTATTTTTCCTGCTAACAATTACCTTGATGGTTTCTAGTTTCTAAAATACATGCTAAAATATGCAACTAGGCATACTGTTTTCAAGGACAGATATAGGTGGGTGAAATCGAGAATTTTCAAAACATCCTCTGAGAATACAGACCAAAGAAAATGGTAAGTTGCTGTAAGAACAGTAGAAACCATTATAATATTGGTGAAATTGTGTAAAAAAACTGGAAGTGAATACATTAATATTTCACTAAGCCTTTACCTTCTATATTCAAATTCAGTTATTAAAAATGAAGTCCATTGACCGTAAGACCTGAATGTATTCTCAAAAAAAATCCAAAATTAATTTCAACAATGACAAATCACAATTGGATACACCCACCTTCTAGCATAACCTACATCACTAAGAAAATATTAATTTCTTAATAATTGTCAAAATTTGAAAGCACAAAATAAATCATAAAGACTAATGAGTGATACAAATGATCATGGTTATAAATAATGGCTAAGGCCTTATCATGCTAAATGTAATGCATATCAGGTAACAGACCACAGCTTGAAGTTCAAATATCAGTGAACAAAAGATCCAATCACATCACTTTAATTCTCACAGATTTCAAAAAGTTCTTCTGAAAGTGAGAAAAAAAAAGCTTAAATAATCTTGAACTTTTGTGAACACACAATAATTCTACAGTACTATTTCTAGGGTATAGCTTAAGGGGTAATAAAATATTTGATTTGAATAGTAATATGAAATTTCAATTGTGTTGTCATATATATTAGGAAAGAGAAGGAATTTCCTGTTAATTGGGTTTCTGCTATGTAGCAGTCACTACCCATGCATTACCTCAATACCAAGTTCATGTGAGAAATCCACAATTTGCTGATGAGGAAGGAGAGACACAAATAGGTAAAAGAACTTGCTTTTAAGTCACCTTCAGGAAAAAAAGATGTATTTCAGTGGAAAACTTTATAATTTAGAGGACATCCCTCCAGGATATCTGATATTAGCCTTTCATTGTCTTTGAGGTACTATACAAAGCTTTGTAAGTTGTAGGTAACTACATAGATGTCACTTCAAGTGTTCTTGTCCTATAAATCAATAATTTTCTTTCTTCCTACCCTTTGGAAAAACCAACTTTGCTTCCATTTACATAATCATTTTAATATTCCTGGTACACACATACTACATATATACAACACTCTTCCTCATTAACACAAAGGATAAAATCTGCAAACTATGTTCACTTTTATATCTGTTTGACCATTATTACCAAAAAACACTTTTCTGAAAAAAACTAAATTTTGCATGATAAAATGGGGCATTGAAATTTCGATCATTTGCTTCAAAATCCCACAATTTTTCTGCTACCCTATGGTATCTTTCCTCCCAAGAATCCCAAGGAGCCAGGAGAAGAGTTAACATGTAGTCTCACTAAGCAGAAAAGAAACAGAGAGCATTTTCTTGACAGAGTCAGCATGGCTGTCTAAATGGCATATTCAGCCCCAGATCTCGAGTATTTGGACTCCTTGTCTGTTAGCCTTTTTTGCCAAATAATTGCACTGGGATGATGTTTTCCTGTAGAGGGGGAAATGGTCAAAACTTTGAAGTGGCACTGGAAAGTAAAGGCAGAAATTTAGCAAGAAGACTTTCAAAGAGACAAAGCAGTAGAAGAAACTGAAGTATCGTGCGCACCAGCCAGAGGACAGCAGGGCCAGGATGAAGAGATGTGATTAGCTAGCTCAGGGGAGAAAGAAATCGATATGGATGGTAAGCCATTTGAAATCATGAATTGAGGGAAGCCCAAGTTCAATCTGGGGCAGGGATTACTTTTTCTGAGCCTCATACATACTATTTTCAGCTAGATAGTTTTAGCAAAAAATCCTACTTGTCTGGTTACCAACGAACTCACAGATATCTACTACTAAAAATAAAAATAGTTTGGGATTAAAATGAAATAATAACCAAGTAAAATAAAAACTCTAAAAATAGGACATTTATACATTTTAACTTTTATAAAACCTTGTATTGATAAGATGATCCAAAAGAAAAATTGGGGGCCAGAAGAATGATTTAGCTGAATATTGATTAAATAAAAAACGTGAATCAAGGTCAAGGATAATTAAGGAAAATTGAATTATAATGGTTTATTTCATTTCTGAGGAGAAAAGATCAGACAAAGTGGCTCTCAAAAATCCTTATTTATTGATTTTGTTTCATTTGACCATTTGAAGAGCTAATCTGACACAGGCTATTAATTCATCCTGTTAGTGCAAGTATCATAATGGCCAATTGAATCAAATATTCTAGATAAATGGTTGACAAATGCCTGGAAAAAATGTTTGATCACTGAATATTGAAATTTTCCACACAATTAATTGTATCTTTGTAGGAGGAAGATGAGCTTAGAAATGGAATTAGGCTATTTTGGAAAATGGCTCTCCAACTATATACCTGAACAGTCTCCAGGATAATTATCAAATAAATTCATTGAGTTGATGCTTTCACATAGTCCTTCCTCGTGCATTTCAAAAACACAGTTTTGTAAGTGTTGAAGGACCAGCTTTGATAAGATGTAAGGTATTAAAAATGTTTATTCAACTGGTTTTCATGCAATTTCTTTCAAAATGCAAATTGTCAGTGATAAAGGAAAGAAGTAGAAAAGATGTAATTGTTGATGCTTTCTCTTTTCTACCAGTTTGTACTTAAGAATATATTTTAGGGATAATTTCAGACTCCCATGCATTTTACACTCACAGGGAAGAAACTATGACATGTTTTAAGTAAACAGGAATTACCTATAAATGTGTTTTAGTATCTCTGGATGGTTCTATATAATGGAAGGATTGAGATAAGCTTTAGTTTCTAGAAAAAATATCCCTTTGGCAAATATTAAACAATATTTGCGTGAAGCTTCTGGAGTCCTTGATTTTCATTGAGAAACATTTCATCTTAAGCATGAACTCACATGTTCAGCAGACATTTATTGAGGACTTACTATGTGTCCCGATCAGTATTCAGGATGCAGCTCCAAATGATACAGAGGGGAATTGTCCTGATATTCACTGATAGTAATTAGGATAATAAAAGATCTAAATATTAAATAGAGAATGTTACTTATGTTTCATAATGCTATAAAAGAGAGAAAACGGATATAATAAAACTATAAAAGGTGACTTTACCCTGTAGTTGTGATTAGAACACCCCTACATTATTTGGAATCACTCAGTTCAAAAAAAAAAAGAAAAATATTGTTAGATTATATGGCTGTTCTTAGGTTAAATTTATTTTAGTTCTGCTTCGTGGTTATGAATACTTTATCTAGAAAATAATAATATGAATCTGAACTAAAACATATGGAAATAGCTTTGATCACAAACCTTTCCTAATACTGTCACTTGAAGAAATATGTAGGAAGAGTTATTTACACAGTTTGGTAGGCGATAATAAAACTAAAACACTTCACAAGCTAACAAAACTACATTTTTCTCCCAAATGCACAGTAAAACAAACAAAAAGCAAAATCAAGTGTCTGAGAAATTTACTAACACTTAGAAGCATAAATAAAACACTAATCTGAGAAGTTCTGGGAAAAGAAGTTACACATGTGGGAATTCATTTTGAAGATATATTTACTAAAACTTTAAGGTCCTAACATAAGGTAGACCCTCTACATCATATTAAACAACAAAATATATTACACATGGATCAATAATGTAATTTTAAAGTATAAAATTATATGCTACTTAAGTAAAAATTTTAGTCTATTTTTCTAACACTGTGGTGAAAAATAATTTCATTTGTATACTTGGGTCAGAAAAGTCAAGGTTAAAGATAATTTAGATACAGAAAACACAAAGTATCTGTATGACAAACTATTAAATTAGAAAAATCAAGTGAAAACGCTGTAACACATGTGGGAGATTAAAACTAAACATTCTTGATATGTAATTAACCTTCAACAATAAATAAGACTCTATGAATAAGAAAGGCAAGAGAAAAAAAATGATACTACTTGGAGGTCCACATGCAGAAGATTTGCCAACTGCAAATGAATATTTAAAATTCAGTTTTTCAGTATTTTGTATTGTGTATTCAGTATTCAGTATTTTGATTAATAAAATGAATACAAATGAAAATGATAATTTGTCTTTCTACAAATATTTTTCACCTGTACTGGCCAAATTCTGCTTTTCTGTTTTGAGATTTATTTCTGCAAATATAGGTTTCATTATTATAAGGGTCAGGAAGAAGTTAGGAAGATACATTAGACAGTGACTCTGTGTGTGTGTGTGTGTGTGTGTGTGTGTATGGAAAGGTGAGAACTGAGGAGCATTTACTTCAAGTATGATAATTAGAAAAATCATTTTCAGGGAGATGACATTTGAAATGAAACTTAAAAGATAATTTGTCTAGGGGCACCTGGGTGGCACAGTCTGTTAAGCAACCGACTCTTGGTTTCAGCTTAGGTCATGATCTCAGGGTTGTGAGATGGAGCCCCATGTCAGGCTCTGCACTCAGTGTGGATCTTCTTAAGATTCTTTTCTCTCTCTGTCCTGCCCCCAAACCCCTAAGCGTGCCCTATCTCTCTCTAAAATAAATAATCTTTTTTTTTCCCTAAAAGAAAGATAAGGAGTCTATAAAAAGCTAGAGGAAAAATAATCTAGCTTAGAGTAAAAACAACTGGAATATGATGAAGACTTTAGAATGACTCAAACCCAGAAAGGATACCAATGTGCCAGAGAGGAAGTAAAGTGAGAAAAAAAAGGTGGAAGGAAATAGGGTTGAGTAGGCAGATTCTTAGATTAAGGGGTGGGGGGGCAAAAATTTGGAGCACAGGCAAGGATTCTGGATTTCATTCTAAGTGTTATGGAAAACCATTGATGGATTTGAAGCTGGGATAAGGATGCTGTGTAGAATTCATCATGCTGATGGGATGGGATGGATAGGATGTCTCAAAATTTGGATAAAAAGACATGTCCTTAGTTGAAATATGATCACAACTTGGAATCAAGTGCTAGCTATGGAGCTAGGGAGAGAAAGATTCAAAATGTATGCTAAGAGTAGTTATAATACAACCTGATGACCAGTTAGATATAGTTAGAGAGAAGACAGGAATCAAAATTAAGACTTCTTCTGTTTCCTAAGCAATTAGATGGAAGGTTGTATCATTTATTGAGATGATTCTGGCCATATTTCCTCCTTCAGCTTCACTGAATCCTGGGTGTTCCGCTCTAAAGGGCACCAGTGTCTCCTGAAAGTCTAAGCACTGAGACTGGAGGAGGTGAGAGTCATCTGGGAGTTAAGGTTTGTCTTCATGGGTCCCAGTTGTCCTCAAGTATTCTCTGCCCTTGCTCTTGTCCATATGAAGCTTTCTTTCCCAGCTGTTCATCTCATTGACCTGAAGTGATGTTAATTTAAATACCAAGCACAAGATAACACCATGCAGTCTTCTCCACCAGATCCATTAATTGCATAAAGCCTAATCTTATTAATAAATTCTTTATTTATCACCTCTAGTTGTTCTGCTTCTTGATCACACCCTAATACAGAAGCTTTTCAACAATTGTGGACTCTGAGAAACAAACTGAGGGTTTGGGGGGGTGGTCAGGGGATGGGTGAGCCTGGTGATGGGTCTTAAGGAAGGCATGTATTGCATGGAGCACTGGTATTGTATGTAAACAATGAATCTTGGAATACTGCATCCAAAAAAAAAAGAAGATAGAAGAAAAATATGGTGAAAGTTGAAGTAGATTGTGGGTGTAGTGCAGGAAAAAAAAAAGATTTTCTGTCTGCTTCCCTTTTCTCATTGAATTATGAGGCAAGTCCTTGAGCTGGCCTCAGCTAAGAGTGAGAAGATGGGATTTAACAGAAAGGAGAACATACTAATTAGGGAAACATTAGTATATCTGAATCACTACTGAGAGGCTGGATTATATGATTTTCCATTAGTATTTTCAGTTACTGAAGAGTCACTGACTAAAAATAGGTAACAGAACTTTCAGTCTCAGTTTAGCTAATGCTGAAGGGATTTGCAGTAATCAATGTAAGTCGGGGTTTCAAATATTGGTACTTACTAGTCCTGATTTTTATTTTGAATTCATATAACTTTCTTAAAGAACATTACATAATTACATATACTAATAACTGATTTAATAATTTATATGGTCTTAAGAAAGACTAATCTGATCAGGGAAATAGTAGGTTATTGATTTTTGTAATTTTAATTTGCAAAAACCACTTGTACTGGAAGGATCTACTGAGCTCTCCAATGACAAAATATGATGGCAGTGTTTATGGAATTTAGATGACCAGCTGAGGATTTAAATTTTCATATATAAGTTTCACAGCACAATGTAATAACAAACTGAAAAAAAAATCTGCATGTGGATGTTATGCAAATAAACTTTATCTCCAGAGTGTTTATGATCCTGTGGCAAGAGGAACTTTTTATGTTAATAAGCAGAATTACATTTTGAAAATATATGGTGACATCTTTTACTTTTGTACTTAGGCTTGTGGTCCCCATTTATTTTCATATAAGATATTATGAAACAGTTATATTCCCTCCTATTGCTTTTATAAACATTTCCTCTAGGGGATAAAAATATGTTTATTCCAAATCCTTTTACAATTCATCTCTGCTGAATATGTATCTTTAGATAAGACCATCCTCAATTAGAAAGAATTATACAAAATTAGGTAGACAATAAAAGTTACTATAAAATTCTCAAAGATCTTATTTAACTCTTCTGCTAACTTATTTTAATTATATGATTCGAAAACACATTTATAGACAAGTATACAGATGTTTAATAGTTGGAATGTCAAAGGAAGAAGATAATGTATGAATTTGTGCTTATCAATCAAACATTATAATCAGGGAACTTTTGAGCTTTAATTTCAAAGACATAAAAATCCCTAAAAGGAAGATAATTTTAGGTTTCTGTACTAGTTATATTGGGCATAGGTCTGCATCCTAAGAATTAAATCGCTTTTTACCTTAAACACTTAATTTTCTTGGCAAAATATAAAACACTTTTTTTGTTGTTGTTGTTCTGCACAAGTTATCCTTTTATTTGGTCAAGGGCAGCATTAGGAAAAACATTAGAAGCCACCAGGATCAATTTTCTTAAGCATAAAACAAGTAATTCAAGGATATTTAATGGAAAAAATACCCAAACTTATCAATGGTAATTTTGGGCAGTAAGTATCACTATGAACTTTTACTATGGGTCTTCTACTTGTCTTACATTAAAAAAAAAAAAAAAAAGGACATCAGGGGTGCCTGGGTGGCTCAATGGGTTAAGCCTCTGCCTTCGGCTCAGGTCATGATCTTTGAGTCCTGGGATCGAGTCCCGCATCGGGCTCTCTGTTCAGTGGGAAGCCTGCTACCCCCCACCCTCTCTCTCTGCCTGCCTCTCTGTCTACTTGTGATCTCTCTGTCAAATAAATAAATAAAATCTTTAAAATAAAATAACATAACATAAAATAAAAAGAGATCAAAAGTACAGAAAAATAAAGTTGTGAGGTTAAGATTCTAAGAATAGATTCTAAGCTAGGATTTTATCCTTAGGCAAGTAGAAAACAAACCAAGAGGATTAAACTTCATGCTAGTCAAATTAGAAAAAAAAAGCTAGGTTAATGGAATAATACTGTAGAGCAAAGATTGTTATAGAAGGTGAACGGATAGCTTCAGGTTACACAGAATATTGTTTTAATAAGTCAATGTCACCTGAGATTTCACCAGAAGATGAAAAGTGGAAAGCCAGTGTTTTTTTTTTTAATTTTTAAATTGCTCTTTCTTTTATTAATATTAGAGCAAATTCAAATTTTCTAGTAAAAAAGTTATTCTTTTTAAAACTTTCATTTTTTTCTAATTTCAAAGATATGATGACTTTATTGTTCTCTTACCAGAAGACATTCTGATTTCTTATGAGCTATGTATCTGAGCTAATGTCAGGGATGTTTCAAAGACAGCAGACTGCAGAAAAAATTTAAAGCTATTTGATAGACCTTTCTAAAGTGATATAGATTTTTTTCATTGTTATATTTTATTGGCCATTTGTCTTTTCTGTGAAATACCACTGATGTCTTTTATGTACGTTTTTAATAGGTCTTAAAGATTTCTTTATATATTTTGGACACAAATCTTTTGTCATTTCTATGTGGAAAATTTTTTCCTATACTTTTCCCAAGTTTTACAGATACTTCATGGTATCTTTTGCCTTTTAGCGCAATTAAAATTTAATATAAATTATAATCACTAAGATTTTCTTAAGTCAATTATAACTTCTGTATATTGTTTAAAAAATCTTCCATAAACAGAACTTATTAAGACATCCAGTTTGGCTAAGGTTTCTTCATAGGCACACTTCTAATCAAGGCACAAAGAAAGAGAGAAAGGGGAGCAAAAAAAGAAAAAAAGGAGACAGTGGTGAAATGTACAGACCTGGAAGAAAGAAAGCAACATAGATGGGAGAAAGTGAACCCACTCCAAGATCTGTGGCTATGAGTTCTACACCTTAACTTTCTTAGTCATCTACCTTGTCCATCAGTCATTGTAACTTCAGCCACTTTACTTTTTCACAGCTAGAGTACATGTGGATAAGGCTACATGTGAGTTCAGTGAAAGACTGCAGGGCGTGCTCCTAATGGCTGTAGCATAATTCTTGTTCGGAAAATGTAACAGAACTATAAACAAAATTATCTTCAAACACCTTCTCAAAAGAACCCTGTATGTTTGGGAACTCACTTCATTTTCTCTTCTTTTTGGGCCCTTGGTGCCCATTACAAAACCAGGGATCCAAACAAACAAACATTAAAGACGTTTAGTAATGTGAGAGCCATATGGTAACCCAGAGCTCATCTTAGTAAACACAGAGAGGAAGATAACTGAAGTACAGAGAAGTGCGTGAACTTGGATGTGAATTTACTGAACAAGTGTATACTGAGTGCCTGACAATGCCTTGGACTCTAATGTGCCTTAGATATATTAATAACTTAAGAGGAAATATAGGGATCCTGTCATGGTGGACCATGTAAGTTAGTTGTGGAAACATACAATAAAGAAGTAAACCATATATATATATATAGAGAGAGAGAGAGAGAGAGAGAGTTTAGTTTATATATAGTTTATATATTTATACAAACACACAATCTCTATACAATAAGACATACAATAAAATGTAAATTTTCTCTCTCTATATATAGATATGTATATATATAGATTACATATTTATACATAAATTAGTCCTACTGTGTTTTGAGTCTAGTCTCAGTTCCCAGGTCTTGCTGATGCATATTCACCTGCTGCTAGCTGAATCCTCATTAGACTATATACATACTACATTTCACTTAAAACAAAGCAAGAGAATCAATTTTATCTGTATTGGAAGATCCTTAAGCACAAAGAATACTGAAGCTTTACACCACTGTATCTAGCTCAGTATCCTAGATGTTTGGTAAATACATCAGAATTTAAATTTTTATAAATGTTCTTAATGCATAAAGGCCGCTGGAATAAAAGTTTTTAAATATATAAAAGCAGCTAGTCTACAAATCTCTACTTTTCAGAATGAACAATGATGTTCATGAATAAGCATTTCTGAGAAATAAGCCCAAATATTGCAGAAGGTAGGGAAGACTCTATAACTGATGACTTCATGACTTAACTCTGAAAAGTCAGCGCCAGAAGTGACTTACTTGTATTTTAGATGAGAGGTTTAGGAGTTTATGCTCTGTGCTTTTTTTTTTTTTTTAAGATTTTATTATTTGAGAGAGAGATTGAGTATAAGCAGGGTGAGTAGCAGGCAGAGGGAGACGCAGGGAGCCCAACGTAGGGCTCAATCCCAGAACCCTGAGATCATGATCTGAACCCAAAGCAGATGCTTAACCAACAGCCATCCAGGTGCCCCTATGCTCTATGCTTTTGATCTAAAAATGCTCTATTTTAGGATGTCAGTCACAAGATTTATTTATAAATGTATATATTATATAAACTTATATAAATATGTATTAAATATGTAAAAAATTTATATAAATATATATCAATTATGTATGTATATTCTTCAAGAGAAGAGAAAGGGCATGGAATTTTAATTTCCATTGCCCAATTTTCTTGCATTAATAAAAAGTTCAAAAAACAATTGCATTTTAGATAGATATTTTCTAATTTTCTAATTCAATGATTTTTTTCATTTTTTTAGTAAAAAGTCAAAGAATTCTCATCATCATTTTATAAGAAATATTAATACTCACTTCTTTCTCTCATGAAACCCTTGACTACAGTGCCCACAAGAACATTTCTTGTTAGGCACAGAATTCTCCATTGAAATAGCAGAAGGGAAAGAGGCCACATGGAAACATGACATGTTATCACAATTGCAAATGAGAAAAGACTGAGACTTCCTGGGATAACCTTACACATGAAGGAAGACAGAGTGCAAAGGTCAGTCTCCTTGTGCCCCCTCTGTAGGTATAGGCCCTGCCTGGCCTTTCAAAGATTTGGGCCTATAGGGTATCTTGCAAATCTCAGGCCTGCCTGTCACATTCTTCTGACTTTGGGGTATAGTTACTTAAAAACTAGGAATGTTGTTGTTCCTGTTCAAGCTCATTTAGAAGACTGTAAAGGTGTTTTGGGTTGTATCACTTGTGACATTTCCTGGCTGGGGGGAGGCCAGGTACGCATTCTGCACAGTGAAGACTTTTATCTCGCCCAAAGGGCCAACGGTGTGTGCACTGAGAAAAAATGTATTGGGTCCCAGGATAGAGGAGTTGGGGGCCAGATTTTTACTATTGCTCTGGTTACAGCAACACACACCCAGAACAGCTCAGCAGGTAGGAAGGAGAAAGGAATTTAAGGAAATAACTTTATCCCAATTAAAGATGATCCTCAGAAGTTCCCTCATGCTGCATCTTTCAAAAATGTACATTAATATGGATACCTTATTAAAGAAATTACACAAGAAAAAGCAGCAGGAAGCTAGGTATCAATGCATATGTTGCTGCATCGATTTAGTCACACCTATTAAGAAATTACAAAAAGTCCACCCTAGCCCATGCATTTTCCTCATTTTATGGAGAAGAAACCATGGGACTGGGGCACCTAGCTCAGTCAGTTAAGCATCTGCCTTCAGCTCAGGTCATGATCTCGGGGTCCTGGGATCAAGCCCCATATCAGTCTCTCTGCTAAGTGGGGAGTCTGCTTCTCCCTCTTGCTCTCCCCCTATGCTCCCCACACCCCAAATAAACAAATAAAATCTTTAAAAAAGGAAACCATGGGACTAATATGTTCAATTACTTGTCTATATTTAATTACTAAGCAGATAGATACATTTATTATAACCCATAAGATACATGATTATTAGCCACATAGTAATGACTGAGCAACATTTGAGGCCATGCTATTCTAAGATTATTTGCAGATTAAAGATCAGTTGCAAGTGTGAGGGTATGCATGGGGTGGCATGGTGGGAGTACATGGCAAACTGGTTTTTATGAAATAATTATTATTTTCATTTCAATTCATGTTTCTTATGACTTATTTTCACTGCTAAACATACTGCTCCTTTAAAAAAATTTGTACTAGTAACCTGACTTTCATTGAGGTGAACTACTCAAATCTTTCTCAGAAACAATGAACAGAAATTGCCATTATTTTTGGAATGGTATTTGTGAATGAGGACCTCCTTGCATCTTCTCTGAATGAGCACTTTGGAAAAATAATATTCCAAGAGACATTTGAGCCTTTGGTATTCTTCCTTTGTGAAGCTATTTTGTGATATTTGTTATGTAGTGTTTGTGATTTCTGATATGTTAAATTTTAAAAACAGAAATGGTTTTCTTGCTATTACCCCTAGAGGAAGGGGTAAAAGTAGAAAGCATGAAAAGCAGATTAGAACCATGAGTGCTTCCGCTCAGCATGCAAAATCCTAACAATATAAACACCTATGCCTAAAAATTCATTTTAGAGAATCAATAGAGAAATCTTCAGGTAGTCAATAAGGGTGATGAATTTCTCTGGTAGCTGAATCTAGACTGTGAAGGTAAGCTACAGGGCAGTAGGAGTATTTGTCTCCTGAAAAGAATCATCAGAATTTGTGAAATCCAATGCTAGTTTCTTTACCACATGTGGAAAACTGTGATGATTTAATATCACTAAAATAAAATTATTTGAAAAATAAATACAGGATTAAGAGAAAGTAGCTATTAGTGTCATCTATTCAACTGCATTTTGTTGCAGTGAACTACAGTATTACAGCTATAAATGGTGATTCTGAGTTTATTTCCCTTATGAAGTTTTGGAAGATGCAAAGCTTCAACTGCATGCTGCCTGAGCTTTCTGCACTACCCTAGGTAGGCACCTGGAGGTTTTCCAATTGTCATCATTTTCAGTGTTTCTTTTTCTTTTTTAAAAGATTTTATTTATTTATTTGACAGACAGAGATCATAAGTAGGCAGGGAGGCAGTCAGAGAGAGAGAGAGGGCGAAGCAGGCTCCCCGCTGAGGAGAGAGCCGGATGTGGGGCTCGATCCCAGGACCCTGGGATCATGACCTGAGCCGAAGGCAGAGACTTTAACCCACTGAGCCACCCAGGTACCCCATTTTCAGTGTTTCTTAAATATCAGTGTATCCAGGAGTCTACCATGCAATGATGATACTAAGGCTTATTTCTGAGAACCTCAGTCAACTAAAAAGGTCCATTTATGTCAAATAATGAATACCAAAATAAGTACCAGTGCTAAGCATCAGGTATGTGTCACAGATCAGAGTTCTCCAGAGGTTCAGAGAAGGGGAGAACAATTAAACATACTCTCTATAATACACATTCTTTATAGCTATGGGAGAGGATGGTGTAAGCCAAGAGCTCCCTGTTGGATTAAATGGGTGTTATAAGTGGTTTTCTCCAGAAGAAAAGTCAATAGAGTATGGTGACACCAGATTAAAGAATTAAGTTAGCATCCCCTGGGTTCCCTCCACTTTTCAATTACAGTAACAAGAGGCTCTTATGTGGAAATATGCTAAACTGAAAATAACCACTTTCAGCCAAGTAGTTCCCAGAAGATGGACTCAAAGAATTCAAAGCCAACCAAAATCAGGTGGTATGATCAGTGGAGACAAAAAAATAACACTAGAAATGGGGGCGGGGGGGAACCTGAATGGGACTTAATGCCAAATATTAAGTCGATGAGATGAATGGTGGTGGTTTTCAGTGAAATTTACCTAATTTGGTCATTGCTGATTTGGTCAGCTTTTAAAATTTACATTTAAATAATACCTAAAATCAATGAAATGATTTGATTTTTAAAATGCATTGAAATTCAGAATTCACTAACAAAAAGACTGGTATTTGTACTTCAAAACTCATGAAATTTCCAAGAGTAGCCATGAAACTGTCCATCTTGAGATCAGAATGGGCAAATCCTACATACCAAACTGAAGTGGAAGTTAGTTTTTGCAGGTCTGTTGCAGGAGGAGATCTGGAACAGGGCCTGGCTGGAAGGGGTGCGTGCAGGAGAACTTGGTGGGGCTTGGGGGAGCTGTTAGGAGGCGAGGTGGAGAGGGTCAGGGCTGTGCTGGTCCTGCAGGTGTCAGCGTATATAGTCTGTGGCTCTTGTTTTGGGAGGAGTCTCCTACTGATTCCTGCCCCTCCAGCCCAGGCTCTGAGGTTAGTAAGCAAATATCCCACCCATATAGCCCAGGCATTTTTCTCAAACTTCTGCTTTGATGCTCATTCTCCACAGGGTTGTTTGTTGTGCTCTCTTTAAGGACTAGGACTCATTTTCCTCTTGTCCCCAAACCTAGCCCACTGGTTTTAAAGTTCCTTGTGTTAACCCCTGTCAATTTTAAGAACTGGCAAAAGTATGCCAGTGTGGGTCTCCTATGCCCAGGATGCCTTCCGTGAGGCTCTCTTTCTGTCTTCATGCCCAAGTCGTTTCTCCCTGCTATGGACAGTCCTGAAGGTCAGTTAGCCCAGACTGCTTCTCTGCTCTTTCCTACCTTCTTTGATGTAGCCTCTTCTCTACAGTTAGCTGTGGAGAGTCTGTTCTGCCAGTCTGCTGGTCGTTTTCTGGGTTATTTGCACTGACGCGGGTGTTATCTAGATGTATTGTTGAACACGGTGAACTTTGGGTCCTCCTATTCCTACTCCCATCCTCCACGGAAGTCCCACTGTGGTTTCAATTTGCATTTATTGTTTGCACTTGTGGTAATGATTTGCATAATTTTACTTAAGCCTTATTATGTAATGATTATTTCACCTGACAAACATCCCTACCTCCCTGCAGTTTATCTTCCCAATTTCTATTGAGCTGTTTATTGTGTTTCATACTTCTACTTTGTCTTGAATTTCAAGACCACATGAATTAGTAATTTTCATTCTTTAAAGAAGGTGCTTATTTTAGGGAAAGACAATAAATGTCCAGTCCAATGACAATTAAAATAATAAACTCCCAACAAAAGGTATAAGCCACCAGTGTTATTGACATCTTGGAGTCCAAATTTTTTTTTTCAGATCCTCACAATATATCATTAAGTAAAAGAGATTCTATATTCTGACAGCAACTTTTGTACTAAAATACAATTCGATTCTGATGCTAACCACCTGGAGCTGGTGTTAGAATCCACAAGTTTAAGGGCATGTTCTCCAACAAGACTGCTCTTCCTTGCATTTTGATCAACTGGCCACAAATCTGGGGGCTTCCATGATGCCGCTCATGCTTGATAACCCACTAGAAGAACTCACAGGACTCTCTACTTACAACACCCTCTTGTCACTATTTACTCTATCTAAGAATGCTTTTTTATATTCAACCCAATATATGTCTCCTTTTAATGATCCTTTCCCTTGACTTCAGGCAAGAGTTCATCACTTAGTGCTACTTTCAACATAGTCATGAGGACTTAATTAGGCATTTGGTTGTGATTTTAGTTTAATTGCACATGTCCCTTCATAAATTCTTACCTCCTTGAAAACAGGGCTTATGTCATTTTTTGCTCTTCATCCTCTGGGGAACAGCACTATGTCTTTCACACACACACACACACATACACACACACACAGAGGTATGCATATATATTTGGATATATATGTATGTGTCTGTGTACATGCGTATGCATAATGTAGATGGTCTTGAAGTTAAGTTTTCTAGCAAATTATGAAGCCCAACTGTATGTCTAGTTTCTTGCTTGCTGTTTTCCTGATTTCTCTTTCTCTTGCTATTGATCACTCACATGAAATACAGAAGAGGGATGTTCCTCTGTTCAAATGTCTTGGAACACTTGCAATGCCTACTGATTAAAAGCTTAGTCTCCACAACCAAGAATAGCAATATTTAATAGGTTCCAAACTGTGAGAGAGGCTTTGCTGATTTTTGTGACACTGTGGGAAAAAAAAGTATTCCTAGGATGATTACAGCATAGAAACATTCTCATTACTCCTGAAATGACTTCTCTTTTTTCCTTTGGACCCATACTCTCTTCTCTTCAAAACAAAAGAAGACACAGAAACATTTCACATTCTTTGAATCTCAGTTTCCTAATCTAATAAAAACTGCCTTATTTCTAGTGATACTAATGTACAAAGACTGAAAGAGATACAATCCCTAGCTGTTGTATTAAGTTTATCCAACTTAAGTTGAACCCTCCTGCTGCAAATGTTTTTTAAAAGGAAAATTTGTTGCACAGGTAATTAATTTTGTTTCCTTGCATATCCTTTAACAATCTCAAACAGATTTGGGAACCCAAGAAATAGAAGTATGATCAGCTGACTGATTTTCAACTAATTAAATGAAGACCTTTCAAGGAAAGTCATATATTTGTTAAAGTTAAGAAGTTTGCTTAAAAAAAAAAAAAAAAGTGAAAGCATGCTTTTTTTAGAGAACAAAGGGAAAAAGAGAAACAGAAACATTATCCTCAGTTTGAAAATTGCTTGATCTACATCAGAAGTGAGAGACTGTAAACTGAGACCAAACAATGGCAACCCCAGTGTGATATTAGTCACCCAACTTTGATGGCCTGTGATACTTACCACCTCCTGAGCATGTAGGTGCTCACTTTAAAGTAAGTGTTAAAAAATGGTCGATGAAGCAGGGTCATGATTTCTCAAAAGTGACCAACTTTTTTTTCCCTGGGTGCACTAAAACCGAGTAGGAAATTTACATGAGAAATTACTTTTGGTAGATAGAGTGTGTAGCATTAGATTTATTGTTGAAAAAATCAGAAAATTACTTCTTTGCCTACTGGGACTGTTTAATAGGATATCTGATTCTGTTGTAGCATATCATTAATGGGTCTGTAAGGAACAGAACATGGGCTTATCTTTCCTTGAAGTAATTAAAGTACCAGTGTAGGTAAGGCACAAGAGAAGCTTTTATAATTTGGGTGATCTTATCAAGCTTGGTAATAAATCTCTCCCTTAGAATATTTTTTCTTAAATTAACCAATCATGAAATTTCAAAACTTGATAAGACTACAAATAAAGAAAACTCAACTATACCAATAAATTTTTAAAGACAGGTGACAACATACCTTGTGTTGAAGTGACTATGACTACTACATGCTATATGGGGTATCTATTCAAGAAAAGTAGCAAAGGGAGGAGAAGAATGTATTGAACAAAGTCAATACATTCCTTATATAGAATTCTAGAATCTAGAATCTAGTATTCCTTACATAGAATATGATTACTATAAAAAATAAAACATCATTAAATATTTTTAAAAAATGACTGAATGGGTTTTGGACCAGAATTCTGAAATCTCTAGTACTATGATACTCATTGAATATTCTAAATTCATATGTAAATTCACATGGAAGCATTAAAATTAATGTATCTAATCAACTTCCCTGTAACTTTAGTTTCTTTAATTTAGTCTCTATTTCAGAAGACTAATATCAATCAGATAATATTTTAAAAAATTAATATACTTTATCTTAAAAGACAATTTTAGGTTTACAAAACAATTGAACAGGTAGTCTAGAGTTCCCATACACCTGCTTTCCTTCTACATCTTGCATTTAGGCCTTGCATTAGTGTGGTAGATTTGTTAGAATCAACAGAACAATACTGATACATTATTATTAACTAAAGTCTATAGTTAACATTCTGATTTACCCTGGGTTATACAGTTGCATGGATTGTGACAAATACATAATGTAATTTATCTGTCATTACAGTATCATGCAGAATAGTCTAACTACCCCAGAAAGGTCCCATGCTCTACCTATTCATCTCCAACCCCACCAACATCTCTGTCTACCACTAAATGATTTACATTCTCTTACAGTTTTGTCTTTTCTATTATGTAATATAGCTGGGTTCATGGTATGTTACTTTTTCAAACTGGCCTCCTGCACTTAGCAATATGAAGTTAGGATTCCTCTTCTTTATGTAACTTGATAGGTCATTTCTTTTCATTGCCAAATAACATGCCATCATAGGCATGCCCCACAGTTGTTTTTATATATTCATCTACTGAAAGACATCATCATTCCTTAAAGTTTGGGGAATAATATAAAATGCTGTTACAAACATTTGTGTAGGTTTTTGTGTGGGCATAATTCTCAACTGATTTTAATGAGGACACAATTGCTGGATCATATGCTAGAACCGTGTTTAGCTTTCTAATAGGAAAAGTGGCTGGACATTTTTTCATGTTCGCCACCAATATGTAGGAGTCGTTGTTTGGGATTTCAGCCATTCTGAAAGGTGTGCAGTATCCTACTGTTGTTTTAATTTGCAATATTTTTTTTTAATTTTTATTTTTTATAAACATATATTTTTATCCCCAGGGGTACAGGTCTGTGAACTGCCAGGTTTACACACTTCACAGCACTCACCATAGCACATACCCTCCCCAATGTCCATAACCCCAGGCCCCTTTTCCCAACCCCCTCCCCCCAGCAACCCTCAGTTTGTTTTGTGAGATTAAGAGTCACTTATGGCTTCTCTCCTTCCCAATCCCTTCTTGTTTCATTTATTCTTCTCCTACCCCCTTAACCTCCCATGTTGCATCACCACTTCCTTATATCAGGGAGATCATATGATAGTTGTCTTTCTCTGATTGACTTATTTCGCTTAGCATAATACCCTCTAGTTCCATCCACATTGTCGCAAATGGCAAGATTTCATTTCTTTTGATGGCTGCATAGTATTCCATTGTGTATATATACCACCTCTTATTGATCCATTCATCTGTTGATGGACATCTAGGTTCTTTCCATAGTTTGGCTATTGTAGACATTGCTGCTATAAACATTTGGGTGCACGTGCCCCTTTGGATCACTATGTTTGTATCTTTAGGGTAAATACCCAGTAGTGCAATTGCTGGGTCATAGGGTAACTCTATTTTCAACATTTTGAGGAACCTCCATGCTGTTTTCCAGAGTGGTTGCACCAGCTTGCATTCCCACCAACAGTGTAGGAGGGTTCCCCTTTCTCCCCATCCTTGCCAGCATCTTTCATTTCCTGACTTGTAATTTTAGCCATTCTGACTGGTGTGAGGTGATATCTCATTGTGGTTTTGATTTGTATTTCCCTGATGCCGAGTGATATGGAGCACTTTTTCAAGTGTCTGTTGGCCATCTGGATGTCTTCTTTGCAGAAATGTCTGTTCATGTTCTTCTGCCCATTTCTTGATTGGATTATTTGTTCTTTGGGTGTTGAGTTTGCTAAGTTTTTTATAGATTTTGGACACTAGCCCTTTATCTGATATGTTGTTTGCAAATATCTTCTCCCATTCTGTCAGTTGTCTTTTGGTTTTGTTAACTGTTTCCTTTGCTGTGCAAAAGCTTTTGATCTTGATAAAATCCCAATAGGTCATTTTTGCTCTTGCTTATGTTGCCTTTGGTGATGTTCCTAGGAAGATGTTGCTGCGGCTGAGGTCGAAGAGGTTGCTGCCTGTATTCTCCTCAAGGATTTTGATGGATTCCTTTCTCACATTGAGGTCCTTCATCCATTTTGAGTCTATTTTCATGTGTGGTGTAAGGAAATGGTCCAATTTCATTTTTCTGCATGTGGCTGTCCAATATTCCCAGCACCATTTATTGAAGAGGCTGTCTTTTTTCCATTGGACATTCTTTCCTTAATTTGTAATTTTCTAATGTTATATGATATTGAGCATCTTTCTATGTTAATTTGTCAGTTGAGTATCTTCTTTGATGATCTTTTCCCCATTTTAAATTGGTTTGTTTTCCTCTTATTGTGTTTATGAGTTATACATATTATTGAATGATATTCCCCAGCTTGAGTCTTGCCTTCACTCTCTAAACAGTGTATTTTACAGAGTGAAAGCTTTTATTTTTAATGGAATTCAACATCTCAATTTTTCCTCTGAATTATGCTTTATGGTATTTTATCAAAAAACTCATCTCCAAACCAATGGTCACCTACTCTTACCTCCTATACTATCTTCTAGAACTTCCAAAAATTTGCATTTTACTTTTAGGTCTAAGATCCATATTGATTTAATGTTTTATGTATAATTTCTGTGTCTAAATTTATTTCTTGACATGTGGATGTCCAACTGTTATGGCACCTTTGTTGAAAGATTATTTTTCCTCCTTTGAATTAAATGGCTTTGCACCTTTATCAAAGATCAGCTAACTATATATGTGTGGGTCTATTTCTGGGCACTCTATTTGGGTCCATTGATCTAACCATCAGTCAGAGTTATACCCATTTCACTGGTCTTTTTGAAGAGCGAGACTTTGTTTGCACTGATTTTCTTTATGGTTCTTTTCCTATTTTTATTTTATTTGTGTGTGCTCTTTATTATTTTTTTATTTTACATGCCTCTAAAAAATGTTCTCTTTCAAGTTTTCTAAATTCTTGAAAATGGAAGATGATATCATTGACTTGAAGTCTGTCATTTGTTTTAATATTAGCTTTAATATGAGGAAAAGGAAAAATATGCTTAAAAAGGCAGTAGTAGATATTCTCAAAAAAGTCATTTTCCTCTACATCAATCTGTAGTTGTTGTTTTAAGATTTTTAAAATTTATTTATTTGGCAGAGCACAAGCATAAGCAGGGGAGCATTAGAGGGGTAAGCAGGCTCCCTACTGGGAGCCTAACTTGGGACTCAATCCCAGGACCCTGGGATCATGATCTGAGCCAAAGGCAGACACTTAAACAACTGAGCCACCCAGGCACCCTCTGTAGTTGTTTTTAAAAAACTTTCCCGCTTTCCTTTTGTTGTCTTTACCCATCAATTTCCCTTGTCTCTGGGCTCAGCCCTCTGATTTTACCCTGGAGAATCACTCCCCTCTTGTTCTCAGTGCTTATAAGATTGCCAGTCAAGGCACTCTTTCCCTGGTTAAGACGATGGAGCATTTTCCTTAGTTTACTAAGCCAATCCTTATTAAGTTGAAACTATATTCCACATCTAGGCACTGGAGTTCCAGTAGGAAGCTGAACAGAAGATTCCTCCCTGTTGCACTTACATTCTCATGTGGGATTCAGATATAAAACAGATAAACAGTTTATGATAAAAGAACTCCAGGTGGAGAAGAGGTAGATATTAAGTAAGGTAAGGTGAGGACAGAAGATAATTGAAACTGACTAGAGTTGGGAATGTTAGTCCTTTCTGTATGGTCAAAGATCCTTTGATTTTTGTCCTGGGTGATGGCTGAATTATTCTCCAATATCTTTGATTTTGTGAACTACATAATATCCTTCCTATCAATTTCTTTTAGTTAGCATTATCTAGAGTTGGTTTCTGTTGCTTACGTCCAAAGTACTCTAATTGACACAATGTTGAAAATCCTTCTAAGTGCAATAGACCAATGGAATATTGGAGGGTGAGATGCTCTTAAATTTTCCCTTGCTGTTTCAAATATAAAATTAGGGAATAGGCTTAACATGTTTTCCCAAAAAAGTCATTTCAATGAGCCAGAGATATGTTACAGGAAATCTACACACTAAGTTATTTACCAAGTCCCCCATTCTAAATTCTGAATGTAGCTCACACAGACCACTATTAGAGTCATCACCATCTTATATGATACTTAGTATTTTGTGCAACTGTCTTACCTAGACTTAGTTTTCTTGACTGTGCACAAAGTGAATCTCATTTTTTTATATGCCAATTTCTCTAGGACTACATGCAAATAAAAGGATTGATGCTCAATACATTTTTTTAACAAACAGAAAACAATGGGATCTCTTCAGTAAAATTTTTCTAATTTCCTTTGTTAAAATATTTCCTCTCCCCTATGTTCATTCACTGCTAGTGCCCTAGCTTTTTGTGCATATTAAGATTCTGTATATCCTTGGGATGCCTGGGTGGCTCAGTCAGTTAAGTGTCATGATCCCAGGGTCCTGGGACTGAGTCCTGCATCAGGCTCTTTGCTCAGCAAGGAGTCT
This sequence comes from Neogale vison, assembly GCF_020171115.1. Taxonomy (NCBI): domain Eukaryota; kingdom Metazoa; phylum Chordata; class Mammalia; order Carnivora; family Mustelidae; genus Neogale; species Neogale vison. Next base: position 102,724,730 of record NC_058098.1, on the reverse strand, counting down.
GCTTCTCACTCTGCCTGCTGCTCCCCCTGCTTGTGCTCTCTCCCTCTCTCTCTGACAAGTAAATAAATAAATAAATCTTTAAAAAAAAAAGTCATATATCCTTCTGCCTCTCACCTAAATCAAAACAAAGTAATCTTGAGACTTAACTAGGGCTGTGTGCATGTTTTTTCATTGCAATGACATAAACAAACCTAAGTATACTCAGATTATTTGGATGGCCAACTTATAACCAAGCAACTCCATGCTCTTTCAGAATCAGCATTTTTGTTTGTATTTAAAATGATGCTGGCACCAAAAGTATGACTTTAATTGTCTTAGGGTAATTAGAAAAGAAAAGAAGTAAACTTAATAAGTAAAAGATGACTTTGTGCCAAGTGAAAGCCAATTGATTCACAGCATGCTTTACAAATAAAGTTTCCAGTCCTCTGAATAGAGAAATGTGGTGGGAAATTGAGTCCTCAAAGGGCCCAGGAAAGTAGAAAAATGCTGACACAAAAGAATCTGAACTATGGTTGTCAATAGCGTATTCCTACAGTGAGTGGCAATTTAGTTCAGAGAAACCCTCAACTGACATTTTAAATAAATGTTGTTAATTTGAATTTTATTGGTTTTGTAGTTTTTTTCCTTGTATTTAAGATATACATTTGTTTCAGCTTTATGGTTGTGTAAAAGCTATTACATTAGGAGTTTACACTTTGCTTGATGTTTATACATATTTAAGTAACACTATAATCAAAATAATTTAACTCAACAATGGAAGACTGAGACTATTTCCCTTTTAATAGGGTTTTATATATTAAATCAAACTGGAGAAACAGCATCTTAGACCAATATCTGTATTTCCAAAGTCAAATGCTTCAACAGCATCAGACCAGATATGTCCCCTGCCAGAGACGGGTAGGAAAGGGTATAGCTGAAGCTTCTGTATACTGTGTTCTATTTAATTATGCTTTTATCACCTTTTTAATTTCTATTAAATTAAATAGTCTAGGTAAAAATATAACATTAGTCACATTGCTTTAAATATTTATGACTCATTTGGTATATCATTATTAATATTTTATATCAAAGTCACTGCTGTTTTTCAGTTTATGAGGCATCAAAATGTTTGCTACTTTCTAAAAACAAACAAACAAAAAAAAACATTAAAAAACCCTCTACAGTTGGGGCACCTAGGTGGCTCAGTGGGTTAAGCCTCTGCCTTCGGCTCAGGTCATGATCTCAGGGTCCTGGGATCGAGCCCTGCATCAGGCTCTCTGCTCAGCAGGGAGCCTGCTTCCCTCTCTCTCTCTGCCTGCCCCTCTTACTACTTGTGATCTGTCTGTCAAATAAATTTAAAAAAAAAAATCTTTTTTTTTCTTAAAGATTTTAGTTATTTATTTGAGAGAGAGAGAGAGGCAGAGAGGTGGAAACAGGCTCCCAACTGAGAAGAGAGCCCGATGTGGGCCTTGATCCCAAGACCCTGAGATCATGACCTGAGCCGAAGGCAGAGGCTTAACCCACTGAGCCACCCAGGCACCCAAAAAAATAAAAATCTTAAAAAAAAAAACCAAAACACCTCTATGCCTTCTGAAGAAGAATTTTATCTTACCTCTTCTATAAGACTTATTAATTTTTACCTTTTCTAGCAAAGGCCCTGGCCTGAGAAACAGTTCTGTTTGCTCTCTTAACCAGGTCCACTTTGGAATTCATCAGCTCCACATTACAAAACAGAGAGCCTGGTGAGAATTCTCTTATCCAGGGGGACTCAAGGAACTTCCAGAGCACATTAATACTAAATACATTACAAATGTATACTCAAACAGCCTCTTCACTTGGGAAATACAATTAAAACATACATTTATGAACTAATTATAAAATTAAAATTAGTTCTAAAACTAATAAACTAAAATATTCTCCTACAAATTCTGGGGAGGATTAGGTTTTTCGGTCATCAGGTGACAGGTGTCTAGAGCACAGGCTGCAGCGTTTGCAGAGGCAGGAGCAAACGACGTGCTGCCGGGCATCAGTGGTGGGATTGATACTGGTGGTCACATTGTTTGGACAGCAGGAGCACTGGCTGTGAGCACTGTTGTTATAGTGGAAGGACAGGCCATGCAGCAACGGTGCCGGATGCACAGGTCATCGCCCTGATTGGTATTCAAAAACCATGTTTCTGCCAGAAGCACTGGCCGGGGTACTGTGGATGACAACAGCAACACTGGCCCCCTCTGTATCCTTAGATGTGGGCACTGATGCCTGATTCTAGGCATAAAATTGGCAATTGCCATATGAAATAATTGGGAGAGACAAAGGGGATGGATATTTATAGCTTTAGCATTTGTGTCTCTTCACTGAACTCTTCCCCCTTTGCCCTTTTGAAAGCTCAGTGTTAAGTCTCTGCTTTTCAGTTTCACATGGTTGAAAGCATTGACATACGCTATTGAAAGTCAATATGGAATTCATAAGATGATGCCGTCATTAGATATGTTTCAAACAGCTCTTAAACAGTGCATGTTTCCGCAATTTATACTCACCAAAAAGGCAAAAGTGGAGAAGAATGTAATAGCGAACGGTGGCTTTAGAGAGGCTTGCATTTTAGATCCGGTGCCAGAATTCTGGAAAGCAACTTAGCCATACTCAGCACAATTAAATATGTTAGGTCATATGCAAAGTGATCCTGTATATATTTCCACGTGGGTAATTAAGAAGATGTGCATGGGGGCATCGGTTGTGGAGGTGGGGGGGTAGGGCAGCCTATGCTGCCATTCTAAGGGGTCAGTGAAAATAAGATGCACTGATGTGTCCCACGGGATGCTTCACAACAGACAGAAGCCAGGAACTGAGTATATTTTCAGAGCACAAAATATATCATGTACTGTGAAAGATGCGACGAAGCGAAGGAGGAATGGTTAAAAATATTAGAATGGGAGTCTGGCCTCCAGGAGGGAGGCGGATGAACGAGGGTAGAGAGAATGAAAAGAAGAACAAAATGGACCAAGGGAAAAATTTTACGTGTGCAGGTTATGATCATGTATTGTGAGCTGAGGAGTACTATTCACTTCATTGTCGACAGTGGAGATAAATACTTTTTAAAAGGGAAAAAAATATGTGGGCTCCTCTCTGCTTTGTGTGTGTCTGTGTTTGTTTGTTTGTTTTCTGTTTTAATTTACTACCTAGAGAAAGTAAAATGTCTGAAAGAATACACCTACTAAGAAAGGAAAATAACAATTTCATGGATAATGTAAAAGTAACTTTAAGAAAAAGATGAGTTTCAGTGTATGACCCACCCCAGAAATATCTTAGCTCCCCACCAGTTCAGTTGTTGGCAGAAAATTGTTGTGCAGCCAAGCAAGAAATTACAGTAGGCAAGGAATTGTTTTCTGAGTGTTACTTTAGACTAGCCTTTTAAAAAATATTTAAGCTTTCTTAGACTTATTGTTGATCCAAATTGATTTTATTATCACAAGTAACAAAGGCCAAGACTTAGAGTTAAACAAGAGAAAGATGAACAGGAATGAATGGTGGTCGCAACAAGCTTTTAGCAAGTGTGTCTGTTCCCTACTAGATAATTATAACATTTTTTTTTATAAGATTAAACACATACCAAAAGAGAAAAGGTATTCTCGCTTCATAAGTCTTTAGTGACTTCATTGGTCTGAAAGGTGCAGGAAGTACAATTTCTTTAAGTCAATGATTTTGTAATATTGCATTAAGTAAGCTACTAATCTTAACACATTTCTGAAGGTTTGAGTGAGGGAGTATCCGTGTGTATGTGTGTATGTATGGATGAGTACCACGAAGGGTGAATGACAGATGAAGATTAAACACAGATAAACCTGAAATACTTCATTTCGTCAGTTTCATTATATAGTTGTTATTATTATTACTATGAATATTATACTGGAGAGAGAGGAGATTATTAGGCATATGGATATGTGGATAGACTTTATTCTGAGCAGTTTGGGAACTTCCTTTTGTGCTTCCATGGTAATATATTGGGAAATAATTGAAACGTCAGGAGCGGGATAGAACGGACATGATGGATGACTCACCAAGAGCCAGTCTATCCCGCTTTAGGCACGCAGCCAAGTGGGTAAGGGGGTGATGGGAACAGAGGCAATCTAGATGCAGGGTTGGAAGGACAGCTACGGATGGCTTTGACATTTGCAGTAGCAGCCATCAGATGATGGCATATTTGTTGTGATTTGGGGACCAGAGGAATTAGCAGCTTACTTTTCTGAAACCAGCTCCAGAGATGGGTCCTAATTAGACTTAGCTACTCATTGTATTCTCTTCTTCTTTCATCAGTAAAAGTCAAGTTCATGTGAGTCACTGAGACATGAGAAGAGTTTGAACGGAAGCATCTAAAACTAAAGATGTTTTGTTCTTAGGTTAAAAAAAAGTCAGAGGAGGCTTGTTTTCTGTCTGCCCACACAAGATACGTCTTTAGACATGACCACAGAAACTCTCACATTATGTTTACTGGCAGTCATCTTACAACTACAAGAGAAACTACGTGTACCGTCAACATATAGAGACCTGCAGATATACAGAGCCAATGACTTAAAACCTTAAAGGAACACCATATTTCCAATTATGTGGATGAAAATAAAAGCTTTACTAGTGTTAAACATGTTTAAACTGAATTTTTATTGCTTTAGATCAGTAGCAATCTATTTCATACAAAACAACAAGGCTAAATACACTGTTATATATTGTAACATCAGGGAGAATAAGAAAGAGGAAGGGAGAAAGATAACTTGAAAAGTGATAGATTTCTCACTTATTAAGCATGCACAATGTGTCATGAATGTAGCAGGTGAATGCTAATCAATATTCACAACCTTTATCATCATCTTTCAGGGTACGTATTACTACATGGCAGCATTAAAATGAGGAAACTGGGGTGTGCTTAACACAAGGTCAGCTATCCAGGAACAGAGAGGGTTTTTAAAAAGAAGACTTAGTGAACAGAAAGAAAAAAAAATAGAGCATAAAGACAGAAAAAGAGATGACAGGGGGAGCCAAGTTGGAATGGTAAACTAAGACATTTTGGAAAAGGAGGGGACAGTCTGTAATCCTCACAGTAAAGTCATTGAGAGCAAGAGCTTTGAAGTGTTCCTTTAAGTGGATCATTCATATATAATTGGTAATTTTTTTAAGATCAGTTTTAGAAGTAGAGACAGTAAGGGGAAAACTATAGAGTGGAAACAAAGGGTGGAAATACAGCAATATTTTAACAAGGTGGACAGTTTCAGAAAAGGAGATAGCAGTCTTCTGGATAAAAGTACATTAAATCTAGGTTGAAGAGTCAGTATAAGAGTAGGCATTGAAAATCCAAGAAAAGTGCTAGCTAGAGAAGCTGGGTTTGAGCATTTAATTATAGAAGACAGAGATGGCTAGTTCAGTAAAAAGGCATTTATTAAAGAATATTAGGTAAGCCAAACATTCATCTGAAGTGATGGAGAAACTAGTTGCATCTGAACTTATACGCGCAATCATCAGAAACACACTGGTGAACTAGCCACATGAGGAAGCTGTTGCTTCCACTCATCTTCAAACCAAAGCAAATCTGCCATGATCCAAAAGCTGCTGCTCTAAAACTCAGACCCACAACCAGTCCCCAAACCACCATGCTGCCTCTGCCTCCACTCCACCAACACAAAATAAATAGCTGTCATGTCACAGGTAGCACACAAGCTGCAAGGGTGTGTGTGTGTGTGTGTGTGTGTGTGTGTCCTTCCACATGGGAAAACAGACTGACAATGGCTGCTATTTTCAAAATGTGGAGAGTTTTAGAAAATGGTGGGAAGCCACAAATGTTACATGCTCACCACAAAAATCCTAAAGAATGTGGAAAGAGAGGTCACTAGAGCCCAGCAGAATTAAAAACAAAAGGTATAGTGAAATTGATGACTTACATAATTCTTTATACTTGCAGTAGTATGTAATTTATTGTTTCTGGTACATTAGTGACATGCCTCACGTGCCCCAAGCTCTAAAGTTTAAGTTGTTGCTAGCTTTGGGCATCCTATATTGGCCAAGCTTTTCGGCTTTCCAAGAATTTCATAATTGAGAATGAAAACAGGAGGGTGGGAAGGGGTGGACCTCTGCACCTTTGTGAGGATGTGTAGCAGCTATGTAGTTCAGGACCTGGGAAATGAGGTTCCCAGGTGTGAGGGTGCATCCTGATTAGACTAAGTTAATCAGAGTAGTCTTACCCCCATCATCAGTTGCTTTAACCAAGAAATAAATACAGGTAATCCCTTCTGGGTTTAGTTCACATATGCACAAATTTTAGTTCCTACTATTTAGTAAAATAACACCAGCTCCCCACCATTATGGCTCAAATTCCAGTTTCCTGACATAACAATTATGAATTAATTACATGAAGTACAAATTCTTTTGTTTCCTTTTCAACACACATCACTACGTAAGTAACAAATAGGTATCATGATCAGTGACCAACCTCATCACTTCTTCAAAGTCTGTTGGCAACTGGTCAGTCCCTGCATATATGTTATTCAATTTGTGCACAAGTAGTAAAGTATATATTTGTGTTACCTCCTTATCTTTCAGTGACAAACTCTCATAACATTTCATAAAAATTGGATAATTAAAAGAGAGGACTGGCTAACAAAAATCAAAGTCAGCAAAGAAACAAAAAGTGATAACACCAGAGGTGAAATTCAAACAGAATATAAGTGGAGTTCTAACAAAATGACCTGGGAATGTTGACACCACTGCCACTGGGGAGATTCTAGATAGGCAGCAGGGTAATTTAGTGAAGGTGAACTTATCAGTATAAATGAAGAAAGTGTTAGTAATGAAAAGATAAAGATGTCCCAGAAGAAATGACACCAGCGAAAAATCTTCCCTCTGAAGGAACTCTCAAAATTAAAAGTGCAAAGGATAAAATGCTGGAAGCTGATCCAATCTTAGAAAGGAACACACCAACTCACCAAGGCTTTAAAAAGTATTCTTTTCATCCTCTAAGTTATACGATGAGATGAACGGAACACCAGCATTGTTCAAATTACCCTTGACACATTTTTTAAAAAAGAAATAAAACATTTCTGTTGTCAATGTTTCTAATATTTTAAATTCTGGTATACTGTACTATGATATACTAAATACAGGATGTATACTGTTTTAAAATATTATATACTGCGGTATAGTAAATTAATTTTACTATTTTTATTGTAAAATTAGTTATTAATTTTATTTTATTTACTATATATTTATAATTAGCTGCAAGGTAGTTTTTTGTATTATGACAAAAAAATTAAAGACTATGGAGCAATCGTCAATTTTCCCATCGATTATTAGTATTTCTTTCCGTGGTTTCAGTTTGCAGGGAGCACCACTGTAATCGCATCTGTAGATGCAAGAGCTCCCTGCAATTGCCATTCCTCCCCAAATAGATATATATGGTCACCACTTATGCAGATTACAGGAAGAGGAAATAAGGAGAGGACAATTCTAGAGCACAATGCATCTGGATTTAAGCCACATTAAAAGAAACAGGGAAGAGATTCACTAACTCCACACAGACACAAGATGGACTGCAGAGAAAAAATTTCTTTGTGCATCTTAAAGGTAGAGTTCGAAGGGTTTTTTTGGAGGGTTAAAAACAGTTTATGACCCCAAAAAATGCTATAGGAAATATGAATAGGTGAAAAATAAAAAAAGGTCCTGTTTGCATGTAGATGAGACAAAGAAATATATGCAAAACTTAGATCTGCTCTGATAGAAACCCATGGGAAGGGGCGCCTGGGTGGCTCAGTGGGTTAAGTCTCTGCCTTCGGCTCAGGTAATGATCCCAGGGTCCTGAGATTGAGCCCCGCATGGGGCTCTCTGCTCAGCAGGGGGCCTTCTTCCTCCTCCCTCTCTCTGCCTGCCTCTCTGCCTACTTGTGATCTCTGTCTGTCAAATAAATAAATAAAATATTAAAAAAAAAAAAAACCCATGGGAAGAAACGGATTAACGGAGAATACCACCTCATCTAAGAAGGTTGAGTGAAGGTGTGATGTCATCCTTTAACATGTGAGTGTTTCAGCGGACTATCAGAAAGAACTGGAGAGAGGTCCCCTGTAGGTAGTGATTTTCAGGAGCAGATAAGAATACATCAAATTTCATTTCTTTTGATGGCTGCATAGTATTCCATTGTGTATATATACCACATCTTCTTTATCCATTCATCTGTTGATGGACATCTAGGTTCTTTCCATAGTTTGGCTATTGTGGACATTGCTGCTATAAACATTCGGGTGCACGTGCCCCTTCGGATCACTATGTTTGAGATATCACCTCACACCAGTCAGAATGGCTAAAATTAACAAGTCAGGAAATGACAGATGCTGGTGAGGATGCGGAGAAAGGGGAACCATCCTACACTGTTGGTGGAAATGCAAGCTGGTGCAACCACTCTGGAAAACAGCAAGGAGGTTCCTCAAAATGTTGAAAATAGAACTACCCTATGATCCAGAAATTGCACTACTGGGCATTTGCCCTAAAGATACAAACGTAGTGATCCGAAGGGGCATGTGAACCCGAATGTTTATAGCAGCAATGTCCACAATAGCCAAACTATGGAAAGAACCTAGATGTCCATCAACAGATGAATGGATCAATAAGAGGTGGTATATATACACAATGGAATACTATGCAGCCATCAAAAGAAATGAAATCTTGCCATTTGCGACAACATGGATGGATCTAGAGCGTATCATGCTTAGTGAAATAAGCCAAGCAGAGAAAGACAACTATCATATGATCTCCCTGATATGAGGAAGTGGTGATGCAACATGGGGGCTTAAGTGGGTAGGAGAAGAATCCATGAAACAAGATGGGATAGGGAGGGAGACAAACCATAAGTGACTCTTAATCTCACAAAACAAACTGAGCGTTGCTGGGGGGAGGGGGGTTGGGAGAAGGGGGTGGGGTTATGGACATTGGTGAGGGTATGTGCTTTGGTGAGTGCTGTGAAGTGTGTAAACCTGGCTATTCACAGACCTGTACCCCTGGGGATAAAAATATATGTTTATAAAAAATAAAAAATTTAAAAAAAAAAGAATACATCAAATTTGGGACAACTGGGTGGCTCTGTAAGTTAAGCATCTGACTCGTGATTTTGGCTCAGGTGGTGATCTCAGGGTTGTGGGATGGAGCCCTACGTCAGGCTCTGTGCTCGGTGGGAGTCTGCCTGAGATTTTCTGTGTCCCTCTGCCTCTGCCTCTGTTCATGCTCTCTCTTAAATTAAATAAACAAAATCTAAAAAAAAAAAAAAAGACCACATCAAAATTGAAAGCAGTTATTGGACTAAATGAGTCTCCGGGGCCAAGACATGATCCTAAGGGCATTTACAATTAGAAAATCTAAAAAAGCATATTTAAAATTTTGATCACAGTGAATGCTACATGAAGAAAATAACAACCTGGGTCTTGTGCATGTAATTTCTAAGCCTCCCAAACCTGCATTACCCACGCTCTTTAAAAGCACCCAGTCAGTGGTATTTTTGTCATAGCAGCCAGAACAGACTAAGATGAACAGAGGGCAGTCTGGCCTTGAGGCTGGGTTTGGTCCACCTGGCTTTTATGGGTTCTTAAAAAACCCAGAATTCTATGTCAGCCCTAGTGGGAAGAGATTTAAGGCTTCAGTTGAAAAAGAAATCCTTCTAAAGTGAGGTGGGCAAAAGAAAATGTGCAGCTTCTCCTGTCTCTCTGCAGCTCTACAGAGAAACTTCTGGTACCTGTTGCCTTGGGGAGAGATTAGGGAGATCTTTCTCCCGAAGGAATTGAGGACAGGGAAATTTCAACAGGTTCTTGCTCTGTAACCATGATTGTTGTATCACTGAACTGAATGCAGAGGCCACGGGATGAGTTTTGTGTTCTGGTGTGGCTTTGTCTTTTGAGGATCTCATGGAAGTCGCTCACCGCTCTTCTCCATCCATGTGGTGGGGAGTTGGTAATGGCTAGTTGCTAATAAACCCGCCTCAGTAACATGCTGTGAAGATTCTGTGGGACACTATGAATGAAATAAAAGTACCACCACCACCAAAAAAAAAAAAAAAAAAAAAAAAAGGCACCCATTTCTGATAGGATTATTTTTCTTTCTTCCTTTATTTATTCTGTGTGTGTGTGTGTGAAAAGTGATTTTGAAAAATATTAACATTCTTGACTGGAAAATGAGGAAACTGAGGTTTTTCACAAGTTGAACAGGAAACATGGGGTCATCAATTTACTTCAAGTGTGGAACTGGAAAGGAGAGGGTCCTACATTCATAGTAAAAGCTGTACAAAAAAAGTCAGGGAAAGTAAGAAGACTTAAAATGAGTCTTCCTTATAAGGGGTGCCTGGTGGCTCAGTCAGTTAGGCATCTGCCTTTGGCTCAGGTCATGATCCCAGAGTCCTGGGATTGAGCCCCACATTGGGCTCCCTGCTCAGGAGAGAGCCTGCTGCTCCCTCTGCTTGTGCCCTCTCAATCTCTCTGCTAGATGAATAAATAAAATCTTTTTAAAAAATGATGGATTACCTCATCACTTCTACAAAAAAAAATCTTACTTTCCACTGTTTTTTTTACTATTTCTATTTTAACATGATTCTGTCTGTAAGTCAGTCAGAGTTGGGGGCAAAGTTTGGGGTTTTACTCTAAGGGTTTTATTAGCAAAAATTGGTGTTAGTCCTGAGATGATTGCATTGTACTAATGCTTAAAAAGTTACTATTCACTTAATAAATTATTAATCAACATTTATTCTATTTAAGTCATATTTTGGACTTCTTATAACTAAAACATTAAAAGAATAACAGATTCACATCACATTCAGAGGTACTTACACTGATGGGGTATTTACAGATGTTGAAAATATAATGAAGTGCCCCGTAGGCAAAATTAAATAATTAAGAGAGAGAACTAGATTTCAGAACTTCCAGAGAAAGTTTCACTTTTAATCAGGTTTTTTGTTTTGTTTCGTTTTGTGAATGGATTCTTAGTTATATTAACAGAAGAAAAAACTCCATTACTTTTGAGTTAAAGAATTCTAGACTCTAGCTCTTGTTTCAAATAACATTCACAGATTTTGGGTTAATTTACCATAAGTAGAACTTCAGTATGATGCTAAGGAAATCCAACACATAAACTGTTTCTCTTAACAAATATAATTAATTGATATCCCAGGAATTTAGGAAATAAGAACAGGCCACCTATCTTTCTTTCCAGATATATATCCAGAAGAATGTAAAACCTTGTACACAAAAGTTTGTAGAAGAACTACTTACAATACCCAAGTGATAGAAACAATCAAAATGTCCATTATCTGATGAATGGATAAACAAAATTTAACATAGCCACACAATGGAACACTATTCATGCATAAAAGGAATGAAATACTGGGGCACGGACCAACTTGGATGAAACTCCAAAAGAAGTGTGCTAAGTGAAAGATACCAGACATAGAAGGTCATATACTATATAATTCCATTTATAAGAAATATCTAGATTAGGTAAATTCATAGGGACAGGAAGCAGATTGGTGATTGCTAGCAATGGGGAATGGAAAAGAGAGGGTGACTGCTTAATAGGCATGTAGGTTTCTTTTGGGATAATGAAAATATTTTGGAACTTGATAGAGGTGGTGGCTATCCAATGTTGCAAATGTAGTAAATGCTACTGAATTTCATATTTTGAAATGATTAATTATGTTATGTGCATTTCACTTGAATAAGGACTATTAGATACTCACAGACATATGCAGTTATATACATACACACACAAACTAGAGTTTTCATACATTTAATGCATGGCTTTCCTTCATACACCTGCTGTTTCTCTTCCTGAAGTCCATCTACATTAAAATATTGTCTATCACACATTCTAGAGGATTTGAGGTAATTCTTTCCTAAGGTTCTTTTCCACTCTGAGACTCTGGGATTTTGTAGTGTGTACCTAAAGACAACATCTGACCTGCAAGTAATAGCAGGACTTTCACTTAACCTTCTTCAATTTTCTCACCATGTAGCCAACTGTCTTATTCCCTGAACCTCTACATACTATCAATCACTACATTCTCTTATTTATACTGACAAAGTGTTTTCCAGTCATCCCCATATTCACGTATCCCAAACCATCTGGTGAGTTCAAGTCCTCACCTACATCATTGCCACCACTCCCGGCATGGAATCACTTCCACCAGTTTCTACTTCACATGAAGTTTCTACTTCACATTCAGGGTTCTGTCTCCTATTTTGTTTTTCAGAAAATTAAGCTACCAAATTTATAGAGAAAGTTATAGTGAAAGGCTGCATGGGCACCATCCAGAATAAGGCTGTTTTATTATATTTGCATAATTTTTTTATATTTGCATAATTTTTGTAAAGAAAGGTGGTTAAGAATGAATGCCTTTTTATAAACCTCTCCAGTTCTTTCCATTCCTCCCTACACAGAGACCATGCAGAAGTATTTTGAATATAGTTCTAATCTATATGTTTATATGTTTAGCACAAATATGAAACCATTATGAAAATATTAGGGCCTGGGGATTTAAAAAAAGTATTAGAAGCTAAAACACTAAATTCATGATTTTACAGTGTAGTTTTTTTGTTGATGCAAGTTTTTGAGATTTATCGTAGTCTTTCAAGTTCATTGCTTTTGACAGCTCTAAGATCTGCCACAATGTGAAATAGCGCAATGTTTTTCTTTTCTTACGAAAATAATTTGGATTATCTTTATTATATGCAATGGTGAAAAGAAGAACCCTGCATGTATGAACAGGAATTATACAGATTAATATTTAACTTGATGTTTCACTGAAACATGATAGAATAAATATACACCCAACTTCATGGATTTTGGAAAAGTTCTCCACAAATCAGTTTCCATCTATGCACATGTGCTCCTGGGTCAATGTCATGTTGCATTTCTTTGGTTCTCCTTTTCAAAAGATTCTATGTTTTCTGAATTTTTATACCTTAAGAGTTATTGACACCTCCTGGGTAACTCTGTATATTTCCCAATTTCTTTGTATTTCTGAGATGAACCCTACCTTGCCATGGTTTTTAATATATCTCTACGTAAAATTAATAATATTTTCATAGTACCCGTGCATGCATGTCTTTGTATTAGTGAGATTAGGTTTATTTAGCTTGTCTTTTACTATCTTATTTCTATTTTGCTATCATGGTTAGAGTAGTCTCATAAAATGATTTGGGTAGTGTTGATTCTTTTGATTTCTCTGAATTGTATAAATTACCACTTACCTTAAAAGTTTTATGTAACTTGCCTCTAACTTTTTAGGCCTACTATCTATTATGAAGGAAGATTTTTAAAAGACTTAAAATTTTTTTTTAAGCAAACCCTATAGACAGCATGGGGCTCAAACTTAACAACTCTGAGATCAAGAGTCACACGCTCCACCTATTAAGCCAGCCAGGCATTCCTGAAGGAAGATGGTCTTGCTATAAATTTTATATATTTTAGTCATTTTTGTAATTTCCAGTTTCCCATTTCTTCTTAAAGTCATTTTTTTCACTGTAATTGTCCACTTCATCTAGATTTGCACAAATGTTAACTCAATCTTGTATTAATTTATTAGCATCTTAGTTCCTGTGGTTTAGTTCATAAAGTTTGCTGCTGAATTATTTTTGTTGTTTGGGACATGTATTAGTTTGTTTTGTTTATTCTCTGACATTTATGTGTGTGCTTATCTATTCACTTACATAAATGGCCGCATTCAGCCATCCTGTGTGATCCCTGGGTTGTAGAGGTAATGCAAGGGATGTTGGCAGGGTACTACTCAGTTTCTGACTTTTCTGGGCTCTATGATATTCACTGTTCTGGTAGCAATTTGAACTTTACTGTTTACTGGAATAACAATCAAAGACTTCCTGTTTTTCTAAGTCCTATCAAAATTTAGCACAAACGATTTTAAATTCTGTAACTGAGGCTCTGATCTCTTGGCTTGGTTTCCTGCCTCATCTCTTCCTATACGGCACTGCCCCATGTGCCTCCTAGATGCTGCTGTACACGTTTTTCAGATGCAAACTATTATTTTCCAGGTTCCAAGTTCAGGCAGGGTGACATGTTCCAAGGCAGCATCTGCAGCTTCTGTTTCTGTCCTAGGAGGACATGAACACTCCCACTTTTTCTTTTTCTTTTTTTTCTTTTTTTAATTTTTATTAACATATAATGTATTATTAGCCCCAGGGGTACAGGTCTGTGAATTGGCAGGTTTACACACTTCACAGCACTCACCAAAGCACATACCCTCCCCATTGTTCATAACCCCACCAACTTCTGCATATCCTCCTCCCTGCAGCAACCATCCGTTTGTTTTGTGAAATTAAAAGTCTCTTATGGTCTCCCTCCTGATTCCATCTTGTTTCATTTATTCCTTTCCTACCACCCAAGCCCCCCATGTTGCCTCTCAACTTCCTCATATCAGGGAACACTCCCACTTTTAAGTTACAGGTTCCTTTTCTTTTTCTTTTTTAAAGAATTGTTCATTTATTTATTTGACAGCCATCACAAGTAGGCGGAGAGGCAGGCAGAGAGAGAGGAGGAAGCAGACTCCCTGCTAAGCAGAGAGCCCGATGTGGGGCTCGATCCCAGGATTCTGGGATCATGACCTGAGCCTAAGGCAGAGGCTTTAACCCACTGAGCCACCCAGGCACCCCTTTTCTATTTTTGCCACTTGGATGTAACCTTTCCTTGCTTTCATGCTTGGCTAGGTCTTTATAATTAATTTATCTCCCACGTAAGTAGCACACTTAACATCTTGACAAGATTTGATAGGACTTCCAAAATCAAGATACTCTACCATTTCATTTTTCATACATTTCCTCAAATATCCCAATCAATGCACTTTTCTTCAGTCTTTTATTTATTTGCAACTTACATATGACATTCTTCCTGATCAGGTTCCAACCCAATTGTCCTGTGAAGCCTTCCCTATTCTGCAGTCACTCCATATCCTGGTCATAGAAATTGCTCACTGAGAACACCCCTAAACATTCGCATATGCTCTTTTCTCATCCTGAAATGATTTCTTCTCTGCTTTGTGTATGAGGTGCCCTTTTAATATTCATTTCTAATTCCTTATCTTTTATAAACCATAATTTATTTAATCCTGTCATGTTATTTTGTGTATCAGTTTCCTCATATCTAATTTGTAGCAACTTAATGTATTTATTGTGATCTTTGCTTATATGTGTTTCCTTCACAAGCTTCGTTTTCTCTGAAAGGGGTAATTTTTTAATGTTCATGGGTATATTTATATATTGCCCAAGACACAGAATATTTGAGAGATAAATGTAAAAATAACAATTCTACGCAAAAAATAACAATTCTATGCTTTGCTGAACTTTTTTTTTTTAATCAAGCTTTTCTTTCCCTTCATTAGCCAGCTCTTTAACACTTTGTTAATCAGGCCTTATACTTTGAGGTCCCTTCATTTGCTTTTCAGGTTTATTTCCCAGCCAACAGATTCAAGGTTATTTTTGCATGTGAGTTTTTAATCTCCCAGCTCAGCATTACAAGTCAACCACAGCTGATAGCCTGTTGTAATTTATAGCCTTGGATTTACTCCAAAAAAGGGTAATGATTAGCACTCTATCCAATGAAAGTCAATATCTCTACTCTGAAGTTTTGAGAAATTGTCAGTAAAGAAGAAAAATGTATATACTCCAAGTGTAAAGGGAGAAAACGGACGCTTGTCCAAGAGGTATTTATTTTCTATTTGAGAGGCAATGGTCAGTCATCATGTAGAACAAAGTATATGTTGTTATATTTGCATATGGCCCATTTTGTTATTTTTACAATGCCCTCATATATGATTAAGAAAATATTCCCGCTCTCAGTATTTTATGAACTCATTTATTTATTTAAATTTTTTATTTTTTTATATGAACTCATTTAGATGCAAGGACTTCCTCTCAAGGCTGACTTGTCTTCCTCTGTCCAATTCTGAAAATGTAAAGTGCATTATTTGTTAAAGGTCAGGAAATGTTGGCATATTTTTAGGTTATTCTCCATGCCTTTGGTCTAGAAAATATGTATTTTGGCCCATGCAGGATTTACTTTTTACTATATTCTATTTCAGTACAATTTCCATGCCCTGGATAAATTCTCTCATACTGGCAAAACTGTATCAAATGCTGAAGACCACTTGGTGGGGATGTTACAGAGGTGACTGGCTGCAGGGCTGTCCTGTGTTCTAACTGAAGCCTTTCACAAGGAGAGTGAACGAAAGGAACAAAGAACAGTAACAATGACAACACAACTAATGTGGAGTGTTTGCTTTGTGACAGGTACTTGCTAGGAACTTCACACATATGATCATATTTACTCCTCATCATAACTGTTGAAAGTTGATATTATAATTCCTGTGTTATCTTTGAGACAAATTAGGTCTTATGGTATAGAAGTAATATTTCCATGGTTCACATGGACTTGAAGAGTTCAAGCCAATACATGAATCTAGAGCTGTTAGATTCCCAAAACTGTCCTTATTATAGAATACTTTGCTTTTCAAACTTGAGTTTCTATCCTTCCATGATATTCTTAGAACACAGAGTCAATTCTAAGACATATTCGAGGTTTGTCGAAAATTCTTCCTTACAGTATTACCAAAGATCAGTTACAACTGACAAGTTCACTATTTCTTATGCATAAGCATAAACACTAATTAATGATGGGTCTGGAATACCACCATTAAAGAAAAGAGTACCCTCTTCGAGGAGACTTAGGACTCCCAATGAAAAAAAAACAAGGGCAATACTTTAGCAATCAACATTTGAATAAAATTTACCTGAATCTTCCACAACGCACACTTATGAAATAATTCTACTTTGACAAGGACATTGAGAACTCATTGTGAACAACAGATTCAACCAGCCTATTGATTGGAATAGTTCTATACCCTCATCTTATACTGCTTGAAAACATTTAAGGGAAGCTGTCAAAAGCAATTACATTTAGAACTAAGAAACCAAATTTGGTACAAATAATTTTTTAGTAATAAATGTTCAACTATTTGAATGTTTAAGTGACAATAAAATGAGCAGATAGATCAGCTTTAGACATATGTTCCATGCTAACTACTGTCAAGTCTAACTGAGTGATCTGAATTTCCCTTGTCACTGTCTTACACACGTTTCCATTAGACTAAAATCCCAGGTTGCATATAACCTATTATTTATGCCCCAGTTGATTCCTTGAATCATAAAGCTGTATAATATTTGGAGGCCTTCTCTCTGCCTACTTGTGATCTCTGTCTGTCAAGTAAACAAACAAAAAAAAAAAAAATTAAAAAAAAAATATTTGGAGGCCTTAATTAGATGCTTACTAGAAGAACAATTTTACTATTTAAAATAAAAGGTTAGTAAGCAAAATACCTACACCAAAATGAACAGATTGGGGAATTTGGTCTTTGTGTTAAAATGAAAGAAAGAAAAAAACCCTTTTCTGCTGTAAAGTCTAGTCAACAAATCAACAAATCGATAACCTCCTCCTGGGGCTGGCAGTTCCTGCATGTGGGGAATGATTCTGTCTGTGAATCTATTGTAAACTATAGATTCAATCAGTCCTATTAATTTCAGTTCTTTCTTTGGTATCCTCATTTATCACTGCATAAAAACATTTAAGGAGAACTTTCAAAAGCTGTCAAGTGTGGAGCTCTGAAATTAGGTGTGGCACATGTAACATTTTCTGTATGTCCAAACATTTTGATACAAAATAAGAGGATAAAAATGTAAAAGCACTAATCTCAAAAGTAATCATTAGATAATGAGTGTATGTGTGTGTGTTTTCATCTTTCTTTCCTTGTATCACCTGCAGCCATCCAACTGACAGATTAATCCCATTACAAAAATATTATATTTAAGGAAAATAGTATAAAATCTTCAATGGCAAGATTTCAATAGTTGTATTGGATGCTCTTTGAGGTTCTTCCAATTTTTAAGCTTAATTTGTCACATTCTGAAGGTTCTTTCATAGTCTAAAGTGAGAAAGAACAACCTACAGAATAGTTTTGTTAAGAGTAAGAAATGGTCAATATGCACTTGTCTTTTCAACATTTGTTTTCAACTTAAATAGATTAAATCTGTCCACTCCTAAGTTACAATTACAGTTATAGTTATATTTATAAATGAGCTGAGAGCTATCCCATAATGGATGGTTGGATGGTTTTGGGGATGGGTATAAAATGCTTTCAAATATGTTGCTCTTATTTTTCAATATAAGAGATACCTTAACTATATACAGGCTTAACTTAGGGATACTAACTAAGCAAATCCTCATACCTAAGAGCAGTTATATATCCAGCATCTTGTACATCTCTATCACAAAACCTTGATAGACAGTAAGATAATGTCCCTGATGCACATGCAATTCCTTTTGCTTCTCCTGCAAACAAATCTAGGGTTGGAGTTTTCCGATAATGCACAAAAGTCAGGGTAAGAACTAAATTTTGAGAGGACTGAAGAAATGAAAAAATTCTCTTGTACTCTTTTCCTCTTACCTTCTCTCTTTGGGGTCTGAAGCCCTAGTTGGATAAATCTTCTACTTCTGAATTTTTTGTTTTTGTTTTTGGTACCAGAGACCTGAGAAGGGACAGAGTGTGAGCTCAGGACAAGAAAAGAGAACATGACTTACTATTGTTTCTGGAATTGAAAGAACTAAAGGGAAGTCTTTGAAGCTCCTTATCACTCAAGCTCACATCAACAGGATACATCTTAAAGAGAGTTTTGGAATAGGAGACCATCAGGTATAATTAATATTTATTTGGTTAAGGTACCATGCATTGTGTTTCTTAGAAATTCCCTCAGAAGAGGAAGTGGGAAAAAAAAAAAGGTAGAGGATGATGGTTGGTGACAGTAGTCTTTTGTCACGGTATGTCACGTTTGAGTAAGGCTCTTCCTGAGAAGACCATGTTTGAATCACAACCTGAAAGGAATCAAAAAGAGGGTAAAGGAACAACCAGGGAGAATATATCACAGGGAAAACAGTGGGCTACAAGGGAGGTAGCTATGGACTAAACAAAGATAGCAGAGGAAAAGGGGTCAGATTTTGGATTTAGTGCTGCTGGGGTAGCACTGATGGGATTCTCTAAATAAATGAGATGCATGCCGCAAAACACTAGGTGAGTGATGCTGCGTTTGCTGGGCTGAGGAAGACAGAAAGTAGCAGCTTTATTGTTATTATTTTGGGAAGGTATGGATATGAGAAATGGAACTCACCTTTGGTTGTAGGCACGTTTAGTTTAAGATACTTCTTAGATCTATTTTAGCAGAGTGGTCAGATGTGAATCTAAAATTTTGTGTACCCTTTGCATTGTATTTAACAATGGTGCCGGATACGATCTCATGAGACATGACCACAGAGTGAATGCTGTCCAAGGACAGAATCCTGGGGCACTCTGAGGTTGGGAGAGGAAGCAAGTGGAGAAGGAAGCAGCAAAAGGCACTATGAAAATTTATCTGGGAGGAATGAGAACAGAGAATAGGGGGCAGAAAGAGGTAGACAGATGGATGATAGGTGGATAGATGGATCAATCAATCAGTACATAGATCAAATGATCCTGATGTTCAAGTAAAGAACATATTTAAAGGAAGAGAAAATAATAAATTGGTCAAATGCTACCAACAGATTGAATAAGGTGAAAATGTGAAAAGAACTCACTGGATTTGGCAATACGGAAGTCACTGGTAAAACTGGTGAGAACATTAACAGCATGGAGGATAAGAGTCTGATTAGAATGGGGAGAAAAGGAAATGAAAATAGAGGGTACCAATGACTTCACAAAATTTCATTGTAAACTGGAGCAGACTAATTGGATGGTTGTTGTCTAGACTGAATATATATACACACATGGATATATTACATAAACAGGAGTAAATATAGTATGTGATATATATTATATATGAAAATATGTATGTGTATATATATTTACACATCCATATTTGGACATGAATATTTATTCAATAAAAGAAGAGGGTGCTGGATTTGATTTTGACTAAGTCACTTCATTCTTCTCCTTTCCTATCCTGTAGCAGAGCATGATCTCCTCAGTCCCACACTCTACCCAAGGGCCTACACACATTTGTGCACTCAGATTTCATTAGTTGATTCAGAGCATGTTTAGGAGAGAGGAAGAGAACAGAGGAACAATTAAGAAACTGAATCCTGCCACTGAATTCTTTCACTGAATCCCAGTGAAATGTGAACCTTCTGGCACGTTCTGACGTAAATACAGACCTTGGGGAATGTCTATTTTGTTTCTTCATTATGTTATTAAAATATACAGTGATTGTAATTGTAAGCAGCAGTTGGTAAACAATTTTAAGACTGCGCCTGAGGGAACTAAGAGAGAAGAGCTAAGAAATAAAACCAAATTGGGAAGTCCAGGGCTGCACAATAACATTCACGGATGAAATGTTTTCTTTGCAGCTGGAAGACCTAGTCTCGTCCCATTGTCCTGAATTTGGATAGAAAGGAATTCTGCATTTCAAACTGAAGATCATCAGTTTTGCAATATGTTGCTAATAAAAAATAAACAAACCAAACTATTCTAAATCTATTGTGTAATATTTCCATATGGAATGGAAGAAACTGGCACTCTATTCAGAATGGTCCTGTAAAGGAAGGATTCAAACACAGAAACTCCTACACTAAAGAGCCCCGAATGTGAGTTATATTTGAAAATGGTAAATGTATCTCGCAGATTTATGCTTCCTATACTGCACTTCAGGCAGCATTATCAGTATGTAGCTTTACATTTAGGGAATACCGGATTCAGTAAGACTGTATTCTCAGTGCTTTATCTGACTTGATTGCTGTACTTAACATTTGAATAGAGAATTCGGAGAGGAAAATTAAAAAAAAAAAAAAATAATACCCATCCCTAAGCTAGAGAGTGCAGGCTGGAGAATAAGGTTGAGCTCCAATGAATTTAGAAATTCTAGTGAGGGTTTTGTATGCCAACTCAACTTTCAATGTTAAAATAACCGGACTGCCAATTACTTTTCTTTCCAAGTTAGAAAAGGAATAATATAAAATTTTTTTTTCTACCCAATATCTGCATTCACTTAAAGCAAAAAATGGTTGTTGCAAATTGACTTCAGTAAAGGTCATAAATATGTCCCTGAAAGAACAGTATCTATAGAAACTCTTATACCTTATCACATACCATGCAATGGAGATACTATGGGTTCTTACTAGTTTAAAGGAGCAGAATACCACATACCCCCTATTTTGTAGATCTCCATATGGAGAAAGTGCCCATAGCAATCTAGTTAAGTTTCCCTTTTTTAAATACAAAACCTGGGTCCAAAGAAGGGATATGGCTGTCTAAAATCACAGAAATTATGAAAGATCTGAAGCTCATTCTAGAAGTTCTAGAAGTATTCTGACTACCTTTTCCCTGTTTTGTACCGTAGTGTCTACCCAGTTTTCCCTTTTGACTCTGACTTTTTATTTATTTATTTATTTATTTGACAGAGAGAGGGAACACAAGGAGGGGGAGTAGGAAAGGGAGAAGCAGGCTTCCTGCTCACCAGGAAGCCCCCATGCTGGGCTCCATGCAGGGCTCCATCCCAGCGCCCTGGGATCATAACCTGAGCAGAAAGCAGATGCCCAACTACGGAGCCACCCAGGCCCCCTGACTCTGACACTCTTAAGGTTGCATAAGCTATTTAAATGTGAAAGCACCATTCCTTAAATATATTGCCATGGGCTTTCAAGTAGACTCCTTCCACTTTTCTCCTGACCCTTCCTCACATCAGCTCATTGGGATTTTTTTAGAGAAAAACCTTGGATTCCCACAATATTGATCATTTAGAACAACTCTCTGTCCCAGCACCCAGTCTAGCAGGAAGATGGAGTGTACATTCCTCCCAGCTGTCCTCCTGAAGGCTTTGGACTAAGTTTTCTAATTACAGCTTCTCACTGTAGATGCCTTTCCACCCATCTCACCTTCAGTAATGTTGAAACAAACAAAATCCACTCAAATGAGAAAAAGCAGAAGCTATTTATTGAGAGCTTGCTATGGCAAAAGATTTGGGCAACATCACTTTCATTGGGCAGAGATTCAGAGACAAGCAATGAGGTGGTGAAAACAAGGTAAATCTTCAAGTATGTTATGATTTGAGGGTGCTGGCAACTGAGGTGATTGGTTTGGAGAGCTTATATGACTTTCTTTGGTTCTGGTCCAATTCCTATTCTTATGTCAGGGGAATTTTAAAGCATAGAGCGTCAGAGTGTTCAGATCTTTATCAGAGGTATGCATCAAATATAGCAGAGAAGGCTAAAGTATATCCAGAGAAGATACAGCTTGGTTAGGAATAAAGGAGTCCTCTGGAACTTCAGGAAATAGTCCATCTGATGTGCATCTAATAGTAACATTCGATTTTCAGAATAAGTCTCTTCCTATTAAATGTGCAAAAGTATCGAAGCAGAAAAATATTATTTTAATTTTTTTTTCAGTGAGTGTGCAAGGATTACATTTAAGGAATGGGAGATCGAGAAAAACTTCTGTGTTACATTTGTCGGAGGAAGAGGTTTAGCGAAGAGTGAAGGTACCAGGGTTTAATGTATAAAGAGTAGCACGTGTAACTACCAGGAATCGATGAGACCGATCAACTACCTTTATAGTTAATTTACCTTGAAGGTTTAGAGTGAGGCAGGATACCGGGTGTTTTTTTTTTCTTCCCCAGAAATTGATCTGGATTGAGAGATTTCTCTTTATCTTGGGTTTTCATTCATAAGATGGGGCATTTCCTTCAGTTCCCCTTCCATTTATTTATCTATAAAGTCGATAAGGGGGCTAATTTCTTATTCTAATTTCTGTCTTGAATTAGGTCTACAACTTCAGTTTTAATCTCACTAACTACATGACATGAAATAATATCAGAACCTTCTTGAACTTCCACATGTTGAAGGCATTTTTTAGCCTAGCCCCCAAATTTCCCACAGTTTCATATTTTCTATGTTTGCATGAGTAATTTATGATCTAATCAATTTTGGGGGGAAATCTTTCAGGTTTATCTTTGAGGAGAATTTGCCCTTCATTTCTGGCATTTTTTGATGCTTTCGCAAAGAGGAATTATGTCCCTTTCAGTGTCAGTCCAATCAGCTTTTGCCATCCTGAATTAAGCAGCTGAGTTTCCAACCACATATGCCTAAATTGGAATAAGGCAGGAAATCCCGGGGTTCTTTGCATTCAAAAGGATTACAAATTTTTCTGTGCTGGTCTTGCCTGGATTTACAGAATTCCTGAAGCATAGCACTTAATTCACCTCAGGCTTGGGGTTTTTTTGTCTGCACACCTAGGTCATATGAAAGATGAATATTTAGAAGCAACTGGCATCTGAAGGTCTTAAAATATCTGAGTGAATGTATGGAGTCTGGAAAAATGGAAGAGGAGGAAGAAATGGGAGGATATACAGAAGGAGAGAGATTAGAAGGACACGGGTAAGACGGAGAACTCTATATATGGAGATGACTGGAGGCTGAAAAGAGGAAGGATTTACTAGGTAGATGGGTCAAGTCTGTTGTTGCTTAATTCTGTCAAATTGCTCATTAGCTTTGGACAAAGACTCTTTTACTGAAGCAATTTTTGATTCAGAATTTGGTTTGGAGGCTTCTGCATACCAAACAGGGAAAAAAAATACTGTTCATTTGTGTTTGAGAAATCTTATTCCATTTCTTTTCCAAGTTACCTCTCAAATGAATAATTTTGTTCAAGCCAAATGTCCTCTAGAGTGAGCACTGAAGATCCAAATCATTCTTGGTGAAGTTCTATCATTTAGAGAGAGAGACACAAAAATTTATATACTAATGAGAATACGTATAAGAAGCATGAGAGATGGTAATGCTTTGGTAGAATGTGATGCTTGTTCACTTTGTGACTCAGGCCCCCAACATGATGGTTATCTGCTTTCAAAAGCAGACCAACAAAATGTGCCCTCTGGCAGACAGAAAACCAGAAATGCTTTCTCTGGATAAAAGCCAACCTGACTCATGTCTTGCTAAAATCACAGGAGACTCTCTATTTCTCTAAGCCAGCCTCCTCATACTGTAAAAGAAAGGACTAGAACCCACAGAAGTAAAATATCTTTTTAAGATTTTGGAGTCAGGATAAATTCACTTCAACTATTAAATTATTTTTGATAAAAAAGAATCCTAATGTAGTTCACACTATACTGCCTTTGCTAAAACACTATTTTTGAAAAACTAAAAATTGGCTCTCAAATATATCATATAAATACATGTTAAATATTTTATTAAACTGATTATTTTGAAGGGACCAGTAAGATGGAAAGGCTGGCTCAAAGGGCAGTTGAAATGTTGGCAACTGTGTAAATAATGTTAGAAAGATTGCTAAGTTATATACAAACTTGCTAATGTCTTGAGGAAACAAAATCACGAGATATAGCATCATTATTTTTTCTTGGATGGAACAGAAAAAAATGTGTCTCTAACAGAAAAAAATCTACAAGTTGACATAAAATACTAATTCTTTGCTATTCAATCAATAGTTAAACTAATCCTTAGGTGGGACTATTAAGGAACATCCCAATAGCATTAAAAGGACACCTTGCTTAACTTTTTTTTCTTTTTTGATAAGATCTGTCCTTAACAATTTGTAAACAGACTCCCCCACCAGGCAGTTTAATTGTATGCTGTTATCTTATTTATAAAAGCTGTTCCAAGCTATTGCTACACTGTTACTCAGGACCTACTGAAACAACGTTGTTTGCTTCTGGTAGTGGCTCCAAGAATCATGCTTCTGGTTACTACCATCCTTTTTTTTTTTTTTTTTAAGATTTTATTTTTTATTTATTTGACAGACAGAGATCACAAGTAGACAGAGAGGCAGGCAGAGAGACAGAGGAAGCAGGCTCCCCACCAAGCAGAGAGCCCAATGAGGGGCTCGATCCCAGGACCCCAGGACCATGACCCGAGCTGAAGGCAGAGGCTTTAAACCACTGAGCCACCCAGGTGCCCCACTACTATTCTTTTTAATTTCAGGAATTCTTTGCTCTCCCAGCCATCATCAGTCATTCTGATCTTTTCTACTTTATAACTAAATTTTGACTTCAAATAATGATTTGATCCAATTTAGAGTTTAGAGAAACAAACAAACAAAGAAGAAGATTGCCATAGACTGAGTTTCTGAGTCCCCCTGCAAAATTTGTATGTTAGAACCTGGTTTCTAATGTTATGGAATTTGGAGGTAAGGCATTTGGGAGGTGTTTAGTTTATGAGGGAGGTACCCTCATGAATGGGACTAGTGCCCTTATAAAATAGATCCCAGAAAGTTCCCTTGCCCCCGTTCTGCTATGTGACATTATGGTGAGAAGATGTTTATCTGTGAACCAGGAAGTGGGTCCTTACCAGACACCGTATCTACTGATGCCTTGATCTTGATCTTCCTTACCTCCAGGACAGTCAGAAATAAATTTCTATTGCTTACAAGCCACCTAGTCTATGATATGCTGTTAGAGCAGTTCAAACAGACTAGGAAGATTGAAGTTCTAACCAATGCATACATTCCGTAGATAACTTCTCAGTCCACAATTTGTCTTTGGAATCACCTCCTGTGAATCCTGGGGACAACTATCACCACTACTCACCCTCAAAATCCCCAAGTTGTTAGACAAGAGCACATGTTTTTAAATTTTTCTAAGTGTTTTGAAATGAGAGCAACTACAAGGGGGGGGGTGTACCCAGAGCCATAATGATCTTTGAGTTTATAACATTTAAACATCTATAATTGTGCTGGTCAATAGTCAGCCATACAGCAATCGTGTTAAGTAATTGAGATGTGGCAAGTAAAAACAGATGTGCTGTAAGCATAGAAAATGTCCTTGATTTTAAAGACCTACTATGAGAAAATGATGTAACATATTCACGATGTTACATTAATTAGATGGTGAAATAATATTTCTATATATTAGATTAATAAATATACTATTAAAATTATTTTTTCTTATTTCTCCTTAGTTTTTGTTTGGCTAGTAAATTTTCAAATTACATATGTGGCTCACATGTGTAATTTGTATTTAATTCTATTAACAAGGTGACCTATAGCATATTTATTAAGGATGTAAAATGCATAACATAAGGCACAATAATACAATGTGGGAGGGCATATAAATTGACTCAAAATCTCTATAGATCAATTCTGTAATGTACAGCTAGAACCTTAAAATATTCCTATCTTTAACTTATTACTATAACTTATAAAAACAATCCTAGGTGGGACGCCTGGGTGGCTCAGTTGGTTGGGCAGCTTCCTTCGGCTCAGGTCATGATTCCAGCATCCTGGGATCGAGTCCCACATCGGGCTCCTTGCTCGGCGGGGAGCCTGCTTCTCCCTCTGCCTCTGCCTGCCTCTCTGTCTGCCTGTGCTCGCTCTCTCTCCCTCTCTCTCTGACAAATAAATAAATAAAATCTTAAAAAAAAAAAAATCCTAGGAAATAATTTGCAGTATAGGCAAAGGATCATGTACATGAATGCTAATTGAAGCTTCATATGTACTATCCACAAACTGAAAAAAAAGAAATCATATTCATCCAATCAAAAAGAAAAGTAAAAGGTAAATAAATATATTATGTTTTCTCTTATGTTAGGATATTAGGGATCCATTAGAATTGATATATAAAAAATGCTCAAACTTTGTTGTGATTGGCAAGATATATATATGTATA
Organism: Neogale vison; assembly: GCF_020171115.1. NCBI lineage: Eukaryota > Metazoa > Chordata > Mammalia > Carnivora > Mustelidae > Neogale > Neogale vison. The sequence continues at coordinate 102,698,046 of NC_058098.1, read as the reverse complement.
TATATATATACACATATATTTACAATATTTAAACAACTTAAAAAATTGTGGAAATCAATAAAAATTGATGAAAAGATCCAAAACAACATAAAAAATTGATAGCATTTTTTTCTAAAATTTAAGTAAGTTACTTTCTAAAACTTTTTTATTTTTTAAATATTTTCTAGTATAGAGATATATGCATTTCTATCCATATACAAGCTTTTAAATTTGATAAAAATATATATAGTACATATTATTTTCAAAGGCAAACATCTCATATGTAAATGTATTTCGTGGAAAGGGCTATGGATTTTGGATCACAAGAATCTGCCTGGAGGCCTCAAGTTGCAATACTTCTTCTACCTTTCCTCATCTATAAAATGAACATGGGTAATGGGATTGATCTGAAACTACAGTGGATCAGCAAGTCTAGTGTTGCCATCTGGCCTTTACTGATCAGTTGGTGCCATATGGTTACCAGTGTTAAATATTTTAAATCTCATCAGTGATAATGCCTACTGTATTTGAATGTTGTGAAGGTAAAATAATTATTCTTTCTTCAAAGTGATTTGGACAATCACTATAATAATAATAATAATGAGAATGAAGATGATGGTATTAGATAGTACATGTTAAGAAACCAATCTGTCTTAAATGTTGCAGGATTTAAAAAAAAAAAAAAAAAACAGAATAACATTCAACCTCCTTGGAAGTCTGAACCCTAGTCTGGGACATGAAAGAAAAATGTGCTGGATCTCGGCCTCTATTGTTTCTACCAGATTTGGAGAAAAAGATTAAAGAGAGAACGTGGATATTTTACCAAGTTCAAAATACCAAGTTCACTTTGGGAATTCAAGAAATCTTTTAAACGTCTCCCAAAATAATACCCATTGTTTTTACAAAATGCAGCAAAAGCAAAACAGAACAACTTTTTGCTTTAGAATATCGCACTCTAGTTAAAGACATCACTATTTACACAAAACAATTTGTGAGAAAAGGCAATAGTCTGTAGTAAAAAATAATGGATTTGGATATACTGAGAAAGAGAAAAGCTGGGGGTTGGAGAAGGGGTTTCTAGAGGTATTGGTGGAGTTTCTGACTGTATATGTTCTACACATGATTTGATGAAACTTAGAGTCATTATACTGTGGTGCTGGACATGGATGCTGAGTAATCACAATCTTATTCCACACAAAGCTTACTAAGTATCTGAGTTTAGGGTCTCTAACGCCCAGTGTTAAGAGACAACAATATCATTGGTTAGCCCATCTTTTAAGTGTGAGAGCACTGAATTTTTATTAGTTTCAGTAAGCTTCAGTCATCAAGGCTGTGGACTAATCATGATTCCAGCATTAGTTCTAGGAGCCATGACTTAAATAAATCAACACAAAATCTGGAACAGCATTTAAATATCACCCATTCCGAACTCGATTTTAAACATTTTTCATATTAGAAAATGTATGTTTTAATAGCAAGATGGATTTTTCCAAAAGAAGTGTTAGAACGAAACTTTCTGGCTTCCTGAGGCCATTCTTGGAGAGAGGAGGTCAGAGGATACAAACTTGCAGTCAGAAGATTAACAGGTTCTGGAAAGCTAATGTGCAGCCCTGTGATTAGATGAGCAGTACTGTCTTACATGTCAAAGATGCTACCAGACTAGATCTTAAGTGTTCCCATTATAGAGAAGAAATGATAATTATGTGATATGATAGAAATGTATATGACATGATGGAAATGTTATCCACTGTCATGGTGGTAATCATACTGAAGTAAATCAATGTATCAAGACAACAGGTTGTACACCTTAAACTTACACAATGTGATATGTCAACTGCATCTCAATAAGAAAGAGGGGTTGGTCATTAGAATGATTTAAATATCTATGACAGTAAACAGAAAAACAAGTCACTGGGGGAAGAACCTAGGAAATACCTTTCTTATATATACAATTATTAATGAGTTTTTATCCTCATGCTTTCACTGACACAGTAATTAATTCATTTTTTGTATGCATTCAAAAGTTTTGAGTTCTTCCCATTGCACAGATATTAGGAATATAGACCTCAATATGGCAGATGGCTCACTCAGAGAAAATCACCTTGTGGAGACAAACAGGAAGGAATGATAGTAATAAAAACTACTGTTTTTTTTTTTTTCAATAAAACTGTTAGTATTATAACAAAAACACAAATCAAATATTATGATTACAGAAAGGGCAGTGGGAAAAGACTCCAGGATAGAAAGATCTGATATAATGTAAAGGATGTTTGTAAGTAAGCCAGGGAAAGGATGGAGACTCAAGCACTGAGTGGGGAATGGACGCCATTTCTGACAGAGAATACAAGATGAGAAAGCACTTGAAGATAAGAAACAATATGTTTCTGGGAAAAGCAGGTGATTTAATCACACATTTATTCAATAAATATTTTTGACCACCAGATGCCAGGAACTCTTTCAGATGCTGGACTTTAAAGATTATAAGATTATGTTTCCATTTCTTCAGAATTTACCATCTATCCCTTTTATCAGATTATCACAATTTGTAGCATTTCCCAGATACTAAGGTATCTCTGCCAGCTTTCACTTACTTTTTACAGCACAGTGTTGGAAACATATATCAACTCAGACAAGCTCTATAATTGCTAAACTTGGATTTGATCCCGCTCTATAGCTCAGCAGAAAAAGAAAGATATCCCAAAATAATCACCCATTTTAAACTGTTCATTCAGAGATTCTGGGAAATCCAAGAGCCTTTACAACAGCAAAGAAATAACAACCACAGACCCTGTCACAACACAAAACACAATAAAATTGTTTATATTAGTTTGCTATTGCTGCTGTAACAAATTATCACCATTTGGTAGATTAGAATAATACAAATTTATCATCTTATGATTCTATAAGTTTTAAGTCCAAAATAGGTTTCACTGGGCTTTAATCAAGGTGTCAACAGGGGTATGTTCTTTCCTCAAGGACCTGAGGGAAGAATATATTTATTGTATTTTTTCAGTTTTTAGACATTGCTTACATTCCTTGGTTCATGTTCTCTTCCTGATTTTACTCCAAACTCATGCTTTCAACATTACCTCTATTACTACTCAGATCCTTTTATCTCCCTCTTATAAGGACTCTTTTAATTATACTTATTTTTTATTTTTTTAAGATTTTGTTTATTTATTTATTGGAGAGAGAGAGCGAGAGAATGAGCACAGGGTGGGTGGTGGGCAGAGGGAGAGGGAGAGGGAGGCAGACTCCCCACAGAGCAGGGATCCCAATGCAGGGCTCAATCCCAGGACCTTGAGATCATAACCCAAGCCAAAGGCAGATGCTTAACTGACTGAGTCACCCAGTACCCCTGGACTCTTTTAATCATAATGGGCCCACCCAGTTAATCCAAAATAATTTTCCATCTCAAGATACATAGTCATATCTTCAAAGTCCATTTTCCTATGTATGGTAGTATATTCATGGGATCAAAAAATGAGGACAAGGGAACTTTGGGTAGCCATAATTCAGCCTAGCACAGTTTGCCATCTGGGCCACAAAGATTCACATCCATCTCACATATAAAATATATTTACCACATCGTGAAAGTCTTATCTCATTGTAGCACCAACTCCAAATTAAAAAAAAAAAAATCTCATTTTAATGACAACAGCTCAAAACGTCCAAATCTCATTATCTAAATAATCAACATCAGGTTTGGATGAGACTCAAGGTAGGAGACATCCTGGGTCAAAATTCCTTCCCATCTGTGAACCTATGAAACTAAAATAATTTTATCAGTATCAAAAATAAAAATGTAACTGACATAGGATATAAGTTACAGACATTCCCATTCAAAAGGGAGGAAAAGGAAGGAAAAAGGAGTCACCAATCATGAGCTATTTTTAAAATCCAACAGGGCAAACTCCATTATGTTTCAAGGCCTGGTAAAAAATTCCTAGTGACTCAAGACTCCACCTTCTGGGCCCAAAGTTCTGTTCTGTGGCTCTGACCTCTTGCAAATCCTTTCTTTTTCAAGAATCTATAAAGAGTGTATGTTTTCAGCTGAGTAGTTTTATCAGCCTGTTTCCTGCCTGTAGAATTTGGGAGTCCACAAACTGCATTCCTTCATTTCCTTCTCTCTTCTACCCTTTCAATCCAAGATGCCAGTGTTCCTTTTGGTTTAACATTATCAAAACATTGTGAGTCTTTTGTGTATGTTATGAGGATTTACTTTACTAGTCAAGAGGCTCCTCAATTGGTCTTCCCTAAATAATTCCACATCTATCTTGGCTTCTACTAAAATGGCTAAGTTTGCTACAGGCTTGCTTCTTCTCCAGAGCACACCTTTTTGACAATGAATCTCCCAATTTTAGTGTCTTTTGCTATCCAGGTAGGCTGAGAATTCCACAAATTATCAAGTCCTGGTTCTGTCTTGTTTAACAATTCTTCCTTCGATCTATCTCTTTACTCTCGCATTTTACTAGAAACCACAAGAAGAAAACCAGACCTTACTTTCAACACTAACTTAGAAATTTCCTCAATTAAATACCCAATTTCAATACTTTCTTTTTCCCCACATGGAAAAAGCACAATCCAGCTACATATTCTGCCATTAAGTAACCAAGATCATCTTCCCTCAAGTCTCCAATAACATGCTACTTTCCTTCTGAGCCCTCGTCAGTGGTAGTCCAATTTATAGTAGTCTATAATTTATATATGGTAGTCTAATTTATACCGCTATTCAGTTTAGGATGCAGATTATTCTCAAAGATAACATAGATCCTCTACTGTGCTCTTTTTTCCACCAGATTCTACCAATTACCCAATTCCACAGTCATTTCCACATTTTTAGGTATTTCTTACAGCATCACTATACTTTCAAGTTCCACAATATCAAGTTTCCTATCGTTGCCATAACAAACAGACATGAAGTTTTTTACTTAAAATAACACAGATCTAATACCTTACACTGCTGGGGGTCCAAAATCATTCAATCTTTTGACTAAGGTTGATGTGTGAACAGGGCTGGTTCCCACAGGAGGCTCCAATGGAGAATTTATATTTCTGCCTTTTTCACCTTCCAGAGTCTACGTACATTCTTTAAGTTCATGATTCCCTTCTCATATCACCCCCAAATCTTGCTTTCATCATCACATCTCCTACTACTGCCCTTATCCTTCTGCCACTCTTTGTTAAGGACTGTTGCATTTACACTGTGCCCACCCAGGTAATCCAGGATAATCTCCCCATCTCAAAGTGCTTAATCACATCAGCAAAGTTCTTTCTACCATGGAAGGTAACATATTTGTAGATTTCAGGGATTTAGACATGAATACTTGAGAGGGCCAGTATTCAGTCTACAACACAGAATAGTTTTCTTGACTTTTCAGGCTCCCAGCAGCAGATTGTATTCCTTGCCTTGTGACACTCTATCTTTAAAGTCAGCAATGGCCAGTTAAATTGCTCTTACATGGCATCACTCTGACACAAATCCTACCATCACATCACCTTTTTTGACTCTGACTCTTCTGCCTTCCTTGTCCACGTTTAAGTACCCTTGTGATTACACTGGGCCACCCAGATAATCTACAATACTATCCATGATTTAAGATCAACTGATTAGCAATCTTAATTCCAATTGCAACTTTAATTCTCACTTGCTATATAACATATTTATAGTTTCCTAGAACTAGGACACGGACATCTTTGGGGGGGCTATTATCCCACCTGTCACATTATCAAACTTAAAACTCTTAGGTAAGTAACAAAACCCAGCTTCAATTGCTATACTGGAAAGGTCTGATTGTACCACGCACTAGTGATACAAAAATTTAAAAAGTAAGAGAACAAACTGCAAGTCTGTCAAAACTGTAAGCTGAGATCTTAGCAATGAACTATGGCTACACCTCAACACAAAGCAATATAACTAGTGCTTCATGCTTACTCTAGAAAGGAATCCTTGGGTTCTAGGGATCTTCAGACACTGCTGATGGGAGTGTACACCAGTGTAGTTATTGTTGAACTAATTTGGTGGTACCCGAACAAATTTAGTATACACATATTCTATGATAATAAAATTTCTGCTTTAAGGACAGAAACCAAATAAATTCTTACTTTAACCCCTAAAGGGCATTTTCCTTGCATCTTTGCACAGCTATCTGCATGGCTGGGAGCTGGAAACAGTCTATGCTGGTACCCATCTAGTGTGAGAATGCATAGATAAAAAAATGTCTTATATGAGAAAAACATGAAGAAATTCAGAGAAGGACAACAAAAACTGATTAAAAAACAAACTGTTATGTCGTTTATTGCCATAAATTATCATTTACACAATATAAAAATACAAACAAAATAAAACGTATTTTAGAGGAACACATAGAAAGGATATCCATCAAACACATTAACTTGATGATCTATTGAATAAGGTGTATGATTAACATATTCATCAGCATCTGAGGTGCCCACCACTCCCCAAAATATAGCAAGAAGAGGGAAGAAAAAGAAAGGAAGTGAGGACAGAGGAAGAAGACAAAGTAAAATACAGAAAGAATTCTTGAGTAGAATAGACTTGAGGGTTGTGGCAAATGAAAAGAACTTCAGGCAAAGAGAAATGGATTAGCAAAGATGGATAGAATAGGGGTCATCAAACTTTTCCTATAAATGCCTAGATAACAAATATTTTAGACTTCGTGGGCCATGTGTTCTCTATTATAAGTATCATATAGTGTGAAAATAGCCATAGGTAATATATGAGCATGACTGTGTCCCAATAAAACTTCATTTATGGAAAATGGGACTTGAATTTCATATAGTTTTCATATGTCATGAAATATTATTCTTTTGACTTATTTTTACATAAAAAATGTAAACATCTCAGCAGGTGAGCCATCCCAAAACAGAAGGCTGTGTCCCAACCCTAGTATAGAAGTTAGAAGGTGCTAAGAATCCATCACTTTGACTAGAACATCAACTTCTTTTTTTTTTTTAGAATGCATGCATCAAATTTATTTATGTACACACACACACACATATGCACACATGTGCACAAAAAAGCATGAATGGGTGATAATTAGGAAGAGGAAAATGTAATTAATGTTTTATTCTTTTAGATATTTAATAGAATTATTGTTATTATAGATAATAACATCAATGAATACAACATATATTTTCTATAAATGAAATAAGAACATCAACTTCTTATTGAATAAAAGTTTACTCAGTAATTATTGATACTTTTATTTCAGATATCTTGAGAAATTTATTATTTACTTATTCATTTTTTTGAAATAAGTTTTTTTTAAAAGATGTTATTTATTTATTTGTGACAGAGAGAGGCACAGGCAGAAGGAGAAGCAGGCTCCCCCCTGAGCAGGGATCCCAATGCAGGACTTGATCTCAGGACCCTGAGATCATGACCTGAGCTGCAGGCAGATGCCCAACTAGCTGAGCCACCCAAGTGCCCCAATCTTGAAAATTTTAAATGAGAACAATTCTTGTGGTTAATTTTGGATTATTATACTCAATACTACCGAAAATATTTGCTAGTATATGTAAATTAATGAACTGTAACTTTCTCCTACTCTTTCCTAGATGGGTTCTAAAAATTAAGCAAAGGCAACTTCTTTGATAGTATACCCTGGGATATGGAAATCTTTTGTCTTCTCTACCATGTTTGCATATCACAAATGTATCTTTTATACCTCTAGGTTCTGGGCTCTGGAAATGTGTTATAAATCAACAGCAACAAAACCAGCAACAATGAAACTTCAGACGAAAAATTTGGCTTAACTCATAAAGCTGAAGAACACTGTGAACATTAATGGAATGGTCTTTGGAATTTTACATGCCTCCTTGGATGAAACACATAACTGAGACAATAGGAGTGGCAGTACCTGTGGAATTTTACTCGTCCCCATGCCTAAACCCCAGTCCAATCACATTAGGTCCTCTAAGAGGAGGATCCATTTATTAAAGGTTTTCAGGTAATTCTAATCTGTAGGCTGTTTGAGAAGCATCTTGGCTGGGTCCCAAACTACCAAGTAGAAAAATGTATCCATAAAATGTAGTCTGAGGAGACTGGAGAGAAATAATTGGCACATCCTGCAAGTGAATGGATTTTGAAAACTTTGACCTTTCCTCAACTGTGTGAGGAATGAGAAATGGTACCAATAAGCCCATGGAGGAGTTCCTTTTTATTTTAATTGAAGAGAACTAAGTCAGCATGTAGTTCATATTCTTGAGAAGGCAGTTTACCTTCTACTTCTTCCTAGGTCCTGCTTTTTTCATTAGGGCCTCCCACAGCCTTGACTAGCTATCAATGCTTGAAGCTGCACATTTGTATTCAGATCATGGCTGAAGTAGACAACATAGTAAGCATTCATGACACACTCAGTATTTGTGACAGACAGTAATCTAGAACTCACTGAAAACCAGTACTTCTACACCCTAACTAAAAGATGAAAATTTGTATATAAAAATATTTGAAGAATACGCTATACATGCCTTCATTTGGGTTTATAGCCTCTTTGAGGTTTCATAGATAAATTTCAGAGTTTTCTGAATTCTCTTAAACTATATTTAAGAAAGCCTTAATTTTATATGAGTTTTATACATGAGTTTTCTACATATGATGATATATTTTATCATATATATGAGATATATTTTATATTATATATTAATTGTATAATACATACTTAATGTAATATATATTTACATTTATATAGATAGGAAGAAAGAAGAGGGCTCATAGTTTTTATTAAATGCTAAAATGTCCATAAGTGCTCACTACTCTTGTCTCCTACCTACTCCCCCCACCAAGAAAAAAAACCCAAACCAGAAGCAGTAAGGAAAGAAAAAAAAAGGAAGCTGCTATGTGAGATACTCTTAATTCTAAAATCCAAGTGTGGATTAAGCTAGACCAGAAGAAAACTGCACCATGATCATGTAATTGTGGTTCCATGTATCCTTGCTTAAACTGAATTTTGCTTTGACCCTGATGCCATAAAGCAGCTCTATGAAATTTTTTGTATCCTGTTTACTAATGATGATTTTCACTCCATTATATCATGTACATTCTTATTTTAGTCGCTGTGGAAATTTTCTCTTTGATCTGAGTGTTAGGAATTTGGTCCTCCAAAGGATCTGACTTGTTTATTCTTCTAGAGTATATTAAATTTTTCAAGTGATCATTTTTGTTTTAGTTTCAGCATTCAGAAAGGACTCCCTGCAAAGAAGAGAGCTCATCCCTAGATATAAAACTGGAGTAGAAGATCAGAGTTGACACATGAGAAAGACTGATGATAGTGAGTCATCCTGGTCTCCAGTAATCATTTTTGAAGTTGCTTCTACTCATAACCGTGTGAGCTGGAACTCCCTGCTGAATGACAGAACGGGTTCTAAGGCCCATAGGTTAGCTAATTCTACCTGTAACATTAAAGTATTCCCATACTTAGCATCCCAGATACAGTGATGCTAAGAAGAAATTCATTAAACAGCAAGCTCCTCAGAGAGGAGACAAAGAGAAGCAATTTTAAAGGCTCCAACTGTTTTCCTCCCACTGAACTCTTCAGACTTCAGTATTTGAAGACCAATTTTCTTTTACTTTTAAAAAAAAATCCTGGTAGCACAGGAACAAGGAATGGAAAATTAGCTTTACAGTTTCAGTGAGAAATTATTAGAGTTCCATTTCCTAAATTTTTTTTTAAGATTTTATTTATTTATTTGACAGAGATCAGAAGTAGGCAGAGAAGCAGGCAGAGAGAGAGAGAGGAGGAAGCAGGTGCCCCACTGAGCAGAGACCCCAATGTGGGGCTCGATCCCAGGATCCTGAGATCATGACCTGAGCTGAAGGCAGAGGCTTTAACCCACTGAGCCACCCAGGAGCCCCCCCTAAAAGGTTTTGTTAAGTATATAGTATATGCACTACTGAGTTACATGTTTGTTTTACTAAAGAGTCTGATCTCACTATCTTTTCAACAGATCTTACCAATGCTACCAAGCTCTGAAAGTGTGTAACTTCAGTGACCATCACAACACTGTCAAGATATGATTGACACATAATGTTTGTATTCAATTTGTGTGCAATCCTACTTGAAAAGAGGGGAAATTGGCTGATGACTCTCTTGAATGCTTTTCTCTGAAGGATTACACTATTGTTGGGAATAAGATCTTGTTAAGTGGAAAATAAACTTTCTTTTCTTTTCTTTTTCTTCCTTTCTTCCCCCCCCCCCCCCATAAAGTACTGTTAGCTCTAGAAAAGATCACCATCCAGACAGCCTGAGTAAACACAGCTGGGCTGTTGAGGAAACAATTAGTGAGAGTGGATCATGAAGATAAATATGACCTGAAGAGAAAAAAGTCTCAGCTTTCAGCTTTTAATATTTGAAGTGTGCTTTCTATCTAATGATCAGGATGCCTTGGAGGGATTGCCTTTAATTTTCTTTTAGAGGTAGAAGAAACACAGCTTCATGGAGTCGTAGGCACTGGGTTACTGCATTTTAGAAAGATTTTCAAAGTCGGAGATTATCTTCTATGGTAATTATGAAACCTTGGAATGATTTTTTGGTAGACCTCCTTCTCTGAAATAGTTACAAGGTATCAGATTCAGTATCTTACACAAATTTATTTCATTTATTCCTCAAAAAACTACAGAGTAGACTTATTTTTTATAACTTAAAAAATAAATGTTTTATTTTTCAGTAATTTTAGGTTTATCGAAAAATTGCATAGTAAGTACAGAGAGTTCCCCTACATTTCCTTTTTATGGTACTCTCAAAGTCCCTCCTATAATTAATAACTTGCATTAGTTCAGTACATTTGCTATAATTTGATGAATCTCTATAATATATTATTATTTACTAAGGTCCATAGTTTACCTTAGTGTTAATACTTGGTGTTGTACATTCTGTGGGTTTTGACAAAAGCATAATGTCATCTGTCCACCATTAAAGTATCATACAAAATAATTTCACTACTCTAAAAATGCTCTGTGCTCTGCCAATTCTTCTCTCTACCTGTTCCCTCAGGTCCTGAACAACCTCCCATCTTTCCACTTTCTCCGTAATTTTGCCTTTCTTCAGTATTTCACATAGTTGGAATCATACGGTATGGAGCCTTTTTTTCTGGCTTCTTTTGCTTAACAACATGCAGCTCCACTTTCCCATGTTTTTCACGGTTTGATAGCTCATTTCCTTTTATCATTGAGTAACACTTCACTGAATGGATGTACGAGAGTTTGTTTATCCATTCACTTACTGAAGGCTATTTTAATTTCTTCCAGTCTTTGGCAACTAGCTTTGTAAGAAACTCCCAAACTGTCTCCCATAGTGGCCGTACCATTTTGCATTTGCCTTAATAATGAGTGAAAGTTCTTGATGCTTCACATCCTTGTCAATATTTGTTGGTGTTAAGTGTTTTGGATTTTAGCCATTCTAATACATGTATTTTATTAGTGTTGGGGTAGATTTTGTAACTACTGAAATGGTTAAAAATATGGGCTTTACAGTAGCCAGCATTACTAGTATTACATTTAGTCTCTGATACTTCCTAGTTGTATGATCTTCAGTGAGCTCCTTAAAATACTGTGACTCAGTTTCCTTATCTTTAAAATAGAGTTAATGATAATACCTACTCTGTAGAGTTATTACAGAAAAAGAATGAATTGATATGTTTGAAGTACTTAGAATAGTGTCTGGAATGTCATAAACGTCCATGAATGATAGCTGATAAAACTGACATGATGTAGCTAATTGAAATGAGAAAAATGTGTTTTGCTAGTTTAGAAGGTACTGCATCCAGGAAATAATTTCATGTTTGTCTCCTGAGCTTATGTTCTTTTCAACATTCTATGAGGCCTCTTAAGTTGATATATACATAGAAAGATAGTGCCCCCATTTTAAAAATTTCTTGCATTTCTATTCAAGTGTGAAGCAATTAAGTCACAGCTGTACATTAATCCAGAGCTCAAGTTGCCTTAAAAAAAAAAATGAAGCCATCAGAGTGTATCTTGAGGGCCTTCTACTCTTCTCTTTTTGCTAATTCATATCCCTTGTCTGTTTCATTGCTCATGGCTCTCATCCTTCTTCTCTGGCTACCCAGAGAGCCCTGCTGGCCCTGTCCTTTCATCCAGTGTTACATAATATACCTATTACAGAATCCCCGAAGACTGTTTCTTCGGGTGTTTTATTGTTACTGTTATTACATTAATTTTATTTTATGAAGGTTTGTAATAGGAAACAATGTCATCCATCTTCACATATTTCAAGCTTGTTAATTATAGGAATGGTCTCAGTAAGTTTAAATGAGTACATTTGCCCTGTACACAGGAGGCTTAGCTAAATTTCTAGCTTCCTATCTTATTTATCTTTTTATCACACTGCACCTGCCATGTCCCTCAGTATACATTCGTCACTTGGAACATATGTGGATGACCAAAATGACATAGTTTGGGCCCACCAACTCAGAAGGGATAGGCAAAATCAATCATACACCACAAAGGTGGGGGCTTTTCCTCCTGAAAGAGAACATCAGGACAGAGAGAGCCCACTGGATTGCCGAGACCTGGTAAGGCAGTGTTATCTCCTCCCCGTGGGACAGTCTGAGGAGCTGTTCCGTTGTGCAGCTGCCAATGGGAACTTGACGGACTGCTCACACTACTCTGTCAACAGAGGTGACATCTTCGTTACATTCCTAAAGTTCATTATTTTTGCAGAAAATTGATAAGCTAGCATTTCAGTATATGTTCATAATTCATTTTGCTGGCTCTTAAGACATTAATTTAAAATCAATTGCATATCATTTACTTGTCATATTAGTACTTTTCCCAAAGAACTGGAGCTCATCCCATCAGAAGTGTAATTATTTAGCTGTTGTGCTATTGCTCAACCTGGCTCAGATGAAAATCTCAACTATGTAATACAATTACCTGCTTTTTTTTTTTTAGGTGCAATGCTACAAGCTCAATTTCAATTTTTATCAGTGCCTTGGGGTCATCGTTTTGAACAAGGCATATTCAATGTGTGATGAGATGATGGGCATATATTATTACAGTATGTAAAACAGCTTGTTCACAACCTCAAAAGACACAGTATCTCCTCTTTGTGGTATATACATTTACGTGTGTGGGTGCACATGTGTCTGATCTCTTAATTTCCCCTTCTTCAGTCACAGCTATGGCTTTTTATTGCTTCTAGTGTCTTGCTTATACCTGTTACCTTTATCTCATCTTTTAATTATTTTAGTATGTTAAAGTTTGAGAAGAAGTCTTGAAATGTTCACAAACCCTAGAGTTAAATAGACCAAATGAACAATTTCTTTGCTGTAATCTTCTATCCTACTTGACCATTAGTTTTCTCAGAAGCATACTTTTGGAATACATAGTTTCGAATCTTGGGCATTCTAAGAGATTAAGTCTTTATAAGATACTCTAAATTTAGATTGAAAGATGCTGGTTTGAATTGCGGCCCTATTGTTTACATGGTCTGATAGAGTGGCTAGAGACTTTGCTAAACAGTAGCTGATATTACTATCCCAATGACTATATTTGCCTTAGCTTTCTTTTGAGGAGAAAGCATGTGTGGACAATCTAATAGTTTCCTATCATTGCTGTGACTCTCAAGGAACACAAGGCATGTGATGATAATCGGTAAACTACAATAAGCCACAAAAATGTCAAGTTTGTCTTCTCTACCCTTTCATGTAGTTGGCCCTCTTCCAGACCTTTGAGGTTGCCAGAAATTAGAAATAAAATTACATTGGTTGTCAAAGGGCTATGTGTTTCACTGGCATACATAATTTGACTTCTATTTGTGGGTCTTTTTTTTCCCCCAAATATGCGCTTTCTTTGGACTCTGGGAGTCTAGAAAGAAAAAAAAAAATGACACCATCTCTCTTCCCTCCCATTTCTTCCTACTTGATTAGGGTTTAATGGGGTCATGGATATTGGATGCTGGCCAGGGCTGTGGCCTGCTAAGTGGCTGACACTACTGAATAAATCATATTAAATTAGGCCAGTGCAGGTGTTCAGGAAAGGATAGAGAAAACACATTCCTCCTTGACTAACATCTTTTTCCACTTGGCCCCAGGCCAACATCACAGTTTGTCAGTCCTGTGGCAGCTGCCATAAGCCGTTCTTGCTGGTTAAGCTCTGTGGGATTCTGGCTCCAATCCTGCTCCTGCTGGGAATTCCACCCTTTGGAGGGTCCCGGCGCCCAAAGGGACTTTGCAAGAGTTCGTTATAGACCTGATCACAAACTTCAAAATCACGAAGACTCACCCATTGTGCATCTGGAGCTTTGTCTTGTACTAAGCACTAAGCAGGTTATGGAGTAAGTTGTCTCTCCATACACACTACAGTGGCGTGCTCAGGAGAAAGATAAACACATATAGGTAGAAAAATATAATGCACAATGATGCAATATGGACAAAAGATTTTTTGTTTCATCTAGTTTGAGCTGGATTAAAGTTTTGGTAGAAAAAGCAATATTGGAGCTGGAATTTGGACGAATGCAAAGAAACAATGAGTTCTAAGCCCTCTGTATACCGCTGAAGGCCTATCTCCCAATTCTCATCATTTTACAAGAAGGCATTGTTTGTTGCCTGACATCTTCAGACCTTTTCTCCCTAATCCCCTTCAGCAATCTTTCCTACTCATCCAAATTGTCACCCGTGACATCTGCCTTCACATACACAGATAACTCCAGAGCCCAGCTTTTTAAAAAAGATTTTTAGCTAATTGGATTGGACATAAAGGTCAATGGTTCAATTATTATCCCAGGACTCTAAGAGGCCTTGACTGTAGTGAGACCTGGCTTTCAAGTGTCTTGGCCCAAAATCATCACTGAAGCTGAGATTTCATTCATTTTATCAAGTCCCTTTAGCATGATTCACTAGAAAAAATTTATCTGTTGCCCTTGACCCAATCTTCTTGCAAATATTCCACTGAAATATTTCCTATTTTACTTTAAATCTCTTTTGCTTGTTCTTCCCTAATAGCCTCAGGGTTTAAAGCTTTTCCTTAATCACTTAACCTGGCATTGTATTATGGTAATCAGTGATCTGTGTCCTGAATTTCTTTCCACTGCTTAAGTTCACATACTCCAAATAATAACCAATGTTCCTTTACCCCTGTGTGGGCCACATCCACTCGGTGCTTTCCTGCATGCTGAGAGCTCTGTTCTATCCTGACTATATTTTGCAACTGAACACAAGCTGGAGTTCAATACTTTATCTACCTATCAGGGCTGTGTATGACAGAATTTCACCTGGGTTTTTAAGTCCAGGGGTAAGTGAAGCAATTTGAGAGACAGCAGTATGAGTAGACATAAAAATGAAAGATGTAACACCACTGATGTCAGGGGATGGGAACCCCATGAAGAAAGGGACTATGTTTCTTTCATCTCTTACCTGAGCTCCTGTTCCAGTGAATTACTCATCTTACTTCATTAATTACTTCATTTAATTTAATATTCATTTAATTAAATGAATTAAAACAAAGCTGACTGTTCAACTAGTTATTTATCCAAATGAGCTAATTATAGATAGAAAGATCAAATAATAGGCAGATAGTTTTTTTAAAAGAAGGAAAATAAGAAGAAAGTAAGAAGTCTTAAGGGAGCAGATGGGAAGAAATGACTGGACAAATCCTTTCGGTTTCAGAGCCAAGCTAAAGCTGTTATTTTTAGGCTTTCCAGGAGGTTAAAGGTGGAGAGGGATTTATTAAAACTGCCAACCCAGCAAGCATGCTATCTCAAAATCCAAATTATATTTATTTTTTAAAATGCTGCCCAAATGAAACTGGCTTTTTCCACTCTCCTCTCACATAGATATAATCTCTTCCTTTAATTTTCATATCCCAGAGATCGACATACCTGTCTTATCTCATCTCCTAAACTATAACATCTTTGAAGGCAAGCTTCATGGCTAATTGATACCTACTTTTCACCTCTTCCTCTCCTCTGTAATGAATGGTTCAGTGCTGCCCATCAATGTGAGCACAGTGAGTGCTGCTGAAACGGATGGGAGAGGAATGGCTATAGCCATTCCCTGGGGAGTGCGGCAGAGAGCTCTCAGACAAAGCATGATTAGGAATGCACCAGAACAAGGCCAGGTTCCTAAGGAGACATGCAGTCTGCCTGCTGACTGACCTCTTTATGCCAATCTTCTCCCAACATTTTGAACCTAAAAGGAAATAGACTACCTTTGATTAGTTTTTAAGGAGGCGCCCCATAAAAGAGCCTGCTATGGTGCCAAAACTTTTCCATGAAATACAGTGTAACCGATGGCTCTTCTTAGTATTTTATTGGTTCACTTTAAAACACTTACTGGACAAAACATTGCAGAAATTCACTCTTTCTGGTGTATATCACGGCTATGCTAGACACCTAGATATTTTACTAAATTAAATATAGGATTTTAAAAAAATGTACTCTTTTGGTGTAGGTGTTAACATGAATGGACTTGAATTTCTGATCCATTCAAAAATTTTAAGTTTGTACTTTAATGTACTAAGCATCCAAGGGTATAAAGCGTAATTTTTGATGGATTATTTACTCATAAAATGTATCCTGCATAACTGAATAAACTATAAATACTCTCTTTAGTAAATGTTGACCTATTGGTTTAGTTATTGTATTTTTTTTTTAAGATTTATTTATTTGAGAGAGAGAGTACACAAAGAGGAGGAGTGGAGGGAGAGGGAGAGAGCGAATCTCAAGCAGATTCTGCACTGGGCATGAAGCCAGATACAGAGCTTGATCTCAAGACCCTGAGATTAGGACCTGAGCCAAAACCAAGAGCTGGATGCTTAATGGACTGAACCACCTAGGCACCACTCGTTATTGTTTTTCTTACAGTATCATTATTACATTAAGGTTGAGGGTCATTGATGAGTTTGAACACCCAATGAGTATCAGCTTATCCTTATGTTCCAAAGGGAGAGAGTATAATACTGACTGGGCAGGTACACTGCCTAAGCACCAGTACTTCTAAAATATATAACTTGAGGGACGCCTGGGTGGCTCAGTCACTAAAGTGGCTGCCTTCAGCTTAGGTCATGATCCAGGGTCCTGGGATCGAATCCCATATTGGGCTCCTTGCTCAGCAGGAAGCCTCCCTTCACTTGCCTCTCCCTCTGCCTGCTGCTCCCCCCTGCTTGTGCTCTCTTTCTGACAAGTAAGTAAGTAAAACTTTAAAAAATAATAAAAATATGTGACTTGCACATATAGTAAGTTTAGTTGGCCTCTTTGGCTTCAGTTTCTTTATCTATAAAATAGGGATCATGATATCTTATTTCATAGAACTAAATGAATCCAAGTATAAAGCTCCAGACTTCAGGGAGTAGCAGCACTCCAGTTTACTTCCCTTTCTTAACAGTTAATGTTGTATTGGCTACAAAGTCATTATGACTGATATATTTGACTTGAATTTCTGTGTTCTTGTTCTGTTTTCCTTATCCTAGAACTTTAATTTCAGTCTCCCCCCTCCCCGCCTTGAATCTGGGATTTTTGATCATGACTTTGATTAGAAAGGTTATAGAAATGCTGTGACTCATCTGTGAAAGAGTATGTATCTATTATTATATATGTAATACTATAATATAATATATAGTAAATACATAAATACATAGCAATTTTTAAAGGATTTTGTATTTATGTATTTGACAGAGGGAGAGAGAACACAAGCAGGGGGGCAGCAGAGGGAGAAGAGGGAGCAGGCTCCCTGCTGAGCAGGGAGCCTGATGCAGGGCTCAATCCCAGGACCCCGAGATCATGACCTGAGCCAAAGGCAGATGCTTAACTGATAGGCATCCCAATACACAGTAATTTAAATGTAATTTTAAAAACCTTATTCTGGAATGGGAGATGGACCAAAGGAATCTGAATTTCCTTTCACCTATGGGGTTCTATGATCCTTGATTAATCTGTAGAAATTAATCAAACATTTATTTAGTAAATTATTCAGTGGTTACAGTTACACACACCTCAAATAATAATTTAGGAGTTTAAAGTCACTAACACTATTTGGAAAGGGCATCAATTACTTTGAATTGCTATTTCAAAACCAAACCTTGCAGTCTACAGAAACTAAAACATAGCACCCCGTTATAAACCAGTAGAAATGTCCCTGCATTGATATTTTAACCTGAATGCTCCCCATAGTAATGGCCAACCTAATTATAAGAAAATAAATACCTGTATTTCTGTTAGAAAATAGGAATACTAATTTTTACTGTTCCTATTTTACTGGTTGGGAAAATCATCAGATAATTTCTATAAATTCCCTGTACATATGAAAAAGACTGTAATCAATAAAATATAATAGAACAGACAGTATAATTAACAGAAGATACAATTGGAGGAAGGATATTATAATTATAAGATAGGCAGTGGGTATTTAAGTAAATCAATCTCATATTTCAAATTATAATAGTTTGATAATTTATTATCTTTTGTAGTTTCTACTCAGACTTTCTATTGCAGAGCTGAACCAACAAGAAAATGGAATCATAAATTAATTCTCACAAACTACGTCATAATTTTGCAAAGACCTGTAATGAGCGATTTGTCAGACTTCTGCTACTCTGGCTCACTGTCGAACTAACAATAGCCACCCCCTTTTGAAAAATGGCAACCAATGGATCCACAGTGAATTCTTACCTTCAGAAAACTAGAGATTTTGTTTTGGAAAACATTGCGGTTTTACCATATATCTATCTCTCAAAAAACACCATGTGATATTTAACCACAGTGCTATCCTGCATTATTGTTTACTAATTATAAATATATATATCTATATCTTCCATATTTACATACATATGTATTATATTCTCCTCTGCTTTCCATCTACCGTAGTATTTTTAGTTTGAATTCCAGCAGAATTAATAATAAGAGTCTGACCACACTTGACTTCTCAGCAGTTCTTTGAATTGGATGGAAAATAGTCACCCAAAGCTCATTTTTCTAAATGTTCACTACCTTGGCAACACAAAGGGTAAGTAGGGTTTGTACATTCTCCCATTCAAACTGAAGTTCTGACAATAAGTTGATACTAAGATTAATTTTAATTCACAGTATGCAATTATTTTTATGCAAGGGACAATGGGATGCTTTACATGTTCAAAGTGCTAAAGAAATTTTTAGTCACTGAGCAGGGTCATGTTGTGGAAATGGGAGTATGAATACCAGAATCTGGGACTCTTTTTTTTTTTTTCCTTTAGGTAGGGCTATTAAGTATGTTAGCTGGATGTTCATTCTCACAATAGTAGCTGGAATGAGGCTATTCTCCTTTTTGTGCACAATGTAGCTAGAAAATATTTAGGTTTGAAATAAAAGATTTTGCAAATATGAACAATTTTTAAAAATAGTTCAGAGTTACAGTCTTATGTAGAGTGATGCCCCCCCAATGGTTTATAATCACTGAAAAACAAGTCTTTTAAGAAGGCACATTGAATAGCATCACCCTTTTCTTTCCATGGTAATGATTTAATTTGAGAACCCAAGACCCATAATAAAACCTATTTCTGTGAACACACCCGCTTTAATCTTATTTCAAAATTGCACAGTGGTCAGCCTGGTGAGAAGTGCAGGTATGTGATAATTCTCCATATTAAATTTTACATTTCACCAAATTGCCTTGGCAGCAAAGTTTAGAGTAGTTTGGAATAAGGGTGTGTGTGTGTGTGTGTGTGTGTGTGTGTGTGAGAGAGAGAGAGAGAGAGAGAGAGAAAGAGAAAGTGTGTGTGTAAAAGAGAATGTGGTGGTATCAGAAACTATAACATAGTTGAGTTTGAGTATATTAGTGCAGGTAAGAAAGCGTATTGGTCATTGCCGTAAAAGCAAGAATGAAGATGAGGGAATGTAAAGGATGGTGTGGAGTTGGCAAAGAGACATAAAGAAATATGTTTTGTATAATATATTTTTTTATGTTTAAAAGACTACAACACCAAGCCAGAACCATAATATTCTCTATGGACCATTTTCTCTTAATAAAAAGTAACTATAGGATTACATACACACACACATATTTATGTGCACTTCCAATTATTATATACAATAAAACCTGTGATGATGAGGTATAATGCTTATTATTGTTTATTAACATAATGTAATGAAATGATTAGGCTAGTCTAAGTAACTAAGTAGCCACAAAGAGTTCCAGGGTCAGCACGTGTGATGCAACAATATTCTGACCCAGCCACAGTCTGCCATCACTTGATCGTAGTTTTGCACTCATTTTAAAATATGAAAATCACATTTCTAGGGTCTGTAGCTGCCTGGGATTCTAAATCAATTTTCTTTTTCTTTTTTAAAGATTTTATTTATTTATTTAACAGACAAAGATCACAAGTAGGCAGAGAGGCAGACAGAGAGAGGGGAGGAAGCAGGCTCCCTGCTAAGCAGAAAGCCTGATGTGGGGCTTGATCCCAGGACCCTTGGGATCATGACCTGAGCCTAAGGCAGAGGCTTTAACCCACTGAGCTACCCAGGCACCCTCTAGATCAATTTTCATCAGCACAAGGTGGGAAAATTTGATCCAGAATGATGTGGAGACCCAGCCTATATCTCTATTCATCTTAGGAGCTGGGGTGGCCTATCAACTGTCCCTCCCATCCCAACCAACACTTCGAGTCACTAAGAAACAGACGAGGCAGAGAAGAGAAGATAATTATCAAATCAATTTATATCTGTCCTAAAATTATCACTGGGGTTTTACCATATCACTAAAGTCACCAATGGACAATATTAAAATCAAGGAGGTTGCGGAGAAACTGTAACACTTATATCCCACTGGTGGGAATGTAAATTGGTAAAACCATGTTGGAGAGGAATGCAACTATATCTCATAAAACTCAAAGTCTCATAATTCTGTATCAAATTATATAACAGGGACAAATGATTAACTGTCCTAATTCACTTGGGACTAAGGGGTTTCCCAGGTATGAGATTTTCAGTGCTTAAAAAAAAGAAAGAAAAGTGGGACAAGTTGACTTCTCTAAGAGCTGTGAGAATTGTGGTCTATGAGCACAAGAAAGCATGACTATGTGTGTCCACTATAGATAATTAACCAATACTGCTAACAACTTTAACATTCATTAATAAAATAAGAATGTATAAACCAATAGTTATGTTCAGAAAATGAAATAATATAGAGGAGCAAAATATACATGACATAAAAACATGCTGAATTTTGGGTGCCTGGGTGGCTCAGTGGGTTAAGCCGCTGCCTTCGGCTCAGGTCATGATCTCAGGGTCCTGGGATCGAGTTCCGCATCAGGCTCTCTGCTCAGCAGGGAGCCTGCTTCCCTCTCTCTCTCTGCCTGCCTCTCTGTCTACTTGTGATCTCTCTCTGTCAAATAAATAAATAAAATCTTTAAAAAAAAATGCTGAATTTTAAAAACAAAATATTGAGTAAAAACATTAGAGAATGTTGCAATTTGATAAAATCTACATAGCATTTTTAAAATTGTAAAAGGATAGTATTTTGTTAAAGGATATTAAAACATTAAATAAATGTATAAATAATAATTAACTATTAGGAAGGTGAAAATAAAAGCCACAATGAGATATCACTTTACACAAACTAAGATGGATCTTCTCAAAAAGACAGACAATTAGAAGTGTTGACAGAGATATGGAGAAAATGGAATTCACATACATTTCTGGTAGGAATGTAAAATTATGTAACTACGTTGGAAAATAGTCTAGAAGTTCCTCAAATGGCTAAATGTAGAGTTATCGTATGATCCAACAGTTCCATTCCCAGGTATATACCCAAGAACAATGAAAATATGTCCATGCAAAAAACTGTTCATGAATCTCCATAACAGCAATATTTATATTAGCTAAAATGTGGAAATAACCTAAAATGTCCACGAACTGATGAATGAATAAGGTATGATGTATCCATATATTGAAATACTGCAATACAAAGAAACAAAGTCCTGATACATGTTACAACATGACAGAACCCTGAAAACATACTAAATGAAACAAGTTAGTCTTATATAACCACATATAGTATGAATCCACTTATATGAAATATCCACAAATCTTTAAAGACTGATTCATTGTTGCTTGGGGTGAGAGGATGATGGAGACTTGGGAGTTAAGGTTAAAGAGTATAAGTTTCTTGCTAAGGTAACAAAAAAGTGTTCCAAAATTGACTGTAGTGATGGATACACAACTTACATTAATATACTAAAAGCCACTGAATGGTATACTCCAGATTTTGGAGGTATATGATATGTGCATTATATCTCAGAGAAGTTGTTTTAAAAAATACAAAGTGGTTTTTGGGGGTAAAAATCACTAATCCAGAATAATGACCTCTGAGGCAGAAGGAAGAGAATGTGGGGAGTGGGTCTGACAGACTTTCCAATATGTTGACAGTTCTTTGTTTTCCAGTTTGGTTTATGTATACATGGATATTTGTTATATTATTCTTTGTAGTGTTTTGTATGTTTCAAATGTTCAAATGGACATTCTAATGTCCATCAGATTTTTTCATGCTGGGTGATTAGAACGCCACTTCTTACTAAATTTTTTCATTCTGTGCCATTTTCTATGGATACCATTTTGGCGATTTCTGAAATTAACCTTCATTCTAAACCTTTCATATTTGTAGTTCTTGTCTTTACTACTAGAGTATAAGTTTTTTAAGGGGAAGACTAGATATTATGCACGGCCATTGAAAAACACAGGTAAAAGATATGAGTGAAACTGGTTTCTGTGTTTCAACAGACCATGTGAACTTACTGAAGTCCTTCAACTTTTATTGTGAAGTGATTGTCAATCTTCTTTCCCTTGCTTTTGGAATTTCCTTTCACTTTAACTCAAATATTATGGCTCATAGTGACAAATTCAGGGAAAAAAAAAAGCCCAAAAAAGTATTAGTATTAGTGGATGAAATTAATCCTATTAAGAGTGAGGTAATGTAGCATAATACTTCAAGGAATTTATTCTTAGAACAAATTTATAGTAGTATATAATAGATGTATTTTAATAAAAGTTTTGTAGAAATTGCTTTAATATTTCAAAATAATAACATAAAATAATGTTGAGCTGGAAAAGCAAAGATGAAGATAGTGAAGGGTAGCAAAAACGTCACCCCAAAATATACTACTTTGTCACAAGGGTTATTTTGAGCCAAAGGCATTTGGGAAGAAGCAAATACAAGAAAACCTCTCAGCTCTCTCCCTATTTATTTAACAGCAGGGCATTAATTTGTAAAAGTATCTCTTCTTCCCTCTCTAACAGGAAGGACAGCAGTTAATCTCCGGGGACACTTCTAGATCCTCAACAGCCCAGAGACAGCACCAGAATAATGTACATAATAAACCCTGCTAAAACTAGCACTTATCCACCATTAGTTTTCCTATATGTTTTTCTTCCCAGAGTTTTCCCACCTGGAAGCTCAAAGTCCTTTTCCTTCATTTTTTCTTTTTTGTTTTTTTAATTTTTTTCTCTTTTAATTTTAAAAATAATTTTATTTATTTATTTGAGGGAGAGAAAAAGGGAGATAGAATGGGGAGAGGGGCACAGAGCAAGGAGTTAGACACGGGATTCCATCCCAGGGCCCCGGGATCATGACCTGAGCTAAAGGCAGGCACTTAAACAACTGAGCCACCCAGATGCCCAAATATATTGTTCTTTTGTTAAGATGGTATATAAACCCAAATTCTAACCACTCCTCTGCTTTACTCATCTCTGGGTGCTCCCACGTGTGTGTACAATGCACATATTAATGGACTTCCTTTTCCTTTTCTCTTGTTCATCTATTTTGTTACTCTAATTTATAGGACCCCAGCCAATAAACCCCAGATGAATAGTGGGAAGATAATTTTTCCTCTTCTACAATAGTCTATAGTTGTAGGGAGGTCAGCCATAAGGTTTAAAAACAGAGAGTGATATAAATCATGTCAAGAACATATATATGGTATGTAGAATTTAATTTTCCCCTATCCTATATATGAAAAGAAGTAACAATTTTGATAGCATATTTTCCTACATTTTATCTTATTTTTATAATCCCTAGTATCCTTCTCTACAGAATCCTGGAGGAACCTACATCATCTATTGGGAAATAGAGAGAAGGCTTACACTTTGAACCAAGATCTGGGGTCTAGTCATGGATACTTGGAACCTGCTTCAGTCCAATTAGACCACTAACTGACAACCCACTGGGATCCTTAATGCCACCAATCATTAATATCTCAACGCTCTTTTGGAACTGTCGCATTGCCTGTCCCTGCCTTCTTCCTAAGTTATGAGGCCATGGGCAAAGGAGGAAAAAAACATTCTTATTGGCATTAAAAAGTCCTAGATTTAATTTCCTTTGCTTCTAACTGGCTGTAACACCCTGACCAAGTAACACTATCTCCCTTAACCTTAGTGTCCTCCTCCATAAAAGAGCTTAAATGATATTGACTGGAGGCTTCAACTACACTTAAGCTGATGACTTGGGTTCTAGCTCTTATTTTTAGTTGTCCCACCTGCCTATCTGCCTTCCTTTTAATATTTGACTTCTATTCAACTTATTTATATACTCTAATTTTGACTTCCTCAAGATTTCTGATTGAAACCATTGAACTCATTGTAGCTGTTCATATCCTATTCAAGTATAATTTTATTATTTTAGATTTCTTCTTTATCCCTCTACCAACATAAGATCAAACAAAAGTTATCAGACCTTTTTGACAGTGTTTCATATCTCTGTGAAGATCTCTCTATCTCTTTTCTTGGTTAGATTTCCCATGACAAGGTCTCAATATTGCTCCTAACATATACATACACCCACAAAACTAAGAAAAAATATTATTCAGAGTATTGCCCTTAAGATAAGCAACAACAACAACAAAATAGTTGGTTAAAATCACTTTCCTCTTTACGAAGGGATAATGACCACTCACCCAATCTCAAAATAATGGAGTACATTTTATTTATTTTCTAAAAGATTTTATTTGTTTATTTGACAGAGAGAGAGACACAGTGGGAGAGGGAACACAAGCAGGAGGAGTGGGAGAGGGAGAAGCAGGCTTCCTGCCGAGCAGGGAGCCCGATATGGGGCTAGATCCTAGGACCCTGGGACCACGACCTAAGCAGAAGGCAGAAGCTTAAGGAATAAGCCACCCAGGCACCCCTGGAGTGTATTTTAATATCTTATCTCATAATATTTATTATATACAAATAATGGAAGGCAAAGCCCATATTCCTTCTGAGCTTCAGGTGTTCTATCATCTCCTACTTCTAGAAAACTCCATAATGGAGTTGTATAAGTAAGTGAGAATTTATTTACATTCTTTTATCTGCAGAAGACAGTTTTTTTTTTAATGCTCTTTAGTAAAAGAAACACAGTGGCAATGTCCAGGAAAATAATAAAAATGACAATTCTTGAATATCTTCAGATGTTTGACTTCAGATGTTGTCACATTTGCCATGCAAATGGTGTTTGGTTCATTTTATCTTAATCACAGATCCAAATGCAAAATCCTCAAGGGTATCCTGTGCATTTGCATATATCTCTTGAGAATATAAGTGTAAATATGCAAGAAAGGGTTGTTTTGCCTCTTCAGTAAAATGGCTGTGGATTCTCTACAGACTGAGGTAGAAAGCTGGGGTAATGAGGCCTCAAGAATTAATATAGGTACATGCCAGCAAAGGAAAGAAAAGATGTAAAATTTAGGTTCTAGAAATATATATTGAGTATTTATTCTGTTTCAGGATCTCTTCTGGAAAATTCCACAGGTTAATCACATGCCATTCTCATAACAATATTGTAAAAATCTCTTAACTTGTCCAAAGTTCTCCATATCTTAAGCATAAGAATGTAGGAACTCTCAATTTCAAAACCCATACCACTGCCCTTTAAACACATGCTGTTCCAGGTTTTATTTTTTAAAAGCTTATTTTAGGTAGATTCTCAACATTCTAAATAAAAAAAGATCAATTTCTTTCAGATTTGTTTTCCAGTATCACATTTGATCTTAGTCAAAATATGCAATGTGAAGTATGAACATACTTCAGCTTTTTATTTTCTGGAAAATTACTTGAATTAAGTCAAATGATGGGCTTTCTTATTTCTGCAGATCTAGGTCTTTGAATTTATTAATATTTTGAAGTCTAAAATATGACATAATATGTAACAATACTTACTATATCATCTGCTGGTATTTACACATAGCTAATGGGTTGTCCAACCAGATGTACACAGGACAGAGCAGTGATTCTCAAAAATGTTGTATGCATCAGAATCACTTAAAGGTCTTGATGGAACATAAATGGCTAGGCCATACACCACTATTTCTATTCATTAGGTCAGAAAAGGAACCAGAGAATTTGCATTTAAATGAGTTTAGGGGTAACAAGTTTGGGGGCTTGGATGTTGCTGATCCAAGGGACCAGAGTTGATAACAACTGGAACAGGATGTTAAAGGAATGGCCTCTAAAGAACTGGTTTTTGTTTTTGTTTTTATTAGTGTGGGAGGTCAGACGGATTCAAGAGTTAACTGCACAAGATAATCAAAAGAGACAGATTTCCATAGTTTGGCGACTGTGGCCATTGCTGCTATAAACATTGGGGTACAGATGGCCCTTCTTTTCACGACATCTGTATCTTTGGGGTAAATACCCAGGAGTGCAATTGCAGGGTCGTAGGGAAGCTCTATTTTTAATTTCTTGAGGAATCTCCACACTGTTCTCCAAAGAGGCTGCACCAACTTGCATTCCCACCAACAGTGGAAGAGGGTTCCCCTTTCTCCACATCCTCTCCAACACATGTTGTTTCCTGTTTTGTTAATTTTGGCCATTCTAACTGGTGTAAGGTGATATCTCAATGTGGTTTTAATTTGAATCTCCCTGAGGGCTAATGATGATGAGCATTTTTTCATGTGTCTGATAGCCATTTGTATTTCTTGATTGGAGAAGTGTCTGTTCAAATCTTCTGCCCATTTTTTGATGTTTGTCTGTTTCGTGTGGGTTGAGTTTGAGGAGTTCATTATAGATCCTGGATATCAACCTTTTGTCTGTACTGTCATTTGCAAATATCTTCTCCCATTCCGTGGGTTGCCTCTTTGTTTTTTTGACTGTTTCCTTTGCTGTGCAGAAGCTTTTGATTTTGGTCACAGTCGCCAAACTATGGAAAGAACCAAGATGCCCTTCAACGGATGAATGGATAAGGAAGATGTGGTCCATATACACTATGGAGTATTATGCCTCCATCAGAAAGGACGAATATCCAACTTTTGTAGCAACATGGACGGGACTGGAAGAGATTATGCTGAGTGAAATCAGTCAAGCAGAGAGAGTCAATTATCATATGGTTTCACTCATTTGTGGAGCATAACCAATAGCATGGAGGACAAGGGGCATTAGAGAGGAGTAGGGAACTTGGGTAAATTGGAAGGGGAGGTGAACCATGAGAGACTATGGACTCTGAAAAACAGTCTGAGGGGTTTGAAGTGGCGGGGGGGGTGGGAGGTTGGGGTACCAGGTGGTGGGTATTATAGAGGGCACAGCTTTCATGGAGCACTGGGTGTGGTGAAAAAATAATGAATACTGTTTTTCTGAAAATAAATAAATTGGGGAAAAAATGTAAAATTAAAAAAAAAAAAAGAGAGACAGATTTCTTAGGGACATGTCGAAGTTGTACTGTGTGCTGGGACATCGCCGAGGCTAAAGGGAAGAAGTTAGAATTTGACAGACTAAAGTGATCTGTATTTACCTTCTGTGATGGACTCTGAGTGACAGCCAGTTATGGCAATGTGTGTTTGGTGGATTGCACAAAGGTTTAATGGTATCTGAGAGATGCTTTAATTTAGGGAATAGTGTTAAATTAAACTGCTGGAGTAAAAGGATGCTCAGAACAAGACATTCAGTGGTGCTAATGCCTGAATGGCCTGTGTTACGGAAACAAGGTCTAAGCGAACTAGTCCCACAGGTAATTAAGTCGATAAGATCTTGGCAGAGTGTTTGAGCTATACGGAGATTCTTTCATCCTATCAACACTTATGGGTCAAGACAGGCCAAAACACTGAGATCAGGATAAAACACTGTAAAACCATGTCCCTTAATATACACTGTCCTTCTTGCTTCCTCTAAAATAAGCATAAGAATAAAATACAAAATGTGGACAAAATTAGAGGACTTCCATTGCTTGATTAAGTCATATTCATTTAAATTCTGGATTTTAAACAAAATGTTTGAGATATTTCTCCCTATACTTTATGGCTCACTCCCTAACTCTGCCTGCCTGAGAAAAACACCTTTCCAAGAGAGCTTGTCATCTCCAGGTTACAGGTCCTCTGTTTCATTTCTCCCCATGTGAGCATAAAAATAATAAGAAAACAATTCCCAATTTTCAAATACACAATGTGAACATGATTATCCCTATAAAGTGATAGAAATGGAACTATAATCTATGCCATTAGAATACTTTCCAGTGATTTTCCTAAGTGCAGTTCTCCAGGGTTTTATGTTTAACAGGAAAAAAAGCAATTCATTCAGGTCTTCATTTTCTTTATTATTTTTTCCACCTTTATTTGTTGATTTTCTACTACCTTTTTACCAAGGCATTATACCAGATGATCAAGAACTACCTGGGATATGTAAGACAAAATAGTCAACGGGAAAGTATATGGAATCTACTACTCCCCCTTCCTGCTATCTCTTCCTGCTACATTTCAAAATACGAAAATATGATGTTCCTCCAAGTATTAACCTATAAAATAGCCATTAGAAAGAGCAGATCATCCATATTCAATGCTCTTTTTAAAGGCAGAATGCATCCCAGGATAATATTTGGCATTAATCTTATGTAAGGTATCAATAAATACAGAGAAAATGTGCTATTCTGGTGGGAACATAAGAACAGGATACGTAAAATACCCAGACATTGTCAGAGATCTTAATGGCTCGGGGCATTCATATGTGTTTTGATATAGAAATTCCTTATACTATTTATCAGATTACTGATTGTAAGTTGACCTTCCAACTGCACTTAGTTGCACCAAAAAGAATGCTTTAATCAGTCAGTAAAAATATGTATTTCATCTCTTAAAGGTTATATTTAGCTATTATAAACTAATTTTTCATTTTTGCATTTCTCTTTTATCAACTTTATAAGACTGAAGCACACCATGGGGTGGGAGGTGACCAACTCACACTGTACCAAAATCAGATTGTCTAAGCATATAAGTGTCAGACCTTAACATATGATGGTTGCCTAAAGGTGTGTTTTCCTTTGTGTACATGTATAAGTGCCCAGTTAGCAGGTCCAAGATGACATACCAGTACACATGTATGTACCTTGTTCACATGTGAGGCCTTGCAAACAAATGGTTGTGAATATACCATAAAACGGTTGTGAATATACCATAAAACGTCGCATACAAAGTCTTTTACAACAGGAAGGTCCAGGAAAGCTTCATTGGAAAGAAACAATTAGTAATAAACCCTAAAGAAGTAATGACATCCAGGAGAAATTCAAATAAGTTGAGTGATTGAAGACGAAGTTTGGATCCAAACACACACAGAATTTATGATGTTTTGAGACTAGGTAATGACCCTGATTAAAGATAGCACAGAACTGAGGACTGAACATTTGGATATATCCATATCTGAGAAAATGAGAAAAATTATAGAAGTTAGTAAAAGACACACAAATGTGGCCAGAAAGGTAAATGTGAAAACATACCCTGTGGTGTTAAGAAAGATAAGAGGAGACTGAAGTCTAAGAAGAGGCTACCGTATATTACGACTGCAGAGAGCTCTAGATCAAGCAAACTAAACATGAAAAAAAAAATCTTAAAAACTAAAAAAGCAACTCTCGTGGTGGGGGGTGGGAGAAGGGTATATATCGGAAATCTCTGCAACTTCCTCCCAATTTTGCTTAACCTTACGCTGGTCTAGGAAAAATAAAGTCTTTAAAAACAAACAAACAAAAAATAAGAAACCCAGAACCAATGGGTACATGACTACCAACATCCATGCTCAGTCGTCGAAAACAAATCACGATCACAGTATCTAGTAATAGACACATCTGTCCAGAGGGAAGACAATCAGACGATGAATATGTCTTGGGAGATACTTTGTGGAGAAGGAATATGGACAGTGATGTGAAGAGTGGGCTATTTTTTATCTTGTCCATGGTATGTGTATTAAAAACATTTCTGTTTTAAGATTTAAAAAAAAGGCAACTACATATGGGAGCTGTAGATAACGGCGAGCATTTGAAAGGAAAAGTTTCAGGATTTGTTTTTTAAAACATAACATGGAACTGGCAGGGCCTTCATATTCTTTACATTCTTACTACACTTCCAATCTTAATTGAGAACTGTTGCACTTTCCTTTATTCACTTTACGGTGTGGAAATCATCACCATTTTGAAAGCTTTCCAAAAATAATTACATAATAGAGGATCAAGTGGGAAAAAAGATCTATAGGGAATATTTCACAGCTTCTCTTGGCAACTGTATTCTCATTATCTCAAGACGGAACTTCATTTACTTTCATGAAGTATGCCTCTCACCCAGCAATGGCATGAAAAAAATCAATTTCTCACATATGATTGATTCCCACTTATAAACCTTTTGAATCCAAATGTGGAATCTTCCTTGCCAGAGATTAGTATTTTACTCTCCAAATAAACAGAAAGTCATATTTAGAAAATATCTCCTATTCATATTTGTTTTTCCTGAGTGCAGCAAAATAGCCTCACCATATCTTTGATTTGCATCCTTGCTTTCTGTCAGTAATAGGACTGGATTTGGTGTTTCCAAGTTATTAAATGTTTATTTTCTAAAAGCTGCAGAACGTACTACAATTGTTTCCTGCGGAGAATGAGAGCAATCTGTAGGGCTGGAACACAATCTCAAGCTGTTCTTGTTCTAAGACCAGCGTCCAAGTATTTGAAAAATCCCCCTGAGAATTTCAGTTCCAAATACAGTAGCCTTGTTCCATTTTAGGATTGGTCCCCTGTTTTCTGAACAGTTTTGCCTGTGACTTTAAGCCCCACTCTGAGAATGTTATAGCTCTAGATGCTTACAAGCAGGCAGAGAAGAAAGTTATAGGGTGTGAGGCAGCAATGAAATTGCTTTGATGTCCATCAAGAGTAAGCAGGGTAGGTGAGTGGGTGGTAAGTGGAGCCACAGACTTGGGTAGGAGGATATGGGCTGCTAGTGAGGCATGGGGTCAAACTGATGGTTAGGAGAATTTCCAAGTCACCTTTCCTCCAAAAGGAATCTAGTAACAAGAAAGAAAGTCAGATACAAATCCAGAGTAAAAGAAAGAAAAAAGAAAAAAAGGACTGCAATAGAACGATGAACAAATACCTTAGTAGATCTGACTTACTGAAGTGTAATATAGATGCAAGAAGTGGTCTTCACTGAGACTAAAGTTGATGCAGGTTTGTCTGGGATGATTCTACTGAGTAACCATGCAGGCAACATCGGGTATTCATGTCCTATGAGTTTGTTTGCATGGAGAACAGATGTGAGAAGATTATTGGAGAGGGAGGAGACTCTGTATGGGAAGGGGGAAGAGAAAGTGCAGAATATTCTCTTTCTTTGTCATAATGGGTGGTATTTATGTCCCACTGTGAGAGGAACTACAGGCAGAATCTGAAGGGTCTCTATTTGCGAACTGTTCTTTTTTTTTTTTTTTTTTAAAGATTTTATTTATTTATTTGAGAGAGACAGTGAGAGAGAGCATGAGCGAGGAGAAGGTCAGAGAGTGAAGCAGACTCCCCATGGAGCTGGGAGCCTGATGTGGGACTCGATCCCGGGACTCCAGGATCACGCCCTGAGCCGAAGGCAGTCGTCCAACCAACTGCGCCACCCAGGCGTCCCGCGAACTGTTCTTTGAGAACCAGGTACACAAGTGGCACTGCCTCGCTTCCCAAGCAACAAGGTGTGGCACAGTAGGATATGAACAAGTCATCTGTCCATGTTTTCAAGGATGTCTCTGAACACTCAAGTGTTCAAATACTTGAGAGAATGGCCTGGTCATTTCACATGGGTCTTCACAGCAATGGCAATAGTCAAGTACATCCAAGAAGTTCCCAGGCCAAGAACAAGAAAAACAGATGATTAAGGGTAGGTATAATGTTTACTGCATGATAGCAATCTCTGATGGACTAATTCAATGGTACTTGTAAGATGCCTTCTGCAGATTCCTGGAAACACTTTGCAGTCAGGGTAGAGATTCCACATCAAGTTGTGATAGAAAGTGCTTATGAAATTAAATTGATCTTGTGAAGTAACAAATATTAGGTTATTTTTGTTAGGGTAATATCCAGCATCTCCTTCCAATTTTAGATCATTTCTGGCAATCTAACACAAATGGCATATTAGTAAAAGTCACACATAGGATAAATAACATAAATTAAATTACCCTTGATCATGAGGTATTTGTTACACACACTCATAGTTTCTACATATTTTATTTTATAGATTTTTCTATAACTTATAACAACTTGCTTGAAGTGCAACACCTGTATTCTTTTTTTCTTTTTAATTAGTGTCACGTGTACTAAATAGTGACTCCACATGTCCATACAGAAGTTTGACACTTGTGTTCTTATAAAATGGAAATACTAATAGATCTAATAAGACCTGACGAGGACCTGGAATTATATATTCCACATGTAATAGTAAGGAGCAGTAAACACTTCTGAGTAAAGGAATTGAAAGATATTGTTAATATGATTGAGATCTGCAGTTTTCACTTGGTCTTACTTTGTGATCTTTATTATGCAAACTGTGTAAAGTATCTCTAGGCTTTCAGAGCCATCCAAGTCAATCTTACAGAAAAAAATTGTCTTTGAGGGGAAAAAGGAAAAACAGTTTCAAGTAAATCAGCAAGGTGGTAGAACACGTGGAGGGGAGATGTGGTGGTTGAGCGAAGCCTGGTGCTTCAAGTCAGGCTCATGGCAAAGTTACAGTGAGGACAAGTATTTTTTTTTTTTTTTTTTTTTTTAAAGATTTTACTTATTTATTTGACAGAGATCACAAGTGGGCAGAGAGGCAGGCAGAGAGAGAGAGGGAGAAGCAGGCTCCCTGCTGAGCAGAAAGCCCGATGTGGGGCTCGATCCCAGGACCCTGAGATCATGACCTGAGCTGAAGGCAGAGGCTTTAACCCACTGAGCCACACAGGTGCCCCGACAAGTATTTAATCATAGAGGAGAACTCCTTCTCGGTAAGGAACAGAAAGGCCACCAACAAATATGGAAGGTGAAATCTACACACTTCTGTGTATTTATCAAGGTTACCAACACCTAGAGGCTTAAAAAGTCGCCATTCAGAAGAGACTCTGTCCTTCCCACAGCAGCATCCTACGACTCAAGAGAACGAGAGCTCAGGGCACTGTCTTGAGGGGAGAGACTGGGTGTTACAGGAGTGGATGGGATAGTTCACAGTCTATGATCACAAAACGAATTTGGTCTGGGTTTTGACTTGTTCTTTGGGCAGGACTAGTGTGATATCTTCTTAATGTTTTCCTACAAAGTCTTAACAATGCTACTTGCCATTTTTTCAGATAAAATCCATAAAGTAGTAACATGAAGTTCTTCTTCTAAGCCATCCAAGATATTTTTGAAGTTGGACATCAATCAATCAATCTATCCTAAGTTTTGCTTCTTTTGTTACAAATATTGAATACATTATTAAATTGGTGTGGTATTAAATTTAAGAAGACTGCATCCAATAACTTGAAAGGCATTCAGAGAAAATACATATTGATTAGAACAAAACAAGTAGTTCTATTTGATGAATAAAACAATTTATAAAGAACTGATAACAAAAGAAGAACAAATGACTTTAGACAGTTCAATGTACAGAACTTCTAAGTTCACATTTCACGAATATTAGAAACCAATAGATCTATTTAAGAATGTCAGGGAGGAATTAGAATTGAAAAATAAAGAACAATTCAATACAGGTAAAGAGCAACAGTGCTGGAGAATTTTGCTGTGCCTAATGAACACACATTAAAACATGGAAGACTGGTTTAGATAAGACAGAGGAATGAAGACGAAATGCATTATAGTGTTACTCTTTCATTAAAGATAATTAGATATTCCACGAGTTAAACTTTCCCAACACCAACACACACATTTTCTCCACTCTTTTAAAAGTCTTTTTTTTCTTTTTTTCTTTTTCAGGTTCATTTTTGCCTTTGCTTCCCTTGCCTTTGGCGATGTTCCTAGGAAGATGTTGCTGCTGCTGAGGTTGAAGAGGTTGCTGCCTGTGTTCTCCTCAAGGATTTTGATGGATTCCGTTCTCACATTGAGGTCCTTCATCCATTTTGAGTCTATCTGTGTGTGTGGTATAAGGAAATGGTCCAGTTTCATTTTTCTGCATGTGGCTGTCCAATTTTCCTAGCTCCATTTATTGAAGAGGCTGTCTTTTTTCCATTGGACATTCTTTCCTGCTTTGTCAAAGATTAGTTGACCATAGAGTTGAGGGTCTATTTCTGGGCTCTCTATTCTGTTCCATTGATCTATGTGTCTGTTTTTGTGCCAGTACCATGCTGTCTTGATGATGACAGCTTTGTAATAGAGCTTGAAGTCCGGAATTGTGATGCCACCAACTCTGGCTTTCTTTTTCAGTATTCCTTTGGCTATTCGAGGTCTTTTCTGGTTCCATATAAATTTTAGAATTATTTGTTCCATTTCTTCAAAAAAAATAGATGGTACTTTGATAGGAATTGCATTAAATGTGTAGATTGCTTTAGGTAGCATAGACATTTTTACAATATTTATGCTTCCAATCCAGGAGCATGGAACATTTTTCCATTTCTTTGTGTCTTCCTCAATTTCTTTCATGAGTACTTTATAGTTTTCTGAGTATAGATTCTTAGCCTCTTTGGCTAGGTTTATTCCTAGGTATCTTATGGTTTGGGGTGCAATTGTAAATGGGATTGACTCCTTAATTTCTCTTTCTTCTGTTTTGTTGTTGGTATAGAGAAATGCAACTGATTTCTGTGCATTGATTTTATATCCTGACACTTTACTGAATTCCTGTACAAGTTCTAGCAGTTTTGGAGTGGAGTCTTTTGGGTTTTCCACATATAGTATCATATCATCTGCAAAGAGTGATAGTTTGACTTCTTCTTTGCCAATTTTGATGCCTTTAATTTCCTTTTGTTGTCTGATTGCTGAGGCTAGGACTTCTAGTACTATGTTGAATAGCAGTGGTGATAATGGACATCCCTGCCATGTTTCTGACCTTAGCGGAAAAGCTTTCAGTTTTTCTCCATTGAGAATGGTATTTGCGGTGGGTTTTTCATAGACGGTTTTGATAATATTGAGGTATGTGCCCTCTATCCCTACAGTTTGAAGAGTTTTGATCAGGAAGGGATGTTGTACTTTGTCAAATGCTTTTTCAGCATCTATTGAGAGTATCATATGGTTCTTGTTCTTTCTTTTATTAATTTTTTAAAGAGAAATGGAAAAATTAGTAAAAATCAGATTACTGTTTACTCATGATGAGAAAAATGCTACCAAAAACATTGGAATTAAGAAAAGAGCTTCTGAAAATTGTTAAGCTTTTTAAGTCACTATTTAAATTTTTTTTTTTTTTGGTCCAAACTACTAAACAAAATAGACTGCTTTTCTTAAAGAAGCCAAGCTTTTAGAATTCTTAAAATTCCAAGCTTTTATACCATGATTTTTGCTGGGCCATCATTTAAACAAACATTTATATTTGGGGGGCATTAAAGTGGCTCAGTTGGTTAAGCTCTGGGACTCTTGATTTAGGCTCAGGTCATGATCTCAGGGTCCAGGGATCAAGCCTTGACTTGGACTCCAAACTCAGTGCAAAGTCTTCTTGAGATTCTCTCTCCCTCTCCTTCTGCCCCTCTCCCTGTTCATGCTCTCTCTTTATTTCTCTCTAAAATAAATAAATAAAATGTTAAAAAAATAACATTTATAAATTTTTTCTTTTTCTTTTTTTTTTTTTTAAAGATTTTATTTATTTATTTGAGAGAGAGACAGTGAGAGAGAGCATGAGCGAGGAGAAGGTCAGAGAGCGAAGCAGACTCCCCATGGAGCTGGGAGCCCGATGTGGGACTCGATCCCGGGACTCCAGGATCACGCCCTGAGCCGAAGCAGTCGTCCAACCAACTGAGCCACCCAGGCGTCCCAACATTTATAA
Source organism: Neogale vison (assembly GCF_020171115.1). NCBI lineage: Eukaryota > Metazoa > Chordata > Mammalia > Carnivora > Mustelidae > Neogale > Neogale vison. Next base: position 102,661,934 of record NC_058098.1, on the reverse strand, counting down.
ATTTTTTCTAATCATAATTCCTTAAATTGATGAATCTAGTTGCTATAATTATACAACATTTATTCTCATTTACAAGAGTTTTATCATAAGTTCTCCATTCCTGGGTTTTTTCCTTTTAAAATCTATTTCAATTATTCTATTAGTTTCTTGAATTTTATTGAAAAAACTTAATTTTTCCAAAATAGGACAATGTAAAATAGTTGTTCTTATACTTGAATTGTACTTAAGGGGAATTAATATTTTTTCTTCATATTTTCATTTCCCTAGAGTTTTGTAGAGAATGTGCATGTGGTCTTCTAACACTTCAAATTTTTATGATATATAGACATTTAAATTGAAGGAAATTTTCAGTTTTCTCTTCTTCTGTATTCAGTTAAATTTCTGACATGGAAAACATTCCACAAAAACAGTGTATTCTCCATCCTCTGAAATTTGGCTTATACTTCCACTCATCAATATGCCTGGGCAGGTAACAAGTCCAGTCAGCCTTACTCATTATACAGCATGGATAGGCTTTATTTCAAAATGTATCCCTTGCTCTTACAAAGGCCATCTTCAATATATAAAAATTTTTAAGTAAAAAATTTTAGCATTTTCATCGTTCAGCCCTTTCCTCAGTGCATCTAGTGGCACTCTTGTGGGACTGTTGCTTATGGGCAATATTTTACCCACACCAGGATCCTCTTTTTCTTTTTAGCTACCACTTTTCAAGTGCTCAAGACTTCTTCCATTTCCAGTCTGCCTGATGCCAGTTAATTTTTGGATAATTTTAAAATAATTTTATTCTGGTAACTTTTCAAATGTTTTTTTAAACAAACAAAATAATCCCCCAATATGATCAGATTACAAAGAATGATGGGCATACATAGTGCTCTATGGGCATGCTGCACTGTGTCCCTAAGCTTCGCTTAACAATACAACTTCTAGGATAAAATTATTGACAATCTCAAGATGGTAACAGCATAGTATTAAACTTAATGTGGGGGCTTCTGATCAGAGGGCCTGGTCCAACTGCACTTGTTACACACCCGTGAAGCCGGACCTGCTAACCACCTGGAAAGAATGAGGGTACAGGAAAGGTTAATTCTGACAGAATTTGAGTTATAAAATAATAATTTTCAGGTGCAGAATCAGTGACAATAGGAGAGGCTTTCAAGATCACCAAATCCAAAGTAGGTATCAACACAGAGGCAAAACAAAATGCTTAATTCCAGAGATGCTGATTACTTACTATAAAGTTCATATGCATCTTCCGCTCCCCATTCCTCCTCCTCTCCCAGAACCTTAAAAAATGGGTTTGGGTGGAGTTCCACATGGTTGTCCATGGTAGCTCTCTAAGTGGAGAGAGGCCACAGATTCTAAGCAGAGACTTGGAAGAGTCGTGCTCAGGGTAAGCAGGGCACAGAATACATTGAATGTATTTCAAATGTGTTACTGTTGTAGGTTTCTTTCCCTGAAGCATTATTCTAACTTAAATCATTAGGAAAATAAATGGCAGGTTACACAAAGAGCTGAGTTTGTAAGATGAAAAAAAAAGTCATTAACATTAATAATTGAATATAGGAGGAGAGAGTAGACTGAACAGCTGAAGAGAGGTCACAGATTTCATTACATGGAATTCTACTCAGAGCTGTATAAAGACATAAAGTGTGAAAGAGAATTTAAAATATATGGAGTTCGGATTGAGAAGACACGTGACAAATCTAATAGGAGTTTCAGAAAAGAAGAAAATAAATAAAAGAGAGAAGGAGAAATAGTCAACATTCAAAGATAAAACATTATTATCAAAAATAGAACAGGAAAATGTGTCTTTTGTCTTGGGAAACCAAAAGACTCCACTGCAAGATAAGGAAAAAAAAAAAAGAAAAACAACAAACTTGTATTCAGGGAGATCACAGAAAAATTATGTGGCATCAGAGACAAAGGGAAATCTAATTAGCAAGAAAGAGAAAGATTAGCTAGATAAGCTTAAAACTGTATAAATGGCAGGTATACCATCAACAATATAGATGCTAATAAGGAATATATTCAACTCTGGAATTAATTAGAATAATTTTAATTAGAAATAAATGATAATGGGGCGCCTGGGTGGCTCAGTGGGTTAAAGCCTCTGCCTTCAGCTCGGGTCCTGATCCCAGGTCCTGGGATCGAGCCCCGCATGGGGCTCTCTGCTCAGCGGGGTGCCTGCTTCCCCCTCTCTCTCTGCCTGCCTCTGCCTACTTGTGATTTCTCTCTCTCTCTCTCTGTCAAATAAATAAATAAATTAAAAAAAAAAAGAAAGAAATGATAAGAATTCTAGTACTCAAATTCTAAGTTGAAAAAATCATTAGTGCTTAGATTTCAGTAGGAAGTTTACTGAATATAGAAAAAATGGATATAGGAAGCAATGCTTAAATGAGTTAACATTTTAGTAAATCTAAGAATGACTGAACTATAAAAAAATGTTAATGACTAAAGAGTTCATGACATTTTTAAAAAGAGTGAAGATTTGATTACATGAACAACAACCAAATAGGATAATGGTGTAAACAGAGATAAAAGATAAGTCAAAGTCTTCAAGGAGAGACGTGCATGCACATAATTGACAAAGGATTAGTAACTAGAACACATATGGAATTCGATGTCATCAATAAAAAGCAAAGAACTGAAAAGGAAACTAAATAACTGACATGAGGGCCTTCAAAGAAATAGATGGCCAATAAATCTCTGAAGAAATGTCCATCCTCACTAATAAGTAGAGAAGTGCACATTATCTGTGTCGCCATTGATCATCATCCGACTGACCACGAAAATTAAAAATCTGATATATAGATATTTTGGCAAGAAGTGAAAATGGAAGCTCTCATGCCTTCAAGTATAAATTGCTATAATTTCAAAAGTAATTTATCAATGTATATTAGATTGAATGAATACCTGTACTTTGACACTGCAATTCCATTTCTAGGTATACTTAACCTAACAATACTACAACAGAAAGGCTTAAAAGGAAACATGCTTAAAACCCTTTATTGACATACTTAATAGCAGTAGCAAAGGAAAGAAATGGAACCCATTGTGTGTTAATATAGTAATGGATATACACAGTACTACACTATGTAATAGAAGTCCATAATTATAACACTCAAAATTAATGATCTAGTCCCATAAATGTTTATAAGAATAAATCTCCAAATCAAAATACTGACAGAAAAAGCAAGGTGCAATGGCATTTATGATGCTCTTTTAACAGAGAATTCTGTAAGATCCACAATGCACAGAAGATCAGTGAGACTCAGGGCAAACACAGGATAAACACGCAACATTTCATGCTTTCCATTCCAATTGGAACTTTATTCAAACACATAAAGAAGGCAAAGCATACTAAGGTACATAAATGATCAAGAAATCCTAATGTGTTTTCTCTTGAACTCATGTTATTTTGTGTATTTAGCCAACTACTTACACAGGAAATGATGACATAAAAAGAAAGAGAAAATTAGAGGAATCTACATTTCCTTCTTTCAGTTCATCCTTACTTACCAACCAGCTCAAAGTGGAGAGGATTGGTACAATGTGTGTTTATCAAGAAGTGAAATGAAAACAACTGAATTAGTTTTGTGCAGAGTTTTCAGTATTCTGGGAAAAATGAAAAACATATGCATGTGTAAACTATGAAATAAATGATATAATTTTAGTGAATCCTCATGTGAGTCAAATGTGCTCATATTTGCGTTGAAACCCAACACTGTACAATATAAAGATGAAATTAAAATTCACTAACAATTAAATGTTTGACTTTTCTTAGAATGATATCAAATAGCAAATTTAAAAAAATGAGAAATCCTGAGAGAGACTGTGGAACAAAGGAAAATGCATTATATCTTAGAACTTTTTTTTTTTAAAGATTTTATTTATTTATTTGATGGAGAGAGAGACATCACAAGTAGGCAGAGAGACAGGCAGAGAGAGAGGAGGAAGCAGGCTCCCTGCTGAGCAGAGAGCCTGATGCAGGGTTCCATCCCAGGACACTGAGATCACGACCTGAGCCAAAGGGAGGCTTAACCCACTGAGCAACCCAGGCGCTCCCTATTTTAGAACTTTTAATCAAACGTTTTTTTCTGTTTGTTGAACAAGGGGACCCATGTTTTCCCTTTGCACTGGTTTCTGCCATTTATTTATTTATTTAATTTTTTAAAAAAGATTTTATTTATTTATTTGACAGAGAGAGAGAGATCACAAGTAGGCACAGGAACAGGCAGAGAGAGAGGGGGAAGCAGGCTCCCCAGCCGAGCACAGAGTCCGATGTGGGACAACCCCAGGACCCCGAGACCATGACCTGAGCTGAAGGCAGAGGCTTAACCCACCCAGGCACCCCTTGCCAGTTATTTAGATGACACTGGTTATCAGCAAATAGATTAGGCTAGACAAAAAGTTAACACACTAATGCAGTAGTAGCTTTTAAATTTTTTCTCCATGGACTGTCAGTGTCTCCAATTTGCTGACACATTATCTGAATGCTTTCTATCCATTTTTCAATGAGGAATAACAAAACTAGAACAAGCCCAACCCTGCTAGCCTCTTCTTGACTAGAAATTGAGCTAGTGAGGAAACCTTTGATTTTGCTGTATTCTACTCTAATAACATTGTTACAATCTATAAAGCACATTGAAAAGTAAATATTAACATTAATTACGGAAAATGTTAAGAAATATTGTTTAGGCAATTTAACCTTTCAGAGGCCTCTCCAATGACCTCTTTGGCATATCTGTCTTCTGTTATTCCCTGTTGATTGTTGTGCACAATACTAGAAACTGGACATAGACTCTGCCAATTTTTTTCCTAGAACCTACCAATTTTTAAACAAGGCAGTATCAAAATGTATTTTGAAGTTACAATATTTATAGCATACAGATCCTCTTTATGCCATTATTTTTTAAGGGTAGTTATGTAAAAATTTTAAATCCTATAAAGTATCAATATTTCCTGTCCACCCCAACCTCATGTTTATCCCCCTCCTGCATCCTGATCAAAATAGTTTTTGATTGTGTTTATTTTCTATTAAATGCTGTTCAGCACTTGGGATGGACCATCTGCTCATTTTCCTCTAGGACTGCCAAGTTCATATGTGGATCATGAATAGGCACAAAAAGGAGAATTGATTTCTTGTTTTCAAAGACATCTACTCAGATGCTTTTTGTGCATAAATCTACTCAGTTCAGTCCATGATTAAATAACATTTGAATATCAAAATAATAATAAAGTAGTCTTTATTTGAAATTGCATAAAGGAATTGTTAAAATACTTTCTGGAATTATTTCATTCTATGTTTCCAATATTTCCAGGTTGACTAACGATAACAGCATCTTTATGGGAGACTGAATGATTGATTACATATCATGACTTTACCTCTAATAAAAGTATCAGTAATATTAATTAATAAGGTCATTGTAGTAAGCTAGCAATTTCTTTAATAGTAATGATATTCTTTTTGAAGGAATATTTTTATAGGAATATTGAAAAAAATAGTATGTATTAAGTAATTTTTTTGCCAATTGTTTCGAAGTCTTTCATAAGTTATTTTCATAAGAAATATAGTTATTATAGCTATCATGATCTTTTTCCTTACTTTGACCTTATAGTCAGTCTTAATTACAAGATCAAGGATAAATAAGAAGTCTAAATACAAAGTATCATGTTATTATACATTGGACCACAGACTGTAATAATTTAACTAATACCAACTGCTAGATCACTTTACATAGTAAAACGAGTTTACCCATAGTTTCATACTTGCAGTAATATACCAAGTTCAGGTACAGTCACTGAAACACAACTTGTAAGAGCAAAACGATAGGTACAAACTATATTTACATTAATGAAGGCTATTTTCTGGTAGACCTCTCAGAATAACAAAGGACCTTCATTCTGAGAATTCCACAGAAATCCTTATCTCAGGGCTATTGATAAAAATGGGAGCATGGGACAATTCATTAACCAATCATTTTAATCAAAGGAATTCTGTGGGCTATTTTTAAATAAGTTACCTGAACTAATTACTAAGGTATGAGCAACTGAACAATTCTAAGGGAATTTGACAAATGAAGAGACTGCTTTATTGCTGGGAATGAGATCAATACCCCAACACCCTTTCCCACAATATGACAGTGGGAAAAAGACATGACATATTCTACTACATTTGCTCTGCTATAATTATTTCTCTTTCCGTAAAAATCTGTTGTACATATGCAAATTAAATCACACAGATATACATGCAGAAACTCACACACACACCGCAAATTAAACCAATCTGAGAACCACATTCCCTATTTAAACCTGTAATTGGTTCTCTATTAACAGTCTGATAGGGGAACTCATTGCTTCGATGTACAATTTCCTCACAATTTGATTCCATCCTGTCCCCCCAGTCTTACTTCCTACGAGTTAAGAAGTTAAGGATGAGATCTCTCACCATGAGGAATGTTCTTGAAATGTCATACCCTTTCATGACTCCATGCTTCTGCACATGCTCTTTCTTCTGTTCTAAAGTCCATTCTAAAATAATTCTATTCAAGAAGACTTCTATTTATTACTCAAAACTTGTAGCATCTGTCTGAACTTACTTGATTCATCCAGTAAAAAGCAGGCACATTTTCCACTAAGTCTGTATTGAATTGCAAATATGTTTGTTATTATACTTGACAAATTTTATTTATAGATTATTTGATTTTATATATGTCTCTTTGAGTATATTGTAACCTTTTTTTTTTTTCTTCACTAATTTATCACCAGAGCTCAGCATAGTTTCTGGAACAACAGATAATCAAAACATTTATAAACTAAACAAAAAAATAAATATCTCATATTTCAAAGTAATGGTTTTATCTCTTTAATACTTATAATATTAGTAACATGCATAGTCTTCCCAAATATAAAATGGTTATAGAGAAACTCAAGAGAGTTTCTTACTTAAATAAACTTATGTAACTTACATAGTAATTACTAGATCACAGGTTTTACCACTTGAGTAAAGATTAGACTAAAATTAAATTTGTCATATATTCTGTATTTTTTGTTACTTAATATATTTATGAAGTTATGGATTAATTGTTAGTGATTGAGCTCATTTGGAGAATTAACCTTAATGTTTGAGTTGCTGCATATGTCTTTGCTTATAGATTGAAGTAATTTAAATATGCTTAATCTCTTTTATAATTTAAAGTATTTCTTGAAATTCGATCTGATATATTTAAGAAGCTATCTGATTTTTCCAGTTTATCCACATTATCTAGCAAATAAAAGGACCAGTGTGCATCAAATATATATCTAGTGAAAACATTCTATGTTTCTACAACATGTTAGGGGTCATAAATGATAGTCATAATATAAGCATAAAACTAGTTAGTAACTTCTAACATGACATATGCAACATCAAGTAACAATAGAAAACTGTATATACTACTTTTAGAAGAGTGACAAAATCAGTAAGTGAAGTGAGAATTCAAAGACATTTGATAGGGATATGAGTAATTAAGGACGTTAAATCCAGTGATTTGAATTTATAATACACCTTGGGTTTTCTGATTTAATGAAGTTGTACTGTCGCAATTTTTTAAGAGTGGGAAACTGAGATCACTTTTATGATTGCAACTTTGTTAACTCTTCTAAATATACTGACAGTCCCTTTAAAACAGTAGATTTATTAAGACTGGAAAGAAAAAGGCACTTTGGGTAAGCAATGAGGGTTGATTCAGTTCATAGACAGCAGGACTAAGAATCTAGGCGTTGTAAAGTTTCAAGTTAAGTTTATATATTAGGAGGTAGGGTCTATATTAGAAGTTGAAATTCCTATCCCAGGCATGAGAACATGGATGCAAAATTAGCTCTTAATTCTCATAATCAGTTTATAAAACAAGAGAACACGTGAAGAGTATTAACAAAAGATTGTAGTCATGTTAGAGGCTCCAGTATTCTTATACAGCAGAGATAGGGAAACCAAATAATGAATACACAGTAGCTCAGTCACACCACACTGGTATTTAGTGCCAAATGTAGTTAGAGAAAGGGAGGTATGTGAGGGGGAGAGACAGGTTTGAAGCTCGATTAGAGAGTCCCCTAATTAGCAGGTTGGGGAAGATGGGCAGCCTCTGCATTAGAGGGCAGGAAAATTAACTATTTGGATAACTCATCATAAATTTGGGGTATTTATTATCTTCATGTGCCTGAATCCAAGTTACAAGGCAGGATCAAGAGCCAGGGTTATAATTAGCTCAATTTTGCAATGACTGGTATGAGACATGAAAATAAAAATTGAATTGGCATTGTGAAGAAACTAAGATGCCTTTAGACTACAACTACCCAGAGATGTGAGACTGATTTCCTGATACACTTGAAGAGTTATTATGAGGACCTTCACTATGAATTATAAGAGAGGCTTGGAAATTTGGCAGGCTTTGCAAGTCAATAAAGTGGTATCTAATATATAGAATACATAATGTCTTGGAGAGCTCTTAGAGGTGAGTCGTGAGTACAAACTTTATCGGCTTCTACAGCAATCTAGTGGAACCAATCACAGTGTTTAGAGAGGACCGGACTTAAGGTTGGGATGGACATTTTATAGGATTTTAATAATGTTTATTACTATCCATATGTGAAAGATTTGTCAAATTTTGTCTGCCATTAAACTTTTCCTTCTCTAGCCATTTCTGAGAACGTCTGAAGTTTGGGCAAGTCATCTATGCAGTATATTATGTGATCTTCCTGAATGATGAGTAAAGGCTTATAGTAAGTAAAGTGTGATGTCATCCATTACCAGAATATTGATTCCATTTAGCATATAAAACAATTCACATACTCAGTGGAAAGGACATGCTTGACACAAAGATTAATTTTTGATGGCCATTATATCTTTGTATTTCTCACCAAAGCATTACCTAGCCTTGACCTACACTAAAAAACAAACTGGTTAAAAAGGTTTTAGATCCTCTAAAATAGAATGAGTAATTTATATGTAATATTAGTGCCCAGTATCACCTAGGATTCTCAAAACAAAACTAGTTGGTACACCAGCAAAAAACCTGGCCTTTGGATATCATGTTTTGTTTTGCTTTTAAGATTTTATTTACTTATTTGACAGACAGAGATCAGAAGCAGGCAGAGAGCCAGGCAGAGGGAAAGGGGGAAGCAGGCTCCCTGCTGAGCAGAGAGCCTGATGTGGGGCTCCCCAAGACCCCGAGATCATGACCTGAGCCAAAGGCAGAGGCTTAATCCACTGAGCCACCCAGGTGCCCCTGGATGTCATGTTTCAAGAAGCCTTTGCATGAATCCAGTTGATCATAATGTAGTATGTTAGCCAGAATTTGAAATGTGTGTTGATTTCCAGGGAGAGAAAAAATGAGAACAATATATTCAATCCAAACTGTACAATTTAGAAAGTCATGTCATGGATATGACATTTGCTTTTAATCAAATTTAAAGAAAATAAGAGTTATGTTTTACATATGTCTTTAACAGGAAATAATAAAATTAGTTTTTAACAGGCTGGGTAGGTCTGTTGTAGGTTCCCATGGTGTGACTAAAATATTTTGTAGCTCCTTAATGGATGGGATTCGCCTGTCAATAAAATTGACAAGGTCTTCAATGACCTCCTGCAAATGTACTATTGTTGACAATGAAGATAACCCAAGTCAATATTCTTCAAAGGGCTTAAACAGTATATACCCTGCAGACATCTGGGTTGGCACTGGCAATACTGAATGTTCCAATCATATCTTATGAAAAACATATCCTATTCTGAAGTTTGATTTCATATCTTTTTCTACTTGAGACTGAAAATACTAAAAAGAGATTGTCAGGAACCCTAGCTATAAGCATAATCAGTTTTGAAAACCTCAGAGGCAGACTTTCTGAAAAGAACCACTGTTATCAATAGCGTAATTTAGAAAATGTGGGCTTAAGTAAAATAAGCACGAAGGTGTCAGATCAATGTGAGCAGAATATCTACATGTACAGTGGTACTTTTTAATTGACTTGCTACTCCATAATTATAATTTTTATAGTAGTGGTAGGTGCAAATTATGTGATTTTGCATTATATGATTTAAGAGAAATGTATGGATGTGAGATTGACAAGGGGTGGACTTGTCAAGATTAATATTTTGCGTCAGCTTGGGTAGGCCACAGTACCCAGGTGGCGTTAAACTCTGTTCTGGATGTTTTCCTGTAAGGGTTTTCGGGTGAGACTGACATGCAAAATGATGGACTTTGAGTGAAGTATATTGCCCTCCATAATGTGAGTGAGCCTCAGCCTATGAGTTGGGAGGTCTAGATAGAACAAAAGACTGATAAAACCCCCAAATGAGAGAAAAGTCTATTAGCAGACAACTTGTGGACTTGTACTGTAGAGAGTGGTCTTTTTCTGGGTCTCCAGTGTGCTGGCCCACCCTGCAGATTTTGGATTTGCCAGATTCTATAATCATGTGAGGCTATATTCACACACATATATAGATACACCTCCTGTGTATTCTCTTGAGAACCCTGACAAATAGAGGTGGGCACTTAGATAAGGAACAGGTATGCCAAGCAGAAGAAGCAAATGTTTGAAAGACTTCGAATCTTGTAAAATTTGGGTAATTATAACGTGACTGATCACAGTAGTTTGTAATACTTGAAATTCTGAATTATTCAAGCAGCCAACACTAGGAATTTGTCCTATTAAAATATGGTATGTTCATAAAATTTAAACTAAGCAACAGTCAAGAAATGATGTTAGAGGTACATTAATAGTGACCTGGTCATAAATTTACAATTTGTGTCAGTTGAGGATATTTAAATTTTTAGATTCATCATTACCTTATTTTTTCTTATGTGGTGATTTTTTATTACTGGTTTAAATAACTTTAATTAAATAAAAACAAAAATGAAGTGCTGTAAAATGATCCTTTGTATTTATATGATGCTTTCAATATTCTCATAATTATTTGCAACATTGGGCTTTTTGTCATTGTTTTTTCCTTCCTGTATTTCCAGCACTAAAAAAAAGCAACCTGAAGGTGATAAAGTCAATTCTGTCTTAATTGTCTATGCAATTATGAGAAACCAAAGAAACTGTCACTAGTATCAAAAGAAAAGCATTTTACACATTTTTAACTAACAATCTATTTTCATCAAGATCAAATTTTTTACCCAGGAAATTTGACAAAATTAGATTGCTAACTGTCACATATAATGACCATATTTAATTTTGGCATGAAGTATTTTTTAACAAAAGACTTCAGTATAATTCAATGTAAAATAAAAAAGCTAGCATGCAAACATTTACATTAAACCTTTTAAACTACAATCAGAAAAAAATACATACACAAGTCAGGGTAAGAACGACAGGTTTATTTCCTGCTATGATACTTACATTATTTGTGGCAAAACAGATTCCTTCACTACGTCTTTCCCACTCTATTTGAGTAGAACCGCTGGGAAAGGTACACCACTCCAGAAGCTACCTTTGTATTAGAACATTAGGTAGGTAGTTTACCTAACTCCTTAGGCTGACATTCAGGTTCCTCTCCATAACATATTTTCAACAAGTTCTTTTCTTTTTTTAAGATTTTATTTATTTATTTGAGAGAGGGAGAGGGAGAGAGAGAGAGAGAGAAAGCGAGAGCACACAAGCAGGGGGAAGGTCAGAGGGAGAGGAAGAAGCAGACTCCCTGCTGAGCGGGGAGTCCTACACCGGACTCCATCCCAGGACCCTGAGATCATGAGCTGAGCAGAAGGCAGATGCTCCAGCGACTGAACCACCCAGGCATCCCCTCAACAAGTTCTTTGTCAACACTTCTCAATTCCAAGAAGGAATTTGGAATTCCTCTTCCACTACCCTTCCTATATTTCCCACCCCCCTATTCAGTGTTCACGTCCTCCACTGAGACATGCGATATATAATCTAGATAATGCCAGGAAATGTCTGCCATTCAAAGCTACACAGTAATAAAACCCTTCCCGGTCCCACGACAGTTTAATTTTCCACTTTCCATAACTGCCATTATTATTATTTTTATTTTTTGTTGTTGTTTCTAGGCAAATTCTTGGTGCCTCCCAGCTCAAAAGTAGTATCCATGGTTCTATTTTGTATCTAGTTAAGCATTTTCTTATACTATTTTCTCATTTTCTGAAGTGGCTAATAATTTGGGCATGCATACTGTCATGCGGCCAAACATTTCCTGAGCAGTAGGTTGGTGGCAGCTAGCAGCTCAGCAGGCTCTACTTCCACAGATTCAGGCAGTAAGAAGACAATGACCCCAAATGAATGCAAGTAGCTTATTACTTGCACACACAGAACCAAGAAAAATCCCTGTGGTATTAGCACCCTGTGCACTAGTCTTACAGGAAGACACTGAATCAAAGGAGCCAGATGGCAAGCTACAGGCTACACTGAAAGGGGGCGGGGACACCTGGTCTGTCAAGGAGCAGCCAACTCTAAACTATGGACAAACAGTTTTAGAGTCTGCAGCTGTACCTAGTAATGGTCATTCTTCATTTGGCTTAAAAATATCTAAGAGAAAATACCATGGCTTTTATTTGGGTGTGTTCTATACACAAAGCCTTGCTGAATCTGATAATGTGGTAACTCTGAACTAAATCTAGACCTGCTATTTCTGAAAATTTCCATTTGTTGGAGCCTTCCCTGGAGAGGGCTAACTATTAGGTCATTGATAGGACACAAGAGGTGGTCAGGATCACAGCTGACTGACCATAGCACAATACTCACATTTTCTTCTCACTCTACGTTCATGGCCTTTCAGGACAGACTTACTTGTTACATATATTCACCCTGTACTCTAACTTATGGTCATGTTTTATTGTTTGTTTCATTTTGTTTTTTAAATGACATAATGTAAAATACTGAATGGAAAACAGAACTTGGAAAGAATGAGAGAATACCCTAAGAGGCTCTGTATTCTTTCCTCAAAAATCATTTCTAGAAAATAGCAAGGCTATAACTGGGCAAAGTATTTTGAAGACTTGTTTTTCCCAAATTCATTTTGTGTAAAAATAGTGGAAAATTTAATTCAGTTTTATAATCAAATAAAAGTCCATTTGAGACTTCAGAGATGGTCTAGTTATCGCCATTAGACAGTAGTCTGGAGTATATTGCAAGTCTGATCTGACCATAATTCTTTCCTCACTTTTTTTTGGTATAGCCTTGAACCAGAAAAGGTGGATTTAATGCACAAGCAAAAAATGGAATGGGATATAGACTCCTTGATAGATGTTTTCGTTTCCTAAAACTGCCAGAGCAAAGTACAACAAATTGGGTGGCTTAAAAAAGAAATTTATTCTCTCACAGTTCTGAAAGCAAGAAGCCCTAAATCAAGGTGCTGGCACAACCATGTTCCCCCTGAAGGCTCTGAGGGAGGATGGTTCCTCACTTCTTCCTGGACTTTGGTGGCTCTTTTTAATCCTTGGCATTCCTTGACTTATAGCTACCTCACCATCTTTACGTGGCCTTCTTCCCTAGTAGTGTATGTAACTCTATGTGCTCTCTTCTTATAAAAATCCCAGTCAATGGCTTTGGGGCCTACACTAATCCAGTATAAACTTGTCTTAGCTTGAGTATATCTGTAAACATCCTATTCCCAAAAAAGTTCACATAACTTAGGTATTGAACATACCTTTTTTTGATACTGAATTGGGAGATGATTCAATACATTACAACAAATACACAATTTTTGATGAACATTTAAAGTAAGAGGTAGAACAAATCAGAAGAAAATCTTCTAAACTAATGGATTTATACCAATATAAAACAATTAGATACTTCTGTCCAATTCATTAAAACACCAGAGAAAAGGCCTCTTGATAAAGATCCCACAGGTACTATAAAGTCATGTCTGGGTCAGATAGGGAGAGTTGAAATATCCCAGTGAAAAGTGAAAGGCAAGGAAGTCTTGAAGACTAACTCAAAATCTGACTCAAGGTTTGAAAGTGCCCCTAAAACTATAGAGCTTTCAACAGAGGGTGGAAGCCTCACAGGTTTGACTGCCAAACATATAATGACAAAAACTCAGCCATTAGAGGACTCCATTAGATAAACAGAAACTGTAAAATGGGCAACATTTAGTTAGAAGATATAATTGAATCAGATATTCAGTCTAATAGCATATTTAAAATGACTGAAGAATCAATAAATCTTGAGACCAACAGAAATTAACCAGTTGAAAGAATTGAGAGAAAAACAGATTGAAGAATAATAATAGGCAGAGACTCAGAGACCTATTAAGCTATGTCAAGAATACCAATAAATGTGTAACAGAAGAAGAAGCAAAGTTGACAAAACATTAGCTAGACTTACCCAGAAAAAAAGATAAAGGACTGAAATAAATAAAAATGAAAGAGGAGACATTATAACTGGTACCACAGAAATACAAGAAAAAAAATCAAAAGACTACTGTGAACAATTACATAAAACAAATCATACAAGCTAGAATAAACAACAAAAAAAATTCTTGGATACATACAACCTCACAAACCTGAATCATAAAGAAATAGAAAAACTGAACAGAAAAATAACAAAGAAGTCAATTTAGTAAAGAAAAAACCTCTTGACACAGAAAAGCCCTGAGCCTAATGGTTTCATAGGTGAATTCTACCAGAAAGGAAGCCATCAAAAAAATAAAAAGGCAACAAGGCAACTTAGGGAATGGTAGAAATTATTTGCAAACTACGTATCTGAGATGGGGCTAATATCCAAAAAATATATGTATATAATGAATTCACAAAACTCAGAAGCAAAAAGATAAATAAAATTGGATTTAAAAATGATGAGAGGATTTGGATAGACATTTTTCCAAAGAAGACATACACATGTCTAATATGTAGGAATAAAGATGATTAATGTCACTAAAAATCAGGGAAATTCAAATCAAAATTATCATGGGATATCATCTCATACCTGTCAGAATGGCTGTTATTAAAAAGATTAGATATATCAAATGTTGGTGAGAATGTAGATAAAGAGGATGCCAGGTACACTGTTGGTGGCCACGTAAATTGGTACAGCCACTATGGAAAGAAGTATGAAGGCTCCTCAAAAAATTAAAAACAGATCTACCATAAAATCCAACAATCCCACTGCAGGATACACATACACACACACATGCACACACACACAAACACACACATATACAGAAGATGAAATCACTACCTCAAAGGGACATCTGCACTCCCACTTGTGACATGAGCAGACCTATGGGCTATCTCACTAAATGAAATAAGTCAGACAAATAAAGAAGAATATGGTACGACCTCATTTATATATGGAATCTAAAAATAATGAATTCATAGAAACTGAGAGCAGAACAGTGGTTGCCAGGGTCTGAGGAATGAGGGATATGCAGAGATGATTGTGAAAGGATACAAACTTTTATTTATAAGATGAATAAGCTCCAGGAATCTCACGTACTGCATGATGACCATAGTGACTAACACCGTATTGTATACTTTAAAACTGCTGTGAGGGTAGAGCTTCAGCGCTCTTACTGCAACAACAAAATGGTAATTGTGTGAGGTAAAGGATGTCTTTAACCTTATTGCAGTAAATAAACATTTTGCTACATGCGTGTTGGGTTATCACATTAAATACCTTAAACTTACACAATGCTATATGTCAATTACATATCAATAAAGCTGAAAAAAGAAAAGCTAGATCATTCGGTGGCCCCTAACATCTAATATTATGTTTGAAGTACAAAAGCCTACACTTACCACTACAGGGAAATTATATGATTCTGTTCTTTCACTAAATGTTTGCCTGCCTTTATTACAATTCTTTTCATTTCTAAGGTATATTTTGGCCTCACATTTTCCTATAAAGAAATCACTGGATCATTGGAAAAGTTAATTCTAATGGGAAGAAAACTGTTTCAATCTGTTCAAAAGCCTATACAACCAAAGCAGAATTGTTGACAGTTCTCTGCTACCCCCAAATCTCTTCATGACTTATTTTAGAAGAGACACCCACAGTCAGGAGAGCTGTAATTGTTCTAGTTTCTAGCTAAGCCAAACACTAAGGCCATACAACTAAGGCCTTAGAAACTTCTTGCCTGAGGGATTCACGACAATATGGACAAGCTTTAGTTCAAGTCAAAGTAGACTTGCTTTAGATATAATGCTGGACCCTCAAAGAGGAATTTTTGCTGGCTTAGAAGATAAATGTTGCCACAAAACTCTGGCACCTTTAGTGTTACAGAAATGAAGGGAAAACAAATCATGAAATTAGGATAATTTGGCTAATATCCTTAGATCCATTTCTGTGCATGCCTCACATTGGGTCTCTGGGTTTAATTTGGGCACTCTGGATGTTAGCTTCAGTGGGCACTATATGCTTTCACTAGAATCTTTCTCTTAGTATTTGTCTGGCTTGAGGTCCTCCTGTGTGTAATATCCAGAGTCTGAAATGCTGCTGTGCAGCTGCTGTTCTGCCCAAACAAACAACGAGAAAATGTGACACTTACGATGGTTTAGTCTGGTTTATTCTGAACCTAAACAATGAAGCCAACATATGTTCCTGCCCCTGTGTTAGAGAACACTGAAGTCCCATCTCCATGATGAACAATACTAAGAGTAAGACTACAGGCCAAGACTACAGAGCATGGTTTCTCAACCTTAGTACTACTGACCTTTGGGCAATGTTAAAATTCTTTGTTTTAGAGACTGTTCATTGCTGGATATTTGCCAGCATTCATGCCCTCTGCCGGTGAGAGCTCAACATACTCCCTTCCTCAGCTGGGACCACTTGGCAGATCAAACTCTGTACATGATACAACTTCAGGCTGGTTTGGCTAGGAATCTCGGCCTCCTGAGCTTTGTGTGAAACTCCTCACAGTAACTTGTTTGCTCCGTCTCAGATCCAGACTCAGGCCCCATGTGCCTAACCAGCCATGAAGAGTAATTATTTTGCATTTCCTGACTTCATTCTTGTGCTTTTGCTTTTTTCCATTTCTTTATGTGTTGCCTCTCCAGACTTTGGGTCTCTCTCCTTCCCACATCAGCCAGGGCTGCCTCTAGAGGCATCTTCAACGAGGGCAAAAAAGAAAAGGCAGCACACTGTGGACTAGACAGAGGCCCTGGAAAGCCAGAGCTACACCATTGGACCATGAGTCCAAACACTGGGGAGAGTTGCCAATCTGCCCCAAAACCTTAAGTCACAATGGCTTTGCCCTGTGCCAGAAGTCAGTGAGGGGGCAGAAACAGCGTGGGCCCTGCCTTAGCTTAGGCCTTTCTTTGAATCATTGCTCCCTTCCTCTGTGCAACTTGGGGCAACTTAACTACCTCCCAAGACCTCAAGTTTTGCTCATATATAAAATTAGAGTGTGCTGATGTTAGTTGATAAGATTGAGCTAGAGAGGGGAAACATAGGTGATTAGTAAACTGTGGCTTCCTACCTACACAGCAGTTCATCACTTTCTGTGGCCACTATCCTGGGAAGATGGGCTGCTCCTGTGTTCTGAATATCCCTAGCATCTGTGTCCGGACATTGCAAGGCCTTGGGACTGGCAAGATGTAGACTGGATGCCCAGGTTAGCCCAGGTTAGCCACCAGCACGGAGTTGCTGTGTACTCAGCTAGATTGCTCAGCAAAGCTTCCCAAGCCTACACCCTTGTTCCTGAAATCATTCGGGGACTGTATCCCATGACTGTACTTGTCATGGCCCTACCCTCTCCCTCCTGGTCCCTGGAGTGAAGGCCAATTGCCGGGCCTTCTGGGAGCACATGTGGCCCAAAAAAGCCCCTGAGCAGAGGTGCCATGGAGGACTCATAGCCATGAACGTGACTGGGCTTCCTGCAAGTGGCTGCAAGTGACTAAATATTCCCAAATTGAGAACTACTCCTACAGGCCAACTATCATAATTTACTTATTAAAACTGATAACTTTCTTAACAAGAATTACTCCAAGACTCTTGTCTTGCTATGCCCACCAATCCAAAGTTGTTATTATACTGTCATAAACTCCACCAAATCACAACCAGTTCCCTGCTCTCAGGAACTATCTTAAAATCACCCATAAATTTTTATAACTGTCCTCTCCTGAATTTTATTCTTCCACACTATAAATCAACTAAACTCAGATCCAATTTTCTGGTATTTTGGAGAAGTACAGAGCCAAAAACTCCAAGAGCCTGGCCCTAAAATCTGCGTGGGCTAGAACAAAAGTTGAAATGGAGGCTCATATATTATTTGTCTTAAAAGTTAAGTGTTATAAATTGAGCCACATCCATTACCCACCCACATCCCATAGAAGAGCTCCCCATCTCCTTCCTGTGGTTGCTGACCTGACCCAGAGATTCAACCATATTGGCTTTCCCCTAAAATATCATGTAGTCAATCTATCCAAGGAGTAGCAGAGCTCTTCCAAGGGAGGACAGAACTGGGCTTGCACCCATGACTCTTGGGTGATGACTGACTCTTTCTAAGACTAGGATGGGGATTTTCAACTCATCTAGCTACCAGAGATCCAGAGCAAGTAAGTTCCCTTCTTGGGGGTCTTACTCTGGTAACTCAGGATTTCCATGCAGCTTTAACCACTTCTCAAATCTAACAACCCAAATTAAAGAACAAAAAGGTGCTGTTGTCTGAGGAAGTTGGTCTGTCTAGACCTCTCCTTAGGGTGATTTGGAGCACTGGACTTTAAACAAAAGCATCTCTTTCTCTAATTTCCCAGAGGGAAATGTGCCTTATCTTCAGCTACTTGTTAAATGTAAAGATCCCTAATTCCTTTCTGTTCAAAGTGTGCTTCACAGACTAGATACATCTGCTTCCCCCGGAGCTCGATACAAATGTAGAACTTCAGGTCAGATCTAATAAACCAAAACTTCTATTTTAACAAGATGCTTAGGTGATCTGTATTCACACTCAAATCTAAGAAATCTGCTCTAAAGCAAGAAGACTATCTATGAGAAGGGTCTCCCTACTAAGAGTCTCAACACAGTACCCACTCTTATCACCCCATTCTACCTCTTATCAGATTACAAAAATCTACAAATTGCTTCAGCCACCACAGTGTTTATATCCCTGCCTGATACTCTGTTGTGGTTGAAGCAATTATGGTACACTTATTAAACCTTAAAAGGTTTTCCTTTATTTGGTAGTATTGAATATTTTTAAATCCTGGGGCAAACAACCATGGTGAGGTTTCTGGGGAGAGAGTGGTATGGCATATTTTTATAGTGTGGGAAAAAGGCTATTATGAAAACTTATTTTTAGGCAGTTTTGTCTCAGATAAAGAGTATGTATCAAGCCTTAGAGGCTAAGAAATGAGGCAGTAGCCATCCATCAACCTAAAAGGGAATTTAAACAGGTCAAGTATTTCAATAATCCCATAAACTTTGATTAATCCCACTGCATCAACTTGGGCTGCCATTAAAAGAATACCACAGACTAGGTGGTTTTAAAAATAGAAATTTATTTTCTCACGGTTCTGGAGGCTAGATAGAAGTCCAAGATCAGGGTGCCAGAGTGCTCAGGTTCTGGGGAGAGCTTGTTCTCTGGCTAGCAGACAGCTGCCTTCTCATCCAGTCCTCATGTGGTCTTTCCTAGCTGGTGTGTGTGAACAGAAAGAGAGATCCCTCTCTTTTCCACTTCTTATAAGGCTGCCAATTCTATGGGATTAGGACCCTATTCTAGTAACCTCATTTAACCTTAATCACCTCCTAAAAGACTCTATTTCCAAAAAAGTCATGTGGAGGGTAAGGGCTTCAAACTCACATGGGAATTTGTGGGAGGAAAGGGTAAAACTCAGTCTAGAGCACCAACAAAATTCTCTATAAAAATCAGTCTCCAGGGGCACCTGGGTGGCTCAGTGGATTAAAGCCTCTGCCTTCGGCTCGGGTCATGATCCCGGGGTCCTGGGATCGAGCCCCACATCGGGCTCTCTGCTCAGCAGGGAGCCGGCTTCCTCTTCTCTCTCTACTGCCTCTCTGCCTCCTTGTGATTTCTGTCTGTCAAATAAATAAATAAATCTTTAAAAAAATAATCAGTCTCCATTTAGTCATAAAATATGTTAGATAATCAAATTAATAATTTTTAACTCTGTCTCACGAATAATTTCATAAAATACAGTCTAATATTTCCTCCTGAACTTGACAAATAAGATAATTTTGCTTTAAACAAGGTGGTGAGTTGTTATGTTTTTCTTCTCTTTTCCTTACTAATTGATAGAGTCTGGTTTGTAATTTCTCTAGTTCATTAATTTCCTTTTAGCAAAATGCTCACTGTTTTATATATTTTTTAATATTATAGATTTTAAAAAAGAATATAGGAAGAGCAGATCATGACAACAAAATCAAACAGATTTTTAAAAAGCACGCAAGATGCTGAAGGAAAAAAGAAAGCAATGTTTTCCCCTTTATTCCTTAAAACATTTCTTAAATGAAAACAATAAACCGAGTCAGAATGCATGCAGCTGTTTGCCTATAATTACAATTTTGTTGTCATAAGGAATTACACCTGTGTAATAGTTCATTATAAGGTATTATAATTTTGATTTTACAAGCAAAATGTCTCATTTCCTCGTAGGGAAATAGAAGTTTTCTCATATGTATTTACTAAACTTCCTGAGAGGGTTTCTTGCCTATCTTAGCAAGAAACATCATTACTTGGGGAATAAAGCTCAAATGGGCTTGTTAAATATCCATTTTGCCTTTTGTTTATTCTCTGCTCATTTCCTTGATAAAGTTATCCCATGGGAATTCCCAAGACTTAAATGAAAGATAGAACAGTCATCAAATCCCTCCTCCTCATTTAAATGTATAATTTTTATCATGCATGCCGTTGGCAAAGTGGCAAATGAGAATGACGTGACAATGCAATTCAGCAGCCATAGGATGGGGAATCTCTGTTTTCCTAAAATATCAAAGGCCACAAAGACATTTTGGGGAAAAAGTGAAAGGCTGTAATACCCATGAGAGCCAGGGATAATGAACCTCAAAACTAAAGTACCATTTCCTTTATAGATTTCTCAGAGTTTTACCTGTGATCAGTACCATGACCAACTTATGGACAATTTAGATATCCTGATAAGCTGAGCACTGAATTACATCCTTGCTCTACAGTTCAGTCCAAAAAAATTCCCATTATTTTTCACATTAACTAAAGGACATTCAGGGAATTAAGAATTTTGTAGCTGTTGAAAAAAATCATGATTGACAGAAAAACAAATTGTTTAATACTCAGATACTATTGATTCTAAAGTAAAGATCTCAAGAAAAGAGGTTAAAAAGAACTTCATTTAGTAGCAGAAAGCTCAGTTTGAAAATGAGACTAGTCTTGCTTTTTCATAGTTGACGAAGGCTTTATATGTTACCAGTATTTTAGGTGTCCATGAGATAAGGGAAAGAAAAACAGAAATATGAAAACAGGACAAGATAAAGATTAGTTAGTGGTTCCCAGTTCTTGGAAGAAGATGGCTCAGTATTTCATTTCTACCACCCATTTATCAAACAGTAAAAAAGAGTTAGATCCAATGATTGCAACTCTTTGTTATGGAAAGGTTTCCTAAGGATCTTAACTCTTTACAGAAAGTAGCAAATACAGCCATTATTAATTGGCCAACATTTCACTGTTCACAGAAATCATCCTCCCCCCAAAAAAATAATCAAAGGGTATTAGAATATTTTGCAAGAAATATAAAAGTTTTATATTATGTACTCTAAAGCATAGTTATCATATACAACCATCTTTGATACGACTTTCTTCCAAAACTCTGTAGCTTAGCTCTTCATCAACAGAAGTTACATTTTTTTTGCTCTTTTTCTTTCAACCAGCATCACTGGCTCCTTTTTTTCTTTCCAGCTTTCTAATGTCCTCATAATCCCAATCTTCCCTTTCTAAAAAGTACTGCCTCAACCACACAATTGGTTTGACCACTGCTCTACTGAGCTATTGTGACATAACAAATCACCCCAAAATTTGTGGTGG
The DNA here is from genome assembly GCF_020171115.1 of Neogale vison. Taxonomy (NCBI): domain Eukaryota; kingdom Metazoa; phylum Chordata; class Mammalia; order Carnivora; family Mustelidae; genus Neogale; species Neogale vison. Next base: position 102,639,991 of record NC_058098.1, on the reverse strand, counting down.
GAAAACAATACAATTTTTTATGTTCATCGGACAGGACTATGTTCCACAACGTCTGAGTCCTCAACTGGGAAACTAAAATGACAAATGGTATGAATCACCTGGAGGTTTTTTCACTCCTATGTCTGGTAGCTGAGCTGGAATGACACATAGATTGGGCTCAAAGAAATCTCTGCTAGACTACATGCACATGGATTCTTTTTTTTTTTTTTTTAAGATTTTATTTATTTACTCAACAGACAGAGATCACAAGCAGGCAGAGAGAGAGGAGGAAGCAGGCTCCCTGCAGAGCAGAGAGCCCAACGTGGGGCTCGATCCCAGGACCCTGGGATCACGACCCGAGCCGAAGGCAGAGGCTTTAACCCACTGAGCCACCCAGGCGCCCCTGCATGTGGATTCTTTATATCAGTTGGGTTTCATGAGAGAATGACTCAAGAGAAAGCATCCAGGTACTGAGCATTCCAGGAGAACAAGGCAGAGCCTGTTAAGAGTTCTGATTTAACCTCATTCCTAGCATACAAAGCAATAACAAGTCCTCCTAGATTCAAAGAGGACGGGACCTAAACCCAATTCTCAAGGGAAGGAATATCAAAAGGTATGGTAATCTATATACCACATGACTCTAAAATGCCAAAATTGTTCCACTGACAAGGAAGGCTCTGCATTTTTGTTTGTTTGCTTTGTTTTATTTCATAGATTAAAACTTTCCAGGGGCACCTCGGTGGCTCAGTGGGTTAAGCCTCTGCCTTCAGCTCAGGTCATGATCTCAGGGTTTTGGGATCGAGTCCCGCATTGGGCTCTCTGCTCGGCAGGGAGCCTGCTTCCTCCTCTCTCTCTCTCTGCTTGCCTCTCTGCCTACTTGTGATCTCTCTCTGTCAGATAAATAAAATCTTAAAAAAAAAAACAACTTTCCAGTTGTCAGGAAGCACTATTCTTAAAAGTAAATGAGGATAACAATAAAGAAAAAATGCTTGTGTTAAGTAAGGATGTGTAAGTGACAGAGAATTTAAAGATGTAGGGCAAAGGTGTGATTTAAAATGGTTGACAATAGAAGGCGATCTTAAATTATTTCTTCCAGCTGATACTCTGTCAATGCACCATCTCAAGGAAAACCCTAAGTTTGGAAATAATACAAAAGGTAAAGTAGAAACAGAAGAAAGTGGGTAACTTTATACTGAATAAAAACCCAGAAATAAAAACAGCCTAATCTAGAATAATGACACTGACAATGGAAAAAGGATGAGAGCCATTTTTAAAACAATAAATGACAAAGAATTTAATGATAGATTTAAAGTCTGAAAGAAACTAATGTATCAATAAAGACTTTAAAATTTCTATCCTTGGACACTAAAAATATTAAACCAAGCATGTCAATAAAACAAATGGAGTAAGAAAACTTATTCAAAATTGGAAATAACGTAAACATTTGGTGTCCTTCAAAGCCAAGCTTTGACACTTTTGGGGTGAGCTAAGAATATTTTAGTTATCTGTAGGAATGTAACAGAGTTTGACTTTACTATATAGTCTTTGTTAATATAAAGTTCTATATTAACATGTAGAATTCCTCCTTCTAGAATCAATAATCCTCAGGATTTTATTTTATTGTTTTTAGAACATTGGCCAATTTTATACCTAACTTAGTATTCTCATTCTCATATTCTTATTTTTATGACTCTTTGGTGGGTTACATATACTCTCTTTTTAAAATGTTCTTGGAACCAGCTTTACCATCTTACTAGTTCTCTCATTCAATACTACACTGAATAGAATCTCTGATAGGTGTTCATTTCATATTTGTAGAAGAATATTGGCCATAGTTTCTATCTCTGTTGTTTGAAACCTGGAAACTTGCTGACTAGGGAGGGACTGCCTCTCCCAGAATTAACTGATTTTTACATCTAGAAAATGATTGACCTAGGAGTGAGCCTTTCACAGGCAAACTAACCTGTGCAAAGTGTATCCCCCACAACAGTCTGCTTTATTGGATTCTTACCCTCCAGAACTGTATTCCCCATCCACATCACCATGGGCCAGGCAGGCATCAGACAACTGGGGGCAACCCCCACACTTAGGAGCCCACTGAAATTATTTATACTAACCAATCCTCAACCTGCTTAGTCTGCCTGCAAAAACCACAATAATGGCTCTTCCAAAGTATACCTCCTTCTCCATGCCTTTGATTTATCTAGGTGTTCTCTTGTATGACCAGAACTGTCTATGAGTGCTCCTCTCCTCTGAGGAACTGTGAATAATAAGCTATCCTATCTTTTTATGGCAATCCTCTCTTGATCTGTTGACCTCACCATACCTGAATTTAAAAAAAGAAATCTGTATTCTTAAAACAAAGAGCATTATATTTTTATCATGAAAAAAAATATATCATTTACCAGTGTGCATCACTGGGAGAAAAAGGCATCAGTATCCAATGCACACATGCTTAGTTCATTAGTCTTATGTACTTGTAACCTTCCATTAATAGAAATGTTTATAAAAGCCTTTACCATATGTTTGGTACATTATTTTGATTTGATATTTTTCTACTATAAAAATGACTAAGAGATTCCCCTCAATATATAGGCTGCATATCCTTATAACACAATTTTGGAGATACACTTTCCAAATATTTGTTGCCTAGTTAGAGATCCATTTCAGTGCATTCCCTATTTACTCCATTAGTTCCCCCACTTGTTTTTCCATCCCCTAACAACATGAAAGAAGTGTTAGAATTTCGTCCACGAGAATGGAGTATACTTACATATAAAAAAATTGAGTTTAAAGAGAAGACTGGTGTCTTAGACAAATGCCTACCTTATCAAATGCCTACTTTGTAACAGGCATCAAGAATATAATCAAAGCAGAGTTATTGCACTCAAGCATGATGAGGATGCTCACATAATCCATACATTTTTTCTTTAAAGGTTTATTTATTTATTTTAGAGAGAGAGAGAAAGAACAGGAGCAGGGGTTAAGACAGAAGGAGAGGGAGAGAGAGAATCCTGCTGAGCAAGAAGCCTAACCCTGAGCTTGATCTCATAAACCGGAGATCATGACCCGAGTTGAAATCAAGACTCAGCCACTTAACCAACTGACCTACGTAGGCACAGCCCCCTTCCTGTGCTCCTGCCTTTTTTTTTTTTTTAAACATAATTCCAACTTTTATGATTCATTCCCAGGAACTTTAGATATCACCTAATCAAACTGAATTGGAAGGCTACGTATAGGTAGTAGAGAGCATGCAACTGGCAGCAAACAATGAAGCCGGGACTGAAATTCCATAGTTTGGCAGAGTACAAAACATTGTATACTTATAGATCAAGTATGGTATGTAGTAGATTTTCCCGTGCCATGTAAAGAAGTATGAGAAGGAAATAAAAGAACATACTGGAGATAAGGCAATGGGGTAATAATTCAGATTGCCTTGATAAGCAAAGTAGACTCTATCCTTTGAATCTTCAAATATGTTTCTCCTCTTTCTTCAATAGCTATTTTTCTCCTGTAAGCAATTTAAGAAGCTTTTTCATCAATAATGTAAACACACTGAAGTCTAGCAATTAAGAAGTCTATGGACTAAAATGTGGCGTTTTTTGTTGTGTTACAGGCAAATATAAACAGTTCTATATTGTAAGTCAGGCATACAGTTATGACCAATCAGATGAAAAAACAAATAAAGTGCCACTATCTACACTGATTTGGCACTGCATAGGGCAAACCATGAAAGACTGCAAAAACTTTCTTTTTCTACATTCCATTCCTTTTCCTAATAGTAATCATAGTCTTTTTATAAGAAACTATCATTTGTGTAACATGATGCAACTTTCCAAAACATCATCTGTTTTACAAAATAAAAACAGGCCATAGTTGGCATTCATTTGTTATTATAAAGAACTGACGAAGTTCAATTTGAGGGCCAGGTGTGGTGCCTTTTTAATACAGACATTTATATTTATTTGTCTTTGAGCAAATATATTTATTTGCCTCTTGAGGAAATAATCCATTTGGTTTACTTTTTATTATAAAATGCATGCACATTTTTTCTCTGATTTTTTTATTTACCCACAACAGACTTTATTGCTTTTGGAAAATATTTGATTTCCCTCTACCCAGTTCCAATTAGGTAGCCCTATGTGACTTTTCTTGGCAGAATTTCAAAATGACAAGAGATATTTGTGCCTTTAGACCAAAATCCGTAAGAGTTGATGTGTGTGCCTCCATATCTTCTTTTTCTCTGCCTTGGTCACCACAATGTTCTAGCTAGGAGGGGCTCTGTCAGTCAGGATCCCTGGAGTGAGGATGATAATGTGTGAGCAAAATTTCTAGGTAGCATCAGAAATGGCCCATATTAGGGAGGAATAACAGACCTTGGTTCTCAAAAGACAGTTAAATATGGGGTGTGTGACTCTGGCATAGACTAACACCGTACCTGTTCCTTCAAAATGGTATTTAAAAAACGGTTTTAAAGATAGATTAAAGTACCCTAAGGTAAATACCAAGCTTAAAATAAAAATATTTTCTATCAAGGTTTTAGGGAAGAAAGGACCATTAAATGGCATTATCACTGCAAAGTGTGCGTATTACTTTCTAAGGGTAATACCCTTAGGGGCCAGAAGAAAGCATTCACCCAATCCTCATCGCCATACTCCAAAGTGATTGAAATATCTAAATTATCTAAATTTCCACAGGGTTCACTGACCCTGTTTATCCATTTTATTACATTCTTTATTCATATATAATATTGTTCATTTCTTCACTTAATAAGCATTTACTGAGTGCCTGCCTTGCCCAACATTCTTCTAAACAAAACAGTAGGTATAGATCTCAAGCTACATAGATTCTCATTATGATGAGAGGATACATGAGCATTTGTATTAGGAGGCAGAAGGAAATACAGGTTCCATTGGAGTGTGGGGGAAAAAGTGGTTGGCAACAATGGGAAGATGAGAGGACATAGCATTTAGACTAAACATAGTACAGAAGGATTTTCACAAGAAAAAGAAAGGGTGGTAAGTTATGTTGTGTTGAGGAACCACGATCAAAGACAAGGGGTAGTTACAATTGACAGCAAGTCTACAAAACCGTGAGTCGTTTGATTGTTTGGTGCATAGAATATTACTGGAAGGTGAGTGATATAAAATAACGCTGAAGGGCACCTGGGTGGCTTAGTTGGTTAAGTCGCTGCCTTCAGCTCAGGTCATGATCCCAGGGTCTTGGGATCGAGTCCTGCATCAGGCTCCTTGCTTGCCAGGGAGCCTGCTTCTCTCGCTGCCTCTGCCTGTCCCTCTTCCTGCTTATGCACTTGCACACTCATTCTATCTCTCTCTCTCTCTCTGACAAATAAATAAACAAACAAACAAACAAAATTTTTTAAAGTAACACTGGATGGGTAGTGTGGCTTAGGAGAACTGCGGAGACTTATTTGTCTCTTTTGATAGAAGTAGGTCCATTAAGGTTTGGAAATTCTGTTGGGAAAATCTCTTGCAGGCATTTGTTATTCATTTCTTAAAAAGGATATCCATAGTAGAGACATAGAAAGTTGTGCTATTTTCAACCAAGTTTCTAGGTAAGGACCCTGAGGAAACATTCTGAGTTAGCTGTTTTAACACAGGGCAAAAAGCAGTAAACATTTGAGGATACTTCTAGGTTTAGGTCTGACAAATAAAGAGCTCAGAGGTTGATGATCTCATCTTTACAACAAGAAACACACAGAACAAACTAGAAATCAATGACTCCTCTAGAACCTTTTGGAGAAGAGAATTCACACTGCAAACCACCAACCCCAAATCGGAGGAGGGAGGTGAATCCAGAGAATCACAGTGGAGACCTCTGCCTAAATGGAACAGAAACTCCTGAAGCAGTAAAATGTTAGGGACACTTTAATAGAACTATCAGAAATTTAAAATGGACACTATTCATTTGTGAGGAGTTCTAATGGAGAAGAACACAACATAGAAAAACAAATGGATAATATAAGCAGTGAGACAGAAATTAATAATAAAAAGAAATCATAAAAGTCAGAAACACTGTTGTGACAGAAATAAAGAATGCCTTTGATGAGCTCATTAGTAGAGTGGCCAAGGAAAGAATCAGTAAGCTTAAATGTGTCAAAAGAAACTTCCCAAAATGAAATAAAGAGGGGGGAAAAGTGTGAAGAAAGAGAACATTGAAGAACTGAGGGAGAATTTGAAAAGATGTTCCATACATGTAGTTGAAACAGCAGAAGACATAAGTAAGAATGAAACAGAATACACATTTAAAATAACAGTTGAGAATTTTTCAGAATTAATGATAAGTAACAATCAGAGATCCAGGGAACTTAATTTTACCTGTCAATTTTATTGGGCCATGGGGTACCTGAATACTTGGTTTAACTATCCTGGGTATGCTCCTGAGGGTGTTTCTGGATGAAACTGACATGTGATGGGCAGACTGGGGAAAGCATATTGCCCTCTCACATGTGGGGGAGTCTCATCTAATCCACTGAATACCTGAACAGAGCGAAAAGACTGAATTAAGGAGAATTTGTTCTCTCTGCCCTTAGCTGGGATAGTAGTCTTCTGCCTTTAGATTTAGACTCAGACAAAAACTTAGCACCAAAAAGATCTTAATCTGAACCAAAGTACGTATCACTATATGAAAGTAGTCAGGCTGAAAAGTCTATATACCGCAACACTTCAATTATATGGCATTCTGGAAAAGGCAAAACTGGAGAGACAGTAAATTTCTTAGTTACCACCAGAAGTTTGGAGGAAGAGAGGGAGATTAAAAAAGGCAAAACATGGGAGACGTTTTCTTTTTTCTGCAAAACAAGCACAGAGCCCAATGCAGGGTTTGATATCAAGACCCCGAGATCATGACCTGAGCTGAAATCAAGAGTCGAATGTTTTACTCACTGAACCACCCAGGTACCTCAACACAGGAGACTTTTAAGGGCAGTGAAACTCTTCTGTATGATATTCTAATGTTGTATACATGACACTATGCATTTATCAAAACCCCATAGAGTTTGCAACATAAAGCGTTAACCTTAGTGTAGTCTAGTCAAAAATGACATCATTTAGCAGTTTGGGAATCTCAGGATGGGATGCAGACTCTGACAAAAGAATGTAACTATATTACAGATGAAACAACCTCACTGAAGTAGATAGTTGGAAAAGTTGTTGATCCAATTAACTTTAGAAGTCAGGGACATCTGTAAGGCTAAAGGTGAAAGAAGCTGTTCATGACCACTTGAATCCAGATGATAAAGTTGCTTCCTAGAGTATATGAGGTAATTATGATGCTACACAGACATTGGCATTGCATATTTAGGTAACAATATGGCGGCTGGTGAGAGCTGGACTTCTTACAAATGGAGTGGAAGCCTACAGATAAGTGGCAGGTTAGAAAAATCCATGTGTTAATAGATTATTGTTAAAAGACATTGGTAAGAACTTATGTTTCATTTGCTGTTACATATAGAAGTATTTATACATAACAGTATACACAGAAGTTGGCATATACACGTATATTCCGTTGCTCTATCAGCTAAGGAGGCCTAGAAGCATCAACACACCTGTACTTATGGCCACACTTAGAACCCACGTTTTGGTTTCTAATACTATTCTCTAATAATGGAACTAAGACTCACTAAAGAATGGCTGATTCTAAGATAGGGAAATCTTAACATCTTGTAGCACTAGTAAGTATGAGAGCAGTAAAACAAACAAACAAACATCCGTTGTGGTATGTCAGAGACAAAGAAGCCAACTGTAAGAGCCTTCGGTATCCATAGGTGGACAAATTGGAATGTCAAAAGAAAATGGTATTGGATTATAACCCAAAGTATAAAATAGTATTGGATTATAACCCAAAGTATAAAATAAATATTATAAAATATTTAAAATAAAAAGAAAATAAATATTCATGAGTCCACACTGATAAAAACAAATGATTAAATAAGATTAATTAATAGGGAGGAGAGATAAATATATCATGCAGAAGAATGCCAAATAATTTATGTAGCTAGTCTGTTCTCAAGGAGGGGGGAAACATAAATCCTGACTGCTTAAGTAGGAGTTGTGCGAAGTGACTTACTTCCAAAGAGTACAGTACCGTGGATAAATCTAACAAATACCATTCCAGACAGGTGATCAAGGTCAACATCCACAGTGATAAATCATGTTGATAATAGGTACTTGTGATATAATTAAAATGGCTGTCATTCAAACTAGTCAGGATATGGAAACAACTTAAATGTCCATCAGTGGATGAATGGTAAAGAAAATGTGATATGTGTGTGTGTTCATCTACACACACACCAATGAAATATTATTCAGCCTTTTAAAAAAAGGAAATCCTGTCACTTGTGACAATATGAATGTACCTGGAGGACATTATACTAAGTGTAGTAAACTACACAAAGACAAGTACTGTCTGTTATCACTTATATGTGGAATCTAAAATAGTCCAGCTAACAAATGAAGACGGTAGGAAGGTGGTTGCCAGTAGCTGGGGAGAGGGCAGATATGTTGGTTAAAAGGGGTATGAAATTTCAGTTATGCAAGTTGAATTAATGCTGGAGATGTAATATATAGCAATGTGATATAGTCAACAATACTGTACTGTATATGAAATCTGTCAAGAGAGAAGATATTAAGAGTTCTCACCACACAGACTAAAAAGAAACAAAAAAGGAAATGGTAACTATGTGGGGTGATGGATATGTTAATTAGTTTGACTGTGGTGGTTATTTCACAGAGTACATGTATATTAAAACATCAAGTTGTACACCTTAAACATGTAAAATTTTTGTCAGTTATACTTCAACAAAACTGGAAAAATAAATAAAAAATTTTATAAAATAATAAAACAATGCCTCCCCAATTGTTCTAGGAGAGGATATGGAAGAAAAAAATCTATCAGCATTATGGTTCAGGCAAGAAAATGCAAAAATGAAAACAAATCCTTGAACACTACATCAAAAACTAATGATGTACTATATATTGGCTAACTGAACATAATAAAAAAAAAAATAAGTTGGAGCCAAGTTGGGCCCAATAACTAAGGAAAGCCAGAAGATAATCCCTTCATCTGTTACTCTGTATCTCTAGAAAGTAAAAGTTTTCCAGTGCTGCTCATACCTATAGCAAATATGTTTCAGATATACTTTTGCCTTTTGAATAGTTTGAAGGAATAAATTAAAATTTAGTTTTCAACACTGAAGTCTTGACATGCAGTATCAATCTATAAAGATGAGACCTATTTATTTTACACACTTGTTTACCGACATGGTTTAGTGAATGCTGTTCAACCAAACAGAAGCACAGCAAATTTTATTGATATTCCTGTCAAACAAACAATTGCATAGATATATAATGCATTACTCATTTTTTCTCAATGTATTGACATTTTAAAGTCATTTCATCATATAGTATAATATTTGAAGTTTTACTGATTGTCGTTTTGAATTATAGAATGTATCTCCAGAAGGAATTTGACTTCATTTCAGGAACTGTCAAACTTTAACTCAAAAGTAACTGTTATCCTAATCCCTGTCTATTCCCCATAAGCTTCTGTTAATATGTTTTCTTCCTACTGTTATATTTTGGCATGTGTTAAATAAACAACTACAAGCATTTCATATTTGGGGAGAAATCCAACAAAACAGAAACCACATATAATTTCTTTCCAAGTCAAGAAAGATTTTAAAGCTGTTTTATATTGTGAAGCTGATTCTCAGAAAAATACCAACAATGGTTGCATTTTTAAAACATGAGAACAAACCTGAAGAAGAGGTAAGCAGGCTTTGTTTAGAAATCAACCTAAATGTCCAGATCAAAACTGTATTTTTAAAAAGCAGTATGCAAGAAGATTCCTAATGGTATGATTATTCCTTTAGATGCCTGATAACAAAAATAGCCTTGCCATTTAGACCACGACAATCCAGGCACTTGAACTGATTGTGTATGATTACTAGCTTTCCTCAAATCTCTCAATACTTTACATCAAATTAAAATAGTTTTCTAAAAGAAAATATCTCTGTCATTTTATTTTTCTCAAAGTTATTCAGGATGACTTTACTGAGAAAGTAAGGGGTTAGTGTGCTTAGAATCTGTGAAATACCCTTTTACACGTATTATTGGCCTTTTCTTGCTATGTAAGAGTAAAAATTTTAAGGAAATTAGTCACCCTCCAGTTACCTGTGGGTATATATATCAATGTCTAGTGTACAATAAATTTTATTTTTAGACCAAGACTAAGAGTAATATGCAAGAGTAAGCCTTTCCTTGCAAATCTTTTGGTTGTGATTTTTAATTTTTTTTTTTTTTACTTTAAACAGGAAATTTTGTAGATTTGTTGATGGCTTAGTGATCTGTAGGTTCTGCCAATTTTCATTAATTATTTAATTATAGCTCACTGTACTTTGTTATATCTTTCAAAATGTATAGTTATTCTAAATGTTATCACTACTGTCCTTTGATGGACTGATTCACATATGAAGCTATTCATTATTCCGCTGAGTTCACCATATTCTATTAAACTGATATATTTCTTTACATAGTTTTGAAATAAATAGATGGACAAAAAGTTGCATGTGGTTTGTTTAAAAAGGTCATTTTCATTTGTATAATAATCAGTGAAAGTTTTGATATGGAACTCCTATCACGGATGCTTTATTATAAATGAACATCTACCATTACTAAAATATACACAAAACCATCTTTTCAGTTGATATTGTCTCATCCAGCTAGCTGCAGAATTATCCCTAATTTCTCCTTTACTTCTCTCTATATTTAATCACTAAATCTTCTGATTTCTCAAAAGAGTGCGTGTTAATCTATTACTAAATGTATTACTAAAACGTTCACCATTAACATATAACAATAGATTTTTTTTTGGACAGCTCATTATGTATACATTTTAAAAAGTGTTGAATCAGGCAATTTGTATGACAAGGTTTGAAGGTATGTCATAAACATGAAACTTTTGAGAACCATTGTCTTTGGTCTCTGTTTTAACCATAATTTCTTGAACTACTGGGGAACAGACATGAAATAACCTTCTAATCCCTTTAAATCCCTTGATTCTAACAACAGTTTTTAAGAGATTGAAGAATTTCACCTTTCTTCCCCAGCTTGGGAGCATCTGATGATGTTTCTTTGCCTACAAAGGCTGCGTCTGTCTCTAAAGCACCATTCCACTTTCTAGTCTATACAGCCACTTTTGCATGGCCCGGTGATTTTAAAAAAGTGGACAGAAGTGTGGTCATTTCTCCATATGACGTTTGATTACCTTAGATACTTATGCAATCTAAAGCATGTTCTTTCAATATCATTTTTTTTAAAGATTTTATTTATTTATTTGACAGAGAGAAATCACAAGTAGGCAGAGAGGCAGGCAGAGAGAGAGAGGGGGAAGCAGGCTCCCTGCTGAGCAGAGAGCCCGATGCGGGACTCGATCCCAGGACTCTGAGATCATGACCTCAGCCGAAGGCAGCGGCTTAACCCACTGAGCCACCCAGGAGCCCTCAATATCATTTTTAACATTATCACTCAGGAATACTTTATCATTCAGGATAATACATATGAATTTGATCCAGCATTTCAACTTTTCTGTTAGAATCCTAAAGTAAAAAGTCCCATGTTAATTCTGTAAGTTTCTATCTGATGAAAAAGATAGGCACAAAGTTTACAGAGTTTGGTCCTATGAAACTGTAAAAGTTTTTGTTATCTATTAGCAAATCCACTTCAGAATTTTTTACTTGACTGACTACATAAAAATCTCTATTTCTCAAATGTTTCCTTAAGCTAGTTGTATTATCTTACCGGTTCCCTCATTAGTTAATATATTGAATAACATCGTCAACACATGTTCAGTCTATATTCGATGAAGGTCATGTCTTAATTTTTTGAAAATTATTTCAAGAGAATAAAAGTTGCAAACTGTCAAAGCATCAGTAATACTACTACTTAGACACAGTTACAGAAGGAGAAGTTCTGGGGTTATTCTATGTAAGGAAATCCTCTTGAATTCATGAAAGAACATGAATTTAATAATGACCTTAAAAATCTCTTTATGGGGGTGCGTGGGTAGCTCAGTCTGTTGAGTCTCTGATTCTTGGTTTTGGCTCAGGTCATGATCTCAGGGTCATGAGCTTGAGCTCTGTGTTGAGCCCAGTATTGGGCTCTGTGCTCCACCAGGAGTCTTCTTGAGATTCTCCCTCTCTCTTTCTGCCCCTACTCCTGCTCATACTTTCTCTCTCTCTCTCTCTCAAGTAAACAAATAAATAAAATCTTTAAAGAAAATCTCTTTAGGGGTACCTGGGTGGCTCAGTCTGCCTTGGGCTCAGTTAAGCATCTGCTTTAGGCTCAGGTCATGATATCAGGGTCCTGAGATTTAGCCCCACATTGGGCTTCCCTGCTCAATACAGAGTCTGCATCTCCTTCTCCCTGCTTGTGCTCTCTTTCTCTCTCTCTCAAATAAATAAATAAAATCTTGAAAAAAAAATCTCTTTATCTGAACACAAATCTGTCATCACAATATCCAATTATTTAATCTATATTAAATTATTAAACACTAACTGTCCAAAATGAACATATATTTATTATCCTATCAACAAAAAATATTTGTAATTATTCTAAATTATGACCAAGAAAACTTTGTCATTAGATAATGAATGTCTACTTTTAAAGAGTTAAAATCGATCTTACGATATGACTTTTCGTGTTTCTTTGATAATTTAATTGTCAGCAATTTTTATTCTTCTAAATCTCAAGTCCATTAATTTCTCTCAGAGTAACTGGAACAGAAAATGAGAGACAAAATTAGGAAAAAGCAGCAAATGTTTTATTGAACATGCTTGCCCAATGCTTTCAATGTTACTTTTGAAAATATAATTGGAGAGATTTCAAATAAAGTAGTCAGTAAAAGTAAACAGGACTAATCTCTCTGTTGCAGTGCCTCAAATATTCTCTGCCTCTGGCAATCAGGATAAAACAAAAACTGTTGCTCTCTAAAACTATTTTTATACAGGCTCCTATTGTCAAGCCTTGTCTGACTCATTTTCTATGCACTCCTGCTTTAAACGTCTGTGGTATGCAGCAGCTGTTCTTATTAAACCTATCCTCCTTTTTATGGCTTTATCCTAGATTTTTTGATCCTTCATGTAAGGTCCCAGTAAAATGTGCTTTGTGAAACATTATTTTCCAGAAGCATCAGATATTTTATCACAGGGAAATTGTCCGAGAGCATTTGAAGCTACAGGTTTAGGAGTTTTTATAAATTGTAGTCTGGGTTTTAAGGCCAAGAATAATCCATCCCTTTGACTGTATGTGAGGAAAGTCATTAAAAGATACACTTGCTTATACAAACAACTTATTTTCTAAAACGTTTTCATAATTTTTCATAGGGTATATTTTTTCTTAAGTGAAAAGAATATAATGAGAAGTAGCGAGAGTCACCCAGGAGCAAATATGAGCATATATCTCTAAGTGTGCTTTCGCTTTTTTTTTTTAATCCACTCTCTTTTTTTAAAGATTTATTTATTTTAGGAAGAGAGAGTGAAAGAGAGAGAGAGAACACACGAATGGGAAGGGGCAGAAGTAGGAGAGACAATCACAAGCAGGCTCCATGCCCAGTGTGAAGCCCAGCATGGGGCTCAATCTTAAGACACTTAGATCACAACCTGAGCTGAAATCAAGAGTTGGATGCTTAACTGACAGCACCAACCAGGCACCCCAATCCACTCCCTTTTCCAAATATCATTCTGGAATCATTATCATGATGACAAAAAAATTGCAATTTGATGGTATGAATTTGTGATTCCTTTGATATTAAGTAGCAATGACATGCCAATGACACTGGTAATCAATCTCTGATACACCAGAAGTTATGTTTAAAATAAAGCTCAAGGGGCGCCTGGGTGGCTCAGTGGGTTAAGCCGCTGCCTTCGGCTCAGGTCATGATCTCAGGGTCCTGGGATCGAGTCCCGCTTCGGGCTCTCTGCTCAGCAGGGAGCCTGCTTCCCTCTCTCTCTCTCTCTCTCTGCCTGCCTCTCTGTCTACTTGTGATCTCTGTCTGTTAAATAAACAAATAAAATCTTTAAAAAAGAATAAAGCTCAAAACAATAAATCATATTTAAAAGAGATTTGGGGGTCAACATTTTTAAAGAAATATTTTAAATTTCAGATTTGCTCATCATTTGCATATTACCCCCTTTTATTTTTTTACTCACCACATTCACACTGCTGAGAAGATCTGTGTCTAAAAGAAGATAGAGCCCAAAGTAACATCTTTATTCTTTAAGAATTTGCCATGAATCTTCTTCTTTGTTCCTTTGCTAGACTTAAGGAAGAAATCTAAGGAAAGAAAAATATGTGTTCTCCTTATCTACCTCTCTCCTATACCCAGATCTTGGAGCCAGCCATATGAATATATTCTCTATATCCATAACTTGACCTCATTCTGATCTCTGAAACACTTCAGTAATTTATTATTTTTTAATGTAAAAACCATAACATAAATCAAATGATGGAGAAAGAAAGAGAAAAAAAAAACAATCTAGATCTCTCAACCCTTAAAAGCCTACCTCTATAAATCTTAATACTTAAGAAAAAACTTAGATTTTAAAATAATACTTTAAAACACAGGGATGTAAGTCCTAAGCTATACTAATTCTTTATATTCCAGAATGATAATATCTAAAATGTCTTTGCCTTAGAGTATAACATTGGTACATTTTCCACCTTATTAAATATTCCTGTATGTTAGGGGTTGGATCTTCTTCTTTGGTGCAACAATATACCTCAATCCATATTTTCACCAATTGAAAGAACTTAATAATAGCAGCTTCTCCCATTCTCCAGAATTTACACTGAGTGCAGTAACAAATTGAAAATCTTCCTTAAAATGAATGTCATTTTGAAACGAATTCTTTACTACAGATTGATCCTTTTCCTTCTTTCATCAGTATGGATTTTCAGACAAGACTGTTTAAAGCAAAATAGTGTATAAATTCATGATTTGACATGCAATATATTTAGAAATTGATCTAACCCTTAAGACATAAATGTAAAGGCCTTCCTTTAAGAAATTTATGGTATTTTATTTCTTTTTTTCTGGTCTTAAGTACTATGCCAAGCCATTGTTAAATAATAAATTACATGGCAATTACCATTAACTATATTAGCAATAACCTTTTTTTTTTTAAAGATTTATTTATTTATTTATTTGACAGAGAGAGATTACAAGTAGGCAGAGAGGCAGGCAGAGAGAGAGAGGAGGAAGCAGGCTCCCTGCCGAGCAGAGAGCAATAACCTTTTAAATGAACAACTGACTTACATCCACAGCCTCCATCTGCATCTCACTTAACATTATCTTAATGAAGTTTTCTTTCTACATGGACAACTTCAATAAATCTGCATAAAATTTATACTACTCATTCCAAAAACAGAGGAATGGGGTGGGGGGTGATCTAAAATAAGTGAATTGTCACCTGTCACAAAAAAATAGTCTGAAAAATTTCAACAAATACGTCACAGGGCGCCTGGGTGGCTCAGTGGGTTGAGCCGCTGCCTTCGGCTCGGGTCATGATCTCAGGGTCCTGGGATCGAGTCCCGCGTCGGGCTCTCTGCTCAGCAGGGGGTCTTCTTCCCTTCCTCTCTCTCTGCCTGCCTCTCTGCCTGCTTGTGATTTCTCTCTGTCAAATAAATAAATAAAATCTTTAAAAAAAAAATACGTCACATCCAATCTGAGAGATTTACTGATTAATATAAATTGCAGTGCATTCTGAAATGGTTTGAAGTTTAAATATTTAATAACATATTTTGGCCAATTTTCAATATTTCAGAAAGCAGGAGATATCTCAAAGAACTTTGCAGAAAATCATGTTAGGAAGAGTGTTTGTGGGAGACCTTGTACATCTTCATTATTATGCTACTACTGACAATCCATTTGAGTGCTTTACACAAACTATTTGCCCATCTCTACCAGGCTATCCTGCCAGCTAAAGGTGGTGTGTCCCTTTCCTCAACATAATCTCATTTTGCTGGTTTTTTGACAGCTACACACTTGTATTCGTATCCAAAGATCAGACATCTGGTGAGTTGTAACTCAAGTTTGTTGACTCTAAGTGTTACAGCTGTTACATACATGCTAATCTCTTTTTAGTTGGACTTTTGAATATCCTACTTACTAGTCTGGTTTTGCAATCTCCATGTCACCAAGGACTCACTATGATTACTAGCTTGTCTACTTCTTGTCTTCTTACTGCCTCAATCTGTTGGATACCCTGATTTGCTTCTATTCTCCATGCATCCAGTCATTTGTTTACTAAACAAATATCTGTGGAAAATCTCTATGAATCAAAAGTATGTTTATGATAGGCTATTGCCTATCACTGCCAATGATGCACAAAGTATATGGTGATCTCCTAACCAGCTTTCTACAAACTCGCATTTGAATGACAAGCTTTCCTTCTGTGACTGAAATCCTGGGCACTTCCTGAACACTCAAATACCCACCTATCCTCATCCTGCATGGCTGAAGGCCATGTGATGTTTTCAGGTCCAAAGACTTTGGTGGGGGGGGTGGGAGGTTGGGGTACCAGGTGGTGGGTATTATAGAGGGCACGGATTGCATGGAGCACTGGGTGTGGTGCAAAATTAATGAATACTGTTATGCTGAAAATAAATTTAAAAAAAATAAAGAACATGCCTCCCACCCTGCAAAAAAAAAAAAAAAAAAAAGATTTTGGTTGAGATTCAAATAAGCTTCTAACTCTAGGGCACAAGTCGATGGAAGGTGGTCACCTCAAAGTGTGCTTAAAAGCAGCAGCTCTCATTATGCTAATGCTGCAAGTCTATCATCTTGCACTAAAAGCATATCAATTTCTTGAGGAATCTCCACACTGTTCTCCAAAGAGGCTGCACCATTTTGCATTCCCACCAACAGTGTAAGAGGGTTCCCGTTTCTCCACATCCTCTCCAACACATGTTGTTTCCTGTTTTGTTAATTTTGGCCATTCTAACTGGTGTAAGGTGATATCTCAATGTGGTTTTAATTTGAATCTCCCTGAGGGCTAGTGATGATGAACATTTTTTCATGTGTCTGATAGCCATTTGTATGTCTTGATTGGAGAAGTGTCTGTTCATATCTTCTGCCCATTTTTTGATGTGTTTGCCTGTTTCGTGTGGGTTGAGTTTGAGGAGTTCATTATAGATCCTGGATATCAACCTTTTGTCTGTACTGTCATTTGCAAATATCTTCTCCCATTCCGTGGGTTGCCTCTTTGTTTTTTTGACTGTTTCCTTTGCTGTGCAGAAGCTTTTGATTTTGATGAAGTCCCAAAAGTTTACTTTCGCTTTTGTTTCCTTTGCCTTTGGAGACGTATCTTGAAAGAAGTTGCTGTGGCTGATATCGAAGAGATTACTAATTTAAAATAGAGCTTCCCTATGACCCTGCAATTGCACTCCTGGGTATTTACCCCAAAGATACAGATGTCGTGAAAAGAAGGGCCATCTGTACCCCAATGTTTATAGCAGCAATGGCCACGGTCGCCAAACTATGGAAAGAACCAAGATGCCCTTCAACGGATGAATGGATAAGGAAGATGTGGTCCATATACACTATGGAGTATTATGCCTCCATCAGAAAGGATGAATACCCAACTTTTGTAGCAACATGGACGGGACTGAAAGAGATTATGCTGAGTGAAATAAGTCAAGCAAAGAGAGTCAATTATCATATGGTTTCACTTATTTGTGGAGCATAACAAATAGCATGGAGGACAAGGGGCGTTAGAGAGGAGAAGGGAATTTGGGTAAATTGGAAGGGGAGGTGAACCATGAGAGACTATGAACTCTGAAAAACAATCTGAGGGGTTTGAAGTGGCGGGGGGGGTGGGAGGTTGGGGTACCAGGTGGTGGGTATTATAGGGGGCACGGCTTGCATGGAGCACTGGGTGTGGTGAAAAAAAATAATGAATACTGTTTTTCTGAAAATAAATAAATTTAAAAAAATTCACTGATTGTAAACTCCGTGCACAGCAGATTTCAGAGGGCAAAATGTAGTTAATAAAACTACCTTTATGTTTTAAAAAAATAAATAAAATAAAAGCATATCAAGGATAGCATCTTTAGACATAACTCAAGGACACAAACAGTAGAATAATTAGGAAATGTATAGGAGCTAATCCTGATGTGTTATCTAGACAAAAACCTCAGGGACTTTTTCCAATTTCTCTTTCTCTTACTGCATTCAGAAACAATGTACAAAGGTAGTAGAAATGGTGTTAATTACAATTCCAGCAAATAGCAGAACACAAGAGAAAGAGAAGGACTTAAAAGATGGAATAAGGAACAAAACTGACATAGTAATAAATGTGTCAAATCAACATAATTAGATAAATGTGAATGGTTTTGTTTAGTAGCTAAGAGGCCAGTACAAATTGAAGACTAAAAGCAGCTCCCTACATCCGACTACAGTGTATTTCTTAATATGTGGAAGATACAAAGTGTTGAATTTACATGCCACAAGTGAATATTTTAGCTATGGTTGCTCTGTCTTCTAGAGATGAATGCTGCATTTATTCAGTTACTTATCTATTCTCTTAGAACATATTTACTGAAAACCTACTAAGCATTGAACACTGATAGATCTTGGTAAGAAAATGAATAAGAAGTTGCAAGAAAGTGTTTATTTAGAAATGAGCACAGGATTACAATAGAGTATGATAAATACAATAGAGTTAAGGATAAGATACTGAGAGATCAGAGTTCAAAGGGAGCCATCTCTTTCTTGCCAAGTTAAGGATGGCTTCATAACTGAGAGGGTAAATATACTATGTGTTAAGGGAGGTCTATGTGTGCTATATATGGAGAAAAAATGACAGAGGTATAGAGTTAAAAGTTCCATGTAATTTTTGTATAATACACATGACAGAGTTTGGCAGGAATGAGAAAAAATCTGGGGATTCAAAGGTCCTTATATACCTTTTAGACTATATAAAATGACATGCTGAATTCTGATAAAAGAGGTATTAACAAAATCTATAATAAAATATATCACTCAACAGAAGAATAAGTAATGTTATCAACAAGCATTTCACAGAAAACCAAATGTGAATAAACGAATGCAAATTCTTAGTGGTCATTCAAATATATACCTCAAGATTTAAAATTTTAAAGTTTTTGCCTAAATATTACCTGCTCAGAGAGGTTCTCCTCAATCTCTTTGAAAGTAGCATAGCACAACCATCTTTCCATCTAAACTGCTTTATTTTTCCCTTTGGAACATTCTTACAGAGCTTATCACAGTTTTTATTCTATTTTATTGTATTTACTAGCTGTCTTTCTCTTCCCTGATGCTTCATTAGGAATTAATATTTTAATTACCACTGTACCACAACCACAAAAATGATGCCTAGCAACTTATAAGCACTCCAAATTTGTTGAATGAATAAAACATATATAGAAATTATGAAGTAATATTTCAAAGCAAATAATTTGATTTAAAAAATGAGCAGATGGCCTGAATAGTTGTTATTCCAAAGAAAATATACAGATAGCTAAGAAACACATGAAAAGATGCTCTATATCACTCATCATCAGGGAAACACAAATTAAAATCACAATGAGATATAACTTTACACCTGTCAGAATGGCTAAAATTAAAAACCCAAGAAATAACAAATGTTGGCGAGGGTGTGAAGAAAAAGGAAACTTTGTGCACTGTTGATGGGAATGCAAACTGGTGCAGCACGGTGGGAAACAGTATGGAGATTCCTCAAAAAATTAACAGATTTATCAGATGATCCAGTAATTCTGCTACTGGGTATTTACCCAAAGAAAATGAAAACACTAATTTGAAAAAATATATGCACCCCTATGTTTATTGCAGCAGTATTTACAATAGTCAAGATATGGAAAAAACCCAAGTGTCTACCCATACACAAATGGCTAGAGAAGTGGTATACACACACTCACACAATGTAATATTACTCAGCCATCAGAAAATGAAATCTTGCTATCTGCAACAACACGGATAGATCTAGAGGGCATAATGTTGAGTGAAATAAGTCAGTCAGAGAAAGGCAAATACCATAGGATTTTACTCATAAGTGTAGTTTAAGAAACAAAACAAATGAATAAGCAAATTAAAAAAGAGACACAAAAACCAGACTCTTAAATACAGAAAACAAAGTAGTGGTTGCCAGAGGGTAGGTGAGTGGGGAATGAGTGAACTAGATATAAGGGGATTAAGAGTACACTTGTCTTGATGAACAAGTATTCATACATTGAGAAATGTATGGAATTATTGAATCATATTGAACACCTGAAACTAATATAACATTTTATATGAATTATACTTGAATTAAAAATTAGTACTTTTTACTCAAAATTAACGAAGATTAAAAATAAGAATAACATCAACTGTTAAAGTAAAATATATACTCACACAATGACAGATTAATTTGCAATATATGTTTTTGATTTGAACTTTACTGTATCTGTCAAAATCAGAATGTAACAATCATCCTAAGAATGTTTCTTCAAGAAAAAGAATATTTCTTCAGGTAAATTTTTATAAATGTGAAAAAGTATGTTAAAATCCAACAAATTTAAGTATTATTTTAGAATCACATTTAACTAAAAATCCATCTGTATTTGGAAGAGAAACAAATTAGAGTATGTTCTTTAGAAAATATTGGGAATGCATTAATAATGATTAGATATAGGTAAGACATATATAGTAATTTTAATAAAAATGCAAATTGGAAAATAGTATGTATTGAGTATTAATACTGAAAAATGCAACAAGTTATATAATTGTCGGAGAATAAACTGGTGATGTTTCATAACTAAAACACTTGTCTTTTGGGTAAATAATATGTCTACATATATTATAAAGGGGCTAGGCCACAGAAAATGTGGTATAAAAACCCAATTTGGGAGCACCTTTGGCAGTCCTAGCTTCTTCAGGCTTCACTTGTGCCTCAGAACTACCAGGGTTTTGAAATTATTTGAAAAGCTTTATATTGGATAAGATCTCTGATTCTGGTGAGCTTCACTTGACCATCTAATCCTTAGACTCTCTTTAGAGAGATCCATGGAAAACTCTTAGGAGTGATTACCTTTCTTTTTTTTTTTTTTCATTAACATATAACATATTATTTGTTTCAGGGGTACAGGTCTGTGATTCATCAGTCTTACACAATTCACAGTAAGAGTGATTACCTTTAAGGAGTTTGATCAGTAATGCAAACTGTGAGGAGAACTTTTCCGGGGGCTTTTCCTTTAGTGTTGTATGTGTTTAAGTGAGCTTGATTTGAATTTGCAACAATAATAACAATAATAGCAAAACCAAAGGCAATGAAAAATATAGTCTGAAGCAAGTATATACTCAACCCCCCCCAAAATCAAACAGAGGCTGTAATTAAATTTTCACTTTATTTATTTATTTATTTATTTATTTTTAAAGATTTTATTTATTTATTTGTCAGAGAGAGAGGGAGAGAGAGCGAGCACAGGCAGACAGAGATTTATTTTGAGGGAGAGAGAGAGTGCATGAGAGCACAAGTGAGCAAGGGGAGGGGCAGAGGGAGAGAAACAAGCCAACTTCCCTCTGAGCAGGGAGCCTGATGCAGGGCTCAATCCCAGGACTCTGGGATCATAACCTGTGCCACCCAGGTGCCCCTAAATTTGCATTTTAAACACAAATATTTTGGAATTGAGGAATATGACGTAGAGAGGTGAGAAGGAGCGATAACAACATTACTTGAAAAAACTGGTCTAGTAATCCAGGGGCTGACATGAGAAGGACTCAGGCACTAGTAAGAGATAGAGGAAATAGACTTTCTGAGTTAGAAATGAAAGACACCAAAAGACTGGATACAGAGAATGAGACTGAAAAGAAGATATTAAAATGACTCTTGCAATTTTAGCTAGAGAGACAAGGAGAGCTATTCAGTAATTCTGCAAAATGCAGGATTTAGGATAGTCCTATCCGTTGTGTGTGTGGAGAAGAGGCAAACCTCCCAGAAGTAAAATCAGTATGGAAAGCTATCAGTGCAAAGATGGA
The DNA here is from genome assembly GCF_020171115.1 of Neogale vison. Taxonomy (NCBI): domain Eukaryota; kingdom Metazoa; phylum Chordata; class Mammalia; order Carnivora; family Mustelidae; genus Neogale; species Neogale vison. The sequence goes on along the minus strand of NC_058098.1, from coordinate 102,617,941 downwards.
GCCACTGGGCAAAGAAGATACAGTTAAAAATGATCATGTCCAATGGTTGTCCATGGGAAGAACAGAAGTAATTAAAATGTTGTAAATCCTAGGTGAAATTAGAGCAAGAGGCATTGAACTGTCCATGCTAGGTTAAACAAAGCTTAGCTTTGAATAGCCTCCTTTCCAAACAGAAATTTTGAATTTCTTTTCCCTGCCTTTCCCTCCCCTCCCCTCCCCTCTCCTCCCCACCCTTGCCTTTCTTTTTATTAACAGTACTACTACTGATACTGATAATATTATTATAGCTCTTTTTATGGTTAGAAATTTCACACATTTTCTATAGTTCACTGTATAGAAAATTGACATTATTATTGTTAACATAATCATTTTATAGATGAAAAACTGAGGCTCCAAGAGAATATTATGTAGCCAAAATTATGGGGTGATTGAGTTGGAATCTGAATTTAGTTAAAATCATCATCCCACACTCTTAACAATTATGCTAAGATTGCTTTTGAATCCAGGGTCATTTTGGATGCCTTCAGATGATACTGGACTATTCTATCATCTTCTTGTAAGGATAAGCTATTCGTGAGTATTCAGACACTAGGCTTGAGAGTCAGGACTCTGGGGATCTCATTCAGATCCAAACTCAAAATACAAGAGTACAAAGAGGATTATATTATTGTTTCTAACTTTCATTCTTAATTCCTTTTCTTCAAGTTTTACTTGCCTCTAAGTAACCTCAAAAGTTAGCAAAGAAAACCTGTGATAAGGACAATGTAACAGGTCACCAAATCATCCAACAGGGAGGTGAAACAGGACATGATCCTAATAGGGTTCATATGAAACATGTCATTTACAGTGACAGGGAAACCTCTAAGTTGTTCCCGCTAATGAGAGAAATAGGGGACTGCATTATAAATTTGTGCCAAATTACCTCTTTCTGAGCTAATGACAATTGTCTTGCTTAGATCTCATTGTTCCAAAGAGAATTTACATTTTCATTTACCTAGAATTGCCTTCAATTCCTGTTTATTGATAATAAGAAGTCTGGGGAACAAATGAGGTAAAAGTGAAGTTTCAAGGCGTGTTTTAAATATAAGAACTTACTGCCTGAGGAAGATGTACGTATGGGAACCAAGACACCTCTGAATCTAGATAAGCTAAAAGGTCTCAGAAACTCATAAGGTTACCTGACACTTTGCTAACAACTAAAAGAAATTAATTTTCCATTCACAGTAAAGCATGGAAAGGTGGTTTTTATGTTCAGTATGTATTATCATTTTAACTAGATTATGGATCTCCTATTAGGGAGGGTCTTCCTTATGAGTTTAAGAGTTTGAGTTTAAAAACAACAGGGCTTAAAACAGTGGCATATACTTTTAAAGATATATTTAGTGGTTAACTTGCAAAATGAAGCAAAACTATCTGATCTCCAGAAATTTGAATTTTGCATTTGCTTCAGATTAACTATCTGAGTTAACTAACATAGAAATAAAATGCTCAGAGGTACCCTAAAGTTCTCACCATAACATGGCTACAGCATCTGATTAGTCACAACATAATGATAGATTTTTTTAATAATATGATGAAGAGGGGCACTTGGGTGGCTCAGTGGACTAAACCTCTGCCTTCAGCCCAGGTCATGATCTCAGGGTCCTGGGATGGAGCCCCACATCAGACTCTCTGCTCAGCGGGGAGCCTGCTTCCCCCTCTCTCTCTGCCTGCTGCTCTGCCTATTTGTGATCTCTCTCCCTCTGTCAAATAAATAAATAAATAAAATCTTTAAAACAATATGATGATGAAGATTATTTTGATAGCTAACTATGGACTTAATTAGGAAATAATTATGAAGTGTTTTATTCATTCGCTTTAGAATTATACATTGATACCAATTTAAGTCAAAATGCAGAAGAGGCACGTGCATTATCTCAGAATAAAAGGTTGTGTTTTATTTAGAAAAGTCCAAATGAACTCAAATGTGATGGTGTCAAAATGGACAGATGGTGTCAAAAATGGACAAAATGGATAGAGTGATTTATGATAATTATGGCAATTCAAATTGTTTTTAAATGAGGCTTTTGGGGGTTCACATTCAGTGTCTTTTCTAATTTTAGAGGCATTTGAAGTAAATGATTAATACAGCAAATGAAGAATCAAAGTCTCCTACAGATGGCATTTCTTACTACAAGTTTCTCAAGTATATATAAAGTTGGGAGTACCAAATATGTATGTAATTGGAATGTTTCAAGATTTCAAAAAGACAACATCAAAAATAAGATGATGGTGTCTTTAGTCAAGATGCAGTATCAATGAAATGACCTTAATACATGGAAATTCTCTTTTCTGTGCCTGATTTTGAAGGTTCTCAACTAGTGGAAGAAAGAAAAGCAGAGGCTGGCATATTGCCTCGCATAAATAGCACACAGTGTTATAACACACACTATATGTTAAAGACAGCACTATTGTTTATTTTTTAAAATAACCTGTACAACAAATACAGGTTCTATTGGTTTTATTGCCCCAACTTTTTGTATTATTGAAAGGTCTGCATAATTGAGATATTTTGATATTAAGGTTGATATAAAAAGAGTTTTTATTAACACGATTTATTTAGAAAAGTAGGGCTACCTTTTGCAATGTTTGGATGAAGTTTTTGAAAAAAAAAATCCCAGAATCCTGAATCTGGTATTTTAAATTAAATTACTGTCAAAAATTTCATAGATTCTGGTGGGGATTCAACCATCAGCGATATTGATCAAAATAAGCAATAAACGCAATGATCTACTCATTCATTTTTGCTTATGAAAAGACATGCCACTGCTCTTCATTGAACAAGGTCATTTTGCCCCCTACAAAAGGTGGAGATAAAAACAGAAACGATGTAAGCAGCTAAACAAGCAAAATTGCTGACTTTAACGTCTTCATTTTCTAAGATTCCATCCACTCTTCTTCATCTCCCCAGGAAAGCACAACTGCAGGCCCTAGAGTGATGTGATAGCTTCACAATGCTCCTCTGCCTCTGGTCTCTTCCTTAATCTTCCTCATTATGGCTTTGCAAATAATCCTTCTAAAACGGCATCTGGAGTATATTAATTCTATGACTAAAATAATTTAATAAATACTTAGTGTTAATAGGATAAAACCGAACCTCTTTTTTGGATTAGAATATTTTTTCATGAGCTGGCCAACTTCTGCTTACTTCACTACTTTCATCTCTGGTCACCAATGCATTTTATCCAACAGGCCATATACAACCTCAATATTTGAACGTCGTTACCCTCCCCTCCTTAGACTGTCTTTTCTATTTCAAGATCCTGTTTATCCTTCAAAGTCCTCCTTTTCAAGCCATCATATATCCCTGGCTCCAATTATCAGTTCCTCTTGTGGTAACATAGCACATTATTTTTTTCTCTAGCATAAAGTTTCACATTTAAAAAAAGTCAGCTATTATTCTCCTCTTGCTGTTTGAATACTTGTCAAGTGCAAAGACTATGGTTTCTTCCATCCTTGTGTTCTTATTAACTGGTATAATGATTGGCTTTTTTAGGTATTTAATAAATCTTGAGTTGATTAATCTTAAATGGTCACATACTTAAGTTCTCTCACGAAAGTTTCATACAAGTCATTTCCTTCAAAACATATATAAAACTTGAAAAAGTAATTTAATTATTTAAAACATGATTTAGAAATGACTGTTTTTTGTTACAAGACATTTGCTAATCCTTCTCATAGGTTCCAAGGAAAAATAACAAAAAGGAAGACATTTTTATCCTTCTGTTACACAGCTTTTTATCTTTATTACTACTTTTTTTGTGGAAACATGCATGTATATTTATTTTGCTCATTAGATGAAAAAGAACACATGAACATGACAAGAAATTTTAAATAAGCACAAGAAAATGAAGTGAAATGGCACAGTTTGCTTTCTTCAAATTTGTCACAGTATCTGAGGTTGGCAAAGAGAGGGAAATATATTTCCATTTTCTTTCATTTGCAGTTATTCACTTATAATACCGTACTATAACAGATATTACACTTATATACCTATTCCTTGATTTATCAACTTAAAACTAACATACACTTTCTGAGATGTAAAATAAGAACTTTCATATATAATATATATATTGAATATATATATTGAATATATATTATATATCTTTCTGTATTAAGTATGTAAAATATTTATAAATATCATTAAAAATCTATTAACCATAAAAATTTTAGTCACTGTTGAGACAACTGGTTCTGTGGAGAAGATACAGGATTCTTAATTATTAAGCTTGTAGCTTCTAAAGTGTCCAGAACATCTAAATCTAACATGTACTTTATTTTCATACTTAATCAATTGCTCAAATATCATCATATTTTAACTAGCCTCATAATAAGATGCTTCTTTGCACCTTCTTGTGTTTCTTCCCTGGAGTGAGTATGTGTGTGCGTATTTTTCTTTCTTGCCAAGAGATATTACTCATTCTTCATGTCCCACTTCTACGCAGTGGAATTCATCCAGATTGGTCAAATACAAGGGCACTGAACAGGTCTCTGACTACGGCTGGTAAAGGGTTCAATCTGGCACCATCAAGATACATTTGGGCACAGTCCCATTTTCCACATTGTTTTCCCAACTGCTCAGTGAATCACTTCACCCAACTGCAGTCTTTGGAACCTTCTTTCTAGGGACTGAAATAAACTCTTTGGTGGACATTATTAAGTTAGCTACTTTTGGCAGTTTCTCTGATTTGGTTATGCCTAAAGATATATTGGTAAAATATGCAATTTGGATTTAGTTCTTTGGGGAAGGTGGTCAGGTAAAGATGCCTAGGCTATGTAAAGGAAGTTATCCTGCAGGGCAGCTACACTCTGAGTTCTATGTTCACGTACCAGGCAAATAATATGTGCTTACTTGGATTTCCCTTGAGCATCTTATGAAAAACAAAGACTGTTGGAGGTAACCACATTTGAAATATATAGCCCCCTCACTTATCCAGCAAACAACAAATATTTCTCAATTCTATTTTGTCAAATTACAAAACACCTTCTAAGTACGAAATACATTCAGTCTTCATTCCAGTTACCATAGCAATTTGTACCCATACTGGGAAAACAATTTTACTTTTCACATCTCCATGGTGTCATTATTTGATGACATAAAATATTATTGATAAAAGATTCTAAATATATATCTGTCAGAGAAAATAAGAGAAAGGTATAGATATTCATCTCTACATTCTATTAAAAAGGATGCTATAATGAACCTATGTCAAATTCAAAGAAATGCATCTGAGAAAAACACCAGTAAGTTGAAGAAAATAAAGCATAGAAAAGCAGAATAATTGCAAAATTCTCTTCCCCTTATATTTTTACCAGCATAGCTCACCGTAATGTTAATATCTTTTATTCCTCGGTTCATTTTGGACAGCCAAGATTCTTGAAACTTTGTTTCAAGAATTCAAGTATTAAATTGTATAGGAGATAGAAAATGCTTTGAAATATAATAAAGTGTTATCCAATTTTATAAAGTCCTTGCTTCCCTCTTAGAGACAGTACTACAGTTTTCCAACACTAGCACCAATCTTTTCAATCAGAAGGGAATAAAGTGTATGTGTTTTATAAAAGTGCCATTTGCTTTGAATACTAAAAGTTAAAGAGAATTTAAGAACCAGTCAAGATGGAGAAATCCTTTTCAAGTTTTTTTTTTTTTTTTTTTCTAGTTGCAATTAAAATCCCTGGGCAGATTTAAAAAATAAACCACTGGGGCACCTAGGTAGCACAGTCAGCTAAGTGACCAGCTCTTGGCTTTGGCTCAGATCTTGAGGGCTGTGAGATGGAACCCTGCCTCTGGCTCTGTGCTCAGTGCAGAGTCAGCTTGAGACTCTCTCTTCCTCTGCTCCTTCTCCCCCCCAATATGCTCATGCTCTCTCTCCTCCTCTCTAAAATAAATAAATAAATCTTTTAAAAAAATAAAATAAGCCACCAAAAGACTGAAAACTAAATAGCAACAGGTAATCCACCAACCACCTGCTATGAGCGAGGGAAGTGAAACTTAAACCACCAATGCAATCATAGTGAGAATTTCTTTTTCTTCCTCCTCTTCCCCCAACATGGACTCAAGTGGGTAGAGTTAGGGAACTGTGTAGCAAGCATGGACTTTAAAATTTCCAAGAATAGTCTAACTTTCTGGATAGAGGACTGGGGAAGGAATATCTGTAGCCTACGAGTATGGCATCAGCATTTTATCTTGGTGTTTTCTTTTTTTCTATTTTTTTCTTTCATGCCTCTGCCCCAGTTAAACAAAACACAAAATCACCGCTGTCATGGTGAGCAGGGCACCTAAAAGTCTAAGAGAAAACCTATCTCTGTGAATAGAAGAAAAACAACAAAAGCAACTGTTACATGAAGAGTGTGAAGAGAATGCCATCCTTTTTTGTTTTTCTATTGTCTAGCCATCTTAGCCTGAGACACCGCCATTGAACAGCTGAAACTCAGACAACCCCAAACCCCACCAGTCTAACCAGAAGAATCGGGAACAGAGAGGAAATAGCTGACTAAATCAATCTCCTAACTCTGTGTAGGAAAGAACATAATCCCTCTAAGCTTTGCATGAACAATTTATACCCAGAAGAGCTTACTACAGTCTCTGATAATTGAATTACAGTATAAGCCTCTATCCAAGTCCAAGAATGAACACAAAAATGGTACAAAGGGGTAGGGGGCAGAAGCAAAGATCACAGCAAAGGATTTGAAAACTGAACTGACACTGTAATCTGTCATCCAGCATGAAATTTAACAGACTGATTGCTTAAAATAAGAAAACAAACAAGAAAATCAACATTTTCCAGAAAATTGTAACAGAAGGAGAATTTCAAAAGTAGAATATTCAAATTTTATAGTATACAATCCCCAAAACCAGGAAATCTGACCAATTCAAAAGGGAAAACACAAGTCAATATTTGCCAACCCAGAGATGACCCAGATGTCAGAATTATCAAAGACTTTAAAACAGTTACTGTTACCATGCTCCATGAGATAAAAGTAAATATGCTTGAAATAAAAGGAAAAATAGAAGTTCTCAACAGGCAAGTAAAAATTAAATATCTAGTTAAGTGGAATAAACTAATTATCCCTACCAAAGTTATAAAGATATTTTTAAAACATGTATGTAAACAATTAAACCTTATTATATATATATGTATATATATTATAATACCTTATATATTATATGTGGTATATATAGTATATATGTGTAATACAGTGTATTTGTGTAAGTTATAACTAATTTAGTTGTATTTTATAACTAAAATAAAAAGGAGAGTTTGGCATCTGAAACTAACACTATATGTTAACTATACTGGAATTAAAATAAAAAATAAATAAAAGGAAAAAATATAAAGGGGGGTCAAAAAGTCTGTATTATTGTAATGTTTCAATATTTTATTTAAACTGGTAAAATATCTACTTTAAGTAGAATGAGAAAAGTCAGAATAACCCGAAAGAGATAATATGCTGGGATACAGAAAAAAAAAAAAATCCAATAATTAAATTAGAATAAAATACTAAAATACATTCAAATAATCCAAATGAAAGTAGGAAATTAAAATTGAAAATAGGGGAACAAAAATCAGATGAGTCAAATTAGAAAATAATGAATGGTAAATCAAAATTAACTACATTCAGTATAATTTGTCTAAGCACACTAATTAAAAGAGATCTTACGATCAGATTAAAAAAGAACACAAGACAAAGCTATATGTAGTTTACAAGAAACTCATTTTAACTAAAATGATACAGAGAGATGAAAACGTTTATACAAAAATCTGTACACAAATGTTAATTGGCAAACACAAAAAAGGAAACACCACAAAAGACCCTTCAGTATACAATAGAGAAGAACATTATGGTGCATCTCTACACTGAAATACTACTCAGCAATATAACAAAGCATTCATAAAAGCAGCACTATGGATGGATCCTAAATGAAGTAGTGTGAGCAGAAAAAGCCAGGGTGAAAAAACTCTCTATATTATAGGATTCCATTTTTTATAAGAAGACTGTATGAATGGAGAAGCCATCAGAGTTCTTCAAGAGTTTACCTTGTGGGGAGAGTATAATTACAAGAGGACATCATGATGGAAAATTCTGGAGGTGACGGCCGTTCTGAATTACAACATTTGTGACAGTCACCCAACTCCATATATTTTTAAAAACTCGTAGTCTGTACACCAAAAGGAATGTATTTTTACTGTATGTAAATAAAAAATAATTTTATAAGATCGAAAAATAAGATATAAAATGATGATTTCTAAAGAGAATGCTATGCTTTAAAATATTAGTGTTAGTTTACATTATGTAAGGGATCTTTCTCCCCCAAATCACAAAAAAATTGCATTCATTGTATTAGTTTAATTTCTACTGAAATCAAGGTTTTCCTCCAAATAAACATTTAAAAGTTCTCTCTCAGGGGCTCCTGGGTAGCTTAGTAGGTTCAGCGTCCAACCCCTGATTTTGGCTCAGGTCATGATCTTGGAGTCCTGAGACTAAGCCCCAATTTGGGCTCCGCACTTGTTGGGGTTAATGTAGAGCATGAGATCAGCCACAAGACCTGGCTTGCTAAAATGTAACATAGAGGCCTCTTAGGGCAGGGAAGGTTTCAGAGAAGGACGTAGGTCCTTGCCCTAAGAATGCCACAGGGAGTTGCCTTCCCCCAAGCTTTCTTAGCCCAAACAGCCACCTTGTGAGCTAAGACTTGTATGCATTGTCCCTTAGGCTATATTTAGCAGAACAAGTGGAACATGCAGATTAGCATATTTTACCCTTCCCATATACAGATCCTTCCAGTTTCAGTAAGACACCTGGTTACACTCCCGTGCTTGAGAAACGGTGATAAGGTTTGTGATTATTCTAAAGGACCAATAATAGCGGAAGCAAAGAAGAGCAAAGGGTCATCTCTGAGCTTTGACTCCCTTGCCTTCTCTTTCACAGCAAAGTCTGGAGTAATCTTCAATCCGTCAGTATAGGCATTGCTGGCCATTCCCGGCAGGCACTGCGAATGGAGCCTGCTTAACATTCTCTTTCCCTTTCCCTCTGCCCCTTACCCCAACTGCATGCGCTCTCTCTCTTAAAATAAACAAATAAATAAAAGGAAAAATAAAAGTTCTCTCTCAGAAAAACGAGAACAACAATTAAATGTAATGAAAACTCGAAGAGATTATGCTGAGTGAAATAAGTCAAGCAGAGAGAGTCAATTTTATCATATGGTTTCACTTATATGTGGAGCATAACAAATAGCATGGAGGACATGGGGAGTTAGAGAGGAGAAGGGAGTTGGGGGAAATTGGAAGGGGAGGTGAATCATGAGAGACTATGGACTCTGAAAAACAATCTGAGGGTTTTGAAGGGGCGGGGGGTGGTAGGTCAGGGTACCAGGTGGTGGGTATTATAGAGGGCATGGATTGCATGGAGCACTGGGTGTGGTGAAAAAATAATGAATACTGTTATGCTGAAAATAAATAAATTAATTTATAAATAAATAAATTTTAAAAAATGTAATGAAAACAATATAGTTGGACCTGCATTGGAAGGATTAGAGCAGATTCTTGAAATGACTGGAATGACAGTACCTGCTTCCTGTACCCCCAATTCTTGCTGAAATATAGCTAAAATCAGCAATATCACTTATGATAGATGAAAACATACCAAACAAAAGTTCACCATACCTTCTAGTTGGAAGAGATTGAGCAAAGATGGGTATTACACATATGTGAGATTATAAGGGTTAAAAGAGACAAGAATTAGCATAGTGATTCTCTATTCAGCTCTTGCCAGGAAAATGTTTTGTAATGTGAAATCTACCTTTTGGTATGAGATATCTCTGTCTATATATATCTATATCTAGTTATATAAATTTTTTTTTTAAGATTTTATTTGAGAGAGAAAGAGAGCATGAGCAGGGTAGGGAGGGAAGAGAGAGAAGCCGGCTCCTCTCTGTGCAGGGAGCCTGATGTGGGACTCCATCCCAGGACCCTGGGATCATGACCTGAACCAAAGGCTGAAGCTCAACCGACTGAGCCAGCCAGGTGTCCCTATATATTGTTTTTTATATATCTGTATATATACATGTGTATATATGATTATATATATATATATGTCTATATGTGTATAGATACATATATAGTTTATTTCTTTAATAAATGTTATTTTCAAGAGAAGTTTTAGGATCACAGAGAAACTGAATGAAAAGAGGACAGTTCCCATATACCTTCTGTCCCCACACAACCTTCCCCACCATCAATAGCCCCCACCAGAATGGTACATTATTTGCAATGGATGAACCCACATTCAGACATCAGTATTACACAAAGTCCATGGTTTACATAAGGGCTCACTCTTGGTGCTGCATATTCCATAAGTAATGACAAATATATCCACTGTTATAGTTTCACATACAGTTGTTTCACTCCCCTAAAAATCCTCAATGTTCTACCTATCTGCTTTCCCCCACTCTAGACAACCATGAATTGTTTTACTGTCTTCCTACTTCTTACCTTTCCCAGGATATTATACAGTTGGAATCATACAGTATCTGGTATTTTCAAATTGGCTTCTTTCATTTGTTAATGTGTATTTTAGGCTCCTTTATGTTTTTTCATAGGTTGGTGGCTCATTTCATTTTAGTGCTGAATAATATGTCACTGTCTGGATATACCACAGTTTACTTATCCATTCACCTACTGAAGGGCACTTTGGTTGCTTCCAAGTTTTGGCAAGTTTTAATAAAGCTACTATAAATATGCATGTGCAGTTTCTGGTGTCTATATACGTTTTCAAATCCTTTGGGTTAATACCAAGAAGCACAACTCCAGATTATATGGTAGGGATGCATTTAGTTTCACAAGAAACTGCTAAACTGTCCTCCAAAGTGGATGTAACATTCTGTGTTCCTATCAACATAAATAACAGTTCCTTTTGTTTTGCATTCTTTTTTTTTTTTTTTTTTAAAGATTTTATTTATTTATTTATTTGTCAGAGAGAGATCACAAGTTTTGCATTCTTGCTAGCATTTGGAGTTGCCAGTGTTTTGAACTTCCATCATTCAGGTGTAGTGGTATCTCAGTGTTATCTTGATTTGTAATTCTCTAGTGACACTGATGTGTAACATCTTTTAATATGCTAATTTCTGATCCATGTATCTTCTTTGTGGTATCTCAGTGTTATCTTGATTTGTAATTCCCTAGTGACACTGATGTGTAACATCTTTTAATATGCTAATTTCTGATCCATGTATCTTCTTTGGCAAGATATTTGTTGAGATCTTTTGTCCATTTTCAATTGGGTTTATTGTTTTAGTCATGTTGTTGGTATACTTATTCTTGAGTTTTAAGAGGTCTTTGTATGTTTTGGATAACAATCCTTTATCAGATGGGTCTCTTAACAACTATTTTATTCTAGTCTATGACTTCTCATTCTCTTGATGCTGTCTTTTTTAGTAATTTTTAATTTTAATGAAATCCAGGTTATCAATTATTTCTTTCATGGATAATGCTTTTGGTGCTATATCTAAAAAGTCATCAGATATTATTCACTGAGATATTCATCAGATATTATTCATTGAGATATTATCTCCCAAAAACCTTAGAGTTCTGCATTTTACATTTAGGTCTGTGATGCTTTGGAATTAATTTTTGTGAAGTGTGTAAAGTCTGTCTAGAATTGTTTCAATTTTCACTTTTGTTTTTTTCTTCTTTTTTATGTAGATGTCTAGGGTTCCAGTACTATTTGTTGAAAAGACTACTGTTTTCTCCATTGTATTGCCTTTGCTCCTTTGTAAAAAATCAGTAGACTCTATCTGTGTGGTCTATTTCTAGACTCTTTAGTCTACACAGCAAGAGGGAACATAAGCAGGGGGAGTGGGAGAGGGAGAAGCAGGCTTCCGCTGAGCAGGGGTCCTGACATGGGGGTCAGTTCCAGGACCCTGGGATCATGACCTGAGCTGAAGGCAGACGCTTAACCAACTAAAACACCCAGGTACCCCAATGTACTTACTCTTCTATTATTTTTTTTATTATCCCTTATTATTATTTTTTTTAAATTTATTCTTTTGTCAATACCACTGTCTTGACTACTGTAGCTTTATAGCAAATCTTGAAGTCAGGTAACATTTATCCTCCAAGTTTATTCTTCTTCACCAATATTGTATTGGTGATTCTGGATCTTCTGTCTCTCATATTAATTTTAGAATCAGTTTGTTAATATCCACAAAATAACTTGCGGGGATTTTTATTTGAATTGTGTTGAACTTATAGGTTTATGTGTGTTGGGAACAACTGACATGCTGACAATATCAAGTCATCCTATCCATGAACATAGATTATCTTTCTATTTATTCGGGTACTCTTAGCTTTCTTTCATAAGAATTTTGTAGTTTTTCCTTTATTAGATTTTGAATATATTTTTTTAGATGTATGCCTAAGTACCTAAGTATTCCTCCCCCCCCAGGTGCTAATGTAAATGATGTTTAGAAATTCTAATTGCTCATTGAAAATAACAATAGCTAAAACTGAGTATTTTGCTATGTGCTAGACACTGTTTTGAACATTTCATATGTGCTATGTCAATGTATACTCCCCCAAATTCAAGGAGCTATGTACTATCACTTTGATATTTTACAGATAAGGAAATGTAAAAGCCAAAATAACTTGCCCAAATTCACTCTGCTAGTAAGTGACAGAGACAACTGAGGAGTCCTGGCTCCTAACCATTATGTTCTACCATGCCTACAACCCTCTATATGTCTCATAAGTGCAGTTACAAGATAATTAAATTACACAGTATGTTAGGATTGCACTGCCATTAAGGGAAGACTATAAAAGTGAAGACAAACTCAGGAATCACACATGATAGGAGTTTTACTTTTGGAAATGCCATCCACCAAATTTTAGATTATCAGCTTTAAATTTTGACTTAAATGTTTAAGCTGTATTTCAGAGGTGTAAGGGTTTATAAGGTGGTGCATAAATTAGAGCCAGGACATAGAAACTAATCATAATTTTTACTGTCTTCCCAGACTTCCGACTTCACTTTATTATTTGAGTTGATTGCCAGTTACTCATATGGAAATGTGTGTTTCTGGATAAATACACAATTATATGGATTTCTTCCAAAATGTGATGTCAGGGGTCCTTTGGCTCAGGCCACGATTTCAGGATCCTGGGATAGAAACTCCCATTGGGCTCCTCACTTAGTGGGAAGTCTGCTTCTCCTTCTCCCCACTCATGCCATATCTCTAGTTCTCTTTTTTGTTAATTAATTAACTAATTAATTAGCTACAATATGATGTCAAAGGGAAAATATTGGGGTGCCTGGGTGGCTCAGTGGGTTAAGCCTCTGCCTTCAGCTCGGGTCATGATCTCAGAGTCCTGGGATCGAGCCCCGCATTGGGCTCTCTGCTCGGTGGGGAGCCTGCTTCCCCCTCTCTCTGCCTGCCTCTCTGCCTACTTGTGATCTATCTCTCTCTGTCAAATAAACAAATAAAATCTTAGAACAAAAGAGGGAAAATATTTTGCATCTTGTAAGACTGATAATTTTTTAATTAATTATTTTTATTAACATATAATATATTATTAGCCCCAGGGGTACAGGTCTGTGAATCGCCAGGTTTACACACTTCACAGCACTCACCATAGCTCATACCCTCCCCAATGTCCATAACCCAACCACCTTCTCCATCCTTCCCTCCCCCCAGCAACCCTCAGTTTGTTTTGAATTAAGAGTCTCTTATGGTTTAAGACTGATAATTTGATGTTGTCACTTCCAGGGAAGCTAGAAGTAGTGAACTGGCATCAGAGATGCAGCCATGAGATCTGTGTGTAATTCACAATGTCAACTGGATTGGTAAAAAAGATTTTAACCTGAATCATGTCTGCCTCACACTCTTGCGGACTGTGAATTCCAGTTCAGTTAATAAATCTTTGTGTCTTTTGACATGCATAAGCTTTTAAAGGACTGGATTAGTTAGAGGGCTGGGCTAATTATCTGATAACTATGATTTCAATATATATTTATTCATGGTTTTCACATTCCCTAGGAAATTATCAGAAAAAAATGTTTTTTACACAAGTAGAAGAGTAAAACTTTCCTACTGGTGTGCTAGGATCTCAATTGATGAAAATTTGTTCTACACACAAAACACACACACTAGCACATACAGAAGCAATATAGATATGATATACATTATAAATGTAAAAACAGATTTAATATACGGATGACAAATAAGCATATTATTCAACATCAGTAGCCATTAGGAAAATGCCAGTAAAGACCACAATGAGATATCATCATAAACATATTAAAACAGCCAAGTAAAAATGACACCAAATGCCAACAAAAATGCAGAGAAAGGGGATCTATTGCTGGTGGGAGTGTCAAATGGTAGAGCCACTATGGAAAATTGTCAAATTTTTAGAAAACTAAATGTATGGTTACCATATATCCCAACAATTGCAAACCTGGACATTTATTCAGGGAAATAAAAAATTATGTTCACACAAAGCCTATACAAGAATGTCCACAACAGCTTTATTCATAATAGCGAAAAACTGAAAACAACCAAAATGGTCCTGAACAGATTAATGGTTAAACAAACCATGCCACATTTTCAGCAATAAAACAGAACAAACTTGATGGACACAACAACTTGGATGAACCTCAAGGGAACTGTGCTGAATAAAGGAATAACCTCAAGAGCTCACATATTGTATGATTCCACTTACATAACATATATAAGTGGCAAAACTATATATATGGAGAACAGATTAGTAGTTGCCAAGGATTAGGGATGGTAGTGGGGAGTGAGTGGGTGTGACTATAAAGAAACTGTATGAGGGGAATCTTTTTTGTAATGGCATAGCTCTGCATCTTGATTGTTGTGGTGCTTATACAAACCCACACATGGGATTAGATAATACAGAACTTCACACACACATTGTATCAGTGTGCTATCCTGGTTTTGATACGGTACTATAATATATAAGAAGTAAACACTGGGGAAAACTGGGTAAAAGGTACTTGGGACCTCTCTGTACTTTCTTTTCAACTTATTACTACTCTATAATTATTTCAAAAGAAAAGTTTTAAAAAATCTTAGCCTAAAGTATGAAATTCTTATAGTGATTAGATGATTAGAGAAACAAAAAAATAGCCAAGGAACTAAGTATTTTATTTTTGAGGAATAGCAGAACTAGGTAAAGAACTACAAGGGTAAAGCATGGTGATTGTCTTAAAATGTCTGAGAAAGAGTTCATCTATGGATGAACTACTAATCTTGACCTTCAAACAAAATGAAGAGAATGAAGAATAAAAATTAAAATAAGGCAGAAACCAAGTTTACATTAACTCACCAGAAGGCCTTTGAAATCTCATTTAATTGTGAAAGTAGACTCTATGATGTGAAGTTCCCCCATATGTGTGGGAAAGATAACTGAGGGGCCCATGAACTGTTCAAATGTGGCCAAATATTTAGCTCCAGAAGCAGGTGAGAACATAGAAAGAGAATCTTTCAAAATTAATGAAAAACAAAGTGGGAATATTCCTGAGTAAGTAAAGATTGAATAGTATTCTATACACTGTTTGCTTATAAGTAACTTCCTCTCTTTCTGTTATTCACGTTACTTAGTGCTGTACTATTCCACTCAGCACCACCAAAACTGTCAGAATATGCTCTCAATAGAGAATCTGAAGTTAATTTGCACTGATATATAAATTAAGAAGCTAAAGAATGCCCATTCCCTGTAGAAATGGCTGATTACCTCTTACTGTTATTCCAAGTGTTACTCACTACATATATTCTATATATTTCATAGGAAGATAAAATGCTTGAACTCTTTAGAAATCCAAATCATTGTATCTAGGGATAAACTAAGATAATTCCAATGTAACTTTTTTTAGATTACTTAGAGTTATATTTTTATATTCTTTCTTTCCTCCATCATGTTTCTTAACTTATTAAAGATACAGGATATATAACTTCATTGGAAGGACAGATACAAGCTAGAATCAAATAATCACTTAGCTTTGTCACATTATATTATTGTTTTTTAACTCCTATTTCTAGAAGGACAATAATATTTTTTTAATTATTATAGGTATACCTCATTTTATTGAGCTTCATTTTATTGTACTTCAGAGACATTGCACTTTTTTTTTTCTTTACAAATTGAAGGTTTGTAGCAACCCTGCATCAGGCAGATCTATCAATGCCGTTTTCCCAACAATATATGCTCATTCCATGGATCTGTGTCACACTTTGGTAATTTTCACAATATTTTAAACTTTTTCATTATTGCTATATTTGTTTTTTTTCTTTTTTTTTTAATTTCTTTTCAGCATAACAGAATTCATTGTTTTTGCAACACATAACAAGTGTTGATCCTCAAAAGACAAGCAGGAAATCTATTAATGAAGTAAAATATTGCAATAAAGAAGAATAATTCTTTAGGATAAAATTACTCATATTCTTTTTAGAAGGAGAAAATCAGGAGAAGATATTATTAGGGTTTTAGTTGGGAATAAGCAGAGTTTATAATATAATAACTTTGGAGTGTGAGCTGAGGGAGGCTGGTATCTTGAAGCCAGATGAATGATCAGGAGTTCATCCTGACATGCCAGTTGTTCAAATACCTCATAGTCTCATCTTCTAGAAGCAAGTACTGAACTTATTTAACTACAGAAAGCATCTATTGTATTTTTTCTTATCCTCACTATTGTTTAATATAGGGAAAAGAAAGGATGCCTGGTCCCAGAATTCTCTAACATGAACACAGGAAAATATGTTGGTTTCAGTTCTCACAAGGCTTTCCTGAGAGAGAAAAAATTATATGAATTCTCTATTTTCTCTTTTACATGTCCAATGCCAGACCCAAGGACTCTATATCATGGTTATTATAATTCAGTGGTAGAGAACTCAAGATAAGATTAAAAAAAAAAAAAGCAAGCAAACAAAAAAGAAAACCCAAAAACCAAAACCAAAAAACAAAACAGAAAACTCCAGAGTATGTTGGACAGGATAAGGGGAAATTATGAAATAGAGGAAACAGAAAATGGCTTTATTTGTTGCTTCATGTTGTTTTCTCCTTATGTCCCTTGGATGTGCCAAAATACTGGATGAGTCAAGTATAACAGTGAAACAAAATCTTGAGAGCTGAATAACAGTACCTTTCACCTAGCTAAAAAAAAAAGCTAAAAGACACTCACGTGCTGTCATTTCTCGTTCATTATTTTCATTAGTAGCAAGTCACTGTAGCCAGCCCACATCCAAGGGAAGAAAAGTTCAGCCTCATCTCTTGAAAGGAGAAATAAAAAACACAAATTCTGGAGGTGTTTTAAAATAATCACAGAGGTTAAGTATTTTAGGAGTGCTGACTAAGAATGTTGAAATCAACCAGGAGTCAAGAAATGTGGAAAGAACCAAGATGCCCTTCAACGGAAGAATGGATAAAGAAGATACTATGCCTCCATCAGAAAAGTTGAATACCCACATTTGTATCAACATGGACAGGACTGGAAGAGATTATGCTGAGTGAAATAAGTCAAGCAGAGAGAGTCAATTATCATACGGTTTCACTTCTTGTGGAGCATAACAAATAACATGAAGGACATGGAGAGATGGAGAGGAGAAGGGAGTTGAGAGAAATTGGAAGGGGAGATGAACCATGAGAGACTGTGGAGTCTGAGAGACAAACTGAGGGTTTTGGAGGGGATGTGGGAGGTGAGGCCGGTGGAGGGTATTGTGGAGGGCACGTATTGCATAGAGCACTGGGAGTGGTGCATAAACAATGAATTTTGGAACACTGAAAAAAAATTTAAATAAAATTTTAAAAATAAAGAAAAAATACTTTAAGCGTCCTTACACATGTACTTTAAACTTATACCTTACTGTCCATGGACAGTAATCAATATAGACAATTCTACACTGTTATAAAAATAGAAAGTTAATTTCAAAGACAATGCAATTTTGTTAATGTGTATATTTTATACTTTATCACACCATTTCATTTATTTTCACCTTCATATTTGTAAGTAATTTTTGATTAAAAACCAGATCTGGAATTCTGGGAAAGATGGCAGGTTGAATGCATCTATTAACCTTCTATCTTTCCTTCCTGAAACTTCATTATTATTATATGAAAAAAAATTAAATTGACATAAATTCAAGTAAGTGAAAGAGAAGAGGAAAAGAGACAAGAAGCACAATTTAGGAAGTAGGGAAAAAGGTAAACCATACTAAAAGACCTAATTCAGAGATCTAGATAACAAATAACCATCAAAAATAACATCATTTAGTCCCTAAGGAAATGCAAAATTTGAAACCACAGTTATATTGCTATTGAATATCAATGGAGACTGCTAAAAATAAAAGACTGACAATGCTGAGTGCAGTATGGGATACAGAGCAAATAGAGCTTTCATAGATTTCTCGTAGGAAGTCTTAGTAAGAAATAATTTGACAATTTTTTACAAAGTCAAACAAATAATCATATTACCTACAGAGCAGGTCTGTATTAGATTCATAGGTCTGCTCTAACAGATCACTATAAACTAGGTAGTTTAAAACAGCTAAAATTTATTCTCTCAAAGTTCTGGAGGCTAGAAGTTCTTCCCTAAGCTCTAGGAAAGAATTCAATCCTTCCTTGCCTCATCCTAATTTCTGGTGGTTGCCAGCCACCCTTGGCATTCTTGGCTTGTAACAGCATCACTCCAAATTTTACCTTCATTTTCTTTTTTTCTTTCTTTTTTTTTTTTTTTAGATTTTATTTGTTTAACAGAGAGTGAGTGAGTAAGAGAGAGGGCAGGAGCAGGGGAAGTGGCAGAGGGAGAGGGAAAAGCAGGCTCCCCACTGAGCAAGGAGCCCAACACAGGGCTTGAACCCAGGACCCTGGGATCATGACCAGAGCTGAAGACAGCTGCTTACTTGACTGAGCCACTCAGGCACTCCTCCCTTCATTTTCAAATGGACTTTTCCCTTCCGCAATGTTCTTTGTGTCTCTGTATATCCAAATCTCCCTTTCCTGACAAGGACACCACTCACAGGATTTAGAGTCTACTCTACATAGCATGACCTCATTTAACTTGATTGTATCTACACAGACCCTATTTTCAAATAAGGTCACAGTCATAAGTTCTGAGTGAACATGAATTTTTGGAAGACACTATTCAACCCAGGAAAACTCTATTCATAATCACTCAAAATTGGAAACAACCCAAATATCCTTCAATTGGCAAATGAATAAATCTGCTTAGCAAACTGAAAGAATTCCTCCTTTTCTCTGAGAAATTCACATTTTGGTTAGAAATAGTCTCACTGTAGCATCAATATTAGAATAATTAAAAATCATCTTTCAACAAGATAACAGTATGACTAATTAGTTTGCTCTTTAACAACAATCAATTTAGTTATTATTCCCAAGTGCACAGCATTATGAGAGGAATGAAGGGGATAAAATCTAAGTAAGGCAAAAATCCTTGATGTCAAAGGAGCTTAAAGGACAGTAGATCAGATAGGTTTTGTTTTTAAAGAAGAAAAAGTGAAACTGATCTTCTTAAGAAACTGATTATGGGCTCTATATGGAAATGAGTACTTTCAAGTTTCCAAATAGTGATTTTAATTCTAAATTCTGCACAGGATATTACTGCTTCAGTCTTCAATTCTACCACCTGCCTTTTCAGAGTCTCTTTTGAAAGTCTTCAACCTCCTGCCCCATTGTGCATCAGTGAGGAACTCCTGAGTCAGGAGGCTCCTTTAATTCCTGTGGCTATGCCTGATTCCTTCCACTTTCATTATTTTGTTATTTCTTTCTCTTGAATTACCTTTTTTCTTCTCAACTGTTCTCCAAATCTGATAAAATCCCATTTAAGTCACATCTCTTGTACATGGCCATCATTTTAGAATACAATGAACTCTCTCTTCTCCAAAAAATAATATAAATAGAATATTACACTTCTTTCAGGCCATCACTAACTTTGGTGGGGCCTCAGTAGGAGTATGAAATGAAGACACAGATCTAAATTTAGACCAAATATCTAAATATTTAGACACAAATCTAGTCAATAAACCATTAAGTCTACTGTATTTTCTCTTAACTTAAAATTATTTTCACATTGACACAACAGAAAGATGTGTGCAAAGTTTTAGTTTTATGACTAAAAAAAGCACAGTCTCTAAGGCAATGAATTTAATTGTTTTTGAGCATATCTATGTGCTTTGCCTGAACACTGGGAATATTTCAATAAGTAATCAAATAAATTAACATATATCAGAAATTAGTATATGCTTATTCTATATAAATTATTTTTCTTCTATTAATTTTGGTACAAGTACAGGTTTTATTGTTTACCCAATATTTTGCAGAATCTGTTTTAATGAAAACAATGGCAAATAAGACTTTATGAATTATTGTTGATAAACTACTCTCTAAGGAAAATAGCCAATCTTTAGATTTAAAAATAATGTAATTTATATATTCGCTTCAAACACTGGAAAGGAATCAGTAAATACTACAAATAACTTCATCATATACAAATAACTGTCACTTACATCGCAATTTCACTATCCTTAAAGTAATGTATAGCTCCATATAACAATACAAAGAGAAGTCCTTAGTCTCATGCTTATGTTATGTCCACACATACATATATACAGATTTAAGACCAATGACTGTTTAACACTACAAAATGTTCCTCAAGCTCTATGTACACCTGCTGTAAATGCTGAACTAAATTAGGAGTACTTTCAGGACCTCAATTAAAACGTAAGAAAAGCTCATTTGTCTTTGTCCTTTCCAAAGACCTTAACCACTCAAACCTTAGTGGTAGGTGGAAGCAGTGTCATCCCAGACATATTGGCACCAGTCACCTCCTGCTGCCATCAGGACACAGGTGCCAGAGGACAGAGAGTTCCAGTGAAGAAGCATTCTCTGGGGGCGCCTGGGTGGCTCAGTGGGTTAAAGCCTCTGCTTTCAGCTCAGGTCATGATCCCAGTGTCCTGGGATCAAGCCCCACATTGGGCTCTCTGCCCATCAGGGAGCCTGCTTCCTCCTCTCTCTCTCTCTCTTTGCCTCTCTGCCTACTTGTGATCTCTGTGATCTCAAATAAATGGATAAAATCTTAAAAAAAAAAAAAAGAAGCATTCTCTGGAGCCTGAGAATGTTGCTTATGCGGGTGGGCTTTAAGAGACACGAATCACACCCTCCCAATACGGAGAGCCAGAACCCAAGGGATAGGCTCCAAGTTCATGTCTTTTTTTGTTTGTGATTTATAGACCTTTCTAAGTAAAATACCAGACCCATCTTATCTTAGTGGCTCTGCATTTGATTTTTCTTGATTTTTTCTTACTTTATCGTCCTCAAAGTCAGAGCAGCAATACATAATTTCAGATCAGTAGGCTGTCAGGAAACAATTGAACTATAGTATTTTGCTATAATACTACAATGCAGTATTCAAAATATTAAATATTAAAATTGAAATTTAATGGGGAAAAACCCACATAAGTTTCTAGGAAAGTTATCTCAATTTATTCACACTCAAAATTTTAAGTTTAACCTTTCATTTTGGGTTACCACTACCTACAAATGTACCTGAAATGGTGAAGTGTTCATTCGTGGTACTTGGAAACTATTATCCAGCTGCTATTAGGTAAAAGGGCCAAGTGTCAATATTGTGGCTAATATGTTCTATATGGAAGTGATTTAACTACACACTTGAAATCCTAGAGGTCTTTTTCCCCAGCACAGCAGGTGGAAATGATCCAAATAATATTCCATCAGCCGAGGCACATTATTGACCGATGATCAGAACACCTGGGCTGATTTACAGCGGAAGTGTAGAGTCAAGAAGAAATAAAGTCTTTAAATTCCCAATCTTTCTCTCACACCCTCTTTCTTGTCATTACCATATGGTGATTTTATTGTGTATTATTAGTCAATTATTATGTTTCTGTATCAGGATATCACTTAATTGATTTGTTCTTGATATAAAATAAATGTTAACCAGTAGGGAGGGGTTGAGATATGTACAACAAAATCTAATATTTGGTAGCACTGTTCAGAGAAATGGTTCCTCAAAAAAAATGTACAACAAAGTGCTATGTGGATTAATAGGATAGTAGGAAAATAACTGAAGCACTACTTTTGTAATCGGGTATATAATAAATATCATTTCTTGATATTTATCTGCAAAGATATACTTTGTATTCTATCACATCAAATCGTCTAATTAGTCCCATTATTAAGAAAACTTGGGAAAAGAAGGGAAAAAATTGACAAAAGAGAGAGCTGAATAAAATACAGATTTATAAATGAGACAGAAAAATTATTTTAGCTAATTTGTCTCACTTCTTTTGAAGAAACTGAATAAAATATGTAATGAGTTTCTTTCAGCTTCTAAATTAATCTATATATTAACCAGAAATATGTGTTAAATATACTCAGTTGGTTGTATTACTAATAAAGAAATAGAGTCAAGAAAAATTTGTTAAACAAATGGTACTTCCATTAAAAAAAACATGGTCAGTCAGGGCACCTGGGTGGCTCAGTGGGTTAAGGCCTCTGCCTTCAGCTTGGGTCATGACCCCAGGGTTCTGGGATCAAGCCCTATGGCTCTCTGCTCAGCGGGGAGCCTGTTTCCTCCTCTATCTCTCTCTGCCTGCCTCGCTGTCTACTTGTGAACTCTGTCAAATAAATAAATAAAATCTTTGAAAAAAATCATAAAAAAATGTGGTCAGTTAAAAAATAATAAAAGTTGGGATTCTGCTTAAGAATTGAATTGGGAAAAATCTCTCTCATTTCTATAAGGATAAAAACCATAACTTTTAAAGAATCTGATTTTTTCCTTATTAAAAATTGGCATAAAAACAAAGTTGATAAAATATTTTATAAAATCTTCTTAGTTGTCTTTTATTTTACTGGTCTCTTTTTATGAAGGAATAGTGCATAAAATAGTGCCAACTGGACCGCTGGAAATTCTGTGGTGAATTCTAATAGATTCTTACCATAGCCATGTGAAAGGCTCAAATCTTAGTTGAAGAAACCATTTTGAATTTTATTTACAAGGATTCAGACTTCCTCTACAAAATATTTACAAGAGAAACTAATAATTTTTAAAGAGTGCCTACCTTCACCAATCCTGTATTTTCAGTATATTCAAAAGTTATGACTTTATTCATCCATTTACTTTCTTTAAAGAATAGAAAGACACTGAAGAAAAACAAATCATGATTATTTGTGTAGGGAGAAACCAATAAGAAGCAAGTTGCATTATTTATTACCAATTCATGGTACGTGCCAGAAAACCCAGCAAAACTATCTTTTGGGGAAAAACATGGTTCACATAACTAAAAAAATCAGAGGGGTGTCTGGATTCAGGCTTCATTTTATTTTCAGATTCAAATATTCTCATGTGGACTTTGTTTCTTATTTTATGATTTCCTCACCTCTTCTATTTCTTAGCTCCATTTTCATTTAATTTTTTATCCTATGTTCAACAGATAGCTGTAAGTAGTCCTGGCTCCAAACCAACCCAGCTTCAAGTGGTGACCAAGAAAAGGATATTTTGTCCAACCAAACAGCTGAGATACAGTACATTTTGAATAGGGTGATATAGAGAAATCGATGAACAAATGGAATATCTCTCTGTGATCCTATGAAACGCATGACAAATTTTCTTTAAATTTGATCAAATCTGATGGACTCCCAAAGTATTTGCCAATAGATGACTATAAATTATATCCTCATAAGGTAATAGATGTGTGTATTTATGCACATGATGAAATGCATGAATTTATTTGTCAAAATTTGAAATCCTTATTTGTTAGCAATTTACCATAAACCGTGTTTCCTAAACTCTCCATTACAGAGAATTATAATGATATGAATTAACAGGGAAGTTGCTTTTGGGAGTCTTGAAGGACATAACAGGGAGTTAAGAAGGTACTTGGGATATTACAATGTGGGATTAGACACCAAAATGTGAAGTAGGAGAACCTAAATTTTAAAAAAAAAAATTCCCATCTTTCTGTTTATCCATGAAGAAGCCTTTTGGAGACAGTAACTTCTTTTCATAATGCCTAGGGGTGCTGAAAAGTGGAGAGGATTTTGCCATGACATCTGTTCCTTATGGAAAATAAAGATAGCCTACTGATTTTGCACTATGCAATTGTAACATCTCAATATATGGAGAAAAGAGAATTTTAACAATTCAAATTATAACAAATTGCAAGTAACTGTATCACTTTATTCTGTATCCCAATAAAGCAAATGTATCAAAAGTGAGAATGCTCAGCATGAGATAGAGAATCAGAGCAAAGACAATTAACACATCAGATTGATTGCTACTCTCAAATACCAATATAAAAGGGCACCTGGGTGGCTCAGTCAGTTGGGGATCTGACTTTGGCTCAGGTTATTTTCTCAGGGACCTGGAATCAAGCCCCATGTTGGGCTCTGAGCTCAGCAATGGGTCTGTTTGTCCCTCTCCCTCTGTCCCTCCCCTGTTCATGCACGCTCTCTCTCTCTCTCTCTCTCAAATAAACAAATAAAATAAAATAAAAATATCAGTATAAAAGTCAGAGTTTTATCAAAGTATTATAATAACAAAGTTATAAACATTGGCCATTTTTCCTGTTTTTCTTTAAAGTCAGGTCACACTTAATATTTCAAGGAGTAAACATCAGTAGTCAAAAATGTTTTCATTATAAAACCTAGAAGATGCAAGGCACTTATTTCCAAGAGGGAAATAATCTACTAAAAATGTCTATGTTTATTTAAATAATTTAAATTAGAACTGCATGGTCCAAAATGAAAGCCATTGGTCACATGTGACTAATGAACACTTGAAATGTGGCTAGTTTAACCTAAGAACTGAATTTTTAATTTTACTTATTTAGATATAAATGTATAAACTGAAATTTTATTTTATTTATTTTTTAAAGATTTTATTTATTTATTTGACAGAGAGAGAGATCACAAGTAGGCGGAGGCAGGCAGAGAGAGGGGGAAGCAGGCTCCCTGCTGAGCAGAGAGTGCATTGCGGAGCTCAATCCCAGGACCCTGAGATCATGACCTGAGCTGAAGGCAGAATCTTAACCCACTGAGCCACCCAGGCACCCCATAACTGAAATTTTAAATTATTACTCAATTCAATTACTAGAAATGTTTCAGGAAGTTTGGAAGAACCTGAGAATGCAAGTCTACTTTGTAATCCAATTTTATTAAATGTAAATACAGATCATGTATTCTCTTTTTTTTTTTAAAGATTTTATTTATTTATTTGACAGGAGAAATCACAAGTAGATGGAGAGGCAGGCAGAGAGAGAGAGAGGGAAGCAGGCTCCCCGCTGAGCAGAGAGCCCGATGCGGGACTCGATCCCAGGACCCTGAGATCATGACCTGAGCCGAAGGCAGCGGCTTAACCCACTGAGCCACCCAGGCGCCCATGTATTCTCTTTTTTAAGATTTTATTTTTAAGTAATCTCCACACCTAATGAACATGGGGTTTGAACTCACAACCCTGAGATCAAGAGTAACCTGCTCCACTGACTGAGCCACAAGTGCCCCTAAATCACAGTACTAAAAGATTCTGTACTAAGAAAATAATGTAAAATATCTCACAAATAATTTTATACTGATTACATGTTGCTATATTTTAAATATATTGGAATTAAAATGCATTAAAATAGATATCTATTTTACATTTAATATGAAATAATTATGTGTAAAATATATGTATTATATATCAATTTCTTTATGTACTTTTAACTTTTTAAATGTAAATACAAGAAAATTTAAAATTGTATGTGTCTTGCATTTTACTTTCTTCAGAGAGCACTATTCTAAAATGATGCATGATACCTATCTTGTACATGCAACTACTTTTCTCTGTCCCTCTTTTCCTCCCTTCCTTCTTTCATTTTTTATTTCCTTACAAAAAGACAAGGATGCTTTTTTTTTTTCCTAAATGTGATTTCAGTTTGGATATGTTGTTAATATAGACACCTGTTAATTTATTCAGATTACTGTTACTATTTTTCAAGAGATCTATATATATATATCCACATATAACATATATATAACTATGTAACTATAAGCCATATATATGTATTTACATATATATAATGTTTATATATAAACTTTTCTCTGCAAAGATTTTAGATCTTGAACATTGGTTTGTAACATAAACAAACATATATCTATCTCTATCTATAAATAGATACTTCTCTATTTATATTTATCTATTTTTAGATAGAGGTAAATTAACAGAGATAGATATATAGCTATAGATAGTAGAAAAGTAATTCTCACAGCATTATAAGGTAAACATAATTGAAACACAGAGTCGGGGCACCTGGGTGGTTCAGTGGGTTAAAGCTTCTGCCTTCGGCTCAGGTCATGATCCCAGGGTTCTGGGATTGAGCCCCACATTGGGCTCTCTGCTCAGCAGGGAGCCTGCTTCCTTCTCTCTCTGCCTGCTTCTCTCTCTGCCTACTTATGATCTCTGTCTGTCAAATAAATAAATGAAATCTTAAAAAAAAAAAAAAGAAACACAGGGTCCATCAGATTATCAGAATAGTCAGAACAATAAGAACTTGACTTAAAGTAATAGCATCATGAATCAATAGAAGTAGAATTTGATGTTTAATAATGAGAAGGAAAACTCATTAGAAATAAGATCTACTTAAATCATTAATTGTTCATGATCTCAAGTATTCTTTTTCTTGTTAAATATATGTTACTTAAAAGAGCCATCCGTATTTATTTTCCCTTACATTGTCATGTTGCTTTCTCAATACCCTAATTCAAACCTGCTTTCTCCAAAGCCTTTATATAGCATAATGATAGGCATCTATATTTGTATTTATTGAATTGTACTTATTGACCACTTTTTTTTTAATATAGGAAGAAATGATAAAATCAAATTATGTACTTTCACTTGCTTAAAAGTTTTCACCTGAAGCAAACAAAAACAAAAAACAAAAATATGCTTCTGGTGAAATTATTTTTGAAAAACAATTATGAACTGATATTTTTTAAAAAGATATTATTTATTTATTTGAGAGGGAGGGAGGGAGAATGAGTGGGGTGGGCAGAGGGGTTAGGGGCAGAGGAGGAAGCAGGCTCCCCACTGAGCAAGGAATCAGATACTGGGCTTGATCCCAGGACCCAGGGATCATGACTGAACCAAAGGCTGGAGCTTAACCAACTGAGCTACCCAGATACCCCATGAAATTGATATTTTAAATGCATTCTTGTGTCCAATATTCCAGTATTTGTAAGATTCACACAAAAATCTCTATCTGGTCACATTTCTACATACTCATCAGGTTGAATGTGAAGCAGGAAGGAAACAATTTCTTCCTTTGAATCTTAATTCAGCAATCTTTAAGACTTTTACACTTTAATTTTTAAGTGTTTTTTTTTTTAACTAAATACCTAGTTTTTGATGTGGAGCATAGAATTTTAACACATTTTAAGAATCTGTAAACACTACCGCAACCAATATTCAGAACAATACCACCACCACAAAAATCCTTGATGTTATCTCTTAATATAGTCACACACCAATCCAATCCCTAATACTTAAAAACCGGAACTATTCTCTATCATTTTGTCTTTCTCAAAATTACATGTAAAGGGAATCACATAACATGTAACCTTTGCATTTGGCTTTTTCCATTCAGGATAACGTCTCTGAAGTTTTAAGTTGTTTCACGTGTCAATAATTTCTTGTTTTTAATTCTTGAGTAGTATTACATTGTATGGAGGTACTACATTTGTTTCTCTGTTCATCCATAGAGTATTTGGATGTTCCAGTTTTATGAACAAGCAATATTTTATAGAGTTAAACAAACACTTAACTATATTACCTAGGAATTCTATTCTGGCATATTTACACTAGAGAAATAAAACTTATGTTCATGCAAAAAATATTCACGCAGATGTTCAGAGAAGAATTATGATCAGAATTTGAGAATTCTTTATATATCCCAAATGCAAGTCCTTTACTGGGTATGTGATATCTTCCCTAGTTTGTTATTTTCATCCTCTTAACAGGGTATTTTACATATATTTTTAAAATGTGATCCAATTTGCCATTATTTTTTGGTGTATTTATTGTACTTTTGGTGTCAAAAAATGTCTAAAAATTTCTTGTCTAACCTCAGTTCACAAATGTTTCACCTGCTTTTTCTTCTGAAGATTTTATAAGTTGCTATTTCATATGTAAGTTGATCATTCTGTTGGAGTGAGTTAGCACAAGTCACCTTTATTTCCTTCAATATGGATGTCTAATTAATTGTTCTAACATCAAATGCTAAAAAGAAATGAAAGACCCCCTTCCTCCTTGGTAAGGTTTGTTTTAGCAACCTATTGTCCCCATAGCCTGATGGCAACACATTGTCTGTGGTCGCCTGGTCTGTCAAAGGAGAAACAAATGAGAAACGAAATGTACCGGGACTTTCCAGAGTGCTGTCCCAAGGAACCACCAGAACGCCCTGACCCCAACGCCCAATCATGCCTGAATCAAATTAATCAATTAGACTCCTGTAACCATGCATATCTGCTTCTGTAGGATCGCTTCCCGCCACTGCTTCCCGCCAGAACAAACCATTACAGTGCCTAACAATGCTTGATTTAGGTTAACCAATCAGCACCCTGTAATCAAGCATCTGCTTCTGTAAACTCGCTTCCCGCCACCCCAACCTTGCCCTATATAATCTGCTCCCCAACTTAGCCCGGCATGCTCAGCCCACAAAGGCTGATGCGTCCGCAGGCGCCTGTGTAATCAATAAACCTCTTGCAATTTGCATCCAGTGGAGGCGTGCTGTTTGATTCTTGGGTGCGACTCCAGGATCTTTCAGAACATTGTTCCATACTTTTTCCATTACTTCCATACTTTTGTAAAACTTCAATTGGCCACTTCTGTGGGATTCTAGTATTCTATCCTGTGTCAATGATTTGTGTGTTTATCCCTTTAGCCAATAATGTACTTATTAATTACAACTGCTTTATTGTCGGTCTTGAAATTAAAGTGTTCCCCCAAGTTTCTTCTCTGTCTCAAAATTGTTTAATCTATTTTAGGTGCTCTTTATTTACACATAGATTTTATCATCAGATTATACATTTATAGTGACCTACAATCCTATTGTGGCTTTAACAGGAATGACATTAAATGTATATAGATCAATTTGGGAATATTAAAATATTTACTTTATGGAGGCCTTCAATCCATGAACATAGTATATATCTCCATTTATTCTGGTCTTCTTTTATTTTTTTCATCAGTATTTTGCACATTTCAGGAAACACTGTGTACATGGTTTGCTAGTAAGTGTTTCAACTTTTTGGACTTATTTTAAATGATGTTTCTTAAATCTAAATTTCCAATTGTACATTGTTACTGTATAGAAATACAATTACTTTTTGTTCTTGATCTTGTCTGTTGCAAACTTGCTAAACTAATTATGTGCATATTTTTATAGACTCCTGGAGAAAGAAAGTCTGCATAGACAATCATATTGTTTGCACAAGGTGAATGTTTTGGTCCCCACCCCCCCAGTCATTTGATTGCATTTTTGCAATGGTTAAGACATTCTAGTATGATGTTGAATAGGAATAAGCAGCGTGTAATTTTTTGCCTTGTGCCCACTCATGAAAGAGAACATTTACTTTTTTACTATTATCAAGTATGTGTTAGCTATATAGAGTTACATATATAGATATATATATCTGTTACTATGTTAGATATATACAGAGGGGTTTTTTGTAAATATACCTGTTGCCAGGTTGAAGGTGTACTTTTCTATTCCTGATTTGCTGAGAGTTTTTATGATGAATTAATGTGAAATTTTTCTGAATTATCGAATATGATTTTTTTCTTTAGACTCTTAACATCACAGATTGTATGACAATGAGCCAGTCTTGCACTTCAGGAATTAACTCTACTTGGTCATTATATATTAGTCTTTACTTACCTCTTTTATCTGTTTATTTGAGTGAGTTTTGATAGTTCATGGTTTTTAAAAAACTGGTCATCCTTAAGTGTAGAATTTACGTTTGCAGAGATTTTGGTTTTCCTTATTATCCCCTTAATGTCTATAGGGCCCATTGGGATAGGGCTTTCTTGTGTTCTTTTAATAACATTCTATTGATGTAAATGTAATAATACAAACTTCTCAGTTTATTTTTTATTTATTTATTAAAGAATTTTATTTATTTATTTGACAGAGAGAGATCACAAGTAGGCAGAGAGGCAGCAGAGAGAGGAAGGAAGCAGGTTCCCTGCTAAGCAGAGAGCCCGATATGGGGCTCAATCCCAGGACCCTGGGATCATGACCTGAGCCGAAGGCAGAGGCTTAACCCACTGAGCCACCCAGGTGCCCTCAAACTTCTCAGTTTAAAACAACAGAAATTTATTTCACAGTTTCTTGTAGGTCAAAAGTCCAGGCATGACTGAACTGGGTTCTCTGACCAGGATCTCAAAAGGCTGATATCACATTGTTGACCTAGCTGTATTCCTTTCTGAAGTCTCCTTTCAAGTTCAGACAATTGCTGGCAGACTTTACTTCTTTGCTTTATCATTATAGAAGAGAAGCCTCCATTCTCTTGCAAGTTGTCAGCCTGGGACCTTTCTCAGTTTTCCAGAATTCTGCCTAACGGAGCGTATCCCAAAGCCATATAATCTCTCACACTCTGAACTTATGACTTCTTTCTCTATGATCTTTTGTCCCAGGTTTAACCAGTTTATCTGATTAGGTCATGGTCATCTGGATAAGCTCTTTTTCAATTAATTCAAAGACAGCTGTTCAGTACATTTATTTATACCTATGAAATAATTTTGGCTACACAGCAGAATATAATCAGAAGGGTGAAATCCTATCATCATCACAGGTTATGCCTACAATCAAGACAAGGAATTATATAAAACATTGGCACTGGGGGAGACAAAAATGGTAGTCATCTCATACTTTTTCCTACATTAATTTCTGATATTATTTTTGTCTTCTCTCATTTTTCTTTTCCTCATAGTAGAGGTTTACAATTTTCCTTTTCTTTTCAAAGAACCAGATTTTGATGTCATTGACTTTTCCTTGATTTAATTTTCAATTTCATTGATTTCTGCATTAATTATCTTCATTATTTATACTTTCTGATTACCATAGGTTTATTTTCTCTTCTTTTTCTAGTTTTATAAATTGGAAGCTTAAATTATGGTACAAAATCTTTCTTTTTTCTAATGTAAATGTATAATGGTACAAATTCCCTCTAATCATTGCTTTATCTGCATCTCACAAATTTATTTTTACAGGATTTTTTGTCTCCATTCTCAAGTTCAAAATATGTTCTAATATTATTTGAGGTTCCCTTTTTGACCCATGGGTTATGCTGAAGTATGGTTTTTGTTAATTTTTTTTAATTTCCAAATGTCTCATTATGTTTCCATGGTCAATTGGTTATTCATTTCTAACAATTTCAGTATGAACTGAAGACTTAGCCTCATGGTGTTATGTTGAACTTCTACATTCTTGATTGGTTTCTGTATTCCACTTTTATTGTTGAGAAAGGAGTGCTAAAACCTTGATTTAGAATTGTGGGTTTGTCTATTTCTCATTTCGATTCTGCCAGTTTCTGTCTTCTATATTTGAAGTTGTGTTGTTCAGGGAATGAACATTTAGAACAGTTATGTCTTTTTAGTAAAAGTAAACTTTTATCATTATGTACTATTTCTTTTTATCCTATCCTTTTTGTCCTTTTCATCCCATTTACGTATTTCTCTTTATCATAGGTAATTTCTTATGTTCCAATTTTCTTTCTGATATCATTTCTGTCTGAGGAGTTTTCTTTAGCAATTCTTTTAAAGCAAATTTGCTGAATGGTACTGACACAAAAACGGACACACAGACCAGTGGAACAGAGTCCACTAGTGGAACAGAGTCCAGATATGGACCCGTAACTCTATTGTCAAATAATCTTTGACAAAGCAGGAAAAAATATCCAGTGTGAAAAAGACAGTCTCTTCAATAAATGGTACTGGGAAAATTCAACAGCTCTGTATAGAAGAATGAAACTCAACCATTCTCGTACACAATACACAAAGATAAACTCAAAATGGATAAAAGACCTCAATGTGAGGCAGGAATATGTCAAAATCCTGGAAGAGAGCACAGGCAGTAACCACTTTTTTTGGTATCAGCCACAACAACTTCTTTCAAGACATGTCTCCAAAGGCAAAGGCAACGAAAGCGAAAATGAACTTTTGGGACTTCATCAAGATCAAAAGCTTCTGCACAGCAAAGGAAACAGTCAACAAAACAAAGAGACAACCCACAGAATGGGAGAAGATATTCACAAATAACACTATAGACAAAGGGCTGATATCCAAGATCCCTAAAGAACTCCTCAAACTCAACACCCAAAAAACAAATAATCACATCAAAAAATGGGCAGAATACATGAAAAGACACTTCTCCAAAGAAGACGTACAAATGGCTAACAGACACATAAAAAAATGTTCATCATTAGCCATCAGGGAGATTCAAATCAAAACTACATAAAGATATCACCTTACACCAGTCAGAATGGCCAAAATTAATAAGACGGTCAACAGCAAGTGTTGGAAAGGATGTGGAGAAAGGGAAACCCTCTTACACTGTTGGTGGGAATGCAAGTTGGTGCAGCCACTTTGGAAAACAGTGTGGAGATTCCTTAAGAAATTAAAAATAGAGCTATCCTATGACCCTGCAATCGCACTACTGGGTATTTACCCCAAAGATACAGATGCAGTGTAAAGAAGGGCCATATGTACCCCAATGTTCATAGCAGAAATGACCACAATCGCCAAACTGTGGAAAGAGCCAAGATGCCCTTCAACAGATGAATGGATAAGGAAGATGTCCATATATACAATGGAATATTATTCAGCCATTGGAAAGGATGAATATCCAACTTTTGTATCAACATGTATGGGACTGGAGAAGATTATGCTGAGTGAAATAAGTCAAGCAGAGAGACTTAATTATCATATGGTTTCACTTACTTGTGGAGCATAACATAGAGGACATTAGGAGAAGGAAAGGAAAAAGTGAATTGGGGGAAATCGGTGGGGGGAGGGCAGGGAGAAGAACCATGAGAGACTGTGGACTCTGAGAAACAAACAGGGTTTTGGAAGGGAGGGTGGTGGGGGGATGGGTGAACCTGGTGGTAGGTATTAAGGAGGACATGTATTGCATGGAGCACTGGGTGTCGTGCATAAATAATGAATCTTGGAACACTGAAAAAATAAAATTAAATTAAAAACAAAAATGTGTATCTGCTGAAAACAGATTCTTTTAGTTTTTCTTTATTTGAGAATGTGCATCGTATCTTCCTTTTTCATGGATATTTTTCCCAAATATAGAATTAAAGCTAACAACTCTTTTCTTTTAATACTTTAATATTGTTGTGCCACTTCTCATTGTCCTTTCTAGTTTCTGAAGTGGAATTGGTTTTTCACTCATAGGTAACACACCATTTTCCTCTGGTTGTTTTTAGTATATTTTCACTGGCTTTAATTTCTAGCAATTTGTTTACGATGTGTCTAGCAATTTGTTTATAATGTGTGGAATTATTTAGGCTTAACCTGTTTGGGGTTCTCTGGGGTTTTTGATTGAACCTACAGACTCAGGTCTTCAGCTAACATTTTGAAAATTTCCGCCATTATGTCTTCACGTAGCTTTTTATTACCATTCCCTTTCTCTTTTGTTCTCAGATTCTGATGTTAAAACTTTTCTGTTTGTCTTGTAGGTCCCAGAGGCTATTTCTTTAAAATTCTCTTTATTGTTCAGACAGAATGATTCCTATTAGCACGCTCTTAAGTTCACTCTTATTCTGTCATTTTATTTTACCCCATAGCCCAATCAGTACAGGTTTCATATCTATTATTCTATTCTTAATTCTATAATTCCCATTTTGTTCTTATTTACATTCTCGTTCTTTGCTGATATTCTGAGTTTGTCCTTTTTTTAAGTGTTCATGACTGCTTGTTGGAGCACTGTGTAATAGTTATTGTTCCAATTTTAGTATATGTGCTGCTGAAGCTAGCATGCACTGGGTAGTAGTTAATCTAAATACTTTGTTAGAAAATTACAACATCTGTGTCATTTTATTGCTGGTGTTTGCTGATTATCTGTTCCCATCTTAGTTGAAATTTTCCTGGTTCTTCTTTCACTGAATAATTTTGGATTATATTCTGAACACTTTCATTGTTATGCTTTGGGACTCTGGGTTTTATCTAAATTCTAAAAAGCATTTTTACTTTTACTTTTTTTTTTTTTTTTAATAGGCAATGAACCTATTTACTTTTAAGTCGCAAGGTCCAATCACCCTTCTGTGGGTTGTGGTATCAGTGTGAGTTCGTTCTTCAAATCCACTGCACTGCTTATCAGATCTGTACTGGGTGTGCACCATTCAAGCTCCATCTGAGTCCTTGGTGGTGGCCAGTTACCCAAGTGTTTGTTATGATGATTGAGATTATAACCATGCATCCAAAAGTTGGGAAGAGCCCCCTATTTCATTCTTTATGAGTGAACTTTCTTGGAATCCTTCTTTTGTATGATCTTCCAGGTACTTTTTGGTTTCATGGAGCTCCCTTTTCCAACTAGAAGGACAGAGAAAACAAAACAAACCCAGCAAAAGCAACGGATTGGAGTAGGATTGTTGATTGTAGAGAAAGCTCCCTATTCTCAGAGTTTGGGTTTTTGTGGGTTCTCACTGTAGCTCCTGCCACGACTACCTGACATTTACTTGAAAGTCGGGAATGTGAGAGAACCGATAGGAATAAAAGTTGGGAGGAAGGTTCCTGAATCTCTGTCTGTACCTTGGTGTCTACTTCTAGGTTTCAGGCCACATTCTGATCAAGAAAAAGTGGTAGACTAGTTGCCACCGCAAAGGTACTTCCGGTATTCTTCCACAGTTCTCTGCTACCACTTAGATTTTGGAGTTCTAAAATGCTTCTTGATGCACTGTATTCCCATGGATAGAAATGACAGAGGGTGCTTCTTCCATCTTATCCAGAGCTGGACTTCAGTAACCATTTCTGATGATACACATCTTTTCTGAGTCTTTGGCCTCTCTGATTTTGTATCTTGTGTGTACCCTAAGGCTTAATGAAATCTTTCCATTTCCCTCATCTAGTTTCATGTTCCTAGTTTAAATATCATCTTTTTGCTGCTTTAAGCCCTGCATATACTAAAACTTCCTTTACCAAAAATGCCTTTGAGATGATATTTGGTCATGGAAACTCTGAAATTCTTAAATATTCTTCTTCATCACATATTATTCTACAAGTCACTGAAGAAAATAGATGACAATAATGGCCTGTAAATGGACAATTATTACTAGATGAGGCTTGGAACATCCAATGTGGAAACATAACTTTGGGAAGCTGAACTGGATGCTTTAAGATTAGAAACTCTTGGTTTACTGCTATTTTTCCCAGACAGCACTTGATTTTCTTGATTTTTTCTATAAATGTGCTTTGTTTTTTGCCAATGTGAGGGATGTGTAGAATGGTCCTTTCCTTGACGAGTACAGAGTTTCTGTTTTTAAAAAGGGTGAAGAGATACACTGCTTAAATCAGACCAGGACTTCTTGCTACACAGATAATATAAGCATTAAGAAGGATTTTTCTTCCTGTTTTTGCTTTCTCAATTAGATGATTCAGCACCTTTCATATTTTTAAACTCCATTAATGAAGAAATGAGTGATTCTCCATCTGCATGGAAATAATCTGAAATGCTTGGCTTGCTGAAAGGATGTACAGAAATGGATCCTCAAACAAATGTGGTAGCAAGTAAATTATGTTCAAAGAAAGTTCTCCACATTTCGCTTTTACTGATATACATTTGTCTAAACTATGAGTCTTACTGTTTCATTCACAGTCAAAATATAATATATTTTCTCCAATATTAACAGAACTTTTTTTGGTCCAAATATCACAGAGCAAAATCAACTTGGTTACTTATTTGGTTGCATGTCAGGTATTAATGTCATTGCACTCTGCCATGGGGAGAGTGAAGATGCTCTAAGTTCAGAGGAGGGATAGCTTTGATGAATTTAGAGTCAGAAACAGCAGAATTGGGGTTCCAGAAATTTGGAGTTTGGGTTGGATGATTTAAAAAAAGGAAGTTCAAATGGAGTAAGACAGTAAAGTTGAAAATCTATTTACTGCCAAATTTGAATGCAATTACAATATTTAAATCACTCCCTCTTATGAGAAAAACATGCAAAGAAATATCACTACCCTGAATTTATTTTTACAAATCTCTTTATCTTCCCCATATTGCTTTTCTTCCACAATTAAAGGTAGCAGATGAATTAAGTGTCCCTCATGCAAGACATTCTTCAGTCATGAATCAAATACTGATGGCCCTAGTGACTCTCCCCAGTATTTTTAAAGTGCTGACTCTAGAGGAGGAGCTACTTTCCTACTCAGCAACTGGATAGAGTTTTAATGAATAACTTATACAGCATTCTCCACATTTCAATTACATGTGGAGTAGCTGATGCATAAACTCATTATTGACTCAGGATCTTGAGTTTTTAAAGCGGTTTGCAAGGTATTTTTAAATAATGTTTAACTTGTACCTCTTTGATGTCACGACAATTATTTTCAAAGTGCCCATATTTTACCTGCATTTCCGCTCTAATTTCCCTCCTTGCATTTCCCAACAGCTGTTGCTTCTTTTTTTCAATTGCTCTTGTTTTATAACCACCACTAATGAGCCAGTGAGAAGTCTACTGAATCCCCCCAAGCTGTAATAAATGTGAAGGCAGAATTTTAAAACTTACTTTTATTTGTACACCATTTAAATTCTAAATCCAAAATTAAACACACTCTCTCTCTCTCTCTCTCTCACACACACACACACACACACACACAACTGAAGCTAGTTTTCCTTTTTTTCTTATTCATGAAAAACAATGCTTGCTTTCTCTGAATATATATGTATACTACTTTGCAGATAGTAATACACAGAATTTGCATAAAATAAATTTAAAAAGTTCACGTGTACATAGAAATTCCCTCTTTTAGTGTGAATATTGGGCAGCTGACTATGTATAAGGATTTAAAAGATTATATTCTTTGTATAGATCCAGATACACACAAGAAACAGTATCTCTTATGATCTTGAAATTCCATGGTCAACCTTTGCTCACATGGGCTTTCAAGTCTTCTTAATCTTTAAGGTGTCTTATATATTTGTATACCGTCCATTCTTTGTCATTCTTAATTGGTCTGTGAAATCAATTCTAGCATTTCATAGGTAATATCTTTAGGATCACCTTCATTCCAATATCTTCAAACCTCTGCATAAATTACCCCTTCTGATTTCCAGCTACTCATAATGTGTTTGGATTTATTCACCTAATTTTGAACACTGTGTTCTGATTATGAATTGGCAACTTCTTAAGAATTTTCTTTTAACATCTGCCACTCTCAGATGTACACATGGTGGCTTAAACTCAAGAAGAATGGCATAACCACGGTAACTTTATCTTCCTTGGACACTGAGGAGGGCCTACTGGCTACCTGTATCCTTTACGAATTAACTAGCATATTAGTGGCAAAATGTACTATAAATGCAGAAATACATAAAAATGAGATGAAAATGCAATAGAATCAGGGCATAGGAAAGAAGTGAAAGACTAATGAACAATGATGGAATGAGAGTATCAAAATGTAAATATCTTAGAAATCAGCATTCCTATCTTAAAGTTATTGGCTGGATACATTGAATCATTGAGTGCCTTAGATCTGTTAGGAACTGTGGTTGTAGGGCTGCCACCCCAGAATCTGGAGACACAAGTGCCTATGGAGAGTCACAGCTGACCAGATTAGCAACTGCTGGAGCCATAAACCAGTAGGGACATGTGGGTGGTAATTGTGAGGAACTGCTGGAGGCTGAGTATGGATGTGCATGAGACGATGTGAATACTTTCTCAGAATTTAGCTCCAGGAACCTTACCAGGTTCTCACAGTGAAAATCCCAGAAAAATGCATTCATAATTCTGTCAGGGGGAAAGGAAGAGTACTCACTACAAAATATACTCAGTCTTCTCTATAACACAGGCCTATGCTCCTGGGGAAAATTCTCCATGACACTTATCTCAGCTGAGGGAAGGGCATTTCTCCTCTCCAGTGTCTTCAGAACTCTTCCTTTGGTCAGCAGGTTTTCAGAGGAGTTGTATGTAAAACAAGGAAGAATATGGTGGAAAGGGCATGTGCCTGGAGGTGGATCAGGGATTCAGACCCCACCCTGGTTTACAGCAGCCCTCTGCCCATTAGCCATACAATAAAAACTATACATAACACCAACTCTACTCAGGTGAGGAATCACTTTTGAAGAGTAAGTGTGGTAAGCCAAGTGCAATTTCTTTGAATAATAAAAACTGATCCTCAAACTTTATATAAAACTAGTATTTTTAGGACATTTTTGTAAATTTAGGACATTAAAGTCATAATAAAATTCCCTTAGTTGGCTTTGTAGAGATTACAAGTCTGTCTCAAAACTTAGTATCCCTTGGACACTTGGAGAATCTGTTCTATAATTTTAGATGCATTATTTTGTTCAAACCTGTGGGTTTTAAAAGAATGTTTGCATAAATAATTTTAATAACATTATTCATACTACAAATGAATAGAAAACAGTGTCTTTTGTACTCTAATCAGGGATATTTTCTTTTTTTTAATTTTTATTTTATTCATTTGACAGACAGAGATCACAAGTAGGCAGAGAGGCAGTCAGAAAGAGAGGGGGAAGCAGGCTCCCTGCTGAGCATAGAGCCCGATGGGGGGCTCGATCCCAGGACCCTGAGTTCCTGACCTGAGGTGAAGGCAGAGGCATAACCCACTGAGCCACCACAGGCTCACCCAAAGTTATTTTCACATTTTGTCTTTAGTCATAAACTACTGGAAAGCATAAATATCTGATGAAGAAGTTACACAGGACTGTTGTGTTTTCTGGCATTGATACTCACATAGTTCAATATTTTATCATTTAAATGTAAGTGTATTTTTCAAAATCCTTTCTTGGAAAATAGTGGTTTTATTTAATTTAAGAATTAGCTCTTAGGGTGCCTGGGTGGCTCAGTCAGTTAAATGTCCAACTCTTGATTTTGGTTCAGGTCAGGATCTCAGGGTTGTGAGACTGGGCCCCATGTTAGGCTCCATGTGGGGCAAGGAGCCTGCTTAAGATTCTCTCTCTCTCTCTGCTTCTACTGACCCCTCTTAAAAAAAAAAAAAAGTTCTCATTATTCCAGATTATTCATATTTTTCACAGGTCTTATAAAAAGGGAAACTGCTCTTATAAACAGGGTCTTATGTAATGACATGAACCATCATGCCTGAAATTTAATAATGTCAGAGAGCATGTTCTACTACTGGATACGTTCAAATATACAAAGCAGAAAGACATTAGGCTCTATCTGCCAGGCTGAAAACAGTTTAACAACTCTTTGTAATGCTGGTAATTTAAAACAGAGATATTCAACCATACTAAGGGAAGGTTTAAAACAGTCCTTATAATTTGCTATTGTATTTTGAAAATAATAGAGACTTGGACTAGAAACCTTCATAACCATTGCTGGATTAAATAGAACACACACACACCCATGCGCACACACACATGCAAACACATGTGCACGTGCTAAATCTGTTGACTCAGCATCAAATAATACCAATGAAACACAATTCTCTAGCGTACATCCCCATGATGAGAATATTGGAAGAAGACACTAATCTACCACCATCAGTTATTTATCTTCCAGAAAGGAAAGTGGTAATCCAGAAAGGATCCTACTTCCTGATGATTATTATAGCATATTTTACACCACTATTGGTTGTAAGAGATAATGGAACATCTCTCAAACCAAGAATCTTAAACAATCTTCCCACAGAGCTATGATTAAGGTTGCTTGGGGTCACGGTCTTCCTGAAAACAGTTCGGCATTGGTGCACACACACCTTACAGCTCTGTGATGAAAGATTCTGATTCACAAGCAGAAGTTGCCACCATGCCCAAACTGCATGTGTGTTTATTACACCAGTACTTACAGAGAAAAGGACATATGGTCACTAAAATGAACACAGTGTGGGAACATGGGAGGGACCATTCCTGGTCATGGATACTATCTGTTATTCCATCCCTTCCACATCTCCTGGTGATACTCCTAAAAGTTCTCTTTAACGTGAGGGGCAGCCCTTGAACTATCTAATACAGGTCAGGCTAGATGACTTTATCTGACTTCTGTTAGGTATTCTTATGAGATGGGATACTCACTCGATTGTTTTAGGTTCATAATTTCAATGACATACAAGAGATCTGGAAATATACATAGATTACCTCTGAAAAAAGGGAAAAGTTGCCAGGCACTTTTAAACTCTAATCATTTACCACAGTATCATGAGATAGATATTAGCTGATTTCCCATTTTACAGATTAGGAAAATAAGTCTGGCAAGTAATTTTAAAATTGTCAGAGTAGTAAAACTGTGATTTGAACTTTTAGACAGTGTTAGACGAAAATACCGATATGAATTTGGGCTTCACAAAGTCATTTGCCTTTCCTACTCTGCTTGTGGAAATAATGAGTTTCATGAGAAACACTAGTGAGTACGTTCAGCTATCGATATGAGAAATATCCATTATGGAGATGGGAAGTTGATTAAGCAGGAAGAACTTTGAATTGTCTGAAGGGTGAGAAATTAAAAAAACAAACAAACATTAAATGTCAGTGAGTCAAAGAACTTCAATAAAAAAAGTAAGAATTATCCAAAAGCAACTACAGCCTAAATAAGAAAATCATAGGAAGCTGTGGAATTGTGAATGGAGAGTAGAATAATAGGTAAAAAGGTAAACTTTGTTACTTAATTTTGTTGGGTTGAAGGACATAGTTATAGCTAGGAATTGTCACTTTTGCAATGCCTCTAATTTTCTATTCCCGATATTTAACCATGTACACTGATAAAGGACACTTTGTGGAAACAAAGTATTTGAGTAATAATAAAGTGCAATCTCAGTTGGTGAGTCAAAAGTATGGTAATTTGGAGGAACAGGTTTACCATGGGGCTCTATCTAATTCATACTTTTGTAATTTTAGCAGGTCAGCTTTGGAGAATCCTTCTCTCCTCTTACCTATTAGAGAAGCAGGAAAAAAATCAAATGGTTTCCAGAAAGAGTAGAAACCATACATATTAAAGAGCTGTAATGCTATATATGACCATAACAACTATTTATGTGTTTCTATTTCCTCAAAATCTACATTTATACATAACTCAGTAAAAAGTCCCCAAATTACTAAGGCATCACCAAGGAAGTCTGATTTTTTTAAATAGTAATTATTTTGCCTATCTTCTATTTTTGAGTATAGTTGACAATGTTACTAAGTTTTAGGTGTACAACATGGTGATTTGACAGGCTTATATATTATGTTATGCTCACCCCAAGTGTAGCAACCACCTGTCCCCCTACAATATTATTAGAATACCACTGACTATAGTCCTTAGGCTGCACCTTTTATTCCCACGACTTACTCATTCCTTAACTGGAAGCCTGTCCATCCACCCCCCTTCACCCATTTTGCCCTTCTTTTCATCATTCCCCTCAGGCAACCAACAGTCTGTTCTCTGTATTTATAGGTCTGATTCTGCTTTTTGTTTACTCATTTTTTAGAGTTTACATATGAGCAAAATCGAATGATATTTGTCTTTCTCGGCCTAACCTACCTCACTTACCTTAACACCCAATACCTCACAAAGCAATCTGTAGATTCAGTGCAATATCTATCAAAATACCAACAGCATTTTTCACAAAACTATAACAAATAATACTAAAATTTGTAGGGAACCACTAGATTTGACTATTCAAAGCAATCATGAGAAAGAAAAACAAAGCTGGAGTATCACAATTTTAGATTTTCACATATACTACATAAAGCTACAATAATCAAAAGAGATAATCAAAAATCAAAATAATAAAAAAAATCAAAATAATCAAAAGAGAGAGCCCAGAAATAACCCCACGCTTATGTAGTCAGTTAATCTATGATAAAAGAGGCAAGAATATACAGTGGGGGAAAGACCATCTCTTCAATAAATGGTGCTTGGAAACCTGGACAGCCACATGTAAGAGAATGAAACTCGACCACTTTCTAACACTATTCACAAAAGTGCTTCACGTACCTTAACATCAAAATCTTCCCCGGTTCTTCCCTTCACTTTGTGTCTCTGCTTTGCCAGTAGCCAAGACATAGCTTAGAGAGCAAATGAGCGCTACAACACTGAAATTATTATAATTGATCTGAAGTACTTACAAGTTGGGGTTGTCATATTGTTGGAAGCTGCTGTTCTCCTTTATCAGAGGTGGTTTTTTGTATATACTTCATCAAATTCATGATGCCACAAATTGTAAGAATGTTTTATATCTTCTGAATCACTAAAAATAATAAAGACTTCATGTTAAGCTGTGATCCAATGCTGTTTGATCCAATGCTTATCACTTCCACGTATTGAATGGACATTTTTATAGTTATTTAGATATAAGTAAAATCATACACTACTCTTGTGAATGCACAAAAATGCATTTTCAGTAAAACAATTTATTTAGATATTTCTAAAACCTCCTCATAGTCAAAATCCAAATCTTCCAACATGGAATCTTTATTATTCTTATCTTGCTGATGACATCATCCTCTGTTCCATGAGTACCATTAATGCTGCAATCTTTGTTACTGCTATTTCCTTTGAGGTATTTATAAGATAGCTTCATTTGTGCTCATTTAGGGTTCCAAACAATCCCCTCTGTCATATGTTAGGGCTTAAAGAAAAAGTCTCTCTGGGGAAACTTGCAAGCCAGAGTCACCTATTAACCAGAATCGCAACTCTTAATTGTTTTACTGAGAGGAGTACCAGGAACGTGTGCTTTGTTAGACTGCACTGAGGGACCGTGACCCAGTGGAGGGAACCTGCCCCATCCCAGTATCCCCACTTCTTATAGAACAACAGTGACAAATAACTTCATTACTGGGAACATGAACAGACTGCTTCAGCCTAGGCAGTCTGAACTTAAGGGATCAGCGCAGATTTTGTCTGGGAATCCCATCTGCCACTGTGGTGTTACTCCAGAGGGGGAAGAAGACACCAGAACCACAGAAAGCTTACCATGGATGGAGCTCATTCTATTGGGATAACAGGGAGTCCTGACCTGGCTAACTAATTATCTGAATCACCAGAGTGAGCCAATCTTCCAGAGGAATTTTAGTATATCCTGCTCCTTGCGTCACAGCGCATCTGAGCTGCTCACACCTCTATGAGCTTTGATGTTGGCATCAGAAGGTTGCAGACAAAAATTAACACCGTATCCCATTCCCAGATGGACCTTAAATGGTTTGTTGACTGAAGCACTGGCGGGATGAAGTTGTCCTGTCTTCCCACTGGGAATATCAACCAAGTCCATGACAACTATTTCAGGATTGCTTCCAGGACGTCAGCATATATAAGATATGTAAGAAACAGCCCAATTTCTATCAGGCCAAAATATGAAGTCTCTAAGTGCTCTTTAAAATATTTGCTCTTCATAAACTCTCTACTCTCTACTCTCCCCCCTTTTTACTGTTTAATCCAAATTGAAAGAAGGAAGAATATACTATAGTCTCATCCGTATGAACACACTAGGGACTTAATGTGTTATTAAACCAGAACCCTATGAAAGTTTTAAAGGAAAAAGTAGCATTTTCCCCTAAGAATTAGTGATTAATTTTACTATTCTGAGGCAATCAAGGACAAAAGTATTTTGACTGTCGCTCACATTTTGAGGATTTTAATGGGACAACCTCTGCAGTTGAGAATCCCATGCATGTACTGTTAATTTACATTTACAAAGTTCTACATTCACTGAGTGATAATCACTTATCCAAGATTCTAAAATTAACCATTATGTGGTTAAACCAGGTTCTTCCTCCAGTCTCTAAGTTAAGATAAATAATATTATCTCAATTTCATAGACAAAGACCCTGAAGGCTAAAGGGTAACTTTCCAAGAACATTAAACTAATAAGAGGTCAAGCTGGCTTTCAACCTACATCTCTCTGACTTGCTCATATCATCACAGGTATGTGGTCTTCTGCTTGTCACTGAGCACTCAGAAGGTTTAAAAATTGCCCGAGATCACATACAGCAATTGTTGGACTCAGACTCCAGTCCAGGTTCTCCCAGTTGAAAGGGTATGTTTAATTTGTGTTCTTCCATCAATGTTACAGTTACCTCTACCCTACACCTGAGTCTGCTCAGTCATTAGCCTTGCTTTGAGTTCTTTCCAGTCTTAGGATTCTTGAATATAAATCATAAATTAGCTCAGTAAGTTTGTTCCCTTAAAACTCACATCTACAAGATGCCCTTCAACGGATGAATGGATAAGGAAGATGTGGTCCATATACACTATGGAGTATTATGCCTCCATCAGAAAGGACGAATATCCAACTTTTGTAGCAACATGGACGGGACTGGAAGAGATTATGCTGAGTGAAATCAGTCAAGCAGAGAGAGTCAATTATCATATGGTTTCACTCATTTGTGGAGCATAACCAATAGCATGGAGGACAAGGGGCGTTAGAGAGTAGTAGGGAATTTGGGTAAATTGGAAGGGGAGGTGAACCATGAGAGACTATGGACTCTGAAAAACAGTCTGAGGGGTTTGAAGTGGCGGGGGGGTGGGAGGTTGGGGTACCAGGTGGTGGGTATTATAGAGGGCACAGCTTGCATGGAGCACTGGGTGTGGTGAAAAAATAATGAATACTGTTTTTCTGAAAATAAATAAATTGGGGAAAAAAAAAAAAAAAAAAAAAAAAAAAAAAAAAAAAAACTCACATCTATGTATTCCTCCTCCATGCCCT
Organism: Neogale vison; assembly: GCF_020171115.1. Classification (NCBI taxonomy): domain Eukaryota; kingdom Metazoa; phylum Chordata; class Mammalia; order Carnivora; family Mustelidae; genus Neogale; species Neogale vison. Next base: position 102,572,992 of record NC_058098.1, on the reverse strand, counting down.
TCTTGGATGAGTTAATTTATATTTAGTTAATTTTGAAAATTTATTTTTAATCTGGCTAAGTACCTTACCAACTTGGGTGATTATACACAGTATTAAGTTACATTTGGTATATCTGGGACATGAAATTTATTATTTTTATCATGTCGATTCCTTTTTCTCCTCTCAAACTTCCTTAGTAGCTCAAATACTGCTAATTAGATAGTTCGTTTATGGGCATAAAATAAGAGTCTCCTGAAAGTGACTATATGACATTGAAAGTGGCAATTTCTTAAGAGGCACGTACACCCTAACAGAAGGAGGTCCATCAGCTCACTGGATGCACTCCCTGAGTGGAGAAGCTGATTTTGAGACTGAGAAGCTGATGAGAACCAAGAGAGCTTCATCGGTGAGTGTGAAGTCACTGCCAAGAAGACAAAGGAGAGGGCTGAGGGGCCACACAAATCACATGCTTGCTGCACAGGGCACAGGCTCTCTGGATAAGTACAATTTTATAGTTGAGGAAGCCCTAATGTTACGTTATGGTCATCTATACTATTACCAAGCCCCATGAAGAGTACAAATCATCCCACAGTCCACGATGTCTTTCACCTGCACCGCCCACACAATGTTTAATCAAAATTTAAAAGTGCTGACCAGATTTTTTTTTTAAAGATTTTATTTATTTATTTGACAGAGAGAGATCACAAGTAGGCAGAGAGGCAGGCAGAGAGAGAGGAAGGGAAGCAGGCTTCCTGCTGAGCAGAGAGCCTGATGTGGGGCTCAATCCCAGGACCCCAGGATCATGACCCGAGCCGAAGGCAGAGGCTTTAACCCATTAAGCCACCCAGGTGCCCCGTGCTGACCAGATTTTAAAATAGCACTTTTTTTTTTTTGTAAGTCTTCTCTTGATTGAATTTTCCAGTTATGTCCAGAAAGAGATATTAAGTCCAATAAAATGGTGAAGTGAAAAACTAATTTGAGAGGGTTGATGTGCAAGGGAAGGTTCCAGGGAAAGAAGCTGTGCTTATTATCTAGCTGTCCTTCTTGCTTGTTATCAGCTATGCAACTGACTTTGGTGGTCTCAGTCATCTCATTTATAAATGAGGCTTCCTGCGATTCTTACAATTAGATTATCACGTTAGGATTTGAAAGAGCTGGCTCTAATATTTTATGACTCTTTAATTTTCTCTGTTTTCTGAGCAAAACTATTTGTTGTGCACACTTGAAATGCAAAAAAAGAATCTATAGGGGTTAATATGATCTTGTCTTGCTTTTGATGCATAATCATTTGTATTATAAAAGCTTCAAAAGTGAGTACATAGTGAAATTAATCAGTGAGAACAAAGGGGACATTTCTGCATTTGAATCAAAGCTTACATCACAGCATACAGCTAAACTCTGCCTTTATTCAGGGTACTTATTATGTCTCCAGAATTGTTTTAAACAATTCTTAAGGGGACATATCACACAACAGGAGTTTCAGAACCCAGGAGATTACCCAGTATAAGTAAGTCCTTAAGAACATCAGACATGTCAATGGTTGAAAGTGATCACAAGGGAGGGAAAATGGGAGGCTGGAATGGCATTTGAGAGATTAGGAGTCTTCATTCCAGAAAGTGATTTATGTTAAGCAGAGTTATTTTCAGTAATTAGCCTTTATATTCAATTATATTCATTTTAAATATAGTGATTATGTAAAGCCCATCCATGTTGGCTTACTCCAAGCTCTTTAAATCCCCTAAACCTATCTATGACAATTCTTCTCCTTAGATACAAAGAAAAATCTCAGCATCTGCCTGTACTAAGCAACACACCCAGCCCCCTACCTCCCTGAATTCAATCCTTTTTACCTTAAAATGTATTACATTTAAAGTATACAAAAGCATAATAATAACAGATGTTGCCAAATTGGTCCCTATTATGGTTATCTCAAACTGCACATCCTATTAGCAGTGCAGTAGTCTCATCTGCTCTAGACAGAAATTTGTTAATATCAGAATTTTTTGTCAATGTACTAGGTAAAAACAAAAATGTATATCTTGTTATTCAGTTTGTAGTTCTTTGATTGCTAAAATATAGAGAAATACCTTTACATGTAATTGGCCATTCTGGTTTCTTCCTTTTTATATATGTGCCCATTTTCTAAAGAGTTGTTTATCTCTGATCTATTAATTACAAGGAGGGATATACACACACGTGCACACATGCACACACCCACATATCCTATATATATAGCCTTTATTATTTATATATGTCACAAATATATTTCCCAAGTTTGAGGCCACTTTTCACCTTTTCCCCCCACCTTTTCTGTGTTTTGAGGTATGGCTTAAATACTAAATATATTAAGATCTACATTACATATGACTATCTGTGCCCTAATTAAGACACTTATCTAGTTTCCTATCATAAAGATAAATGTTTATATTATTGTCTTTTCTTACAAAACTTAGCTTTTTTATTTAGAAGTTTAATCCAAATGAACTGATTTTTCCAATGGTTGAAGTTTAAAATAGTCTTTATCACAGAGAAACAACTGTCCACAGCACGATTTTCTTACATCTCCTCCCTTCCTTCAGAGGACTGTATTGTACAACTGGCATGTATCGATACTCAAATATGCATAGGATTTGCTGTATACCCTCATTCTGCTTCAATTATGCATTAATCACTACATCAATACCTTACTTTATTGATTCAGCTAATACCAAGTAAGGCAAGTTCTCCAGCCTTATTTACTTTCAAAGCATTCCTGCCAACCTTGGACTGTGTGCTCCTTTACATAAAACTCTGAACATGCTAATTAGGCTCCATTAACAGAAATATTAATAATGAAATTTGGGAGGTTCACATCATTATAATACTGTCTTCCCATATGTAAGTATAATGTATTATGCTGTTTGTTTGTTTGTTTTTTAACATTTTATTAATTTGAGCAGGGAGAGCAGCAGAAAGAGGGAGAAGCAGACTCCCTGCTGAGCAAGGAGCCCAATGTGGGGCTCAATCCCAGGACACTGGGATCATGAGCTGAGCCAAAGGCAGATGCTTAACCCACTGAACGACTCAGGCCCTCCAGTTCTCCTGGAATTTTATTCAGCATAGAAGAAACAGCTATACAAAGCATGTTTTATAGTCTGAAAGACCTGTTTTGAAGACACTGTCAAGTATGTTTCTCCGGGATGATTTATAATCACACACACAGTAAGTTAATTTTTTTACTAGGGAAATTGGTGCTTCTCTTGGAAATTTTTGATTTTTTTTTTCATTACATGCTGACAGTACAATATTTGCCTTCTGAACCAGGAAGCTCAGAGTTAAATTTAACCGGTGCTTAATACTAATACCTATTACTGCATTAATGTAAATAGCATGAACCTCCTGAAAATCTAGGATACAGCTGAGGCTACCAGTACAAGGACTGAAAGGGAAGTGTCAACTGTTTAGAACTTTTGGATCTCACCTTATTTCACTTGAACTAGGAGGATTTCAATTACCCTGTCAAACAAACTGGGTTTGGAGGTAAGATTTTGTTTAAAGTATATAACATTTGAAACTACTAAAAAACTATTAAAAAAAAAATCTTATTAAAAAGTAACAGCTTGGGACGCCTGGGTGGCTCAGTTGGTTAAGCAGCTGTCTTCAGCTCAGGTCATGATCCCAGCGTCCTGGGATAAAACATGGGACAAGGAATCCCACATCGGGCTCCTTGCTCCGCAGGGAGCCTGCTTCTCCCTCTGACTCTGCCTGCCACTCTGTCTGCCTGTGCTCGCTCTCTCTCTCTCTGACAAATAAATAAATAAATTCTTAAAAAAAAAAAAAAAAAAAGCAACAGCTTAAGTGGCTCAGTTGTTAAGCATTTGCCTTAGGCTCAGGTCAGGATCCTGGCGTTCTGGGACTGAGCCCCACGTCAGGGTCCCTGCTCAGTGGGAAGCGTGCTTCTCCCACTCCCCTTCCCACTCCCCCTGCTTGTGTTCCTTCTCTCGCTGCCTCTGTCTAATAAATAAATAAAATCTTAAAAAAAAGAAAGTAGCAGTTTGAAAATCACTGGTGTTGGTGATTATTCTTCTTTACTCTATTCACTAGATTTTGGCTGTTTTTCTTAAGAGCGCCACCAAATATGTATCAATTATTACAAACTGTTATCTCAAATCTTTATGGCTGTAACTACAATATAATAATTTAAGATCATTGTCTTAAGAAACAAAGTCTTTCAATTGCTGTGATTATAGAAATAGAAAGATGTGGCAAACGGTGGGATGTCTCTGATTGTTCTGGAATTGTTTCATGGGTCAGAAAAAGTGGTTGAACAACAGCTAAAATGACATATATTTAAATCCAGTTAGGATAATTTTGTTTAGGAAATAATGAGTTGGACTAAAGAAAATTAAGGAATACTTTATTGAGTGCAAACCAAGGGCAATCACTGTTGTAAAAAATAAGGAAAGTGTAAATGTATAAAATGCAAAGTTCTTATTTCAAGAGTTATCTGGTCTATAGGGCAAGATTTAGCTTGTATGTCTATCTATCATCTATCTATCTATAATCATAAATACATCATAAAGTTTTTTATCTTGATATAACTACAAGCCCAAGAATGCCAACAAAAACCAGTAGCAGGAGACGGGTATGGAACAGATTCTCTCCCTCAGAGTGCCCAGAAAGAATTAACTTGCCAAATTTTGACCTCTAGAACTTGTTAATCCAAGAAGGAAAGAAAGAGATAAAGAGACAAAGAAAGAGAGAGAGAAAGAAAAGAGGAAAGAAAAAACTGAATAGGATTTAGATAGAACTAAAAAAAAAAAATTACAGGAAGAATGAATAACTGAAATAATACAAGAGAGAAAAAAATTACATGGTATCTTCTAAAGACAGTGAATATGCTAATTTACAAAAAGATTATATGTTGAATGAAGGGTGAGGGGTAAGATAAAAGAGTAATTTGAAGCCACATTTCCAAAGGGCCTTTACTTTTCACATGGAAGAAAATAGAGTATGTCTTATTCTTCCTACTGTTTTACTGAGATGATGCATAGTAAGAGAAGAAAACTTGTAAAAACCCAAAACACTCATAGCCATACATACTGTTCCGATTTTGACACAGGTCATTTCTTTATATGTGTATGAGCCTGTGCATACACACACACACACACACACACACACACACACATACCACACTTACATAGGAAGAAACAGAGGGTTCTGATGCTTTGGCCTATAGCTTATTGTCTGGGGACTAGGAAACACTTAGCCAGGAAATTCAAGTTTGAAATGCTTTTTGAAAAATATTTTATTTATTTATTTGACACAGAGAGAGAGAGAGAGAGAGATAAAGCACAAGCAGGGAGAGCAGCAGGCAGAGGGAACAGCAAGCAGAGGGAGAAGCCGACTCCCCACTAAGCAAGGAGCCCAATTTGGGGCTTGATCCCAGGACTCTGACACTTAACAGGCTGATCCTCCCAGTCCCTTGACATACATTTTTTTTTAAAGATTTTATTTATTTATTTGACAGACAAAGGTCATAAGTAGGCAGAGAGGCAGGGAGGAGGAGGGAAAGCAGACTCCCCGCTGAGCAGAGAGCCAGATATGGGGCTTGATCCCAGGACCCTGGGATCATGACCCAAGCCGAAGGTAGAGGCTTAACCCACTGAGCCACCCAGGTGCCCCTTGACATACATTTTTAACATAACTTTATTACTCAGGAATCACCCACATCTATTAGCATATTTGATAGTCACCACAATTCTGTGACTTAAACAAAGAAGGATTATTATGCTCATTTTTCAGAAAGAAACATCAAAGTGTGGAGTTTGTGAAATTTACTTGTTTGTTTTTTTCTGTTATAGCTTCCTCAAGATTTTGAAATGATTCACAAAAAATTCCATTTTCAAATAGTGAAAATAATTGCAAAGCCAAAGTGATACAAAGAGCAGCAATAAATGCCAACATTTATATATTGCTTTATATTTCTCAAAGCACTTCACCACACATTAAAGATCATAAAATTTTTAAATTGTGGGTCACATAGATTTGTTACCATAAACTCACCCATTCTCTACCTTGACAGGAAAGTTAACCTTGAAACAAGTCAGTGATGATAGCTTTGCCCTTTTGTGATGAAGCACAGATTTAACAATACCTCAGTAGAGGTGCACGTTGATGCCAGGGACATAATGTGGATGTAATATGTTAATAGAAGCAAAGAAAGAATCTATATACTTTGCTATAAGGTAGTGTTTTAACAAAGTAACAAATTTAATTCCTTCGTGTATGATTTACTTTGGCAATTCTGTATGATGAAGAAATATATGTTTTAAACATTTATGACTGAATATCAAATTAACCATGGCTTTAGAGAAGGAAAAAGCCATAAGCTTATTAATGGTGGAAATTTCTAAGTATAGGAATAATCTATATAATAAATGAAAGTAAGCTCCCAACAAAATAAAGTGATAATTACCCTTACCATTATTTGTATGATAATGACTTTTGATTATTTATTAAAAATTTGCTTTAGAACTTTGCTACAAATTTTACATAAATTGTGTCACTGAATTCTTAAAACAATCCAATGATTTGGGATTTAAAAATAAACAAGAAATAAACAATTTTAGGGGATTTAAATAATTTGATCAAGTTAGATAGGAAAAAGTAACAGAATGAAAGTTAAAACTCTGAAACTTGTTTTGTGTTCATATTCACTAAAGCTAGAGACTAAGCTCAAGGCCCCAAACTTAGGACAACGAAAGGTGGGTTTCCTGAGAGTTCCCTCCTACCAGCAAGGAGGCCTTGGCATGCAGAGAGGGGAGTAAAATTCAGGGACCCCTCTCCATCCTGACAATGGAACCCACTCTACATTATATCCTTCTCTTTGTGACTAGGGTGATGCATATATACCTTGGTTTATTCAAATACCAAGGCCTGTTCCACTGGATTGATCACTTTTGTAATTGCTCATCTTTTCCCCTTGTGCTGGACATTTTTTACCACTCAGCGGCTACCTAGTTTCATTAAAAACTGTTATTTCCTGAAACTCATAAAGTAATGTGCATTTTCTAAAAAAAATTTTCCTAACTAGTTCCTTTTTTCTTGGTTTAGGCTAATCATTGATTTTATTCTAAAATTTCACAGATTTCTAAAAATGTTGAAATCTTTGTTCCTTGTGAACTTATTTTATTAGAAGGATGAAGTGGAGAGCTTTTTTTTTATATGGCCAGTCAAATTGTCCCAACACTATTTCTTGAATAATCCACATTTTTTTCTAACTTAAGGTGGTAACTTCATCAAATATACAATTCATATATATATATATATATACATATATATATATATATATATACACCCAAACTTTAGGTAAAAATTTAATGGAAAGAAAGGAAAAATACTGTGTTATAACTGAAAATAATGTTATTTCATAGTTCTTTTTCATTGCCAGTTAGGCAGAAGATATTCAGTTAGGACTGAAAATATCTGGGGATGGGCCATGTGACCCAGTTTCCTCTGCTCCCCAAACACCCATTTGTCAGCTTTCAAAAATTACTATCTACTATTAGTTCTATTTGCTATGCCACGCATTGTATCCCCATGTCTTATTTATTTTATAACTGGAAGTTTGTACCTTTTAATCCCCTTCCTTTATTTTGCCCTACCCTCATTCCTCTTCCTTCTGACAACCACTAAATTGTTCTCTGTATCTATGACCTATTTATATTTCGGTTTTTGACCACTTGTCTTGTTTTTTAGATTCCACACATACGTGAAATTATACAGTATTTGTCTGTCTATTTCACTTAGCATAGTTCCTTCTAGTTCCAACCATGTTGTTGCAAAAGGCAAGATTTCATTCTCGTTTGTGGTGGAGTATTATTCCATTCCATCATACATGTATTATATATTATATGTATAATATGCAAATGTATAACATCTTCCTTATTCATCTATAGTTGGACACTTACATTGCTTTCATATGTTGGTTATTATAAATAATGCTATAGTGAACTTAGGGGTGCATCTATCTTTTCAAATTAGTATTTTGTTTCTTTAGATAAATTTACAAAGACAGATTTACTGGATCATATGGTAACTCTATTTCTAATTTTTTGAGGAACCTCTAACTGTTTTCTATAGTGGCCATACCACTTTGTGTGTGTGTATGTGTGTGTGGTGTCACACCATTTTGTACTCCTACCAACAGCACACCAGGGTTCCCTTTTCTCCACATTCTTGCCAAGGAATGTTTCTTGTCTTTTTGATAAGTTATTCTGACAGGTGTGAAGTGGTATCCCATTGTGGTTTTGAATTGCCTTTCCCTAATGATGAGCGATGTGTGCATCTTTCCATGTGTCTATTAATAACCGTATGTCTTCTTTGGAGAAATGTCTATTCAGGTTCTTTGCCCATCTTTTTAGCTGGATTTTTTTTATATTGATTTGTGTGAATTATTTATATATTTAGCATATTAACCCCTTATTGGTTATATCATTTGTGAATGTTTTCTTCTACCTAGTAGATTGTTTTTTCTCTTGTTGATGATTTCTTTTGCCAGGTAAAAGCTTTTTAGTGTGATGTAGTCACATTTATTTTTGCTTTTGCTGCCATTCCTTGACTGAGGAGACAGATCAAAATGATTACTGCCTATGTTTTCTCCCCAGTCTTACATTTAAGTATTTAATTCTTTTAAAGTTTATTTTTATATACGATATAGTAAGTGGTCCAGTTTCATTCTTTTGCATGTATTTTTTCCTGCAATATTTATTGAATATATTTATTTATAATATTTATAATATTAAATATTATAATATTTATTGTCTTTTCCCCCACTGTATGTTTTAGTCTCCTTTCTCAAAGATTGACAAAACAAAAAATTGATATAAAAATGGGATGATTTCTGGACTCTATTGTGTTTCACTTATCAATGTTTCTGTTTTTGTACTGGTACCATACTGTTTTGATTATTTTTTAAAAGTTGTATTTATTTATTTGATAGAGTGCACAAGCAGGGGGAGTGGCAAGAAAAGAGAGAGGAAGAAGCAGGCTCCCCACTGAACAAGGAGCCTGATGGGGCTCAATCTCAGGACCCTGGGATCGTGACCTGAGCCAAAGGCAGATACTTAACCTATTGAGCCAGCCAGGCACCCCACAGTGTTTCAAAGATTATAGCTTTATGGTACAGTTTGAAATCAGAGTGTGTGATACCTCCAGCTTTATTCTTTTTTCTCAAGATTGCTTTGGCTATTTGGGATCTTTCATGGTTCTATACAAATTTTAGGATTATTTGTTACAGTTCTGTGAAAAATGCCTTTGGTGTTTTCATAGGGTTTGCATTGAATCTTATGTATTTATTTGAGACAGAGAAGGTGAGAATAAGCGATAGTGCATAAACAGGGGGAGTGGCAGAGGAGAGGGAGAAGCAGGTTCCCTGCTCAGCAGGGAGCCCAACATGGGGCTGGACTGGGCCACCTAGGTGCCCCTATTTTATTCTTTTTGATGCAAATGTAAATGGGATTGTTTTCTTAATTTTCCCTACTGTTAGTTCATTTTTAATGTAGAGAAATGTAACCAATTTTATGTTTATTGCTTTTGCATTCTGCAACTTTACTGAATTCATTTATTTGTTCTAATAGCTTTTTCAGCAGAGTCTTCGTGGTTTTCTGTACATAGTATATGACTGTCATATCTTGATATATTGACACCTCATTATATAATGACCTTCTTTGTGTCTTTGTCCATTTCTGCCTTAAGTCTATTTTGTCTGATGTCAGTGCAGTTGCTGCACTTTCTTTTGGTTTCTACTTGCATAGAATTTTTTATTCTATCCCTTCCCTTTACGCCAATATATGTCCTTAATTTGAAGTGATTATCTTAGAAGCAGTGTACAGTTTGGTCTTATTTTTCTATTTATCTAGCCACTCTGTGCCTTTAGATTTAAAAATTTAATTCACTTACATTTAGAGAAATTACAATATGTAAGGACTTACTAATACCAAATAATTAATTCCTTTCCGGCTGTTTTGTATTTCCATTGTTTCCTTTTTCCTGCTTCTGCCTACCTCTGTAAATTGGAAATTTTCCATGATGGTATGCTCTTTTCCTCTTTATCTTTAGTGTATCTACTCTATGTTTTTTGCTTTGTGCTTAACATGAGATTTATATAAAAGATCTTATAAATAAAATGTCAACTTTAGGCTAGTAGCAACTTAACTTCAGTTACATACAAATGCCCCACCCTTTTACTCCCCTTTTTCCTATTTTTGATGTTATAATTTATTTACCTCCTTTTTATTGCTTATTCATTAAGAAGTTGTAATAGCAATAGTTCATTTTTAAAACTTTTACTTTCACCACTACACCATAGTTTTAAAGTGGTTGATACACCATCTTATTACAGAATTAGAGTTTTCTAAACCTGGTTATATATTTACATTTACCAATGTGTCTTATACTTTCATATCTTTTATGTCACTAACTTGCATTTTTTCATTTCAGTTTGAAGAACTATTTTCATTATTTCTTGCAAGGTAGGTCTAATGCTGATGAACCAGTTTATCTTTTGTTTGCCTGGGAAAACCTACATAAAAGATATCTGTGCTGGATAGAGCATTATCAGTTGGCAATTTTTTAATTTTGACAGTTTTAATATGTCATTCTACTTTCTACAGTAGGGTTTCTGCTGGGAAATCAGTAATAACCTAAAGGGGAGATCCTCTGTAGGTTATAATCTTCCCCCTCACCTGGATGCTTTTAAGTTTCTCTTTATCTTTGACTTTTAAAAATTTCATTATAATACGTCCTGGAAAAGTCCTTTTTGCATTAATGTGATAGGGTGATTTATTAGCTTCCTCAACTTGGATATCTGAGTCTCTCTCCCGGTTTGGGAAGTTCTTAGCTATTTCCTTATGTAAACTTTCTCTTCCTCTTTTCCTTCTGAAATCCCAATTATGCCAATATTTGCATGTTTGATGGAATCCCACAAATCATTTAGACTTTCTTCACTCTTTTTATCGTTCTTTTTTCCTTGTTCTCTTCCCTTTTCTCCTAAGATTGGGTTGTTTCAAAGTTCCTATCCTCTAGCTCACTTATTCTCTCTTCCACTGATCTATTCTAGTGTAGATGCTCTCTACTGCCTTTTATTTTTTTATTTTTTTATTTTTTTTCCCAATTTATTTATTTTCAGAAAAACAGTATTCATTATTTTTTCACCACACCCAGTGCTCCATGAAAGCTGTGCCCTCTATAATACCCACCACCTGGTACCCCAACCTCCCACCCCCCCGCCACTTCAAACCCCTCAGACTGTTTTTCAGAGTCCATAGTCTCTCATGGTTCACCTCCCCTTCCAATTTACCCAAATTCCCTACTACTCTCTAACGCCCCTTGTCCTCCATGCTATTGGTTATGCTCCACAAATGAGTGAAACCATATGATAATTGACTCTCTCTGCTTGACTGATTTCACTCAGCATAATCTCTACTGCCTTTTAAAAAAATTAACATATAGGGATAGAGGGCACATATCTCAATATCGTAAAAGCCATCCATGAAAAACCCACAATGAATACCATTCTCAGTGGGGAAAAACTGAGAGCTTTTTCCCTGTGGTCAGGAACATGGCAGAGATGTCCCCTATCACTACTGCTATTCAACATAGTACTAGAAGTCCTAGTTTCAGCAATCAGACAACAAAAAGGAACAAAAGACATCTGAATCAGCAAAGAAGAAGTCAAATTCTCACTCTCTACAGATAATATGATACTTCATGTTGAAAACCCAACAGACTCCACTCCAAAACTGCTAGAACTCATATAGGGATTCAATGAAGTGTCAGGATATAAAATCAATGCACAGAAATCAGTTGCATTTCTATACACCAACAACAAGACAGGAAAGAGAAATTAAGGGGTCAATCCCACTTAAAATTGCACCCAAAACTGTAAGACACCTAGGAATAAATCTAACCAAGAGGCAAAGAATCTGTACTCAGAAAACTATACAATACCCATGAAAGAAACTGAAAAAGACACAAAGAAATGGAAAAATGTTCCATGCTCATGGGTTGGAAGAATAAATACTGTGAAAATGTCTATGCTACCTAGAGCAATCTACACATTTAATGCAATCCCTATCAAAATACCATCAACTTTATTCAAAGAAATGTAACAAATAATCCTAAAATTTATATGGAACCAGAAAAGACCCCAAATAGCCAGAGAAATGTTGAAAAAGAAAATCAAAGCTGGTGGCATCACAATTCCAGATTTCAAGCTCTATTATAAAGCTGTCATCATCAAAACAGTATGTTATGGCACAAAAACAGACACATAGATCAAGAGAACAGAATAGAGAGCCCAGAAATAGACCCTCAACTCTATGGTCAACTAATCTTGGACAAGGCAGGATAGAATGTCCAATGGAAAAAAAGACAGTCTCTTCAACAAATGGTGTTAGGAAAATTGGACAGCCATATGCAGAAGAATGAAACTGAACCATTTCCTTACACCACACACAAAAATAATCTCTACTGCATTTTAAAAATTTCATTCATTGAATTCTTCAGCTCCAGAAGAGATCTGTTTGGTTCTTTTTTTTTTTTTTAAGATTTTATTTATTTATTTGACAGACAGAGATCACAAGTAGCAGAGAAGATGGCAGAGAGAGAGAAGAAAGCAGGCTCCCCGCCAAGCAGAGAGCCCGATGCTGGGCTCAATCCCAGGACCCTGGGATCATGACCTGAGCTGAAGGCAGAGGCTCTAACCCACTGAGCCACCCAGGCACCCCTGTTTGGTTCTTTTTTAATGATTTCTATCTCTTTGTTAAATTCCTCATTTTATTCATGTATTGTTTTCCTAATTTTTCTGTGCTTTCTTATAGGCCATTGAATTTCTCAAAATAGCTCTTTTGGGGGTGCCTGGGTGGCTCAGTGGGTTAAGCCTCTGCCTTCTGCCCCAGGTCACAATCTCAGGGTCCTGGGATCGAGCCCCAGCATTGGGCCCTTTGTTCAGTAAGGAGCCCGCTTCCCACTCTCTCTCTGCCTGCTGCTCTGCCTACTTGTGATCTCTCTCTCTTTCTGCCAAATAAATAAATAAAATCTAAAAACCAAAACCAAAACAAACAAACAAAAACCAGCTCTTTTGAATTTGTCATCATCTAAAACACAAAATCCATGCCCTTGAGTTTGGTTATTAGAAGACTATTGTTACATTTTAGTGATGACATGTTTCCTTGATTTTTCATGTTCCTAGGCATTTTGCATACTGCTTTCATATTTGTAGGAGCAGATACCTCCTCAAATCTTTCTTAGCTGCCTTCAGGTGGGATATACTATTCATACATCCTGTTATATCTGGGATTTTCCTCAATCTTCTATGGATATATCTGCTCCTCACTTCTTGTTACTTCTTAGCAGAATTCTTAAGCTATTATGTCTTCTTTGGTTCTTAACAACTCAACGACTGGCTACTTGAAATCTCTTTTTTGTCTTCTAGAAGGCAGCACTACAGCTTAAGTTTACAATTTCTCCCTTGCCCAAAGATTCTGGCCTATTTTCTATGGGAACTCCCTGTTTACCAGAGTTTGCTCTTGCTTTCATGCTTAAGACTATATATATGGAGCTGGCTACAGAGTGAAGGGAGGTGTGGGTTTAGAAACTGGGGTGTTTGGAATGGTCCCAGTGAAGGAATCCTTGGGTGATGTTCTCTCAGAAAATTATATACAGACTTCCTGGTGAAGTCCTCTCAGGAGGAACCATATCCCTTAGATGCCTTTGATATTATTATCTGCCTCTTTATCTTCTTCTTCCAGCCAGTCATGGTGATCCACCTCAGTATTATGGACGCTGCTAGAAAGAAACAATTTCTCCGAAAGCATCTTACACAGCTGTGGTAGCCAGACATTCACTTATTGCTCTCCCTCACCTCAACAGGAGAGGTTGACACTTGCTAGGTCAGCATCATGCAGTGTCATCTTGGGGGAGGGGTGGTGCTCACAGTTTATCTAACCATGTCCAATGTGTCATTTATATATATATGTCATATATATACACACATACATACATGAATGACATGCTCCAACAGCATGCATGAATCGCCACTCAGGAAGGCTCGACTTCTGCACACTCTCTTTCATCTGTGGGTATCTGCCCAAGGCAGCACTCCAGATTTTCCTGTCACAGCCAGGAAGGGCATGTTCACAGCTCCTTCTCATTTGCATCCCTTACCAAGGTCTGTCTGCTTATTACCAAATACACAGGTGGGCAAAAGTCCTCCTGTATCCCTTGGTGTATGGTGCTGGATCCCACAACTCCTACACAAGCACTTTTGTTTGTGGATGGATGTCTAATTAGTCATTAAAAAGGAGAACAACAAGGAGGGTATCTTATGCTGCCATGACACAGATATTCTTCCCAACTAGTTTCTACTAGTGCAGTTTTCTTGGGCTGATTAAGATGATTTGGATATTGACAAGATTTTGGAATGAAGTCAATATATCCATAATGTCAGACTTTCTTATCTGGATACTGACCTTTCTTTGGATAGGTCATTATGACTGGCCAGTTTTAGTTCCATAATTATTTTGTTAATCGTGTGTGTATGGTGCCATCATTGTTGGGTGGAGAGATTCCCCCTGATCAAGCAGCCACTGGCAGGCATGACATTTATTTGATTGTGATGCAACTCATAGGATAATAAACACTTCATTTAATTCAGGCACATCTCATTCAGGAATTGAATTCCTATATTTGCCTCAAGTGATCTGCTAGAGTAATCAGAGAGAATTGTCCAGGAATGCCATCTACCATCTTCTTTGAGGTGTCCCTTTCTTATTTTAAAAGAAGTCTATTTCTAGCAATTGCCTGGGTTTATTGACTTTAACCAAGATAAAGAAAATATGAGTTAAATTTTTTCTGCAAAAGTAAACCTCAGTACATACTATTACAATGTAGTATTGCTTTAGAACTGCTGTGTAGTCAATAATCAAGGTTACATGTGAATGGGGTTTGAAATACTGTTACATCTTAAACATAAATATGAACCTCTTCTGGAGGAAGTAAACATTGGATATACCCTTGTTTGTCTGGGAGTGATGAATATTCCAATCTAAGACATGTGACATGAGTACAAATACAATGTCTTAACTAAAAGAATAGGGGCCCAAAATTCTAGCACTGAGGGGTTAACTCTCTGTCTGTGAGCTCATATGAGGCAAGAAAAATGAAGAGCACACACAAAGATGTTACCAAAAAATATGGTAAAGATTTGGTTTAGAGTTCTTTCAAGTTTTGTGCCAAAAATACTGGGATGAAAAATGGGAGAAGATACTGCACGGGCCAAATGGAATTAGACTGTATTTATCTTGTTGGCATTCTGAGGTCTCCTATCTAAATTCTTAATCAAATAAGTGTGTACATTTTTTGAATATCTAATCTAGCTTGGTGTAGTGTAATATCCTGTAATTGTCAGAAATAGTTTGATACGTGAAACTGCAATCACATGGAATTTTAGGTCTAGCAATATAATCTAGTTCTTATTCCCAAGAAGAAAAATGGACTAGACTAAGGATCTGATAAATATTTGCACTAATATGAGGCTCCATAACTATGAAGGACCTCAGCTTTAGTTTCAGAAAGTTATTTTTGCAGTTGGCAAGAAAATATGGATCATTTTTTAGGTATTTTGGAAATAAGAACATTTTTTATGTATGTTTCTGAAAATTTCTGTTCTAAGCTTGTGTTTTCAGAAATACAAAATAACAGAGTGAAACACTGAAGAGTAAGTACCGAGGAAGCTAGTACAAAGGGAAGGGTGGGGTATCCAGCAGAATGCAGAATCATGATTCTTCATCCAGGAGAAAATACCGACTCCACAGTTCATAACTGCTGACATTTGATGAAAACTCAAAGTTTTTATATTAGAAAATTATCACAAAATCATCACTATATAAAGATGTCTTCATCAAAGGTGTTCACTCAAATCATATTAAGCATTCCATATTTACTGAGAAAAATATAAATCATAGAGAAGACCATAAATTATCATTGATGGGTACTCAAAGATGAACATGAAATATACCTTTACCATCTTTCCCTTCAAATAGAATATTCTTTACCTACTTAATTTTTTTGTAGTTTCTTGGTTCCCAAAGATGAGAAGGCTTCATGTTGCTTGTCCAAAGTATCACCAGTAATTAACCAAAAGATATGAGTTTTCCTGCTACTGCTACCATTCAGTGGACAGCAAGTAGCAGAACACCTGGGCTCCAGGCAAGGCATCCTAGACCCTCTCTACTGTGGATGATAGGAGCGAGCCCACCTAGTCAAATTTCATGCAGCACACTCTGGAATATGGAATTCCCTGCTAGTGACCTTATACAACAGTAAAACTAAATGAATAAATAAATGAATAAATAAAACTAAATAAATAAATAAATGCAGGAAGATAAAGCTCAATAAAGAAATGTGAAAAATATAAGATTTTGAGAAACAAAAAGAATCCAGTGCATGAAGGATACTTGATTATGAGACTAGAAATCTGAGGTGAAAGAAGAAAATAGTAACTGGGTGGACAGAAAACATAGAGAGGTAAAAGGCTATTGCCCAGTAAAGAAAATATACTGCCTTATATTTTAGGAACAAGACATGTAGTAAATGGGTCAAATTGATCGAATAGACAATACAGAGCAGGTAAGAGAAAAAGTTAGGGAAATGGGAAAGACTGCCAACAGAAAAGTAATTTTGCTATAACACAAGTACCTGTGGTAAAGGTCAGAAATCGTGAGTAGCAAATGAGGGTATAATCCAAGCCGATAGTAACAGCTGAAGAGTTTAATGTGACATGCAGTAAAAGTGGAAGAGCTTTCCAGACAGTGATCATTCATGTGTACAGGTGGGTGGAAATACAGATGTGGCAAGAGATAGGATCATCTATCTGGCTAAAAGGAATAGCCGGCTTTGGGTTAGTGAGGAGAGACAATGAACTCAGATAATTAAGTATGGTGAAGAACAGACTCCAATTTTGGTAAGGATCTGAAATAAAGTGAAGGACTTAACAGAATCCCAGTCATGAAATCTGTGAAATGTCAAATATTTATGCCTGACGGTGTATCTGGAGATACAAGGATTATAATCTTTAACTGCTCAGGATGGAGGAGTGCTACAGTCTGCATATGCCTGTGCCAGCATATAAAAATCTAGAATAAAGCTAAACCATGTGCAAGGATTTGCAGTTGTATAGTACTGTATATTGTAACTCATATTTAAGTACAGTCTAGATCTACAGAAATTTTGTTTTAGGTCCAAATGGCACTAAAGAAAAAAGGTGTCTCGTGTAGACAAAATTACTTAAACATAAATTATATTTTATGTGTACAGAAAGCAATGTTCTCTCATGTAAGTTAATTTTAGAGACAATAGCCATGACACCCACCTTGGTGGGTTTTGTGGGCATTACAATGTATATAAAAGCATGGATCAAATCACAATACAAGTTTTTTTTTTTCATTTTCCAAAATAATTTTGCCTCTCTTTGATAACTATCAGGTTATTTCCATCATTCTGTTTGGTGAAGTTTAATTGTTTTACAATCTCTGAATCTACAACAAATGTTATGAAGACAGTCTTGACTAAACTATAAATCTCCTTGTGGCATTCTATTAAGCAGATAATCTTTGTGCAAAATATCTAGAGATGGCCCCACATTTTTCTTTCCATTTTCTCCATAGTCATTTGGAAGTGCATTTTCCCAAATCTTAACTATAACTAAAACAAAATATGAGTTTTATTTCAAATATCATACAGAGAAAACCAATTTTCTGTCCTGCATAGTAATCTATACCTGGTTCAGCTTTAAATGAAATGTGAAAAAAAAAAAAAGCTTTGCATATTATTCACTTTCCTAACTAACAATAAACACAATTAAGCTTCTAAATTATACTAAAGAAATAAATGGACAAAAATTAGTTCTGGCTGGTTTGTGTTTGATTTTATGCCCATTGTAAAAAAAATTCTTAAACATCCTTTTGTCTAGAGTACACTATATTAATTCCCTAATATAGAAATAATTGATGACCTGTCCAGAAAAAAATAAATATATATATTGCTTTCATTTAAGAAAGGGGGGGAAAGGTAATGACTAAAAATCAGGAGTGTGGAGTAAAATTTCTGACTCTTTTGATATTAGGCCAAGCATTGTGAATTAATGATGCCATCTTAGTGTTTTACACATATCTGCACTGTATTACCACTTCTACCATAATCATTTGAGAACTAATTAATCTCTTTTAAAAATATAGAAGTACTTGGATGAAAGTTTCCATGACAAGGGCAAGGTGGAAGGAAGATAGCTATACTGAAGAGATACAGTAAGTTTCATTCTCTTTTATTCAGGGAACTTTGAAGGGATGGCTTGTGGAGTAAAGAATAAAATTAGAAACAGTCATGAAAAAGCTGTTTCTGAATGTTCTCAGTATTCTTCCACTGTGTTATAATTACATATGAGTTATGCTGCCTGAGCAGTTCCATACACATCTAGCAAAGGATTTAACAGGTAGTTTATTTTGGGAGAGCCAAGACATAATAAGACATCTTCTGACATCATTCAACAACTTTGTATTTTGAGTGTAAAGTCATGACAAAGCATTAATTATTCCAGTTTTTTTTTCTTTCCCCCAATAAAATTATCCAGAAAAAAAAGTTATATTTGATTGAACTTAAGGGTCATGCACTATTAGAGAATTAAAGGTGAGAGAGAGACAGGAAGAAGAATAGTCCAATCTTTTAAATGGTAATGAGCAAGGCACTATGGAATAATCAATCATACACAAAACTCATCATCAAATCATAGAATCAAGTTCATTATCTAAACAATGCAGAAACTTGTGTGTTTACAAGGATAATTACACTGTTGTGGCTGAAACATGCAAGGTGTGGGAGAGTTCCTTAATCTATGGAGAAATTAATTTTAAGATAGTCCAAGCTTAATTATCTGAAAGATATTTCTAATTTGTCAACATTCAGTTTAGTGAAAACTGTCCACAATATTTCTTTTAAGCAAAATATCAGGCAGGGACAAACCAGAAAATAAAATAATGATATAATGGAATTTGGATCCAAAGATGTGATTATGAAGTTAGGTTTCATTAAAGACAATGAAAGTTGCAGAGATCAGAGGACTGAGCCTTGGAAAGATATGTGTGGAAGAGAAAAAATATGTGATAGATGAATAATCAAACTGAACATCAAATATATTTGGGACCAAAATTAGAGACTGGCTTTGGAACAGAGTGAAGAGCTGGGGCCAAAGACACAAAATACTAATGAAACCATGTCAGGAAATTTTGGAAGGTCTGAACAAATGGGGTTGATATCTTGATCAAATGCTTTAAAGACGAGGGGCACCTGGTTGGCTTAGGCCACAGAATATGTGACTTTTGATATTGGGGTTGTGAGTTCAAGCCCCTCATTGGTCAAGAAGTCTATTTACAAAAATAAAGGTCAGATAGTGGATGCAGATTAACTGTCAACATTTTGTTGATGTCAGCAAAAAGGAGGAATAGCAGCTATGCTACTTGTCTTCCCCCATATGAACAATAATTTGGCAATCATCCACACACAAAATGCTTTTGTGGGAGCTTTGAGAAATAGTTAAGAAGTTGTGAAAACCTGGTGGAACCCAAGTAGAGGAGAACTGTTTTGAGAAGACAGTCCCATGCCAAGTGGCAAGCTCACTGACTATGGTCTTAGCTATATGCTCACTGACTATGGTCTTAGCTATAGACCCAAAAAAATCAATAAAGTAACATTGGACTTGAATAAACTCATGGACAAAATGAACCTAACAGACATATACTGAATATTTCATCTGATAGCAGCAAAATACACATTCTTCTTAAGTGTACAGACAGCATACATTTTCCAGGACAGATCCTGTATTAGGCCCCAAAGTAAGTGAAAACAAATTAAATGAGACTGAAATTAGACAAAGTATCATTTCTGGCCATAACTGTATCAAACTGGAAATTAGCAAAGAATGAAAATTGACAAGTTTGCAAATAAGTGGATATTTAGCAACATATCCTAAAAAATCAATGGATCAGATAAGAAATCAAAAGGAAAAAAAAAAAAAGGAAAATCCAAAAGTATCTTGAGACAAATGCAAATGAAAACACATATACCAAAAGTTACAGCATGAACAATTAATTCTGGAACACCAAAAAGAAATTAAAAAAATAAAAATTAAAAAAAAATTTATAGTATATATCAAAAGCAGTCTAATAGGAAAGTTTATAGGCACAAATGCATGTTAAGGAAAAGAAGGATCTCAAAAAAACAAACTAAATCAATAGATTAAATTGACTGAAACAAGAAAAAGAGCAAATTAAGTCCAAAGTTAGTAGAAGGAAGGAAATGAAGATTAGAGCAGAGATAAATGAACTAGAGAATAGAAAAACAGTAGGAAAAATCAACAAAATTAAGTTACTTTTTAAAAAAAGATAAACACAATGGGAAAAAACTTAACTGGGCTAACTAGGAAAAAAATGAGAGCTAAAATAAATAAAATTATTAGTGGAGGAGGAGACATTATAAGTAGTGCCACCAAAATACAAAAAAAAAAAAAATTAAGAGACTCCTATAAGCAACGTACACCAAAAACTGGATAAACTAAAAGAATGGATAAATTCCTAGAAATATACAATCTAACAAGACTAAATTATGAAGAAATAGAAAATGTAGACAGAACCATAATGAGTAAGAAAACCTAATAACCACAAACCTTCCAACAATGAAAAGTCTAGGCCCAGATGGCTGCAACAGTAAGTTCTGCCATCTATTTACAGAAGAATCATTGTCAATTCTTCTCAAAATCATCTAAAAATTGAAGAGGAAGAAGCAGGAAAGAATATCCAATGGAAAAAACAGTCTCTTCAACAAATGATGTTGAAAAAACTAGACAGCCACATATAAAAGAGTGAAACTAGACCACTTTCTTATACCATAAACAAAAATAGAATCAAAATGGGTGAAAGACCTAAATGTGAGACAGGAATCCATCAAAATCCTAGAGAAGAACACCGGCAGCTACCTGTGTGACCTCAGCCACAACAACTTCTTGCTAGACACATCTCCAAAAACAAGGGAAACAAAGGCAAAAATAAACAAAGAATTCTGGTACACTGAAAAGAAATTAAAAAAAAATTTTTTTTAAATTAACTATTGGCATGTCATCAAGATAAAAAGCTTTTGCGCAACAACAGAAACAGTCAACAAAATCAAAAGACAATGGACAGAATGGAAGAAGATATCTGCAAATGCCTCATCAGATAAAGGGCTAGTATCCAAAATCTATAAAGAATTTATCAAACTCTACACTCAAGGAACAAATAATCCAATTAAGAAATGGCCAGAAGACATGAACAGACATTTCTCCAAAGACAGAGTACAAATGGCTAACAGATACATGAAGGAATGTTCCACAGTCACCTGTCATCAGGGAAATAAAAAATCAAAACCACAATGAGATACCACCTCACGCCAGTCAGAATGGCTAAAATTAAGAAATCAAGAAATGACAATGTTGGTGAGGATGTTGAGAAAGAGGAACCTTGTTACACTGTTAGTGAGAATGGAAGCTGGTGCAGCCACACTGGAAAACAATATGGAGATTCCTCAAAAAGTTGAAAGTAGAGCTATCCTATGATCCAGCAACTGCACTATTGGGTATTCATCCCCAAAATACAAGTGTAGTTTTCCAAATGGCACGTGTATCTGAATGTTTATAGCAGCCATGTCCACAATAGACAAACTTTGAAGAGAGCCTAGATGAATAATGAATAAAGAAAATGTGATATACATACATATATATGTATGTGTATATATATATATATATCTACATATATATATATAAATAAATGCTATTCAGCCATCAAAAGAAATGAAATCTTGCCATTTGCTATGATGTGGGTGAAACTGGAGAGTATCATTGGAAACAAACTGAGGAGTGCTAGACGGGAGGAGTGGAGAGATGGGGTAACTTGGTGACAGACATTAAGGAGGGCACCTGATGTAATTAATAATCACTGGGTATTATACAATTGATGAAACACTGAACTCTATCTCTGGAAATAATAATATACAATATGTTAATTAATTGAATTTAAATAAAAAATCAGTTGTTTCTACATTACAAAGAATTCTTTGAAAAGGAAATGAAGTTAAGCGTGGGCTTTTGGCTCAGGTCATGATCCCAGTGTCCTGATCCAGTCCTGCATCAGGCTCCTTGCTCAATGAGGAGCTTGCTTCTCCCATTGCCTGCTATTCCCCCTGCCTGTGCTTGTGCTTTCTCTCTCTCTGACAAATAAATAAAATATTAAGAAAACCCACATAAGGGCACCTAGGTGGCTCAGTTAAATGTCTGCCTTTGGCTCAGGTCATGATCCCAGGGTCCTGGGATTGAGCCCCACATCAGGCTCCTGGCTCAGTGGGGAGCCTGCTTCTCTCTCTCCCTCTGTCTCTCCCCCTGCTCATGCTCTCTTTCTCTCAAAATAAATAAATAAAAATCTTAAAAGAAAAGGAAATTATGAAAATAATCCCATTTATAAGAGCATTAAAAATAATAAAATACTTAATAATAAATTTAACTGAGGAAATAAAAGATCCATCCACAGAAAACTGTAAGATATTGATGATAAAAATTAAAGAAAACAACTAAATGGAAATGTATCCTGTGTTCATGAATTGGAACAAATAATACTTTTAAAATGTCCAAAGTAGGGGTGCCTGGGTGGCTCAGTGAGTTAAAGCCTCTGCCTTCAGCTCAGGTCATGATCCCAGGGTTCTGGGATCGAGCCCCGCATCTGGCTTTCTGCTCTGCAGGGAGCCTGCTTCCTCCCCTCTCTCTCTCTCTGCTTGCTTCTCTGCCTACTTTTGATTTCTCTCTCTCTGTCAAATAAATAAAATCTTAAAAAAAAAATGTCCAAAGTACCCAAAGCCATCTACAGATTAAATGAAATCTATCAAAATTCCAGTGGCATTTTTCAAATAAATAGAAAAAAATTGTAAGATTCATATGCAACCACAAATAGAAAAAGCAATCATGAATAAGAAGAACAATGTTAGAGGTATCACTCTTCCTGATTTCAAATGATATATATTACAAAGCTATAAAAAACAGTATGGTACTGACATAAAACCAGTGGCACAGAGCAGAGGGCCCAGAAATAAAGCACACATATACAATCAATGACATATAAAATCTATGTCAAGGATGCCAAGAATCCAAATGAGAAATGGGCAATGTCTTCAAGAAATGATATTGGGAAAACTGCATATTCACATGCAATAGAAGGATATTGGAATTTGATCCTACCCCATACACAAAAATTAATTAAAAATGGATTAAAGATTTAAACATAAGAACTGAAATCATACAACTCCTAGAAGAAAACAGAGAAAAAACTTCTTGATATTGGTCTTGACAATGGTTTTCTGAGAAAGACCAAAAGCATAGGCAACAAAAACAATAAACAAACAAACAAACAAAAGGGACTACATCAAACTTAAAAGCTTCTGCACAGCAAAGAAAACCATCAGCAAAATAAAAGGGTAACCTATGGGGATGCCTGGGTGGCTCAGTTGGTTGGGTGATTGCCTTTGGCTCAGATCATGATCCTGGAGCACCGGGATCGAGTCCCGCATCAGGTTCCCTGCTCAGTGGGGAGTCAGCTTCTCCCTCTGACCCTCCCCATTCTCATGCTCTCTCTCTCTCAAATAAATAAATAAAATATTTCAAAAAAAAAAAAGGGTAACATATGGAATGTAAGAAAATATATAAAAACAATATATCAGATAAGGGGTTATTATCCAAAATAAATAGCAATCAACTCAATAGCATGCATGCTAAAAATGGGTAAATTAGCTGAATAGACATTTTTCAAAAAGAAGAAAAAGAGACACACAAATTGGCAACAGGTAAATGAAAAGGTGCTCAACATAACCTGTTATCAGAGATATGCAAATCAAAACCATGAGATACTAACCTCACACATATTAGAATGTCTAGTATTAAAAAAGATAAGCAATAGTAAGTATTGGCAAGGATACAGAGAAAAATGATACACCATTGATGAGACTGCAAATTGGTACAGTCATTATGAAAAACAATATGGCAGTTCCCCCCCGCCAAAAAAACAGAACTTCCATGTGATCCAGTAAATCACATCTTTGAGTATATAGCCAAAGGAAATGAAATCGGTACCTTAAAGAGACACCTTCACTCCTATATTCATTGCAGCATTATTCACAATAACCAAGATATGGAAAAACAACCTAAGTGTCCAAAACAAATGAATGGATAAAGAAAATATGAAATATATATGTATATATATATATATGTTTATGTATAAAATATTCAGTCATAAAAAGAATGAAATTCTGTTTGTGGCGTGGATGAATCTGGAAGACATTATGCTAAGTGAAATAAACCAGATCTAGAAAGACAATTACTCTATGATCTCACTTATATATGGAATCTAAAAACGGTGAATTCATAGAAGCAGAGAGTAGACGAGGTGCTGCTAGGAACGGATAAGAATGGGGGAATGGGGATATGTTAGTCAAAGGGCACAAAGTTTCAGTTCTAATGTAAATAAGTTCCAGATATCTATTATACAATATGATGAACACAGGTAATAACATTGCACTGTATACTTAAAATCTGCTAAGAGAACATATCTTTTTTTTTAAGAAATTTATTTATTTATTTATTTATTTATTTATTATTTATTTGACAGAGAGAGAAAGAGACAAAGAGAGAGAGAGAAAGCAAACACAAGCAGGGGGAGCAGCAGGCAAAGGGAGAGAGAGAAGCAGATCCCTCTACTGGGTCAAGCAGGGAGCCCAACGTGGGGTTTGATCCCAGGACTCTTGAGACCACGACCCAAGCTGAAGGCTGCCTCTCAAGAAACTGAGCCATTCAGGTGCCCCTAAGAGAACAGAACTTAAGTGTCCTCTCTCATACACAAAAGTGACTATGTGAGCTGATGTGTATGTCATGCATTGTGACATATATTGTTAATCATTTCACAATGCTGATACATCAAATCAATACATTATAAACCTTAAATGTGTTCAATTTTTGTCAATAATACCTCAAAGTTGAAATGGATGAAATAGTTGAAATAGAATAGAATAAAATTTAGGTAGAGGAACTACTGGGGACTGGACAAAATTCCTGATGTAACAGTTTTAGATTGGTAGACATGGCAAGGTGAGGTTGTTAAAGTTAGTCTTGAAAATTAAACTGTTGTTTCTTAAGTGAGTTACTTTATAAGGAGATGGCTATATCAGATAACCGGTGTACATGAAATTTCTGAAGCAAACTAAGTTATTTATTGGTTTCCAGTTTTGTCTTTCCCAGGAAAAGTTCACCTGGACCATATGGCTGTCATGTTGACACAGACCATCTCAACTCATGGTACTAATAGCTACGTCATGTTAATGTAGCTGGTCACAGTGTGCAAGCCTAAGAGCCCGTGGTGATCAAGCAGGTCAATCAAAGTTTTAAGATTTTATTTTCTTTGATCTATTTTTCTAAATGCATGCATGTGTTCTTCAACAAGTACAGTCATACTATAGTCATATTCTATATCAGACAAATGTTACAGTTTTGTTAATGTCTGTATACTACTCCACTGAGCATGCCAGAGTTCAAATGCTATACTATTCTGGGCTATTTGGAGTATTCAAATATTTCTCTAGTGTGAAGTAACTTCTATGAACATCAACAGAGCACTTTCTAGGACTATTCTTTTTTGTTGTTGTTCCTTTAACTATATTAAAAATTATACTAGAGACAGTATTTCATTTTTTTCTCAATTTCAATAGAGGATGTGATATGATGCATTTGACAGTAATACTTGCTTCCATATGCTGCCTCCATATGCTGGTTTAACTAGAAAAGCAATCACATTAGACACAGTATTACCACCAACAGTGTCTTTATTCAAGGGGTACCAACACTAAGAAAGCCTATCAGTAAGTGAAGCGTAACACAACCCATTTTTCTTTTAGGATCTGGCTGAGAAAGTTGTATACAAATCCTTATCCAAAACACCTAGCTGTAATTATGTTCATACACATTTATTTCAAAAGTCTAAAATGACTCTTCAATACGGGAAAATCCTTTTATAAATCTTATAAACCTTTCATGGTAAAATACTTATAATTTGATACTTCACATCAAAACAAAAGTTGTTATACATTAACTTTGAGAAAATATTTTTTTAAATACCCCATAACATTGAATTGATCAAGGTATTCAGAATTTGGAAGATTCCTGGGCCAATGCATTGAGGGAGCAGACAGAATATAGATATTCCTGAGGTTAAGGTAAGACGGGAAAGGTTGGAGAACAGTTCTAAGAAGAAGAAATTGTGCCAAAGAGAGAAAAGATCTTTAAAGTATGAGACAGAGATGGCGTGGAAAAAGAACTTGGGAAAAGTACCCCTATAGTGACGTGGGAGGTAGCACTGATTACTGGTGAGTGGTAATTGATTGAATAGTTCTATTTATCAAATGCCTTGCTTTTAACACATGGCACCCATTGTTTCCTATTGGCAAATATACAGAAGGCCAGCTGGTAAGATATGTGCCATGATTTAATAGATTGGGGGCTTCAAAGCAAATCATCTATAGTGGGAAGGGAAGGGAGTGGGTAAAATTAGACAAAGGAGTAAGTCAGGAACAAAATATTATTGATGGCATTCACATTCTGCTTCACCTTTTCCAAGATTATACTGGTCTCCCTAAAAGCATATTTTATTTTGAACATCTAAGTAATTCATAACTATATTTGGAAATAATAATTCAAATGCTATGCATTCCTCCCCCTTGTTAGGAAATTTTAGAAGCAGAAGCTCATTGATATAACACATTTCTTGGTGACCTCAAACATACATATTAGGTCTCTTGTTGCTAGGACATTCTGCTACACTGCTCAAAAGTGAGGCATTAAACCAAAGCATTCCTGTTTGTGCTGCAAAGCGTTCTTGGGTTAATAATGATCTCAAATCCTCCACCTGCATATTCTTTTCACAGAATTTCACATATATTCACATATAATCCTTTTTTTTTTTTAGCTCTGTGTACCATGTGAAAATAAAAAAAAAAAACTAATGTTTAAGTAATAAAAATCAAACAATTGCCCAAGAAACTATTGTTAATCACAGGAATAATGTAAAATTATAATACAATAAAATTAGAGTATAATGCTGCTGGTCATTTATTGGGATTCCATTGAAGGTTAACTGAGGTATTTACATGTCATATTAAACATGCTTTACTTTTTTCTCTCAAAATTGCCATAAAATGATTTTAAAATAAAATCTGTTCAGCTATAGCATGCAATATCAAAGGCAATTTGATGAGATGACATCTGAATAATTAAATGGTTTGCTCCAGATCAGACAGAAAATAAGGAACAATACTAAGTTGCTTGTGGATACTTCACCCACAAGATCAGGTCTCTCTCAAAAATTTGTTAATAGTTTTTCTGACTGAAAGAATTTCTTTCCTTCACAATATTTTATTTCTTCACTAATTTTCTTAAACTGAAACAATTAATAGTTAGGTATTTCTGGAAGCTGTCCTTAAAACCAATCCTTTGTTTTTCTCAATGTTTCCATACTCTGTTAACAAAGCTGACATAAAATCTTGGTTATAAGTAAGCAGACAGAGATAGCACAGAATACATGAGAATAAATCAAATCAGAATAGGAATAACAAACCTTAGAAACAAGATATTTTATAAGAAATAAAACATTTAAAAAATGAAAAATTAAGGACTCCACTTAAATCAGCTTTTAAAATTTTACTTTTCCTTTCTCAGGCCAAATATTGGGCTATTTACTACTAGCAAGCTCAGCTAAGGTAACATTTGGTAACCATCAACTAGAGACTAAGATATTTATTCAAAAGAATAATCACAACCAAAAACAAAGATACTTCATATATGAGGAAGAGCTAAATAAAGACTTTGAATCTTAGAACACGATTTAGATGATTAACCTTACAACAAACGGGATGGATCTTAATAAATTAAACAATTTAAAGCATATTTATAGTGGAGTCTCTTTAAAGGTTCAATAACCACTCCTAGATAGATATTTCTGCATGCCTTAAAGGTGGACAGATGTTGCAGAGAATACTATTGTGAGAATGTAGCCTTTATTCTCAACCTTGCAGCAAAGACTCTATCATAATCTTAGTCATTCTTGAAAGTTTCAGAGTTTGACATGTAAGGGAAAAAATAAAAAATTATTTTTCACATAACATTTTTCCTTTCCCCTTCCACCTTAATTTTCAACAAGTAGTGAAAAATATTATATTTAGAGGCAAGAAAAAATATAAATTTGTAATTTGTAATTTAGTATTCCTTTTATAAGGGTTTTTTTTTTTTTTTTTCTGTTTTCATCCAAAGTTTTAGATCATACCCTTTTGGCCATGTCTTTCTGGAATGAAAAGCTTTTCCTTATTTATGAACTCTAATATCCATTTTGTCTTTTTAAATACCATGTTTTGGACATCTTCCCATGTAATTATGTCTTTCTTGAGAGTTCCTGGCACTCTTCACTTAACAAATTCAACATTCTTACACTGAGTCAGTCCACTTATACAGAAGATGATTATTTATTCAAAGACCTATTAGATAGTACTGTTTGTTAGTTTAGGGCTTTTTTTTTTTTAAACAATTTTAGTCCATTAAATGTGATAAGTAAAAAAATCTACAACAGCACTAGACTCCCCTGAGTATCCTGGTCACCTGGGGTTTGAGTGGCCTTTTTTTTTTTTTTTAAAGATTTTATGTATTTATTTGACAGAGAGAAATCACAAGTAGATGGAGAGGCAGGCAGACAGAGAGGAGGAAGCAGGTTCCCTGCTGAGCAGAGAGCCCAACGCGGGACTCGAGCCCAGGACCCCGAGATCATGACCTGAGCCGAAGGCAGTGGCTTAACCCACTGAGCCACCCAGGCGCCCCTGAGTGGCCTTTTATAAAGTTAATATGATGCAATAAGGACCTTGGAAAGTCATTTGGCACCCAATTTTAGATGATCTCAAGGACATCAGTTTCAGCTTGTTTGGACTAAATTTGTATACACTTTATTTAGAATGCTTATATCTAGATTCAGAAAGTAAATAGACCCACCAGTATTTTTTTCTGTCTGTATCCTTCTCTGGATTTGGGATCAAGGTTATTGATGCTTACAGAATTGGTTAGGAAACTTCCATTTTTAAAAAAAATATGGGGTATGTGTACAGTATTTCCTTCTGGCTTTCATGAATAGTTGACTTAAAATTTCCCCTGCTAACTGGAGTACCAAAGTCAATAGTCACTAGTAACTGTAGTTTTGCTTTCTTTTGAAAAGCAGCAATTCTAAGCAAACTTTGCAATCAAACACCTTAAATCATTCTTAGATCAGTCAAGACTGGAAACCAGTCCATCCTCTCTATCACTGCTGTGCTCATCTCTTGCAGCTGAGTTTCATTAAGTTTCTTGTCCTACAGAATAAGGCAGGAGAAATCCTGTTAATAAGTCCTCCATGCAGGCCACTCTTCTTGCTATCTTTGATCAGTACAAACTTTTATCCTCTAGAGGCTGTGGGACCAATGTGTACAACCTTTCCCCAGAGCCTTCCACTGTATCCTCTCCCCTAATGTACATGCCCCTCTCTTCTCACTAATTCTTTTTTTTTTTAAGATTTTATTTATTTATTTGACAGACAGAGATCACACGTAGGCAGAGAGGCAGGCAGAGAGAGAGAGGAGGAAGCAGGCTCCCTGCTGAGCAGAGAGCCTGATGCGGGGCTCGATCCCAGGACCCTGAGATCATGACCTGAGCTAAAGGCAGAGACTTTAACTCAACGAGCCACCCAGGTGCCCCATCATCTCACTAATTCTAATATACTGTGTCCTCAAGTTCCAAATCAAGGTGAGTTTTACTTTATTTTATTTCAATTTGTGAGGATAGTCTGACTATATCACCTAAAAAAAAAAAAAAAAATTCCAAAATCTTTCTGGTTTAAATAAAAGACTGTTTTTCATTCCCTCAGAGTCCCCTGTGGACCTGGCAACTCTCAAAGGCCATAGTCTTCCATATGTTGATTCAGTGATTCAGGCTGTTTGATATCTTGACTTAACATTTTAACACAAAACTTCCTCCAATTTTGTTACATAAAGAAAGTGGAGGCTAGAGAATTTGGGTGACTGTTCAATGCTGAAGTCTTACCATAACACATATTACCACAATTCTCAGCTTACTGACCTGAACTAGTTGTACAAATTCTACTAACTCTATGCTGCAGGTGTAGACCGAAGCTGTGGAGACAGGATGTTTGTATAGAACTATATCATAAAAATTTAGCAACAGATATGATCTAAATTTTATAAAAGGAAAACTTTCCATACACATATTCAGTACATTCTTTTGAAGTTTCTATATAACTAATATTTTAAAAATCATATATATGGCTAACTTAAAAACCAAAATAAACAACTAAAAGGAACAAATAGAACTTGTTACCTAACTATAGTACGCTTAATTTTGACTAACAGAAAACCAAAAGAACATGAGGAGATATTTCTGAAATATTTAATTTAAAAAAGCATGAAATTAGAAAAAATGACTAAAAATGAGAGCATCAGGAGTGAACAGACAAATATAACGTAGAGTGAGACTTACAGAAGTGGAAATTTTAACTGTTATAAATCAAAACTTAGGGGATTTATTATGAACAGATTAGAGAT
Source organism: Neogale vison (assembly GCF_020171115.1). Classification (NCBI taxonomy): domain Eukaryota; kingdom Metazoa; phylum Chordata; class Mammalia; order Carnivora; family Mustelidae; genus Neogale; species Neogale vison. The sequence continues at coordinate 102,542,230 of NC_058098.1, read as the reverse complement.
TGATGCTGCTATAGACATAGGGGTGCATGTACCCCTTTGAATTCCTGTTTTTTGTATTTTTGAGTAAATACCCACTAGTGCAACTACTGGAATGTAAGGGTAGTTTTATTTTTAACTTTTTGAGAAACCATACTGTTTTCTACAGTGGCTATGCCAGTTTGCATTCCCACCAATAGTGCAGGAGGGCTCCTTTTTCTCTCCATCCTTGCCTACACTTTTTTTTTTCTTTTGTTTTTGATTTTCACTATTCCGACAGGTGTGAGGTGGTATTTCACTGTAGTTTTCATTTGCATTTCCCTGACGATGAGTGTAGTTGAACATCTTTCCGTTGTTTGCTGGTCACCTGGATGTCTTTTTGGGGGGAAAAGTCTACCCATGTCTTCTGTTCATTTTTTTAAAACTGGATTATTCATTTTTGGGGTACTGAATTGTATAAATTCTTTATATATTCTGGAGACCACTCCTTTATCAGATATGTCATTTACAAATCTTCTCTCATTCTGTATGCTACCTTTTAGTTTTGTTTATTGTTTCCTTTGCTGTGCAGGTTTTTAATTTGATGTAGTCCCAGTAGTTTATTTTTGCTTTTATTTCCCTTGCCTCAGGAAACATACCTAGAAAAATGTTGCTGTGGCCAGTATCAGAGTTTACTGCCTGTGCTCTCTTCTAGGATTTCCATGGTTTCAGGTCTCATATTTAGGTATTTAATCCATTTTGAGTTTATTTTTGTATATGGTGTAAAAAAGTAGTCTAGTTTCATTCTTCTGAATGTGGCTGTCCAGTTTTCCCAACACCATTTGTTCAAGAGACTGTCTTTTTCCTACTAGATATTCTTGTTGGGAGCCATGAGGCCTAGTCTAGGGCATTGCCCCACTAAATTAAGGTTTGAGCTGATGCAGGCCTAATCCTACCGAGGGCCAGATTGCCCTGCAGGCAGCTGCCAAGGGCCGGATAACCCTGCAGATAAACGTGATAGTCTCTTGCCTTTTCCTCTGATCCCCCTATCTCTCTCAAACAAAGAGCCCCTTGCTAATCTGCAGCAAACATCTCTCAGGCTTGTGGGTCAGAGCAACTTCAAGGAGGTAAATTATTCTGTAATTAGGACTATGGCGAACTTTAGATGTGTACCACGATAGATGAGTTTCCTCCGTAGGCTGATGTTTGTCCATGTTTTCACAAGCCCGGCCATTAAAATACACCCTGCCTCCTGCAAATGTAACGCCTTCTTATTCCTACTTCTCTCCTATATACTTAGTTTCTCCAGATGGCTTCTCATTTTCCATTAACCTATATCTTGTTTTCCTACAGTTCTTTACTATCTAGCTTATCCCTAAAGCTTCATGTTTTCCATTAACTTATACCTTGTTTTCCTACAGTTCCTTACTATCTAGTTCAGCCATATAGTTTTTTGTTTTCCATTAAACCATGTCCTGTTTTTCTGCAGACCCCAGAATAAGTTACAAAAAACCCACAAATTTGTGCTACCCCCCCACAGCTTTCTGAGGGACGTGATGACTCAAGAAGCAAGACCTGTCCCCCATCCCTGGCGCCAGTCTGTACCCATTATAGCTTAACTAGAATAATATGTGCTGAACAAAGAGAAATTGTCTGATGGGTGCTTGAGTCCTTGGATGTCCTTTGCACAAATGTAACCCCCTGCAAGTAAACTGCCTATATAAGAAGCCCTAAAATAAGAATAAAGAGGGAGATGCCTGACTACTGACCAGAACTCACTGTGTGGATCTCTCATTCCTCTTGCCGACACTACTCCTCCTTCAGGGACACCTGGACCTGCTGAGGCTGGACCCCTGCATATTCTCTCCTGCTCTGTTGAAGATTAATTGACCATATAATTGTGGGTTTATTTCTCGGTGTTTGTTTTTGTGTCAATATCATACTGTTTGATTACTACAGCTTTGTAATGTAACTTCAAGTTGGAATTGTGAAGCTTTGATTTTCTTTTTCAAGATTTCTTTGGCTATTTGGGGTTCTTTGTGGTTCCATATAAATTTTAAAATTTTTTTGTTCTGGGTCTTTTAAAAATGCTGAGGACAACCACATTTTGATGAGATAATGACTGAAATATCCCAGAACACTTGAAAAGTATGAATCTTTATATCCCACGAGAACAATATATCCTAATCAGGATAAATAAAACAAATCCAAATCTAGATACATGTTTATGAATCTATTAAACACAAAAGCCAAAATAATGATTAAAATAGCAGTGAGAGATTAAAAAAATTGGTTATACACTAATATTTTTCATGATGAAGGACAACAATTAGAATGAAATCTTCAGGGTTCCTAGGTGGCTTAGCTGGATTGGCATCCGACTATTGATTTTGGCTCAGGTCATGACCTCAGGGTCATGAGATTGAGTGTAGAGTCTACTTAAGATTCTCTCTCCCTCTTCCTCTGCCCCCCTTCCTCTTGCATATACTCTCTTTCTCTCAAAAAAAAAAAGAATAAATAAGTCTTAAAGGAAACAACTGAAGCCAGAAGCCTAAAGGGAGAAGAATAAAATTAAGGAATAAAAGCATAAAGGGAACTTCCTTGAATGGTCTTGATTTTCCCCCAAAATATACTTTAGAATTGCAGCTAGCAAAGAGTAGATTCTGGGTAATGGAGGAAGATCAGGCTTACTATGTGAAGAACATACACATACTTCAGAAACTGTGAAATTATTTTGAATTTTAAATTGTGCTTTTATGTTCTGAAGTTATAAAACCATTTAGGATGAGGGCTTGATCATTGGCCTGCAAGCTCATGAACCAGAGGGGTGAGGCAGCTTAGAATACATAAGTAAGCTTATCCTGATACTATCTTTAATTGAAATTGTGACCTTTTGTTCATCCTGAGGTTTTTGCATTAATTTGCATTAACAATGTTGTGTCAAATATTATTCATCTTGATATCTGCATATTTGGGCATCCCTTAAATTTTGCACTCAAGGGAAGTACCTCTGTCACTTCACCCTAGTTCTAGCCCTGCTTGTTATATGCTGATCTATGAAATAGAAATAGGTTACTTAGCTCATAATCTTACTAATAAATTATATTAAGCCCATGTAACTGATGATATAATCTATTTGATTAGTCTGAGGGAGAAATACAACCAATTTCTCTGTCTCTCTCTTTCCCTTTTAGTCAGAGTAATTTATCAAAGTCCCCCCATACATTTCTATTAGCAGAGAGTTCTTAAGACGGCTTTCAATCCTCCATCACCCTCCTGTCCTAAATTGTTCCAGTACTCCAAGCTCTTCTAAATCTGTCAGTTTGCATTATGTGTCCCTGGTACTTTAGAGAAAAGAGAAAAGGTCTAAAAGTGTTTAGCTGTTTCAACTCACCATTCTTTTGTTACAGCCAAATATATTTGATTTGTTATTGAAAACTTTCTGTTCAGTGTACTTTATTTTTCCTAAAAGATTTTATTTGACAGGGAGAGAGAGAGTGCATGAGCAGGAGGTGCTGCAGGCAAAAGTAGAGGGAGAAGCAGACTCCCCGCTGAGCACAGAGCCTGATGCAATGCCAGGAATAGATCCCAGGACCCTGGGATTATGACCTGAGCCAAAGGCAGACAGACACTTAACCAACTTAACCAACCAGTGTATTCTTTACTTAACATAAGCTACTTAAGGGACTAAGTGTTAGAAGAAATTATAACCACCAGTACACAATGTGCAAAATGAGTCATTTTCCTAATTTCTGAACCTCCAGATTCACAATTCCTTCAGAGTGATTTCTACTTCAGGGAAAGAGTTTTACCCCAAACTCAACTTTAGCTGTAACTAACTCAACCTGTCACATAGTTTCTAAAAATGTTGTTCATCCCAAAATTCATTCATCCATATGCAAATTTATCTAATAATCTTTCACATACCAGCATGTAGGGAAGAATGGGAGAGGGTACAAAATGTCTAATGATGCTTTTTCCTGAAGGATTGCGCCGTACCTCACCTTAAGAGTCCAGGTTTTATGGGCCAATTTGATGTTAACAAGCTGGAAACTATCATATTTTAAGCTTAATTTTAGGCCTCTTCTCCTACCCATCCTCTTGCACACTTAACACACATTAAAAAAAAAAAAAATCCAGCCACTCACATTTAAACTGAACACCGATTTGTGTATATGATTAAAATGCACTGAACACCCTCCTTGTTCATAAGCTTAACATGATGTTTTCTATCTTCTCTATAGTTTACTGACATTTTTTCCCTTCAGAAGGACCACATATAATGGCAATGAAAGAAACATAAGTTAATCATTGTTTTAAAGTTAACTTTTTTGTTTGATTTCCCCCTTGAAGAAAGATGAATGTGGTTACTTCCAAGGCTGGATTTTTCTTCTCACAGATACTCATTGCTCTTCCTTTAAGAGGCACAAAAACAATTTTCTTCTGGAACAACATATCTGCCATAGTGTATTGATTGTTTTTTGGTTTGAGGAATCTGAATGTGCAACTACATTTCTTCCTACTGGGACACACTAAACCAGACTAGTATTACATTTTGGTGGGAGGAAGATTGAGGGGAACTAGGACAGAATGGGAAAGAAGATAAATGAGATCAATTTCATAGAAGGCCTTTTTTCCCCTCAATACCTGTAGCTTACTCTTGTATTAATTCTCTCTCTCTCTCCTTCAAACACACCACACACACATACACACACACACACACACACACACACACACACAAACTGCACCTTAATCTTCTCTGGCAATGCAGGAAACTCTATGAATATATCATGAATATAAAAAATGATTTGCAATCAGTTGATTCAAAAAGAACTACTTCTAGGTGAGTTGATAAAAATGGTTGATTGAAAAATGAAAAAATTAGTAAAGATCTGGATTGCAAAATGGGTGCACAGTAGTATTAGGAGTTATGAGGATTAGAAATCATACCAAAATGGAGACAGAAGAAAGTCAAGCTTCTCACAATTATTCATTTGGAGTTGCTAACTCTACTTCTATTATAATCTTGATGCAGGAATATTTATGCGACTACTATGCTTTACTGATTTCATTTTTTTCATTTTAAAATTCGTAAAAGGAAGAAAAGAATCTATTACTTATTCCTGGTCCTATAACAGTATGTTTTAAACTAGGGAGAAATAGTTTGGGGAATAATGTTTAAAATTCTCAGAAGGAAGTGAATAGATGGATTTTCTCAACCAGAAGGGACTTTGTTGTTTGTATCAGCCAGGTTCTCATGTTATACAATGGAATCGCGAGCTCCATGGATATTAGATTAGCTCAAACCCATACAACACAGTTTTTATGGACTCTATGCTGGCACAAAGAGTTTATACGATGGTGATACCAAAACCCTGTTATCCTGGCTTACATTCCAGTTTATCTGTCTTATTATCAATGTCATTTCCAATAATCTATTCATGTGTATATCTAGGTTTAAATAGTGACTTATCTGTTATAGAAATGCAAATATAATGGAAAAAGCTAAAAATATAAGGTTATATCTTACTTCAGTTTCTATTAAAAATCCCTTTCCTTGTTACAGAATGAACATCAAATTGGACTTAGGTAGGTTCATTATTTTTCTGAGGCACTGTCTTGGCTCTCAACACAAGTGTGTATTCTTGTTAAGCACTGCTCTCTCCATCTATTCTCAGCTGGAGTCTGAAAAACTCTCATCCATCACAGTGCACCTTCATAGTACATCAGCCAATACCCAAAGCTCAGAAAGGTATAATTAGCCTTATTTTAATCAGTTAGGAGGGCAGGAGTAGGAATGAGCCTTCAATTCCAAAATCTACCACCTCCTTTTCATAAAACCTTACTTTTTCATCATTAATTTCATTTGTGGGAATCAGAAAACAAATTATCTGAGAAGGAAAAAAAGTGATGTTCTCTCAACCCCTGTCGTGTATCTCAAAATAAACTGAATTCTATCTAAGATACCAATAAATGCAAGGATATTTTAAAAAGAAGATTTGAAATACGATAGGGTACATTTTCTTTTTCTTTTTTTTAAAGATTTTATTTATTTATTTATTTGACAAATAGAGATCACAAGTAGGCAGAGAGGCAGGCAGAGAGAGAAAGGGAGAAGCAGGCTCCCCGCTGAGCAGAGATCTCAATGTGGGGCTCGATCCCACGACCTGAGCCAAAGGCAGAGGCTTTAACACACTGAGCCACCCAGGCGCCCTGATAGGGTACATTTTCAATGATGTTTAATATTTTCTATAATATTAGGGTAAAAATGAATATCAAATCCTCAAGCTTCCTCCTCCTAAAATGTCTTAGTATAGAATCTATTAGCATTAATAGTTTATTATTATTTATATTTATTATGAATCTATTAGTATCTTGTTTGTGATTCCATTGAATATACAAGTCAACTTGGAGAAATGATTATAATATTGAGTTTCCATTCCATAAATGTGATTTCTCAAAAAAAAAAGTGATTTCTCATATTGCCAGTAACTTCAATATGGAAAATAAGCACAAAGGGGGAATAATTAAGCAGACTAAGAATGAGTCTAAGAAAAGCATACAAGATATCTAAGCTAAAATATTGAGAGAAATTAAGAAGACCAAACTTAATAAAAGAAATTGTAGAGAAGCAAATATACCCAAGAAGTCAAGATTTATTATATAATTAAGCAAGTAAGATACGTGTATAAAATAGATAAATAGAACAATGGAACACAATGAAAGACAAAAAAAATGGAGAGCTGATTATTGAAAAAGCTGGCATTGCAGAGTGATGGTGTAAGTATGGTCTTTTGAATAAATATTCTTTCTAGCACCCCCCAAAAAATAGAAACAAAAACAAAACAGGATCAGACAGTCTCATGAAATGGGAAACTTTTAGACAATAAGTGCTCTATTCCAACTAAAACCCACAGAAAAAGTGGTGATCCCAACTTAAGTCATACCAGCAAAGGCTGAGTGGAGAGTGTAGACCTTCTTCTTTGCCAGGTTGTAATAAAGCAACCCAGTTTCCTTATCAGAGTAGTGTCTGAGATGTCAAAATAAAGATCTGGGACTTCTGTTCACACTGGCAATAAGAAGGGGTTCTTCCCATAGTGTTAGTGGAGATCAGAAGGGGAGATGAAACCTTCACCTCACCTGAGGGAAATGAGGCAGGCTTCCTCTACTTGCTTGGAGTGGGGTTTCAGAGGCATTCTAGTGGAGAGTCAGAACTTTTACCACTGCTAAGTTTTAGTGAAGCTGCTTTGGAGATAAAATAGTTCTGAATTTTAATTATGGCAGTAAACACATTTATACATGTGATAAAACTACCTACTATAAGCACACAATCTACTATGTACATGTGTCAAATTCTTGTGTTTCCCCCCTTTTTTTAATTTTCAGCATAACAGTATTCATTACTTTTACACCATACCCAGTGCACCATGCAATCCGTGCCCTCTATAATACCCACCACCTGGTACCCCGACCTCCCACCCCCCACCCCTTCAAAACCCTTATACTGTACCATAATGAGGTAAAATTTAGTCATTGGGAAAAATGGAGTGAAGGTATCACAGGACTTGCAAGTACTATTATTTCATATTCCTATTTTTATTTTTATGTAAAGATTTTATTTATTTATTTCACAGAGAGATCACAAGTAGACAGAGAGGCAGGTGGAGAGAAAGGGGCAAGTAGGCTCCTTGCTGAGCAGAGAGCCCGATGTGGGGCTCCATCCCAGGACCCTGGGATCAGGACCTAAGCCGAAAGCAGAGGCTTTAACCCACTGAGCCACCCGGATAAGGTGGGTGAGGTGCCCCTCATCTTCCTATTTTTAAAGGTGAAAATTTGTATGTATCCTTTTGAATTACTATTTTTGTATTCTTTGGGTATATACCTAGCAGTGAAACTGCTGGATCATGCACCCTAATGTTTAGAGCAGCATTATCTACAAAAGTCAAATTATGGAAACACACCAAGTGTCTATCGACTGATAACTGCATAAAGAAAATGTGGCGCGTGTGCGTGTGCACACACACACCCACACACACACACACCCCCACACAATGGAATATTACTCAACCTCATAAAATGAAATCTTGCCATTTGCAAGGACATGGATGGAACTAGAAAGTATTATGCTACCCAAAATAAGCCAATCAGAAAAAGACAAATACATATGATTTCACCCATATGTGGAATTTAAGAAACAAAATAAATAAGTAAAGGGGTGGAAAAGGAGAGGGAGAGAGACACAAACCAAGAAAAAGACTATAGAAAACAACATAATGATTACCAGAGTGGGGGTGGGTGGGATTTGATTTAAATAAGTGATAGAGATTAAGGAGTGCACTTGCATTGAGCACCTGGTAAGTGCTGAATATGTAAGTGCTGAATCACTATATTGTACACTTGAAACTAATATTACACATCTATTAACTAACTGAAATTTAAATAATAACTTAATAAAAGAAAAGCAAAAGTTTAGAAGAAATAAGTAACAGGGATTGTTCTTAAGAAAGAAAAATTAAAGGAAATAATTAGAATGTATAAATATTTCCAAAGTTAAATAAAGTCAAGTACAAAACAGAAAAGGGACTGAACTGATAGTTGATAGATGAGGATATTTAAATATTTGAGCAATACATAAAAAACTGCTTAAAATCATTGGCTTATGAAAAAATTGAGAATTAATATAAATGAGTTTTCCTATATTACTGACAGGAATATAAACATGTACAGCATCATGGAAAACATTTTTGGTGTATACCAAGTTGACCCTATTGATAACTCTGTGACCTAGTGTTGCTATTCCAAAGGATAATAACCAAGAGAAATTCATGCACGTGTCCACCAATATATGTATAACCTCAGTCATTAAAACATTATCTTTAATAGCCCTAAAAAAATGTAGTCCACAAGTGTATTAACAGTTGAATAAATAAACTGTAGTGTATTTGTACAAAGGGCAATGCCACCTGATATTGTTTATAAAAAAAGATGAAATAGCTAAGTTAATTAATCATATTTTTATTCAGAATAATGAATAGTTTAGGATTCACACATATATACTTGACAAAAGCTGTTAGTAAAGTGTTTTGTACCATTAATTTTTCAGATTAAAAAAACCGATGTCTCTCAGTGCCCTTCACACAGTATATAGAACATATACTATGTTCTATAACATAGTAGATGTCTAGTAAATCTATCCTTCGTCCAATTAAACAATTTATTTACACATTAATTTACTTTCTCATTCAACAAACATTTCTTGAGCACTTTTTTTTTTAAAAGATTTTATTTATTGGGGTGCCTAAGTCAGTTAAGCATCTGCCTTCAGCTTGGGTCTTGATCCCAGGGGTGGGTTGGTTATTTATTTGTTTGTTTGTTTGTTTATTTGGCAGAGAGCGAGAGAGAACAAGAGAGAGCGCACAAGCAGAGGGAGCAGCAGGCAGAGGGAGGGGGAGAAGCAGGCTCCCCACTGATCAGGGAGCCCAACGTGGGGTTTGATCCCAGGGTTCCTGGGATCATGACCTGAGCCAAAGACAGAAACTTTACAGACTGAGCCACCCAGGTGACCTCTTTTATTTATTTATTTATTTATTTATTTATTTAACAGACGGAGATCACAGAGAAGCAGGCAGAGAGGAAAGGAAGCAGGCTCCCCGCTGAGCAAAGAGCCCGATGCGGGGCTTGATCCCAGGACCCTGAGATCATGACCTGAGCTGAAGGCAGAGACTTTAACCCACTGAGCCACCACCCTCTTAAGCACTTCTTAATGTGTCTGGAAGTGAAAATGATCTTAGAGTTAAAAAAAATAAAAATAAAAATAAGAGATGATTATCTTTAGAGAGTCCAGGTCTAGTTAAACATTCAGAGAATATAGCAAGGAACATGCTGGGAAATCAGATTTAAGGCTTTTAAAAAGACCATACACAGAAAACTAGAGGATGCAGTGGTTAATCTGCCATTTGAAAGGTACTATTTAGATTAATATAAGTGGGATATATTCTAAGCAGGAGAAAAACTATGATTCAAGTAAAGGTTAAAATTGTAATTAATATTAGCAGATCTATGCCATTTAAAATAACAAAGGCACATGGTCAAGTATGTCACTTGAAGAATAAATGTACATGGGAATGGCTGGGAGGGACAGATAAGAAGATAATGTAAGTGAGATAAGCAGCAATCAAATAAGGCAGGAAAGTGTGAAAACTGTACAGATTTTAAGGATTCCAAGCAGGTTGTTAAGTTTTTCAGAAAGATATTTTTATATCTTTACACATTGTTCTAGTTTTAGAGAGTGGTGATGGGGAGGGAACAGGCACTCTTTGACTATAGCTTTTAAGTGAATTAGAATTCGGGGTAGAAAAATGTACATTTATTTTTAGATATATTTAATTTGGATTCCCTTTGTTTTCTATTATGGGGAGTTATCCTGCAGGGAGGCGGGAAGATATTTCATCTTGTCTCTATCCCATTTTGTCCATACATATCACCTTCAGGTCTTAGTAACTTAGTTCTCACTAGGATCACTTACTTAAATGTACTTACCCTTCCTGCTTTAACTACATTAGTTTTCTTATATTCCTTGAATACAGCTAGATTTTTTAAATTTATTTTTATTATCTTATTTTTGTACATCAAGACTTTGAACTTATTCTTGGAGAACTTGCTTTTCACACAACTCATTACTAGGCCCTTACAATTATTTCAGTCTTACATAATCTTCTCTTAATGGGAAGTAATATAAATATTTGTAAGTTTATTCATAGTTAGGATGGTCTGAGCAAAAACTAATAGCAATCTGGAATATAGCCCTGGAGGTGACAGGATGACTAAACATATGTGAACACAATGTAGTAACAGATCTTTGGAGAGACTTTTATTTCTTCAGAGGTATGTGTTTATATTTCAAAGGGTAATGAAACATAAAGCCATACATTTATCCTTCAAAGGAATGTAAGATAGTAGGCAGTAAACGTTTCTGGCACTCTCTTCAGTGGGGGGGGGCAGGTGTCCAGATTCCATATATAGTTCCAGATTCATACTTCCTGTGCTTCTTTCCTGTAGCACAAGAAACTCCTGTTTCACAGGAAGAGTGACATCTGCCTTACCTTCACTGCCTTGAACTGAAAAATTTAAGGCATGGGGAAATGATGAATTTATTGCTATAAATAACTGTTTCTGTCCCAGAAACTTCATGTATTCTTTCATAACAAAATAAATAAATACAGATATTAAAAGTTATCATTCAAAAAAAAGTTATCATTCAGTCATAAAAAAAGAATGAAATATTGCCATTTGCAACAACATGGATGGAGCTAGGAGTATAAAGTATAATGCTTAGTGCAGTATCTAGTCAGAGAAAGACAAATACTTCATGATTTCATTCATATGTGGAATTTAAGAAACAAAACACATGAGTAAAGGGGGAAAAAAAGGAGAGAGAGGGAGAGACAAAGCAAGAAACAGACTCTTAACTACAAAGAAAAAATTGACGGTCAATAGAGGTGACATGGGTGGGGAGAAGGGTGAAGGGAATTAAGAACATTTATCATGATGATGACTGAATGATGTATGGAATTGTTGAAATACTATATTGTACAGCTGAAACTAATAAAATATTTATGCTAACTATGTTGGAATTAAGATTAAAAACTTAATTTTAAAAAGTTTATCACTTCTGCACAGAAACTTTCCTTGATTTTACTGTTCTGTAGAGCAAGGGAAGAACCACCTCGTTATTCTTTATTTCACATACTTGTCTTCTATATGTACTTATTAAAATTTGTGATTATATTTTTCTTTATTTTCTAAAGTAGATCTAAAAACTATTGGTATTTTAAGCACTTAATCTTCACAAGTGTGTTTCTAACCTACAGTATCTACACATCAGTAAACACCCCTCACTGATACTATTCCTGATTCTGGTATTTTGCAGGTGACTTGAAAGTATTCAATGAATGTCTTATATCTGCCCATCATATTTATTCATGCAATCTCAGGCTGGGAACAATTTATGGTATCATATGTGGGTAGATCCACAAAACAATTCCCACAGCTTTGCCACGTGTCAAAAATGGCATCTTTCGGCAACCACAGCTAAACCACAGCTAAAATACATGGTCTTGGTAAAGTTCACTAATCATTTATGAAATTTAAAAAAAGAAATAAAATAAAAATAATATAATAAAAACATTTTTCTCTTTCATATGAAAAAATAGTGGAAAATGGCTTTTCCTTAACTTTCCACAGAAAAACTAGTGACAGAGAAGCAATACTGTGACACAAATAGTTGCTTCCTTTAGAATAAATACGAACAAAATTAGCAAAAAGAACTGAAATTCAAATCAGGTCAAATGACCCTGTGATGATGTTATTATTACTAATACATTAGAGTTGCATTAAGAAATAGTGATATTTCAGTTTTTATGTCAACTGCCGATTACCTTTACAAATAAAAACTGGACACTGAATCAAGATCACATGTGAATTTCAGTATTGGGCTATATATAGCAAAATAGAAACCATGAATTCAAACCTAGATCATCACTGTTATTATACTTCTTGGAAAATGATTATTTTGATGCCTTGAAATTGATATGAACACCATTTCATTAAAGTACTTTCAAGTTGTTGAGAAGATTCTAGTCATACAATTACTCTAATATCAGGAAATGTACTTATTGCCATATTTTCAGAAGGATGTAGTAGTGTTATGGTAAGTATAGATTCCTGTTAAATTGTACTGATTTCAAAACCAAATCATGCACTTATAGCTTACTTCTTCCTTCATTATAATTATATGCACATCAAGAATATTTTGTTTTCTGGAATCAAATCATTTGGAAAACATCAGTAAATAAAACTATCCTTCATCTGAACTAACGTGCTTAATGACAATTAGAAACTTTAGGAAAATTAGACTTATCATATCTTTTCAGAATATTTCCTGTACTTGAATCTCTTACTGCTATTACTATTTGGGATGCTCCATGTAATGGCAAAGTGATATTTAATAGACCATTATTTTATTAATGGTAACATCAGACCAACCCTCTTGCAAGTAGCAATTTTAAACTTTTAAAATACTTCTTATAAATACCATTTGGGAAATTTACTGAATGGGAAAAGATAACTGAAAATGATAAAACTGATAATGAGTTAATATCCAAGATATATAAAGAACTCACGCAACTCAATATAAAAAAGACAATTCAGGGACAGCTGGGTGGCTCAGTCAATTGAGCGACTTTTGGGTTTGGCTCAGGTCATGATCTCAGGGTCCTAAGATTGAATCCACTTTAGGGCTCCGTGCTCAGCAGGGAGTCTGCTTAAGATTCTCTCTCACTCTCCCCCTGCCCTTCCCCCACACTCTCCGTTTCTCTCTCTGTAATATAAATAAATAAACCTTAAAAAAAAAAAAGACAATCCAATGGGCAGAGAACTTGAATAGACATTTCTTCGGAAAGTAATTTTGTATCCTTGGGTAAATACCTAGCAGTGCAATTGTTGGGACATAGGGTAGTTCTCTTTATAACTTTCTGAGGACCCTCCATGCTGTTTTCCAGAGTGGCTGCACCAGTTTGCATTCCCAACAGCACTGTAAGAGGGAAGGTTCTCCTATCTGTGCATCATTGCCAACATTTATTGTTTCCTGTGTTGATAATTTTAGCCATTCTGACAGGTGTGAGGTGGTATCTCACTGTGGTTTTGATTTATATTTTCCTCATGATGAGTGATACCAAGCATCTTTTCATGTATCTGTTAGCTGTCTGCATGTCTTCTTTGGAAAAATGTCTATTCATGCTTCCTGCCCCTTTCTTTTTTTCTTTTTTCTTTCTTTTTTTTTTTAAGATTTTAATTTATTTATTTGACAGACAGAGATCACAAGCAGGCAGAGAGGCAGGTAGAGAGAGGAAGGAAAGCAGGCTCCCTGCTGAGCAGAAAGCCCGATGTGGGGCATGATCCCAGGACCCTGGGATCATGACCTGAGCTGAAGGCAGCAGCTTAACCCACTGAGCCACCCAGTGCCCCTTCCTGCCCCTTTCTTAACTGCACTAATTATTTTTCAGGTGTTGAGTTTGATAAGTTCCTTATAGATTTTGGATAGTAGCCCTTTATCAAGATATACTTTGGAAATATCTGCTCCCATTCCATTGATTGTCTTTTAGTTTTGTCATTGTTTCTTTTCCTATGCAGAAGCTTTTTATCTTGATGAAATCCCAATAGTTTGTTTTGGCTTTTGTTTCCTTTGCCTCTGGATATACATCAGGTAAGAGGTTGCTGTGGCTGAGATCATAGAGGTTGCTGCCTCTGTTCTCCTCTAGGATTTTGATGGATTCCTCTCTCACATTTGGGTCTTTCATCCATTTTGAATTTATTTTTATGTATAGTATAAGAAACTGGTCCAGTTTTCCCAACACCATTTGTTAAAGAGACTGTCTTTTTTCCACTGGATATTCTTTCCTGCTTTGTCAAAGATCTGTTGACCATATAGCTGTGTATCTCTATCTCAGTTTTCTATTCTGTTCCATTGATGTATGTGTCTGTTTTTGTGCCAGTACCATACTGTCTTGATGACTATAGTTTTGTAATATAGCTTGAAGTCCAGTGTTTTATACTTTTATGATGTTATTGTTCTCAAGAGTGTGAAATTTCAATGTAGCAAAATTTATCAGTTTTCCATTAGTTTTTGTTAATAATTTCATAAATATTCTTTCATGTTCTAAAATGTAAGTCATTGCTATAAATAGTTAGGCTTTTGCACTATTCTCTCTCATCTCTTTACAGAACTACAGTGCCATATATAGTGATTTTTATTTTATCATATCCCATCTGTATTTTTATTGTTCTACCAAATGTTTTTTCAAGCTTCAATCCAACATTTTCATATTTCATAACTCATATTTCTCTATATTAACTCTCTCTCCATATTTGTCTAATCTGCTGTTATGTATAACTATAGAAATCTAAATATCACTAACTTTATGTCCCAGATCCAAGCTTTCCTTCAGATCATTTTAGTAGTTTCCTTTTTTGCTTTATTCTCAATTTTTTAAAATTTTTTCAATTTATTTATTTTCAGAAAAACAGTATTCACTATTTTTTCACCACACCCAGTGCTCCATGCAATCTGTGCCCTCTATAATACCCACCACCTGGTACCCCAACCTCCCACCCCCCGGCCACTTCAAACCCCTCAGATTGTTTTTCAGAGTCCATAGTCTCGTGATTCACCTCCCCTTCCAATTTTTTATCTAATTTCTTGATAAAGGTAATCAATTATTTTAACATCTTTATATATTTCCTCCATATCTTAATATCCCATAGGCTTATTTCTATCATATTTTTATTCTCTCTCTTTTTATTTTTTTCCAGGATGCTTTTTTAAAATTGGAAGTTAGATGTATATAAAAATTGGGGAAAAAATGAAAAGTACTATACATTGCCATCTTCTTGCAGGAATAGTATACTTTTTCTCCTGGCAGGAAATTGGGATAAGAATAGGCTATCATGGTAAAATTCATATTGAACTGACTTATATTTTGAGTTATTTCATTGTTAGTACTCATTGTATTTCTGGTTTACCCTTTTGCCAGTGGCAGTCCTTGGATAATAACAACTGAAGCTTAGGAATTTAAGCTAAAACAGGTGTTTTAGTTTTCAATTGAGTCTTAATTTTGTCCCCTCAATTCCTTAATACTGTTGAGCCTAGCCCTTAGCCATTACTTCTTAATCCATAAATATCTTAAGGAGAAAGGCAGGAAGACAAGCTGTCTCATTTCTTGCAGTGTGCTATTCTTTTTTTTTTTTTTAAGATTTTATTTATTTTATTTGACAGAGATCACAAGTAGGCAGAGAGGCAGGCAGAGAGAGAGGGAGGAGGAAGCAGGTTCCCTGCCGAGCAGAGAGCCCAATGCGGGGCTCGATCCCAGGACCCCGGGATCATGACTCGAGCCGAAGGCAGAGGCCTTAACCCACTGAGCCACCCAGGTGCCCCTGCTATTCTTTATGATTTTGCACAGTCCAGTTTCTGAATCCCGTATATATATAATTGTAATTTATATACTATGTAGTTTTTTTTTTTGGATACTATGAAAGTGTGTGTGTGTGTGTGTGTATTATATATGTAATATACACACACATATACATATATATATGGTTACAACTGTTACACCAAACTATAAGCTATAGCATATACATGTTTATTATACTATATGTATTTCTTATAAAGTTTAGTTTGGACATTATGTATGCTCTTACATAGTATACAGTATATAACATGCATTACATTAACATGTATATGTAGCATCTCTATGTATGTATTACACCATATTTTAATATTTCACTTTTTTTAGTTATTTTCATGGATCACTTTTATTTTGCATGTCTCTTCTTGTATGTCATACTTTTTTGTCTTTTTTTCAAATGCATACATATTAAATCCCAACTTTTCTTAGGATTTAATTCATATTAAATCTAACTTTTAGTGCTTTCTGTATGTTCCTTCCCAAACTTTCCAGTGCTATATCCCATTGATTCTAGCCATCGCTCTCTTTCTGTTCCTCATATACACTATACTCATGAATTCTCACACTGGTCTCAATATCTATAAGCTCCTTTATTTATTCTTCTACTTTCATCAATTGAATGTTTAGCTCTTATTTCATCATGTAGTCAGTCTATAATAATTTGTTATCATTGTATTCTCTTTGAAGAGACAAAAACCCTACCTTCCTTCCTTCCCTCTCTCTCTCATTATTTATTTGTTTGTTTGTTTCTTTAACTCTTCCAAAGGACCTAGTCTGGAGCCAACCCCACAAATAGATAATTGTTTTTCTAAATTTGTACATTTTGAAGCTTGTTATATTTCAAATTAAACTTTCTTTATATCACATAAGTCAGATTTTTTTTTGTTTTGCTTTTGTTTTTGTTTTGTTGTTATTCCTTGTTTTTATTATGTTATGTTAGTCACTGTACAGTACATCATTACTTTTTTTTTTACATCATTACTTTCTGATGTAGTGCTCCACAATTCATTGTTTGCGTATAACACCCAGTGATCGATACAATAGTGCCCTCCTTAATACCACCAGGCTCACCCATCCCCTAATCCCCTCCCCCTCTAAAACTCTCAGTTTGTTTCTTGGAGTCCATAATCTCTCACTGTTCATACCCCACTCTGCTACCCCCCCTTCATTTTTCCCTTCCTTTTCTTATTATGCTCTGTGCTATTCCTTATGTTTCACAAATAAGTGAAACCATATGTTAATTGACTTTCTCTGCTCAATTTATTTCATTTAGCATAATCTTCTCCGGTTCCACCCACATTGATGCAAAAGTTGGGTATTCATCCTTTCTGATGATTGAGTAATATTCCATTGTATATATGGACATCTTTCTAATCCACTCGTCTGTTGAAGGGCATCTTGGCTCTTTTCACACTTTGGCTATTGTGGAAATTGCTGTTTAAACTTTAATGCGGAGTTATTTCTATCAGATATCATGGAAGGCACAAAGATATAAAGATGATGGAGAAAAAAACAGATGAGGGACACATGAAACTTTTTAAAAAGAAAATTATTCCTAGAGCCCAGTATATTGTTAGTAGGGACTAAATTACTGTTGGCTAATAGACTTCTCTCACTTCTCGGAGAACCTATAAATGAACTGGCCAGTATCCAGCTGGTATTAGCCCTGAAATGCAAAATTCCTAATACTACTGACCTCTACAAGCAGTATGTTCATCCTGCCAACGAGGCTATACGCTCAACCATGTGAGATCTTCTCATTTAAATTTCTACAGTAGTGTTTGGGTGACCCTGCTGCCTTCTAACTTCCGGCTTAATTTGTGAAACAGCCTGGAAATAGGACATTCTCTTGGATCATTCTACTTGGAGGATAAGAGTTCAGGAGACTATGAGCATTTTGCTGATTCTCTGCTTGTTAATTCCACCTGCAACCCTGAATTACTGATGCACTGTGCTATGTGGCATTTGTATCCATGCAATGTGTGTGCCACATGTGTTTTTATTCCACATATCAAATTTCAGTTTTCAGTAACTTAATTTTCAAACCTCTAACCTAGTTTATATTAAATTTATATATTAATTTGTATTAGATTACTAATCCAGTTCTTCCATCCTAACTTTTTGATTTCAGCACATTACCACCCTCATACTTTATATCACCTGAAAGTTGAGGGGCACAACAAATGAGATTTCATTTTAAAAAATTGTATCACAGCTTATTTCATCTGGGTATCATTTTAATGACTGTCTTTGCTACCCAAACACAGTTTCTTTTGAAGGAGTTTACATAATAATATTCTAACAATTTTTTAAAACATTTTCAAGGGCATATTTTTATATAGTGATGCCATTAGTGGTTTATCTCCCAGGAATTAGCTATAAATTTGAAATTCTAACTCTTCAATGACAAATGTTAAAATGAATTAAGTATCTGTGCAAAATACTTATAGATTTATTTTTTTTAAGAAAGAGGCTAGCCCCTAAATTCTCCAAATTTCTGAGGAAATTATGCTCTTTTGAAAACTCACTAAATATTCCACAAAGTAAAAACATTTTTAAAATTAAGATGAAAAACCATGTAGCAAATTTTTGGCCATATATTATTCGATAAGCTATAAACCCTTGAAAAATCTGAAATGATAGTAAATATGACAACTGACCTTTAGTTATAATACAAGAAATGAGATACTGGTAAGATATCCATGCTCATTTTCTTCTATTGATGTCATTAGGGAAGAACTTGTTTTGAATATTTACTAGGAAAGAGTCTAACTATGTCATATATCTAGTAACAAAGCATATAGTTCTTTTGCTTCTGTACATTTATCCACATCATCCACTAGCTGTAAGGAAGAAATAAAATTAAAATTTCTTAATGACATGAAACTTATCACTACCTTTCAGGTGACTTATATGTTTCCTTTAACATACCCTCCTAAAGAATTAGAAGTATCTTTTACTTAAAAATTGAGGCAAGAGAATTAGATGCCAAACATTCTATGAAAAGTTCCTCTCTCTTGCATGAAGAAGGCATTGTTGCACTTTTCCCTGGATATACAGTGTTCCCTCAAGAGAAACAATGTAATATTCTAACCTCAGCCTGGCACAAGACAGAGCATGTCCAAAACTTGAACTCCATATGTTACAAAAAATTTGCTCTTGGTTTTCTACTCCTTATCTCCTCCAGTTAGTACCTAACACCCTGACTCAAAAATCTGTACACAGTTGCACACTTTCTTTTCTCTCTCCAGTTATTCATCAACTCCATGCCACCTCCTTCAACTCTTTTCTTTTTTTTAAGATTGTATTTATTTATATGAGAGAGAGAAAAAGAGAGAGCATGAGCACAAGCAGAGGGAGGGGCAGAGGAAGAAGGAGAAGCAGACTTTCCACTGAGTGAGGAACCTGACATAGGACTCAATCCCAGGACCTTGAGATCATGACCTGAGCCAAAATCACACACTTAACAGATTGAGCCATCCAGGTGCCCCTCCTTTATGTTGTTCTTAGCACCCTTTTCACTGATTCTCAACAGCACTCTGTCATCTATGACCAGCACTGTTATAAAATCTTGCTCCCTTCCTTCTCCTAACCAATTCTAATGCAAACCAGGTTCAACACTTTTGCCAAAATCTGATCAAGTTAGTCATGTTAGAGGTTCTCAATAGCTTTTCTCTGTGTATAGAACCACAAATCAGTGCTATATCCCCAAATAGAGGAATGTGCCTGGCACAGAAAATAACAGAACATGAAATTATTTGGACCGAAATAATTTCTCTAGATCTGTAATGACTTAACTCTTGAAGAGACCCATATTCATTCCTATTTGCTCATCCATTCACTCACACAGTAAGTCTACTGAGTTCCTACATAGCACCAAGCACCAAACTGAGTGATGTGATAGGCAGCTTGATAACAATTCACACATTAGGAACTATGATATACAGACAAAGGAAAACAAATTTTCAAGAAGACAGAGATTAAGTGTTTTGGTAACTCAGGCTAGGGAGGAGGGAATAAGCTAAAAAAAAGGGAGGGGGTGCAAATCAGTGATGGCTCCAGGGGAGTGAGGCATTCAAGTTAGATCCTTGATTAGGAAAGGTTTTTAACAAATTTCAAGTGGACTCTGAGGATAATTTGAGACCTTAGCTTCCAGATGACACCATTCTCCTATCATTTTTGTTCCTCCTTTTCTTTCCTATCTTTAAGATATCTTTATCTCTGTTAGTAATATTTAACTAAAACTGCTAAGGAGTTATATTAACTTATGTATAAAGAGTCTCGATGCAAAGTGTGCCAAGAGTTGGGGGCCATGGAATACTGATAGCTCTAAGAACTCTAGTGCTTTCCATGTCTGATATCATCCATTTTTCAGCAATTTCTTCCCTCAGCGGAGCAGAGAAAGAAGTTCCAGTTTCCCTTAATTATAACCATATAGAGTGAAAAAGAAACAGTGCATTCCCTTCATGTGTCCCTTTGCTCAGGAGGAAGGCTTTCTGGGATTCCCCTGAAGACTTTTTCTCACTTCCCATTGGCCCCCAGTGGATCACAAGCCATTGTTTTCTGTGCAAAGGGAGAGAGTAGAGAGAAGAGAGTAGAGGGTAAAAAAGTAAAATTCCTGTGTTTTAGATACTAATTGGGGAAGATTGGCTCTGTCAGCAAAGAGAAAAGGATGCCATTGACTTTTTAGCAGGTAACCAACAGCATCTTCCTCTCTTCCTCCCTTCCTCAGCCTTCTTCTCCCACCTAGTCTTCAGGCGGGTGTCCTTCCTCTGAACTCCTTTAACAAACTTTGCCTGTTTGAGTCATCTGACAGTTAGACGATGAACTATATTGCTAGTTCCCATTTTGTGAATATTTCTGCATTAGTTTCTCATGCTTGCTATAACAAAGTACCATAAACTGAGTGACTGAAACCACAGAAATTTGTCTCCCAGTTCTGGAGGCTACAGGTCTGAGATCAAGGTGTTGGTAGGGCCATGCTGTCCCAGAAGGTACTGTGAAAAGATCTGCTCCAGGCTTCTCTCCTAGCTTCTGATAGTTCCTTAACTTGTGGCAGTGTAATTCTACTTCTCACACGGTGCTCTCCCTGTATAAATATCCCTGTGTCCAAACTTCCTCTTTTTACAAAGTCATATTAGATTAGGACCCATTATAATGACATCACCTTAACTAGAACACCTGCAAAGACCCTATTTTCAAACAAGTCACACTGACAGGTCCTGAGTGTTAGAATTTCAGTACCTTGTTTCAGGGGATGGGGGAACATTTTAACCCATAACAATGTCTAAATGTCCTGCTAAGAAAGTAAACAACTTCAGAGCAAGAGCCTTTTATTAAAAATATGTTTCCTCAGGAGCATGTAGCAAAATGCTTTAAACAGAATAATTGTTTTTTTTTTAAAGATTTTATTTATTTATTTGACAGAGAGAGATCACAAGCAGGCAAGAGGCTGACAGAGAGGAAGGGAAGCAGGCTCCCCGCTGAGCAGAGAGCCTGATGCGGGACTCGATCCCAGGACCCTGAGATCATGACCCGAGCTGAAGGCAGTGGCTTAACCCACTGAGCCACCCAGGCGCCCACAGAATAATTGTTTAATAAATATTCTGTTTGATCATGATTCAAATATTCCTCTTCTAACTCAGTATTAACCCAAATAAGGTCCAGTAAAGAGTTCTCTGGAAGATTTAAATAAATCTTCTATGAAGGAGAAAATAAATCACAAGGCCAGAGATCTGGCAATAGAGATGTAGTACAATGGGTCAAAATTTTTTACATAGGATATTTTACCTCTGAGAAATTTCAAAGACTTTATCATGTCATATAATGTGGATTTTCCAAAAGGGGATGAATTATTTGGTAATTCCCAAATATATGGGCATTTTTATTTTCCCCACACAGAATACTTGTTAATCTATACGCGTACAGTATCATGCTATAAACACTATCTGGGAAATCTCTTCTTAGTTCTTAAGCTCAGAGATCACAGCTAAAGAAACAAATGTATCAGGGGGAGGAGTCAAGATGGTGGAGAAGTAGCAGGCTGAGACTACATCAGGTAGCAGGAGATCAGCTAGATAGCTTATCAAACCATTGTGAACACCTACAAATCCAACAGGAGAACGAAGAGAAGAACAGCAATTCTAGAAACAGAAAATCAACCACTTTCTGAAAGGTAGGACTGGTGGAGAAGTGAATCCAAAGCAACGGGAAGATAGACCGCAGGTGAAGGGGCCAGCTTCCAGCAAGTGGCGGAGCAACGGAGCACTAAATCAGGACTTTGAAAAGTCTGCTCCACTGAGGGACATCGCTCCAAAGGCTAAACCAGGGTGAAGCCCACGTGAGATCAGCATGGCCCCAGGCTTGAAGGGTCACAGAAGGATCAGGGGTGTCTGAGTGTCGCAGAGCTCACAGGTATTAGAGCGGGGAAGCCGGCTACAGACAGAGCCGAGGAGTGAGCTCTCAGCTCGGGGTTACCTTGAACCGATCGCAGCCTGGGTGAGCTCAGAGCACGGCCAGAGGCCAGGGAGACAGGAGTGACTGAGCACTTTTCTCTGAGGGCATACTGAGGCGTGGGGTCCCGAGCTCTCGGCTTCTCTGGGCCAGAGACTGGGAGGCCGCCATTTTCATTCCTGTCCTCCAGAACTCTACGGAAAGCGTTCAGGGAACAAAAGCTCCTGAAAGCAAACCCGAGCGGATTACTCAGCCCCGCCCCTGATAAGGGCGGTGCAATTCCGCCTCGGGAAAAGACACTTGAGAATCACTACAGCAGGCCCCTCCCCCAGAAGATCAACAAGAAATCCAGCCAAGACCACGTTCACTTACCAAGGAGAACAGCAGAATCCCAGAGGAGGAGAAAGCAAAGCACAGAACTCATGGATTTCTCCCATGATTCTTTAGTCTTCAAGTTAATTTAAATTTTTTAAATTTTATCTTTTTTTCTTCTGCTAAATTTTTTTTAAACTTTTACCCTTTTTTACCGTTTCTTTAACTAGTTTATCTTAACAATACCTTTCATAAAAAATAATAATAATCTTTTTTGAATCTTCATTATTAGAGTCATATTTTATCCTTCATTGTATTTAACTTTATATTTTGTATGCACATAGGGTGTTTTCTTCTAAAAAAATTGGGGTACAACTTCTTCTAATAGATCAAAATACACCCTAAATCAAGCTCCAGGCTTGTTCTAGTCTCCAGCCTGAGCAAATTTCTCTCCACTTTCTTTTTCTTTATTCTCCCAACCAACTTACTTTATCAACTCCTTTTCTAGAAATTAAAAAAAAATTTTTTTTCATCTTTATAGGCATATTCCATCCCTTCATTGTGTTTACCCTTATATACGTTTTTCATTCTTTAAATTTTGGGAGGTAGTTTCTTCTAGGAGACCAAAATACTCCCCAAATTAAGTGGGTGACCCTGTTCTAGTCACCAGTCAAATAAATATATATATATATATATATATATATATATATATATTCTTTTTTAATTTTTTTCTTTATTTGTTTTCTTAAAAACAATTTTTTTTTTCTCTGAACTTCGTGTTATCCCCCCCCCCCATGATTTGGGGGTCTCTTCTGATTTGGTTAAAGCGCATTTTCCTGGGGTCTTTGCCACACTTTTAGTATTTTATTTGCTCCTTCATATACTCTTATCTGGACAAAATGACAAGGCGGAAAAACTCACCACAAAAAAAAAGAACAAGAGGCACTACCGAAGGCTAGGGACCTAATCAATACAGACATTGGTATTATGTCAGATCTAAAGTTCAGAATGACGATTCTCAGGGTTCTAGCTGGGCTCGAAAAAGGTATGGAAGGTATTAGAGAAACCCCCTCTGGAGAGATAAAAGCCCTTTCTGGAGAAATAAAAGAAATAAATTCTAACCAACTTGAAATCAAAGAGCTATTAATAGGTGCAATAAAAAAATGGAGGCTTTTACTGCTAGGATAAATGAGGCAGAAGAAAGAATTAGCGATATAGAAGACCAAATGACAGAGAATAAAGAAGCTGAGCAAAAGAGGGACAAACAGCTACTGGACCACGAGGGGAGAATTCGAGAGATAAGTGACACCATAAAACGAAACAACATTAGAATAATTGGAATTCCAGAAGAAGAAGAAAGAGAGAGGGGAGCAGAAGGTATATTGGAGAGAATTATTCTAGAGAATTTCCCTAATATAGCAAAGGGAACAAGCATCAAAATCCAGGAGGTACAGAGAACCCCCCTCAAAATCAACAAGAATAGGTCCACACCCCATCACCTAACAGTAAAATTTACAAGTCTTAGTAACAAAGAGAAAATCCTGAAAGCAGCCCGGGAAAAGAATTCTGTAACATACAGTGGGAAAAATATTAGATTGATAGCAGACTCATCCACAGAGACCTGGCAGGCCAGAAAGAACTGGCATGATATATTCAGAGCACTAAACAAGAAAAACATGCAGCCAAGAATACTATATCCAGCTAGGCTATCATTGAAAATAGAAGGAGAAAGAAAAATCTTCCAGGACAAACAAAAACTGAAAGAATTTGCAAACACCAAACCAGCTCTATAGGAAATATTGAAAGGGGTCCTCTAAGCAAAGAGAGACCCTGAAAATAGAGATTAGAAAGGAACAGAGACAATATACAGTAACAGTCACCATTCTGGCAATACAATGGCACTAAATTCATATCTCTCAATAGTTACCCTGAATGTTAATGGGCTAAATGCCCCAATCAAAAGACACAGGGTATCAGAATGGATAAAAAAAACAAAACCCATCAATATGTTGCCTACAAGAAACTCATTTTAGACCTAAAGACAACTCCAGATTTAAAGTGAGGGGGTGGAAAACAATTTACCATGCTAATGGACATCAAAAGAAAGCTGGGGTGGCAATCCTTATGTCAGATCAATTAGATTTTAAGCCAAACACTATAATAAGAGATGAGGAAGGACATTGTATCATACTCAAAGTGTCTGTCCAAAAGAAGATCTAACAATTTTAAATATTAGGCCCCTAACATGGGAGCAGCCAACTATATAAACCAATTAACAACAAAATCAAAGAAACACATCAACAATAATACAATAATAGTAGGGGACTTTAACACTTCCCTCACTGAAATGGACAGATCATCCAAGCAAAAGATCAACAAGGAAATAAAGACCTTAAATGACACACTGGACCAGATGGAAATCACAGATATATTCAGAACATTTCATCCCAAAGCAACAGAATACACATTCTTCTCTAGTGCACATGGAACATTCTCCAGAATAGATCACATCTTCGGTCCTAAATCAGGTCTCAACTAGTATCAAAAGATTGGGATCATTCCCTGCATATTTTCACACCACAGTGCTCTGAAACTAGAACTCAATCACAAGAGGAAATCTGGAAAGAACCCAATTACATGGAGACTAAAGAGCATCCTTCTCAAGAATGAATGGGTCAACCAGGAAATTAAAGTAGAATTGAAAAAATTCATGGAAACAAATGAACTCAATCACAAGAGGAAATCTGGAAAGAACCCAATTACATGGAGACTAAAGAGCATCCTTCTCAAGAATGAATGGGTCAACCAGGAAATTAAAGTAGAATTGAAAAAATTCATGGAAACAAAACACAACAGTTCAAAATCTGTGGGACACAGCAAAGGCAGTCATGAGAGAAAAATATATGGCGGTACAAGCCTTTTTCAAGAAACAAGAAAGGTCTCAAATACACAACCTAACCCTACAACTAAAGGAGCTGGAGAAAGAACAACAAAGAAAGCCTAAACCCAGCAGGAGAAGAGAAATCATAAAGATCAGAGCAGAAATCAATGAAATAGAAACCAAAATAACAATAGAACAAATCAACAAAACTAGGAGCTGATTCTTTGAAAGAATTAATAAGATCGATAAACCGCTGGCCAAACTTATCAAAAAGAAAAGAGAAAGGACCCAAATAAATAAAATCATGAATGAAAGAGGAGAGATCACAACCAACACCAAAGAAATACAAACAATTATAAGAACATATTATGAGCAAATCTACGCCAACAAATTTGACAATCTGGAAGAAATGGATGCATTCCTAGAGACATATAAACTACCACAACTGAACCAGAAAGAAATAGAAAACCTGAACAGACCCATAACCAGTAAGGAGATTGAAACAGTCATCAAAAATCTCCAAACAAACAAAAGCCCAGGGCCAGATGACTTCCCAGGGGAATTCTACCAAACATTTAAAGAAGAATTAATTCCAATTCTCCTAAAACTGTTCCAAAAAATAGAAATGGAAGGAAAACCTCCAAACTCATTTTATGAGGCCAGCATCACCTTGATCCCAAAACCAGATAAGGATCCCATCAAAAAAGAGAATTATAGACCAATATCCTTGATGAACACAGATGCAAAATTCTCACTAAAATACTAGCCAATAGAATTCAACAATACATTAAAAGGATTATTCACCACGACAAAGTGGGATTTATTCCAGGGCTGCAAGGTTGGTTCAACATCCACAAATCAATCAATGTGATACAACACATTAATAAAAGAAAGAACAAGAACCATATGATATTCTCAATAGATGCTGAAAAAGCCTTTGACAAAGTACAACATCCCTTCCTGATCAAAACTCTTCAAACTGTAGGGATAGAGGTCACATACCTCAATTTTATCAAAGCCATCTATGAAAAACCCACTGTAAATATCATTCTCAATGGAGAAAAACTGAAAGCTTTTCTGCTAAGGTCAGGAACATGGCAGGGATGTCCATTTTCACCACTGCTATCCAGCATAGTACTAGAAGTCCTAGCCTCAGCAACCAGTCAACAAAAAGAAATTAAAGGCATCCAAATCAGCAAAGAAGCAGTCAAACTATCACTCTTTGCAGATGATATGATACTATACGTGGAAAACCCAAAAGACTCCACTCCAAAACTGCTAGAACTTGTACAGGAATTTAGTAAAGTGTCAGGATATAAAATCAATGCACAGAAATCAGTTGCATTTCTATACACCAACAACAAGACAGAAGAAAGAGAAATTAAGGAGTCAATCCCATTTTCAGTTGCACCCAAAACAATAAGATACGTAGGAATAAACCTAACCAAAGGGGTTAAGAATCTATACTCAGAAAACTATAAAGTACTCATGAAAGAAATTAAGGAAGACACAAAGAAATGGAAAAATGTTCC
This sequence comes from Neogale vison, assembly GCF_020171115.1. Lineage (NCBI taxonomy): Eukaryota > Metazoa > Chordata > Mammalia > Carnivora > Mustelidae > Neogale > Neogale vison. The sequence goes on along the minus strand of NC_058098.1, from coordinate 102,515,075 downwards.
ATGCTCATGGATTGGAAGGACAAATATAGGGAAAATGTCTATGCTACCTATAGCAATCTACACGTTTAATGCAATCTCTATCAAAATCCCACCCATTTTTTTCAAAGAAATGGAACAAATAATTCTAAAATTTATATGGAACCAGAAAAGACCTCAAACAGTTAAAGGAATACTGAAAAAGAAAGCCAAAGTTGATGGCATCACCATTCCAGACTTCAAGCTCTATTACAAAGCTGTCTTCATCAAGAAAGTATGGTACTGGCACAAAAACAGACACATAGATCAATGGAACAGAATAGAGAGCCCAGAAATAGATCCTCAACTCTATGGTCAACTACTCTTCGACAAAGCAGGAAAGAATGTCCTATGGAAAAAAGACAGCCTCGTCGATAAATGGTGTTGGGAAAATTGGTAAAGGTAGGTATTTACCTAAATGCCTTTTTATGAAAATTCATATTCTCTTTAGATGGTTTTGATTTTTTAAAAGATTTTATTTATTTATTTGGCAGAGAGAGACACAGTGAGAGAGGGAACACAAGCAGGGGGAGTGGGAGAGGGAGAAGCAGGCTTCCCGTGGAGCAGATACAGATGTAGTGAAAAGAAGGGCCATCTGTACCCCAATGTTTATAGCAGCAATGGCCAAGGTGCCCAAACTGTGGAAAGAACCAAGATGCCCTTCAACGGACAAATGGATAAGGAAGATGTGGTCCATATACACTATGGAGTATTATGCCTCCATCAGAAAGAACGAATACCCAACTTTTGTAGCAACATGGATGGGACTGGAAGAGATTATGCTGAGTGAAATAAGTCAAGCAGAGAGAGTCAATTATCATATGGTTTCACTTATTTGTGGAGCATAACAAATAGCATGGAGGACATAGGGAGTTAGAGAGAAGAAGGAAGTTGGGGAAAATTGGAAGGGGTGGTGAACCATGAGAGACTATGGACTCTGAAAAATAATCTGAGGGTTTTGAAGGGGCGGGGGGTGGGAGGTCGGGGTACCAGGTAGTGGGTATTATAGAGGGCACGGATTGCATGGAACACTGGGTGTGGTGCAAAAATAATGAATACTGTTATGCTGAAAATAAATAAAAAATAAATTAAAAAAAAGACATTTAGGTGATCTTGTTATCTTTAAATTATGTTTAGAAAGCTAAAAGTGGTCTATAGCTATTATTATATATTGGATTATTCATACTTCTTCCTTTGACAATATTTAGTTGGTTCTGTAATTTATTCAATTGGTAATTTTCAGATTTGCTCACATTTAACTATGATCATGTAGGAATGTGATAAAGAAAAAAGGAAAAAGGCCTCAAGTCAGAAGTGACAGGAACAAGAGAGTAAAAAGAGGAAAATATGAAAAGTCAAAGGTCTTCACTGAGCAAGCTAATTTTTATTTAGATCAGATCACATCCATGCTTGCATAGCTAGTTGCACCAAGAATAAACACCCCTCTCCAGGATTTCAAACCCCAATCTGGTTTTCAAAACCCAGCAAGGTGACAGCCCAACAAACCTTCCTCCTGATTTCTCTGGGAATTTGGTTTTTTTCCTTCTCGGGTCCTGGAGGGAATTGCCCTGCACCCTGAAGGCCAGCTCAAAAGGCCTGACTGCATATAGTTTACAAACTAAGAAAAGATAAAAGGTTACTATCCTTTTAATTTATATCCAAAAAGGTTAATATCCTTTTATTTTATATCCAAAATACAAAAATATTTTATATCCAAAAAATATAAAAATATATTTTTATATCCAAAATATAAAGGATCTCATATAGTTTAATAGCAAAAAACTCAATCTGATTTTAAAATGAACAGAAAATCTGAATAGACACGTGTCCAAAGAACATATGTAATTGGCCAATAGATACATGAAAAGATAGTCAACATCAGTAACTATCCAAAAATGCAAATTGGGGTGCCTGAATGGCTCAGTAGATTAAGCAGCTGCCTTTGGCTCAAGTTAGGAACCCGGAGTCCTGGGATTGAGCCCCACATTGGGCTCCCTGCTCAGCAGAGAGTCTGCTTTTCCCTCTGACCCTCCCCTCTCCTGCTCTTTCTCTATCATTCTCTCTTTAAAATAAAAAACATTCCTCTGCCCCGCCCCCTGCTCATGATCACGAGCTCTCTCTCTAATTAATAAAATCTTTAAAAAAGATTCTAATCTTTTAAAAAAGGTTTTATTTATCTATATATTTACATAAATTTATATATATAAATATATATAACTATTTATATATTTATTTACAGAGGGAGAGTGAGAGGGAGAAGCTAGCTACCCACTGAGCAGGGAGTCCATTGTGGGGCTAGATTCCAGGACCCTAAGGATCATGACCTCAGCTGAAGGCAGATACAACTGACTGAGCCACCAAAGCATTCCTAAATAAAATCTTAAAACAACAACAAAAGAATCTAACTTTTATTCAGGATTCTGACTCTAGCCAGGCTGAATTTATTACCAAATTGAATTGATTGGAGAAACCATGACAGCATGAGGGACCTGAAATTAACAGACACGCAGGTTTGAATCCCAGTAAATACTCAAGTTAGTGGAGTTTAAACTCAGAAGAGACTGTGTTTAACACTAGTTGTGTTATTTGCCGGCTTTGTATTTTTGGAGCATGTTACTTAGCCTCTTTATTCCTTAGATTTTCCTTCAGCACAGTGGAGTCAGGGATAGTGATTAGGTTGATGAGTATGAAATTGCTGTTTTTGAAAGTCTAAACATTCAAATTGGACAATTTCACATACTTCTACTTACTCTCCAGAATTTAAGGAAAATTTTGCTTGAAAATGAAACTAAAGCACCTGGTCTATTGCTTCAGAGTAGCAATAAAATAAATTATTATCTATGTTTTCATAAAAAGGAAACTTGATTCCACATTAAACCATGGAATTTATGGAAAGGAGGTCTTGGTCACTTCTGATTTAATCAGAAATTCCAAAATCAAATTTCAAAATTTCAACTAAGATATCAGTACATCTTTTCACTTGTTTATATTTTAAAAGAATCAAAAAGGAAATGTAATGTAAATAAAAGAAGCTTCAGCATGTGTTATTTTCATGGGTCTTTGACTCATAAACATGTTAGCTTAAGCCAGGTTTTTCTAAAGGTTCAGCCTCTCTTCCTAAACAAAGGATTTAAGAACTTAAATTGTTTTTAAATAGAGAAAAATGATTCATTGTCATTGCCTGAAACAAATCTGTCTAACAGCTGTTTGCCAACCATACAACAGGAAAATAGAATCTTATAAGGCCAAAGTTCCATTTTGAAACAGTGAGATTAGAGTTGGCAGGGTCTGCTCTGGCCACCTGGGCTCAGTTTTGGAAACAATGTTGAAAATGCTGTTGCCCTTAGCATGACTTCAGGCAAAAGTTCCAAACTCCATCAGCACCAGCTATGCAAGTTTAGGTTTGGCTGCAATCAGATCTGATCATTCCTGGCTAAGAATGGTAGGCAGTATATTAAATCATATTGACTCTGAAGCTAACTCCCATTTAAAAAAAAAAAAAATCAGAAAACCAGTGGAACTAACTCTTTTTCAGTTCATGGCTTGAAGTATTAGACATGATTTTTTTTCTTTTAATGGACATTTGGTGGCTAGGAAGTCCTACAGTAGGCCCCCCAAAAATGAGGCACAGACTTCATCTGCAACGCCTAGGAAATATTAGGGTCTGGGCATGATCACTGATGATCATTGCCATCAAGTTCTGTGTCCCTAGTCCACCCTGAGAGAGATGCACCTGGTTCCCAGGTTCTCCAAGCAAAGGCTGATAATGATGTTTTTATCTCTTTGGTTGCCATCCTTTCTCCTAAATTTGATGAAGCCTGTTGGTCCTGAAATACATACAGGATGCCACAGTGATGTTTTTATTTTTGAATTTAGATGCAAATAGAATGTTAAACTAGAAGTATATTGGTTCTTAGTGACTTCATTTGAGGGATTTGGAAAGTTGTCTGTGCTTGAACAGCCAGCACTGTGAATTGGCTGCTGTAGATAAGAGTTAAAATAACACTCAGTCAATACATATAAATCAAGTTATCTGCTCCTCCTCCCAATGCAATCCAAAGTCATAGGAAGCATGTTCATTTCTGTTTTCAAACAGTGGGATTTCTATCTTCTCCTAGCTAGTCTCAGATGACCAAGGACTCCACAGAGTCTGGGAAACCTATGGAAGAATGCTTCCTTTCTTCCTTCATATCAACTTGCACTTCTACATGGGGAGTGAAGTTAACAACTCTCTCTCTCTCTCTCTCTTTTTTTTTTTTTAAGTAGAGACCTTTCTAATCTCTCCTTTTGAATATGGAGGATTTGTTAATATATAGTGAATCCATATTCTATGGGTGAGTCCCTTCTAGGTCAGAGGACAGAGGCTATTCTTCATTTTCCCTTTAAAGTAAGGAATCTATGCATTAACTTGATAAACCCAAGTAACCACTATTCTTAGGGTGAGTGAGTCTATCTTCTGTCTTTCAAAATAGAAACATATAGACTTCCTTGTGAGTGAACTTGGAAAAAAATTTTAAAATTCAGGACTATTACTCCTACAATTTACCAAGGTCTCTATGATTTTCATTTGCTGTATTTAAAATTTTAATAGTTTATAACAAGACAATAACAGACATCCTTTCAGGGTCAGGGTCAGCTAATTTACCTTTCTCCCTACCTTAGAGTCCTATTCCTTTCACTTCCCAATCTGCCACTTGGATCTCTCTTCCAGTCTCATGCTGGTGGAAAGCATCCAGGAAAACTTTCCTTAGCCACCAGCTATGATTTTACCTATGGTTTTCTGAATTCATAGGTTTTGTTTTCATTTCTGCTAATAAACCTGGCAGTAAACAAGTCAGGCCTGGGTAGATTATATGTTGGGTTTGTGGCTCTTAAGAATTCTTGGTGATCATGCTAGATAAGAAATTGTTGATGTATATGTTGGGCCCAGAATATCACTTACACAACTTTTTTTTTCTTTTCCTCCTCCTTATTTCATTGAGTCTACAGGAAAAGGAAATCTTATTTGAAACTCAAACTGATATATATGTCCTGAATTTTTTTAAAATGTCAAAACTAGAATAGTCACTATGTGAATTAGAACAATACTTCAGTTATGATTGTTTTTTTCTCAATATTTGAAGAAAGGATATATGCATGAACTGCATTACTTCTACAAATATCAGCACTATCTTATGCTTGACTAGATCACTCAGATTAACCCTGGTCATGAGAACCAAATCAACTATAAAATTTAATCTGTGATTACCAACAGTTACATTCTCAGCCCTTATATTGTCAGTATGAGTAGAAAGGATGAAAAAATATTCATAACTCGATGTTCAGAGATAGACAAGCAAAAGAAATTCCATTTTGAAATCACTGGTGCCAGAATCAACTCTCTTCTTATTTTTAAAACCTGTTTGCATGTCATTTAGCCATTGTCAAAGAAAAACTGCACTGGTTGTAGTTAAACAGGCAAGGAAACTTTAATACTGTTGCAATAGGGGAGAGAGATGAAACTCAATTTCACTGAAACAAAAGGTAGGAGTAGGTTTAAATGCTGGGGTGAGCTAGTGAGAAGTCCTTGAGGGCTTTAGCTAGGAGGCTGGTCAGACTTATTAGCCATCCATGCTTGTTCATTGTTGCTTATCTAAGTTAGGCTCCCTCCCACCTGCAGAGGTTTGGGAGGTATCTTCCTTGACTACGTTTCAAAGAGTTCCCAGGTCTTTGAGAAAGATATTCCTGGGTCTTAAAACTGGCAGGTGGTGTTTAAGATTTACAACCTCTTGGAAGCAAAGAACCAAATTTACATCCCAAGTTCTAAAGTATATGCTCTAAGAAGAGGGAGGAAGCTATGGTTAGGAAGAAAACTGTCTAAAATTTAGTCAAGTTGAGGGTCACCTTAGGGTCACTTTAGTCACCATCCCACTGGTGAACATCACGCAGCCATGGTCACTATCATCACGTCAAATTACTTCAACGTATGACAATGCCTGTCCATCCAAACTGTTAGGGCCCAAAATATCCCTGCACTTCATCAGTGCAGAAGCAAATAATTTGATTCCTCACCTCAAATATATCAGCGTGCCAAAATGGAATACTTTCTATACTATATCAGGAGAGGATCATTTCTGTCTTTCATAAAAATATATATTATCCACCATGATCAGGTGGGATTCATCCCTGGGCTACAAGGATGGTTCAACATTCGCAAATCAATCAATGTGATACAACAATTTAATATGAGAAAAGAGAAGAACCACATGGTCCTCTCAATTGATGCAGAAAAAGCATTTGACAAAATCCAGCATCCGTTCCTGATTAAAATGCTTCAAAGTACAGGGATAGAGGGAACATTCCTGAACCTCATCAAATCTATCTATGAAAGACCCACAGCAAATATCATCCTCAATGGGAAAAAGCTTGCAGCCTTCCCGTTGAGATCAGGAACAAGACAAGGATGCCCACTTTCACCACTCTGGTTCAACATAGTATTAGAAGTCCTAGCAACAGCAATCAGACAACAGAGAGAAATAAAAGGTATCCAAATTTGTAATGAAGAAGTCAAACTCTCTCTCTTTGCAGATGACATGATTCTTTATATAGAAAACCCAAAAGACTCCACCCCCAAACTACTAGAACTCATACAGCAATTCAGCAACGTGGCAGGATACAAAGTCAATATGCAGAAATCAGTGGCTTTCTTATACACTAACAATGAAAATACAGAAAGGGAAATTAGAGAATCGATTCCATTTACTATAGCACCAAGAACCATAAGATACCTGGGAATAAACCTAACCAAAGAGGTAAAGGATCTGTACTTGAGGAACTACAGAACACTCATGAAAGAAATTGAAGAAGACACAAATAGATGGAAGACCATTCCATGCTCTTGGATCGGAAGAATAAACATTGTTAAAATGTCTATACTGCCTAGAGCAATCTATACTTTTAATGCCATTCCGATCAAAATTCCACCGGTATTCTTCAAAGAGCTGGAGCAAATAATCCAAAAATTTGTATGGAATCAGAAGAGACCCCAAATCGCTAAGGAAATATTGAAAAACAAAAATAAAACAGGGGGCATCACGTTACCTGATTTCAAGCTTTATTACAAAGCTGTGATCACCAAGACAGCATGGTACTGGCATAAAAACAGACACATAGACCAGTGGAACAGAGTAGAGAGCCCAGATATGGACCCTCAACTCTATGGTCAATTAATCTTTGACAAAACAGGAAAAAATATACAGTGGAAAAAAGACAGTCTCTTCAATAAATGGTGCTGGGAAAACTGGACAGCTATATGTAGAAGAATGAAACTCGACCATTCTCTTACACCGTACACAAAGATAAACTCAAAATGGATAAAGACCTCAATGTGAGACAGGAATCCATCAGAATCCTAGAGGAGAACATAGGCAGTAATCTCTTAGATATCAGCCACAGCAACTTCTTTCAAGATACGTCTCCAAAGGCAAAGGAAACAAAAGCCAAAATAAACTTTTGGGACTTCATCAAAATCAAAAGCTTCTGCACAGCAAAGGAAACAGTCAACAAAACAAAGAGGCAACCCACGGAATGGGAGAAGATATTTGCAAATGACAGTACAGACAAAAGGTTGATATCCAGGATCTATAATGAACTCCTCAAACTCAACACGCACAAAACAGGCAAACATATCAAAAAATGGGCAGAAGATATGAACAGACACTTCTCCAAACAAGACATACAAATGGCTATCAGACACATGAAAAAATGTTCATCATCACTAGCCCTCAGGGAGATTCAAATTAAAACCACATTGAGATATCACCTTACACCAGTTAGAACGGCCAAAATTAACAAAACAGGAAACAACATGTGTTGGAAAGGATGTGGAGAAAGGAGAACCCTCTTACACTGTTGGTGGGAATGCAAGTTGGTGCAGCCTCTTTGGAGAACAGTGTGGAGATTCCTCAAGAAATTAAAAATAGAGCTTCCCTATGACCCTGCAATTGCACTCCTAAAGATACAGATGTCATGAAAAGAAGGGCCATCTGTACCCCAATGTTTATTTTTTAATTTCTCTTAAGAGTTGAAGGTGCTAAACTATTTCATGTTTGTCTATTTTGAAATACCCAAGAAAATTGTTTAAAATTGCCACAATGACAGATTTGGGAGAATATCTGAAATGAATACCCATGGAAAAGGTGGAATTCAAAATATCATCTCAAGAAACCATGTCTCTTTGGTCCGGAACCTTTGGAATTTTAGGAAAAGCAAAGAAATGCACAGCTAAATAGTAAAAACTGCTTCATACACTGGCAACCTGGGAATCTGCCCAGGCAGCTGCACAGAGACCCTCCAGCCAGGATTGCCCTATAATTCTCAGAGCACATGGCTGATCAATGCGTTCATAACTATATTTACATATACTCCTATGAAAATCAGTCTGAATGATTTCAAGGGACACAGTCTTCTCTGTCAAAATAATAACTCCACAACACAGAATTCCAGAGGAGAAAATGTCACCATGAGTGAGTACTTTGTCTTTGATAACTTTTAGGTAACAGCCTGTCTTCCCTTGGAGCACTTTTTTCAAATGGACATGCCTACGCATGTCCACTCATTTAGCCTTTGGTGACAGTGGTAAATGGACCCTCTGTCCACTTCTCCCTTCACAGCAGTCAACAAGTTTCACTGTCTGCTCCCCTAATGCCTTTCACAAAGTAGGAGAATAAAATCATTACACATTTTATATCAACACACAGATTACATTTTGTTGCATCTGTCCCTTCTATTCCCAGAGATATTCTCAGCTTTATTAATATCTCTCCAACCTAATACATATCACCAGTCATTTAAAATTCCCCAAACAGGGCTTTGCACATCTTTATAACAAATATTTACCAGGTTGAGTGGGGTGCAGTAAAAACAGATTCAAATGTTCCATTTGTATATAATATAAAACCTACTTTTCTACACTTTACTTGTTTTGGTCAATAGATAAAATTAAATCACATATATAGTGGTTAATTTTAATTTTAATACTTTAAGTTTATGTTTTCCAAAATAGAAATAAAAAATTATCTACTTTGCAGGTGTGTTGTGAATATCAAATGTGATATTATATATATATATATGTTTGTGTGTATATTTACAAATATATATATATGTATACACATGTATATTTGCATCGTGTGCATAAATACTCATAGATATTCTTTAGCCCAGCATTTGCATCATACTAAGCATTTCATATATTTTAGATATAGTAATTATTTTTTCTTATAATTACCATGTACCTGTGGTATTGAGGTTTCACCAGTAATCTAACATGACCCAGGATATTATCTTACAAGAATAATTACGGAAAGTTTAAGACAGAATTTTGAAAAAAAAGAAAAAGTCTAAAAATATCAGGGATGGCATGCCAGGCAGATGGAGTAAAAGATGAGGAAAAATAAATGTAGATGTACAAAATGATGAGGCTTCTGATTTGAAGAGATCATTTGGGGAGGCAGAATAGTACCAGTCCGAGATGTTTGCCATAGGAAATTATGTAAGGGCTTTGAATCCAGGCTTTACTACAGTCATTTTGTGCCAAACAGTCAAATGTTAAAGACGTTTCTATTAAAATGAGACACATAACAATGCAGCCGTGTGTTGGAACAAATTAGTTACTACTTCTCTCTGGTTGGATCAGTGTTTATAAAGAAAACAGATACAATGAGTAAAATGTGGATTGGATATCAGTTTTTTGAATGAAGACCCTCTAAAAATAGGTTACCAGTTTTAAACTGGATTAGGGAATATACCTGGGCCCAATGCCAAAGTTATATCTTATTTAGCACCTTGAAATAATATTCTATTCAAATAATATTTTAGCACCTAAGAATTGGGAAATCCATGTCATAATGCTGTGTTAATGTATTTATCAACCAACTGCCCAGAGCTCATTGTCTGCTTTACAGACCCCTGTTCTAACAGGACAAGTCCCACAGGGTCTTCTCAATGCAGGGACTCTGTCAGCTGGGAAACACAGCTCAGTGAATATGAAGGTCATACTATTTTCACATAATTGGCAAGTTTTTCCTCTCAAGGAAAGCAATGAGAGAGCACAGAGGGACCTTGATTTTGTAGGAAAAAAGAAGTTCCCACTTCTTGGAAGAGCACGAGTATGGTGAGATTAGCATTTTTCTTTTACTCACTGTGAAGCATCGACATTAATTATCATTCAGCCCACATGATGTGGAGACATGAATAGAAATAAAGTCATAATTATTTTAGATACTATGATTTAGTAAAGTGTTTAGAAGTGCCTGGGTATAGTAGAGTTACATAAAGAAAGCAGTGTGTCTTTGTGCCAGAAATCACAAGTTAGAAAATAAATTTTAATGAAATTCTACTCCCACTATACTAGAACTTATAAAGATATATAGATACATAGATATATAAAGATATATGTAATTCCAGCAAAAAGTAGGCAGAAACTTTTGAGACAGTATGTATATCTGACTAAAGGAGAAACATAATGGTACTCTGTATTTGGATGAGTTGATTAAAAAAATTTAAATATGGGGGCACCTGGGTGGCTTAGTCAGTTAGGTATTGGACTCTTGATTTTGGCTGTGGTCATGATCTCAGGGGCCTGAGAATGAGCTCGGCACTGGGCGTGAAGCCTATGGAACCTGCTTGGGATTCCCTCCTCCCTCTCTCTGCCCCTCTCCCTACTCTAAAATTTTTTGTGATTATGTATCTTATTCAAATGTATCCATTTGAGGATTTGTGATTAATAAAATATGATAGTTAACAGTAACTTCATTTTTAAATAGGAAAAAATCGTGTTTCATCTACTCACATTAAGAAGAACTATCTAGAGAGTATACATAGAACATTGTAGTACTGAGTATCCCACAGGAAACAGATTCCAGGCTTGAAGATCAAGCTCAACAGAATTAATTAAAAAGCTATTAGAATGGCCAAAATTAGCAAGACAGGAAACAACGTGTGTTGGAGAGAATGTGGAGAAAGGGGAATCCTCTTACACTGTTGGTGGGAATGCAAGTTGGTGCAGCCACTTTGGAGAACAGTGTGGAGATTCCTTAAGAAATTAAAAATAGAGCTTCCCTATGAACCTGCAATTGCACTACTGGGTATTTACCCCAAAGATACAGATGTAGTGAAAAGAAGGGCCATCTGTACCCCAATGTTTATAGCAGCAATGGCCACGGTTGTCAAACTGTGGAAAGAACCAAGATGCCCTTCAATGGACGAATGGATAAGGAAGATGTGGTCCATATACACTATGGAGTATTATGCCTCCATCAGAAAGGATGAATACCCAACTTCTGTAGCAACATGGATGGGACTGGAAGAGATTATGCTGAGTGAAATAAGTCAAGCAGAGAGAGTCAATTATCATATGGTTTCACTTATTTGTGGAGCATAACAAAAAGCATGGAGGACAAGGGGTGTTAGAGAGGAGAAGGGAGTTGGGGTAAATTGGAAGGGGAGGTGAACCATGAGAGACTACGGACCCTGAAAAACAACCTGAGGGTTTTTGAAGGGGCGGGGGTGGAAGGTTGGGGGAACCAGGTGGTGGGTGTTGGAGAGGGCACGTATTGCATGGAGACTGGGTATGGTGCAAAAACAATGAATACTGTTACGCTGAAAAGAAATTAAAAAAAAAAAAGTTCTGTCACCAAAAAAAAAAAGAAAAAAAAAAGAGAGAGAGAGAGAGAGAGAGAGAAGCTATTCAAGAGACCCAAGCAGGGTTAAGGGCCCTGACATGGGGTAGTGAAGCCCCCAGAGACTGGCAACAATGGAAGTCATTTACCACCCTAAACCTGAAGGCATAGGGGAGGGAACTGGGTCACTGGAGCCTAGAGAGAGCTCATTGGCTTGGAAGAGGACAGCTATTGGACAGGATTTGTCTTGTGGAATGCAGCATCCCCAAACCCAGCAAATAGTCATGGGCTAGAAGTGAATGGGCCAGGCCAAAATGCATGGACATGGGTGGGAGCGGATAACGAATACCTTAAACAGGAATGACAAGCATTTCTAAATATAATAAAATTAACAATTAACTCTGACATATGAGTCATACATTTACTGAAATAGTGATATGTCTATGTAAATTGAGACAAATAGAAAATGCAGTAGAACAGTACTTACAAATATACCCCTGTAGATTAGTTCCCTTATGTTACATTATGCAATGGAAACAATTAACACCAAACTCCCAGTGGTTTACAATGACAGAGGCTTATTTTCCTGCTTTAATCATGGGCCTGCTTGTCAGATGCAGCTTTGCTCCAAGCTGCCTTCACTCCAGTCCCAGGCTGACAGAACATACTCCATCTGGAACACGGAACATGGAACATGACTGGTCTCTTGGCAGAGAAAAATGGGACATGGCAAACTAAATTTTGGCTTCTAAAGCTTACAAGCGTTAATGTTATCTTTGCTAACATTTCACTGGCTAAAGAAAGTCATGTGACCAAGCCCAATGTCACTATTGGTAGGTGGATTTAAGCACTTTTGGAGGAGAGGGAAGATATGATCCTTAAAAGTTTGTTTTAACTTTTTGTTAATAGATAATGTAATGTATCACATTCCTTTATTTATGAGTTAATGTGTGATAATGAAAGCATAACTTATCAATTGAAAGCCCATCTAAAAATTTGTTCATATGATTACATACCCACAGTGAGCTGAAGATGGAAGGGAGCCGGAGCAATATTCCAATCTTACTAACTGTAGAAAATGAGTCTCAGAATGATGTAATGAGGTGTGTGAGGTCACAGCCTTAAACAAATTGGATCAGATTGAGATTATCCAATTCCGTACTCAGGCCTCTTTCTAGCACTGGTCAGTTCTTCATGAACAGGTTTTGTTAAGGAGGAAGGAGCTCATTTTGTGTGTTTGTGTGTGAACTTAACAGTACTTGTTGAAGGTCAATGCCATCTCATTTTTAGGTATGAGATATAATGCATTTTAAGTACCTGGAGAGATATCACTCTCAACTCATCCTTCCTCAAATCTCTCTTCCATACCTACTTCTATATATGAGAGAGTGAATAATAGAAAGATCACTTGGGGTTTGGTAGGGATAAAGGATATAGGCACCAGGCTCAGATTTCAAAAACCACATGTTGTTTTTTTCCATTAAAAAACCCTAGATTAACTATGGATAAATAACTGATTTCTGGGCCAAGATTGTTTTAATAGAGAATTATAAAGACGATATAAATAAGTTGATCTATTTAGGTAGGAAAGTAATCAAAACCTCTTTGTTGCAAAGATTTACCAGAAACCCTTCATTCATACTGTGAAACCACTGAGAGTTAGCTTACTTCCCTGCTTGAAATACGAGGCCAAATCACAGTCCTGGGAAAGGAGGAACTGCAATCACAGCTTTCCCTTCATCACCTGAGAGAACAAAACAGCACTAACTGTCTATTGTCTTTATCTTTCAGAATAATGAGAAGACAGCTTTCAGATTAGTCTCCTAGGAATCACTACCCTTTATAAGATAATCAAATCTGATGTGTTATTTATCAGTTGAATATTATTGTTAAGTTTGGAATGCTCATAATGCACAGTTGTAGGCAACATTCTAATTTGTTGGCATTTTCTAATCTGACAAAGTAACTAAAACATAACAGTAGCCATTCCAATGTGGGTGTGTGTCTCTGTGTGTGTGTCTGTGTGTATGTGTGTGTCTGTGTGAGTGTGTGTTTAGGTGAATTTGTAGCTGCGAAGTATACTTGCAACTTGCGATGACTTGGTAAGTCTGTGACATTTCTTAAGTGCTCCTCATAAAAGAATACTCAAAACTGCCTCTAACTCCTACCTCCATCTGTGTGGCATTATTAAAATTTGGTTAGACCAGAGATTTCACGATTTTAACGAGGTCGAGGAGTTAGACAAACAATGATTAATTTATAGAAAGTTCACCTGGAAAGTACAGTGAACACAGTGTGATAAGAATGGGAGGGTTTTTTTTTTTTTTAAGTATTTTCTTACGTGCTCAGGACAGTAGGTTTGCTACTAAATTATAACTCATCTGACAAGACAAAGGGATATTTTATTCATTGTGTTTAGACATTCTGATAAAGGTTTGGCTCAGCTATGTTGGGGTAGTTAGAGTGGGGATAAATCATCGGAGCCCACAAGACTGAACATCTTTGTTTATTGGTGTGTCTACTTCTCACTCTTTAAATACAACTGGCATGCTCTTCTCAGAGAAAGTACTTGAATCTTGCCTGTGATCTCTGTTGTTCTCTCTGTTAAGCCATATCAGGTCTTACAGAGACATTCTCAGGTATTTCAAGAGAAACTCCACATACAATAGGAGTTTGACAGACAGTGAAATGCATGAAACTAAACAGGGGCTCTGATTCCTACCAGGCCAACCTGACTGCTTCAAACATTTAAAAACGTAGTGTTAAGTCATTAAGTACTTGCCTAGAGAATGTAAATGAGCTTAAATATCCAATGAAAAAATATAAGAAGAAATGCACTGTTAAACACAGTAAATGCATACATATGATAAATAAGAAAAACTATTTTTTAATAGCAACTGTTTCTCCTTCCTAGATTGTATTGCAATCTAATCAAGATTTGACTGGATTCACACAAAACACTTCCACTTTTCAGAAGACAATCTTTGCCAAAATAACCTACAAGAACATTTGGGAATGTCCCAAATTATAGTTGCTACGTCAAATAAATCACATCTACTATTTCATAATTTTAATTATTAAAACATATTAGGAAATATGGCTTGTCATTCTTTTGGCACAAGCACATGATTAAGCAGCTTAGTGAATGGAATGAACAGGTGCTAGGGTAAAAATCAGAAAGCCCACTCATCTTCCTGCTTCCAGGGGAAACGAATCCTTTTGGGGATTTCAACCAGTATGACATCACTTTCTTGTTTAGTAGTTTAACGTATTTTGGAATGTTTCAGAGCTTTCTCTGATGATTTTAGGTTAGTCAATGTGGAACACAGTCAAATAATGAATTATTTTCAATGTGTTTGATGCCTCATTGTTAAATCAGGCCAGGCATGAAGAGGGAAGAAAGCTGTTCCCTACCATTTAGGCATTACCGTTCTATGTATGCACGTATACACACACACACATACACACACACACACACACACACATCTTTTAGGTACCAAATAATAACATTAGACAGTGAACTTTGAATTCAGGAGAATGTCTAAATCTTTAATATCACATGTTCTTACATATAACAGTTACCAAAAATGTTGGCTGAATGACTGAAAAGAAAATGACAATCAACTCAACAGATATTGCTTTTGTACATGTCATCTTCTAACCCTGGGATGTCCTTTCTATCTGCTGTCCCCAACACCTGGTCCCTGCCTATTCATCTTTTAAATTTATCATATCAGCTCTGACAGGTATCCTTCCCTGGTAATACCGCAAATAGAGATACTCTCTTCTTTGAGCTATCTCAATACCATGTGTATGATTTTATGTTGTGTATATATATTCTTGTAAAGTTTGTTTAAATATGTCTTCTCTTCCATGATTGAAGAGAATTCCTTTTGGTCATAGGATAGGTTTTTCTCTACACTCAGTGTGTGTATGTGTGTTATTTTCTATCTAGTACAGTCTATGTAATAGACTTTTGATAGGATTACCTAATTTCAAAATGGGTGAGTTGAGAAAGATACAGTGTCTGTACATCTGAATTTCCAAGTATCTTTAAATAAATATGATATATCATTAGCAAGAGATTATCTGAATGTGATATGTGAGCTACTAATTTATTCTCTAATTGCTAAAGAAGAATTCTTTGAAGATCTACTTTTTTAAATAAATCATGCATAATGAATATGAGTATATCATATATATAAGGGAAGAATGACATTTAGGGCAAATGTCATTGCAAATGCAAAGTTATTGACCTGAAAGTTGGTATGATTTATCCATTGTAATGAAGAGAAATTCAATGTTATACTAATAGTGAGAAATGAGAATGTAAATGTAGACAGGAATAGGAATAAATGTTTTACCCCATGGCTATGGAAGTTGAAAGCCAAAAAGAAGTATTCATTTATTTCTTTATTTCCCTTCTAGGCAGAAGAGTGATGTGATATACCTTTGATCTAGAAAAAAAAAAAAGGCAGCAATGTGATCAGATAGATTGAAATGCACATAAATCCATTATATGGAGAGCAGTTAAGAGGTTCAAGCAAAAGATTATGAGGACCCCTGGTGAGTTAGTGGTTATATGCATAGAAAAAAAAATCATTTTTAAAGATATATCTAAATTACAACTGATCAAAGGGTCAAGAGACATACTGTACATTAAGTTTTTGTTATTTTTTGTTGTTTGTCACTCTAGGGTACTTATTGGATTGTGTATAATTAAGAAATATAGAGAAATACAAGAATTGAGTGAAAAATAGTACATGACTTGTGAGAGACTAAACTCTCTTGCAGAAATATTAACTGTTATTGGATCTGAAGATGGAAATGTCCAGTAAGCACTATGAAATGAGTGTATCGCATGGGTGGGTTACCAGATTACAATCACAGATTTTGAATTTAATGACCTAGAGATAGTAGTTGAAGAACTGGGAAGAAATAAAATCACTTGGTGAATATGAAACAAAGAGCAAAAAAAAAAAATTAAGTTTAGAATTTTGAAAATGATATTACTCTAAGAATTAAACAGAGGGGAAACCCCAAGAAAAAATGAATATACTGAATTAAAAAAGAGGTGAGTCAAAATGTTTATTTGATAGCAGAACACTTTACACTGGGAAAGTGAATGCCTATGTGCCTACTCATGAGGTAGGTTTACAAGAGAGATATGCTGAAAGGATGCTACAAACACAATGACTTAAAAATTTTTGCCATAAACTGTTGTTCCTAGGCCATAATCTAGTCTCTAGGTAACAGTGCTGAATCATGTGGAATTTTAAGAATTCCTTCTCTCTTTTCTCCAGGTAGACACAGGTTTTAGAACTGTAAAGTCAGGTCATATCTCCTTCTTGGTATGTGTGCTTAGTCTTCTACCTTAACTTAGACCTTACAGATTTTATTAATCCAATGATGAGGAAAGGGGAACACAAAAAAATAAATGCAAACCAGGGAAAATGAAGGATAATAAGAAGTTTTCCCCAAAGGTCTACAGCAGATCTTTCCTAGTTAGTTCATTAAAGTGTCCACAGAACAGTAACACCTAATCATGAGGTGACCTACATGAATTTTAAGAGTAATTGAGTAGAATATTGAGTGCTTCCTGGAGGTCAGTATCAACAAAAGACAAGAGAATTAGAGATGAGGAAGAAAAGTTACAAAGAGTAAGATCAACTCAAAAGTAGCAACATGAGCGAGCTTGTGCCTGCAAGCGCACACACACACACAGGTTTAATGAAGAGTGGCATTAGGTTTTGAAATTTAGTAATTAAGTAGTAACAGATGCCCTATAAGAAATGACGTTTACACACATGACACTCAAAGCAAATATGATGAAATGTTAATAATTGTTGACTCCAACATCTAGTATTACTACCTAGAAGAAGCAGCCCTAAAGACTGAACAGTGGAACCCGTGGAAAACAGTATAGTGTCGTCTCCCTTTACAATGTTAAGAAGAAAATAACAGAGACTTAAAGAACATAAAAAGCAAGATGGCAAGCGTAAAATAATAATGAAAAACTGCACAGAACAAAAATGGATGATGGAATTTATCTCAGAAGGGCAGCTACAGAGAAACTAAAGGAAATTGATGGCTGAATAAGAAAAATGAATGGTGATGTTGGATAGATCAGACCCTCTGAAAATTCCAGAGACCTAAACTAGGCAAAATATCAGATTAGGGAGCTCATAAGAATAGCTGACAGTATATAGGATTTCTCCCTACACAGAAGAATATTTCACTTATTCTTCAGTCCTTTCTTCACTGTTAATTTTGGGAATTTAATTAATTTAATGTTAATTTAATTTTAAAAAAATTAAAATTGATATGTGAATCAAAATGATAAGTGATAAAACTCACTATTCTAGGGCCACCTGGGTGGCTCAGTGGGTTAAGCCTCTGCCTTCGGCTCGGGTCATGATCTCAGGGTGCTGGGATCTGAGTCCCACATTGGGTACGCTGCTCTCAGTGGGAAGCCTGCTTCCCCCTCTCTCTGCCTACTGCTCTGTCTACTTGTGATCTCTGTGTCAAACAAATAAATAAAATCTTTAAAAAACAAGTCACTAAATAAACTTTTAGATGCATTTTGTGCACCCTGACTAATTATTCTTTAAAGAAAACTTTAAAATTCCTTAAAGCTTTGTTTTAAATATACTCCCTATAAATGCATTTCAAAGATGAACACATATAGCGCTCAATCTTTTTACTATAGAATAAAACATCTTGGGTGCAAATATAATATAATCATCTCTTTAATAATTTAAGCAAGTTTGTATCAATAGTCCTCTCTTTTCAAGTTATCTGACTAATGTATTAGGGAGAAGACTGACTGCTATATAGAAAGAAATCTCTGAATGTAAAGAGCATATCCGCTACTGGATATTTAGGTAATAAATAAGTGTCTGTTGGCATTTCCAACAGTCTCGTATTTCACAAACACTGACCTATCGTATGTCAAGTGTTTCTTGTTGTCCAAGGAGGTAAAAAATGAGCAGGAATCATACTATGTAACGGGAAAAGATCTCCTTAGTCCTTACTCATTTCATATATAAGCACAGTGAGGCCCAAAGTCGCTCACTGAGCTCCTAGCAAAACTGGGACAAGAACCCAGGACTTCACTTTCTTACCCCAGCACCTTCTCCACAGCATAAAATAGAAAAAAAAAAAAAGTCTTGGAGTTTTGGATTGATGTCTCCTCCTTGGAGTCTCAAGACAAACTATCATGGTGGGCTCCTACCAGATTTAATGAACCCAGTTCCTCTAGTCTTTGAATCTTATCTCATTAGCTTACTCTGGGGTAGCAACCTTAGTGGTCAACTGACCAGGACTTTCTTTTGTGCTTTAATAAATATACACATAAATGAATAAATGAAATTCCTAGTTGCTAATTTTGTAGGATCTGTCCTAGGAGCATTTCTGTTTAACCTTTATACTTCTATATAGGCTCCATGTGATCAATTAGATTCCCGTGTTCCAGAGGGCAGGCCATAGATACTGCCTGGATTTGGACTAGTGTGCAGCATTAACTGACTTATGTGACATCTGGCATCACCAATTAACTTCATGTGGACCAAAACAAAAAAAAATATGGTAATTGTATCTGTCAGGGTCCAAACTGGCAAAGAGAAACTATTAATATTTTAAATAGATGAGATTTAGTGAAGGGAGTTGGGTAAAAATCCTGAGGGAACAGAAGCCAGAAAGAGGAAGGTGTGACAACCCAAACATTAATAAAAGCAAGAGAAACTGTCACTCCTAGGAATATAGAGATAAAAGAAAGCTGCTCCTAGAGCCCAGGGCCCAAAGTCTACCGATGGAGATAGAACCAATGTGTAGCTCTCAGATGGAGCTGGAGTTGTGAAGACCCTACCCACAATATACACCAGCATTATTAGATACCAGCCTGAGGTGGGGGAGCCGGACAATGAATTTTGTCTTCCTCTTGAGATGTAGTGTACTGCTAGTGTCTGCTCTGTGGCACTGGGCACAGCACAGCAAGGAACTGAGGTAAAACAAGAAAAGATGGAAGGTCAGAACAGCAGTGTTTCTCAAATCGTGATCCACAGAGTAACCACAACCATTACAGAATCAACAACTGTTGAAAATGCAGATTTCTAGGACTGAAACCTCAATTAATTATTCAGAATCCCCAGAGGTTGGCTGAATGTGATTCAAAAACCTGCACATTTAGTGAGCTAAAAATTTTTTTGAGCTCCAAATAGGAAAATCTAGAATTATAACTGACTAGAAAACCACTTAGGAATCAGAAGACCGTGGCTTACCGTCTGCCTGACTGACTGTGGGATCTTTGAAAGTTTAGTTTAAATCTCCAGGTCTCATTTTTAGTATCTAAATATAGGAACAACATGTTCTATCATATATCTTGTGCAGGCCTGTGTGTGAGTTAAATGAGATAATGTGGAATGTCAGAAATTACAATACTAAGGGTATATGGGTGGCTCAGTCATTAAGCATCTGCCTTTGGCTCAGGCCATGATCCCAAAATCCTGGGATTGAGCCCCACATAGGGACACTAGGCAGGAAGACTGCTTCTCCCTCTCCCACACCTCCTCCTTGTGCTCCCTCTCACTGTCTCTCTCTCTGTCAAATAAAATCTTTTTAAAAAAGCAATTAGAATATTAAACATGCTCTCAAAAGTCTAATCATCTACAATAACCAAATTAAATTCAATTCTATTCTTATGAGCTTCTTATATAGTCCCCTGGGGCATTTTAGTATATGTGCTGCCGAAGTGAGCACAGTCCCCTGGGGCATTACTATATGGTCACCTTTATATACTGGCCATCTTTTGGTTGCTATAACCATGCTTTTTCTTACACTTTTAAACTTACATTTTATGTAACACACCAAATATGTTTTGCACAATAGCAGTTGTGTAGAAAATAATATTGTATTATTATTATACTAGTACTTTTCAGTTGAAACTCAATTTATAATTTCCCTTTGATGTATTTTTAACACTTACTATCCACATATGCAGTATGCTAAGTCAAGTTCACAATATATTTCTTTTCTTTCAGTAATTTATAGTTAATGATAATTGATGAAATCACGAAAAAATCTTTCATTTAAAAAGAATATGCACAGGGCAGAGGAGTCAAGACGGTGGAGAAGTAGCAGGCTGAGATGACACCACGTAGCAGGAAATCAGCTAGACAGTTTATCAAACCATTCCGAACACCTACAAATGCAACAGGAGATCGAAGAGAAGAAGAGCAGCAATTCTAGAAACAGAAATTCAACCACTTTCTGAAAGTTATCCTGAATGTAAATGGGCTTAATGCCCCAATCAAAAGACACAGGGTATCAGAATGGATAAAAAACCAAAACCCATCAATATGCTGTCTACAAGAAACTCATTTTAGACCCGAAGACACCTCCAGATTTAAAGTGAGGGGGTGGAAAACAATTTACCATGCTAATGGACATCAAAAGAAAGCTGGGGTAGTAATCCTTATATCAGATCAATTAGATTTTAAGCCAAAGACTATAATAAGAGATAAGGAAGGACACTATATCATACTCAAAGGGTCTGTCCAACAAGAAGACCTAACAATTTTATATATCTGTGCCCTTAACATGGAAGCAGCCAGCTATATAAACCAATTAATAACAAAATCAAAGAAACACATTGACAATAATACAATAACAGTAGGGGGCTTTAACACTTCCCTCACTGAAATGGACAGATCATGGAAGCAAAAGATCAATAAGGAAATTAAGGCCTTAAATGACACACTGGACCAGATGGACATCACAGATACATTCAGAACATTCCATCCCAAAGCAACAGAATACACACTCTTCTCTAGTGCACATGGAACATTCTCTAGAATAGATCACATCCTAGGAAATAAATCAGGTCTCAACTGGTATCAAAAGATTGGGCTTATTCCCTGCATATTTTCTGAACTCAATCAGAACTCTAGAATTCAATCACAAGAGGAAATCTGGAAAGAACCCAAATATATGGAGACTAAAGAGCATCCTTCTCAAGAATGAATGGGTCAACCAGGAAATTAAAGAAGAGTTGGTGGGGAGAGACAGGTGGGGGCAACCTGAATAGGCTCAAACAGGGGGCAACATACACAACCAGGCTCACAGAAATCCCAGATGTGGAGAAACAGAAGAGATATTAACCAGAGAGAAGGGAACACCCTGTTTGGTCTCGTGATATTTATAAGAATATTTCACTCATTCTAAATACAGACAGGATATTCTCATGATATTTACAAAGGAAGAAATAACTCTACCATGTTGATATCTAAATAGACAGGATATCCTCATTATATTTGAAAATTCACCATGTTATGAACATGAAATTTACCAAGTTCCCTGGTTGGTTTTCTATATAAGATCCACCATAAATGCCCTCAGTGGCAACCCATTCAGGACCCCTCTCATTCCAGGGAGTTCCTTCCTTTCTGTTCTAATCTTCACTTAATAAACTTTCACTTCAGTGCGCCCTTTTCTGTCCAGAGATTCATTCTTTGACTCAGTGAGACAAAAACCCTGTGAACTTGCAACACTTATAACATAATATATTTCTGCCTATTTTTGAAATGTAAACAGTATTACATTTTAGTATTTTGCATGTAGCTTCTTTCAGCATATTGTGAGTTCCAAACATTGTTTTGAAGTAGTAGCAGTAGCTAGTTAATTCTTACTGTTATGTAGTATTTCCTTTCATGAGTATCCACAATTTACTTATCATTCAACAGCCACAAAGTTTTTGTTGGTTATTAAAAGTACTACAAATCTGTTCTGAGTATACATGTAGGAGAATAATTTCTGGGCTATAAGAATTAGCTCTGATTTGAATTAAAAAATCACATACACATATACATGTATATATAATTATGCATATGGTTTTATAAATATACAAATATACATTTTGTGCACATATATATTCAATATGCTGAATGTAAGTAGACATCTTGAGCATAAAATTATATGAAGTAACTAAGATGGCTATAATTTCTTTTTTAAAAAAGGAAAATAACAAGTGGTGGTGAGAATGTGAACAAATTGGAGCCCTTGTACATTGCTGATGGGAATGTAAGAGTTAGGGTCTATGGAAAAAAAAAAGTTTAGTGGTTTCTTAAAAAGAGAAACACAGAATTATCCCCAGCAATTCTATTCCTAGATGTATACCCAAAAAATGAAAAGATGGACTCAGACCGATGCTTGTATGCCAATGTTCACTGCAGCTTTGTTCACAACAGTCAAAAGGTGGAAACTATCCAAGGGTCCATCAGCAGATAAATGGATAAATAAAATGTGATACATACATATGATGGACTATTATTCAGCTACAAAAGGTATGAAGTTCTGATACACATTATGACATCAATGAACGTTGAAAACTTTATGCTATGTGAAGTAAGACAGACAACATAAATTGCATTACATGATTTCACTTGCATGAAGTATCTTCAACAGGCAAACTGATCGAGATAGAAAGTAGATTAGAAAGTTATCAGAGGTTGGAGGGAAGGGATCAATGGGGAGTTACTCTTTAATGACTATAGGTTTTATTTGGGATGACAAAAGAAGCTTTGCAAATATACTTAAAATAGTTAAACACTGTTTTGTTATATATAGTTTACCACAATTTTTAAAAATATGTGAGAACCACTGACTTGAAGGAACTTGTTATTTATTTGACAAGATGGAGACATGTAAGATAACATACAATTTATATAATAATTACCAATGGCATTTTACTTTACTATTTTATCCCCTTTTCCCCGTATACCTCCATACAACAAACACATATAAATATACACCTACATCCCAAGTCAGTACATCTTTTTGCATTAACTGTCTCAACTAATTGCTTATCAGATTTCTGCTATCCTAGGTCTGGTGTACATTTTCTCTTCTGTGATTTACTTAGCTTCTCAACTTGCTCCCTGGCTGTCAGGCTGGTAGCTCCTCTCCCTGGCTGTCTGGTTGAACTTCTACTCATATTACTTATGAATACATATTATTTGAAACCCTTAACAGATCTCTATCTTGTTTTGTCTACATTTTCAGATGTCTTAGAATTTATTATAAGACTTTTTTGATATGACACACACTATCTCCAGCCTCTTTACTCACTGTACAGAGATACAAATTACTTACTTTCCACTTAAGAAATGGGTTCGCTTGGACTTTGTAGATGCTATTCTGCCCATCTGGAGCACCTACATCATCTACCCCTTTAGAAAAAAACTGAGCACTTTTCTCCTTCAAGCGATATTACACCTTAATTAATTAAAGCAGCCGTACTTACAAAAAATTCTTCCAATCCTTCACATATCTGTTTTCTAATGAGTTATACAAACTTTGAGAACAGGACATGTCTCATCCATCTTTGTGATTTTCACACCAAATAAATTTGTGTTAAATAAATACATTAAAAATTTTATGGATAAAAGAAGGAGGGATCATTTCCAGCTGAAGGCAAAGGCTCTGCAAATAAAAGATAACTTTACTTTCAAAAACACATGGTAACCAGAACATATTGCTCAGGAGCTGTTTCCAAGGAGCGACTCTTTTCAATCTATCTATTGGCCTCATTACTAGCAGAATACATCTGCACAGAGATGGTGACTATGTTAGAGCCAATAGGTAGTTTGCTCCTTTTCGTAAGCTGAACGTGTCTCATACAATCACACTTACAAATGGGGGCTGTTCATCATATTCTCTCACAATAGGTTGTGTGCCAGACATTAATTTCTTAATATATAGAATCCTCACAAATCTGTGTAGCTTAAACTGAGTTAATGATGGTGTGGGTCACAGAGTTCCTTAACAAATCAGATGAATTGTTACCATAGTGACACATTCAACAACTAGAAAGCTAGTGAATCACTCTAGCAAAAAGCCTAAAGGAAGTTCTAAAATCATCTACAGTAATCTACTGCTAAGTCATAAACTGGTGTGTCTGGGTCTCTTTAATTTCCAAAAAGAACCCTCATCACACTTTCAACATTAACATCTCTCGGCAAGGGGCGGGGGTGGGGGAGCAATTTCTATGGCCCAATATAAGAGAAATAGCCTCAAAAATGGCTAATCCTAATTTTGCTAGTATAATTTATGTCTCAAGAAGAAAACTCTGCTATAAAACACAAGCAAATTCAGTTGAAAATGCCAAGCCATAAAACTCTACCAAAGCTTTTGGAACATGTCTTTAAAAATAACCAACATACATGTAATAAAATACAAGGGAAATTATATAGAAAATAAACAAATTATTGTTACTTGGTTCAGCAAAACTGGCCTTAGAATTTTTAAAAGGAGACAGATGAAGAGTTGCCAAAAGTTATTTGTGATATGGGAGATCACTGGGCAGTGGTAAAGAAAAGGAAGAGATGAAAAACAAGAGGAGAGACAGAAAATTAACAACAACAAAAAGATCCAATTGGGCTGCACACACTTCAGAATCCATGATGAGCGATCTGTAGCATGCATACTAGAATGGCACAGAGGCTGATTATAGAGACAAAAGTAGCAATCAGCATTCTCTTTTCTCTTTTTTAATCTCTGCTTATTTCCATCAGTTTTCTCAGGTGTCTTTGGTAACTTTATGCAACATGAGAGACAATATATTGCTCCTCGAACCACAACTGGAGAACACCAGAGTCTGAGTGAGGAAACAACCTCTGGAAGAATGTCCAGTATCTTACTTTATGTTTTAACCAAAGCAGAACATGTATACATTGTAAAATTAAATCTCAGAATGAGGGTTAGGATGAAGAATAGCAATTTCCTCCCAAAGTCCACTTTGAATCCAAATTCAGTTCACCCAAAAAATACACACACACACATACACGCTCCATCCATGTAAACACATGACCTTTCTTCCATTTTTGAGTGCTTTCCACGTGTTCTGTTGAATGAATATTTTTTTTACATTACTGTGAGTGTGAGCTATTTCCCCTCTTGTCAGTTATGATATACATATACATATACAGGCTTTGTTCTTGAGAATTTTTCACATGTAATTAATAATTGCCACTTATTCTGTTTATGAAATTTCTATATGTTCATCACTATTACATGCACAAGCTTTTTGACAGAAGTCAAAATCAATTGTAACAAATGAAAATACATGAGAGTTAATCATCCCTGTTTTAGCTACTGTTTGGTGATGAGCTTGAGTTCTCCAGCACCACTCTGGCCAGCTGCAGAGCTGTGGGCATATGAAGTCTGCACATTTCACTTCTACCTCCAACTCCCTGTTTTGCAGATAGTGTAAGCTCTTTGTTACTGATTTATTTCCTTGATTCCACCTTCCTATTTTCTTAAGAAAAGTTTCAGGAAGATTTTTTTTTTCACTTTCAGAATTTGCATGTATACTCATGCCTTTCTTTCTCCTCATATTTGATTGTTCAACTGAATATAGAATTTAAAGTTCAAAATAATTTTTTTCTCAGAATGTAGAAGGCATGCTGTGTTGTGAGGTATTGATAGTTGGGAGTCTGGTGTTATTTTGAGTCCTAATCTACTTTTGTGACTTGTCTACATTGTGCAGTTTCATAGTAATCTTGTTTCAAGTTTTCAAGTTGTTGTTGTTTGTTTCTTTTTTCTATGATCTGATTGAACTCTCTGAGGATAAAATCAAAACATGCTCTCTGGTGGTAGCAAGGCCAATGCTGAATTTTTTTAATTTAATTTTAATTTTTTGTTTGAGTATAATTGATATATAATGTTACATTAGTTTTCAGGTGTAGCACATAGTGATTCAACATCTCTGTATGTTACGCTATGGTCACTACAACTACCATCTGTCACCCACAGTGCTATTACAGTACCTTGACTACATTCCCTATGCTGTTCCTTTTACTTCTGTGACATGACACTAAAGAAGAAGCATGAGACAGTTGAAAACACAGTAAAAGTGGTTGCAATACACTTATTGTTGGACATTTATTGCTTCTTTTCTGTTTCAGAGTGGACTAAGAATATTCAACTGCATTGCTTCTGCTATAGGTAATGTCTTTTATAAGCCCATTTTGTTCCTGAAAGAGAAGGAGAAAGAGAAAGAGAGAGACAGAGACAGAGACAGAGAGAGGACCTATTTTAGTGTATATTTTGTGGCTCATGTGACATCTTCCTGACCATGTAATAATGTTTAGGAGACACAGAACTAGGGGAGTAGTATGATCAACAGAGTCCATTTTACAGAGGCCTGATCAAATTAAATTGGTCCCGTTAGGATTCTATCCTTGCTTTAACTCTCTGAGCTAAGCAGTCACGGACCAAAAGTCAATACCAATATCATGAATATGCTTCAAACTAGAGAGGAGACTAAAAAAAAGTAGCAATTCACCAAAACACAAAAACAAAACAACATTCAGAAAACAATCTACTCTAAAAGCCACTGAGTCATAAATCACAGGTGCACAGTGCTTCCATTCTTGCTCTTTGATTGTCCTGCTGACTCGTCTTGTTCTTCCTGCTGAGACTTTTCTGCTCCTGGGGATCATCAGTAACACAATTTGCTTTGCAGGTGTGAAAGTGAAGCTCACCCCCATTTTTTAACAAATGTTAAGTGGGCTCCCACCTGAAGGAAAAGCATAAAGGAGGGGTACCTACATGCTAGATTACTTTCCTTGTTTGTAATGAGATGGCATCTCAAGGCACAGAACAGCTCTGCATTTTTATTTCTTAAAATTCATTTTTCTCTTAATG
This sequence comes from Neogale vison, assembly GCF_020171115.1. Taxonomy (NCBI): domain Eukaryota; kingdom Metazoa; phylum Chordata; class Mammalia; order Carnivora; family Mustelidae; genus Neogale; species Neogale vison. The sequence continues at coordinate 102,487,701 of NC_058098.1, read as the reverse complement.
TGTTCGGTTCTGTTCTTCTTGGAAGTTTCTACTTCAAAGCTTCTCCTGTCTTTATTTTATTTTATTTTTATAAATGGATTCATCCCTTTTTAAATCAGGCTTTTAATGAACATTTTTGCTACTTTTAGAAAACAAAATATTGGGGCTCCTGGGTGGCTCAGTTGTTGAGGGTCTGCCTTCGCTCAGGTCATGATCCTGGGACGGAGCTCTGCATTGGGTTCCCTGCTCAGCAGGAAACCTGCTTCTCCCTCTCCCATTCACCCCGCTTGCTCTCTCTCTGTCAAATAATAATAATAATAAAAAATAAAATATCACACAATCTCCTATTGTGAATGGTAAGAGATATTCATTTGCCTGTCAAATGAATCTTTTCTGAGGCTGAGGCCAAAGAATATTGCTGTGAAAATAATGTAAATGATGCCCTCTCGAGTTGTCCATATGATGGTTCCAATTCCAAAGTGTCTGTGATTATAACAATTTCCTTTATCTGTTGTTAAAAGGGCACAGTCCAAGAAGGCCTTTTTCCTGAATATTCATGTTCACTTGGGCTATGCTTTTTAATAAAATTGTTTTTTAAATAATCACATTAATTGGTAGTTTATGTGTTTAAGGGGGAAAAAAAAAACAAAAAACAAGAAAAACTACATTGGTACAAGAGCCAAGAGGATGATGTCCTATCCAAGGCTATCTGTAACATAGACAAAGGAGGTAGACTAGTGGGAAGGGTCAAACCCAAGACAGCCTCCCCGCTAACTTATCACAAAGACTATTACCTGCACATTCTCAAAACCTTCTTCTTCAGTCAGGATGAGAACATTGTTTTGTGTTAATATAGTAACCAGCACAAGCCATTCATTTATTGATTTTTTTTAACCCCAATGTGCCCTTGAACATGTTGTTCCATTAGAGCCCAAGTTACTTTTTGTGTGATTTATACAAACATCCCCCATCACAATGTATATACTCCAGGAAGTCCCAGACTCTCCCCTAACATCAACTCCCCACCAGTGACCAGGACCAGCTTGTTCCTCCATAGAATTCCTATCTGCCTCTTGTTATACAATGCTATATTGTTCCTTTGCATGTCTATCTCCACACAGGATTGTGACTGCTATGTGCTTTATATCTTGTCTGTGTTTGCTGAGAGGATGGCTAGATCAATAAATGAATGAATAAAAGCTATTACCACTTATGAATATCTGCGATCATGTAAGTTTATAAAATTTGCACGTATTTTTAACAAGACTCTGAAAGAATGAACTCAGGACAGGAAAGATATGATAGGAAGGGGAGAAAATCAAGCTACTCAATGATAGTTTTAAAATTTTATATTATTTTTGGCAGTGCTATTATCCCTTAAAAAATTTATGTAAAACCCTATATACAAAACAAATAAAAGGATGAAGAAGGGGATCTCCAACTGTTTGATTCTTTTTTGCCTTAGGACCAGGAGCATCTCTAAGGAACTCCTCAATTACGCAATTCAGTTTGTAAATCATTGGAACTAACTTGCACTCAACTCATAGGACAAACAACATTACCAGCTTTAATGGCTCTCCTGACTCTGCCCATATACATTTAAACTGATATTGCTGAGGGATCTTTACCCACTGCCATTTCCTTTATGCCCTGTGTTTAGCAACTTGTCCTTAAAATCTGCAGAAATGTAAAAGGCCTAAGGCTGGGTCTTTGAGGCTCAGCATTAGGTCAGGCTGTTAGCTGGTCCTACTATGATCTGTGGTCTGGTTTTAATTACTGCCATCTTGTTTTGTTTCTTTTGTTGGGGACAGAAGGAAAGGGAGGGAGGGAGAGAATCTCAAGCAGGCTCCACACCCAGCATGGAGCCCAAGGGCAGGACTCAGTCTCACAACCCAGAGATGATGATCTGAGCCAAAATCAAGAATCAGACACTTAACCCACTGAGCCACCCAGTCACCCTTTGTTCTGTTTCTTGTTCCCACAACTTTATAGAGTTGTACTGTTCTAGGAAGGGGGATCCCTCTCAATGTTTATTTATAACTCAATATACCAATTCTTCTGAGGCAATGATTCTGCCTAGATCTCTATAATATCACTCTGGAGTACAAACTCTATTTGCTGGTCTCAGGTTGGGTCCCTGTGGCTGTGCCACTGTCCTGTTTGCCTGATGAACTTGCTGCTACATGTGGAAGGCTCAGCTCCTGGGATTCTTAGCTATTGGGATGTCCACAGTTCCTGCCTAGTTATTCAGCTCCTGCTACTTCCTAGTTTGGTCCATTCTATAAAAATCAAATTCGGACTGCTGGGTCAGGTTGGGGTTAGCAAGGAAAAAGGAAATTAACATAAATTAAAATGAACGAACACTGCCAATGTCAGTTTGACAGGACCAGCTGCACTTGTTTGAGTTCACTGGACTGGGAGCCAGGTACTGAGGATTCTCTTCCAGTTCTTTTATGAGTTAAGATGTGATACTGAATAAAATAACCATCCTGAATATTGACTTCTATATCTGGAAAATGAGTCTGTACTAACAGAACTGATATTTTAGAGTTTCACAATTTTACCAAAGAAAACAAGGATACTGTGTTCTTCATCTTCTTCCACTTATGCTACAAATGCTTTTCAATTGTTTCTCCTTATGTCCCCAGATTGCATTACTATATCTATGTCTACGTGATTGATTTTCTAGGGACACAGAAAAACAGGTATTCCATGACTTTCTCTCCTCAGAACCCCAAGTTTACATGTAGAATAGTTCATCTCTGAGATCCTCAACATGCAAGCTTTCCTCATCAATAACTCCTAATTCTCCACTGGATCACAAAAGTCAGGGCAGACACAGTCCTCCTGGAAGCCACTGCAACAATTACTAACAGTAATTTTAACTTGGGGGTTAGAGTATGATATGCACTCTACCTAAAATGTATTAACATGCTGTATCTGCACACTTAACTTATGAGATCATTTATCTTCCCCATTTTTCAGATGGGGTATCTAAGCCACAGAGAGTTTAAGTGCATAGATGAAGGTCACATTGATGGTAAGAGGCCAGGATGGACAAAGCCTAGCAATTCCAACATCTGTCCTTTTAAGCGTAATGCTATCCTACTTCATTGACTGACAGAAGCCAGTTCCTTGCAAATAACCCCTAACAGGTATATCACATGTACAACCTATTCTTGTCTCTGTAGCTTCTCTCACTACCTCTCCCACTATCCTGTCTTAAGTTTTTTTCACTACCAGAGAAACCTCTATGTTGTGAGATGATTTGTTTGATTTCTGCAAAAATCCATCTCCTCAAAAAGAGGCTCTGTGAAGCAAACTGTAAATTCTAAATGTCATGTCTTCCAGCTAGCAGTATGACCTTTACCAAGTCACTCCCCTTCTCTGGGTCTCACTTTTGCTTCTCCATGGCCTGGAAGGTTTGCTGCAACTGAGTGATTTATTTATTTTTTTTAATGACACAAACAAAGGAATTTAATTTTTAGTTTCTAACAGGAAGAGTTTGTGTGTTAGCAGTTTTTGAAATTATTTGTTATAAATATTTCATCAATTTCAAATAAATCACTAAATTTTAGGCATGCAGAGACAGGCTTTAAAATGAGATGAATTTTAAACATTTGTAGAATCCTCATAATAGTTTGGTCCATCCACAGAAATTACTTAACTTTTTTTCCTTAATTGGTAAAAAAAATGAGGTATGTATTGGTGGAATTAATAAAATAAGCATGGTCAAGTTTAATAAAATCTCTGATTCTTATAAATTCACTATGGTATTCTAAAAGAGATGAGCCCTAAGATTCTTGGCATTGTGCACCAAGTAGGCTGGATTTCATCAGAGAAACTCCCTGCTACCAACTTTACCTTTCCTAATCGTAGTTGCCGAACAGGTTCTTTTTTATCAGGTCATGGAGATTTAGACAGAGTTCTTGTTGTTCTCTGGATCATATCATCTACAAGCGGTCTTCTTCCTCAACAGATTCAGTCAGATCAACATACCTAGTACCTGCTGCCCATGTTCCTGGAAACACCTCCACTGTAGCAGTTATCCTGCTTCATTATTATGGCTTACTGGTAAACTCCATAGACAGTAAGCACTTTGATGTTGGGGACTATGTCTTGCTTCATTCTCCTTCACTTTCCATTTCTCCTCTCATGCCTGGTGCAGATCACTCATGAGAGAACTGTAGCTTGAACTTTATAACAAATGAGGCACTAGAGGGGGTGCACCTGTGTGGCTCAGTTGCTTAGGTGTCTAAGGTCATGATCTCAGGGTTGTGGGATGGAGTCTTATATCAGGCTGCATGCTGGGTGTAGAAACTGCTTAAGATTCTCTCTCAACTCTTCCCTCCTATTCTCTCTGACCCTTGTTCTAAAAAAGTAAAATAAATTCAATAGTAAAATAACTACAAGTACCCACCATTCTATAGTTATGGAGTCATGTATTTACAAAACTGCAAATCTTCTGTAGGGATCATTCTGAAACTTCTGATGGTCTACCCAAAGGGAGGCATCTTACCCCAGCATCTCTTCTTCTAGATGCCCCTCTTCTGCAATCACTTTTGCTCCTAAGAGTGTTTCTCCTCAGGCAACAATCCACTGTCAGAAAATCACATACTTTGAAAGATTATGTAAGCCCTGAAGCTGTCTAAAATGATCTTGGGCAGATCTTTTCACTGCCTGATACATAATTATCTAAACCAGATTTTCACTTCTTCCAAAATTCTATTGCATATCTTATTTCTTCTGTTTCCACTAATACTGTCTTAATCTGAACTACTCCAAACCCTGGCTCTCTATTACTCTTTCCAAAGATAACTGCCTTCTTACCACAACTATCAGAATTTGTTTTGTCCTATGGGTATATAATCCATATTGCGACTACAAGTATTTACAAAGAAACTGTGAAAACTAATTTGGACTTTAATAAGAACTTGGTTTTCCTGTATTATATCAAATAAATCTGAACAGCCTACAATAATAATGATACTGGAAGGCACTGTGAAATAAAACTTTAAGAGGAAAAAAAAACAGAGATCAAAATGTTTAGATTTCTCCAAGTCTCAACATCTCTGAAAAATCACCTTGAATAACTACTACTTGTATAATGTATTATTATATTTGTGTCCAACCCAAATTCCTTGGTTGAAACCAATGTGATGGTACTTGGAGGTGGGGAATTTGGGAGGAGATTAGGTCATAAGGGTGGAGTCTTCATGACTGGTATTAGTGCCCTTACAAAAGTGACCCAACGGTGTTCTTCCTGCTCTTTCTGCCATGTGAGGTCATAGTAAAGAGATAGCAGTTTACAAACCAGGAAGCTGACTCTCATTCACAGACACTGAATCTGTTTGTGCCTTGATTTTGTACTCCCCAGATTCCAGAGCTGAAAAATAAATGCTCCCGGTCTATAAGTAATTCAGAGTATGCCATTTTTGTTTCAGCAGGAAGCTGAGAAAGAAAAATGATACTGAGAGGTACCAGTGCTACTTTAACAGACACCTAAAAATACAGAAGCAACTTCAGAACTAAGAAAGTGGTAGAGGTTCAAAGAGTTTGGAGGTGCATGCTAGAAAAAGCCAACATTGTTGTAAATAGACTGTTAAGGACAATTCTGGTGATATCTCAGAATAAAACAGAGGAAAGATACAGAGAAAGTCTCAATCTTCATAGAGAACACATAAGTAATTCTGAATGGTACGTTGATAGAAATATGGAGTAAGGATCATTCTAATGAAGTGGATGGAAATGAGAAACCTGTTATTAGACAATAAAGAAAAAGCTATCCTTGTTTTAAACTGGCAAAAATCTTGGCTTGTTTGTTTTCTAGTGTTTTGTGGAAGGCTGAATTTCTGAGTGAAAAAAAATGACTATTTGGCTGAGGAAATCTCTAAGCGAAGTGTTGATGGAGCACCCTAATTCCTCTCAGTGACTCATAGTAAAATGCCAGAAAAGAGAAATTACTTAAATTTTCAACTGTTAAGCAAAGAGGAAAGAGAACTTAAAAATATGGAAAGAAGTAAAAAAAGAAGAAGTCATCTCTGTTTGCAGATGACATGATCATATATGCAGAATATTCTAAAGTCTCAACCAAAAAATTTTAAAACTACAGAGTAAATTTAAGGGGCCATGGGTGACACACAGTCAGAGCCCTGTGTCGGACTCTTCACTCATCATGGAGTCTGCTTGGATTCTCGTTCTCTCTCCCTCTGTCCCTTTCCCCTCTGCTTTTCTCCCTCAAATAAATAAATAAACCTTTAAAGAAAGGAAATTTAGTAAAGGTGCAGGATCCAAAGTCAACATACATAAATAACATTTCTATACTCAAATGATAAACTATCTGGAAATGAAATTAAGAACACAATCCCATTCAAAATGGCAAGAAAAAGATAAAATACTTAGGAGTAAACTTAACCAAAGAGATGAACAATTTGTACACTGAAAATATAAAACACTGATGATGAAAATTAAAGACGACACAGATAAATGGAAAGTACCAAAATCCTAAGCAGTGACAGTCATAACAAAAATGAAAAAATAATTAATTCCTATGGAACCACAAAAGATTCCAAATAGCCAATCTTAAGCAAAAACAACAAAGTTGGAGGCATTAAACTTTCTGACTTCAAAATATATTACAAAGTTACAATGAACAGATGGTACTGGATCTAAACAAAGTTTTCTCAAAGGAAGGCATATATGTAAAGTTACTCAACATTACTATATCATTAGGGAAATGCAAATCAAAACCTCAATGAGATAACATCTCATACTTGTTATAATGGCTATTATCAAAAAGATAACAAGTATTGGTGGGAATATAGAGAAAAGGAAACACTTGTAGAGTCTTGGTGGGAATGTAAACTGGTACAGCCATTATGGAAAACATTACATAGTTTCCTCAAAGAGTCAAAACCAGAGATAGCTTGTGATGGAAAAGTTCCACTTCTGGGTATATATGTGAAAGAAATAAAATCACTTCTCAAAGAGGTATCTACATACATATGTTCACTGCAGCTTTATTCACAATAGGTAAGATATGGAAACAAACTGTCTGCCAACAGATGAATGGATTAAAAAAAAATATGCCATTTGCAAGAACATGGAAGAACCTGGAGGTTATTATGCTAAAAGAAATAAGTAAATTACAAAATAAAAAATACTGGGCGCCTGGGTGGCTCAGTGGATTAAGCCGCTGCCTTCGGCTCAGGTCATGATCTCAGGGTCCTGGGATTGAGCCTTGCATCAGGCTCTCTGCTCAGCAGGGAGCCTGCTTCCTCCCTCTCTCTGCCTGCGTCTCTGCCTACTTGTGATCTCTATCAAATAAATAAATAAAATCTTTAAAAAAAAAGTTAGAAAAATTTCAGTTATGTAGAATGAATGACTCCTGGAGATCTAACCTACAGTATGCTAACTATAGCTAATGATACTGTATTTTATACTTAAAACTTGCTAAAAGAATTGATCTTAAGTGTTCTCACCACACACACAAAAAGTAGGTATCTAAAATGACATTATTATGCTAATATGTTAATTAGCTATTTGTGCCAATCATTAGGTAATTGTGGCAATCACTTCACTATTTATATATATTTCAAAAAAATCACATTATACAACCTAATGTATACTATTTTTAGGTGTTGACTATATTTCAATAAAACTGGAACAAAGGGGAGTATTAAAATGTCCAACCATTATTGTTGAATTATCTATTGCTTCCTTTAATTCTGTCAGTTTTTTTTCATATATTTCAGAGTTCCATTTTTAAGTGCTTGTGTGTTGGTAATTATATTTGCCTAAAAAACTGACCCTTTTATAACTGAAATTATTTTCTCTATTTTATCAGTTATTAATATAGATACTCCTGCTCTCCTTTGGTTCGTATCTTCTTTCTATCCTTTTTGACATATTTGTGTCTATGTAATGTGTATTTTTTGTAGACAATGAATAACTAAATCATATTTTAAATCCATTCTGCCAATATTCATTTTTGATTGTTTATGCTTAGTCCATTTGCATTGAGTTTAGCCACTGATATGACAGGGCATATATCTGCTTTTTTGTATTTCTTTTCCTTATGTCTTATAATTTTGCTGTTCCTACATTGCTCCATAATTGCTTTCTTTTGTCATGAATATTCTATACTGAACTATTTTAATATACTTTTTGTTGCTTTGACAGTATTTTAGAAATTACTTACTTCATGGTTTCCTATGTTAATTTATAAAAATCTAGTTTGGATTAATATTGATTTACATTCTTTAAATGCAAAAACTTTACTCCAACATATTTACATTTTCACTGTCCTTTGTAAAACTATGATCAAACTAATTTCATCTTTACATATTATAAGCCTAGAAACACAATATGTAATTATTGTTTTATACAATTGCCTTTTAGTTGAGATAGGAGAAGATGAATCACAAAGAAAGATACACTTATCCTATCTTTGTATTTACCTATGTATTCAACTTTACTAGGTTATTTATTTCTGTCTTGTGGATTCAAATTACTGTTTAATGTCCTTTCCTTTCATCTTGAAAGATTCCCTTTAGTATTTCTTGCAGGACAGGTCAGTTAGCAACAAATTCTGGTTTATCTGGAACTGTATTGATTTCTCTTTGGTTTAACAAATAGTTTTTCTGGATATAATTGCTTGGTTAATAATCTTCTGTTCAGTACGTTGAATGTGACTTTTTATTGCTTTTTGCAATACATGGTTTTTCAATCAGAAGTAAGCTGTTAATCTTATTGAGGATTCTTGATATGTAATGAATCACTTTTCTTTTGCTGCTTTCAGAATCCTGTCTTTGTCTTTTGACAATTTGATTATAATGTGTTCAGAAAGGATCTCTTTGAGTTTATTCACTGAGATTGAATGTATGGATTTGTTTCTTTCACCAAATTTGGGAAGCTTTTGGCCACTATTTTTTCAAACATTCTTTTGGCCCCTTCCTATCTTCCCATTCTGGGAATCTCATAATGTATATGTTTCTACATTGATAGCATCCCCCAGGGGTTCACTATTCATTATTTTTTCTTTCTTTTCCTCAGAATGGATAATTTCAGTTATCTTATTTTCAAATGTATTTATTTTGTCTTTTGTCTGAATATATCTGCTGTTGAACTCCTCTAATCAATTTTCATTTTAGTCATTAAACTTTTCACTTCCACAACTTTTGCTTTGTTTTGCAATATAATTTCCATCTCTTTATCAGTATTCCCATTTTGTTGAATGTTATCTTGAGTTCCTATAGTTTTTTGGTCCATGTTATTTTGTTTTTTTAAGCCTATTTAAGACAGTTGCTTTGCAGTCTTTTTCCAGTAATTTGGATATCTGAGTTCATTTGGAAATTGATTGTCGATTGATTTTGATGCTTCAGAAGGGCTATATTTTCCTGCGTATTTGAAAGGTTTGCAATTTTTTGTTGTAAAACTGAACATCTGACTATTATAATGTGTTGACTCTGGAAATCATGCTCTTATACTTACTCAAGGCTTCTCTTTCTTTCTAAATTACTGAAGGCTGGTTAGAGACTTTTCTCAATTATTTTTGCAGAGACTTTATTTCTATTTGTGCACTGTCAGTGAGGTCTCTATGAAATCCTAGCTGAGCAGACCCAAAATTAAAAAAAAAAATCTATCGACTTATAAAGTATGAGATGAGGATTAAGCAGGAGACCTGAACTCATGGACAATAGCAGAAGTGACTGAGATGTGCACAAGATTTTACTGAGAGCCCTACAGAAATTCTGACTATGAGGGAATAGTCTTCCTTTTCCCATAATGCACAGTGCATGCTGTGTTAGTGGTCCAACTACCTAAAATGGCTTTTGTAGGTCAAAGGTTAGATTCACACTAGTTTACAGTAATTCAGGCAAAAAGAAAATTTTTAAAAAAGCATATATGGGCATTAAAATTTGTATATTTTGTGGGATATGTAAACATATTAATCAGTGATCTAAAACCAAACAAAAGTTTAAATTGCTCCCTTGACTACATGGTCTTTGTTTTATAAACATAATCCATGAAGGCAAAACAGGAAATATTGAAGATGAGAGTAACTGAATAACAGAAGGTAAGGAAGTGACTTGAAGAAGAAATATAACATATAAAGAAAAGCTGAGTTTCTTCTGAAAAAGTTGCTTTCAAGCACAAATTTCTCTCAATTTTGTATTTTATTTTCCAATCTATTCTGCTTGTCTTCTGCTTCTAACTACTAGATCATTGATTTTTAAGTAATGTACTAAGCCCTGCAAGTATAATAGATAATTTAAATGGATAGAGATATGTAATTCATAGTAAATCTAAACAGTTAATCCCTAGATACACAGAGAGGATACTCCCTAAAAAAAAAAAAAAAAATTCTTTATAGCAGTATGCAAAGCACAGGTTAACCTGAATAAATCTAGTGTTATCTACATCTTAAATTTTATTTGTCCGTCCAAAAAGTGTTTTGTCTGCAATGCTTCTACTTTTCTTTAAAGTCACCTAACCTATGTTTCTTACTCATTTGCAACTAATTAATCATGGATGTTCACTAAGGTTTCTTTGAGTCCTCTTTTTTTTTATTATTTATTAAAATAAATACCTGGGGCGCTTGGGTGGCTCAGTGGGTTAAGTCGCTGCCTTCGGCTCAGGTCATGATCTCAGGGTCCTGGGATCGAGTCCCGCATCAGGCTCTCTGCTCAGCAGGGAGCCTGCTTCCCTATCTCTCTCTTTCTCTGGCTGCCTCTCCATCTACTTGTGATTTCTCTCTGTCAAATTAATAAATAAAATCTTTAAAAAAAATAAAATAAATACCTGAAAAACAAGATTTTAAAATAAAATAAAGATTTTATTACTATTTAATAAAGTCTGGTTATACTTAACATAAAGGCAGTGAAATGTTAAAAATAGACCTGGTAGGATCGATATTATAGGAACTACAAGACACTCATGAAAGAAACTGAAGAAGACACAAAAAGGTGGAAAAACATTCCACGCTCATGGTTTGGAAGAATAAACATTGTTAAAATGTCTATACTGCCCAGAGCAATCTATGCTTTCAATGTCATCCCAATCAAAATACCAATAGTATTTTTCAAAAATGCTGGAACAATCAATCCTAAAATTTGTATGGAACCAGAAAGACCCCAAATCACCAAGGAAATGTTGAAAAAGAAAAACAAAGCTGGGGGCATCACACTGCCTGATTTCAAGGCTATATTACAACAAAGCTGTGATCATCAAAACAGTGTAGTACTGGCACAGAAACAGATACATAGACCAATGGAACAGAATAAAGAGCCCAGATAGGGACTCTCAACTGTATGGTCAACTAATTTTTGATAAAGCAGGAAAAAACATCCAATGGAAAAAAGAAAGTCTCTTCAATAAATGGTGCTGGGAAAATAGGACTGCTGTATAGAGAAGTATCAAATTCAACCATTCTCTTAAACCATACACAAAGATAAATTCTAAATGGATGAAAGACCTCAATGTGAGACAAGAATCCATCAAAATCTTAGAGGAGAACATAGGCAGTAACCTCTTCTACATCAGCCACAGCAACTTCTTTCAAAACATGTCTCCAGGGGCGCCTGGGTGGCTCAGTGGGTTAAGCCGCTGCCTTCGGCTCAGGTCATGATCTCAGTGTCCTGGGATCGAGTCCCGCATCCGGCTCTCTGCTCAGCAGGGAGCCTGCTTCCTCCTCTCTCTCTCTGCCTGCCTCTCTGCCTACTTGTGATCTCTCTCTGTCAAATAAATAAATAAAATCTTTAAAAAAAAAAAAGAAACATGTCTCCAAAGGCAAGAGAAACAAAAGCAAAAATTAACTTTTAGGACTTCATCAAGATAAAAAGCTTCTGCACAGCAAAGGAAATATTCAACAAAACAAAGAGATATCTTTTTTTTTTTTAAAGATTTTATTTATTTATTTGAGAGAGAGAGACAGTGAGAGAGAGCACGAGCGAGGAGAAGGTCAGAGAGCGAAGCAGACTCCCCATGGAGCTGGGAGCCCGATGCGGGACTCGATCCCGGGACTCCAGGATCACGCCCTGAGCCGAAGGCAGTCGTCCAACCAACTGAGCCACCCAGGAGTCCCACAAAGAGATATCTTGATCAGCACTTACTCATTCCAATATTCTCCTGCTATCATAGGGCATTTATCTACTTTTTTCCTCTAGAGAAGTGCATTCTGTTACACCTTCTTACTCAATTCTTTTCCTACAAGATCTTCCCTTTTTAATGTCTTGTAATCAAAGGAAACTATAAAGTGAAAAGAAAACTATGCTGTTCCACTGTAATATGAAAATGACCAGTAACAGTATGTCAGCTTCCTCAATAGCATGCCATTTTCAAAGAGGGCACTTGTTTTCCCTTTAGGGATTATCTCTTAACTCTGAACTACAGGCTCCTTTGGCAAACTGTTGTGAATAATATTAGCAGGGGTTCATACTTAGTGCCAGCGAAATAACAAGTGATCTGCTACACAGCTTGTCTGCTCTGAAACTTCACACTTGTTCATGAATAATGCAGTACATGAACTAATACTCAATGTACAATATTCATAGTGTTTCTACATGAATTATCCCATTTCATCTAATGTCACAGAATCTCACATATTCTGGCTTAATAAATTGACAGAGACAAAGACTGGGAGAAAAAGCAGGTGGAGTCAATGACCTTGTTCTGGACTAGTCCCAAAATATGGAAAGCGGTGTGTCATTACTGCTCAAGCTTTTACTTACCATAATTAAGTTGACAGAAACCTAATGATTTTGCATACAGTTGGGTTAACAACCCACCATATGTTTCAGGATATACTGTTGACATATATCACAGTCTAAGGGCCTTTTTTGACCATTTTTGTCTTTTGTCATACAGTGTGAAGTTATAGTTTCTACTAATAACTTTGACATGTATAACTCACCAATGAAATAACCTCAGGCTTAATAAGTCTTTGAATAAAACTAACCTGTTACTCATTAATGGTACTTTTTAAAAATATGTAATAAAATAAATTAAAATAAATAAAATAATTCTCCTTCATTTCATCCAATTTTCCTTTTGCATCCAAACTGTAGTTTGATTTCAACCCCCAAAGCTAGAGCCACTTAGCAAACTATCTACAAAAACAAATCCCTGGCACCCAAAGCGAGAATCATACCCCTAGACCAACGAGTCGCCCCCCCCAAAAAAAAACCAAATCCCTACTTTTCTTTTTTTTTTTTACAAATTCTGTTACTTTTCTGATGCTGAATTTTCTTTTGATTACTTATAAAATAAAACAATATAAATAACAGAAAAAAGTATTTGGATATGCATTTTAGTTCTTGTTTAATTTGTCTTAGCTTGAGCTCCTGCCTTGCTGTCTTGATATCTTGTCTTTCTCACACAAAGAAGGGACTATTGCCAACATGGCTCAGAACCCATGACTTGCTTTCTCCAAACCTGAAACTAGACCATTGTGCTTACTGTTAAGATAATGCCTATTCTTTGACACCAGACAGTACAAATATTGTGAGCTCTTTGTTATTATAAAGGAAAGATGTTGTGGTCATTCTTATTCTCAATGTGTAGGCTTCAAACAGAAGAGCTGCTCAATAGGTATTTGTTGAATTATGAATAAATATACAAGTAAATGTATAAAGGATATTTGTCATGATTTAGTCAGCAGTTCACACTCTGGGATTATATATATCAGCATGTTTGTGTAGATTATCTAGATATTTCTTCAGTCAGCTGACCCACCTGAGGAAATTTAGATAGTCTTGTCGTTCAATAAATCCTTGTCTTCTTATATCCCCAACAAATATACTCTCAGTTTCTGAGATGAAATACGGGATTAGGAAAACTGCCTTCTGTTAAATCATACCAAAAGAGTTTGAATTTATTATTTTTGTAGAAATTAAGGACCTGAAAGGAGTTGCGCTGGCTATAGCTACTCTAGTCCCCAGGAACAGGCAACAGTTCGGTTGTCTGCAAGTGGCCTGCAGGATTTGCATGATGAATTTGTCCTTCAATCCCAAACCTTTCCTGAATGGAGTAACAGGAAAACGAATAATGGTGGAACCTAAGTGGGAAATGGAGTACAAAGGCTACCTGGTATCTGTAGATGGCTATATGAACATGCAGCTCGCAAACACGGAACAATAAACCAATGGAGCATTGTCTGCACATTTGGCTAAAGATTTAATAAGGTGTAATAATGTCCTTTATATCAGGGATGTTGAAGAAGAGGAAGAAGATGGGGGAAATGAAAGAATAGTATCTTTTGTGGAGAATTTTTAATATATATTTTTAGACAGTAAACATTTATTTTTAAGGAAACAAAGTAAATGGAAGATGAAGAAGTCTAAATCACATCTTGGAAATGGGAGTAGTTTTCAGCGAAGTATCAGCCATGTGATGATGTTAGCTTAGATTTGCCTTTTATCTAAATAAATATTTTATTTAAATATTTTATTTTAAAGTAAATATTTTATTTAAAATAAATATTTTATTTAAAATATTTATTCAGAGGTTACTTTTGATAGATACTATACATTTTGTACTCATGGAATATGTTATTCAGAATTTTGAGCTGGAAGAAGTTATTCATAATTATTTTAAGTTATAAAAACATTGAATCTCCAAATCTTTCAATGATAGATGTAGACACATGTATAATGAATTTGAATGGACTGATTTAAACTGGTTTATGTGAGGATAATATACCCCTTATAAGATAAGAACCTTTAGAGTAATTCTTAACCAAAAAGTGAACATCAGAATTATATGTAATTTTTTAGAGACATACACATGCCTGCTATGCTTTCACCAATATGCAGTCAACGTAAATTGACTGGGCCAGATATTTATTTTTTTTTTAAGTTTTCCAAGTAAATTTGACACACATCTCAAAATGATGAGTATGGTGGTTACTCAATTTCTATTCTAATGGTGACAAGTGAAAAGCTGCATTAGTTTATGTAAATCATGAAAACTGCTGAAATAAGTACTCCCCAAAATGTCAGTGGCTCAGTTAATAAAGGTTTATTTCTTAATCAAATCACAATTTGTTATGGGTCATTCAGGAACTAATATCCTTTCATGTAGTAGTTTCTAGTGTCTGCAGTTCCTTCACTTAATACTACACAGATAGCCCTTAGAGAAGAGAGGTTAGGCCTGCTTTTAATCACCTCATTCCAGAAGATCATTTTGTTAATAGAACACATTACATTGTCCCAACTAAATGGAAGGGAGGCAAGAAATATCAATTAGCAATGATGCAAGGAGAAAGCCACAAACTTTGATACTGGTGATACCCTATAACACAATAAGTACCCAATAAATATTTAAAGATAAATATAATTCTGAAACATTATTTCTAATACTATGTGATCCTTGATAGTCTTACAACTAAATATGTCTGACTACAGAAATTTTAATAGATCAATATGCTGAATACTTTAAAACAAATCTCATACTAGTCTGGTCCTGACTAAAAATAAATAAATTACCTACTTCCTCAAAAGTTCTAAGGCAGTTGTTTAATTAGTTCAACTCTTTTAAGATGCCCATTTAATTTCACTGAGAAAAATTGGTCAAATCTATTTTTCATTGCATCAATTAACTGTGTATGTAATGATACATGGTCTTCGACCCAACAACTATTAATGTGTATAATTGCTCCAAGTGTTGCTAAAAGGGGGGACATCATTTCATAATGGGAAATTGCACTGGTCTATGAAAATTACACTTCTGCTACAGATACAGATTTACTTCTTATATTCTATTTGACTCATTTTCTTCCATGTGAATAAGTTCTGATCTCCCTTATTTTTTTTTCCAAAGATTTTATTTTAGAGAGAGAGGGAGAGCAGAGAGAGAGAGAGAGAGCGAGCAGAGAGGGAGAGTGAGATGGAGAAGCTGACTCCCTGCTGAGCAGAGAGTCTGACTCAGGGCTAGACCCCAGGACCCTGATCATGAACTGAGCAGAAGGCAGATGCTAAAGGACTGAGCCACCCAGGTGTCCCCCATCTCTACCTTTAAACCCAGAATATATTTTCAGCTCCAAGGAAGGAATCAATATCCTTTGGTCATCAACTTGTGCAATATGCAAGTCTAAAGATTAAAGGGAATGTACACTGGGCCTATAGGATTGGTGAATTATTTATAGCTTCTGTGACATAAATTTCTACCTATTTTGTGTTTTTTTTTCAAGGATGATGTGAGAATAATGTATAATTGCATTACATTACAAAATGCAGCTATAAACAAACCAACTAAAAACTTAATATATGAGGCTGAGCCTGTGAAGTTATTTATGAAGATGTGATAAAGCTAATATAGAAGTTTCTTGATCAGTATTTGTTGAAAGAGTAAATAAATACAAGAAGATTGGTTTGATAGGACCTCCCTACAGTTCATATAGGGATACCAGACTTAAGAGATTTAACACAGTAAGCAGCTAGGAGACGTTTTTGTCCAGGCAAGTGATGCATTTCTTTTTCTGAACTAATTCTTGTCTTTAAGAGAAAGAGCTACTATAAACTCTGAGATTTTTGCTATTCTCAAACAGAACTTATGATAATTTTTAGAAAGTATTTGGGGACAATTATTTGCAGTGTGGAACTAATCATGATTTGAGCTATTTAGCTAAAAGATATTTTCAAAAAGTCAAATATTAAAGATATGTGAAACAAAATGAGGTCCCTTATAAATGTTAATCTAGGATCTTAAAATCATAGACAACTAATCAAATTTTAAGTACATAATGTTACATGGAAGAGTTTAAATCGATCACTAAAAGATAAAATTGTTTAAGTAGGTGTGAAAAATTGAGATTAAGAATAGGTTCTACTAAAGAATAAAGTTACTATTGGGGGGAGACTACAAGTAGGCTACAAAAAGACATTCTGAGTTAAGAAATTCTTAAATACAAAATTTGTGTTTAATAGTGTCAAAGTGAGGAAAGATACGGACTCTTTAAATTCAAATGTGCATATTCACATTTGGTAAACCCCAGTCCGGTTTGTAGTTTCAATTATTGTTACTATGTTAAACTAACTCTATTTAAAACATAATTCATTATTTCTGTATGTATACTTCTTTTTAAAAATTTTTTTACAAATGCAGTTGACATACAATGCATATTAGTTTCGGGTGTATAACATAGTTATTTGACAAGTTTATACATTATACTGTGCTCAACACAACTATACTTACCATCTATCACTATACAACTTTACAATATCATTGGCTATATTCCTTATGCTGTGCCTTTTATTCGTATGACTTAATCATTCCATAATGGGAAGTCTGTATCTCCCACTGTCCTTCATCCATATGCCCATTCCCCTTACTCTCCCTACCCCTGCACCCAGTCCCTGGCAACCAACAGCTCGTCCTCTGTATTTCTGTATTTATAGGTTTAATTCTGCTTCTTGTGTTTCTTTTTAAATGGCATCACCAAAATCATAAGTAATGCCTGATTTTATAAGAGAATAAAGAGTTCTCCTTCACTCCTCTTTTTCCATACTACTATTCATGGCATTTCTTCTTCTTCTTCTCCTTTTTTTTTTTTTAAGATTTATTTATTTATTTGACAGACAGAAATCACAAGGAGGCAGAGAGGCAGGCAGAGAGAGAGGAGGAAGCAGGCTCCCCGCTGAGCGGAGAGCCCGATGTGGGGCTTGATCCCAGGACCCTGGGATCATGACCTGAGCTGAAGGCAGAAGCTTTAACCCACTGAGCCACCCAGGTGCCCCTCTTCTTCTTTTTCTTTTTTAATATTTCATTTTTTATTTATTTGAGAGAGAAATAGAGAGTAGGGGGAGGAGCCGAGGGGGAGAGAGAGAGAGTCCTAAGCAGACTCTGTGCTCAGTAGTGAGCCTGACATGGGGCTCAATCTCACAACTCTGAGATCATGACCTGAGCCGAGAAATCAAGAACTAGACACTTAACCACCCAGGTGCCCCTATTCATAGCATGTCTAAGGAAACACAAAATACTGCTTACTGTACTTTTTAGCTCAGAGACTAGTACATCCACTGATTGCTTCAAAAATATCCTAACTAGTTTCACTGTCACTAGCTTTGCTTCAATTCCCACAGTGCTATCATATTTGTGTTTTCAAATTTTATATCTGATATGTGCTTTTCCTAAAAAAGATGTTTTTAATGGTTGCCTATAAAGTTCCACATGTCTACCCCATCAGCTAGCAATTATGATTTAGGGGACAAATTTAGTCCACTACTTATTTCTGTAAGCGTGACAAGCTAAAATGATTTTTACATTGACTATATTTTAAGTAATTATATAATTACCTAAACAATATCTTTGATTGTGCCTCTTGGTCTATAAAACCTAAAATATTTACTTGTTGGCTCTTTATAGAACAAGATGGTAGACTCCTATGTGAGCAAACTGTGAACAGCCCATTACATACACTGTTACCCGATCAGCCTACTCTCTCTCTACACCATTAACCCTTAAGTTTCTGACCAAGCCGATTCTGGAAATTGGTGAATGTTTAGGAAATAAAATGCTCATTTCTCAGCTCTGAGCCTTACCTCAGTACCCTCTAAGTCTGACACATTTACCTCTTCTATATCATTGGGTAAGCCCTTTCTTCCTTCAACTTCAATTTACCTTCCAGGAAACTTTATAGAACTTCTTTGTTCTAAGTAGGAGTCAGTTTGGTTCTCTGGCAAACTGTCATGTTTAAATCTGATAGTACTTGCTCTTCAGCGGAATGCCCACTAAATGGCTACCACAGTAGATCCCATCTAATATGTTCTTCTGCACTATGACTTGCAACATCCTTATGAAGAGATGGAGCCTATATCTCTACCCCTCGAATCTGGGCAGGATTTCCAACTTTACTAATACGCTATGACAGAACTGACACTATGACAGATGTGAGATGATCCCCTGTGAGGCCTGGCAGCTTGTGACTCCTGCCACTTTGAAGCCACTGTCCAGGTAAGAACTGTCATTACCCTGGGTCCATCCAGTGTCAATTAGCCTGTTACCTAATAATCTGATTATATGATGAGGCCATGGTGAATGCTATAGCATCTACAGAGAGAGAGGTGAAGGGAAAATGAGACACCAGGCACGTGAATGAAGAAGCCACTGTGGAAGCAGATCTGCTAGCCCTGACGCTGTATGTTATACTATATGGATCAGTGGCAAATTGCCCATCTGAGTTCCTTCTACATTCCTGACCTATAAAATGTAAGCGAAATGAAATTGTTGTTTCAACCCAACAGCTTTTGGGGGTGGTTTGTCATAACACAATATCCAGCCAGAACAAAATTAACTGCCTCATTGCTAATTTGTTTTTCCCATTTGAATGTAAGGTTTAGGTGACCGAATAGAATTCTCCCTTACTGAGTTTCTTTCACAAAGCTTGGCATACAGGAAATACCTGTTACATGCTTATTGAATGAATGAGTGCATTTTCAATGTTGAATATAAGACTGAGTATGTAAAAGTTCCAGGGAGTGTGTAGCTAGCAGATGCTATCTCCTATGAAGAGAAGAAAAAATAAGGGAAGTGATAAGAAAGTGGAAAGAATGGTAAGGAGGCAGAAAGTGGACTTATATGGGCAAGAGGGCAAATATTGGGGAGGAGGTGGTATGAAGGTGTGTTGGGGGTTACCAAGACCGACTCTAGGTTTGATGATTCATTAATGAATTTAACATATAGTCTAACTAATGACTATGATTTATTGTAGTAAATGAATATAAAGTAAAATTTCCAGAAGGAAAGCAGATGAGGTGAAGTCCTGGGAAAACCAGGTACACATTTCTAAAGGTTCTCTCCTGGGGAATCATACAGGATGGTACTGGCAATGAGTTGTGACAGCATTTGTGAAATGTTGCCAACTTGGGAAGCTCATTAAAGACTCAGCATCCAGCGGTTTGATCATTTAGGTAGCTTCTGCCTCGCACATACAGAAATTCTAGACATTCAGAGTAAATCAGGTGTTCAGTATAAATTATAATGTTTATACGAATAGTTTAGACATAGTAAATAAGCCACTCTGATCAGTTCTGGGGATGGTGGAAATCCTCCCAATATCTAAGTTTCTAGATGACAGCTGAGGGACAAATTTATAAGGAGGTCTTTCAAAGAATAGCAGTCAGGGGGTGCCTGGGTGGCTCAGTGGGTTAAAGCATCTGCCTTCAGCTCAGGTCATGATCCCGGGGTCCTGGGATCAAGCCCGGCATCTGCCTGCCTCTCTACCTACTTGTGATCTCAGTCTGTCAAATAAATTAAAAAAAAAAATCTTAAAAAAAAAAAAGAGAATAGCAGTGAGGTCTACTATTGTAACTCTTTTATGCATAGAAGGGAAAGGGTATATCGTCCTTAGAGGCTACCTCAGCCCCTCAGACACTGTCATTAGGATGTCATTTGTAACGCCTGAGGAAAAAACTTACTAAGTGCTGTGTTAGCCTTATATCAAGTAGATCCACATTTTCAGTTAGGACAATCCTCTACTGACAGTCTTTAACAGAACATGTAAAAAGTTAGTTTTTAGTAGGAAAGATAAACAGATTTTTTCCAAACAATTCTTACATTAAAAGAGAATCTTTGAATTTTTTTTTTTAATGCTACAAATACTACTTGCCTACCTGCCATACACAAGGGCATGTGCTAAGGTCTTTCATGATGACTTTCAAACAGGGACTTCCTAGTAAGACTTAGAAAAACAGAGTGGAAGACTCACTAATACAGAAAAAACTATAGCATAATCTGGCAAGGGCTAGAGTGGAGGCCTACATGGTTTGCTTTTTGCACATATCAAAGGATACAGCTAATGCTGTTGGAGAGAATGTTGGGAATATCCCTCTTCTGAAGTGCCTGGTAGGTCAAAAGTTTAATTATGAGTGAGATTTATTAGGGCAGAAACAAGAAGGGGTTTGCCTTTCCAGTAAAGAGAATAATTCGCCCAAAGACTTTAGAGTGCATAACACATTAAAGAATTGCAAGTAAAATCTGTTGCTAGAATGCAGATCTTTGAGGGGAAAAATTAGAAGTGAAAATGAAAAATCATGTGAATCGAGATTATTTATTTATTTATTTTTTGGATGTGGTAGGATCTTTATTTCATATCATATATATAATTAAAACAAATCATAGTTCTAAATTTTAAAAGCTAAAACTTTGAAACTCCTAGAAGAAAACATTAAATTGTCATGACATTGGATTTGGTAAAGGATTCTTAGATATGACATCAAAAACATGAAATTTCCAATGTTAAAGGAAAAAGTTGCAACAACAACAGAAATAGGTAAATGACACTTTATCAAAACTAAAATACTTTGTCCTTCAAAAAACACCATAATTATTTTTATGTTTGTCACCATATAATACATTATTAGTTTTTGATGTAGTGTTTCATGATTCATTGTTTGCATATAATACCCAGTGCTCCATGCAATACATGCCTTTCTTAATACCCATCACCAGGCTCACTCATCTCCCCTCCCAAAACCCTCAGCTTGATTCCTAGAGTCCATAGTCTCTCACGGTTCATCTCCTGCTCTGATTTCCCCTCCTTCATTTTCCCCTTCCCTCTTCTAATGTCCTCCATGGTATTCCTTATGTTCCACAAGTAAGTGAAACCATATGATAATTGTCTTTCTCTGTTTGACTTATTTCACTAAGCATAATCTCCTCCAGTTCCATCCAAGCTGATGCAAATATTCAGTATTCATCCTTTCTGATGGCTGAGTGATACTCCACTGTATATATAGACCACATCTTTTTTTTTTTTTGGCTTTGTAAAGTGGTTTATTTATTTATTTATTTATTTATTTTCAGCACAACAGTATTTATTGTTTTGCACCACACCCAGTGCTCCATGCAATTAGTGCCCTCTATAATACCCACCACCTGGTACCCCAACCTCCAACCCCCCCACTTCAAACCCCTCAGATTGTTTTTCAGAGTCCATAGTCTCTCATGATTCACCTCTCCTTCCAATTTACCCCAACTCCCTTCTCCTCTCTAACACCCCTTGTCCTCCATGCTTTTTGTTATGCTCCACAAATAAGTGAAACCATATGATAATTGACTCTCTCTACTTGACTTACTTCACTCAGCATAATCTCTTCCAGTCCCGTCCATGTTGTTACAAAAGTTGGGTATTCATCCTTTCTGATGGAGGCATAATACTCCATAGTGTATATGAACCACATTTTCCTTATCCATTCATCCATTGAAGAACATCTTGGTTCTTTCCATAGTTTGGTGACCATGGCCATTGCTGCTATAAACATTGGGGTACAGATGGCCCTTCTTTTCACTGCATCTTTATCTTTGGGGTAAATACCCAGGAGTGCAATGGCAGGGTCATAGGGAAGTTCTATTTTTAATTTCTTGAGGAATCTCCACACTGTTCTCCAAAGAGGCTGCACCAACTTGCATTCCCACCAACAGTGTAAAAGGGTTCCCCTTTCTCCACATCCTCTCCAACACATGTTGTTTCCTGTCTTGTTAATTTTGGCCATTCTAACTGGTGTAAGGTGATATCTCAATGTGGTTTTAATTTGAATCTCCCTGATGGCTAGTGATGATGAACATTTTTTCATGTGTCTGATAGCCATTTGTATGTCTTGATTGGAGAAGTGTCTGTTCATATCTTCTGCCCATTTTTTGATATGATTGCCTGTTTTGTGTGTGTTGAGTTTGAGGAGTTCATTATAGATCCTGGATATCAACCTTTTGTCTGTACTGTCATTTGCAAATACATTCTCCCATTCCGTGGGTTGCCTCTTTGTTTTTATGATGAATTGAGATTATTAAATAGATTTCATGGGCACAATAGCAGGTCTAAACTTCAAATAAAGGCAATGAGAAGTCTGTGAAGACCTTCAAAGTAAAAGGCAAGGGTTAGAAGAATTTAAAAATGTATTTTCAAATTCTGATGTAAACACGGATTACAGCAAGTTTTTCTTATTTTAGTTTTTTAATTATTTTTATTATTTATTTATTTAATTTTATTTAATTTATTTGTTTTTTATTTTTTAAGACTTACTTTTTAGACAGTTTCAGGTTTACAGCAAAGTTGAGGGAAAGATACAGAGATTTCCAATATATGCTCTGCCCTCACACATGCATAGGCTCCTGTATTACCAACATTCCCCACAAGAGGTGGGGGATATGTTAAAACTAATGAACTACACTGACATATCATAATCATACCATAGTTCATATAATGGTTCACTTTTGGTGTTGTATATTCTATGGGTTTGGTCAAATGTATGATGACATGTATACAGTATTACTGTACTATCATATCTTTCACTGTCTTAAACATCATCCTCTGTGCTCCACCAGTTTATCTTTCCTTTATCTCAGTCCCTGGCAATCACTGATCATGTTGCTCTCTCACAGTTTTGCTCTTTCCAGAATGTAATGTATTAGAATCATACAGTATATAGCCTTTTCAGATTGGTGTCCTTCATTTAGTAATGTGCATTTAAGGTTCTTCTGTGTTTTTTCATTGCTTGATAGTTCATTTTGTTTTAGTGCTGTATAATATTCCATTCTCTAGATGTGCTACAATTTATTTGTCCATTCACCTACATACTAAAGGGCAACTTAGTTGCTTCCAAGTTTTAGCAGTTATGAATAAAGTTGCTATAAAAATGTGCATGCATGTTTCTGAGTGGACATAAGCTTTTAACTCCTTTCAGTAATATCAAGGAGTACAACTCCTCCATTACATGACAGAAGTATCTCTAGTTCATAAAAAACTGCTAACTGTCTTCCAGAATGGTACACCATTTTGTATTCAGGCATTATAATAGAGTTCCTGTTGCTCCACATCCTTGCCAGCATTTGGTGTTGCCAGTGCTCCAGACTTTGGTCATTCTAATAGGTATACAGTGGTATATTATTATTATTTTAATTTGCACTTCTCTAATGACATGAGTGTGCAGTATCTTTTCATATGCTTTCTTAGCATCTGTATATTTTCTTTGGTGAGATGTGTGCTAAGGTTCTTGGCTCTTACTTATCAAGTTATTTTGTTTTCTTACTCTTGTTTTCTTTCTCTTGTTTTAAGAGTATTTTGTATATTCTGGATAATGGTCTTTATCAGATATGTCTCTTGAAAATATTTCTCCCAGTCTGTGGTTTATCTTTTTATTCTCTTGATATTGCCTTTTGTAGAATAGAAGCTTCAATTTTAATGAAGTCTAGTTTATATATTATTTCTTTCATGGGTTGTGCCTTTGGTATTGTATATAAAAAATTATCACTATACTTGAGGTCATCTAAATCTTTTCTACGTTATCTTCAAGGAGTTTGATAGTTTTGCATTCTACATTTAGATTTGTGATCTATTTTGGGTTAATTTTGGGTAAGGGTAAGTCCGTGTCTAGATTTAATTTTTGGATACACATATCCATTTTTTCCAGCACCATCTGTTGATCCATCTTTGCTCCATTGCATTAATGGCATTTGCTCCTTTGTCAAAGATCAGTTGACTATACAGATGTGGGCATATTTCTACGCTAAGTTTTCATTGACTTCTTTGTCTATTCTTTGTCAAAATCAAACTATCTTCATTTCTGCAGCCTTACAGTTAAGTCCTGAAATTGAGTAGTGTCAGTTCTCCAACTTCGTTCTTCCCCTTCCATTAAGTGTTGGTTATTCTGGTTCTTTTGACTCTCCATATAAACTTTAGAATCAGTGTGTTGATACAAAATATTTTGTTTGGATTTTCATTGAGACTGAATTTACTCTGTAGACTGAGGTGAGAAGAACTGGTATCTTGACAATATTGAGTTTCCTATCCATGAACATGGATCATTTCTCCATTTAGTTTTGCCTTGACTTCATTTTTCAGTTTTGTAGTTTTCCTCATCTAGACCTTTATAGATTTTGTTAGATATATATCTAAGAATTTGATATTTTGGTCCTAATGTAAATGGCATTGTGTTTTTTAGTTTCAAATACAACTTATTCATTCCTGGTATATAGGAAAGCAACTTGGCTTTTGTATATTAACTCTGTGTTGTACAACTTGGCCATAATTGCTTATTATTTCCAGGAGGGTTTTTTAAAAAATTTTTTTGGATTTTCCAAGTAGATGATATGTCATTTGTAAGTATAGACAGGGTATTTCTAATCTGTATACATTTTATTTCCTTTTCTTGTCTTATTGCATTAGCTATTACTTCCAGGATGATACAAAAGGAATGGTGAGAGAAGACATTCATGCCTCATACCTGATTTTAGTGGCAAACATTAATTTCTCACTATTATATATAGGTTATAAAATTTTCATATACTTTTTATTAAGTAGAGGTAATTCTCTCTATCCCTAGTTTAATGAGAGTTTTTATCATGGATTGGTTTTGAATTTTGTCAAATGGATTTTTCTGCACTGATTGATACAACTGTGTAATTTTTCTTCTTAAGCATATTGATACGACAAGTTGCATTCAATTTTTTTTTAAATGTTGAGGCAGTGTAGCATACCTGGTATAAATCCCACTTGGTTGTGATGTGTAATTCTTTTTATACAATAATGGATTCCTTCTGCTAATATATTTATTGAGAATTTCTCTATGCTCATCAGAGACATTGTTCTATAGTTTTGTTGCTATGTGTTTGGTTTCAGTATTAGTGGTTTTCATAGAAAGCTAGAAGTATTTCTTGTACTTCTATACTCTGAAAGAGAATGTATAAAATTGGTACATTTTCTTCCTTAAGTGTTCAGTGAAATTCACCAATGAACCTATCTAAGCCTTGTGCTTTCTGTTCAATAAAGTTATTGATTATTGATTCAGTTTAATTAATATATATATGCCTATTCAGATTATCTTCTTTTTTCTTGTATGACTTTTAGCAAACTGTGTCTTTCAAGCAATTGGTTCATTTTATCCAAGCTATCATATTTGTGCCTTAGTAATTTGTGTTCTCTTTTTTTTCTTAGCCTAACCTTCAGTTATTTTTATAAGGCCTTTTCTTTTAAATTTCTCTACTATCACAGATTATTTTCTTTATATAGACTTCAAACCAATTCTAAATTCTTACTATGTAGTATCTGTGAAAAAATTTATTTACATTGAATTTATATATAATTTATAATATGTAGACTATGTATACCATATACAAATGTGTCTTATTATCTGCACCTATGAAATGTGTGCAGTGTGTGATAATAAGAAGTTTGACAGTGTGCTGAGATCTCTCTCTCTCTAAATATATATACACATACACACATATACATACATACATACACACATACACAAGTATTAACTATTGTACTCTAAAAATTAATCAATGATAGAGGCTACTGCAATAATTTTGAAGCAATGGCAAGGCCAGGTCTATTTTTGGACATTGAGAACAAACTATTTAAAGAAATTACCCCAAATAAAGTAACATAAATTTTCAACATAAATTATTGTTTAAAAAAATATTAATGCCTGAATTAGCTAATGGCAAATAAAGGGACGCTTCAGAAACCAGAAAGCACAAGAAAATGAGAGATCTAATGAGAAACAGGGGAGTCAAATCAGCTTTTCCCTGGGATTATTTATTGATTCCTGGTGGCCTAAGCCAGAATTTGAAGAGTTATACAACTAAGTTATTGGGGGACAAAGAGAGAAGCCCACCAGGATGAGAGTTCAGATTTAAGGATCCCACACAAAATCAAATAATTCAAGGAGCAATTCCCTCAATAGGTAAAGTCAAAAGAAAATCCAATTTTATGGAAACAGGGAGGATGCGTCAGTGATTAAACCTTGGTCCTGAGCCAGAATAAAAAGCATCTGTGGAGAATTTATAAGTCTCTACTCACACAGGTCTGTAAGTTTGAATCTATATTCATTTATATCACTCTCCCCCATCCTTCTGCCAAAACTACCCTGAGATTTAATAAAACAGCTCAAAATTGGTAGAGTCCACAGGCAGTTGATAGAAACAAATGCAAGTCCTCTTTAGACTAATATATATCCTTAATCATAATTTTAAATAACTCTCAAAATTGAGAATTCAAGGAATAGAGGCTCATATTCAAAAACAACTAAACTGCGGAACTGAAGCCATCAACAGAAGCCATTAATGAAACAACAACAACAACAAAACACACACACACACACACACCCCTTAAGCTGAATACTAGAGCTATAGAATATAATATAAATGGTTTTTATATATTTAATGAAATACAAAATAAAATGGAAGTATGATAAAGGTATAAGATACTAACAAATCTGACAAATTTGAAAATTAACTAAATAAATTTTAGAGCTGAAAAATAAAGTAATTTTTGTAAAAATAAGATAATGAGTTTAAAGTTTAGATTTTTCACAGTTGAGATAATTAGTGACCTGGACATTTGTACTAAGAAATTACACAGAATTAGGCAAAGAGACAAAGATAATTGGGTAAATAAAAATAAAGACACAGTAAAAAAAAAAAAATAGAATACAGTAAGATGGTGTAGCATACATGTAATTTGTGTCCCCCAAAAAAAGAGACAACAGGAAAAATAGGCATGAGCAATATTTGGAGAAATAATAGCTGACAAATGTCGGTATGAATGAAATAGCCAAATTTTGATTTCAGGAAGTTTAATGCATCTAAGATGAAATTATACACACTCACAGACACTTACTGACAAAAGTTAATATAACTATAGAAAACCAAAGACACCAACATAATTATAAAACACAACTCAGATAAAATATAATCTAAAAGGTATAACAGTTATATGAAAGCTAAATGCTCAGCAGAAAGAAAGCCTCATCAGAAAACAGCATGATGTGGGGCACCTGGATAGCTCAGTTGGTTAAGTATCTGCCTTTGGCTCAGGCCATGATCCTGGGGTCCTGGGATTGAGTCCCACATTAGGCTCCCTGCTCGGTAGGGAGTCTGCTTCCGCCTCTCTCTCTCTCTGCCTGCCTCTCTGCCTACTTGTAATCACTGTCAAACAAATAAAATCTCTAAAAAAAACCAAACAAACAGCATGATGATATCCTCAGCTATTGAGGAAACATAATTGATATGGTAATTCTATACCCTGTGAAATTATTTTTCATTTTCTTTAACTTTTTAAAAGAAAGTTAATAGAGTAAAACCATAAATCTCACAGATTTATCTTAAGAAAAAAACCAAAACATTCTGGAAGGAAGGTCTAAAAATTGAAAAAGGCCAGATTGTAGCCACTCTGCAGAAATGTGATGAATCCTCAGCCAAGATCTGGTTTGGGACTTCTACTGTTACAATGTGATACACTGTAATAATGCATTATAATGCACTCTAATGATGGTAATTAGCGTTGTAAGGCTGGGGTGCTGGCTTTTCTGAGAAAGCAGGGTTTTGCATGGTTTGAAGTTCTATGGCACTTGTGCTTTCTTTTTAGCTTGCTCAGATGTGAGGGAGAAGAAGAATAGGGAAGGATGTGCCTTAAAAGGTATGGATAGATATAACATAACAAATGCAGTATTACTCTTCATTTCAGCTGTTAATCAATAAATCTATTAAGAAACAAGAATTATTTATTAAATGACAAGTCTAGTTCTGTGATTTAGTGTTCTTTTAGCCTCTACAAGAGTGTATATACATATATACATTGTTTTATATATAAAGGATATATATATAGATATAGATAAATATGTGTGTGTGTGTGTGTGTGTGTGGTTTATTTATTTATATTTTAATTTATTATATATATATAAAATAATGGTTTATTTATTTGACAGAGAGAAAGTAAGAAAGTGAACACAAGCAGGGAGAGTAGGAGAGGGAGAGGCAGGCTTCCCACCAAGCAGAGAGCCTGATGTGGACCTGGATCACAGGACCCTGGGATTATGACCAGAGTTAAAGGCAGATGCTCAATGACTGAGCTACCCAGGCACACCAGAAGCATATATTTTTAAATTATAAATGAGTGCATTAATTATGAAGAGACAAAAAGAGGAGCAGAGCCCCCAGAAGTTAAAAAAAAAAAAGCCATTTTTGTAAAAGATAGGTTGGAAATTGAACTTCTCTTTGATATCTTAAGGTGCATAAGGAAACAGCATCATATCAGACCCACAGGCATCTGTGTAATTTCTGTAGAGCACTAAATAGAACATAAAGTTTCAGGAGCATTTCTTAATATCTAATTTACTACTAGGAAGAGGTTTACACCATAAAATGAACATCCCCATTGTTCCCTTCTTTGCTTTCTCAGTCATATTCATTAAACCCATCTTAAATTCCTCAAAGATCCTGACAATAACATCTGTTCTTTGGGACCCCATACCATGTTCCATACCTAGTCAAATAAATGGTCAATTTGGAAGTAAGATAACTTGTGCATCATCTTCTGTGAGGCTATATAGCTCTCCTGTGCCCAGCACTGTAAGAGTTGCTATGGGGAAGTAGATATAAGAAGAAGGTATAAAATAAAGTAGAAAAACAAAGGGCATCTGTGGGGTGATATTCAAAATGAAGCTAACCAATATATACTATGAGGAAATGTGGCTTGAGTCAGAAATCAAAGAAACTCACCTCTCCAAACTCACTAAACAGAAGGAGAATTCCTTGATTAAAATATAAATATGGAGAGTTCAGGGAATGTCCAAAGTGTGAGAAGGAAAGTAAGGTTTGACCAGTGAAACTCAGAAGTCCTTTTCAAGATCTGCTTGGGGAAGGAAGGCTGGCACAGCCAGAAGTAAAACTGAAAAATTATGACAACAGCAGACTGATAGTATTTCTAATTCTGCTACTTATAAAATCATCTTCTAATTTTAAACTTTGCTTCTTGGCTTCCCTAATGGAACCAAATAATTTTTAATATGACAAGGGGCATTAGAGAGGAGAAGGGAATTTGGGTAAATTGGAAGGGGAGGTGAACCATGAGAGACTATGGACTCTGAAAAACAATCTGAGGGGTTTGAAGTGGCAGGGGGGTGGGAGGGTGGGGTACCAGGTGGTGGGTATTATAGAGGGCACGGCTTGCATGGAGCACTGGGTGTGGTAAAAAAATAATGAATAATGATTTTCTGAAAATAAATAAATTGGAAAAAAAAACTAATGATATATTTTATGGTGACTAACATAACACAATAAAAAAAGACTTCAGTACAAAAAAAACATTCAATTGGCTCTCTTAATATAAATATTAATTTTCTGAGTTTTACACAGCTTTCCTAGATTTTATTTTATTACGTTCTTTTTAAAAATCTATAAACCTCATAATTGCCTTTTGAATAAAATCCATATTTCCTATGTGCCATTCAGAATAACAATAATATGCTCCCTAAGTACACGCCAATATTTCTTTCTGACAACATCTCTTCATCTTTACCCCAATAATAGTGGTTTCCTTTTTCTCTTAGTTTTCCATGTGTGGGTTTACTTCATATTGACTATGATGTTCTTCCCATCTTTCTTATATTTTTATGTAATATTCTACTCCTACTATTACTACTTCTTCTCCTCATTCTCCTCTTGCCCCCTTATTGTCTCTCTCTCTATATATATAGAGAAAATCTCTCTCTCTAGATATACACACACACAAAATCCACCTCCACCTCATCTTGTCTGTGCCAAGGAGGAGCTCTGACAGGACTCCAAGATTAAAAAGATTGGGGCATTATAGAAGAGAGTTTGAGTGTGGAAAAGAAACACATTAAATATTGTGTCTGCAGGGTATATCTACTTTAGAAGCTGATTCTTTAACTCCATCTCTCTAAAATTATGTTGCCTTTTTTTTTTTCCCTCTTTCTAGGAACTATGAGAAAAGACTAGCTTGGCGTAACCTCAATTTCATCAGGAAGTATATATTATTTTGCAAAAGCTAAACTGGTCCCTGAGGCATGGAGGATCTATAGAGGGCACTTAAGTTTGACTTTGCCTAAAGGGAACCCCACTTCACAATTGACTCAGTGTATTTTTCTTAGTTC
The DNA here is from genome assembly GCF_020171115.1 of Neogale vison. Lineage (NCBI taxonomy): Eukaryota > Metazoa > Chordata > Mammalia > Carnivora > Mustelidae > Neogale > Neogale vison. The sequence goes on along the minus strand of NC_058098.1, from coordinate 102,456,829 downwards.
TGAGGAACCACACCTGTACTTGGAGCTGATGTCTCATGGACCAAGTAAAGTGAATTCATTTCTTTGGCATTGTACTCTATCACAATTACAAAAGTGACATCTCTACCAGCACTACTCCATTTGCCACCTGAGAACACAATTTCCAAGTGGACTTTTACATGCTGTCTTTTTCAGCAATGTTTTAGTGCATAGTATAATGCCCTTCATGTATCAGAAACTTAATAATTATTTACTGAATGAGAGAAGTATACTGAGAGATGTTAAATAAGACAGCTCACAAATATTTGACAAACTTGCCATTCATAGATTGGCAAACTCAAGATTCATAAAGCAAAACTGGGAAACTATTTAAATATTTTAAGCAGGGAAATAACAATAAAATTTCTACATGCATATGCCCCTTTTGGCTACAAAATGGATAATAAATTTTAACAAGATGGAATTGGATGATGAAACCAGTAATGTAGTTATTACCACATATAAAAGTGGTCTCAATGGATAAGGAAAGAAGTGGACACATTCAAAAATAGGTTTATGAGATAAAATTAATAGGTCTTTGTTATGGGTTATATGCAAGCAGGGAGGGGAAAAGAAGTTTCGAGGATACTCAAATTTCCAGATGGGGCAATTAGATGAATATTGGTGCCTCTTACAAAGATGGACAGAGAGAAGAAAAGCATGAATTCAGTCTGGGGACTCTCCATTTTGAAGTTTTCTTAAAATGTCTGAATAAAATATTTTATCAGGTTATGTATATGACTCTTCATGTCAGAAAGATTTAGGCAGGGAATAAATTTAGAAGTCATCAGCACTGAGTAATCTGTACCATAGGCATATATAACATGGACTAGGGAGAAAGAGAAGAGCAGGGAAGAAAGATGGAATCCTGGAGAGGAGGCTTAGAAATCTCAATATTCAGAAGGAATCCATGGAGGAGTAGGCGACCTTAATTTCATCTGGTCACAGGAATTCAGCTAGATAGCTATCAAATCACTCTAAAAACCTGTGAGCTAAACCAGAGATCTAAGAAAAGGACAGATGCTACTCTACAAATAAAAGAAAGATCATTTTCTGCAAGAATGACAAGATGGAAAAACACACTCAAAAAAAGAGTACAAGAGGCAGTACTGACAGGGACCTAATTGGTATGGAATAAGTAAGATGTTGGAACTAGAGTTCAGAATAATGATTATAAAGATACTATCTGGGCTTGAAAAAAGCATAGAAGACACTAGAGAATCCCTTTCTGGAGAAATAAAAGAACTAAAATCTAACCAAGTTAAAATCAACAGTTATTAATGAGATGCAACAACAACAAAAAAAAAGGAAGCTCTAACTGCTAGGATAAATGATGCAGAAGAGAGAATTAGTGATATAGAAGACAAAATGATGGAGAATAAAGAAGTTGATGAAAAGAGAGATAAACAACTACTGGATCACAAGGGGAGAATTCAAGAGATAGGTGATACCACAAGGCGAAACAATATTAGAATTGGAGTCCCAGAAGAAGAGGAAGGAGAGAGAGGAGCGAACGTAAAATGGAGCAAATTACAGTGGAGAACTTCCCTAATCTGGGGAAGGAAACAGGCATCCAAGTATACGAGGCACAGAGAAGCCCCCTCGAAATCAATAAAAATAGGTCAATACCCCAACATTTAATAGTGAAACCTGCTAATCTCAGAGACAGAGAAAATCCTGAAAGCAAACCCTTAAAGCATTAGTAACCTAAGAGGGTAGAAACATTGGATTGGCAGAAGACCTATCTATAGAGACCTGGCAGGCTAGAAAGGACTGGCATGATATATTCAGGGTGCTAAATGAAAAAAATATGCAGCCAAGAATACTTTATCCAGGTAGGATGCCATTCAAAACAGAAGGAGCGATAAAAAGCTTCCAGGACAAACAGAAACTAAAAGAATTTGTCATCACCAAACCAGCCCCACAAGAAATATTAAAAGGGATCCTTTCAGCAAACAGAGAGACCAAAAGTAACACAGACTAGAGAGAGAGACACTGTACAGAAACAGTCACTTTACAGGTAATACAATGGTAGTAAATTCATGTCTTTCAATAGTTACTCTGAATGTAAATGGGCTAAATGCTCCAATCAAAATATACAGGGTTATTAAAAACAAAACAAAACAAAACAAACAAAAACCAAGACCCATTGATATGCTGTCTGCAACAGAATCATTTTAGACCCAAAGATACCTCCAGATGGAAAAGTGCTGGAATGCAAACTGGTGCATCCACTCTGGCAAATGGTATGGAGGTTCCTCAAAAAGTTGAAAATAGAGCTGCCCTAAGACCCAGCAATCACACTACCAGGTCCTTACCCCAAAGATACAGATACAGCTAAAAGAAGGGGAACATGCACCCCAATGTTAATAGCAACCATGTCTACAAGAGCCAAACTATGGAAAGGCTCCAGATGTCCATCAAAAGATGAATGGATAAAGATGACGTGATATATAGATATGTAAATAGATGCTATAGATATAGATATAAATATATAGATATAGATATATAATGGAATATTACTTAGCCATCAAAAAATAAAACCTTGCCAATTTCTACCCAACATGGTAACGGAACTAGAGAGTAATATCCTGGGGGAGGAGTCAAGATGGCGGAGAAGTAGCAGGCTGAGACTACTTCAGCTAGCAGGAGATCAGCTAGATAGCTTATCAAAAGATTGCAAACACCTGCAAATCCATTGACAGATTGAAAAGAACAGCAATTCTAGAAACAGAAAAACAACCACTTTCTGAAAGGTAGGACTGGCGGAGAAGTGAATCCAAGCAACGGGAAGATAGACCCCGGGGGGAGGGGCCGGCTCCCAGCAAGCAGCAGAGCAAAGGAGCACAAAATCAGGACTTTATAAGTCTGTTCCACTGAGAGACATCGCTCCAGAGGCTAAACTGGGGCAAAGCCCACGTGTGGTCAGCATGGCCTCAGGTCCCGCAGGGTCACAGAGGGATCGGGGGTGTCTGAGTGTCGCAGAGCTTGCGGGTATTGGAACGGGAAAGCTGGCTACAGAGACAGAGCCGACAGTAAGCTCACAGCTGGGTGTTACCTTGAACCAGCCACAGGCTCGGTGAGCTCGGAGCGCAGCTGGAGGTCAGGCAGACGGGAGTTACTGGGCGCTGTTCTCTGAGGGCGCACTGAGTAGTGGGGCCCCGGGCTCTCGGCTCCTCCGGGCCAGAGACCAGGAGGCCGCCATTTGTATTCCCGTCCTCCGGAACTCTACGGAAAGCGCTCAGGGAACAAAAGCGCCTGAAAGCAAACCCGAGCGGATTTCTCAGTCCGGCCCCTGGCAAAGGCAGTGCAATTCCGCCTGGGGCAAAGACACTTGAGAATCACTACAACAGGCCCCTCCCCCAAAAGATCAATAACAAGTCCAGCCAAGACCAAGTTCACCTACCAAGGAATGCAGTTTCAATACCAAGGAGAGCAGCAGAATTCTAGAGGAGGAGAAACTCATGGCACGGAACTCGCGGCTTTCTCCCTGTGATTTTTTAGTCTTGCAGTTAACTTAATTTTTTTCTTTTTCATTTTTTTCTCTTCTTCTGCTAAAGTTTTTTTTAACTTTTACACTTTTCTTTTTTAACATTTTTTAGCTAGTTTATCTAATATATATATTTTTTCTTTTTTATACTTTTCTTTATTCGTTTCCTTTTTTAAATTCTTTTCTTTTTTTTCCTTTTGTCCTTTTCTTTCTTTCTTTTTGAACCTCTTTTTATCCCCTTTCTCCCCCCTCACAATTTGGGATCTCTTCTGATTTGGTTAAAGCATATTTTCCTGAGGTTGTTGCCACCCTTTTAGTATTTTACTTGCTCCTTCATATACTCTTAGCTGGACAAAATAACAAGGCAGAAAAATTCACCACAAAAAAAAGAACAAGAGGCAGTACCGAAGGCTAGGGACCTAATCAATACAGACATTGGTAATATGTCAGATCTAGAGTTCAGAATGACAATTCTCAAGGTTCTAGCCAGGCTTGAAAAAGGCATGGAAGATATTAGAGAAACCCTCTCGGGAGATATAAAAGCCCTTTCTGGAGAAATAAAAGAACTAAAATCTAACCAAGTTGAAATAAAAAAAAAACTATTAATGAGGTGCAATCAAAAATGGAGGCTCTCACTGCCAGGATAAATGAGGCAGAAGAAAGAATTAGCGATATAGAAGACCAAATGACAGAGAATAAAGAAGCTGAGCAAAAGGTCCCCTACTGGACCACGAGGGGAGAATTCGAGAGATAAGTGACACCATAAGACGAAACAACATTAGAATAATTGGAATTCCAGAAGAAGAAGAAAGAGAGAGGGGAGCAGAAGGTATACTGGAGAGAATTATTGTGGAGAATTTCCCCAATATGGCAAAGGGAACGAGCATCAAAATTCAGGAGGTTCAGAGAACGCCCCACAAAATCAGTAAGAATAGGCCCACACCCCGTCACCTAATAGTAAAATTTACAAGCCTTTGTGACAAAGAGAAAATCCTGAAAGCAGCCCGGGAAAAGAAGTCTGTAACATACAATGGAAAAATATTAGATTGGCAGCTGACTTATCCACAGAGACCTGGCAGGCCAGAAAGAGCTGGCATAATATATTCAGAGTACTAAACGAGAAAAACATGCAGCCAAGAATACTATATCCGGCTAGGCTATCATTGAAAATAGAAGGAGAGATTAAAAGCTTCCAGGACAAATAAAAACTGAAATAATTTTCAAACACCAAACCAGCTCTACAGGAAATATTGAAAGGGGTCCTCTAAGCAAAGAGAGAGCCTACGAGTGGTAGATCAGAAAGGAACAGAGACAATGTACAGTAACAGTCACCTCACAGGCAATACAATGGCACTAAATTCATATCTTTCAATAGTTACCCTGAATGTTAATGGGCTAAATGCCCCAATCAAAAGACACAGGGTAACAGAATGGATAAAAAAACAAAACCCATCTATATGTTGCCTACAAGAAACTCATTTTAAGCCTGAAGACACCTCCAGATTTAAAGTGAGAGGGTGGAAAAGAATTTACCATGCTAATGGACATCAGAAGAAAGCAGGAGTGGCAATCCTTATATCAGATCAATTGGATTTTAAGTCAAAGACTATAATAAGAGATGAGGAAGGATACTATATCATACTCAAAGGGTCTGTCCAACAAGAAGATCTAACAATTTTAAATATCTATGCCCCCAACGTGGGAGCAGCCAACTATATAAACCAATTAATAAAATCAAAGAAACACATCAACAATAATACAATAATAGTAGGGGACTTTAACACTCCCCTCACTGAAATGGACAGATCATCCAAGCAAAAGATCAACAGGGAAATAAAGGCCTTAAATGATACACTGGATGACATGGACATCACAGATATATTCAGAACATTTCATCCCAAAACAACCGAATACACATTCTTCTCTAGTGCACATGGAACATTCTCCAGAATAGATCACATCCCCGGTCCTAAATCAGGACTCAACCGATATCAAAAGATTGGGATCATTCCCTGCATATTCTCAGACCACAATGCTCTGAAGCTAGAACTCAACCACAAGAGGAAGTTTGGAAAGAACCCAAATACATGGAGACTAAACAGCATCCTTCTAAAGAATGAATGGGTCAGCTGGGAAATTAAAGAAGAATTGAAAAAAATCATGGAAACAAATGATAATGAAAATACAACGGTTCAAAATCTGTGGGACACAACAAAAGTAGTCCTGAGAGGAAAATATAGAGCGGTACAAGCCTTTCTCAAGAAACAAGAAAGGTCTCAGTTACACAACCTAACCCTACACCTAAAGGAGCTGGAGAAAGAACAAGAAAGAAACCCTAAGCCCAGCAGGAGAAGAGAAATCATAAAGATCAGAGCAGAAATCAATGAAATAGAAATCAAAAAAACAATAGAACAAATCAACGAAACTAGGAGCTGGCTCTTTGAAAGAATTAATAAAATTGATAAACCCCTGGCCAGACTTATCAAAAAGAAAAGAGAAAGGACCCAAATAAATAAAATCATGAATGAAAGAGGAGAGATCACAACCAACACCAAAGAAATACAAACTATTATAAGAACATACTATGAGCAACTCTATGCCAACAAATTTGACAATCTGGAAGAAATGGATGCATTCCTAGAAACATATAAACTACCACAACTGAACCAGGAAGAAATAGAAAGCCTGAACAGACCCATAACCAGTAAGGAGATTGAAACAGTCATTAAAAATCTCCAAACAAACAAAAGCCCAGGGCCAGACGGCTTCCTGGGGGAATTCTACCAAACATGTGAAGAAGAATTAATTCCTATTCTCCTGAAACTGTTCCAAAAAATAGAAATGGAAGGAAAACTCCCAAACTCGTATTATGAGGCCAGCATCACCTTGATCCCAAAACCAGACAAGGATCCCATCAAAAAAGAGAGCTATAGACCAATATCCTTGATGAACACAGACGCAAAAATTCTCACCAAAATACTAGCCAATAGGATTCAATAGTACATTAAAAGGATTATTCACCATGACCACGTGGAATTTATTCCAGGGCTGCAAGGTTGGTTCAACATCTGCAAATCAGTCAATGTGATACAACACATCAATAAAAGAAAGAACAAGAACCATATGATACTCTCAATAGATGCTGAAAAAGCATTTGACAAAGTACAGCATCCCTTCCTGATCAAAACTCTTCAAGGTGTAGGGATAGAGGGCACATACCTCAATATCATCAAAGCCATCTATGAAAAACCCACCGCAAATATCATTCTCAATGGAGAAAAACAAAGCTTTTCTGCTAAGGTCAGGAACACGGCAGGGATGTCCATTATCACCACTGCTATTCAACATAGTACTAGAAGTCCTAGCCTCAGCAATCAGACAACAAAAGGAAATTAGAGGCATCCAAATCAGCAAAGAAGAAGTCAAATTATCACTCTTTGCAGATGATATGATACTATATGAGGAAAACCCAAAGGACTCCACTCCAAAACTGCTAGAACTTGTACAGGAATTCAGTGAAGTGTAAGGATATAAAATCAATGCACATAAATCAGCTGCATTTCTATATGCTAACAATAAGACAGAAGAAAGAGAAATTAAGGAGTCAATCCCATTTACAATTGCACCCCAAACCATAAGATACCTAGGAATAAACCTAATCAAAGAGGCTAAGAATCTATACTCAGAAAACTATAAAGTACTCATGAAAGAAATTGAGGAAAACACAAAGAAATGGAAAAATGTTCCATGCTCCTGGATTGGAAGAATAAATATTGTGAAAATGTCTATGCTACCTAAAGCAATCTACACATTTAATGCAATTCCTATCAAAGTATCATCCATCTTTTTCAAAGAAATAGAACAAATAATTCTAAAATTTATATGGAACCAGAAAAGACCTCAAATAGCCAAAGGGATATTGAAAAAGAAAGCCAAAGTTGGTGGCATCACAATTCTGGACTTCAAGCTCTATTACAAAGCTGTCATCATCAAGACAGCATGGTACTGGCACAAAAACAGACACATAGATCAATGCAACAGAATAGAGAGCCCAGAAATAGACCCTCAACTCTATGGTCAACTAATCTTTGACAAAGCAGGAAAGAATGTCCAATGGAAAAAAGACAGCCTCTTCAATAAATGGTGTTGGGAAAATTGGACAGCCATATGCAGAAAAATGAAATTGGACCATTCCTTACACCACACACAAAAATAGACTCAAAATGGATGAAGGACCTCAATGTGAGAAAGGAATCCATCAAAATCCTTGAGGAGAACACAGGCAGCAACCTCTTTGACCTCAGCCGCAGCAACATCTTCCTAGGAACATTGCCAAAGGCAAGGGAAGCCAGGGCAAAAATGAACTATTGGGATTTCATAGAGATCAAAAGCTTTTGCACAGCAAAGGAAACAGTTAACAAAATCAAAAGACAACTGACAGAATGGGAGAAGATATTTGCAAATGACATATCAGATAAAGGACTAGTGTCCAAAATCTATAAAGAACTTAGCAAACTCGACACCTAAAGAACAAATAATCCAAACAAGAAATGGGCAGAGGACATGAACAGACATTTCTGCAAAGACATCCAGATGGCCAACAGACACATGAAAAAGTGCTCCATATCACTCGGCATCAGGGAAATACAAATCAAAACCACAATGAGATATCACCTCACACCAGTCAGAATGGCTAAAATCAACAAGTCAGGAAATGACAGATGCTGGCGAGGAGAAAGGGGAACCCTCCTACACTGTTGGCAGGAATGCAAGCTGGTGCAACTACTCTGGAAAACAGCATGGAGGTTCCTCAAAATGTTGAAAATAGAACTACCCTATGACCCAGCAATTGCACTACTGGGTATTTACCCTAAATACACAAACGTAGTGATCCGAAGGGGCACGTGCCCCCGAATGTTTATAGCAGCAATGTCCACAATAGCCAAACTATGGAAAGAACCTAGATGTCCATCAACAGATGAATGGATCAAGAAGATGTGGTATATATACACAATGGAATACTATGCAGCCATCAAAAGAAATGAAATCTTTCATTTGTGACAACATGGATGGAACTAGAGTGTATCATGCTTAGCGAAATAAGTCAAGCAGAGAAAGACAACTATCATATGATCTCCCTGATATGAGGAAGTGGTGATGCAACATGGGGGCTTAAGTGGGTAGGAGAAGAATAAATGAAACAAGATGGGATTGGGAAGGAGACAAACCATAAGTGACTCTTAATCTCACAAAACAAACTGAGGGTTGCTGGGGGGAGGGGGGGTGGAAGAAGGGGGGTGGGGTTATGGACATTGGGATGGTATGTGCTTTGGTGAGTGCTGTGAAGTGTGTAAACCTGGCGATTCACAGACCTGTACCCCTGGGGATAAAAATATATGTTTATAAAAAATTAAAAATGAAAAAAAAGAGAGTATTATGCTAAGTGAAATAAATTAATCAGAGAAAGACAATTATCATATGACCTCACTCATATGTGGAATTTGAGAAACAAAACAGCAGATCATAGGGAAATAGAGGAAAAAATAAAACAAGATGAAACCAGAGAGGGAGACAAACCATAAGGGACTCTTAATCATAAGGAAAAACTGAGTATTGCTGCAGGGAGATGGGGGGGCGAATATGGTAACTGCATGATAGACATTAGGAGGGCACAAGATATAAAAAGCACTGGGTATTATATAAGATCGATGAATTGCTGATCCTTACCTCTGAAACCAAGAATTATATGTCAATTAATTGAATTTAAATTTAAAAAAAGGAAAAAAAAAAGAAACTTCATTATTCATTGTCATGGTAAAGAATAATGAAACACAGAATGAGAAAGAACCTCAAGAGTGGAAGAATAGGCTACACTATCACGGAAGATGAAGGAAGAGAATTTTACCAAATAGATGAGACATATTTCAGGTATTTTTTACTCATTAGAAGTTCAACATATGACCTTTGAGTCCAGCCACGTATAGTTAATTGATTACCTTAGTAGGAGTGCATGTGTTCATCATGACTGGGGTCAAAGGGGAATGACAGTAGACTGAGTAAGGAACAGAAGGTAGGAGGATAAAAAAATATATTTTTTTACAAGTTTGGCCTCTAGAGGAGAGAGGAAAACACTACTAGTGGCCTCAGCCCTACTCCCCCCCAAATAAGGAAGAGCTGAGTAAGTGCTCTGTTTCACCTTTTCCTTGTTGAAGCTTGCAGAGTTTAAAAGGGATTTGAACATGTTTAAATATCTCTGGCAAGAATCTTTTGTGAAAGAGACAAAATGAAAGACATCTCGGAGACTATCACTGGCCATCTTTAGGTACTTGACAGGCCCAGACACAAAGTATAACATACAGTGATCCCCAAACAAGTTCACATGCATTCATGCAACACAAACTGGCCACTGCAAGCCTGCCTGGACTGCTTTGCTGTCCTGAGAACAAAGGACATTCCTACTTCTCTTTCTGTCTCCCCACAGTGCTAAAAGCAGTGTAGGAAACTCAATCAATGGTGACCAAGCACATCCATCTTCCCCTGATTTCCTGTTGCTTAGCACAGTTCCTGGCATGGAGGATGCTCTGTTTAACTATTTGTTGTTTAAACAGTCAAATAAATGAGTAAGTAGGGAATAAATCCAGTTAAGACAAGCCTTCACGAAACCTCTACTAGCCCTTTTCTTAAATCTACAGTATCTTATATGTTGGCCATGGGGTATTATATACATTTCTTACTTGGTTCATGGATTCTTCTCCTACCCACTTAAGGCCCCATGTTGCATCACCTGGAAATTCCTGTGTTCTTTGAAGAGGACCACATAAGTAACAAAACTCATTTCCCTTTCTATGTCCTATTAGTCTAATTTATCTGATACAGACCTCATGGCTTGATTATCTTAATGGGCACTTCTCTTACAGTTTTTACCTTTTTTTGCTCAACTTGGTTTGTTTTCATGCAAATAATTCTGGATAAGGACATCCACACACCACACTGCCTTTTATTATCAACTTTAAATGAAAAATATATTTCAGATGAACTTAATGTCATTTTTAAATGTATATTTTTCTCCATTTTGTCTTCTTTATTATTATTGTCTACATGTTAAATGTACAAGAATGCTTCCAATCAGTGTATTTTAAAAATGTAACAGCAAACCAGTGAAGCAAAATAACAGTATATAAAATCTGTTTGCAAATGTAATTTTTGGTGCAAAGAGAGAACTGGGCTTGATCTAGAAATTCTCATTCCAGTTTGATATGTGCTTGGTTTTTAGAGAACAATATTTGGCATCTGTCTTCTTTGCTGTTGGAAATTGAATGAAAAATTTACCCTTCTCCTGACTGTAAGACAATTTCTCTTCTTTAGCAGGGTTTTCTTAGAGCTGTATGATGTTTCAGTTACTTCATTCTAGTATACAGTAGAAGAGCATTTCCCCCTCTTATTTCTCAGACAGTGAGGAAACATGAAGCACGTATGTCCCTCTCTCTTCTGGCTCTATACCTCATTGTAATGACAGAAATAGATCTATCTTATGACTTTAAAAAAGATTGCTGATGGGAAGAAAGAAATAGAAAGACTTTAACAGTTCAATAATAATTATAGCTTTTGTGACATCCCGCTAATAAAAACTCTATTAACCAGCTCCGTCATATAGTTTTAAATTCATGGTCATGACTTCCAGATACTTAAGAAGACAAGACAAACCAACCAACCAACCACCAGAAACATGAAAATTGATGTAAATTTGGATCTCATACAGAGGTCAGTCAGGGTTTCAATTAATTCCTATCTCAAAAACCTAAAGTATCATATACTATATAGATTTCTAAAGAAATGCTATGAAGTTTTATATATGACTGCTGTTTTAAAAATGAAAAAAATACATTGTGCTTTTTTAAAATACTGAATAGTTCTAAAGGGCTTATAATGTGAAGAGCCACTTTCAGTTTCAAGTTTCTCTACTATCTGATAGCTGTTCCTTTTGCTAGTTACTGTTCTATCTACAAGGTCTGTGTTACCTACTGATTTAGTCACAGAGGTAGTATCTATAAACTTCCTACTTAATTTTTTTTACTTTTTTCACTTAACACCTCTCCCATAGCCTCCAAATATTTATATTTCAAGTACCAACATTATTTGGCTCTTCTGATTTTTCTCTCATTTTTTTAAAGATGTTATTTCTTTATCTGACAGACAGACATCACAAGTAGGCAGAGAGGCAGGCAGAGAGAGAGAGAGGAGGAAGTGGCTCCCCACGGAGCAGAGAGCCTGATGCGGGGCTCGATCCCAGGATCCCAGGATCATGACCTGAGCCAAAGGCAGAGGCTTCAACCCACTAGAGCCACCCAGGCATCCCTCTCTCATTCTTGACATCATACTTTATCCTTAGGTTATTCTTTTTCTGTAGAATTCTACAGAAATAGGAATAGAATAGAAATAGGATAGTGTTTTCATGCTTCTCTCTGAATACATTTACTGGGATAATTAGGAAATTAAATTCACTCAAATTATTTGTTTCCTTCAGCACAGATATTTTTTTCTTGCTCTTTATTTTTTATCCTTCATCATCTCCTAAAATACCTTCTATTTTGTTTCCTGATTGGATGCGCATGGCTGTGCATCTACCTGTGTAACTGCATGTGCGTGTGAGTGTGTTTCAGAAATAATCTATTTTTTCCCCCAATTTATTTATTTTCAGAAAAACATTATTCATTATTTTTTCACCACACCCAGTGCTCCATGCAAGCTGTGCCCTCTATAATACCCACCACCTGGTACCCCAACCTCCCACCCCCCCGCCACTTCAAACCCCTCAGACTGTTTTTCAGAGTCCATAGTCTCTCATGGTTCACCTCCCCTTCCAATTTACCCAAATTCCCTACTACTCTCTAACGCCCCTTGTCCTCCATGCTATTGGTTATGCTCCACAAATGAGTGAAACCATATGATAATTGACTCTCTCTGCTTGACTGATTTCACTCAGCATAATCTCTTCCAGTCCCGTCCATGTTGCTACAAAAGTTGGATATTCGTCCTTTCTGATGGAGGCATAATACTCCATAGTGTATATGGACCACATCTTCCTTATCCATTCATCCGTTGAAGGGCATCTTGGTTCTTTCCATAGTTTGGCGACTGTGGCCATTGCTGCTATAAACATTGGGGTACAGATGGCCCTTCTTTTCACGACATCTGTATCTTTGGGGTAAATACCCAGGAGTGCAATTGCAGGGTCGTAGGGAAGCTCTATTTTTAATTTCTTGAGGAATCTCCACACTGTTCTCCAAAGAGGCTGCACCAACTTGCATTCCCACCAACAGTGGAAGAGGGTTCCCCTTTCTCCACATCCTCTCCAACACATGTTGTTTCCTGTTTTGTTAATTTTGGCCATTCTAACTGGTGTAAGGTGATATCTCAATGTGGTTTTAATTTGAATCTCCCTGAGGGCTAATGATGATGAGCATTTTTTCATGTGTCTGATAGCCACCCCCAAACTACTAGAACTCATACAGCAATTCAGCAGCGTGGCAGGATACAAAGTCAATGTGCAGAAATCAGTGGCTTTCTTATACACTAACAATGAAAATACAGAAAGGGAAATTAGAGAATCGATTCCATTTACTATAGCACCAAGAACCATAAGATACCTGGGAATAAACCTGACTAAAGAGGTAAAGGATCTATACTTGAGGAACTATAGAACACTCATGAAGGAAATTGAAGAAGACACAAAAAGATGGAAGACCATTCCATGCTCTTGGATCAGAAGAATAAACATTGTTAAAATGTCTATACTGCCTAGAGCAATCTATACTTTTAATGCCATTCCGATCAAAATTCCACCGGCATTCTTCAAAGAGCTGGAGCAAATAATCCAAAAATTTGTATGGAATCAGAAGAGACCCCGAATCGCTAAGGAAATGTTGAAAAACAAAAATAAAGCTGGTGGCATCACCTTACCTGATTTCAAGCTTTATTACAAAGCTGTGATCACCAAGACAGCATGGTACTGGCATAAAAACAGACAGATAGACCAGTGGAACAGAGTAGAGAGCCCTGATATGGACCCTCAACTCTATGGTCAATTAATCTTCAACAAAACAGGAAAAAATATACAGTGGAAAAAAGACAGTCTCTTCAATAAATGGTGCTGGGAAAACTGGACAGCTATATGTAGAAGAATGAAACTCGACCATTCTCTTACACCGTACACAAAGATCAACTCAAAATGGATAAAAGACCTCAACGTGAGACAGGAATCTATCAGAATCTTAGAGGAGAATATAGGCAGTAATCTCTTTGATATCAGCCACAGCAACTTCTTTCAAGATACGTCTCCAAAGGCAAAGGAAACAAAAGCCAAAATAAACTTCTGGGACTTCATTAAAATCAAAAGCTTCTGCACAGCAAAGGAAACAGTCAACAAAACAAAGAGGCAACCCACGGAATGGGAGAAGATATTTGCAAATGACAGTACAGACAAAAGGTTGATATCCAGGATCTATAATGAACTCCTCAAACTCAACCCACACGAAACAGACAATCACATCAAAAAATGGGCAGAAGATATGAACAGACACTTCTCCAATCAAGAAATACAAATGGCTATCAGACACATGAAAAAATGCTCATCATCATTAGCCCTCAGAAATAATCTATTAAAAGTCAACAGAGGTCTCTAGAGCTTGTTAAATGGGAGATTTCGCCTCAGGTATACTTGCCCAGAAGCCCACTCCAGGTGGAGAAAAGGAATGGCTAAGGGCTGACTGTTTCATATACAGACGTTTAAGTCTTTCCCCAGGTTCTTCAGAACCTCTCTCTTCTTCGAACCTCCTGGGTTTCTGTTGAGCTGACTCCCTCTCCCACTGGCTCTGATCTATCATGTCACGGGCTCGAGGATGCAGCTTCTTCTCCTTTGATTTATCAAATAGGCCTCCATTTACTCTGTCCTGATGTGGAAATTTGTTTTACAGCTTAGTAGCTGATGACCCCCATCTTGTTTTCATACCTTTGTAGATATACACCTTTTCATTTTTTGACACTATTTTAGTATAGCCACAGAAGGAAAAAGAGATAAAAATGTGTAATGGTGTCAGTAACTATAATACAGTGTTCTGTTTGGCTCTGAAGTTAGGTTTATTTTCATTCTTTAAAATGCATCCCTTTCATAGGGGAGAGATGACAGCTTCAAATAATCTAAATGCAGCTGGCTCTTGTAAGAAAGTGGGTGCAAGCTGCATGTATTGCACTGAACTGAAGTCCTAGCAAATTACATTGTCCTTTAAAACTGCAGAAACAGACAGAACCTGCCTGTACAACTTACGCTGCTTCTAGTTCACAAATTCTCTACAACACTTAAGGACAATAATCAATAGGACTTTCTTACTGATTGTGCAAGATCTAGCAAGAGTAGGGGCGCCTGGGTGGCTCAGTGGATTAAAGCCTCTGCCTTCAGCTCAGGTCATGATCTTAGGGTCCTGGGATGGAGCCCTGCATCGGGCTCTCCACTCAGCGGGGAGCCTGCTTCCCTTCCTCTCTCTCTGCCTGCCTCTCTGCCTACTTGTGATCTCTGTCAAATAAATAAGATCTTAAAAAAAAAAAAAGAAGATCTAGCAAGAGTACAATGCATGAATTAAATCATGTACTATATATGCACACATTCTTCAAGGATTTTATACTTCTGACGGCTTATAATGTAAAGACATACAAAACTGAGATTAAAACATTAAACTACCATGAATGTGACATCCATAGTTCTTTCCAAGTAGTATTATATTTGAATTTTTGAGGCTAACAAAAATGCCATGAAACTG
This sequence comes from Neogale vison, assembly GCF_020171115.1. Classification (NCBI taxonomy): domain Eukaryota; kingdom Metazoa; phylum Chordata; class Mammalia; order Carnivora; family Mustelidae; genus Neogale; species Neogale vison. The sequence continues at coordinate 102,441,508 of NC_058098.1, read as the reverse complement.
ACTCCAGTTACCATTCTCCAAGAAAGGAAAATAAAATATTATAACAACTAGTTTAAGTCCACAGATATGAATAGTTGAGTTTAAGATAAATTATCTCAGGTCATACAACTCTAGAACCAAATTTAAATACATGTTAATGACTCTTTCACTGTTCCACCTTTCCCATAGCCTTGTCTGCTAAATCTAAAGATACATACTTCCTATCAAGTATGTACATAAGCCTTTAGAACAGTTTAATAAATTCGAGGCAGTCTTAGTGTTCCAAGTATCTAAACGTTTGCTTAGTGAAGTTTAAATGTATCCTGCCTAGCAAATCATAGTTTGTTTCCACTTACATCTTATGCTTTAAATTCTACTACTAAAATTTGATTTTATTAATTTAATCCTAGATGGTATTTTGCCCACCTTGCAATAGGTTCTTCCAAGACATAAAGTTCTAAATGTGCTCAAACTGAGTTGGGACATATTCACAACAAATCTGAAACACTTAATTTTGAAAAAAGAGAAGGGGAAAGAAGATAGTTAGCTACCATCCACCACACTGTATTTGAATTATTATTATTTTTTCACCGATGTTCATCTAAGGACAAATTTAGATTTGGGCACACTAAAGGAAAATAGAATTCCATTTCATAAACTTCATTAGGCTTGGTCCTTTCTGAGGACATATAAGCAGCCTTATTTTTACAACACATTCACTAGACAGTTGTAATTCTATTTCAAGCTACCATATGAATGGGAGAGAATGAGTGATTTCCTTGCAAATTACTCATTTTCATTAAATCCTCCTCTTTATGACTATCTTAAATAAAAACTAGATTCATTTACAATAATTAGTAAGAGTGGGAGGCATATCTTCATTGATTGATATGACTAACTAGATTGATCCTTTGCAGGTCAATGAGTGAGCAATTGAACAGATCACTGCACAATTGATTCAATCCCAGAACCAAATTGACCATACTTCAAAAAAGCCAGATCTCTCATATCAGGGGAGTTAAGCACTGCACGTGAGTCCCAGGATGCCTGTATAAATGTTCTAACAAATCAATAGCATTCTGATTTCCTTATTCTAGTGACAGAAGCATAAAGGAAAGAAAACTAAAATAAGTCTCAAGGGAGCATTTTGAGTTCCAGTACTTCTAATAATTAGCTGTATAAAAGTTGGAAGACACAAAGAACATAAACAAGATATAATAAGGCTTCAATCTGACATGCTTCTCTTTAGAAGGGCAGTACTCACTAAGTTTGAAGTAATGAAGTAATGTCTGAATTAATGCAGTACCTTTTAAGTATTCTGGTGTATAGATAATATAGATAGTTCTTGAGTAGTTATGGATCTAAACCACAGAGTTCTGGGGGCCCTGGGTGGCTCAGTCATTAAGCATCCGCCTTCAGCTCAGGTCATGATCCCAGGGTTCTGGGACGGAGCCCCACATCAGACTACCTGCTCTGCAGGAAGCCTGCTTCTCCCTCTCCCACTCCCCCGCTTGTGTTCCCTCTCTTGCTGTGTCTCTCTCTGTGAAATAAATAAAATCTTTAAAAACAAAAACAAAAACGAAAAAACACCAGAGAGTTCTTTCACATTCAAAAAGTTTAGAACACTCTATTGATTCATAAAAGCCATAAGTGATGGCTTTGTGGTATGTCAACTTGGTTAGGCGAAAATATATTCCCCAGAATTCCCTTCCAGGTATTTTTCGTAGGATGAGCTACAAAGGAATTCTCTCATGAGATTTTGTGGGCAGCTGAAGGCAGCAGCCATTTTGTAGCTCTCCTAGTACAGGTGTTACTGCAAAGGTTATTTTGTAAATGTAACTAAAATCCTCTATCAGTTGATTTTGAGTTAAGCAAAAGGCAGAACATCATGAGTGTTTCAGTTAAGTGGAAGGTCTTTCAAAGGGAACTAATGATCCCTAGAGATGCAGAGAGGAAAGAAAACTGCAGAATCTTTCTGCATTCTGGGACCTTTCCACCCACCTCACTGCTGCTGATTTGGTTCACCTTAATGGTGTGAAGCGGCAGCTAGACCTACAATTTCTCTATCTTCCCCCCATGACTTTCTTCCATTTCTATGACTCTTGGGCCAGGAGTGTGTTCAGCTCTATGATAGAGATTCCCAGCTTCTCCAGGATACCTTGTTAGATCAGAGGCAACAGGAACTGGCCTGGGTTCTAGTCCATCCTTGTTAGGGTGCTCATGGGGTTCAGGCTGCACTTAATTATCCCTTCCTACCTGTCAGGGACCCTGGATTATAGTATTAGTCACGTGGGAAAGTTATGACTGCTTGGCTAGCCCCCACAACTTCCTACAAATGTGAATACATATTTTACTTTAGATTTATAAATATATAAGCTTATATATTGAATTTGTATAGATAATAAACATAAATATATATTATATGCGTACATATCTAGGTTATATAAATACAAATTTCTTTTCTTATTTTCTCCCTCTCTCTCTCTCTCTCTCTCTTTTTTATCTCTCTTTCCTGCACATGAAGGCTTATATCCCATGGGGGATCCAACTATGAAAAAAGAAAAGGGTTGCTAAGCAACTGTTACGTAAATACATGTGTATGCATGTTCCACTGGTTCTGCTTTGCTCCTTGAACTATCTAAAAGATAAACCATGTGAGACATAGAGATGATAGGAACTCAGGAACCTGGACACTCAAATCACAACCACAAATGACTGTCATTCACTCTTCTGAAAGGCACATTAGAGGTATAGAGGTATAAGATGAATACCACATTAGCCCTAAATTAGATTGAGCCCTAAATCCTAGTGAATAACCTAATTGAACTAAGACTATATAGCAAGAGTTCTCAAACTTGACTACACATTAAAATAACCCAAGACATTTTTACATAAATATACCCCTGCTTGGGCTCCACCTACATAAATTCTGATTTAATTGGCTTGTGTGGAGTGGGAGCCGGGATTAGATACTTTTTGTAATGCTCCTTATGCAGCTATAGAATGTTGGCCCAGTGGAGAGCTACTATACAGGTCAAGTGGAGGATTCATTTTGCCTAAAGATAGGCTGATGTGACAATTTTTACCTTTTCCTAATTAGCCCAGGATCTAATCTATTATCCTCTGCAATTTCCCACCATATAGTAAGAACAAGCCAGGCCATGCAAGTGAAAGTAAATAATTCAGTATGAGGAAACATAATTTTATTAAGGTATTAAAGGAAAGTTGCTCACCTTAGACATTTTCAGGCTGGGATATTTCCCAAACTAGAACTGCCCTGCCAGCCCAATACTTTGCAAGTTTTCTAAGAGAGAAACTCATTTGAAATGTAAAAATCTTATTCAGGCTAAAACTTGAATCACTTTAATTCTTACACTATTTTTTTTTTTACTCATTTATACTGCATCTCAATAGAGTATCTTTTCCTGTGACTATTCTTCAACCTTGGTTGAGGAATGAGAATATTCCATAGGTCACTTATTCTATCCCAAATTGGGATGGGGTGGGAAATGTCAGAGACTACTTGTCCTAGACATAAATGCTGTGCATCTAAATTCATTCAGTATCCAGGAACAAAGAAGGAATAATACTGACATTTACAGACCCCTTCACTGAAGAACAAAGTGATGATTCCAATTATGGTGATAAACAGGTCTTGGTTAGAGTTTAACTGAGTCAGCGCAAGAAGATGAAGTATTTTTCCTCTCTTCCTCTGTCCATCTTCTGTTTTTCATATGAGCTTTGTACGGCTAATAATATAGAATGATGAAGTCAGCTTATCCCATTTTCAGTTATCGTATACTAACAGTCTAAAGAAAGATGTTTTTGTATAAATGACCAAAACTGAATTGGTACGTTAGACAACTTTTTGAAAAGATGCGACTAGAATTTCTATAGGAAAGCGCAGCCCCAGATAGCAGTATGAAATGGGTGGGGCTTGTTTTATATATTCCCATTAGTCCCCCTCCCACACCCTCTCCAGTTTACATTAGCCACTCAGTGGTTATCTCCTACTTTTCTAGGCCTACATATTAAAACATCATTCCTGGAGAAAGCAAAGATAATACAAACGAGCCATTTGTTACATATTTTTTTTTAAGATTTTATTTATTCATTTGACAGAGAGAGATCACAAGTAAGCAGAGAGGCAGGCAGAGAGAGAGGAAGGGAAGCAGGCTCCCTGCTGAGCAGAGAGCCCGATGTGGGACTCGATCCCAGGATCCTGGGATCATGACCTGAGCCGAAGGCAGCGGCTTAACCCACTGAGCCACCCAGGCGCTCCCATTTGTTACATATTTTAAGTCAGGCACTGGAGTTAAACTATCTATAGCATCCACAGGAACTACACTATGGAATTTAAAGGATTCAGCTACTTGGGCTACAGACATAAAGGCAAGACAGGCTGTCCGCAATGTTCTCACTTATGCTCTATTTCTGCTTGTTTCAAGGCACTAGATCACAGGAACCAGGCAGGTGATGATGAGACTATTTCACAACTCCAATGTTTAATAGAGTGAACAACAGATATTCTATCAATTAGGGTTTCACTCGTGTTAGGTCTGAGTGAGAAAATCCTTAAGTGATTTATATTTACCACAAGTGTCCAACAACACGGACTTGGCAGATTTATAGGACCTCCAAATGAATGCTCCATAAGTCACTTTTTCTATCCCAAATTGATCTCTGTATTTTTATATTTGCTAAACATGTTTTTCTAAGTTCCTTAATTCACTCCCCAGTCTTCCAAGTTATAAAGCTTGTAATGATCATTAACCGTTCCTGCTTCTTCACCCTTACATCTGAAAATTAATTAATCAAATATCTTCCCCATAAATCAATGAAAGGTTGCTGTTAGTTAACATCCTACCACCAGACTTACTCTAAGCCTTGTCCTATTTACTGTGAAATTTTGGAAAATCTCTAATCAACCCTTCTTATAGTTCTTTCCTGAAAGCAATCCTACTTGTGTACTAAATTTTAATTTAGTACCTTTTATATGGCATGTTCTTTCCCTGGCCTTGTGTCTGGTTGATGGGAAGGCAAATGTTTAACACATAGCTCTACCATTAGATGATGCATTTTTTGGGGAAAGTAACATAAATTCACTGAACATTATTTTTATTACTATTAGTTTTGCAAAGCTGTAGACAATAATAATCTTTTTCATACATTGCATTGCATATAAAACTGTACAGGAATATCAACAAAATGGTAGGCATTCTAGATGTTGGAGTGGAATCTGAGCGTTTCCCTTATGCTTCCAGAACACAAATTTGATCAAGCAGTTGTCCAATTAGAAACTCAAATTTGTACCAAATGCATTATAATATTTAAGCTTTGTCACCAAAGTTCCTTACCACATCATCAGTTTCCTCACCATTCAATTAACAAACAGATTTAATGGCATTTTCAAAACTCTGAGATGCATAAAGTGTCACCCAATTAAAAACTATTAATCATAGGCCACTGTCTTAAAGTATGGAAGATCAGGAAACTGTCTTTACGATCAGGCAAGAGCACAATGTCCTCAGAAGTACAGAAGAAGAAACATGTAAGGATTCTAGTTCCAAAGATATTCAGGAAATAGTCATTTGTATTTAGCACACCTAGCCAGGAAGTTATGTGTTCAGGAATGTTCAGTGCATGAACAGTTGATTTTCAATGAGGTCATATCCTATCACATTCTTTCTGATAAAAGTTTAGTTTGTGTTTCATCTTTTAGAAACTTCTGTAAGGCCAGGCTAACTACTAATCTTTAGATTCTACCACAGTCCTGTAATCAACCAGGAAGGACACATGCTGCCTAATTTTGATCTCTTTCTGATCTTAATTGGTGTAAGGACTCCCTCAACTCTCTTTCACTGTGCTCCAATACTGAAAGAGATTTCTACCTATCTACCTACCTACCTACATACTTATCTATTGATTAACAGCTTGAACAATAAAACAACTTATTTTGCGACTTTTCCCCCCAAATGTCTATGGATAAGTATTCAGGCCAAATGATTTTCTCAAAAGATACAGGTGATAACAGAGAGAAATTAGCCATCTCTTTTATTTAAGTAGACTATCACCACACCTTCTCATGGGAGTGAAAGTTGTAGCAGAGAAGAGGAAGAGTTCTAATGCATATGAAAAATCCTTTTCTTCTCTTCTTGTTCAATATTGCCTGGTAACAAAATCAATATTCTCATGAACTAAAAGTCTTTGGGTCAGATAATGAGAATTCTCTCACAAAAAAAAAAAAAAGTACGTATCTTAAACTATAATTATCTCAAATCAAAATCAGTTTTATTTTAATTTAGCACCTCTTATATGGCATGTTCTTTCCCTGGCCTTGTGTCTGTTGATGGGAAGATTTCTGATCCTATAGAACTTCTTACTCAGTGTCTACCAAAATTACAAGCTCTTATGCTAGGGCAAATATGGTAGGCAGGAAGATACTCATGGGTGAAGTTACAGAAGAAATAAAAGAGGAAAATAAACAAATTATCAATCTATCAATCTATCTATCAATCTACCTATCATCATCATCTATTTATCATCTATCTAATCTTGAAGCTCAACATACAAATGATCATACTGGATCCAAACAAAATCACTGTGGGATATCTCCTAAAATGATAGGTTTAGTAAAATGTACAAGATACCGGGTAGATCAGTAAATGAGGATTAGAGGTAGAACTCTCTTATTCTGTTGTTATTTCCTAGCTGTTTCTAAAAGGGGAGAGACAAATTAAATGAAGCTTTTTCCTAGTAGGTAGGAAAATGACAATTGCTTTTCTATATGAGGTAATATGAGGTAATATTTTGTTTTATTATAATAATCACTATAGGGCACACATTCATTTAATTTTATTCATATAGTTTTGTTTTCTTTTAGCTTATGGTGTTTTGTCATCTAAAATATTTCTGAGAGGGCACCTGGGTGGCTCAGTGGGTTTAGCCTCTGCCTTCAGCTCAGGTCATGATCTCAGGGTCCTGGAATCCAGCCCCACATTGGGCTCTCTGCTCAGCAGGGAGCCTGCTTCCTACTCTCTCTCTCTGCCTGCCCCTCTGCTTACTTGTGATCTCCCCTCTGTCAAATAAAAAAATAAAATCTTAAAAATATAAAATAAAATATTTCTGAGAGATCTTATTATTAGGCAATAATAATAATCTATAACAGGACAAGGGAAAGGAAGAGACCATCCCTGTGGAAATTCAAGTTAAACTTTTTTAGTGGGGCACCTGGGTGGCTTAGCTGGTTAAGCATCTGCCTTCAGCTCAGGTCATGATCCCAGCGTCCTGGGATCTAGCCCCATACTGCTAAACACAAAAACACAAGTTTTGCTTGTGTTCCCTCTCTCACTGTATCCCTCTGTCAAATAAATAAATAAACAAAATCTTTTTAAAAAAAAAAACTTTTTTAGCAAAGTTTCTTCCATTTTAATGTACTTCAGGAATCACATCCTCTAATTTGCATATCTGCATATTAATTTACTCTGTCTTTGGTTTCCCAAAGGAGCACAACTTATTTTCATTATGTCTTCTCTATTATCTCAATGTTTGTGTTAAGCTCAGTTGGTTATTATCCAACCATTTTAGCAGAATGCATTATTTTCCAGAATGACAATGCTCTTATTGTTAGCTAAAAGTTATTAATTACTGATTGCACAATTACTTTATTATAGAGGCCATAGAAGGGATGAAATAAAATGTTCCAAGTTTGTTTTCTTATTTTTATTTTAAGGGAATTACTATTGGATTTTTCTATCATTTCAATGGATTAATTCTTAATTCAAAATTATGGATTTAAAATACCAATGTCATTTAATACAAAGCAATTATGTACATATCTAACTTAAGAATTTTTAAATGGCACTACAAAATGGAATGCTTACAAAGTAGTGCCTGAGACTACAAAATAAAATATGTAATAAACCTGCCAGTCTTGTGAATTGATTATTTTTAATTATAATTAGAACAAATAAAATCAGTCTTGGAGTTTTAAAAGGACATTTCCTTTTATGGATCCTAACAGCTTAAAGTAGTCTACTTTATGTCTTTCTGGAAAAAAACAAGCATACTGTTTTCTGAGCAGGCTGCTTACAAGGAATTTGCATTCTAGTTCCTTTTACACCTTCAAATGGAACAAAGGAAAATACAACAAAATAAATTGTCCTCCTTTTTAAAATACTGATATACCAATTAAGTACATATCTATTATATGCTATTTGGGGTGTTACAGATGAGAATACATCATGAGATTTCATATCCTGAGTGTTATTCAATTCTTGTGACCAGGTCTCAAGAGAGTTCTGTAGGAAAAATAAAGGTATAATATAATATACACGTACACATAAACACTATATAGATAACTAAATAATTAAATTGACTTGAGTAGACAAAGACAAACTGCTCTCTAAGCACAGACTAAATAATTGAGAATCTTTTGTTTTCCAGGAAAGTGTAAAAGTCAGAATCTTTGGAGTTCAGACTTTGAGATAATCTTGCTCATTTCATCAATCTCAACGATAGTGTTTAGGTTTGTAAAGAAATCATTTGATTTAGATAATTTCAGTTATCTATCTTTTGAAGCTGTGCAGAATCCTCATTTAAAAGATAAACACCAGGAAAAAGTAGTTGGTAAAGAGGACCCAATTTATCATTGTGTATTACCGAGATGAAAGTTTTTGCTTATATTCAATTTCTGACATTTTATACCTCTTAGTATCTTTGCCATTCATCAGCTATTCACCAAAGTAAGCATGATTCCATGTCCTATCACAACAAACCTTAAACAGACCTCTACCTCAATCACCTGGAAGACTGAAAGTTCAACTAAACAAACATTTACATACCAAGGGGTATAGCCTTATTGAATTCATCATCTCTAGAAGTGGTAAGAACTGAAATTATACAAAAAGTTTCAAATTAGAAATGATGTGAAAAATTAAGAAATTAATTTTACCAAGACATGATTATAAAAGTTGTTTTCTTAATGAATTCTCCATGGAAAAACAAAACAAAAAAAAGAACATAAACTATAGGTGTTGTTTCTTCGTTGTGAGACCGAGATCAATGAACTCAAGTACAGCATCCCAACATATTTCCTGACACTGTTAGAAACCAATTCCCAAATTCAGACTCTCCTAATTCTGATTCTTTGAGATAACTCTTTTTCTTCCATGGATATCAATTTCTTCTCTCTTTGGGCATAATTAAATCAGCTTCACCTTATAGTAAAATCATTGGTAATAGAACTTTAAAAACACCATAGGTTTCCAACCAGGAAACACAGATTTGATACCGACTTTCCCTAAAGTAGCATATTTCTATAAAAACTAATGTTCTATCCAACAGCATAGGGAATATAGTCAAAGGTATTGTGATAGCATTGTATGGTGACAGATGGTAGCTACATTTGTGGTAAGCATAACATAGAGAATTGTCAAATTATTCTGTTGTATATCTCAAGCTAATGTAACACTGTGTATCAACTATACTTCAATTTAAAAGATGTTTAGAAAGCTAATGGTTTCTAAAATATACTTTAAAACTTTAGCTTTTTACATGAATTTTAATGTGCTTAAAGCATTCACCATAGCCAATGCTTCAGGATCTTCTTTTAAAGAAGAGTAATTTCAACAGTCTTGTCATTCCTAGACTCACTCTACTGAAATGAAGTGCCTATATTCTCTTCCCTTACTTCTGGTAATTCCTATGGATGCTATATAGTGATTGATAATCACCAATTAAAATAAACATGGCAATGTTTACAGGTCCTTGTCTTAGTGATTCATGACTAATATTTGCTTTTGATACACAGAGGCAAACACTGGAAAAAAATGGTGGCTCTGCTGATGACAAGTGGCAAGCAAAGATGACACTTGTATAGGGTCACTCAGATTGTGAACAAGACTAAGGGTGATCCCAAACAAGAGAAGACGTTCTTAATTCAATGCCTCACCGTATGATACTTTCACAATTATTAAACATGAAATCCAGCCAAGGTTTGGCAATTACTAAGTATACAATTTCGATCATGTCATTTAATCGTTAATTCTCAAATTTTTCATCTGCTGTGAAGATGGACATGTTCATGAAATTACTTAAGAGTATCTGGGCAAAAGTAATTGCTCAAAACATTTCGCTTTTATTTCCATTGTTCAAAGCTACCATTCATATTAATCTAGTTTTATCTAAATTCATATTTCCAGGGTTCATATAGGTTAGGAAGAAGTGTATAACATAGAAACAAACAGCTTTATACTCAGGAAACTGCTTTATGATTTTTCCAGATTTTCTAAAATTCTTATAAATGAGGTAAACCTTACTTCCTAGATTATAAAAACAGTCATCCCAAGTGAAGATGAAAAAAATGCCTTCTTTTATTTCCTCTTGTTTTGGAAGAAATTAAAATTTATATATATCCAAAATCACCTACTAGAGTATAGTTTAAAAAAAAATAGTCTTCTATCAACCACTGCAACCCTTTCTTATCACGTTTGTTGAAAATTAAAAATTTATCAACCTTCTCAAGTCTAATTTAAGTGCCGTATTTCCTATAAAGACTTTGAAGTTGCTAAAGTCAAAGGTTTTGTTCCTACCTTAGAACTTTTAGAAAATTTATAGACCTTAAAATTAATTTTAGTGTCTCAGTCAATGTATATTCATATATTCCTCCCAAAATCTGATCTCTGGTGTTAGAAAATGAGACACAATAATTGATACTAAATGCACAACAAAAATCTTTTAATTAGATTTTTTATATCAACCTAGGACATAAACTACTGTATTATATACCTCACCATGGTGTCCATAAAAATGGCATGTGATTTACTATTGAATTGCTATTGAAATCCATTGAATCGTTACTGAAAACTTAAGTGCCATTAAAAACAAACAAAAGGCTGCAAGCTTTTTCCCATTGAGGATGATATTTGCTGTGGGTCTTTCATAGACAGATTTTATGAAGTTCAGGAATGTTCCCTCTATCCCTATACTTTGAAGCGTTTTAATCAGGAACAGATGCTGGATTTTGTCAAATGCTTTTTCTGCATCAATTGAGAGGACCATGTGGTTCTTCTCTCTTCTCATATTAATTTGTTGTATCACATTGATTGGTTTGCGAATGTTGAACCATCCTTGCAGCCCAGGGATGAATCCCACCTGGTCATGGTGGATAATCTTTTTAATGCTGTTGGATCCTGTTTGCTAGGATCTTGTTGAGAATCTTAGCATCCATATTCATCAGGAACACGACAAGGATGCCCACTTTCACCACTCTTGTTCAACATAGTATTAGAAGTCCTAGCAACAGCAATCAGACAACAAAGAGAAATAAAAGGTATCCAAATTGGCAATGAAGAAGTCAAACTCTCTCTCTTCGCAGATGACATGATTCTTTATATGGAAAACCCAAAAGACTCCACCCCCCAAACTAGTAGAACTCATACAGCAATTCACCAACATGGCAGGATACAAAGTCAATGTACAGAAATCAGAGGCTTTCTTATACACTAACAATGAAAATACAGAAAGGGAAATTAGAGAATCGATTCCATTTACTATAGCACCAAGAACCATAAGATACCTGGGAATAAACCTAACCAAAGAGGTAAAGGATTTGTACTCAAGAACTACAGAACATTTATGAAAGAAATTGAAGAAGACACAAAAAGATGGAAGACCATTCCATGCTCTTGGATCAGAAGAATAAACATTGTTAAAATGTCTATACTGCCTAGAGCAATCTACACTTTTAATGCCATTCCATTCAAAATTCCACCGGCATTCTTCAAAGAGCTGGAGCAAATAATCCTAAAATTTGTATGGAATCAGAAGAGATCCCGAATCACTAAGGAAATTTGAAAAATAAAAATAAAACTGGAGGTATCACATTACCTGATTTCAAGCTTTATTACAAAGCTGTGACACTCACCAAGAGAGCATGGTACTGGCATAAAAACAGACACACAGACCAGTGGACCAGATATGGACCCTCAACTCTATGGGCAAATAATCTTCGACAAAACAGGAAAAAACATACAGTGGAAAAAAGACAGTCTCTTCAATAAATGGTGCTGGGAAAACTGGGCAGCTATGTGTAGAAGAATAAAACTCGACCATTCTCTTACACCGTACACAAAGATAAACTCAAAATGGATAAAAGACCTCAACGTGAAACAGGAATCTATCAGAATCCTAGAGGAGAACATAGGCAGTAATCTCTTCGATATCAGCCACAGCAACTTCTTTCAAGATACGTCTCCAAAGGCAAAGGAAACAAAAGCCAAAATAAACTTTTGGGACTTCATCAAAATCAAAAGCTTCTGCACAGCAAAGGAAACAGTCAAAAAAACAAAAAGGCAACCCATGGAATGGGAGAAGATATTTGCAAATGACAGTACAGACAAAAGGTTGATATCCAGGATCTATAATGAACTCCTCAAACTCAACACACACAAAACAGACAACCATATCAAAAAATGGGCAAAAGATATGAACAGAGACTTCTCCAATGAAGACATACAAATGGCTATCAGACACATGAAAAAATGTTCATCATCACTAGCCATCAGGGAGATTCAAATTAAAACCACATTGAGATATCACCTTACACCAGTTAGAATGGCCAAAATTAACAAGACAGGAAACAACATGTGTTGGAGGGGATGTGGAGAAAGGGGAACCCTCTTACACTGTTGGTGGGAATGCAAGTTGGTGCAGCCACTTTGGAGAACAGTGTGGAGATTCCTCAAGAAATTAAAAATAGAACTTCCCTATGACCCTGCAATTGCACTCCTGGGTATTTACCCCAAAGATACAGATGTCGTGAAAAGAAGGACCATCTGTACCCCAATGTTTATAGGAGCAATGGCCACGGCCACCAAACTATGGAAAGAACCAAGATGCCCTTCAACGGACAAATGGATAAGGAAAATGTGGTCCATATACACCATGGAGTATTATGCCTCCATCAGAAAGGACGAATACCCAACTTTTGTAGCAACATGGACGGGACTGGAAGACATTATGCTGAGTGAAATAAGTCAAGGAGAGAGAGTGAATTATCATATGGTTTCACTTATTTGTAGAGCATAACAAATAGCATGGAGGACATGGGGAGTTAGAGAGGAGAAGGGAGTTGAAGGAAATTGGAAGGGGAGGTGAACCATGAGAGACTATAGACTCTGAAAAACAATCTGAGGGGTTTGAAGTGGCGGGGGTGTGGGAGGTTGGGGTACCAGGTGGTGGGTATTATAGAGGGCACGGCTTGCATGGAGCACTGGGTGTGGTGAAAAAATAATGAATACTGTTATGCTGAAAATAAATAAAAATAAATTGAAAAAAAATACAAAATAAAACAAAACAACAACAAAAAAAACACAAGTGCTAGATCCTAAAAAATTAAGCAGAAGGAAAATAAGAAAACAAATAATTTTATGTTAAAACTACCATTAAACTGATTAATTAACACTGGCTGACAAGCCTACTTTATTGCCAAAGTCTTAGTCTTTGGGTTGGCTCACTCCTGGAGATACTCAATCCAGTATCTCTGTCATGGTTCAGGGGAGTAGTAGTGTGTATGCTTCTTAACTGCTTTTATATAAACCTTGTAACAGTATCACAGCAGGGTTATAGAAGAGTCACTTTCCTTTACTGTCAGCAGTCTACAGAGCCAAGAAATAACAATAATGTTATTTGGTATTATACTAAGAAAACAGTTGCATTTAAGGGCTAAATTTCCTTTCTCTTTAAGGAAAATGCTGATGTACAATTTGTAAAAATCTGTATTTAGAACATTCAAATCAATTAAAAAGTAAATTTTCTTCTTTTGTATTGCATGTTAATTCTCAATTTTAAATCCTTAAATATTGTTTCACACAAATTGCCAACTCAAGTCATTAACACTAAAAATAAGCTTCTTAAAATGATACTAAATTCTGTATTATCTACTTGAGGGCTAAGGTACCTAATGGCAGCAATATAAGTGACATCATGTGTCATTCAAACATTATGCAAGCTACTAATTCTTCGTTCCATTGTAATGCATCAAAGTGGACAGGTTTAGTCACAAATAACTTGGTTTATGATGTTTAATGATTCACTTTGCTTCCCTGGATAATTTGTAGTAAAATTGGGATTTGGACTACATGAACTCTGAGGTGGGTTTGACTTGATAATACTATAAGGATTAATATTTTTTTAAAAATTTTATTTATTTATTTGACAGACAGAGACAGTCAGAGAGGGAACACAGCAGGGGGAGTAGAGAGGGAGAAGCAGGCTTCCCGCTTAGCAGGGGGCCCGATGCAGGGCTCGATCCCAGCACCCTGGGATCATGACCTGAGCCGAAGACAGACGCTTAACGACTGAGCCACCCAGGCACACAATATTTTTGTTTTTGATCAAACAATAGCTACTTCAGCAGACACAATTAACTCCTTCAAATTTTTAAAAATATTACTACATAGGAGAAACTGCATCTATGCAATTTATGTGATTTATAATCACAAGCATAAAAATTTGCCAAATTATTCTTTCTCCCTAAAATTTCTACATGCAATATTTTCAGGTAAATAGGACTGAATAGGAGAACTACTGCAAATCATGCTGAAATGGTAGGAAACAAAGTTCCACGAGGGTTGGGGGCCATCTCAGGTTTGCTTTTCCTTATATTATACACATAGTATAATGTCTTTTTCCTATTAGGTATTCACCTAACATGTGAATACCTAATATTGAACAAAGAACTGAAGTGACGTATATATGTTTCCAACAACTTGCCTACGCCAGTCTTTGGAAATGAACTTTTCTAGCCATCAAAAGTGGGGTACACTACCATGGTAAGATAGAATTCCATCACACTAAGAAATAAATAAAACTCACACTGCTTGAGCATGGCATCAATCAAAGAGACAAACAGGAGGGGAGATCCTTTCTGAAAATTCTGTGTACTATCCTGTAAATACTCTCTATTTTGAAAACAGAATATGTAAAAGAAAATTTGTGGAGGGGATATGGCATAAAAGTTCCATGTTTACTTTTTCTTTTAAGAGAGAGAGCATGCAAGAGAGAGCAAGCAGGGGTGGGGGAAAGCGGCAGAGGGAGAAGAAGAGAGAGAATAGTAAGCAGGCTCCACATCAGCCCAGTGTGGAGCCCAACCTGGGACTTGGTCTCATGACCCTGAGATCATGGCCTGAGCTGAAATCAAGAGCCCAAGAGTCAGAGGCCTAACCGACTGAGCCACCCAGGTGCCTCCATGTTTATTATTTTGTAAAGAGTAAGTTATCTTATATCTTTTGTAGAAAAACCTTTAAATTAAAAGGACTGCTTTATGAGTGTGGGAGTTGTGATTAATCTAAGGTCAGGCTAACTGATAGTTTAGTTAAAAATCGTTTTTCTTGTGAGCAAATCTATATAAAATGTTAAGTCTATTTTCTTGTTTTAGAAAGGAAATTATTAAAGTAAAAAAATATGCAATCTCCTATTCTCACTGGATACATGAATTTAAAGAACTGATTTTCTTATACTGAAAAATTCTGGTAACAGTATCTGTCTGACTTGTCAAGGTAACTATATCCGTCAAAAGAAATAATCTACCAAAACTGGGCTCCACACAATGAAAAGCAGGAAACATGGAAAACCCATCATTCTAATTGATGGTAGGCTGAGAAAAGAAAGAGAAGGCTGTGATACTGAATGTGATGTGGGCATTACTCAAGTCAGTACTAAGAGGTTGTTTTCTTGAATAAAACACCAATATATTTAGATAATTTTCTTGTTTTATCCCTCTTCCTAAAATTAAATGCTGATTAAGGGTTCCTTCTAATTGGTATCAATTTGCAGTCGGTGTCATTGCATTTTAAAATTATCTGCATTTTAAAGAAGCAATAGGCTAAGAATTAAAATATTACTTTCTATATTCTCTGTAATCATTGTTACTAAACAAATATTTGATGAAGTCTTAATGTGTCATGAGGTTATACTTAAAGCAACCACAGCCCATATATCCTATATAGTTTAGAGTGTGTTTATAAAAGTAAGGTTCTCTGAAATTCGTAAGTGATAATTCATGGTATTATGTATTAAACAAATACATCAGGAGTACTAAAACTAATGTGAAAGGCAATGATGATAATATTAGAAAGTTCAATATGCTTAGAAGAAGTAGGAGTGGATGGGCACTTGAGAAACAGGTAAAGTTTAAATGGGAACAGGAGAGATTTAGGCTCTTAGTAATATATAGAACAGCTTGAAACTCATCTGAGTGGGTTCCTCCATGCTGCTCTCTATTACCAAACGTGTAGGCTTCCTATGTTTATAGGTCCCTGAAACCTCTCCTCTGTTTCTTACCATTCAAAATCCCCAATGATCCTCTCTACTACCCACATTTCCTCACAATCCTTTATACTAATTCCCTATGTGAGATTAAAAACTAAGAAAAAATACTATATCAACTTTATTATATATTTAGCAAAGGAAATTGGTCTGGTAATGCTTCCTTAAAGATTGAAATTGTCCACTTAATGTAAAAAGATTCCAAACATATCTTCAAATATAAGCAATTGTATTAATCAAATTTAAAATAATTATGTACTTTAAGGCTAGTCTCTCTACCCAGAATGATCTTTACTGTTACTCTTAAGGTAATCATATTCATTGTTTAAGGCCCATCTCAAATAAACTCATCTGTAAGGCTGTTTATAGCTTCTCATTAATCCTTCTTATATTTTCACTTAAAAAGTGCATTGTTGGGGTGCCTGGGTGGTTCAGTGGGTTAAGCCTCTGCCTTCAGCTCAGGTCATGATCTCAGGGTCCTGGGATCGAGCCCCACATCAGGCTCTCTGCTCAGCAGGAATCCTACTTCCCCTTTTCTCTCTCTGCCTGCTTCTCTGCCTACTTGTGATTTCTGTCAAATAAATAAATAAAATCTTTAAAAAAAAAAAAAAGAGTGCATTGTAGAGACGCCTTGATGGCTCAGTCGGTTAAGCCGCTGCCTTCAGCTCAGGTCATGATCCCCAGGGTCCTGGAATCGAGTCCAGCATGGGGCTCCTTGCTCATCAGGGAGCCTGCTTCTTCCCCTGACTGCTCTGCCTGTCCCTCCCCCTGCTTGTGCTCTCTATCTCTCTCTCTCTGACAAATAAATAAATAAATAAATAAATTTTTAAAAGTACATTTTAGGGGCACCTGGGTGGCTCAGTGGGTTAAGCCTCTGCCTTCAGTTCAGGTCATGATCTCAGGGCCTGGGATCGAGCCCCACATCTGGCTCTCTGCTTACTGGGGAGCCTGTTTCCCCCTCTCTGTCTCTGCCTGCCTCTCTGTCTACTTGTGATCTCTCTCTCTGCCAAATAAATAAATAAAATCTTTTTTAAAGCACATTTTATATAGTTAGTTCTATATAAAACTTACTATACATTTTCACCAACCAGGCAAGTGGAGTCCTGAAAAGGCTGAGTATAAGTCAAGATACTATGTTAAGGACAGCCCCTTCACTTTAGGAGGAAAGAAGCGGCGTGAAGGGATGACACCCAAGAAAATATTCATGTAAAATCTGGTGGGCCACCTCTAATCTCCTTTGGTTATTAGGAAATACTAAATAATTTTATAAATATTAGTAGAACATATGTTTGCAGGTCGTTGAAGATTATAAATCTCCTCCTCTTTTTCAAAGCCATCATGGATAAACAATAAGGTAAATAATTCTTAGACCAAACCCTAGCAAATAAGTGAGTGGACACATTAAAAAGTTTGTTACCTGCTGCTATCAACAGGGAATACATTATTAGACATTGAAAATAGCAAACGGTTTGAAGGGCCCATTCCAAGGAAAATGCAATAATATTCTGATGGTGGAAGCAGCAAGTTTTGTATGTGAGTCAAAGAAAAGCGTCCTCTGAGACTGAACAGCCAGTGTGAGTGTCCAATGGTAGGAAGTCACTGTGCTTGCAAGATTTTCATGCCTAGTTCATGAAAAGTGGTGGAGTCCTTACTATGCTTCTAACCAAACCCTCTCCTTGAGCACTGACCATTTCATACACACACAAAAACATAATTTAAATGTTATTTGTTAATTAATAAGAATCCTACTACCCACTTGACTCTTGAACTGCATGAGGGGTTAGGGATATCAACTCACTGGTCAGTTGACAATCCAAATAAAACTTCTGATGCCCCAAAAGCTTAACTACCAATAGCCTATTGTTGACCAGAAGTCTTACTGATAACATAGTCAATTAACACATATTTTGTATGTTATATGTATTAACTACTGTACTTTTACCAAAATGTAAGCTAGAGAAAACATTTTAAGAAAATCATGAAAAAGAGAAAATACACTTACAGTACTGTACCATATTCATCAAAAAATCTGCATGTAAGTGGACCCACACAGTTTAAACCCATGTTGCTGGAGAAGTAACTGTATAGTTGGATAAAGAATTTTAAAAGGTGAATATGATTTCTGGAATGCTAATATCTGATATGAATACTTTGCATGAAAACTACCCCTCAACCAAAATATTAGAGATACACTTCATGGCACATTTATATACAAATGAATTTTTAAAGCAAGTATGTTATTTCAGAAAATATAACACTACTCAAAATATGCCCTGTTGCAGGAGAGAAAGAATCTTGGTAAGAAATGAAAGGATGAAAACTAGGGTAATACCAGGGAGAAAAAAAACGGGGGGGGGGCGGGGAGAACAGAACAGAAAAGAAGAAAGAAGAAAGAAAAAGAAGAAGAAGAACCAGAAGAACAAGTCCCAAACAAAAGGTAAGGGTAATTTCCCGGCAAAAAGGCATTAGGTGAAGAAAACTTTGCCGTCACAAAATCCTAAGCATATAAAATCATCTACAGGAAAGCGGCCTTTATTCACCCCTAATACAGACAATTTTCATAAACATATTTTTTTGTTTTGATTTTAAACTTCTTAAAAGCCTGGGCTACTTGTTACACTGCATTTTTCCTTCCCAGTGCCTATTATAATGCCTTCTATAAAGTAGGCATTTAGCAAATGATTATTTACACAAATGAAACTACACTATTTTCTTCACACATTCAATGGGAACAGTCATGGCTTCCCTACTGACTTCCTACAGTGATGTTGTATGATGCCTACGGAAGCACTCAGATAACTGTTTACAGATAGAACCATTTTCTTTCACGTTGCTAAGAGGAAAAACAATACTGCTCCTGGAAATATACTCCTAATATGCAAACACTTGAATCTGTACTTGTTTTACAGCAAATACGAATGTATTTAATAAGATTCCATTTCAGAATGCATGCTGCTTCTCTGCAAACCTTCAGCTATCTTCCAAAAACTAGTAACTCTTATAGAGACTAACCCAGGAAAAGGTATTAACAGATGCATAACTGAATAACATTGTAAGATATTAATCATACAATGCATTTAATTCTAAGGGCAATAAGTTGGTATTAAGTGAAAAAAAATTCTAAATCTTGCTTTATTGCTGAAGAACCTCAAGATATATAAGGTTTTTTAATGCCCTAAGTTTTTCTTGTATCATTATTAAGTGCACTGTGGATATGACCCCACTAATGGCTAATAATCACAAGTAAAATGCATCCTGAATAGTACTGTATATCTGAATTTGCTAAGAGGACAAAATAATTGCTGAATGAAAGGGCATGATTTCTGTAACTTTCCTTCACTTAATGAATGAATTTAATATCATATCCTTTACATGCTAAACACATTTTAATTAAATTGCTTCAACAATTAATCAAAATTTTTCATTTTATAGATGTTTGGAAAGCTTAAATTATTTCTCCCATATCAAGTAGCTGTCACAAGAAGAAAACCAACTCTGTATTTATGATTATATCTACTTTATTTTCTTAAACTGTATCATCTCCTAAGTGATATTAATACTCAAAGTTCTTTATTATTTCCATTACACAAGGAATGTACTTCTTAGATTTTTAGCTGGGGTTTTAAGAGTATAAATGTTACAGGGAGCTTAATAACATACAAGATAGATACTAAAACTACAGAGTAGAATATACCAACTACCAGGCACAAACACTGAACATTAGCCACATTTGCTGCAATAATTTTTTTTTAATCACTGCACCCACCCACCCAACTATTCCACACAGTCCCTTACACACATACACACACACACAAACGTTCATACACATATCGCAGATGCAGAAAAAGATCTAGGCTTGGCATTGCGGTATGTACCTTTCCATTAGGAGAAGACAGATAATGAAAAAGGATGGATGGATGGATGAATGAATGAAAGAGGGATTTCAGAGTATTGGAACTGACCTAAGCCAGTCTGATCAAACACAATTGTGAAGATTTTTTGGTAGACTCTTGGAGCCACTATTTCAAGATACCTATTTAGCTCAAACTTTCATTTTCCCAACTGTAGCCTTTCTGCTTTCTTTTTCTAGTAGATCACTACAGAGTTAAGTATATACCTTTGCACTAAAATGGAAAGATGCTCTTTCTGCAATAATTTTATTTTTTTAAGATTTTATTTGTTTATTTGACAGACAGAGATCACAAGTGGGTAAAGAGGCAGGCAGAGAAAGAGGAGGAAGCAGGCTCCTTGCTGAGCAGAGAGCCTGATGCGGAGCTCGATCTCAGGACCCTGGGATCATGACCTGAGCCAGGCAGAGGCTTAACCCACTGAGCCACCCAGGCGCCCCTCTGCAATAATTTTAAATGCAGGTGCTTGCATAAGAGTAAAGGAGGTTGCATTGTACTTCTAACTTTCAAATACGTGAATGCTAGACATCAGGTCTCTTCCATTTAATCTCCAAACCTTGTTTAAGTGTAAACTTAATGTTAGTTTGTGTGTAAGAGTAAGGGGGGAAGAGGGGAAGGAGAGAGAGAGACTGAGAGCAAGATATGGATGGACAGAGAATAAGCATAAGGAACTAGGGCACAGGGCACTTGGGTGGCTCAGTGGGTTAAAGCCTCTGCCTTTGGCTCAGGTCATGATGCCAGGGTCCTGGGATGGAGCCCCGCATCAGGCTCTCTGCTCAGCGGGGAGCCTGCTTCCCCCTCTCTCTGACTGCCTCTCTGCCTACTTGAGATCTGTCTGTCAAATAAATAAATAAATAAATAATCTTAAAAAAAAAGGCACAGAAACTTCACTGAGACTTAATTAAAAATTAAAGAGGTGATATTTATTCTTTTCCAAGAAATACAATAGAAAATGCAACTAGAAATCAACATTTTCCTTTACTGTCAACCCTATGTCTGACTTAGTTCTATGTCTGATAAGGCTTCAAGTGTATGTTCAGGCATATATTCCAATGTTCCACTCTCACTGCCTTCCACGAGCTCCAGCGTGTTTGCTTTTCAGTCAGAGTTACGGCACAGTTCACGTGTGACTTGCTAGGCTAGCAAAGTACTGATATGACCTATTAGTTGGCTGCCTCTGGAAACACCAATATTATACCCAGAATCCAGTGTTGTTAAGTCAATCTCTCTTATTCATTCTCCTTTATTTTTTAACTAATTGAGCCAGAAGGGATGGATTATACATATATATTTGTTGTTTTGCATATAAATTGGAAATTATTCTTTTCCCTTACATGGGGTCACAAATAATGTTTGCTCTACTTGTATCTGAACAACAATCTCCATCTTTAGATGAGGCCTGTCCAAATCATTGGAAAATTATAACATTTGCTGACAGCCTGCTTAGAAGTGATCAATCAAAATTCCCCAAGAGAAAATTATATTTTTAAAGGAAGCTTTGTAAGTTTGATGGCTTCAAAGGTCAAGTTATTTCTTTTCTTCAACTTAAGGCCATATTCTGGAGTCAATCAATTTTAATTCAACATAAGACCTTGGTCGCCTGTTTCACCTCCTATATTAACTAACATAATTAAACCTGCATTGCTATCCAAAATGCTGATTACCTTTTTCTGCTGGACAAAGTACTTCATCCGGATTTTCCTTTCATTTTCAATTTTCATTACTTGGAAAGATATTCTTCTTGTATTGAACATAAAATAAAAACAATTCCTCAGTACGTTTTTGCATTTGATAATGGGTCTCAAGGCTTTCCTACCTTCATCTGTCAGGCATTGAACTGGCTGAGCTATGGTGAGCAGTAGCCTCCCAGAATGGTGTCTAGTCAGTCCTTGGTTTTGAAGACTCAGTGAAAGTCATACAAAAGACTAACTGAGATAGAGCTCAATACCCTAAAAAAGTTTTTCTTCTTGACTTTCTCTTACTCTCTCTGCTTTTAACACCATGAACATTATCCTGAATTAGACTCACTTGATACTTCATTTCTTCATATTTCATATCCCAATGATTTGTTCTTACTTTTATCTTAGACCTCCAGTAACTGATTCAGATAGATTGCCATCCTTCTGTTTCGTCAATGCTCAAAACCAAGTGCAATTTTGCTTCTCAAATAGTAACAGTCATAGGCCTCCCTGTACCTACTGCATGCACCATTATACACCTAGAACTTCCTTTATACTAATAGGAAAATGCTGATACTTGTTTTTGGAAAGCAACTATATCTAGCAAAAACTACACTAAAATGTAGGGAGGGATAAATGAAACAAGACAAAACCAGACAGGGAGTAATCTCAGGAAACTAACTGAGGGTTGCTGGAGGGAAGAAGGGTGGGAGGGATGGGGTGGCTGGGTGATGGACATGGGGGAGGGTATATATTATGGTGAGTGCTGTGAACTGTGTAAGACTGATGAGTGGCAGACCTGTACCCCTGAAACAAATAATACATTATATGTTAATTAAAAAAAGAAAGAAAGAAAGAAAAACAAGATGGTACTGGCATAGGAAAAGAGAACTGACTAACGAAAAAATATAAAGAACCCAGAAATAGACCCACACATATATGGGAATATGGGATATGATAGTCATAGCATTCTAAATCAGTAGGTATAGGATAGAACTTTTTTTAAACAGTGGTTTTTTTTGTTTGTTTAGATTTTATTTATTTATTTGACAGAGCGAGATAGAGTGAGCACAAGTAGGGGGAGTGGGAGAAAGAGAAGCAGGCTCCCCACTGAGCAGGGACCCTGATGTAAGGCTCGATCCCACAATGCTGGGATCATGACCTGAGCCAAAGGCAGATGCTTAACCCACTGAGTCACCCAGGCATCCCCAGGACAGATTATTAATAAATTATCTTGGATAAACTATTTTTATATGGAAAGAAAAAATAAAACTGGGTAACTAATACCATAAAAAATGTAAAATCAGGTTGCCCATTCCTAATGCAACATTAGATTAATGTTTGTGCAAATTCTATGAGAAACACTAAACACATATTAAAAATGTATAAAATTATTTATGAAGACATAAAACATGTAAACACATATAAATAAAATATATAAAAGTTTTCTTAAATAAATATATATATAAAATAATTCACACTGGACATATGTTTTTCCATACCAAAATAAAATACAACATAAATAAATAATAAGATAATAAATAATTTTTATATTACTATTTAAAATAATAAAATATAAAATCCTTTATATCAGAAATTTTGTGTTTTGAAATACAGACACACATACAAATTTGGGAAGATACATATTTTTACATATCATATTCTCAGTGAAGCCTTCCTATCTAACTCACTAAAATTATGATCACTGCCCTTCTCTCCTTAAATCTGGTCTATAATTCCTTTTTTTTTTTTTTAGATTTTATTTAGTTATTTTAGAGAGAGAATGAGTGGGGGAGGGAGAGGAAGCAGACTCCCCACTGAGTAGGAAACCTGATGCTGGGCTTGATTCCAGGATCCTGGGATCATGACCTGAGCCAAAGACAGATGCTTAACCAACAGAGACACCCAAGCACCTCTGGGTCTACCATTCCTATTTTACTTTTACTGTAGTACACACCACTATTAACACTCCACATATTGTTCTTGTTAATTTGTATTTGTGTATCTTCTTGGACAGAAACAAATCCTCTAGAAGAACAGAAATTTTAATCTGTTTTGTTCATAGTTGTATTTGTAGCACATAGAAGAGTATACAGTAAATGCTTAACAAATATACATCCTTTTATATTGATAACGATGATGCTTTCAATAAAGCACCATATATAAAGTGCTTAGTATGTGCCAAGTATTTGTAATCATACTTAATTTTCACAAAAATATGTTTAAGGTGATATTATCCACCTTTTTAATATTTGAGAATATTGCTATTTAGTGTTTTTAAGTTGTTTGCCTAAGGTCACACTGTGAGAGAATATCAGTTCAAACCGATATATGTTCGATGTGAAAATTCATGTTTTTGACCACTGAACACTTGCAGATTTAAGAGGTAGAGACCATGTAAGAGGTTTTGTATCCTTGCCAAAGTTGCTTATGCCATTAAACGTGCTAATACATATTTATGTTCAGGATTTCCGCTAGAATTAGGTAGGTTACTGAGTAACTAAAAGTGCAAAAATAGTTGATTCTAACAAAGGATGAGACAAACAAGAATACAGAAGTACAATTTTAACCAATTCATTTGTCAGAATGCATTAATAATCACAGTGGACAATGTGAGGGAGTTCATTCCTCTAAATCAAGGTGTCAGTCCAGATTTTCTTTTTCTCCCTTCAAATGTGTTAAGAATATAGATCTTCAGGAAAAGTATAATCAGTCTTACAGAAGAAAAGCACAAAGAAATAAAAACCCGAAAAAAAACCCTAAAAACTACTCAAAGTGATATGAACTTTTAACTTTCTTTTCATTAAATTATGTTTTCTGCTTCATCTTTAATAATACATTCAACTTTTATTTATATGTTGTAATAATTAAGCTTATTTGTTCTACTCCTTCAGTTATGACACTTATTGCTTAAAATGTGCCAGATATTCTTCTTGGGATTGGTGATCTAGCAGAGAACAAAGTGAAAATAAAATTTCCCCTCTCTATAAAGCTTCTATTTTGGTTGTTTTTTCTTAATTCATGTTGAGTTATTTTGTGAGACCAACTGGTAGGATTCTGCTCTGTTCTATTTTTGTTCTTATCTTCTTCATTGAATCCAGAATCATAATAATTTTCATTCATACTTATATATTTTATAGTACCTAAGTTTAAACAAAGAAACCCGTGAAATTCTTTTCCACCCACTTTATTTTGATGAATCCATGAACTGTGGGATTTTTTTTTTATAAGTTAATTAGAGCACAATTAATTCGTGTTTCTTCTTCAAAGGCACTTGTTTTATTTGAGACCAACCTTGTAAACTTCTTATTTTATCTTCTACTATTTTTAGGAAGCTGAAGTAGTTTGTCTAAATTACACACCTGAATAAAGATTTAAACCAAAAAAAAAAAAAAAAAAGTACCTCACAATCACAAAGACATTACAAAGGATCGCTATATAGCTATTATTTTTAAAGTTGATACTAGTTTCTTGTTTTTTAGTTGATACAGTCTTTTGAAATATTTCTCGGTAACTTAGCTAGATTTTAAAATCAATTATCAAATAACACTAAATTTCCAATTATTTATGATCAGGAACCATGCACATTTCTGACTAAAACATCATTATTATTTCTTTTTTCATTATTATTATTATTATTTCTGTCCACAGAGAAGTGGACTATTAAGTACAATGGTAGGTTATTTGGGGTACTGTCCCATATTTGAATCAAATTGTGGAGCCATTATTGAGCAAATCAGCAATACTAGCTAAGTGGACTGACTCCATTAGTGAAGTCTTCATCTCAACAATAAAATGATACTATGAAATGCATATAATTATTTTGAGATTTAAAGTAAAAGAATCTAGTACAGAAGTCAAAAGTTATAATGGTTAATATCATCATCATCATCATCATCATCACGAAGTATCAAAGCTTTTATCCCACAACCTAATACAGGATATGTTGGAAACATGACTGGCTTTAAGATTGCATACCAAGTTGATTTAGATCTACATGTTATCTTCAATGTGCTATCTAACCTGCTAATTAGATTGAAAGAAGTTTTAGATGTTCTGGGTGCCTGAATGGCTCAGTCAGTTAAGCATCTGGGTCTTGATTTCAGCTCATGAACATGATCTCAGGGTCATGGTATCAAGCCCTGC
This sequence comes from Neogale vison, assembly GCF_020171115.1. Lineage (NCBI taxonomy): Eukaryota > Metazoa > Chordata > Mammalia > Carnivora > Mustelidae > Neogale > Neogale vison. Next base: position 102,415,467 of record NC_058098.1, on the reverse strand, counting down.
ATCGGACTCCATGCTCAGTGTGGAGTTTGCTCGTCTCTCTCTCTCTCTCTCTCTGTCTGCCCCCTGCTCATGCGCGCGCGCAGGCACGCACACACACACACACACACTCTCTCTCTCTCTCTAAAATAAATGAATAAATCTTTTAAAAAAGATATTTTAGTTGTTCTGCTTTCTTAAAAGTATAGATCCTTTATTATGTTTCTTATAATCAAAAACTAAAGAAAATGGAACAATCCAGTATCTAAAAATCCAGCTGTGCTATTAAAGATGATGCATTATAAAAGTGTAATTTAAGTCCTAGTTCCCCTCTTAAAGCAAGTTTCTAAAATCATACTTTTAGCTAGAATAAGAGGTAACCTGAAAAGCAGAGGCAATGTCTGTTAAATATTGTTTATTCACTGATGTGATTAAGTGACGTAACCATGCTGCATGAAGGTTTTCCTGAACAGAGAGCATTTCCTTAAAGAAGTGCTTAACAGTGGTTTGAGTGATGGATAACTATAATGAGATTGAAAAAGACAATGACTGCAAGAACTTTTAGCTTTCATATGCTGGTCCCTTGAAGACAGGAAAAGAGAGCCTCAGCTTGTCTCTCTAACAACTAGAAGCCTACAGAGGAACAAGAATGAGCAAAAGCCTTGGGACAGAAGGTCTAAAACTGTGTGTCTGTGGGTGAATATGGTGAATATTTTGGTATCAGTAAACTGGGGTATGCTAGTTATAAGGGGGAAATGAGACTAAGAACATATAGCATCTAGTTGCTAAAGTGACTTGAATAATTGCAATTATCTATGAATGGTACCTTTCATTATTCTTTGCCTGTGGGATGCTGTCTAGAGAAAAGGAGTTAGGGGACTGTGAGCCCTAAGGGGTGTGAGGTTGAACCACGCTGAGAAGATAGTAGAGAATTATCAGAGTGGTTGAAGGAAGCCAGTGAATATGTTTAACCTTATACATGAGAAATGCAAATGTTAATTTAGGAAGTCTATTAGGTATATTCAGTTAATTAGTTCACATGCTCATTTATTTACTCAACAGATCCAACAGAGTTCTGTCCTCTAGGCATGGGACAGACATAAGGAGAGCATTAATCTTCACCTTATCCTCATGGCCAATAAAAATCTCAGCTGTTACCAATTCTGGCTGATCAAGCATGGTTTAGCCTCCTGACATCTTCCTTTTGTGGCTTTGGACTGGGGCCAAGGAATCAGTATGTCTAAAATGTTCCAGTGTGTCTAAAATGTGGAGACAGAAGAACACCGGTATCAACTCATCACATCACTCATCTCTGTGTGACTGAATGCACTCTGATGTAAAGTTCTCAATGGCTCTGGTCTTCAAATCCTTGGCCTTCCCTTCCCTGTGCACACATAGGCCCAAGCCTGGCAAAGGTCCATCGGTTGATTCCGTTTTAATTTCACAGATGGCACTGACATTCAATCAGGTCAGTATTAATGTTGTTTCCATTCCTACACAGAACCCTAGTTTTAATTACGTCCAAACGTCAAACAGTGCGGCACTGGGTAATGTTTTTGACAAGAATAGTTATTTAATAAATTCATTCATTGCTCATTTATTTATTCAACATACCCAGTGGATTTCTGTTCTGGGAACTGTGCCTCAACAGTCACATCTGTAAAACAGAGATCACCCTAACGTCTACCTGATTGTTGTGAGAGTAAACACAATGCCTAGTATAGGATACATTTTTTTTTAAAGACTTTATTTATTGACCAACAGAAATCACAAGTAGGCAGAGAGGCAGGCAGAGAGAGAGGGGGAAGCAGGCTCCCTGCTGAGCAGAGAGCCCGATGCGGGGCTCGATCCCAGGACCCTGGGATCATGACCTGAGCCGAAAGCAGAGGCTTTAACCCACTGAGCCACCCAGGCGCGCTAGAATACATTTTCTAAAATACCAGCTAATAATAATAAAGTTGAAAATAGATTTTCTGTTTCTTCTGATTGACCAAAAAAAAAAAAAAATCTTAATTTTAGCAATTAGGTTTTTGCCTTGATTCTCAAATGATGGACTATTTTGTTACTTTGCCTGGTTTCTCTGAAACTATAACATTGTTTGCATAAGAACTCTCAAAGTGTAGAGTATTTTTCCTAATTGAAACTTCAGAAAGGGAAAAGTTTCAGTTTTTGTCTCCTGAGGGGCAATTTGGAGATGCTGGGTTTTAAGTATAGACAATGGTTCATATTTAATATGCCAGGTTGCAACAGTAGGTAGTGCCCTGCTTGTCTACCAGTAAATGTTTCCTGAGCTCTCGCTACTGACCTTCTTCCAACATGATTATCTTTCACTGAGCACTTGTCATATACTTCAGAATACAGAGAATTAGTTAATTCATTAGTTAATGCAGAATATTGGTTATCTATCATCCCTTATATTTTATAGATGAGGAGAAGAAACCTGAGATTAAGGTGATGTGTTCAAGGTAACAAAGCAAATGTGATAACTAAGATTCCAGCACAGCTTTGGTCAAATCTGAAAGTCACGTTCCTTCTGTATCTCTGAATACAAAACTATTTCAATATCTTAGAGTACACTTATTTTACAACTGCTTAAATTGATTTATCAGTTGGACACTGAGGTTTAATGTGCTTCATGCAAAGAACACCAGTTACCTTTGTACATAACAGCTCGCTTAGATATCTACTTTACAATTTTTTTAAAAGATTTTATTTATTTATTTGACAGAGAGAGATCACAAGTAGGCAGAGAGGCAGGCAGAGAGAGAGAGGAGGAAGCAGGCTCCCTGCCGAGCAGAGAGCCCGATGCGGGACTCGATCCCAGGACCCTGAGATCATGACCTGAGCCGAAGGCAGCGGCTTAACCCACTGAGCCACCCAGGCGCCCTCTACTTTACAATTTTTATAACAACTCTGTACAGAGTAATATTCTTTGTTTGAATGAATAGGTGGTAATGGGTGTCTATTCTTCACTACCACAGAGAGAATAAGTACAACAAGGAATATCTTGACCATAATATAAATACAATTCTGACATCCTTCAATTATTATGTAGTTTAAGTAACTAAGGACAAATGTATACGGTTAAACAATCCATTGGATCCCTTTTAGTAAGACTTTAAAAGGATAGGGTTTTAGAAAGAAATTAAATCTTAAAGAGAAAATACCTTTGTGGAAGACTTTCAATGGAGAAAAAGTTTCACAAAAGAGGAATCAAGGATGACTCCAACAACTTAATAATTTTAGGCACTTCTAAAATCAGTAATTTTATATAAATGGCCTCTAAAACATATCACTTCTATCCCAGAGTTAGATTAAGCAGACTAAAAATATGATATGGGAGCTAAGAAAAAGGGAAGATTCCTTCCCCCATCAGAAAAACCCTATGTGAAGAGCCTTCTCTCATGGGAAGTATAGTCCCCTGTAGGGATCATTAAAACAAGCTGCCAAGTGGAAATACTATACAATAACTACTACTAGAAGCTTGATCTTTATTTCACCAACTAGTCTCATCATTGAACACTCCAGACCAAAGTGTTCAAGACTCTGCGGTCTACTCAAAGACATTTCCTAATTTCCTGGTGAAAGGAAATAAACTTGAATGTCTTCATGTAAACTTGATTTACTAGAATCACATATTTTATATTCACATGCATTCACATGTAATAAAATATACAGTATGTGCTAAATAAGATTAAATGACCTAAAGAGTGCTAATATAATGACATTATATGCCAGAGGATTCCATATCAGTCACTTTAATATAATGTAAAGAAATCCATCCTAAGGGGCAAATCTGTAAAACAAATCTGCACTGAAATACTTCTATAGTTCTAAGAATAGTTTGGCAGGATCATGAACAGCAGATTTAAATCGAAGAGCAATTACGTAATCACTTGCTGAGATAATGGTAGGCACAGGTAACATAATACATAGGAACGGTTTTCCCTAGTTATTAACTAGTGGGACTAACAAAAGAATGTGGATAAGAAGATGCTGGTGAAGACAATCTCTGGAGGCACATACGATTATTCCTCAACCCTAGATAAAGACGTGAACACCTACCGTGATGTGCACCTGCTTATCCACTTTGATGTACTCAATCATTTTTAAAAATATTTATTATTTAATTTCCCATAAAACCCTTTTTCAGAATTTCTCAGGCTTCTCCAAACTCCACTTTTCATAGTTCTCCTTCCTCTCTCTAAAAGTGGATAGATTATACACATTTATAATCATAAGACATGAGAGGGTATTTTGATATGTATATACTTAGTGATAAATCATGAATATGCATTCATTAAGCATAACATGGAAAATTGTATCTGAAAAAGAATGCCTTATTCTTTTGCTATGTTCTTTCTTATTGTAAGAGAAATTCTAGTTATGAGTTGTTTTTGGTTTGTTGGTTTTTGTTTTGTTTTTAAACACTGCATGGACTCTGAAATAGAGAGATGTGGAAGCAGAGAATACTCAAAGCCCATCTAGCAATTTAAGATTGTCAGGGCTGCTGGCTAAAAATGGATTCATCTGGCTCTGCCCTACCCAGTGCATGATCTTTTCAGTGTTCTTTCTCACTATAACCTTACATATTCAAGATCTTGAATTATTATCAACTTGATTCTTCCCTCCTGAGCTCCTGACATTACTGCCAGTTTTCTACTAGGTTCCAAATCAATTCAGGCAACTGGGATTTTTCTTCACCACCTATATCAAAATAATTATTAATTCTTTTTTAGTAACTTACCAGATGAAGGTAGGTATCTACATATTATACTCTTTTTTTTTAAAGATTTTATTTATTTATTTGACAGAGATCACAAGTAGGCAGAGAGACAGGCAGAGAGAGAGAGAATGAGAGAGGAGGAAGTAGGCTCCCTGTCGAGCAGAGAGCCTGATGCGGGGCTCGATCCCAGGACCCTGGGATCATGACCCGAGCCAAAGGCAGAGGCTTTAACCCACTGAGCCAGCCAGGCGCCCCCATATTATACTTTTGTAATACACACACACACACACACACGTTACTTTTTTAAGGGTTAAAGAGAAATACAATAAACTATTAATTGTTTCTAAGTAACTAGCTGCTACACAGCATGGCAGTGAGTAGTCTGAGGCCTAGATAGAGCAACAGGTTTGGAATTTTCCAATAATAAAGGAACATCCAGGAGCAAGAGGATTCACAGGAATGCAAGATTAATTATCTGTTATATTCAGTCTCAGCCATTTTATGTTTTCCCTTGCCTGCCATGGTCACCCCAAGTCCTTTAAATATAAGAACATTCCTGGAAGCAGTTGATTGGCATTTTGCAATGACTGAAGTGGGTTTTTTACTACTTTTTGTTGTTTTCCTGTAACTTTACTGGTGGGGATACATCAGGTTCTGCCCTAAGCATCATTGCTTCTCTTAGCTTAAGTGGCTTTACATTCTACACTGTGTAGACAATTAATTTCAGGAGAATTAATGAATAAGCAGGAAATACGCATTATTGCTATTGTTTTTGTTGTTACTTTTGGGTCCATTCTAACATTCTATTTGCCGTTTTTTTTTTTTTCACTAAGTAAAACATGGCCCTACTCCAGGAACACATGAAGGCAGTACCAAAGGTCAATGAAGAAAAACTGGGAGATTCTGTGTATGATTTGAGAAACGGGGCTTTGGGTATAAAGTCAAACTCCAGGATAGATACAAAGGACAAAGCCATGGAAATATTAAAAGTCATTGTTCAGAGAATGCTGTGAAACTGACAAGTTTGGGAACATATACACAGGATGTGAACCAGTAACAGCACAAAGTCAGAGCTGAAGGCATATCGGGCCAAACAGCCCCTTTCATAGCCTGGGTCTGATGTGGCTTTAATAAGCAGCATATGCAGGGGCACCTGGGTGGCTCAGCTGGTTGAGCATCCAACTCTTGGTTTTGGCTTGAGTCATGATCTCAGGGTCATGGGTCATGATCCCAGGGTTGTGAGATCCAGCCTGCATCAGGCTCTGTGCTCAGCTGGGAATCTGCTCAAGATCCTCTCCCTTCTCCCTCTGTCCCTTCCCCGATTTGCAAGCACACATTCTCCCTCCCTCTCTCTTTCTCTCTCCCTCTCAAATAAATCTTTAAAAATAAAAGCAGTATATGCATTTTTCTGCATCCAAGTGTCTTAAAACCCAGCCCAGTTTTGTACTTGTCAAATCAAATAATTCATCTTTTAACAATCACCTTGAATTAGACTTACTTCCTGGAAAAATTAGGAATTATTGCATTAGGTAAGTGTGCTACTAGAAATGGTTTCAGATATACATCAAATATTCAACTACTTGACTTTACACTTATGCTGCATATGTGTAATCTCATTTTGTTACCATTATCTCATCAAGGTCAGACATCCACTTCCAGCTTAGAAATTCTCTCAATAGTGGAAGGATTTTGGTTCACTGTCTGACCAATTTAACGTCTGTAAACAGGATACAGAGATGACCATTTTAGAGGAAAACTAACCATGTATATTTTGTGGGATTGAAAATTTTCATTTAATTGATCATCAGTAACATACACTTGATTATCAACATGAATTTTGGAAAACATTTTTTAAAACCAGAATTTAGAAAGTTATTTTTATATATCTTTTCAACACTCATTCTCAACTTAAGAAATTTACTGTCATTGCCCCATCTTCAGGGAAAATATCAGGGCAGCCAGTCAATGATTGCTTGCTTTCTGAGCCATGAATAATTCCATTGCAATTGTCTGTATGTTTGGAATAGTGGAGGATGGACAGCAGATTCATTGCTGGGAAATATAATCTCTGTAATGGCCTTTGTCACATTTTGCAGCATATAAAACATTCCTGGGAGACAAATATGACTCACTTAGTTTGCAGCTAGCTCTTTAGGCTCCATCCGTCTTCTCAGATGTGTCAGTAAAGACACTAACGGCATGGTGGAGTGTGTTCTTCAGGGAAGTTTCATTTACTCTTTAATGCAACAACCATTTATAAAACACTGCTAGAGAAAACAGTCATTTGAAAGAAACTCATCAGTGGCAATATCATCTTATTCTGAAAGCTGATTCAAATGAACCAAGCCAAAGCAAATTTAACTTCCTCAGAGATGTCCTCTACTGATTATCCTCTCCTAGCACAGGAGAACAATCACAAGCTCAGGGCGGGAAGCTAATATTACCTTCTTTCCTCCTGATGCAGTTATGTGCTCCCACTAGAGGGCTTTCCTCCATAGAGTTACCATGCTTTGACCTTCAGCAAGCTAAGCCAACAACGCAACTCTTGACCCCCATTTTTCTATGTGTTGCACCATGATTATCCTATTGGAAAATGGGATGATAAGAACATAATTGGTGAAGGAAATATAAATGTCTTGTGTGTGTGTGTGTGTGTGTGTCTGTGTAATACCGGGTTAGAGACAGAGAAAAAAATTCTCCTCTATGAAAGAAAGAATGAAGGAGAGAGAGAGAGAGAGAGAAAGAATGAAAGGAGAGAGAAAGGAAGGAAGGGGAGAGAGAAGAGGAGAGGACAGGAGAGGAAAGGAAAGGAAAGGAAAGGAAAGGAAAGGAAGTAATAGTGGTGCCTAGGTGGTTCAGTCGGTTAAGCATCTAATTCTTGATTTTAGCTCAGGTCATGATCTCAGTGTCATGGGACTGAGTCCCACATCAGGCTTTGTGCTCAGTGCCAAGTTTGCTTCTCTCTCTCCCTTCCCCTCCCTGAGGTCTGTCTGGTTCTCTCTCTCGCTCGTTAATAAATCAATAAAATCTTCAAGAAGAAGAAAGGAAGGAATGGAAGGAGGAAGGGAAGAATGGAGGGAGGGAGAAGGAAGGGAAGGAGGGAGGGAGCAAAGAAAGAAAGAATGAAAGAAAGAGAGAGGAAATGAATGGATGCCTATCTCTATTAAACAACCAGAGGTGGTTCTTCGACAACAACAACAAAAAAAGGTAAAAGTGGATAGATTTTTTTTCAGTCCTCTCCAATTAATTTCATAATAGCCCAGATAGGAAAAGTCACAGAAAAATGAGTATTCTTTTTCTCTGTGTGAGGGACTTCCTTCCCTAGGAAAACAGCTTACTAGGAAAATGTACTTTAGCAATACTCTTGGCTTTCATCACGCTTATCTTGCCCATTATGGGTCTCAAGTTTTTATACTAATCCCACTGACATGTTCTTCCTCAGGCTGTTCTTTATCTTCTTCTCCTGAACTTTTGTTGTGTAATGCCATTGATCCAATATTGCAATAATAAAATAAATGATGAAATAATGATAGAATTATTCTAGGCCAAGTGCCAGTAGCTGGTAGTGGCTTAGAACACTATGACCTTTTGGAGCTTTAGCGAGTCCATCAAAACCTGCACAGTATCACCCAAAAAAGTGGTTATGTAGAAAGTTTTTACGAAATGGTGTAGATTTAACACATTAATTTGGTATTTGTTTGCTTTTATTCACTAGGCACCATACAGCTAGCACTTGTCAGTACACTGTTCCTGTTCACTTTAGAGGTAATTTATCTCTGCTTCTGATGCTGGCTGTGAGTTTATCAAACCATCACAGTCCCCTTCTCATGTGTGACACAGTTCCTGGTTGTACACACACACACACACACACACACACACACAAACACACACATCCTGCTGCCATTTGCTAGTTATCAACCAGCTAAGGAAGGGAAGCTCGAAACCATGGGAATTACACACTGGATCTTAGAGAAAAACTCTTCTGTAGCTAACAAATTAAGTACCAAACAGTGTGTCAACTACGTCAGTGGAGATTCAGTCATTTCTCTGAGACAACTGCAACTATGACACAGATGAGAGGAAAGATGGGGAGAGAGGCTTTGGTTAAAACAGTTGTGCAATATTCTTATTCCAGGTATAGATTTTTTTTCTGATGAGAATGAAAACATCTATTCATCAGACTACAGGAACCACTTAATATTGACCTTCTTACGTATCTTTTATTGGATTATATCCTACTTTATTTTTTTAATTTTTAAAACAATTGTTAAATTTAATACATGTCTTTTCCACTAGAAAGGTAGTATGGAGCATGAAAAATTATTTTCAGGTAGGGAAATATAAGAAAGTGTTACTGTAAGGACATGAACACTAGTGCTAGACTTGGCTAACAACTGTAAGCTAAAGGAAAGGGTTATATTCTTCTGGGATTGCACACTGTAGGGATATGCCAGGTACTTCTTCCAAAGCAATAATTCCTTTAAAAAAAGACAAGATCAGGGGACCTGGGTGGCTCAGTCTTTAGTGTTTTCCTTCGCCTCAGGTCATGATCCCAGGGTCCTGGAATCGAGACCCACATTGGGCTCCCTGCTCTGCATGAACCTGCTTCTCCCTCTCTCGTTCCCTCTACTTGTGTTACCTCTTTTACTGTATTTCTCTCTGTCAAATAAATAAAATCTTTAAAAAAAAATCTTTAAAAGAAAAGACAAAACCTGGGGCGCCTGGGTGGCTCAGTGGGTTAAAGCCTCTCTGCTTTTGGCTCAGGTCATGATCTCAGGGTCCTGGGATCCAGCCCCGCATCTGGCTCTCTGCTCGGCGGGGAGCCTGCTTCCTCCTCTCTCTCTGCCTGCCTCTCTGCCTACTTGTGATCTCTGTCTATCAAATAAATAAATTTTAAAAATCTTTAAAAAAAAAAGACAAGACCTGTCTTTTTCAACAGATTGTGTGGAAATACTGAATATATGAATATGAAACACATGAATATAAAAAGGGTCAAAACCTGGCCCTTCCTCATATCACATACAAAACTTAGTTTGGGATAGATAGATCACAGACTTGAGTGTAGACATCTATAATACTAAAAATGTAAGAATAACTTACAGCTCAGTAGTTCTATTATTAAGCAGAGATGAAAAATGATTTAAAAAATAAATAATAAAGCTAGATTAGGCAAAAGATATGTATAACTAATGCGCATGAAAGTTTTTTCACGGTAGCTCCAAATTAGAAAGATTCAAAGGGTCCATCAGCAGTATAGTAGGATAAATACATAAATTTAGTGGGACCCTACAGAGTTATCAAAACAAAGTCCTGCTATATGCAGTAACATGATAGGCATAAACCCAGAAACAGAGCATTTGCTTTTATCACTCTAGTTACATAAAAGTCAACAGTAGCAAAACCAGAAATGGTTCACTCTGGGTGAGGGTTACTGACTGGGAGGTATTCAACGAAACTTTCTCAAGTATTGAAATTTTGGAGCCACTCAAGTTGGAACAGTGGTTAAGAAGGTGTATGCGCTTGTGAACATCTACTGAGTTACACATTTTCATTCCGTATACTTTCCTCTGTGTATGCTCTCCATAAATAAAAAGGTGAGTTGAGGGCACCTGGGTGGTCCAGTGGGATGAGCCTTTGCCTTCCACTCAGGCCATGATCTCAGGGTCCTGGGATAGAGCCCCATATTTGGCTCTCTGCTCCATGGGGAGCCTGCTTCCCCCCCTGTCTGCCTGCCTCTCTGCCCACTTGTGATCTCTCTCTCTCTCTGTCAAATAAATAAATAAAATCTTTAAAAAAAGGTGAGATGAAGAAGTAGGGACTATGAAGTTATCCATATTTTTTGCAGGGAGCCTCAGTGTTTGTTCTTGCCTCATTTGTGATAGGCCACATTCATGTTCGGAATGAATCTGAGTGTCTTATCTGGGTCTCAAATGCCTGACTTCTTTCTGGGATGGCTTTCCTCCTTCACTGATCATGAATAAATCAGAGCTCTTAACAATTAAACTGTTTATATCTCAAAAGTTAAAATTTGAGTTTTGGACTCTCTTGAATCCTTGGGGTGGCCAGCGGATAAACTTACCTAATTCTTTGCGCCGGTTTGCCACGGCCCTTCAGGAATGTCACAGCCCTTCAGGAATGTCACCGAAATGCACATGCAATTCAAGACAAGACACGCCACATGCCTCCTATTAAGTACAACACTGTATGTGCAAAGTGTGTTAAAAGTCTGCTGTTTCTTTGCTTGTTTTTTAAAAAATTTTCTATCTGGATTCCCTTCTGAAAGCCCCGTCCTTAAACTACATTGCTCCACAGGTGCCCTAACACAAAGACCAAACACAGACACTTTCTTTCTTGGCTTCCAGAGCTCTGGTATACTAATACAAACAGAACTGATCCTGGAAGTGAGTTGGAAAAGTACATTCAAATAAAACCAATTTAAATTTCATTTTAAATAACGGTTGAGTTTTCAGGAACTCGAGAAGCAAAATAATCAGGTTCACTTCTTTTTGGATTTAATTTATCCTTTCAAAAGAGAGCCCAGTTTGTAGTCATATTGATTTTGTGGACATTGAAAATGTTTCTTTTTTATGTTGTGTGTAGTCTGTACCTAGCCTATGATATATCAGCTTCCAAGGGAAGAAAAAAAGACAATATTGCCAATTTTGTCATCCTTCCTTCATTTCCTTTACGTAGCATATGTCTGCTGGACAAGAGGCCTTTAGAAAAAGAAAGAAAGAGTAAAATGGAAGGGGGACCTATACAAAGAATGAGTCCCTCATTAAACTCCTATTAAGGGGAAGAAAAAGAAGAGAAAATCAATAAAGAAGAAGAAATCAGAAGGATATTAGATATAGGGAAGAAAAGCCGTGGTAGTAACTACCACTGCTTATTCAGTGTTTGGATTACTACAAATTCTAACTATAAAATGTGCTAAAATTCACAATTACTCACTGAGATAGAAGAACAAGAAGAAAGGAGGAGAGGAGTGAAGAAGAAAGAAGGAAAGAGAAGGGAGGCAGGAGCAGAGAGATGAGCGTGGAGTAGAGAGGGAAAAGCTCCAAAAGAAATGGATGGAAAGGAAGCCGGCTTCCAAGGTATGGGGCCTGTGTGGTTTACACAGGTCCCCCTGATCAGAACAGCCTCGGATTTAGTGTAATGCCCTGCTGTCTCCTTACTGACAATCTTAATCATTTCTTAAGAAGAAGCCCTATGGGGTGCCTGGGTGGCTCAGTTGTTAAGCATCTGCCTTCGGCTCAGGTCATGATCCTGGGGTTCTGGGATCAAGCCCCATGTCAGGCTCCCTGCTTGGCAGGAGCCTGCTTCTCCCTCTCCAACTCCTCCTGCTTGTGTTCCTTCTCTCCCTATCTCTTTCTGTCAAATAAATAAATAAAAATCTTAAAAAAAAAAAAAAAAAGAAGAAGAAGCCCTGTATTTTCATTTCACACTGGGCCCTGCTAATTATGTGGCCCATCCTGGATACAATTTTCGTAACAGATATAAAAGGAGAGAGAGTGTATTGCTAAACTTACAGGTCTCACTTTCTGTAGTCCAGTTCTCAAGAAAAGAATTACAGAGTCTGGAAAGGGAGGAGGTGAAGGAAAGGGAAGAACTACAGTTTAGATTTAAAAAAAGATATTCTGATCCTAGTGTCCTGGGATCGAGTCCCACATTGGGCTCCTTGCTCAGCAGGGAGCCTGCTTCTCCCTCTGCCTCTGCCTCCCATTCTATTCTGTCTGCCTGTGCTCGCTCTCTCTGCCTCTCTCTCTCTGACAAATAAATAAAATCTTAAAAAAAAAAGATATTCTAGATTCATACTTAGGACGCTCAACACTCAGAGTCTATTTTTTTTTTGAAGAATTTTTATTTATTTACTTGATGGAGAGAGAGAGCACAAGCAGGAGTAGCAGAGGGAGAGGGAGAAGCAGGCTCCCCACTGAGCAAGGAGCCAGATGAGCAAGGACTCAATCCCAGGACTCTGGGATCATGACCTGACCCAAAGGCAGTCATTTAACCAACTGAGCCACCCAGGTGCCCCTCATAGACCATTTTTGAGTTGGTACATAATTGTCCAGATATCTCTGTCAGTTGTTCTGAGCAGACTGTGAGAGTGGTTTAGATGATGATGGGAGTGTTATTATTGGGATAGGAAAACCTCAGCTGGAATTTATTTCTGCTCACTTCTAGGGTCCAAAGAATAGAGAGATGCCTTCCAAATTTTAGTACAATACCCACCATTACCTGTTAAAGTTTAGAGTATTTCATTATAAGGCCCAACCTGAGGAGGTAGGAATGACTGTTTTCTTCACTTAACAAGGATCATATGACAGCTCACAAGACATAGAGTTATTATAGTATCTCGAAAAGAAATATGAAATGGGTGAATTTGCAACAAAATTAATAATTGTGCTGGCAAGATGTATTTATTTAAATTCAGGTATTTTGAGAGTAAATAAATCCCAGTTCATGTGGAAGCCCCTTATTCCCTCCCTTTCGCTTGTATGACCCTCTTTCTCCCTACCGTTTTTTGCAGAGACATCAGAAACTACACAGAGAACAAAAGCAGATGACACTTAGCATCTGACTCAGGCTATGGGGATCCAAAAGTGCTTCAGACACAACATAGAATCAATTGGACCTGGCTTCAGTTGAGAGTATTTTTCTTCCTTGGGAGGAATGGGAGAAGGAAGGGAATCTAAAAGGGTTCTGATTCTGAAATCCGGTAGGTGTGGGGGGTTGTTCCCAATATCACCAACCAATTCTCTGCAACACCACCTGGGACCCTTAATATTTAATTAAATTCTAACACTACCTACCTGGAGACAGTATCAGATCCCATAGGTTAAGGACTCAGTTCTCCAGACTGCCCCCCAAATTCAGATGCCAATCCCAAGTAGTAGGCCTCCAGGACAACTTTTGTCCAGTTTGGCTACAAATCAGAGGTTCTCACAACTCATTCCTCGGGTTTGATTAATTTGCCAGCTTGGCTCACAGAACTCAGGGAAACATGTTTGCCAGTTCACCGAAGAACATGATAAAGGATACAGATGAACAGTCTGATAAAGAGATACATAAGGTGAAGTCTGGGAGGTCCCAGTGTAGGAGCTTCTGTCCCATGGAGTTGGGTTGGGTCATACCCCTGGTGTGGATATATTTACCAATCTGGAAGCTCTCTGAACCCTGTACTTTGGGGTTTTTATGGAGGTTTCCTTATATAGCCATTACACATCATTAACTCCACTTCCAGCCTTTCTACCTTCTCAAGAGAATGAGGAGCTGGGCCAAAAATTCCAAACTTCTAATAATCATGGTTTGTTCCTTCCAGTGACCAGACCCCATCCAGGTGCCCACCGAGTCACCTCACTAAAACAAAATATATTTCTATCCCACAGGAAATTACAAGGATTTCAGGAGCCCTGTGTCAGGAACAGGAGTAAAAGACCAAATATTATTCATATTAGCAAAAGATGCTCCTACACCCTTATTGCTTAGGAAATTACAATGGTTTCAGGAGCTCTCTGCTAGAAACCAGGGTGGGGCAGGGCAGAGACCAATATATATTCTCCTATGTCACAGAACCGAAAAGGGCTAAATTCTTCATTTGGGGATTTGGAAGAAGTGAGGATTAACAATGATGAAAACCAGGATTTATGAGTAGTCCATGGAACATGTATCTGAGACATACTACTGTTCCCTGAAGCCCTGGTTTAGCCCTGGGGTGAGAAGGAGTAAGGTGGATAAATCAAGGGCATGAAAAAGTCACTGGAAAACTTGAGTAAAGAAGTATTTAAAATGGGTGAGATAGAGGACATGTACTGATTACATAACAGATAAGCAAGTTTCTTGGGATGGGGCCCAGGATGAGCTCAGTGGGCGGGGGGGTGGGAGGTTGGGGTACCAGGTGGTGGGTATTATAGAGGGCACGGCTTGCATGGAGCACTGGGTGTGGTGAAAAAATAATGAATACTGTCTTTTCTGAAAATAAATAAATTGGAAAAACAAAACAAAACAAAACAAAAAAAACTAACACTGAGAAAGACATGATAATGGCAGAGTGAGAGCAGCAATAGAAGAAAGAAAGTAATACCCATCTACCTAGTTTAAGAAGACAGAAGAAATACTCTGTAAGAAAAGAGATTGAAAGCTTAAGAACTTAAGATGAAAGTCTAACCTAGAAATCTACTAAAAATGGTTTAAAAAATGGAGATGCATTCTTATTTGGCTGGTTTAAAAATCAGTCAATTTATACTTATTTATGAATCAGACAGAGTAAGTGGGCCTGAAAATTCAGGTAAATTGATGGATAATGATACATAAATACACAAACAGATAGCAGAAGAGATAGTTTAAAAGAATGTACTGCAATGACATTCACAAATAGTTATTTGATCCAAAAAAGTCATTAAAAAAGTTTAAAGCTAAAAATAGGTATAAAATAAATTGGAAACATACCTTTAAACCTTTGGGAGTCCTACTGTACAGCTGTATACGATATGGGGTAATCCAGCAGGGAAGACCACTGACGAGTGTGGAGGACTTACAAGTATAATTTTCAAAACCCCCTTCAGATGACAGACCCTCTTCTGCCCCAAGCTCATGTTCATTTGAGCACCTTACACAATGAAAATAAGGACCAAATGGAAGCTGAAATTTTAAAGGTTTTAAAGGTACTGTATGGTGACTAACGTAATGTAATAAAACAAAATTATTTTTAAAGAAAGGTTCACGGAAGACATTTGTAGGAAGAAAGGAACCATAGTTAGGATCTGGAGATGAGAGCTGTTAATAATGCGGTTTCTAAATTTATGAATTTGCAAGAAGAACGAAGCATTTAAAAATATCTTTGGAGGGGACGTCTGGGTGGCTCAGTGGGTTAAGCCGCTGCCTTCAGCTCAGGTCAGGATGCCAGGGCTCAGGGATCGAGTCCCGCATCAGGCTCCTTGCTCAGCGGGGAGCCTGCCTCTCTCTCCACCTCTGCCTGCCTCTCTGCCTGCTTGTGTGCTTTCTCTCTCTCTCTTTCTGACAAAAAAAAAAAAAAAAAAAAAAAAAAGCCTCTGGAGGTAATACTACCAAGAGAATAGTTATTAAGTCCAAGTGGATTTTCTGTGAATGGAACACTGTGACAAGTTCTCCTTGCCCATACTTTCTCCCATTCTGGCAACAATACTAAGTCTCTGCCTTGGTCCTGGCCAGCAACATGGGCTTGTTGATTTTGTATTGATAGTGAGTTGACCTACTGCTTTTTGCTCCCATCTGTAACATCCGGTATAAAAATAAAATAATTAGGACTTTTTGCATTTTTCAGTCTTCATCATGTGGATCTGCCATCCAAACAGATCATTATAAACCATATTCTTCAAAAACATACTCTCTTTTCATGACAGCCATTACATATGATGGTGAAATATCCAAACCACAGCAGCAAATAATTAATGGTTAAGGCACATTTATTACTTTTACTCTATAGGTTACCTATTTTCAATGTAAGGAGTTCGGTGTGCTGAACTGGTTCACCTCACTATACTGGAAGGAGCCCCAAGATGCTCGTGATGAAATAATCTGCATTAAGTCTAAATGAAGCTCTTTCGTCTGAGAAAACGAACTAAAAGTTGATAACAGAGGATCTCAGACATTACCTTCCGGAACTTAAATGCAAATTAAAAGGAACTGTATTTGTTTGTTGTTGTTGTTGTTGTTGTCATCCCCCACCCCCACTGGGTACTTATTAATGAATGAAAAGCTACTCAACTGTATGGCACTTGTTGAGACACTTCTCCATGAGTCTCTCATATTCCAGGCCCTCTTCTTGGGTATATTTTGACTTCAAGGCCCAGACTTCTCTTTGTCTGGACCACCATTGTGTTTGTGAGGAGCAACCTTGAAGAACGAAGTAATGTTTCTCTGCAGAAAAGAACAGAATTACTAACAGGAGGCTATAAAGCAGTGGGATCCCAAGGCTCAGTGTTTTCCTGTAATACAACCTACTCCGTGTTTGGGTATATAGCCCAGTGGTACTCAACTAGAGTGATTTTGTTTCTCAGAAACATTTGGGAATGTCTGGAGACATTTACTGTGGAGGGGTTGGAATACACACACACAAATGCACACACACACACACACACAGTATTCTGTATGTACATATACACACCTGTATGTAACATAATACACACACAGAGAGAGTGAGAGCAAAAAGTATATTGTATAGATGGACTCTAGTAATAGCTGTTGTTCTTAAAATGTGTAATATTTGGTGACCTGAGTTTGACACCTTGAAACAAAAAAGGACCATACATACTCTGTGCCCAGCTACCAGTAACCCAACCATGAGGCATTTTCTGGAGGCAGCAATAAGTATAAGACAAAACAAACAGTATAAGACAAAACACACAAAACACTTACTGAACTCAAAATAAGATCATTTATTATTCCCTCGGTAGTTACTTCTTTTAATTAGAAATAGTCTTAATTTATTAGATTTTATTAAGAAATAAGTGGGGAAAGGCGCCTCCTCCTACTTCCCTGCCATCTTGTCCCCCCTGATATCCAGGATCTATAATGAACTCCTCAAACTCAACACACACACAACAGACAATCATATCAAAAAATGGGCAGAAGATATGAACAGACACTTCTCCAATCAAGACATACAAATGGCTATCAGACACATGAAAAAAGGTTCATCATCACTAGCCATCAGGGAGATTCAAATTAAAACCACATTGAGATATCACCTTACACCAGTCAGAATGGCCAAAATTAACAAGACAGGAAACAACATGTGTGGAGGGAATGTGGAGAAAGGGAAACCCTCTTACACTGTTGGTGGGAATGCAAGTTGGTGCAGCCTCTTTGGAGAACAGTGTGGAGATTCCTCAAAAAATTAAAAATAGAACTTCCCTATGACCCTGCCATTGCACTCCTGGGTATTTACCCCAAAGATACAGATGTCGTGAAAAGAAGGTCCATCTGTACCCCAATATTTATAGCAGCAATGGCCACGGTCGCCAAACTGTGGAAAGAACCAAGATGCCCTTCAACGGACGAATGGATAAGGAAAATGTGGTCCATATACACTATGGAGTATTATGCCTCCATCAGAAAGGATGAATACCCAACTTTTGTAGCAACATGGACAGGACTCAAAGAGATTATGCTGAGTGAAATAAGTCAAGAAGAGAAAGTCAATTATCATATGGTTTCACTTATTTGTGGGGCATAACAAATAGCATGGAGGACATGGGGAGTTAGAGATGAGAAGGGAGTTGGGGGAAATTGGAAGGGGAGGTGAATCATGAGAGACTATGGATGCTGAAAAACAATCTGAGGGGTTTGAAGTGGCAGGGGAGTGGGAGGTTAGGGTACCAGGTGGTGGGTACTATGGAGGGCACTAATTGCATGGAGCACTGGGTGTGGTGAAAAAATAATAAATACTGTTATGCTGAAAATTAAAAAAGAAAGAAAGAAAGAAGTGGGGAAAACTAGTCTTTAAAGCTCTTATAATAGCTAATTTTATATGTCATCTAGAATGGGACATTCTAATTGTACCCAGATATTTGGTCAAACATTATTCTAGGTGTTTCTGTGAGGATGTTATTGGATGATACTAACTTTTCAATTTATGGGCTGAATAAAACTGAATGCTCCCCATAATGTGAGTGGGCTTCAACCAGTCTGATGAAGGCTTGAACAGAACAAAGGTTGACCCATGAGTAAGAGAATTCTCCAGCCTAAAGATAACTTTTGAACTGGAACACTGGCTCTTCATGTTTGTTTGTTGTTGTTGTTTTTTTTTAAATATTTTATTTATTTATTTGACAGAGACAGATCACAAGTAGGCAGAGAGGCAGGCAGAGAGAGAGAGGAGGAAGCAGGCTCCCTGCTGAGCAGAGAGCCCGACGCGGGACTCGATCCCAGGACCCTGAGATCATGACCTGAGCCGAAGGCAGCGGCTTAACCCACTGAGCCACCCAGGCGCCCCGGCTCTTCATGTTTCTAAAGCAGCTGCTGGCATTCCTTCAGACTCAAACTAGGGTGTGTGTGTGTGTGTGTGTATAAAATTTATAAATAGGATGTATGTATCATATATATCATACATATCTATCTATGTCATATAAAATGCATCTTTGATCCATTTGGTTCTGTTTCTCTGGAGAGCCCTAACAGAGTTTTTTATACATTAAAAAAAGATTTTTCTTTTAAAGGAATGAACTTCTTCCTTATGTTCTATGCTCTCCTTTCCTTTATACTTGCCTTGATATCAGTACGTATCTCACAATATTTTGACTACTTATGCATAAGATATGAGATAAAACTCTGTCTTATTTACTAAAACATTTCCAAGGTTGCTGATATCTGCTGCACATATGCATTAATGGTTTTAGCATTATGCCAGTATAAATGAATGTGTAATCAGAAACAAATTAATGCCAGGATTATAATTCTTAATTCATTCTTAAAAACGTTCAAATAATGCCTATAGCAACAACAATTATCATCAATGGGTAAAAAGTCATTCCATTCAATTCTAAGCTGCAAAATATGAAATGAATCATACTATCAACCAACATTTTGAGAAACACAGTTTTGCTGTCCACTATTCCAACAAACATAGTGGTCCATGGTGCATTTTTTTTCTTGTTTACTGCTTTCTGAATAATGTATATTGTGAAAACTTAAAAAATAAATTCAACCATTTCTGGGATTACCTTGATTCTAGCCCAGATTATTTTTTCAATGCCTGCACTTTTGTTAGTCTTTCCAAAATTTTCCATCCAGTAGAGGAATCAAACCTTTTCACTCTTTCATTTCAAAATCCTAGAAGGAATTTCCATCACATTTTCAGGTAAGGAAAGATGGCCTACACACCCTACTTCAATTTTTCTCAAACTGCATTTACATTAAGATAACCTGGACAATTTACCTACTCCCCAGACCTATCCAAGATCACATACATTAGATTCTCTGGGGGAAAGGTCAGGGTAATCATTTTGTTTTTACAGCTCCTCAGGGTTGAAAACCATTCTCCTCCTTGTCCTGGCTCTGGCGTGTCTTTCTGAATTACTTCCTTAACATTTTCCTCCTTGCTTATGTAACTCCAGCCCCATTGGCTTTGTGTGGTTCTCTGAATAAGCCAAGCTTGCTTTCAACTCCAGAACCTTCACCTGGTGTTTGCCTGTGATCCTCACATCCTCATTTTCTTGTTTCTCTCATGTCTCTGCTCAAGAAAAATTCCTCTTGCTCCCTATCATGCATATTGGTCTACTTCATTTTTCTTCATAGCACTTATCACTCTGACATGCATGTATGGTATTATATGCTTCCGTCTCTCTCACCGGTACACAGAGTTGATAAAGGCAGGATCGTTTTCTGTCTTTTCTTTGATCACCTTTCAGGCTTAAAACTTTTAATGTTTTAAACTTTTAATGTTTAAAATATAAGCACTTTATAAATAATGCCAAGTGGAAGAACATATCAACTGGAAGCCCTATAAGAAAGATTAGTGATAATATCAGAAAATGTCTGATGACCTAATATACGTCCTTTTCTCAGATTATAATCTACCTGGCAGCAAATATAGGGGCCTCTGAAATCAGAGGGAAAAAAATGAAACCAGGGTTTTAAACCAGGAACCAATTTTGTAGGGCTATAGACTGCTTGCTGGTATGGTCCAGTAGCCATACCAGCTTCTGATAAAGATAGTCTGTGATACAAAAATATTTGACACATAATCCAGTATTTTAGCATTTCATTTTCTCTTCCATCAAGTTGAGAATTAGACTTACTTTCTTATCTCATATTAGTCTTTCATGGAGAGTGGGGGTGGACATTTCAGGAACACTTCTCTCTTTGAAGATGTGAATTATACAGAAAACAAATGTACAGGGTTTTAAAGTAGCATGAACTAGAGACAGGGTCTGATTTTTGCTAGTAATTCCTTGGTCAAAAATTCATGGATATCATGATTGACATACAGCATGTCTGACTTATTAGGAATATCATTAATAAGAGGAAAGGAAGAATATATAACTTTCACTTGCTTGTATACTTCCTACAGATAAGTGTGGATCCCATCCCTGACACAGTTCCTCTGAGAATCTGTTCTGCTCTTTGTTTCATCCCCAAATGCCTGCATTCATTCATTCTTGTTGCACGTGATTAGTGTGAGAGGGGTGCTGTGCGTATTTGCACATGGATTAGCATTTCTAAGTCAATTTTCTCTAAACACTAGCAAATTAGAAGCAATGGAACTCCCTGCTTAGCCCTAGTTATAATCTTTTTTTTTTTTTTAAAGATTTTATTTATTTATTTGACAGAGAGAGATCACAGGTAGACAGAGAGGCAGGCAGAGAGAGAGGGAAGCAGGCTCCCTGCTGAGCAGAGAGCCCGATGCGGGACTCGATCCCAGGACCCTGAGATCATGACCTGAGCCGAAGGCAGTGGCTTAACCCACTGAGCCACCCAGGCGCCCAGCCCTACTTATAATCTTTAAGACAGCACCAGCTTCCCTCAAATAGCTTTACTTTTACATGGATAACAATAAGTATTTCTTTGCTTTCTGTTTCTCTTCAACTGAATCACAAAAGTTTTTGCTTGCATTTCCGTAACCAAAATTAGTTGTGGTGATGCTTCATAAAGGAGACATTGCATATCTTTTTTTTTTTTTTTTTAAATTCCAGTGCAGGGAGACAGGGGTGCCTGGGTGGCTCAGGTGGTTAAGCATCTGACTTTGGCTCAGGTCATGATCTCAGGGTCCTGGGATCGAGCCCCCCATGTAGGCTCCATGCTCAGCCAGATTCTGCTTCACCCTCTCCCTCTGCTCCTCCCCCTTCTCATCTTCATCCTCTCTCTCTCTCTTAACTAAAATCTTTAATTTTTTTATTTCAATGTAGTATAGTATAGTGATTCAAAAATTCCATTTATTACTTAGCACTCATCAAGGTAAGTATACTCTTTTCTTGTTTGTTGTTTGTTTTTGCTTTGTTTTGTTTTTGTCACCCTGGAGCTTAAACTTACAACACCTAAATCAAGAGTCTCATACTTTACCAACCTGAGCCAGCCAGGTGTCTCAAGATAAGTGTACTTTTAATCCCTCCACCTATTTCACCCATCCCCCCACTCACTCCCCCTCTGGCAACCATCTGTCTGTTCTCTGTGGTTAAAAGTCTGGGGGCACCTGGGTGGCTCAGTCAGTTAAGTGTCTGACTCTTGATTTCAGCTCAGGTCATGAGATACAGCCCTGCATCAAGCTCTGTGTGGGGTGTGGAGTCCTCTTGAGATTCTCTCTCTCCCTCTTCCTCTGTTCCTCCCCCCGACACCCCTGCCATCTACACACCCCTCACCTCCGCCCAAACATGCTCTCACCCTCTGCTCTCCCTCTGAAAAGATAAAAAGGAATCTGTTTTTGGTCTTGTCTCTATTTCTCTCCCCCACTTTTTTCATTTGTCTTCTTTCTTAAATTCTGCACATGAGTGAAATCATATGGTATTTGTCTTTCTCTGATAGACTTTATTTTGCTAAGCATATATTCTCTAGATGCATCCATGTTTTGGCAATGGCAAGATTTCATTCTTTTATACATCTGAGTAATATCCCATTATATAGAGATGGATCTATCTATCTATCTATCTATCTAATCTCACATCTTTTTTCCAGTCATTTATCAATAGCAGCTTGGACACTTGGAGATAGTGCCTTCTCTTGAGGTGTGTGTATTGTTTTCTACAGCTTTGCATTATGGATTTTAGCTGCAACATCTTCAGCACATTTGGCAATATTAAGTTACTTGCTACAGGACATGCTTTTCAGACATGCCACCCTGGACTTGACACAGTGATTGGCTACTGAACACCATTTTCAAAACTAGCGTCTCTGATTCCATTTTCTATCAGTCTGAGCTCAATATGAACAAATGGAAGCCTATATATAAAGCATTTCATAAATTGAAGGGGGCTTCAAAATCCTCTACTATGACAGAAATGGAGCTCTTAGAAAATATTTTTTCCCCACTACTTCCACAAAGCCTCCTGAATGCCACGTTAATCACTGTTATTTGCCATATTATGTCAGTGAAATCAAAACAGAGGTAGTGATTTGCCCATAATCTCTGACTACTAAGTGAAACAGATCTCACTCCAAAATCTCCAGACAACACCCCTCCTCCAAAAACACTGTTTCTTTTATTCTGGGCTTGATGGATTTCCCCATCTGAACTGACATGCTTTTCATGTGGTTCAACATGAAGCCGTACTTACGCCTGGTGGATCACACTTCTGTTTTTCCGTAACTATAATCTTTCTCAGAGAAAAAGTGCCCTCATATTCTAATGCACCATATCCCTTGACTCCCTGAATACCAGCTGTTATATAGAGAGAGCTACCTTCCATTTTCTTCCTTTTCCTATCTTCATAACATGTGCATATTTCTTTGAAAAGGCACAAACCAAAATATAAGTAGCCAGTCCCACAAGGCATATTTAAAGAGTGAGGATGATCTAGAGTCACCTAATACAGCACAGTTCCACCACATGTCAATTTTGTTACCTTTTCCTACTATCAACATATTTGTGGTTGAATTTATAAATTGTTAATGTTTTCTATAATAGTATTAATAAGACCAAAATAAGCTGCTATAATAATTGGATGAACAAAATAAACTATATATAGAAAATCACAATTTTTTTTTTTAGATTTAATTTTATTTATTTATTTGACAGAGAGAGGTGACAAGCAGGCAGAGAGGCAGGCAGAGAGAGAGGAGGAAGCAGGCTCCCCGCTAAGCGGAGAGCCCGATGTGGGGCTCGATCCCAGGACCCCGAGATCATGACCCGAGCCGAAGGCAGCAGCCCAACTCACTGAGCCACCCAGCACCCCAGAAAATCACAATATTAACCAAAAGCACTTTTAGAGTGCACAGGGTGGTCAACTGTCTCAACTGTTGCTTCCACTGTACTTGGAGACTTATATCACCATGCTTTTTATGTACTTTATCCTCTAGCTAGGATCAGGGCCTACTTCTCACACTAGATGGGTACGATAACTCCTGAAAGATGAGACTTCTCTCCAGATTGGAGCAAAACCTAGCATTGTTCTGAACACAAAGGGAATGATCAGGCCTAATCATACACTTCCTCTCAATCACAGAGAATTTCTCATATCCTGTTCCCTCTCCTCAGAGCAGCAAAAATCACAAAGTTTGCATATCTCTGGTTTACAACCAAGATGCACTGTGACTGTGAGACCCAGAATTCAGCAAGCAATTATGTCTTCAGAAAAGTACACACGAAGGTCACATAGTTCTGTGGAGTCAGTATTACCAGAACACTTTAAGATTGGAAGAAAATAACTCTAAAGTCGATATTCACTCCAGGTACCTTGAATAAGTGATTTTGAAGAGAGTTAATGTGATGGAACAGGGTTGGGAGAAACCAACCTCTTGGTTGAATTTTAGCTGCTGATTTTTTTTTTAATTAATTGAATTGATCTTCCCTTTGTTCTTCTACAGTACCTTTGTTTCATCCTCCATAATCAAGGGGATTTATCATGCAGAATAAACGTTTGCAAAGGCTGTTTTTTGCCTTTGTCTAATGTAAAAAGGCATCACAAGGATTTCAACAGGGCAGGAGGAAAGTGAGAGGAATAACAGACGCTTGGAGAAAGCAGTGTGCAGACTACAGAGTAATCTAGTGACCAGAAAAGGAGGAGGCTCCTTACTCATACACTCTTATTTGGCAGAGACACCAAGGATTCTCATTCCTATTAGTTTAAAAACAGTTCCTAAAATTCGAACAGTTCACCTATTAGCCTAAAACCATCCCAGAAGTTAAAAATAACAACCACAACAAATTTACTCCATTAGATTAAAGCATCTAGTAAAACATAAATATAATATCTGGCAGTTTTCTTACACTGATGCAGACTGTTAGTATGTTATATAAATTACATAATGTTGGCATATTTGAAAAGCGTAGCTGGCTTTGTAAATGGAAAGATCATCATTAGAATCTATGAATTTGAATTTTAAGATAGTGTATTTTGTATGCAATAAGGAAGACATATTTAAGTTCTGGAATTGTCTAAAAATGGGGGGTGAACTGTTGCTTAGGCAAGCAGTAGGCTTTTGTCATTGCAAATGTTCAGTCTGTAATTCATACTGCAGAACAGCCCCGTCTAAAGGAAACAAAATGTGAACCAGAAATGTGAGCCACGTGTGTAATTATAAGTTTTCTAGTTGTCTCATTAAAAGGGAATTTAGGGCGCCTGGGTGGCTCAGTGGGTTAAAGCCTCTGCCTTCAGCTCAGGTCATGATCACAGGTCCTGGGATTGAGCCCCACATCGGGCTCTCCACTCCTTGGGGAGCCTGCTTTCTCCTCTCTCTCTCTGCCTACTTATGATCTCTGTCTCTCAAATGAATAAATAAAATCTTAAAAAAATAAATAAATAAAAAATAAAAAATAAATTTAAAAAAGGGAATTTAAAAAGTAGAAATTAAGTAATGTATTTTATTTAACCTACTATATCTAAAATTTATCATGATACCGCACAATCAATATAAAATGAGATTTTTAAATATTTTACATTAAGTATTTGAAATTCCATGGGAATTTCAGTTACTGGAACTATTGAAATATGAATCAGTCATATTTCAGTAGTTACTTATGCCCTGTGGCTACTGAACTAGGCAATGCAGTTATAGAATTTTCCCCAAATAGGACAAAAGATCCATCCTCTAAGGTTATTTGCACTTTTAATATTTATTTATTCGATGGTTTCAATAGTCAAATTGCATGAGATGGACTTCCAAGTGGGTGGAAGAACTTCACTGAGGGCGTTTTCAGCTGGGTACAGGGAGGAAAAGCTGCATGGAGGGCACAGATAATTTTTAGGAAAGGAGGACAACAGAAATTGACTTTTTCTTTTCCACAACCTTGAACCAAAAAGAAAAAAAAAAAAAAAGCTGAACTAAAGGAAATTGGGGAGACAAAGAAATGAGCTTACTTCAATCCATATTTATTGGCAATTGGTTTTGTGCACAACATTATAGAGAAATCAAAGTCCATACCCTCACAGAGCATATTATGAAATGTGAGGAGTCCAGACACAGACTCACACAGAAAACTAACTAACATTAAGCAGTGTGAAAGAGTGCCAAAGAAATCCTCTAGGGAAAGAGTCCTATAAAAATTCATGGAACAAAAATCATTATTGGCATTTAGAGGAAGTTTCTTGATGAAACTGGCAGGCCTGAGCTGAGCCTCTGAGGATGGGCAGTGCTCACACAAACCACAAACACAGAGGAGAATATTAGCAGAAGAAATGAAGTGAGAATGTACTAGGAACAAGTTTGGATAAGCAAAAAATAAGGCAGTATGAATTTGCAAGGATATTATTGCTTTCCATTATTGTTCACATGTTATAAGCACAGCTATCTCATTTGGGTGGTGGTACTTTTCAGATTTAATAGCTATGAAAAAGGAATTTTTAAAAATGTCCTCTGAGGGGCGCCTGGATGGCTCAGTGGGTTAAAGCCTCTGCCTTCGGCTCAGGTCATGATCCCAGGGTCCTGGGATCGAGCCCCGCATCAGGCTCTCTGCTTAGCAGGGATCCTGCTTCCTCCTCTCTCTGACTGCCTCTCTGCCTACTTGTAATCTCTGTCTGTCAAATGAATGAATAAAATCTTTAAAAAAAAAAAAAGTCCTTTGAATCTTTTACCTTAATTGCATTATCTGTTTCTTCCTAATTTCATCCTCACTGACAAAAATGGGCATTTATTGTTGATAATGGGCTACCTGCAAGTTTGGTGCAGGGGGCCTAACTGAAACTGGTTCCCTGTACCAAACAGCAGCATTAGATGTGTCTTGGATAAAGGAGAAGAGATCAGGCTAAAAGGGGAGACCAACTAGACAGGCTATATTTCTAATCAAGAGGATAAAACTAGATGGTTCAAATTAGACACACTGAGTTTAAGGTTTCAAGTGTTCTTAATAGGTAGCATGGGGTCAAACAGACCATGGGCACTTTAGCTGGCAATCAGATACAATTCTAATAGGGGATACGAGGAAATGCGGGGTATTGAGGAAGAGGTTTAAAAAAAATGAGAACAAAAGATGCTTCTGGTAGCTCAGGTCAAAAACTTTGGTCTTGTTCTTAATTCCCCTTCTTCCTTCGTAGTTCACACACAATTTACCATCAAATACTTACTTTCAAATGTATCTAAGTGCTGACCTGTTTCACCACCAAATGCAGCTACCACTCTGGCCCAGCATACCTTCATTTCTTACCTTGACTACTAGGTATCAAGTCTTCCAACCAGGTCCTCTTCCAACCTTCTCCCTGTGCAGTCTCCTCCCAGCAGAATGGGATCCTCTTAAAACATGAATCAAATTATATAACTCTTCTTTTTCGTTTTCCCAACTCACTCAAAATAAAAATGCATATGTGTGCTCTAAAATCCCATGTGTGCCTTCCCTTCACCCCCTGCAGCTGCCTCTCTGACTTTATATCCTTTATTCTCTTACATGCTCACTCTGCACGCTGAGATTCTGGTTTCCTGAAAACTCCAGCTACAGCTCACCTACAGGACTTGGAACTTGCTGTTTCCTTTATTTGATATGCCTGTCCCCAAGCTGTCTGCTTAGCAAGCTCACCTGCCTCATTCTCACCTTCCAGTGAACCCTCTCCAGTCATCACATTAAAAAATTTACCTGATACCTCCAATTCTCATTTGGTGTCTAATTATTTTCTTCTTAGCATGTATCCCTATTTAACATACTGCCTATAATTACTTATTTATCATGTTCATTATCTTCCTGTTGACACTGAAAATAGAAGCTCCAAGGAGGAAGAAATTTTTTGCTTTTTTGCATTCTGCTATATCCCCAGTGTGTAAGACAGTATTTGTAACATAGTAGGCATTGAATATATTTGAATGGATGGATGGATGCAGCAGAGAGAGACAGAATATGCACGTGTCTTATTTGACAACAGTAGACTGTAGAGCAAAAGTAATGAATAAGCGGTAAAAGTGATTATTTTTCAGCAAGTCAAAAGGTGGCAGAGAAGGCTTCTGGTGATACACAGCATGGCTAGAGGTAACGGAGGGGCAAAGGAAGAAAGTAGGCATCTCTATGAAGAGGAATCTGGGAGCAAAAGTGGAATACAAAATAAATACAGTGCAGATATTATTTTCACAAGTCACAGACACAAATGTACAATAAGCATGACTTTTTACTATTAGCTCAAAGGCCCACTCATACCAGACTCGAATTTTTATGCCTCCAAATGCTTTAAAAAGAGCCCAGATAAGTAATTTCAGCCATTTAGTGCCTGCCTACCTTGTGTAAAAAACAAAACTGCACCCAACCTCTGCTAGCCGTAAGTAAGACAAACCTATAAAAGCCCCAGGCCACACTGACCTCTTCTGAGCTCTCTGACCCATCATACTGCTGTGTGACATCCCTAGAGACTTAAGCCCTTCTCTAATTCCACTTTCCCTCACAAGCCCTCTAACCTTTTATGGGTGTCTCTGGAAGGTCTTGTTATGTCAGGGTCTTGCATGCAAAGGGAAGTTCCCCTGTCCAAGTTCACCCAAAGAACTGTGTGTTTGCTGTTTGTTTCTGCCACCACATAGTCTCATGATTTTCCTTGATAAGCCCCCAAATCCTCCAACTCACTGAACAAAGGAGCATCAGACTGTTTGCTGGTAGGCACTAAATGACCTTCAAGACAGGGAAGCTTATTCTGCTCCTGTTTTATTCTGACCTGATCCCTCATCCATTCCTGAAATGTACGTAAGAGTAAAGCATTTTGTCTTCTTTCTGTTCCTCCCATTTTCTCATCTTTCCAAGTAATTTCTTCTATTTTTTTTTTAATCTCTAAGCATACAGATACTGGTATTTCATTATTTCAATTCATTTTCCTTCCCTTTTCTCTTAGGAGAACACAGAATGATCTCTCAATGCAATTAATATAGAGCAGCAAAGTCAGACCAACTTTTCTCCCAACCTGTTTCCTCTGTTTTGAGGGCATACGCAGGATTTATACATAGGATAAACATCAGCCCTCAAGAAGTAAATTTATTAAAGCAAAACAACCAGAAAACTGAAGTATTTTGCGTTGCAGCACATGTTGTGTTCTCAATGTAGCTTATCAAGTTTACCCCTCCCACCCCCAGTCTTTCTCTCCTAGGCCAAGCATGTTTTTTAGTTTCTCTGAAAGCCCTTGATCCTTTCCTGGCCTTACTTCTCTATTTTTCTCATCAGGGATACCAGTCTTGAGATATGAGGACCTCCATCATCTATCTTTGTATGTCAATCATTTCTTTAATTAACTCCCTGTTTATGTAGGTCTATAATCCATTCTCCTTTCTGTTTTTCATACGGATCTCACTCATCGTACCCTTTTTTCTTCTTACTCTTTGACCATACCTATAGCATCACTCAACCCTCACAGGGGAAAAGTCCAAGTAGCCACATTGAACAGGCTATATGGTATTTTTCCCCTACCAAAAAAAAAAAAAAAAAGACATTCTGGATAACAAAAATATTTTTATCAATATCATTTTCATTTAGGAAAAAATGGAGTATATTCAAGAATAAAATAATGAGTTATTAAGCCATAAAAATATGGAGGAATGTTAAATGCATATTTCTTTTTTTCTTTTTAAAGATTTTATTTATTTATTTATTTGATAGAGAGAGAAATCACAAGTAGGCAGAGAGGCAGGCAGAGAGAGAAGAGGAAGCAGGCTCCCTGCTGAGCAGAGAGCCTGATGTGGGGCTTGATCCCAGGACCCTGAGACCACGACCTGAGCCGAAGGCAGAAGCTTAACCCACTGAGCCACACAGGCACCCCTAAATGCATATTTCTAAATGAAAGGAGCCAGTATGAAATCATACTATATGATTTTGACTATGTCGCATTTTGGAAAAGACAAAACCATAAAGACAGTAAAAAGATCAGTGGTTGCTAGTGATTCAGGGAGTGGGGATAAAGGATGAAAAAGTGAAAATGAGGTTTTTAGGGAACAGAAACTATCCTACCTGAAAATTCAATGGAGGATAATATGCATTTGTCAAACCCATAGAGCTGTATACCACAAAGCATGAATCATTTTTTTTTTTTTAAGAGGTTGAGAGGCAGAGGGAAAGGGAAAGAGAGAATCCTAAGCAGACTCCCTGCTGAGGATGAAGCCCAATATGGGGCTCCATCTTAGGGCCCTGCAATGATGACCTGAGCTGGAATCAAGAGTCAGATGGTTAACCAACTGAGCCACCCATGTGCCCAACAAAGAGTGGATCTTTATGTTACGGATTATAGTTAATAAGAATGCATTAGTCTACTAATTTTAACAAACCCTACCAATGCAAGATGTAAACAATAGAGGACTGTTGGGGGGGTAATTTGGGGAGATGTATGGAATTCTATGTACTATCCACTCAGTTATTCTATAAACCTAAAACTGTACTAAAAAATGAAGTCTAGTAATAATTAAAAAAGAAAAGAAAAGAAATACCCAGTTTGATATACTCAGGGATTAGAGACTGAAGAACTTTTCCAATAGTAATAGGTTTAAAGACCAGCAATAGCCATAGTTAGCATGTTTACTGCTAATGCAATTGTAGCAATTGTAAATTGACTCTTATCACAAATGGCCCTGCACATTGTAAAATAAATCCCATGGCTTTTATGTATGCCAAAAATGGGTTGTTAACATGTAAATGGGCCCTGTATATCGCAGTATAAATTCCATAAGATTCTATTGATCTTATAAATCAAGTAGTGCATTATTAGGAAATACTGAAGTTGCAATGGGTTTGTTGGTTTTTATTTAAAAACTTCCTAAGGGAGAGATGTAAAATTAGAGAAATTAATTTAGCCACTGTCAAGGACAGTCTTTCATCCTGTTAATTGCAGCAGGGACTAATGCTGTTGATAGGCTGTGAGATAAATGTCCTCATCCTTCAAAATATAAATCAAAAGTCCCATGAATGAGTCCTCACATGTCTGGATATATGAAAAGAGGAGTCAGTGCCTGTTTGCAGGACAAATCTGTACTACTGAGAGTTTGTTTTTCTTCTCTCTGTTCTTGATCCCATTCAACAGAATCTGGCGTTTTTTTTTTCAAATCACCCCTCACCCAGGCAGAACAACTATAAATAAGTAAACAACAAACTAACAAATCTATTAACAAGCAAACACACCTCTACCACATTGTCTATTTCCTAAGATTAGATTAGGTGTGAAACCCTGCCTCTATAACAAATATAAAAAAATATCAAATATCAGTAATGTGGCATTTCCGATTTTGCCACCTATTTGGAGGTTTATATAGTACATTTCCAATTTCTAAGGCAAGACAATCTAGATAGAGAAGGCCTTACAGCTCAAAACGTTGCATCCTCACACAGGAATATGCTTATGCCCAGATGAAAGCTAGTTACTCTTTCAAAAAAGAGGAAACATAAATTAATCTAACTCCCAACTCATTACAAAATTTACAAATTAAATAGCAAGAATGTAAATTATTAAAAAGAAAAAGTGCCATAAAGCTTTTGACGTCCTTCTGACCAGCCTTCACGTGAAACTTATCAAACAATTCTAGGAGAGTACTAACAGAATGGATACTCTGGAGAATAACAACTTATTTTCTGCCATCTCACCCACAGACATACTTGCCCCATCACCCCCCTCTTCTTTATCCTCTCCATTAAAATGAAATTGTAGGCTCTGTACCCAAAAATTAATACATTTTAAATATTAATGTTATTTCTACCTTGGAACCCTTAAGTAGCTTCCAGTTCTATTAGGATTAAGTACAATATCCTTAGGCTGGACTACAAGGTTTGAAATGGTATGAGTCTTACCTTCTTTTTCAACTTCTATGGTAATATTCTGCACCTGTTTTACAATTTTGGTCTCAACCACACCAGTCTATGAAGTTTACATACTGTCCTTATCTCAAGTGCTGTGCACATGATCATAACCTTTGACTGGAATACTCTTCCCATCTATCCTTTTTTTTGCTTGACTTCTTTATACTCTTTCTTCAGATATTATATTAGACACTGGCTTTAATTTTTTTTCATACATTATCTGATATAATTACTTAACCATCTGTGTTCTCCAACTAGAATATAAGCTGCATTAAGAGCAAGACCATTGAATATTTCATTCAATACTTTATCTCTAAAACTTAGAATAGTTCCTGCCATACAATAGTGGTTAAATAAGTATTTGTTCAATGGGTGAATGAATAAAAATATTTCTTAAGGTAATTTTTGCTTGATATCACTTTAAAAGTTCATATAGTATGCTATTACTAATCTTGATACTCCCCATCTCCTCACCCTGAATTTATGCATTTCTGTTACTTAAAAAATATTCTATAGATCCTTCTTATAATTAAGCATGAAATAGAGTTTCAAAAGCATAATTAATGAAAATACCCAACTATCTCTCTGTGTATACAAATCTTCTCTCATTGATTTACGTCCATTAACTTTTTTCACTGGCTGAGAAAAGTAGTAGCATTATTTTGAAATCTATAGTACATTTTAATAACTTTTCAAAATGTCTTAAGGTGCTTTACCATGTCTTTGTCAAGTCTCTTTCTCATCATGAATGATGTTCCTTTTTGTAGATGGCAACCCTATTCCAGCCCATGTTTATCTCTTTACTAGTATATGTTACATTTATTATGTACACTGGGCAATTATACATATTAAAACAATGCAATAAATAAATGATTTTATATATTTTTTGTATTTATAGTATTAAACTCCTTACCTTGCCAAATAGGTATTTTTTTTTAAGATTTTATTTATTTATTTGACAGAGAGAGATCACAAGTAGGCAGAGAGGCAGGCAGAGAGAGAAGGAAGCTCAGCAGAGAGCCCGAGGCGGGACTCGATCCCAGGACCCTGAGATCACGACCTGAGCCGAAGGCAGCGGCTTAACCCACTGAGCCACCCAGGCACCCCCCAAATAGGTATTTAATTAGATTGTAACTATAACAAGGGCTAGAAGACTAAGAAAGGTCTTAAGATTCCTAAATTAGTGTGACTAACCTTCAGACAAGTTTCTTCTTGATTATAGCTCTCCTTTTTCTTAGAGAATTATCTGTTGAAAACTTATAATTGCAAATTGTTTCTCTACCTTTGTGAGGTGAAATCTACTCTCAGTCTCTTGCTAGTTTTAAAACCAAGTTTGTCTTTTTTAAGGACCCGATATCCATCCCTTTGCAGTATAACCATAAAAAAAAGGTAGATTCCTACCTCCTAGATTCTGTGGGAAGGTAGGAGCCTAACTTTGAGCAAGTGCCAGTTAGCAAACACAAATGGCCTAATCACACTGACCAGTCTCCACCTGCCTCAGTGTCTTCCGGTGTACTTGGGCTAGCTCACCCCATTGCTTAAAACCTCTTTGGCCTTTTGTTTCAGCAGAGTTACGTGAATTTCTCTGACCTGTTGCAACATTTTTGAAAAAAAAAATCTGTCTCACCTATTTACCTGCACTACATAATCTACCTTCAGGAAAGTCATTCACATTCTAGGGCTCACTGTCCTTATCATTAAAACAAAACAAAACAAAACACCTTGTATTAAATTGCTAGGAGTGAGAGAAAAAATTAGCAAGAAAAATAAAGTTGTGTTTATTGTAGCAACTGCATTTAGTAGAGGAGACTGTTACTAATGCAAGTAAAGAACAAAATTAATTTGGAATGTACTCAGAATCTGAAGTCAATAAATATTATCATAATGAATAGTTTTGGAAGATTCTATTTTTGATAGGTATAATGAAGAATTTTAATCTAAGGCACTGATACATTAGGTAAGTTTGAAGAAAGTGATGGTTCAGTCTAGTGAGAGAATTCTAGGCTAAGAAACACAAGGTCCTGGGTGGAAGATACCCTAAATTCTTTAACCCGATTCCCAGTAAGAGATGGGATTTTTTTCCTCTATGCTTGAATCTGGGAAGATTCTGTAATTACTTTGACCAATAGAATCTGGCAGAAATGATGCTAGCCAGTCTACTGACCAGGCCTATGAGACTGGAATGTTCCATTTCCTGCTTCTTGAGACATTTTCTCCTGGAGCCCTGGGCTACCTTGTAAAATATCAGACTACCAACAAGAAGGCCTAGGTGGAGAGGCTCTACAACAACATGAAGAGAAAGAGGAACCCAGCGCGTTTCTGCCAACCATGTCTAGACACTAGACATATGAGTAAAGCCATTGTACACCCTCTATCTAGGACCATCTACCAGCTGAAAACTACCAAGTAGCCTCAGTTAATGCCACATGGAGCAAAAAAAAACATCCTGTTGAGTTTTGCCCAAATTCACAGCAAAACATTCCTCAGGTATAATACAGCTTGTGATAGTTTTTTACATAGCAATAAATACTTGTTGAAATTAACTTATCATCAGAATTGTTCAAAACTAGAACTAGATATAGAGCACGAGAGGAAGGAGAGCTGAGACGATACTGGGAGATGCAGGCAGAGGGAAATGATGCTGCTTTTAGTCACAGGAGAAAGTCTGGAATTTATTTAAGAACAATAGGACACTATTAATGAGATTCTAAAAGAGGAGTGACAAAATGTTTTTATACTTTGAAAAAAAAATCCCTCAGATTAGAGGGATGGACAGATTTCAGAAAGATAAGAGTGAAAGTAAGAAAACCAGCAATACTTAAATTTATGCAGGAAGAAGATGATAGTAGTTTGGCACACAAGGCTGTCAGTAGAGACAGAACAGACACACTTGAAATATATTTTGGAACCAGAACTAACAAACATTTTGTACGAAGAGTCCCTTCATGGCTGCCATTTGGGTGGCAAAATGGTGATATGTTATTAGCCACCTCCCATGTTAAAGGGTCAAGGAAGAATTCGACAATGTCACTTGACATGGATCCAGGGACAGACTTGAACGGTGAAACTTACAAAGGATAACAAATGATC
Organism: Neogale vison; assembly: GCF_020171115.1. Classification (NCBI taxonomy): domain Eukaryota; kingdom Metazoa; phylum Chordata; class Mammalia; order Carnivora; family Mustelidae; genus Neogale; species Neogale vison. The sequence goes on along the minus strand of NC_058098.1, from coordinate 102,380,809 downwards.
TGGATGCAGCGCAGCCCATATTGCCTGCCAGCTTTTCAGGGGTGTTTGGGAATACCAACTGCCCAGCATACATTCACCTTGAGAGCTACTGAAAATCACAATCCTGTTTAGGAAAGGAAAACACAAGTTCATTCCTACTAGGAGAAAAAAGGAATCTTCATTGGCATATATCTCATTGTCTTGGATATGCAGTGTGAGTGCCTAGGTCATTTTCTGTATTTCTGTTCATTCATCAAAGTAAAACTTTCTGATAAAATTGATTACATCATTTTGGTGCTGAAAAGAGAGAAATCAAGGATAAATTCTAAGTGTCTGGCTTGACACCTAAGAAAGCTAGTGCTATCCTTCACTAATGCGGAAAATTTGAGGGATGGACAGTTTTGAGATTTTTCTTTTAAAGTCATAATTTGTTCTGTACAAGATGCATTTGGGACTACCTCTGAAGAATCTAATCAGAAATGTTGATAGCAGGTGTCTGAATATATGAATCAAGATCTCCAAAGAGAGATAAACCATGGAAAAATATGTCTTGGAGTCATTAGTATGTAGATGGAATTTAAGCCATGGGAGCAAATACACCATCAGAATAAAACAAAGAGACAATAAAAGATCCAGGGTCTCCATGTCAGCACACTCCAAATTTCAGAAATTAAAAAGTAAATTAGCCAGTGATCCTAGGATGGACTGTCTAATAAGAAAAGAGGGGAACCAAAGAGAGTCCCGAGGGTCAATATTTATAGGAAGGAGGGAATGAATGAACTAAATGCTGCCATAGTTCAAACAGGAGGAAGACTGAGAAATGACCATTAGAATTGGTACATGGCCCTCATTATCTTTGACAAGAGCAATGCCAGTGGAATGAATGATAGGGATGTAAGACGACAGGGAAGATTGTACGAGATGAAAGGAGAAGTCTGGGAGAGCACAAGTGTAATGAACACTTTTGAACTACTTTGCTCTAAAGGGGAAAGGAGTAATGCCATGCTGGATGACATATTTATTGTTAATGTTTTCTTATAAAAATGTAAATGCCTTTACATATTCACTAAGAAAGCTGCAGATGCAGGGGGTACTCTGAGATGCTATCAGCTCTAAAGATGGAATAAACTTGGATTATATTCCCCAGTTAAGCAACAGTCTCCAAAATTCTCAAGGGCACTCAATCTCAGTAAGTAAAAAATCATAGTATGTCTATCTATCTATCTATCTATCTATCTATTCATCCATCCATCCATGTTTGCTGTAGTTTTTTTGAAATTTGCTCATTTTCCTCATCTCTGTATCTCCAAAATCTATTACTATTTACTATTACTAAATATATATGAATATATCATGCCAGAAAAAAATAATAGAGATAAATGCTATAGGATTTCTTTTTTTAAAGAGACATTTCATTAAAGGATAACATGATAACACAACACAGTGAATTATTACAAGGCAAACATACCATATAAACTTTTCCCAGGTCAAGAAATACATAAAGGCATCCAAAAGCCTCTACAGTGCCCCTCCCAATCACCATCCTCTTTCTCAGATAGTATACTGACTTCTAATATGATAAATACCTTTTGGATATTTTTTGGCTTTTCAAAACATAAAAAAATACCCAATACATACAAAAGTAGAAAGAAAGATTTAGTGAAGCCTCCTACACCTACCTCCTGGCCTAATACCCACCAACTCATGGGCAATATTATTACATCTGTCCAAGGATTCTCAAAATGTGGTGCCTGTGCCAGCAACATCAGCATCACCCAAGAAATTGTTAGAAAGGCAAATCTTGGGGCACGTGGGTGGCTTAGTCAGTTAAGTGGCCAACTAGGGATTTCTGCTCAGGTCATGATCTCAGGGTAGTGAGATCCAGCCCCGCATCAGGCTCTGTGCTCAGCAGGAAGTCAGAGCCTGCTTGAGATTCTCTCCCTCTCTTTCCGCCCCTCCCCCTGCTTGTGTGCATACACACACTATCTCTCTAAAATAAATAAATAGGGGCGCCTGGGTGGCTCAGTGGGCTAAAGCCTCTGCCTTCGGCTAAGGTCATGATCTCAGGGTCCTGGGATCGAGCCCCACATCGGGCTCTATGCTCCGCAGGGAGTCTTCTTCCTCCTCTCTCTGCTGCCTCTCTGCCTACTTGATATCTCTGTCTGTCAAATACATAAAAATCTTTTTAAAAAAATAATAAATATACATAAAAAAAAGAAATGCAAGTCTTCAGGCTCCATCCTAGACATACTCAATCATGAACTCTAGAAATGGAAACTGGCAATCATCTTGCAGGTAATTTTAATGCATAAAAATGACTGAAAACCATTCATCTAGATTCAGACAGATGCCCTTCCTCTGCTAGATTAGTTTGATGCACATTTTATGTATCTTTAGACATCTTCTGATTTCTGCCATAAATATTTAAACAGGACCCCTAATACAAATAACAATACATTCTGAATATCAATAAATATCCAGTCTGTGTTCAGACTATCTCACATATTTTAAGTTTATTTGCTTGAACCAGAACCCAGATGAGGTCTCTGCATGGCACTTGGCTGAATATATTTATTACAGGTATTTAATTTATGGTTTCTCCCTTTAGTCACAGTCTCTCTTTTCTCTCTCACTCACTCACTCTCATCTATGCAATGGAATTGTTGAATAAAATTAATCATTTGTCTGTAGAATTTCTCAGAGCCTGGGCTTAGCTGACTGTATCTCAGCGACTATGTGTGTTTATATGTGTGTGTGAGCACACACACACACATATTACAGGCTGATCTACTTCTTGAGTTTCCTGAAAATTGGTAGTCAGATCTAGTGACTTTTTTCATGATTAGATTACATTTTGCTGAAAACATTAAGAATTTTTTTTTCCCTCTGTGTCATGTTGCCACTGCAGTTTTAAGGAAAAGGAAGGACCAAAGAAAGAGGGGTTTTAGAAGTTACAGCAAAAAGACTATGGGGTGTAGACTGGAATGGGCAAGGAGACAGGCTAGCTGGGAAGCCATGAAATTGGCAAGAGTGCAGTGATTATCCCATGTTTTGAGCTGTTGGTAGGAAAAAAGGAAAATGGGAAATAATTGAGGGGTAAGATTAAAAAAAAAAAGATAGGTTTCGTGACTCGAACAAAGACAAAATTTGGGTTTCAGTTCTGGTAGCTTGAGACTGATGTCATTCACAAAATATCATTTGGAGGACATTTGTGAAGTAAAGTTTTGCATTTAATTCATACAAAACACATTTATAATGGCTGTCAAGTGATCCAAAGGAAGCTGAAAAGTTGTCAGGTATGACTGGCTATATTTTCCTTTTCTTTATGTTTCCATAACAAAAGTTCTGCAATATCACTTCCTCAATATTACTTCACCTTTATAACCTGCTTAGATATGAAAAAAACTCTGAGTCTCCCAGTAGTCTAGAAAGAACAATCTTTCTTCCATTGTTTCGTTACCTTTCATTTGCTTTTTAAATAGTGTCAACCTCTTATTGTAAATATTTTAATGTTTCTATTTTGTATACAAAATAAATTTCAAATTATTAATTAGTTTATAGACTCACAGGGTTGCTTTTGTGTCAGACCCTGTCTCAGGACCCTTTTCCTGGGACAGAATGCCTTATTTTATCCAAAGGAGTTCCCCCCTCCTATCCTTCCTCCACTCACATGATACAAGAAGGAGTCTCTAATGAATTATATTGATATGTTTAGGGGGAAAAAAGTAGGTGGAAGTAATCTTAGACACATTTCACTGCATATCACAGATAATTTATTTTTCTGTACGATGTGAAATGAAATGGTTACCTGCTTTGTAGTATTCCTACAAATTGAAGAATAATCATTCTACTACTTGAGGAATAAGTAAGATAACATATTAACAACCTAATATATAATATTAGGTAAATGCATTAAAAAAGAGGGAGATTAAGTAAAGTTTCCCGGCTGACTCTAAGTGAACAATGTAACCTGTACACTTTTTTTTGGCATTATCTGCATAGAATGAAGAATTCAGGGAAGAATTCTTTTTCCTCCCTGAAGCTCCATTCCAGAGGTTTTGTAATTTATCTATTCAAAAAGAGTACTACATAGGAGGTTATGGGTTATATTCCCTGGCAGTGTCTCCTGTTCAAAAATTGCTTTCTCCCTCTCTGCATCAATACTTTTTTTTTTTTTAAGTCAAGCTCTCAGAGAATAATAAGCCACTGAAAAATACATTAAGACCAAAAGACTGAAAATACACCTTAATATGTTACTCATCTGAAGGGGAGCTAATTAAAACAAGAAATGTAAACATCTTTGAAAGTAATTTTTAAAAATAAGTATCACTATAGATGCTCAGCTCAGATTTGTAACTAACATACTGCAAATCCAAATAATCTCATTGAATTCCAGCACCAAGCACATAAAAGTGGCAATTCAAATTAGTTTTTTACATATATCTCAAGAGCCTTGTTCATGGGGAAGTAATTCATATGTGACATTGTAGACTACAAAAACATTATTTCTGCTTTAGTTTTAGTTATTGGGAAGAATAAAGGAATCTCTTCTCTTCCTATCTTCTTCAGGCAGTTGAGGAAAATGATAGAGATGAAAAATTCAAGCATCAAAATCAAGTATTCATCTCTTATCTTTATAAAGCTACTTGTCACAATTCATAGTAAGTAGAAGGTATTTAATACTTCTACAAAATCAAACATAAAAGTGCATGCTTCAGTGGAAATTGTTGTCATATCAGAGCTAGTCCTCATTGCCTTGTATGTTCAAAGTCCAAAAAAGTCTTTCATTATACTCATTGACATAGATGCTTTACAAATTTGCCCCCGGGGTGGGGGGGGGTTGTCTTAGCACCTTTATGTATAAAAGTGACAATCAAAAACTGAGCATTTTTAATGAAACCAACGAGCTCACCATTGGGAAAAATATACCTAAAAGGATAAAGAAGAAAGTACCTTTATTCTGCAAATAACATTGATATGTTCGAAGTATTGACCAAACATGGTACATCAGGTATGTCCATGTAGTTCAGTAAATGCTGAAAATTAATTCTTCCTTCGGTAGGGATTTTGACACATTAATCCTATTATTTTAAATATTTTTCTTCCTTGGAAGTTGGATTGTATCATCCCTAAACACGTTTCTAATTAAGTTTCTTTGAAATTTTAAACCTGGACCTATCAGTAGAAATTGAATAGATTCAAAGTAACAGATTTGTAGGCTGTATAACTAAAGGATATGGAAGTCATTTTTAGTTCCTTGAGAAATGAAGCAATTTTGTGTTCAGCAACTGCAAAGTGAACTTGGAAATTGGTTCTCAAGGTAGAACTAGGAAGCTGCAGTCATTTCTAAATGGGTGTCATTCCTGAATAGAGTTGGTTCTGGTGACTTCTTTGCATAAATATCTGTCCCTTTTGTACTTAAAAAAAGAAAATAATACTTTCCCACATACTTTATTGACTTCCTTTTCTATTCTTTCTTCCTTTTGTTTTCAAACCTCCTGAAAAATATTAAGGGCAGGGCACCTGGTTGACTCAGTGAGTTAAGCCTCTGCCTTCATTCAGCTCAGGTCATGATCTCAGGGTCCTGGAATCAAGTCCCCCACTGGGCTCTCTGCTTGGTGGGGAGCCTGCTTCCTCCTCTCTCTCTCTGCCTACTTGTAATCTCTCTCTGTCAAATAAATGAATAAAAATAAAATCTTTGAAAAAAACATTAAGGGCAGGGAGAGCAAATTTAGGCAGCTGACCAAAGCCCTAACTAAACTACTCAGGGCAATATGGTAATTAATTTCTATCCCTACCCATTCTATGGTTTCTTCAAGAGAACAATACCAACGGGGGAAAAAAATAAAAACAGGCAAGTCATTACAGGTATATACTTAATTTATTTCCTACACTGTTCTCAGCAGTATCTGTGGGAGGGACAAGTGATCGGCAGTACTTAAAAGCTCTCATGAGTTCACTGAACCAAGATAGCCCTTTATATATATTTTGTTCTTTACATTCATTTTATCATTCTTTATTTATAATTTCTCCCAGGATATACTAAGCAGAAATAAAAATATGGACCTTTGTGTTTGCATATGAAATAATAATATTGATTCAGAAGATGGAAGGATATTTCATGTTATTTCACACAGAAGGAAAAGCTAGGGGAAAATATGAGAAAAGCTGAATATATTCAGGGAATGGAATTTATTATACTGCTCTGGGTAACACACAGTTCTCAGAGAAACGAGTAAGCTAGAATAAGCCAGTCCTAAAATGTCATGTTAATCATCTAACTTTTATTTTACAGGTAACAGAAGATAAGAGACAATGAAGCCATGTACAAAGGCTGGCCAATCAGTTTTCCCTCGTGCTCACCACCCTTCTGATGGAAACAGCCTCGCCTAAAGCCTCTATCAGGGAGCATCCCTGGCTGATTCCGTTTTTGTAGGAATGACCAAGCTGCTTCCAATGCCCCCAATCATCTGCCTATGGCTGATTTGAAGAGATGGGAACTCTGTGTTTATGAGGTGGCTGGGTGTAAAGGGTCCCTTCAAACTTAAGTTGATAAGCAATTCTTTAAAATAACTGAAATGCCTGTGTCCAGAAATATGAAGAGGTGGTACCAGGAGACAGAAAGTTTACAGCGGGCATGGAAAAAGGGAAGACATGGAAGACACTCTGAAGAAGCAAGGACAGAGAGTGACTGAGCCCCATTTCCGGACAGGCACTAGCAGTGGGAATTAGCAGACCTCTGCCTTGCACGGAGCTCTTGAGGTGTCAGCAGAAGTCACAAAAGCCAGGTGGCGAAGCCTACGTTCTTATTCTATCTTTGTGAAAGAAATAGGAAAATACCTATTCATGTTTGCTTGTATTTTCACAAACACTCAGAAGTCCATAAACAACAAAGAAAAGGATCTATCTCTACAATAAGAATGGAGATGGGGTGAAAGCTAAATTTATTTTCTCTCAACTGCAATTTTTTTTAATATAAAAAGGACTTTATTTCCAGTTATACACACCCTTGTAAGACAGATCGTAAAGCCAAAAAAATTTGTCTCGGGCTTTCGCTGTCTGGAATTCATTCTTTTCTACAGGGAAATCACTGACTGAGTCCTTATGAAATAATTAAGGGTAGGCTTATGCCCTGATGTACTATAATCCCCAAAAAGGGATTCAATTTTCTCCCATTCTTATTATTCCAGTTTCTGTGATAAAATGACCTGAGACAGTTCGAGCTGGAATCAATGGATAGTTTCTGCTCTCCCTTCAAGTTTGCCGTAGGTCCCAGCTAGGGCCTTTGGCAAGAAATAGCATCTTTTGGAAGAAATATCAAAGACAGTCAGCCTTACGGTCTCGATGAAAAGGACTGCGTCAGATATTCTCAGCAAATGAGGCCTCAAGGAATAGACTCTGGGATGCATACTTCCCAGCTATGACTAGCTACTATTATACTAGCCAGCACGAGCAATCACCTAATGGACTGTGTGACAAGCCTTAAGCTCAGGATTTCCAGGAAGCAGGTAATGAAAATAATCACTGTTCCTAGAACAAAACATAATTGTAAATTTTAAGGCAATAAATAATGAAGGAAATCTGATTGTGGAATTTTTTAGGAATATCTTGAATTTTTTGGAATATTGTGCTTTTTTCTACCTTCTTAAAATGGGCTCTTTAAAGAATAGGATTGAAGTGGCGGGGGGGTGGGAGGTTGGGGTACCAGGTGGTGGGTATTATAGAGGGCATGGCTTGCATGGAGCACTGGGTGTGGTGAAAAAATAATGAATGCTGTTTTTCTGAAAATAAATAAATTGGAAAAAAATTAATTAAATAGAAAGACAAAAAAAAGAGAATAGGTTTCATTTTACAGAAAAACTACAAAAATAATGCAGACAATTTCAGTGTACCTCATATCCATTTCCCTTATTGATGACATATTACATCCATATGATACATTTGTTAAAATTAATGAAACACTATTGATATATTATCTAAATATGGTTCATTTGAATTTCCTTAGTTACACCATACCGTTCGCCATTTCAGGATCCCATCCATAAAACCACATTGTATTTGGTCATCTTGTCTCCTTAGGCTGCTCTACCCTAGAATAACTTCTCTCATTTTTTTCTGATAACTTTGGCAATTTTGAGGAGTACTGGTTAGGTGGTTTGTAAAATGTATCTCCATAAGATTTTGCTAATGCTTTTCTCATGATTAGACTGAAATTACGGTTCGTATAGAAAAGACCACAAATGTAAAAGACAATTATCTTTACAACACTCAAAGGTACATGTGATTAACATGACTCATCATTGTTAATGTTGATCTCCATCACCTGTCAGAGACAGTGTTTGCAATGTTATTCCAGACTTTACAATGTTTCCCCCCTTTCCATATTGCACTCTTTGGAAGTCAGGGCTTAAGATCATTTACTTGTTTGTTTGTATTTTTAAACTTATTTTGTCATTTATTTAAATCATTATGGAAGAATAAATATTTAATTACAACAGTTACAGTCTAATACCACATTTTTGTTGTTGTTATTTGTATATTATTCACTTTGTTGTTCTAATGGTTCTTTTTTGAGCACTTATCTTTTTGAACTAGAAATGGCTCCAGTCTATCTTAAACATTCCTTGTCCCAGCCACAGAATTAGCCATTTTTCCAAGAAGATCTTGTTTGTTTGTTTAGAGAATGGAATTAGAAACCAGGTCTTGGGTACTGGATCTTTCCACTGGTACTGGGACGCCTTTGCTTCTAGGCTTTCTCAGTGGACAGCATCTGGGTATATATGTGTGTATACTAACCTACATTTAGTAAAATCTCTCCTCTAAAAAGAAATCCCTGTATTTTACCTATTTAACTGTTTTCCCCTCCCCAAACTGCCAAAAACTGATTTTGTTTCTTTTCTTTTTTTTTTTCAATTTATTTATTTTCAGAAGAACATTATTCATTATTTTTTCACCACACCCAGTGCTCCATGCAAGCCGTGCCCTCTATAATACCCACCACCTGGTACCCCAACCTCCCACCACCCCCCCCCGCCACTTCAAACCCCTCAGATTGTTTTTCAGAGTCCATAGTCTCTCATGGTTCACCTCCCCTTCCAATTTACCCAAATTCCCTACTCCTTGTTTCTTTTCTTTTCTTTTTTCTTTTTGCCTTTTCTATAATGTTGTGTAAATGGAATCATACAGTCTGTAGCATTTTCCATTTGGTTTGTTTCATTTTGCAATACACATTTCAAATTAATCCATGTTGTAGTGCATTCGTATTTTTTTAATATTTATTTATTTATTTGAGACAGAGCCAGACAGACAGACAAGCAACCCAGAAGAGGTGGCAGAGTGAGTGAGAGAGGAGAAACACACTTCCCACTAAGCATGGAGCCAGACTCTGGCTGGATCTCACAACTCTGAGATCACCACCTGAGCCTGAGCCAAAACCAAGAGTTGGAAGTTTAACCAAATGAACCACCCAGGCACCCCAGTTCATTCATTTCTATCAATGAATTGTACTCCACTGTATGTATACCTATACCACTGCTTATCCATTTACTTACTGAAGGATATCTTCGTTACTTCAGTTTTAGGGTGATACGGAATAAAGCCGTCGTAACCATTACTTTCATGAAGGTTTTTGTGTGAACATAAATTTCCAAATCGGTTAGATAAATATCTTTGCAGTATGATTACCACATTGGATAGTGAGACTATAGGTAACTGTCAAACTGTCTTCCAAAGTGGCTATACCATTCCCCATGGAAGGAGCAATGAATGAGATTTCCTATCACTCTGCATCCTTGACAGCAGTTGGTATTGTCAGTTTTATTAATTTCTTTATTTTTTAGGCAATCTCACAGATGTGTCATTATAGTTCATTGTTGTTATAATTTGCATTTAATTTCCATATGAAAATGGTGTTGAGCTTTTCACATGCTTATTTTCCATATGTATATGTTCTTTGGTAAAATGTTTGGATATCTTACCAACTTAATTGGGTTGTTTATTTTCCTATTATTTAATTCTAAGAGCAGTTTTCTAACCTTACCCTTTGATTCTTTCTCATAATTTCCATAACTTTGCTTACATGACATTATTATTCATTTAGTTTTATATGTTGTCTACTTTTGTGACTAGAGCCCTTAACGTATTAGTTATAGTTATTTTCAAGTCTATGGCTGAGAAATCCAACAATTGAATCATATTTATAAAAGTCTTGTTCTGGTAGAGATCTCTTCAGACTTTATTTTTTCTGGTCTTTTTTCATGCCTTGGATTTTCTTTTTCTTTCTTTCTTTTTTTTTTCTTTTTAACAATTTTAAGTAATCTCTATACCCAATATGGGGCTCAAACTTACAACCCCGAGATCAAGAGTCACATGCTCTATGGACTGGCGCAGCCAGGCACCCCACGCCTTGAATTTTTTTGCTAAAATTCAGACATACTGTATCAGCAAAAAATGTTAATAGGCTGTTAACAGAGAATTTATATACATCTGGCTGAGAGCTGAGCTGAGTTTATTAATATTTGTTATAGCTATTGGTACCAAAGACTTCAAATCCCTCTGGTGTCCTTGCTTTCATCTCCCCTTTTTGACTTAGGGCTTCTACAGGTGCATCTGCTCTGAACAAGTTGGTACTTTGTGGCACTTTCAGTTATAATCAACTGTTATCATTCAGGAGCCCTCTTGGGGGGATGGAAGTGGGTGAGGGAAGGGGTGTATTCTATAATCTGATCAAATTTCAGTATTTTAGTGGAAATTTGGGCTTCACAAGTGTTTCTTTCTTTCTTTTTTTAAAGACTTTATTTATTTGAGAGAGAGAGAGTGAGTAAGTGAGAGAGCAGGACAGGGAATAGGCAGAAGGACTCACTGAACAATGAGTCCTACTCCTGGCTTGAAGCAGGGACTCCAGGATCATGACCTGAGTTGAAGACAGATGCTTAACAAACTGAGTCGCCCAGGCGCCCCTTCACAAGGGTCTCTGTTCTTCCTGCAGATACACATTTGTGACCTCTATGAAACCACCCTCTATTCCTTTCCCAATTGCAGCAAATTCCCAACATTATTTTCTTGATGTCCTGACCCTGGTTGACAATGTTTTCTCTTCCTGAGATGAGAGAAGAAGGTGCTGGTTTTGTTTTCAACACTCTCTTGTACTTTTTATTCTGACACTATTTACTTCTAACATTGCTGAAACTGACTTAATGCCACTGACATTATTTTATTGCAGTCAAACTAGATAGTGAAGACAATATAAATGCAATCTCAAAATCCAGATTTAATACCATTTTTTTTGCTGTTAATCTTAGAGCATTTTATCTATGATAATTTATTTTTATGAAATGTGGTCATATTATGTATATTGTTTTTTGAACTGCTTCCTTCAACCAAGAATGTAGTGAAAGAACTTTGTGTGTCTATAACTGTATCTCTATACTAGAATTCTAAATTTAATAAAATAAGTTTTATATGTATCTTATAATATATTTAGCAAGTCACCATTTGGTGACTATTTTGGTTGGCTCTATTTTGCTCATATAAAATATACTGCAGTAAATATCTTTATGCATGAATTCGTAAAATGTCTACTATTAATCTTTTTGGATAAATTACCTGAAGTCGTATTTTTGAACTAAAAACTATTTTTAAGACTTTTTAAAACATTTAAAATTGTGGTTAAACACACTCTTTAATGGCTTTGATATAAATTGGCAATGTGATGTACTGAAAGTTAGTAACAATTTACTTCCCTACCAACAGTATATGGCTGTCTATTGCTAAGTATTTTATATATTAGAAGAAGAGCATATCTCTCCTGGGATGAATTCTCCCAGCAAATTCTTATAGGAGTATAACTCTTTATTCACAGTCCATTTTACAAACATGGGAATCCTCTTAGGAAAACCAATGTTTATATTTATTAAAAGAAAAGGATTGGTCTTCCTGCTCTTTCTGGGTCTCTTAGTCTGACAGTATGAATAGATAAGTAAATTTTTAAACACCTTATTCTCAGAAGACCACCTTCTATGTAAGTATTCACATGCTTGAGCTCCCACAGACATGACAGATTTTATTTGTTATTTTAGACAAGGGAACCTAATATTCCCCATATGAATGATAGGAACTGGTGCTAACAGAGAAACAGAAAAAAGTAATGAAAAGCTCCAAAGTCAGACTTCCCAGATAATATGGCTAATGAAGATCATTTTATTTTTTTTAACATCAATTTTCTTCTTGGGAAAAAAAAAAGTTCAGCATTTCTTATTGTTTTTCTCATCTGGTAATTGGAAATAATCTCCAAAATTCTCTATCAGTCCTTCCGGAATCCATTGTGAACTGAAGATGATATTTGTTTAAGTGTCAGCTAATTTAATAGAACATTTAATATTGCAAGCAAACAAATGCCTCTTTTAAATGTATCTAAAAGGCAACTGGAGACAACTTGGGTAATTTGCGCACTTGTCATATATTATTGTTGGCTCTCTGTGTATTTTGGAAAGCAATTTTCCATGAAATTGCTGTTACCTTTTAAATTTAAGATTGTTTTGTAAAATGCTCATTTAAGGGAATTACCCCCTCTGTATAAATATCATTCAAACTAACTACAAAAAAGGTGCTAACATATTAATACATTTAAATGTATGGCTTAGGGGATAAAGGGATACTTTTCTATATTCTAAGTAGGAACTGATTATCATTTGGCTTAGAACATATTCCTAGCTGATTTGTTTGGGTAATACTATTTTGACCCCAATGACCTCAGAACATATAAGCCCCATTTTATACACTAGGGATCCCAAATGATAGCTAAATGTTAAACTATCTTGCTAATAAGCATCAAAAGAATTCGAAATCAAAGATATTTCAAATAACATTTTCCTAGAAATTATTTGTGGAAAGAAAGACTATCAAAACTTACTCATTATTATTTCTCTAATAGAAAAGTATGCATTTCTTATTCTTTTCCTGGGACCTGGAATCTTAATATTTCTTTTGGATTTCTAGGCCTTCTGTGCTATATCCCCATTTGAGTTTTCCATCTCATGATTGTAGATAAGCTAATCCTCTTAGCAATCAAGAGACCCCGTTTCTCTTTTTTTTTTTCCCTTGAGAGGCTCCACCACAATTTGCCTGTAATATTTCCATTCATGTATGAGAAAGTGTGATAAAGAAATCACATCTTTAAGAAGCAGAATCTCAGGGAAATTGTTGATTAGAAACCTGGAGCTCACCTGAAATGTCTCCTGTGTTGGAAGGCTTTGTTTACCACATATTTTTGTATGTTATTCTCAGTAGTTTACTCAACATACTTATATCCCTTTATTTCTCCTATGTTAAAGTTCTCTTTAATTTCACAGAATAATTTTTCCAAATCTTTGCCAATCTTCTTATGCTCCCTAAGTAATCAACCTGTATGGTAACAGAGTCACTTTTTGTTGCCAAGGTATTCTAAAACATCACATATGACATATAGTTCAAGTCATTTACTATAGAATTTGAAGTCTTCTATATAAAGAATGCTCAATTCTACCCCATTTCTTTACTTCAAAAAAAATTGCATTGGTTTTTTTATTTTCCTTCTGGTTATTTAAAAACAAACTAGGTTGCTTTTTAAAAAAAAAAAAAAAGATGTTATTTATTTGACAGACAGAGATCACAAGTAGCAGAGAGGCAGTCAGAGAGAAAGGAGGAAGCAGGCTCCCTGCTGAGCAGAGGGCCCGATGTGGGGCTCGATCCCAGGACCCTGAGATCATGACCTGAGCCGAAGGCAGAGTCTTTAACCCACTGAGCCACCCAGGCGCCCCACAAACTAGGTTTTCTATAATTGGGAGGTACTAAGAAATGGAGTGAGCATTCTGAAAAAGACTGATGATATGTGTTGAATTTATCTGTAATGAGTAATCATTCCAGAAGGTATATGAATTACTGGAGGGAATATTATGAGGATAGCAAAAGAAAGTTTCAAGTAAGATAACAATGAAAGTTCATGAAAAGACAGACTACAGAAGGAACTTCATTTTATGTGATAAACCAGAATGGCAGGGATGCATACCATGGCAGTATTAGTGGGCTCACAATTCAAAGTGGAACTTTGATAACGAATTTTGTAAGCTCATGCTGGTCTTGACTTTGAGTTTTGAGGACAGAATAGTTTAGGAATAGTCTGATGGTTCGGTGGTCTCTCTCCAGTTCTTTAACTTTACATCATCACCACTGTCTTCATCAACACTGCCACTCTGGTTAACAGTTTTGAGCACCTAATATTTACTAGAGTTGGCAATCAGTACTTTACACCCACAGTCACATGTGTGGTCAAATACAACGAGACCTTACATGATTTTCCAAGTTTAAAGGCTGAGATTTAAACTTCTGTTCTAAATCACTAGTCCATGTTCTTTCTAAAATATGCCATTGACTCTATCTCACTAATAAATGGCATTTAAGTAATTTACCCATGCTTCTTATTTTTAACCTCCCAACTGCTCCTTCATATTAGATTCTTCTTAATGAAGAATAATCTTCCTGTCCTTGAAGAAAAACACAGGCTACACAGGCTATTTTTTTTTAAAGGATTTTGATCACTATCCACCTGACCCAAGGACATTGCTACATAACAAATGCTTACTGGTAAAAGATGAATTTTTAAGCAGCCCTGATGCCATTGTAGTGATTCCAAGCTCTGTCCTTACCCTCGATCTTATTTATGGACTTCTGCTTAAAAGGTGGTATTTTCTTAGTCTTTATTTCATGCTAAGAAGAGTAGCAGGGGCGCCTGGGTGGCTCAGTGGGTTAAGCCTCTGCCTTAGGCTCAGGTCATGATCTCACGGTTCTGGGATGGAGCACATAGGGCTCTCTGCTCAGCAAGGAGGCTGCTTCCCCCTCCCTCTCTGCCTTCCTCTCTGACTACTTGTGATTTCTGTCTGTCAAATAAATAAATACAATCTAAAAAAAAAAAAAAAAGAACAGTACTTCACACTAAGTGTACTAAGAAGTATGGATGGTATTCAATGGAAAACATATGAGTTTTTTTTTAAAGATTTATTTATTTATTTATTTGGCAGAGATCACAAGTAGGCAGAGAGAGAGGAAGAAGCAGGCTCACCGCCAAGCAGAGAGCCTGACGTGGGGCTCAATCCCAGGACCCTGGGATCATGATCAGCTGAAGACAGAGGCTTTAACCCACTGAGCCACCCAGGCACCTCAAAACATATGAGATTTTATGGAGTAAATGAACCAAGACCAGAGGGAAAAATTCTCTTGGCTTATAGTTGCTAGAGAAGAATACTGATTAAATTAGTAAGTAAGCAAAAACACTTAAGGAAACCTTATAATAATACTAAAATGAATTAAAAATATTCTTGTGAGGATGATGTCTATATGAATTTGAACACCATGACTTAATTAGATATTTGAGTAATGTTCAGAGATGTCTAGCATGTGATGAGAAAAGTTCCAGCAATACCTATACAGTTTTCTTTGGGTTCTCTACCAATTCAAACCCCCACTACCACTGCAAATGCTGATGGGGCTTCTGACAGAATCACTGTATAACCTGGAGCCCACTGATGTCTCCCAGGCTGTCAAATGAGCTCCTCTGATCTCTCTCTGTTAATCTTTAATAATCAGAGGAATTGTAAATTTGTAGGATTTGTTTTCCATCTAAGGACCTCCCCTTTTCTCCTTATATAGGCCAAAGGAAAATGGAAGGTAAAAATATGAGCTTAACTAATTTAAACATTCCTTGTCCCTACATATAACTAATAATCTGAAACAGCTCTGTCTGAAGGCAAAATGCAACCCGAACAACTGCTATAAACCACCACTAATATTTCCAAATTGTGAATTAGAGTCTCTGATTTCAAAACCACTGATGACTACATTGTATCACAAGCAACAAAGGAACAACATTAATATTTCACTTAAGATCTATTTATTTATAAGTTGAGTATCACCAATAAAACTTGGATTGCTTAAGTTTTGACTTTAAAGTTAGAATGATAAAAAAAAAAAATCAAGTGTGAAATGGTTTACCTCATGCCAACATCCAGTCTTGAAGTTCCAATGAAACACCAATTCCTTCTCAAAGTGGATCTAAACTAGAATCACCCGAAATACTAGCTAACTTGCACATCCCAGTAAAAACATCTCTCGTAAAAACACTAGCTAACCAGATTAAATTAGAAACCCTGGGAGCTGGAACATGGCATCTGTATTTTCACAAGACTCCCAAGTGATTTCAATCACAGAGAGTTGAGAATCATGTTTTAGCACATTCCGGGTGATCTCTCATCAACCTTGTGCTTTTTGTTATACTGTCATGTCTCAAATTCAAACCCACATTTATATACTTGGCTGGTACAGAAACTTTGAAAATTACATGACTTCTCTGCCAGTGGCACCTGTTACACTGTCTTTAGAAGGCAGAAAAGGGAGAAGGGAAGACAGAAAGAGGGAGAAGTCACATGCTCCTTTCTCTCTGCTTATTCCTGCCAGCCTCACCCCTGCGAAGCTTTTTTCACTCTGCAGTGGCAGTTTGTTCCCGTGACTTCAACTGATGATTCCTGTCTGCAGTATTTCCAACACTCAAAAAAACAGACTACTGTTAGCTAGAATGCCATGGTAAAGTACTCAAATCAGAGGGCTGAGAGCTGTCAGCAGAAGGTAAGAGGGGAAAGCAGGGAAGGAATGGCTTTTATTTTGCAAAACCAGCAGCTCCCACTAGGGAGACACCAAGTTAGGTGTTCCAACTGAGAGCCCCTAACTAGGTGGTTAGCCTCTGAGCCCCTTCTGTGAGCCAGTCTGAGCCACTTAGGAGCTGAGGACCTAGGCAGAAGCACCCGAGTTGTCCCAAAGTTACCTTTAGCTCATACAATTAAGATCTCCTATGGGAAGGATTTCCTGCCACTTTTGTGAACAAATGATATATGCACTAGCATGACCACATGCTAAGCATGAGCATTTGACCCAACAATAGAGCATGTATGAATTCCCTAATGCATACGCAAGCTTTCTACCCCTGTCCTCCCTCCCCCGCCCCAGCGGCATACTGAAAAAGCTTTCTGTACTAGCCTCACTGGGAAACAGGGGTTTTCGAATTATCTCCCTATCTCCTTACTTGCTGCAAGTAGTAAGAACTATTTGCTCAGACCAAAAGGACTTGGGCTGATCTACTGGCTAAAGCACCCAAATGGTGAGCCCTTTGTCACTGATGACACTTCAGGCCTTTCCATGCCTTGCACTTCAATTATCTCTACCTCTTTGCTTGTTTCCTATTGCTCAAGGGATGGCAACTTTTTCTCTGAAAGTGTTACCCATGAGATACTTCTATCACTGTGTTTTTGCTTCTTTGTCAGTTTCTTAATACTTGATTAAAATTCTTTGATTTAAACTCTGTCAAAATTAATTGACGTATTTTTTTCTTCTCCCTAATAGATCCTGGAAAAGTCAAGCTTCAAGGAAATAAATTCATAACCCCTCCCTGCATCATGAAAATTCATCACATCATAAGACAGCTCTCTTTCTTGGGAAGTTTTTCTCCATAAGGACCAAATTCAGTTTCTCTGCCTGTGCAATGCATCTTAAGTTTTGGTATGTAAAGGTGGGCACCTTGTTACAATCCTGGCAAAAGAGAGGCTTAATCATGCGTAATTTGATTATACTTCCCCTGAGATATTTTATTTTCTGTTTCAAAATAAAGTCATATATTATAAATGGGTGAATCACACCAATATAATCCATTTTTAAAGTGTATCTTACCATTAATCCTTTCAATAAACATGCAAAGAAGGCTCCAGTACCCTCATTAGAGATGTACAATCTCAAACCTGTACACATTAAGGTAATAACTAAGTTGTCTACTGGTAATTTACAAGACTAGCAAATTAGAGTGATGTTTCCACCACACTAATTTTATGCAAAAATGCTTTTATGGCACTTAAATATCTTGTATTTTTATCTTTAATGATCCAAAAAGAAACAAAAAGTATCTTGGCTAGATTGTTGGTTTTGGCATCTGACTGGTTCCTACAAGGCACTCACCTGCCAAGGGGAGAAGAAAAAAACAACAAAAAATATAGGAAGAAATAGAGAGACATCCTCAGGTTGAATGTTTATAATAGTCCTGCAGGTTTTAAAATGTTAAAATATTATATGATGGGCACCTGGGTGGCTCAGTGGGTTAAGGCCTTTGCCTTCGGCTCGGGTCATGATCTCAGGGTCCTGGGATCAAGCTCCACATCAGGATCTCTGCTCAGCAAGGAGCCTGCTTCCCTTCCTCTCTCTCTCTGCCTGCCTCTCTGCCTACTTGTGATCTATTAAATAAATAAATAAAATCTTTAAAATATATAAATATATATATTAAAAATATATATTTTTTAATTATCATATATTATATGATAATTTTAGTGTTGACAGTTTACATGTATATGTATTATATCCCTATTCTTTTTGTTGTAACTGTTTCTGAAAATTTATCACTTTACTATTAGAAGTATTTTTGATAGTATCACCCACTATAATAAAGAATATATGAATCATTAATTTAGGAACATTTATCTTTTTTTTTTTTTTTTTTTAAGATTTTATTTTATTTATTTGAGAGAGAGAGACAGTGAGAGAGAGCATGAGCGAGGAGAAGGTCAGAGAGCGAAGCAGACTCCCTATGGAGCTGGGAGCCTGATGTGGGACTCGATCCCAGGACTCCAGGATCACGCCCTGAGCCGGAGGCAGTCGTTTAACCAACTGCGCCACCCAGGCGTCCCTAGGAACATTTATCTTATTGTCCTCAAAATCTACATGGTCCGATGGTATATAAAATCAACACTGACAGAGAATAATTTAAACTGTTTGCTTTTCTTTTTGAATATGAATTTGTTAACATAAGCAGTAGTAAATACTGACTCCTCTTTCAATATATGAAATCAATTTTATCCTCTACAAAAAAAATTACTCTTTATGAATTCAGTAATAATTAAATAATACAATTTTTATATTTAAAAGTAAGTCAAGGGGCACCTGGATGGCTTAGTCGGTTAACTGTCTGGCTCTTGATTTAGGCTCAGGTCATCTCAGGGTCCTGAAGGTAAGCCTCCCATTGGGCTCTGCGCTGAGCAGGGAGCTTGTTTGATTACTCTCTCCCTCCTCCTCTGCCCCCACCTCTCTCTAAAATAGATAAATAAATCTTAAAAAAAAAAAAGTAAGTTAATAAGGGCTAATATGTTTTAAATATCCAGGTAGCCAGAGAAGTGCAATTTTCACTGGAAATAGCATTCAAAAAGAAAAAGAAAAAAAAAAAAAGAAAAACTCACACATACACCCAATCTTTTTCTTCCTAAGAAAATTGATTTTTAACAATCATAAGAAATAAGAAACACTGATTTTGAGTTATAATTTACTCTAAAATTGTTAACTTCTTAGGATTTTCCCAAGCTTTTATACCGGGGAAAAAAATAAATTTCCCTTTAGTTTAGAACTGCATTTTCTGTATTGAGCATGAATGGTTCGTTTGTTAATGCTGGTATAAAGGAGAAGTGATCTGAGACACAGGCACTCACCTAGGTTTTACAACTGGTGAAGACAATGTCAGTGTCTTTTTTTTTAAGATTTTATTTATTTGTCAGAGAGAGAGAGAGAGCGAGCACAGGCAGACAGAATGGCAGGCAGAGACAGAGGGAGAAGCAGGCTCCCCGCCGAGCAAGGAGCCCGATGTGGGACTCGATCCCAGGACGCTGGGATCATGACCTGAGCCGAAAGCAGCCGCTTAACCAACTGAGCCACCCAGGCGTCCCAATGTCAGTGTCTTTTAATGCTGAAAAGAAGCAACTTTACTCTTTAGTAATTCCAGTGAAATTTTTCATAGTTAAAATTAATTCTAAGTGTGTTGGAAAAATATCAGAGAGCGTGGAGAGGTAACTTTGTTCCTTGGTCTCTCTTATTTCAGACAGACAACTGAATACAGCAGGCAGGTTCCAGAGGGCTAATAACACTTCCCATCCTACGTAACTTCAGATTTACTGGTGCAGAAGACGTGTGAAATTTTAGGCTTCCCAAGATTTAATCAAAGAATGAAAAAGTCTGAGCTCAAATTAACTGTTTACATCTTATTTCTCAATTTGAATGGGCTATAGGTGTTATATAATTCAATTTAGAACTCTATTTCTCAATTTGAATGGGCTATTGGTGTTATATAATTCAATTTAGAACTCGGAGCAGAAAGACTGATTATGAATTTTCTAATGGATGATTACCTCACCTTGTTTAACATTTCCAGGATTTAATTTCTAATAAGGAGCCCATTCTTTTGTGATCCATCTTTAAGCTTTAGTCAATTTCTGCCCAAAACTTCCTGTAGTTGATACTAATTTTACCTTTATAACTACAAAGAATAATCTCAATAATTTTTCTCTATTGTATGCTTATAAATGTGTCATCAGCTTTCATGCCCTCCAACGCTATGTTTGATTGTTTTGTTTGGTACCATCAAACATACTTCAGATGATGTAGTTTACACCTCCTCACCATCCTCGCTTTCTTCAGGGAGTATTGCTACTTTTTGCACCACAGTATTATTCAGAAAACCATAAATCTACTAATAAGACAAAAATAGAAAAAAAATTATAAGTCCAAGCTGTGTTTCTATGAAAGAGGAATGACATTACAGGTGTTCTTCCTTATACTGAGTTTTGGGGCTACCCTTTGGTAGCCCCAAATTTTTTAATTTATATTAATTAAAAAAATTTATCCACATTTTTAATGGGGTAATGTTAATGCAGGTATTTCTTTTCATATTCTCATATCTGTATATTTTTATCTAATTATGAAATTAGATAAAGTTGGGGAAATTGATCAAGTTAGCATATGACGACACAGCATGTCATTTAGCAGATGATGCAATTTGTTAAGCACAAAAAACTTTTCTGTAACTGTACATATAAACAGTATCAGATAAAATAACTATATAGTATATATCTGTTGCAGAGGGGAAATTAGAGAAGAAAAATTTTCAACTATACCTATAAGATCTTATCTGGCATTAAATAATACTACAAAGCTCTATGACTCTTTCCATATGAATACTACCCACTATTACTAATCACCAAGTAATGGACCATACATTAAAGAAAGTTTCTTATACACCTTATCACATATGTTTTGTTCAAAAGACCTAAGGTAAAGTGTCAGCAGTCCCGTTTAAGAGATGAGAAAGCAGAGCATCAAGTTAAACTACTTGTGAAGAACACGACTACCACAAAGCCAAGTCCAAATTCAAGACCAACTCTTTCTGAGTCCAAAGATAATTCATATTTCCACATTAGAAAAACATCTACTTTTCCTTGAATAAACACTCTAGGTATCACATATATTATTTACTTTGTACCACAAACACAAATAAAGTATGAATAGTTGGTAAAAAATGCATTCATATATTGATATGTGCAGCTCCTTCACATGCAAAACAAATTTTTAGAGAAAAACAGTGTCTAAAATTGTTGTACCTGTACTGTGATGTGCCTTCTTACTAGTGTTTCTGGCTCTGCTATTAAGCCATTGATCAAAGCCATGAGATGCTGCATACATCTTGTAGTATCATTACCCTGGTCTTTCAGCCTGGTGCAAAATTTAAATTGGTTCAATAAACACATGGATGCTAGATGTGTAATGCAACTGTATTCCAGATTTGCACATTACTGCCTCCTTCTCATCATTTAGGACCGTGTTCAACTACTTCCTGCTCTCTTCATAGCTATCCACCTTTTTCTCACCAGCTCCCCCTTCCTCTCATCTATCTTTTACACAAGATGCAACTGTCAGTCATGTAACCCTTGATCTCTTGCTTTTATTTTTCCCTTTTATAATAATGACCACCACTATCTAAAATAACCTCAGCTGTGTGTGTGTGATTGTTTGTTTTGTTTATATTTATTTTATCAGTTTCTCCACACTGGTCTATCCACTTGCAGAAAAAAAAAAGCAGTCATCTAGGTTGTTTACCTCTTCATCCTCAGTGTCTAAAAATACATGGCAACTTTCAACACTTTAATAGATGGATATACATGTGCACACATATACATACACCATGAGGTTTCTATTCTATCTTAAGAAAGTTAAATAATCTTTACAATATGTAAAGAACATTACACACAGCTCAATGAAATAACTCCTTCTTGATAGCATTTCTAAGATTTAAAGATGGAAAAAAGAGTACTTGAAGTTTTAGTAGCATTAATCAATACAACTGGTTTAGGTTTAAACACTTGAGGAACATAAACCATCTATTGCTCTTCTAAATACATGATTAATAATTATATGCTGGTTACGCACAAATGCAAATATAACTTAGTATATTAAGCAGAGTTCTCCAAAGAGACAGGAAAAAAATATATATATATGTATTTTTTTAAAGATTTTATTTATTCATTTGACAGACAAAGATCACAAGTAGGCAGAGAGGCAGGCAGAGAGAGAGGAGGAAGCAGGCTTCCTGCTGAGCAGACAGCTCGATGCAGGGCTCGATCCCAGGACCCTGAGATCATGAACTGAGCTGAAGGCAGAGACTTTAACCCACTGAGCCACCCAGGTGCCCCCAGAATATAAATTTTTCTCATGTATATATGTGTATATATGGTGCGGGGGTAGGGGGGAGAGGAGGGACAAGCAGAGAGAGAGGAGAAACAGACAGAAAGACAGACAAACAGACATTTATTACAGAAATTGACCCATGGTTTTGGAGGCCTAGAAGTCCTCTAGTCTGCAAGCTGTAAAACCAGAAAAGCTGGTAGTATAATTCAGGTGAAGTCCGAAATCATAAGACTGGGGGAAGTCAACGGCTTAAGTCTTGGTCTGAATCCCAAAACTCAAGGGCCATAAGTACCTATGTGTGAGGGCAGGAGAAGATGGATGACTCTTCTCAGAAAGTGAATTCACCCTTCCTCTGACCCTTTGTCCTTATCTGGCTCTCACTGAATTGGATAATGTCCATCCTCACTGGTGAGGGCAGATCTTTCTGGGTCTACTGATGCAGATGCTATTCTCTCCCAGAGAGAAGACACACAGACATACCATGAAGTGTTTTACAGCTTTCTAGGGATCTCTTTGTCCAGTCAAGCTGATGTATGAAACTGACTATCACATTTAAGGTGAGCAAATTAGTCTCAGGCTGCTTATTTTGTAGTGATATTAAGTGTGGTATTATTTACTACCACAGTCTCTATGCACATGGTTCTGGAAACACTTCAGGTTCTATAAGGTCCTCTGCATCCTAATACACTCCTATGATCAAATAGCCCCCCAAATATGCTGATGCTTATAGAGGCTGTACTGAGATTTTATTATTACAATTTTTTGGAAGAATATAGTGTGCTAGAGACGTACAGAAAGAACTCTTATAGTTAGTGTTGGACTTGACAACTGACCTGTCTGTAGATGGACAGTGTGGGATAACGGTTATTAATTAATCTTCTCCTTAGCATTTCATATTAAATAGTCATTTAAGAAACATTACTCAAATCTCGTTCTGTATTTATCTGGCCAATTTCATAGCTTATCCTCCAGGGGTCTTCCCTCTAAGTCAAGGATAAGTTCTAGCTACAAAGACTACTGAGTCAAGCTTACATGCAGTATTCTGCTTGAGGAGTGAAGCCTAAATTAAAAGAACAGGGTAATGTTCATTGCAGGGGGTGGGGCGGGGAAAGAGGAGATAAATCTTAGGAGGAAAGGAGCAAAAGGAAAACAATAACCATAATTTCCTCAAATCTAAGATGGAGAGAACAAGAAAAGGGTATGATACCTGAATTCCAAAGATGATACAAAATAAACAGTTCCTAAATATCAACTTGTTATTTTAAGTATGAAAATCACAAAGTCTTATAGGTAAAGCCCAATGCAAATAAAAACTGCATGATAGGGCACCTGGGTGGCTCAGTGGGTTAAAGCCTCTGCCTTCGGCTCAGGTCATGATCTCAGGGTCCTGGGATCGAGTCCCGCATCGGGCTCTCTGCTCAGCAGGGAGCCTGCTTCCTCCTCTCTCTCTGCCTGCCTCTCTGCCTACTTGTGATCTTTCTCTCTGTCAAATAAATAAAATCTTTAAAAAAAAAAAAAGTGCATGATAAAAACCAAAACCACTCTCTCTTTCTCTGAACTCTGTGACCACAAAAGTATCTGCCATAAAATTTCTCTTTTTCATTCTGTCTTTTCTCTATCTCATACACATGTTATTTTTCAACAACTTGGAAAATGATACATGTGTATGTAGTTAATATTTATAGCCACTAATCTTTTATTATGTAAAAATAATGCTATAATCATTATGTTTGAACTTATATTTTATATACATAGGTCATAATTACAGTATGTATCACTTGAGGGTTAAATTGCTGGGACAAATGACACCTACTATAAAATTTCTTCCAAAAGAGTCTATTTTCATTTCCACAAACATAACACGAATCTTCTTTATCTATATGCTCACCAACACTGGATTTTATCAAACTTTTACAATGCTTTCTTCCAAGTCAATCTGGTGAGAAATTTCCTACTATCTCCTCAAGTGACTTCATCCTAAAGACAGAGAAGAAGAATTCTGTCATTTGTTTACAGAAAATTATTCCTACAAAATCTGTGAACTTAATTATTAATTCCGACTGTTGGCTTTCCCTTTCGTAATTGTTAATGAATATAATCACAGAATGTGTTTTGTTACTAAAAAAGAAAAAAAAAAGAAAAACATTGTAACAAGGAGTGAAATGGGAGATATAAAAAGTTATAAATTTAGCTTGTAGATATGAAAAACACAATGTCAGAAATTAAAAGAACAAACTCTGAAAGGGTTAAACTTACAGATACTGCAGAAGAAAAAACTGGTGAACTTGAAAATACAGAAACGGCCACTAACTGAAAGAAAAACTGAGGGAAAGATATTAGGAGAATAAATGAAGTGAGGACCAGTGAGCCATGAGCCAACATTTGGCAACCTAACATGCATATAACTAAATCCCAGAAAATGAGAAGGGAGAAGAGGTCAGAACAATTATTTGAAGGAAAAATGGCTAGAATATTTTCAAATTTGCTAAAAATTATAAACCAATAGATTAATAGAGTTCAAAAAACACTAATCAGGAAAAAAAAAAAACACAGAAAAACACCAAGACACGTCATCATCAAATTGCTGAAATCCACTGAAAAAGGAAATCCTGGTGGTGCATCGAATGGAAGGACAGTCAGTGGCAGAGAATGAACATCTGTCTGCTTAAGTAGGTTTCAAGGCCCTTCTGAGAATTGTTACCCTTGAAAAATGTTGGTGACAATTCTTTCTTGCTAAAAATTACTACCTGAATAAATTTAGAAATATTTTCAAGTCTGGTGCCTTATATTTTGGTGATAAATATGTTTGAGTGCTCTTAAATAAGAAAATCTTTCTCAAACAACCAAATTATTACAATGAAAATAAGGCCAGTC
The DNA here is from genome assembly GCF_020171115.1 of Neogale vison. Classification (NCBI taxonomy): domain Eukaryota; kingdom Metazoa; phylum Chordata; class Mammalia; order Carnivora; family Mustelidae; genus Neogale; species Neogale vison. The sequence goes on along the minus strand of NC_058098.1, from coordinate 102,355,387 downwards.
TTAGTAGCCTGCTACTTATGTTTTCCTGCTTATTTCTTATAACATTAAACCATGGAGGTATCTTGCACTGTGTAGAGTTATGCTGCTGCACATACACCCATGCACGCGCACGTGTGTGTGCAGTGCCACACCACTATATGTGTCTGACTTCATCGCCATTTTCTTGGAAGATCCATTTTATTCTTCAAGACATTATAAAAGATTAATAGTGTCTAGAACAGACACTAGATTCCTTACCAAAAAGGTATCACAAGAATATAAGATAGTATATTATCACAAGAATTCCTTGTGTTGTGCTTTTTTAAAACCATACCTAAAACTCTCCTACCAAGGGCGCCTGGGTGGCTCAGTGGGTTAAGCCACTGCCTTCGGCTCGGGTCATGATCTCAGGGTCCTGGGATTGAGGCCCACATCGGGCTCCCTGCTCAGCGGGGAGCCTGCTTCCTCCTCTCTCTCTGCCTGCCTCTCTGCCTGCTTGTGATCTCTCTCTGTAAAATAAATAAATAAAATCTTTAAAAAACAAAAAAACAAAAAAACCTCTCCTACCAACTATTTCTACCTTAGCAACCAGTGTTATGTTCACCATTTCTAATATTTTGTCATTCCAAAAATTTTACATAAATTTAATCATATAGTATGCAACCTTGACACATTAGCTTTTTTCACTCAGCATATTTCCCTGATTATTCATCCAAGTTATCGCATATATCTACAGTTCCTTCTTGGCATTATTTAGTGTTCTATGGTATGAATGTATTGGAGTTTGCTTCACTATTCACCAATTTGATGACACACCTGGGTGGTTTCTAGTTTCCAGCTACTGTAAGAAAACCTACTATGAACATTTGTTTATAGCTTTTTGTATGAATACAGATTTTCATTTATTTGCGATTAAAAACTGGAAGTACTACTGCTGGCTTGTATAGTAAGAGCATATTTAATTTTAAAAGAAATTGCCAACTTTTAAAAAAATGACTGTACGATTTTATATTTCTACTAACAATGTATGAGATAAAGTTTCTCGTCATCCTTACTGGCATTAATGTTTTCACTTTTTTGTTTTTGTTTTTTTTTTTTTTTAAGGAGAGGGAAAGGGTGTGGCAGAGGAACCAAGAGAAAGAGAATCTTCAGCATGCTCCATGCCCAGCACAGAGCCTGATGCAGGGCTCGATCTTACAACTCTGAGATTATGACCTGAGCCGAAATCAAGAGTCAGATGCTTAACTGACTGAGCCACCCAGGTGCTTCTGTTTTCACTATTTTTTTTAGATTTTTTTTTTCCCCAGAGAGAGGGAACAAGCAAGTGAGCACAAGCAGGGGGAATGGCAGAGGGAAAGAGAGAAGCAGGCTCCCTACTAAGCAGAGAGCTGATGCAGGGCTTGATTCCAGGATCCTGGGATCATGACCTGAGCTGAAGGCAGCCCGACTGAGTCACCCAGGCTCTCCACTTTCTCTATTTTTTATTTTAGCTGTTCTAACAGGTAGGTGTATAGAAATACTTCATTGTTTTTTTAATTTGCATTTCCTTATGGCTAATAATGATGAAAATCTTCTTACGTGCTCACTTGCTATCTATACATTTTCTCTAGTGGAATTTCTCATGTTTTTTTGCCCATTTTCTAATTGGATTGGCAGAAATATTCAACACCTTCACTATGGTGGCAGATACATGGACCTACTACATAGGTGATAAAATTGTGTACAAAAATATACACACTTGAGTACAAGTGAAGCTCAGAAAGTCTGAATGAGATCAGTAGATTGTATTACTTTCAATATGCTGTTTGTATATCATATAATTTTGCAAAATGTTACCGCAGGGAAGAAGCTAGCAAAGTATACATGGAAATATTTTTATTATGTCTAACAACAGCAAGTAAATTTACAAATATGTCACTAACATTTCAATTAAAAATAGTGTATTATTATGTTATGCCATCAACAGTTGAACATAGTCTCTAGAATGAGAGAAGAAAAATGCATGCACTGATTTAATTTACCAACTTTTCTTTGCATGACACAAAATAAAATTAAAATGTAGAGTAATCAAGTGCCCCTCCATACCAGCATGTCTAAAGCAACTTTGCAAATTACAATTAAAAATTACTTTTTGTTCCACTTGTCTTCTCTCCTCTACTTCATGCAAGCGAAGAGTATCAGTGAAATAAAAATCCTACATAACTGTTTAGAAAATAAACCTAATTTTACTCCACACAACTCATCAAAAGTTATTTAATTAACTGAAAGGTTTTAGTCTAATAAGGTATTTGTCTTGATCTGACCCTTCTATGTGGCGAAGAAGGGGCTATGTATAAGCACAATAGGAGGCCTACGTTTATTCCACTTGACATGCATATACTCACACCACAATAATGTATGTAAAGTATGGGAATAACACTAACACAAGCAATTTAAAGCAGGCTGAGACTGGCAAGGATCCACTATTAACAGAGGTCAAAAGTGGCGGGGGTGGGGAAGTACATTCAATGGAATGGAGGGTGCAGAGATCATCAGTGACTTTTCTAAGACTAGCTTCTATAAAATGTTGGGAATTGACCACCGATTGCAAGCTGCTGGGTAGTAAATGAGGGATGAGGGAATAGCAGAAAGTGTTGAGTGTAGTTTGCTGCTGTGGATAAGAGATTGCGATGGGCTCCTGAAAGGAGACTGGGCGGTTTCTGGCCAGCAAAGCCTATAGTTCATGCATTTAAATGTTCCCTTCCCTTCAAAAATGGCAATGATAATAGTAAATAAAAACGAAGTAAAAAGAAATGATATAACCACAAGCAAGAAAAAAAAAATCTATTTCCACAAATCAGAATATGAATAGCAACACACTGTAGCAAGCAGAGGCTGAAGCTGTGTGCCTGCTGGGATCAAGGGCTGAATACATGAAGGAGGGATCTGAGGCTTGAGTTCCTGGATAACAGGGTCCAAAAGTACCGTAGGCATTACTGAGCATCAAAGTCTGGCTCACCTTGTGAAACCAGAGGTTGGAGCTCCCTACCTATTAACAGAGGCTGGAAAAAACACGCCAACTGCCTGAGGTTTGCATACAACTCCCTGCCTTGGTTGGCTAGAGGAAATAAAACTGGCAAAAGCACATGGGCCACGCTGAAACGAAGCTAGCCCCAACATGAGCAAGTGCCTCAGAAAGGCAGCTGACAACTATAAATCCCAAATCTGAGATGTGTACTCCCCGCTCATCTCTTTGAGGATGCGCCTGAGAATGAAAATTTCAAAATAAATGACAGAAACTATTATCAGGCTGATAGCCAACATTTGCAAAAAAGAGTTTTGTTAAGCAAAAATATAAACATGAACTATATTAAATTAAAATGAATTTATATTAAAATACATATTTTTATATGTATTTTGTATTTTATTTTATATGTATTTTATTTTATTTGTATTTCTATTTTATTTATTTTATGTATTTATGTTTATTTATATATAAATAATATTTAATATTTAATTGTTTATTTAAATATTTATATTTATTATTATTAATTATAATATTTAATTGTATTTAAACAATATTTATTTATATTTTATATATTTTCTATATATTTATTATTTATTTTATATGTATTTTACATATTTTTAAATTTCTCAGATAGATAGCTGTAGCAGTGACATGTATTATAACAATATGATCAAGGGAGAAAGATACTGTAAACACAGCTAATAATATGAATTACCAACAGATGTATATGAAAGAAAACATATAAAAAAGAGTAAGATGAACTGGAATTGGAATTAAGAATTATAAGTCATAGTTTGTAGGCTGGATATTCGTGAAGTTCGAATTTAAAAACAGGAAGACAATCCTGAAAAATTCACTCTGAATCAGTATTAAAGATTTGATGGTTATGCAAAAGCAAAAATACAAAAAACCAAAATCTCTATTCTCACCTGGCTTAGTGATCAAAGGAAGAGAAGAAAAGCAGATTTCATTGTGGTAGGAAGGGGGTGGATATAATGGATTTATGTTTGAAATACCAAGGTTAGCATGAAACGGACAGTGAGATTCCTGCACCCAACTGTCCATTTCAAATACAGTTAAGTTCACAAAGATTATGATTCTAGATGTGGATTCTAGCATAAGAAAAGCTTATGTTAAATGATGGTAAGACCACCCAAGACCAGCTTCTGAAAGAAGGAAGGAAGGAAGGAGAGAGACGGGAGGGAAAGAAGAAACAAACGAGGATTGTTGCATGGATGCCGAACAACAGTCTCAGAAGAAGACAGAACACAAGAGCTGTGCTAGAGATCAAAGCTGTGCTAGAAATCAAAGGGGTACAATAACCCCATAGAACGGGTAGTCCTCGATTAGATCAAACAACTGAGTGAATATGAATATGGACCACATAGGAGATGATGTTATGGAATTTCTACTGCTTTTGTTAAGTGTGGCCATGTCACGTTTGGCCACATGTGAAGAGTGTGTTAATATTTAGAACACAAGATGAAGCACAGGGTGCACGATGCTTGTAATTCAAATTAAATATTCACTAGCATTTAGACATAAATACCAAGGACAGGATTGCAGATCGTCTATAGGTGAGAATGGAAAGTAAAACCTTAGCTTTATCTGCTGGGAATTCAGTCAAGATCATCTGAGGATGATTTCTTACTTTTCCAAAAGTTCCTCTGTTTTTACATAAAGGAAAGTGGGGGCCTCTGGCAATAATCATAGTATAAAGATCCCAAACAGAGTATCAGAGATGACTGAAAAGTTCCCATAAGCCACATAAATTGCCTCTACTCAATCCCCCAAGCAAATGTGTAGAGTAGTTTGAGTGGTTAATTCTCTGTTTGCTGGGACAATATTGGTCTTAGCGCTGAAAATCCCATACCACAAGAAACCCCTCCAGTAGCCAATAAACTCCAAGAGGCAGAAAGATTATGGGAAACCTTGACTTTTTATGCAATCAGTGCATGAATATACTTATATCTACAATTTTATCTCCATAATTGAACTCTGTGTTCCTAATTGTTTCTATGGCCCATATATCTCTCACTATTAATTCTCCAATTTTAAAGAAATACGATTTGCCAGTTCACTGACACAAATTACGGCTTAAGTCTTTCTATACATAGCTGCTTTAAAATATAAACTGAATATTAAGTATCTCCATAAGCCAAAAATGTTTAATGAACAATTAAAATGTAAAGTGTATATTTCTTGATACTATCTCATATAGACTAGAATCCTAAAATTTCTAACTTTAGTGAAATCTTATATTAATTTTGTTTTTAAAACAGTCTTATGAAATGAAGATTCATATGTAAATTAATATTATAAAGCCCAATTTTAGGGAGAGTTGACTCATTTCATGTGAGAAAAACTAAGGAATGTATTTGTACAAACTCTACCAATAACATACTTACTACAACATTCTTTCTTTACTCTTTCATTAAGTTAGATACAACAGTATTTCTTCTTGACAAGAAGTTAGCATTTTGTTAACCCACTATAAATATTGCAAGTAGTAAAATTAAAATAATGTATATGAAAACATTTTTAAGTACAAGAATATTATGCATGTGTTAGTTATATTTTTCTTTCCTGCAGAATTATATATTAATTCCATTTGTGATTTATCTAAATTACAACCATTTCATCTTGAAAATTCAGCCTTTTCTCTAGCACTGCACTGAAGTTTGTATAGGCATTATCTTCAATAATATAAACTAATCCAATTTGGCTTGAAAGATGATATGTTTTTCATTGATTTCCCCTTAGCACTAAAAAAATATGACTGTGTACATATTCTCTCTTAATAAGATTATAGCATTAAATATAATAAAATAACTTTATCTATTGCTCATAAGATGGTAAATATTGTAATATTTATTATTGAGTTCCCAACACAGGAAAGTAGCTGTTTGTTTTTTTTTTTTCTTCCTGAACTTCTCTATTCTTTGATTCTTCGACTTCTGCTTCTCTGTTTCTGTATCTGAAATACAGGAAGTTACGCAGAGAACCAATAAAACTTCACAGGAAAATAATTCCATCAAAACTATTTCCAGCAACTCAATGGACACACCCATTTACACTAACTTTAGATACTCTCATTTGGATCTAATAAAGATAAAATACCTGATCATTACACAGCAAAAGACTATGTGCCTAAGGTATTGTCAAATCTGCCCAATCATGGGATGGAATGAGCACAGGTATAATTTATTTTATCACGGCAATGGTTCATATGAAATTGGATTTAACGATATAACGATATAAACGAGAGAAGTAAATTACATGATGAGAAAGTCCAGACTCCCATGCTGTGTCATCTGTCTCCACTGACCTATCTCATCTCTTCCTCAATTCATGCTATTTATGAGTCTTTATAATGCCTTTTTTCAGACAATACATTGTAGATCCCATTAACTACACATTATTGGAACCAGCACTCAGAATTATTCTGAAACTGAGAAATGAGGTCCTTTCATGAGGGAGGAAATGACACAAGATGATCAGTGCAAATGTCGGCACTAGCTGGGGAAGATATCCTACATAATTACAATCTATTTCAAGCATGACCTAAAACTTAATGATGAGGTGAAACCCAGTATCTGATGGTAGAGGAGATCTGAGGTTACGGATACATCCTGAACCTTGGGTAGTGGGAAATGGCTGCATGGTTTATTTAGAGGCCTAAAAGAAACAAGATTGTAAAATTCAGGTAAAAGATAATGGAGAAATAGGTACCTATATAAACCTATGAATTTAAGAACAGAAACTGCAGGCCTTTTTCTTTTCTTTTTTCTTTTTTTTGGGGGGTGTGTGTGCATGTGCTCTCCTATCAATGGTCAGTAGAGATAATTAACCACAGATAAATTCCTCAAAAACTGCACTTGGCATGGGTAACTCATCCTGTGGTTGTTGATCGGACTCCTGCCTTGATCATTCCTGTACTTGTACAATGTACTCATGGTCAGAGTAACCTCTGGGGAAAGAATGGAATATTTGCATGAGACCCAAAACAGGGTCTTCCTTGAAAATGAGGTACTACTGCCACTGCTGAATATTCAACATGCCAGCAGCAGAGACCACTGATGAAATATTGATATGGTATCATTCTTCAGGGATATCAACAACCCAAACACTGGCTAGTCAGTCTCATCAAACTGCTTCCATTTTGGCAGAACTAAACACTCAACTATATTAGAATCAACACTTGAACTGGCTATTACTGCCTCTGTGTGGTAACTAAAATACCAGAGAAAGGGTGTGTCAGGGTGGCTCAGTGGGTTAAAGCCTCTGCCTTCCACTCAGGTCATGATCCCAGAGTTCTGGGATCGAGAGCCACATTGGGCTCTCTGCTCTGCGGAGAGCCTGCTTCCTCCTCTCTCTCTGCCTGCCTCCCTGCCTACTTGTGATCTCTGTCTATCAAATAAATAAAATCTTAAAAAAAAAAAAAAACACCAGAGAAAGCCTGGATAATGTGCAGTGACCTGTATCACTAGCTCAAGATTTATAGAATGCCCAATCTACTGACTTGGTATCCCACACTATAACCCCTCTGACCTTTACAGAAAAGGAGCTGTGACAAAGGGCTTATACCTATGGTTTTCAGTGGTAATGTGCCACGTACTTGCTACTAAACAGGAGGGCTAAATGCTTAATTAATGTACCAAGTTGACAGCCACTTTTGAGACTGAACATCCTGTTTTCCAGGATGCAGTTTATGCACTGAATCAATGGTTTGTACCAAGATCTGTGTCCCTAATATAATACATTGGTAATCAAGGAGTAGCAGCAGGATCAACATCTCACATAATCACTCCCATTTACCCACTTCTAGAATTTATACTACTCTTTCTCCAAATCATAGGATCTGTCAGGTCATTGTTCCTGCTTCCTGAGGGGAACATGGAGCTGTGCTCTTGCCAGGCAATATAGCATGGCAGCCACTGAATCCCCATCTGGAGTTACATTACTATTTTGGGCTTTTCTTTTGTGGGAAATAGTACAAAGGAAGGAGTCACACTACTAATAATCCAATATCCAGAGTGATAGTGAGGATATGTTTGCCCCATGGGATCCATCAGGCTTTCTTCTGATGCTGCAATACACGATATTATATGAAAATGGTCCATTTCACCAACCACATCCACAAGGACAAAGGGCAAAGCACTAAGTGTACAGACCTTCATGGACTGAATTTGGACTACCCCTCCAAATAAGGAACCCACATCAGCCAAAGTGATGGTCAAAGGTGAGGGAAATCTGAAACAGATGGGACCGAAGAGAGATGGATATAAACACTCACTGACACCTGAATTTTGCTTAACCTTTTTATTTCACTCTTGTGGGAATATTTCAACTGGTAGTATCTTGAGGGACTAGATACGTCTACAAATGAGGGCAACTTTCTTTCCTGCATAGTTTAACTGCATAAGAATGACACAAGAAATGGCTTTTGCTAAACTAAGTTATGTGCTACCCAAGATATGCTCAACCTCACCTATTTCTCCAACCTTGAATAGTATCTTGCTCCCAAACGGCCATGTAGATGGTTCGAGCCCATAATTCTGCAGCACATGCTACCACCACGAGAGAGCAAGAATCTCATCTGTGCAAGGTGACAACTGGAGACAGCTGCGTCTGTGTACCAGTCTATGTGAATGCACAGAACCTCTGCCATCCCCAAAAACTTAGCTAAGGGGTCAAGTAATGGATCCTGGACATACCCATTGCTACTGACCTCTGCCTAGGCTTTGATCAACAGGGTGTGGAGACTGGGAAGAAGTCAGCAGGTAACTTATTCTCTCAGACTACCTTCATGAAATTCCCTGAAATGCAGAAATTTTATTTGGGCTTTCTCAAGATGTCCTGTCGTCAACTGTGCTTAGTGAGACCTAATGCTCCTTCTCGTATTTGCTCTATTTCTCTGTCACACTTCCTTCAACCTTCACTTTTGCTTTTCTCTGATTACAAACTCCTCTAATGTGATAGCATGGAAATCTTTGCCCTAGGATTTGTTTTCTTTGAAACCTCAAATATTTAATCATTTCATATTTACATACTACTCATATTTTCCCTGAATATATAGTTCTTTCAACTCACCAATTTTAATGAGAACATTTAAGACGGAAAAATAAGTATGTGCTCTCAATAGTTACCACGAGGCAAAAATTTTGTGTATAGACAAAATGAGAATTTAGTAAATATCTTGACATTTCAAGGCTCCTTCTCTTAGTGTCTACCTTACCCCCAAGCTGCTGCCACTTGGTACCTAAAGAAGAAATAGTACATTCCTGTTACTATCACCATCCCATGTAGCATTGGCTCAGTTGTATTCTTTAATGGTGGGGATGATTTAATTAGATAAAATTATACCAAGATAAACTGCTAGGTATCAAAGAAAGAAGGAAAATATCTGCAATGTATGAGACTTTACAACACTTCTTTTCAGACAATACACTGTATATCCTATTAACTACATAGTATTGGAACCAGCATCGAGAATTATTCTGAGTATATAAAACTCTGATTGGAATTTTATATGCTAGAGCACAATAATACATTTCCTCTTTGAAAACGAGAAACACAGATACACCAATATCCTTTACTTGGCAGCCTGTTGATTTCCCTACCTAGGCAATATTCTATACAAAAATCATAAATTCTAAGGTTTAATCCATGGAGAAATTAAGCAAGAGTGATAAAGTATTTGTCAGTCTCTAGATCCCTCAAAATGTCTCTTTCTTCCTCCAACCACTCATCCCTTTGTAGCATCCATGAGTAGCATTCATTTCTTTCACAGAGTTTATTCAACTAATGAAATCCCTAGAGTAACTCTCCTAAATTCTTCTCTGGCTTAAGCCTACGTCCCCCCTTCTGTGGGATCAGTCTATATGGTGAGAGTGGAAAAAAAATCCCCCCTCACAAAATGAGGTTTTATAGGAACAAAAGGGTAACTATATTTTATCAGGCAGAGGCATATAACCTTCGTTGGCACATCAATATACATCCACTTGTTTATTACTCTTCTAGCAAATGCTAATGATTGATAAAATGGATCTTTCTTCTGTAATGTCATTTTCTTCCTTCGGAAACCTCAAATATCTCCATAAAGAAGAATGTATTGGTGTTCGATTTGCACAACACTGATAGATGCCATGAGAGTACACAGAATCACTTTAGGACCAGAATTTAAAGACCAGGCTGGTGTTATTTAGTAGCAGAGAAAACAGCTCCCTCTGATAGATGCTGCCAGCCTTTCACTGTTTTTTTTCCACATTTGATCCTAATCCTCTAAAGTAGGAGTAGCAACTTTGTTGGGGGGGGTAACATTTTGGGGCTGCTGGAAGGGTTATAGCTAAAATAAAGACCTTGAATGGTGCTCCTCCTCACTGTCATTTCCCAACCTCTTAGTAAATCCCACTACCTGGTTCACAGGCTATCTAATCCAGCTTCTATCACCATTTTTAGAGACCTTGTTACACAGATGGGCATCCCTTGATCTTATAAACAAAATTGATTTCAACATGATTTCATCTATATAAAACTATGGTTGTAAGATGTAAGACTTGTCATCACATAATACCCATACTACTTCAGAATACCTATACTATATCTCAGAAATCTTCAAAGCACTTATTTAGTTTCGATTCACTGACACTGAAACCTCCCCATTCTCTCATTTCTTGTATTTTTTTTTTACTTTTTAAATTTCTGGTCTTTTGTCTTTATTCTGTCTTTAGTGCTTTGAGTTCGTTGTTTTGTTTTGCATAGATCATGTTGTTCCTTTTTTCTTGTTTCAGACCTATAAGTGAATTGGACACTGTATCTATTAGTTTACATATTTAAATCAATATAAATGCTCTGTCATCAATATCCAATAATCCTCAAAACAGAATTCACCATCTGTCTAAGTTCTGGTAAGTGCCTCCTCCTGTTCTACTAGTTACCATTTGCAACTTTGCCACTTTCTTCAAAATCTAAATTGTTGTTTCAAATTTCCAATTACCTACAAAATTTTCAAATGTCTGTCCTTGGGGAAGAAAAAAATTCTTTTCCCTTTTACTTCTTTCTCCTCCTTCAGCCCAGATGGAATTTTTCAGTGTGAACGTAATTCCACCCATTTCTGTTTTTTTAGGGAGGAAAGTGTTTTGGCAATTTGTATGTATCTGGCTCCCTTCTATTTAATGCTTTAATAATATAAGCCACAGATGTTAAAACTAATTTAAATTCCAAGGGAGAAAGCCTGACTGGACCAGCTTTGCTCATAAACCCAAGTTTTGCCCAGAGAAGGCAATGCAATCTGGTTTTTTAAATTAAATAAATATATATAGTTGAGTATAGTTAACACATAATGCTACATTAGTTGCAGTTGTACAACACAGTGATTCAACACTTCTATGTTTTACTATGCTTACCACAATTATAGCTACCATTTGTTACCTTGTAACACTATTACAATACCATTGGCTATATTCCTTATACTGTTCCTTACCCCCCCCATGACTTATTCACTCCATAACTGAAATTTATACCTCTCATTCCTCTTTACCCATCCCTTACTCCTTTCCCTCAGGCAACTATCAGTTTGTTCTCTGTATTTATAGTCTGATTCTGTTTTTTGTTTTTTTATCCATTTGTTTTGTTTTCTGGACTCTACACGTAAGTGAAATCATGTATTTGTCTTTCTCAGTCTGACTTATTTCACTTAGCATAATACTCTCTACATCCACCCATGTTGTCGCAAACGGCAAGATGTCATCCTACTCTGATGGCTGAGTAACACTCCACTGTGTGTGTGTATGCATGTGTGCATCTTTATCTGCTCATCTACTGGTAGAAAACTTGGATTGCTTGCATAATTTGGCTATTGTAAATAATGCTGCAATGAACAGGGGCACATATGTCTTTTTACATTAGTGTTTTCATTTTCTTTTGGTAAATACCCAGTAACGAAATTATTGGAACACGTGGTATTTCTACCTTTGATTTTTTGAGGAGCCTCCACTGTTTTCCATAATGGCTGCACCAAAGGAGACAAGATGGCAGGGAAGTAGGAGGAGGCGCCGTTTCAACCTGTACCCTAAAGTGAGCTGATTACCTACCAAAGAACTCCAATCACCCATGAAATCAGCCTGATATTAGAATTATACACGTCTGGATCTCTACGGGGGCAGAAGACACCAGTGGGCAATGTTTCTATGTATTTGTGTTTGTCCTGATAGTATATAAATCTTATACTCGGGGTTCTTTTTGACAAGGTTCTTTATGTTTGTTTGTTTTGCTTTTATATATATATATTTTTTCTCTTGTCATATACTTTTATCAGTCTTTTTTGTTTGTCTGTTTTTGTTTGTATACTTCATAAATCTTACCTTGGGGCCCATTTGGGCTGAGCCTTCTCTTTTATCTTTCTTTTTTTTCCCCTGTTTCTCTCCCTCTCTCTCTTTTTTTCTTTTTTCTTTTGTTTGGGTGAGGACTCTTGATTGCTCAGAAGCATTCCAGGATGCACTGTGACTGCACCATGGTCGACACATCCAGCTACATCCGTTCAGCCATCTCTCACCAAGATGATTAGGAGGAGGAATGCCCAACAGAAGAAAAATTCAGAGGATGGGCCTTCTGCAACAGAGCTAATGGCTATTGACATAGACAATATGTCGTAAAGGGAATTCAGGCTAACAATTATCCAGGCAATAGCTAGGTTGGAGAAACCCATGGATGACCAAACGGAATTGATTAGGGCAGAACTGAAAGCCAGCAGGGATGATGTTCACAACATTAGGGCAGAACTGAAAGCCACCAGGGATGATGCTCATAACAGCTGTACCAGCTTGCATTCCCATGAACAGTGCCTGAGAGTTCCTTTTTCTCCACATCCTCAAAAACACTTGTTATTTCTTGACTTTTTTATTTTCGCTATTTTCACAGGTGTAAGGTTGTATCTCACTTGGTTTCCATTTACATTTGCATGCTGATTGGTGATATTGGACATCTTTTTCATGTGTCCATTGTCCATCAGTATATCTTCTTTGGAAAAATGCCTATTCAGGTCCCCTGCCCATTTTTATTTTATTTTATTTGTTAAGATTTATTTATTTACTTTAGAGAGAAAGACAGAAAAATAGAGAGAACAAGTAGGAAAGGGCCAGAAGGAGAAGCAGAGAGAGAATCTCAAGCAAACTCCATGCTAAGTGTGGAGTCTGTGTGGGGCTCAATCCCAGGAGCCTGAGATCATGACTTGTGCTGAAACCAAGAGTCAGTTGCTTAACCAAATGAGGCACCTAGGCACCCCCTCTGCCCATTTTTAAATAAGATTTTTGTTCTGTTTCAATTTTTGGTGTTGAATTGTGTAACTTCTTTATGCATTTTGGATGTTAACCCCTTATCAGATAATATCTTTTCCAAATATCTTCTCCCAATCAGCAGGTTCTCTTTTGTTCTGATGTTTTTCTTCACTGTACAAAAGCTTTTTATTTTGATGTAGTCCCAATGGTTTGCTTTTGCTTCTGTTTCTCTGGCCTTAGGAGACATATCTAGAAATATGTTGCTGTGGCCAACATCAGAGAAATTACTGCCTATGTTCTCTTTTAGGATTTTTATGGTTTTAGCTCTCACATTTAGGTCCTTAATCCATTTTGAGTTTATTTTTCTGTATGGTATAAGAGAGTGGTTCACTTTCCCAGCACCATTTAGTGAAGAGATTGTCTTTTCCCTGTTGTATATTTTTAGAAAGCAATGTACTTTGATTGAGAGTGTTATCCAAGTCACATGTAATCACAGAGAAAAATTAGTGTTGTGCCAGAAAAAAAAAAGGCTGAGTCATAATTAGAAAGGCTTTCCCTATCCCAGTTTGAATAGGGAACTCACCTATGTTTTCTGTTACTATTTTTATGGTTTCATTTTCTACATTTTCCTTCATTTCACTGTACCAAATTCCGGGGTGGATCTGAGATATCAACAGGGATATGTCTAAACCCAGAAGTCTATTTGCCATTTCATTAGCATTCACACTGCTTTAGTTATTTATTTTTACTCTTCTATTCACTTCTTCTACAAGTTGTTTTCCCTTACCGTGTTTTTAAAAATAGATAAGCACGAATATTTTTTAAAAGTAATAGCCCTGATCTGACCCATTTCTTACATGTATATACAACCCAAAGCCATTCTACTTCACAGAGAGTTTTGAAATACATCCTGTTTTAAATATCTGTCTATTGTTGCCTTACAATGCTAAGCAAAATTGGTTCCACCCTCACTACCCCAATGACAGGCTCTCATGAAGATCGCTGATTAAGAAATTAATGCTCTTGACCACTCCCTATTTTGAAGTCATTAGAAACATAAGCTTTCAAGGCAAAAAGTAGTGATTATGAAACTTTTGATAAGAAAACTGTCTTCACTGAGCCCCTATATCTTCATTAATAAGAACAGTGATAATAGTAATAGATACCCTGACATTCATGGCCTTTAAACTTTATCTTACTAATCTTACAGTCAAACAAAGAGACGAGCTCCAGCCAGAACTGTTTGCTATATGATTTGCACAAGTATTTCCCAGTTTTTTTTTAATGGATTATAGTGTTTAAAAAAAAATTCCAGTCACTACTACATAGTTATCAACTTTTAATTCTTCACGGTAAGATTTTTTAGACTGTATATTCCATTTTGCTTACTGATGCTCCATTCAAAAAAGAGTATTTTATAGAAAACAAACTGATAGTTACCAAAGGGGAGATGCATGGAGGGATGGGTGAAACAGACAAAGAGTATTAGAAGTACACTTACCATGATGAGCACTAAGTAATGTGTAGAATTGCTGAATAACTACATTGTACACTGGAAACTAATAAAAAACACTGTGTTAATTATAGTGGTATTAAAATTTTTTAAAAAATTTAAAAATTAAAAAAATAAAATAAAAAGAATATTTTAGCTGTAAAAACAAAAACAGGTAATATAGGGGCTCCTGGGTGGCTCAGTCAGTTAAACATTTGTCTTTGGCTCAGGTTGTGATCCCAGAGTCCTGGGATTGACCCCAGGTAGGCTCCCTCCTCAGTGAGGAGTCTGCTTCTACCTTTCTCCCTCTGCTCCTCCCCCACCTTATGGTCTCTCTCTCTTTCTTTCTCTCTTTCTCAAATGAATAGTGAAATTTTTTTTAAAGATTTTATTTATTTATTTGACAGAGAGAGATCACAAGTAGGCATAGAGGCAGGCAGAGAGAGAGAGAGAGAGGAGGAAGCAGGCTCCCTGCTGAGCAGAGAGCCCGATGCGGGACTCGATCCCAGGACCCTGAGATCATGACCTGAGCCGAAGTCAGCGGCCCAACCCACTAAGCCACCCAGGCGCCCCTGATTAGTGAAGTATTTTTTAAAAACAGGTTATATATAATAAAATAAAGTCCTTTATATTAAATAAATTTAGCTTTCATAATCTTTTATTAACTGATTAATTTACCCTTGAATAAAATATCACATAGACAAATCTCTAGGTTCGGCATATAGGTGATCTGTGCTTTTCCACCTGTGTGCCTAAGTGAACACTGTTCCTTACACCTGGATTAGTCTGTTCATGCTCTGGGCCAGTCCTAGTCCTGCTTTTACTTTAAGGACCACACATAAGCTTCTTTGTGAAGCTATTGCTGAATCTCACCACCAAACTTTCTCTCTTACTCCAATCAGAATGAAAAATAAAATCTAGATCTAGAGAAACCTTTGACAAAATAGCCTACTCATTTGCAACTGAGGCAACTGAGTCCTAGAGAAATGAAATGACTTATAAAATATCATGCATTCTGAGAATAACAAAATGTGGCCTAATGACCAGTGTTATTGTTAAGTCCAATTCTCTGCTTATGATTATTTCATTTTTAAAATTTTAACATTATTATTAACATATAATGTATTATTTGCTTCAGGGGTACAGGTCCATGATTCACCGTCTTATACAATACACAGCATTCATCACAACACACACCCTCCCCAATGTCCATCACCCAGCCACCCCATCCCTTCACCCTCCTTCCCTCCAGCAACCAAACTGTATATATATATATACCACATCTTCTTTATCCATTCATCTGCTGATGGACATCTAGGCTCTTTCCATCATTTGGCTATTGTGGACATTGGTATTATAAACATTTGGGTGTATGTGTCCCTTCAGATCACTGTATTTGTATCTTTAGGATAAATACCCAGTAGTGTAATTGCTGGGTCATAGGGTAACTCTATTTTCAACTTTTTGAGGAGCCTCCATACTGTTTTCTAGAGTGGCTGCACCGACTTACACTCTCATCAACTGTGTAGGAGGGTTCCCCTTCTCCACATCCTCTCCAACATCTGTGGTTTCCTCACTTGTTAATTTTAGCCATTCTGATTGGTGTGAGGTGGCATCTCTTCATTTTTAGGCTAATAAAGGGTAGAGATCATGCCCAGGGTCACCCAGTTGCTAATTATTAGATCATATTCAATCCTATTCAATCCCTATTAGATCATATTCAATAAACCATTATCATATGTTTCACAAAGATAAATATTTATTTAATACACTGATGTACCACATTTAAGAAGAGATGGAAAGATTCCATTGGGTCATGACAGGTAATCAGAAATTCCTCTAATTTCTTATGGAATTTGAAGTCACTGTTATGACACTCTGTTCTATCTAACACACACCTAAACACTTCTCTGAAAGGGAAGAAGTGCAGTTCACCGGGAGACAGATGGGTCATTACACTAGAAAGCAAGGGAGGACTGTTAATGAGAAAGTCTGTGTTAGTGGGGGACACGCTCAGCTGTCAGTTAAGTGACTACTTAGGCATGGCATTTCTGAGGCTGTCACTCTGTCATCAAAAATCCAAATATCTAAATCCTCCCAACTACAGTAATACCATGGTCTGTTTGTAAACGGAGAGAATTATGTTTGTTTTTAACCTGGAGATAGGAAAACAGTTTTCTCCTACACAACCCTCAACACTGTGATTCAACTGCCACTAATCTCCACTTGGGGCATACAAGAGCCTTAATTCTGATACCTTACTTAGTTCAGAAAACACAGTATGAGCTGAATCTCCACGTTGGTACAGGAAGGAAGAGGCCATTTCTACTCTGGCATGCAGGATATTTATGTGGCTGAGCTGGATTTTATTTATTTTTATTTGTCTTAAAATTTGTTTTACTTATTTGAGAGAGGGGGGCAGAGTAAAAGAGGGCATGAATCAGGAAGGCAGCGGGCGGGGGGCGGGGAGGGAGAGGCAGACATCCCACTGTGCCCCACATGACTTGATTTTAAAGAAGGATTGAGGTGCCTGACAAGAATAAGGCAGAGTGTGAGTGTCCCCAGACCAGAAACTTGCTCCGCACAGCTTTCACAACCTGAGGCCTTGCATTAAATACGGCAAAGTCTCAACAAGGCACCATAATATTCTGAGTAAAGAGAGAATATAATTTAACAGAGCAGAGGTCTTTTAGAGTATTAGAGAGAAAAATTAAGTTAGAACCATCACTGCCCAGGTTTTTGCAATTAATCTTTTTTTGAACTTTAATTTTAGGCAATCTTACTAGGTACAACAGATAAGGAAGGCAGAGCTGCTTTGCTTCAACAGAATAGGATCCTATAACCCTGCCCCTTATTTCCCTGATAACCTCCTGATGCTTCTGTGCAAAACCATTCAGACCCTTTGGACCACAGAGTGAGGATATCTAAGCAAGAAAGAATACCTTAATCTTGAATGTCAGACTGAGAACTTTTTGAGGGTAGCTAAATAATATGTGAGAAAAATCCTAGTCTATCCCTAAACAAACATAGTTAATCAGATTTGTAGGAATCACAGAGCTTGCATTGGCAGAAAAACATTTTTCAGTCTACAGATATGAGAGACTGAATAAAATTCTCTGGATTTCCCAGCTCTCAGCAGTAGAGATCAATGAAGTATAAAAAGCCAGAGCCACATAGGTAGGTCTGAGTTATAAGAGGTCACTCTATGGACATGATAATTGCATTCTCCATATGTGAATCAAGTCACAGGCCCTTTGTATGTAACCTCTCCTCAAATAGAAGAAATAGATATTCTTTTTCCACTTACCTTTGCTCATTTCAGTAGGACAGGCCCCATGCCATGGGGATCTTCAATTGGAACTGGGCTGCTCACTGTCCACAAGTCAGATATACTTTTATGCACAGCAATTAAAAAGAAGCCACTCTCTGGCATAAGGTAAGAATCAATGAAATAGAATCCTGTCCTAAATATATTCCCCTATAGAATGTCCTATTGCCTGACTTCATGATATCTGAGAATAATTCCTTCAGCTTTTAACATTTTGAAATGCATTGTTCTAGTGTTTCTTTGGGGTATCAGGAAATTTATGTCAAGACATAATCTCTCTGGTTTCCACAGAAAATAAAATTCTTGCTCTTGGAGTGAGGATGTGATGGTTTGATGACAAATTCTTAGAGACTTTTTGCCAAGGACTCTATCTCCTTCTGCTTTCAGCTATTACAAACTCAAGAGAATAAGATCCAGCTGTAAATATGAATTTCATACGAAAAGAAAATACGCTTTGTTTCTTCAAAAGTGTTAGGTATTGGAGAAGAAAAATGAACTTTTCTGATGGTGGGACAGCAAACAAAAGCCCAGATTCATTAAAAGTTAATGATGTAGGATGCAGATAATGAGAAATAGAAATGGAATTCAAAGAAACATATTATCCTTCTGACGCATGGCAAAATTTAATGCATAATCAACATTACTCAACAGTCCCATGGTTTATTTTTATTCCAGTGCCTTTAAACCTCAAAATCCATTAAAGATTCATGATCCCCAAGCCATGTGTTCTCTACAGTTAGAAACAATTAGGTCATGTGAGTAAACTGGTTGCTAAGAGAAACACTTGCTCTTTTGCATTGTAATAAAGACAACACCGTTTTGTATAACATCACTCACTTTTTCATTCTGAAAGCACTAAGTGAAGGATACTAAAACTTGGTGTGCAAGAAAAGCAAGGGCCAACCTTAAGAGACTTGCATCTACCTTGAAAAAAAAACACTCCGTATCATGTTAGATTGGAGAATACTCAAGGTTAAGAGAAATGCACTCCTCAGCCATCTCGGTCTTCCCAGTTCTATGGAAGAGGAAATAACCCTTTCACTGTCCCACGGCCGGTAGGCATCAGAGTCCATGCATATCTGAAGTCAGCTTGTGTTCTTTATACCACATCCCATTTTATTTGCCATCTGAGAGAATACAGAGTATAATTTCCAGTTTGATGTTACACTTCTGCCAGAATTTCTGTATACATTCAAAAGCCTTCCCCTCACAGTCTCAACTCCACAAAACATAGAGTTAGCATGGGAAATAATACGAGTATTGTTTTTCATAAAGCACCAATGATCAACAGGCTCCAAAAACTCGAAGTATGAGCAACACATTCTTTTCTTTTTCTTTTTTTTTTAATCTGAGTCTTTCTCTCTAACTTCCCTCTCTTCTCAAGACCAGATGAGCATGTTCTGTTTTTCACTGCTATAATCATTTGGCTACTGGTTTTGTTCCTTCCATTAGCCTGGAGGACATTACAGCACACAAAGAAGCCCTTACTAAATTCACCCAGCAAGCCTTAAACGATAGCCAACAAAGCTTGTTTTTAGTGAACACTGAAATATCCCTAATGAGAAAAGCTATCCTCCCAAACAGGATGGCCCTGGACTTTATAACTGTCTCACAGGAAGGCATCTTGCTGTTATTCAAACAGAATGTTAAGTGTTCATACCTGATGAGTCTGCTAATGGATAATTGTTATTAAATCACAAGAGGACAGAAGTGAACACCTGTGTATGGGACTTCATAAATCAGTGGTTCAAATCAGGGGGCTGGTAATGGAAAAAATGTCAGTGACTGGGAAATCACTGGGAAAAAATGTCTTAATCTGTGTTTTCTCTTGCATGCACCTATACTGTTGCTGTGGCATCCACCCCCCAATGCAGTGGAAGAGCCACCAAAGGAGCCACCTCCATGCTGGTAAAAAAACCCCTGCTGACTACCCAGGCCATGTTGTGGAAGAGAGGAGCATGGGGGATGGTAAGAACCAGTCCGGGGGTGGGGGGGAGGTCATCAGAAGGATGTGACCAGCAACTGACCTCTGAGCTGCACATAGTCAACTGGTAGCTCCTCTCCTACTCCCCGATCCTTAGTATGTGCATCCCACTTGTTTTCCCTCCTCTCAGAAGCTGCCCTAGCGACATAGTCTTGAGATAGTAATATGATGTTGAGATCATCTGGACAGTTTATGTGACTGAACTCAGTTAAGGCCTCTATAAATGTTTAAACTCTAGAAATCTATAAATGTTTAAGATTCTGGTCTGCAGGTGTAGAGATCTACTCATTTGAAGCTGCCCATCTAAGCCTAGCATATAAGTTCCCTTGCTTATTAAACAAATAAAACAAGTAGCAAAACGGCAATAAATGTGTATCTATCAATAATTAGTTTGAATGTAAGGGACGAAATGTTCCAATCAAAAGACACAGGGTAAAAGTGAATTTAAAAAAAAAAAAGGCCTGGGGCACCTAGGTGGCTGAGCGGGTTAAAGCGCTGCCTTCAGCTCAGGTCATGATCCCAGGGTCCTGGGATCAAGTCCCGCATCGGGCTCTCTGCTCAGCGGGGAGCCTGCTTCCTCCTCTCTCTGCCTGCCTCTCTGACTACTTGTGATTTCTGTCTGTCAAATGAATAAATAAAATCTTAAAAAAAAAAGGCCTATTATTATGCTACCTACAAGACACTCACTTCAGGGACGCTTGGGTGACAAGGTGGGTTAAGCCTCTGTCTTCCGCTCAGGTCATGGTCTCAGGGTCCTAGGATCGAGACCCACATCGGGATCTCTGCTCAGCAGAGAGCCTGCTTCTCCCTATCTCTCTGCCTGCCTCTCTGCCTACTTGTGATCTCGCTCTCTCTCTCAGTCTGTCAAATAAATAAATAAAATCTTAAAGAAAAGAAAAGGCACTCATTTCAAACCAAAGACATCTGTGGATTGAAAGTGAAGGGATGGAGAAATATTTATTATGCAAATATGAATGTCAAGAGAAAGCTGGAGTACCAATACTCAACATCAGACAAAACAGTCTTTAAAACAAAGATTGTAATAAGAGATTAAGAAGGATACTATATAAAAATAAAGAGGACAAACAGAGGATATGACAATTGTAAATATTTATATACCCAACGCGGGAATACCCACATACATAAAACTGTTAATGGCAAACATAAAATAATCAAGAGTAATACACAATAATAGTAGGGGACTTTAACAACCTACTTAAATTGATAGATCATCCAAACAGAAAATGTTTGGACCAGATGGATTTAACAGACATATTCAGAACATTCCATCTTAAAACTGCAGAATACACATTCCAAGTGCACATAGAACATTCTTCAGAAGAGATCACTGATGAGGCCTCAACAAATCTCCACAAACTAAAAAAAAAAAAAAGTCAAGTAATACCATGCACCTTTTCTGAGCAAAACACTATGAAACCAAAAAATCAAGCACAAAAAAATATCTGGAAAGAGCACAGTACATGGAGGTTAAATAACATGCTATTAGGGGTTCCTAGGTGGCTCAGTTGGCTAAATGTCTGACTCTTGATTTCAGTTTAGGTCATGATTGCAGGGTCATGGGATGGAATTAGGCTCTGTGCTGAGCATGGAGTCTTCTTGTCCCTCTCCCTCTGTTCTTCCCCCTGCTCCCACTCTCTCTTTTTCTTTCTTCTCTCTCAAATAAATGAATAAAATCTTTAAAAAATAATATGCCATTAAACAGTGAATGGATTAACCAAGAAATCAAAGAAGAAAACAAAAATTACATGAAAATGAAAATACAAAGGTACAAAATCTTTGGGATGCAGAAAAAGTGGTTCTAAGAGGGAAGTTTATAGCAATATAGGCCTACCTCTGAAATCAAGAAAAATTGCAAATAAACATTCTAAATTTACATCTAAAAGAGAAGAAGAACAAACAAAATCCAAACCCAGAAAAAGGAAAGAAACTACAAATATTAGAGCATAAATGAATGATGAAAATAAAAATAAAACAACAAATACCAACAGTAGAATAGATCAATGAAAGCAGGAGGTAGTTCTTTGAAAAAAAAATCAACAACACTGATAAACCTACAGCCAGACTCATTAAAAAAAAAAAAATGAGAGAAAGAGAAAAAGGACCCAAATTGACAAAATTACTAATTAAAGAGGAGAAATAACAACCAACACCACAGAAATACAAATGATTATAACAGAATATCATGAAAATCTATATGCTAACAAGCTGGACAACTTAGAAGAAATTGATAAATCCCTAGAAACATACAACCTGCCAAACTAAAGCAGGAAGACATAGAAAATTTGAACAGACTAGCTACCAGCAATGAAACTAAATCATTAATGAAACTAAATCATTAATCAAGAAACAGAAGTCTAAGACTAGCTGGCATCATAGGCAAATTCTACCAAATATCTAAAAGAGAGTTACTACCCATTCTTCTCAAACCATTCCAAAAAATGTAAGAGGAAGGAAAACGTCCCAATTCATTTTATGAGGCCAGTATCACCCCAATAACAAAACCAGATAAAGACAAAACCAAAAAAGAGAACTACAAGCCAGTATCTCTCATGAATACAGATGCAAAAATCCACAACAAGGGACACCTGGGTAGCTTAGTCAGTTAAGTGTCAAACTCTTAGTTTCAGCTCAGGTCATGATCTCAGGGTGGTGAGACTGAGCTCCAGGGTGGGCTCCAGGCTTAGCATGGAGTCTGCTTATCTCTCTCCCTTTCCTCTCCCTACTCACATGCATGCTTGCTCTCTCTCTCTTTCAAAATTAAATAAGTAAAATCTTAAAAAAAAAAAAAAAATCCTCAGCCAGGGTGCCTGGATGGCTCAACCACTTGAGCCTCTGACTCTTGATTTCGGCTCAGGTCATGATGTCAGTGTTGTGTGATGGAGCCCTGTATTGAGCTCCCAGCTCAGTGCAGAGTCTGCTTGTCCCTATCCCTCTGCCTCTCCCCCACTCCACTCACTCGCTCTCTCATGTTCTCTTTCTCTCACAAATATAAGAATAAAATCTTTTAAAACATCCTCAACAAAATACTAGCAAACTGAATCCAAAAATATATTTTAAAAAATCATACACCACAGTCAAGTGGGATTTTTTCCTGGGATGCAAAGGTGTCTCAATAGTCACAAAATAATCAATGTGACATATCACATCAATAAGTAATGATTAAAAAAACCCTTATGATCAGGCGACTGGGGTGGCTCAGTTGATTGAGTAGTGGACTCTTGATTTTGGCTCAGGTCATGATCTCAGGATCCTGGAATCAAGCCCCACTCTGGGCTCTGTTTTCTGCAAGGAGTCTGCTTGAGGATTCTTTTTTTTTCTCTCCCTCTGCCCCTCTCCCTGCTCACATACTCTCTCTTTCAAATGAATCAATCTTTAAAAAATATATAATAAAATGCAAGTACATTAGTTTGCAAAATAACACACATATGATCATTTCAACAGATGCAAAAAAGTATTTGACAAAGTACATCCATTCCTAATAAAAACCCTCTGCAAAGTAGGTTTAGAGGGAACATATCTCAACACAGTAAAGGCCTTACATGAAAAATCCAAAGGCAACATCATTTCAATGGTGAAAAACTGAGAGCTTTTCTTCTAAGGTCAGGAAAAAATAAAGTATGTCCACTCTCACCTCTTTAATTCAACATATTAGTGGAAGTCCTAGCCACAGAAATTAAGCAACCTTAAAAATGAAAGCCATCCAGACTGGTAAGAAATAAGTAAAATTCTCACTATATTCAGATGACATGATACTATATATAGAAAGCCCTAAAGACTCTGCCAAAATACCACTAGAACTGAAAAATTATTTCAGTAAAGTCACAGAATACAAAATCAATGACAAAAATTTGTTACATTCCTATACGCTACTAATGAAGCAGCAGAAAGTGAAATTAAGAAAACAATCCTATTGGGACGTCTGGGTACTCAGTTGGTTAGGCAGCTGCCTTCGGCTCAGGTCATGATCCCAGCGTCCTGGGATCAAGTCCCACATCAGGCTCCTTGCTTGGCGGGGAGCCTGCTTCCCCCTCTGCCTCTGCCTGCCATTCTGTCTGCCTGTGCTCGCTCTCTCCCCCCCCCCTCTCTCTGATAAATAAATAAAATCTTTAAAAAAAAAAAAAAAAAGGGAAAGGCCTTCACCCTTTGACCTTAAAAAAAAAAAAAACCTATTTACAATTGTACCAAATAAAATAAAATACCTAAGAATGAACTTAACCAAAGAGGTGAAACATCTGTACTCTAAAAACTATAAAACTAATGACAGAAATTCAACACTATGTAAGGAAATGGAAAGACATTCCATGCACATGGGTTGGAAGAATAAATATTGTTAAAATGTCTATATTACCCAAGGCATTCTACAGATTTAATGCAAAGCATTCTACAGATTTAATCCAATCCCTATCAAAATACCGACAGCTTTTTTTCACAGAACTAGAACAAAGAAAACCCTAAAATTTGCATAGAACTAAAAAAGACCACAAATAACCAAAGCAATCGTGAAAAAAAAAAAAAAAAAAAAAAACCAAAAAACCCAACTGGATTATCACTATTCCAGATTTCAAGTTATATCACAAAGCAGTTGTAATTAAAACAGTATGGTACTAGCATAGAAAACATCAATCAATGGAATAGAACAGAAAATTAAGAAAAAACCCCACAATTATATGGTCAATTAGTCTTCCACAGAGGAGGAATGAATATCCAATGGGAAAAAGACAGTCTCTTCAACAAAAGGTGTTGGGAAAGCTGGAAAGCTACATGCAAAAAAATAAAACTAGACCACTTTTTTCCACCATACACAAAATTAAACTCAAAATGAATTCAATACAAAAGTGTGAAACCTGAAATCATAAAAATCTTTGAAGAGAGCACAGGCAGTAATCTCTTTGACGTTGGCTGTGGCAACATTTTTCTAGAGATGTCTCCTCAGACAAGGTAAATAAAAACAAAAATAAACTATTGGGGCTACATGAAAATGAAAAGCTTCTGGACAGCAAAGGAAATAATCAACAAAACTAAAAGGCAACCTACAGAATGGGAGATAGTATCCAAAATATATGAAGAACTGATGACTCAAGACCCAAAAAACAATTCAATAAAAAAATAGGTAGAAGATACGAACAGACATTTCTCCAAAGAAGACATACACATGGCCAACAGACTCACAAAAAGATGCTCAACATCACTCATCATTAGGGAAATGCAAATCAAAACTACAATAAGGGGTGCCTGGGTGGCTCAGTGGGTTAAAGCCTCTGCCTTCGGCTCAGGTCAAAATTTCTGGGATCGAGCCCAGGGTCCGGCTCTCTGCTCAGCGGGAGCCTGCTTCCCTTCCTCTCTTGCTGCATGCCTCTCTGCCTACTTGTGATCTCTGTCAAATAAATAAATAAAATCTTAAAAAAAAAACACACAACAAGATAACACCTTCACACCTGTCAGAATGGCTAAAAACAAAAACTCAAGAAACAACGGGTATTGCGGGGGACATGGAGAAGGGGGGAACACTCTTGTACTATTGGTAGAATGGAAACTGGTGCAGCTCCTCTGGAAAACAGCATGGAGGTTCCTCAAAAAATTAAAAATAGAACTAGTCTATGATCCACGAGTCATACTACTGGGTACTTACCCAAAGAATACATAAATACTAATTCAAAGAGATATATGCAACTCCTGTGTTTGTTTATTTACTTTTTTAAGATTCTTTTAATTTGGGAGAGAGAGACAGCAGGGGAAGGAGCAGAGGGAGAGAAACAAGTAGACTCCTTGCTGAGGGTAGAGCCCAATGTGTATCCCCGTCTACCCCAAACCCCTGAGGTCATGACCTGAGCTGAAATCAAGAGTCAGACACTCAGCCAACTGAGCTACCCTGGCACCCCTATGTTTACTGCAGCATTACTTTCAATAGCCAAACTATGGAAGCAACCCAAATGTCTATCTATTTATGAACAGATAAAGGAAAAGTAATATATATATTACACACACCACATATATATCTATAAAGTGATATATTAAATATATAATAAAATAATGAAATATTTGAAATATATACAAAATATATGCAATGAATTATATATAACACATATAAAAATGATGAAATCTTGCCATTTGCAACAACATGGATAGAGTATAATCATAAGCAAAATAAAGACAAATATCATATGATCTCCCTCACATGTGAAATTTAAGATACAAAACAAATGAGCCAAGGAAAAACAAATAAGAGAGACAAAGAAACAGACTCTTAACTACGGAGAACAAACTGATGGTTAGCAGAGGGGAGGTAGGTGAATAAGGTACTACTTTGAATAAGATACTTTTTTGCTCTCTAACATACTCCTGTAGACTTTGTCTTAGGATTTCTCAGAGTATAAGAGCTATTAAATTGAAAAATCCTAGGTTTACCAAAATCAAGAATGATTTTTTTAAAACTGCCATCTAATATCTCCTTCTTCAGTTGAGTAATATCACCCAGTAATTTTTCCTGCCAGATTAATTGATAAAGTAGGTCTGGCCTCAAAATTATCTTGCCTTACCAATCTGATCTGACCTCAAGTCTAACCTCATCTTGACTTAAATAATGATTTCTTGATAATTTTCCTTAAAAGCACGAGAAATATCTAGAGTTTATCTTATAAAAGTGTATTTGTCTGAATCTTATCCAGTAACTCTGAATACTTTCTATAATTATTACTGGTTTTCTTCTCAAATATATCCAGATTATCTAAATACTACCAAGTTATTTACAGTAAACTCTAAAGTCAAAATATCAAATCATCTTGAAAATTAAAGTTCAAAAGTTCCAGGAGGACAGTCCACCTCCTCTTACTACAGAATCCTATGTGCAACATTAATAGTATTTTACTTTGGTTTATTATGTGGACCGAGAGTATAATTAACAGTAAAGTCTACCTTGTAGAGCTCTTGGCTGGCGGAGGATGAAGTCAGTCAGTGAATTTCCTGCTTATCTGGGATCTAAGTCATGTATCTATTGTTATGAGACTCAGTTAAGTGTAGTTTTCTTGGTAAATGCAGTGGATGCATGGATGAAGTCCTTTGTTAACCTTTACTAACTCTCCAGATAGAATTGAACATCCTTGTTTTTGTTGCTTCCAAGAAGCCTGAACACATATCTGTCAGAGCACCTATAATAAGTTATTATGTTTATTTTCATGTCTTTTTTTAAGATTTTATTTATTTATTTGACAGAGATCACAAGTAGGCAGAGAGGCAGGCAGAGAGGCAGGCAGGGAGAGAGGAGGAAGCCGGCTCCCTGCTGAGCAGAGAGCCTGATGAAGGGCTTGATCCCAGGACCCTGGGTTCATGACCTGAGCCAAAGGTAGAGGCTTTAACCCACTGAGACACCCAGGCGCCCTGATCTCTTTATACTAGTGTCTTTGCTGTGTTAAAAATATCTGAAGGTTAGTATCAGATAGTATTAGAGTTCCTACTAACTCAGTTTTACAAATAGCAAAATATCTAAACTTATCTTGAGTCAATAATTGATCTATGATAATGTATTTATATTAACATGCAATATTAATATAGTAATATATGTTAATATAATGATATGATAATGATAATGTATTTATATTAACATGCAATATTAATATAGTAATATATGTTAATATAATGATATGATAATGTATTTTATATTTGACATATACATGAGTTATGAGGTTTTTTTAAAATTAGGTTTCAGGTTTAAAGAAAACATAAGCATTGTAACACATAGATCTTTGATTTCAGTGGAAAATGTTCAAGTGTATACTGGTATCAACACTAGCCTTTTCTGGATAAATACCCAGAAGTGGAATTATTGGATCATATGTTAGTTCTATTTTTAATTTTTTGAGGAACTTCCATTCTGTTTCCACAGTGACTGCACCAGTTTACAATCCCAACAGTGCATAAGGATTCCCTTTCTTCCACATCCTTGCAAATATTTGTTACTAGTCTTTTTGATAACAGCCCTCATTGTGTTTTTTAAAATTTTTTAAAAATAGATTTATTAATTTTTAAATACCAGCATAATTAACATTCCCAATGTGGTTTTGATTTGCATTTCCCTGATGATTAATAATGTAGAGTATCTTTCCATTTACCTGTTGGCCCCCATTATGTATTTTTTGGAAAAATGTCTATTCACATCATCTCCTCTTTTGGTATGATCATTTCCTTCTTCCTATCGAATTGTATGAGTTCTTTGTATATTATGGATATTAGCCCCTTATTAGATATATGATTTACAAGTACTGTCCTATATTCAGTTGGTTGCCTTTTCATTTTGTTGACAGCTTCCTTTACTGTGCAGAAGCTTTTTAATTTGCCACAGTCCCACTCATTTGTTTTTGCTTTTGATGTTAGATTAAAAAAATCATCATCAAGATCTAGGACAAGGAGCTTACCACTTATATATGGAGGTTCCTCAAAAAACTAAAAACAGACTTACCACATGATCAAGCAATTCCACTTCTGGGTATCTGAACAAAACAATCATATTATTTGAAAATGTAGATGCCCACCCGTGTTTACTGCAGCATTATGTACAATAGCCAAGATACGAAAACAACCTAAGTGTCCATCAATGGATGAATGAATAAAGAAATCTGGATACATATACAATGGAGTATTATTTAGTCATAAAAATAAATAAATCTTGCCATTGGCAACAACATGGATGGACCTCAAGTACATATATGCTAAGTGAAATAAGACAGACTGAGAAAGACTATGCCATATGATTGCTCTTTTATGTAAAAAAAAAAAAAATTTAAAAGATAAACTCATAGATACAGAGAACAGACTAGTGGTTGCCAGAGGTAGGAGGGCACGAGGGGGGGGGAGAAATGAGTAAACTGATTACGTTTTGTCTTATTTAAATAAACTGTATTCACAACAAAACAAGTCAAATCAAACCACCATCACCACCAGAACAAAAATACTAGCCCCTTGCAGTAGATAGCTAAAGGAAGGAAATGGACTGGTCACTTTCACATTCTGTATATCATTTTCCCTGACTACAGGTCACAGACAGTACCTTGCTAATTAAGGATATCAATAACATATTTTTTGATATTTTTAATAGTTCCACTTTCCTCAAAGGGGTTCTTAGATAAAATAAGTGGCTAACTTCTGTCCTTTCCTTTACAATCAGTAATTTTGGGTCATGTTTAAGAAATCACTGCATATTCCATGTTATAAAATATATTAACTCACATTCTCTAATAAGAATATTCAAGTTTAATTTTAGCAATGAATTCTTTAATTTTTCTGAGGAGGGGATCAACTGTCATATTATTTAAATATAAATATTTTTTTAATTCTTTTATTGAAAAAAACCTTTCTTCCCCTCACTAATTTTACATTCTGCTTTTGTCCAAATACCAAAATCTAAACCCCATACAGGTCTATTTTGAGGCACTTATTCTAAATATACTTATCAACTTGGTGATGGATATACTAATATCACACTTAATTTATCTTAATAAACACAATTTCATGATGTATTTGGCAGATAAAGTCTTGCTTTTCTTCTTCAGATTTTTGTTAATAAGATGGGCTTTTAAAAAAAGTTAGAATTATGTAACTAAGTTCCAAAATCTACTGGGGATATTACTGAAATTATATTGAATCTTGTTATCAATTTGACATTAAGTAACAACTGTATAATCCTGACTTATCATTACTAAACTCTGTGTATCTTTTCAGTTAAAGTTGTTAATGTCATTTATTTAACTTCTGTACTTTCTGTACATACAACCCTGTGGTTGGGGGAAAGTGAGGGAAAGGGAGGTTTCAACAGAGTTTTCATATGCTAAAGAGGGCCTACAAGGTGCCTGGAGACCAATGTTGTCTTTTAGCAAGCCATTAACATCAAGATAGTTGGGAGATTCCTGTCTTGCAGGATTGTGATCTCTGCAAGTTAACTATTTTATGGTGGTCAGGGGTGCCTGAGGAATGCTATACATATTACCTAAGGGAGCAGGTGGGGAGGGGGTGCAAGGTGCCAGCTTTTGCTTTGTCCTCAGCCAGCCTCCTGCTCCCTCATCATTATGAATATCCTTACTTCCTCCTGCCTTCCTTATGTCATTCCTTCATTTTTCTTTTTTAAATTTTAAGTTGCTTATTTAATTGTTCAGAAGCCAGAGAGATGGCAGAAAAAATTATTATTACCATCATTAGTATTTTGAATTTAAGACAGGTTTTTTCAACCACAAGTTACTCACTTTGAGTAAAGAAATTAATTAGAGTTCATTTAATTTGGTAGAAGCTATTATACTTTCAGGCACCTCGGTGGCTTAGATGGTGAAGCATCTGCCTTCAGCTCAGGTTGGGTTGTGAGATCAAGTCCCACCTTGGGCTCCCTGCTCAGCAGGGAGCTTGCCTCTCCCTCTCTCACTCCCCCTGCTTATACCTTCCTTCTCTGTGTCAAATAAATTTTTAAAAATCTTTAAAAAAAGAAGCTATTATACTTTCTATCTAAATAGCTACTAATCAATGTTTATAAATGTGATAAAATATTATGCAAACTATATAATAAACATCTTACAATTAAATGAGTAATGAGACAAAGTAAGATATTTATGCATATTGTCTTTTCCTTGAAAATCTTTTATACTTTCAAAATTATAACTTCAGCTTCTTTGCATGTATCAGATTCCTAGAAGGGAGGCTGGAATAATAAGGCTCACTGAGCTTATAAGAAAAGAAAAATCACTGAGTCCCTAAATCCTCTTCTCGGCCCTTCCCTGAACTATAAATAATGGACTTTATCTTTCAGATGCAATGTATTAGATTAATTCAGAAACCTAATCAAAATTCCCATTAGATTATTTGCATATAATAAATCATAACATTAATTTGTAGTATATAAATCACATCTTTATGTTATGATATTTATATTTACAAAAAAACCACAAATGATTATTCTTTTTAAAGGATTCCACAGCTTAACTCTAGTCTACTGGGGCTCTTTGTCTATGTTTTTCTCCTTACTATTAGTATCATCAATAAAGAAACATCATTATAATATTCATATCTGAACAATTTAAAAGAAATATAATCTCTCCCTAAGAAGAGCACAATTATAAAAATAAAAGTAAATGAAAAGCTATTTTCCTGAAACTTGGTCCTATCATCCTCCAAGATGCAGATGATTTGGGAGGGAGAGAAATACAGCAATTCTCTTTAGCTCTATCTAATGCAAAGTCAATGCCAAAGTTATAAAACCTCTGTTTCTACTAATCTTAACATTTTCCCAGTGGATTATTCTATAAATTGGGCTGGCCTCAAATCACGTTCAGGGATAAATACAGAGGATTTATATTGGGTTTAGGGCAGATCTGGATATGGCTATGATTTATTAGGAAGATATAGTGTGCCTATAATAAACATTTTTTAATCTGAACATTTTGATTGTATAGTGAGAACTGTAACCATCTATACTCAGTTTACTGTCTATATCAATAGCATTTTAATCTTTAGCTCTCTTTACTAATACCATTTTACAGTCTTCATCAATATGACTTTGCTGTTCCAGGAAATTCTTGTCCAGCAAGATAAAAGTTATAAATAACATTCCTGTTTGTTCCAGAGAGTTTCTGAATAACCCATCTGAATATACATAAGATTGTTCATTTTTCAGGAGATGACATGAAACAACTGTTTGCTTCTGAAATGAGTGCCTTGCTATTGTATCCGCCAATTCTAAAATATTATATCATGTTCCTTACTCAACCTAAATCCAATTCCTTCACTAAATTGAAGACAGATTCCCAAACCTTATAAATATCTCCTACTGATACTGAAACTCTCTCAAGGTAGGACTCTACCTTACTGCAGCATTTCATGAACCCAGCTTTGACTTATCAACATGTTGCCATGGTGGTGGTATTTCTCCGAAGGAGCATTTGACAAAAGACTGCTCTCTTACATTTTCTCTTATTATGTGTATAACGTATGTTTGAAGGTTAACAAAAATTTTAGATTTCAGGGTGATATTTCTCCTAAGACTCATGTCTACAGACAATATCTATAAATTATCATTAATTTTTTGTATAATAGTTTGACTTGCATGTTAAGCTTCAAGTCAGGAATCATAATAGGCAGGGAATATTTTATTATCATATTATCTTCGTAATTTAATGGAGAAGGCTGATCCTGGGCAATAGATATTTTTCTCCCCCCAAGGTCACAAATCAAGCAAATCAAGAAACAAGGACTTAAACCCAGGTGTTTGGACAACTGTATCAGTTGTCATCTATCTTGAACAGGTGGTAGGCATTATTTCCATCTGTGGAATTAGTCACCCATGAAATTACTTTTGTCCATTTAAAACATTTAATCATCAAAAAGATAGACTCCTATATTGCACAGATAAAATATAAGAATTCTCTCTTTTAGATTAAAATGTCTGATCCAAGGACACCGTGTCACTTTAGGGATCTGAAACTTCGACTGACTTTACCACTTCATTACAAATTTTAAAATAAGAATAGTAAAACCCTGCATTTTATTGATTTAATTTCCTATTTGAGGCAATTTTTATTTGTTGTTGACTTCCTCTTGATAGGAAATACATTGCAAAATAATGTCCAGCTCAATTAAGCTTGACTATATCATTTTTCCAAAAAAGATCATATTGTTTAATATTTGCTAAAATTAACTTTTTAGGAAATCATTTTTAGCTAAGCAAAAAAAAATACCATCTTGTTAGAAAATAGCAAAAAATCTTTATCTTAAATTATGAATTACAGCAGTATGCTTGGCACACGTCATGAAAACTTACAGCAGTTAATTTTTGGTAATTGTTAAATGAAGGGTAAAGAAATCTGGTTGTAGCTCTTCATAATACTAAGTCTATTTTTTAAATTATTAAAACCAATAAAATAATGATTTATCTTGACAAGGCAAGATGTGATAACGAATCTGGCATATAGGTGGACCAACTATATTTGAGAAGGGGAAAAATTAAAAATGGATACTGAAATATTAATTTTTTTCTTTATTTTGTGTGTGTCAAGAGCATTCCTGCTTGATTTTAATTTCTTAGCATTGTGTAGTTACAAAGGCACTATCTGAGATTTGATGACAGCTTAAAATGTAGCTGCCCAGACTAGAAAATTGTTCAACTCAAGATATCTCTGGCAAATGAGTGCACTATTAAGGCTGAGCTAATTAAAATGATTTGTATTATTGAATGAGAGTAGAAGGAAATGACAATTCCTCTTACCTGTTAGTGGGGCAATGAAAGAAACTGAAGATAAATTACAAGTCAGAAAAAGATATCTTTAGTGACAATAGTCAGCAAGGTAAAAAGTTCCTTTAAAAATACCCCCCCCAAAAAACTAATGATATACTATATGTAGGCTAATTGAACATAATAAAGAAAAATACCCAAACATTTTCAAATGTTTCCTCTATTGAACAAAAATAAGAATACCTTGAAGAATTCCACTCTTTGGGCGCTTGGGTGGCTCAGTGGGTTAAGCCGCTGCCTTCGGCTCAGGTCATGATCTCAGGGTCCTGGGATCGAGTCCCGCATCGGGCTCTCTGCTCAGCGGGGAGCCTGCCTCCCTCTCTCTCTCTCTCTGCCTGCCTCTCTGTCTACTTGTGATCTCTCTCTCTGTCAAATAAATAAATAAAATCTTTAAAAAAAAAAAAAAGAATTCCACTCTTTAAATGACATGCTCCTCAAGTTTGAATATTTCTTCAGTGTGTTCAGATTGTAAAGATGAAACAAATCTGAAGACAAAGAGTATGTTTATTTGTTTTTTCCTCCAGATTTTTCTCACTGTGGCTGTAGAGCATCACAACCTATGAAGTAATATTTAAGCTAAGTTATATTCCAATTTTTAAATCGGCTTATGTACCTATTTTTCCCCAGCACAGCATTTTTCTCTACCTTCCAGAAAGAAGAGATGGCTCTTTTGTGGCTAATATAACAGACCTACTAATGAGCAGCACAGCTCATGCAAGGAGAGGGAAAAACACCACAAGATGGAGCTTGACAAGGAGTGAAGATCCAAGGCTGAGGACCTAAAAAACACTGCAGGAGCAATTTGGGGCTGACACTACAAATTTAAAAAAAACTAAAAAATAAAAAAATAAAAGTGCCTGTGTTTGTCAGAGTTATTGGTTATAAGTGTTAAAACCTATCCTGGTTATCTTGAACTAAAAACAATAAACTGACTGTACATAGCCCAGACTCCCAGAATGGGTAGTTGCCTCAAGAACCAGTGTTGGAAAATAGGTGGGAGGCAAGTAACCCTGGAAGGTCAAGAAACAGAAAGCTCTATAACTAGCTCACATGTGAAACAAAACGTTTAAGCAATCCTATACAGATCTAAACAGAAGCAAACACACACACTGAGCTTATTTGTTAATGCAGTTTTCTCTCTCATGATGCCTTATTACAATTCCTTCCTGCCAGGTCTGGTCCACCTCTAATGCTTTCTTTTTCCATGGGCTACATAATATTCCACAGACCAAAACTTATTAATCTACTTCCTTCAGATGGGTATTCCTATCTTTTTGTCCTGTACTAAATTGATGTAATAAACATCTCTGTACATAAGTCTTTATAAGTTGGTTCTTTTACTTCTATGGGCTAGATCCCCAATAATGGAGTCATTAGAATTAGTATTATATACATTTTAAATTTTCAGTATTCACTACATTAGTTTCTGAAACTTGTAACACTTTATATGACTACCATTAACTTACAAAAATATAAAAATATGCTTTACCTAATTCCCTCCCCTCCCCTGCCCCTCGAGCACTACTAGAACTTCCCTGGGTAAAGTAAACAAACACTTTTTGTTTCTTATCACCTAGAGTTCCAGGGTCTGTGTCTTTTTTTTTTTTTTAAGATTTTATTTATTTATTTGACAGACAGAGATCACAAGTAGGCAGAGAGGCTGGCAGAGAGGGAGAGGAGGAAGCAGGCTCCCTGCTGAGCAGAGAGCCTGATGTGGGGCTCGATCCCAGGACCCTGGGATCAGGACCTGAGCCTAAGGCAAAGGCTTTAACCCACTGAGCCACTCAGGTGCCCCAGAGTCTGTATCTTGACTGCACCAGGTACCAGCCTCTTCTCTGCTAGGGACAGGAAGCATTTTTCTGTTTCAGCTTTCTTATTTTATAGCAGGTATTGAATCTCATCAATACCTATAATATATAACATAATGCAACAGAGAGGAAGCTAATTTAAGTTTAGAAATCTGTTTAGAAATTTCAAATTTCCTAGAAGTTAAAATGGTATGCACCTACACCCAAACACCTCAGTCCAAAGAGGACTGCATGCCCTAGCACAGGGAATGTCAGTCCTTGAATTTTGTACTGAGTAAATCTTTAAAAAGATTTGAGGTAAGTAATGAAAATGTGCAGATACTGGATATGGCATGATCTCAGAGTTTAGTAAAAGCTGAAGCCACTGAGACAGCTGTGCTATTAAAAATAGCAAAATTTAGTTTAATTAACTGACCCAACTGACTACAGACACCATGATTACAGAATTCTTCTGAGGGAAGTCCTGTGTATTACAGGCTATGTAACAGCAGTCCTGGCCTCTGCCCCCTAGATGACAGTAGCAGTCCCTACAAAGTTGCTCCAGACTAAAATGTCTCCAGATACTACAAACATCCCCTGGGGAGCAGAATTTTTACCTAATGGAGTACTACTGCTTATTCTAAATAAAAAGAGAAGATTAGAGTTTGAAAATTTGTCCTATAAGGCTAATCTATCTCACAATATGTCAGAGTTCAGTTATGAATATTGCTATATTTTGGGGTGGGGGTACAGCTTGTTAAGTGAAAATCTTACAGCAGTGCACTGCTCTTTAAACAGACAAGTGAAACAAACAGGTAATGATACTGCCTTGATTTTGTAAGGATTTTTATTTTCAACCATTTTCTTATTTCTTTCTCCGCAAGGTATTTGACAGGAAGAGTCAGGTTTAAAGCATCATCACAAGCATGAATAATCTGAGCAGCTTTGGCTTGAAAGATGGCCAAATCTGAAGGATTTATAGTTACAAAAGTCAGAAGAGTAGTAACTCTAAAGTCTATCGTCAGCAGAATTTTATTAAAACTTGGCAATTCATCTTGCCAAATACCTGAAGGTGTCCATTCTGTTGTAAGATGAAGACTCTATAGACAGATATTTATACAATAAAAAGTTGATGAGGAAGGCTAGGTGTAAATGAGAATAGTTTATCCCATAGTTTATCATTTTATATTTAAAAAGACATGCAAAAACAAATTTTAGTGTATACACACACAAACACACACATACACACACACACACACACACACAATTAATCAACTAATAGTTATTTACTGAAGACCTCTAGTAAAAAAGTTCAGATCAGTATGATAGCCACTGTTCTTGAGGGGTATAGTTAAGGGGCTCTAAGAAGATCTAAAATATCACATAATAGAATGTTTCCTAGTTACATATACAATGTCAAGGTGATGTCAAATGTGTCTAAAGATAATGTATACTAGCCTTTACCATTAACTGTCAAATGAATGTCATCCAAAATTCTGATAGGTGGCTGATCTAGACTCCTTTGCAATTTCTTTTAAGTAAACATTTAATTCTTAAAATTTTTTTTCTTGTAAGTAAATATTATTTAAGAAAATAAATGTGACCACTATATACGATCTATAATTACATTTACATATCAGAAATTTTAGTTTTGTTATCACTAAAGCATTTGCCTTATCAAGTTTAAGTATTCCTTTAAAATTATATTCTCCAACATAAATGCAATCAACTGGTAAATTTATAAACATGTATGCACATCTATTTGGTAAAATAATATATCTATATATGTAAAATATATATAATATTCATATGTTATACATATAATCACCTGATCTCCTGGTTTCCTATATGTACATTAAATTGTTAAATGCATACAGCCAGGATCTTAATAATACCACACTTTTAATGAATTCAGTTAAGCGAGTTTGCTCACATGCAAACTTAATATCTTTTGGATGTGAGATGTCTCTCCTTTGTTTTATTATCCAAATTTTTTATTAATATATGTGTTAAAATCTGTTTAATAGGGTCCTTGTTGGGAAGATTATTTCAGAATCTGTATTACATTATTCTGAACTTTTATACTTTTCCATTCAAACACATTGGATAAATTACTTAAGAATGACGAGGATAAAAATAAGACAATTATATAGAGAAAATCAAATAGCTGGGGAATAAGGTAATAAGTGAAAAACTGACTTCTATTAAAAACATCACTTGGTTTCTAGCCAGGAGCCCCCACCATATTCTTTCCTAACTTCTCATCAGATTTTATATAGAGATGATATACAAAATGAAAATCCATCACCAGCCTGAACTAAAAATAGTTAGAAATGTATCATCAAAGTTCAGCAGATTATAGTACACAGTCTACCTGTATTAAACACTATGTGAAATGGTCTGTCAGACTAAGAAGTATGGGTGCCTGGCTGGCTCAGTTGGTTAAGCATCTGCCTTTGGCTTAGGTTGTGATCTCGGGGTCCCAGGATCCCAAGCATTGAGTCTGCTTCTCATTCACCCTGTCCCCCCGGCTCATGCGTGCTCTCTCTCTCAAATAAATAAATAAAATCTTTTTTTTTTTAAAGAAATAAACTAGAAAGTAGTCCATTCCACATCCCCCCATCTACCACCTGGTTCAGAAACACAAGTCTTAATGGAATCGCATAGCTCCGAAATTGATTCCTAGACAAAAAGGCCTTTGGCCACCAGAAAGCCATCTTCCTTATCTCCTCACATGTGTAGCTCAGACAGTCGGATCAATATCCGGAAAATTGTAGGAAAGAATGTGTATGGATCCATTTAGGACTGCAGATGTATCACAATCTGGGTAGTAAAATTTTTACAATTGCCACAAGCCAGAAAGGAAGCATAACAAGAGTTCTGGCAGAGAATTAGTGACATTAATTATTGATTTATTTGTATGTTCAGAGTTAAGCAGTAGAAGTCTATATTTCAAACCAAGAGAATTACATTAGGTCAAAGACTGCTACAGGAACTTGGAACTGGCATAAAGTCATTAAATATCTGCCCGTCATCTCTCTAGATCTAATAAAGAGATCTGATCAGAACTTACTAATCAGAATTGTGCCAGGAGCAATAATCAAAGCCTGTTTATAGGCAAAATTGATGCAGAGGGTTATCTTACTAAACGATGAAGAAACACCAAAAAAACCTACCATTTTAAGGCTCACTAAAAATGAATACAGATTGAGAAAAAAGTCATGTCACCATATACTAACCAGACACAGATAACTAAAAATAATTTACCACAAAAACGAAAAGAAACTGTCTTAAAAAATTAAAAGTAACCTGGGCACCTGGGTGGCTCAGTGGGTTAAAGCCTCTTGTCTTCAGCTCAGGTCGTGATCCCAGGGTCCTGGGATAGAGCCCCATATAGGGCTCTCTGCTCAGCAGGGTGTCTGCTTCCCCCACTCTCTCTCTGCCTGCCTCTCTGCCTACTTGTCATCTGTCTGTCAAATAAATAAAATAAAATCTTAAAAAAAAATTTAAAATAACCTAAAAATAATTTACTACAAAAAACAACAAATAAAAGACATGTGAAGGCATCACCTTTGAAGAAAATCGCAAGTTGGAAACGAGAAAAAAAGTCAAATAGGTGAAATGAAAAGATAAGAATAGCAAATAACAAACCTCAAAATAAAAATATAAAAATTTCTTTTCAACACAAATCAGGAGTAAATTGTAACTAACATTTAGTAGTTGAAATTTGATTTAAAGAAAGATTCATTTTTGATGATTTTCTCCAGAAAATGATCAGAGTGTCCTTGGTATGGTAATAACTACAAAAAAAAAACAAAAAAAAAAACAAAAACAAAAAACCCCTAAAATCATCATCCTCATCAGTAATATTACTAAAAAACTTTCTTACAGTTCCTGACTGTATCAACTAAAAAGGACTGTTCAAAAAAGATTGTTCAGAAAAATAATAAAAGAATAATATCTTATCATACCTCAAATGTTTTCAAAAGCCATTATTACAAAGATAAATGCCTTTAGATATCTGGGCATTAGAAAAAGAAAATCACCAAGTGGCTCATAAAGAAAAGAAAAAAAAAAAACTCAGCTGACATCAGACTGCTGATTATCACTCCATGTTGGGAAGTAACAAAGCATCTGCAACAGATTCATGAAGGAAGACTGTTAGTGTACCAGTAAGTTTTCCATTAAGTGACATTCTCTTTCAAGTATGAAATCAATAGAAGTGAATTTCCCAAATAGCAAAAATGTGCCCTGTGTGAAATAAATTCTCAAAGAAGTGAATTAACGTGATACATATGATAATAAAACAATACTGGAGAAACTATGAAATAAAATTTATCGCAGAAATTCCTCTTTTACTCCATTACTTAATCATGTCTTTAATATCCAAGCCAAAATGTTTAGAATGTTTGACATTACGCTTATAAAAGACCCCTGTTCACCTTATCTGCCATCAAAGTAAATGCGCTTTCTAAGGTAAGTTACGCCCATTATCTACATGTGACCGAGCAGTCACATCTCTGGAAACAACCTGCAGAATTTTCCCTTTTTGTCAGTATACTGCTTAACATGCTGTTACAGTCTGTATTAGTCAGAGTTCTCCAGGAAAACAGAACCAATAGGACTTATGGGGAGAGAGACTTATTTTAAGGAACTGAATCACATGATCTGGGAGGCGGGCAAGTCTGAAGGTTGCTGCACATGCTGCAAATTCTGCCAGCAGTCGGTACTGCAGTCTTGAGTCAGAGGCAGTCTGGAAGTTAAATTCCTCCTTCCTTTTGGGAGTCCCTCGGTCTTTTATGTTAAAGCCTTCAACAGACTGGATGAGGCCTACTCATGTTATGGAGATTAATCAAATTTACTCAAAGTCTACTTACTTATGTGTTAATCATGTCTAAAAAGTACTTTCAGAGTGACCTCTAAATTAGTGTTAGAGAAAAAAATAGGTACCACAGGCTAGCCAAGATGACACATAAAATCAGCTATCACGTAATTAAATGATTCATATGGTCAATGTAAACTTGATAAAAGCAGACCCTGAGCTGGTTTGTTTTTGACACTCTTTACCCCCAAATTTGTGTATCTCACATAATATGCTATAA
The DNA here is from genome assembly GCF_020171115.1 of Neogale vison. NCBI lineage: Eukaryota > Metazoa > Chordata > Mammalia > Carnivora > Mustelidae > Neogale > Neogale vison. The sequence goes on along the minus strand of NC_058098.1, from coordinate 102,315,149 downwards.
ATAAATATGTGTTGGTTGACTGAATAGACAGAGGTTAACTAAATGTATTGTCAGAGTATTTTCATTATGCTGTAATAAATTCATGGTAGACAAATGAGGATGAGTCTCTGAATGTAATTATATTTTCAATGCAAAACCTTAAACTAGACGAAATTTTAAAATCAAGCCTCCAGCTTTGCCCCTGTAAGCAAGAGGAAGTCATATGAAGTGGGGTTTATTTTATATAAAGAAAATATACTCGTACACACACAACACACACACACAATTTCCCTATATTTCAATTTGTGATCACTCTCAAACATTCATCTTGAGATATTGGCATTCTTCGGTATGTTCCATTTTGACGGTAGTCTTGGAAACAAATTTACTTTTGGTTTCCATGAATTAAATTAAAGAATAAGGAAACTTGTGTAATATTTATCCCACAACTGTTACTGAGTGCAGGAAGAACAGGAACTGGTTTAAGAAACAAAGCTTTGTGGTTTTTGTTTTTTCTTTTCTTTTCTTTTCTTTTTTTTTTAAGATTTTACCTATTTATTTGACACAGAGAGAGAGATCACAAGTAGGCAGAGCAGCCAGCAGAGAGAGAAGGGGAAGGAGACTCCCTGCTGAGCAGAGAGCCCTACATGGGACTCAATCCCAGATTGAGATTGAGATTATGACCCGAGCCAAAGGGAGATGCTTAACCCACTGAGCCACTCAGGCATCACTTTTTTTTTTTTTTTTTTTTTTTTTTTTAAGTAGGCTCCATGCTGCACAGAACTGAGTCAAGATCAAGAGTTGGACATTCTATCAACTGAGCCACCCAGGTGCCCAAGAGAAAGGAAAAACACTAATGTGAATGTGGATACCTAGAATGTCTAGGAGCTTGACTGCTGGATCACATAGGAAGAGTATGCTCAGCTTTATAAGAAACTGCCAAACTCTTCTAAAACAATGTATGATTTTACATCCGCACCAAAAATGAATAAGGGCTACCACTATTCTGTGATCTCTTTGGCAATTGATAACACAGTTTTTAGGATTTTAGCCATTCTAATAATTAGGTAGTGGTACCTCATTTTAATTTGCATCTCCCTAATTGTAAATGATGTTGAGAATCTTCTCTTATTCTTATTTTTCTATCTTCTTCAGTGATAAATTCAGATATTTGCCCATTTTTTAACTGAGTTTTGTTTTCTTATTGTTGAGTTTTAAGAATGGTTCGTACAGTTTGGGCACAAGTCCTTTATTGGGTAAATGCTTTGCAAATACTTTCTCCCATTCTGTGGCTTCTCTTTTCATTCTCTTGCCTTACTAGAGAAGTTTTTTGGGTTTTTTTTTTTGTTTTTTTAATTATTTATTTGACAGACAGAGATCATAAGTAGGCAGAGAGGCAGGCAGAGAGAGGAGGAAGCAGGCTCCCCACTGAGCAGAAACCCTGATGCAGGGCTCGATCCCAGGACCCTAGGATCATGACCTGAGCCAAAGGCAGAGGCTTTAACCCATTGAGCCACCCAGGTGCCCCTGTAGAGAATTTTTTAATAAGGTCTCATTTATTAACTTTTAGGCACTGTATTTTCATGACAGATTTTAAAATTCAAGACCAAACCCAAGATCATACAGATTTTCTCATTTTTTTTTATATTAAGTCTATAGTTTTGCGTTTTATATTTAGATCTAGGATCCATTTTGAGTTCATTTTTGTGAATGGCATAAGCTCTGTGTCTAGGTCTTTTTTTGCATATGATTTCCAATTTTTCTACCACTATATGTTGGAAATACAATCCTGTATCTATAGCATTGCCTATGTGCCTTTGTCAAAAACCAGTTCACTGTGTGTGTGTGTGTGTGTGTGTGTGGCTCTATTTCACGGTTCTCTATTCTGTTCCATCCATGCATGTGTTCTTTCACCACTAAAATGGTATCTTGTTTACAGTAATTTTATAGTAAGACTTCAAATCTTCAAATCTTCTTGCTTTCTTCTTCTAATCAGTAATATACTAAGTGTAGGTCATTTTTTAGAATAACTTATTGATATCTATGAAGGGTCTGAGATTTTGATTAGAATTGCACTGATGCCTGATGCCACTGATTGAGTCAGAAAAATTGATTCCTTAACAATACTTGCAATATATGAACTTAGAACATATCCCATTTATATCTCATTTATTTCATCAGTCTTTTACTGTTGTTTCTGCATACAGATCCTGCACATATTTTGTTACATTTACAGCTAAATATTTCAGTTTGTGCTGTTACTATAAATGATACATAGCTTTTAATTTCAAAGCCAACTTGCATATGAATTGCTGGTAAATAGGAAAGTGACTGGCTTTTGTATATTGATCTTCTATCCTGTGATCCTAACAGTTATTGTTTCCAGGAGTTTTATATAGAATCTTTGGAATTTTCTACATAACCAATGATGTCATCAATTAACAAAGACAATTTTCTTTTTTCCAATCTGTTTACCTTTTGTTTTTCTTGTTTTATCGTACTAGTTAGAACACGTAGTACAATGTTGAATACAAGTACTAAAAGATAGTTTCTGTGCCTTTTTCCCTGTCTTAGATGGAAATGTCTAGTCTTTCACTATCAAAAATGATGTTAACTGTAGATGATTTTACAGATATCCTTTACGAAGTTGAGAAAGTTCTCTATTTCAAGTATGTATATAATTCTTATCATAAATATGTGCTGCATTTTGTCATGTGTTTTTTGCCTGCATCAACTGGAATGATCATATGACTTTGATTCTCTAGATACGGTATATCACAGTAATTGATTTCAATGCTGAACCAGCCTTGCATATCCAGAATGAATCCCACCTGGGGTATATAATTCTCCAACATTATTGGATTCAGTATTATTTTTTTTTGTGTGTGTGTGATTTTGCATCTATGTTCATGAGGAATACTGGACTTTCTTGGAATTCTTTATTTGTTTTTTTTTTAGGAAGTATTTCCTCTATTTTCTGGAAACGACTGTAGAAAATTCATATTTTTTTGATAAATGTAGAATTTATAAGTGAAATCACCTTTGTTTTATGAAATATTATTAATTAGTGGTTCAATTCCTTAAATAGATACAGCATATTGAGGCTATCTATTTCTTTTTGTGTGAGTTTGGTAGTTTGTCTTTAAAGGAATTGTTCTATTTCATATAGGATATAAAATTTGGATACAGTTGTTCATAATATTCCTTTATTATCCTTTTAACATCCATGGGTTGCACAGTGATGGGCCCTCTTTCACTTCACTTTTTTTTCCCCCTTTTAGTTAACCTACCAAGTGGATGATAGATTTTTTTCTCTTTTCAACAGAATATCTTTTGATTTCTTTGGGTATCTCTGTTTTCCTGTTATTTATTTCCTGTTTTCAGTTTTATTGATTTCCTCCATAATTTTTACTATTTCTTTTCACTACCTGCTTTAGGCTTAATTTTCCCTACTTCATTAGAATTCTTAAAAAATCTACAGATTTGGATTTTTAAGATACTGTAGGGAGGGGCGCCTGGGTGGCTCAGTGTTAAGTGTCTCTGCCTTTGGCTCAGGTCATGTTCCAGGGTCCTAAGATCCAGCCCTACATGGGGCTCTCTGGCCGGAAGCCTGCTTCTCCCTCTCCCACTCCCCTGCTTGTGTTCCCTTTCTCACTGTCTCTCTCTCTGGCAAATAAATAAATACTTTTTTTTTAAAAAAAAAAGTTACTGTAGGGAATAAAGATTATTTATATTGATTATGGAAGAGCCTATTTTCTCTCTTGATGGAAACTGTCTGATTTTTAAACTACTGAATTTCAAATTTTTCTAAGACTTCAATTTTGAAATTTTAATTAATGACAACAAATTCTTTTTGGATACTTCATCTTTTTACCCCCAGCAGCTATAAAGTATTCTATACTCTTCTTCAAAATGTTAAGATGAACATTTCCTTCCCATTGAATATTTATTGCTAAACAAATAATTCTATCATTTCTTAACTGATCTACTTGTATATATCTGTCTCATTATTCACCTCTGTCTTCAACATTGCTGCCAAAGTTAGGTCTACAATGAATTTTTTATTGTAGAATGTCTTTCTAACCTCTGGTCTCTGCCACACAAAGATTAATATCAAGTATCTTGTTATTATATTGATATGTTATTATGACATTTCTTTTTAATACGTACCAACTACTCCAGTGTTGCCTCCCACTGCTGTGCATCATATACTGTTCAGCTATAATGAATGAATCACAATGTATACACTTGACTTTCACTTTTTTGACATTTCACATGTAAGACCTGAGGTATAGATATCTCTTCTACCCTCCCCTCATCAGAGGGTTGAATTTCATCACTGAAGAATTACCTCAAATGTCCCCTTATTTGTAAAGTACTCCCTAATCATTTTCTTCTTTGGGAAAAGTACTCCCTTTTCCTGATATCCAAAATATTTGTGAAAAATGTTTACATCTCATAGGAAAGCAAGCTCTTGTTTTGTTTCTCCTCTTTAAAGTGATAACTTCATTTCTAAAGTATGAATACTATGTGGCTAGTGATCATGGTACATATAATCACCTGTATTTAAAGTGGAATATTCCCTGAGTATTCATTCTTTCAACAGTGGTATTACTGCAATTTAGAAAGGCCTAATACAAATGATGACACAGTTTTATTACATGGGATATAATTAAAAGCTCCAGAAGGTTCTACTTTCCCTGAATCCTTCTAAATTCCTGATCAGAGTGAAAAAAATCTATGTAAAGTCACAAAACTGTCTTTCAAGGATGGTAAAGTAGTTCAAATTATATGGAAGGAGGGACTGCATTGACCTAATTGTGCATTAATTGAAAATTACCACTATAGATTCTCTGAGATAGGATACAGGAAGAGAAGTAAAAACAAGAACTCCTGCAAGTAAGTGCACATATGGGGCACCAAGTATTTCTAGGTGATAAATGAAATAGTGAATCAGGGAGACAAAAGTTTACATGGTAATTTCATTGGTTATATCAGAAGAACCAAGGCTGAGAAAGAAGAAAGAATAATAGATTTTTTTTTCTAATGGATTCTAATTCTTTTTTCTTTTAAGTACACATATGGTAATAAAAAAAGAGAAAACTTGGCCTAATATCAACATTCTCATTTCAAAGTATAAGAAAAATGTTCAAAGCATTTAGTTTTTTTCCTTTTTTTAATAATAATGAAGTAACTCTTTTATTCAAATGAATTCTACACTTGACAATACAGCTCCTATTTCTAGTTATAAAACAAATGCAGAATTAGTGTGTGGTCATTTGTACCTCATTAGATTGGTCACTAATGCCTGTCCTTTAAATTAAAAGCCATATAATTACTGTTACCATTTAATGAAGTCACATAATATGTTAGTCATTCAATTAATATGCTTTCTGTTAAAATCACCAGGGGTTCAACATAAGGTATTCTGTCTCATTTATTGGAGAGAACACATGGTTTTAAATGGACAACTGTGGAGGTATGTAACTCAATGACCCTCTGTGTGGTCAATGAATTATTCATTTCAGTGGAAGAGATTACTTTAAATGGATATTAAATCCCATGGAAGGGAGTAAGGTTTTCAAAATACTTCACAGATGAAATAAGACTTCCTATCATGTCACTGGCAGTGGCTGATTTACCAAGTGGCCTAAGAGATAAAAGTTGTCTCCATTAATTCAAGAACTCACTATAATGTAATTTCTGAAAGAAAAAATAATCCTCTTCCTGTTTTTGTATGTTTCTCATTACTACCATCTAAACTCGGTTTCCTACATTTACAACATAAACCACACATTCTACAGATATTAATAAAAGACCCCTTCTCCATTCCTTTATAATTTATTACTCGATAGTACACTATCTTCCTTCAAAACACAGGTCACCCATTGCCTTCATGATAAAGATTTCCCCATGAATACAATCAGTTTCCTGTCTTGTATATATAGGTATGTTTTACATGTCTTAATGCATGACACATTGTAAGGGATAAATAAATGGTTGATAAAGGATTTCACCTACATTTTCTGCCAACTTCACACTTGTCATCTAAGGCATCACTTCTTTTTTTGTCTGCTCTTTGTGTCCACCCATTACAGTTCTATTAAATATACAAAGTTCTGGGGCACCTGGGTGGCTCAGTGGGTTAAACCTCTGCCTTCGGCTCAGGTCATGGTCTCAGGGTCCTGGGATCGAGTCCCCGCATTGGGCTCTCTGCTCAGCGGAGAGCCTGCTTCCTCCTCTCTTTCTCTCTCTGCCTGCCTCTCTGCCTGCTTGTGATCTCTCTCTGTCAAATAAATAAATAAAATCTTTAAAAAAATATATACAAAGTTCTCTCTAATCATTAAGTCTTGTAAGAGGTAGGATGATCTAAAGAAAGCAAATGGTTTTTGAAACAAAACAGCAGAGTGAATAATTTGACTCTATCCCACTTAATTCAGGAACCATGGTTCCTTAGATTTTCTGTCATTTATTGACCAATTGATCGATTTATCTCACTAGATATCCGTATCTATCTACTACCTATCTACCCATATCACTAGAATAGACTTATAAGCATTCAGTATTTTAACTTTACCTTAGAATCACAACTCTCTGCAGAAATTAGGCTGAAAAAGCTACACATCCCCCAAGAATGGTAATTTTCCAGTAATTCAGTAATTTTTAAGTGATCTTTCATCACAAAGGAATATAATGAAAAAGCAAGGATCTCTCAGAATGTAAAGTCAGAAGCACCAGATAATAAATTAATGGAAACTCCCTTTCAGAAAACACAACTACAATCTAATCAAGGAAACTTCTTACCTAAGGTAAGGCTCACAAACTGCCCACTAAAAATCAAGAATTATTAAGGAGCAGTTACCAACTTATGTCTCCTATTCCTTTTTATAGGAGTGCATGCTAGAGTCATCTATGCCTATTTTCACCATTGTGTATCATGTATCTGGGGAGGAGATCATATACCTTCAAAGAATTTAAGTCTCTGGATCAAAAGGAGACACATCTAAAATTGATATGAAGACTACATCATGTCTAGACTAGACGAAATATTTATTTGCTGTTTTGAGGAAAGGATGAGCACATTTGCTTACAAGAAGAATAGACTTAGGTGATTTCTAAACTTGGAGTTAATGTATAATCACATGATTTTCTTGGATTGATAAAATGTGAACAAACATATGGGATTATACGGTATTCCTGTTTTTAATTTTTTGAGAGCTACCATACTGATTTCCATCAATAGTGAACAGGAAGTCCTATTTTCTCCATATCCAAGCCAACCCTTATTTTATCTTGTCTTCTGATTCTAGATATTCTGACAGGTGTAAGGTAATATCTCATTGTGGTTTGGATTTGCATTTCCCTGATTAGTAATGTGAAGCATCTTTTCATACATATGTTGGCTATTTCTATGTCTTCTTTGGAAAAATGCCTATTCAGCTTCTCTGCCCATTCTTTAATTGAATTATTTGCGGTTTTTTGGTATTGAGTTATAGTTCCTTAGATATTTTGCATATTAACTTCCTATGAGATAAATCATTTGCAAATACCTTTTCCCATTCAGGAGGCTACCCTTTTTGTTTTTAATGATAGTTTCCCTCATTGTGCAAAGGTTTTTTATTCTGATGTGGCCCCAACAGTTTATTTTTGCTTTTATTTTCCCTTGCCTTAGGAGACATCTAAAAAAAATGTATTTATCCAAAGAAGGCAAAAACATTAATTCTAAAAGTTAACTATACCTTTATGTTTATAGGAGGATTACTTACAATAGTAAAGATACAGAAGCAGCCCAAGTGTGCACCGGCAGATAAAGGGATAAAGAAGATATATATATATACCAATACATATATATATATGTATCAGTCATTAAAAAGGATGAGGTCTTTCCCTTATGACAACATGGATGGACCTAGAGGGTATTATACTAAGTGAAATAAGTTGGAATATGATTTCACTTATATGTAGAATCTAAAAAACATAAATGAAAAACAGAGAACTGATGGTTGCCAAAGAGGAGAGAAGTAGGAAGATGGGTAAAATGCATAAAAGGGAGTGGGAGATACAAGCTTCCAGTTATTGAATGAATTAAGTCATGGAAATAATAGGTACAGCATAGGGAATACAGACAATGGTATAACAGCCCTGCATGGTGACAGATGGTAGCTACACTTACGGTGAGCACAACATGTAGAGTTCTTGAATTACTATGCTGTACATCTGAAACTAATGGAACATTGTGTATCGGCTCTATATCATCTATCTATCTATCACGTCTGCTGATCGATATCTGTAGACATAAAGATAGACTGGATAGATATAAACAGATGTATTATGTTACCCCATGCAAATGCTTTAAAAGTTGGGGCGCTATGTGTCTCACTCTTGTGCTTACATTCTCTGTCTACTGCTATGGTAATTACAGAAGCACAAGTCAAGAGGAAATCCAAGTAGGCTGAATCCTTGATGGAGTAAAATGAACAGAGCTAGAGGGCCAACTGCTGTTCAACTTGTGGTTTGAGTGGGAAATATATTCTGTAGTATTGTGGCAGTAATATTCTGTGGTCATTTGCAACATAACTTGGCTTCCTGAGACAACCTCATATACTTTTACAACCTGATCCTATCTATCTCCCATCCTGTTTTCTTTTCTCTTTAGCAGTTAACAACTTTATAACATATGAAGGATTTATTTTTAATTAAAAGTTTGCTTATTTGCTTCCCATTCTCCCTCTAACAGCAAGAAGAAATTGAACCAGAGGGTACACAGGCTATAAGGAAGTACTGGCATATAGGGAAATATATAAAATATACCAGGAATCTGCATAACTACTGACTGTAAAATAAATTTATATTTTCATTTATTTTTTTATTTTTTTCCTCCGAAGATAATAAAACTAAAGTTCAAGGCCAGTGGTGTGTAACAGACACACAGACAGATGCTAGACACATGTGACAATTTCCATTTAATTACAACTAAATAAGATTAAATTAAAATTCACTGCCTCAGTCACACCACATTTCAAGTACTCAAGAGCCACATGGAGTCAGTCAGTGTCAACTCTATCAGCCAGACTGAAAATACAGGCTATCTCCATCATCGTAGGGCATTCTATTGGACAGCAAGTTCATGATAACAATAGAAGAGAGGAGATAATGCTTGGTCAGGAGTTGAAGCACCTTCATCATAAGGGGGGTGGGGTGTTGTAAGTACTAATACATTTGATTTCTACAAAATAAAATAGTTACTATAAAAATTGAGTACTGACTACCAAAAGAACAGAAATTACTTCCAAAGTGACAAATCCTCTTAAAATCAGAAACTTTAGAGAGATAGCATAAAACAGTGCTTAAAACCAGAAAATCTACAGTTATGAATCTAGATACCAGCTCAATAATCTTTGGAAATTATCTTTCTATGCCTTGACTTTTTGTATGTAAACTGTGATGACAATAGTACCTATATCATAGGTTCATGTGAGGATTAAATGAATAACTATATGCAACCTCTTAAAACTGAGAGCATCTAGATATCTGAAGAAGACTGAAAGTTGTATATATCATTGCAACAGGATTACTAGATTTTTTTTTCATTTTTTCAGCATTTTTTTTCAATTTATTTATTTTCAGAAAAACATTATTCATTATTTTTTCACCACACCCAGTGCTCCATGCAAGCCGTGCCCTCTATAATACCCACCACCTGGTACCCTAACCTCCCACCCCCCCGCCACTTCAAACCCCTCAGATTGTTTTTCAGAGTCCATAGTCTCTCATGGTTCACCTCCCCTTCCAATTTACCCAAATTCCCTACTCCTCTCTAACGCCCCTTGTCCTCCATGCTATTTGTTATGCTCCACAAATAAGTGAAACCATATGATAATTGACTCTCTCTGCTTGACTTATTTCACTCAGCATAATCTCTTCCAGTCCCGTCCACGTTGCTACAAAAGTTGGGTATTCATCCTTTCTGATGGAGGCATAATACTCCATAGTGTATATGGACCACATCTTGGATTACTAGATTTTTGATAGCATTACATGGTTAATTCACTTTCCTCTGACTTTGTCCAAGCAACCTTCTTACAATATGTGAATGGTGAGTTGGTGTGATTATTCATGGCCCCAGATGAAGAGAGGCCCCTGTATTTGTGAGGTCAGCAGATGATTAAGTGCATTGGGCATATCTAAGTGAAGAATAAAGAAGATTTAGCATGCAACATTGCAGTATTACCCATAGGAAGAGTGAAACAGAGACAAACTAAGAATTTTGTTCAATCTCCGCAGTTTTCCAGACTACCATAAACTGAAAATACCACTCAATCTATCTTTTGAGCCAAATGATTTTATGAATCTATTTTAAGAGTTTTAAATAATTATCTCATTCATTTACTAAATACACAGGTGAATACTTCTGATTTAAAATGCATTGTAGTAAACGCCTATAATTCCTTTATGTGAGCTTCTGATTCAAACCGATTTAAATTTGGAATAGAATCCTAGATGTTTGGATAAATATGCTGTTTTGCAGTTTTTATTTTAGTTATTAGAGAGACTGGTACATTTTCTGTAGAAATTTCATTGTGCCTAGAGCTACACTCATGCAGAAATTTATTTCATAGGTTATTTATATAGGGCAAACCCTTAAAAATAAGCACTGCTATTAAAACTAAAATTCAGATTTGAAAGAAATGTAATGTCTTTGTGTAGAAATCCTTATTTCTGTCTGTTGAACATAGGGGATAAAATAAAATAAGTAGCTAATAGTAGAATAAAATCACAACAGGGAATGTTGAATAGAGGCTGAATCTCCTCTGGAGAAAAAAGTAGACAGCTTGAGGAAATATCTTATTTATCATCTCCTATTGACTACAAGAACATAAAAGCACACATAGTTTGTGATAATCACTCCTGCTTCCCACATATTTGGCTTACAAAGCACAATCATGGAAGGCAAATATACCCAACAATATACGTTTATGTCACACACTTCTTTCAAACATCTTTTGATAATGTGTCCATGTATGTAGAAGTCAATAATTTGAAACTGTGCATTTGTAAGCCTGGGTTGATACTAAAATTTTATATTTCCAGAGATTCCCAACTGAATGAGTTTTAGAATAGAATTACTGAATTTTATCACCCAGAAGGTACTGAAGAAAGACTACAGCTACTGCAGAGGAAATGTAAAATGCTTGAAATTTCTGGATATTCTGAACTATATCTTTCCTGTCTATGATTGTCCATGAAGTACAAAAGAAAGACTAAATATTTATCAAGAATGATTAAACACACACACACACACACACACTTACCAAAAATACCTATTATATTTCTAAGGAGAAGAAAGTTACTGGTTTTGATTATTTAAGTTACTCATATGCACAACACACAACTGTTAATAGGGGTTCCTCTCTGTTATAGTCCACTGATATAGACATAAGTCTGAAATAAACAACTTTGCTGTTAAAACATATAATTATGTCTTATGGCTCAAAGTGAATTGACTTATTTCATATCCATTCTGTAATAATTTCTGGAAAATCAGACAAAGGTACAAATATGGGGAAAATAACACCATCAAATTATCTCAATAACTTAACAAGCATTCTGTCAAGTGCCTTTGTAGTGAACTTCAATTCCTGGTGAAAATATATTTAATTTAGTATTAAAATAGGAGTCCATCTGTTAGATTCTCCTGAGGAACAAGACTAGTTAAGGTATAATGCTCTTGTGTCAATGTTGCCACAGCTCTGGGGATGCTAGACATTTAACAATTTTGATGATTATGAAGATGAAGACAATGATATATCGAATCATAAAAGCAAATTTTGAAAAACTGTGTACATTCGTAGATGTCAAAAGAACAAAGCAGTGCACATGTTTGATTTGTGTAATCAAATAGTCATCAAATATTCCACAAATAATCTAGTTTTCCATTTCTACCAGGTATCTTCAGGTTATGTATGACTCAGTAAAAGAAACAAAAGTCAGGAAAAGTATGTATTATACTGCTAGAAAGAGAAGAATAAAATATAAGAGGAAAGGATTGTATTTTGCAAGACCACATGTTAAAGGTAGTAAATAATGTGAGAAGTTTTAGAGATAATACATTACTGTAATTTCTTTTTTCTGAATACCTGTAATAATAAAATAGAATCTAATAGAAAGCTAAGAAATGAAATAAAACAAGGTATTGGCTTCAATAAAAAAAAAAGTTGAACAAACAAACAGACTCAAATGAGTAAAATTTACATAGTTATAGATCTATAAACTGATAATTAGATATTCAGAAATTATTATTTCCATAAGAATTTTGAAAGAAAGAATGTATTTTGGGGGGAAGAGGATCAGTTATAAGAGCTAAGTACCTCGCATGAAATAACACCGACATTGCTTACAAACATTGAAGTATGTACCATAAGCTGTCAAAAATATTGAAAGCTATACACGAGGATTTAGCTGCCAATTTCACTGCCTCCACTTGTACCCTCAATCTTTCTTTGTCCTGTCATTCCAAAATAAGAATATAAATTTATCCATGTTGTCAATAATGACTAGATTGGGAAGGAATATGGAATTCCTACTCTGATTTTGTACTTCTTACTCTTCTGCAAAAATTCTACAAAATACCTTAAAAAAGTAAAGACAAAAGAAAAAAATGGAATTTGAGTGTGGTAAATGTAGGCAGCCACAGACCCAGCTAGGGGCGAGGGATCAAACCAGGTCCTGACTCGTGCCTCCTGAATATCAGTTGAGATGCCCTTGAGAAGATATGAACAGACACTTCTCCAATCAAGACGTACAAATGGCTATCAGACACATGAAAAAATGTTCATCATCATTAGCCCTCAGGGAGATTCAAATTAAAACAATATTGAGGCGGGCGGGCGGGGGTGGGGGAAAAAAAAATTGAGATATCACCTTACACCAGTTAGAATGGCCAAAATTAACAAAACAGGAAACAACATGTGTTGGAGAGGATGTGGAGAAAGGGGAACCCTCTTCCACTGTTGGTGGGAATGCAAGTTGGTGCAGCCTCTTTGGAGAACAGTGTGGAGATTCCTCAAGAAATTAAAAATAGAGCTTCCCTATGACCCTACAATTGCACTCCTGGGTATTTATCCCAAAGACACAGATGTCGTGAAAAGAAGGGCCATCTGTACCCCAATGTTTATAGCAGCAATGGCCACAGTCGCCAAACCATGGAAAGAACCAAGATGCCCTTCAACGGATGAATGGATAAGGAAGATGTGGTCCATATACACTATGGAGTATTATGCCTCCATCAGAAAGGATGAATACCCAACTTTTGTAGCAACATGGACGGGACTGGAAGAGATTATGCTGAGTGAAATAAGTCAAGCAGAGAGAGTCAATTATCATATGGTTTCACTTATTTGTGGAGCATAACAAATAGCATGGAGGACAAGGGGCGTTAGAGAGGAGTAGGGAATTTGGGTAAATTGGAAGGGGAGGTGAACCATGAGAGACTATGGACTCTGAAAAACAATCTGAGGGGTTTGAAGTGGCGGGGGTTGGGAGGTTGGGGTACCAGGTGGTGGGTATTATAGAGGGCACGGCTTGCATGGAGCACTGGGTGTGGTGAAAAAATAATGAATACTGTTTTTCTGAAAATAAATAAATTGAAAACAAAAAAAAAGAATTTGGACCTTTCCCCCCAAAAAAAAACAAAAAAAGAAAGAGCCTAAGCTATGGACCCTAAGACTTGCTGACGTGACTGCCTGCCCGTGTTAGAGGCAAAACTGGGTTGCACATTTAACTGTTACCAGATTACCCTGTACTTGCACGGATTATAAATTGCACCATTGTAAGCTCGTGAATTGCTAGTTAAAGATTAGCTAAGTAGACAAAAGTTACTTGCATCGGAGGGTCTGCTACCAACGCTTGGGAAATGGGTTTCGTAAAAGCTTGAGAGGTTTCATGTGAATATTAGGTGTGTATGAGCAATCAACCGAAAATAGATACTTCCTTATAATTGTTTCTGTTAGCTACATAATGCCTCACAGCCCTGAATAAAATTGGCACTGCTTGGACATCATCCACTGTGTCCCTCCTGTCCCCATCTCTTTATGTCTCGTCTTCGTCCCACCATCCTCTTACCCTCTCGACCCTGGTCCTGTGGTCGCGCCAGCTGCGACAGGTAAACAGTGTAAAAACTGCAATTGGAAGGGGAGGTGAACCATGAGAGACTATGGACTCTGAAAAACAGTCTGAGGGGTTTGAAGTGGCAGGGGGGTGGGAGGGTGGGGTACCAGGTGGTGGGTATTATAGAGGGCACAGCTTGCATGGAGCACTGGGTGTGGTGAAAAAATAATGAATAATGTTTTTCTGAAAATAAATAAATTGGGGGAAAAAAACAAAAAAAAACAAACAAAAAAACAAACTGCAAAAACATAAACAGTGAATGAAAATTGTAACTTCTTTTTAATAAAAATGAGTGTTTTTTAAGAAAATTTCATCAAAGTGAGTTCATGTGTGATTTAGAGAGGCGAAAGTGCCAATGAAAAGAACACGGAGATGACTTAAGCCAATCTGTAGAGTTGAAAAGTTAATAGGATTGATGGATGTAACTATCAACTCTAATAACTGGTAAAACTCAGAGAAAGAAGACTATTTGAAGCAGCAAAGTCTGTGAAGAGATGAGAATGGAACGGCATGGTTGTAGGAGGATGAGTGGGTGTGCCGCTCACTTGGCAAAATCGAAGGAACAGAGACACAATATACTTAAGGCTGTAGGAGGACTGGCAGGTTGTTGTCTAGAAATTAGGCTGATATCCTCTATTACTCTTCTGGGACATATGTTTTGGCATAGTTTTCTAAAATAAGAGAGGAACATGTGATTATGAATGCCAAGAGAGGAGACAGAATCTAAAGACCCCGTGCAGGCACAACTGTGGCCATCCTATGCTCTGTGCTCTGTCGTGTCTCAAGAGAGTTACAGCTTATCTTGCATATGGATGTTCAGTAATGAATATGTAAAAGACCAAAACTCCTAAAGAAAAATAACTTAATCGGTCTGTGTAAACCCTATGGTCTGTTGACAACACTTCTTTACATCCTCCATGATATTTGTTTCTATCTTTACATAGGTCTTTCAAATGTTCTGAAAATTAGAAAGAGAGGCTTGTCATTGTGGACATGGAATGTGTACACAGCTGTCCAGGATCCTATGTGTAAGAAAGACTAGAACTTAATAAAATGTTCTGCTACTGCAGTCCTAAATTTTTTTAATAGTGTTGTTGGTGGTGTTTTGTTTTGTTTTGTTTCTTTTGAACCAGAGGTCCCACATTTTCATTTTGCACTGAGCCTGTAAGTTATGTAGGCCTTCATTATAAAGGGATCAAGAAAAAACAAATTTCTTGGTGCTCCTTGGGGTCTCAGTACATTAAGCCTCCTATTCTTAATTGAGGCGCTAGTCATGATCTCAGGGTCATAAGATTGAGCCCTGGGTCAGTCTCTGCCCTCAGTGCGGAGCCCACTTGTCCCTCTCCCTCTGTTCCTCCCCTCTCCCAGTGCTCTCTCAAACAAATAAATAAAACCTTAAAAGGAAAAAAAAAAAAAGAAACAAGTTTCCTGCCATTACAAGCTTCTTTCCTTATTGTCTACAGTTTTTTTAAAAAAATACTATTTATATTAAATTACTTAAAGATTTTTCTTTGTATACTATACCATTATCTTTCATTCTTGTTAACAAGAATAGAATGAATACTATTATCATCAAATGTATTTTTCTCCATTATAATGATGTTACATAATTAGAGGTTAAGGTCCTTCACTTGAACAAAGAGCAGAGATATACTTGGACAATGTTTGAAGATTTCTCATTTTCTTCTTCCCCCATCCCTTTCCCTTACCTACCCAAAAGTTTGAATCTGTGTATCTGGACTTAAACTTTAACGTTTTGTTTCATGAGCCCTTTTGAGAAGAGGATTTAAGATAATGAGCATCTCCCCACATAAATATGTACATGTATATGACTAGTATATACAGTTGACAGATCATATGTTGAACCCAAAACATGAATTCACATTCAAAAATTTCTAATCAGAAACATCCTTCTGATTAATAAGGATCTTCTGAAGGATCCTTATTCCTTCTTATTATGTGTTCTGCCCTATGCCATATTCACTCTAATTCTGTATTAAACTGAAAACAACTAATAAAATTATGCCTAATACAGAACTTAATGAGTGGGGGACAATTCAGGTTATAGAATTGTGTTTCAAGTTATAAATCACAATATGCTGACTCAAAATAAAAACTGACAGGCGCCTAGTATCTATACCTTTCACATCTCTCTAGTCACTAACTTTTCACCACTTGTAAACAACTTCACTGCTGAGTATAAATACACTTCTCCCCAAGAAACCTGAGACTTGGAACTGCTACTGTCTTGTAAAATATATTTCTACAAAGAGAATAGATTGGGTGGGGGGAGCTAAATCCTTTCTGAGGAACTGCATTTTGTCACATGCAATGATTTATTCTGTCAGGAAAATAGATTCTATGAAGTACTATAAACCCCTTTGGCAAGAAAATTCATTTAGTCAAAAACTTTAATCTATCCTGGTGACAAAATTCTCTTTTTAGTTTATTGCTTAAAAATTGAGTTTTATAACTTCCATGCACTTTTGCGAAAAAAAAAAATCTGCCATTTTATGATAATCTTACAGTGATCTTTGTCCACACTAAAGGAAATTGATCACTATGTAGAAAGTGAGATTTTGTGTCTTAAAAATGAGTGGATCGTTTTGGGGTAAATATGCATCTTTCTCCAAAATACATGAGCACAGTAATTTATTTCCTATAAAGTCTTCTTTAAGTCTGCAGATTTCAAAACAAGCACAATGCCCTTAAATGGCATAATTGTCATTAAAGTTTTGTATGCTAAAATTAAGTCATCTAATTTCCCTAGAAAGAAAGAAAGAGAGAGAAAGGAAGGAAGGAAGGAAGCGAGAAAGAAAAGCTAGGTTCTTTGTCAAAGTCACTTCTGTCCTGTATATCATAGCATTTTTATCCACAGAGTAACTTTCAAATGTCTTGGTCTGGGATTCTTAATTGGGTACAATATGTGAATCCTCTGGGAACTCCTGAGAGGATACTCACTTCACTACCTATCTCCAAGCTGTTTTAGCAAACTTGTTGCTCTTAACTTGGGGATTAAAATATATCTTAATATATTGTGTTCCTTTATAATCCTACGTTCTTTTATTTGAAGCATTTTAAAACACTAGGAATAAGGGTCTGCACGTTTTACCAAACTACTAGAAGAATCTATTTTAAAAAATGATTAAGGGCTGGAACTAAGGACTCTCTCTCTAGAATTAAGTGTATGACATGGCAGCTCTGCTTGTCCTTATACGGAGATCAAAATCACTTACACATTGCACTGGGCTTATTTTTTCCCTTGGGCTAGTCAAGACTGTACTTTTATGTGTGATATTATAAATCTATTATTTCCTTTTTTGGGATTTATAGCAGTAAGCTTCTTGATCTTCAGTATTAATCTCCTAACTACCATCAAAACTCCCAGAACCCTAATAGCATACTCTGTTTGCAGATGTGCCTTCTCGAGACACTAAGGGCATTGTGAGATACCAGAAAAATAACAGCTCCAGACATTATTTCTGACTCCAAAGAAATTTCCTATGGCAGAGATAACTCATCATCTTTTTTGTAGACAGGGCTGTATTAGGACACACAAAGGATCAATTGTAAAAAGGACCATTATGTCTATAATCATTTATTTGATAAAACCCAGGAAGAAAGCAGTAAATTGTCTGTGGCCTTGTGGCCCACTATTTAAAAACTGCACAGCAAAGCCACTCTAAACCCCACGTTAGTTGAACTTAATTGCCTAAGTCTACCATAATGGTCCACAGACTCTGCCTTTTGTTTTGTTGACTGTTTCCTTTGCTGTGCAGAAGTTTTTTATCTTGATAAAAGTCACAATAGTTCATTTTTGCTTTTGTTTCCCTTGCCTTTAGAGATGTGTCTTGCAACAAGTTGCTGTGGCTGAGGTTGAAGAGGTTGCTGGCTTTGTTCTCCTCTAGGATTTTGATGGATTCCTGTTTCACATTTAGGTCTTTCATCCATTTTGGGTCTATTTTTGTGTATGGTATAAGGAAATGGTCCAAGTTCATTCTTCTGCCTGTGGCTGTCCAATTTTCCCAACACCATTTGTTGAAGAGACTGCTTTTTTTCCACTGGATATTCTTTCCTGCTCTGTCAAAGATTAGTTGACCACAGAGTTGAAGTCCATTTCTGGGTTCTCTATTCTGTTCCACTGATCTACGCATCTTGTTTTTGTGATAGTACCATGCTGTCTTTTTTTTTTCAATTTATTTTCAGAAAAACATTATTCATTATTTTTTCACCACACCCAGTGCTCCATGCAAGCCGTGCCCTTTATAATACCCACCACCTGGTACCCCAACCTCCCACCCCCCCGCCACTTCAAACCCCTCAGATTGTTTTTCAGAGTCCATAGTCTTTCATGCTGTCCTGATGATTACAGCTTTGTAATATAGCTTGAAGTCAGACATTGTGATGCCCCCAGCTTTGGTTTTCTTTTTCGGGGTCTTTACTGGTACCATATAAATTTAAGTATTATTCGTTCCAGTTCTGTGAAAAAAGTTGATGGTATTTTGACAGGGATTGCACTGAATGAATAGACTGCTCTGGCTAGCACAGACATTTTAACAATCTTTATTCTTCTGATCAATGAGCATGGAATATTATTCCATTCACTTTGTGTCTTCAATTTCTTTCATTTAAGTGTTCTGTAGTTTTTAGAATACAGATCCTTTATCTCTTTGGTTAGGTTTATTCCTAGGTATCTTATGGTATTTGGTACAATTATAAATGGGATCAATTCCTTAATTTCTCTTTCTTCTGTCTCATTGTGAGTGTATAATAAATGCAACTGATTTCTGTGCATGATTTTATATCCTACCATGTTGCTGAATTCCTTTATGAGTTTGAGCGATTTCAGGGTGGAGTCTTTTGTGTTTACCACATAAAGTATCATGTTATCTTCAAAAAATGAGAATTTGACTTTTTCAATTTGAATGCCTTTTATTTCTTTTTGTTGTCTAATTATTGAGGACTTCTAGTATTATGTTGAATGACAGTCATAACAGTAGACAATCCTGCTGTGTTCTAGACCTTAGGGGAAAAGCTCTCCATTTTCCCCACTGAAAATGATATTCACTGTGGTCTTTTCATATATGGCTTTTATGATATTTTGGTACGTTCCTTCTATCCCTACCTTGTGGAGAGTTTTAATGAAGAAACAATGCTGTATTTCGTCAAATCCTTTTTCTGCATCAGTTGAGAGGATCATATGATTCTTGTCCTTTTATTAATGTGATGTATCATGTTGACAAATTTATGAATGTTGAACCACGCTTGTACCCCCAGAATATATTCCACTTGATCAGGGTGAATAATCCTTTTAAGGTACTGTTGGATCCTACTGGCTAGTATGTTGGTGAGTATTTTAGCAACCATGTTCATTGGGAATACTGGTCTATAATTCTCCTTTTTGATGGGATCTTTATCTGGCTTGGGGTTCAAGGTAATGCTGGCCTCATAGAAAGAGTTTGGAAGTTTTCCTCCCATTTCTATTTTAAGAAACAGCTTCAGTAGAATAGGTAATATTTCTTCTTTAAAAGTTTGGTACAATTCCCCTGGGAAGCCACCTGGCCCTAGAATATTGTTTTTGGGAGGTTTTTGATTATTGCTTCAATTTCCTTGCTGGTTATGAGTCTGTTCAGATTTTCTATTTCTTAATGTCTCAGTTTTGGTAGTTTATAAATTTCTAGGAATGCATCCATTTCTTCCAGATTGCTTAATTTGGCACAAAGTTGCTCATAATATGTTCTTAAAATTGTTTGTATTTCCTTGGTGTTGAGACCTGAATTCTTGAAAGAGTCTCTGTTGTCAATTAATTGTGCAAAAGAATGAAAATTTATTCTAATTTTCTCCTCATTTATAAAAATAACTTTTTTTCTTGTAAGTCCTTCTTAATTTAATCACATATAATACATTTCCATTCCAATTGTGGCTTGTTAATTGTTCTAGGGAGAAGAGCTGCAATTTTGAGGCTGCTAATACACTTCTTGTGTTTGAGAAAAATTCATATATTCATATATGTATATATGGTTTTTTTTCACAAGTGATTATTATTTTTCATCTGATAACAGAAATTTCAGTATGAAGGATTTTTATCTCTGTCCTCCAGAGATATTATTTACCTTTTATTAGTAACGAGATTCCTAGTCATTTATTTATTAATCGTTCCGTTTATGGACCATCTTTTGGTGTCAAGTCTAAAAACTCTATCTAACTCTAGATCCTGAAGACTGTCTTCTAGTTTTTTCCTACAAGTTTTATAGTTTTATATTTTACATTTAAATCATGATTGATTTTTCACTGGAACAGGACAGAGAGCCCAGAAAGAAATACATAATTACACAGTCAAGTAATTTACAACAAAGGAAGCTAGAATGTGTAATGGGAAAAAGACAGTCTCTTCAACACATGGTGTTGGGAAAACCAGACAATTAAATACAAAAGAATGAAACTGGACCACTTTCTTACACCATACACAAAAGTAAACTCGAAATAGACTGAAGACTTAACTGTGAGATCTATAACCATAAAAATCCTAGAGCAGAGACCATAGGCAGTGATTTCTCTGACAATGGCCACAGCAACATTTTTCTAGATATGCCTCCTAAGGCAAGGGAAACAAAAGCAAAAATAAACTATTGGGACTACATAAAAATAAAAAGTTTCTGTACAGCAAAGGAAAGAGTCAACAAAACTAAAACAAAACCTATGGAATAGAAGATATTTGCAGATGATAAGGGGTTAATATCCAAAATATATCTAATAAGGGGTAATTATTCAAAATATACAAAAAAATTTACACAACTCAACACACAAAAAAAACAAATAATCCAATTAAAAAGATGCATGAAAAGATGCTCATCATCACTCATCATCAGGGAAATGTGAATCAAAACCACAGTAAGATCTCATTTTAAACCAGTTAGAATGGCTAAAATAAAAAACACAAGAAACAAGTGTTGTAAAGGATGTAGAGAAAAAGGAAGCCCAGTGCATTGCTGGTAGGAGACCAAACTGATACATTCACTGCAGAACAATATATAGGTTTCTCGAAATATTAAAAATAAAACTACCATATGAATCCAGTAATAATTCCACTACTATATATCTTCCCAAAGTAAACAAAAACACTAATTCAAAAAGATATATGTACCCCTATTTTTTAACTGCACCCCTTTATTTTCTTTCTTTTCTTTTAATTCCAATACTCCGACATTTATCGCTGCATTATTTACAATAGCCAAGATATGGAAGCAACCTTAGTCTCCATCAACAAATGAATGGATAAAGATGTGATGTACGTATCACATCATACACACACACACAGACACACACACACATACAGAGGAATATTATTCAGCCATACAAAATGATATCTTGCCATTTGTAACAACATGGATGCATGTAGACAGTATAATACTAAATGAAATAAGTCAGTCAGAGAAAAACAAACATGATTTCACTCATATGTGGAATTTAAGAAAAAAGGAGACAAAAAGGTTTCTTAAATATAGAGGACTGGTGGTTATATAGCTATACTATAGCTATGTAAGTCTTAAATGTGTAGATGATACCTTATACTTCATTCTTTTATTCCAAAATTATTGTAGATATTCTAGTGTTTTTGCCTTTACATGTAAATTACAGAACATACTTGTCTATTTCTATAGATTGCATTGATGGTTCTAAAATAGTGATGCTTGCAACCCTGAAATAAATCCCAGTTGGTCACAGTACATAATTATTTCTATATATTGCTGAATATGGTTTGCCAATATTTTATTAAGGTTTTTTATATCTACATTATTGAAATACATTGATTGGTCTGTAGTTCTCTTTTTTTAATCTTTCCTTTCTCTGGTTTAGGTATCAGTTAAACGTACTGGGGAGTATTCTCTTCTATTTTCTGGGACAGATAAGGAAGACTTTATGTTAAGTCTATTAAATATGTGCTGTAATTCTCCAGTAAAACCATTTGGGCCTTGAGATTTCCTTTTTATTATACTTTTCTTTATTCCAAAGTCTATTTTATCTGATATTAATACATTGAGTCTTGCTTTCCATTGTCCGTATGTTATCCTTTTACTCCAACTTTTTACTGAAAACCTATGTATATCATTATATTTGAATTGAGGCTCTTGTAAACAAACCTATACTTGGCTAATTTTTTCTTGTTTTGCTTCTATTCTGACAGTCTCTTTTAATTGGTATATTCTGACTATCTACATATAATGTAATTATTAATATGGCAGGGAATCTGTCATTTAATTTTTTGTTATTGTTTCTGCTTGTTCTTTTCCTTTTTTCTTTTTTTTCCTGCTTGTTCTTTTTCATTTTTTTCTCCCTTTTCCATCTCCCTATAGATTACTTGGACATTTTTATAATTCAATATTGGTTTATCTATAATCTAGTTCAGTGCTATCCATACACAGCACTTCGTAGTGATTGCTCTAGGAATTTATTATACACAAACAGCTTATGAGTCTATTGATGTTAAGATTTTACAAGTTTAAGGGAAGTTCAGAAAACTTACTTCCTTTTCTGTCCCTTATCCCCTTTCCATAATATATTTTTTACAAATGTTTCCTCTTTATATGTGGAGAACCACAGTAGACAATCTTAAAATTTTTGCTTCCATCTTGCAATCCAGGGAGTACAGTGGTTAACTAAAGGTTCTTGAATTAAATAGCCTACTTTGGCATCCTGGCTATACCACCTATTATTTTCATGGTATTAGAGATATAATTTAACCTCTCTGCTCTTCAGCTTTCTCAAGTGTAAAAGAAAAACAGTATTACAACCTACTTCATCATGTTGCTGCAAAGATAATTGATATACATGAACAGCTACCACAATGCCTGACATATGTAAGGGTTCAATAAATATTTGCTCTTCTCCTTCTGTTGATGTGTTGTTTCAAAGGACCATTTCTTCCCCTTTAGGGGAACAACAGATCCTCACGTGGTTATCTATATGACATGGAAATGGATCAATGGAACCAATGTGGGGCTTCAGAAGTTTAATGTTTCATATGGAATAACAGGGCAATGTTCATAACATATGATGGAAAATTGGTGCCTGTCATGCATGAGTAGCAGGGAGGAGGAAGCTGATCCAGAACAGTGCTTCATCACCTGTAAGTCTTTGTAGACAGGAGATCTTCATTGAGTCTCTGTTGATTAAACTAAAGAAGTCACAGATGAAACAGGAGAATAAATTATTCCACTGCATTCATTTTCTGTAGCTGCTATAACAATTTATTACAAACTTAGTGGTTTAAATAATACGAATGTATTATTCTGAGGATTCAGAATAGTTCTGATGATAGTTCTGAGGATTGTTAAGTTTTTAAATGGCACTCACTGGGCTAGAGTCAAGGTGCCAGCTGGGCTATATTTATTTCTATCTAGGCTCGAGGAATAAATCCATTTCTTCATGTTTTCCAGTTTGTAGATAACCACCCCTATTCCTAAGACTATAGCTCTTCTCCTGAATCAAAGCCAGCAACAGTGGGTTGGGTCTGTATCACATCACATTCTCCTGACTCCTCTTCTGTTTCCAGGTTCTTTTAAAGAACCCTGTGATTACACTGCACCTACTCCCATATGCCAGGGTGATTTTCTCATTTCCAGGTCAGCTGATTAGCAACCTTAATTCTATCTATAACCTTAATTCTTCTTTGCCATATAACTTAGCATCTTCACAGTTTCTGGGCACTACAGCAGGACATCTTTGGGATACCATTAGTTTACCTGCCTGTTCACTGCCCCCAGGGAATTACAGAAGGATGGGCAAGCCTACTATAATTATACCCTAATCTTAATAATTTAGTTTTTCTCTGAATCACCTTATAAACAACTGTTTCTTGTGGGAGCAAAAGGGCACCATATCCAATTTCAAATTTCAAATTGCAAATTGCAAATTTCAAAACAGTTTAAGGAAAAGAGAGTGGAATTTTTTTCTTATCTTTTCATATAGCTCCTGATGAGCAAACTCATTATCAAGCTAATCACGGCATTCAGGAAATCACGGACCTACCCTGCAGCCTTAGGCAAATCAACTGACACTTCTGAGTGTCAGTTTTCATATCTACAGAAGAAAAACAAGTCCTGCCTTACAAAATCGCAGTTTCCTCCTATGCATTTATGGGGAGAAATCTCAAAGTATGAAAAGATCGATGCAAATACACAGCTGTATAATTAATATTGGCACCTTGTGTTCTTATGGATAAAGATGTGAGGGGGTGGTTCTTTAATACTCTGTCAGTCATACTGCCAGAGAATGCCAGCAAAGGATGCTTTTATTTCCAATTGACTCCAGTTTACTTTAGAGCTAGCAAAATCTTTATTGTATACAGTCCTCCCACACATTCAGCAGATTCAGGTAATGTTGTGGGCTGAACTGTATGCCCTCAACATTCATATATTAAAGTCCTAACCACCAACACCTCAGAAAGTTACCTTGCTTGGAGACAGGGTCTTTGAAGAGGTAATTAAGTTAAAATGAGGCCCATTACCGTTGGCCTTAATTCAATATGAATGGTGTCCTTGTAAGAACAGGAAATTTGGACAAAATCACTTACAGAAGAAAAACTATGAGAAAACAGCCATCTACGATCCTGGAACAGATCCTTCACTCATGGCCTTCAGAAGAAACAAACCTTGCTAATACTTTGGTCTGAGACTTCTACCCTCAAAAATGGTGAGAAAGTAACTATCTATGGTTTAAATGACCTACTCTACTGTACATTATCACAGCAATCCTAGGAAACTAATACAGATATTATCAAGGAGGCTGTGGTAGATTTGCACCTGCACAGGACAGTGAGCCCTGCATTTACTGATGATTATTTCCCTCATGTACCAGACAACAGTGGTTAATTTCATGTGTGTATTTATTTCATATTAGTATGCTTAGTAAGTATTGAGGGGATATTGATTATATTCATAGCCAGCTTGTACTTTGAAGAGGCTTACAATTTAGTATATTGAATCAATGTATTTTTCTCTCTTGCCTTTATCTCAAAATGAAATATGAGAGCTTTCTATTATAGATAGTGTCAAATAGTCATTGTTCACTGAAAGGTTACACACATCAACACTAATGGCATCCAGAACACTGAGAGGGGATGGTTGGTATTACTTCCTGCCACTTATTTTCCTCTGAATATGACAATTAAAATTATTTCTTTTTTTAAAAAAGATTTTATTTATTAATTTGACAGAGAGAGACACAGCAAGAGAGGTAACACAAGCAGGGTGAGTGGGAAAGGTTTCCTACCAAGCAGAGAGCCTGATGCAGGGCTCGATCCCAGGACACTGGGATCATGACCTGAGCCAAAGACAGATGTTTAACCGAGCCACCCAGGCATCCCTAAAGTTATTTCTTAAGGAGATCTATCAATAGCTTCCCATTATACATTGATCTTCCCTATTAATGCTTTCTTGCAAGCATTATTTGTGAAGGACACTTTTTTAAAAAAGTATGCAGTATCCAACTGGAGCAACTGTTTCTATTTTGGCATATATTAAGTATATCTTCATAAGTTATATCTTAAATATCTGTAAATATATATTATAATATAATAATATGGATATATATTAAATATATGTTATATAATGTACATTAAAGAGATACATTCATTTGCTGGGAAGTGATACTTTATTTATTTATTTATTTATTTATTTATTTATTTATTTTCGGAAGTGATGTTTTTAAAATTTAAATCCAGAGAGAAGAGATTTTTCCCTTTTTAAGTGTTTGGGGTAAAGCAACTATACCCTAAATCAGAATATAGTAAGTGCCGTGGAGAGGCAAAGTAAGTTTCAGAAAGTGATGAAGGAAGAACAATTTAACAATTTCAGTAGAGATGATTGGGGAGACCTTAGTAGGGATGTAGGGGTTAGAACTACATAATGAAAACTTACTGAAATACTATGATAAAAATGAATTGGATTCATTTTTTAGGATGTTTTAGGATTTGGGTGAACTTAAAATAAAATGAAATAAAATACAAGAATCTAGTTAATCAAAATAGTGCATGTTAGGATAAAATTCAGAGCTAATAATTATTCTTTCTCTTTGCAGCTATTAAAGCTCATAACATATCCACACAAAGGTAATATGAATATTTATAGCAACATTATTCATAATAGCCAAAAAGTGATGTGTTGTCCACTAAATGATGAATGGATAAACACAATGTGGTCGTTCACATGATAGAGTATTTTTCAGCAATGAAGGGGAATTTTGTACTGATATGGGCTATAACATGAATGACCCTTGAAAACAATGTCCTGGGTGGCTCAGTTGGTTAAGCAGCTGCCTTCAGCTCAGGTCATGATCCCAGCGTCCTGGGATCGAGTCCCACATCGGGCTCCTTGCTCGGCAGGGAGCCTGCTTCTCCCTCTGCCTCTGCCTGCCTCTCTGCCTGCCTCTCTGTCTGCCTGTGCTCGCTCTCTCTCCCTCTCTCTCTGACAAATAAATAAATAAAATCTAAAAAAAAAAAAAAACAATGTCCTAAGTAAAAGAATCGTCACAACAGATCACATATTATGACCCTATAGAAATATGAAGCACCCAGAATAGGCAAGTTCTATGGGGAGGTAGAAAGTAGATTATTGGCTGCCAGGATCTGGGGGAAGGGAAGACTTGAGATCATGCCTAAGGGATATAGGATTTGACTTGAGCGTAACAGAAATGTTGTAAAATTGATTATGGTAAGGAATGTACAAGTCTGTGAATATATTAAAATCCATTTAATTGTATACTTCAAATGAGTGAATGATAAAGAATGCATATTCTGTGAGCACCAAATGGTTTTAGGTGACTGAGAAATGTTAGCTCTTTTGAATTTGATTACAACACTATGATACATATAGTCCTATTATCCCTTTACACATACACAAACACACACACATGCACACACAAATACACTGATACACAGAAGGTTGCTCATTGGCCACACATTAGGAAGTGATGAAATGTGCAGCTGAACCCAGGCAGTCAGCACACAGATTCCACGCTTTTCATTTTTACATTATGCTGCTTCTATCATGCAGTAATACTATTTACTCCTTTCAATAACAGTGAGAACCATCTGTCTACCCAACATCATGTGAAAAATGGCAACTGGATGTGTGTTTTTTTGTTCAGAAGGTGCAAGAGCATTAGGTATACCAGGCCTTGCTTTGGTCACAGTGTAAACCCAAAGGAGCTGTAACATGGAAAATAAAACCTTGCTTTCCCACCACTGCATGTTCCTCTTTTAATCAGAGTTTACTGTGTGCATCAATGACTTGAAACCAACAACAATAAGCAGTCATGCCTGCAACTGTCATCTCCTGGGCTTGCCTGCTCAAAGCCGCGGTTTCTTTCTGTTGACACATTGGTTAGCTGCTGGCATGACAAGTTGTTTTCTCACTGAAACTCCACGAAAACACTATTGATTTTGTCTGAATGGCTAAAAAAAAGAGTCACAATCTTGTTAATCTCCCTTGCATTGGCCTTGGGACTGTCATTTTCCGACGTCAGCATAATACAACTAAAAATACCTTCCTTACATGTTAAAAAAAAGGGAAAAACACTAACATTGCTTCTTTTCTCTTTTATGATTTTTAACCCAGTGAATGCAAGGAAATAAGTCTTTTTTCTCTTGGGTGCACTTCTTAATGATAAGTTATTCAACTGCTTCATAAAGTCCTTCTCAGCCAGAGAAATTTCAGTTCTGGCTAAAGAGAAAAACAATCTACTGAAATATAAGTGGAAAACTTCAGAAAGTCAGTATCAGTCACAGTAAATATTCTACCTATACTTTCACTTCTCTTTTCCTTCCTGCCTTTTTTGAAGATGATAAAGTAAGTCCTTCAACCTTCTGCACAGATATCTATTTATCTCAAGGGAAGAACAAAACGTGAATGGTCACAATTGAACACGGTCATTTTATACCAAAAGTCATGGTTACCGTAGAAGGGATTTGTACATCGTAGTGACGATATTATGAGTGTTTTCCTCCCTGAGAGACTACTCAGCAAGATGTCTCTATAATGAGAGCTGAAATCCAACATCAGTTATCTTAGATGCCAACTGAAGAGCAGGAATAGAAAAGAAAAAGAGGAGAAAACGCAGCTAGTGAAATGATTCCCCCACTATCACTGCAGATGCCATTATTGTAACTTTCCGCTTGGCCCCCTCCTTAGCACACCTGTGCATGATCTTGTATATTCCCTACAGAAACACTGTGAGATATATTTTATTAACTTCATTTCATAGATGAGAAGACCCATGTTCAGAGAACTTAAGGAACTTGCTTTGAACTGCTCTGAAAGTATGTAATATATGATAAACTGAACTTAGATCTATCAAATTTAAAACCTGTAACCTTTAAACACTGTGATATAATCCATGACCCTTCTCTGCTCAGTTTCTCTATTCCTAAATTCTAAGCACTGGTCAATTACTGACATTTAAGGTAACCTTAATTACCTTACAAATGAAAACAAGAGAAGGCCTCCTAAACTCAGAGAGTGATAGGTTAAAAAAATTTAAAAAGGCATTTGATAGAGGGAATATGCAATTTTTAGATATAGCCCATTATTTCAGAGCACAGCAGTAGGCCGATGTATATAACATAGAAGGTGTTCTAGGAAAAATAGGGAACTTGACCCAATGTAACCAAAATATTTCTTCAGAATTTTTCTCAATACAGCTCTCTTGACAGAAATTAACAATTGTTCATATTAACACATGACTTGAACATTGTCTTCCTTATAGAGGTAATTCTGTAATGATGAATCACAGTAACTACTAATCTAAAGCCTATTACTTACTCCTTGAGGTAGTAGGGGAAGAAAACTGAGATCATGAGCATAGTTTATTTGTTTGTTTTCATTTCCCTGTTCAAGACTGAATGAAAGAGGGTTTTATCTATCTTACATGACACTTTTTTCTATTATCAGGTCAGAAATCAATAAATAGTAAAAGAATACAAAGTGAATTTTGTCTAACACATATCATTGGGCATATTTCAAGTATACTTTACTTGTGACATTACTATTGTAATTTTCAGACAATACTGATATACATACTTGAAACTAATAACAGCAAATAAAAATTTATTTAATCAATATATCATCATAAAATTTTGATGAAAAATCTAGTGAAAATGAAATTATAATTCAGAAAAAAAATAATAGGCAATGAAAGTATTTGGGTCTACAAAATAAGACAAAACAAAAACAAAATAGAAATATTGGTAATAAACAGAACTAGGCAGAAAGCATCATATGATAGTCAAAATAACAAATAATGATGAAGGGATGAAGGGATATAAATGATATAAAGTTGTACAAAACATTTTGAATGCCTATATATATAACTACTAAAAGTTTCTTTATTGAATTTAGATTTTAAAAATTCTCATCAAAATAACATCAAATCAAACTCAACATATACCATGACCATATACAATTTATTACAGATACGCAAGGTTCACTCAATATTCAAAAACCAATTAATGTCATTCCCCCATACCAAGAACTAAGGAAGAAAAGTCATATGGGAATATCAACAGAAAAAAATATTTGACAAAAATCCAATACTAATTCACAATAAAAAGTCTCTGGAAATACGGGAGAACCTCCTAAACTTGATAGAGAACAGCTTAAAAAAGCCTATAAGTTAACATCATACCTAATGAAGAGAAACAAAAATTCCCTACTAAGATTGAGGACAAGATGGGAATATCTTTCTAGCCACCCCATTCAACAACACACTGTAAATCCTCTTAGTAAAACAAGAAAAGGAAACAAAATATAGAAAGAGAGATTTGAAACCAACAAAAAAAAATTAAACCATCTTAATGCCTTTGTTCACAGATGATGACCATGAATAGCATGAAAGTCTAAATAAAAGATCTCAGAGAACTGTAATAAATGATTATAGTAAGGTTATAGTATATTAGGTTATTATACAAAAATCAATCACTTTACTATTTGAACAACTGAGATTTGAAATTTAAAGCAGTACCATTTACAGTAGCACCAAAAAATAAAATAAGTACACAACTAATAAGGTTTATACTGCATTTATATGTGGAAATTATAAAACTGATAAAAAGAAATCAGAGAAGAGCCAAACAAATGGAGAGATATTCTATGTTCATGAATTAGAGAGTTCAATATTGTTAAGATTTCAGTTTTCCCAATTTAATCTGTAGATCCAAAAAGTGATTCTAATCAAATCCCAGAAATCTATTTTCTGAATGTACACAAAGTGATTCTAAATTTATACGGGGAGGCAAAACCCAGAAAAAATAACATAGTATTAAAGTGGAAAAAACTTGGAGGACTGACATACCCGACTTTAAATTTTACTCAAAAGACACTGTATTCAATACAGAAAGGTACTGACAAAGAACCAAAGAGATCAAAAGAATCAAACAGAGTCCAGAAACAGACTCACCAAATTAAAATTACCTTATTGCTGCAGAGTCACAAACTCTGAGAACTGACAGTCATTTCAGAAACAGTGCTGGAATACTGGAAATACACATGCAGAAAAAATAAAGGATTCTAGATGTAAATCCTACAATTTTCATAAAAATAAAAAATTAATTCAAAATGGCCCACAGATCTAAATATATCAAACAACACTGTAAAAGTTCAAGAAAAAAGAACAGGAGAAAATTTGTTTTGAGAAAATTTGGTGTTGGCATGAGATTTCAGATACAATACTAAAAGCCAATCCATCAAAGAAGAATTCAACGAAATTAGACTGTTTAAAAATTAAAAGCTGTTCTAGAGAAAAAGCACCGTTAAAAGGATCAAGAAACAAACCATAAACTAGGAGGAAATCTTTCAAAATACGTATCTGATAAAGGACTTAAAACTCAACAATAAGAAACCAGACTATTAAAAATAGGCAAAAGATTGGGAAAAGCACCTCGCGAAAGATATGTAGATGCAAATAAGTATATGAAATAATGCTCATTATAATCTTCCATCAGGAAGCAAATATTAATAAATTAATAATCAGAAATCACTATGCACCTAACAGAATGAAAAGATTTCTGTTACAGTCTGCATTCCTTCCTGGGTCCCTTCTAGCTTCTAAATATATATATATATAGCTTCTAAATATATATATATATATATATATACCCACCCACCCCCTGAATTAGCAATGTCTGGTGAGAATGAAAAGTAACAAGAACTTGTATTATTGATGAAGGGAATGAAAAGCAGTACAGCCACTTTAGGACACAGTCTCACAGTTTCTTCAAAGCTAAATGTGAGAAACCATGTACATAAAAACTCAGATATAGATATTTATAAAAGCTTTATTTATGATCACCAATATCTGGAATAACCAAGATATCCTTGGTAGCTGAATGGACAGACACACCAATACATCCATACAATAGAATATTATTCAATAATACAAAAGCTATAAAAAGACCCGAGTTGGGGGAAATCAGAGGGTGAGACAAACCATGAGAGACTGTGGCCTGTGAGAAACAAACTGAGGGTTTTGGAGGGGAAGAGGGTAAAGAACTGGGTGAGTCTACTGGTGGGTATTAAGGAGGCACATATTGCATGGAGCACCAGGTTTGGTGCATAAACAATGAATTTTGGATCACTGAAAATAAAATAAAATTGAAAAAAAAAGACATGAAAAAAACTTAAATATTTAGTGATCATTGGGAGAAGCCAGTCTGAAAAAGCCACATACTATAGGATTCCCATTATTGGAATTTCTGGAAAATGTAAAACTCCAGAGACAGGAAAAGGACCAAATGGTTTCTCCCCTGTGCAAGAATAAATGATACCATGTCAAGATGATTGCACCTTCACTACTTGGTCCAAGATGTGCTCTGCTCCATGAATTATGAAAGCAGACAGTAAATGGTGACAGCTCACAAGAAAAACTGAGAACTGGTGCCAGGATAATGACCTGTACCCTCTACCGGAAACAAAGTATGTCCTTGTGATGTATTTATTTATATCTCAACCATATGGATACTGACCAGACTGTATTCTTCTGCAAGGCAGAAGAGACACTCAGAGAGGATTGCAGGTACAAGGAGACAGCAAAAATGTGGAGGAGGCATGTGCTTCCAAGCAATAGCCTCCTCTGATAAGAGCGGAAACCTGCTGACCCTTCCCACCGCAGCAGCTCTGGAGATGGATGAGGAGTGGAGGAGGAGAACACTGACACACAGTTGAGAAGGTCTGTCCAAGAATAAGAGCTTTGTTCTCTAATTTGTTCTGCTCCTCTTTTGTTGATAACACACTGCCTCTGAAAAATATGGATGTATTAAAAAAAAAAAAAAGTCCAGGGATTCAGGGAGTAGGGGAAGGGATAAATAAAGCACAGAGAATTGTTTGCATAGTAACATCTTTCTCGGTCATATCGTAATGGTGGATACAAGACATTAGGAATGTGTCAAAAAACATGAAGCGGGGCACCTGGGTGGTTCAGTCAGTTAAGCATTTGCCTTCGGCTCAGGTCATGATCCTGGGGTTCTGGGATCAAGCCCTACATTCGTCTCCTTCCTCAGTGAGGAGTCTGCTTCTCCCTCTCTCTCTGCTCCATGTTCTCTCTCTCTCTCTCTCAAACAAATAAATAAAATCTTTAAAAAAAAAATAAAAACTCCTCACAAAGAGTGAACTGAATGTATGCACATTAAAAAAAAAATATATATATATATTTAGAAGCTAGAAGGGACCCAGGAAGGAATGCAGACTGTAACAGTAGAACTAAATGCATGATAAATGCATGAACCCACTTCACTGAAGGGAATGGAGGGAAGAAACAGTGACCTGAGTATCTATAGAAAGCAGTGGAATCTGTAAAAATAAAGGGAAAAGGAACTAAACATAGATATTTTACTCTAGTTGATAAAACTGTTCCTTTCAGGGTATGGTATACTACCATATATGCATACTGGAATGAAATAATGAAATCAATAGATGACAGACAGCAAAAACCAACTGTCCTACAGGTAGAGTGGAATTTATAGAAAAATAAGAGGAGGATGTAAGAATCATCCACAGGGTAATGAATCAAGTATGGAGACCCATGTTTCGCTTACCCTTGGTACAGATAGTTACATAATGAAATATTTCTAGATAGTCTTATATATATAGGTTGATAAAAACATTTTTTTTGCTCTGTCAACTGAGAAATGCTAAAGAACTAACACTTTAGTAGCAACAGCCAACTATAGCACCCATATCCTGGTTTTTAACACCATCCTTAAATAACAAGAACCTGGGATCCTTGGAGAAATGGCTGATTCTAGGACTGTGGCAGGAAATATGTAAGATAAGATAAAACTGACATATCTTGAAGAATCAGAAAGTGAGAAAGTATTCAACACCCCTGTCACACACATATATTGATGGGGGTATGTCAAAAGAGCACAGGAGTTGACTGAAATAGCTCCCACTAGCCAACTCTGAAGCAATTTAAGCACCATAATAGAATATTCTTGGATTATTACCCAAAGTATAAATAAATATCCATGTGTCCATTTTAACTTAAATAAATGATTGAACAAATTAATAGAGAAGGGGCAAGTCTCCCATGCTGAAGGATTTCAAATAACACTCCTTAGATGTTAGCTGCATAGTCTAACTTCATTCCAAAGTGTACAGTATGGAAAAGGTAGAAAGGGAGAGAAAGGGCATTTTGCGGTGAGGTTAACATGACAAACACTAACAAAAACAGGTTAAAATCATGTTGATTGTATGTACACTTCATATGATGAGATGAAAATGACATTTTACCTCTGTGGTCTTCCTCCCAATAATTCATAACCACAGTATTACCATGAGAAAAACATTAGAGAAATTCTAATAGTGAGCCATCCTTCAAAATACTTGACTAGTACTCCTTAAAACTGTCATGGTCATGAAAAACAAAGAAAGTCAGAAAAACTGCCACAACTAAGACACATGCCAACTAAATGTAGTATGGCATCATGGGTGGGAAACTGGAACAGAAGAAGGACATTAAGTAAAAACAAAGGAAATCTAGACAGACAATGGACTTCTGTTAATATTTTTTTAAAGAGGTAAGTTGTGGGGCACCTGGGTGGCTCAGTGGGTTAAAGCCTCTGCTTTCAGCTCAGGTCATGATCTCAGGGTCCTGGGATCAAGTCCCACATTGGGCTCTCTGCTCAGCAGGGAGCCTGTCCCCACCCCCGACGCCTGCCTCTCTGCCTACTTGTGATCTCTGTCTGTCAAATAAATAAATAAATATATTTAAAAATGATTAAAAAAAATAAAATAATTAAAAGGTAAGTTGGTGGGGTGCCTGGCTGGCTCAGTTAGTAGAGCATTTGACTCTTGATCTCAGGGTCATGAATTTAAGCCCCACATTGGGTGTGGGCCTACTTAAAAAAAAAAAAAAAAAGCTAAGTTGACTTCATTAAAAAAAATTCAGAAGTGTGACAGTATTAACAAAATAAAAAATTTTAACAAACAAAATACTAACAAACAAAATTCAGAAGTGTGACACACACACACACACACACACGTATATATAACCTTAGGTGTAGTACATATAGATATATATCTGACTAGATAGATATCTGACAAAATGCTAATAAAAACCATACCAAAAAAAGTGAGCTTTATAGTTTAGCAGGTATTTTCAAAGGATATATATAAATTGTGAATGAGTACTGGGAAATACTCTGAACATGATCAGTAATCAGGAAAATGCAAATGTAGAGTGCAGATAGTACTATTTGGATATGAGAAGACGGCAGACAGAAAACCAGGAATAAGGAATTGGAAATAATCCCTTACCAATGAGTCATTCTGTCACAAGACATCACTACACTTACAGGAGCTTCGGATTTCTCATCTAAAAATTAAAAACTTGAGTAGGATTATCCCTGAAGTCACTTTTAATATTTTGAATATTTCCAGTCACATATTTTAAGAAAGAAAAATAAATAGGTTGCATATTTTTCTTCCTTTTTTTTTTTCTCCTGATAGCTGCATTAATTTAGTTTCTTTGGATAATTTCTGCAAAGTGGGAAGTTATCAGAATAGAACAATGCATCAATAATTTGAGCACTTTTCATTTGTATCCTGTAGTGTGATCAAAGTGCTATTATCTTCAAAAAAGTATTATCAATAGGTGGAAGGGATACAGTATTTTTCTAACATGGACTGTTAAAATGTCACTGTTATTAATCTAAACATTGCAAATGGGCAAATGTATATCCTGAATGTTACTGTAACTTAAAATTTTTGCCTAAAATACATCCCAGAAAATTAAATTCACCTCTGGACCAGGCCCTGGGGCAATGATTGATTTAACTATAAATTTTACAGTGAAGATATAAAACTCTGAAATTGCTATTTTGTAATAAAAACAGTGACGGAACTTTTAAACTTTATTTCTCTATCCATGTTGTTATGCAATTACAAGTTCCAGTCAATATCAGAAAGTTTGGGTAGTAAAAAGAACTTCCTAAGGTTATATTAGTGACCAATGCATATCAACGAGATAGAATGTTTTTAATCTCGTGCACACGGAACTGTTCTTCCCAGAAAAGAGCTGCAAATACTGAAGCTGCTCCTGAACAGCCTAGAGGGAATGAAAAATTCTGCACATTTAAGTTGTTTCATGACACCAACAGCACCTAAACGAAGCACAAATATAAACGTACACAAAAGCAGCTTTCCAAACACCTGTTCATGAAGACCTGAGATAACTTACAGTGAAATGCCTTTCTATTTTTTTCACGATATTAAAACTGATTTTAACCCATTAAATCTGCATCATTTGCTTATCATCCATCCCAAGAAGCTGGGTCCATTTGCAAAGGAACCTGTGCTGGGTCACGTTGATGTAGTTTACTGTAACAGGTTGTGGGGTATGACAGAGGTTAAAGCATACAGATCAGGAAGCTCTAGGAATATGAAATATACAAAGAAGCTAAGGTAGGCTAGGTAGGTTAACAGTGGTAAAAACTAATACCCATCGATTGATTACAAGGCTAAAAGAATTCAGAAAGTGCTTATTTTTTCATTTTTATCTCATAATCCCATGAGGCAGGTACTGCTGAAATCCCACTATTCAGTTGTAGTAGACAGACTTTTAGGATGCCCCTTGAGGATTCCCACCCCCAAGACTGACAACTTGTGTTATCCCCTCCCCCTGAGAGTGGAGTGGGTCTCAATACTTATTTCTAATGAACAGGATATGGAAAAGTGATGAGTTGTCACAGCCATTATTATCTTAACAAAGACTGTGGCTTCTATCTCACTCATACTCTGTATTGGCTTCTCGGATTGTACACTTTGATAAAATAAACTGTCATGTAGAAGCCTTAGAGGCCCACACTGGAAAGAAATGAGGAAGCTGCTGGCTGACAGCCTAAAAGGCCCTCCATCCCAGACTGCAGGGACCTGAACCCTGTCAACAACTACGTGAGTGAAATGGGGAGAAGATCCTTTCCCACTTGAGCTACCAGATGAGACCACAGAACTTTATACCTCTGTGAGAGACAGTAAAGCAGAGGACACAATCTATGCCTCAATTCCTGACCTTCAGAAAATGCCCTAAGAAATTAGATTACTGTCAATTATTGCTAATGGGAAACACAGTACGGCCATCCAGAACAAGAAGAGAACTAAAGAAGAATGCAGGCTAAAGTGGTCTAGGCTTTTGAATTAATCCAGATTTTTCAGAGTCTCCTGCATCTATGTGAGTACGGACTGTATTTGAAGCAGAGAAACTGAGATGACTGATAAATGCCACCTGGGAGAAGCGGAAGAGGAATAGAGACAAGTCAGTGAAAATACCAGAAGTTTTATATTTTGAAATTGTTACAATTACTACTTTAATTCAGGTACTCCAATTAGAAATTATTTAGAAGTATCTGGTGGGTTTTTTAATGCATTCTCCTCTCTCATAATGTTGGGTAAACTGAGTCAGACTATGTTATTTTCTTAAAAGTAAATCTGTAAAAGAAATGGAGTCTATCAACACCTTAGTCAGTGGTGCATCAGTAAAAACTGAGCACTTTCTATGCCAATGCCTGCCAAGTGGAAGTATAATGGACTGCAAGTAAAAGTTCCCAGAATCTTGCATCAAAATAAGTCATTCCTTAATTGATACCATTTGTTATGGTTTTGTTTTGTTTTCTTTTTAACAATCTATTGTTTCTATTCTGCCTAGCTTTTAGTATCTTGCCTCCTCTAACTTGTTCCTATGATTTATATGCTTTTATTAATATTTCATATTTGTATTTAAATTAGTTGACATTAATTAGTTGAAATTAATATTAGTGTGATATTAATTTCAGGAGCAGAATTTAGTGACTCATCACTTACATGTAATACCCACTGCTCATCACAAGTGCCCTCTCTAATACACATCACCCATTTGTCTTCTAACTTCAGCATTTCATTTTCTCTCTTTTGGCCTGACATCATTCAGTTCAGTGACAAAAGCTCTGGTTTGGCCTCAGACCCTGCTTCTTGAATCTCTCCACTGAGGCTGTCACAACCCTCCAGAGTTTCAGATCCTCCACATGCAGGGTTCTGGATATGATTCTTACTCTGGTCAGAAGTATTAAAGAAAACCATATAGAGAGCAAAATGAGGAAGACAGCTTCCTCATTGAAAGTAGAGCATCTCTTCCCCACCTTTCTCATTGTGGGTAGTGGCGATCCGCTCAAAATGTCATCCAGGCTGGTTAGTAGCAGCTGTGTTACATCCCAAGTAAAGAGTCTGGTATACTCTGATCCTAGCCCCCTGCTTTGAAATCTACTTTCCCTCATTTCTCTCTCTTCCTCCATTTTTCTCTAAGACTTCGAGCTGTTTCCTATAAAATGGGAATAACCACCCCCATAGGACTTAGTGCATGACAAAGTGAAGATATGATATCTTTCATGAGAATTTATCTCGTGTTTCTAATTAGGTTAAAAGACACTGATTTATTATTTACTCATTTTTTACCTCCTCCTATACTCCCTTTACCTCAAACCAATGTGAATATATCTGAATATCATGGATACTAACTAACCCAATCTAATGGAACTAATATAAAATTCTTATGATAAACTACACTACACATTGTTATAAACACAAACATTTGATTTCTTGTTATAATTACTTGGTTAAGTTTTTTGTTGTTACATTGTTTTGTTTTCAATGTACTGGTTTTAGCTTTTTAGTTACCTACAATTGTTTGGCATCTGAGAGAACTTTCACTAGTGTCAAGGAACAGCTGATGTCACAAATGAATTCAGTTCAATATTTGAAAACATTTTCCAGAAAGCAGCTAAGTTCTACTGTAAAAATACTGTGTTCATACAGATAAGAAAGAGTTGTTTTATGAAAGAACCAGTCTTTTTCTATTGATAAGCATGCCCTCAGGAGATTTGATCCCAAATACAATGGTTTTCCACGTACACTGCTACCATAGAGCCTTCAGGAAATTTGTGTTATGCAGGATTGCAATGATGCATGAATGGCTGGGAATTAGAAAAGAAAATGGAATTTTGATTCTTTTTTAGAATTCACAACTGCTTTTGAAGCTTTCCCTGCCTCTCCTGATTTTAAACCTGAAGTCATGAAAATAAAATTTAGCTTATTCAATTTCTATGCAATATACACGAGATATTCTAAAACTTTTAAATGTTTTCTTCCCTAAAGAAAACAATATTAAAAGTTTATAATATTATAATCCTGAATGAATTAACAGTCCATAAAAGCATTATGTAAATCAATGTTAATAAATGTAGCATTAAGTATTTATAACTGTTGAAGTAGTATCTTATTAAAAAACTTATTTTTCTTTGATCATGGAAATCAGTTTTTCCTCATTTGTTGAGATGCCAAAAACAGGAAAGTCATATCAGATACTGTTAATATGGGCTGGTCTAGCCAGAACTGACCGGAGTGTAATCTACTAGGATTCTAAGACATCACTGTTAATATATCATAAGGAACAGCTAATTCCACACTTCCATGGAAATTCCTCACAAAACTGTAAAATGTAAATTAGTCTTTCTTCCTCACAAAACTAATAAAAGGAAAAACAAATGAATTTGAAACAGTAGTAAAAAGCGCACCCACATTAACACAGACAAAATCACCTACTGAATCCATTTCTGTATAGTGTAGCTCTTTGCACACATACACACTGCAGGATCCGTTGTCGGTAGTTACAGGTACCTGATATTTTGCCTTTGAATAATGTCTAACATAGTGCTCACTTAAAACTAGAGATCTAATTTTTCAAAATCTTAACCTTTTAGTATTACAACTCCCATGCATTTATCTGCTTCTGATAGTTTCAAAAAAGTATTAAAAAGTAGGAAATATTTTGCCAACATAAGATTTAGGGGGAAAATGCATATATGGAACCAGACTATCTAACTATATTTATATAAATTCTCTATTTTTATGCAACCAGATTTTGAATAATGCTTATGTGTGGATACTGATTGTTGTCAACTGAAAAAACCTACTCTCTCCATCTCAATAAAACCCTACTTTTCTTCATGTCTTGTCTCTTCACAGAGAAGATTTATGCTTCAGGGTTAGGTTCTGATAGGTCTAAACTTACCCCAGTGGTCAAGTTCACCTTTCCACTGATGGTCTGGGCATGGAAATATGATTGGATTTGGACCAAAAGGATGTAAGAGTAAGTATCTGGGAGGAGGGTTTCTCTGAAAGGTTTCCACTCTGATCAGTAGCATATAAACAATACACAGGGACGGCAAGTTTCTCTTATTCTGCTTTACATTATCATGTCTGTATATGATTCCTGGCACTGTGACAGCCCTTTGCTTTCATATGAGAAACCAGCATGAGGATAACAGAGCTGAAATTTGAAAAGAAACCAGATGAACTTGGAGATGATTTACATAAAATAATAAAGTGAGAGTTGTAGCATGAACAATCAGAACCTAGCAGCCCAGAATAAGAAGTTAGAAGGCTGTGAAAAAGAAAATAGTAACATTCATGCTTTAAATTTAGAATATTCCCAGCAATTTTTTCCCTTCTTTTTGGAGAGGGAGGGAAGGGGCAGGGGAGAGAGAGAGAGGGAGAGAAAGAATCTTAAGCAGGCCCCATGGCCAATGCAGGGCCCAACGTGGTGCTCAATCTTAAAACCCTGAGATCCAGACCTGAGCGGAAATCAAAATCAGACACTCAACCAACTGATCCACCTGGTGCCCTGTTCTTAGCAATTTTTGAAGTGTTTCTATATATGTCATTACATTTTATCTTTTTTATGAACTTCACATATACACATTTTCCCCCTTCCTATTGGCGAGGAAACGGAAATTCTGAAGTCATACAAATTCCCTAATGGCATACAAATTGGAAGCAGTCCAGGCTGGAGCCCAGAGTTTCAAACTCTGAACATGATGATGCTTTTTCTAATTCTCTACGATGGGTCATCTCAAGAATAAATAAAAGGATTTAGCTTGACATTACTGATTCTTAGTGAACACATTCTCATGTCATAGAATCAAAAGGGGCAATAAAAAACAGTAACCAAAAAGAAGAAAGTATCATCTTATGTTTTGTACTGGGACAATTCTTTGAGCAAGAGAACCCCATCTTTTACAGTCAGTTTAACAGGTTAAACAAGCTTTTCTAATTCACTGGACTGTTTCATATTTCAATCAATCCTTTACTTTTTTTTTTTTAAGATTTCTTTCTTCATTCTAGAGAGAGAGAGAGGGAGAGACAGAAGAAGACCCCACTGAGCGAGGAGTCCCCAACATAGGCTCCATCTTAGCACCCTGAGATCACCACCTGAGCTGAAATCCAGAGTCAGACACTTAACTGCTTCACTGAGCCACCCAGGCACCCCAATCATCTTTTACTTTTTAATATCTAATCTTCCTAGATTTCCCCAACATCTCCCCTATGCCATGGCATATTATATCTTATTTAGTATTTAAATTGAAAAAAAATGTATTTTCATGCATTCAATCTCCCCTCTATCCACTTTATTTTTAATATATAATTAGTTCAGCTACTTCAGAAGCCATTTTCTATGATATATGTGACATGGACATCTCTGAGTGTAGTTGCTCAGACAAGTATATTCTGTTTTAATAACAGACATCTCTGCCTGCCTTTGATTCCCTATTTGCCTCTGGCTATACAACACAGAGACTCCATATTTCTTTTGTCATTCCAAGAAGACACAGATAGCTGAGCGCCGGGGACTGCTTTTGAGTAACTGTTAACAGTCTTGTCCTATTAGTATGCCACAAGAAGGGCTTTGTAGAACAGTCCTGCGGTGAGAGGGAATCATGTGATTTAATCAGCTTTTGCTTATGGGCCAGGTGAGACTCCTCTCTCAAGAAGTCATGCAAATTATGCATTACTCAAGCATATGTTAATTTTTAGTAATAAAAGAAAACTCAAATGAGTCTCTTCTACAAAGATAAATCTGGGGTAATACTGAACCACAAATATTTCCTATCTCCCAAATCTTTCCTTTTCTATCTTGCGCATTAGCCTTATTAGGCCGTTTATCAGTTACGCCTTGGAGTAAATCCAATCAAGTGTAATTTTAGTTTAGTTCAGGGATTACCATTTCAGCTACTGTCCTTTACACATCTCCAACAGGGTTTGCTTCTAAACCTCATCTCCTTTCAATTCCATTCCTACCTTTATAGGTTTTCCCTATACTCCCTAACGGAAATGAGAGGGTTTTTTCTCCTTAAGGCCTGGTTGAGGAAACACTGAAGGAAACAGGATCTTTTATGACTTGCTTCTTTTCTATCTCTCCGCAGCATCAGTTTTTGATTTCCACATCCAATGTAGTTTCTTATTTTGTTGAAACTAGTCTGCCTGTGCCCTAGCCAGCTGTTACTTCCCTCAGTCTGGTTAGCAACGAGAGCCATTTAAGTTTTTGTGGTGAAGTTGGTGGTCTTTGAGTCATACCTGGACACACACTCACAGTTTCTGAAGTCAGAAATTCTGCAGCAGCATAGTAATTGTCTCCTCCTCTATTGGGTTGTGTATACTTCAGAACATCTCAGTTGGGTCCCTTTACCTGTTAGGTAGTCCTTCACTAGGAGGGACTGAGAGCAACCATGACACTTCTGCCTATTTCCTACAGTATTCCCTAGACATACACACAAAAAGGAGTCCTTTACTCATGAAACTTGGCTCCTTTGGAAAACTTTATGCTTTTGCCAATTCAGTAAGTACTGCCCTCCATCCCATAACTCTTTACTTAATAGCCAGTGGTACCAGAGTCTATCTGCATGTTCTGATACTCAGCTAACTCTAGTTGGGGGGGCAAGATACTAATTTCCCCTATTTCTACGATGACCAACTGATACACTGGTCCCTAGACTTGGGCAGTTCATGGGATGTGGGCCTATCAGTCTTATAATCAGGAACATCCCAGGAAACATGGGCACACTTGTTCACCCTACTTGCTTCTAGTTATCCTTGACCTTCACAGACCCAAGCACCTGAATAAGCTGTGCACAGGCTCTCCCAAACATTCTCTCACAAAGCAACTTTCCCCCTTCCAGTTGATTTTGAACTCCCTAATGGCAAAATACACCGAACAACTTCTGAGATTCCAAAGTACTTTGGAGAATCTGCACCAAGAATAATTTAGGAGCTGAAGAAGTACCTCTCTTTATTCTCAGAGATGAGCTGTCTTTGAATCACTTTCGCTTTTGGGAAAAGTAGGAATAGAAAGGAAATTCCAACCTCACCTTACTTAACCTTTAACTACCTTCACTTTCAGTTTTCTGGTCTCCCAAATGTATTATAATCCTTTTAAGGGAAGACTGAATTCTTTATTCTCTACTGTTATTGTTGAGTTATGTTTTTTTATTTTAATTTTCCAGCCTATGTATATTTGTCAAAACCAACTTATGAACACATATTTTTTTTTACCCACAAGAATCCACCCAGATTGAGCTTCCTCAGGAGTCTCATCTCTGAATGCAAAGTACAGTGAATTACAGAAAGAGTGCCTTCACTTGCACAGAACAATTTATTCTCTCTCATTTTTTCTTCTCTCATCGCACCTCCTTCCTTTGCCAGAAACAAATTTTGCTGCTTCCATTAATCTATCACAAACATTTTTACATATTTCCTCCCCACAGTGGCCTTGCTTATCAGGCTCTCAGGACGCTTTCTGATAAGTGGTCTATTTCTAACTGAAATGTACTGTGTTTATATTGGTGACTGCAACTGCCAGAGCATATCCATAAATAAACTGTAATTTTAAGCATATTTCACTGGGCGATTGATGTTTTATTTAA
The DNA here is from genome assembly GCF_020171115.1 of Neogale vison. NCBI lineage: Eukaryota > Metazoa > Chordata > Mammalia > Carnivora > Mustelidae > Neogale > Neogale vison. The sequence goes on along the minus strand of NC_058098.1, from coordinate 102,271,726 downwards.
CCTGGACAAGACAGACACCTGCTTTGTTACTGAATAGCACTGTGCTATAGTCAAAGCACTTTTTTTTTTTTAATTAAAAGATTTTGTTTATTTGAGAGAGAGACAGTGAGAGTGAGCATGAGAGAGGAGAAGGTCAGAGGGAGAAGGAGACTCCCCGTGGAGCTGGGAGCCTGACGCAGGACTCGATCCTGCTCCTCTGGGATCATGACCTGAGCCAAAGGCAGTTGCTCAACCAACTGAACCACCCAGGTATCCTAAACATAAAGTGATCCTGTGTGAGAAGGATTCTTTCTTTCTTTCTTTCTTTCTTTCTTTCTTTCTTTCTTTCTTTCTTTCTTTTTTTTAAGATTTTATTTATTTGACAGAGATAACAAGTAGGCAGAAAGGCAGGCAGAGAGAGAGGGGGGAAGCAGGCTCCCTGTTGAGCAGAGAGCCCAACACAGGGTTCCATCCCAGGACCCTGAGTTCACGACCTGAGCCAAAGGCAGAGGCTTAACCCATTGGGCCACCCAGGGGTCCCTACATTCAAAGCACTTTTGACAGTATTATCTCTTCCTTTGCATTCTTTCAACTACCCCATCCCCATAGGCACAGTACCGTACATGTATTTTCTGAAAGTGAAGGAAAGTACAGATTTTCAAGCAACAGTGGGGAAAGTATGTTATCTATTAAAGTCTTTCCCAATACAGATCTCCCCAGGCAGCATCTCTCTACTTTTGCCATATATGAGGCAAGTCCTGCTAGGTTGAAAATGTATAGAGAATCCAAGGACAAAAGAAAGAAGGCAGGAGTTGAATATATTTTAGACATATATATATAGCTGATTACTGGCTGATTAGTCTAAACAAACCCTTTGCCCAAAAGTCACTTTGCATAGATTTGGACGCCTTTTAAAAATTCTCTTGTTTTTCTTGAAGCCCAAAGGATTCAGTCTATTTTCTTTTGCATTATGACACTGCTATTAAGCACCTCCTTCCTCAGTACAGAGAGGAATAGTCCCTTCACTTTACCCATTCTTCTGTTTCTAAGCATAGGAATGCAAACATGTGTTTTGCTATAACTGTCGAGTCCTCATGCTATTCAATGCAGGGATAAATGGCAACACAATCATGTAGAAGTTATAAGGCATAGGAGTTTCCACAGTTTATCTCAGACAATGGTTCTTGGTACTATTTCTGTCACAACTCAACTTCTCATCTCCATTTTTTCTTGCGAGGGCGGTGGGGGTGGGCAGTGAGGTTTACCTGCCAACCACTTAATTTTCCAGCAATGTTTATTTTCTCTTACTTTTCCAGCATGTCATGATGTATCTCAAGGCAAGATTATGCTTATGTTGAACTCCTCTGCTTATAATTTCATCTCCTATCCCACTGGCCTACATACTTGTCTTAGTCTATTTGGGCAGTCACAGCAGAATACTATAGACCGGGTAGCTTATAATTAACAGAAATTTATTCCTCACAGTTTTGGAGCCTGGAAATCCAAGCTCAAGATGCCAGCCTGTTCAGGTTCTGGTGAAAGCCCTCTTCCAGGTTGCAAATGACCAACTTCTTCACTTTGCCCCCTATCGTAGGTTAGAGAACTCTGTCAGCCCTCTTTTATAAGGGCCCTACTTCCACCTGTGAAGGTTCTACCTTCATGACCTAATCACCATTCAAAGACCCCACCTCCTATCAGTACCATTTTGAGAGTGAAGTTTCCAACATATGAAGCTGGGATGGGGAGAGACTTAAAAATTCAAACCACCCTACCGAGTTTTTCAAGAATCAGTCATCTCTAAAAGAACTTTTCCTCCCCAGTGATAGGCTAAATGTTCATGCGTGTATGACCATGTTGCATTATGCACATATCCCTGTTCTTATTATATCCTGAATTTTCTCCCCACTAAACTAGAACTCTTCGATGGTAGGACCACAGATATATTTATCCTATTATCTCAAGGCATCAAGTAACTGTTACACTTCAGTGTCTATGACAGTATTTTTATTTATTCTCTCATATGAGTTCTATTGGCTCACTTAGTAATCCTGCTGAACATTCTCCTAGCTCTTTCTTCACCTTCCTTTACCTGGTGCCTGTAGAAAGAATGATCACCCTTCAATACTAGAGAGGAATTGCTCCTAACCCCCTACACAAAATGAACCATATTACCTCTTCTCTATTTACAGTCAGTGAGACTATTACATCCAACTGCTCTAAAGTTTCCTCTTTCTATGCTACATGAGATACCTTAGAAAGCTTGGGATTCCAGCTTTCAGTGGACTAGTAAAAAACTGTCCATCTTATATGACCTTCTGTATGATCCTTTCCTCTGATTTTGACCCTCAAATTCAGCTCTTCTAAATTAAGAGCCCCACTCCAATCATACCAAGATGAAATTTCCCCCCTTATAATACTGAGGTATTTGTTACCTTGCTACCCTTTGGAAATACAGCAAATAGCCTCTTTGAGAAGACAGCTGGCCAATTATTTCAAGGCAGAAAATATGTATCTTGGAATCTTTTCCAGAAGTAAACATTCCTACTTTCCTTCAATATTCACTTTAAGAGATACATGATTAATTTACCGTGTGTGTGTGTGTGTCTGTGTGTGTGTCTGTGTGTGTGTGTGCGTGTGCCTCTGATCTCCTTAAGATAAATCCCCCTGGTATAATACAAACATGTATTTTTTTCTTCATACCCTCTGACACAATGCAGTTTAACTTTTAGTTATGGGACTTTCTTATTAAAGATTCTTCTATCATTATACTATAAACTCCAAGAAAGCTGGGGTTATTGTAAATGGTAGCTGAGCACATAATGTGGTACAAATATTGGTTGAACAAAAACAACTATGGGCTCAGTGAAAGAGAATTAATGTTTTGAATCTTTATGCTATTCTCAAAATAAATCTCCACCCTCTCTGTTTTCCCCTTAAAGGATGGGACCCATTAAACATGTTAAAATGGAAGTGACATGGCAGGTACAAAGTGGCACATGAGCCTCTTTCTTTATAAGAATATCTGTTAGTTTACTGATAACTAAACTACACCATGCAGTGAGCTTACTCCCAACGGCATCTCATGTTTATGTGATTCCACTATCCACCCCCCCTACCTTGGCCCATTATGCTGTTTCACCAAGGTTTTGTCCTCACTGAGATATTAACTTTTATTCTCAGGATTCAAGCATAGTAGCTGATGATTCCCACAAGTCCTTACCATGTTTCTGATCTTTAGAACTATACATACCAGTCATACCAAACATATTTAAATGTTTTATTTGTATAAGTAAAGAGTCCTGAATTACACTTCTTTTGTTAATTGGCTATAATTGTTTTTCTGTGTTCTGGCTTATTTTACCATATCACTGTCTATTATGGACAGAACTGGGTCCTTCCCCCACCCCCACAAATTCATATACTGAAGTCCCAAACACCAGTTAGGTACCTCAAAGTATGACACTATTTTGAGATAAGGCTTTTAAAGAAGTAATATAGGCAAAATGAATACTCTTCCCTATTTTCTGACTGATGTCCTTGTAAGAGGAAATTAGGACACACACAGAGATCCCAAGGTCATTCCTACACAGAGGGAGTATCAGGAAGACCAACAGAATGGCTATCTGCAAGCTAAGGAAAAAGGTCTCAAGAAAATACCCCAGCAAACACTTTGATTTTGGACTTCCGCCCTACAGAACTATGAGAAAAAAAGGCCACCTGTATTTAGGTACAGTGTTATGGCAGTCCTAGAAAACTAACACATTGTCCATCTGCTAATTCAGAAAGAAACCCAAAGGTTCTCTCCAATGATTTAGATGTCTCTTCATCTACTTCATCTCATTAGCCACAAAGCGCTCCTTATTCCATCACACAAAGCACCTTTGGGTTCCACCTACCTCTATTCACCATGTCATGTTTTACTTGAATTACCAAGACATAGACCATCCCAACTATTTCACAGAAGATATTCCCCTGTACAACTATCCCTCAACTCTAGGATCACTTTTCAAAACTTCACCAATAATAATTTCTGTAAAATGGAACTCTTTTCAATCCTTCCCCTGACTTAAAAATTTTAATCAACAATATTTTGTTTTAAAAATCTTCTTTTTTCTTTCTTTTGTTTTTTAATTTATTTTTTATCTATTTTCGGCATAAGAGCATTCATTATTTTTTCACCACACTCAGTGCTCCATGCAATCTGTGTGCTCTATAATACCCACCACCTGGTACCCCAACCTTCTACCCACCTGCCAATTCAAACCCCTCAGATTGTTTTTTGAGAGTCTATGGACTCTAAAAATCTTCCTTGACTATTTTCTCATTTATCAGAGAAAGAAAACCCTTCACAATTGGTCCCAGCCTTCCCAGAAGTCTCATCTTCTGCCCCATTCAAGTTCCTTCTCATATCACACCCCAATTTTAGAAACCACCAATTGCATGAAGGTCCCCAGTATCTCACACTTCATGTGACCAATGCTTTGCTCACACCTTCTATACCACAGTTTGACTTTTCTGGAAATGCCACTATATATGTTTCACAGTTTCCTGTTCTTTAGCTAAGTGGGACTTTTGCTTCATGGCTTTCCATAAAAAGTTCCATATTTCTTTCATATAATACTCCTTTCTCTGAGTTGTAACTGCTCTTGTTGCATATCTTTCTCTACAACTAATCTATGAGCTCCTAAGAAACAGGACACAGTGTTCTTTATTTTCTCAGATCCCTAATTTAGTAGCTGTAGGATGGAGTTAACGTAAATATCTTCTCCAACAAAGAAAATAGGAACAAAAATTATATTGAGTAAAATAATTTTCTCAGAGCACTCATATCATTGGGAAAGTGGACATTTTAACTCCTGGCCCTTTATTATCAATGTCAGGCTGAGTTTAAGCATCATATTAAGCAATACTAAAGAGCTATGTAATAAAATTGGTCCAATTATATTTATTATCATGTAGTTCTTTGTTTAAAAACTTTCCAATATGCTATGGGTGAAAGCCGTATTCACAGGACAGGGAAAGTAAAGCCAGCTGTCATGTGGAGGCCCTCACAGACAGGAGCTATGTTGCTCAATTCGGGCTGTGATAGTGCTGCAAAGCAATGCATTCCTAAAAATTTCACTGGCTTGCAACAAATAACATGAGAGTCTACGGGTCTCATGTGGTGGTTCTTCCCCAGGTTATACATCAAGGTGAGCTCTAGTACTTATGTCTTTCATTCTGAGTCTACGCTAAAGCAACAATCCTTCTTTCACATTCCAGTAGTCCACTCCAGTCACATGGTCAAACCAAAATAATATAATCTAACACAAGGGCTCTGACATTCACAGTGCATTGAAAACGGTAATATGCCTTTTTTGCACTCCTAGTTTCACTGTAATTGGGCCTGAAGGCTTCCTAATAAACATCCTTTCACTGTAGATATAGTTAAAATATTATTAAACTATTTTAATTAAACAGAACAAGACAAAAGAAGAAATACACTGCTTTTTCTGGTTAAATTCTTTAACTTAGGAAACCTAAGGACTTAAGGTTGATGAATTGTCTATAATAACACTGTATGTATTACTAATGTTTGGTGAGGGATAAGAATATGGCAGATCCTACTCATACAGAGCTTGAAGAATTTGACTTTTTAACTAGTTATTGATCAAGAATGTCTTGAAGCCAATGATCCACATAAAAGAGCTGTGTTTTTGCATACAGAGAGTCATGTCTATAACAAAATGAACAAATCATCACAACACTTCTTTGTGAAGGGAACATAACTAAAAATACATATAAACCAGGGACACCTGGGCAGCTCTGTCATTTAAGCGTCCAACTCTTTGATTTTGGCTCAGGTCATGATCTCAGGTTCTTGAGATTGAGCCCCACCAATCTTGAGATTCTCTTCCTCCCTCTCCTTCTGCCCCTCTCCCCAACTCACTCTCTCTCTCTCTTAAAAAAATACATACAGGGGCGCTTGGATGGCTCCGTGGGTCAAGCCTCTGCCTTCGGCTCAGGTCATGATGCCAGGGTCCTAAGATCGAGTCCTGAATCGGGCTCTCTGCTCAGCAGTGAGCGTGCTTCCCCCCTACCCCCTCTGCCTGCCTCTCTGCCTACTTGTGATCTCTCTCTGTGTGTCAAATAAATAAATAAAATCTTAAAAAAAAAAAAAGGTGAATTTGTTCAAATAAGTCCCTGGAGTGTTAGCAAATAATTCTTTTATTTAATATGGCTTGTTTTATTGATGTCCATTACTCTTGCTCTTCCTTAAGATTACCTCTGTGCTAATTAATTTGGTGGCTCAATTCACCAATGTTACTCAATTCTGGGTCTGATTTGGATTATTGAGGGAAATGAAGTGAAAGGGAAGTTGAAAATGATAGGGAAAAAAATGGCTTCATGCAATAACTAGGAGCACATTTGGGGGAGAATCATTAAGTAATGCCACTAAGGATGTTTAAAAATAAGTACAAAAAAATTTAAGTATTTAGAATTTAAAAAAAAATAAGAAATGGGAATTGATTTTTTGATAGAGCAAAAGAGAGGCAGACAGAATTTTAAGTCTTATAAATGTCATTTAAAGGGGAAAGGTGAAATGTGGATAGAGTCAAGTTAATCAGGAATAAAAAGAAAAGAGCAGGGTGCCTGGGTACCTTCAGCTCAGGTCATGATCTCAGGATCTCCCTGCTCAGTGCAGAGCCTGTCTCCCTCTCCTCTCCATTTGTGCTCTCTCTTGCACGTGCTCTCTCTCTTAAATAAATAAATTAAATCTTTAAAAAAAAAAGAAAGAAAAGAAAAAGGAAGGAAAATGTGTGAAGTTACAGAAACAGAGTAAAACAGAGAAGGCAGGTAGGAAAGCAAAGCCAGTCAAAGGGCGCTGGGGGAGACAAACAGAGCTTACTACTGACTGAGGCAAGTATTATGGGAATGAGGTTTTTGTCACTTTTGCCTCTTCACCTGGGCTACTATAATATCATAGTGGTAAAACTTAGCCTATTATCTTTAAACTTTGAAATCATATATAACCCAAAAACATCTTCCTGTTTCAGTAACTTTACAAAAGTTACCTGAAACATAGTTTCATAGGATTTTGGATGTTCTGTATAAACAGCAATTTTTTTCACATGTTGGAACTTTAAAATTCTGTCCACTGGTAAAGTTAGAGAAATGACAGCTTGGCTTACTTGTAAAACCTTCCCTGTAACTTTTAATTTGGCTTGAAAGTTAACATCACCTATACTTATTTGTCCTTAGATGCGAACAGAATTTCCCCAAAGGAATTTGAGATGAGAGGTTCTATCCCCTAGAGTAGATCTTTTCCAAGTCCTCTGAGCAGATCATGTGAAGAAACTATGTTTGGGGGTGGTGATCTGTATGCATCAAACTGACTGGACAGTATGTGGATTCTGTTTCTTGTTAACCTATGTTTCCTGGAATCTTAATCACTGAAGTCACTGACATAATTTGCTCATGGTTGTTGTTCTTAAATTTTTTGGTCCTGTATTTTTTTTTTTTTTTAGATTTTATTTATTTAGTTGACAGACAGAGATCACAAGTAGGCAGAGAGGCAGGCAGAGAGAGAGAGAGGAGGAAGCAGGCTCCCTGCTGAGCAGAGAGCCTGATGCAGGACTCCATCCCAGAACGCTGGCATCATGACCTGAGCAGAAGGCAGAGGCTTTAACCCACTGGGCCACCCAGGCATCCCTGGTCCTGTATTTCTGAGCAGAACTACAGTAATTCTACCCACAGAAATTTTCAAAGTCATTGTAGAAGAATGCCCAACCTGCAGGCTTAGGTATACTTCACGTTTTAATTTAATCCTGATATCCCACCAAATTTTCCTGATTTCCCCTCTTAATCCTAATTAATAGGATTTTGTGGAGATGGCTTTTCTGCCTATGAAGACCTCAGCTTTCTGAATCTGCCTTCTGGCGATCTCCCTCCCTGGAACTGGATTCTCACCAGCATTTCTACCTCACTGGCTTGTAACATGCGGTGGATGAAGGCTGCTCATGAATGCTGCTTCTCTATGCTGAATGGGCTTGCGAGGCAGTGCCACCTATGACAATAGATACCAATTCTGTCTTGAACCTTGCTAAGCTCACCTTGAACCTTCCTAAGCACCACCTCATGCCCTACAGCCATGATTCTTAAACTCTGGGTGGTAAAAGATCTGTCCTCCACCCCTAAACATCACTGGTCATTTAGGAGTCATTTTTGCAGAAAAGACAAAGTTACTATTAAAATGAAAGACAAAAAAAAAAATTAAAAAATAAAATAAAAAATAAAATGAAAGACAAAAGACAAAACTAGAGAAAATATAAGTCCATTTTTCCTATTATTAGATTCATTACATATAAGCTTTTGTGTCGAAGTGCTGTAAAAACATGTAAATCTTTAAATATCAGTCTGTGGTTCAGCAACGGTTTAATGAAACTTTGAGTAGGAATGCTGATATAAGCTGAAGCCCTTCCTGAGGGCTCTAAAAATGTACTTATTTGAAACACGGAGTTTAAATTCAGTCATGCACTTCCACTTAGGTCTAGTACCTGCAACTCTATTCTTGGCGTCCTTATAACCATCTTTTTAGCACAAGGGGTTTGAGGAAAACTTTCTCCATAAAGTATAAATGAGTTATAATTACAGGTAAAATTTTTGGGGTGCTTGCTCTATGTCAGCTATAATTATACCTACTTATTCAATTTATCCTTATAACAACACATGTCAGTCATACAAAGGAATAAAGATTTTTTTAAAAAGATTAAATAATGTATACAAGGTTACAAACTTAGAAGTGGTTGACATAGGACTTGAGTGCAAGCTTTATGGGCAGATTTTATGACTCCACCACTGATATACTAAGATGTCATATTTCCCAGGCCTATCTGTACATTTAGAGATTATAAGATCTTAGCAAAAATAATATAAAGGCTTATTACTAAATACCTTTTTTTTATTTCAAGCATAGAAATGTAATTCAAGTTCCTACTCAAGAAGACAAAAATAAATAAATAAGAGGAAAAATTAGCTTAAGATCTAATTGGATCCAGGATATACACATTAGTATCAGAGCTCTAGTTATTTCCCCAGCTTTCCTTTCCTGTTTTATGGTTTCTGTCATCCAGGGGAGTGTTTCAAGGAACAGTATCCTTTCATTTCTCACAAAATGTAGTTCTACTGTATTTCTTAAATTTAATAACAAAACAACTTCAAGAACATCCTGGGGATGACCTGACCAGGACAGATTATATCGCCATTTCTGCATTACTCACTGAGAGTCGGAGATGAGAAATTCTGATTGGCAGGATCTGAGTCATATAACTCCATTCATTCTAAAACTGCTTCAGTGCCCTGGGAAGCATGTGAAGACCTGAAGACATTCAGGATACTGAATGATAAATTCAGTATCATTTCTTGTGGAAGATGTTCATTACCATAAAGAACTGTTATCTATATAGAGCTATGTTTTCAACATAAAATAGCATACCAAACAGCTTTAATATTAAATAGTTACTCCAAAGAAAATCAGGTAATAAAGGATGGTTAATGGAACATAAGACCACCAGATAATACATGCATTCATAATGCATGATCTTTCTAATAAAGAGAACCGCTTGCTTAAAACTCATCCTGCTTGAAAAATGAAATTGGACTATTTCCTTATACCACACACAAAAATAGATTCAAAATGGAAGAAGGACTTCAATGTGAGAAAGGAATCCATCAAAATTCTTGAGGAGAACACAGGCAGCAACCTCTTTGACCTCAACCGCAGCAACTTCTTCCTAGAAACATCGCCAAAGACAACAGAAGCAAGGGAAAAAATGAACTACTGGGATTTCATCAAGATCAAAAGCTTTTGCACAGCGAAGGAAACAGTTAACAAAACCAAAAGACAACTGACAGAATGGGAGAAGATATTTGCAAACGACATATCAGATAAAGGGCTAGTATCCAAAATCTATAAAGAGCTTAGCAAACTCAACACCCAAAGAACAAATAATCCAATCAAGAAATGGGCAGAGGATATGAACAGACATTTCTGCAAAGAAGACATCCAGATGGCCAAGAGACACATGAAAAAGTGCTCCACATCACTCGGCATCAGGGAAATACAAATCAAAACCACAATGATATATCACCTCACACCAGTCAGAATGGCTAAAATTAACAAGTCAAGAAATGACAGATGCTGGCGAGGATGTGGAGAGAGGGGAACCCTCCTACACTGTTGGTGGGAATGCAAGCTGGTGCAACCACTCTGGAAAACAGTATGGAGGTTCCTCAAAAAACTGAAAATAGAGCTACCTTATGACCCAGCAATTGCACTACTGGGTATATATCCTAAAGATACAAACGTGGTGCTCCGAAGGGGCACGTGTACCCGAATGTCTATAGCAGCAATGTCCACAATAGCCAAACTATGGAAAGAACCTAGATGTCCATCAACAGATGAATGGATCAAGAAGAGGTGGTATATATACACAATGGAATACTATGCAGCCATCAAAAGAAATGAAATCTTGCCATTTGCGATGACGTGGATGGAAGTAGAGGGTATTATGCTTAGCAAAATAAGTCAGTCGGAGAAAGACAACTATCATATGATCTTCTTGATATGAGGAAGTGGAGATGCAATGTGAGGGGGCTGGGGGGTAGGAAAAAAAAAATGAAAGAAGGTGGGATTGGGAGGGAGAACAACCATAAAAGACTCAATCTCAAAAAACAGACTGAGGGTTGCGGGGGGAGGGGGGATGGGAGACGGTGGTGGGGATATGGACATTGGGGAGGGTATGTGCTATGATGAGTGCTGTGAAATGTGTAAACTTGGCGATTTAAAAAAGAAAAAAAAAACTCATCCTGCTTTTTCAAAATATATTTTAGAGCAGAGACTGACAAACCATGGCCTGCAAGCCAAATCTAACCCACCAAATAATTTGTGAATAAAATGTTATTAGAACACACCATACTCATTTGTTTACATAAGCCATATGCTTGGCTTTTTCTACTCTTCAAAAGCAGAGTTGAGTAGTTTTATGACGCAGAAACTATAGTACCCACAGAGCCTAAAATATATCCCATCTGGCCTTTTATAGAAAAAAAAAAAGTTTGCTGACTTCTGCTTATGAAACAAGTTTTTAAAATGTTAAACTATAAGAATTTTTGGTAGAGGCTTAAACATACAGCAAATATTAGGATTTCAGTGGCAATGCCCTATTAATGTAGAAAAAACTGTATCAGACATCCACTGTGATCTATTGCTGTTGTACGTCCAAATAAATGATCCTTTTCCTTCACTCATGTCTGTCCAGCCATCGTGTGACAATGATTTAACTTCCATAAAGTTCCACCCACAGGGTAGAAACTGTTCATTGTACAGTTATGGCTATTTCAGTCTTCCTTACAGTTAAAATTTTCACAGTAAATTTCTTAACAGGCATCCTGGTGATACATTTTTTAAAAGAGAATCCTGAAGGAAACAAAATCTGAGTATCATTTTTATGTTGCATACATGATTTCCAATAATTATAAGCAAAACAAATTGAACTTTATTACGGAACATGAAAAGTGTGAGACAAGGCAGTTAGTAGTGGTTGCCAGAGCAGAAAAAGTGAACTGATTGGAGAAAGTGGAAAAAATGAAGAAGGAAACTAGCATTTAACGATTGCCTGCTCTGTGTCAGGCACTTTTTATGGCATGTAATTTATTTTTCACAGTTGCTTAGCAATGGAAGACATTTTCTTTCTTTTTCTGAAAATAAGAAAACTGAGATTCGTGAACATTAAGTTACATGTCACAATGGTAAGCATTGAGCTGGGCCATGTGAGAACAAAGCTCTACTTTCTCCATGTCTGTAATCTGGGAGAATCAGTGCTCAATTCTCTTCACCTTTGATTTTAAGAGTCTGAGCTATGGGTAAGGACAAAGAAAAAGAAAAAAAAAATATGCAAAGAAACCAAAAATAGGCAGACTAAATGTTTGTCCTTTTTGAACAAATATCACACCTTCCAGGAAGCTGTTTTTAGATCTCATTAAACAACAGAGGTTTTAATGACACCTAATTTTGCTAAGTATGTAATACACAGAGGTGGCGGCTGTTCCACGTACTGAAAACAACAAATGACAAATACAACAGTACTGTAATAGTTACATTTAAGAACTTAGCGTGTACCATCTTTTAAGAATTATGCATTAGTATTAGGCACTTGCTTAGTGCAATGTTTTATGGACCTAACATTCATTTAATCCTGCAAATGACAATGAAACAATATCTACTAATATCCTCAATTTACAGATAAGAAAATAGTCTGTGAGAAAAGCGAGTGACTTGTGTATGGTGGGAAGTGCTTGGTAAGCAGGAAATAAGAGGCTAAATTGTGTGCCTTTGTCTCTGAAACACTCTATTACACTGCTTTACCTGTGAAGGCTTTTCAAGTAATGTATACATTTATTTAAAAATATATATTCAGTGTAAACTGTGCACCACTAGGAAAACAGTATGGAAAATTAAAAACAGAACCACCATATGACCCAGTAATTGCACTACTGGGTATTAAACACAAAAATACAATAAACACCAATTCAAAAAGATATATGCACCTCTATGTTTATTTCAACACTGTTTATAAAAGCCAAAGTATGGAAGCAGCCCAAGTGTCCACTGACAGATGAATGGATAAAGAAGATGTGGTATATACATATACAATATAATATTCAGCCATAAAAAAGAAAGAAATCTTGCCATTTGCAACAACATGGATGGATCTAAAGGGTATAATGCTAAGGGAAATAAGTCAGAGAAAATACCATATAATTTCACTCTTATGTGGAATTTAAGAACCAAAACAAAGAAAAAAACTAAAAACCAAAAAACAGACTCCTAACTATAGGGAAGAAACTTGTGGTTACCAGAGGGGAGGGGTTTGGGGGAATGGGTGAAATACGTGAAGGGGATTAAGAGTATACTTATGGTGATGAGTACTGAGTAATGTATAGAATTGTTGAATCACTATATTGTATATCTGAAATTAATACTGAATGTTAACTATACTGGATTTTAAATTATATAATATGTACTCAGTTTCTACTTTGGGCTATAGGTTCCATTGATAATAGAGATATAATAGTGAGAATAAACAATTCTAAATTCTTGCCTTCGAAGTTCAATAATATATTTAGGATCTGGTAGACAGGGTAGGGGGGTATTCAGAGAGAGAACTTCATTTATTCCTGAAATAAATAATATATACATACATACATATGGATCACATATATGTATGCACATACAACATATATATTAAAATATATTTTATATTACTATCACATAAATAAATACATAAGTAACATCTTTACAATTCAAAAGAAAAGGGAGGAAAGCCACAGCTAAAGCAATTTAAATATTCAAACAGAAGGTAATTTTAAAACACTGAAAAATGAAATCATTCAATGTACAGAAGCCAAACTACATGGGAAGAAAATATTGATAATTACAGGGTTTTGCCCCCATTTTTCTCTTGCAGGTTTTCCTAAAAGTGTAATTTGAGTATTTGGGTCATTAGAAGAATAGCAACTGGCATATCCCCTTAAGTGGTCATGTCTCTAAATTAGATCTTGTAAGAGATAACAAGTAAAATGTCTTTAAAGTATAATGGGCACTGGAAACATTATCTTTGACTTCAAATAGTTTCAACTGTACCACACGTTCACATTTTCTAGTTTATTTTCTCACTAGATCACCAAAACTCTTTGAAACCATCACTAAACACTCCTTCCACTCATCTGTCTCCTTTTTATTAGGCCACTAAGTTATTAGTTAAAATGAGTTTCGGAAGATTTTTATGGTCATTTAGAGGTAAAATCAAGATCTAAATTCTATATTAGTGAGATGCATATGTGCTTCTGCTATGTGTGAATATTGGAAAATTTTAATACTGTAATTACAGTATAAGTTGCTTATTCAAATAAAAAAATAGCTAGCAACTAACAAATTTCTAAACATGAAAACTCGTTTTTCATAATTAGAGTCAATGCTATAAAATCAACCCCACTTTTTCTGCAATGAATTGCATGTCCCCAAAATATATGTAAAAGTCCTAACCCCTGGTACCTGTGAATATAACCCTATTTGGAAGCAGTATCTTTGCAGATGTAATTAAGATGAAGTTATACTGGAATAGGATGTACCCTTAAGCCAGTATGACAGGTGTCATTACAAAAACAGGAGAGAGACACAAAGACAGACATGCACACAGAGAAGAATGCTGTATGAAGACAAAGACACACAGAGCAGAGAGGCTGTGTGGTCATGAAGGCAGACTAGAGTTACACAGGCACAAGTCAAGAACACCAAAGATTGCTGTCAATCACCAAAAGCTAACTGAGAACATGGCTCTGCAAACTTGATCTCAGAGTTCTGTTTCCAGTCATGTAAATGACAAATTTTTGTTGATTTACAGCACTCAGTTTGGGGTTGTTTCGTACAAAAGCCTTACAAAAGTAATACATACGGCTTTCTTGGTTCAGTGTTCAGAGCTATTCTTGTTTGTTAAGCATCTTCATCACTGATTCTTACCTGTGAAAGTATAGAACGTTTTGCTCACTAATGTAATTTTCTAACAAAAATTTATTTTTTAATGATGTATCTTTGTTTGGGACTACATTTTTCAAATTTGTTTGCTCACTCTGTTGCCTCATCTTAGAGTATACATGGTTCATAAAGCTTCCAACTTTTCCACAAAGTGTCTGTGACATCATTGGGTTTATTCTTCTTTTCATTTTTCTTAGAACAACTATCACTTAAATACAGTGGTTTTGCTGTTACTGATATCAATAAATTAGCCATCCCCAAATGTTCTATTCCCCACACTCAAAAGATTTAGAAAATGAAATAATCAAAGCTGAAAATTCTCTAATAAATAAGTTCTTACTTGGTGCTGCTCTTAAAGGGAAAGTTCTTGGCATACAGAGAATAAACATTAGAGAATAAATTCCAGAAGAGAGTTTTCCATTTCTAATTAATATTTTTAATATTTTAAAATAATATACACTCAGAAAAGTACAATTAAATTGCATATACATATTAACAAATAATTTAAAATCTAATATCTATGTAAGTAACACTCAGATTAAAAAACTCACATAATTCCATATGTGCCAATAAGCATCTCTTGGCTACTGCAAACCTACTCCCACTCTCTTATTAATTACTAGCCTGAAATTAAAAAATATTGTCCAGTATAGTCAATATACAGTGTTACATTAGTTTCACGTATACAACATAGTGATTCAACAATTATACACCTTATTCAGTGCTCACACTATAAGTGTACTCTTAATCCTGTAATACCTATAATACCCATTTCCCCACCCACCTCCCCTTTGGCAACCATCAGTTTGTTCTCTATAGTTAAGAGAATGTTTTTTGTTTTCTCTTTTTTTAAAATTCCATGTAAGAGTGCAATCGTATGATATTTGTTTTCTTTGACTTATTTCACTCAGCATTATACCCTCTAGATCCATCCAGGTTTTCGCAAATGGTAAGATTTCATTCTCTTTTATGGATGAGGAATATTCCATTTTGTGTATGTGTATATATATAGACACACAGGAAAACACACACACACACACACACACACACACACACACACTTACTTCATCCATTCATCCACTGATGGACATAGGTTGCTTCCATACTTTAGCTACTGTAAATAATGCTTCAATAAACATAGGGGTGCTTATATCTTTTCAGATTAGTGTTCTTACATACTTTGGGTAAATACCTAGTAATGGAATTATTGGAGCATATGGTAGTTGCATTTTTTTTTTTGAGGCATCTCTATATCTTTGCCACAGCGGCCATATCAGTTTATACACCCACCAACAGTGCACATCCTTGCCACACTTTCTCCACATACTTGCCAACATTTTTTTTTTTCTGTGTCTTTGACATTAGTCATTCTGACAGGTGTGAAGCAGTATTTCACTGTCTTTGATTTGCATTCTCTGATGATGAACGATGTTAAGCATCTTTTCATCATGTCTCTGTTGGCCATCTGTAGGTCTTCTCTGGAGAAACGTGTTCATGTCTTTTGGCCCTCTTTAATTGGACTATCTGGTCTTTTGGATGTTGAGCTGGATTAAGTGCTTTACATATTTTGGATACTAACCCTTTATCTGACATGTCATTTGCAAATATGTTCTCCTAGTCAACAGGCTGTCTTTTAGTTTTGTGGATTATTTCCTTTATTGTGCAGAAGCTTTTTATTTAGAGGTAGGATAAACAGTTTTTGTTTTAGTTTCCCTTGTTTCGGGAGACATATTTATAAAGATGGTGCTACAACTGATGTCAACTGCTTGTACTCTCTTAGATTTTTATGGTTTTAGTTTTCCCATTTAGGTCCTTAATGCATTTTGAGTTTATTTTTGTGCATGGTGTAAGAAGTGGTCCAGTTTTCCCAACACACTTGTTGAAGAGACTGTCCTGTTGTATATTCTTGCCTCCTTTATCAAAGGTTAAGTAACCATATTATCTTTGGTTTATGTCTGAACTCTCTATTCTGTTCCATTAACTTGTGTGTCCGCTTTGTGCCAGTACCATTGTGTTTAAATTACTAAAGCTTTGTAGTATATCTTGAAATCTGGAATTAGGACACCCCAGTTTTGTTCTTCTTTGTCAAGACTGCTTTGGCTATTCAGGGCCTTTTGAAGTTCCATAGACATTTTAGGATCATTTGCTTCAGTTTTTTGAAAAATGCTGTTGGCATTTTGATGGAGATTCAATTGTATCTGTATATTGCTTTGGGGAGGATGATCAATTTAATATTTGTTTTTACAATCCATGAGCATGGGATATCTTTCCATTTGTTTGTGTCATCTTTAATTTCTTTCATCAGTGTTTTACAGTTTTCAGAGTAAAGGTCTTTCACCTCCTTGATTAAGTTTATTCCTAAGTATTTTATTCTTTTTGGTGCAACTATAAATGACAGTTTTCTTAATTTCTCTTTCTCATGCTTCATAATTATTTCATAGAAATGCAACAGACTTCTGTATATTTGTTTTTGTATCCTGCAGCTTTTTTTTTTTTTCTTAGATTTTATTTGACAGACAGAGATCACAAGTAGGCAGAGAGGCAGTCAGAGAGAGGAAGAAGCAGGCTCCCTGCTGAGCAGAGAGCCCCATGTGGGGCTCGATCCCAGGACCCTGGGATCATGACCTCGGCCGAAGGCAGAGGCTTTAAACCACTGAGCCACCCAGGTGCCCCTCCTGCAGCTTTTCTGAATTCATTTATCAGTTATAGCAGTTTTTTGGTGGAGTCTTCAGGATTTTCTATATATAGTATCATATCATCTGCAAATAAAATTTTACTTCTTCCTTACTGATTTGGATACTTAATTTTTCTTTTCTGATTATTGTAATTGCTAGCCTGAATTTTAAAATGATAATTCCTTTGCCCTCCTTATTATTACATCACCTATATATGTATCACAGGGCAGCACCATGTATTTTATAGCCGATTGCCTCTCTCAATGATTATGTAACATTTTTTCTTCTCCTAGCTGCTCTTCTACAGTACAATTTTTACTACTCTATTATCAAAGGCAATAGCTAATTCCCCTCCTGTAAATGTGGGCTAGCCTTCCTAGTTCATATGTAATCAAATGATGCTATGTTATTTCCCAGGGTTTTTTGAGAAGCCTTGTAGCTTCAGCTTGGCCATTTTATTTATTTATTTATTTATTAAAGATTTTATTTCTTTATTTGACAGACAGAGATCACAAGTAGGCAGAGAGGCAGGCAGACAGAGAGGGGGAAGCAGGCTCCATGCTTGAGCAGAGAGTCCGATGTGGGGCTCAATCCCAGGACCCTGAGATCATGACCTGAGCCAAAGGTAGACACTTAACCCACTGAGCCACCCAGGCGCCCCCAGCTTGGTCATTTTAAACATGTTTCCAAATATACCCCCTTGCAAGACTTCCTCTCATAACCCAGCACATTTTGAGAAGCCTAAAGCAGACGAAAAGGGCAAGTGTTTTGTTACAAATGAGCTCAGCCTTCAAGTATGCTGACCAGCTGTATGCCCAAGAGGTCCTGGTGTTGATACATAAGAGTCCTGCATCTTGGGAATCCCCTCAGTTCCAGGCAATCTAGAAGAGATGGTCAATTTATTTTAGACTCATCCTAGCCCAGACATCAAAAACTGAGTGAATAATCCTCTAGATTATTATAGATGCGATCATCTAAATTACCCACAACTCTTCAAACCTTCTCAGCTGAAGCCTCAGACATAGTGAAGCAGAAAAAAATTCATCCTCCCACACTCCTTCTGAATTACTGACTCACAGAATTTATGGGAATAATACAGCAGTTTGTTTTTTTTTTAATGTCACTGAGTTAGGAGTACTCTGTTACACAATAATACATAAGAAAAATATTTTAAACAGTCCTTAAAATTTTTATAAATAACATGATTTGTATTATTTTGCCCTAACTTTTTTCTTGCAGAGAAAGTAATTTTAAGTTTGAAGATAGAAAACAGAAATTTAAGAAAATTTTAAGAAATATACATATATATGATACTAAATAAGAGTTACTTATTCAAGAAGACATAAATACCCTAAATGTTTATGCACTCAACAACTGTCTAAATGAAAGAGGCTAAAATCCATTAGAACTGAAAGAAATAGACATATCCAAAATATACTTGGAGAATTCAACACCTCTCTCTTTCAGTAATTAAATACCCAACACGAAGAAAATCAGTGACATAGTTGAACTATGTTATATATAGCATAACTTATAGCATAGTTATATATAACATAACTGATAAACTGGATCAAATTAACATATATAGAATGTTCTATTCAACAAAAAAGTAATGCACATTTTTCAAGTTCACATGAACATTCACCAAGATAGATCACATGTTGTATCATAAAAATCAACAAGTTTGAAAGAATAGAAACCATACGAAATATGCTCCCAATTAACAATGAAGTTAAACAAAAACTCAGTAATATAAAAACGCTGGAACCCTGATACCTGGAGATTAAATGAAACACTTATAAATAACAAAGGGATCTAATAAGAATTATTAGAAGAAATTTTAAAATATTTTAAGTAAATGAAAATTTAAAACATAACAATATTTATAAGATGCAAGGAAAACTGTGATAAAATGAAATTTTATAGTAATAAATGTATGTATTATAAAGGAAGGATGTAAAACAAAAATATTGTTTCAGTCACTGTACACCACATAAATAAAAAGTTGGGCCTGAAGCTAGCAGAAAAAGTGAAACAATAAAATATAAAGCAGAAATTGATGAAACTGAAAACTGTCAATTAAAGGAGAAAATTAACAAAACCAAATGCTAGGTTTTTGGGGTTTTGTTTGTTTGCTTACTTGTTTGTTTAATAATAATAAAATAATAAACTCCCCAGTCAGGCTAAACAAGAAATGGAGAAGAATTACCAATATAGTAAAGAAAAGTCTTCATGACTGATTCCACGCATATTAAAATTGTACTAACAGAACAGTACAAATAACTTTAAGCCCACAATTTTCATAACTTAGATGACATAGTTCAATTACCTGACAAGCTATCAAAACTCACATAAGGAGAAATAGATAATCTGAGTAAGTTTATATATTTTAAGTAAATTAAATCAATAATAAATAACATTCTGAAAAAAAAATCATCAAGCCCAGATGATTTTAAGTAGTGAATTCTCTCAAACATTTAAAGACATTATAGAAAGTTTCCATATTCTCTTCTAGAAAACAGAGGAATACTGCCCAATTCATTCAATGAGTCCAGCATTATCTAATTATTAAAACCAGATAAAGACATTAGAAGAAAGAAGAAGAACTGGCCAATATTCTTCATAAATACAGATAAAAATAATCTCAACTAAATACCAGGAAACCAAAATCCACTCTTTAAAAACAATAATTATACATAATGGCAAATGAGAATTATTCTAGGTTTGCTAGAGTATACTACATCATTTAAAAGTCAATGTACCGGGGCGCCGGGGTGGCCCAGTGGGTTAAAGCCTGTCTGCCTTCGGCTCAGGTCATGATCCCAGGGTCCTGGGATCGAGCCCCGCATTGGGCTCTCTGCTCAGCAGGGAGCCTGCTTCCTTCTCTCTCTCTGCCTGCCTCTCTGCCTACTTGTGATCTCTGTCTGTCAAATAAATAAATAAAATCTTAAAAAAAAAAAGTCAATGTACTACAGCATGTGGACAGATCACAGAAGAAATAAATGTATGATCATATTAACTGAAGCATAAAGAACACCTGACAAAATCCATCACCTATTTATGTCCAAAAACTCTTAGCAATGTATGCATAGAGCTAAAATCACAAATTGATAAATAACATCTATGAAAAACCTATCGCTAACTTCATATTTAATTGTTAATAAAGGGACATTTTACCCCCACGTTCAAGAACAAGACAAGCATGTGTTCCCTCACCACCCTTTTCCATACTACACTGGATTTGTTGACTAAAGCAATCATACAAGAAATGAAAGGTATGTATACTGGAAAAATAAATAAAACTGATTTTATTCACAGAAGAGAGTATTATCTAAGTAAAAAATTCTAAGAATCAACATGAATAACCAACAACCTCTTAAAACCAGTAACCTAAAGAGTCTGCTATTATTAACATCTTGCAGTAGTATAGTATATTACAATTAATGCGCCAACATCAATATATTATTATTAACTAATAGTCACAGTTTACATTTAAATTCACTCTGAGCTGTACATTCTGTATGTTTGAGAAATGTATAATGACACGTGTTCACCATTACAGTATCAGAGAATAGTTTCACTGCCCTAAGCATCCCCTGTATTCCAGGTATTCATCCCTTCTTTCCTCTGTTGTGTTTTTTTTTTTAAGATTTTATTTATTTATTTGACAGACAGAAATCACAAGTAGGCAGAGAGGCAGGCAGAGAGAGAGAAGGAAGCAGGCTCCCTGCTGAGCAGAGAGCCCAATGCGGGGCTCGATCCCAGGACCCTGGGATCATGACCTGAGCCGAAGGCAGACAGGCTTTAACCCACTGAGCCACCCAGGCGCCCCTTCTTTCCTCTTTTTAAACCCTAGGCAACTAATGATATGTTTACTCTCTCCTTAGCTTTGCCTCTTCTAGAATGTCAAATAGCTATAATCATACAATATGTAAACTTCCAAAATTGGCTCTTTAACGTAGCAATATACAATTTAAGTTACTGTTGAAGGTACAATTTAAGGTACTGTTGAAATGAAGATTTTTTACATATTCTGCACTGTACTCTTATCAGGCATATGATTCAGAATATTTTCTCTCATTGCGTGGGTTTCGCTCTCTTGACTGCACACTTTACAGCTCAAAAGTTTTTAACTTTGATCAGGTCCAATTTATGATTATATGTGTATATTTTTTCCCCCTTGATTGTTTGTGTTTTAGTTGCCATATCCATAAAACTGTTGCTTAATACAAGGTCACAAGGATTTATACCTATGTTTTCCCTCATGAGAGTTTTATGGTTTTAGCTCTTATATTTAGATCAGTGATCCACTTTTACTTAATTTTTGACCATGGTTATAGACAAAGGCCCAGACCAATTCTTTGGCATGTGGACATTGAGTTGACCAACCATCATTTGCTGAAAAAAACTGTTTTTTCACTAATGAATTGTCCTGGTCCTCTTGTTAAAAACATCAATCCACCATACAAGTATAGGTTTATTTGTATATCCTCAATTCATTAATCTATGTCCTTAATTTCTATGTCAGTGTTGATTACCAGATGTCTGGTATGCTTTAAATTTTGGAAGTGTGAGTTGCCCAATTTTGTTCTTTTCCATATTTGTTTTCACTATTCCAGTCTTTGCATTTCCATATTAGTTTTAGGACCAGCTTGTCTATTTCTGCAAGGAGTCAGTTAAAAACTTGAAATATACCACAATTTGGAGAGCACTAGCAATAACAAACCTTCCATCTCATAAACAAAGGAAACCTTCCCATTTATTTAGATCCTTTTTTATCCCATTTATTTATATCTTTAATTTTTTTCAACGTTTTTATGTAGCTAAAGTGTCTGTCTTTACTTTTTCGAATTCATTTCTAAGTACTTTTTTTTTAATGGAATTGATTCCTTAAGTTCATTTTCAAAACTGTTAGTATATAAAAATACAGCAGATTTTTATATGTTGGCCTTGTATCCTACAATTTTGCTGAATTTCTTCATTAGCTCTAACAACTTCTTATTCTTTGGTTGGTCTCTGTACAAAATCATTTTAAGTGCAAAAAGTTTTACTACTTCTTTTTCAATGTGGATGCCCTTTATTTTATTGCCTAATTTACCTGACTATAATCTGTAGTGCAATGTTACATAGCAGCAGCAAGCACAGGTATCTTTGTCTTCTTCCTGATCTTAAGAAGAAAACTTTCGATCTTTTACTATTTCCATATTAAGCTTGTTCTTAGAAGCTGTGGATTTTTCATAGATGACCTTTACCAGATTGTAGTCATTCTCTTTCTATTCCTGTTTTATTTTTTATTAGGCAAGGGTGTTAGGTCAAATGCTTCTTTTGTCTCTACTGAGATAATTATGAGTTACTCTCCTCTTTATTCTATTAATATGATATACTGATTTTAGTATGTTGAATCAGCCTTGAATTCCTGGGATACATTCCACACAGTCATGGAACATGATCCTTTTACTGTGATACTGAATTCAATAATTCCAAAATCTAGGATTCCTTAGGAATGATCTCTGTCTAACTCTTTTATATCTTTTCAATGGGTCATACTTTTTTGAAGTCCTAAAAATTTTCCCTTTTATACATTTTCCTTTTTATACTTTTCTATGAGACATTTAAATATAGCTTTAAACATACTGGTGTTACATTAACCAGCTTACAGGCACCTATTTATTTAAAAAGACCATCTATTTTCCCCTTTCTGCAGTGTCCCTTCATTCATCTGTCAACAGTTTATACATACTTGTGTGTATATATCTAGGTGCTTCATTCTATTTTATTGATGTATTTATAAAACTTCGCTACTACTATATCAGTTTTTACAACTTTTCTAAATGGTGGATACTTTATACTATTAGTATAATAGTGTTTTGGCTACTCTTAATCCCAAGCATTTTTGAAAAACTTTTGAATTGAAATTATGTATGCTGTATACCTAAACTTACTGAAGAAGACAATTTCTAAGGCCTTCTTGGAAAATGCAATTTCTGGTGCATTACATGTCTATTTATCGGCTTTCCTTAATGACTATCAGTGAATTTTTATAAAGGTCCACAAATAGATCTTGTATTTATTAGTTTCCAAGCCAACTGACAACTTTTCATTTTATTGTAAATTTTTCTCCTGTCTATTGGTGGCATATAGAACTACAATTGATTTTTGGATATTGACTAAATATCCAGAAACTGTGCCAAAACATCTAATACATTATTTAACAAGAGTTTTAAAAGCTTTCTATGTATAGAGTGCTATCAAATAAATTGATATAAAATTCTTTTTCAATACATACATAGCACTATTACCTTAATTATATTATCAAATATTAGCAGACACTTCAGGCATCTTTAATTTTTTTTTTTTTTAAATTTTGGAAGGAGAGAATTCAGATCTTTAACATGTTTCCTGTAGGAATTTATTGGTTGTTGGTATTTTAAAAAACACTCTCTTCTTCACCTAGTAAGGTATTTAATCACAAATAAATATTGAAATGTGTGAAAAATTTTTTGCAGCAATATAAATGATCAAATACATTCTTCCAGTTTTATTATTAATATGGTAAATTATGCAGATATATTTCCTAATGTTACATAGCCTATCTATTGCAATAAACTCAAATGTCCATAACTTATTATTCATTTTATATAATGCTATAATGGAATTTCTTTAAAGTTTTGTTCAGAATATGACATTCACCCACAGTTTTCCTTTCTCTTAATGTCCATTTCAGATTTTGTTATCAGCCTCATAGCATAAATTGGGACATTATTACTTCCTCTTCTATACTTTACCTAATTTTGTGTAAGGCCAAACCTAAATAAAAACAAAATTGAAATTTTGGTGTAATTTGCTAGTGAAACCAACCAGGCCTGAAGTCTGTTTATGTGTTTCAGTGTGTGTCTGTGTGTGTGTCTGTGTGTGTACACCTGCGTGCATTATTTTTTAGGGAGAAGGAACCTCTTAAAAGTTCATTTATTGGGAAGTATGGGTATCTCAGTGGGTTAAAGCCTCTGCCTTCAGCTCAGGTCATGATCCCAGGGTCCTGGGATCGAGCCCCACATCGGGCTCTGTGCTGAGCGGGGAGCCTGCTTCCCCCGCCCTCTCTCTGCCTGCCTCTCTACCTACTTGTGATCTGTGTCTGTCAAATAAATAAGTAAAATCTTCTTTAAAAAGTTAATTTATTATCTTTAAGGTTATAGAATTATTCTGGTTTTGTTTATTGTTGAGTAAAGGAAAATATCCATTTCATCTAATCTTTCAATGTTGGTGTAAAATTTTCCATACTGTCCCAGTAAAATCTTGTTACTACATGAACTACTTATTTTGAAACATCTTTTCTATTTCTGACATATATTGCCTTTTTTTATTATTTGCTTATTGCTTAGGAATTTTTCAATTAATTTATATTTGGCTCTATTAAGTGTATTACAGGTTTACTTTCTACTTTGTTAATCTCTGCTTTAATCTTTATTTTTCCATTCTTACATATTCTTTGGATTATTTTTCTAACCACTTTTGAAAATATGAACACTTAGGCTATTTTATCATCTTCAGGAGTAGTTTGTTTTGTTTTGTTTCTGAATCATATGGATATATGTCAGTTGCTGACACAGTGTCCTTTAAATCTGAATAACTTACTTTGTAAGTCCTAAAAAGAATTTTTCCTATACAACAATATAACTATCAAAAGCACTAAAACTTCAGTAATGCATTAAATTCCTATCATCTATGGTCCTCATTCAAGTTTCACATGTTGTCTTAATCATGCACATTGTAGCAAAAGCATCCAGTTTACAATCATTTATAACATGTCTCTTTAGTCTTCTTCCATCTAAAATAGTTTCTCAGTGCTCCTTTACATGCTGCTGCTTAAGACTCTAATTCAATTATCATGGATACTGCTTCTCAATTGTGTTCTTCTTCTGATTCATCATGATTATATTATGCTATACATTTTTTCACAAGGATGTCCTAGAAGTGTGAGTGTATTCTCACTGCATCCAATCAGGTGTCATAATAGTTTTGATTTGTCCCACAACTGGTGATGTTGACTTTTTTATCCTTACATACACAGTGTTTTCCAAGTTTTTTCTCTGTAAGGTTATTCATTTCTTTTTGTTTTCCAGGTTTGGCTGGTAGTGATAGTAAGGGACAATCCTATTTCCATTCATTAGCACCAGACCTGTGTATCCTAGCTACTGAGTGTATAACACCTCATATTAGCCATTGGTTTAACGCCTCATGAAAAAGCAATATGAAAGCCGAATCTGTGGACTGGACTTAGAAAAGCTTTTAACAGTTCATTCCTCTTTTAAGACTCACTGTTTCTGGATGACAGAATAAGTCACAAGACCAGTGGGTCACAAGGTTATAAGCCCATTATCTATCTTTTATAAAAAAATAATTCCTTTAGTCTGAGGCAAATAATTGGAAACATCCTATCAACAGACAATCACTGCCCTTGGATAAGACTGCAGGGGCACCTGCAACCGGAAAGGTATGCCCATTTCCAGAATAGGCCCTATGGAAAAAGGAGATCTGATGTGATCAAGCTGTCTTTCAATACATAGTTAACTAACAAATGTTAGAGGCTATATTCAGCCAGGTACAGGTTTTGTTATGTAAGATGTGGTATTCAGTCATTCTACTGTGCTCATGTATAACATCCATTCTTCCAACCATGTCTAGTTTGACCAAGAGGGAAAATCTAGATAGGTATTAACATGAGATGAAGAGGAAAACTTTTTGCAAGCTTTTAGTATACACCCTGAATCAATCTATACTTCTCTAGACTTATTTATTCCTAACACTTTTCTTTACAAGGTTATGATCAGCTAGTCCAAATATTTCCATTTTCCTGGAATATATATTGGTATTCCAGGCCATATTTCCTGTAAAAAAAAAAAGAAAGAAAGAAAAGAAAAAAGCAAAAAAGGAAGTGAAAATGCCAGTAGGAGCCCCCAGTGTGACAACTAAAAATGTGTCTAGATATTGCCAAATGTCCTTGGAAAAGTAAAACCATTCTTGGCTAAAAGTTATTCTTCTAGGGAAAAAAAAATTCATCTAGTATTCTGCTGCTTTACAAGGTATCTTTTAATTTTATTCTGCATAAAACTGTAGTTATGGAAATACTATGAAACATGATCTGCCTAATAAAAACAATAGCACTAACCTTTAATGTTATGCAAATTATGTATCTAAGGTCCAAAGTTATTAACCAGGGATGGGGAATAGTTAATGCGGAATGAGTAGGTAATAACTTGGCAGTCATAATTACAATGATGCATTTTATTTGAATGAGGAAAAAAAATGAATAGTATCTGTCTGAAAGGTTCAAGCAATTTTCTTATTTAACACTAAAACATTCACTTATTTAAATTAGGTACAAAATATGTAACAGCACTGAAATAAAAACAGTATTATCAAAATCCTCAAAACTGAGGACTCTGAATGAACATGTCATTCTAGTGAATGACAGTGAGTGCTGATTACCCGCAGTTCAGTGCACACAGAAAAGCAAAAAACAAAAACAATTACAAAAACCAAAACAACAACCCTAAAAAAAACATCTCCAGAAAGGAAAGTTAAAGAAGCTGTTATCTAGAATCTAGCCTCTAGCATTGTTACAGAAAAACAGTTGCAGAAGAATTCATTCTTTTCATGAAAGATGGTAATACTGCTTATTTCTAATGAGGAGATAACTATTTCAACTAATGACAAGTTACAGAAGAATTAATAAAATGTAACTTACATCAAAGTGAAGTATGAGCATGTCACTTGTTTTATGATCTAACAGAATGTTCCGTGTGAACTTGGCAAGACTGTGCATGATGCTCTTGTTAGGTTAAAGGTCTGCTAGTTCCAGTTAGTCTGCACTAAAGAAACTGCATGAAAAATGTTGTTTAAGTTCTCCATTTCCTTGCTGATTTTCTGCCCATTCCACTACTGAATATAAGGTCCTGAAGTCTCCAACTATAATTTTATAATTAATAAAATTGTCTATTTCTTCCTCTAAGTCTGTTGGGTTTTGTTTCATATTTTTTGGGACTTTGTTGTTAGGTAGGTATAGTTTTACAACTGTTACATCTTCCGTGGTGGATTGGCACTTTTATCAGTATATAATGTTGCTCTTTGTTTCCTATAATAAATTTTAACTTAAACTCTATTGTCTGATATCTGTCCCAATGCTGCACCTCACTTTTGGTTAGTACTTGCATGTAATACCATTCCACTCTTCCACTTACAAACACTTGCCTTTCAATCTAAAGAAAAGCTCTTATAGACAACACAGAGGATCATTTTTTTTAAACCATTTTGCCTATCCATGTCTTTTAATTAAAGTTTAACCCATTTACCTTTAATGTGATTACTAATAAAGATAACATGCTTGTGCCATTTTTCAATTTGTTTTTATCTTGTATGACTTTTGTTCCTCAATTCCTCCACTGTTGTCTTCTTTTGTCTCTTTTTCTTAGTATACAATTCTCTTCTCATTTCATTTATTATATGTATTTTTTAGTTATTTTCTCAGTGATAAACTAGAGGATTACAATTAATACTGTAATTTATATAGTAGTTTGAATTAACAGCAACTTAAGTGCCTGAGTACACAAACACCTGGTTTATATAACACTACCTTATATTGTTGTCATAAATTATTTTCATATACTGTCTGTTCATTAAGAATGATTTATAATTACTGTCTTATGTATTTGTCATGTGAGTCATGTAGGGAAAAAAGGAGCTAAAATCTAAACACACAGTGGATTAACATTTACCTATGCAATTACCTTTAATGGTGTTTTCCCATTTTATAGCTCTGAGTTACAGACTAGTGTTCCCTATTTCAACCCGAAGGACTACCTTTGTCATTTCTCACAGGGCAGTTCTAACAACGGACAGGTTCTCTTTATCTAGAAATGTCTTAATTTAGGATACATGTTTAATGACAACCTTACTCGGATATAAAATCCTTTAAGCACTTTACAGATTTTATATATGTTAGCAATGCCTCTGGCCTAGATGTTTTATAAAAAGAAACTAGCTATTAATCTTGAGGAATCCCTGTACAGACTAGTTCCTTTTCCCTTGCTGCTTTCAAGATTGTCTCTTTGTCTTTGAAATTCAACAACTTAATTATATGTAGCTGCAGATCTCAGAGTTTATCCCCATTAGATTTTGTTTAGCTTCTTCAGCATATAGATTAATACATTTCAACAGATTTGAGAGTTTTTTTTTATTATTTCTCAAATATTACGTATCTATCTCTTTTCTCTCCTCCTGGAACCCTTATTATGAATGTATTGGTATTCATGGATGGCTCCATAGGTTTTCAGGTTCTGCTCACTTTTCTTCATTATTTTTTTCTCTTTACCCCTCAGACTGGACAATTTCAGTTGATCTTTTTCAAATCCATTAATTCTTCCTCTGATTCCTCAAATTTGAACCTCTCTTGAATTTTTCATTTCAAATATTATACTTCTCTACACCAGAATTTCATTTTTATAATTCCCATTTTTTATTGATACTTTCTATTCAGAGAAACAACATTCACCTGTTCTTTTGGTTTTAAAGGCTTTACTGATTTATTTGCCAGAGACAGAGAGAGAGAGAGAGAGAGAGCACATGCACAAGCAAGGGGAACATCAGGCAGAGGGAGAAGCAAATTTCCTGCTGTGCAGGGAGCCTGATATGGAACTTTATCCCAGGACACTGGGATCATGACCTGAACCAAAGGCAGATGCTTAACCAACTGAGCCACCCAGGCGTCCTTCCTAGTTTCTTTTTGTTCTTTGTGCATAGGGGATTTCTTTAGCTCTTTAATCATACTTAAAACAACTTATTTTAAATGTTTCTCTAATAAATTCAACACCTGGGCTTCCTCAAGGACTATTTTATTAATTAATTTTTTTCCTATATATAGGCTGAACTACCTCTCTTTTCTCTTTACATGTCTTGTTTTTGTTGTAAACTGGACATTCTGAATATCACGATACAACAATCTTAAAAACCACAGTTTCCCTGGTCTCTGTGATTTGTTTATCTGGTTTTTGTATTTGTATAGTATTTTGTTGTTGAACTAATTTTGAAAAGTCCACATTCCTTGTCATGTGTGGCTATAAATGTTCTTGTCAGTCAGACTAGTGGTTTGTGGTTTCAGTCAAACTAGTATTTCGACAGAGACCTCATCAGACATTTGGAACACCTCATCCCAACTCCCCTGATCCCCCAAGTAAAAACATTCTTGCATTCTTCAGATTGGCTCTGTACTGGGGCATTACTTCAGTGCTTTACCAAGCAGTTTGCTTCTCTGTCTAAACCTTCATTTCTTTCATAGGTGTGACCTGAAGAATGGCTACAGGTGATAACTTAGATTCATCTCTTATCTCTCTTGAGCATGCATGCATCCATCCCTAGTGTGCATTCTGTCTACAGATTCCCTGACAGGAGCTTTTAAAAAATCTCTTATTTCTCCAGTATCTTCTTCTCCAACTTCTTCCTTCCCAGGCTTTCTTCTCTGTTTATTGTTGGTCTCAACTTGTCTCTTTTGCCCTGGGCTTTCAACCAATGATGCCTGAGAAACCTCTGGGACATTTGAAACAAAAGTATAATCCTGAACTGATACTTCAGGGATCCAACAGAGTCAAAACACCCAAACACAACTCTTTAAGAATGAGATCACTATGTCTCCCCCTAGTACCAGCAAACTCTACCAGGAATGAAGATCACATTCATTAAAGCTGCTACAGAGGTAGGGAATTAAAATAGTAAGAAAAAGTGCCATAGAGCTTTGTTGCAAAATTTAGGTTTTTCTTTCTCATTAAGTGTTCAGTTGACTGTTCTAAAATTTTTTATTAGATTTCAGAGTTTCTAAAAAGTTTATTCTGACATTTTAAAAAAGATTTTATTTATTTATTTGACAGAGAGAGGCAGATCACAAGTAGGCAGAGAGGTAGGCAGAGAAAGAGGGGGAAGCAGGCTCCCTGTTGAGCAGAGAGCCCAATGCAGGACCCTGAGATCATGACCTGAGCTAAAGGCAGAGGCTTAATCCACTGAGCCATCAAGGCACCCCTATTCTGACATTTTCTTTGTAAGCTTATTTACTGCATTTCTGGAGTGACAGAGTTCTGGAGTTTCTTACTCTGTCATATTAATTGACAGTGCTCTAAACATTGTATTTTAATGAGAGATTTTTTTTTCATTAAAGAAAAAAGTATTTAATCAGGGAAGATAATTTCTCTTACATCATTCAGCAACTGTGACAGAAACAAAAAGATAATTATGTGGCATTGAATTCACCTTTTCTCGCTTTTTGACTGATTGCTTTAACACTAATGGGTTTTTTTTTTTTGAGGCATTCTAATGCTCTTAATTATACTAATAAATTTTTTGAATATTTAATTTCCAACAGTAACAGTACACAACTGACAATTTTTTATAAAATTTTTCCCCTCTTAAATATTTAACATTTTATAAAGACTGAAAAATACAAAAAATATGATATTTTAAAATTAAATAATTATGTTTCCTAATGCCAAATGAAAATAATACAAATGTGAAGGTAATGCATAAACATTATTTTATTCTTATACTGAAAAACATTCACTATCTGTATAATCCTTTCCAGTTTTATAAAAGAAAAAAGGTTTTTTATTAATGATATCTTTATCATACATATAAAATGGTTTAGTGCCATGACCTTTCAACCAATGATGTCTGTAGAAAGTAATGTAAAACCAACTCTATAATCACTACAATAACTGCCTTCGTTAATGTAGTTTCTAATTTGGAATTTTATTTTAAATCAGGAATCAGTTTGTCTTTTCATAATGTAATCACCTATTCCTTCCATAAAATTAATTGAAAACTGAACACAATAGATTTTAATTGCACTATTATAATGATGGTTTACTAGGGGCTTATTATACACTGACAGATCCACAGACAGAAGGCTCACTAAGGGTCTCAAGTTGTATTTTCTAAAGAAGAAGTACCTCCAGGGTGATATCAAAGATCTATAAAGAACCTCTCAAACTCAACACCCAAAAAACAATCAAGTAAAAAAAAAAAAAAAAAATGGGCAGAACACATGAACAGACACTTCCCCAAAGAAGACATACAAATGGCTAACAGACACATAAAAATATGTTTATCATCATTAGCCATCAGAGAGATTCAAATCAAAAGCACACTGAGATACCACCTTTAAACCAGTTAGAATGACAAAAGTTAAAGCAGAAAACAACAAATGTTGGACAGGATGTGGAGAAGGGGGAACCTTCTTACACTGCTTGGTAGGAATGCAAGTTGGTACAACCACTTTGGAAAACAGTACAGAGGTTCCTCAAAAAGATAAAAATAGAGCTACCCTATGACCCAGTAATTGCACTACAGGGTATTTACCCCAAAGATACAGATGTATTGAAAAGAAGGGGCACATGTACCCCAATGTTCCTAGCACCAATGTCCACAACAGCCAAACTATGGAAGGAGTCAAGATTCCCTTCAACAGATGAATGGATAAAGAAGATATTGTCCAACCTAATGCTACACCAAAAGGAGCTAGAGAAAGAACAACAAAGAAAGCCTAAACCCAGCAGAAGAGAAATAAAGATCAGAGCAGAAATCAATGAAATGGAAACCAAAAAATCAACAGAACAAATCAACAAAACTAGGGGCTGGTTCTTTGAAAGAATTAATAAGGTTGATACACCCCTGGCCAGACTTATCAAAAAGAAAAGAGAAAGAACCCAAATAAATAAAATCATGAATGAAAGAGGAGAGATCACAACCAACACCAAAGAAATACAAACAATTATAAGAACATATTATGAACAACTCTATGCCAACAAATTTGACAATCTGGAAGAAATGGATGCATTCCTAGAGACATATAAACTACCACAACTGAACCAGGAAGAAATAGAAAGCCTGAACAGACCTATAACCAGTAAGCAGATAGAAACAGACATCAAAAATCTCCAAACAAACAAAACCCCAGGGCCAGATGGCTTCCAAGGGAATTCTACCAAACATTTGAAGAAGAATTAATTCCTATTCTCCTGAAACTGTTCCAAAAAATAGAAATGGAAGGGTAACTGCCAAACTCTTTTTATAAGGCCAGCATCACCTTGATCCCAAAACCAGATAAGGACCCCATCAAAAAAGAGAATTATAACCAATATCCTTGATGAACACAGATGCAATAATACTCATCGAAATACTAGCCAATAGGATTCAACAGTACATTAAAAGGATTATTGACCACGACAAAGTGGGATTTATTCCAGGGCTGCAAGGTTGGTTCAACATCTGCAAATCAATCAATGTGATACAATACAGTAATCAAAGCAAGAACAAGAACCATATGATACTCTCAATAGATGCTGAAAAAGCATTTGACCAAGTACAGCATCCCTTCCTGACCAAAACTCTTCAAAGTGTAGGGATAGAGGGCACATACCTCAATGTCATCAAAGCCGTCTATGAAAAACCCACCGCAAATATCACTCTCAATGGAGAAAATATGAGAGCTTTTCCACTAAGGTCAGGAACACAGCAGGGATGTCCATTATCACCACTGATATTCAACATAGTTCTAGAAGTCCTAGCCTCAGCAATCAGACAACAAAAAGAAATTAAAGGCATCCAAATCGGCAAAGAAATAGTCAAACTATCACTCTTTGCAGATGATATGATACTCTATGTGGAAAACCCAAAAGACTCCACTCCAAAACTGCTAGAACTTATACAGGAATTCAGTAAAGTGTCAGGATATAAAATCAATGCACAGGAATCAGTTGCATTTCTTTACACCAACAAGACAGAAGAAAGAGAAATTAAGGAGTCAATCCCATTTACAATTGCACCCAAAACTATAAGATACCTAGGAATAAACCTAACCAAAGAGGCAAAGAATCTACACTCAAAAACCTATAAAGTATCATGAAAGAAACTGAGGAAGACACAAAGAAATGGAAAAATGTTCTATGCTCATGGATTGGAAGAACAAATATTGTGAAAATGTCTATGCTACCTATAGCAATCTACACGTTTAATGCAATCCCTATCAAAATCCCACCCATTTTTTTCAAAGAAATGGAACAAATAATCCTAAAATTTATATGGAACCAGAAAAGACCTCGAATATTGAAAAAGGCATATTGAAAAAGAAAGCCAAAGTTGGTGGCATCGCAATTTCGGACTTCAAGCTCTATTACAAAGCTGTCATCATCAAGACAGTATGGTACTGGCACAAAAACAGACACACAGATCAATGGAACAGAATAGAGAGCCCAGAAAGAAACCCTCAACTCTATGGACAAATAATCTTCAATAAAGGAAGAAAGAATGTCCAATGAAAAAAAGACAGCCTCTTCAACAAATAATGTTGGGAAAAATGGACAGCCGCATGCAGAAAAATAAAGTTGGACCATTTCCTTATACCACACACAAAAATAGACTCAACATGGATGAAGGACCTCAATGTGAGAACGGAATCCATCAAAATCCTTGAGGAGAACACAGGAAGCAACCTCTTTGACCTCAGCCACAGCAACTTCTTCCTAGGAACATCGCCAAAGGCAAGGGAAGCAAAGGCAAAAATGAACTATTGGGACTTCATTAAGCTCATAAGCTTTTGCACAGAAAAAGAAACAGTTAACAAAACCAAAAGACAACTAACAGAATGGGAGAAGATATTTGCAAACGACATATTAGATAAAGGGCTAGTATCCAAAATCTATAAAGAGCTTAGCAAACTCAACACCCAAAGAATGAATAATCCAATCAAGAAATGGGCAGAGGATATGAACAGACATTTCTGCAAAGAAGACATCCAGATGGCCAAGAGACACATGAAAAAGTGCCCCACATCACTCAGCATCAGGGAAATATAAATCAAAACCACAATGAGATACCACCTCACACCAGTCAGAATGGCTAAAATTAACAAGTCAGGAAATGACAGATGCTGGTGAGCATGTGAAGAAAGGGGAACCCTCCTACAGTTTTGGTAGGAATGCAAGCTGGTACAACCACTCTGGAAAACAGTGTGGAGGTTCCTCAAAAAGTTGAAAATAGAGCTACCTTATGACCCAGCAATTGCACTACTGGGTATTTACTCTAAAGATACAAACATAGTGATCTAAAGGGACACGTGCACCCAAATGTTTATAGCAGCAATGTCCACAATAGCTAAACTATGGAAAGAACCTAGATGTCCATCAACAGATGAATGGATCAAGAAGAGGTGGTATATATATACAATGGAATACTATGCAGCCATCAAAAGAAATTAAATCTTGCCATTTTCGATAATGTGGATGAACTAGAGGGTACTATGCTTAGCGAAATAAGTCAGTCAGAGAAAGACAACTATCATATGATCTCCCTGATAAGAGAAAGTGGAGATGCTAGTGGGGGGTTTTGGGAGTAGGAAGGGCGGGAGACAAACCATAAGAGACTTAATCTCACAAAACAAAGTGACGGTTCCCAGGGGGAGGGGGGTAGGGAGAGGGTGGTGGGATTATGGACATTGGGGAGTGTATGGGCTATGATGAGTGCTGTGAAGTGTGTAAACCTGGTGATTCACAGACCTGTATCCCTGGAGCTAATAATACATTATATGTTTATAAAAAAGTTTTTTAAAATAAAAAAAACAAAAAAAAATAAATTTTAAAAAAAGATGTTGTCCATACATACAATGGAATATTACTCAGCCATCAGGAAGGATGAATACCCACCATTTGCTTCGACATGGACAGATCTGGAGAGGATTATGCTAAGTGAAGTAAGTCAAGCAGAGAAAGAAAATTATCATATGTTTTCACTTATATATGGAATATAAGGAACAGCATGCAGGACATTAGGAGAAAAAAGGGGAAAATGAAGGTGGGGGGGAAATCAGAGGACAAGAAAAACCATGAAAGACTATGGACTCTGGAAAACTAACTGCGGGTTTCAGAGGGGAGAGGGGAGAGGGGGATGAAATAGCCCAGTGATGGGTATTAAGGAGGGCATGTGTTGCAATGAGCACTGGATGTTATAGGCAAACAATGAAACATGGGAACACTACATCAAAAACTAATGAAGTACTGTATGGTGAGTAACATAACATAATAAAGGAAAGGAAAGAAAGGAACGGAAACAAAACAAAAGGAGAGGGGAGGGGAGGGGAAGAAGGGAGAGGGGAAAGGAAGGAAGGAAAGAAGGAAGGAAACTTCCAAGTAATAAAAAATGTTTTATACTAGCATAAGTTAACAATCATAGGCAGAATAATGTTCTTTGCTTAAAGAAAAAATTCAGTCTGGCTGCCGATCAGTATGTACAACACTGTTACCACCTCCCAAAATTTTATTTCAGAACTTAATACCTTGTGTTTCTTTTCATGAGAGACAAAAGAATGTATGGTAAAGATCCTGGGGTTTGAAAACCCAGACACAGGAGATCAAATTGTGACTCTGTCATTTTATTCCCTTCATCTCCCAACCCTTGATTCTTGTAACTATTAGAGTGGAACTAAATGTATCTTCCTTGCACAGTTGATTTAAAGATATCTAAGGGCAATGCATAAAAAGTTTATGAATAAAATGTAACAAAGGAGAAGTTATTATCATAAAAATAGGGTTAAAGTGCCTAATTCAGTGAATCCCTACTACTGGTGAATCTGGGGAAAAAAATGTCCAAATTGGCCAGATAAAGATATTCTTAATAAGGAAGTCTTTTATCACATTATATGATCATCATCTATCCCAACTATCCAGGCCTAATCAGACAAAACCACATGGAAAGTTAAATTAAAGTAGATTCAATGTAAAATTTTGGTTAGAATAACTCCTCTCTTATCAACAATATTTATTGTGGGTTGTTGTTTCTACATTGCGGTCTAATGGTCACAAAAGTAACAAAAGTACATCTTCACCAACACTTGTTATTTCTTTATTTTTGATTTTAGCCATTCTAATAGGTACAAAATGATAGCTCATTGTGGTTTTAATTTGCATTTCCCTCATGATGAGTGATGTTGAGACTCTTCTCATGTGTCTGTTGGCTGCCTTTGGAAAAAATGTCTATTCAGGTTCTCTGCCCATTTTTAACTGGATTGTGTGTGTGTGTGTGTGTGTGTGTGTGTGTGCTGAATTATATAAGTTCCTTATTTAAAAATATCAATATTTTATATTTTTATAAATTATATAAAATAATAAATGGGGGCACCTAGGTGGCTCAGTGGGTAAAGCCTCTGCCTTCGGCTCAAGGTCATTATCTCAGGGTTCTGGGATTGAGTCCCGCATCGGGCTCTCTGCTCAGCAGGGGGCCTTCTTCTCCCCTCTCTCTCTGCCTGCCTCTCTGCCTACTTGTGATCTCTCTCTCTCTCTGTCAAATAAATAATAAAATCTTAAAAAAAGTTTTAAAATAATAAATATATATCCTATATTAACCCTGTATTCAAATATATTATTTGCAAATATTTTCTCTTATTCAGGAGATTACCTTCCTTTTTTGTTGATTTCCTTCACTATGCAAAAGTTTTATATTTTGCTGTAGTCTCAATAACTTAATTTTGCTTTTGTTTCCTAGCAAGAGACATATCTAGAAAACATATTTTCATAGTCAATGTCAAAGAAATTAATGCCTATATTTTCTTCTCAGAATTTTATGGGTTCATGTCTCACATTTAGGTCATCAGACCATTTGAGTTTATATTTGTATGTTGTAAGAAAGTGATCTAATTTCATTCTTTTGCATGTGGGTTCCTCAAAACATTAAAAATAAAATTACAATATACTCCAATAACTCCCCTACTGAGTATTTACAAAAAGAAAACTGAAACACTAATTCAAAAAGATACAGGCATCCCTATGTTTACTGCAGCATTATTTACAATAGCCAAGACATGGAAGCAACCCAAATATCCATCCATAGATGAATGCATAAATATGTGGTACATATATACAATGGAAATTATTCAGCTGGAAAAAAAAAAAAAAGAATGAATTCCTTCTACTTGCAACAACATGTTTAGACCAAGAGACTATTATGCTGAGCAAAATAAGTCAGTCAGAGAAAAGCAAATGTTGTAAGACTGCACTTGTATGTGGAATTTAAGAAACAAAACAAAGGTGGAAAACAAGAGACAAACAAACAAAAAACTAGACTCTTGAAATAAAGAACAGACTGGTGAATACCAAAGGGAAGGTGAGGAGGAAAGGATGGGTGAAATCAATAAAGATGATTAAGAGTAAGAGTACACCTACTTATCTTGATGAACAGTGAAAAATGTATAGAACTGAGTCATTACACTGTATCCCTGAAACTAATATAACACTGTGTTTTAATTATATTTGAATTTAAAAAAACATAAAAAGTAACAAAAGTAATTGGAGAATTTTGAACTATAAAAATGGCAACTTCATATGGTTTGACCTAATACTTTACCTTCTTAACTGTAAAATCTTTTTAAAATTTCTTTGATAAAAGTACTTTTACATCTACTGTAGCTAATGTGCTAATCTTTGTATTACTTTTCTCTGTTACATCCTCACCAAATGGTCATCCATTCTAGACTTGAATACACAGAGTGTGTTACAGGCCCAGCCGTGTCCTCCTACAAGTTCGGATGTTGAAATTCTTGACACTCTAAATCTCAGAAAGTAACTGTAGCTGGAGATAGGACTTTAAGTGAGGTTATTAACATAACAGGAGGATTAAAATGAGCCCTCATACACTCTGCCTGATGTTCTTTCTAGAAGACAATTGGGTACACAGAAACCTCAAGGATGCCTGTGCAAAAAAAAAAAAAAAGAAAGACCATGTGAAGACATAGCAAGAAGGCAGTCATCTGCAAGCCAATATGAACAGCCTAAAAAGAAATCAAACCTGTTGATGCCTTGATCTTGGACTTGTGGCCTCCAGAACTGTGAGAAGATGTATTTCTGTTATTAAGCCACCCAGTCTGTGGTATTTTGTTATGTCAGCCCCAGTAAACTAATATAGTGCCAGATTAGGCTCATTAAGGGTCAGTTTGATTTTAAGCATAAAGCTTCATGAATCTTAAGGTTTAATTTTTGTTTTTGAGCTCTTAAATTCTGTTGTATTGTTAAACCATATCACAGCAACCTCTGAATAAGCTCTGAATTTATTCAGCAATTACTGAGTGTCAGAATACACAATCAGACTGAAAAGATACAAGTAGGGTTCAATCTGATCTGCATTTCCTCAGTTTTACGGAAGAGAAAGGGCAAGAGAAGTGGCAAATAGTTTATAATCTCATGGGGGAGGCCCAAAAGCTTCTGGGCTAAGGGGTGAACTTCTTTTACTCCTTAACGCTGTTAAGGAGTATGTGGGGCTGTTAAGTATGTGGGGCTGTCATGGACACATTAAGGACCAATGCACAGGTAGGTCATCTTGACAAAGAGAGGCTACAGTCTCAGCTTTTCACCAAACTACACAGACCTATAGTTTATATGCAAATTTAATTTGTTAAATCCAAGTAAATTTTACAGATCAGAGGTTTATACAGTAAAAGAGACACAAAATTCCACATTAGTTTCACATGTCATTTTTAAGAAGATAAACATGGAGAGTATTCACCAGCAGGCCATTATCAGACCAATCTAGATGTTAACTCTCTGCTCCCAAGCCCATTAGAAAAGTTTGAAGACAATGCACAAAGAAATGAGGAGGTGTAATCCTGGGAAGCCTCCCAGACCCTGTAGTGTTCCATTTATTCTAAACATGAATTCACCCTTTTTTACAGTCTTGCAGGCTCAAAGATTTAATTTTGCCATTCAATTTTGCTAGTTTCCCAAAGTTGATAAGACTCTGGAATGTTAAATTGGGATAAGGATGTTCGTAAGTGACAGATGCATAAAAATCAGAATTCATTGGACTACAATCAGCAATAAACCAATAGCAGGACAAGAGAGTCACAGTAAATGGGCTAATGCATTCCTCCATGTGAAAAGCTACACAAGCCCTAAGACAATATTCCTTAGAGAATGTCAGACAGTATAGAATCAGATAAAATCTATTACATAAATCACACCTTTGGAATTAGACTCTTAAGTATCATGCTTATCTTTATGCCTTCATGTCCTCCACATCTGTGAGGTGTGCTGAAAGTTTATATCAGTCCTAAAAGTACCTTGTTCCAGTTCTCTAGAGAAAATTATATAAGCTTTATAAAAATTGATTTCACTAAAGGCTATCTCTGCCAGCCTATCAATGTCGTATATAAACTGGTATGTATGAATGAATGTCATTGGAAGTATCGGGAAGTCAGCTGTGTATTTACTTTTCTTTTATTTCCAAAGACATAGCCTTTCTTAGGTCTTCTCTATGTGGAAATTTGCCTTCTCTGATATTCCATTCACTTATTTTCTAGAAATTATTCACAACTCTGCTCTTGATTTCACCTTAATCTTGTCCACTGCCACATGCAGAAACTCAGTGTGCAGTTCTGATTCAAATCATTTTGGCCAGAGATGCAGGTTCTGGACTCACATGGCTACTGGGGTCCATCCTGGTTACTAATGAAGTTCTCCAAAGGAAGAATATTTTGGGAGGTCAGCAATCACTCTAATGATATCCACTAGTAGGGCCACAAGTAAATTTCATTTTGTAAGCTTTAGCACAGCTAAATTTCAATTTCTTTTCTGGATACAGGCTAAACCAATAAATATTTTTTAGTGTATGTTTCAGCAAAATTTTACTTGTAAACTTGAAAAGCATGTCTTCTCTAACTATGTATTTTCAAATGGAAAGACTTCCAAAGCTTCATTAGGAAATCATTCTTCAGCCTGTCACTAGAGATTTCTCTCTATGCTGTCATAGATTAAGTGACTGTTGAGATTATGGAGTTTTGGTAACTATTCACATAGAAGCAGGTACACATTTATTTTAGATTAGTAATATTAGTTGTCGTTCTTCACAATATTCTTTTAAATGCTTTAATATTTATAAGCTGTTGCAGTGTCTAGTCTGAATTATGTTAAAAATGTCATTTGCATTTATCCCTTTCTTCCATGTTTGGTACTCAGCTTTGTCATCTTTAAAAAAAAATACTGGTAGACTTAAAACAGATATGTTCTATATTTAAGATAGTCTAGAAATATCATATGTTTGTTCTTGACCATTACACAATATCAGTGATGGGCTTGCTTTTGAACCTTGCAAAACTGTGTAGTACTCTTCTATTTATCTACAAATGACATTTCATAACTGGGTGTGCTTAGCAAGTGTTAAGCTCTTTTAAACTGAAACAGAACCCCATTTGTTTTGGAGTATGATTTGTATTACCCAGTAATTGAACTGGTTTTTTCTATTTCTCTCTAGAAGAATGTACACAATTCTTTTAAATGCTAAAAATAATTGCTGTAATAAAAACAGCTACTGCCTCATTGTATTATTAACTTAGAAGTTTATATTGAAGCACCTGGGTGGCTCAGCGGGTTAAGTCTCTGCCTTCAGCCCAGGTCATGATCTCGGGATCCTGGGATCAAGCCCCACATCAGGCTCTCTGCTTGGCAGGGAGCTGGCTTTCCCCTGCTCTCTCTACCTGCCTCTCTGCCTATTTGTGATCTCTCTATCAAATAAATAAATAAAATCTTAAAGAAAATAGTTTGTATCTTATAAAAGAGCTATATCCTACTACCATATATGAAAATTAGAGGACGGAACTGTGTCACAAGTGGCTGGCTTTAAAACTGACCCTTCTTTACTTTGTTAAGATTGATACCAAAGACAAACACATTCAACTGTCTAGTGGAGACACCACTTGGGATACTGCACAGGTACCTCAGTTCCACCATGTCCAATTTACATTCATACCACCACCATCAACAACCCTTGCCTGAAAACATAAGCAAACAGATAAACTGACTTCTGCTGATCATTCATTTACCAATTTAGAAAGCAGTTCTTAGGAGAAGTAAATGTTAGCATTCTCACCAATGGGAATGAGAACACTTAGAAGGTGTAAGCAACAACTTCCTTTCAGAGTCAACAGCAGTGGAAAAAAAAACAAGTAACTGTTTAATAAATATTTCTTTAATGAACTGTTTTAATCACATAGCTTTGAATGGTTCCTTGAACGTGCAGTAATGATCTGGTTACTTGATTAAAAAAAAAAAACTATATATATGTGTGTGTGTGTGTGTGTGTGTGTGTGTGTGTCTATGTGCAAATTAAAGTATTTCTCTGTGTGTTCTGTACAGATATTTTACTACTTTTTCTAGTATGCAGAAAATGTATCTGGTTATTTAGTAAAATGAAAAACCTGTATTACCTGCTGTGACATATAAATTTAAATGCATTGTTCTTCTAATTTTTACCTCTTAATTACTACAGAAAAAAACAAAAGTTTATGAAGTTGTATGATTATTTCTACCTAACTTTACAATAAGATGTTCACTTTTTGTTCCTCATAAGTTTCTGACATACACAAAGATATGTGACCTCTTTGTTAAATAGTGTAGATAATTTCTATCTACCTCACCAGGAGCACGCAGGGAATAATGTGATGATTTATATGCAAAGCACTGCAAACTTGCCTAGAGCAGAAGAACAAATGCCAAATGTTTACTAAGAGGATACCATGTTTCTGAATCTTGATAGAAGCAAGATCATGGAAAAAGGCTGTGCCTATGGCCATTTGGCTATTAAAGCTTATGGAAGTCTCCTTTGCAGTTTCCATATGTGCTTATGATATGCAAATTAAAGGTATTGGAGAATTTTATAATAAAAGTTTTGGTAGTTTTCTTGAATTCAGACATTTTGAATAAGCAAATCAGTGTAATTTTTTCAACATATGTCAGTAATCGGTACAATGGCTTCCTTGGAAGAGTGGTGCACGTGCACACGCACGCATGTTGGTGTGTATGTGTGTAACTCAGCCTATTCAGTGTCAGATGCAAGGCTTTCGAGATGCACTAAAGGAAATACCTGGAGAATAATAACAGATGACTATGGGTTGGATTTCTCTTGCTATCAACACAGCAGAGAACTGAAACATTGTCTATTCTATGAATACAATAAAAAAAAACTTGAGAATCAATGATAAAGAGGAAAACTCAAAAGAAAAAGCCTATTATGCTCTGTATGAAGCAATTGTCCTTGGTTTTAATTTCTTTTCCTTCGGTGAAGGAAAGAAATCAGCCTATATGTCTAATTCATATTCCCAAGCCAAAATTACTAATTCCTAGTAGACCTTGAAAGAGGATGTGACATATTCACGCTTAAAAAAAAAAAACTTTCCATAAAAATAAAATACAACACTACATTTAAAAATCATGTTAGAGATCAACGGAGTTTATTTTGGGAAAGGAAGGATGGGACAATTTTATTAACATAATCTACCCAACCATGTATTTCTTTTTTTCCAATGGACTGAACTTTATTTTTTCCAGCTTTATTGAGATGTAATTAACAAATGGAAATTGTATACATCTAAGGCATACAATGTATTGTTTTGATACATGTACACACTGTTAAATGATGACCACAATCAAGCTAATTAATATATCCATCACCTCAAATAGTGATTTTTTTTTTTTTGGTGAAAATCCTTCAGATCTACTCTCTTTACAAATTTCAAGGATACACTATTATCACATATCTTGCAGTACAGTAGTATTCACTGTCCACGGTTTGACTTTCCATAGTTTCAGTTACCTGTGGTCAGCTGTGATCCAGAAGCAGATATCCTCCTCCTGACACAACCCCAGAAGGTCAGTAATAACCTACCATTATT
The DNA here is from genome assembly GCF_020171115.1 of Neogale vison. Classification (NCBI taxonomy): domain Eukaryota; kingdom Metazoa; phylum Chordata; class Mammalia; order Carnivora; family Mustelidae; genus Neogale; species Neogale vison. The sequence continues at coordinate 102,228,753 of NC_058098.1, read as the reverse complement.
TCACATTGCCTATGTCATTCACTTCACTTCATCCCAACAAATAAGCATCTTATCTTCTCACATCATCACAAAAAGACTGAGTACAGTTCAGAAAGATTGCTTTGAGAGAAATCACACTCACGTAACTTTTATTACACTCTGCTATTATAATCATTCTATTTACTGTTGCTAATCTCTTACTAAGCCTAATTTAGAAATTAAGCTTTATCTTAGTATACTATGCTTAGTATACTATGCTTATACTATATATAGTATATATACTATGCTGAGGAAAAAGTGTAGTATGTATAGTGTTTGGTATACTACCCATGGTTTCAGGCATCCACTGGAGGTCTAATAAGGAATCACCTGCAGATAAGGAGGGATTACTGTCATGTCTTTCTCTGCCTGCCTTATTTTACTTAGCGTACTGTCTTTCAGGTTCATCCATATGCCTGCAAAGTGCAGGATTTTTTCTTTTTTAAGTTTGAGAAATATTCCAGCATATATGCATGTGTATATATGCATACACATATATCACATTTATCTACTCATCCACTGATAGGCATATACATCGTATATCTTGGTTTTTTTTTAATATCTTAAATTTTGTGAATGCTATAGTGAATATAGGAACACAATTATCTCTTCAAGATAATTTCTTTTTAATATATAACCAGAAGTAAGACTGCTGAATCATTTGATAGTTCTGCTTCTAACTTTTTAAAGGACTCTCCATACTGTAGCAATTTATAAGATTCCCCTTCCTCCACATCCTCAAAGCTAAACTTGTTAGCTCTGTTGTTTTTGCTTTTGTTTTTTATACTAGCTATTGTAACAGGAGTAAGGTGATATCTCATTGTGGTGTTGATTTATATTTCTCTTGAGATTAGTAATGTTGATCATTTTCACATGTATCTGTTGACCAACTATACGCCTTTTTTTTAAAGTGTCTGCTCAAGTCCTTGATCATTTTTAATCAGGTTATTTTCCTGCTACTGAGCTGTTTCAGTCATTATGTATTTTGGGTTTTAACTCCTTATCAGAGGTATGCTTTATAAATATGTTCTCTCATGCCATACACATTGTCTCTTCATTCTGTTGTTTCCTTATTATGCATAAGTCTTTCTGTTTGATGTAGTCCCATTTGCCTATTTTTGCTTTTGCTGCCTGTGCTTTTAGATCATATTTTTTAAAAAATCATTGCCAAAAATGATGTTGAGAAGCTTTTCCCCTATATTTTATTCTAGTGATTTAACAGTTTCAAATATGACATTTAAATCTTTAATCCATTATGAGTTTTTATTTATGAGGTGAGATAGGGCAGTTTCATTCTTCTGCATGTTATACCTTGTCTGTAAACACAATATATTGAAGTGATTATTCTTGCCCCAGTGTGTATCCTTGGGAACTCAGTGTGGTTCTTTAAGATGATTATTCTGAATTCTTATCAGGCAATTCACAAATCTCCAATTTTTTCAAGTTGGTTACTAGATATTTTTTTTTCCCTTTGATGGGGTCCTGTTTTCTAGATTCTTCATGCTCCTTGTATGTTTGCTTTGCTGTCTATGCATTTGAAGATAGAGAACTTTTGTTCTGTGCCTCTTCAGTCTTGCATATCAGCACCAGTAAGATGCCCTCCCTTTTATTCTTAGCTGTTCCAAGGGCCCAGCTCCACAGATTGCTCCATCCTTAGTATAAGGCAAAGCAGAAACTGGCTTCATGGAGGGTGCTCTTAAATTTGGGGAATAAAACTCCGTTCACTTCATTCTCTCTTGTGGAGGAAAAAAGCCTCACTTATGTACCTTTTCCCAATCTCATAGATTAGAACTTGCATTAAGGGGATGTCCTCCTCTTTCCTTTGTTGCCTGCTGCTGCAAGGGATTGGACTCTGTAGATTGTTCACTGTTTGGAATGAGGTGAGACAGAAACAAGCCCAATGGATTATGCCTTAAGATGCCAAATGCACACTCCGATATCACATTCTCCACAATGGGAGAAATCATGGGCTGAGGTAATCTTGGTATTCAACTAAACTGGTCTGAGGGAGAGACTGACCTGAGAAAACTGCTCCTCTTACGTGGGTAAGTGTAAATGTGACTGCTCTCAGTTTGTGCTCCTCCGGATTATAATGACTTTTTACTCTGTGTTCTGCATTTCCTTTCAAGGTGTTTTGCCACCAAAATCATTGTCACATCGGCGATTTTATTGAGGAACAAGAGTTAGGGCTTCCTACTCTGCCACCTTGCTAATATCACCACCTCTAATCATGTATTATCCACTCATTATCAGTTTTGGTACACTTAAATAGTAAGCTTCTCCCCATATGCAATAAAAATCACACTGAAGCGATTCACTAATGGTAAGGACACATGGGAACTTTCAGAAAATCCAGATTCATCTGGTCTTGGATAAGTTCAACAAATGCAAAAAATGGCATAGGATATTAGTAAGTTAGAATAGATAGATATTAGGAGTACCCAAGTAATTCAGTCAGTTAGGCATTCAACACTTGATTTTGGCTCAGGTTGTGATCTCAGGCTGCTGAGACTGAGCCCTGCCTCTGTCTCACTTCATTCCAAACACTGAGTCGAGTAAAACAAAAGCAAATATAAAATACTAGGACTTCAAAATAGTCTTTAAAAAAAAAAAAAACCCTTCTGCACAGCAAAAGAAACAATCAGCAAAACTAAAAGGTAACCTACAGAATGAGAAAAGACACTTGAAATGACATTTCTGATAAAGAGATAGTGTCCAAAATATATAAAGAACTTATACAACTCAACAGCCAAAAACCAAATAATCCAATTAAAAATGGGCAGAAGACATGAACAGACACTTCTCCAAAGAAGACATATGAATGATTAACAGACACATGAAAAGCTGCTCAACATCACTCATCATCAGGGAAATGCAATTCAAAACTATAATATTACTTCACACCTGTCAGAATGGCTAAAATTTAAAAACACAAAGAACAACAGGTATTGGCAAGGATGTAGAGAAAGGGGAACTCTCTTGCACCTTTGGTGGGAATATAAATTGGTGCATCCACTATGGAAAACAGTATGGAGATTCCTCAAAAAATTAAAAATAGAACTATCTTTTGATCCAGTAATTGCACTACTAGGTATTTCCCAAAAAATACTAAAATACTAGTTCACAGGGATATACACACCCGATGTTTATAGCAGCATATATATACAATAACTTAATAGCCAAATTATGGAAACTGCCTAAGTGTCCATCTTCTGAGGAATGAATGGATAAAGAAGAAGTGGTATATATACAATATAAATATTACTCAGCCATCAAAAAGAATGAAATCTTGCCATTCATAACATCATGGATGGAGCTAGAAAGTATTATGCTAATCAAAAGAAGCCAATCAGACAAATACAAATATCATATGATTTCACTCTTATGTGAACAAAGGAGCAAAGAGGAAAAGAGAGAGAAGGGCAAACCAAGAAAAGGACAGAGAACAAACTGATGGTTACAACAGACGGTTACAACAGAGAACAAACTGATGGTTACCAGAGGGGAGGTGGGTGGAAGGATGGGTGAAACAGGTGATGGGGAGTCAGTAGAGCCCTTGTGATGAGCACTGGGTATTGTACAGAAATGCTGAATCACTAGGCTGTACACCTGAAACTAATATTACACTCTATGATAACTAATTGGAATTTAAATTCAAAATAAAGAAAAAAAGGAATTTATTTTTATTTTCAGAAAAAAAATCTGAAAGCCTAATTAAAGCCCATATTTTTGTAATAAAATATAAACCACTGAAAAAACCTCACTTTACAAAATATGGCCTTCAGGTCAAGAACATTTGTGCTTCTTCTGAGATATGGGCATGATTTCCTATTAAGGATATTTGAATCTTCAATGATTCAGTTTTCTTTTTTGACTGAAATTCTTATCATTTAAGGTCCAAAGTCTAGTGTGTCTCCAGGAACCAGATAGGATGAGATATTTTTTTCACATCACCTTCCCTCATGGCTACAATTTATGACTTTAGACATTGACCTTCTTCTGTTTTTCTAATATGCATTCCATTTATTGTAATACAGTTTATAGATCCTTCTAAGTCAGCTTAAATGTGTTTTTGGAACAAGACAGGATATAAGTAAGTAAATATAAGGAATAAAAGGAGACATAAATACTAAACATGGCTTAATAAGAATAGTCAACATCTTTTCTACATACCTAAACTGTTACAAAAATAAGGAAACTTTTAGGTTAAATTTATATATAAACAATCTCTACATCGATCCCAATCTGTATCCAAAATGTACAAACAAGAACTCATCCTAGAACTGAGGATCCATGTCATGTGCCCACGGCATTGCCATTATGTCAAATTTCTCTCTGCATGTACAACTGATCTTAACTCAAATGCCAAACTCTGTTTCTGACATTAAAGACTTTCCTTTCTCTTTTCTCTGCTGATGAAAATAATCATTGTAAAGAAAGGTAGTGAATACCTAGATACATTAAATACATACTGCAGAACAGATCTTACTCTAAATACATTAATGTTTGACTAATTGTCAAAGCAGTTCCTCAAAGTATTTGAGATAAGTGCTACTTTTTAAAGCGTTTCCAGATGAGGAGTTTGTGGCATAGAGAGGTTAGGTTCTGAACTTATAGTGATGGAGCAGAATTTACTACAAGCAGTCTAACATTAGAACTTACACTTCTAACCATCCACATTATACTGCCTAATCAGGGATAAACTAGGAGAAATAAGTACAGGAAGATTAGATATTTTAAATGAGTATGTAAATTTAATTATGTAATATATGTTACATGGCACAGGCTTATTACCTTAACAAATATATACAATAACTTAGTGGGCTGTAAAATAAAAACATCAATTAATTAACGGAAATGTCATTAGGAATTAATAGCACTATTCGTTATTTGTTAAACAATTATTGTGCTCTACTAATTTTTTAAAGCATTAAGACCAATACAAACTTTGCTATATTAAAAGGCCTTAAATCATGGATTTTCTTATCTTCATGTTTACAAATGAGAAAACTGAGGTTAAAAATGGTTAAGTGACACTTTTCTCCCCTAAGAGATGCTTCTATTAATTCCCTCACACAGGCTTGGCTTCTCTCACCTAAACTAAGCACATATTTATTTTTTCTCCCTCTCTCATAGGAAAAGAAGATAAATATAACACTTTGTGACTGCTTAGTAACTTTCTCAAATAAGTCTCAACCAATTACTGTTTTTTCTCAAAAAACAAATTACATATTAAAGCAAAACTAAAGCATGTAACACTTGCTGATCTCCATTTTAGGAAACTCTTTTTAGGTGTCTTCTGAAAACTGTTACTAAACACTAGCTATACTTACCAACCAAAGCCATCTCATAGAAAGTACAGAATTATGATTTCTTGCCTTCTCTTCCTACCATCATGCCAGAGAAAGATCCTATAAGCAATCACAGCATCCCTTTTTAACACTGGACATGAATGGAAACTTCAGTCCAGAACCTGTATTTTTAGAATTCTAAATATTATCAGATATATATGGAATATATACATATATGAAATATATGTACATATCTCACATACTATATGCTTAAAGTTATTATAATAGCTAAATTTTAAATTAGGAATGGTTCTTACTAAGATCTGAAGTAATCCAATCAAGAAAGTTTTCTCTGATTTGTCAAGTACCTAAAACATATACCCCAAATGACACAACTAATACATGTCTGAGTCAAGTTTCTAAAACTCAAAATGACACAAGTTAAGTAAATATGTACCATTAAAGTAATTTACTGCATGTTGGACTATGAGTAAGTTAGTTCTCCTCTCTTGGCTTTATTCATTTTATTTATTTATAAAAGTTGAAACATGGACTGGGTGTTATTTCAGTAGTATAGCATTTTGTAAGTTTATAATTCTCCAAATGGAAGTCATTTTTTCTCTTCAGGAGTTTAACTCCCAATTTATTATCCTTGACATAGTCCATCAAAGCTGTTTATGCTCAAAATCCACATAGCAATCCTCTCATACATAAATACTGCAAGGGTATATTTTAGTCCTGTTGTCATGAAATCTGAATTAATGAATTTCCAAAAGTCCTATGCTTTATAGTTTTCATTTCTATGCTCAAAAATGATTTATTTTCTGAGGTAACTTCGCCCTCTGCCTGATGTAATACCGCTCTGTTAGAGTAAAATTTTTCAACTTGACTGGAACAATGGGTGCATTTCATTGTTTCCTTTCCTCTATAAAAATATAAAATAAATGCTACTTCAAGTTACAGTTTCTCATTAACTTTCTATTAACTTTCTCATTAACTTTCATATTTTCTACATCTTCATGGGTATTTTGAAAATATTTGATAAATATTCATAATTCCAGGGCCAACTGACAAAAAAGTAATAATAATTTGGGAAATAATGGGCGGAGATTTGAGATGATCATCACACAGGTTTATAAAAGAATATTTCTCCAACTCAAAATGAATTGCCAGAAAGGCTAAAAAATCTATTATAATCCACATGCCTATGTATGTCTGCTCTGCCGCCTCTACCTCCTTCCCTTCTTCTTCCTCCCTTCAGTGGTTTGCCTACTAGAACATTCCCAATGTCATGTTGAACACATTTCCTAGACATAAGTGGAGCAGAACGACTCTCACTATTGCTAGTAGCATAACTTCATTTTTTCACTCTTTTTTCCTTCTGGAAATATTTGAAGTATATTTGAGGAAGCATTGTAGGTTAGAGGTAATTAAGAATGACATTTACAAAAAAGAAGAGGTAACAAAAGTGAAGAAAGGAGAACCACTGTTGGTGGGGTTGTGGACTGGTACAACTACAATGGAAAACTGTGGAGTTTCTTCAAAAAATTAAAAATAGAACTATTTTTGCATATATATACAATAATCTCTTTATCCATTTAACCATCCATTGGCACTTAGGTTGTTTTCATGTCTTGAAACAACCTAAAACTCCGTAACTTCAAAACATACTATTGTCCAAACGCTCCACTTCAGAAAATACAGGCATACCTTGGAGATATTGCATGTTTGGTGCCAGACAACTATAATAAAGTGAGTATCACAGTAAAGCAAGTCAAATGAATTTTTTGGTTTTCAGTGCATATAAATTATATTCACACCATTCTGTAGTCTAGTCAGTAAGCAACAGCATTATGTCTAAATGTAAAAGTACATATCCTAATTTTAAAATTTTTTAATGATAAAAAAATGTTAACCATCATCTGAGCTTTCAGTGATTGTAATCACTAATCACAGACCACTATAACAAATACAATGTTAATGAAAAAAGATTAAAATATTACAAGAATTACCAAAAGATGACACAGAGACCTGGAGTCAGCAAATGCTATTTTCTCATTGGCACTGTTAGACCAATAGACCCAGGATTGCTACAAAACTTCAACTTCTAAAAAACACATTATCTGGAGTGCAATGAAGTAAAATGTTATGAGGTATGCCTATATAAAGGAAATGAAAACACTAACTCAAAAAGCTATCTCCTAGGTTCACAGCAGCATTATTTACAAGAGCCAAGACATGAAAACAACCTAAGTGCCAATGGATGGTTAAATGGATAAAGAGATTATGGTATATATATGCAAGGGGAATATTACTCAGTCATAAAAACAAAGAAATTCTACCATTTATAACAACATGGATAGACCCTAAAGGCATTAGGCTAAGTGAAATAATTCAGACAAAGACAAATACTGTATAATCTCACTAAAATATGGACTCTAAAACCAATAAAACCCCACTAAACTTACAGATAAAGAGGTCGGATTTGTGATTACCAGAGATATAGGGTGGGAAATAGAGGAAGATAGTTAAAAGGTACAAACTCCCAGTTATAAGACAAATAATGTAAAACATGATGACTATAGTTAACACCACTGTATGATAAGCAGAGAAGTTGTTTAGAGAGCAGATTCTAAGAACTCTCAACATAAGAATAATTTCATTTTCTCTCATGAGATGACCGGATGTTAACTAAAGTTGATAATCATTTCTGATTATCACTGATAATCATTTCACTATAGATGTAAATCAAACCCCCCAAACAGTAGGATTAATTTACAACATCTAACAGTATGTGAGGAATAAACACATGCACAGCAGACCTGAAGCTGTATATAGTGCTGAAGCAGAGTCTGTTAGATTAGTCTTTACGGCCTTGGTTGGTGGATTATGGAGCACTTCCTGGGAGGGGAGATCTGGGGTGGCATCAGGGTGGGTGAGAGCTTCAGCATGAGACATTTATTAAACTTGTATGAGAAAACTATATTTAAACAATCTATAAGCTGCATCAGTAACATTTGGAAATCAGAAAGTCTAAATTTCTTAGTAAGTTTAAAGTATACTGTGGACTTTGGGCCCAAACTACAGAGATTTAAAATGTAATTAATTAAGGCATAATAATGTGCAAAGGACTGAAAAGTCTTAAAGTCCCCAAATATTCTTTAAGCAGAAGCTAGAGGAGAGCAACAGAAAGGCTTTTTGATCTATTTTTCTTACCACAAAGATACCATGTGTGATTAAATTTGAAATTACATTTAGTAACATTTCTTTCCCTTTACATATTAGAGGAAATAATCTTCATGAATTGAAAAATACTGCAACTTTATCTTATAATAATTAAAGTCAATCCATTAAATAAAAACAAGGGCATCCGTAAGCTAGGAGAATTTGGTTACAGAGCTATACCAGCCAGACAGAAATTTATCTTTTCCTATAAACACCACCAATCCTTGCAATTCTTGAGATTCTGCTATTAGGTGCAACAGTACAAAAGTATGTTTTTTCATTCTATTTTAAACTATGTTTTTCTCAATAAAAAATTAGGAAATAAATTAAAATTAAGGATTTTATGGTTTAAGCAACATATGCTTAAAGAATTTTAAGAAACTTGAATAATACCACCACCACCATCACAACAAAATACATTTCTCAGGGAAACAAATCTTCCATAAACTCTGCTTCAAACCATTTGCTTTGTAGAAGCCACAAAGTCAATCTTATTTCCAGTCTGAATAATTGGTGAAACTGTACTCATTAACTGAATAAATGAGACTGACATTCCTTTACATCTTCTAAAATCTTTTAATATTGATAAAATAATGAATTTCTTCTCCCTTAAACGTAGCTTCTAATATAACTCCTTATCTAGGATATTCAACTCAGACTTTCTTTTTTATCTTTCTGAATGTTGTCTATAAAGTCTTACTTTTAAGCCATTTTTCTCTTTTTTAAATAATAATGTTGCTCAAATAATTTTATCAAATTTCTTACCATTTCAAAGAAGTCTTTTATAATCTCCAAAAGTTCTAGCATTCTTTTATAATTTACCTAGCATTCCTGTATATGTTTGCATGTTTATATATGTTTACATTCATGTGTTGTTATGCATACATATAAATACATATAATACACACATATTATGCATATTTATAATTATATAGTTATATGCACACATAGGCATACATATATACAAATACAGAAAGACATGCACATACATATTTATCAGCTATTGATTACTGACACAGGAATTTTAATTTTTTTTTGTCTTCATAAAAACCAGGAATTTTAATTTTTTTTAATTTTTTTGTCTTCATAAAAACCAGGAATTTGGGGCGCCTGAGTGGCTCAGTGGGTTAAGCTGCTGCCTTCGGCTCAGGTCATGATCTCAGGGTCCTGGGATCGAGTCCCACATCGGGCTCTCTGCTCAGCAGGGAGCCTGCTTCCTCCTCTCTCTCTCTGCCTGCCTCTCTGCCTACTTGTGATCTCTCTCTGTCAAATAAATAAATAAAATCTTTAAAAAAAAAATAAAAATAATAAAAATAAAAATAAAAATAAAAACCAGGAATTTTAAATTTTTTTATTTTTTGTCTTCACAAAAACCAGGTTGAGTTACATCATAATTTATTCATTTGACATATAACAGCACAAAGTTTTAGTGATACTTCACTCTTTATCACAAATACTAGTGGGAGAACTGATTGTAATTAACTCTTACCGATCAAATACTCATTCAACTATATACAACTTTACTCCCAAAGTCCCTATATGGCAAGTAAAATCAATGTGCTTAGCATCATTTTATTGATGAGCACAGAGGAGAATACAAATATTAACTGTCCTACAGCCTAAGAGGAAGTTCAAGATCTGAAACTAGGACAAAATCTTTCAAGCTTCCAAAATCAGTATCTACTATATTACCTTATATAATTAACTATATGCATAGAAATGGAATTCCTCCTAAGTTATGTACACTTGTTCCTATGACCGAATATAGGGATCAGTTGTGGAAAAGCTGCAAACGGCCCTTTCTAGAACCTGTCATTGGCCTAAAATAGAGATTTGATTTAAATGGATTTGTTCTCATTTTATCAGTACAAACTGGACACTTTTTTGGTGGGGGGAGACTGAGCACAAGTTGGCAGGGGGACAAACGGGGAGGGAGAGGGAGTGGGGGAAAGAGCGAATCTCTCAAGCAGACTCCAGGTTGAGCAGGGAGCCAGATGCAGGGCTGGACCCCACAACCCCAAGATCATGACCTGAGCCAAAACCAAGAGTCAGATGCTTAAACAACTGAGCCATCCAGGTGCCCCAAACTAAACACTCTTAACTCATAATTCAGGATGGATACTAGGAGGGAAAAAATAATCATTTTAAAGCTGTTTTATAATGGGGAAAAACAGAACTCATGCTTAGAAACCAAAACTCAGCAAACCAAACTTATTTATTATTTAAGGTACAGCTAAAAACAATAAAGTATTTATGAACATATCCTCTTATGCCCACTGCATTTGTGAGGAATTCAAATAGGAACTGCTCTTGACATCCAAGAGGAGTCTGAGAGAGAATTCTAACTTTGTGAGCATAAACGCATTTCTTTCAAGAGATGACAGATGTCCAACTTCTGTATTATAGGTCCAGGATAGTTTCAATTGGCCAAAACAGGGTGAAAGGGGGGAGGGAAGGTCCTGCGTGTTCAATTCACAAGTGAACTAAGGTTTCATAAGAAAATATCTTAATTGCTATTACACTTTCTTGAAAGTGTTCTAAATTGTCTGAGTCTACTTTACGGCAGTAGGTCCAGTTAACACTAATGAATGTAAAAGCTTTTGAAGATGAGGATCAGATACCCAAGAAAAACATCTGAGTATCTTCACTGGAGTCAGAGTCATGACTAAAAAGGAAATTCACTCTGTAACCTGGAGAATGGTTATTTACCTGTGGAGATGGGCATTTTACCAACTTAAAAAGAAACAAGCAAACAAACAAAGAGCTGAACCAGATACTCTTAAGAGTCTTTACTGAAAGGAAAAGGTGACTTTGAGTGATATTAAGAAAGAAAAATAATATCATAATGAATATTGTTTATGTTTCTAAAAGCCTGAGCTGAAACACTTCTCAATTATTTCTAGAAATATAGAAACCCCATTGATAGTTAATCCACTGTCTGGCTGATTCAGTCCCATCTAAAAGGCTAAAATGAATGGAACAAAGATTTTACCACAGTTCTTAGAAAAGTTATTTTGAATAACTTCAGCTACTAAGGAGAAGGCAAAGAAAGTTTTTAAGAATCCTCTAATGCTCCAGCTGCGCTCAAAGAAAAATGAAATTGAAGGATTTCACATGCAACTGCTAATAATATATGGACATTTTTCAGAATAATAGACTGTGAAAATGATAACAGCATTTTCTATGACTGCCTTTTTAGGAAAACTGAATTTTAGCAAACTTAGAAGCCATTATTTAAAAAGAAGAATATATGTTAAAGAAACTCACTATTTGGCTACTTAATACTATCATAAGGGTTTTTTTTTTGAACAAGATTATGTCTTGTTTTTCTAATAGTATATATGTAATAATTATGCTATTTTTAATAATTTATAATATGCAAAAATATTTCTTAAATAAAATTAGTTTGGTTTTTAAATCTGATAAATTTTTACATTACCTGTCCCTTGTTTCTGAGGAGAATCCAGTGATTTGTGAGTTTGGGGAAATGACAATACTTCTTTTTCAAGTAACTAAAGGAAGATAATGAGGAAATTTTGTTTTTTTTTGTTTTGTTTTGTTTCTTTTTCTGTTTTAATTGGTACTAATGGGAATCTTTAAGGCAAGGATGGAATTGAATTAAAAATTACAATAAAGTGGAGAAAGACTAGAAAATACTGTTTGAGCCAAATAATGGAATATCTTTTACTGAAAGAAGCTAAGATCACCTGGGCTCCCTACCTGATAGTAACTCATTTGCAGAGAGAAGTGTTCTGCCCAAATTCCAACTTAGAGTTGATAACAGACTAGCTATCCAAAAAAGGTGACCTCCCTGGACTCCTATCCAAGTCCTTACTCTATCATAAAAGTTCAAAACCACCTGAGTGGCTCGGTGGGTTAGGTCTTTACCTTTGGCTCGGGTCATGATCTCAGGGTCCTGGGATAGAGCCCTGCATAGGGCTCTCTGCTCAACACAGAGCCTGCTTCCCCCTCTCTCTGCGCCTGCCTCTGCCTACTTGTGATCTCTCTCTCTCTCTGTGTCAAATAAGTAAGTAAAATCTTAAAAAAAAAAAAAAAAAAAAGTTCAAATCTTATTTTTTTTATTTAAATTACATACAACCAAGATTTAAGCTGTGGTAGATTGCCTAGTAAAAGTCAATACTAATGACATGCTTCATTACTAATACCAAATCTTTTGTTTGAATCACCCTTATATATTAGAAGATTATATTTATGCCTACATAATGATTGTGTAATCATCAGTATCCACCACCCTCCCACTCCCCCCACCCCACTGTTGGAAGTATTTCTTGTTTCTCTGGAGAATCCTGGCCAATACACAAAGCATGACAGAATATAACTAGCTGCTCTGAAGGAGTACAAGGGCAAGATAAGGAGGCCTGAATAATTCTCTGAACCAGAAGTCTCCTTCTACTCAAAGCAGAAAATCTAGTGAAGAATTCTTTACCCTGCCATGAGTGACAATTCTTTGGAGAATTAAATTAAATGGAGAATAGGGCTTAATTCTTAGTGACTAGAAAGAATAACTTAACGATATTCAAACTTTGCAAAAAGTAACCTTTTCTTATCACAGTTGATAGTATTTTTTAACTCAATATAATTCAGGAAAATGTCCAGGCTTTAGAGTAGTAGACTTCTAAAATCTAACAAGATACACATAGACTCTAATCAGACTTTACATAGGAATGCAACTCCAAGAAGATGGTGAGTGCTGAGGTTGTTAACATGACTACAGAAATGTTAATACTTAAAAGATAGAACAAAGAAGGGACAAACAAACCTAACCCAATCATCTGAAAATGTCTCTGATAAGCTTGGATATTAAAATGAGAAGTGTATAAGATAAATTAAGAATCACATATTGGAGGAGAAAGACTTAAGTTTTATAAGAATATCTAAGGGTAGTGGCTGGAAAGCTTAAACCCAGAATAAGGTAAACCAGGACAAAAAGTGCTGAAGGGAAGAAATAAAGGGGACTCTGGAAAGGAAGTAAACTGATAAAAGTGAGATACAGGGACACTACGGAGAAAGTAGTTTTCTATTAGCATATACCAAAATTTTATTTTTAAGGTATTCAGTGATTTGGGCACAGGAGATAAATGAAAGATACATGGAAAGCAATTAGTCATCAATGAATAGGTACTGTATTTTATACTGTTATACATCAGGTATTTTATACTGTTAAGTACTTAGTATTTTGTATGTGTATATAGTTGCTATACAACAAGAGCCTTGGAGGCTAAGATTATTTTCATTTAGGAGGGAGGAATTCAAATCAATTAATTGTCCAAGGTCACACAGTTCAAGGATGCCAGAACTCTGAGTCCAGCTTCATTCTTAGTCTTTGAATCAGACATTACAAATTAGTGCCACAGTAGATTGAGAACATCTTTGAAATGACTAAAGGCAATTGATTGAAATTTGTAAGAAATATCACTTGTCTATTTACGTGGAGACAAGGTTTGAAATGTCAAAAAATAGGAGACGTAACTGTTGAAGTAATTCAGATGAGATAATATCTACCAGCCTGCAAGTTCAGAAAGATCGTCTTGTCCAATGCTTTGTTCCTGGGGTTGTATCTGCTTTGAGTACATAGTAACTGCTCAGTAAATATTTGCTGGGTAAACTAATATGTACCATTTTACGGATAATTAACTCACTGGTTATAAACAGGAAATGGTTTTACTTTTCCAAAAAAAATCCCTAAATATATCCCACCCAGACCCACTTTGATCTACTTAGCTATACTTTCTCAGTACCCTTATGTTTTCAGCCATTCCTAAATATGAGTCTCATCTGGGCTCCTAGAACTATTCTGTACAGAGTTGTACTTTTACACTCAATTCAAAATTACTCTCTGTTCCCTAGAACAAGCTAGAGCAGAAACAAGATTACCTGTTTCATTCTTGGGGGAAAATAAGAAAAATGACAAAAGATGCAATCAGTTATCATACTCGAATGTTAGGTAGCATTTCTCCCCTTGGGAGGTGACTTCTGTACTCTAGCTGATGTAATTTTTTAGAAGATTTCATTTATTTAGTTGAGAGAGCAAGAGAGAGTGAGAGAGACCATGAAGGGGGAGGGGGAAGAGGAGGAGGAAGAGGCCGACTCTCTGATGAGCAGGGAGCCTAGTGATGAGGGACTAGATGCCAGGACCCCAGGATCATGACCTGAGCTGAAGGCAGATGCTTAAGGACTCAGCCACCCTATCAGATATAATTTTTGTACTTGGCGTGGATTTGGCAGTAAGGTGGGCAAAAATTCCTAAAAGCAAAGTGCTCACTCCTGAGCAAGCACCATGCCTAGCCACATCTTACTAGCCTCCTTTCAGATCCGATGATCCCCACTAGCTATCTCTCTTCAGATACTCTGTTCCTGTTCTAAAAGCACCAGCATGCATCAACAGGTCTCCTGAACAAAGTCCATTTAAGGAATAAAATGATGGCCTTCGTATTTCCCCGAAACTCTTCAGTCTTCAAATGATTCTACTTAGACTCCTACTTTTGGCCAGAGGAAGAGAAGTACCAACACCTCTCTGAAAAGGGTATGAGGAGAGAGTAATTGACCAGTGTAATCCTGCGAAAGCCAGATATACTCTCCTTATTCTCTGAATGTGGGACTGCAGATGGAAGACTGGTTCCTAAAGCTGAATTTTTATATACCTTTGGAGAGAGAGAGACACACACACACGCTATACCACCTGCTCTTCATTTACTTTATTTAAAATGAAAGGCAAATGAAATACTTATCCTCAGTACCTGCACTTTATCACAATTCCAGGAAAAATACAATGATTCTTTTGAAAATTCCTGTCAGAAATTATGGAAGGAAGCACATTAATTAATGCAGTATTTTGAACTCTGTCAGAAAGTTGAGTAATGTTTGCAGAAGGCCACCGAGTGGGGTTAGAATAAGGAGGAAAGCAACAATTCAGTGAGACTGGACTCTGGATGCGTAGTTCAAAGATTCTAAGAATGCACTTGATTTTAGGAAACAGCTGTGCATAATGTAAGGTGTAGGATAGTATTCTGAAAAGGGCCCTGGAGCATATTCAGTTGTGAAGACATTTTATTGTGTCTGTAATCAAAACAGAACACTTAAATAAGCATTCAACTTAGGACAGAGTGAAGGTAGTATCTCACATAGGGAGATGCTATAGTATTTCAGGAAAGAGCTAACAAGGTTAATGTAATCACAAAAAGACTGGAAATTAAAAACAAAACAAAAAGAGTAGATTTAGAGCAATACCAGATGCAGAGAATCTATTTCTCATTAGGTGTAGTGGGTCAAAAGAGAAGACGTTGTCTCCAAGATTCTTCTCAAAGATTAGGAATAGGTAATTATAACTAACTAGGATAAGAAAAAAAAAATAAAAATAAAAAAAGGTTTTCTTTTAATAAGTCCAGAATATGAATTAGAATTATTTATTTTTATTGGCTTAATATTTCTGAATATAGAATGCATGGATTCTGAAAATAAAGATAACTTCAAGTTTGTGGAAGCACTCATACACCTACTTTGAGATGTAGTTTCTATAAAACAATGGGAAGATGCATGGTATGTCTTCAACCATTTTGAAAATGCAGGGGATAAATCCTGATTATTTGCCCTTGAAAAAAAAGTATGATTTCTTTGTCTCAGCTACAAGAGTTCAGATTTAAAGATGCAGCACCACAAGTCATGCAGAGACAAGAATCTACCCTTTTAAACCACCTTTGGCAAAGCTACTTTTATAAATTGAAGTCTGACCTGTCATGCCTATTTATTACTCTGCCAATTTTTTTATTGCAATTCATTGCCTTCCTTGTTCTTGTTTTTTCATGTTAGACATCCCAGATGAATTTTTAATGGCATGACTTCAAAACACTATAGAAGTAAATGATGTTTATATTTTGCTTGCAAAATCAGCACTTGAATCACTTGCTTACAAATTGACCCTGGTTAAGTTCTTAAAAGATAACCTCATGTAAACTTTCAGATATGAAAAATTGGAGATATCCTGCAGAAAACTCAGGCTTCTTGTAGGACAATGACGGTATGGAGGCAAAATACAAATAGTAAAGGGGAATATTGTACCTGTGGATTTTTCTTAGGAATCCCACTATCTTTGAGTGATGGAGTCATCACTTTTGTCAAATGTGCAACAGACGTCTTTGTTTTGAAAATTTTGGAATCACTATTTCAGGTTTGGATACACAACAAAAATTCACAATATTTAATGTTTACTGCTTTATTATAACCCAGTATCTGTTGTTCAAACTGATTATGTCATGAATCTTTCCAGGTTCTTTTGCTGATGAAATCAGCATTTGTGGGCCATTTCCTTGACTGAAAGTAACAGACCCTATCATTGAGGCAGTTATCGTTCCATTAAGGAAATTAGGTATTAATCTGCTCAGAGTATGTGGTGATAAATACAGGCTAAGAAGAGGCGACACAGAGAGCTTAAAGTGTCAAACGGGTTAGTCAATAAAGACATGTGAATAAAGATTTTGGAAACCATCATCCACAAAGCAAGAGAGATGGCTTTACATTAAAAGTTTTGATGATTATGAAACCAAGGACAATGTCTTTTGAGGTACACATTTTTTTTCTTAATTTCTTTTTTTATTTTTATTTAAATTCAATTTAGTTAACATATCCTGCATTACCTTCAGAATTAGAATTTAGTGATTCGTCTGTTGCACAGAACACCCAATGTTCATTACATTCAGTGCCCTCCTTAATACCCATCACCCAGTTACCCCATCACACTCCCACCTCTCCTCCAGCAATCCTTAGTTGGTTTCCTGTAGTTCAGTGTCCCTTAAGGCTTGCCTCCCTCCCTGGCTTTATTATTTTACTTTATTTAGTTTTATCATCTTATTATTTTATGATTTGATTTGGTTTGATATGATTTCATTTTTCCTTTCCCTTCCATATGTTCATCTTTTTGTTTCTTAAATTCCACATGAGTGAGATCATATGGTATTCGTCTTTCTCTAACTGATTTATTTCACTTAGCATAATAAAGACAATCTGAGGGTTTGGAGGGGAGGGTGGTGGGGGGATGGGTGAGCTTGATGGTGGCTATTAAGGAGGGCATGTATTGCATGGAGCCCTGGGTGTGGTGCATAAACAATGAATCTTGGAATACTGAAAAATAAAATAAAATAAAGTTACCAAAAAAATCCAAGTTAAAAAAAAATAAAATGAGATTAAGTATGGTATATTACTCAGATATCAAAAAGAATTAAATCTCTCCATTTGCAATAACACAGATGAAAATGAAGAATACATCTTTTATTTTTTTAATGATTTATTTATTTATTTGAGAGAGAGTATAAATGAGCTGGGGAAGGGGCAGAGGGACAGATTCCCCACTGAGCAGGGAGTCTGACCCAAGGCTTTATCCTAGGACCTTGAGATCAGGACCTGAGCTGAAGTCAGATGCTTAATTGAATGAGCCACCCAGACGCCCCTGAAGTATACATCTTCTAAAACTAGAATTTTAGAAGCTATCTCATAGGTTCATTTAAAAAAAAAAATGTGGAGATACCCAAATATTTCTTATAATAAGTATTTAATATGTTCTTTGGCATATCACCTATGGAAGATAGAATATAAGAGAAGAGGCATAGGTGCTAAAACGAAACATACTTAGATTCCAATCAAGATTTCCCTTTTACGTACTCTGGGATCATATGCAATTTGATTTCTCTAAGCTTTAATTTCATTATCTAAAAAAGAGAGACAATGCTTGTCTCAGGGATCTTGAAAGAACTTAGTAAGAAAATGTATATAAAGTCCTTGGTATTGTGGCTGCTGGCACAATGAATATAGCAATATACATCTGCTTTTCCTAACCTTCAGGTGTACATTTTTAAAATTATGTTCCACAGAACAAAGGCTTATTAAATACTTTGTCAAAGATGCTTAATTCTGTAACCTCACTCTTTTGAGTGCCACAGTGCACTCTAAAAATACAGTTGGAATTTAATGCTATTTCCTCCATTACTTCCATTTCTCAATGAGAGCAGTAAGGTACAAAAAGAAATTAAAATAAAACTGGAAGTAAAATATTTAACTGTGGAAATGCAGGATTTAGACAATCCATTCAATAGTATTGAGCCTCGGGGCGCCTGGGTGGCTCAGTGGGTTAAAGCCTCTGCCTTCAGCTCAGGTCATGATCCCAGGGTCCTGGGATCGAGCCCCACATCGGGCTCTCTGCTGAGTGGGGAGCCTGCTTCCTCTTCTCTCTCTGCCTGCCTTTCTGCCTACTTGTGATCTCTGTCTGCCAAATAAAGAAATAAAATCTTTAAAAAAAAATAGTATTGAGCCTCTTATTATTTCACCTGTAAAATCCATTTAGATATGCACTGAGTCACAGTTTATTGAATACTGACCCTGCTGAAGATGCTATGAGGTGTTGCAATGTAATCCCTGAATTTAAGAAGCAGAACATGAGGGAGACAAACAGTTAACTATGTAGGTAGGTAGACAGACAGACTGACTGATCCAAAAGAAAATAAAGAGTGACGGAGCTTGTAATAAGCAAAATTAGATATAGTATACATCACACTGTGGTTCTATGCGATCAACACGGAGGATGATCTAGTTGTATTCAGAAAAGCCTCAAAGAGGTTAGGGCCTCATAAGGGCCTTGGTTTTATGAAATTAATGTATTAGTGGATAGTCAAACAATACCCAGAGAGATAAATACTATAAAAATCGATCAGGAAAAGGTGTGGTATAAAGGGAGTTGCTATAGCAGACAAGAGTAGATAGGAAAGCCCCTTTTTAGAATTCTTTTTTATTCCACCGGTTTTATTTTCCTATTATTAACCAATACCTGATTTACAAACAATTGTATTTATGGGTAAGTTCTATAAAATAAAATGCACTGATTTTAACTGCAATACTAGATGCAGTTTGAGAATGATATATACCTGAGTAACACTACAAATAATATATAGGACATTGCATCATCTCCAAAAAGTGACTTCATGCAATTTTGCAGTCAACTGCCTCATGTCTGGCCTAAGACATTTACATTCACTGATTGGGTTTCTGTCACTACAGATTCATTTCTCCTGTGCTATAATTTCATAAGAATTAAAGGAGTAGCATTCTTTTCTGACTTCTGTCAGCATAAGATTGTTGAGATTCATCCATGTTATTTGTCTTGGTTGAGGTAGGCTCCAGGGCCAGTGTGGAGTCCAATGTGACGCTTCAACTTAACGATCCTGAGATGGAGAGCTGGATGCTTAACTGACTGAGCCACACAGGCACTGCTCACTCATGGTTTTTATGTATCAGTGGTTGACTCCACTTTATGGCTAAGTAAGACTTCTTTTTATGAATATACTATATTTTCCATGAATCTAATGATGGACATAGGACTTGTTTCATATTTTTGTATTACTATGAATAAAACATAGGAAAATTTGTGTGTAAATCTTTTAATGATGTATGTTTTCATTTCTTTTGGGTAATACCTAAGGGTGGGATTGCAAGGTCCTATGAAAGGTTTATACGTAAATCAAGGTTTTCCAGCCTCAGCACTACTGCCATTTTGGATCATTTGATTCCTTATTGTAGGGGGCTGTACACACACTGTACAATGTTCAGCAGTATCCCAGCCTTAATCCAACTAGACTGCAGTAGCAATCATGAGAATCAAAAATAATGCTAGATATTGCCAAATATCCCTTGAGAAGCAAAATCAGCTCCCAGTTGAGAGTTACTGGTTTACTTTATAAGAAAACAGTAAGTAGTTTTTCAATATGTTTACATCTCTGACAACAATATATGTGTTGCTGCTGCACATGTTTAATTAATACTTGATGCTGTCAGACTTCTCAATTCCGTTCATTAAAGAATGTGTATAGTGGTTTGCCCTCAGAGTTAGAATTTGCATTTATTTGATTTCTAATAATTAAGCATCTTTTTAGAGCCATTTTTCTTCTTTTTTGAATTATCTCCAAATCTTTTACTGTTTAAGATTTTGTTTATTTACTTAGCTATTTGAGAGCGAGAACATGCAAGCATGCACTAATGTACGTTTTTTAGGATAGAGGGGGAGAGAGCATCTCCTCGCCCAGTGTAGAGCCCAACACAGGGCTCGATCCCACAACCTGGAGATCACCACCCAAGCGAAAACCAAGAGTCAGATGCCCAACTGACTGGGCCACTCAGGTGCCTCTCTTTTACTGTTTTTGTTTTTTTTTTTTAATAAAATTTTTATTGAGATAATTATGCATTCACACAGTTTTAAAAACAATACAGGGAAGTCCTATGTAAACTACCCAGTTTTATCCGGTGACAAAATTTTTCAAAACTGTAGTATAATATCACGAACACTTTACTGGGATAGATACAGCCCATCTATCTTATGCATATTTCACCAGATTTACTTGAACTAAGCTATGGTATGCATGTGTGTGCCTTTATTTCTCCACAGACAGATAAGAAGTGTAGGTTTCCACACCTGCGACTGCTGAATAAACCCACCGAAGAATCCCTGGTGCCCTCTTATTACCACATCCACCTTCTTCTCTCCTGCTCCACTTCCCTAAACCCTGGCAACCACTAATCTCTTCTCTTTCTAAAATTTTCTTATCTCAAAAATATTTCACAAGTGAAACCACACAATGTGTAACCTTTTAGGCTGGCTTTTCTCATTTAGCATAATTTCCTAGAGATTCATCTGTTTTCTTTGCATCAATATTTCACTCTTTTTTATTGCTAAGTGGTATTACATTGGATGTGTTGCCAGTTTCTCTTCTCATTCACCTGAAGGACATCTGAACTGTTCTGCATTTTAGGACTATTCCAAATAAGGCTGCTATGCACATTTGTGTATAGGTTTTTGTGGGAAAATAAGTTTTAATTTCTTTGGGATAAGTGCCCACAAATGGAATTGCTTATTTATATGATAATGGAAATTTTAATTTTATAAGAAACTGACAAAATACTTTCCAGAGTGGCTGTACAACTTTACACTCCCATCACGATATATGGATGATCAAATTCTTTCACATCCTTAAAAACATTTAGTGTTGACATTTTTTTTTTTTTAGCAACTCTGAGAGATGTGTAGTGATTATTTCATATGGTCCTAATATATACTTACCTGGTAACATATGACACTGAACATCTTGTCATGTGTTCTTTCACTACATATATGCCCTCTTCACTATATCTTTAGCCCATTTTCTTACTGCATTGCTTTTTTTTCACTCTTAGGTTTTAAGAGATTTTTATTGTATTAGTCTGAGTTCTTCTGAGAAATAAATAGGGTATTAGAGATTTATAGGGTATAGAGATTTATACTGAGATACTGGCTCTATAAACTGGAGGCTCAGGGAGGCAGGTGGTACAATTCCAGTTCAATTCTCTTTCCAGAGAACCAGAAAAGTCAATGGTGTAAGTCATCGGAGAACCAGGAGCACCAATCTGAGGGCAGGCAAACGTCCCAACTAAGCCACTGAGCAATCCACTTTTCTTTTCTATTCATGCCTTCAGCCTATTAGTTGATACCCTACCTGGTGAGGGTGACCTCCCTGACTCAGTCAACAGATTTACACACTAATCTCTTCAGGAAACACCTTCACTGACACACCCAGAAATGTTTTCACTAACTATCTGGGCACCCTTAGCCCAGTCAAGTTGACACAAAATTAACCTTCACACATATCCTCTAGACATTAATTCTTTGTCAGATATATGGTGTGAAAATATTTTCTCCCATGTGTAGCTTGTCTTTACATTCTCTAAACAGTCTTTCCTAGAGCAAAATTTTGTTTTGTTGTTTCGACAAATGTTTTATTCCTAAGACTGCTGTGACAAATTACCACAAACTTGGTGGCTTAAAACAACAAGAAATTTATTCTCTCACAGTTCTGCAGGCCCAGGGACCAAAATCAAGATGTTGGCAGAGCCATAACGCCCTCTGAGGGTTGTACAGGAGAATCCACCCTTGCCTGTGCCAGCTTCTGGTGGCTGCAGGCTTTCCTTTGCTTGCAGTTCATCACTTCAGTCTTGGCCTCTGTTTCCTCTTGGTCTTTTTTTTTTTTTTTTTCTCCCTCTGTCTCCTCTTTGTGCCTCATTTAGGGACATTGGATTTCAGACCTACCTACACATTCTAGGATGATCTTGTCTCAGTATCCTTAACCTAATTACATCTGCAAAGATACGTATATTTTTTTCTAAATAGGATTACAATTATAAGGTTCAGGGAGGTGAGCACATTGCAGCGGGCAGTGCGGGGTTTGAGGGGGGGGACTATTTAGCCAAATACAATTAAGTCAAATTTATCAGTTTTCCCATTTGGTTCTTTTTTTGTAACTCTTACTTATTTTCTATTTTTCTTTTTTTCTTTTAACGATTTTGTTTATTTGTCAGAGATCACAAGCAGGCAGAGAGGGAGGGAAGCAGGCTCCCCACTGAGCAGAGAGCCTGATGTGGGGCTCGATCCCAGGATCCTTGGATCATGATGTGAGCAGAACGCAGAGGCTTGAACCCACCGAACCACCCATTTTTTCATTTTTTTAAGAGAATTATAACTGCAACAACCTTTTCTCATTCTAGTTGTTTTCTGTTTGGGGTGTTATGTTAGGAGACCCTGGGTCCAATTTAAATCTTTTACTTTAGCAAATACTCACCCTGATTAGTTTTAGCACATAAGTTTGGCCTGTATTTGTGAGCTCTGGATCCAATGGCAGTTTAATCTTGTAAGCCTTTTATGGTAATTTTTTGTGTGTTTGGTTTAGTTGGTGCTGCTGGAGCCACAGCCTTCTGATGTTGCTGTCTGAGGGAAAGAAAGGAGCTCTCCTGGATTCTGGGCATCTTACAGTTAGGGAGAAGAGCCGCAGGCCCGAGGTGATAAAGAGGCTTGGTTAGACAGCTTTTGTGCTGGTATTCCCTTGCTCACAATCCCCAGATTCAATAATATCTCCAGGCAGGTAAGGGGTATTTCATGTCCCTGGAACAAAAAGACCCATGGTATCCCAAGCCCTGGCAGCTAATTGAGGCTGAGTTGTTATAGGTTCTGCTCTCTCATATCACTATCTGTCTTGTGGGAATTTGGGGCATAGAGAGGAAACAAGAATACTTCCTTTGATCACTTACTATTGAAAGAGCTACTGAAAGTTCCCTCCTTTAGGTGACTCTTAAATTCAACTGTTGTCAAAAAGATACACGTTCAACCTTGGGGAGGGATGCACCTGTTTGTGCTTCCTTCTGCTGTTGAGCTGGAGATGGGAAATGCCAGGTCTGAGTTGCCTACTTCTGTTGGATGGGGTATGCAAAACACCCTGTTGCTGTGTCACTGCTCCAGTTCTGACATCTCCAGTAAGGTTTTTGTCTGATCACCATTCACAGGTCTTTATCAGTTGCCTCTCGTGTTGTTTCCAGGGTTTATAGTTGTACTTAGCAGAGAGGAGTACAGGGAAATAGGTCTCCATTATCTTGTCTGGACTTAAAAGTCCCAGTTATATTTTAAAGCAATTAAAACTAAAACATAAATTTTATTTTACATTTATTCCATTTTCAGAGTTTCACTCATTTCTGTCTTAGCAGAACTTCCTTCTATTTAAAGAATTTTCTTCAATATTTCCTAGAGTTGTACTACTAGAATTAAATTCTCATAGTTTTTATCTGAAATTTTAAAATTCCATCTTCCGTTGTTACTAGATATTTTCACTGGGTATAGCATTCATAGTTGACAGGTTTTTGTTTTTTTTTTTTTCTCTTTTATCACTCTAAAAATGCCACTATTTTTTGTAGACTGCATGGCTTCTGAAGAGTCTCATTCTCACCATTGTTCTTCTCTATGTAGTAGAGGTATTTTATTTTATCTCTTTTTCTTAATTTTTATCACCTTAAAAATGGCATGTTTGAATGTTTGCTGTTTTGAGGTTTTTTTTGTTCTGTTATTACTATTTTTGGAAAAATTTCAGCTACTCTTATCTCAAATATTTCTTCTTTCTTCTTCTTGAGATTCCAATTAATTGTTTGTCCACCTGGTATCATCCCATAGTTCTTCACCCAAAGCTTTAGAACCTCTGTTCTTTTATCTCTTGTGTTTATTTTTCGGTAATTTTTACTGACCTGTCTTCAGAGTCACTTGTTCTTTCATGTGGTGCATTAAGTTTACGAGCAAGCTGATCAAAGACAGTTTACACTTGTGTTGATTTTTATTTGTGCCCATCTTATCTTGCAAAGTGTCTACCTTTTCAGTTCAGGTGCTTAGAAGAGTTAACCTAGTTATTTTAAAATTTCTGTCAAATATATTCAACATATGTGTCCTATGAGCAGATTCTGATGGTTGTTGCTTTGCCTTTTTGGAATTCTTCTTTTGTATGTTTTTATTTCTTGACTTTTCTCATTTCTCCTAACTTTTGCTGAAAGATCGGCATTTTATGTAGAACTGTGAAGACTAAGGTAAATCGTCTTTATGCATGGTAATTAGTACTTCTTTATCTCTATTTCTGTGTTGGGGCTTGTGTCAATCCAAACAAGAATGGAGTTGGCATCTTGCTAGGAACACCTTAAACATACTGCAGGATGCAAATTCCTCTACTGATACTTAGTATTTAGGGTATAAACTTCATGCCAGAGGTTTTCTTCTCAATGTCTGTTCAACTCTTTGCCTTTTTTTTTTTTCCATTTTTAATTGCACCTGAAAAGAAATAAGTCTCCTGAAGCTCTCCTCAAGACTGACTGACTCCCAAGAATGACTGTATTTGACACTCTATTCAATTCTTATTATTCTGGAACTACAGATCAGTGTGGGGAACTCTTCTCTGATGTTCTGATTTATCCTTGGCCAGATGCAAGGGCATCATGAGTGGGCCCTTCCAATTACCCCTGCGCCTTCCCCATTTGTAATTGTGGGTTTGGCACTCATCCATGCCCCTCCCTAGGAACAGAGTTTTTTCTCTCTTCTTCTTTTCCCTCACCTTCAAGAGGTGACTCAGTCCCTTGAAAGAATATTCATTTCTCTTTTACCTGGGCAACAAGACTTTTGTCCCATCAAGGAAAAATATAAGATGCATCAAGTCAAATTTAGCAGTTTAAGCTATTCCCCTCCTGTACCTAGCTAGCAACACGAAGGAAGGCTTCTCAGAATTTTCTCCAATCTTCCCTGTAAGGACCTGGTCAGATTCACCAAGAAAAAGCCGGTAAGAGGTCTGAACATTCTCCAAATCTGTAATCCCCAGTGGATTTACACTTTCATATAAACCACAACTGACCTAAATAATAATAATACGTGCCATTTCAGCTGAATTCTTACTGGCTTATTTAAAATCCAGCTGCACCTGCCCAATTTAAACAAGGACTCCTATCACTTCTCCCCCTTCAGATGCCTGGCTCTCCCAGATCTGGGGTTAGCTGGCTGCCATGAGAATTCAGTCCTCTACTGTGCTCCAAAAACTCATTAATATGCAGTACATCCAGCTTTTTCTTCTTTATATTGGTGAAAACAATGGTCTTTTCATCTAAATTCTTTGAGCTAAGAATCAAAAGCTTTCTTTTTTTAATTTTATATATGTATTTATCTAATAATATAATGGATTTTAAGTGAACCACTCAGCCTACAAACTAGCCCATTACAAATAATGCTTCTCTAATAATATGCTCTTCCCTCTCATGTTTCTATCTCCTTTCAGTTGAAAACAGGTAAATTATGTCTTGACCATTTTGTGACCTCCTTATTTTAGTTTTAATACACACACATATTTTAGCTATGTATCTCATTTGACAAAATTTTGCTTTTGTTAGTTACTTTCATTATTCTACTTAGAAAAACACTGGTTCTTTGTCTACTCATCTAAGATGTCTTGGATCTATGGCTTAAAAACTTCTAATCTCCCCTCTAGCATCAATAATGGTTTCATGTAAAATAATAAGAATGTTTTAATGTATAAATGTAAAGGAACAGAGTTATTTTTAAAGGAAGTCATTTAACCAATTTTCTCATAGACTGATAGGAATATATGGATTATTTCACCTTGATGAGCCTCAAATACTCCATTTCTTGAACTGGCACGAATTCAGAATACCAAGAATTAATTTTTCTCATTCTAATTAATCAAAATAAAAAAATGTTAATAATTAATTTTAAAAATCTTCTAGGCTAAGGGCTGTGCATGGGGTCATGTGCACTGTCCAGCCTGTGCTCCATACCCTCTCTGAGGGTAGGACACCCTGGACCATACCTTGGGGCTGGGGGGCCAGGTATAGGCCTCAGAGCCTGCCTGGCCTCACTGGCTGGCCACAGAGAGTAGGGAATGGGTCAGGACTACCCCAATCCCTGGGCTGAGCAGGACCTAGCACCTGGCCCAGCAGCAATGAGTGGGTGCACAGGGAAGAGAAAAAAGAAAAAAACAAAAAACAAAGACAAAAACCTACCAAAACAAGTTGCAAAAAGCTACAATAACATTTGAGGGGCGCCTGGGTGGCTCAGTGGGTTAAAGCCTCTGCCTTCGGCTCAGATCATGATCCCAGGGTCCTGGGATCGAGTCCCGCATCGGGCTCTCTGCTCAGCAAGGAGCCTGCTTCCTCCTCCCTCTCTCTCTGCCTGCCTCTCTACCTACTTGTGATCTCTATCTGTCAAATAAAATAAATAAAATCTTCAAAAAAAAAAAAGCTACAATAACATTTGATATGTTATTCACACACTTGAAAATTTAATAAATGCATAACTTTAACATCTCCTTTTTAAAAACCCTAAACAAGTGGAGTTGGATGCATTTAAATGTGATTCTTACAACATAGCTTCCATGGTTTGGTAATATATAAATAAGTTGCTTTTGAAGATACTCTTTTCATAGTTATATATAGGTTAATACAATTTTTTGGAATAATTTTGTCCTTGGAAAATTTGGACAGTTTTTTTTTACTAATTATTTTAATTAACGTATAATGTATTATTTGCCCAGAGTACAGGTCTGCAAATCATCAGGCTTACACACTTCACAGCACTTATCATATTATCACATACCCTCCCCAATGTCCATAACCCAACTACCCTCTCCACACCTCCCTTGCCCCCAGCAACCCTCAGTTTGTTTTGTGAGATTAAGAGTCTCTCATGGTTTGTCTCCCTCCCGATCCCATCTTGTTTCATTTTTCCCTTCCCTACCACCCCCCCAAGCCCACCACTCTGCCTCTCAAATTCCTCATATCAGAGAGATCATATGATAATTGTCTTTCTCTAATTGACTTATTTCACTCAGTATAATACCTTCTAGTTCCAACCATGTCATCGCAAATGGCAAGATTTCATTTCTTTTGATGGCTGCATAGTATTCCATGGTATACCACCTCTTCTTTATCCATTCACCTGTTGGTGGACATCTAGGTTCTTTCCATAGTTTAGCTATTGTGGACATTGCTGCTATAAACATTCAGGGGCACATGCCCCTTTGGATCACTACATTTGTATCTTTAGGGTAAATACCCAGTAGTGTGATTGCTGGATCACAGAGGAGCTCTATTTCCAACTTTTTGAGGAACCTCCCTGCTGTTTTCTGGAGTGGTTGCACCAGCTTGCATTCCCACCAACAGTGTAGAAGGGCTCCCCTTTCTCCGCATCCTCGCCAGCATCTGTCATTTCCTGACTTGTTAATTTTAGCCATTCTGACTGGTGTGAGGTGGTATCTCATTGTGGTTTTGATTTGTATTTCCCTGATGCCGAGTGATGTTGAGCACTTTTTCATGTGTCTGTTGGCCATCTGTATGTCTTCTTTGCAGAAATGTCTGTTCATGGGATGCCTGGGTGTCTCAGTTGGTTAAGCCGCTGCCTTCAGCTCAGGTCATGATCCCAGGGTCCTGGGATTGAGTCCCGCATTGGGCTTCTTGCTCGGCAGGGAGCCTGCTTCTCTCCCTGCCTCTGCCTGCCTCTGCCTGCCTCTGCCTGCTTGTGTGTACTCTCTCTCTCTGGCAAATAAATAAAATCTTAAAAAAAAAAAAAAAGAAATGTCTGTTCATGTGGACAGAGTTTTATGTTCAATTTTACATACACACACATGGATAATTTATTCTACTTAAGGGTTTTAGTTCCAGTAATGCTCAACAGTATATCCTAAATAATATCAGAGAATTCTGCTATTCTCCTTTTACTGACTCTGGGCTCTGAGACTACTATGGCTATTATATACAGTGTTCTGTCCTTGTATGCAAAGATTCACATAGCCTTCAATCTAGTTAAAAGATTTTAAATTACTTTCAAATATTTTTTTTCTGCTGCACAGTTGGAGACTGTCATTCCACAAAGCTAGGTGCTACATGTATCTGAAAACCATTTAAGTTAGAGGAGATCCTATTTTTGGAATTCCAATACATCATCCATCACATATTAAAAATAAGCATACCACATATACATGCAGAGAAAATTAGTAGAATCCCCTGGAATGTATAAATGACTGGCACTGTCAATTTTACATACAGTATTACATAGAGAGTAAAAAAAAATCCACCTAATGGAACTTACTGTTATTTTATTCTGAATTACGTACAATGTTACCTTAAGCACTCACTTTTCTAATGTTTAGTTAAATCAAATGAAACCCAAATAAATAAAATTGGCAAGGCATAAGGCACTCACTCTTGAGCAAACACTGGATAATGTCAAGTAACCTAAATCTGTGATCTGTAATAAGGGGGTAGTTGACATTCCAAGCACGTGCTAATGTGTAACAAAATTAGACTGAAAATATATTAACATTGGAGAAGTGTCAAATCTCTGAAATAAATTCACTCCAACTTGGTGGAATCTGCAACTCCAGCAGGGAAAAAGGAGCTCCTCCTGTGCTGCATTATGCCTAACAAAATAAAGAAGGTTCCTTTAGTAAACCTTGAGTTCCACAGAAATCAGAAATCAGGCCTCGGCTGGCAGAGTAATTGCATTCCTCTCCTGGCCATTGTGGAGATAGCAGGATACTGATGAAACATAGGTGGCAAAACAGACACCATGGAATGATTTTGCATGTTTCTGGAAAGGGATGATTGGTTTAGAATTGGTGAATATTTATGAACCCTAGTTTCTCAGCAACGTTTTAGAGATACTTTCAACAAAGATTTATCTAAATATAACAAAAATCAAAGTCATTTGTCTGAACAAAAATCTTGCTCAGGAGACACCACAGGGATGCTAGGTAGGGGAAACAAGCCATTAACATTTTACCTACCTTCTACCTTTCAAATGGTTGACAAAATCA
Source organism: Neogale vison (assembly GCF_020171115.1). Taxonomy (NCBI): domain Eukaryota; kingdom Metazoa; phylum Chordata; class Mammalia; order Carnivora; family Mustelidae; genus Neogale; species Neogale vison. Next base: position 102,199,013 of record NC_058098.1, on the reverse strand, counting down.
TGGAATGAAAAATGCTTAATTAGATAAATACCCGAGATATAAAAATATTCTAAAATATATGCATCCATTTGAATATCTTAATAACTAGAAACAAGTTAATAAAATGACATTTTGAGCACCCAAAACAACCGTTGCCCACTAATTTCTAATCCAATTAATTATGAGTTCCTTACTGGTTCTCAAAACTGACCTCTACTTTTCATACTGTCATGGCCTTTAGTTACCAAAAATTTCAATAATGTCCACAGGAATTGATGTCAACATTCCCTCATTAAATTACATGATTTACACTGATAGCATAGAAAGCCATGTCCTAATACCTACACATACACACACAAACACGTTCAAACTGTGATTGAAAATTTTTAAAATATTAAAACGTCTACTGTACTCAGAATGAAGCCCAAAATCATTTGCATGTTACATAAGGCAATTTCGGTTTTGGCGTATCTTACATTCCAGCAATACCTGCCCCTTCCTGAATTGTAATTTTTGTTTTAGTCTAAGTGAACTATTTTCATTTCTCAACATATATAGCATTTCTCACATTTGTTTATTTGTTTTGCTTCCTCTGCCTTAAAAAAATCTGTATTTCTTTCTTCTCATAGCTCTTCACTAAATTCCGTGATAAATAAACATTAGGGAATCTTTTTTGGACTTTGTGTCCTCAGGATACAATATACTTAACTGCAATTATTATTTATTATAATCTCTTTACTTGTCTGAATTTTCTACTAGACCATGAGGCTCCTTATGGGAAGGAACTTAAATTATTGGTACTTAGTATAATGCCTGGCACAGAATAGTCCATATATAAATGTTTGCTAAAAGCATGAATGGCAGGGCGCCTGAGTGGCTCAGTTGGTTAAGCATCTGCCTTTGGCTCAGGTCATGATTCCAGGGTCCTAGGATCAAGCCCTGCATTGGGCTGCTTGCTCAGTGGGGAGTCTCCTTCTCCCTCTGTTCCTCCCCCAACTTGTGCTCTCTCACTCCCTAAAAAACAAACAAGATCTTTAAAAAAAAAAAAAGCATGATTGGATTGGAAAATGAGCTTCAATTCCCATACCTTACAGAAGATCTAAAATCGGATTCTCCAGTTCAATTCTCAGTTCTGTTATTAATAGCTGTGTAGGCTTAAGCAAGTCACATAACTTCTTTAAGACTCAGCTTCTTCATCGATAAAATGGAATACTAAGAAATTCTAACTTACTGAATTGTTGAGAAAATGTAAAAAGATCATAGTTAATAAGTACAATTTGGTAATATTATCATTTATTTTCAGGAAGATTAGTAATTTCAGGGAATATATTTTCTAACATGAATGTCAATTTCTTTTTAATTATTCAAAAGGTAAACTAGACATAGAAATCGCATATATTGGGTTCATTTAATGAAGATAACTAAAAATAAAGTCAATTATCAGCCTTTCAAACCTGGAAGCCTAATGACATAAATCCAAGAATGAAAGGGAAAACCTATTTCTGAAAGGCAAAACTGAACAAATTCACTTTCTACCAGGTAACTGTAAGTATCATCTACTTCTTAAGAACTCCCCCTTACTTTATAATGTTTGTACACACATGTACAAACACCACATTATCCAGTATTTTACACAGTGCTATAGAATTGATTCTCAACATTAACACATTGGTCAATTTCTCTTCACTCCATTTTGAAATGGCTTTGTAAAATTCAGTGGAAAAAAAAATTGACTGACCAACTGCTAAATGACCATAGTAGAACCTTCCTAATCACCTTAAATGAACTTTACCCATCCACACAAAGGCACTACTTGAAGACAGCTAAAAATCAGTAACAAAAATTAATCAGCTCATTCTATGTTTTATTTGGCCCTTAAGGATTTCCTACCCAATAAACTTTTGTTCTCATTCTCTTCATTATGCTGACAAGACATTTTCTTCCTACCCTCTTCAATAAGTAGTAGAAATAGTTTAGGGGAGAGATGCTAGTCTCTTTGTGACACTAGAGACTTTGTGACCCAGTTCTAATACTTGAGTTACTCAATTAAGTACAGATTTACTCATTCATTTATTCATCAAGGAATGTGGAGTAAATTACTGAGAAACCATTACAACCATGAGCTTGTTTTGCATTGAAGACATCATTTTCAAGTTTTCTTGCTACTATTCTTTACTGCAATATAGCAAGAACAAACTTTCAGAAACGTAAATTCAGGTATACCACATCCCATTCAAATATTTCAGTGCCTATACCATTCAGAATCAAACACGAACTCTTAAGCTGACAGAGAAATCTCCCTTTTGTTTTCAACTCTGGTGTGCCCTTCTCTTTTATTACCCTTCTTTACAGAATGTTGTTCTTTTATTCACCTAGCTAGTATCTTCATATATAGTGTCCCCAAATACAATCACTTCTAGCAAAATTTCTAGAGCCTTAAAAATTTCATTGAGCTGTCCCTCTTTGAAGCTTTATCATATCACAAATCACGTAACTGTAATTTATTTAATGTCTCCAATATGCAATGTAAGTTTCTTTTTTTAAGTTTAAGTTTCTTAAGGGCAGAGGTTATATCTCTGCATTTCATACCTAGTTCTGAGTACTGCATATTGCAAATAATAACTGATCAGTGTCTGTATAACAATTTATAGTTTTTACAAAACATTCATATAGACATTAATTTTATTCATTAGCAAATTTCTAAAGGGAAATATAATACATGTTTCTATCCCCAGTTTTTACCCAACAAAAACCAAAGGACATGTAACTTCCTCTTAAATTTCTGGACTTAAAATCTGATGCAACTGCTGTTCAATTTTATCATATAAAATCAATCCAAGGCTGGATTCCCACAATTAATATTTTCTATTCCAGTGTCATAGCTTTGACAGATAAGTTACTTCAGACGAACATCCATTATTCAAGTATTAATTCATATGCATAATGTATATGCAAAGGAATCAGAAAAGAATCACCAAAGATATACAGATCTATTCAAAATCTTATATTATGGGAACAGCAGTATCTCAGTTACTTATATCAAACAGTTTCCAATTGAAAACTGTGTTCTGCTGCTTGAATAAGTTAAATGTATTTTAAAGTGACTTGTCATTGCATCTCCAACACTAATCTGCTACTTTACTTACTTTTTCACTTTTTACATTCTGTTTTGTTTTGATCAGAAACATTTTCCATCAAAGTTCAGTCATTATGCTGATTTTGAACTTCCTCATATTAAGTAGCAGGCATTCTAATAAAAGGTCAACACCCATCCTAGTGATTTAAACAGTATAAAGTAAAGGAAATATATTCTTCAAAGATCCCACAGGCATGTCCTCCCATTTCCTTTGTTTTTTCATATTCACTACAGACCTTGGCTTTGCATTCTTAAAGCCTACTGGAGAAACACTAACCCTAGTCAACAAGCATGGACATGCCTACTGTGTATGCTGTATCTGTTGGGACTTTTAGACAGCTAGTCCATACACTGAATTACATTATCTGGGCATTTTATTCATCTTTAAAATAAGTTGCTTTTAACAGATTAACTCTAAGGCTCTTTCCAGCTCTAAAATTATGCTATGTTGGGGTGAGACATAGATTTTCATATTGAGAAATAAATACTTAGGACTTAACTATTTTTAAGAGTTAACCATAAGGTTGGACATGGCAAGCAAAATATAATCCTATTCTCAGGCTATATTCGTAGAGATAAATTATTGAGGAAAGAAAAAGGCTACCCTCCTCTATAGTTTTATGGAAAGTGTTGGTTTCTATACTTAAAATAGTATTACCACTCCTTCCGTCTGCTTCGAGTTGGTCGGCTCATCATGAAGAGAGGACTGGGAAGCAGTATTCTACTGGATGGCAAACAACTTTTACCAAAATCAAATGATTATTTGATTCAGTTCCCTGATTCCTGTTTGGATTTCCAGATTCCTTGCCCTGAAGCTTGTATGACAACTGTGAGTTTGACAGCCCTAGACTCATCATTTTTCTTCAGCATGATACTTACTGGCTTGCCATGTATCAATTTGGACCTCTGTTTCACATTTTCAACATGCATTTTCTCTTCTTTCCTTCACTTTTTTTCTTTCAGTTTTTGCCAATCTATAGTGTTTCCTGTGCCAGTTTCCATAGTTATTTTCCATTAACCCAACAGTGCCAGTTTCCATAGTTATTTTTCATTAACCCAACACTGTTCAGTGCTGTGTCCACAATGGGCATCTTTTCTCCTGAAAATAGTTTCTTCCAAGACACTGGCAATACTAAGTTCCTCATGTATTTCATCATTCTCCTCATGTATTTACTCACTGTGTTTCACTAGATATGTTAGGGTCACAATCATTATTTCTCAGTATCTCTAGGTTGTGACCCAAAAAAGAAAGCACCCATAGGGTAATCATAGAGAAAAGGATACCAAGTGTTCCTTTTACTAAATGAGATCCAGTAACTGCCTAAGTAAAGGATCTTGAGTAAGGTAGATTGCAGAAAAATGTGCTACTTTACATCCTAACGGAGTTTTCCTCTACTTTCTACATATTTTGACCCACTTAAAAGAAATATGAACTTTCAGACAACTATTACAACACATTCATCTCTTCCTGTAGTATAAAAGATTGACTTCTAGAAACGGTCTTTGGTATAGGGAAATGCAACAGAAGAGAAAGCCAGTTAGTGCTTTCTTAAAATAATATGCCTTTCTCTATTGAAGATGTCCAGTGAAAGCGAGTTTTTCAGCAACCAAAAGTATTGCCCAAACCAGCCTTAATATTACCTTCAGTTTGACTAAACTTAGGCAGTTTTCTTCCTGACTATAAGCCCTTGACCTTCTTTTTCTTAAAACTTTTGACCTGATTACAAATTCTTTCTCTGGCCCTCTGAGATGCAAATTTTCTCCCAGACTCCTGCCTGTTTTACAACCTAGGATTGTCCTCCTCAAAAACCTGAGAATCGCCCCTTTGAAATGGAATCATCAAGAATAACATAACCCCTATCTCCCAGTCTCTGTGAGAGGATAGACAGGAGCCTAACTTTGATAAACTTCAATCAGCAAAAACAGGTATCATAATCACATTAATCAATTTCCCCCTTAACGTCCTGGAGAATTTTCCCACTAGCACAGACCAGTGCCTAAAAATGTCCCGGCCTTATATGTCAGTGAAGTTTAGTTCAAACTCCCTCCAATTTTGCAATAGTCTTTACTCCTATGTAATGGTCCAATACAATTTCTCTTTGACAGTATTAACCCTTCTTTGAAAAGAATCCAATAAATGAATGGAAGGGAGCAACTGGAAGTATTCAGTAAATACCCACTCCAATCCCTATGGGAAAAGGGAAGAACACATAAATGCTTGCAAAAGCGGGAGAAACAGAATGATCAAAATTTCATCCCCCAGCCCAACTCTCAAAAACTCTGTTTATACTTTATTTTCCTGGAGTAGAACACAACGAATGCCCTGACATATATGAACAAAAGCACAGTGAGAAAACTAACAATCATGACTTTTATAAAATGTCTGAAATTGTACTGGGGTTGGGAAAAAGATTTATCATGGTGCATGCTTGCAAACATCAAATATTTGAAAGGTGTGGAAAGAGACAGTCACATGGAAAAGGGATTCAGATTTCTTTTATGTGGTTTCAAACAATAGTGCCAAGATTAATATATGTAAGTTAAAATGAAAAATGTTTCAGTTTAATGTAAAAAGAACTTTCCAAAACCTTCATGTGTTCAAAGATAGAATATGCTCTGCAAACCTGGAAGGTAGTGAGTACACTGTCAAGAGATATAAGCCACAGTGGTTTTCGAAAGTCTTGACTGAAATGCTGAAGAGAAATTTCAAACACCACAGGGGTGTGTGGGAAGCCAAAGGTATAACTTTTCTCCTGGCTTTGAATTTTTCCCTATTTTTTATTCAAAACATGGAGAATTTTTAATTTAATATATAGAGAATAAACTCATGTGAAATTGACAGGAAGAACACAGTATTGGGGCACCTGGCTGGCTCAGTCAGGGGAGCATGTGACTCTTAACCTTGGGGTTGGGAGTTTGAGCCCCCACAATGTGCACAGAGATTACTTCATAAAATTTTAAAATTAAAAAAAAATCTTTTGCATTAAACAAAAATATTAAATATTAAATTAAATATTAAAAATATTAAATTTAAACACACACACACACATACACACACACACACACACACGTGTCAACTTCCCTTGCTAGAGAAGTTTTTCTGAAGACACTTATTAGGAATGAGAAGAAGATACAAAAATACTATGAACATAAACCCAGAGAGCCATATTACTATGCATCCTATTAGCAACCTGTGGTCCCTGAAAGGAAGAGAGAAATATTTTGTTGTTGTTGCATCCTTTAGTCATTAATAGTCTTTAAAGCTGAAAGTGCTGCATCTCAAAATTATTTTCTTCACTCTGCTTTCTTAACTGCATCTTTCACCTCCAAGCTAGATTAGGCGATCTATCACAAGAAACGTAAAGCAGACCAATGACCTTAAATGGTGGGATCTTTGATTTTCAAAATAGATTAAAAATAGGACGATTTCAGATGGCCATGTTGAATGACTGCTCTGGGAAGATCAGTCTGTGACTATCAGTGTGAATGGTCTGCTAGGCTGGGCTGCAAGATTGCCATATAGCATATGCTTCACAGAAACCTTCTCTGAAATGTATAATAGCTTTCGCAACTGGGTAAAAAAATTACCATCTACTTCCGGTCACTGAACAGAAGAGGTCAGATATAATCATGATATGAAATGAAGGCCCAAGGCAAGGTTATAAACCCAAGCTAAAGAAAATTCTAAAATTCATAAGATTTCCTAAGATTCACAGGTATAAACTTAGCCCATGTATTCACGCAATTGCAATGAATGAACTGAATAAAACAGACTTACTGGCATTTCAAACACCTGATAAAACATATATTACACATCCAATAATAGAATTTTTATTATTCAGTTATTCTGTATATGATGCTATGAGAATATAAAATTATAAAACAAAAGAAGTAGAGGATCTTAACATTACTAAGTTTATGTGGTTTTCTAAACAGACAAGACTATCACCATGAAACCACAGTGTGTAATTTTAGTGTAATATATGCATGTCCTAAAACCTTGTTCAGACGGTTTTCCATTTAAATATTATTCAACTGATCCAATAAAAAAGTTGATATTTTTAAAATATAGGTAACTAGAATGAGTTATTTTCTTCTTTAAGGATCTTGCCCTAGATGTTTTCTCATTTCTTTGCCACCAAAATGAGAGTGAATGTACCTCCCTCTTCCTGATTCATTACTGACATCATGAATCAAGACTTAGAAAGGAATTTTAAAATCTATAAAGTACTTTTATAATAAATAATCAATAATACATACCAGTAACATTAATACTTGGTAGTCTTGCCTGATTCTGTAGAACTTCAAGATATGTGCCTCTTTTTGTGTGCTAAGCAGTTTATCCTTCTCAAAGTAAATGACCCAGATCACTGAGGATGTCAGCCTACACTTCCAACTGTCTCTAGCACTGGAACTTCTCCTCTAAATTTAGGTGACAATCTGATTTCACTTGGGGTTACAAATCTTGCTCTTCATATCCTTAAAGAGAATTTCCTCTAATTCTATTGTGTTAAAACCCAAGGACAAATTGAAGTTTTCAGCATATCTATCTCTCTAACAGCAAGAAATTGCTATTTTTTTAATATCAAGAGGCAGAAGTAAGGATGAAAAAATACATATGGCACATGGGTGGCTCAGTTGGTTAAGCGTCAGATCTTGGTTTCCACTCAGGTCGCAATCTCAGGTCCATGAGATCAAGCCCTACCATGGGCTCCACACTCACTGGCGAGTCTGCTTGAGCCTCTCTTCCTCCACCTCTGTCCCTCCCTACCTCCCACTCTTTCTTTCTAAAATAAACAAATCTTAAAATACATATATATGCACATATATGTACATATATATATATATATATGATGTATATGGTAGACTACATAACCAATGTAAAAGCCCATGATTTTTCTCAAAATGTGTAATTTTCTCTTATTTAGCAATTAGGTCTTTCAACTTAAATAATCATTTTCATTGCATGATCTCGTAGCAACATTACATAACTCAGAATGGATTTTTAAACTGTATTTTCTTAGAGTTTTGAATTAGAATTTCTAAGGATACTCAAGATTTTTTAATCCAGTATCCAGCACAGAAAACTATATCAATATATTCATAACAATAACAATCCATAACAATTTCCTTGCTAGAAGGTTATCATCTCTGATAAATTAGGTTGGATTTAAGTTTGTACTAAATTGAAAAGCACTGATATTTCTTTATAAAAGTTCTTGTATGTGTGCATTTTTGCCTCAGAAAGGATAATTCGAATGCCCTGAAACAAAACCCCTTTATTTTTTAAAGATTTATTTATTTCAGAGAGAGAAAGAGAGCAGAGGGAGGGGTCAAGGCTTGATCTCATGACCCTGATATCATGACTTGAGCTGAAATCACAAGTTGGACACTTAACCAAGAGCCACTCAGATGCCCCCCAAAAAACCCTTATTTATGATAAAAACTCTCTTGAGTTAATTATAATAGCATTTCAGATGCAGGAAGTGCGTGCACATTGCTCACTGACAGATCAGCTACTGAACCTGGACTCTGAAATTACTCTAATGAGCAGAGAGGATACATAAGATAAATGAGGGGATGCTGAAAGTTCCTAAATTTTACTGAGAAAGTCAAGGGTGCCAAACCTGGGAAGACCATGAAAGAAATGATTATTGCTTTTTGTACAGTGTTGAGGATTTAAAGATAATATAGACCTGTGCTGTCTAATTAAAGTAGTCAATAGCCATATGTGATTATTTGAACTGGAATTAATGAAAATTAATTATAATTTGAATTTCTGAACTGCACAAACAAAATTTTAAGTGGTCTCATGTGGCTAGGGCTGCCATATTGGATGGTGCTAACAGATAACAGTTTTAGTAAAGCAGAAATCTCTATTGGATAACAGTGATAAAGGCACATTTGAATATTCTTTAAGCCAGGAATCTCTTCCCCGATATGCCCACTTAAAATATAAATTTTCACGCACTGTTTAAGCTCATATATGAATGTTCCAGGAACCAAGGAAAGACCTACTCTAGTGAAAAAAAAAAAAGTTATCTTCCTCTGTCTTCCCTTCCTCTGGTAAAAGGTCTGTCTCTCACTCTCCTTCAAATGTGCTGATACTCATTTCCTACAACCTACACCAAGCCCAGCTTTAGGAAAAAGATCTGCTTTTAGGCACTTAAAACACAGGGTAAATCTCTTCCTTCCTTGCTTCACTAAAACATAATTGTGTCTTTTACACACAGTATGCATAATATACATGCATACATACATAACACAAACACACACACACACACACATATATGTCATCACATTCTGTCAGGAGATCATCTGGGGGAAAGAAAGATTTTTTCCAATAGCCTTAATTAAAACAGATATTTGCCTACTTATATAGCCAGGAAAAGTGCTAATTCTGTAGCTTTGAGAAGACTATAATGGAAATCCGTCTACCAATTAGTTCTGTTCTGCATAGCAACATCATGCACAGTGCACAGAAACAAGAGCAACCTAAATGAGTTATTCATTCATATCATTTATTCATTCAGTAAATAAAAATTATCTACTCCATGGAAGACATTTGGTTATTCCAGGAGTGCAAAGAAGCTTAAGAAAGCTTTTCTATACTTCAGGAGCTTACACTCTAGAAGAAAATATCCTCTTAAATGTAACTGAAACCTGAAGTAAAGGTAGGTATGTCTTTTCTTCTTTAGCTACATGAGGTGGGGACATGAATTTGAATAAATGATTACAGCTATCACTTACTGATTGCTTAGTATGCTGCAGATGCAGTGAGAAATATTTTACATACAGAAACTCAATATTCCCAACAATTCTCTGTATTCTGAGGTATCATCATCTCCATTTTACAAATAAAGGAAAGAAAGCATATGATGTTTCAGTTAGTGCTTCAAAATTAATGTCTAGAATGTGGAGGACCATCACACAAATCCTTTTATCTGATAAAACAAGACCATGGTATATTCAGAACCATCGTGCAGAAAGTACATGTTACTGAAACCTGGAAGAAAGTGCCATTCCAACAGTACTAACAGGGAGGGCTTCACAAAATAGGTAGTATATGAAGGGCATCTTGAAAATGGTAGTTGTATTTTATGAATGGGGAATTGGGTTATACCAGCCAAGGAAGTATGTGTGCAGAATCATAGGGAGCTGAAGGAGTGACAACAGCTCCAGTTTACCTGAGCAGAGAGTATTAGAAAATGAGGGGGAGGTTGTAAAGCCAGGTTGGGGAAAGGTAACAGAGGGCCTTGTAAAGCTAAGTAATTAAGACTCTACTGTAAAATTAATTGTGAAAGTATGAATGTCTTAAATATAGGGGAGTTACCTTTACAGAGTTTACCTTTCAAAGAGAGGCGGGAGCTGGATGGTGACCCCAGGAGGCTCCTGAGGCTTCCCTGCTCCCACAAATGTGCCGAATGTGCCCACGCACACGGGGCAATTCCCTCTGAGATAAATCCAGAAACTAGCTAAGAGACTCCTATGGACTGAGTGAAAGAGAAAATAACCACATCAAAACAGGTAGGAAAGGCTGAGACACACTTTCCCATAAACTTCACCAAACACAGTTTCACACAACTGGAAAACCTACAAGTTCTGTATTCTCCCTTAGGAGTAAAGGGTCTGAACTGCACACCTAGCAGCGCAACTTTTAAGGCCACTCAAAGGACAATTACCCTAAATACCTAGCTCTAAAAGCCAAGAGGACAAGTCCTTCAGGACTAGAGCAAACAAAGAAGCAGTTCTTAAACGGGGACACGAGCTCTCATTATGACTATAGGCCATGGATCAGCAAAGAGGGAGCAGGGGAAAACATCCATCCCCAAGTCTTTCCATTGAAGAAGTTTGACTGCATACTTGCTTCTAATAAACATGCATTTAGGGACTGGTTATAATCCTCACTGGAACCTAGGGAAGCTAGTGGGCAGTTCTCACACCTTTTCCCTCCAGCTCACTACAACAACAAAGCCAAGCTGACAGCATTTCCCCAGAAGAATCTTGCCCACACCCCAGCACTTCAATTTTATGGCTGCCACCCGAAGCATGGTCCCTGAATCACACAGCTATGACAGTTCATGGATTACATTCACAAGTCCCACAGAACTATAGCAAACTAAGAAGCAGTTTTTAAATGCCTAAGAATCCTACATCTAATCAGTATGGATCTAGTGCTGAATCCAATCCTTCCCTCTGAGATATAAACAGATATTCATAAATCCTCAACTACTGGAAGCCAGTAAGAACAGATATGGCACCTTGTACCAAATAAGGTGCTCCCATGCTGACTGATGCATTAGTCACAATAGCCAAGATACGAAAACAACCTAAGAGGCCATCTACAGATGTATGAATAAAGTGAGATACACACACACACACACACACACACACACACACACTATTCAGTCTTAAACTGAAGGAAATTCTGGCATTTGCAACAACATGGATTAACTTGGAGGACGATATTCTAACTGATATAAGCCAGAGAGAGAAAGACAAATATTACATACTATTAATTATACATAAAATGCAATTAATACATAAAGTTGAACCAGTAACTCAGAGTAGAATGGTGATTTCCAGGCACTGAGAGGTGAAAGGCATGGGAAGAAGCTGGTAAAAGGGTATAAATTTTCAGTTATAATATAAATAAAGTCTGGGGTTCTAAAGTATAACATGGTGTCTCTAGCTGATAATACTGTATTGTTATTGTATCACTGAAAACTGTTAAGACAGCAGAATTTAAGTGTCTCCCCCCTCCCCCCCAAAAAAAACATGTTTTAAATAACTTGATGGTTGGGAATCCTTTTGCAATGTATATCAAATCATCATACAGTGCTTTCTAAATACATTTTTATTATATCTCAAACATGAAAAAAATAAAATTTACACTCATATATTTATATCCTTCAGATCATTTGCTGTGGTGAAGAACTACAAAAAAGACCATGAATATTATTACTGACAGGACAGACACACTGCCACCCAACCACAATTAACATGGTCAATGTCAGAGCTTGGATAGGACTACAGCTTCCCTTGTATGACTTTCTTCCACTTCAGAAGCAGGAAGCTATTCAAAGATCAATCAGAACTTATAGTTGGGGTGCCTGGGTGGCTCAGTGGGTAAGCCTCTGCCTTCGGGCTCAGGTCATGATCTCAGGTTCCTGAGGTCAAGCCCAGCATCAGGCTCTCTGCTCAGCACGGAGCCTGCTTTCCCCTTATCTCTCTCTCTCTCTCTCTCTCTCTTTCTCTGCCTGCCTCTCCACCTACTTGTGATCTTTGTCTGTCAAATAAATAAATAAATAAAATCTTAAAAAAAAAAAACCCATACTCAAGAAAAATCAAATTAAAACAACAAGGTATTATTTTTACTAGGCAGTTTACCAAAGTTAAACAAATAAAACAAAAATCCAGGATTAATGAATTTGTGAGGGAAATAAGCACCTTTTTATGCCATCAGTGGAAATAAAACCAATAAAACACTTTCTTAATGACAATCAAGTATATGCACATACACAATGAAGAAAGTGAAAAATAATACCTCAGATTTAACAAAACCTTTCCTAAAAATGTGTCCACAGAAATAGTCTCATAAATTTGAAGAGATTTATACAAATGCCCATTTCAACTACACACTCCATTTAACTAACCATTGAGAACTGAAATACCCAACCATATGCAATATTTGACTCATAATTAAAAAGAATTTTAGCTCTGTATGCCCAAACATGAAAAGATACATGTGATACATTTCTAAGAGGAAAAGAAAACAATGAAATCTAATGTTCATAATATAACCAAAATTTTGTTTAAAAAAAAAAAGAAAAAACATAATGTCAGTAAATTTACTAAAATTATTGAGTAAAAATTCATTTAAGTATGGTTATCTTCAAGTGATGGACATCCATCAAGTGAACTTTAAAGAATTTTAAAATTTTCTCCATTATATAATACTATATTATTTTAACTTTCATAGCTCTGATTTCACTTTTCATGTAATATTTATAAAAGAAAAGTAGATGAATACCCAACTTTTGTAGCGACATGGACGGGACTGGAAGAGATTATGCTGAGTGAAATAAGTCAAGCAGAGAGAGTCAATTATCATATGGTTTCACTTATTTGTGGAGCATAACAAATAGCATGGAGGACAAGGGGCATTAGAGAGGAGAAGGGAATTTGGGTAAATTGGAAGGGGAGGTGAACCATGAGAGACTATGGACTCTGAAAAACAATCTGAGGGGTTTGAAGTGGTGCGGGGGTGGGAGGTTGGGGTACCAGGTGGTGGGTATTATAGAGGGCACGGCTTGCATGGAGCACTGGGTGTGGTGAAAAAATAATGAATAATGTTTTTCTGAAAATAAATAAATTGGAAAAAAAAAAGTAGTATTTATGAAAGGTATGGATTCCATTCTTACTCTATGTAGGATAACAATAAGAAGTCCTGTCTTGCCAAATTCATAGATCTGTAGTTAGGCTGAAATAAGATAACATATGAAAAGTTCTTTGGCAAGTGTAAAATGCACTCTACTACCATACATGGAGGCTCTTTGCTAGGAGACAACAATGTGTGTGTTCTTGGGAACAGGTAAAGCTTACTGCCATATCACATCTAGCTTTTTATGGTTGCAGAATATAAATCCTTATTTCTGGATTGGTATCACCTACTGAAAATTGTAATGATTAATAAATTATCAAATTGTGAAGAATCACTGATATAATAAAATGCTACCAAAAAATGAAAGTTTAAATCATGACATCAAGATGAACTATATTGAGAGCTTCCATGGAAGAGACTCTGAGAAAAATCTTATTTCCTTGAATAAATCTGTAGTCATATTTAAGTTGCATCAATTTCTTCAATGAAGTTTTTTTTTGTCTCTTTTATTCCTTTCTTCTTTGTTTCCTTCTTTCCTGCCTCCCTTCCCTCACCCTTCTTCTCATCTATAATTTGGTTATTTCTATTTCCTTTTTTGAAGTTGATATGCAATGTTATATTAGTTTCAGGTATACAACATGGCGATTTGATAATTCTATGCACTACTCAGTGTTCACCACACTAAGTATAGTCACCATCCATCACCACACCATGTTATTACAATATTATTGTCTATATTCCCCACACTCCACTTTTAATCACCGTGATTTATTTATTTCATAAAAGGAAGTTTGTACCTCTTAAGCCCTCTCTATTTCACCCATCCCCCGTACCCATCTCCTCTCGCAACTACTAGGTTGTTCTCTGTATTTAAGAGTCTATTTGCATACTTGAAACTAGTAACACTGTATGCTTATTATACTTCAACAAAAAATCATAATTAAGAGAAAAGTCTTTTGTGGGGGTACCTGGTGGCTCAGTTAGTTAAGCATCTGCCTCCAGCTCAGGTCATGATCCCAGAGCCCTGGGATGCAAACCCATGTGGGCTCCCTGTTCAGTGGGGGTCTGTTTCTCCCTCTGCCCCTACACCCTGCCTGTGCCTGCGCTCTCTCTCACATAAACAAATAAAATCTTTAAAAAATAAATAAAATAAAAAGACTTTTGATTGTTCATTTATTTTAAGATTCCATATATACGTGAAATCAAAACCATAATGAGCTAGCACCTACCACCAGTCAAAATGGCTAGTATCAAAAAGATAAGGAATAACGAGTGTTGAGGAAGATGGGGAGAAAAAGGAAAACTTTATGCATTGTTAGTAATATAAACTGGTATAACCACTGTGAAAAACAGTATAAAGCTTCCTCAAAAACTTAAAAAAATAGAAATACCATATGATCCAATAGTTCCAATACTGGGAATCTACTGAAAGAAAATGAAAACACATTAATTTGAAAACTATATGCACTCCTGTGTTTACTGCAGCATTATTTACAAGAGCCAAAAAACGGAAGCAACTCAAGTGTCCATCCATAGATGACTATATAAAGATGTGGCATACACACACATACAATCACACATACAATGGAATATTACTCAGTCATTAAAAAAATGAATTTTTACCATTTGACAACATGATGGACCTAGAGGATATTATGCTAAGTGAAATAAGTCAAAGGCAGATCTGACTGAAGTTCTTCATAGCCATTTTTTAATCCAGGATCCAATTGATATTTAATTATTTCATTTAGTTATCATATCTCTTTTGTATTTATTAATCTAGGATATTCCCCTATTTTTAGTTATTATTATCTCTTTTTATGTTTTTTCCAGTTTCTTATTACATTGACATTTTCAAAGAGATCAAGCCAGTTGGTTTATAGAAGTCCCTCACTTTGAATATCTCTTTGTTTTCCTTCATTGAGGCTGAACACTTTGATAATGATATTACATAGATAATGATATTTCCTTCTCAGTTGACTTATATCAGGATGCACATGACATCATTTTTATTTATTATAGATGATGTTGAATTGAATAATTTATTAAGATGATAACCATATGCTTTCTCTAATGTGAAGAGAAATTTATTACTGTGTAATTAATAAATGTTCTGTAAAACTTTTCTTATAATGAGGTATCAACATGAGAACATGAATCAGTGCACGTCTCTTATAATTAATAAATAAGTAAATATACATACATATACTCATAGCAATAGATGAAATAAATTAATACAGAGAATATTTAGAAAGACTGCCCAGGATCTTACTTTGGAAGAATTTTTAACCTTACTTTAAGCATTTTTTTTTTAATCTGGTAAAATGGTATGTTGAGGCGTTAGGAATATAGCACTTATAGTATGGCATAGGGTAATAATATTTTACAATATCTGACATTAGGCAATTTATAAAGTAAGCATGTGATCATTGCTGCTGATAGAGAAATCACTTGCGATTAAATTTTAGAACTTACTATGAGTAAACAGGCAGAAATAGGTATATAATTTGAAGTCTGGATAGCCATTAACAAAGAAATAATTTTAAATTAATAGGAAAGGGATTTAAGAGGAAAATGCTTACTGCTCAATTTAAGTTGAATAACGATACCATATGCCATGCATGTTGAAGATGTAAAGTGTAAGTGGTTACTCAAAACGAGAACAATAGAAGTACAGAGCCATAAAAATAAATTTAAGTGTAACTCAAATGAAAATGAACTGTGGAACTATGGATGTTTGAAGCAAGAATGACAAAAAGAAGCATGGAGATTCCAGCACTGGTCCCTGGGCACTAATCCTCGGGGAGGCACTGTTTGGAAAGAATAGGAACATATGGAAGCAAATGGAAAAAGAAGGAAAACTTAGAGAAAGGAAATATCCAACCACACTGTATTACTATATAGTAATGTAACAAAGGAAGCTGGGAATTTCAACAACTATGGGGCTGACAGATCAGTGTACCAAATGAAGAAAAGAATTAAGGAAGAATAATTATGGAGATAATTTAGGCAAAAAGGAGATATTGTTGAGTTCTAAAAACCCATTTCAATAGTGGGAGCAATGGGAAGAAAAGCCAGACTCAGACATAATAAGGACGTAATTGATAGTACAAAAATCAGGGTGAGCGGTGGGAACAGTACGTACCCTGGAAAGAATTTTTCAATTTCTAGCATCATTTATATTAAAATTTTATGACTAGAAATTGAAATTGCTCAAAAGATATAAATATATCTTATTATTTCATAAAGCTTTATGAATCTAGTCTATAAAAAAATACAGAAAAAATTGGTATGTCAATGTACCCTTGATAAATATATATATTCAAGGGTCAGTCATATTGCCCTTCATGCCCTCACTCAAAACTTTTTTTTTTCCACTCAAAACTTTTTAAGCTGATGTCCCTCTTCATTGTCCAATGAAACCCAAATCTCCTCATTTGTTATTCTGTCTTAAGCATCTACGGTAGTTATCATACATGACTATTAAGGCTTTCCCATAAAATTTACAGCTTGCAATTTTAGGGTACAAAGTGGGATTTCAGGAAGGAAATACAAATTATTAATCCATGCTTACAGAACATGAAGTTTAGCTGGCAATCTTCATCTGGGTATGAATTAGGCATCTTCAAGTTTAGCATATGATATAGGAATAATGATGAGGCTCTACAATTCCCAAAAGCTTTCTGCAAATTTTATCTCCACAGTTCTAAAATGTTAACAACCACTTTCTGTTCTTCAATTTTTTAATAAATTTTTATTCCCAATTTCTCCACTTTTCTTTTTTGAAAAATTCTGAACATGACTTGAAACAAGCAATGTTTTCAAAATGAAAGCCTGTGAATATTGTCTGATTATAAATGGAAGGCTGTTGTCAGGTTTCTTCTCCATAGCCAGGGGCAGAATATTTAACTCCTTAAAAATAAAAAATCTGTGCTAAATGAAGAAACTTGTATTGATATACAAAGAATTACTAAAAATGCAGCTGAAACAGTGAAAATACTCCAAGTAGGCCTAATTAATTTAATTAGAAAGAAGAGGAGCAGGGCTATTTTCTCTAGATGAGAAAAATGAAAGAAAGAAAGAAAAAGATTCACAGCATAGGTCTCTGATCCCATGTCACTTTCAGCCTTGTACTTACTGAACATCTCTTTTACACCCGTGAGAGAGTAGGAATGTAGAAATGCAAGACACAATCTGGGCTTGGAATCTGCATTTTGTGTGCTTAGAATTTAGTTCTGATAAGTAGCATGAACCAAGAAGCAAACATAGCTTTATGGAATATTGTGCTGCTTGGTCTTTTGAGAATACTATTTTACAGTGGTGTTAGAGGCAACATGCCATCCTGGATTTATACATTCCAAGGAGTGGTGACTACAGACTCTGGGGCACAACTGTGATGGCACTGGAGTTTGTCAGCATTGATGAAGGCCAAAGAAGGACAGGCACCTGTTAGTCATGGAGGCACTGACAATTCTGTACCTTCATTATAAACACATCACATATAGGAAGGTATTTTCATGACAGTACATATGAAAGGGAGACACCCAATTCCAAAAGATTAAAGAATGAATAAGAAGAAAAAAACTTTTTTGGAATCTAATCCTAAAAGTAGCTGATAATTAAAACTACCATCAGTTTTCATTATTAGTATGTTCAGTCACCTATGATCATGCATATTCCTCCTTGTCTTAAACATATTTGATTAAATTGCCTAGAAATTCCTTCCTGTTATCTAAGGATTTACAGTATATGATATAAGCAGAGAGTAGAAACCATTATATTTTCAGTTGAAAATATATTAATTAAAACTATGACTATTTCTCAAGTAAATATTCCAGGTGACCTTTTTTTTTTTTTTTAAGATATCCATTCCTTTGCTATTCTATCAGGTATTTCATTTTAAATATATTTTTGCCTTTTCTTACTTTTTCACAATCTGTACTCGTTCATTTTCATTTTTTTGACAAATACTTGTCAGCACTTATTATTTACCAAATACACTATAGATTGACCTTTGTCTTTACAGACACTCGTAGAGATTACAAACATTAATTTACCAATCACATAAATGTAAATGTACAACTATGACAATTTCTCCCATCCAAGTACTAACCAGGCCCAACCCTGCTTAGCTTCCGAGATCAGACGAGATCGGGAGTGTTCAGGGTGGTATGGCCAGAGACAATTTCTGTGAAGATGAAGTTCACTGAAAACGTATGCCTATTAAGAGTGGTCATATAAAAATACCTTCAAATTTGAAGAACAGCATTTAATTAATAAAATGTACTTACACATTTAGAAAACATGACAGAAATAGCTTGTAAAAAAAAGGAAGCTTGTTGAACAATTACGATACTAATGAAAAACACTCCAGAATAGAGAAGAAAAAAAATTCAGAGATGAGCTGACAATATAGTTAAGATGATCTTAGAATACCATATATAATTTATACGTTTCTACTCAGTATGTTATTATGTTATTTTGCTCTTCAAAATATTTACTTCAAAGTCAGGATGGTATTTTGTCCACTTACGTATCTGTCATATATCCCATTAAGTACATATTTATATACACACATTATATACACATAAACATATCACACCACACACACACACACACACACACACACACACACATACCCCTAAACTTCTAAGCAGTGTTTACAGAATCTAATAGCACTCCATTATCTCTGCATTGCCAAACTGTAGTGGCATGTGTCACAATCAGAAATAAAGCTACAGAGAATAGAATCTGACACCTCTATTTGGAATCAGCTTAAGTTTTTGCTTTAATAATACAATAGTGTGAAGACCTATTAGCTGTAAAAGTGAATCTGCCAATAAAATTGGGCATATTATTATAGTATAAACTGAAGCCACTACAGATTCCAAAGTTATTTACTCTATACTCTATTTACAACCAAACATACATACTATTGCCACCTTAATGTTTGTGAGAGCTTGAAAGTAAGTTTGAACTTTAAGATCTCTTTCAGTCGCTCAATGCCTTCTCTTCTGTCTTCACATCAAGCAAACTTACCTAATGCAAATTATTTTAAGATATACTGATCGTAACAGCTTGTGTTTCCAGGCAAATTTGAACACTTAAATAATTCTGATCACTCAACAAATTTTCAATAGTTCATCTTTCTTCCTGTAAATACATGTGTGTTATTCTATATCCATGTTTAATATTTCAGTTATAGCCATTCTGATTTCTCTTTCACTATCTCTATATCCTACAATTCTCCAAAACCTATCTGATGTTAGCTAGACCTTGGAGACCTTGCCAAAGACTATAGGGGAGATAATTTGCTTCACTTTTAAACCTGATTCCATTTTAATTTCTCTCAGGGTACTTACCTACTGCATTTTGTAATCTTTGTGTTTATTGTACAAACCTCATTAAAAGACAATTGTTTTAATTGTCAACTCTAATATCAAACATCCCAATAGTGTTTTGTACTGAGTGCTGAATACATATTAACTGACATTATTAAATGGTAATCTAAAACCAAGTACAGATATTAAGTCAGAATTCTATTAAGCCACCTCTTATTGCACAGAACAAAATTATAATGTGACATTATGACATTATAATATGACATTAATGTGTAATAGTATCCTTAGAATATGGGATCTAATACAAACTGAAAGTATGAATACTAAATACTAATAAATAATAATAAATACTAAAGAATAAAGAACTTCTAAGAACAGTTAAATATTTTGAATGCATGCAAAACCAGCCTGCTAGATGGTCTCAATGAACCTTGCCTTCTAGCCCAGTGTTTTAACTCACTCTCACTTTGAATAGGACAAATATGTAACAAATAAGATACTGCAGATATGACAACTCCTAAGGTGAACTCATAAAGAGACATTATGGATTGTGCTTTGTTCTCTTTTGAGCTGTTCCCTCTGGGAGAAACTAACCACCATAGTGTTGGAACACTGAAGCAGCCCTCCAGAGATTTCCATAAGGAGTGCCACTGAGCCTTCCATGGAGAACTAGCAAACAACTGAAGCCCTCCTGCCTCTACAGACATATAAGTGCATCGTTTTGGAAGGAGAGTCTCTGGCTTCACTCAAAACTTTAGATGACTGTAGCCCCTGTCAACGTCCTGACCATGACTCGTAATAGATCCTGAGACAGATCTCTCATCCAGTTAAGCCACTTCTATATTCCTGATTCTCAAAAACTGCGTGGGATGATATATATTTGTTGCTTTAAGAAGCTAAATCTTGGGGTAAATTGTTATACTGCCACAGATTAACTACTGCAATAATGAATCAATAAATATAGGTAAATACTGAGTATTTGCGAAAGGCTATGTGCTAAGCTAAGTATTTCCTTTGCCTTCTACCATTAATCCTTTACAATCCTATCTGATATTAATCATATTTCACAGATGAAAGTTCTAGATACTTATAACTGTGCCTGAAAACACTGTCAAGTGATGACTAAAATCAACAACACAACAAATGACATATGTTGATGAGGATGTGGGGAAAGGGCAACAGTCTTGGTAGGAATGCAAACTGGGGCAGCCGCTGTGCTAAACAGTACGTGGGTGCCTCAAAAAGTTAAAAATATAACTACCCTATGATCCATCAATGGCACTACTGGGCATGTACCCAGAAGAAATATAAAAATACTCATTCAAAGGGATACATGCACCCTTATGTTTATAGCAGCATTCTTTACAATAGCCCAAGTGTCCATTAATTAATGAATGAATGAAGAAGATATGGTAGATACATAGACAATGGAATATTATTCAGCCACCAAAAAGTGTGAAATCTTGTGATTTGCAAGGACATAGAAAGAGGTAGAGAGTATAATACTGACTGAAACAAGTCACTCACAGAAAGACAAATACCCTAAGATTTCACTCATATATGGAATTTAAGAAACAAAACAAATGAGAAAAGAGAAAAGAGAGAAACCAAGAAATGACTCAACTACAGAGAACTGATGATTACCAGAGGGGAGATGGGTAGGGGGATGGTTGAAATAGGCAATGGGGACTAAGGGGTATACTGGTGGTGATGAGCACCATGTAATAAAAAAAACAAAAACAAAACAAAAAACCCAGGCAAACCCAAACAAATAAAAACAAAAAGACTCTGGCTTTTGTATTTAGGTATGTCTCTCGCCCACTCACTCACTTTGGGGGATGCAACTGCCATGCTGTAATTAGCCAAAGAGTGAAGCCTTCATAGCAGGGGACTGATAGTTCTCTCCAGCAGCCAGTGCACACCTGAGAACTGAAAAAAGCCATATCTACAAGTTTGAAACTACTGGATCTTTTGAGGCTTACCAATTATGATTTGAGTGAACTTAAAATGCAACTTCCCCCAGTCTAGCTTTGCAATGACTATAACCTAAGATAACATCCTGAATGCAGCCTTGTTACAGACACTGAATGAAAGGACCCAATGAAGTCACACTTTGATTCTTAATTCACAGACATGTAAGATAACAGATGTTTCAAATTTAGGGATAATTTGTTACAATGTAGATGATAACACTCTCTCTCTCTCTCTCTCTCCCTATATATATATATATATATATATATTTATCTACACTGAAGTAACTTGTATTCTTTGTTATGGGTGTTCATAATAGGGTCTTTTTTGTTTACTGTTTCACCATCACACATAGACAAACATGAAAAAACACTTAACATTTAAAAAAAAACATTAAATAACAAGAAAGACACCATGGATGTCTTTTAAGAGAAAATGAAGCCTGAACTAACATTGACTTGTTTGTTCAACAAACAGCTGAGGGACTTAAGTATGTTCATCACATTAGGTTTTTGGTGGAGACAGATGGAAAATGTAGTTCATACTCTACTACAGAGAGACTACCACCATTTAAACTCAGAACAAACTTAGTGCTAAACGGAAGCACAAGCAAGTACTCTCAAGACACTAAGAATCTCTCGGAGTTGATGCAAAAAATATACAAACTGGTATGTTATCAAGATACATTATCATTGAAAAAAAGGCATAAGGAAACATACAGATGAAGTGAGCCTATAATCAAGGGAAAGAGAAATGAGAGTTGCTTGATAAAATCGTGTCATGAATAGGGAAGAAAGGTGAGAGGCAGCTGATGTTAGAAGAGTGTCCCTTTCTCCTATATGCTGAATTCATTTTATTGACCCTAGAAGACAACTCTCAGGAAAATGCTAAATTAAAACAGCATGGCTGAGGCTGTATTTTTAGCTCTAAATAGCATAAGTCCAAAATGAAGAGGTTTGGGGTTTTTTTGTCTGTTTGCTTAGTCTTATTTGTTTTGTTTTGGTTTTGGTTTTGGTTTTGGGTTTTTTTTTTTTTCTGTGACAGAAAATATTTTGCTAAAGATTGTTGCATGTAAAGAAAAGCTTCACCATCCTTATATTGGAAAGAGCTGCCAGGAACTTCAGTGTATGTGTGATCAGATGAATCTTAGAGAAAAGAAGTGAAAAAAAATTTTTTTAAATACAGCAACGTATTTTTCTTATATCTAACAAATTTATACATTAACCTGTAACATAAACAAGCAAAATAAAACCATACAAAGACACCACCATTTTTTTTTTTTACTGCTTCCATGTCATTCCTTTATATTAATACTCTTCTTTTCCTAGGTGAGATTTTGATAAAGAATAAAATCACATCATTAAAATAGTAATGAAACAAATGCTCAATCAAAAATAAAGTTATAATAGGTAACTATTGCTGGAGAAAAGCAATGTCATCAATACAACCATTTGCTGGATAATTTTAAGAGCTCAAATATTGGCAAAGAACTAAAAAAAAAGGTAAATCCAAACCCTCTCAATATACCAGATCACTTTTTTTTTTTTAAAGATTTTATTTATTTATTTGTCAGAGAGAGAGGGAGAGAGAGTGAGCACAGGCAGGCAGAGAGGCAGGCAGAGGGAGAAGCAGGCTCCCTGCCCAGCAAGGAGCCCGATGTGGGACTCGATCCCAGGATGCTGGGATCATGACCTGAGCCGAAGGCAGCTGCTCAACCAACTGAGCCACCCAGGCGTCCCCCAGATCACTTTTATAAGGAGGAGACTGGAAACAACTGCCACAACATCAAAAGTTATGAGCAGTACAATGGATGCGGTAAGTGAAGCAAAGATGACTTGAGCTGGGGAGCCTAGGATGTAAATAAGCTGGTTAATAATGAATTAAGAGAGGAGTCAACAAATTAGAAGAAGTACTGTGATTCAATCAGGTGCTACTGGAGTCTGTCAAAAACTAGTCCAGTGGAATCAGTCCAAAACACTGCTAAAACTAGTATAAGCTTTTTGAAGTAAGTACCTTCCTCTACTGCCCGGACAATCTGTTGTAGAAGTTTACCTAGTCATAAGGGAGCACCACCCCTCTACAATGGATAGTTTGTTTAAATAACTGGTGATTGACTACTGAGCATTTTAAAAAGAAAATCTTAATCCAGTGTGTTTTAAACTAAAATATAAGGAACTCTGGTGGTTGACAGATATATTGTTGGGTAAAGCAATTTCTAAGGATTTTTAAATTAGGGGATCTGCATTCCAATAATAATTTGAACATATTCTAAACAATCTACATCACTACATTAACATAAGTATTACTTTAACTGCATTGGTTCCAATTGCCTTTAGATTTTATGATCTGCTTTGCCATAATTATTTAAGGAAGGCTCTTAAAATGTAATGTAATGTTCCGCACACTGGTGTTCATATAACCCTGGAAGTCTAGCAACATAGTCTCAGAAGTTTATAATTTCTCATGTTTGAGAAACTCTCAATTAGACCCATTAAAAGGAAATATGAAAGAACCCAACCATATTTTAGGAGTAATCATTAAAAGCTATCTGTGAGTTTGTTTTGTGGAAATATCCATAATCACCTCTGACAGGATCAAGAATTGCCAAATGAGAGGTTTCTCTTATTAAACTTGGAATAAAAGCTGAACACACAAGAAAAGCAAATCGCTTAGACACTTTTCAGTATCCCAGGCTCCAAGCTTTTCTTCTACCTGAACAATTCATCCAGCTTTCTATTATTTATAAACCTATAAAAATGCCTCCTCTTCCATGAAGTATGCCCTAACAAAACCATCACTACAGAATAAGTTTTCTCCTTTTAATTTATGACAACTATAAGCCATATTCTTTTGAAAATTATATCTTTGATTTTCTGACCTAGAAATAAAACTAATGATAATTCCTTTGTTCCCAAAAGCAACTCCTAAAGTCAGGCAGTGATTATATGTAGTTTATTTGGCAATGATCCTATGAAGCCCAAGGAAGCAAATGAAACAGAGAGAGATGAAATACAATAAAATATCTGAAAGGTAACTATGATAGGAATCTAGAATCTAGGTCTCTATCACATTGGTGAATTTTGAGAGGTAACCTAGACCTATATGGAAAACATACCATAGAGTTATTGCAACCAAAAGCAAGAGAGAGTATTTAGCCAGCTCCCCATCTACCATTAGTAGATAGCAACTTGGGACAATTGCTCTCCAACATTTCAGATCTGAGCTGCTAGGAACAAACCAGCAGCCTCGTGAGATTAGCCCTTGAGCAGAGCCTCAGGTTGTTACTGGAAGCAAACCTAGACATGCGGGTGCTAGACTATATGAACAAGGCAGGCAGTGTGTCTAGCACAACAGCTCACACTGATAGTAACTCATAATAGGTTACTACTAAGCTCTTGCCTAATGGTCATTATGTATGTTCCATCCCTTCACTAGAAGAGTCTTCGTATGAATTAGTGACACCGACTTTGGAAATATAATAGTAGTGACATATACGAAATAATGTGGCGACTTCTTAAAAAGATGTTAGTAAAACAAAACAAAAAAATGTAACACATTATTCTTTCATTAAAGTTCTTGCATGTAATATAAACCTATTTTGGAAAAACACTAACAAACTAAAAGATACACCTTAAATTCAATAGGATATTTCCCCAAAAGTTTATATAAATAAAACCTAACATGAAATAATGATGTCACTGTATTCTAAACTAAGTGGTAAGATCTAGCCAATCTGATGCACCCAGAGTCAAACAATAAAACAGACACAATGTAATATATTTGTCAATAACAGCACAAAGGAATTGAGAACAACATAGTAGTGGGCTAAGGAATGATACCATTTTAACTCAAATTCACAGAACAAATGAAGAAAAATAAAAATTGCTAATAAGGAGGTTAAATAATAAATTTTATAAGCATATACTTTCCTTCTCTTGACTTTGTTAAAAGATATAAAAATAAATAATAAATACGTATGGTAAAGTGATGCTTATAACAATGTATTGTTTATACACACACATGTATAATACATATACAAAGATTCCACAAAAGAAAAGAGGGAATAATCCTACATAGGAGTTTCATTTCTTTATCTCAGGGGAATTAGTATAAATCTGAAGTAGATTCTACGATGTACACAGTATGCCCTAGAAAAACCAATAATAATCTAAATATACATAGAAAAAGATGATAAAATTAAAATGTTGATTAGAAAATATTCACTTAATAGAAAACAATGTACTACAGAGAAATAGAAAACAAGATATGATGCATAGAGAAAACAAAAAACAAAATGGCAAAAATAAAGCCAACTATGTCAAAATAGCATCGGATATGAACGGATTGAAGAACTCAAAGGTGTGTGAATTACTGTATGACAGAACAACAGCAATGAAAAAAGATCATAATACGTGCTGTCTATAGGACACACATTTTAGATCAGAAGATACAGATATATTCAAATAAAAAGAAAAAAGATACAACAGCAACCCTAATTTCCTATGGAGTAGCTACAGAATATCTGAAAAGTAGATTTCAAAGCAAAAATACGTAACTAGAGATAAAAAAGCCATGCCTTATAATGAGAAAATAGTCAACAGGACAATATAATAATCATAAAGATATACGAAGTTACAAACCGGGTACCAAAATATATGAAGGCAAAAAGAGACACTTCAACAATAATAGTTACAGACGTAAATACCTCACTTTTAGGAATGAATAGAAAAACTAGGCAAAAAATTGATGAAGAAATAAAGATGTGATAGCCAAATAAACCTAACAGATATCTCCTGAAAACTGCATCCAACAAGAACAGAATATATATTCTTCACAACTGCACACAGATCATTATTCAGGGTAGCACATTATTAAAACAGAAAGAAAAGGATATTCTCTAAACACAATGTAATTATATTTTAAAAATTAATCACAAAAATAATTTGGAAAATTCAAAACTGTATCAAAACAAAAGAACACACTCTGAGATAACCCAGGGATTAAAAAAATCACAAGGAATAAGAAAATGTTCATAGCTGAAAAAATATAAAAATACAATATACCACAATTTATGGGAAGCAACAAAAGTAATGTTTATATGAAAATTTATAGCTGTAAACACATAATAAAAAACTCAAATCAATAACTCTTCATTTTAAGAAACTAGAAAAGAGAAAAATAAACAGTAATATAAAGGAAGACAGAAATAATATGGATTAGAGGAAAATATGTAATAGAGAAAAGAAAAACAATAGAAAAATACAATTAAAAGTTGGTTCTTTAAAAATATCATTAAAATTTACATATTTTTAGCTAGACTGACCAAGAAAACTAAAAAAAAAAAAAAAAGTTAAAACAGCTAAACTCAGGAATGGAATAAAGAATATTTCTCCTGACTTTCAGAAATACATATAGAATTAACAATTAAACAACTATGACAACAAGGACAAATTCCCAGAAAGGAACAAAACACTGAAACTCAAATACAAAATCTGAAGCCCAGTAAAAACTAAAAAGATAGTGTTTAAAAACAAAACAAAACAAAGAAAATACTGCCAACAACAAAAACTACCCACAGAAAAAAAAACCTGGAACATATGGCCTCACAATGAATTCAAATGAACATTTAAAGAACCAATAATAATACCCACAAACACTTCCAAAAAGTAGAAGAGGGACTGTGATACCAAAACCAAAGTTATCACAAAAGAAAAAAAAAAAAAAACCATAAACCAGTCTCTCTTACGGATATATGCATGGGAAAAAAAAAAAAATGTTAGCAAGCCAAATCCAGAAACATAGAAGAAAGAAAGTAAAAAAAAAAAAAGACGATCTACCATGACAAAGTACAGTTTAACCCAGGAAGCAAGGTTGGTTTAAAATTCAGAAATCAGTTAGTGCAATACACCATATCAATAGAGAAAAAAAAAAAGTGACCATCTTAATAGATGCAAGAAAAGCATTTAGTAAAATCCAACACACTTTCATGATAAAAACTCTCAACAAACATATGTAAAAGACATCTGTGAAAATCCACCATTGTGGGTATACTTGATAGTGAATGACTTGGCAATGACTGCATGCATATTTCAATTAAGACATTTCAGTCAAAGCTTTAGTAATATCCAACAGCCTTTACCTTCACTTCCTAAGCAGATTACACTAAAGGTAAAGGAAAACCTTGTATAATCTCTTAGAGAAGACCAAAAATCTAAGAAACTTTGTGATTTTAACAAAAAATTAGACACTAGTATCAATACATTACTGAACACATGTGATACAACCCTTATAACTTTATTCAATATTGGCCAGATTTGATAAAAAATTTCTTGTCCACAAACCTGCAAATTTCTTTATCCATTTAGCTTTTGTCTTACTCTTCTTTCTTTTTTACTCTGGAGTAACTGGTCATTTTATTTCAGACATTACTCTGTTTTTCCTTAATAAAAAAATACAACCTACATTTTTTATATATTCTTCATATAAAAACACATCCCATTTTCTTCCCATACCTTGCATATAAAATTGTTTTCCTTTTCTTGTATTGGTTCTAGTTTTGTTGTTTTTTTAACACACTGATTATAAATTTTTTTAAATATTTTTATTTATTTATTTGACAGAGAGAGAGATCACAAGCAGGCAGAGAGGCAGGCAGAGAGAGAGAGGGGGAAGCAGGCTCCTCGATTAGCAGAGAGCCCGATGCGGGACTCGATCCCAGGACCCTGGGACCATGACCCGAGCCGAAGGCAGTGGCTTAACCCACTGAGCCACCCAGGCGCCCCACTGATTATAAATTTTAACTATTAGTAATCTTTGCTTTCCAGGAAAAACTAGAAAGCAGGCAATTGTGAACCATCATATAATCCTGTAATAGGTTAGCAAATTTATAAAGACATAATTATAAAAATATGCTTCTTAGACACATTGTTTTTTTAATAGTACAATTTTACTATGGCAAAAAATACTTATTGATAGACCCAAATATCTTTTGTCTCTCCTTAAAAAATTAAGCCAAAAATATCTAAACATACCAAAGAATGCATTCCATTATTTCTGAGAGATATGGGATCCTCTCTTTTCAAGGGTGTAAGTTTCCCTAAGGCACCACTACAATTCCAAATTATCAAAAGGTTCATCCATTTCCCAAAAAGAAGATTCTTTACCACAATGGGTATACATATAGGAAGGAACAGTTTTTCAGGGAGGTGGAGAAAGTGATTTAAACCAGGTGGCACCCACCCTTGCCTTTAGAGTCTCTAAAACATCTTAACTCTGAGGGACCCTGTTCTTAACAGCTGTTCTTTAATACAGGCAATCACAGATTTTCCCTTTTGAACAGAATTGAGCGACTTACCAATAAGCCCCAACAAGCAAGATAAAGGTGTGCACAATCAAGTTGGAGAGATCAAAACTCAGAGCAGAATTGGAATCCAAGACTTACCCATGAACTCCATGGTGTTCTCTGTCGTGAGAAAAGTATATGCTCAATGGATGAAATGGATACCACCTCTTGATTTGCTCACTATCTTTAGAGTGGTCAGAGGTCTTCTTTGGATCCCAGTTGTGATGCCAAAACTTCAAAAATCCAGAAATAGCAAAAACTTAAACCACTAATCAATAAACAGTATTTAGTAAGAGTTTATTTTAACTGTGACAGTACAGGAACTGGGAATATTTAAATTAAAAAACTATTCTGAAGTTCAGGATAGTCTTACCTTTCAGGATGACTTATAAAGAGGAAAACTGTTTAACTATTATAATGATTGGTTATTACAACGGGGACTTCCAGACTAAAGAACAAGGTTGAAATGATTCTTATACCATTTCTGGAAGATGACTTAAGTCTCATGCTTACCCAAGCCATTTACATGAATCAAGTTTCTCTTTTTTTGCAGAATATGTGAAATTACAGCGGACTTACATAGTTTTGTCTACTAACAAAATTTTCAAATCTAGTATCTGTTTTGTATTTTAACTAAACGGCACCCTCGGCTCCCCATTCTGGACACTGCTCTTGTTAAAGCAAATTATCAACCTTTATTGGTTGTGGGCCCTTTTTCTGGGTTCCCAGGGAAGCTATACTTTAACAGTTACAAAGGTCAAAATGACTCCACAAAACTTCAAAGCTGGGGTTCTCTTTCTATCCTAAGTACAAACTGTAGCTCTGCTTTCTTAAAACAAAGCTGCACTTCATACGTAAAGATAAGGGGGCGGGGGACGTCCCTGGTCCCATAAGGTTAAAGTCATACAGCCTTGCACACACTAAAAACATAAGTTAATTTCTGTAAATTTCTGGAACGCCCTTCATCACGATAATGTGTAACTCTTCCTGTAAAAAACATACATAACTGTGCACCGCATGTTCCCTTTCCCGAGCATTCTCTTCTTTAGGAAGATCGTATATTGGGGGCAGCTGTCCTAACTGAAGCTAGGACAAAACTCTTCTCCTTCCTCTTTAAAAAGTTTGTTCCTTTTTCGTGGATGCTCTCAAGAGCAAAACCCTTTATCATATTACAGCACGTGAAATAGTAGGTAGAGAATAAAAAAGAAACAAATGCATGCAAACACACACACTCACGCACATTCTTGGGGTTCTTTGCTCTCCCAGCAACTTCAAAGGGTCTGGAATCCACACCAGATCATCAGCGCCAGTTTCTGGAAACTTTCCCATGAAGAGAAACCTTAAGGCAAGGCGGTCTCTTTCTAATCCAGTCCAAATGCCAGCACCCTGCTACGTGGGGAGCTGGCCCCTTCACACAAGTCCCTCCATCTGGAGATGGTCTCC
Organism: Neogale vison; assembly: GCF_020171115.1. NCBI lineage: Eukaryota > Metazoa > Chordata > Mammalia > Carnivora > Mustelidae > Neogale > Neogale vison. The sequence continues at coordinate 102,168,417 of NC_058098.1, read as the reverse complement.
CCTTTAAAGACCATGGAGGACGCCAGACACCAGGGCAGGGCCTAGTCTGGTCAAGTGGAGTTTCCTAGAAATCAAACCGCGCGCAGCTGGAGCCAACCAGAGTGCGCTCTGTAACTCTGGGGATGTGGGTGAAGTAAGTGAGGGTCCTGACGGAGGGGCTCAGGGAGAGTGGGCTGGCATCCACCAGGTTATTCGGAGCTGCTCCCACAATGATGGAAACAGCCTCCACGACAGCAGCCACGACCTCTGGTCCAGCTGAAAACCCGATATCGTGAGATCACGGGAGCTTTATGCGTGCGCAAGCAGGGAAATCCTCCGAGGAGAAACACGGGATACCGGGCATCGGAGGCTCCTGTTCCCAGACTCTTCCCACGCGGTCAGGCTCAAACCACCCATCATGCAAAATCCAATCGTCTTGGACGCCTAGCCTATTCCATCCACAGTCACAGTGCAGCGGCGCCTTGTCCTAGGGCCCCAGAAAGTGACTGTCCAAAGGCTGTGCAGGGTCGTGCCACCCCAGGCCAGCAGCGGAGAGTATACGGCGCATGCTCAGGCTACATTTTGGCCTCTCTGTGGGCCTCTCCCACTCCCTAGTTGTGGGCATGCACTCTTTCTATCTCAAATAAATAAAATATTTTTAAAAAAGAATACAATTATTAGGAATAAATTTAACAAAAGATATGCAAAGCTTGCACCCTGGAAACCACAAACCACTATCGGAATAAGTAAGAACAAAATAAATGGAAATCTATCCCGTATTTATGACTTGGGAGATTTAATGTTGTCAAATGGCAATACTACAGATACAATACAGCCCCTATCGGATTCCCAGCTGGCTTTTTTCAAGAAATGGACACACATTTCTAAAATCTGTATGGAAACTGAATGACCCAGAAGAGCCAAATCAACAGACAGAACATGTTTTAAAGGAAGAATGAATCTGAAGGACTCATACCTCCCAGTTTTAAAACTTACTACAAATCCACAGTAATCAAGACAATATAGTACTGGCATAGGATAGATAAATAGTTCAAAGGAATCAGATTGAACCCAAAAGCAGACCTATATTTATGGATAATTCATTTATGAGAAATCTGCCAAGACCACAAATGGGAAAAGAACAGACTTCAACAGATGGCATTGGGGCAACTGTATATGCACATGCAAAAAAAAAAAAAAATTGCATTCCTGCTTCATACTGTATGTAAAAATCAAATCAAAATGGATCAAAGACCTAAAGACAGCATCTTTTTAAACTACAAAATACATAAAAACACATTTGATAAATCTTTATGACCTAGGAATTGAAAATGGTTTCTTAGATATGACACAAAAACTATAAGTTAACAGATTAAAAATATATATAAATTAGACTTCATCAAAATTAAAAACATTTTTATTCAAAGGACATTATCAAGGAAGTAAAAGGACAACCCACAGAACCTGAGAAAAAGTTTGTAAGTTATATATCTGACAATGGTCTAGTATCCAGAATACATAAAGAAAACTCTACTCAATAGTGAAGTGACAAATAACCCAATTTAAAAATGGCCAAAATGGGTGGATAGACATTTCTCTAAAGAAAATATGCAAGTGGCCAATTAGCACATGAAAATATGCTCAACATCATTAGTCATCAGGGAACTACAAATCAAACCCACATTTTACTCCTACTAAGATGCACTTCACACCCACTAGGTTAGCTAGTGATGTGGGCATGGGTGTAGAGAAATTGGAACCTTCATGCACTGCTAGCAGGAATGTAATGATGCAGCTACTTTGGAAAACAGTCTGGCAGTTTTTCTAAAATTAAACATAAAGTTACCACATGACTCAACAATTCTACTCCTAGATGTGTGCCCAAAAGAAATGTAAACAGATGCCCACACAAAAGCTTGTAGCACAAATTTTCATAGCAGCATTATATATAGTAACCAGAATGTGAAAACAAGCCAAATACCCATCAAAGATGAATGGGAAAAAAAATAAGTTTATATAATGCTGTATTTTTTAGCCACAAAAAGGAATGAAATAAGTAAAAAAAAAAAATCAATCACAAAAGACTATGTATTATACCATTATATGTCTATTAAATGTCTAGAAAAGACAAATCTATAGAGAGAAAAGTAGATTAGTGGCTGCCTAGGCAGATGTGGTGAGGGCACTGGGGCACTGACAAATATATGATATCTTTTTGGAATATTTAGAAAATATTCTAAAATTGATTGTGATGATTGCACAACTCTGTGACTATTCTAAAAACCACTGAATTATTCAGTTTAAGTGGGTGCCTTGCATAGCAGCTGAATTATATTTCAATAAAGCAATTAAAATATAACAAAGACTTTCTACTCTCAAGAGCTGCTTTTTCCTGAGTATGTCCTTTGCCAATAAACTGATCATCAAGCACATTGGCTGGATAAGATGCTTAAATGAAAATACCATTACATGAATATATTCCAATATAAAAAATGAAAAGCGGAATAAAGCAATAGAGTGTGACAGGAGTTAATAATTTAATAAAGGATATTCACCGAGGATTCTTGTAAAGGCAACATTTCTCTTCCACTACACAAATAATTTTACGTGTCATATAAAATTTTTAAAGATTTTACTTAAAACTCACATAACATTTGCTAATGTGAATATGGGCTCAAACCTCATCTTTGACTCTTCATTGACTAAATGGAACTTAAGACTAAGGAGCTGGGTCTTGTACTAATTTATCCCCATTGGCTTAGTTGTTTACCCTCAGACAGAGGTCCTGACTGGTTACAGCTAAAATGGATGAAGATGAAGTTCATTGGTAAGAATTGCCAAGCAAAAAGCCTACCTCATTCCTTCCATAGCCCCTTCATGGGGTGCTATGTATCTTCAAGTTGTATTTAGTTCACCCCTTTCCTTCACTAGGACTCCTTCCAAACTACAGCTATGTTGGTGCTGATACTGGGTCAAAATTTTAGGAGATTTGTGATTGGTGAAATAAGAGCATGGTGACCACAGAAGAAAGAGACAATTAGAGCATATAACTGTGTAGTGTCTTTTTTGGGGGGGGAGGTGGTGCTCAGAGTCTCTAGCAGAAAGATGATAATGTGTTATTTCCCATGCAAAATTAGGTTACATCAGACCTAGAAAGCTCAATCCCTTGTCTTTTGTATCTGGAGCTTGTATCACTATTACCACAGAATTTACATTTGAAAATCTGTGTTTCCCTATTAAGGGGTCGTTTATAAACACTGGCATTTCTCACTTTGGATACAGAACTAGCATCGGTAAGGCAATGTCTCCACGATTTTCATTTTTTTCCATTTTTATTTTTAGCAAATGCTTATTAGCGTTCTTTCCAGAAAATACCACCTATACTTTTTTTAAAGATCCAATGAAAAGGTCTAATTTATGGTATGAACAGTAACTGTATTATGAATTACTTCAATCTATCTCACAAGGAAAAAAATACTGTGTTCCTGATTTTAAATTGTAAATGAATGTATGAGGACATGGAATAACTGTCAGTAAAAATGCTCATGGTAAATGTAGATTATTTTCTTACAAATTCATCTTAATACTGGGTAACTGTTGACTATTAATATACCTCTGATGAAAATGAAGAACACAATATCTAAAAATAAATAAATAAATAAATTGTTTCTTCTCACACACAGTATGTAATGCTCCAAAAAAAACAGGAGCCTTCCATAGCATATATATATATATATATAGTGCATATAGCTAAATATATATACACACACACACACACATACACATCTCCTTTGCAAATTTATCTATAATTATTTCCATTTGGACTATGGTGTCAAATGTCAAATAATGTGAGAAAAAGAATATTATCTGCAGAGAAATCAAATAACTGCATTTATTTTGGTTTTATAAGCAATTATTGACTAAATAGTTTATAGACGGAACTGAATTATGAACAGAGATACATGAAAAAATATGATACATTACCTTGTGTTTATTAAATATACTGGGGGAAATATATTACAACATCGTGAAATATATAAAATAAACAAACATAGTTGTACATATAAGCAAAACAAAATAGTTGTACATATAAAGTATAGAAATGTAACCATACCACCATGTATATTACCTCTAAACAAATTTTTTTGGTGTACGAAGATTTAAAATTAGATCAGTTAATGCTATTTCATTATGTACTTCATTTTTTAAAATTCTCAACTTACAATTTAGAATAGTGTTCATCACTTAAGAGGCTTGAATTCTTCTCATGGTAGTGTGTCATAAAAATCTCTCCATCCTGTACAAATCATTGCATCAAGTTTCTACATCTATGACATAAATGGTTTCAATGAGATGATCTTTAATTCCATGATAATAAAATATTCATGAATCTGTCACAAATATAGTTCCCTACTGAGTTTTTTGTTTGTTTTTTTTACTAATTACCTATTTTCTTTTTCTTTGCCTGTTGGTTCGGGTCAGTTATATTTAATCATTACTCTCTCAACTTTAGCTTTCACTCTTAATTTAAAGTAATGTGGTGATATACTATTAATGGTATACAATTGTGTGAGACAATTTTGTGCTATAAAGATCTTAAATATTGAACTGGCAGCTATACTTTCTTGGTACTATTATGCTCGTGTGAAATAAACAACAGTCTAAGATTTATTTTGATTAAGGTATTTCTCTTCATATAATATTCAGCAAAAGGATAAATGAACTTTCAGATATCTATAACACCTTTCCACTTTTCTTTCAGTAAATTCCTTCTCACCTATGGAGGATTCTATTCTCCCACTGCCTCCTCTTATTTCAGATTTGACACTGTCAGTTTCCTTTGTTTCAAATTTGGCAATTCATATTTGTAACTAAACTTTCTCATTCTCCTCTAGATATTTGGAGGGATAATAATGATGCTTCTTTTCAAAAGACATTCTCTTTTATCTTAAGAAGATAAAACAACTCTTGCTTTGAATTTTTTTTTTAATAATTCAATAAGGGAATAGGATGCTGTCATATTTTAAGCAATGCCTACTGAAAGAGCTACCTATTGTTATCTTCCCATTGATTTTACTTTTAGCAATAAAATCATTCCAAGCAACTTGTATTATAGTGAAGGCAATTAGATAATAGTTGGCATAAAGGATATGGAATAATGTGAATATTTTTAAAGTTTTAATCAGACAGCTCAACTAGTAAGATCTTTGTTTTTTTGGATATCGAGGTCAAGGTTATATTTTCCTTATTTGTTCAGACTTGGTTAACTTGTATCTGCTCTGTGATGGGAAATTCACTTCCCATCAGACATTGTGAATAAAAGACTGGATACCTAACCATACATATTTGAGGACAAAATCTCTAGAGAATGACACAGAGGCATGACATGAACATAGAATGCAGACCAGGAGCTCATAAAGATTTTTGATGAGAAAACATATTTTTCTATATTCTTAGGATATCTATGTAGTTATGGTTGGGATAATTAAGTATAAAGGATGCATTTAGTGTCCAATGGTCAACATCAGTTCTTTGCAAAGAAGAAAAGTTAACCATTTCTATGGGATGATTCCTGTGATGACAAAAGGTTCTACCCAGGTGTACCTCTTTATGATACTGAATCTAAATGACTTTGTGATCAGAAAGTCTGATAAAGCATTGAATATTTTTTTAAAGACCTCATTTAAAAGGAAATATTTTAACTGGTAAATTCAGTTAAATATTTTACTTGATTAACTTGCATTAGTTTCTATCAGTTTACTGTCATGTGGTCAAGCACATTCACTAAAAAGGATGAGTCTGAAATGTGTTAAATTCTAAGATAAGGGAATAGTAATGACTTGAAACCTAGAACTTCTAACCAGAAATCTGTCCATTTCTCCTAGTTACCTGACCTATGTTTTCATCTAGAGTATATATCCAAGAAGCAGAAGTCTATAATTTATACCAAGTACATAGACATTAATTGTAGTTTTTTACTTCTGTGAATTAAAAGATTATAGACATACAAAAAAAGACTTCAATGTAGAAGCTACAGAATGATATAGCCACTTCAAGTCCCATTGCTGACCTTTAAGTAATATTATGGCATCTGAATAATTCCGAGAAAAGAGCATGGAATCATGGAATTGGCAATATTTGGATCTAAAATCTGATTCTAAGCCCACTTCCTGCCTCTGTTAAATGAGAATAATAATAGCAGCTTTTCCAGATATTTTGAGAGGATTAAAATGAGATCATACACAAAACAATACTTGGAGAAAAACTGTAATTATATTACTTCCTTTTTCCTTCTGTTCAGTGTGTTAAAAAAAAAAAAAGTAGGGCATAGACATGTTGGGAGATAATTCTCCAAATGTCTTGCATTTTTGGACACTTTCCAAGAGCAAAACAACAACAAAACATTAAAAACTTTTGTTCCAGACTAACTTTTCATTACTGTTATACAGCAAAATATATTGTAAAATAATGATAGTATTTAACTTTTGAGTAGAGGGCAACTTTGTTTTCCACCAAATAAAATAAAGATAATGTCCTTTGAGTAAAAACTGAGCAAATTTTTTAAAAAATGGGGGAGGGAACCTGGGTAGCTCAGTCAGTTAAGTGTCTTTCTTTTGACTTGGGTCATGATCTCAGAGCCCTGGGATCAAGCCCCACATCATGCTCTCAGCTCAGCGGGGAGTCTGCTGCTCTTTCTCCCTCTGCCTCTTCCTCTGCTTGTGATCTCTCTGTCTCTTTCTCTCAAATAAATAAACATAATCTTTTTAAAAAATTGGACAAATTTGCTACTAGCTAAGCATGCAATTTCTCTCACCTTGAGTCAAATCTACAGTGAACACAGCATTATCTAGGTTACTGTGGAACATGGATGGAACAGGAAACATAAGCAAACATGAAGTTCATGCAGCCTGGGCTATAAGAGAGTTCCTTTTTTTTCTGAATCAGAAGTCTTGTGCCTTCTGGCATTCATGAAACTACCATGCCTACTTATAAGCAGAGTAAAATCCATCAATAGTCCCTGACAGGGGAAGAGAAACTCAATGACTAAGTGAAAGTAAATTGATAGATTCAGCCATGGTGACACCCAAGGTCATAGACTTGGAAAAATTGAAATCGTAAAAAGAACAAGGTAGGCAAAAGGACACCTGTGGGAAGACTTACAGGAGAATGTCAGTGAATGATCTAAAGAGGACCTAAGGTGATTATAATATAATGCCAAGTCAGGCAGACCTAGTCCAAATGTGATTTTGATTTTCCAAGTAGGGGTGGAGCCTGACATGGGAGAAAAGAACAGAACAGTAAATCTCCTATCAAAGAGTTTGTTCTAGAAAGTTGGAGTCTCTCGGTACCTGTCAACTGTTGAAGGAGGCATGCTCAAGGACAATTGTGCACAAATGGCCCCACACACGTGTGGGGATTGGCATGAATGGCAACAGAGTGAAGGAGGATGTTTTTAAAAGAAAATTCAAGACAGCTGAATTTCAGCATTGGGACATTGGGCTAGATGACCCATGAAGTGACTCACAGATTTGGAATTTAATGGTTTTTGAAACACTGTCAGTTGCTGAAGACATATTTAATGTATGTTCCCTAAGGAAAAGCCATTCCATTTGCAGCTTGATAGTCTGCAAGGATGTTGGAAGAAACATCCACACCCACACAATCTCACAGTTCAGTACAATAGGACTTCTATTGTTTTAAGGTTTATTTATTTATTTTAGAGAGTGAGCATGTGAGAGCAAGTGGTGGTGTGGGGGGGGGCGGGGTGGTGGCGGGGTGGGCAGAGGGAGCGAATCTTCAAGCACACACACCACTGAGCACAGAGCCCACCACAGGGCTCCATCTCAGGACCCATGAGAGCATAACCTGAGCAGAAACCAAGAGTCAGATACTTAACCAAGTGACCCATCCAGGAGTCCCTAGTACAATAAATCTTTTAGTTGCAATATCTTTTATTCCACGGGTGGTGAAATGGGAGAGAAGGGAGACTTGCTGCCAGACTCCCTGAGGGAGACGTGGGTTGTGGCATTCGTTTCCTGAGAGTAGCATTGGAGGAATGGAGGCTGGGTGGTAAGGAAAGCACTGTTAAGACCCAGGATACATAGAGTTTGAGAACCTCTAAGGGATATGGACTCTATAAGGGGATACTCTTTGTAAAACTAATGTATGCCCTCAAGGAGTTGTGGAATGGGAGTGTTTGCCTAGATGAAGGTTGCAGTGATCACATGGGCAGGGGGTGGAGTTTTCTAAACCAGAAATAAACTGCTTTTGGCTGAAGGTATTTAGAAGTATGTTGGTATATTAAAGGGAAATTGTGTAGAAAAATTTAAATGAGTTAAGCAGTACAAAATACAAAGTTAGCATTAAAACTCGCAACAGAAAGGGATTGATAAATGCTAAATTTCACGTTCAGATACAACCTTTATTGTTCATTTAGAATCAACTTAAATGCTTCACTGTACAAAGGTATGCTTATATACTGAAACTCATACTTAATTACCCCAAAAATGAGATAAAAGAGACCAGATAAATAAAATCAATAGTTAACTCAATTTAACAATTAATTTAAACCAGTCTCTGAAAAAAATGCTTAAGAAACACCACGTTAGAAATAATAAACCACTTCTTCTTTTTAATACTGTAGTCTTCTAGAGTATATTAATCAATGGAATACAGACATTTCTAAGAATAACATAAAATAAATATAGGAAACCTATTCGTATAATTATGCTGAAGAAGTGCTATAGATTCAGCTCTATCTTGCTTTTCAATCTACCCATATCTATCATCTACCTAAACATCATTCTAAAAAAATGTTCTTCTGTTCAATATTTTCCCCACCACCCTGTGAAATCATCTGAAAAGTTTTTTGTTTGTTTGTTTGTTTGTTTGTTTAATTCCCATACTTTAGATATAAGGAAACTGGAGAACCTGGGTGGCTCAGTCAGTTAAGTGTCTGCCTTCAGCTCAGGTCATGATCCCAGGATCCTGGGATCAAGCCCCAAGTCAACCTTCCTGTTGAGTGGGTAGTCTGCTTCTCCCTCTGCTCCTCCCCCTGTCATAGTCGCACACTCTCTCTCTCTCTCTCTCTCTCTCTCTCAAGTAAATAAATAAAATCTTAGCAACAACAACAAGAGGATAAGAAAACTGAGAAATACAGAGTTTAACTGAGTTCCTCAAGATCACAAAACTAATATATGATAAAACTTGCACTAAAAATTTGTTATACCAACTTCATTGTACTTTATTTCCACTAAAATATAAGAAAATACAATGTGCTCATTTAAGATCAGTCCTGGTTTGGAGGTAGGAAAATTATGCACACTAACTTGTTATAGCTCATATTCAAAAACAGAATCTCTTCAACAGCTCTCAAGATTCAACAAAACATATCAGACTCATAAATACTATCCCCAATCCTAGCCTCTGTGGGAATTTATTTATTTATTTATTTATTTTTCTGTGGGAATTTATAAAAACAACTATTTCAATGACTGATTTTGGTTAATGTTGGTAACACTAGCCAATGTTGAAGAATAGATGCCTGATTACTTTTTTTTTTTTTTACTGTAGAAGATATTAAGATAGTCTTAGGGAAAATTTTACTATTTCTTTCCACTTTTTTCTTTCATTTTTCCCTAGGTCTTTCCTGATTCTCACTTCCACTTATTTTTAATTTCTTCATCTGTTATAAACATTGCTCAAATGCCAACCAATAAAGTTAATTGGTTGAAGATGAAAATTTTATCACTGTCACTGATATTTAAATTTCCTTATGGATTTCCTAAAAATCAAAAGATGGTAAAATGCTAAGTCCACTAATTTGAAAATTTTAAACAAGAGTTCTGTCCTGTGCTCTTCATACTACTCCAGTTGGACAGCTTTCCAGTAAGCTTTTCCAGTAAGGCTTTCTTCCCAGAAGAGAACTGCCACCTCTTCTGCAAGTTAAAATATTTAACCATCAATAATGGTTTTGAATAGCCACTCTGTTTCTTTCTTTTAGATATTATTTTTTACTTTGAAGCTGGGTGGCTCAGTTGGTTGGACGACTGCCTTCGGCTCGGGGCGTGATCCTGGAGTCCCGGGATCGAGCCCCACATCAGGCTCCCAGCTCCATGGGGAGTCTGCTTCGCTCTCTGACCTTCTCCTCGCTCATGCGCTCTCTCACTGTCTCTCTCTCTCAAATAAATAAAAAAAAAAAAAAAAAAAAAAAAAAAAATAAAGCATATAGCAACATCACATATATTTGCTGTGTCAATTCAGCCTGGGAAACCATGCCTGGAAATAGGCATAAAAATGACATGTTAAATTTTCATCTGCAAGTCAGTGAAGTGTTTTCCTATTTGACAGGTCACAGTGTGTAATGAAACATAATGGTAAGAAACTACTAAGATGAAAGGAACCATATGTGGCCTTCTCAGAATATGAAAAAAAGTCTGCTTTACAATATATGAATCATAGCTAAAAGAAAACTGATATGTTTTGGGACTGTTTTAAATAGAAGCATTTGTATGGACTTTTATACCTTTGGGCTATTGTTTTTTTTTTTTTAAGATTTTTATTTATTTATTTGACAGAGATCACAGGTAGACAGAGAGGCAGGCAGAGAGAGAGGAGGAAGCAGGCTCCCTGCTGAGCAGAGAGCCCGATGTGGGACTCGATCCCAAGACCCTGGGATCATGACCTGAGACGAAGGCAGAGGCTTTAACCCACTGAGCCACCCAGGTGCCCCTGGGCTATTGATTTTTAAGTATGTATTTTTACATATCCTGTATTAAAGTCCCATTTTCAATAATTCATTATGGAACAAAAAAACAGGTAGTTTCCTAATAAGAAGTGCAACTCTATTTAAACAATGATTTAGAGCAATTATTACTGAAAACGTTAACAACAAAAAAATCTGTTATACCAGAAACTGTTTTTTTAATATATTATTTAATTTCCAAAAGTGTAGACCTCTTACTCAGTTATCCTCATTTTCCAAGCGAAGAAACTGAGGCTTTAACGAAATTACATGATTTGCTATTGATATACCTGAGTAAGTTACCGAGCTGGGGTTCAGTGCGCCTCTTTTTGTCTCCAGAAACCACACTCCCTACTTCAAATAATTCACTATCTGAGTTCCTTAAAATTTATTGCAAATAATAGAAAGTCAATTTGCCATAAGAGTGATACAATGTGTCTTTTGTTTTTTGTTTGTGAGGTGTCAGCAGAGACAAATACTTTGTATCTTTATAGGGGATGTGGCACTTCAGGTGTGGGTTGAAGGATCCTATAATGGAGATTGGGAATGGAGGGTGTAAAAGAAATGGTTAGCACCCTAGAAGACTGAGCAGGTGGCATGGCTTCAGATCAAGGGCATTTTGCCCTGATCTAAATCAGCCTGTTTCATATTTGCAGACTGGTAAAATCAACGGAGTTTTCAAAGCCTGAATTATAAATTGTCAGTTTCATAATACTGAATACTAAGATGGAGGCTCTTTTAGACCCAAAACAGTTTCATTTCAGCATTGAATGTAGATTGTACAGTGCTCTTCAATCAATATTTTGCCTGAGTACCAGCAGTATTTATCCTCCCTGGAGTCAAGAGGTTCTTGAGTATTGGATCCTGGGTAGGCATTAACTTTGCCATTTGACTCTGTGTTCAGAGTAGTGGTACAGATCCTTTGTATCATAGTATTAGGTCAAACTAAGAGCTCTACTGACCTCTCCTAGTTTTGAGCTCAGCTTTTGAACATCAAAATATAGGGATTCTGGAAGATATGAGAACATATTGCCCAGAATCATAGTGTCTTAAAAGGAATTTCTAAGGTTCTTTGACAAGTGATTACCAATGCCAGCCATATTCTAGCCAAACCTAGAGCTTGAAGGCAGTTTTCTACCATTTTATCTTTTACATTTATATACTGAAGTTTGACTTCATACACTGTTCTCATTGTTTTTTTTAAGTCTAGTTAACTTTCTCTTTTTATTTGTATTATATACGTGGTTAGTTTTTTAATGTTTAATTTTAGGCCTTAAATAATAAATACCTAGATTTTTGTTTTTGTCCTTTTCTTGCTGTTGTTGTTATTGTTAATTTAGTTATTTTATTTTTACCAAATAATGTTTTTGAAACAGGAAGTTAAGTTGGTATATAAGGCTGTCCCATGTATTTTTTTTTTTAAAGATTTTATTTATTTATTTGACAGAGAGAGATTACAAGTAGGCAGAGAGGCAGGCAGAGAGAGAGAGAGGAGGAAGCAGGCTCCCTGCAGAGCAGAGAGCCCGATGCGGGACCCGATCCCAGGCCCCTGAGATCATGACCTGAGCTGAAGGCAGCGGCTTAACCCACTGAGCCACCCAGGCGCCCCGGCTGTCCCATGTATTAACTAGGCCCCATAACTAAGGTTTGTGTGCAAACTGGACATTTCCATGAGAAACTGAGAGCACCAGAATAATAAAAAAAATTTATAATATTAGTAATTTAGTAATAAAACTTATTGGGTATTTATTAAATTCCAAGTCTTATGGCAAATTAGTTTTATAATTTCATCAAAAATCCATTGGACTATGTATTGCCATTACTTCATTTTTACAGTACCGACCAAATGGACTTAACACTCTTCTCAGATTGATTAAGACTAAAATAGTCTTCCTGATTCTAGGTCTCTGTCCTCCTTTTTCTTGGAGCATTTCCTTTAGAATGCTTAAAATTAAAAATTCTCTCTCTGCCCCCTTAAGTTGTAAATCTTTTTAACATAGCCTCTTGACAGTTTAAAACCCAGGAATGTCTCTTTCAAGGACCCTGGAGTCATCCCTTTGAAATGTGACCACCAGGGAAGATAATGTCCAGATCTCCCAGACTCTGAAGAAGAGTAGGAAACTATGGGCACAAAGTAGTAAACAGATAGCTTAACCACAGAGAAAAACATTTAAATTTAGGAATAGCTCAATCCCACTGATCATCCCTGCTTAGGTCCTCCGGCACTTTCCACAAGCCATCCCAACACTTAAAAACACTCCACTCCTTTGTTTCAGCAGATCTGCGTCCATGCTGAATTCTACTCTCTCTGCTCCATTGCAATGACTTTCAATAAAGTCTTCATTGTTTAATGTTGTCCATCATCATTTTTGGTACAAAAGAAGTAGAATAATACTGAGAAAAATCAACTAACTTGTACAAAGTAACACAAGTGGAAAGTGGAGGAGTCAGGTTTAATCACAGTCTTTGTGAGTACTGAAAATTCTCTCATTTCAGCTTTTTTTTTTTAATAGAAGTTACATATGTACCCCCAGAAGTTGGTGTTTTTCCATTAGTAATAATAAAAACAATAGTGATGATTAATTAATAGCAAGAATAATGTTAGTAAAAATAAAACTCTCAGGGTGCCTGGGTAACTAAGTGGGTTAAAGTCTCTGCCTTTGGCTCAGGTCATGATCCCAGGGTTCTGGGATCAAGCCCTGCATCGGGCTCTCTGCTTAGCGGGGAGCCTGTTCCTCCTCTCTCTCTCTCTCTCTGCCTGCCTCTCTGCCTACTTGTGATCTCTGTCTGTCAAATAAATAAATAAAATCTTTAAAATAAATAAATAAATAAAACTCTCAACATTTTCAGAGTGTTATCCTGGATGACCACTTGATAGCAGTATCTATGTCCTACTGCTTTACTTTTTAAAAAATTATTATTATCAAGTTGTGGGAATAAGCAGGAAAGAAAAGAGGCAGAATTAACATACACTTAACTTGTAAACGATGCATTCACGTCAAAAGAAGATAAAAGGATAACCTGGTGGGCAGTATGACCTGCAGGTTTCCAGTAGCCTATAGACGAAAACAGTAGAAAAAGCAGAGCATCACACAGTATACAAACTTAGGGCTTGTCAAATTAAAAAAAAAAAAAAATCAATGCAATTTAAATGATAGTAACACACTGGAAGAAGAAAATTAATGTTGCTAATAAAATTATTAGTTCCATACTACCATTTGAACACAATTAAAATGGAGATATATGTAAATAAGAGGTAAAATAATAAAAATTTGAATTTTTATTTGTGTGTATTTAAACAATACTTGATTGACACAGAACTTGGGTCAAACTAGCCATTTACAGTTTTAAGGAAATAGTGCATTTACTCAAGCTTGAAAAATATTATAAGGAACACAGGAAAAAGCAAGCTCTTGGGATGCCTGGGTGGCGCAGTTGGTTGGGCGACTGCCTTCGGCTCAGGGCGTGATCCTGGAGTCCCGGGATCGAGTCCCACATCAGGCTCCCAGCTCCATGGGGAGTCTGCTTCACTCTCTGACCTTCTCCTCGCTCATGCTCTTTCTCACTGTCTCTCTCTCAAATAAATAAATAAAATCTTTAAAAAAAAAAAAAAGAAAAAGAAAAAGCAAGCTCTATCTTGAAAAATCAAACATGGGAGGATTAACAAGTTGGCAATCTCAACTTCACAGATCTGTGAAAAAAAATACTGCAAGGTTTATAGAAGTATTTCTAAAGATCAGTTTGATGGAAAGAAAGAAAGAAATTAAAGAACGAAGGAATGAAGGAATGAACAAACAGATGAATCAGGGAAGGATATGATGATGGTAGTAGGTTCCACTAGTCCTGACATATTGAATTATTCCCTTAAATTTTTCACTTGCATACTTTAACTGTTTTATGGAAAAACTAATTCAGATTGTTTCTGAAGAATGAGCTATGGAAATAACATAAGATTTATTCTATCCACTGAAATAAATATGGAAATGAAGGGAAGGAAACATAATAGGAACAATTCTAATACAGATGCACCAAAAACAAAGAAACAAAACAAACAAGACTAATTTCTATTTTCCCCTTTATATGGTAGAGTACCAGACTTTTATCCAGTCCTCTAAAACAGAGTTTATGCTGGATGATTACTTGGTCTGAGCATCGTATGTGAATAATTGTCACATTATATAAACTCATTTTTTGATTCACTGGTTGTCTTCCAAATTTAAAAATTATTAGATCAAATATCATTTTTAGCAGTTTATTTATAGGCTATAAAGTACCATAAGCACACACACACACACACACACACAGCTATATATATAACTATATATAGTCTAAATGCATCCCCCCCTTCATTGAATTTATTAGCAGTACAGCTGGTTTTATATCTTATAATCGCACTGGAAGTCATTATTTAGAGCATAATCATTATTTACAAACATTAGCAAAGACTAGGAGCAGTCTATCTCCAATGACTGCTCCCAAGACAACTCCAAACTCCAAGAGATAAAATACAGCAGAACCACAGAGTGAAAAAAGAGTATTTTTAACTAAGCACTGTATTCTCACCAAAAATTTCACTGGGTGGAGAATAAGAGTATATAAAATATCATTTATTCATATCAATGGTAGGATATTAATGATCTAACAATTCCTGTTTTTAATATTGATCTGATTCATTTCTTAAAACATTTAAACACTTTTTAGTGTATTATGTTAAAAATTAAAATCCATAAAAACAGAACACTACCACTTTGTTTTTATGAGCAAATGACTGTCAGCAGTTGCTTGTACTTCTTTTCAGTCACAGTAACAGCTACTTACGTATAAATATGTACATTCACACATTTTGACTAGGTTTGTTTTTATTTTGTACATTAGCAGTATTATGACCATAATCACTGGTCTGTGGCTTTTTCTTTGTGGTTAGCATTATAACCATGAAACTTTCCTCAGCACATGCTCTTTTAATGGCTTTAAATTTTAAAATATAGTTCTAGAACAGCCTCTTTTATTTTATTCTATTGTGGCTATATTTCTACTAGCATAGCCTTTAAAATATGAACTTTTTTTTAAAATTAACTTTGAGCATTTCTTTCTAAACTAAAGTTGAAGTTTTCTTTTTAAGTGCCGTTGACCCCTGAAAAATATGAGGGTTGGGAACACCAATAACCCACAAAATCAAAAATCCATGTACCATTTTTGATTCCTAAAAAAAAAAAAACCCAAAAAACAAAACACTGAATAGCCTACTGTTAACTGGAAGCCTTACAGGTACCATAAACCACTGATTAATACATGTTTTGTGTGTTATATGTGTTACATACTGTATTCTTACAGTAAAGTAAGCCAGAGAAATGAAAATCTGGTTAAGAAAACCATACGGAGGGGTGCCTGGGTGGCTCAGTGGGTTAAAGCCTCTGCCTTCGGCTCAGGTCATGATCCCAGGGTCCTGGGATGGAGCCCCGCATGGGGCTCTCTTCTCAGCGGGGAGCCTGCTTCCTCCTCTCTCTCTCTCTGCCTGCTCTCTGCCTACTTGTGATTTCTGCCTGCCAAATGAATAAATAAAATCTTAAAAAAAAAAACCAACATAATGGGGGGCAGCTGGGTGGCTCAGATTAAACACCCACTCTTGATCTCCTCTCAGGTCATGGTTTCAGGGTTGTGGAATTGAGCCCTATGTCCAGCTCTGTGCTCAGCTTGGGATTCTCTCTTCCCCTCTCTCTGTCCCTCCCCCCCTGCTTGGACTCTTGTGCTAAGTAAATAAATCAAACCTTTAAAAAGAAAGGAAAAAATCATAAGGGGAAATACCTTTACAGTACTGTACTATAAAATAATCCATGTGTAGGTGGACCCAGATAGTTCAAACCCATGCTCTTCAGAGTCCACTGTACTACAGTAGCTGTGGCACAGTATTAATGTTGTAGTCCTTTTGTTATTAATTTTAAATATTGTTAAACCTACTAATACTTAGAACATTGATAGTACAATAATTTATTAATGACTGCAAAAAACATAGTCCATAAAATTTTCACTCTTGCCATAAACTTCACTTTGCCTTATTATTCCTTAATACAGAACTTTATTTAATATTTTATTCAAAACTTTTTCAATAATATTAAATTTTTTTAGTTTTATAGGTTGTTTTCAATACCGTTATTTCTTCCTAAGAAAGTATTTATAGATCTTGGATATCAGCCCTTTGTCTGTAGTGTCATTTGCGAATATCTTCTCCTAATCCGTGGTTTGCCTCTTTGTTTTGTTGACTGTTTCCTTTGCTGTGCAGAAGCTTTTGATCTTGACGAAGTCCCAAAAATTCATTTTCACTTTTGTTTCCTTTGCCTTTGGAGACATGTCTTGAAAGAAGTTGCTGTGGCTGATGTCAAAGAGGTTACTGCCTATGTTCTCCTCTAGGATTTCGATAGATTCCTGCCTCACATTGAGGTTTTTTATCCTTTTCGAGTTTATCTTTGTGTATGGTGTAAGAGAATGGTCAAGCTTCATTCTTCTATACATAGCTGTCCAATTTTCCCAGCAGCATTTATTTAAGAGACTGTCTTTTTTCCACTGGATATTTTTTCCTGCTTTGTCAAAGATTATTTGACCACAGAGTTGTGGGTCCATATCTGGGCTCTCTACTCTGTTCCACTAGACTATGTGTCTGTTTTTATGCCTACCATGCTGTCTTGCTGATCACTGCTTTGTAGTAAAGCTTGAAATCAGGCAACGTGATGCCCCTAGTTTTGTTTTTCTTTTTCAACTATTTCCTTAGCAATTCAGGGTCTTTTCTGGTTCCATACAAATTTTAGGATTGTTTGTTTAAGCACTTTGAAAAATGTCGGTGGAATTTTGATTGGGATGGCACTGAAGGTATAGATTGCTCCGGGAAGAATAGACATTTAACAATGTTTTTTCTTCTAATCCATAATGATGGGATGCTTTTCCATCTTTTTGTGTCTTCTTCAATTTCTTTCTTGAGTGTTCTGTAGTTCCTCAGAAAGGAGAGCCCTCTTACACTGTTGGTGGGAATCCAAGTTGGTGCAACCACTTTGAAAAACAGTGTGGAGATTCCTTAAGAAATTAAATATAGAGCTACCCTTTGACCCGGCAATTGTACTACTGGGTATTTACCCCAAAGATATGGATGTAGTGAAAAGAAGGGCCATATGTACCCCAATGTTCGTAGCACCAATGTCCACAGTCGCCGAACTGTGCAAAGAGCCAAGATACCCTTCAACAGATGAATGGATAAAGAAGATATGGTCCATATATACAATGGAGTATTATGCCTCCATCAGAAAGGATGAATACCCAACTTTTGTATCAACATAGATGAGACTGAAGAAGATTATGCTGAGTGAAAAAGTCAAGCAGAGAGAGTCAATTACTATATGGGTTCACTTACTTGTGGAGCATAAGGAATAACACCGAGGACACTGGGAGAAGGAGAGGAGAAGTGAGTTTGGGGATATCGGAGGGGGAGATGAACCATGAGAGATTGTGGACTCTGAGAAACAAACTGAGGGTTTTGGGGGGGGGGGAGGAGGATGGGAGCACTGGGTGCATAAACAATGGTGCATAAACAATGACTCTTGGAGCAATGAAAAAAATAAAATTTTTTTAAAAGGAAAAGAAGTATTTAGAAGTTTACTATCTTTTTTCCTCAAATAATTAAAGAATACAGCCATAATAATATTCTGACTTGAGTCAGGCATACTTTTTCCTGTCACATTTTGGTAACTTTTTCATCTGATGCCCCTATTGGTCCTCCAGGTATTTGCTCTTTAAGCTTTTCAAAGCAGTCAGCTGTATGATAGAGAATTATAAGGCTGGCTTTAGCCTTCTCTGCATCACTTTCTAATAACTAAGATTTTTTTCATGTCTTTCACAGTGTTAAGGGAACAATGTGTTGACTAAGAATATTATGGCTTACAGGTTTTTATGTTTTTGTTTTTGTTTTTGAATTCATGGGTAAAGGTAAAAGACTTAAGAGTTCAAATATGGGAATGGTGAGGATTCTTAATTATAATATCCATGAGGCATCCTCGGGCAAAATAAAACAAAGCAAACTTGATGTTGAAATTCTAATATTGATGGCTGAGAAGTGGATAGAGAAGCTGAATAAAAAGGACTTGTGATAAGCAATGAATTCAAATTCTGAATGTAATTAACAAATTTGGATGAATGGAATATTTGAAAAGAAATGTAAATTTGTTAGTTTCCTTGTTTTTCTAGTGATTTTTAAATCTATTTTATACTGGTAATTAAGATTTTAGATACATTAAGCTAAGTTACAATGGGAGAAATAAATTAAAAATATATAAATGAATTGATTGTTAGAAAAATGAAGGAGTAGTGGTAAGAAAAGTAATTGTTTCCTTTCTCATACTGCACTGAAGGGATAGGGACACATCTTTGCTTCTCCCTGTTCCCATATTCAGGTAAGGAAACTAACCAAGTTAATATCCAGGCAAATAGCAAGTGCAGTTTTACTATTAAAACTAGAGTCTTAAAAAAAAAAAAAACTAGAGTCTTCCCTAATTTCCTGTTCATGTTCTAAAGTCCTCCAATCTCTGTTTTAGGAGTTTCCATATTAAATAGTTTATCCAATAAATCAATGTTTCCCATTCTCTACAGCATATTTATGAGAGTCTATCACTGATTCATAATTATAATCAAGGTAAATTAAGTCAAACTAACTTGAATCACATGGTGTTTAATTGCTTGGAAAATTAAAATAATCAATGACATTGAAGCAATAACAATACAACAGCATAGAAAGTATTTGACTACATTTCTACTTACTGAAAGTTCAAAGTAAATGGATTGAGAAGTACATTATCATTACCTGAGGTGAATTGTTCTGAATTTATGTGGTGTATTTTCCATGTTCTCAAATAACTTTCATACTTATAATCTCCAAGTCAAATAGCAATTGTAGGCAGAAAAAACCTAGACTCTTTAGCTTCCTCACTCTGGTTTTAAACTTTTGGCATTTTTTTTTCCCAAAATTAGGAAGCTGATAATCATCCTCTTGTCAATGAGTCTGATTAAGGCTGTGTTGACAAAGACTTATTGACAAAGAGGCCCTTCCTCGGGAGTCTAAGTTATCTCCCACTACAATAGGAAAAAAAAAAAAGCAATCATAAGAATCCATTCATCTATTCCAATAATCAGTCAAACATTTTGCATCATATAGACAGAGCCAACCTCATCCTGATGTTAGGATCATTCTAACTTATTATGTATGCTAATATCCTTTATATCATTCTTCCCTGACTCTTGCTAATCTGATCTGGATATACTAACATTCATGGTGACCCTTCTGCTGCTAGTATTTAAATTGAAAAGCAGAAGTTAAAATACTTTAAAAGAAAACTGTTTAAAGGAGAAATTAAACTCATTTTCTCAAAAATATTAGCTAATATGCTAAAAAAATTCTAATGCAAAAAAGTGTTTCAAAGTCAACCAGAAAACTACAGAGACATGAGATGAGGCCCGTACAAACTATGTACTATTAGCCTACACCCAAAATAAATAAGTGAAAAGGATCTTAGAATATTTGTTTCTTCTCATCCAGGTATATCCCATCTCTCCACACGTTAGACTCAAGTCGTTCAGTTCAGAAATGAAATACCACACTATTCTCAGCTTCTTCATATTTGTTGTTGCCCATTTCTCAGAATCTCCATGGCTTTTTACAAAGAATGTCTCCCTAGATCTTGAAACTAGAATTACAGAATGGCATGTCAATCCTGGTCTATCTTCTTAGCAAAGTGGCAGGGTTGATTCTACTTTCCCTTTGCTCTTTTCAACTCCTTGCACCTTAAGCAATTTAAAATCTTAAAACTCAAGTTTAAGTTTTAAAACTTAAAACAATTAAGTGGGATAACAGCCAGCAACTCCCCAATTTCCACTGAAAACAGCACTGTAAATATCTGAAAGGGATCTGGGCAGTACGAGAGAATGGCTGCTTCAGACACTGGAAGTGTGGTGATACCCAGATGGCCAGCCGCTTGCATGGATGAGTTCAAGGGAGGCTGGCATCCAGGGAGAAGAAAATAAAAGTTGCTTTTTATTATCAGGAGAAGGGGGCATGCTGAAAGGTTAATAATTACTAGTGGCCAGCGCCAGGCAAGGAATTCGTGCAATCAGGTGCAAAATAAAAATGCCAGAACCCTTTTTCAAAATGGAAAAAAAAAAAAGTACTTTCTTTCTTGACCTTTCCCAGTGTTTTGTACTTGCTATTTAATTCTTGCACACCCTCAGGCACAGGGATATTTGTGCCAAATGTAGACCCTCACAGGCATGCCAGGTCCCACCCTCTGGATAAGTGGGTGCTCAGAACATGCACTGACCCTATCTGCCCTCTGTCCAAGAAGCCACCTGCGCAGGGAGATGCGCCTGGTGTTGGATAGAGCCAGGAAGCAGGCAGATGAGAATCAACTGTCCCATTGGACTAAATTAAAGGATGAAATTATGAATAATTCCAAACCAGCAGTCAGAATGCATCAAATCTGGAGCATGGCCTTCCCTCTGTGACAATGGTCTCACTTGATGAGACCAACCCTGCTGATGATATTTATTAGCAAATATGTAATTCCAAACAATGTACATTTTCTACTATCATAACTTAATTTATACTTGTTTGCACTTACTGTAGCAGTTTATACTTGTTTGATATTTTTGTTCTCATGAAACGGCCCATGTATCCATCCTTGACCATGGCTTATCCAACACTTAATTTGTCACAATTAAGTTCTGGAAATAGTCTGGAGATAATCTGCTTACAAACTCTATAGTTGAGTATATAAAGATACAATATATGTGCAGATAATGCTATCTAAATATTCTTATACAAACATATGCAAGAATATACATTAATGTATATTTTAATGTGTATGTTTGTATCAATGGCATATATCCCTATAAAATATAGAGGCACACATACACACAGATCCACATACTATGTAATTTTACCACATGTGTTTTGTATGTTTATTTCTACTGTGATACTCCCTTTAAATGTTTTATTATATTTTTAAATACTATCTCTTTCTATATGCCAACTTTAAAGAAATAATGTTTTATTTCCTGCTCTGAGGCAGTGAAAATACTGCCTCAGAAACTTTTCTATATAAATCAAACACCTTCCTTCCGTGTTTTCCTTAGTATCTTATTTAAATGCCTGCTCTCCCCCTCACCCTCAACTATGTCTCCCCTTTCTTCCTCCTTTAGGGTGAAGTTAAGATCTTCCTTTGTACTACATGCCTCTCCCAACACCCAAATCATTAATGAATCTTAAATAACAGAAGGGGTTTTTGCCCACTCTGAGTGGGTTCTGATAATAATTTTTCTGATAATAACTCCCCTCTATATCCAAAGAGTAGTAAAATAGCCTTAGCACCTGAGGTCGAGTTCAAGAAAAAGTTGTTTAAGTGCATAAATCATTTCAGTATTCACGGCGCTTAACCAGGCATTCTACTTCACTTTCCTTCTTCTCATTTCATGGAGTTAGTTCATTAAATAGATCTCTAAAATCTATTGATCTAATTCTTGCAAGGTACTTATATTAGTCAATCAATTCAGAACAGACAGTCATTTATTAATTGATTAATTCATTTAGTGTTTTATTCTCTATTTATCTCTACCTTATGTCACTGGAATAGTTTATGGAAATACATACTTCTCCTCCTATTATTTTATTCTTCTCTCATTCTGAAGACACACTGAGACATCTGCTTTAAACCTTCTTTTAGGGTGGCTCAGTGGGTTAAAGCCTCTGCCTTTGGCTCAGATCATGATCCCAGGGTCCTGGGATCGAGCCCTGCATCGGGCTCTCTGCTGAGTGGGGAGCCTGCTTTCCTCTCTCTCTCCCTCTCTCTCTGCCTGTCTCTCTGCCTACTTGTGATCTCTGTCAAATAAATAAATAAAATCTTAAAAAAAAAAAAAAAAAAACTTCTTTTAGCCAAAACTTCTATCTCATTCCTGCCTTGATTTCCTTATCTCCTCCCAGCAACTTGCTTCTTGTTACAAAGCTGTCAGACATAAATTTTCAGCTTCCTATTTGTTTACTTTAAATATGGAAAATTAATTGAAAATATTCTTATTACACTAATTGCCAACTAATTTAAGTTAATTTAACCCATGTGTAAAATGGCAATAACACTTAAATGTGCAACCTGGCAGTTAAACAAGACTTGTGGAGATTGATTATATATAGTCCTTCTTGACTGGCCTAGGACAGCACTTTATTTATTTATTTTTTTCATGGAACTTGGACCTAGACACAACTTATTTTTTTTTAAAAGATTTTATTTATTTATTTGACAGAGAGATCACAAGTAGAGAGGCAGGCAGACAGAGAGGGGGAAGCAGGCTCCCCGCTGAGCAGAGAGCCCGATGCGGGGCTCGATCCCAGGACCCCGAGACCACGACCCAAGCCGAAGGCAGAGGCCCAACCCACTGAGCCACCCAGGTGCCCCTAGACACAACTTCTTATTTTAAGAGTATTCTGTTTCTGCTTATAAAATTTCTTAAATCTATATATAAGCCAAATGTGTAAGATCTCTCTTGTTATACCAATAATTTCTCTCCCCTGCTGTATCCCGTAATACTTCCAGTTCCTTAGTAGGGAGTTTTAAAACATTTTATGCTCTTGTATCCCTTATTCATAACAGGACAACACATACTACCGATAAGGTTCTGAACCTTGCTCAGAAACCTGGTTCTGAACTGTCACTAGATCTAATCACAATTACAAACAAAATGAGTTCCAGATTTGCCCCTTCATAGTATCCCCACTGTACTGAGTAGGTCAGACCCTCTTTATTTACCAGTTAGAATATTTTCTTGGACTTCTAACCTATGTTTGGGTTCCCCCTTTACCTTTGTAGGGCCACAGTCATTCAGGACTGGGCAGTCAATCACCTCTTCTAAGTCACTGCTCCTAAAGAACTTAAAGACTGTTCTTAGCATTGCCTTTCAGAGTCTCCACAGTGATCACACAAATACTCTATCATTCCTCTCCCCTTACCCCCACAATATTTTCCATGATTTTTTTAATTCCTTAACAATCTTGACTGTTTGCCAGTGGATGCTCTCTAGCACCCCCATACTTAGGTAATTCTGCCCTTTAAGGAATTTGTTGATGACTGCGTTTTACTAACCCTAGCAAGCACCAGGTACCATCAGCTGTTTTATATCAAACATCTTTCTTCTTTGAAGTAATTCTGCTCAGTGTTAGTTTTCTTTTTCTTAATGATCAACTGACACATAATGAAGATAGGATCCGTACTCCGAATTTTTGGACTCAAAAGTCCATGCTTTTAAAGTTAATGGTTGCATTTAGATATGTCAAGGAAAACATTTACCTTTCTACCTTTTAAAGGCATTTGCATAGCTTTAATTTTAGGTATATTTACTTCCAAATTTGTTCATCAGTGGCTTATTGGTTGGTTCTGGATGCTGCTGCTCATGTGGTCCTTATACACAAACTTCTCCTTCCAAACTTTTGGAGGATTTCCTGGATGATATCTGTCCTGTATCCTGTTTTTAACCATCACTTTCACCTAGAACATCATCTTCACTTAAACACCTGCAATTCTTCACATAACAATCAGTGGCATTTCTATGGACACCAATATGTTGCCTACATCCTTGAAGGTGTTTTTCTAAAAACAAATTCTCCAACACGGTCACTTTCTACCACCATCTTTGCCTTAACTAGAGATCTGTAGGGACCAGATGATAAGCATACAAGGCATTAGCTCTTCCAGCATATAATGGTGGGTGAGGGTGGGGAAGAGGACAGCCCATCCCATCCCATCCCATCAGAGGAGAATTTTATCACTAGTGCTACCAGAATTTGATGATAATTAAACAACAAAAACAAGGCCATTTTTAGTTAGCTTTATTATTGTTTTTAAATTCTTTGACAAGGTATCTCTTCCTTGCCTCTTACCCAAGGTGAAACTTCACCTACCATCTTCCTCAGTAAGGCTGAGTCAGATTGACTGTAATACTTGACTTGTTAAAAAATATGTTTTTTAATCATTTTCTTTTCATCCTGGCAGTAAGGGAAGGGCAGGCCAATCTATGGCACCGGACACTGGACAAATTAAATTGACAATTGTTTATTCATCATTTTCACAGTCTGGGGGAGAAGGACACGGAATGCTACAGAGGGACACATCAGGCTGTTGGAGGTGCCCCCCCCACCCCGCCATTTCCCATGGGAAGATGTAATTGACTAGTTTGGATGATTCCACAGGTTCACAGGGAACTGAAACCTGCTCCTTAGGAGTAATCAAGGACGGTACTTGGTCCCTTTGATAAAGAGCTTATTTGGCTGGGGACCTTACCCATGAGAGCAGAGTGGAGAAGGAAACTTCTGGTTAGAACATTCAAAGCCCTCTTCATTTTATCAGATATAAACTGAGCTTTAATTTTAGCACTTACATTGCAGTGAGGTATCAAATGTTTTCTGAAGCTTAAATCCTGGGGAAGCTGCGTTCCAGTTAAACAATATTTGTGTAACAAGTAAAAGTTATATCTTCTATTAATGTTATTGTAATGGGAAGTTTATTAATTTATGGGAATTAACCTATCTTTATCAAAACAATAAATATTACACTCATGGTTTCATTTAATTGTTACCTAAAAAATAAGTATCAGGGCGCCTGGGTGGCTCAGTGGGTTAAAAGCCTCTGCCTTCGGCTCAGGTCATGATCCTGGGGTTCTGGGATCTGGCCCCGCATCAGGCTCTCTGCTCGGGCAGGGAGCCTGCTTCCCCTCTCTCTCTCTGCCTGCCTCTCTGAGTACTTGTGACCTCTGTCTGTCAAATAAATAAATAAAATCTTAAAAAAATGATTAAAAAAAAATCTTAACAGGAAAGAAACCAATCACTGTGAGTAATGTTGATGAACAGAGTGGTAATCAATATTGTGTAAAACAAGATCCCATTTCCCCTATGTGTTTACAAACAATTAGACAATGACAGTAAAACAAAATACTTTAAACCAAGTATGATGGCTATATAAGAGCTTTGAAAAAATTACTATGGGATGCTAAATAGAAACAACTAATTCTGCTTCATATGAGAACACAAATCCTTCAAACTGTTTAGGTTTATCTCCCCCAAGTATTGGGTAATATTGGAAACCTTATATTTACCTTCTTTGTTTTTGTGATTAAAGGCCAGTGAGGACTAAGGGTCCCCTTTTGCATGTATTATTTTTATCATATTGCCTTATATCTCCTCTGATACTGAAATTTTTTAAATGCAAGGAGGGCATGTTTCACATTTCAACTCCCAATTCCTAACACAGTGACTGCCATTCCCTCCATAAACATTGTAAGTTTGCATGATGAATAAATATTAAAAAATAGATGAACAGTTAAATCTAATTATTGTGCTGTTCCATTATTTTTTAAAGATGTATTTTAGAAAATATTATCTTCATTTCAATGTTTAGCAAACCAGATTTTATCATAACATAATATAAAATATACAACACTATAATAACACAATAATACATGGAGAAAAGATAGTCTAAAGAAAGTCTAAAGACTGTCTATAAACCTCATCGGTTTTCTAACTCAGCCCATAGACTTTCAAGGAGGGATGCCAGAGTGGACTGGCTCAGTTATAATCTGAATATATTATTTTCAATTGGGACATAAATTTGTATGAAGACATAATGTCTTCTCTTTGTGAAATACTATATTATCAGAGGGTATTTGGGGAGCTCTCATGAAGTGGATACCAAAGCAATTAAGTATGTCTAGAAGATTTTCCTCTTGTCTTCTCATTCTTCTTTCTTGAAAACTTGCTTCTTACATTCTGGTCTCGTAAACTTAATACATCTCAACTACTGTCATTAAATAGTATGCATAACTACATACAAGTTATGATTTGATTTTCCACATATTTGGGTTTGTTTTTGGCTGTCAATGAATTTCGGTAATTTTCCAATTTTATTTTGTTTTCAACTTATATAATACAAAAGCAATTTGATTTTTGCACATACAGGCAAAAATCAAAAAATGATAAATTGTATAAAACCAACATACCTCCCGACCTGATTCTCTTTTACCATCCCCATTGACAACTACTGGTAATGGTTTTTCATTTTGTTACTATAAAATCCTCGAATGTGAGAGAAAAAGTTTCCATTGTTTTAAGCCGCCCACATTATGGCATATTGCTACAGCAGCTGAAACTAATACAGATTTTGGTACTGGGAAATAACATCTTTTTGCAAAAAATACATCAAATAGTATAAATGGTTTGGAAATTGAGTAATCAAAAGAGACACAGATTTTTGAAGTACATGTTATAAAGAGCCTAGATTAAAATTGAAGAGACTGTTGATAGAAATAGGGACATTACATTTGATGGTAGTGAGGGAAGTGATGAAAATGAGGAGCATGCTATTGGAAACTGGAGGAATCCTTATCATGACAGGCCAAGAACTTGGCTGCACTGTGTTCAGTTATGTGGAAAATAGAACTTGGAAGCAATGGGCAAGAAACTACAGGACAGGAACACCTAGAGTT
Source organism: Neogale vison (assembly GCF_020171115.1). NCBI lineage: Eukaryota > Metazoa > Chordata > Mammalia > Carnivora > Mustelidae > Neogale > Neogale vison. The sequence continues at coordinate 102,141,140 of NC_058098.1, read as the reverse complement.
TGCAAAATTCGGGAAAGGATAGCAGATGAAGACTATGCCTAGAGGTGTAGAACCCATTCTCCTTGTTTGCAGTAATTCTACCCAGGGTGATCACTCAGGAAATAGCCATTTTCTTCCTTTCCAATTGAATTTGCCCAACAAAGAAAATTAGGGACAACTAAATTAAAACATCCTGGAGACAGTATGCAAATAAAATAATCTGTTTCTATAAAAATACATTATAAGTTTATTAAAAATTTTAAAAATTAAATTAAAAAATAATAAATAATAAAAAATAAAAATGAATGCCATTTCTCACACACACACACACACACACACTAATCTGTTTCTGTGGAGGCAGAAAAGAAAGAGCTAGACATTTTTATCTTCTTTCTCTGTCACATGAACCCGGAGAGAACATCAATAGCAATGGGACAGAAATTATATTGGAAAGAAATATTTGACAACAAATAATAAAAAAAAGAAGACGACTTGCAATAACACATACATAAAAGTAAAAGATGGCTAAAGGAGGAAGTAAAAAAAGTACCACTTCACAGGAAAGAAAACTCACAATAATATTACTGCCATGGAGCAAAATAAAAATTGTGGCCAAATATTTCAGCATGAATTATAAAAAAAGTGCAGGTAAAAATAATGCAATATATAAAATATTGAAGTTCCCAAAAGAAAAAAGCAAAATAACGGAAAAGGGCTAACATTTAAAGACATTGGTACTTCAAAATTCAGCTAAATTTTGCCTCCTAAAAGATGGCATTCATGATTCCCTTGTTCCCAGGTTTTTAAGATGCTTTCTCATCATTTGACACACATTTTCTTAACCAAATATGAAGTTGTTTCATTACATATATATGACTCTGTCATTAAGCTACAAAATTATTCTGGGTAAGGGACTGTTTTTATTCCTTTTTTTAAAAAAAAATATGTTATTACTATTGTTGTTGCTCTCATTTTTGGATTCCTGGTGTCCAGGCACATGTAAGAATTTGGTACAACATCTGCTAAATAAACAATAAATTGGACATATGAATTAATTAAACTAAAATTTCAGAACAGTAATAAACTAGCTTAATATACTAGAGTAATTATGAACATCTGAAATAATGTATGTAAAAGGAAATAATAAAAGTGCTATAGAGTGGAAAATTAGTATTCCTCTCCAATTCTGAGGTTCAGTTATCTCTATAAATGTAAATATTACCCTGCTATGTTGATAGCTTAGAAAAAACATTCTGGCAGTATTTGTGTAAAAATCCTAAAGTTGTATCCAAGCAGCAGTAACCAGCATACTTGTTTACTGAAGTAGATGGAACTTAGAAACCTTCTAGGCCAAATCAGCAGCTTGGCAAACCAAGCCTGGCTTGTTTGGAAGATAGGTGTTCTAAGGTCACCAAAATGTAAACCACCCCCACAACACTCACCAATTTTGTGTTAAAAAAAAAAAAAATCATGAACCACTTGCAGGCCAGTAATTTGTGCAGTTATTAAAGATTTTTTTAGATTTCATTTTAACAGGTGATGTTATGCTATTTGCTCATTGAGTTTGAGTAACTCAAAAGTAATTAGAAAAAAATAAACAATTTGATAAACGTGAAAAATCAAGAAGTGGATTTTCAAAATGAGGCAGCTGAAGTAACTGAGGACATCTTAAAATCAATATGAAAGGTCATTTGGAACTCCTAACATACAATCAGAGCTTATCATAATATGTCATTACTAATACTTAACTTTTTAATTTCCACCCCAGAACTGAGTTACAGTGGAACAGATGTAGTATACCTCCTTAAAATATATCTGCATCTGTAATATTGCTGAAATAATTAAGTCATACAATTTAACCATGCCTTTCTGTTACTTTCTGCAAGCAATCATTTGTATATTTTATTTTTTTTCCCAATTTATTTATTTTCAGAAAAACAGTATTCATTATTTTTTCACCACACCCAGTGCTCCATGCGAGCTGTGCCCTCTATAATACCCACCACCTGGAATCATTTGTATATTTTAAAATAACTGCCATCATAGGGCATCTGGGTGGCTCAATGGGTTTAACATCTGACTCTTGGTTACAGCTCAGGTTCGGATCTCAGGGTTGTGGGATCCAGCCCCATGTGGGACTCTATGATCATCATGGAGCCTATTTGAGTCTATTTGAGATTCTTTCCCTCCCTCTCCTCCTGCCCCTCCCCACCACACACACACACACACATTCTCCCCTCCTCCTGTCTCTCCCTTTCTCTCTCTAAAGTAAATAAATAAATAAATAAAATCTAAAGTAACAGCCAGCATGGTTTGGATTCTCATGTTTGAGCCATTTTCAACACCCTATCATATAACAACAGATTTTCCAGAACATTGGACAAATGAGTCATCAGCACACAAATATGTAGAAAGATGCAAACTATTTTTTACCTTAGTATAAGAGAAAACCGAATCGATTTTTTGATGCCATGCACCACTACTGAAAGTCGGGTGAATACAGAAAGTCAACTTCAGATTATATGTGCTCATCATGAGTCAGCTGTCCCTGACTAAGAAGGTCGATTTAACCATTTGAAATAAATTACTTAGTATCTAAAAAGTCAATAATCAATTCCAAATCACCTAGAAATCCATGAATGCTATAATATGGCCAAATTATTAAAAACTGAGAAAAAGACAGAGAATGAGAAAGAGAGAAAAAGAATGTGTGTATGTGTGCATGTGTGCGTGTGTGTGTGTGTGTTTTGAGGAGGGTGTAGGCTGTCAAAATTTTGGCAGAACTTTCCCAGTACTCATTTCCCAATCAGAAAGTACTATTGAGGGGCGCCTGGGTGGCTCAGTGGGTTAAGCCGCTGCCTTCGGCTCAGGTCATGATCTCAGGGTCCTGGGATCGAGTCCTGCATCAGGCTCTCTCTCAGCAGGGAGCCTGCTTCCCTCTCTCTCTCTCTCTGCCTACCTCTCCATCTACTTGTGATTTCTCTCTGTCAAATAAATAAATAAAATCTTAAAAAAAAGAAAATACTATTGAACAACAATTTTTATTTCCAGGTGAAATCAATTAAACTTAATTTTGTTTTGAACATCTTTTTTTTATCTTAATTATGTGAGCTCCTCTGAGATAATCACTATAAATTTTGGTTTATATATTCAGTTTACAGTATCTCTTTATCTGCTATTTATTCATTTTTACATCCATAGCTTAAATGCTCCTAAACATAAGCTCTCAGGTCTTACTTAATATTTGGGACGCCTTCCTTTGCATTCCTTTCCTAAAATTACATATATAGGGCTGCCTGAGTAGGTCAGTCAGTTAAGCACCCAACTCCTGGTTTTGGCTCAAGTCATGATCATGATCTCTGGGTGATGAGACTGAGCCCTAGGTTGGGCTTCATGTCCAATGTAGAGTCTGCTTGAAATTCTCTCCCTCTGCTCCTCCCCGCATTCACACACTCTCTCAAATAAATAAATAGATATTAAAAAAATACAAATAAAGATAGGTAGGCAGGTAGACAGGTTGGTAGAGAAATTAATCGAATTTGTCCCCCAAAATGTTAGTCTTATCATCTCAGTTTCTATTTGGTCATTTCCTTATATCTCCATATGAATATATCTCTTGATCTAGTTAATTGTTCTAGCTATTTTATCTTTTCTGAATTAATTTGGCTTATTATCACCCTGCTATTTGCTAAATATGCAAGTAGAAAATATTGAAAAGCACAAGCATTTTCTCTGCAGTCAGAGTTCACTGTGGAGTGGAGGAAGCAATCACAAGTTCAGATAAAGTATTTTCCATCTTTCTTCATTTTCAAATGTTATTCTTGTTTTCCTAGCCCTAATCTCTTCTATTCTTGATTGTCCACCTCCACATTTAATATATTTTCTTCCTACCCCAAAACTTTATTCCACTGGCAGTACCACTGAATGGCAAATCATATTCTGCTGTTTGCTGACTCTTTCACATAACATAACTTTCACCTTCTTTTCTTTTTTTTAATTTTTAAGATTTTACTTATTTACTTGCCAGAGAGAGAGAGAGTGAGCGAGCACAGGCAGGCAGAGTGGCAGAGGGAGAGGAAGAGGGAGAAGCAGAGGGAGAAGCAGGCTCCCCGCCAAGCAAGGAGCCCGATGTGGGGACTCGATCCCAGGATGCTGGGATCGTGACCTGAGCCGAAGGCAGCCGCTTAACCAACTGAGCCACCCAGGCATCCTGCTATTTCACCTTCTCATCTTCATTACCCTAGTCAGTCATCTGGCACCAAGTTAATATTTAGAGATTCCTTCTCCAACTTGATTGTAAGGGCAGACGTCATGCCTTATTATGTCTCCTTATAATTTCTAACAGATGACAGAACATGAAACATATGACAACTGTTCAGAAATGAACTTCCACAGAATGTAACAATTTTAATCTAATAAGTAAATAAAGGAATGAGCAAACAACAGATGAATATTACAGACCTCTGCTACTCAAAAAGTGGTCCATGGACTTTAACCAGGCCCTAGTTCAGACTTATGGACTCTTAATCTACATTTGAACAAAATCCTCTAGTGATTTGTCTGTCTATCACAGTTTAAGAAATACTTTAAGAAACCATGCTGTGATGAATGGATTCATTTAATCCACTACCAACAAGTCATGCAGGTGTTGCAGATAAGTAATGATTTCCTTAAGATAGGATACAGTTGGTTAGAGAGGAGGAAGTAGAGGAGGGGAAGGAGAGGGGGAAAAGAGGAAGTCCAGCTGTCCCAAAGGTTTCCCTTTTTATAAGCTGAGTTGGGTTTATCTCCAAATGAGTCAGACAAGGAGAATCAGTCAAGAAGTTTTTCAGTCTGGGGACGCCTGGGTGGCTCAGTTGGTTAGGCAGCTGCCTTCGGCTCGGGTCATGATCCCAGCCTCCTGGGATCGATCCCATATTGGGCTCCTTGCTCAGCAGGGAGCCTGCTTCTCCCTCTGCCTCTGCCTGTCACTCTATCTGCCTGTGCTCACTCTCTCTGTCAAACAAATAAATAAAATCTTAAAAAAAAAAAAAAAGAAGTTTTTCAGTCTGTTTAGTCTTAGAATGACCATCGCTTGTGTCCTTGATCTCTTAATTATTAATTATTGAAATCATTGAAATGAATTATTTAATTATTATTATTGAAATGAAACATGGAGAAATGTCACGTGTTTTTATTTTCTTTTTCTTTTTTTCAATTTTTCTTTCCAGATTACAAGTACTTTATTTTGTTATTATTATTTATTTTTTGGATGGAATGGCATCTGTTTCTTTTTTTTTTTTTTTTCTGATGTAGTGCTCCATGATTCATTGTTTGCGTGTAACACCCAGTGCTCCATACAATCCATGCCCTCCGTAATACCCAGCATCAGGTTGAACCATCCTCCCACCCTCCTCCCTTCTAAAACTCTCCATTTGTTTTCCAGAGTCTATAGTCTTTCATGGTTTATCTCCCACTCCAATTTCTCCTCCATTTTTCCCTTCTTCTAAGGTCCTCCATGGTATTCCTTATGTTCCACAAATAGGTGAAACCATATAATAATTGACTTTCTCTGTTTGATTTATTTCACTTAGCATAATCTCCTCCAGTCCCATTCCAGTTGATTAAAAGTTGGATATTCAACCTTTCTGATGGCTGAGTAATATTCCAGTGTATATATGGACCACAACTTCTTTATCCATTCATCTGGTGAAGGGCATCTCGGCTTCTTCCATAGTTTGGCTATTGTGGACATTGCTGCTATGAACATTGGAGTACATGTGCCCCTTCTTTTCACTGCATCTGTATCTTTGGGGTAAATACCCAGTAGTGTAATTGCGGGGCCATGAGGTAGCTCTATTTTTAATTTTTTGAGGAACCTCCACACTGTTTTCCAAAGTGGCTGCACCAATTTGCATTCCTACCAACAGTGTAAGAGGGTTTCCTTTCTCCACAATTTCTCCAACATTTGTTGTTTCTTGCCTTGTTGATTTTTGCCATTCTAACTGGTGTAAGGTGGTATCTCAATGTGGTTTTGATTTGAATTTCCCTGATGGCTGATGATTTTGAACACTTAAATCATGTGTCTGGAGAATCAATAACAAATTAAATCTAACCCACACACAAGAAAGGTAATAATTAAGATTAGAGCAAAGATCAATGAATTGGAAGCCAGAAATATAGTAAACAAATTAATGAAACTAGAAGCTGGTTCTTTGAAAGAATTAATAAGATCAATAAACCACTGGCCAGACTTATCAAAAAAAAAAAAAAGAAAGAAAGAAAGAAAGAAAAAGAAAAAGGACTCAAGTTAATAAGATTATAAATGAAAGGGGGGAGATCATGACTAACACCAAGGAACTAGAAACAATCACTAGAAATTATTATCGACAGCTATATGCCAGTAAGTTGAACAACCTAGAAGAAATGGATGGGTCCCTGGAAACCTATAAACTTCTAAGACTGAAACAGGAAGAAACTGACAACCTGAATAACCAATAAATAGTAATGAGATTGAAACAGTGATCAAAAAACTCTGAAAAAACAAGAGTCCAGGGCCTGAAGAATTCCTTGGGGAATTTACCAACCAGTCATTTCTTTTTCTACTCTCTTACTCTTTCTTACTCTCTTACGCCACAGTGAACACCCAAGGGAAACTCTTCCAGGCCAACCACCTGAGATCTATTACTCTGCCAAGTAGAAATGATAAATTCTTTCCCTCTGCCTTTTTAAAAAAGATATATTTTTATTTATTTTAGAGAAAGAGAAAGAGAGAGTGGGTGGGGAGGCCAGAGGGGGAAGAAGAGAGAGAATCTCAAGCCAACTCCATGCTGAGCATGGAACCTGCCTCAGGGCTGGATCCCCGACCCTGAGATCAAGACCTGAGCTGAAACCAAAAGTTGGCTACCCAAAGGACTGTATCACCCAGATGCCTCCCCCACCCTGGACTTTTTTGTATTATTATGATTTTTAGAGTTCAGTGATGTTGGAAATATGACATTTGTGAATTGACAGTCCAAAGTGGAAAGTAAGAGTATTTAGCTGGTAAAATCATATATGTCCCAGCTGAAATGATCTGAAGGAGAGCATTTCACAATGACATTTTTTAGGCACAATCTGCCCAAGTGAAACCTGGAGATTTTGCGTTAAGTCAGTTCATGGCACTCTAGGGCCATTCTGTTCCAGCTCTCAGCTTTAAGGCATCTTGTGATTTTATGTTAGCTTCTTACAGCCTGATGATGACCAAAAATAAGAGAAACAGAGCAAAATAATGATTACTCATGGCAACAAATCTAGACTCATCAAATTACCAGAAATTTTAAATATTTAAAAATTGATGATACCACACATACATGCACACAGTAGCACATACACACATATCTTTCTCAATATAGAGAGCAAATTAACTGTCCTGTATCCACTGCCAATCTTGAAGAATGAATAACAGTATCTATATAGCTATTTTAGAGCCATAAGATTTTCATCCAGTAAAGAATGAGTGTCATGCTTCATGACATCAATCTGCTGAGTTAAAGCAATTATCTGAAACTACTAAAAAGTTATTTTATTCATTTATATATTTTAAATAATAACTAAATGATGTGGTTTATGAAGTCAGCCCTATGAATAAGTTGAGAAGGCAGTTTCTTGCATTTCAGGATATAACTGATCCTGAAGATAGCCTTGTTTATCCCCAAACAGGCAATATCAACAATCAGTATGAACAACAACATTTTGGCAACTTGTAAAGCTCATAAATTCTTAAACTCAGTCGTTGAATTTCTTTCTTCTTAAACATAGTAATTTCTTCTTCCTTACATTGTAGTAGCTATTAACTTCAGAAAAACTACTATATAAATTTAAATTATAAGTCATAAATGCCATTCCATTATTTTATTTTTAAATAAATGCATGCAGCTAATATAACATTGTATAATATATAATTTATACATATATAAATGGCTTTACAAATTTCTGGAAGTATATTTCTATATTAAATAGCACTTCCCGTTAACAAGTATACATTGCTAAATTATTTTGAATCTGTAAGTATTAACTGTATACCAAGTATATGTTAGGCATTGTACTAGGCATTACCGTGTGTTAAAGATAAAATCTCTACACTTAGATTTACACAATTGAGAAGGAGATCAACAATGAAGAGGAAATGCCCTTAAAGTGCATTAAATGCTGTGAAAATGAAAGCACAGAGATTATGGTATCAAAAAGTGAGACACTGGATATGGATATAGAAGATATGGGGAAGGTTCCTTGGGTGAAGATAATGCCCATGTTTGATCTCAATGCTATCTAAGAGAAGAGAAGCAGGAAGAACATTACACAGTATCTCCAGCAGAAGAAAGAGTATGTGAAGAAGTCTGGGACTTATAATGAAATATGATGTGTAAGGATAATAATAAATTGTTCTACATTATTTTTGAAACTTCATATCTTCAAAGCACATATTTCTGGAAGATCAATGTTTTGGACAGGGTTCTGACACAGACTCCAAGACATGTGTTGATGTGCAAGGAATTTAAGGAAGAGCTCACTGAACTGGGTAAACGTTTAGTGCAGGAAGCAGGACTTGCTAAGAAAGGTTCATTTCCTCACAAAGATCCTGGAAAAGTAACTTCCGCCTTATTAGAACGTAAGTTATAGTCCACAGTATGTCCCCAGTAGAGGGAAGGAAGCACTGTCTCCATCCTCAGCTACCGGTCAGTAATTGGCTAAGGTCCACCCTGGGAACTGTAAATCCTCTGGCTCTCTGAGCTCTCCACCAGGTGAACAGAGAAGGTTCAGTAGCCCAGGGTAGTTGTCCAGAGAAAGTCTCAGATATAAGCTATTAAGTCAAAGACCCAGAGAAGCTGTGAAGCAGCACACAGAAACAAATAAAAAGACCTAAAGGAATCACAAAGAATACTGACATGTTCCTTATAGGTGGACACAAATTAAACTTTTCTGAAATGGGATTACATCATGACTAACAGGAAAGCCAGACAACACTGCTCATTTAGAAAAAAAAATCTTTATTAAGGTATAATTCATATACCATAAAATTCATATATTTTAAATGTATAATTCAATGACTTTTAGCAGATTTACTGAGTTGTGCAACCTTCCCCATAATCCTGGTTTAGAACATTACCATTGTTCCAGGAAAATCCTCATTCCATTTTACAGTTAATCCCCATTCCCACTTTCAGCCCTAGGCAATCATTAATCTACTTTCTCTATAGATTTGCCTTTTTCAGACATTTCTTATAAATAGAATTATAAAATATGTGGTCTTTGGGGCATGGCATTTTTCAATATTATACTTAACATAATGTGTTCAACTAGTTTTATTGAGCACCCACTTTATGCCAAGCACTAAAAACTAGGCTACTGGGGGCCCAAAAGAGGCACGGATCTTATGGTCTGATAAGGAAAATGGACAGTAACAAAATAATCATACAAAAATGTGAAAGTTTCATAATGCTCTGGAAACATGAATGGGAATCAAGGGAAGGCTTCCCTGAGGAAGTAACACCTGACTGACACTGAAGAATAGAAGTTAATTAGGCAAAGAACAAAGTAGTCCAGATAGAAACAGGACATGTCCACCCCAACAAGGGAAGACATTTATTACAAGTGACTGAGAGAATGTTACCTGGTTGGAGTTTTGACAGGGAAGAAAACATGGTGAGAGGTAAGTCTGGAGAGAAAGGCAGGAACCAAATTAGACTGAAATTTATATTAAAGCAGGTTATAGATTTTCATCTGTTTTAGGACCAATAGAAGGAAACTGAAGTGCTTTTGGTTGAGTTGTGGGGGAAGGTAGCTCATACTACAGGTTTTTTGTTTTGTTTTGTTTTCTAGAGACACTCACTCTAGATAAAGGGAACAACTGTTTTTTTTTTTTTTAATGTTCTCAAAATACATTCTCTAAACATCTCACTTTACCTGCTTCAGACTTCTACTTCATGACAAATGAAGGCTATTCTAGATGTTAGTGCATTTAATAATTAAAGGATAAACATCCACTCATGGATATTTCTGAACAGTCTATAGTTCACTCTAGCATTTTCATTCTGATTCCCTAATGGAAGAGGGACATATCATGTGCATCTGGGCATTATTTAACAACCATCTATTCTGATTAAATGGTGAGTCTTGGCCTCATTTCTAAGTTAGTTCATTATGTTGTATGAACTATGTGGAGAACTACTCATAGACCTCACTATATATTCATGATTTTCTGGAGTTTTTTAGCACTGAAAGTGGAAACTCAAAAAGATTTTATTTCTCTAAGTCACACAAAATCTATTTACATGGAAAAAAAAATAGCGAAGGTAATTATCCAGACCATTTGAGCAAAAAGTTGACTTTGTTGGCCTGGATGATGGTACTGTATTATTTACATGGATCCAATTTACCAGATAATGGCTTACCAACACTTTACAATACTCCTGAATAGATAGATACTGGATGATTTACCTAAGACATGTCGTAAGATGTGGGGAAAAAGTGTTACACTAAAAATGGAAAACTCATGGTCAATAAAAAAGAGAGAATGTCTGATGAGTATCAAAGTGAACATTATGTTGCCTGTTTCCCATACTTTATAATGAATGTGAGAAAAAGACAGCATAAATGAAGTAGTAATATTGGAATGTAAACAGATGTTAGAACTTAGGGCTTAAAAATATGCACATGCTAAGACACACACACGTGTGTGCATGCCACGTTCTAAAAGTACTGCATGAATGACCATTTGGAAGATGTGAAATTGATATCTTTCTAGAAATATGCTAGACATATTTAATTCATTGGGACTCTTCTAACATGGCAAACCAAAATCAATAATAACTATGTGTACTTTGCTTACATAGTGTTTACTCTGGATAATAAGATACAAAAAACAAAACAAAACAAAAAAACCACATATTGTCAGTACATACATTATAACTCCTTTTGTCCTCAGACCCCTACAATACAGGTACTTTATTGCCACTATTTTACAGAAGAAGAAACTGAGAATGAGGGTAAGGCATTTGCCTAAAGCCATTTAATCACTAAAGATCTAAAAATTCAATCCCAGTTCTGTCTGATTTTGAGTTCCCATAACTTGTTTCTTCTGTCTGTAAAATATTTACAGTTTATCATTCTGTAATTTTACTCTGAGTTTGTTTTTCTGCTTTAGTGATCATATTAACTTATACACTGGAAAAATGCTTCTATTTTATAACATAAAAAGTGGTGTGAACAATTGCAGATTCAGTTATTTAGAGGAATGTTTTTCTTTAATTTCTTAAAGTAATACAAACTTGTGGAAATAATTATGATTTAGACAGATTTGGGCATCAGATAAACATTTCAGTTGTAATAACTAGAAACCTACAAGTATAGGTAACTGGCACATTTTACCATGTTCGTAGTTAGGAGTTAGCTTGAGGTAACTCAGATATCTGGACATGTGGCCTTTTTGAATTATGTATTCTTCACAGAGGAGGACTGAGGCTCTGCGTTACCAACTCCTAAGCTTATATCCCAAGCCTGGGTCTGCAGAATAACCAATACTTGGACAACTCATTCAAATGACAACTTGCTTTGTAAAACAGGAAACAAAATTAGTCAGATTAACAGAAATGGCTGACATCAGCATAGAAAGTTGTTGGGGGTTGGGAGAGATGGCTCTTTACCACATTGTACCAGAGGCTCAATTAATTTTCTATATTCTCTTGCAGCTGATTATATGTGATTCTGAAACAGAGTGAAGTGGATTTCTAGGAGATTAACAATGGTCTATATAATCAGTATATTATGCGAATGTGCATTGAATCATAGAAAATAATTCTATTGCGAGGGGAAAAGGGCTTTTGGGGGTGGCAGGAGAGGAAGTACGGGAGGCCTGTCTGCAGGGAGATCAAGATTTCTCTAGATATTTTCCAAGTACATGGCCCCTCTCCCCTCCTCCACACTGCTCTACCCCAGCCATTGATGGACACACATGCACACATACATCCAGTTACTGTTACAATTAATATTAATAACAGAGCGTATTACATGCCTTCCAGATTTTGAAAGTGTGAGGAGGGGAGAGAATCAATGATGTAGAGACAATGGCAGAGTGATGGTGGAGTGAAGGGAGGACACCAGAGCACTGGGTCTCTGCTTCTGTCTGTATGAACTAGAGGTAGTTAATTGTGCATCTTGCTTTTATTTCTCTTACCTAAAGAATGATGAATTTGAATTCAGTGAACTGTGGTTTTCTGGGTTTTTGTTGTTGCTGTTTTTGTTTTGGCATCTCTCAAATTTATAGACAAACACAATTACAGGTGATTTTACACTTTTTTCTCAGTAATTGATAAAACAAATATAAAAATCGGTAATAAACTAGATTTTGAGCAACCCATTTAACTTAACTGACATTTATATAACACTATACCCAACACCTGTATACATTCTTTTCTTTCTCTGTTTTTAAAGTTTTTATTTAAATTCTAGTTAGTTAATTATAGTGTAATATTGGTTTCAGGAGTAGAATTTAGTGATTCACCACTTACATATAATACCCAGTGCTCAGGACAAGTGTCCTCCTTAATACCCATCACCCACTTAGCCCAACCCCCCACCTCCCCTCCAGCAACACTCAGTTTGTTCCTACAGTTGAGGATCTCTTATGGTTTGCCTCCTTCTCTCTCTTTTCCCCCCACTTCCCATATGATCATCTGTTTTTTTCTTTAAATTCCACATATGGGAACTCAGTGAATTTTAAGGGCCACTCCAAATCCACTGTCTTTTATTACTGTGTCCTTTATAATTAATCCAAGACTTGGAGGCCTGCAATTTTAATACAATTCAACAAGGTCAGGTTAGACATAAAGAGACATATTCAAACTAGACTTTTTTTTTGTATTTGAACATTTTTGGAAAAGATTTCGTTTTGCCACTCTCTTAATTCTGCCTTATCCTATTCTCTACCTTAAACCTTCTACTTAGAAAATATTTTACTTTAAATAGTATAATTTATATTTCATTCTTCATTATCATATCAGTCATATTCTAGGTGTCATTGTCAGGTACTTTTATTTTTAAGTGCACACTTTTAAAGGTTTTAGTCCAAATATTTACTTTGCTGCCCAGAATTATTACTTATCAATTAATACTCCCCTCCCCAGAATCCAGAGGTTAAGTGCTTTTCTTTTGTCTACTTTTATTAAGTGATCAATTTTTCCCCCCTTAAGCAACATTCATTCTTAAACACTACAGTGCTGGGGACACTTAATACGTATTCTGGGCAGAGATTCAGCTTTGGAGAAAATAATAGAGTATTTTCAACTAGTTCAACCAATGTTAGGAAGTGTGCATTTTATGGTACAAGCATTGGTCAGCCACCATTAAGAGAAATGTTTTATTCTGAAAGTGTCAAAACTTTCACAACCTTGAGGAAGTTTTATTATTTGATTCAAATTAATGTTCCATTCATTTATACAAAGTAAAGTGTGATCAACTTAAAATCATGATCAAATAAAATTCCTTCCTTAAGACTCATTGTCACAGAGTAAAAGCCTTTGGATTAAGATTTCAAATGGATGTGTCAGCAAGGCTTATTGTCCAATAAACTACAATGTGCAAGCACCACACCATGCAAATGGACTTCGATTCTTGACAGTGGCTGCAGCTTTAAAAGAAAGGGACAATTTGCTGGGAAGTAAGCACATGCTGAGCAAAATAGCCTGCCTACAGACAATGCACTAGGCTCACAAACGTGGCTGGGAATTGAGCACAGAAAACGGGTTTAAACTGATTTTGGTCATTTCACATTCAGGGCATGTCTGACCTTCAGACGTTCCCTGAAACGCACTGTGTTTCAGACCCTGTGGATTATTCCACTCATGTCTTCTGCTATTCTCCGAGCACCTAGAGCCACTGGAAGAGCCAAGGTCCTGCCTTTGTAATGGCGACTCGCCCTTGGTATGCTGGGGGAGCGATGAACTAATAAAATCATGGAATCTTCGTTTGCAGAAGCCTCAGAGAATCTCTGTATTTGTCCACCCAAAGGAGGAATCCATACTCAAATATCAGTAACAAATAACAATGCAGGCTCCACTTGATAGTTTGTCACAGAGAGATAACTTTGATCTTTGGAAATCTTTTCATGTTAGTTCTTCCTGGTTTTACTGGAGGATTCAAATTTATCTTCCAAGTCAACCTGTTGGCTGTGTTTCTACTGTCTAGGCAAACCACGATCTTTTCAAGACTATATTTAAAAAGTTGTAGAAAACAGACATAATCCTATTTGCTTGCTTAAGTTCTATGTTTAAAAGCCAATTTCTTTCTACTGTTTCTCATAAAACCTCATATTCAGATCCCTTGGCAGGATAATCAATTTCCATGTGGTGTTGGGAGAAGCTAACTCCCAGCTAGATATTGTGTCTATAATAGTCAAAAGAGAGAGAGCAAAATCCTCGCTGATCTCTGTAATGTAACTAGAGGTAGTCTGTTATATGGTTATTACTTTAACTCCACACTGCCATCTTTTTAACTTATCTTTCCCATTGCAGAAACAGACTGCTGATTATACTGCTTTCATTGACATTCAAATGTTGTTTTAGGTGCCTTCCTATGTCTACCGTGAGAACTATAAAATAAATACATGCATCCATAAAACCAAACAGAACTAATTTGGGAAGCTTACCTTCAAGTTTATCCTAATTTAAAATCTATTTTAAGGTAATCTTATGAAAGATTAATGAATATATGTGATAGTTTTGAGCCAAGTGAAATTCCTTTAACACTTCTCTTTTACGAAGGAAATTCTGATTTCCATAGATGCAAAAACTCTAAAGAATTAAATTGATGTATTTTATTCCTATCAAAAGTAACAAATGGATTTTATTTCTGTCAAAATCTTATTGCAATAACAAAATATATTTTAAGAATATAATATAACATCCAAGCAGACCCAGGTTCATGTACAAATACTCCCACTTTCTAATTATGCAACCTTGGAAAGTTTATTTCAGCTTATTACCTGCCTTAGTTTTCTCATGTGTAAAGTGACTGTGGTAACTATATGTACCTCGTTGTGTTTTTGTGAGGTTCTGGTAGAACACACTTAACCTGTGCACGGTAAATAGTAAGGTTAGCCTGATATGTTCTAATTATGCTAGAGTGTTGATAATGTGAACATACTAATGATGATTAATCTGAAAGTGGTAACTGTGATGACATTAGTATGTCCAACTGATACAAGATCAGGAATGGCAGAACAAAGAAAAAAATAATCTGGAATCTGTTAACATTCTTTAGACTGGGGGTAGTGAGGGAGAAAGAGAGGGAGAGAGAAAAGGAGGTAGAGAAAGAGAGAGAGAGAAATAATCATTAGTAGAATGACCAACTGCATGGATTATATTTCTTTCCTGTGGCAGGAAGAGTACAAGAGTACAAGATCACTGACTTAGGTTGACAAATGTGTAAAGTCAGGGGTAAGCTTGACAATGACAACTTAAGCACAGTGAAATAACCACCTGTATTCACCTTACATCAGAGGAAATAAAATCGAACAAAATAGCCCTGCTCATACAAAACAAACAACAAAAATGAAACCAAGGCAAACAAAAACAAGATATAGCCAAGGAATACAGATCAAACATTTTTGTAGAAACAGAGGAATAGTAATAACTTTTTCAAGTGGAAAACTCATTCCAGGTGCCTACAGAACTAACCACAGACTCAGTGGGGTCTTAGGCATCAGGCAGCACAGGGGACACTGCTGAAACAACAACAGAGCGAAGGTTTGAAAGTTAATGCACAAGCATGCTAGATTCCTGTTTCTTTTGCAGTCCTACAGACAACAGGTTGCTAAAAAGAAGAGAGATTTAATCTCTTGTGAAAATGAATCTTCCTGACTCTGAAATGGGAGTTGTGGCTTTGATATGCGGCTGGGGACCAGAGGATGAAGTTAAATACTTGTGCATAATAAAATTATTGAAACTTAAAAACCACAAGGAAATTTCGCAGAGGTATACAGAAACCAAGTGAGTGAAGAGTAAGGATATATTAACTAGAGGTCAATCCTAGAAAGAGTAAGGTTACTAATGAGCATAGGTTGGATTTTTAACACTGAATCTACTTGTGGATCCTCTTCTGCCTGACTGATAGATAGAAGGTTAACTTTTCCAGGTCTGGATCTCCTTCCTCCCTACTGGATTTATGTGATCCTAGAGGCACAGATGTTGTCTCCCAAACATATCATGTTGGGACAAGGAACTAAATGATTTTGCACTGTTACTCATGCTGCCATTTGGATTGTTGTTACTTTTTTTTTTTTTAACTTTCACTGGAGTTATTTATTCTCCCTCAATAATGTGATGGTTTCAAGAAAAAAAAAATCACAATTTCTTTTAAGAATTAATGCTAAGCTTGTGTTGGGAAATGCTAGTATAATTTTTTTATTCATTCCCAGTCATCTTGCAGTTCTGTTAATAGTGATGGGGATTGTACACCTAGTTTACTTTATTAATATATGAGCCATTTTTGTACACTTTTATAATAGTATTTCATTGAAATTCCAAAATCCTGATCTTCTTTCATAATTCGTGGTTCTTACAGAATATATGGAAACAGGAAGGGCCATTGGGTATTTGAGAGTGAATATTAAACCTATTAATTTAAGGTTTGTTTACTTATGGGCCAATTTAGGAAATTTTCTTTCCTTTTATTGAGCATTTTCCATAAGATTTGTTGACAAGTTTAATAAAATGTCTTCTAATTGTTGTATATTGTAGGTGATAGTACTTGACATTGTAATTATTGATTAGGCTAAAAAGTAACATCTTCTAAAGATGAACATTCTTTCATCCACTGAATTTTGTATGTATATGAATGCGTGTGCAGGTAGGTGTGTGTATGTATATTCATATATATTTCCCTATTATAATTGTTACAATTTTATTTGCAATTTCTGAAAATATAATCCTAAACCAACAAACGAAAGAAGTAATAGTAGGCAATTTCTGAGTTAATATGTGGTATTTTATAAGAATTACTAAGAGCATCCATTTGGTTTTCAAAATAAAATAGAATGTGCAAGAGCCAAAATTCAGTTTCTCCCTGTGGCTACTTGGCTGTGATTAAATTTTCAGTAACTTTAGTGATTCCTTTTAAATCAGACAAATTGTTCAGGTTCAATTACCTTGAACTGAAGTGTTAAAAAGTAAACAAAAACTTTGCAAAGTTTAAAAAAATTTTTCTTGCATTATTGTCTCTACTTATCAAAAAACTATGCTAGGTATATGTATTTCCATGATAAGATAGCATATTACTAAATTCCATACAGCAAACAGACACGTTTCCATATTCCTGATACATAATTGGCTACACAGTTTATAGGGCTCAGTGAAAAAAGGAAAAGTGTGACTCTCCTGGTTCAAAAAGACAACGCAAGTCTTTAAGCAAGCAGAAATCCCCACCCACCTAGCACAGGGCTCTGAGAAACTACAGCGGTCACGTGTCCATGAAGCCAGCATGTGTGATACAACTTTTTCTCTTGTACCCCAGTTCCCATCCGCCCTTTCACTTTCCTAGTTATTTCCACTGGAAAATATTTTTAATTTTTCTCCTAAAGGTAAATTTCTTCTGGTTGGCAAGTAAACTGGTAAGAACCTTGGGAGATGGAGCAATTCCATTTTTTAAGGCCATTTTAAAGGCCTAAAATTACAAATTACTAATCTCTCAAAGAGAATTCTTACTGCCTCTAGTAGTTTGCAGGCAAAGCTTTGGTTACAGCTCCACAAAAGTAAAAATGGAATACCTCATCTACTAAATAAAAACTAGAATGGTAAAAATGTGTCATAGATAAATGTAAACCATACTTAAATGTCCATATGAAAACTTTCCATATGTCCAGAACAAAGGCGAAAAAGAGAGGAAGAGAGCTTTCTGAAGAGCCTATTGGTTCTATTTTGGATGATTTAATTTAGTCCAGACTTCTATAAGTAAGTTGAATTATTGTAGATCCTACACTTATTTCAGTTTTAATGTATTATTCAAAGTAATTATACATCAAATAAATATGAAGTTCATATATTAAAATTATTTTTTATATGGGAAGGCTTTTTTTATATTTAAAATACATTGATCATTAGAGTAAATGTTATTATGAAATAATTTTTCAGGAAATCTTAAGGTTTTGTAATGCCAAAAATCATTTAATAGTCAACAAGTTGCTTATTATTGGATTTACTTACCTTTCATACATTTGTTGAGAACCAATTTGTGTTTAGATTGGGTAAACCTATTTTGTCTGAATTTGTCATGCATTTTAAGTAATATTTTAAAATATACTGCTGATTTAGGGCTTTAGGATGAAAGTGACATAGATTTATGCCATCATGTATTTATAGAGAGAAGAAAATAGTTACATCAGTGCAAAGGGTACAGTAATAGAACTAATTATAATAAAATACCCAGTAAGTAACACAGTAACTATAATATCACAGTTTGTTTCTTCTCATATAAATTAAGTCATGTAATAAAGCATTTAGGTTTCAGATAGCAAGTTCTGTACCACAACCTGTTGAAGAACAAAATTCTTGCCAGCTCACTGTTCTACTACCTCCAGATTGGATAATGATAAAGAAAAAAGTAGATTTGCTAGATCTCTTTTAAAGGTTTCTGAGAGCTGCCACAGGATCTTTCCATTTCCGTTTAATGGGTCAGAAGGTATTCACAAAGCTGCAACAAACTTAGGGGAGTCTTAGAAATGGCGTCTTTATCTTGGGGGGCCAGGCATTAGCTAACACATCCTATTATTAGGGAAGAAAGGTTGGATGGATATTGAGAACAGCTTGAATTTTTCTGTCACAGAAACATTCTGGGAGCTCAACTGTTTTCTAGATACAGGGATATCTTAGAGGGATTCTAAGTTTTAGGCTATAACAATAAGAAGGACAATTTGATGAAGGTTTAAGCAAAAGGTTTTGGAGGAATCCAAAGGCTGAAAGAATTATTATTGGACAAAACTGTGTGCTTTTAAGAGGATGCAATCAAAGTTTATACCAATAATAATTTAGACTGAGTACAGGAACTAGCAAAAGCTTGGTACAGAGCACTCTATCTCCCTGAGAACCCAATTGGTTTCAAAAAACAGTTATCCAATTATCCCCAATAACACATTTGGTTTTAGTGGCATGCTAAAAGATTTACCTCATTTTCAACATGATCCCAGGAAGTGGACTGGATATGATATGATACCACGGTATCATGGATGGTGGAGTATGGTTAAGCCAAGCAGAGAAACTAAGACTAAAACATGGTTACCAGTCTAGTCTGATATTGTAGGATACATGGAAGAATATACCTCCTTGGAACTGAAGAATATCATTGAAGACCTGAACATATGTGCCTCCTAGAGTTGCTAACAGTTTATTACTAATTTCTGTGATTGAATGAATAAGCTAAATATAAATAAACACACACATATATATAAACACACATGTACATACATTTTGAGCTAGACAACAGAAGAAACACTGATAGAAGGCCAGTTTATTTTTTCTTCAGCAACCACTGAAAATATAAATTAATACAATATTTGTAATCTGTTGCTGACTGCTTTATTTAGGAAGAGGCTGGTTTGTAAAAATAGATTTGTTGGCATTATTAGAAGGTTCTGCTTTGTCCCATGATGCAAGCAACAAGTTATTATACTAAATGTTCAAAGAAGGGTAAATGTTGATATAAACAGAAATGTAGTAAGGGGTGTTCAGCCCTCAACTTCCTTGACCTCCCTTCAATACCTCAGATGAAAAAACTCTATGAAACTAACTCCATCCTGTAACCCTTTTCACTCTTAGTTCCTATAATGACATCAGCTTTTTCTATGTTACTCATTCCTTACACATAAAAATGAACTTATATTTTGTTTAAATCTGTATTTTTGGGTGCCTGGGTGGCTCAGTGGGTTAAGCCGCTGCCTTTGGCTCAGGTCATGATCTCAGGGTCCTGGGATCGAGTCCCACATCGGGCTCTCTGCTCGGCGGGGAGCCTGCTTCCCTCTCTTTCTCTCTCTTCCTGCCTCTCTGTCTGCTTGTGCTCTCTCTCTGTAAAATAAATAAATAAAATCTTTAAAAAAAAAAGATCCTTTAAATCTGTATTTTTTCCTATTTACCAAATATATCTATCCAGAAACCCTGGCGCTTATCCTTAGCTTATTTGTCTCTATCATGTCTCATATTTAATTAGACTCCAATTCATGTCAATTCTACCACTTTAGCGGGTCTTTGTTAGTCTTTTCTTTCCTTTTTCACTACCCCAATATAGCTTTGTATTGATTCTTCATTTGCATTAGTACATAAACTGAGATCTTTGCTTTTTTTCAAAAACCCTACCCCTCCCCACACTTAACTGATCCTTTTCATGGTTCCAAGAGAGATTTGTATACAATGTGTACTTGCTTTTTTTTTTTTTCCCAATTTATTTATTTTCAGAAAAACAGTATTCATTATTTTTTCACCACCCCCAGTGCTCCATGCAAGCTGTGCCCTCTATAATACCCACCACCTGGTACCCCAACCTCCCACCCCCCCCCCCCTGCTTTTTGCCCCTTCCTCTCAGATCCTTCACTGCTCTTCATTTCCTGGAGGATTAATTCCCTCAAGACTTTGCCTAAACTACAAGTCTCAATGATTAGACCTTCTTATGGTATCAGCCTTATGTTTATTATGCATCATCATCACAAACAGGAACAAAAGCAAAAATAAACTTCTGGGAATACACCAAAATAAAAAGTTTTTGCACAACAGAGAAAACCATTAACAAAACAAAAAGGTTCTAACTGAATGGGAAGAAGATGTTTGCAAATGATGTATCTGATACAGGGTTAATACCCAAAAAATATATAAAGAACTTATATAACCCAATACAAAAACACCCTGAAATAATGCAAATAAAAAGTGGTCAGGAGACCTGAATAGACATTTTTCCAAGGACTGTATGAATATATGTGTATATATATATATATGATGGAATATTAGTGATAATGAAGAATGAGATCCTGCCATGGTGACAACATGGATGGACCTGGACGGTATTATGCTAAGTGAAATAAGTCAGACAGACAAAGACAAATACCATATGATTCACTTGAATGTGGAATCTACAAAACAAAATGAACAAACAAACAAACAAAAACAGAAGCTGATCCATAAATACAGACAACAAAGTAATGATTGCCAGAAGAGAGGGAGATATGGAGATGAAGGCAAAATATCAAGCTATTGCTTGATATTTCAGGAATGAGATTCCGCAAGTATTAGTCATTAAACGTGGTGGTAAAAGAGACAGAACTGGGCCAAAATATGGTAACAATCATGAATCAGAACATCTCCTGGTGTTCTATCTTGCTTTTGTAAGCCTTCTAGGACTTGTTCTGTGGTAGAATCTACAAGACTCCATGTGCTAGGAAAAAGTGGATTTGGCAGTATGGGGTGAGAATTATTTAGAAAGGCAATGCACAATTGTTGGTTCTGGCATCTTGTTATAAACTAGCTCTATTACATCTTAGAAAGGAGGTTCTATTGTAAGTTTATCCATTTGAATTTCCACCATAATAGGAGAAAAATCAAAATTACTTAAATTCAGAAAAAATGAAGAGGAGGCCAGAAAGACAATGAAGTCATTTGTCAAACTAGAGGTTCTAAGTAGATAAAAATTAAGAAAATTAGTGTCAGAAGGCATAAAAAGTAAAAGTAAGTTTTATTTATCGAAAGATTATTTAAATACAGTAACCGCAAATACTAACTTGAAGCTCTGGCTCCCTGCTTATGTCCAATCTCTCATCTTCTGTCGCAGCCGAGACTCTCTTCTTAATAGAGTCAAAATATCCCAACATATCTAAATAACTTTCCCTGATTAATTCAATCAGAAAGCCAGAGACAAGATTCACATCCGCTTCTCCCTCACTTCAAATTCATTTCTCTGCTTTTCCAATCATATGTTCTCTCGTATCACTTTCAGAAAGTTAGAAAATTGAGAATCAGCCATTCCAGTACTCTGGTTTATATAAAATACCACACTGCAATTTTCCAAGTGAAAAAAAGTGAGATGATGAGTGATAGAGACTTGTCCAAAGCATACACCGAAGATTCAGCAGTTACAGAATTACTGGAAGCAACAACATGAAGGACTTTATGGATTTTTTTCCCTCCCTCCTCCTTTTCACCTTTTAACTTCTATTATTTCTTTATACAAAGCTCTGTACCCAAACGGATGTGAACAGCACATGGAATCATGCCTCGCATATACTCCTTAAGTCCAGTTATTCTGTTTCCAGACACTTCAAACTTTTGTGCTGCCAACTGACTTTACAGATCTTCATCTATAACTTTTACATCTATAAACCTTCCTCTGCTCTCGTCAGACTTTGCTTACCCCACCACACTACCACTCATCACAGCTTACCCTCTTCAGAGATCTGAGGGTGTATAAGTGGCTAGACTTCATCTGATGAAAATAATACAATCCCATGTATTAGATGCAAATTAACTGTTATGTTTTATGGACGACAGATTTGCGTATCAACCAGGTCCACTAAGATAATGCCTTAAAACACAAGGCATCAAAGGAGAGAAAGAGTACTTTCCATGTCATTTCATGATAGGAAACACTTTACAAAAGATAAATACTCTCTCATTCCAGATCGATAAAAATTAAGACAGGAAGTAAACTTTCAAGCAAAGAATGCTTTTGTCAGGGATTCCTTTCTTTCCTTATTTCCCCCACCCATTTCTCCTTGGTTTAATTCCATACTTGTCCTACTTCTTTCTCCCCAGTCCCATGTTTTTCTGAATCACTGCCTCTGACTCTTGTTATTTATTCATTTATTTATTTATTCAAGCATTGACAATTCTGAGACTTTTCCAGCTCAGCAATCTACAGATCATTCAAGAGCATATGAATGTCTTCCAACAGTGACCTTGGCACTCCCAGAATAACATACTCTTTCTTTCCCCGGTCCATCAGGTCAGTATTCTTGTTACAGAGCAATTCTAAATCAATGGAGAAAGTTGATCATTTTAAAGGTTACACAATCTCTTTTAAAGATTACAGAACTGCATTCCATTTTTGTAAATATGCTTGAATTATTAGGAAAATAAAAATAAACACAGAATAAAGGTTTAAGAAATCAGCAGGTGTTATTAAGACATTCTTTTTTCTTTTTTGGAAAGATAAGGTCTACTGCTTAATTCAGACCAATGTTTTTTCCCTGAAATATATTGCTTATAGTGGAGCAGTCAGCAACAGGAAAAGCTTGAGCCTTATAATGTGGGGACTTGGGCTGGAATATATAATATATGCCCCTTTGCTCATATTATTTCCTCAGATTGGAAGGTCTTTTTGTTGTTGTTCTCCTTCTGAATTCATTAGCTAAACACCAAAACTACATCCTCAAGAGAAGCCTTCTCTAATCTCTTAAACATTGGTCAGAAAGGACACTGTCTATGGGCACAGAATCCCTAGTTTTGAACCCCATTCTACCAACATTACCTTCATATACTTGTCAGTTGTATTTATATGATGCAAATTTTCATAATATATCTAATATAAGTAGTTTTTCCTCTTGCAGGATCATTAAAAAAAAAAACCAAACTCTAAATTTAAAGTGTTCCACACATAAGAGATACTCCATAATTGGTAATCTTCTTACTACTCTTTAGTTTTCCCACTTAGTAATAGTTTTCTTCCTATTTTTATAATAAGTATTTAGCCCCTCATTAGATGCTTTTGTTCCCATGTTTGTGTATTAACCCAGGATTACTACAAATAGAGCAGAGAAGAAGAATTAATGTAGGAATAATGCTTGGCAGGTATAAGCCCAGAAGGACAAAAGTGGGGGAAAGTGGAGCAACAGAAGACATGATGCAGGGAAAGGTAATTCCCCATTGTCCTGGCACTGTATCAGACTGAGCAGTGATGAGCTACAGCAGTTATATAACCCACAGAATTTAAGATGGGTTCAGAGGAACAGAATATGGAACAGTCTTCCGCATTAAGGGAGATTTGTGTGCCTGGGTCCTTCCCACCTTTCTCACTGGTTTAAGTTCACACAGGGGAGATAACAGCTCCCCTTTCTGAGTTAAATCCTTTGACTCTTCAGTGGACATTGTGGAAGGGGGTCTTACATCCCCATGCTGTGTTGTTTTATGCAAATCTGAAAGACGAGGGTCAGCGTGGTGAAAGTAGGTACCAACAGAGCAAGAAAACAGGATACCATTGGAATCCAAGAAGGCTCACAAGGTATATATATCAATGCAATTATTCTCCCATTATACAAGGTAATACTTGAAGACAAATACTTTTTTTTTCTCTCTCTCTCTGTTTTGTACTTGGTGTAGTGGCTGGCACTGAGTATCCTCTTGTAAGATAAGTAAAATGAAAGAATCAACGAATCAACACATAAGCGACATCATGGTACAAAAATAGTCTATTACTTCTTTCCTTGGAAGACACAGTAAAACAATTTCTCAGTGAATGATATATACAATATTAACTGATTGAATTAGATTGCTGTTTCATATTATTAATTCTTAACCAATTAATTGTGATGAATGAGTCACTGGGTTATTAATATATCTATTGCTTTTTTACTTCTGCAAAAAGGATTGTTTCTCTTTCCTTTGTATGTCTTTCTCCATTTGTGACTTCCTAAAATGTTCTTAGAGCTTTTTGCTCCTTTCTTTTACATTTACTGCCATACTCTTTCCATCATAAAAACCTTAAAAAAAAAAAAAAAACCACCAAAATACTATATAAAACACACATCCCTGATCTCTGGGTATATTCCCTTCACTGTTTGCATGTTTATAAAATGCTTTGTTTTTCTGTCTTGTTGTGCATGTTTACGTGTGTGTGCTAGAAACAAATTTTTAAAAATGACAGTAACTTTAAAAACAAACAGCCAATATATCATACTGATTCATGTTTTAAGGAAAAATGTGTGTTGTTCTACAGGAGAGCATAGAAAACAACTAAGTTACAGCTGGGGAGAGCCCTTGGGAATAATATTTCAAATATTTTCTAGCACTGAATGGCACAGAGAAGTGAAGACTATGTATTGCATAACATACAGATGGACAACCTAATTAAAATGAAATACCTACTTCCGGAAAACCATTTCAGACTCCTTGAGTCATGCATATGGATGGCTAGCAGAACCCTTTGAAAATATCTTTGTCAGGCTGGCAATTATGTAGCGCATGAGCCACCACTTACTGCCTACTAGCCCAGCCCTGTATGGTATCAACTAATCATTGATCTATGTTCTATTCTTAACTTGGAAGTAATAGTCTTAATGCCATTCTTTGATTCCCGTGGGCTAGCTTCCCTTTTACTCCCTCTCAACAGGGCTTGTATCCAGATTAATGTTTTGTTTAATACTGATTATATAGATCTGAACAAGGATTTATATAGCTCAATGCTACTTTTTAAGGCTTCTACTTTACTTAACATGTTGTATACAAGAAATACCATCTTTGAATATAGGAATAAAATGCATAAACTCAAAGTCATCTGTTACATAGCTATATTTTCCAGAAGCAAGAGTATAAATCAGAATTTCCCCAACCACAAACATATATAATAAACATATAATATACATATATTATAAAACCACAAACATATAAAAAAATTATGCAATTTTATTAGGACTTTCCTTTCAAAAATAGTATGTATGTATTTTTTTAATGACAAAATGAGTTTTGGTCACCTGCATCCTCTCCTTCCCACCATCACACATACATTCATAGTACTTATGTGTAAATTAAAGCCTCAGACAAAACCTGCTACAAAGATACCTGTTTTGTGTTATTCCAGTGCTATGGAAACTTGGGAGTTCAAAAAAACCATTAATCAGAGAACATCTATAAATAGAAACTGGAAGAGTAGTGTTTCACAAAACTCACTTAAGAGACACTAATAGGCTAGATGAAGTTATATGGATGAGCAGGAACTGGTTTTCAACTCGTCAAGTCTTTTCTCAAAGACACTGTACAGAAGAAGCCATCCTCTCTCTCTCATGTGGTTCTATAGCTGTAAAATTTTGAACTTCTGTTAAACTGCCCTCATAGTATGCCTTGCCTATAGTCAGTCATTGATTCTTTTATAGCACTTATTATTTAGTGTCAATTATTTTACATAGAATTTAATCTAATTTTCATAAAAATCCTTCAAGATGGCTATTAATATCCTACTTACAGATGGTGGCACTACAGTTTAAGTAGTTGGGGAAAAAAGTCCCTATGTCTTGTCGTTTGCAACAACATGGATGGATCTAAAGGGTTTAATGCCAAGGGAAATAAGTAAGAGACAAACAAATACCATATGATTTCACTCATGTAGAATTTAAGAAATGAAACAAACAAAAAGAGACAAAACAAGCAAAAAACAGATTCTTAACTATAGAGAACAAACTGATGGTTACCAGAGGGGAGGTGGGTAGGAAGATGGGAGAAATAGGTAAAGGGGATTAAAAGTACACTTATCATGATGAGCACTAAGTAATGCATAGAATTGCTGAATCACTATCTAGTACACATAAAACCAATATAACAATGTATGTTAATCATATTGGATTTAAAAAAAAAAAAAAAAAAGAACTGCCCCCCAAAAAGAGTCATCCATATGTTATGGTCAGACATTTTGAATTATATTATTGATTCTAATTTCTTTTTTTTTTACTGTTTTCCTGTCTAAGTTTTTGATCTTAATAGTAGGTCATAATTTAACCATGACAATGTATAAAATAAGGACAATCAACAATGTATTGTTATACCATGCATCTGGTAACAAATTTCCATACTTTACTTAAATATTCTCTAGAAACACCTAATTCACTTATCTAAGGACACATATATAATTTTATCGATTTAATTTCCCAGATTTGGTGAACAGAGTCAAGTATCTTGAGTAGCAGTGGGTATGTCCTCATCCTCCTCTAGTCTCCCATTACTTCTCAGACTGCCTGATCCCTTCACAGCCACACCATGTGCTAACTGGAACAAAATATTTTCTCTGAAACTGTATTAAAAACATCCATTAAGGTGTTTAACCCACGCTTTTTTCACAGAGGCTTTTGAATTGAAATGGAGAAGTCAAGAGGTTTAATGACAGAAATCACAAATTTTTTTTTAGATTTTATTTATTATTTGTTTGACAGATAGAGATCACAAGTTTGCAGAGAGGCAGGCAGAGAGAGGGGGGGAAGCAGGCTCCCCACAGAGCAGAAAGCCCGATGATGTGGGGCTGGATCCCAGGACTCTAGGATCATGACCTGAGCTGAAGGCAGAGGCTTTAACCCACTGAGCCACCCAGGTGCCCCAGAAATCACAAATTTTTAATAGAAAAATTTAGGTAACATAATAGGAAGAGAACAAAATACTTCAAAGGGATATTCATTCTGAGAATCCTTTAGAACATGGCCATGTTCTGGAGAAGGTGGCCATGGGGTGCACTAGAGCTCAGATGTGTCTTTCAGCTAGGGCTGCACTTTGGTAGATAAATGAAATATTGGTCAAGTGAGAACTTGAAGCCTAAACCAAGATACATATGCTGGCCGGCAGAATTGGAAGAGGAGATTTTGACAAGAGGAATTTTTTGAAAGGAAAAAATTAGTTATTACAGCTGGGGAAGGAGGGAAATAAAAATTGAGATGTCAAGGCTAACTTCCCTCACCTAATACAAGTTTTCAACATTTCTGGTAAAACTATCAACCACATTTAGTCACAAAAGCATGCCCAGAGAGCATGTCCTGAAGTGGATTATTATGAAGTGAAATCCTAACTGTGAATGTTCTGTATCCAGAATGGTTGGCTGAGAGCAAAGATAGTAATATAAGGGCTTTATTAGCAGAGTTGAGTCGATAGAGTGATGAAATGGGAAACAGTAATGTAGAATTATGAAAAGATAGTGCCTAGAACATCCATGTGACTGACTGAGATTTTAAATGTTTCATTTGTATCTTAACTATTTAGAAAAGTGACAGCATTTCCCTGCCACACATCAGTTTCAAAAGCTAGCGCTATACATATAAAACAACTTCCCTTGGAGGGTTTCCTCAGATACACTGTCAACATTAGTGTAAGCTCTGGAAAATAAGCCATTGAGTGGAAATCACTTGCTGCCTAAATTATTTCTTGCTGCTGAAATCGGAATCTCACTAATGCCTAAGTAAAAATATAGTACTTATAAATAACTGGACCCAAGCAAAAACTACTTCTACACAGAGACATTATTGAACCAATTGTTCTAAATATCCAGATGATTTAGTCTTATCATCTAAGTGTCCTTATACAAATTATCTTGATCTGTGGAAGAAAAGGAAGGAAGGAAAGAAAAGAAATGAAGAAGGTACATATGTGCATTTTGCAGAAAATATTGTATCTTCAAAGTCTTTATTGCCATATCAACCAAAAAGAGTTTAGCAGTATATAAAAAGCAGTTTTTAGGAAGGATCATGCTATCAATACTTCATATTTGTGATGCTAGCTTATTTGCCCATTATTTTAAAATCCGTAACTTACACTAGCTACATCGTAAATCTTTACACTAAGAGCAAAATGCAGTGAGGGAGAGAATTATATTTATTTTAGTTTTTTTTAAGCCTTTCATCTATCAGCAATGGATCACAGGTGACAAAGGATGGTGAAATGAGATGGGCCTAGATAAAGGGTGGACTATTTCTAACAAGAAGGCACATTAAGATTGAATTCACTGAGTGCGCTAGCTATACGTAACCATCAAAGTACCAGTAGTCTAAATCGAGTGTCTTTGAAACAGAATAGCTGAATCAGATAATAAAATATCAAAACTGAGGGATGTCATTTTTTATTATGGGAAGAGCTGTCTCACAGATGTAGGCAGATATGGTTTAGTAAATGAAGGAATCACTTCCCAGGGAGAGAAGACTTTCACAGGTAGCAGTGGATGTGGTTGACACCTCCGTCCTGTGGAAAGCTGTCATAATTCTAATATGAACCATGGGAACATTTAAACCAAGAGATATGAGCAAATGAGCCTAGGAACACTTACCCTGTCACTTATCTGTTATTAAAAAACCCAAAAGAGAGACGCCTGGGTAGCTCAGTTGGTTAAGCAGCTGCCTTTGGCTCAGGTCATGATCCCAGCGTTCTGGGATCGAGTCCCACATCGGGCTCCTTGCTCAGCAGGGAGCCTGCTTCTCCCTCTGCCTCTGCCTGCCTGTGCTCGCTTTCTCACTCTCCCTCTCTCACTCTCCCTCTCTCTGACAAATAAATAAATAAAATCTTAAAAAAAAAAAAACAAGAATTTTTGCTAAGTATACTATATATACTTAGTATACTTTAAACGGACATTCTAGACAAGCTATCTCGAATTATGTCAGTATCATGCCAAATGATTCCAGGAGGGTCTAGTTACAATTACTCCAGGAGGTTCTAGCTACATTTAACTTCTAATTATTTCTTATATATGTCATACTCTTTCAAGGTTTTCCAACATTGACTAGATTTTTCCATTTGGCTAAACCAATCTTACTTATTCTCTTTGGCACAATCTTGTATCATCTGTACAATGTTTAGAACTTAAACTTTTCCTCTTCTGGGATGCTTGCTCTGATTACTCCTCTCTCTACTATCTCAAAAAACTTTGTCTGTACCTTTTTTAGACTACTTACCAAATGTTGCTTTAAAAAAATTGCTTTGCTTTGCATGTGTGCATCTTTTAGTAAACATGTTATAGCTTCTAGAATAGGAATCTTATTTTTGTGTGTTTTTGTTTTGTAATCTTTGTATCCTCAGAGCTCCAATTGAGTCTGATATGTATTTAATAAACAAATAATGAATAAATGCAAGAACACATTAATACCACTTCAAATCCTAATTTGGTATGACTATTTGAGGAATTTCCTCTCACTTCCTATACTGCAAACCTTAGGAATATGAAAAGTCATATGGCATATAGAAAGTAAAATTTAAGAATATCCAATGGAAAAAGACAGTCCCTCCAATAAATGGCATTGGGAAAATTGGACAGCCCCATGCAGAAGAATAAAACTGAATCATTTTCTTACACCATATATATAAATGGGCTCAAAATGGGTGAAGGACTGGGGCGCCTGGGTGGCTCAGTGGGTTAAGCCTCTGCCTTCAGCTCGGGTCATGATCTCAGGGTCCTGGGATTGAGCCCCGCATCTAGCTCTCTGCTCATCAGGGAACCTGCTTCCTCCTCTCTCTCTGCCTGCTTCTCTGCCTACTTGTGATCTCCATCTGTCAAATGAATAAATAAAATCTTAAAAAAAAAATGGGTAAAGGACCTAAAGGTGAGACCGGAACCCATCAAAATCCTACAGAAGAACAAAGGCAGCAACCTCTTTGACCTTGGCTGCTGTGCTTCTAACAAGAAGACAAGTTACAAGTTAACAAGTTAGACAGGTATCCAAAGGCAAGGGAAACAAAGGCAAAAATGAACTACTGGAGCTTCATCAAGATAAAAAGCTTTGCAGAAGTCAACAAAACCAAAAGACAACCTACAGAATGGGTGAAAATGTCTTATCAGATAAAGGGTTACTATCCAAAATCTATAAAGGACTTATCAAACTCAACACCCAAAGAACAAATAGTACAACCAAGAAATGGGCAGAAGACATGAACAGACATTTCTCTAAAGAAGACATACAAAAGGCCAACAGACACATGAAAAAATGCTCCACAACACTTTGCATCACAGAAATACAAACCAAAACCACAGTGAGATACCACCTTATACCAGTCAGAACAGCTAAAATTAACAAGTCAGGAAATGACAGGTGTTGGCAAGGATACAGAGAAAGGGGAATCCTCTTACACTGTTGGTGGGAATGCAAGCTGGTGCAGCCACTCTGGAAAACAGCATGGAGGTTCCTCAAAAAGTTGAAAATAGAACTACCCTACAATCCAGCAACTGCACTACTAAGGATTTACCTTAGTACAGATGTAGTGATCTGAAGAGGCACTTGCACCTCAACATTTGTAACAGCAATGTCCATTTTAGCAAAACTATGGAAAGAGCCCAGATGTCCATTGACAGATGAATGGATAAAGATGTGGTACACACACACACACACACATACACACAGCGGAGTATTACTCAGCCATCAAATGGAATACTACTCAAGCCATGAAACCTTGCCAATTTCCTTCCAATGTAGATGGAACTAGAGGGTATTCTGCTAAGCGAAGTAAGTCAATCAGAGAAAAACAATTACTGTATGATTTTACTCATATGTGGAATTTAAGAAATTAAACAGAGGAACATAGGGAAGGGAAGGAAAAATAAAACAAGATGAAATCAGAAAGGGAGGCAATCGTAAGAGACTCTTAATTATAGGAAACAAACGGAGGGTGTTGGGGTGGGGGATAGGGTAACAGGGTGATGGACATTAAGGGGGGCATGTAATGTAAGGGGAGCACTGGGTGTTATATACAACTGGTGAATCAATGAACTCTACTTCCAAAACTTATAATATGTTATATGGTAATTAACTGAATTTAAGTTTTAAAAATAATAAAAAGAAAGTAAAATGTATAGGTAGATAAGGTGCATGAGTTCTGATTGACAGGTAGTCATTATGTGCTATGCAACCCCAAGAGAATTACCATCTTTCTAGTCTCAGAGGGAGCTGACCTTCTAGAACCTCTCCAACTCTGAGAGTCTACATTCTTTTGAACATGTGATCCCCCTTAATTTGGGCCACCAATTTTAAACTCACAAGTAATAAGCCTGTCAGTATATTAATGCATATATATTTTAAATATATTTTAGATAAACTCACAATGTATAAATTACATAACTAAATATCATGCAAAGTACTTTATACTGTAGTTGTGGAAATAAAGAGATGTCATTAGGTAAGAGAATTGTTAGCTTTTATTTGTCAGCAATAAAATTTAAGTTCCTGACACAGACCAGAATGAGACTTTAAACTACTGATGTCAATGAGAATGTCAAGCCATATTTAAAAAAGAAAATAGAAAAGGAGAAAAAAACTGCTCTATGCATACCAAAGAACACACATCTACACACACACACAGACATCAAACAATTAGCTTATGTACAATGAAGGACAGAATGCTCATTAATCGGCAGACATAAGACCTGAGTAATCTAACATCAAGAAGTTAATTATACAGTGATTTAGCAATAATTTTCTCTCGGGGCCACTTTTTCATAAACAGAGTGAGAGGGGTAGCCAAAATTATCTTTCAACTCCCTCCCAACTTACACATTTGAGTGATTGTTCCAAGTTTTCTGAAATCAAGACAAAAAGAAAAACAAAGAATAAACAGCAACAGCAGAAGGGATGTAAATTCTTGTTTGGTCACTAATATGTACCTTCTAGTAGATGGGAAGTATGAAGACATCCCTTAGCAGATGAGGAACTCCGAGCTTTTCCACTACTCATAAAGCATGCTTACTTTGCTAGTCCAGTTCTCCCTACACTAACACAGGATGAAGCAAACGTCATTACTGTAGATTATTTGGTTCTGGAGAAGTAAGTTTTCAGGTTTATCCCCAGATCTGCAAAAAATCATGAGCATACTATTGATAAATGATAAATGTGGTTAAGGAGACTGACTCTCCAAACTACAGAATTCAGTTACAAATAATCCTGACATTTCCCACTCTTCTAAACATATTCCATTATTTACAGCCATCTATCCCGCCATGCCAGAGTACAGGAAAATGTCTGACACTATGGTAGATAACTGTGCTGATATGTCCAAATCCAGACATTCGCCAATAGAGAGTGCTGAGCACACTGCACAATCAATTTGGATATGAGATACTATAAGTGATTGCCTCTATGCAAATAACTTTTAAAGAATTGAGTAGTTTTTCAAAGAGTTTCTGAATTGGCCAAAGGGTCTGAACAACTCCAGAACACTATTTCATCTACCTGTACTATTTTTTTGTAGCTCTGTTTTGTCTATGGATTCCGGTGCAGTCTATTTTCAACTGGAGTTTAAACTGTGATAACTCCAACAATGTGCTACGCGTTGCCATTATTTTTGTTCTAATAAATGTCTAAAATCTACTTTCAGCCGAAGTTTAAATCCTCCCTGAAATAAAGAATGGATATTTTATCCAACTCGTTTGATAGCTGCCTAAATCCGAACAGTATTAGCTCTATTTCTGTCTAACAACAAAATCAACTTATATAAAGCTACTCACTGTCCCATCAAGAAGATTCAGAAATACATGAAAACACAGAATAGGGAGTAAATCTCCCAGGACCTTCTCTATTATGATTACCTCAATTAACAGCACTTAATATTATCATGAAAGAAAATTGAGGAAGTATTAAAAATCAGATAAAATGTAAATAATTTATATTCCCATTATCTCACAGTGTATTTCCTTTTAGACTTTCTATGTAAATGTACTTCTTTATTTCCACAATTATTATCATATAATATATATTATTTTATAACTACCATTTTCATTTAACATATGGATTAAATACCACTCTTTGGAACCATAAGAATGAATTTAATCAAGTTTAAATGGACTACTAACAACTGACATTTTGATACTTTGATTACAATGATGCTTATTTTAAAATATGTTACAGATTATCACTGTTGTTGTTTTTTATAGTTAGTAATAATCATATTAGAAACTTATTGAGTTTACTCAGTTAAATAATTTATATCAATATCTCTCCTTACCATTCCTTAAAGCTAGGGTAAAAATAGAATTACTAATCTCTATTGCTAATGAAAAAAATGAGATTAAGAGACGTTACAAGTTTTTCTCAAGCATAGGGTAAAGGATGAAGTAGGAACCCAACACATATTGATATGTGTTCTTGGGGTCACTACTTAATTGAAGGTTAAACAAAGTTGAAATAGGCAGATACAGAAAGGTTGAGACATGGGTCTATTCCAGCAGAAAATAAACCTACTTAGAAAGTAACACAAGATACTGACCAGCAAACCATTTTTCCTTTTGCTTTTATCAGATGAGAGTCTGTGTTTCTCGCTTACATTAAACTCTCCTTAACTGCAGAAGTTTGTGCTCTGTGTTTTCTGATCTCCAAAATTTGAGAAGCTAAGTCCCAAATAGAACATATACTCTGGAACCCGGTTTACACCCCTACCTCTGTCCATGTATCAATGCATGGGACACAGTAAAGCTATGGAGTAGTGTTTATGTCCCAGATTAGGAAGCTGCTAGTTTCTCTTCTGGATAAAAGGAGAATCTGGGTACGGAGATGCAGAGTCAGCATCTAAATGCACATAATCATGCCATTGTGCAGAGGAGGATAAAATAGAAAAATAACAATTTCATATCAATGAAAAAGTACTCATTACATTAGAAGACATTTCAAATTTACAGGACTCAGAAGTAATTCCAAAAACATTTCCTTCATAAAACAGAAGGAAATTTCTCAAAAGTACCTTTATAAAACATACTCTATTAAGAATATTTTGAATAAAAAAATCAATGAAGTAAAAGCCATACTGTAAAATAAAATCTTAATTTAAAAATTGAAAGATCTTAAAATAGAAACCTTTATCAGCAATACAGACCATTACTTTGAAAATATTTTGAGACTGTAGGAACTTTTTTTTTTTTTTTTTTTTTTTTTTACAGGGGATAAAAGAAAAAACACAAGGTTTCCAGTGTTTAAAACATGAGCTAGATCTAATGAAGAAGATATGGTCCTGAAACAATGTTAGGAAGGTCCTTCCTAAACAACAGGAAGAAATTTTCCTAGATATAAAATCAGATTAGAGATTTCATCTTACAAAGATTCATATAATTCCACTCAAAGATAATGATCAGAAATAACTGCCAAGATACTGTGAGTAAAGTGTTATTTAAACTATTAAGAACATTTCTTCAAAAGTTGTAAGGAGGCCAAATTGTCTGCAAAAGTATTAAATTCAATTTAATCTATAAATTTCCATTTTGTACCAATACGATCATCGCTAGGACGATATACAGAAAATCATTGGGGGAAACTATATGGACTCCAGATTTTATATTTCTACTCACCGGTAATTTATATGAAAAGACAGTGGAAAGATAATTCTACAAAATGAGAAGATAGAAAATATATCATGGAATTACCTTCACTAAAAAATTACTTAAAAATATTCACATTACCAAGCAATAATCATAGCAATAATTACTGAAGGGAGAAATTGCATTTGGAAACAGCTAGAGGCATTTTTCTTCAAGTATAATGTATTTGCACTTTTCTTTCGGTCTATTTTTTGACTCTTTCTACAGATCATACACGTTCATTATTAAGAGGATTTAGTCATGGGTCCTTTCCCATATTCCTTTTTCATCATTCCTCTCCTCTTTTCTTCTTCTCTCTGCTCAAAAGCATCTCAGGCTTAAGATTTAACTCTGGGAATTCCTTACCTCACTGAATCTCTGCCTGTGATTCTATATTGGGGCCCAGAGTACCTGCAAAGCTACAGTTACTTAAGCCAGTTTGAAATCAACTTGACATTTCCCTCTTTCATATCTTTAATCCCTCAGGAAGTACCAATGGTTCTATATTCAAACTATAACTCAAGCCTATCACCCTTCTACTTGTCTGATGCCATGTTTCAGTCTGAACCTCCACCGTCCTTGCATCAAAGATTAATTACTAATTACTAATTAACAACTAATTAAATAGTTCACAAACCATTCTGTCTCTTCCCCTCTTCTAATATACACCCACCCACACTGACTCAACTTCTACACAGTGGCCAGTGTTATTTTTCCAAGTCAGGTTATTACATCTACTTAGAACTCTCTTTAGCCTCTGCCTACTGCCACGGTTTAGGTCTTAGATTAAATTCCTTTTCCTCAGAGTCATTCCCTGACTCTCACATCAATGCTAACTATTCTTCATAATTTCTGTCACGTTATCATGCAGTTTCTTTCAAAATGCACATCACAACTTTTGTCATGGCCTTCTCTCATAGCGTTTATCACAATGTGTACCTGTTTGTTTCCTGACTTGCTTCTCTGCTGTATTGTGAGGTCCTCGACAAAGGGACCCCTATGAGTTTGAGGTGATCAGTATGTATTTTCGCCCAGAGAAGTTGTGCACTACTATAGGATTAACTAATGATTGGCGATTATTTCATTCTACATTGCCACTAAAGTTGTTTCAAATGACATGACATAAGTATATAAAACATACTGTGATAATTTAGGGTAAAGACGACAGACATTTAATATCTTGAAAGTTAACCACTTGCAGTAGATTGATTGTAAAATACCACTGGGTTGATTTCAAGAAGCTAAGATCCTGAGGACTGCCTTCCCTGGCATGTGGAACTTTTTTGCAAGGATACTTAGGTGGTCATATTTATGAAAAAAGAAGGAACATATACTCTCCCAACAATCACATTCAGAGAGCCATCAGAGGGGAGATTCTCAGGTACTGAGACTGATGTATTAACTATGGATTTATCTTCTCCCTCGGAAAACCTTGGATGTGGGGCACCTGGGCTTTCAGTCAGGTAAGCATCTGACTCTTGATTTCAGTTCAAGTCTTGTTTTCAGAATTGTGAGTTCAAGTCTGGATTGGGCTCCATGCTGTACATGGAGACTACTTTAAAAAAAAATCTTGGATGGTAAGAACTTAGAGCTTGTGTATGCACCTTCTTTTAAAATGTTAAGATGTGGGTGCCTGGGTGGCTCAGTGCCTCTGTCTTCAGCTCAGGTCATGATCTCAGGTCCTGGGATCGAGTCCTGCATCGGGCTCTCTGCTCAGCAGGGAGCCTGCTTCCCCCTCTCTCTCTGCCTGCCTCTCTGCCTACTGGTGATCTCTCTCTGTGTGTCAAATAAATAAATAAATAAATAAAATCTTAAAAAAAAAAGAAAGAAAGAAAAATGTTAAGGTGTATTAAATCAATGTCAGGTAAATTTTTACCTGAAAAAAGTAGATGGGCACTGGAAGTGAGGGAGCTTGTACATTGCCACCCGAAATATCTTCAGCAAGAAAAGCTTAAGGGCACTGAGCATATGACAGAGGGCTATCATAACTATTTAAGAAAGAACCAGAGGATTAATACCCAGTATTCCACCCTTTATAAGAGAGAGATCTCGATTAGAAGAGAGTAATCTTCCTTCCATCCACCAATTTTTATAGGCAACAAGTTTTGAGGGAAATAAAACCCTTTAAACAACATTTTGTGTGATAGAAGTTGAAAAGCCCGAATCTTCCATCTTCTACTTTGCCTCTTGGGTACATTTGGAGAAATAATTTACCTAGCAGCATAACTGTGACATTCCATTATTGGCTAGGTAAGTAGAAATCTCCACAAGATTGATAAACTACTTGCTCCAATGGCACCAACATCATCATTATATCCCTATACCAAGCACCCAACCATACTGCAAATGACAGAATTTTTAACTTTTATTCATGCTCAAAACAGATTATGGTATTTTAGTCTTTGACTACATTAAACTGTATGTTCTTTTCAGGTTAAACACCCATCACAAAACAGCTGTGGTGTTTTTTTAAAAGAGTGAATGGTAGGACACTCGAGCACAGTTTTGTCATTACCCTGGTTTTCAATAATACCAGCAGTTCCCCCAACTCTTGGGTTTGTTACTACTATTTATTGGAAGAAAAGGTTTTCCTACATTTCTCAGAAGTAAAAAGGAAAGGTCTATTTGTTAGTATTTTGTATACTCAAGGCAAATATTGGGACCCCCATACTAGCCCCCAAATATGAGTATCATTTCTCAGTTATCAATCCCTTTAGCCAGGACACTGAGTGGAAGTGTGAGATACCATTATTACAGGCGGCTAAACATTTGGGCTTTAAAGAAAGTTGTAATTTATAACAAAAGAGGCATAAATTGGAATTGATTTCATTAGAGGAACTTAACACCCTCAAAATAATGATACTATTTTTTCTTTAGGGACAGTACTGCATTACAGTTTTGCTTCACTAAATTAAAAATGCTACCAAGTTGGTAGTAAATTCTGAAGTTTGCTACTGAGCAAACTCTAAAGACCATTTAGAGGCCAGGAGCTCATATATATCAATGGAAACAAATTAGACACAAAGTTTAAAATTCAGCTTTCATTATAGGAAACTTCGGAAGTGCATCGACATTTTATCATTTGTTGTTGTTGTTGTTAATACTAGATTTTAATGACTCAGCAGATGATTTCACTGATGTTTTGCTGCTGAAGGAGGTACATTTAATGATGCTGGGTATTTGAGAGTTCGAGACTATTTGAACTGCAGACCTCTCTGCAACGATTAGAATGACTCCAAATGAATATTCTCTGCCTGTTTTCTAAACGAGCGCTTAAAATGGCCTGGTAAATAATCCCAACAGAGGGCTTTTAAGAACTTCAAGTGACCAACCACTTTTTATTTCCTGGGAAGTCCAGTGTTACTGCTCCAGAAGTGGAAAAAGCTTAAATGGGGCGGGGATGAGAGCAAATATAAAACTGAAATGAATGACTGAATCGTCTTTGGAAGAAAGGTTCTGTCTTGCTTGTATTTTTTTAAACGGCATCAATCAATCAAAATGTCACAAATATTAAGGGTTACCAGGGCATGGATTGAAAATATCAGGTTGTGATGAGAGTCCCTGTCCCAGAAATAACCCTCCGCAAGACCAACACCACAAGGAAATGTGGATGCCTGAGGATAGTCAAGCACAAGATAAAAACGAAAGTGTAGGAACTATTTCAATAAAAGAGGGTAATAGGAAATTATAAGTCTGGACCATGGTTTATTAGTAAACATGGGCTTTGAGCTAAGTCTAAAGCGTCTTTCCCATTTTGTAGGTGTGGAATAATGAAAAATAAATTTGCTATTCCCTTACCTAAAAAAACTCTGGTTTTTCAATTTTCTGCATTCTGCAGTCCTTTTGACTTTACATGCATTTTTCCCTGTGATTGAATGTACTTTTTTATTTAAAAAAATTCATTCTCTGGGATTATTTAATACTCTCATAATTTTACACGTGTCCCAATTTCAGCAAACTGTGAAATTACGTATCTGTCAATAAATTAAATTGCAGTAGCTACAGAACCCCCTGCTGCTTTAAGCAGGAAGTTAAGTTTTATTCTCTTTTTCCTAGAATTTTTGAGAGTTTTGTGTAGAGCCTCATTTGTGCATTTAAACATCTGATTAAATGCCTTTTTTGGTTTTTTTTAAAGACTTATTTATTTTTTTGGAGAAGAGCTTATGGGAGGAGGGGCAGAGGGAGAGACAGAATCTTTTTTTTTTTTTTTTAAAGATTTTATTTATTTATCAGGGGGGGTGCGGGGAGCGAGCACAGGCAGGCAGAATGGCAGGCAGAGGCAGAGGGAGAAGCAGGCTCCCTGCCAAGCAAGGAGCCCGATGTGGGACTCGATCCCAGGACGCTGGGATCATGACCTGAGCCGAAGGCAGCTGCCCAACCAACTGAGCCACCCAGGTGTCCGGAGAGACAGAATCTTACACAGACTCCACACCCAGCAGAGCCCCATGCAGGGCTCAATCTCACAACCTGATTATCAAGACCTGAGCTTGCAAGAGTCAGTGGCTTAACCAACTGCACCACTCTGGCACCCCTAAATGCATCTTATTTCTGCTTTACTCTCTTTTTCCAAATATAGTCCGAGTTCTTTCCTTTAAATGGTCGCAGAGGACATATTGCTACTTTTAACAAGCATGGAAGTACAACACAGAAAGTGAGTAAGTAGCTATTCTATTTCTCAAAAGTCCAGGTTTAACTTAATTTGGGGCTCTTCATTCCACTACTGTGTTTCCACATGTTGCAGAGACTTCTTACCTCATCAAACAAACAAAGAACCAAAATGTTTAGCGCCTCCTATTTCTCAGATTATGTTTTGAGAATGAAGTCCCAGAGGCCAGTTTCACCCTGCCTTTAATGCAAGCCCTATCTCAACAGTCCTCATTACCTGTTTATCACCCTTTCCAGAATGATAGTAATTATGACCCAAGTAAAGCAAATCCCTGCAGGGAAATCCCACTACCACTTTAAGGAATGTATTCATGCCCAGTAGTCCCAGTAGCGTGTGGACTTCTGGACAATAGTGCAAACTAAGGCCACTCTAATTCTACCTCGTCAGATAACCAGTATCTGAATCATTTACGTGTTGGCATCAGTTAATTGCTTTTTCTCATTCAAGTTACGTTCTTCCTGGATTCTTACGTAAAGAGTTATTTTCTCTTGTATATGGATTTTGTTTTCTATTGTTAAGGAGTTCTGGGTCTTAAATCTTTAACTGTAACTTTAACACACAGGTTCTGGCCTACATTGGCGGGCCGAAGTTCCAACAACAATTTAGTTTTCAGAGCCATTGCAGTGCTATGTGTTTGTGCTTGAGTTATCTGGTGGTGCTAGGGCTCCCTCTGGTCCCTGATCTTCCTGCTTGAGGGAGCAGATGGCATTTCTCCAGGCTGGGCCACCTGGTACCCAAGGAAACAGGAAAAGCATCTCCAGCCTACAGGAAAATGAGGCTACCTAGGACCGGTGTTTGTGGCAGGATCTCGCCTGTTGTTGCCTGTCTGTTGATGTTGGAGAAGGGGATATGGGACCCAGAGGAGAAGTTTTTCTAGCCTGCCGCATGTTATGATGTGAAATGCCCTGTCTTTGGGGAAAGGAGAGCACCTCCTGGGCTGGCTGACATGGTATAATCCCACTGCTGATGATGCCTGGCTGCCTAGTCTCTTTATTTAGGAGAGGGGAGGCTCAGACCCAGGTAGAAGGGAAGGGGAGAGAGCTACCCTCACTGCTTAGTGTTAACGATGTTTGATATAGTAGTTGGGATATCTCTGTACGGGTGGGCCCTAAATTCTAGTCTAATGATTTTAGGGAGAGTGATGGGCAGAAATCATTTTCAATAGGAGTCTTAAGCCATGTTCTCCAGTACAGGTCAAATACTGAAGACCGTACTGTTTCTGTTACCCTTATATTCTCTACTATCATTTCTCAGTTGGTTAGAAATTGGTAGAAAATTATTATGTTATCCAAAAAAGGAAAGAAAGAAAGAAAGAGA
The DNA here is from genome assembly GCF_020171115.1 of Neogale vison. NCBI lineage: Eukaryota > Metazoa > Chordata > Mammalia > Carnivora > Mustelidae > Neogale > Neogale vison. The sequence goes on along the minus strand of NC_058098.1, from coordinate 102,100,129 downwards.
GAAAGACAGACAAGAAAAGAAAGTTATTAGGTTATCCTAAGATCCCAAAAAAATTTGCTCTAAGATTAAACACAGGGATGGATATTTGGGATTGAAGCAGCAGGTGGAAAGGTTAAGGCTGTTTGTTATATGATGGTTGGAGCATATTAAATAGGGCTTATACTGAAAAAAAAAAAAAGGTTTTCATTTCCCTTTAGGATTTCCATTAACATTATTGAGCAGAGATAGGTGAGGATTTTTTTTTTTTTTTTTTAAGAAACAGGGAGGGGGGAAATGAAGGGGGTGGCAGAGGACAGAGGGACAGAGAGAATCTTTAGCAGCCTCCACACTCAGGATGGAGCTTGATGCGGGGCTCAATCCCATGACCCAGAGATCATGACCCGAGCCCAAATCAGGAGTTGGATTAACAGTGAGGATATTTTTCATCTTTTAATATTTGGTGCCATAGAATGATAAATGTTGTTTTGTCATTAAAACATAGTATGACAATCAATTCTCTTTCATCTTTTTAAACATTGTTAAGGACAAATCATGCCAGTAATTGTGTCTAAACTTTGATCTCTGTAGATCTAACCTAAATTCTGTTATCACCGTAGTATATTCATGGTCCTACATACCAATAACTTGGATTATGGTGAATTCTATAAATCATTAAGTAGAATGTACAACAAGCACTTTTAATAAGAATTTCAGCATGCACTGACCAAGGTAAAATAAAATTTGAATGACATTTTCACAATCCAATGAGCAATATATTAGTATAGCAAAGCCTATACTCAGTAGAGAAGGCCTGTACTTCTGTACTTGAAATGTTTTGGTAATGGAATTCAGGTTGGCATGGGAACAGTACAGAATGTTAAGCAACAAACAGAAGGAACTGAAACATGTTTCCAATGAGCATAAGAAATAAATGGCTCAGGAGATGGTGTTCCCCTTGGAAAGAACAAAGAATGAATCTGGTCAGTATATTTAAAAAGACAGGGGTTTACTCAAGAGGAGTTGATTAGAGTCCAACTAAACATACATGAAAAGAATCACAGGATTAATACCAAAAAGATAACTTATGTTCAATATATAATTACATATTTTTAAAGATTGATGAAAAGCAAGGTATCTTATGCACTGTACACAATTATGGGCTTCAGAATAATGAATGAGGTTCTGACAGGACTCAAAAATTAAGAGACTAATTTTGTTGTTTATTTTGTTTTTTATTTTTATTTTAAAAAAATTTTTTAAGTTTTATTTATGTATTTTAGAAAGAGAGCATGAGTGGGAGGGGCAGAATGAAAGGAAGAGACAACCTCAAGCAAACTCTGCACTAAGCACAGAGTCTGGCATGAGTCTTGATCCCAGAACACTGAGTTCGTGATCTGAGCTGAAACCAAAAGTCAGAAGCTTGCCTGATTGTGCCACCAGGTGCCCCTTTTTTTGATAAGTGGAGTGATTTCTATGGAGAAAGTCTGACCCAGAAAATTCTTGAGAGTTTATAGATAGAGAGGTAATCATAAAAAGATAGTAGCAAAGTTTCCCTAAATGAATGGAATAGTTGCATAAGTATTAATTAGATATAAAGAAAAGAAAGATTTTTTAAAATGAATTTTGAAGTGCTAATTATTGTAGATGACAAACAATTATTATATATATTTTGAAAGAGCAGGTGTCAGAAATGTTTGGAATTAGAGATCTAAGAAGAAAACCAATGAATCTACCCACAATTTCAGGGTGCCTAACCAGGATCACAAGAGTTAGATGGTGAACTGATACCATGATAACTTCTGGGTAGAATTCCTCTCTTCAGAAGACTGATCTTGGAATGAATTTTTGACTAAACAGATGTTTTGAATGGATTCAGACTGACCCATTTATTGATGTCTCACCAAGCTGAGTGTGAGGAATTGTTCAAAAATATAAAATAAGGATGACTGATTTCAGTGCTCAAGGTTTTAGTTGCAAATGCAAATGAAAAAATTGCCAAAAGAGAAAAGTAACATTTGAATAATGGCAAAGAATAAATAGAATAATGGAATCAATAAGAATTCTATGATCAAGACGGAGCACACTGAACCCCACCCCACTTCTACTCAACAATTTATGATGAATATATTAGAAACAAACAAAATTAGTAACTTAGAAGATGAATATCTAAAAAAAAAAAGGGTAGGGGCGCCTGGGTGGCTCAGTGGGTTAAGCCTCTTCCTTCAGCTCAGGTCATGATCTCAGGGTTCTGGGCTCAAGCCCCACATCGGGCTCTCTGCTCAGTGGGGAGCCTGCTTCCCCCTCTTTCTCTACCTGCCTCTCTGCCTACTTGTGATCTCTGTCTGTCAAATAAAATCTTTAAAAAATAAATAAAAATAAATGGTAATTTTCAAATTAAAAGTAAATTAAATGGGGCACCTGATGGCTCAGTCAGTTGGGCTTCCAACTCTTGATTTTGACTCAGGTTGTGATCTTAGGGTCCTGAGATCAAGCGTCATGCTGGGCTCCGTTCTCAGTGGGGAGTCTGCTTGAGATTCTCTCTCTCCCTCTCCCTCTGCACCTCACCCAAACCCTGCTCTCTTGTTTCACTGTCTCAAAATAAATAAATAAATCTTTAAAAAAATAAATTAAATGACCTAGAGAACACATATCAAGACTCTTAAAATTCCTCTTTTAGGATTTCCACTAGTTTTTATTAGAACAGACAGAACATAGGTAATATTTAATAAAATAGTAGTCACATAAATTCTTAGATTATAGACCCAGCCTATGTTCAAGATTTCTTTTTTTAAGGCAAAGCCAGTCAAAACAGTAGTAGTAGCAAAAAATAAGACAAAAATATACTCTTTTTTAGACGCAGAATCAGGAACAGAAAACAGCCCTTGCCTCTTGGATCATTCTCCATTCCACTCTATGGCATTCTTCTTTCAATTCAGCACAAATATATTAAGCACTTTTAAAGTATTGAGTGGTATTCACTCAATACCATGTGAATTACTATAGAAAATGATATGAAAGAGGACTGGATTTAAATCAGCTAGAAAGAGAAAGGAGTAAAATATAGTATAAACAATGTTTTCTATGGATAATCAAAGAGGATTTTATAGCTGCATACGTGGTTTGCATTTAATGGTTTGAAGGAATAACCTCTTCAACTTGCACCTCTTAACTCATTTATTCCTACCAGTCAATAAGTATATTGACTACCAGTCAATAAGTATATTGACTACCAGTCAATAAGTATATTTCAAAATCATATGTCAACAAAAATAAGAAGCAAAGGCTAATTTCACTGTGAACCATGTTTGGTTGGAAAGGTAGGACATGGAAGGCTATATAAAAATGTTTTCTAATATATATGTTAGTTATTAGTCAACAAATTTTGCCTTATTAAAAATCTACATAATTCATTCTTAGACACAAAGTTACATTCAACATTAAAATATTTAATTCTAAACTAAAACAATTCAGGGGTGCCTGGCTGGCTCAGTCAGGCATGGGAGTCTTGATTTAGAGACAGTGAGTTTGAGCCCCACTTTGAGTGTACAAATTACTTAAAAAAATAAATAAAACAATCCAATGACTTTAAGCTTTTCTCCAATGCAAACACAATTAACTGGTATACATTGAAAGAAACTATTATATGTATATAACTTTAGGAGGTAAAGAATTAGCAAGTGCCATTTCTACATATTAGAGACTTTCATACATTCAGGTTAAGTAACCAATTTAAAGTTGAGTTCAAGGTTTTCCTGGGCTCATAAATAATCCCTTAGAGGTGTTTATGCAAATATGGGGAACTTTGACTTCTGAAGTTTTCATTGGGAGCATACTTTTTCTTATTTGATTTTGCGGGACACTGATATGAGGAATATGTGAATTATTTATCCTAGAAGGAGGCATTTTAGTTATCAGTATCAGTAACTTTACAATTACAAACTTTCAATATTTGAAAGTTGGGGCTTAATGTTTAGGAGAGGTAGTATCCTTGCCTTTATTGATCCAACTGTATAGTATCTACCAGCTTAACAGGAGTGTGGACCAATCTTTATGTATCAAGCCCAAATTTCAAAAGGCTTGAGGAAGGATGTAAAATGGACTCAGGGCTCAACTCATAGCTGGAAGAATGGAAGAATTTGTATCTGCAGCTGTGCTGTGTTGTTACCAATATCTGCTGGGAAAACACTCTGACATCTTCCCTGAAATGATTAGCCCATCATCTTTCTAGAAGTCGGCTGGAGGCCCCCAAATAGCACATTTACTCTGCTTGCTTAAGGATCTATAGTTCAAGTTGGAGCATTAAAAAGGTTGTTGTGTAGCACAGAGCCTCTAACCATATTCTAATTTTCCACTTCAAAAGTATAGAGTAAAAGGCGTCACTGTTAATTGCATCCTGAGCTTATATTTAAAATGTAGGATGAGATATTTAAAAAGAAAGAGAAAAATATTTCATTTTCAATACAAATAGCATGACTTGCTACCATATATTAAATGACAATAAATAATAAATGATGCATTTTATTACCTTTATTTGTAAATAACAGTATATGAAAATATATAGCCATTATTTAGGAAGAAATAGATACTATTAATTATTTTTTTTAACTTTTTAATTTAATTTTATTTTTTTAAGATCTTATTTATTTGACAGAGCGATCACGAGTAGGCATAGAGGCAGGCAGAGAGAGGAGGAAGCAGGCTCCTTGCACGGGGCTCGATTCCAGGACCCTGAGATCATGACCTGAGCTGTAGGCAGAGGCTTTAACCCACTGAGCCACCCAGGTGCCCCTAGATATTGTTAATTAAAAAAAAAAAAAAAAAAAGAACAGAAAAAGCACCTTGCAGTAATTATTAAACATAGACTTATCAGGGTACCTGGGTGGCTCAGTCAGTTAAGCATCTGCCTCCCGCTCAGGTCATGATCCCAAGGTTGGGATCAAGACCCAAATCAGACTCCCTGCTCAGTGGAGAGTCTGCTTCTCCCTTTCCATCTGCCTGCTGCTCTGCCTACTTGTGCTCTCTATCTCTCTGTCAAACAAATAAATAAAAAATCTTAAAAAAAAAAAAAAGGTAGATGTGTCTCGTTATATACTTACTTTTCTTTCTTTTTTTCTCATGAAATTTCCTCCTGTTCTCTTTGTGTGTTTTTGTGTGATAAAAACACTTACCATAAGATTGATAGATTGATCTATCTAGTTGTCTATTTAATCTCCTCATTTTTAAAATCAAACCTCTTACTGTTTGAGAATGTGTCCTTCTCCTTAAATTTATGTAAATACAACCACTTAACCGCTTCCCTTTTTCATTTAACTCAGAATATTTTTTATTTTTTTTTTTCTGGTGAATGGCCTATTATCAGCCAATATTACATTATATTGTTTTAAAAGTCAAATTAATCATTTAATTTTAGATCTCATGTAAGTCATGATGAGATGATGAGTTGTACAGGCTATTTTTCTAATTTGTATTTAAACCTGTATTACATAAAATAGATTAAAATCATTTTTAAATAATCAATATCAACCGTGTTACCAGTATAATTTACATTCCCTTTTTCATATAAATTATTTTACTGGTTAGGATATTGCACTGCAGGTGATAAAGTATCTTATTAAAAGTGGATTGCAATAAAATGTATAAAAGTTCACTTAATAATATGTTTGATGTAGGTATTCCTGGGTTATTTTCAACTTCCCATCCTCAACATATCAGTAATATCTCTCTTTGTTCACATAATGGCTGCAGAAATACCTAGCATCAAACCCGCACAAAACACTGTCCAAAGCATACAGGGAACAAAGACAGTTCTTTTTTTCTTTTCTTTTCTTCCCCCTGCCCCCACCCTGGTTTATCATGAACCATCTTTTCCAGAAGCCTTCTATCACACAGCCCTCCCAAGATAACTGGCCATGAGTGAGTCTAATAGCCAAACTACAAACACAAGGAAGCCTAATAAAGTGAATTTGTAATATATTTGACCTCTACTGTGAGGAATTGGTTGTGTTAGCTATAAGGGAATAAAAACTTTTTATTGGATAGACAATCAACACTGTCTGCCATAATCCTCATAAAATAGCCAGTAAACTGAGGCTGAGAAAGATTAAGACCAATTATATAAACATTTTTTAAAAAGCAGGCTTGTCTATATCCAAATTTTTATCTTCCCACATCACCATTTTACCCTCCACTGTTTTAATCACAACACCAAACTTGTGCAAGAACAAATTTGTGGGCTTAGCTTGTACAAAGCAAAATTAAACAAATACCTTTTATCTACATTTAAAGCTTTCACGCAACAAAGAAAACAAGACTTTTTCTCATTGTTACTATAATCATTAGAAGGTGTACCAATGAATAAAAGCTATAGACTTAGAGAATCAGATTTTAAGTCATCTTGTGGATACACAGAATTTCCTATCAGTGAAACAAAGTGCTTTAGTTGCCACCAAGTTTGACAGAACTGTATTTTTCAAACAACTCCAAGTACAAATCTAGTGCTAACTAATTCAACAGTCTCCCTCTATAGTGTCTTTACGTCTTCTACTTCAAGTTTGTTTACTATAAATAGTCCTAGACAGCCCAGGTATACCCTGCTGAAAGCATTCCCTAGATATAAGCTCTCCTGTTAGATTAAAACATTATTAGCTTTTCTTCTAGGAAGTCTGTCATTAATGTATTTATAGTGAGATTTGATCAAGCCAGGTTATCTCCCCCACCCACCTGGGACATTACCTTTAATGCCTAATTAAGAAAGAGAATAGATTCCAGGACTATTTATATCTATTTCTCACCCCCAAACTCCAGATACCTTCTTCCCAGGAATAATACATTTCAGACAATTTTCCCAAATTTATGCCGAGAAGACCAATATGGATTTAGTAAAAACATGTAAAAAAAAAATGATACCAAAATTTGTTTTAAGATCGTATTTATATGATTCTAGGCTTTGAGATTTAATTTCAATAAAATAGAGATTATTAGTTTGTTTTAAATGTGAGGTATCTGAGAAGCTCTAAAGACAGAAAATTGATTTTTTAGTAAATATTCAATAGTTTGATTTTACAGAATAATTCACTTAGATTCACATGTAACTGATATTTTGCTTCATTATTTTTCCATTTTATTCCCTCTATTTATTTATTTTTTAAAGGTTTTATTTATTTATTTGACATAGAGAGAGAGTGATCACAAGTAGGCAGAGAGGCAGGCAGAGAGAGGAGGGGAAGCAGGCTCCCCGCTTAGCAGAGATCCCGATGTAGGGCTCGATCCCAGGACCCTGAAATCATGACCTGAGCTGAAGGCAGAGGCTTAACCCACTGAGCCACCCAGGTGCCCCTATTCCCTCTATTTAAAATGTTCTTCAAGAATTCAAGAAAATAGACTTTTTGTTGGGGTTAAACATGGATTCTGCCAAGCCTTTCACCAGGATTTTTTCATCACCTTAAAGTTATTACATACATAATATGCATACTGTATATCCTGTTACAACATCTCTACACTCTACTCAAAATACTACTAATAAATATAATATTTGAACTCAGCAAATTGACAAAAATAGAGAAATAGAATCATTAAATGTCAGTAACTCCAGTTTATTTGAGCATTCCTTATATTTAAATGTTTTTAAATGTTTCTGATTATGAATAAATTCCATTTCTCAAATTTTGTCTAGATCTCACTATATTTGATCTCTCTTATCTAGCTAATACATGAAAACTTGGTTTTCATAAAGTGTGAGTGGAGGAGTTAAGTATAAGCCTTCATTTTTTCTTTAAACTTTGTTTATTTATTTAAATAATCTCTATATACAATGTGGGGCTCCAACTCAGGACCTCAGAGATCAAGAGTTACATTCTCCTCAGATCTAGCCAGCCAGGTGCCCCTAACCATCATTTTTTTTTAAAGGGGTTGACAATGTGAGTTGAAGAAAATGTAGTTTAGTTGTCTCTAACTGAAAATCATTATTAAAGTGTTAATGAAAAGTTTCATAGTTAAACTACGAAAATCTTTAAGTGAGGTATGCAGTAAAGAGCTATGAAGCTACTTCAATCTGTTTTTCAAAATAAATTTATCACAAAAAAAAATACATTGAAACCTGCCTTTTAAGGCCTGAAGTTAAATGAAGCTGAGAGGGACAGCTTACATGATAGATGGCTAAATAAAGATTTTAAATGAACCTGACAATCTGTAATACCAACATGAAATGGAAAAGGCAAATTTTACGGAAATATAATGTAAAGATCTGAATTAAAAATCAGCTTTGATTATGGTAGCATTGGGTAAAAGAGACTACGATGGCTCAGGTGAAAAACATCTGTGGGTGTTGTGACATCAGAAGTCTAATACAATGAATGAAATGACTTGTTAATATGCAAACCCAAACAGAAACTGCATTAATAAAAAACTGCATTGCTTTTATGATAGAATATAATTTTCAAATTATTTTGTTCTATTTCAAAATTTTGTTTTATGGTTGTCAAAAAATAACTGAAGTTCTTTCTTCTAAATTAAATAATCCCTAGCTAGTAGGGGCAAAAAAGGGTGTTTGTCCTGATAAAAAGTTGGCTAACACGGTAACATGATGTAGAAATGTTTAAAGAAATCTGAGATATTCAAACATGTTTATACCTACTTGAGAACTACTATGTTTTATAAGAAGATAATTTTTACAGTATTTCCCCAAGAGGCAGAGTAACATTAGAAGGTGAAATCTAGCAAGCAGATTCCATTACAAAGAAAATCAACTAATTACAGCTATCCTAGATAGAAAGGCGTCACTTCTAGAAGGTTATTTTGTCATCACTGTTGTTTTTCAGTTACTTCAAAACAGAAAAATCCAAATATAAATTTCTTTTGGGGTTGTTGTTGATACCAGTTTTGGATTACCAAATCACAGGCAGAAGAACACTGTTTCTATGAGTGATAAGTACACAACTCATGCAGCCGAGTGTGCGTGACCTTTTGGTCATATACATCCTTTGAAGGCAGGGTCCATTAGTTATCTCCCAATCCCAGGTCTATTTCATTCAGCCTGAACTGTTGTCTCCACAGGCTAAAAATATTTTCCTTTTTTTTTTTTTTTTAAATTGCACAATATGTGTTAAATTTCTATGATCTGTCCAAACAGACCAACATTCTTAGAGCAAATTCCTTGATTAATAGGTCATTGCATTAAAGAAATAAATTATGAAACTTTGCATTGAGCCTTGGGAATATATGCTCTAATGTTTTATCAGGGTAAAAGAAAAGAATATGTGACTAGCTTTCTCCAGAAAATAACTTATTTATATATATTTTTTATATATATATTTTTAAAGATTTTATTTATTTACTTGAGAGAGAGAGTGAGCGAGCGAGCATGAGAGGGGAGAGGATCAGAGGGAGAAGCAGACTGTCTGCCGACGAGAGAGCCGGATGTGGGACTCGCTCCTGGGACTCCAGGATCATGACCTGAGCTGAAGGCAGATGTTTAACTGGCCAAGCCACCTAGGTGTCCCTAGAGATGACCTTTGAAAAACAAGGGGGTTGGGAATGCTGACCACTGCTGCCCCTTGTAGTAAAAAATTCACACATAATTTCTGAATCCCCAAAATCTTAAGCAGTAATAGCCTACCATTGAATGGAAGCCTTACTGATTAATTGATTAATGCATTTTTGTATGCTATATGTATTACATGCTGCACTATTACAATAAAGTAAGCTAGAGAAAATAAAATGGTATTAAGAAAATCATAAGGAAGAAAAAACACACGTACAGTACTGTAGTGTATTTATTGAAAAAAAAATCCATGTATTAGTGGGCCTGCACAGTTCAAATCTACTATTCAAGGGTCAACTGTACTCCTCAGGGTGTTTGAGGTATAAAGAAAAATTAATACGAACAATACTTTTCATTACTTTTATGATATGAAATTATGGAATATATAACAATACAAGGAAAATCAACAAAACAATACTCTGAAAATTTTTATTGAACTTTTAAAAAGTAAAAGTAAATAAATTTAGTTTTAGGTTCTCTATGACTTGTAAGAGCAAATAACAATCTCCTGGCATTTTAGCAGTTCTCTGCAATTTCAGGTACACAATCATGGCGTTTCGTCCACATTTTATTTTCTGGACTCCTATTAAATTTATGGGCCATCGAATCTCACATAGCTCAAAAGAAGAATTTTCAGCTCCCTGAAATAAAATACAGTATTTTATTTTTCTTCTACATTTTCCAAAAACCCAGTGTCTGAAACTAGTGGATATTTAATGAATACATATCAATTAATTGATTTTTCACATCTAGGTACAGAGGTTTTTAAATTCTAATGCGTTGTTCTTCCTTTCCCCTTGCAAGGATCTTATCATATTGTTATGGCCAGAGGTGGATGTAGATTAAGGTAAATTACCAGGGTGCATGTAAAAACAAAAACAACTAGGTTAGAAGCAGAAGATAAACTGCGTTGCAGATGAATTAGATGCGATTCTAAAATGTTTTCATTGAATTTCCCACACCTGTTAGGACCTCTAAGTCTCAATATTGTTAGGCCATGGAGGAATTTTTGTCCTGGTACAATGCAAATGTCCCATTTGTTTTGATGTCCTATACTTGGCACGTCTGTGTGTGTGTGAGACATTATGAGGAGGGAGGCCAAAAGAAGATTGTCGTAATGCACCTGTCCATTAGCGAGTCCTCATGCCCAGCAGAAACTTTCTGGCACCATCTGGTTATAATCTTATGCTCTGAAGCATAAGAATTGATGGACCTTTTAATTTTTATCTCAGCTAGTATAATTGCAGATGCTATTCTTATTCAAAATGGGCCACATTTTGCCCACGGCCAAAAGCATACAGTTCCCATTGACTTTAATATGAGGACAGGCACAAGAAAATGACAAGAGAATTCAGCCTAATGCTTCTAATTGCTTTATGAATCTTAATAAGCCTGCTTAACTTAATAATGTTCAATTGTGAAGACTTTCACAGGTTATTTATTCATTTGCTGTAAAAAGCATTCTCTTGAACCCTTTCACAAAGGGCTGTGTTTTCATTACAAAGCAGATTCTTTGCTCTCTGTGGCCAAGAAGCACTGCATTGAGTCATGGATTTTTTACAAACAAAAGGAGTCTGAGAAAGACTGAAAATATTAGTACCATACGTTCCAGCAGACACAGAAAGTGCATGCCCTGAAATGATGAAGGCTTAAGAGAATTTATGCAGTGACTTTTTCATACAAAGACAAGTGCAATTTGTACAGAACATAAAGAATCATAGCTAATTACACTGGTTTTAATTGGGTTTGTGCTAAATCCAATGCTTTATAGAACCATCAGTGCTGAAGAGGAAAAAGATAGCCAAATTACAAAATATACAGAGAAGCTGACTATAGAGAACTAAGTGAGATAAATAGAGCCAAATGCCCCACTGGGAAAGAATCAGCATAAAATAAGAATGAAGCACACATTTCTCAGAGGAGATAAAGGGAAAATTAATTCTGGACATTAAATGTAGCCCAATTCCCTTTTTCTACACTTTAAATTGTTATATATGTAGACAGACAGAGAGATAGATAGAACTAGAGATATAGGTTTGGATATAGCTATATAGATATGCCTCTTCTCTGACACAAAAATAAAATGCCCCCTAAATATGGGTCTATGTTTCCTCTACATGTATGGATCACTGACCCTGAGGCCACAAACACTGTTGGGTGATAACAACAGTAAGTCATGATGTGAGTAGTAAGGAGAGCTGACCTACCCCTTTCCTACTAGGAGCAAAAATTCAATGGACACGGGGCGCCTGGGTGGCTCAGTGGGTTGAGCCGCTGCCTTCGGCTCGGGTCGTGATCTCAGGGTCCTGGGATCGAGTCCTGCGTCGGGCTCACTGCTCGGCGGGGAGCCTGCTTCCTCCTCTCTCTCTGCCTGCCTCTCTGCCTACTTGTGATTTCTGTCTGTCAAATAAATAAATAAAATCTTTAAAAAAAAAAATTCAATGGACAAAAGGAGTTGGCACTAAAACACACAGACACACACACACACACACACATGCATATGCACACAGAGATGGACTATAGAATAGGGAGCCTCCCCACCAAGCTTTAGCAGAGAGACCTACCAAATTTCATGATTAAGAATAATACATAGAAGTGGGCACCTGGGTGGCTCAGTGGGTTAAAGCCTCTGCCTTCAGCTCAGGTCATGATCTCAGGGTCCTGGGATCAGGCCCCTCATCGGGCTCTCTGCTCAGCAGGGAGACTGCTTCCCCCTCTCTCTCTGACTGCCTCTCTGCTTACTTGTGATCTCTGTCAAATAAATAAATGGAATCTTTAAAATATATATATATATATATATATATATATATATATATACATATTACATAGAGGAAGGGAAGGAAAAATAAGATAAGATGAAAACAGAGAGGGAGGCACACCATAAGAGACTTTTAACTCTGGGAAACAACCTCAGGGTTGCTAGAGGGGAAGTGGGTGGGGGGAATGAGGAAACTAGGTGATGGGCATTAAGAAGGGCACTTGATGTAATGAGCGCTGGGTGCTATATGCAACTGATGAATCACTAAATTCTACCCCTGAAACTAATAATACATTTATATGTTAACTAAATTTAAAAAATTAAAAATTAAATTTTGTAACTATGTATAGTTATGGTTGTTAACTAGAATTATTGTGATGGTCATTCAGCAAAATATACAAACACTGAACTGCTATGTTGTATACCTGAAAGTACTATAATTCTATAGATCAAACATACATCAATCAAATAGAATCAATAAAATCATGTAGTTCAGGTGGAAAAAAAAAGAATTCAGTTTCTCTCTTCTGGGACTAATCAGTTCTTAATGTCCTCCAGCACATTTTTTGAGGCAAAAGATTTACCAATTTTTGGATTTGTATTTCCTTAGTGGGTGAAATACTGATGTTAAGCACAGTATGGCTGGGAATCCGTGCTCAGATTTAACAAATTCTATTTTTGTGTTATTAAGGGTCCACATCTTTGATGAGAGTCTTTAAACACTTTCATGTCAAACACGAGAGAAAGAGGGAGAGGTCTGGGCTCATAAACATTGGGATGATGATATCTATTATGTCCAAATGTCACAGGGAGGAAGTCTACCGTTTTTGACACAGACAGGGATGTTTATCAGTCCAAGACAACACAGATCTACATTTTCAGTTGAATGTCATTTTTCAAAGTCTAAGAGTAATCATCTTACTTCACATATCCTATCTTAACATGCTGAGGATAGCTTGAAATTCTTTTTGAGTCATATAGGGGTCCTGTAGATGTTAGGAGGAGGGGTGAAATTACAGTTATTGGGGATATATACAGCCATTAAAATGCAATCAATTATTAAAGGTGTATTTTAGAATAACTAAAAATAAAAACAGCAAGTTTCTTTACAAGAGAAATAATAAATTAAACATTTAAAATCTTTGAATTGGGGCACCTGCATGGCTCGGTCAGTTAAGTGTCTATCTTCAGCTTGGGTTGTGATCTCAGGTTCTTGGGACTGAGTTGGCGTTGGGCTCCCTGCTGTGTGGGGAGTATGCTTCTCCCTCTCCCTCCACCCCGCTTGTGTGCTCTCTCTCGCTCACTCTCTCTCTAATAAATAAAATCTTAAAAAATAAATTCTTCAATGTATTAAGCACATTATGTATATCAACCTATAATAGACACTCATATAAACACACATACTGATGCTAAATACTCCAATTTTACCTGAGAATGAAAGTATTTCTTAAGTGATTTGTCCAATACCACGTATCTGTTATCTAAGACTTTTTATGGAGATAAAACACTAATGCAAACAGCAAATCTCTGAAAATCCAAGCAAGGCAAATTCAATTAGGAAGGCTTTGCAGTGATATAGGAAAAGCAATGCAGGGTGCATGGGTGGCTCAGTCAGTTAACCATCTGCCTTTGACTCAGGTCATGATCTCTGGGTCCTGAGATTGAGCCCTGTGTGGTCTGGTCGTTGGCCTCTTTGCTCAGTGGGGAGTCTGCTTCTCTCTCTCTTTGTACCTTCATTCATGCTTTCTTTCTCAAATAAATAAATAGAATAAAATTTTTCAAAATGTGAGGTATATACAAGTTCTGGGGTCCTAAAGCCAAGCAGATGTTTGTTGCTAAAAGAGCATTTATTAGTGCTTAATACAGAGGATTTCTAGAGAAGATTGGTCCATATGAATTTAGTCAAGCAACAAGTGAATTCTAGTGAAATTATCATATTAATATAAAAATCAGGTAGAATTTAAGTTGATCCTGGAAATAAAGAAATGGTACATTTTTCATGCTGGATTCTTTGAAAAAAATCTCCACTTGGGACAAAAACAAAAGAATGACTCTAATGACACATAAACACACAGAGAACATTCTGGAAAAAAGTGTCATTAAAACAACTTGAAGAGGGTGCCTGGGTGGCTCAGTGGGTTAAAGCCTCTGCCTTCAGCTCAGGTCATGATCCCAGGGTCCTGGGATCGAGCCCCACATCGGGCTCTGCTCAGCAGGGAGCCTGCTTTCCCTTCCTCTCTCTCTGCCTGCCTCTCTGCCTATTTGTGATCTCTGTCTGTCAAATAAATAAATAAAATCTTTAAAAAAAAAAAAAACACAACTTGAAGAAACTAGAGGAGAAACCACTAAAGTAAATGGGATTGGTAATGAAACATAGGCTATAGAACCAAGAATGCTGATACTGAAATTTATTATCACAGCTGTATTTGAAAGTATGATTTAAAGAAATATACTTACACTAAGTGTTAAATGCCAAATATAAGGCTAAGTAAGATCAGCTAATACAGACGTCTAAATAAGTATTATAAATCTGGTTTAAAAATAGTGGAAATGTCAAAAATTATTTTAGAAAGGACAGACCATGATAAAATAATGAAATGATCTGTGTTTAAATAGAGAGTATGATGCTAAGCAAAGTAAGCCAGTCAGAGAAAGGCGATTACCATATGATTTCACTCATATGTGGAATTTAAGAAACAAAGGAGCAAAGGGAAAAAGAGAGAGAGGCAAATCATGAAACAGACTCTTACCTAGAGAAAACAATCTGATGGTTACCAGAGGTGGGGGAGGTGGGAGGATAGATGAAATAGGTAATGGGGATTAAAATGGAGGACACTTGTGACGAGCCCTGGGTGTTGTATGGAAGTGTTGAATCACTGTATTTTACACCTGAAACTAATATTACAGAATATAGTAACTAACAGGAATTCAAATAAAAACTTAAAAAAAATCCAGATAACATTGCTAAAGTAGAGAGAACAATAGGCAGAAAAATGTGTTAATCAAGTTGTCTCAAATAGGATAGGAAAAAAATATCTATTTCACATTAGACCATACTAGACCATAAAAGTGTAATTATATGTATATATATGTGTACATATATGTGTGTGTGTATATATACATACATAAATTTTGAAATGGTGCATTTTGTTAACCAATAGCAAAATTATATAATAAAATTATCCTATGCAAGTAGAAGTGTAAAATCATTCAACCCCTATAAAAGGGAAACTTGGGAAATGTGGAAGAAAATTCTTTATATGTTTATCCTTTGATATAACAAGCACATTTTTTGGAATCTACCATAGTACAGCAAGCTATATGCATAGTATGTATAATATAATGTACATTCATTACACATAACATATAATTCATTATATATAACATAAAATACATGTTATGTGTATTTTATAGAACTACATGTTTATATTATACATTATATATGTGAATATATTATAAACATTTACATTTATATCATTTATATATTTTATATGTATTTACAAAAATATATAAATGATATAAAATAAATATATAAAATTACATAATATACATTATATATATTTGGTAGAACTTGAACTTTTTATGTATGTATACAATATATATACACACACACAATGTAGTAGAATTTTAAAAACTGATTCTAAAAAGTCTATGTAATTGGAAAGAACCAATCACAGGATTGCCAAAGCAACTCTGGAAAAAATAACCAGCTGGATGATTAACACTGTCTGATTTCAGGACTTGCTGTAAAGCTACACAATAATCAAGATAATATGGCATTCCTAAGATAGACAAATAGATTAATGCTTAAAGAGTCCAGAAAAAGGGCACCACATATTTAACTGACTGATTCCAACATGAGTGCCATAATAATTCAGTAGAAAAAGGGTAGTCTTTTTAATAAAGTAGTATCCATCTGTAATAAAATGAACCTCAGTCCATACCTTATACCATATACAAAAATTAACTTAAAATGGATCACAAACCTGAATGTAAAACTCAAAATTATAAAAGTTACATAAAAAGTCTTTGAAGTTTTCTTAGATATAATGCCAAAAGCATTATCTTTGAAAATATATAAGCACATATTTTCAGATCCATCTTATAGAAAATTTTCCCACCTATAAAGAGAAGTTTCAGGAAAGGTTCTCATAGGCAAGGTTTTCTAATCTTGCTTTATATTAAAAGGTTAACAGAAATGAGATTCTATTGTACACTATTAGCGTAGGGGGGTGTGTGGGCGGAGGGAGGCCATATTTGATGCTGCTGCAATAGTATCTGCTAAGCCAGTCATTTATTGAAACATTTTTATGACTTCTGTTTGCCTCTAGCTACTTAATAAAAAGGCAAAACTAATCTCCTCTTAATCTCCCAGGGTGCTCTGTTATTTGCCAACTTTACTATAAGCTATGATTTATCTGACGAGGTTGTGGGGAAGAGAAAAACTACATCAGAAACTTAACTTTGATTATTAGTCATTGAAGCTGTTTCCTGTGATTACATATATTTTTATTTAAAAATATTGCTCTCTAACTCCTCTTCAATAGTCTTAGAATTAAAATTGAGGCAACTTCTTTTCACTGACTTCTAGTATAGTCATTGGCATTTCATTCCCTTTCAAACTGATTGTCCCCCCACCTCTAAAAACTTAAGTTGGCTCTAAAATTCCCCTGATATGTCTGTCGTCTCTACTAGTGGAATACCAGTCTTGGACTAGGTGGGGCATTGTCTCTTGCTGCTGGACTGGATTCTCCACTTTTCCCAAGTATAAAGATATACTTCTCACAAGGGTGGTGTTACGGCATTTCAACCCTCCTCAGATGAAGGGCATGAAATCTCACATGGAAAGTCTATAGCTTTTCCCAATAAAAGAAAGAGCACTTTAGAGCATTCTCATCTGCCTCTTCCTGTTTAAACAGCAAGACAAAACAGATGAAAATATATTCATAATAATATTCTAGTAAGGTACAAATGAAAAAGTTATACTGGTTGCCTATTACAGCTTACAATGTTACAATGTGCTAATTAAATGTGCATTAATCCCTTCTTTCAATCATCCAGAGGATCAGTAAACATCTACTGAGTTTTCTTTTTGTTATTGTTTGTTTGTTTACCATGTGTCTGGTACTCTACTAGGGATGAGGAGTAGAAGATTAATAAGACATGAGTCTAGCTTTAAGGACCTAATGGTTCACGATGTCAAAAGTTTTTACTCATACCACCACTCACCAGAGTATTCTCATGGTCTAACTTGCAAATCAACTCTTCACTCTTTCTGCCTTGATCTCTGATACGGACTCACAGTCAGTCCTCTACAGGTAGTCACAGATAAGAAGTTAAATTTTTAAAGAAAGTATATATCTATTTACAATTCTACTTTTGTTTCAAATTAAGGCACTCCTTTTTCTATGTAGTATTTTGACCATCTTTCTCTTTCAGATCTATAGAATCAGGGACATCTACATAAAATGTTTTTAAATTTGTTAACAAAGGGATACAAACTCATTCGAATACAGTACTCTTTGTGTAAGATCAGATTTGATTTCTTAGAGGTAAATGGGTAAAAATTAGGGATGGGATTAATTATCTCTGAAGAATTTTCTACTTTGACAATATCTATTTTTTATTTCTCTTCAATAGAGGTGGTATAAAAATTATTTTCTTATATTTTATATTCATTATTGGTTTTAATTGGAAAACTTCCCAGAGAGGTTTTTTTTTAAAAGAAGTAGTCTAGCAATTAACTGAAATAGAACAAAAGAGATGCATTTATTTTCCTAATATAATTACTTATCATTTTTTTAGAAGATAAACCTGAACTTGTAATGATGATTGTCTTTTTTTAGAGGGAAGATACAATTATTTGTAATAAATACAATATTTAGGAAATGATGGTAGATAATGATTTATTGAATTTCACGTTCTTGTTTCTAATTTTTTTTTAATATTTGCTATTTTTCTCAATTGGTTTAGATAGTTTACTCAAACTAGGGTAAACCACATTTTCACCAGCTCTGTAAGAGGGTCTTTCATTCATCACTAAGGGTCTCTGTTCTTCTCTCCTCTCTCCTCCACTTCCCTTACAGAAAAGAAAAGAAAAGAAGAAAAAAAAAAACAAAAACAAATCCTTGGGAGAAAGAGAAAATCAGCAATATACCCTTTTACATCAACCCAAAAATACTTTGGAGGACATGTTAAGCCAAGAAGGAAAATAAAAAAGGAAAGAGAAAATGAAATGGGGGAGGGAGCCATCTCTGAGAAACTGGGGTGTTAAATGAGCCTGCCACACAAATGTGACCCTATATATACGCAGCTTGTGTTGGCAGTGATGTATAAGCTCTGAAATGTGTTTTGAGGTAGAGTCAAATGATTATCTTCGGAATTCTTTAACAAGTTCAGTGACCACCAAGTATCAATGTTTACCAGGCTTATTGTAAATGGCATGAAGGCTTATGAATGAGAATCTGTATAAACAGACTGACATAGAAAGCACATGTTAGAATTAACATAAATTTTAAAGCAACTGTGCTTACCATGCATAAAGCACTAATGACAAGCTGAGATTTACTGTGAGGAAACAGGATATTATAAAAAACGGGGAAAGTTGACTTGAAAAAAACAAAGCAAATCTAGATTTTGAGCATTCAATAACCAAAATTAAAAACCATTAAAAAAAAATCATTTGGAAGTGGATTGGGATAGCAGATTTCACACAGAGTAGAAAGAACTAGTGAACTAGAAGATCCTATCAAGTTATTCTGAATGCAACAGTGAGGGGGGCAGTGACTGACAATATAGGAAAGAAAATACAAGACATGAGGATTATAGAAGAAGGATTCAGTGTATGTTTGAAATGAGATCTGGAAGTGAAAATAAAGAATACAGGGCTAAGACAAGTTTGAAGAGATGACAACTGTGGACTTGCAAGTATTAATGAATGATGTCAAGCTGGAATTAATACTTCAATGATTCCTTTGGAGAACACTTTTATCCAATCTTCACCCCTTTTTAGAAACTTTTGCTCTCACAATACTCTGTGGTTAACACAGTGCTTATCACACTTTTTCATAATAAACCTATTCACTTTTCTTTCTTCTTCTTACATTTTTTAATTCATGGAAGGTAAGACACTGGTTTCTACTTCTTAATTTTAAATGTCTGGCTAAAGTTATATCACCAAAGAAGCATTTAGTTTATATTCGCTTTTTGAATTAATTGATTCCCTCTTGGGTCGTGCAGCTCTTAAATAGTGCAGTGGGAGTGCATCCAATTCAATGATTGTATTCCCTTTCCTCAGCAACTGCATCTTACTTTTGCAGAGGCACAGTCTCTGGCAGTGTTTGCTTTCTCTCTAGGTTCTTTTCTTAATTCACAAATTCATTCACTTTTTTTTTTATTGGATGCCTAATATATAATGCATTATTCTAGATATTGGAGCAACATTTGTGATCAAAGGACCAATTAAAGACTTAATGAAGTGTGGCAGATAATAAAAATGTAAGTAAGTAAACAAATAAGATGATTTCAGAAAATCATGAGTGAGCTCTATGAGGAAATAAGCAGAGTTAAGTGATATTTGAGGCATGGGTACTCAGAAAGGGAAATCCACATGGTAAATTCAAAATATGTTATAACAAGGGGCACCTGGGTGGCTCAGTGAGTTAAAGCCTCTATCTTCGGCTCAGGTCATGGTCCCAGGGTCCTGGGATCAAGCCCCACATCGGGCTCTCTGCTCAGCGGGGAGCCTGCTTTCCCCTCTCTCTCTCTGCCTTTCTGCCTACTTGCGATCTCTGTCTGCCAAATAAATAAATAAAATATTTTTTAAAAAATGTTATAACAAGAGAGAAAAAACAACTAGTTTTTCTTATATTATCTCCGTCAAAAATGACTATCAGAAAAGCTCATGAAAGGATACTTTCTGATATAAGCTATTCCTATAGGGAATTTTTGTAGGTCAATACGTGTATTTAAACGGATAATACATATGAAAAAATCTCAAAATAATTTATCAGTTCATAAAAACCTGCATTAAACATTCAATACATTAATTTTGCTATGTTAACGTGAGTCTTTTAAAATATTTGAGAAATTTACAGTCTAGCAAAGGAAACAGTATTTCTAAAAATGAGAAATTTGTTATCCATATAGGGCGTGAGGACACAGACCTGGTTGGTACTCAACCGCATGTGAACTGCCTCTTTATGTTGCTTTATCCTATAGTCTTTGTGACTCTAACTCTCTCATATCTTTACCCAGGAGTGAAGTTCTCTTTCCTTTAGTCTCAGTTTTGGCATACTTCAGAGAAATGAAGTGAAGTCACTCCATATGCAATTACTAGGTTTCAATTTCTGAAAGGTATAATAAGGTTAGGGTGACTACTTCCTTCAAATATTTCCTTCCAAAGAGAAGATGGCCAAGTCTCAAATACTTCAGGAATTCTAGTTCAATTCTAGACCTTTTGTGCCCTTGCTTTTCTTTGCTTTTGCTTTCTAGTGGTGGGGAGAAAGGAATCATTCACTTCTAACACATTTCTCCTAGTAGTTGACAGGTCTGATAAATACTCTGATAAAACACAAATTGTTGGGCGCCTGGGTGGCTCAGTGGGTTAAGCCGCTGCCTTCGGCTCAGGTCATGATCTCAGGGTCCTGGGATCGAGTCCCGCATCGGGCTCTCTGCTCAGCAGGGAGCCTGCTTCCCTCTCTCTCTCTCTCTGCCTGCCTCTCCATCTACTTGTAATTTCTCTCTGTCAAATAAATAAATAAAATCTTTAAAAAAAAAAATAAAAAAAAAAACACAAATTGTTCACACAAAGGAGATTTGAAAATTTGTATAAACTGTGACCTTACATTTATGTTTGAATTTTAAACAACTAATGTTCTCCTTGTATCCTATTATAAGGTAAAATGAGGTTGATTCATTTGGTAAGCATGGAAAGAAAATCAGGTTGCCATTGACATAACATTGTAGGAAATTGCAGTGTACTGTTAAAAATATTTTTTTCAAGTTGGGAGAAAAATTTAGATGACATTCTAGGTACACTGCTTGCCATGATTGTGTTTAATATTAAAATGGTAAAAAGAGGGTTGTCTGTAATTCTTAGATTTCTAATATACTCTAGCTCAATTCTATTTGAATAGAAGACACCTATTTGAAAAGCAAATGTAATATGCCTGAAACCAAACCATTTGCATTTCTAGAGTATAAAAATTGCAGCACTATGCCAATACCTCTGACAGAACACTTGAGCAAAGTAGAGCTAAAGCTAGTGATACCATTAATACAAAGACTTCAAAGCACTTTCTCTACATTTTTATTTCATAAGAAAAAGGAGGCACCGTAAAAGAAAAAAATAACTGAAGATAGAAGATAATATTGTTAAGAATGAAAAGGCAGGGAATAAAGTAAATGCACGTAAATTCACAGTTTTTTTTTAAATTATTATTCTAAATTGCAACAAGAGTAATAGTTAATGGAGGGTTGGGGGATTTAGAGGGTCTAAATTCTCAAATAATATAAATACTTCCTTTCAGAAGTGGGATAAATTGGTACATTTACTCAGTCATTATACAATTTTGAAGAGCTTAAAATTGGACACTTCGAGGAGAAATGAGTGATTCTAGGGCTGGGTAAGAGAATACACAAGATGAGTCTGAATACGCAGGATGAGTGCTAGAGAGTTAAAGAAGTACTCAAAAAACCAAATGATCTAGTATGGCAGAAGGATACAGAGGAAAACAGGAGGATCTCCCAATGATCAAAGTGAAAATTAGAAAACAAAGAACCCAGGGGAAAAAAACCCATACTATTGGACTACAGTCCAAGATATAACATAAATATCCATAAGACATTACTGATACTAATAAATACATGTTGAGATCAATAAATACGGGACAACGGACAAATTTCCTGTGTAGAAGAATTCCAAATAATTTATGTTGATACCCTGCAAGTATGGACTGGACATAGTGTCTTCCTTCCAAGGGGCACAGTATGAAAATGGGGGCAGTGGG
Organism: Neogale vison; assembly: GCF_020171115.1. Taxonomy (NCBI): domain Eukaryota; kingdom Metazoa; phylum Chordata; class Mammalia; order Carnivora; family Mustelidae; genus Neogale; species Neogale vison. Next base: position 102,077,844 of record NC_058098.1, on the reverse strand, counting down.
GGGTGGGGAGTAACTTTGCAGGGGCAGAAACTTACAAACACTGCTTCAGCAGATAACCAAAGTCAGCATCAACAGTGATAAGTTATATTGATAGTTATGTACTATAGTTAATAATAATGTGTCAATATAGGTTAATTAATTATGATAAAATGTATCAGTCAAGTAAGCTGTTAATAAGAAGATCTAGGTGTGGGGTGCAATATCTGTAATTTTATGTAAATCTAAAACCACTCTAAAAATTTTTCAAGTTTATTAAAATTATATATATACATATATATACACATGCAGACACATACATATTCACACATACATATGTGTGTGTGTATGTGTGTGTACACTTGGGTGCCTAAAAATTACCACTGGCTTATTCCTAGAGAAAATAATTGCATTTTCTTTCCCACTGCAGTAAACATCCCAAAATATTCAAATACCCTCAAACTTCCTTAAAATTGTTTTTTTTTTTATTTTTTATTTTTATTTATTTATTTGCCAGACAGAGAGACAGCAAGAGAGGGAATAGGAGCAGGGGCAGTGGAAGAGGGAGAAGCAGTCTTTCTGCTGAGCTGGGGCTCAATCCCAGGACCCTGAGAGCATGACCCGAGCAGAAGGCAGATGGTTAACAACTGAGCCACCCAGGTGCCCCTGTGGTTTTTGTTTTTTGTTTTTTTTTTAAGAGTTCAGTTCAGTTCTATAAACTTATAGAAAGGATTTATTTAAAAAGACCAGGGCACCTGGGTGGCTTAGTAGGTTAAGCCTCTGCCTTCAGCTCAGGTCATGATCTCAGGGTCCTGGGATTGAGCCCCGCATCGGGCTCTCTGCTCAGCGGGGAGTCTGCTTCCCCCCCCACCCCGGCTCTCTGCCTGCCTCTCTGCCTACCTGTGATCTCTCTCTCTGTCAAATAAATAAATAAGATCTTAAAACAAACAAACAAACAAACAAACAAACAAAAAAAACAAGACCAAAGCCCATGTCATCATCAGGCTCCTCAGTTTCTTTCTTTTCCTTCCACTTGCTTCTCCTTATTCTGCATTAGGGATAATGTCCCAAATCAGATGACAAATATTTTCTTTAGACTATAAGAAGAATTAAGCTTTCTTAGAAAGATATTTAGATGGCAATCGTGAATAAACAGTTACTTTCATTCTTAAACGCTTTGTACTCTTCTAAGTAATAGAGGAGATATTTTAGCAGTGCTCTTTAATCAAAGGTTTCATAATATGCATAAAGTGGAGAGACTAATAAAATTAAGGAACATATAAGTGTCAGTGTAAAACACAAAACCCCAGTGGAGCAGTGAAAATACAGTACAATTCATACGCCTGCTTAAAGACTGGCATGTATTATATAGCAAATGTGCAGAGAAACAACTGATGAGCAGAGTGGGATTCTCATGGGAAATATTATCAGAAATCAACCTTAGTAAGATGACTGAACTTGTGCCTTTAAATCTGGGTAAATTTTAATCTAATGGAGTAAGGGGGGAAGAAAAAGCAAAAAACGAAGAAGCGAAGAAGCAAAAGCCATAAAAAACAAAAACCCTTCCTTATAGGAAGAATGACATAAGCGAGGAAAACCACAAGAAGGACTGAACAAAGTGGGAGTGGAAAGGTGGTTTGTTCATTGAGTACACAAGTATGGAAGGTAGACCGTAAATAATGGTGGGTATATTGTGGAAGCTGGAGTGGAGCTAGATTATAGCGGACCTTCAATGCCACAAATAAAACCCATATACAACTTGGTAAACCTGAATCACCTTGAAATTAGCCATAATTAATTTTACCCTAAATTCTTCTAAATTCTAATGTATGGCAGCAAACTAAGCACATAAATACATTCTACTGTTATTTCACATCTGTATTTAAATGAAAATAGACCCAGCTACCTGTAACATGACAAGTACACGCCAGAGCAAAGAGGAAACCCAAGAATGCATGACACCAGATTTAAAACCTCTTAAACCCTTGTTTATAAATCAAGATGATCTCAGTGTTTCCAACACTCAACACTATTGCCTAACATCAATAGACAATGCCCTTGATTCTTTCGAATCTGAATATATTATTTCTTTAGTACTTCTTGAGTAAATATTATAGAACTAGAAACAGATTATTAACCAATTCATTCCTATAAATACATTATATTAACATAGAAGGGTATTTAACCAGCATGTTGGTCCTAAGAAATTTCCATCCTAATTGATTTATTTATTGGTATCAATAGCTTAGACTGGATTTTCAGCTGAGAAAGAGAGACAGAGACACAGAGAGAAAGAGATTGAGAATAGAATTTGTTGAAGATTAACATCTTGGCCGGTCATTTTTTTTTACCCTATGGAAACTGTCTGAGTCATTCTCTACTTCCTTTGAAAAGCCTGTCAGAAACATCTGCCTCAACTGATGCTTCATTCCTGAAAGAAAAGATGATTAAGATAATCTGTTGAAGAACTTCTCCACGTTCATGCAATTGTGAGAATGCTGTATAGTTATATGTATGTATTACATGTAATCCTCCAATTCACACAAAAGACTAGTACATGTCCTCTTCTCTGTAAAAGACGCTTTGCTAGTTTCCACTTCCTCTTTGGAAATATCCTCAGGGAATCACTCACAGTTAGGAAGGCTAAACTTTGACAGTGTTACAGAACATATGGTACAACAAGAGATGTTTGGGAAGGAAGGAAACAAAATCTGAACATAGTTAACAAGTTTGACGTAAGTATAGACATATACAGAGGCTTAAGGTAAATTAACTTACAAATTTAAAATAACATCAGTTATTATGATTTTTGTTATTGTCACTATTATTATTTCTCATCATTCTGGAGGCTTACTGGGGTCTCTAATGTGGTTGCTGTCAGAGACTGGCCAAGACTGGAATCACGTCCTCACTCACCAGCCTGATGGTTGATACTAACTAAGGAGGCCAAATGGAGTATCAGCAAGTGGCTTCTCGTGGGCTTTCTCACAGCATGGAGACTGAATTACATGAACAAAGATCTCAACAGAACAAGACAGAGGGTACATATAGAATATACCATTCCTGTATCATTGTGACAAAATTTTGTCCCAGAATTGTTGGTCTGGACCTTGATCTGTAACAGTACCTCTGTTGTAAGATGGACTAAGATCACCTCTATGGGCTAAGATCATTTCTATGTTTGTTTTTGTTCTTCTGAGTATTTTCAAATAAGAATATTTAGGATAAATTAATGAACTAGCAGTGAAAGGAGGCCACCACGGAAGTCACTTAGTAGGCAGGATGGGGGCAGACAAAAGTCTGATTTAAGGTAGGGGATAAATTAATGACAGAGTTGAGTAAAATTTGGTATCTGTTAGACTTTAATACTAGATAAAAGGGGAGACAGGGAGAAAGGGAAGGAGACAGAGACAAAGAGTATGATAAGAACATTTCATGAATGGAAATAGTGAATGCACACTGCGTTTGTCTGAAGTGAGAAAATAATGAAGCAAATGCACTTGAGTTTGAATTACCTGGTTTACTGAAGTGAGATTTAAAATGCAGGTTTTAACTTTAGAAAAGTTGTAGAAGTCGATGGCATCCTCCCTCTGCACTACTCATTAGCAAGCAGGTTCCATTTTGGAAATTTGTATACGTGTGTGTGTGTGTGTGTGTGTGTGTGTGTGTGTGTGTGTGAAGTGTGTGTGTGTACGTATGAGAGGGGAAGAGAGGGGGAGGGAGAAAGAGAGAGAGAGAAAGATCTCCTTCGGGATAACTCTAATGTAAAATGAGAATGACAAAATAAATTTCTCTATAACTCTATAAAGATATATGTTGATATACCTACATTTATACATTTGTGAGAAATTATACTTTTTTAAAAGTTTTCTTCATGCTACATTGTATCATGTTTGCTACTGAGCTCTATGAGGTCACGGAATCTATATTCGGTCTCTAAGATCAACATCTTTTATTTTACCATCTGTTTAAAAACACTTACTTCATTTTCTTCTTTTTGGCTGAATAAAATCAGAGGAGACAGATTGCAGTCTATTGAATTCTTAGAAAATAAATTTATTCCAGAAAAGAAATCTAAACAAGGCACTGACCCTATTATAACAACCAGTTATGGGGTTGGAAGCCAGAGTAGAAATGTTGGGTATGAGCTTCTCACTGGAAAATGAATCAGGTCATTAAAGTCACTCTTATCCATCTTTATGCACAAGTGCAATTCTGTAACTACTTGTTCAAATGGCAGTGGATTAGCCCCAGAAAGAGGGAGTCCGATAGACTAACACCATCCATAACTGCCCATCTCAGGAATTCAGTTACGTAAGTGTTCCCCTTGCCTCCTGCTCCCCAGGTTCGGGGCTGAAAATAAAGGGCTGTGTGGAGGATCGTGGAGAGAGTTTTCATAACGCACATGTGGGTTGGTGGGGGAATAATCCTTACTCCAGAAGATACCTTACAGAGGGAAATCCGATGGTAAGTTCTTGAAAGACTCAGGAAGAGTCTGCAGAAAGAATGCTGATTTCCTGTCTGTCCATTACCTGCCTTATCATCTCAAGATTTTAATGATTCACACATATCTTTCAAAGAAACTTTTTGTTTTGGTGAAAAATAATAATAATAACCTGAGTGAAGAGCATTAGGGAAACTGGAAGAATGCTGTTTTGTTTTGTTTTTAAATTTCACCGAGATCCACTGGTTAAGCTTTATAAGAAGTACATGGAGATGGGACAGGAGATGCCTTTAGACTGGGTTTCTCATAAAATTAGATTTGGGCACAGATCAAAGCGTACAGGTCCTGGCTGCCATTTCGAACATTTCCCCCAAAATACATATATGGAGAAACAAATCCTCACTGCATCCTTAAGGTGTTGACAGATTCTAACAGGAAAATAACAAGAAACAGAGGTATTAAACTGAGTTCCTCTTTTAAATGTTACTTTTAAATGTTAGTTTCTTCTACTTTCTTACTTTACCATCCTGCAGGTTGTTATATATTAAGGAAGATCACCCCATGGATCAGCCTGCCACCTTCCTTTGTTTTTTAGATCTTTGTCTTGCCCCTTGCTCTAAATTATATAATTCATATTATCTCTGACCCCATTAACCTAGGACTACAAACTAAGTGGACACATTTAATTTCTACGTCCTTATAGAACTGGGCTTCTTTTCAGAAACTGGTGTCTCTTCCCCCTCTTTGGTCCTAAATCAATACTTTTTTCACACAAAATTCTACGAAAGTCCTAAAAAACAAACAAACAAAAAGCTATTTTGCTGTCACTTTGCTGTATCTGCTAAATATGGCCACTGTGAAATTACTGCTCTACTTTGTACAGCTGACCACTGAAGAAACTCAACTTTTGCCTCAGGAAGAACATAGGGGATCAGAAAATGGGGAACATTTAAAGCCCATGGACACATGGGCTTTATATATCTATATATCTATATATCTTTATATATCTTTATATATCTTTGTATCTATATATATATCTGTGTGTGTGTATTTTTTTTTTTTTTTGAGAGGGGGAGAGAGAGAGAGAAAGAGCACCTGAGCATGGGGTCAGAAAAGGGGTAAAGGAAGAGAGAGAATCTTAAGCAGGATCCATGCCCAGTGCAGAACCCGATTTGGGGCTCAATCTCATGACTCTGAGATCATGACCTGAGCTGAAATCAAGAGCCAGACACTTAACCTACTGAGCCACCCATGTGTCGCTGGACACACGGTTGTATTAAATCCCCATCCAGCTTCCTATCAGAGAGTCTATGAAAGTCGGCATCATTGCACCATGCTGGTAGCGCTCTGATCCTAGGAAGGATATCATTCCTGTCAGTAGATATGATCAGCTCACCAAGCCACCCTCCTAGGAAGACCACACAGGAATAAATCCAATGCTCCTTGAGGCATATGGTTTACTACAGACATGGAATAGAGGGTTGTAGAGTGGTCTGAAATGGAGAAACGGAGAGACAGCATCACATGGGTCCAGATCTAGGTTCAGATTACCCTGCCCAAATGGCACCACTGTTCTGTACTGGTCCAAGCTACCAGAGAAGGGTCTAGAAAATTTTGAAAAAGGTGCTTCTGGAGACCAGGATCTACACCTTTTTCTGCAGAAACTATCTTCACAAACCAGAGAGGTCTAGGTATCAGGTGCTTCTTAGAACATTTCATAAAGACACTCCACAGGACAGGGTACCCCCTGAGGGGTACCTAGGGCAGGTGCCAGCTTACTGAGGTTTATGGCCAGTACAGTGGGCACCATAGTGGAAATGAGACCAAGGTTGTCTTATTTCCTATATATTCTTACTCATTCGATTTCATCCATTATCCTTAAGTCCATAAATATATATGTGGGCAAGTACATGCACACAATTATGTAAATATGTATGTATACAAATATTTATATGTAGGTATGAGTAGACCTAGACATACACATTATACATGTACATATGCATGTATCATACACACATCTATAATTATATACTTAATTCCCTACAAGTGTAGAAAGAATTTTAAATAGTTCAATGTTAATTCTTTGATAATTCTAAAGTGAAATAAGTGTAACATTTAGGCACATTCACCAGTACACATTTGTTATAGGAAAAAAAGAAGAATATCTTTGTATTGTCAAGCAGTCAATGCATCATCATATTTCAATAAGCAAGAATTATTCTCTGTGGTATTGAGATGCTGAATTCAGTACTTAGTGAACCATTTAATTCCTTCATTGGCAATTATCACAGAGGTAGGTGGGTATGCAAAAAATGCAAAATATCCTAATTGTTTTAGTCCAGTAATAATTAGCTACTAGGTTACAGACATCTCAATACTGCATAGTTTATTTTTTGCTCCTAGTTTAATCATTTACAAATGAAATCTCTTTCTAATATGAATCTATGCTTATCTTTTTCATCTGTTTCTTGTGTATCTATGCCACTCAATTTACGTCCTGTTGAAGACAGTCAGAAATGGTACCCTCTTTTTTTATTTAAAAATGAAATTGTATTAACAAAGATAGCATATAAGCCTATAAAGTGATAAATATAAGTCTTAGATGTTCAGACTTAGTGAAATGGAAAAATGGACAAGGTCGTTACCTTTAGGCCTCCCTTTTAAGTATTGTCAAATGCTTCACTTTGGAAGTGACATTAGGCCTGAAAACCCTCTATTTCCTCTTCCATAACTGAAATTCAATCATAATCTTTAGACTCCATTTTGAGGATTAAGGACAAAGAAACAACATTGTCCTAGAACAGGCCTTTAAAAATATACAAGTTATCTTCAAAAGCAAACGGAGCCACAGTTAATCTGTATTTTCATTAATTTTACATTCTTTCCTTCTTTTTTCACTGTTTTTATTCCCTATTCTTTCATCTTCTGAACTAACACATTGAATCTTATAAGACTATAAAAACAATTCACCATTCATACATAAATTGACCAGGCAAGGATTTAACCATGCACTGTATTGAGCTAAAAGTAAAAGCTCTCTCTTTCCTCTGTAACTTCTAACTTTGCCTTCTTTTTTGCTATTTTTAAAGAGTCTACTAATGGGTCTTAGAAATACACTGTCAACCATAAATTAATAAAGCACAATAGTGGCTTTTTTTAAATTATTTTTCAAAGATTTTATTTATTTATTTGACAGACAGAGATCATAAGTAGGAAGAGAGGCAGGCAGAGAGAGCGGGAGAAGCAGGCTCCCCGCTAAGCAGAGGGCCTGATGCGGGGCTTGATCCCAGAACCCTGGATCACTACCTGAGTGGAAGGCAGAGGCTTTAACCCACTGAGCCACCCAGGCACCCCCAACAGTGGCTTTTACTGTGTGAAAATAATTCAGAAACTATCAACATATCCATTAACCAACATTACAAAAATATTATATATGTTAGTCTTAAGATTATCAGGTATTCTAGGATATTAAAAAGTCACACTGCTTTATTATGGAATATCTCAGGTTCAGTTTCCTAAAACTGTATTTACTTATGATTTTACAAAGATTTCAATGACTCCTTTATTAACTGCAGGGCAAAGAGAACACTCAGACTGAGATTCAAAGCCTCCTGCAATCTGTTCTCATTTGTTCTATCTTCATTTGCTCTTGCTCCTCAATATGGATTGTTTTCCTTACCTATATATTGTAATTCTCAATTTCATGATTTTTTCCATACTTTCTCTTGTGCATGTAACTCCAACCTCTCCTTTACATCTTCCTATTTTCTTTGCCTAAAGGATCTTGTCAAATCTTAAGTTTTAATTAAAGATTTCCTTCTACAGTTACTGAATTTGAGGAGGTACTTTGCCTTTCTAATTTGCCCTATATCCATGTGTATCCATTATTTATCTGCTAAGTTTTCTTAATATATATGCATATTAATTTTGTAATTTATCTTTTTGAGTGGAGATTAAGCCTACAATAGTGTATCATATATTATGCCATATTATATCATATTTTACATAGACATGTATTTTCATTTGTCCATAGTGCTTTAAAAAAAGCTAAGAATGCTGGAGAACCTAAATGAGTATTTTGTTGACTTATTGCCCATTAGCTGAATTAAGCACGTCAACATTCTGTACATATAAAACTCATTACTCAACTTCCTTTCCATTTCCAGAAAGGAAAACATTGGTAAAGAATATAGTCAATGGTGTCAAGAAATATCAAGGGTCTGAAATTTTACAAGTAAGTTAGCAAGTTACATGGCTAGTTTCCTGGATACTGGTAGAAAACAAAAGACTTTAATACAGCAAAACCAGAAGGATAATCATTATGGTTGAATTTATTTTCTTCAACCCAAATCACACAGGAACATACAAAGAAGGGCAAGAGATGCCCATGGTTGTAAAAGTTGTGTTACAAGAGAGTCTTGAGTTTAGAGAAACTGTATCTTTTACAACGGGCAGTAAGCTTGTATGCCTCAACCCTAGTGAAGATAGCATCTCTGTCTTCCAAGAGTATAAGCCATCCTGCCCTGTGTTTTAGAAGGAAACATTTTTTTTTCCAATTTATTTATTTTTAGAAAAACAGTATTCATTATTTTTTCACCACACCCAGTGCTCCATGCGATCCGTGCCCTCTATAATACCCACCACCTGGTTGGTATTTTTTTTTAAGATTTATTTATTTATTTTAGAGAGAGAGCAAGCACACAAGAATGGGGGAAGGGTAGAAAGAGAGGGACAGAGAGAACCCTCAAGCAGACTCCCTGCTGAGTACAGAGCTAGACTTGGGACTGGACTCTGAGGTCCTGGGACAGGATTCTGAGATCATGACAGCCAAAATCAAAAGTCGGTTGCATAAGTGACTCAGCTGCCCAGACACCCCAGAAGGAAACACTTTTTTTTCCTATCTTCTAAGGTGGTTCACTCTCTAAGCATTCTTTTAAAAAAAGAAGAAGAAAAAAAAGGTGGTCATTGTCCTTTGTTGCAAGATGTCCAAAAATATGAGTGTCCTAAAATAGTACTAACCCAGAAAAGAAAAGGAGCTGGAATTCAATATAGGCTGCTGAAGGAAATAACAGTTAAAAACAAAATCACTCAGGGGTATGGCTTTCTTTTACCTTATTGCAAAAGTGATATAGCCAGGTTCTACCTTCCCATGAGTAGATACCTAATCATCTCTCCCCACTACCAGCATTACCACCACCAACCACCTTTTTTCCCTTTCTCAAACTCACTGGAATTAGTGATAAAGCAGTCAATTATTTTTTCTTGTAATTCTTTTCCATTATCACCCTTCCATTTATGTAAGTGATAGGAGCTATGCCTCGGTATAGGATGAAAAACACCTCTTTAGTCACCCATTACTCTTGTCTCTCATGCAGCAGTAGCTGGGCTTTGATTAGTGTCAGGCTTTAGGCTAGTCATAGACTTGAGTCATCTAGCACCATAGTCACTAGTTACATGTGACTATGAACACCTGAAATGAATCTATTGAAATGTGCTCTTTGAAATACACACTGAATTTCAAAAATTTTACATGGAAAAAAATGTAACACATTCTACACATTGTAAACTTTATATTAATTTTGTTTTCAAATTCTGTCATTTGGGATATATTGGGTTAAACAAAATATAGTATCAAAATTAACGATTTTTTTTATTTGTTTTTTTTTTTTATTTGAGGAAGAGAACGAGCATGAGTGGGAGAGGCAGAGGAAGAAGTAGGAGAATCTCCATCAGACTCCACGCGGAGCATGCAATCCAAGTTAGGGCCTGATCTCATAACCTGGAGATCAAGATCCAAGAGGAAACCAAGAGTCAGACACTTAACCAACTGTGCCAACTAGGTGCCCCTCTTTTTACTTTTTAATGTGGCTACTACAAAATTTAAAAATAAATATGTGGTTCACATGTGTAACTCATTTTATATTTCATTTATAAAGCACTGACTGATCTAAAGCTATTGTACTGAAGATGTCTGGTCTAATATGCTGCCTCTCTGGGTACATGTCTGTGGGCATCCATGCTTAGTTGGACCACAATTATGAATGCTCAACCAGCTTAGAAGAAAATGGGCGAGCCACACGTCCATCTCAAATTTATCCCCTGTATCCCCCCAAATTTGGAACCAAGACCACCTAAAATTTAGCAGTGCTTAATTTAAATTTTTGTCCATCTTCTGCATAACTCTGTCATGTACCTTCAGTAAAAGGAGGCTTTTATTTGAGATGACTGTTCAATGGCTTCCCAATGATTATAACACCATAATGCTTGAAGTTAGAGGCAGTAGAGAGCACTGAAGAGCTTTAGCATTTATCTACTTTACAAAGAGTAGATGGCTCAGTGGCTCAGTCAGGTAAGGATCTGAGTCTTGATCTCAGAGGCATGAGTTCAAGTCCCATGTTGGAGCCTACTTAAAAAAATAAAATAAAATAAAGAATAATAAATAAAAACAAAGAACCCTTGGTTATTGCCAAATAGCTTAGCTAGAATTCCAAATGAAATACCAGTAGAAATTGTATTCTAAGACAAGCACCTAGTCCATGAGGGAAGTAAATAGTTATATACACTCACGAGTTTATTTTTTCCTTCTGATTCCTCTCAGCTATGCCGTTTTTTTTGAGAGCTTAATCAGAGTTTTTGCTTTATGTGTATTTTTTATTTTTATTTTTTAGGTTCTTTGATTATTTGAAACAGAAGAGTATACAGAATAATTAAAGTTTATGTCTTATTTAATAACAGGGCAAATAATCCTAGTATCTTCTAAATTCTACTCCTTTTGGTTAACAAAAATGATTTAAATCACTTTCTTAAATAATAAAATGAAGCTTATTTAATATTTCACTATTCAGAATTAAGCAGCATCATTAAGTTTGTAGTCATCAGAATTCTGTCTAATTAACAACCATTCCTGAAAATATATTTACTTCCCTGGGGTACCTGGCTGGCTCAGCTAGAAGAACATGCAACTTTTGATCTCTGGGTTCTGAGTTTGAGCCCCACGACATGTGCAGAGATTATTAAAAACAAAACAAACTTTAAAAAAATTACTTAATTAAAAATATATTTACCTCCTAACTTTGCTGTTGCTGTATCTTAAGTTGTGAGAAAGATATGAAAATACTATCCCTAAAGATGGGGAGATTAAGCTTTTTAAAAGAAGCCCCATTTCTGTCAGATCTTATCATTTGGAACCTGGTACTCTCCTATGGTCTGAGAATAGGGAACTTGGCTGTTCTGTCCAGGTAATGCTACTGGTACTGCACATCATATAACCAGTGGGAATGCCTACATTATATCCAATATACCTATATTAAAGGAACTTATGTACTATTATCTATTGTTGATAGTAGCATGGACTCCAAATCTTTTGGAATGAGAAACAGATATTAATGAAAAAGGGTATTAAGTAGATATGGTCATCTAAAAAGAAACTTCATGTTCCCTGTCTTAACTATCATGTAATTTTGTTGGTTCTTTTACCTCTGGGAAAAATAGGAATGCAATTATACTTGCCCTAAAATACTGTGTTTCTCATTTTTTTCAACACAGAAGAATACTTACATAAACCATTAAGAAAACAAACCAAAAAAATGGAGAAGAGGAACATCTTACAGTAATAAACCCAAGAAGTAAAGAAATCTTGATAAACCAAAGCTTGTATTTAATACATTATTATCAAATTCCAATTAATGTGAAAAAGAGAATGCCTTGAAATCAGACTAAGGATTGAGTATAAGTTCTATTTAGCTTTAAATTGTTCCTCTAAACACTATTTATCTGACCTGATTTAAAAAAATTACAGGCAGAATTAGACTAACCATTTTAGAAGGTGGATTTTCTTACAAGTAAAACACAAAAGTAAATATTAGTAAGGGTCAAACACTTCTTCACACAAGTAGGAACCTAGTAGGTTCCTACTAGGAGTAAGCATATCTCATCTTCAAGAATGAGTATTATTTTTTAATAATTTTATTTTCTTGATAACACAAATGTGTCTTTATAGCAGAAAATCTAGGAAAAAACCTTCCATTTGTTTAAGTCATCAAGTGAGGATTGGGCTTCTGGAATGTAACTATACCAACCAATTTATGAGGGGCAACTCCGTTCATACGTTTGGCTCTGCAGTCATCATCCATAGTTCTGTCTTTCATTCTCAAGTGTTTTGAAATGATCAAAATCAAGTGGAATGAAATTACATGCTTCTGCTGGCTGTGGGAGGAAAGATCTGTTATCTAAGTAAACTAGTCTACCAGGAAAACTGAAAATCAAGCATGCATGGATTAGTCACAGGAGTATTCTAATTCTTTAAAATTTAAGATAAGTTAGGGGCAGGTGTTTTACTTAAGTCAAGAGGAAATGAAAAAAATGGAAAAAAAAAAAAGGAAGAAAGAAAAGAAAGAAATGGGACAGAGCAGGTAAGCAGGGGGTGGCAGAGATCATAAATTCCAGAGGCACTGGAAAGACATCTGTTACGGTTTTAATTGAATTCTCAATACAAATTTACATGGGCAAGCCAGGATCATTTAAAGAATAAATAGAAATAAGTAGCTCTTTTAGTCTTCTCTGTTCTTCTCAATGAATTACTTGACTCAGAAAAACTAATTTGTCAGCAATTGAAAACATCTGGGGATGTTTTTTGGCCACAAGTTAAGTAAACCAAAAAGAAATATGTAAACATCATAAAAGCAATGCAATATGATGCTCAGATTTTCAGAAGCTATAATTTAATTGATTAAAAAAAAGTTTTGATCACTGAAAACATAGTTAAATTGTAAGCATGGCATTTTTAGAGTCATGCTGACAAACCAATGTGGTTTTCTGAGTTCATAAACAACACAATGACAATGGTGTTTAAAACCATAACATTCAAACAAACAAACAAACAAAAAGGACAAATTAAACTCATTGGATTGTCATGGACTGAATGTTCATGTCTTCTTCAGATTCACATGTTTAATCACTAACCTCTAATTTGATGGCATTTGGAGATGGGAACTTTGGAGGTGATTAGGGTTAGATAAAGTCAAATGGTGGGGCTCTCAACAGGATGAGTGCAAAGAGTAAGGGCCCTGCTAGTACACAGCTAGAAGGGGGCAGTCTATCAGCCAGAGAGTCTACCAGAAACCACAGATAGTACCCTGATCTTGGACTTCCAGTCTCTGAAATGTTTGTTGTTTAAACCATGCAGTCCATGGTACATGGACTTGTGGTAGGAGCTTGAGCTAGCTAAAATATGAGAATTCAAATAGTACCTTCTTATATTTGCTGGATAATAACAATCATCTTAAAAAAAAAAATCTCTGCTCCAAAGTTTTAGTCTTTTTGGTCACTTTCTGTCACAGTACTTTGTTTGGTCTATGCATCTAGAGTCTGGGTTCTCTAAATCATACACCTCCATGGCTCTGTGCATTTGTGCTCTATAACTTCAGCACTAAGACCTAATTCTGTATCTCTCAGGAACCTTCAAATCATGGTGAATTATCATGGTCTCCCTCACTTCTCTTCCCAATCATTCAAACTCATTGCACATATTGTTCTCCATTCTTTTTAGAACCAAAGGATGAAGAGACTGTTGCAATCTATACATAGTATCTTCTTAACAAAGATAGGGAGTGAACAGAAAATAATCAGCCTAATAAAGATTTTTTCCTCACTTAATTTTTATTTGCTTGAAATTCCTGAAAAAAAATTCCTGCCTTGGACAGATGGTGTATTGATATATATACTTAGGAATATTATGGTCAATATGGCTTCTGAATGGCTAACTTTGCTGTTGAATTGCATTCAAGGAAACAAATGCATTAATCTCCATTAAAACATTCTTTACTTGTGAACCATATTATCCATTTCCAATTAAATAGATTTCCAAATGAGAATACTATGGATATTTGACTGTGGATTTTAACATCAATTACCAAAAATTTTCCTCTATCGTTCATTCTTTTTTTTTAATTTAAAAAAAAAGTTTTTATTAACATATAATGTATTATTAGCCCCAGGGGTACAGGCCTGTGAATCGCCAGGTTTACACTTCACAGCCCTCATCATAGCATATACCTTCCTCAATGTCCATAACCCAACCACCCTCTCCCTACCTCCTCCCCTCAGCAACCCCCAGTTTGTTTTGTGAGATTAAGAGTCTCTTATGGTTTGTCTCCCTCCTGATCCCATCTTGTTTCATTTATTCCTTTCCTACCCCCCAAACACCCCACATTGCCTCTCAAATTCCTCATATCAGGGAGATCATATGATAATTGCTTTTTTCTGATTGGCTTATTTCGCTAAGCATAATACCCTCTAGGTCCAACTACGTCATTGCAAATTAGATGCTGAAAAAGCATTTTATTAAGTATAGCATCCTTTCTTGATCAAAACTCTTCAAAGTGTAGGGACAGAAGGTACATACTTCAGTATCATCAAAGCCATCTATGAAAAACCCACAGTGAACATCATTCTAAATGGAGAAAAACTGAGAGCTTTTCTGTTAAGGTGAGAAACCCAGCAGGGATGTCCATTATCACCACTGCTATTCAACATAATACTAGAAGCCCTAGCCTCAGCAACCAGAAAACAAAAAGAAATTAAAGGCATCCAAATCAGGAAAGTAGTAGTCAAACTTGCTCCTTCTTTCTTAATAGTTTACCAGATTGAGCCTCAGGATCCTCAACTTAAACTCTTGCTATTCTAATTAGCTGTATCTTTAGAGTTATTTCTCACCAACTTGCCAAGACCTTAATAGGTCAACCATACCTTTTTTCCCATACTTTATCTGTTACTCTGTTTCCTTAAAGCAGGTTCTTAATTCTTCCTAGATACCTGGTGTCCTCATTTACCTTCTGAATACCTAGAATTAGTGACTGATTCTTTCACCATGGGCTCACTCATCATAATAAGTCTTAAATACTTCCAAAATACTTTTTCTAGGGGACAATAAAACTTTCACTACAGGATCAGTTCAAAAATGCTCATCTAGATTTAAATGGGAGGAGTTTTTAAATTGGAGTATATTACTCTGTAGAACTATCTATTTATAAGCTTTTAATAGTGACATTAGAATGTATTCTTCTTGTTTATAAAAAGTACCTAGTGTCACTAATTTGGGGTTCATATTTTATTGAGATCCTTGCCTGTTTTCTTGGTGACATCCTTATCCCTCATGCATATTAGCTCTTTTTAATGACTTGTTAAATGAAGCCAGATTAATAGATAAATTCACTGAGTCTAAAGCAACATTTTGATATTATGAAAATGCCTTCAAGTCATTAAGTTTGGGTACCAAATGCATCTGGGTATCAAATGCAAATGCAAGGATAACAGATTTTTTTCTTCAAAATCTATACCACCTTTTTCCCCCCTCATTTTATTTACTTTCTCTGTTGGGAGTAAATATGGGATTCTAATGGGAATCCATTTGGTCTTTTAGATAGCTCCAGGTATAGATGTGACATTTGCACATAAGGGGAAAAATTATATATATTATACACACACACACACATCATTAAGTAGTTAAAGTCCCCAGTAAAGAGTAGGTTATCTGCTTCCATGTAGGGAGTACTTCCCAGATCAGGAAAAATAAATTTAGCAATATCCATTGGATCCTGGGAGACCTGCCCTTTCTTCTCTCTTTGATAGCTAGGAAACTCCAATATTTGATGAGAAAAGGAAAACATCTGGTCAGGAATCCTACAAGGGTTGGAGTCAATTTATTTTATCCTTTAATGGTTGAACAGGTTCTATAGACTAACATTTCATATTTTCACAAGAGACCACACTAGAATGATGCTCAGTAACTCCTTGACTAGTTTTCCTACTTTCATGAATACCCTGAATTGTCAGCTGAGTGACTTGGTTGTCAAAGTCTCCTACTCTGGTTTTCTGTTGCTGTCCATAGATTTCCCACAGCTTTGGACTTTTTCTTGCCAATTTAACTTCCCATTCCCTCTGGGATCTATTAATACTCTAAAAACAAAAATTGTCCCTGTTGGAGTATAAATGCATGTTAATTTATTCACAATGATTTATGTCTCCCTGAGGTATTTAAATTTTCATAAAGAATTCCTTGGAGGGGGACAGATTTTTTAAAAATCATTTAAAACAACATCTGTTGTCAAAAGATTATATTCAAATTTGAGTAACATCTAGAATAAGGTATAACATAATTAGGCTAAATTATCTTATTTGTGATAGAAAATATTTAGATTTTTGATGAAAAATAGAAAAAGAAGAAACCACAGGGGTAGGAAAAGAACAATTATTTTATGAAAGATTTAGCTGTGAAATTAAAGAAATAACAAAAAGCCACAATAGCAGGAATGCAAACAACAAGTTATTTGACAATGAAGTGCTAACTTTCAGAGCAAGACATTTATGTTATGGAAAACAAGAAATAATATGGATAGTATGAGCGAGAATATGAAAGACCTTGAATACCACATTCCAAAATTCTTCCTTATTTTAGCAGGAAATGGAATCATTGAAGGTTGCTTATGGAAAGAATGTGATTATGACGTTTGAGACTATACTAAAGGTAGAGATTACTGGGTTGATTGATAGCATTAAAGAAAGTGTTAGTAAAACACACACAGAATGTTAAGAATGATGTCCATGAGGATGGACACTGCAGAAATCTTTTTATAGGCAAGTCAGTAAGATTATTATTTTTCTAACCTACAGGATGTGAGTTAATAATACTTATTTAATTTAAACTCAAGTTGAGAAATTGAGGATATTTTGAGAGGTGCAGAATTTGGGGGGGAGTGAAAGAGGAACAACAAATTCATTTTAGATGAAGATAGTGGGGCATAGTTATTTACACAATTCCTAGTACATTACTGCTACGCAAATATCTGATAAATAAATCTATAAAATTTGCAGAAGAAGGAAATGTGATTTGGAATATTACATGGGAAGGCAGGGCTGGAGAGACATAACTAGGAAATCATCCACATGACATAATTAGAAGTACTACTTAAGCCAAAGAATGATAAAACCCAGAAGAAGTCTTTGTCATAGCAGACCTGATGGATATTTTTAATTAGTAAATGTTTCCAGTGCCATCACTATATCCAGTGATATATAGAGAATAAATAATTTCATAATTTCACAATAATCTTACAAGTAAAACTGCTCTTTATACTGCCTTCATAATGTGGGTGAAAAGACTTTTTAGCATTTTTAGGGACTACATACAGGCCACCTCACAATGGGCTACTTTGTTATGAACCTTATTTTGAGTTAAAAGCAACCAAAACCCAACAGATTCAGGAAAAGCTCTTTATGCCCCCACCCCCACTCCAAATGCCTGCTTATAGCAGGAAGAAAGCTATTAACAGAGATTCCTCTTTACCTAAGAAACCTGCCTACGTAACAGTATAAATTTTGTTTTCTAAATATCTCCATTTGTCCCCTTTATATCCTCAAACTCCTATCCTCCTTAGTTCATATATATATATCTTGTTGCCGCATTGTTTTTGGAATCTCCATGTCTCCCCCATACATATGCTATTAAATTTGACTTTCTCCTGTTAATCAGTCTCATGTCACAATTTGATTCTTAGTCCAGCTAGACGGATTTTGAAGGGTGGAGGAAATAATTCTTCCCCAACATATTCTATATCTCTTTTTCTTAAATAAACTTTTTTATTTTATAAGGGTTTGAGATTTACTGAAAAACTGAAAGAATAGTGAAGAGAATTTCCACAGTAGAATCTTCTACTATCATAGTACACTTGTCACAACTAATGAGCCAATAATGATGCAGTGTTATTAACTAATGCCTATATTTTATTTAGACTTCTTAATTTTTACCTAATATTCATTTTCTTGCCTAGGATCCCTTTCGGGATATCACATTACACTTAGTCATCACATCTCTTTAGACTTCTCTTGGCTGTGACAGTTTCTGATACTTTCCAAGTTTTGAAGACTTTGACAGTTTTGAGTTCAGGTCAAATATCTTATAAAATGTCCATTTATTGAGATTTTTCTGATTTTTTTTATCATGGTTAGATGAGGGTTGTATGTTTTGAGGAGAAAGACCACAAAGGTAAATTTCATTTTCATCTCACCATATAAGTATTATTTCATTGTTGATATTAACCTTGATCACTTGGTTATGATAAGTGTCTATCAGGTTTCTCTATTGTGAAGTTATTCTCATTCCCCCCTTCTCTACCTCTTTATAATTTTCTAAAGCACACAGATGTGACTTATCCATTGTGATTTGGAAAATAATACACTCAAAATATTCACAATTTCTTACCCTTCTGCCTTCTCCCCAAACTCTAATACACAATATCTATGGACACTTAAGGAAGATCTTAAAATTTACACTATGTGAGTTGCTATGTTTGGGATGTTATGTGGGATCAAATAATTTGGTGCACACACACGCACAAACACACACAAACATACACACACACACACACAGCCCTACTTTTCTAAAGACATATTTATCCCTGGATGAGATCTGAGATTTAGGAAATAGTAATGTGATGCTCAAATTTGCTAGCACCTTGTATCACCTAGACATCATTAAAATCTTTGGGGTTCTATCCCCAAAAATTCTCATGTCACTGGCCTCAAGTTTTTCTTAGGTATCATGGTTCTTAAAAAACTCTGGTAATTCTAATATACACAATTAAATATGAGATCCACTAGCCTACAACAATTAACTATGGTCAATTTGCTTTACCAGCTGTAACAATACTTGTTTACAGTGAAGAGTGAGTAATTGGGGAGAGGTATTATTTTGTTACTCTATTAACAACACTGTGGCTCAATCAAATGTGGCTGTAGAATACACCTTAAAAACATACTTTAATTACATGTCAATTCTAGTGATTATATCTCAAAAAAAATCAGTCAATCAAACACTTTAAAACCTAGCTTCATTTACTACAAATATTAAGAAACCATAAGACCACTTCTCTGAAAAAATTTTTTCAATATAGAATATTTTATTAAAAGTAATATACCTGTCGGGGCACCTGAGTGGCTCAGTGGGTTAAGCCTCTGCCTTCAGATCAGGTCATGATCCCAGGGTCCTGGGATCGAGCCCCGCACCGGGCTCTCTGCTCAGCAGGGAGCCTGCTTCCCTTCCTCTCTCTCTGCCTGCCTCTCTGCCTACTTGTGATCTCTCTCTGTCAAATAAATAAATAAAAATCTTTAAAAAAATAAAATAAAATAGGGGCGCCTGGGTGGCTCAGTGGGTTAAGCCTCTGCCTTCAGCTCAGGTCATGATCCCAGGGTCTTGGGACTGAGCCCCACAGCCGGCTCTCTGCTCGGTGGGAAGCCTGCTTTCCCTTCTCCCTCTCTGTCAGACTCTCTGCCTATTCGTGATCTCTGTCTGTCAAATAAATAAGTGAAATCTTTAAAAAAAAATAAAAATAATATACCTGTCATTATGAACATTTTAAGAAGTAGATTTTTGTGTACGCACTAGAGAAGAAAAGTGAAAATAATAATCAGAGAAGTAGGAGGTGGTTCAATGACACCCAGAAATGGTGTGACTTAGATTACCCAAAGAAATATATACCAAAAATCATGTCAACATTTTGAGACTTTTTTTTAAAGATTTTAATTAATTTATTTGACAGACAGATCATAGGTAGGCAGAAAGGCAGGCAGAGAGAAAGAGGGAGAAGCAGACTTCCTGCTGAGCAGAGAGCCCAATGTGGGGCTGAATCCCAGGACCCTGAGATCATGACCTGAGCCAAAGGCAGAGGCTTTAACCCACTGAGCCACCCAGGTGCTTCTTTTTGATACTCTTGATAAAAGATAATGCCATTTATAAAAAGTTATTTTATGTACACTTAAATTATAGTTAGAGTAATACAAACAAATTTAAGCACTTAGAAAAAAAGTGTTAGCAAAATATAGAAGACTTTTTATTTTTACCAGAAAACTCTCTTCCTGTTCTTAACTGGATGTCAGGATCGGTGTCAGAGAGCAGCATCCTATTGGTTGACAACAGTACTCAGACTGAGCTAATGTAGCTCCATGGAGTAGCAAACCATACTTAAAAAACATGCCAATATATGTCTTAACTGAAGTGTGTTTATCCACACATCACTTCTGAGGGACAACTATCTTAGTAACTTTTGGTTCTCTATTATTTTCAGACTACAGAGTTAAGAATTATTCTTTCCTAAGACCATTCCACTATTTAGAATAGCTATTATGTAAGATTGCAAAAAAGACAAAATGAAAAATTGCTATATATTTGTTTTTGATTATTGTTTTCTGATTAAACTCTGAAATTTTAGAGCTAGGTTTTCTAAAACTATACAATTTAAAATACATAATGTTGCTTTCAGTCTAAGATCAGTGACACCACATATGTACACACATAAACCTCTTTTTAAATGCATTTCTTAGGTTCATGAGAGAAGAAATGATTTATGGACTATCTGAAAATGAATTATAGTGAGAGCACTACACAATAAAAACAGAGAATAGGGCTAAGAAATAAGTTTGAAGATGTGGCATATCTTTAAGAAGTTACCAGAATATGAGACTGAAAATAAATTAACAAGTAAGCTTAAGCAGCAAGAAAAGAACATCACAATAAATATTAGGAAAAAATGAATTAATAAAAGATAAAGAAAATGATGAACCAGACAGATAATAATAAAGTTTATGCTGGGTTGGAGAATTGTATATAGGTCTTCAGAAAGAGTAATTTAATACAAATCACTAACAGCAACAACAATATATAAAAGATAAAGAATTAGCATAGCCACAGACACATAGAAAACTTATGAAATTATAGATTTGGAAATCTTGACTAATTTTGGGGGGGAAGGGATCATATAGCATAAAATTACTCAAAAAAGTTACAGAAACTAGAGGATGATTTCATAGACTTAAAATACTTTAAAGGCTATTGACAATCTATCTTCAAATAAGGTAAGTATATTGTGATGAATTCTACCAAACTTTCAAGAAAATATTTCCTATGATATGTAAACTTTCCAAGATCACAGTCCTTGATGGTAAGGAAACCCTAATACCCACAGATGGACAAGGTGAATATAAAATTAACCTGTATGTCATGATACTATGAAGTATCATTACTTTAAAGTAAATTATAAGTTTAATTAAAGCCTTAGCATATGAAGTCTAATTATAATTAAGCACAAAGTATCGTGACCAAGTAGAGTTTGTCCTAGGAATATAGTAACTGATAGATGAACTGATATATTGTCATAATTAGTTGAATGAAATGATAACCCTATGATTTCATTAGTCGATGATGGAAAATAATGTTCAGCTATACATTAAGTTGCAATTTTAAAAAAAGCACAAGTTAAGTATAAAAACCTATAAAAAATGGGTGCCTGGGTGGCTCAGTGGGTTAAGTGTCTGCCTTCCACTCAGGTCATAATCTCAGGGTCCTGGGATTAACTCCTGCATTGGGCTCTCTGCTCAGTGGGGAGCCACCTCCGCTCTCTCCCTCTGCCTGTTGCTCCCCATGCTTGCTTTCTCTCTGTCAAATAAATAAAATCTTAAAAAAAAAACCTATAAAACATTAAAAATAATTAATACAGTGAAACTACTGAAGTATTTCTTTTACAGTTAAAAATAAAACCAGAATGATGGACCAAGAGTAGATTATGCTAAGTGAAATAAATCAGACTGAGAAAGACAAATATCATATGATTGCACTCATATGTACAGTCTAAAAAATAAAACAAATTAATAAATCAACAAACATAAAGGATAATCAGACCTATAAATGCAGAAAATAAACTGATAACTGCCAGAAAGGAGAAGGTTGGGGGGAAGGGCAAAATAGGTGAAGGGAACTGGGAGATATAGGTTTCCAGTTATGGAATGAGTAAGTCCTAGGGGAATATAGTCAATGACATTGTAATAGTGCTGCATGGTGACAGATGGTAGCTACACTTATGGTGAGTATAGATAGCATACTGTATAGAGATGCTGAATTACTATGTTGTACACCTGAAACTAATGCCACATTATGAGTGAATTATACTCAAATAAAAATTTTTTTAAATGGTATTAAAGATAAAATATATTGAATTAAACGACACACACACACACACACACACATACACGCAACCAGATTGTTATCTGCACTAAGCAAAAGTACTATGGGGATTCTAGCGAATTTAAAAAGAAAAATAATAAGAATAATAGAATAAATAGTTGCAAACAACATGATTTGATACCAAAAACATTCATAGAAGACATTCAAACATAAAAAATACTGACAGTAAAATATAAGGTTTCCACATAAGATTAACATATAAAAAATACATGTAGTCTCCTAAATGCCAGAATGACTACAAATGTTTAATAGCCAAAAAGGATCACTAATAATACAAATAACAATTCTAAAGAAACTCTGAATAATTCAATAAGAAATGGATGAAAATCATATAAAGAAACTATTAAATTTTTCAAAGGTCTTAAACTGACACCTAAATGAAAATATATCTATATCATGTCTAGGATATCATGGCTCAAATTGTCAAAGTCTTTTCTATGAATAAGCTATAGCCCACTCAAACACTCAAAATAGACTTAAAAAAAATATTCTAACTGTAATCTAAAAGAGTAATTGTTCAAAAATAACAACACTAATTTAATAAAGATAAATGAGATGGGATGAACATAAATTTTCCCTAGCAGAAACCAAATCATCAACATACCATATAGTTAGGATAATTTAAGGAGAATTGGTTAGCAAGTAAGAAAAAAATCTTGGGTTATGGACATTGAAGAAGGTATGTGCTATGTTGAGTGCTGACAGACCTGTACCCCTGGAGCTAATAATACATTATACATTAATAAAAAATAATAAATAAATAAATAAAAATCATGCCCTCTATTTTCCATTATCAACAAGGTTTATGACTTATGTTAAAAAGTAAAATATACTGGAGCATCTGGGTGGCTCAGTTGTTAAGGGACTGCCCTCCATTCAGGTCATGATCCTAGAGTCCTGGGACCAAGCCCCGCGTCAGGCTCCCCACTTCCAGGCTCCCCACTTCGTGGGAAGACTGCTTCTCTTCCTCTCTCCCACTCCCACTGCTTGTGCTTTCTCTCTCGCTCTCTTTCTCTGTCAAATAAATAAATGAAATCTTCAAAAAAAAAAATAAATAAAACAAATCAAAGTCATCTCACAAAGACCAAGAGACAGCCAGAGGCAAAGACAGAGACAAACAAAGAGAAGACAAAGACACATCCTAAATTTTATATGTCCTTGAAAAATCATCAGGACAATATTAAATAGGCTTTCAAAATCACAGCCACCTTTTACTTTAAATTAATTCTGTGACTCTCCTTTTTTCTAATGTATATGAGAGCAAATCTCTCTTCTAGGAACAGAAAACAAGTCCCAGAAAATGTTGAGGAGGTCAGTCTTGGATTATACTTCATTATAAGAAAAGAAAACATAATATAGAAAGAATTGAGGTGTGATGGTCTTCACTTTTTTTGCTGATTGCCAGTCTGTTTTATTTATAAGGCTAGTATATCTTCCGTTATTTAAAAAAAAAAAAAAAAAAGGCATCTGCGTGGCTCAGTCAGTTAAGCCTCCTGAGTTAGGCTCGGATCCCAATCTTAGGGCCCTAAGATCCAGCTGTGTAGGGATCCACTGTCAGTGGGGAGTCTGTTTCTCCCTCTCCCTCTGCTCCTCCTCCTGCTCACTTGCTCTTTCTCTCTCAAATAAATAAAATCTTTTAAACAGAAAAAGTGGAGTCATCAAAATTCCAACATGAATTTTTTTTAAGTTTTACATAATACAAGAAACAAATAGCATGTTGTTACAGAACAGGGTCCAGAAACAAGTATGCATAAATAGAAATATTGCCTTGTACATGAATTCATATATGATCACTTAAAAAAAAAAAAAAGTAACTGCATTTAAAACTGCCGGGATGATTGGCTCTCTATATGAAAAAATTCCTTAATACTGCACATAACATGTATTACAAATGAAAATCTAATGTATGTTAAAATCTTAGATATATTAAAGATATAAAAATTAGAAATTATGTGTTGATGTGGAAAACAAAGGAAAAGAAAAAAAATTAAATTTCCTTACTATTACAGCCCATTCACAAGTCAGGCAGAGTGACATTCCTCCAGGAACTCAGCTACCTCCCTGTTAATACTTTGCTAAGGGCAAAAGGCAATCTCAGCTTAACATATCCCAACCCCCCAGGATCCTGAAAGTCTACTTTAACACAAAAATTCCTTCAGATACTTCCTTTCTCTCTACTCCCTCCCCTGCCAAGATGTATGTTGGCATTCATCCCCCAAGCACATGACCCACTGACATACATCTGAAGCATCTCATGACTGGGTTTTCTTAGACAGCAATAAATGACCTTTTCCCAACAACAGCTAGCTCCCTCAAGGTCCTGGAAACCTTGCTTCCAAAACTCCTTATAGACTTAAACTTACCTCTAATCCCCTCCCAACTTGAAAGTATATAATCAACTACTCTTCATGATCCCCCCAGGCTTTAATGAAGCAATCTTTTTGCACTGAAGATGTCTCAAGAATTCTTTCTAGGCTGTTGACTCTGAACACCAACTTCAAACCACATCATGTATAAAGGTATAGAGCATATAAAACAAAATGGAAAGATCAACAGATTTCAGCAATAAAAGGCAAAACAAACACTCTTTACATCTGATATCAACATAATTTTTAAACAAAAAATGATCTAGAATAACCAGCAATATGTATTCTGAAAATAAATATTCATAACATTAGTTCCATAAATTATAAAAAGACAAGAAAACCAGATATATATATATATATATATATGCATACATTGGATATAACTCAGCAATTCAGAGAGAAAATGTAAACGACCCTAGACTTTTAAACAATATGCTTACTTTTTTTCAAAAAATGTTAAGTATGTATTTTTTTTTTAAAAGAAGTAGATACAATTTTTCCACTGAACTTGAAACCATTTAAGCTAGCAAGAATATCCTATGTTGATTGGTCATGTGGAAATAGTATTCAAATACAAGGCTGATGCAAATGTAGGCTCATGAAGGACTATGGAAAGCGATTTGGCTGTATCTATCAAAATACAATATTCTTTGTCCCAATAATTCAAGTATAGTTATTCACTGTAATTTAATACACTTGGATGTATGCACAGATATTGTTTTCATGTGTGCTACATCACTGTTTTATTAGTGAAATACTGGTACTAATTAATAAGACACTAGTTGAATATATTTGGGGATATCTACAGTAATATTTAAAATGGAACCATTAAAATTAGTGAGACCTTCTAATTATGCATGTTATATTTCAGAGATTGTGATATATACCAGAAAAGTATATTAACCATAACAAAGAGAAGGGCAGGTTTTAAGATTTCTATTATCATAATTTTGTTACGTCTTTGACCAAGTATTCCAAAATAGAATTGATAACATAGCATCAGGAATTACTTCTACCAAGAATTCATAAACATTTTTGACAGAAAAGTACTAAAATTTCTGTGAATCTTCACCATGAGGAAGTATTTGTGAACACTATCTGTTCACTGTTTAGAACATAAAGGAACCTAATGAAAATGGGGAAGTTGTTTATTTTTTTTCTTTCTAGCTTTGATATGGACTTTAGTATCACTTCATTTGTAATTCTGAAAAATTAAAATCAAATATAAAAAATTACTTTAAAACATATAGAATCTACATTTAATTGAGGGATGATAACTTTTGATTTAACATAATTTGTTTAGAACTCTTTTTTTTAAGATTTTATTTATTTATTAGACACAGAGAGAGATAGAGAGAGATCACAAGTAGACGGGGGGGGGGGGCAGGCCCCCTGCTGAGCAGAGAGCCAGCCGTGGGACCTGATCCCAGGACCTGAGATCATGACCTGAGCTGAAGGCAGAGGTTTAACCCACTGAGCCACCCAGGTGCCCCTAGAACTCTTTTCTTTAATTTGATCATCTCTTAATCATCCTGGAAGTATTTATTAAGTATACTTTGCAATACATAAATATAGAGATAGGGGAGCCTGGGTGGCTTAGTGGGTTAAAGCTTCTGCCTTCGGCTTGGGTCATGATCCCAGGGTCCAGGGATGGAGCCCCGCATCGGTCTCTCTGCTTAGCAGGGAGCCTGCTTCCTTCTCTCTCTTTGCCTGCCTCTCTGCCTATTTGTGATCTCTGTCAAATAAATAAATAAAATCTTTAAAAAAATGTAGAGATAGGTATTTTTTCATAAGTTTTAAAAATTGTAATAGTAAAGATACATTTATTTTAGGAGGAAAAACTTCATGTATAATTGATTCAGATTATAAAATATTTAGTAGGGCTTTCCTGTAGTTATGAAATAAATTAATTCTTTCTCCACCCCTTACAATTGTTTGCCTTATTATCCTGGGGAACATAACCGAACAAAATGAAAACTCTAACAGCTAGATAAAAAGAAAATTGCAGCAATTATGAGAAGTTTTCCCTTCCTTCTCCTCTTTGGAAAGTTTTATAAGGTGCCAGACTCTCAATACTGCATCTTTTCCAGCCTCAAATTTATAAGCTGTAAATAGTATGAATGGTTGTGTCCCAGGACGAACCTGATGGTTTGTTTTCTCAGCTGCTTATTCTTTAGTGTATAAACTTGGTGTAGTTTTCTGTGTATTTTAGCATTACATTTTTGACATGCCAGAAATGTTTTTCTTCTTTGATTATGCTAGAAGAAAGCTGTAACATTAAATAAGCCTTTCCATTTGTCTTTTCCAATCAATAAAAACTGATGAAAACACTGACAAGAAGAGTGGCAAAGACCTTTGGTAGGAATATAAACAAAGAAAAATGATAATCACACATTGAGTAGGTTCTGCTAGACTTGATGAAAATGGTGCAAGATAAAATGACCAAATCAAAGCTCAGGCCACAAATTCATTATTATTTATGTTATAAATGAACTAAAAATGTGCAAAAGTATAGGTACCAAAATTATAACATTGGCTTTCTAGGAGGTGGCAATACAGATAGTTAGAGATAGAAATAGAGGTAAAGATATAGTATCTATAATTTCTTGCAACAACTATGTCTTTCTTATAACTAAATACATAACTCTAAATCATTTGTTATTAGGGGACTGCCAACTGAAATAATATAATACAAGTACACACCAATTACAATGGCTAAAATTACTGTTTTTTTAAAATGCCAAAGGCATCTTGCTGGTGCAGATGCAGAGCAAAAAGACCTTTCAGTTAACGCCGATGGGCACACAAATGCAATGCCACTTTGAAGCTGCTTGAGAATTTCTTACAAAGCTAAACACAGTTTTGCCTTAGGATCCAGAAATCCCATCACAGGTATTTATTTCCCTAATTGGAAAATTTTGTTAATATAAACTTTGCATGTGAATGTTTATAGCAGCTGGAAGCAACCAAGACACCCCTCAAAGGTAACTGGATAAACAAACTGTGGTACACCTATACAAGGTAATGGATTCAACAATAAAAAGAAATAAGCTATCAGGCTCTGAAAATGCATCATTGAAATTTAATGCAAATTGCTGAGTAAGAAACATTGTTATAGCTACATAATGTATAATTCCAACTGTAGGACATTCCAGAAAGGGAAATCTCTAGAGACGGTGAAGAGTTAGGTCAGTGGAAGGAGGGGGTTAAATAGACAAAGCACAGAGGATGTTGAGTGGTGAAAACATTCTGTATGATACTGCAAGGGTAGACAGAAGAAATTATGCATTTGTCAAACCCCTTAGAACTATAGTAGAAAGAGTGAAACGATGTATATACATTAAAAACAAATTATTTTTGATGGGGTTTCCCAAGATGGAATGCAGACTGTCACAAAAGAATCTAACTGAATCACACAATATATGAAACCACCTTAAGTGAAGAGGGTGGGGCGAAGATACTGACTTAAGTTTGCACACAAGTGGAGTTAATAAGATTGAAGAAGAAAAGAACTACACATAAGCAGTGGACTCTAGTTAATAAAGTTTCCTATTGGATACTGAAACAATTCTGCTACTAATACTGGAACTGAACAATGAATCACAGATGGTAAAAATGGGGGTTTTTATAGATAAGCAAGAAGAGGAAGCTAGAATAACCTAGGTGGTAAAAAAAAAATTGGAGTTGAGATAATGTGAACTCATGTTTATCTTCATATTGATATAGGTGGTTACATATAGAACTATATGTTTATGTATACATATGTGAGTTAGTCTACACACATATATATTTTCCTGCTCTATCCACCAAAAAGGCCGTCAAGAAACAACATACCCATTACAATGAACAAATCTGGTAATCAGATCATGGTTTCTAATACCATTCTCCAATAAAAGGAACCACGGCTTCTTTGAGAAATGACTGCATACAGTACCTGGACAGAAAATAAGACAGGATGAGCCTGAAGTATATTGAAGTGCCAGAAAACAAGAAAGTGCTAATAATAATAATAATAATGGAATTACAACAAAGTGTAACGGGGTGACTAAAAGAGCTCTAAATGGGCAAAGCTAGAACAATTTGAGCATCAAAGCAAGTAAAACTATTCCATTATAAATTCTAGGATAAATGAATATTCTGGAGTCATACGATATAAATAAATGATTGAATAAATAAAGGAAGGAAGGAAAAGAGGCAAATGTCTTGAGATGAAGAATTCCAAATAATTTTTTATAGGTATTCCACCTACCCCAGGAGGTAACAGCATAAATTCTTACTCTGTAAGTGTGGGCTGCACACAGTAACCTATGTCCAAAGAGTACTTGGAAGAAGGGGGAAAGAACAACAACTTTATAGCAGAGAAACCTGAAAAACACTATCACACACAGCCATATGGTCACAGTGACAAATCATGTTGGTAGTATGTATCCTAAATATGATGTGATAAAAATCTACTTCATCTTTACAGTTTTCCTCCCCGAAGCATATAACCTGAACATAAGGATAACATCAGGCAAATTCCAGTAGAGGGATATCTTATAAAAGATTCAAAAGATACTCTTCAAAAATGTCAAGTTCCTCAAAAACAAGGAAACTTGGAGAAACTACCACAGCCAAAAGGAACCTAAGGGGACGTGACAGGATAGAACCCAGGAACAGACAAAGACATAAGGTAAAATCTAAGGAAATCTGAGTAAACCAAGATTTACTTAATAAACACCGACCAATATTAGTTCATTAATTGTGGCAATATTAGTTAGATAATTCTTATCTTAATATCTTATATCTTACCTTAATATCTTAATTCTTGTCTTAAATATATTAGATATTTAGGATATTAGTGATCAGAGATCTAGAATTATATATTAGAATTATCTTACTAATACAGATCTTACTATCAGATGTTAGTGATAGGAGAAGCTAGTGAAGGATTATATGGGAATTCCCTACTATCTTCTCAATTCTTCTGTTAAATATAAAACTCTTCTAAAAATATAGCATTTAAAAGCATGAATAGGACATATTTATCTATACCCACAAACAGAAAAAAAAATCTGAAAGAATATTAACCAAGTTTCATGATGAGTTACATTTTTTTCTAAACGGAATATAGATTATGTAAACCAAGAGTGATTAAAAAAACTTTTATTTATTTTTATTTTTTAAAAATATTTTATTTATTTACTTGACACAGAGAGAATGTACAAGCAGGGAGAGCAGCAAAGGGAGAGGGAGAATCAGGCTTTCCACGAAGCACGGAGCCCAACGTGGGGCTCCATCACAGGTCCCTGGGGTCATGAGCTGAGCCGAAGGCAGACACGACACTTAACCAACTGAGCCACTCAGGTGCTCCAAAACTTTTACATTTTAATAATCAGCAAAAGAATGAACTCAGAGCACCTTCACTATATGGATGTCATTACTATCCAGTCTTAGGATTAAACTTCAAATTCTGGCCCAAAAAAGTGGATTTAATTTGATGGAAAACTTCTCTGATGTTGCTTAATATAAGAATGTCAAGTAAGATCTGGTCTTGAAACTGGGTGATGCTGCTAAATAGATGAACTCAAATTTAAACCTCAAAGTCTCTCCAAACCCATGAATTCAGTGAAATTGAAGGAGTTGTGAACAGAGATCACTACAATGTGCCCATTGGGAAAATGAATGATTTCTTAGCAAAACACAAGGATAGATGTTTAGGAGGTTACAGATTTAACTCAGCATTTTTATCTTTTGTGAAATGGATCAGAGAAATGAAATAAGTATTTATTAAATAATTGATTTTTAGAGTCTATAAGAAATTGACACAATTACATAAAAAGTGAAGTACAATTAAAATACCATCTTAATAAAATTTTATAATGTAGACTAACTATTGCATTTGATTCTTGCAGTCCACTAAAATGGACTTGGTGAACATTGTTATTAATACCATATACAGAAGGGAAATAAGGTTCAGAGAGGCTAAAGATGGTGCCACAGGTCTCACAACTTGCAGTGACAAGATCCAGACTTGACCTACTTTTTTTGAATCTATGACTGCATATTTTTGTTGCTTGCATGTTTTATTTTGTTTTCAGAAATTATAGTCTTCTCCCAAACCTTGAAAAAAGTACATGACAAAAGTACACTCTAAGCAGAACTGATTCTAAATCATATCTTATGCCATGTTTTGGGTGACTAGGAATGCATTATATTAGGTTGCTTAGAGGAATCTAGTAGAATTTGAATATCCAAATTAACTTTATTTATGTCAAAAAATCTACACACCCTGGGAATACTTTATATTCAACATCCAGATCATTGTTTTAATATAATTAACCTTGATTTTAGGGTAAAACCCAAAGGTTCTGCACTACCTTTCAAAGTCAGGTTATTAGCCTCATAAAAATGCAAAGTCAAATGTATAAAAACCTGCTACTTTATATGCAGGCTGCCATATGTCATAGGCAACAAATTACTGACTGAACATATGTGAATAGAATTTACTACTGGAATAAAAGAAATCCTTTAGCAAGAATACATGGATGCACCCTCAGTGATGACAAACATCAAATTATAGGTTTGGTCAGAATTTTGAAGCATATGTGAATCAAGTACCTAGCTTATATACCTAAATTTCATCTAATATCCCTGCCAAACCATGCTAACATTTTGTCTAGCTTTTCTTCTGCGTACTTTTTAAAAAGCAGACCATTGTTTTCTGCACCCCTCAGAGCTGCTGTCCTCTCCTCCCTAAGTGGGAATGCTTTCACAATACACTTCCACTTTAAATATTGAAATATATTTCACTGTATTTCAAAGCTATAATTACCTTATTGAGCAGCTTTATTAGAAGATGTCAAATCTGCTTTCTCTCTTTTTTTTAAGATTTTATTTATTTATTTGACAGAGAGAGATCACAAGTAGGCAGAGAGGCAGGCAGAGAGAGAGAGAGGAGGAGGAAGCAGGCTCCCTGCCGAGCAGAGAGCCTGATGCCGGACTCAATCCCAGGACCCTGAGATCATGACCTGAGCCGAAGGCAGAGGCTTAACCCACTGAGCCACCCAGGTGCCCCAAATCTGCTTTCTCTTATAGCTTGGACATGTCAGAATAAAATTTAATCCTGAGATCATCAGGAAAACCGTCTTCCAAATATTTGCTGAGAGTTTGCTATGAGCCAGCAACCTCCCTAGTCAAAACTTGGGGGTCATTATTATGAATGAAATATAGATTCCGCTATCAGGATATTTCATCTCAATAAAGAAATCCCTACACAGTTTAGAGGAAACAAGTTATAATACAAAAATTCTGTACCTGTCCAATTTATCTTCACTTAAGAAAGAAGGAAAAAAATCACAATATATCAAAAATAAGCAAACCAAATGACAAATAAATAAATGAGTAATAACCACGGTGTATGGGATCCGTATGATTCTGAAAAGGTATGTTGCTCAATTTTCTGTTATTTTAAGTTTTTCTTAAAGGTATTTTTAATAAAATACAATTTTATATAGACATTAATGGTTTTCTTCAGTCACGGTAAGAACATACTAATAATCATAAATAATATTAACATTACCAGAACAATATAACAATATTGGTAGAAAAGGTAATGAAGGTAGCTCACCATTATTGGCTGGTCCTAGATAAGTGTCCAAAAGTTAATAACAATGTCGTATATTAGAAATTATTAGTAATTACTAGCCAAAAATATAATTGAGAAGATCTTATTCACAATCACTAAAACCTTGTGTAATTGAAAGGGCTTCAGGCCCTCACGCCAACCTAGTAGTCTCTAAGATTTAGCGAACACTCTCAGCCTGCGTGATTAACTAAAGCTTTCTCTGTATATCTACAGATCATGCGCTTTCCTAAAAAGAACAGAGCACTTCTGCAGGTCACCAGGCTCTCTTGCATAACCCCCACCCAGGATACCGAGTTACCAGAACTTCTTGGAAAACCTCAGGGCACCGAGATAACAGTGTAGCTGGCATCATGGAGTCTGCATGTAATCAAGAAATGTCACAGATTATTGTACTCCCTTAACCAATCAGATTCCTCGAAAAATTTCTGGGCCAGGCAGAAACCTCGAGCTGGCCTCTAGACAAGAGTCTGCCTTCTTCCCAGGTGGCTAGACGCCTGAGTAAAGCTCAAACTCCTTTCCAATCCAAACTCATCTCTCAGAGAGTATTGGCTTTTCAAGTGACAGCCAGCTGAACTTGGGTTTCAGTAACACAGTTTATAATAAATTGTTCACTACTGCCTGTGGGGGAACTATAATTAAAACAAAATACCCTTCCAACCCAGAAATCCCCACAAAGGTACGAAAAGAAACATTCTTACTGTTGAAGAAGCACTAAACCAAAACGTGATATGGTCTAGCAGATTTGCATAGACACAACGCATTACAAACCTGTTCTCAAGATAAATAACTAGTCATCTTGTAAGAGGACTTGACAGCACCATTTGTGATGTAGAGTTTATCATTACTTTACCTCCTGATCGAGGTGACCATCTGTGTTAGCTAGTCGGCTCTAACCAGAGGAGAAAAGCACACCTCCCATATCTTTATGACAGGAGGTAGTTTTACAAATTGAAGCAAGGAACCCACTGAAGTTAAGATTCTTGGTAGGGGTGCCACCCTCTCAATGTTTACATTTCAAAGACATGGCTCCCAGACATTCCTGGGTCAAAAAGCTGACAAAAGGCTTATCTGGTCTTCAAAAGGATTTATATACATTTCAAAGCAAGGAGAAACTTACAGTTGCAAGTTTTATAAGATAAATGCTCTAAGAAAAAGGAGGGGAGGAAAATTTCTCCCTTTACTTTCAAAAGGGAGAATTGAGCCTCTTATTTTTTATTTTTATTTGCCCTTTTATTACTCAGATTTTAACTACTAAACAATGGAAGGAAATTTAAAGGAAAACATACACAGAAGAAAAAAAAAGTATTTAGCTCTAAGAACTCAATTAAGATGGACTAGGAAATGATGTAATAAGGGAACAGTGTAAATATGTATCAAAAATTTGCTATTTAACATATTTAAAGAGATGGTACAAATCTATTAAAATCTAATTTTAAAATATGTATAATTCAACACAATAGGAAATCCAAGCATTTTCAAAAACTAAAATGCTAGTCAATCTTTTTTTTAATAAATGAACTTAGTTAATATTAAAAAAAATTAATTCGTACCTGTTAGCCAAGAGGACCACTTGATTGACGAGAGGTAGGCAATCCATTCCAATCCAAAGCATTACACCTTTCCTGTTGTCGTCCACCCCTCTGCACACCTGGCATTTCTCTCACTGAAGACGAGCATTAAAAAATATTTTAAAGTAAGTAAATAAAATTAATAAGTTACGTTCTAACTTGAGCATTATTCAACACTGTTTTTTGTGTTTTTGTTTTTTTTTTAATTTTCAGAATTTTATTTCAGGCCAGTCCCAGGCTTAGAAATCGAGAGGCTAGATACGATAGCAGTTGACATACTCAGGTTTGATGATCAGAATTATCCCTTTTTTAATTCATAAAACAAGCTCAGATAGTGACTTTATACCTCAAAAACTTCAGAGAATCTAACAAGAATGTTATATGACTCAAAGGAGAAGCCAAGAAACAGTCATTTTCATGAAGCAGAAATATTGTAATGGAGACCAAAATGGATTCTTTTTGTAGTGGTTTTTTTTTTCCAAGTGGAGAGTAAGGAATAGACAAAGTGCCCTTCCACCACACAGACTTTATGTACATGTCCACAACTTACAATATTTGTCATCGTTCCCATAGAGTCAGAATCAGCCAATGTAAAAGGTATATTCTAGACAATGAGCACTGTGTCCTGTTGAAGAACAAGTCTGTTCTATAGTTTCCAAGATGCCATTGTAATGGAACGTAAAATCTATTTTTATAAAGACTATAACAAAACATTTTTCTCTTATTTTAAACATGTTCAATAACCACCGATAGCTTTATACTTTTTTTCAAGGGCAGTGATGAGGGAACAGAAGGCTGGCTGAAGACAAAGCAAAACCGGACACCCTGCAACCTTCCCCCACCCCCACTCCTGGGTGGGACCTATGTGACATTCTTGAGGAATCTCCCAACTACCTTAATGTTAATATCTTGCCAGAGGGAAAAACCTTGACAAAGAAAAGGCCTCAAAGCCTCTGGTATCTTGCAGGTCCTCTTTAGCATATGAAAGTTCTTTTGAAACCTTCCTTTTTCCTTAATTCCCCAGCCCCAGCTTTCTGCTCCTGGGTCCTGTCCCTGTGCTTTAATAAACCACCACCTTGCACCAAAGATGTCTCCAGAACTCCTTCTTGGTTGTCAGCTTCGAACTCTACCCCACTGAGCCTCAGCTGTATTCTAAAATTTCATCAGCACGAGTTGCAAACTATGTCCAGTTCACAAGCCAAATCCAGTCTGTGATCTATTTTTGTAGTCTATAGTTTGAGAATTTTTTTACATTTTGAAAGGGTCGTAAAAAATACCCACATGGACACACCCACACACACTTACACACTATGCAACAGAGACCATGTGTGGCCCACAAACTCTAATGTATTTGCTATCTGGCTATTTACAGAAAAAGTTTGCTAATCCTTGCATTTAGTAAACTGTCTTTTTTGGGGAGGAAGGAATTGAAGAGGGAAGTTTATACTTTCAAAACAGCGCTAACCTATTGCTCACTCTAAAATCTCTCTTTTTTTTTTTAAAGACAAAAACCAGTTCCTTTTCCTCTGAATATCTTCCTTCCTAACTTTGTGATTATTGTAATTACTAATTATATACTGGCATACTGTTTTTTTCTTCTATACACATGAATGCACATACGTGTGTGCACCAATATGCCTTCCCTGTGACAGGACCCATTAAATATGTGATACTGATGATTCTGTAGATAAAAATAAAACATGTTAATTAAAAGAGTCCTTCCACATGGGGATAAAGCAATTCATTTTAAAATACTAAATGAGAGGTGTCCTGACGGAATTACTTACAGAACCTGGTGTCACCAGCTAAACCTCAAGACCTGACTTTACTGCCCACCTGCTTGTATTCACTTACCTTTGTCTTGCATTTTTCCTTAAGCTCTTCTTTCTAGTTTACCTCTTAACTAAATCAAACAAAATCTGAAGTCACCCCTCAGGTCATGGTGACTGCCCGGATAACCCCCCCCCTCGCCGCCCATTTGAGCTAAACCCCTGATGCCAGCCTGCCCAGATGAACTGTGGAGTGATCCTTGGAATTATTGACAACTACCCTTACCTCCACCCAAAGAGGAGCCTCATTTACATAACATACAACATATGCATAAGCATGTTTCCCTAAGGCACATGCATGATCTTATGCCTGTCTTTACATACCATGAGAAGGCTTCCCTTATCTAAATATTTATCCTAACCCTAAACAAAAGGAATCTATTCACCCTCTCTCATGGGGTCATGGCTTTGGAAGCTATTCCTCATGATCTTATCTACAGCAAAGAAAACTTTGTTCAACTCACCTGGTACAGTTTCTGACTCACCAAGGAGTGAACTCAACATCAGTTTGAGTTACACTGGGAGCATAACCATTATGTAAGGAAGATTGGTATCTCATTTTTCTATCGACATACCCAATTAAGCAAGCAGTCTTATCAGTCTTGCTCTTATAGGTACTGGATGTAGACAATGGCAAAGCAGTGATAGTCAGGAAGCCTGCCTTCTTGCCAGTAGCCAGAGCTATGCCAAATGCTTTCTAGAGGGTCAACTGAAACTCATGGAAAATAGCCATCCTAAATCTCTTACTAGTAATGTATTTAAGAGGTCTTGGAGAGTGAATTTTTCTACTTCAGTAAACTGTGCACTTGGGAGAGTTCCTAAAGAAAATCCAAGTATCTTGTGCATGTACCCTATGGTTTCCATTTAGAAACCACTCACATACAGGGCATCAGTGGTCCTTTGATATTTGGCAGAAAAGTAACATTAGGCAACACGAGGGAAACTCGCCTTTTCCTATCTCCCACTCCCAAACATAAGACAGTCATAGAAATATTGCATGCAAAAAAGTGGGAGGAAATAGCCATGCTCTCACTTAATCTAAAGAAGAAACATAAAAACTACCCAACTGATATATTCTATTCTGGACAGTGGTTATAAGAGGTAGAGGGGTGAACTCTGTTTTTTAGTGTATGTGCTGCCGAAGCGAGCACTGAACTCTGTTTTTTTATGTGAACACAGCCTTTTAACTGTGCAGATTTAAGTAACTGAAAGTGATTGGAAATTTTAATAGTTGACTAGAATGTCATTCAGTAATCTGATGCTTGGCAGAGAGAAGAAATTGCCATTGTATATTTGGGTGCAAAGACTGGACAGAGAGTTGGATACAGCTGGTATACAAATGAATTATATAATTCAAATCTTATTGAAATGTCCCTTTTTAAAAACTTTAATTACTTAAAAACATATTCTTTATACATATATAATTATTAATTGAAAATGAAACCTATCATATCAATTTTCCCTAAATTTGAGTTATTCCCCTATTTATTTTGAAATATACTCATGCTGGAGTGCTGGGTGGCTCAATCAGTTGAGCGTCTGACTCTTAATTTCAACTCAGGTCATGATTTCAAGGTCAAGAGACCAAGCCCTGTATCAGGTTACATGTTGTGGAATCTGGTTGAGATTCTCTCTGCCTCTCTCTCTCTATGCCCCCTAATTCCCAACAACTGACCCCCCTGCTCACACTCTTTCTCTCAGGGGCTGGGCGGGGGGGGGAGGGAGCAGAAGAAGAAGAGAAGAAGTAAATATACTGATGCTGACTATTTTTGTGTTTCTCTTTCTTTTTTTCTCTTCAGTTGTGGTTTTGTCTAGATCCATTTTTTTTTTTAAGATCTTTAAGAAATTAGGTTTAATTTGGGTGTATCTTCTTGGGGAGTATAAGTTTATGAAACATAATTTTTCTATCTCATATTTGGAGAATAAACACAGTAATGCCTCCAAATTGAAAAAAATAATACAATTACTCCCTCATCTGACACAAATACAGGCCGACATTTGAACATAATTATCAGATAGTAATTTTCCATGACATATAATGTGATTTTCTCCCAACTGTACTGACTTCTATATTCATTTGATTAACAATGAATGGCTTGTACATTGTCTTGGTTAAAACGGAATTTTTCTGACATTTGCCATAATTCAATTCTGTAGAGAAAAAAGGAGGAATAATGCCACCAGTAACTTTAGGCTTATTTAACAACCACTGGGCTGAAAGTTGGACCTTCTTGTGTTTGGGTTTAGTGCAAACTTAGGAGCTTTACCCCTATTACAGAGTCTACCCTTTTAAACATTACCCAAGGTAATTAAGATGTTCTTCCCCTACCTCTGTGAATGACCTCATTCTTCCTCTCAAGTAAGTAACTTGACAAAGATTGGGGCCATTTTATGGATAGAGCTGGATATACTATGATATTTATGGACCTAACATATTGGGAAGCATTAAATTGCAATCTAGACAGACCCATATTAAAAGTGAACTCATACTACTTTCAAATATTAGATGGAATTAGAGAAATAATTTACACTCCGGCACTCAGTAATCTCATCTGTTAACTAGGATAACATTTATCCATAAGATTATTGTAATTGTTGAATTAGGTACTTATTGAAGACCTACTTCCTTGTTGTTGTTTTTTTTAATATTTTTAAAATTTTATTTATTTATTTAGTAATCTCTATACCCAACATAAGGCTCAAACTCACAACCCTGAGATTAAGAGTTGCATGTGCTTCCAGTGAACTAGCCAGGCACCCTGAGGATCAAGGCATGCCGGCTATGACAGCATGTTCTGGTCATCATGTAGTTTACAGGCAGATAAGGAAAGAAACCATGTACAAGTAGGCAAACAGATACATATTTAAATTAAAAACTGAATTACACTGAGAATAAAATGTAAAGAGATTCTATAATAGATAAAAATGTAGTAAGGAATAGCATATTTTAATTGTGAATACCTAGGAAGTGGAGTGGAATTTAGAGACTAAAATATAAGAAGTGGTCAATCTAAAATTTAGAGATCTAAAAATATAAGAAATGGTCAGTTATAGGATCATGATCAATGCAAAGGCAATGAGGCAGGAAAGAACTTGGCAACTGAGACACTTACCATTATCGGGATATAAAACATTCAGCCCAGTGCTAAGGATGCAGTAATAATTGAATAAGAGTAACTTTATCTCTTTCAGTTTTCCCCATAAATTTCTCATTGAACAATTAATTTGCTGTTTATATTAGTTGTGTGATTTTGTCCAAAAATTTGAAATGGTTGAAATAACTGTTCTCTGAACTCCCTGGTCAGAATGAACCTTGTCCAGGAAGAGGTAGACATTAAAGTCAGAATAAACCATATGGGACTATAGAAATCCAAATTACCTATTCCTGAGTTTCAGAACACAGTCAGTTATGAGTTGCAGGATGTGATGGGAATTTCTATGGATGTTTTATATTAATTACTCCAAGGCTAATACATAATAAAGACACATTTTCATTTCATGATGTGAAACTCAGAATCACGAATTCTGTGTAAGGTTGGAATGTGTGCATGTGTGTATTTAAGGGCTATAATGGCAACTAACACACAAAAGTCCAGGCCGATCAACAGTTGATAGTCCTCTTTGTTTCCTAAGTATATAATTTTTGCTTTAAAACTATTAATTTAGTAGAGTTCCTCTTTGTGTGTTGTGGGGATATACTCATTCCTTTCCATATTAGACTGTTAACTGAAGTGACATAATCATTGTGAAGGTTAGTGGAGTCATTCTCATAGTGGATATGTCACAAGTTACTGATAACCAACAGAAAATGTAGCTGTGATGTTTAAACCTTGGATATGTTTAAAGCTCTGTATATCTATGAGATTAAAAAATCAGGAAATGTTGGAAGTCATACTCATACAATTTTTGGACCAACTCCTCTGGTCCTGAGTTTCTTCAGTTTAGAACCCTCAGTGACAAGGTCATTCATTAGAAAGCAGGATTGGGGGGAGGAGTCAAGATGGCAGAGAAGTAGCAGGCTGAGACTACTTCAGCTAGCAGGAGATCAGCTAGATAGCTTATCTAAAGATGGCAAACACCTACAAATCCATCCGGCAGATCGAAGAGAAGAAGAACAGCGATTCTAGAAACAGAAAAACAACCACTTTCTGAAAGGTAGGACTGGCGGAGAAGTGAATCCAAAGCGATGGGAAGATAGATCCCAGGGGGAGGGGCGGCTCCCGGCAAGCAGCAGAGCAATGGAGCACAAAATCAGGACTTTTAAAAGTCTGTTCCGCTGAGGGACATCGCTCCAGAGGCTAACCCGGGGTGAAGCCCACGTGGGGTCAGCGTGGTCTCAGGTCCCACAGGGTCACAGAAGGATCGGGGGTGTCTGAGTGTCACAGAGCTTACAGGTATTAGAACGGGGAAGCCGGTCACAGAGACAGAGCCGACAGTAAGCTCACAGCTCGGTGGTACCTTGAACCAGTCGCAGGCTGGGTGAGCTTGGAGTGCGGCCGGAGGTCAGGCAGACGGGAGTTACTGGGAGTTCTCTGAGGGTGCACTGAAGAGTGGGGCCCCAGGCTCTCGGCTCCTCCGGGCTGGAGACCAGGAGGCCGCCATTTGTATTCCCATCCTCCAGAACTCTACGGAAAGCGCTCAGGGAACAAAAGCTCCTGAAAGCAAACCCTAGCGGATTACTCAGTCCGGCCCCTGGTAAAGGCAGTGCAATTCCGCCTGGGGCAAAGACACTTGAGAATCACTACAACAGACCCCTCCCCCAGAAGATCAACAAGAAATCCAGCCAAAACCAAGTTCACCTACCAAGGAGTGCAGTTTCAATACCAAGGAGAGCAACAGAATAACAGAGGAGGAGAAAGCAAAGCACGGAACTCGTGGCTTTCTCCCTATGATTCTTTAGTCTTGCAGTTAATTTAATTTTTTTTCTTTTTCATTTTTTTCTCTTCTTCTGCTAAAAATTTTTTTAACTTTTACCCTTTTCTTTTTTAACGTTTTTTAACTAGTTTATCTAATATATATATATTTTTCTTTTTTATACTATTCTTTATTCGTTTTCTTTTTTTAATTCCTTTCTTTCTTTCCTTTGTTTGTTTGTTTGTTTGTTTTTTGTTTTGTTTTGTTTTTTTTCTTTTTTTTCCCCATCTTTCATTCTGAACCTCTTTTTATCCCCTTTCTCCTCCCTCACGATTTGGGATCTCTTCTGATTTGGTTAAAGTGTATTTTCCTGGGGTTGTTGCCACCCTTTTAGTATTTTACTTGCTCCTTCATATACTCTTATCTGGACAAAATGACAAGGTGGAAAAATTCACCACAAAAAAAGGAACAAGAGGCAGTACCGAAGGCTAGGGACCTAATCAATACAGACATTGGTAATATGTCAGATCTAGAATTCAGAATGACAATTCTCAAGGTTCTAGCCGGGCTTGAAAAAGGCATGGAAGATATTAGAGAAACCCTCTCGGGGATATAAAAGCCCTTTCTGGAGAAATAAAAGTACTGGGGCGCCTGGGTGGCTCAGTGGTTTAGGCCTCTGCCTTCGGCTCAGATAATGATCTCAGGGTCCTGGGATCGAGCCCCGCATCAGGCTCTCTGCTCGGTGGGGAGCCTGCTACCCCCTCTCTCTCTGCCTGCCTCTCTGCCTACTTGTGATCTCCCACTGTCTATCAAATAAATAAATAAAAATCTTAAAAAAAAAGAAATAAAAGAACTAAAATCTAACCAAGTTGAAATAAAAAAAGCTGCAATGAGGTGCAATCATTTGATTAATGAGGTGCAATCAAAAATGGAGGCTCTCACTGCTAGGATAAATGAGGCAGAAGAAAGAATTAGCAATATAGAAGACCAAATGACAGAGGAAAAAAGAAGCTGAGCAAAAGAGGGACAAATAGCTACTGGACCACAAGGGGAGAATTTGAGAGATAAGTGAATCCATAAGATGAAACAACATTAGAATAA
The DNA here is from genome assembly GCF_020171115.1 of Neogale vison. Classification (NCBI taxonomy): domain Eukaryota; kingdom Metazoa; phylum Chordata; class Mammalia; order Carnivora; family Mustelidae; genus Neogale; species Neogale vison. The sequence continues at coordinate 102,036,009 of NC_058098.1, read as the reverse complement.
TTGGGATTCCAGAAGAAGAAGAAAGAGAGAGGGAAGCAGAAGGTATACTGGAGAGAATTATTGGGGAGAATTTCCCCAATATGGCAAAGGGAATGAGCATCAAAATTCAGGAGGTTCAGAGAACGCCCCTCAAAATCAATGAGAATAGGCCCACACCCCGTCACCTAATAATAAAATTTACAAGCCTTAGTGACAAAGAGAAAATCCTGAAAGCAGCCCGGGAAAAGAACTCTGTAACATACAATGGTAAAAATATTAGATTGGCAGAAGACTTATCCACAGAGACCTGGCAGGCCAGAAAGAGCTGGCATGATATGTTCAGAGCACTAAATGAGAAAAACATGCATCCAAAAATACTATATCCAGCTAGGCTATCACTGAAAATAGAAGGAGAGATTAAAAGCTTCCAGGACAAACAAAAAAGAAAGAATTTGCAAACACCAAACCAGATCTACAGGAAATATTGAAAGGGGTCCTCTAAGCAAAGAGAGAGCATACAAGTGGTAGATCAGAAAGGAACAGAGACAATATATAGTAACAGTCACCTTACAGGCAATACAATGGCACTAAATTCATATCTCTCAAGAGTTACCCTGAATGTTAATGGGCTAAATGCCCCAATCAAAGACACAGGGTACCAGAATGGATAAAAAAACAAAACCCATCTATATGTTGCCTACAAGAAACACATTTTAAGCCCGAAGACACCTCCAGATTTAAAGTGAGGGGGTAGAAAAGAATTTACCATGCTAATGGACAACAGAAGAAAGTAGGAGAGGCAATCCTTATATCAGATCAATTAGATTTTAAGCCAAAGACTATAATAAGAGATGAGGAAAGACACTATATCATACTCAAAGGGTCTGTCCAACAAGAAGATGTAACAATTTTAAATATCTATGCCCCCAACATGGGAGCAGCCAACTATATAAACCAATTAAGAACAAAATCAAAAGAAACACATCAACAATAATACAATAATATTAGGGGACTTTAACACTCCCCTCACTGAAATGGACAGATCATCCAAGCAAAAGATCAACAAGGAAATAAAGGCCTTAAATGACACACTGGACCAGATGGACATCACAGATATATTCAGAACATTTCATCCCAAAGCAACAGAATACACATTCTTCTCTGCACATGGAACATTCTACAGAATAGATCACATCCTCGGTCCTAAATCAGGACTCAACCAGTATCAAAAGATTGGGATCATTCCTTGCATATTATCAGACCACAATGCTCTGAAGCTAGAAATCAACCTCAAGAGGAAGTTTGGAAAGAACCCAAATACATGGAGACTAAACAGCATCCTTCTAAAGAATGAATGGGTCAACCAGGAAATTAAAGAAGAATTGAAAAAAATCATGGAAACAAATGATAATGAAAACACAACGGTTCAAAATCTGTGGGAACAACAAAGGCAGTCCTAAGAGGAAAATATATAGTGGTACAAGCCTTTCTCAAGAAACAAGAAAGGACTCAGGTACACAACCTAACCCTACACCTAAAGGAGCTGGAGAAAGAACAAGAAAGAAACCCTAAACCCAGCAGGAGAAGAGAAATCATAAAGATCAGAGCAGAAATCAAAGAAATAGAAACCGAAAAAACAATAGAACAAATCAACAAAACTAGGAGCTAGTTCTTTGAAAGAATTAATAAAATTGATAAACCCCTGGCCAGACTTATCAAGAAGAAAAGAGAAAGGACCCAAACAAATAAAATCATGAATGAAAGAGGAGAGATCACAACTAACACCAAAGAAATACAAACTATTATAAGAACATACTATGAGCAACTCTATGCCAACAAATTTGACAATCTGGAAGAAACGGATGCATTCCTAGAAACATATAAACTACCACAACTGAAGCAGGAAGAAATAGAAAGCCTGAACTGACCCATAACCAGTAAGGAGATTGAAACAGTCATTAAAAATCTCCAAACAAACAAAAGCCCAGAGCCAGACGGTTTCCTGGGGGAATTCTACCAAACATTTAAAGAAGAACTAATTCCTATTCTCCTGAAAGTGTTCCAAAAAATAGAAATGGGAGGAAAACTTCCAAACACATTTTATGAGGCCAGCATCACCTTGATCCCAAAACCAGACAAGGAGCCCATCAAAAAAGAGAGCTATAGACCAATATCCTTGATGAACAGAGATGCGAAAATTCTCACCAAAATACTAGCCAATAGGATTCAACAGTACATTAAAAGGATTATTCACCACGACCAAGTGGGATTTATTCCAGGGCTTCAAGATTGGTTCAACATCCACAAATCAATCAATGTGATACAACACATCAATAAAAGAAAGAACAAGAACCATATGATACTCTCAATAGATGCTGAAAAAGCATTTGACAAAGTACTGCATCCCTTCCTGATCAAAACTCTTCAAAGTGTAGGGATAGAGGGCACATACCTCAATGTCATCAAAGCCATCTATGAAAAACCCACCGCAAATATCATTCTCAATGGAGAAAAACTTAAAGCTTTCTGCTAAGGTCAGGAACACGGCAGGGATGTCCATTATCATCACTGCTATTCAACATAGTACTAGAAGTCTTAGCCTCAGCAATCAGACAACAAAAGGAAATTAAAGGCTACCAAATCAGCAAAGAAGAAGTCAAACTATCACTCTTCGCAGATGATATGATATTCTATGTGGAAAACCCAAAAGACTCCATTCCAAAACTGCTAGAACTTGTACAGGAATTCAGTAACGTGTCAGGATATAAGATCAATGCACAGAAATCAGTTGCATTTCTCTACACCAACAACAAGACAGAAGAAAGAGAAATTAAGGAGTCAATCCCATTTACAATTGCACCCCAAACCATAAGATACCTAGGAATAAACCTAACCAAAGAGGCACAAAATCTATACTCAGAAAACTATAAAGTACTCAGAAAGAAATTGAGGAAGACACAAAGAAATGGAAAAATGTTCCATGCTCCTGGATTGGAAGAATAAATATTGTGAAAATGTCTATGCTACCTAAAGCAATCTACACATTTAATGCAATTCCTATCAATGTACCATCCATCTTTTTCAAAGAAATGGAACAAATAATCCTGAAATTTATATGGAACCAGAAAAGACCTCGAATAGCCAAAGGAATATTGAAAAAGAAAGCCAAAGTTGGTGGCATCACAATTCCAGACTTCAAGCTCTATTACAAAGCTGTCATCATCAAGACAGCATGGTACTTGCACAGAAACAGACACATAGATCAATGGAACAGAATAGAAAGCCCAGAAATAGACCCTCAACTCTATGGTCAACTAATCTTCGACAAAGCAGGAAAGAATGTCCAATGGAAAAAAAGACAGCCTCTTCAATAAATGGTGTTGGGATAATTGGACAGCCACATGCAGAAAAATGAAATTGGACCATTTCCTTACACCACACATGAAATTAGACTCAAAATGGATGAAGGACCTCAATGTGAGAAAGGAATCCATCAAAATCCTTGAGGAGAACACAGGCAGCAACCTCTTTGACCTCAGCCACAGCAACATCTTCCTAGGAACATCGCCAAAGGCAAGGGAAGCAAGGGCAAAAATGAACTATTGGGATTTCATCAAGATCAAAAGCTTTTGCACAGCAAAGGAAACAGTTAACAAAATCAAAAGACAACTGACAGAATGGGAGAAGATATTTGCAAATGACATATCAGATAAAGGACTAGTGTCCAAAATCTATAAAGAACTTAGCAAACTCAACACCCAAAGACCAAATAATCCAATCAAGAAATGGGCAGAGGACATGAACAGACATTTCTGCAAAGAAGACATCCAGATGGCCAACAGACAAATGAAAAAGTGCTCCATATCACTCGGCATCAGGAAAATACAAATCAAAACCACAATGAGATATCACCTCACACCAGTCAGAATGGCTAAAATCACCAAGACAGGAAATGACAGATGCTGGCGAGGATGTGGAGAAAGGGGAACCCTCCTACACTGTTGGTGGGAATGCAAGCTGGTGCAACCACTCTGGAAAACAGCATGGAGGTTCCTCAAAATGTTGAAAATAGAACTGCCCTATGACCCAGGAATTGCACTATTGGGTATTTACCCAAAGATACAAACATAGTGATCCGAAGGGGCACGTGCACCTGAATGTTTATAGCAGCAATGTCCACAATAGCCAAACTATGGAAAGAACCTAGATGTCCATCAACAGATGAATGGATAAAGAAGATGTGGTATATATACACAATGGAATACTATGCAGCCATCAAAAGAAATGAAATCTTGCCATTTGCGATGACATGGATGGAACTAGAGCGTATCATGCTTAGCAGAATAAGTCAAGTGGAGAAAGACAATTATCATATGATCTCCCTGATATGAGGAAGTGGTGATGCAACATGGGGGCTTAAGGGGGTAGGAGAAGGATAAATGAAACAATAAGGGATTGGGAGGGAGAGAAGCCATAAGTGACTCTTAATCTCACAAAACAAACTGAGGGTTGCTGGGGGGAGGGGGGTGGGGAGAAGGGGTGGTGGGATTATGGACATTGAGGAGGGTATGTGCTTTGGTGAGTGCTGTGAAGTGTGTAACCCAGACGATTCACAGACCTGTACCCCTGGGGATAAAAATATATTATATGTTTATAAAAAATAAAAAAATTAAAAAAAAAAAAAGAAAGCAGGATTGGAGGATACCGGGCTGATATTCCCTCAACTTAGACACTGATTTATAACAGAAAGTAAACTGGAAAACCATGGACCACCATGTAGACTAAAAAGTGGCCAATGGGTTATTTTCCATGTAGAGAAGACAATTTGAGGCCCAAACTCAGTCCAAATTTCTTTTACTGAGACTGTAGGAGCAGCACAAGAAAGAACATATCCTCTGGGCTTTTTCAATTCAGTTCTGAGCTTTTTTCAATTTCAAAAGTGGGGGAACATTTTTTATTTCTAACCAATGTTGGGAGACCCATTATTCTCTGTTCCTTTTTTAAAATATATAATTCAAATAGCTCCTTTTCAGTAGGTTTTATTTTAGTAGGATAGGAATAATTTTCATTGTTTCTTTCACTAATTACAGCAGTTAACATTATTAATATACTTGTTAACCTATCCAGTGACTTCAATACTCAGGTGCAATTTGATTTTTCTCTAGGAAGCCTTCTCCATTCTTCATCAACAAGGGTTGGTGACTTTCTGGTCTTTGATCATATAGCACCACATTTTTATTTTTATCAAATTATCTTGTTCTGTGATTATTGATTTATTTGCTTTCCACTCTGGTTAACAATAAAATTTCACAGGGCAATAACTGTATCCTATACAAATTTGCTTACCCAGGTATTCTCTTAGAACCTGGCACATGGTAAGTGCTAGATGTAACTGTGTTAAATATATACATGCTTGCTTGTTACCCTCAGCTCTTCAGAACCTTACTATCTCTCCTGTTCTCAATATGCCTTCTTTTTCACTTTACAGTACTAAAAACAAAATAAAAATGAAGAGCTCTTTCAATTTTCATGACGTCATTGTGAGGTGTTTCATCTGCTATCATTGTAAAACTACATGAGACTCATAACTGATGACTGCCCAAAAGCCTAACACTCGAAGATTAGCAGGACGAGGGAAGGAAACCCAAACCGATGCCACAACTAATATTACTTTAACTACATTATGCTATAGCCCCATCTAAATTCCTTCCTTTTTTTTTTTTTTTTTAATATTTTACTTATTCATTTGACAGAGACAGAGAGAGAGATAGGGAGAGAGTGCACATGCAAAAGGAAGAGGAATGGGAGAGGGAGAAGCAGACTCCCCGCTGAGCAGGGAGCCAGATGTGGGACTCCATCCCAGGACCCTGGGATCATGTCGTGAGCCGAAGGCAGATGCTTAACGGACTGAGCCACTCAGGCGCCTCTCATCTAAATTCCTTTTGAACAATTATCACAACTACTCACTTTGTGACTGCCTAAGTAATCCAGACCTCTCTTGTGGTTACCCATGTCAATTACATTCTAAATCACAGAGAACTGGGTCACATGCCATTTTACATAATCCTGTATTGATTTATGCTATCATACTCAGACTCCTAATCTAACATCCAAATTCTTCATTTGTGAAATGGAGGTAATAATAGAAATCTCATATGAATGAAATTAATGCTAAATAGATAAAATGTTTAGGATATGTAGCACAATATCAATGCACCTTAGAAAATGATTGTATACTAATTTCTATTATTTTCTTTAAGATAACCTTAACTAGTTTAACTTTTTGTGATATCAAAATTTGTCTCTGTCTCTTTGTGTATTACATAGCCCTTTGCTCCATATAAACAAATAATAAGTTAATTGATAATGTAGGTCTTTTCCTTTTGCTGCTTATAATGATTTTTTTTAATGTAGCACAAAGATTTAATTGTCATTTTATATTATTGCCCTGATAGAATTTTTCCTATGTTGATTTATTAGGATGGAAAATCTTTATCCCCATTTTAGAAGTACAAATAAATTTACTGGGACAAGAAAAAAATTAATGAGGCATAAAAACTGGATAAAGACTGAAGGAAAATATCATTTTAAAAAGCAAGATTATCTTCCATGAACATATTCCCCAAATTATTTGCAATTCTAATAGAGTTAATTAGTATTCAGATATTTGCTTTCAAGGAAGATAAACATTGAAATAAATATTTTGTATAAAAAAGTATATAAATCAGTACCTATTATTTCCATTAACAGGAATAAATTACCTGTATATAGACTCCAAATAGAGATATAGTGATACATCTTGATTTATGTACACTTATATAAGAATATAACATTGATAGATTGAATTAGACTGATTAACTAAAATAATCTGTAAAGCACACTTTTATTTCCCTTTGGTTGCTCAGACCCAAGTCTCTAAAATTATCCTCTACTTCTTTCCTTTATACTTGTTCAATACTTTGGCAAACATTGTTAGCTGAAAATACCTCCAGAATTTGACCACGTTTTGCCCCCTCCACTTTAACTCTTTCTGCTTCACAATTATCTGTCACTTGAATGTTTCTAATAGCTTCTTCTTTTGTCTCCTTGCTTCTACTCTGATCCTCTGATAATACACTTCATATAGCTGCTATTTATAGTGCCTCTCTGATACTTAAGTCAGATGAAACCCCCCCCACACCCCGCACACATACATTCTTTAGAATCATCAGATGGCCTCCACTTCTCACACAGTAAAAGCCAAATTCCTTAAAAAGTCCTGTATAATCTGGCTTCACACTGTTCTGGTTTCTTCCTCCTACACTTGACCCTGGCCAAACTAATGGTATTGCTGTTACTGAAACTAGCCAAGCATATTCCAGACAGAGGACTTTTCAACTTGCTCTTCCCTCTTCATGGATCCATCTTTCCCTTATGATCAAACTTACTCCCTCACTACTTTCAAGCACTGCCTCAAATGTCACCTAATTATGATTGAGTACCTTCCTTGCTTTTTCTAGATAATATAGAATTCCTTCCCTTCCCCAGAACTCCTGTTCTTGCATTTTTTTTTCTTTCTTTCTATAAAGTGTTATAAAATCTGTCTTAGTTATTTAGAAATGTAGGTTCCACAAGAGCAATGCTTTGGACTATTTCATTCACTATGTTGATGTGGAATGTGATTTGCCATCTATAAGACCCTCAGTCAATATTACATAAATGAATAAAAAATAACTGGGGGGACGCCTGGGTGGCTCAGTGGGTTAAGCCGCTGCCTTCGGCTCAGGTCATGATCTCAGGGTCCTGGGATCGAGTCCCACATCGGGCTCTCTGCTCAGCAGGGAGCCTGCTTCCTTCTATCTCCCTCTCTGCCTGCCTCTCCGTCTGCTTGTGCTCTCTCTGTCAAATAAATAAATAAAATCTTAAAAAAAAAAAAAATAACTGGGGGGACGCCTGGGTGGCTCAGTTGGTTGAGCAGCTGCCTTCGGCTCAGGTCATGATCCCAGCGTCCTGGGATCGAGTCCCACATCGGGCTCCTTGTTCAGCAGGGAGCCTGCTTCTCCCTCTGCCTCTGCCTGCCTGTGCTTGCTCTCTCCCCCTCTCTCTCTCTGATAAATAAATAAAATCTTTAAAAAAAAAAAAAATAACTGGGAAAGTTTGACAAATGCCAAACTAAGATAACTATCGGCAACAAATACAATGGATTAAATTTGGATATCATTATTACATAAGGTGCTCTTACAAATCAAGAATAAGTTAAGAAGTGGCACCTGGGGGGCGCCTGGGTGGCTCAGTGTGTTAAGCCGCTGCCTTTGGCTCAGGTCATGATCCCAGGGTCCTAGGATCGAGCCCCACATCGGGCTCTCTGCTCAGCGGGGAGCCTGCTTTCTCCCCTCTCTCTCTCTGCCTGCCTTTCTGTCTGCTTGTGATCTCTGTCTGTCAAATAAATAAATAAAATCTTTAAAAAAAAAAAAAAAGAAGTGGCACCTGGGTGGCTCAGTGCGTTAATGCCTCTGCCTTCAGCTCAGGTCATGATCTCAGAGTCCTGGGATCGAGCCCCGCATCGGGCTCTCTGCTCGACAGGGAGCCTGCTTCCCTCCTCTCTCTGTCAAATGGATCTCTGTCAAATGAATAAATAAAATCTTTAAAAAAAAGAGAATAAGTCAGGAAGGAAAATGTCAATAAAATAAATATAAGTCACATATAAATATTTGGAAAAAAGGTCACCAACATTAGAAATCAAAGATAGAAAATCTCACTGCCTAACCAAGAAAAAATTAAGAGTGTGATCAATTTCAAGATAGAAGAATATGTTTTTGTTTTTGTTTTTTAATATATTTTAAAATATTTTATTTATTTATTTGACACAGAGAGAGATCACAAGTAGGCAGAGAGACAGGCAGAGAGAGAGGAAAGGAAGCAGGCTCCCTGCTGAGCAGAGAGCCCAACGAGGGGCTTGATCCCAGGATTCTGGGATCATGACCCTGAGTCAAAGGCAGGGGCTTTAACCCACTGAGCCACCCAGGCACCCCAAGATAGAAGAACATGTTAAGAAATACATTTCCATATACAACTTACTACTATATGAAAGATTGGTATGACAGCTTTGAAGATAATATAATAATGTGGATAAATGTTAAAATTTGTATATTCCTTGAACCACCACTCTTCCTTCCAGTAATTTATCCTTAGAAAATAATTGACAAAAGTCCATGAAGATGGATAGAAAAGACTGCTTATCAGATTCACAAAGACTCTTCATCATAGCATGGTACTATAAAAATATTTTGAAACAATTAAATGCCATCAATATCACACTGGTTAATTAAAGTAGTGTACATGTATGCAATATTGTGCTACACAGTAAATTAACATGACTGTTCTTCTATTTTTATTAATATGAAATATTTCTTTGATACATGTTGAGATAAATAAGCCACTACAAATCAATTTAATAGTATGATATCACTTCTGTTTATAAAACTATCATTTGATCTCTATCAAGAGAGAGGTTCTTAAAGAAAAAATAATACCACTATCTCGAGATGGTGCAATTAAAATTGTGTGAGATTTTTTCTTTATATTTATATGTTTTCTGAATTTTAGTTAATAGATATGTTTTAATATATTCCAGAAAAACAATAAATAGATAAAATAAATTGCCCAGGTTCTAACTATCTTAGAGTAGGGCAGAAATGGGCATTTATAAAGTTCACAGATTATACTATTGGGTTAAGAGTCTTCCTATACTTACTACATGGTATTTTTCCAATTTTACTGATAAGGGTTTAATAACAGACTATCCCCATATGTGGAGCTTGAATCAAATTCCAAGTTCAAGTCATTTATAACCTGAGGTTGATTATTTATTTATTAATATAAAGATTTTGTTATACCTTTGGTTTACATACCTTAGTATTTTGTTTCGATGTCATATTAGTAATGTATGGTAGACTATATTAATCATTAACAAATAGTCACTTTCCTCCCCCCACTGTGCCTGAGAAGAATGTATTTCCTGTTTATGAAGGGCCATGTGACAGGCTTTGACAATGGAATGAGAATAGAAGTGAAGATGCCAGTTTCCAGCAAAGGATTACCCTGGATATTTGAATTCTGTCTGTTATCACCATCAAAACATGCCTCAGATAGAAGCTATTAGCCTAAATATTAGCTAAATAATAAACAATTTAGGACATTAGGCTAATACATCTAAGCAGCAGGTTGTCAAAAGATCAACAAGAAGCTTTCATGATTTCAAGGATATCTGGAAAACCTCTCACCATTTGTTTCAAATCACAAAGCTTTAGCAAAAAAATCCAAAGTCCTCACTAAGCCTTTGTGAATCTTGTATATATCCCTCTTATGGCCACCAATGGGTCTAACTCCAACTATTTCTGGAGAACAAAGACCTTCTTTCTGTCCAATTTTCAAAGCTCTCCTAGTTTGCAAATTCAAATCTAATACCCTATAGAGAAGGGGATTTTGGGAAACATAGCTCTGGGTTTCCACTACACAATGAAGAGAGCATACATAAAAGTGTGATAATGCTGTCTGGTTGACAACACCCTATGTGGCAGGGCACCATTTTCTTATATTACAAGCTCAAAATAGTACACAAATATTTAAATAACTAGTGAAACTTTTTTTTTTTTTTAAATTTTAAGAAGCTATGGCTTTTCCTTTACTTTGTCAGTAAATCAACATGTGACTTTAGTTGACCAGCTACAACTCTGAGAATTACTCACATGTAAACTCTAGTTGAACTAGATCATCACAAATACTCTTTATAACAGAGTGCAGATTCCATCTCTGATGGATTAAAAAGTAGGCAACTAAATCTGTGCATGTGATATTTAATCTGCTAACTGTACATAGTTTGGTAAGAGACTGTTTAACTTGGATTATGTTTCTATTGGACTGAATTCTTTTCCTCAATTGCTTTGTGTACTAATTGTCTTGGTGAGAAAAAGCTTGTTATTTGAGTCCAATAAATGGACATTGTTAGATTTCACTGCATTTGACCATAATCTTATCCCAAATGCCTTTAGCACTTTAGAGGTACACTTTGATTTGTACTAATTATTAGTCTTTGTCAATCTCATCAGATACTCCTTTGTACCTCTGCCACACTGTTAAACTACACAGAGTCCATCTCATGCCATAATTCAGTGCACATTGTGTTGTCTGTATTTTCTGTTTTCAGTGTTATCTCTATGTTCCACTGATGGATAACACTCATAGAGAAACTGAATGCTTATCTTTTTGGAATTTGCATAGAAATAGCAAAAGGAAAAGGCTACAAGATTAAAAACTATAACCCAATCTATGAGAAAATAATCTGGAAGTGGAAGTAGATATGGTCCCATGGTTACAGAAGCATTTTGGGTTCATGGCCTCTACCAGATGTTTTGAAATTAAAGTTGATGGCTGGAAAACAATGCAAGGAACTATGCCAAAGATGAAAATGAAGAAGAAAATATCCATAGTATTTAGTCAATATAGAAAACTCTTGGATGTACCTGATATTAAATCAGGTTTATGTTCAGTTACATTGGGGAATTTAGTGAACTATGAAGATTCTAAATTTTTTGAGGGGAGATTTCCTTTTGTCTCTCTGATTGATATGCTAAAACCTGTACTTCTCAAACTGTCTGTGTACTTGCATATATCAGAATCCCAGAGATGAGTTGCTTAGATGAATCTGGTTATAATAATCAATCAAAAAATTTTAAAAAAAGAAATTATATACATGAGAATTACTTTGACCAATAAGTAATGAGCGATATACTTCTAAAGTTTTAAAAGAAAGACAGTAGAGAAAAACTAAAGGGAGTTATCAGAGAAATACACAACTTATAATTAAGGCAAACTTACATCTCTGTTGGCCCAAATATAGTCATTGTTGGTTGTCCTGGCACAGTTATTAAGAGCATCCCTTTCAATCTCAGAATTATCACAGTTTGGATAATACATTGTGAATTTAGAAGATAGGGTACAGATGTTCACCCTCTTAGACGTTCAGCAAATTATAGAACTCCTAAGAAGTCTTGCCCTTAGGCTATCTACAAGCATTAGAGTTGGGCAAAGACATGGGTGATGAGGAGGGGTTGGGCATTAAAGTACCTTCTAGAACCAGGTATTTTGTCCTTATAAGATCAGGCAAAGGGGAGTTGCTGATACTTGTAGACTAAATGTTTGTATGACCTAAAAATTCCTATGTTGAAACCCAATCACTAATGTGATAGTTTTTGAAGACAGGAATTTTGCAGGGTGATTAAATCATGAGAGTAGAGCTCTCATTAATGGCACTAATGCCCTTATAAAAGAGGCCTGAGAGAGCTTCCCTACCCCTCCCACCATGTGAGGACTGCCCAAGAACCAGGAAGCAGGTCCTTACTAAATAACAAATCTGCCAGTGTCTTGATCTTGGACTTCCTAGGCTCTAGAAATGCGAGGAATAAATTTCTCTTATTTATAAACCACCCAGTCTATGGCATTTCTCATAGTAACTTGGATGGATTAATACACTCATAATCTTCTACAAGTTCTTTATTAGTTTTATAGGCATTTGAGTGTCTGTGTGTGTTTCAGGCACATGGCAAGGTACAGCAGACAGAAAAGATAAAACGATTTTACCAGCATAACAAGAGACACTACAAAATTGGGAAAAAATATATAGTCAATGTCGTGATAGGAATGTACATGAATTTACATAAACTGTTGGGAGGTATTAAGAAGGGTACCTCATCTAGGGAAGGTGGAATAAAGAGTTATTGGTTAACAAAGCCCTTTCACATGAGTCCATTTAAGCAAGTTTATTGACAAACAGCACCAGTCCATGTGGTATCAATGAGAGAATATTTCCAAGAAGAGGGGGGTAATTTGGTCAAATAAAAATGGTGTTATGGTTATGAAAAATCACTAATTCCAACCAAGACTGCTACATAATTTGTGGGAACCATTGAAAAATGTAAAAGTGGGATCCTTTGTTCAAAAGTTATTAAGAATTTCAAGACTGCAAGAGTAAAGAATTAAATCTTATATTAGTTCAGAGGACACATGCCCAAAACTGGCTCTATCACAGGCAGGAAGAGTATATCCTAGTAGAATCTAAAGATAAAGAATCATTTAAAAAATAAACATGAAAATCACTGTATTGATACTGATTAGCTACTTTTGATGACTACAGCTTGGTAGATGAAATTTCCTATTGCATCTGAGTTTATAATTGCATCTCAATTTTATAGAGCATCCACAGATTTCAGTCCAGTAGGCAAGGATGAGATTTCTGTACTTATGAAATAGGTAATGTTCCCCTTAACATTTATCAGATCTCTTCCTTATGTGGTATTTTTGTCTAGGTGAATTGGGAGTTACAGTGGGGTCTTACAGTGTTGGCATTTTTCATCCCAAGAAGAGATATTTATATTTCCCCAGTTGCTCTATGGTTCCAGGTGTGAGACAGAGGTTTCAGAGTTATGGAAATGGGAGGTTTCTAGCTATGGAAAGGGGACTCTCCCACTGAATCTGATACCCGGCCTGAGGTATTGTGAGTTAAACTCTGATAATTACATCAATTTATTTTAGTCAATCTAGTTAGAATTTATCTGAAGAGATAGCTTTAATAAATATTCAGGTAAAGGAGAAGAACATGGTATCATTCTGGTGGATGAGTCTGCCTTCATGATACATAGCACCTGCACTTTCCTATAATTTAAGATTATAAGAAAGTTTACTAATATTTTTGGAGAAAACAAATGAATACAGCAAGACATTGTGTATGTAAAACTCCCACTTTTGAAACTCCCACCTTTGAAAGGTTGTGTTGTATTAAAAAAAAAAAAAAAAAAAAAAAGGACAGGGAAAAGAGTAATTATGTATTTATTATGTCCCACATACACTCCTACAAGATTTAATCCTGCTGTATCTCTTAATTCCCAAGATAAATGTAATTCATTGTTATTTTCCTCATTTGAAGACTATTAAAACAGATTCCAATGGGATAAATAATTTCCACAAAGATTAATTATTAATGGAGTCATGATTTGAATTCAGACATGCATGTGTTCAAAAAGTCATGCTTCTCATACAAAGCTACAACATACGGGCAACATCTGAGAGGTAGAGTTCTTGACCTCCATGTAAGTGCATTATAACATTAGAAATCCCTTTCATCCAGAAGGGGCAGGACATGTCTGGGCAGGGAAGATGGGCTTCAAGTTAATGAGTTGGAAAAGATGCAAATCTGGAAGTAACTGAAACAAGAAGTTTATAGGATTCCTGCCAAAGAAGTAGGGCTTCTTTGGGTTCATCTAAGGATAAAGTAATTTTAAATGATAATGTGAGTCAATAAAAGTAAGGAATCCAAATTGAGTTTTATTGATAGTGTGTTCTCAGTTGGGGATGACTTTAGCTAACTAGAGATAGAAAATTGCCTCCAGGGGCTCCTGGGTGACTCAGTGGGTTAAAGACTCTGCCTTCAGCTCAGGTCATTGTCCCGTGGTCCTGGGATCCAGCCCCACATTGGGCTCTCTGCTCAGCAGGGAGCCTGCTTCCCCCACCCCCCAACCCCCACCCCTGCCTGCCTCTCTGCCCACTTGTGATCTCTGTCAAATAAATAAAATCTTTAAAAACAAAAAAAAAAAAAAAAAGGAAAAGGAAATTGCTTCCATCGTTAATTCCTCTCTTGAATCTTAAAAAAGTTCTGATATAATTGAATCATCACTTAAGTTACAGCCCTACCTGGGACAATCACCCTGCTGTTTTCTGGATTCCTAGTTTCTGTTCCACACAACCAGCTGCTCACTTCACTTTACTGGGGTCTGAATTTTCCTTTCTGCCTTGAGAACCCATAAGGCTACACTATATCGAGCTGCTACCTGGTTTCTGACCATTTGTTATCTTGCTCTAACTCTATTCCCTAAAGATTAAAGAAAATCCAGAATGTATCTTACCATCCTTGGCAAATTTACATGTTAGAGTCACCTGATGCTGCCCAAATAGAGGGTTGTCCAACTGCAGCCTGGACACCGTTTAGCACATATGGAGCCCCTGCCTGATCAGGTGGCTCATGGGTCCACTCTTATTTATGTATTAACTATTTGATAATGCTGAAGCTGAATCCACTTTAAAATAGGTTTCTAAAAGTAACCTATATTAATTATAAAAAAAACTTAAAAACAGAGACAACTATAAAAACAAAACAGAAGAATATTAATCACAATGAAACCTACCATCCATAGGAAAACTATATTAAAATTTAGGTGTTTTTAAGTGTCTTTTTTTCTTCTAAGCATAAACTTGCCTTTGTTGTTATTATTTTCTAAATCTCTGAAATATAGTTTAATGATAAGACAGGAGATGCATAAATATTTTTGAATCACCGAATACTAGACAATTGCATAAATAATAACTTTTTAAAACATTTCACTGCTGGTAAAGTTTTAGAGCACTTCACCATTATAAATAATATTTTTGATTAGTAAGGAATGTCGCAGTATAACAATGAAAATTCTTACCTGAACATATCTGCTTGATATCCCCATTTTATCCTGACTCTACTTTCTTCCCTTGGATACCCTTCCAGTCTTCCATGTGGTGTGGTGCTCTCCCATATTTTGGTTACTTAAGTATGTCACACTAAAATTTCAATATCATGAGCATGCCATCATCCAGAAATAATAACATTTTTCTAAGTTTAATACTCCTATACCTGAACATATATTAGAATATTGCCATGATGGTTTTGAGGACTTATAAGATGCAGCAACATATTATGTTTACAAATCCTATCTTCCATGTCTATTAAAAGTAATAACAGTACTGACTGAGCAGTTGCTAGGGACTATCCCCATATTGTTTCACAGAGCATTCTTCTGTCATCACTAGTTAGTTTTTAATGTACCTTTTCTCTAGTTCTACCTAGCTCATTTTTCCCTATGACATAATCTAATCCATAATTTTTCTTCTTTTTAAGGGACATTGCACTTAAAGGTATTTCCTTTTCAGATGTGGGGATCTTCATAATATCAACAGAAATAGGATCAGACATTGCTTTTCTCCTTTGTTAGTTTGACAGGCTAGTTTTGACACAGATAAAATATCTCTTAAAAGAAAAGAAAAGGAACTTTCTGTAAAATTTCCTTAGGCTGTACATTTAACCTACTTACTAGCAAGAGTTTATTTTGGTGATGTCTTTAAAAACTTGCCTGTATCTCAAGCAGTCTCACTTTTGAGATGTCATGTGATCAAATATGCCTTGATTTAAGCCAGTCATCATTTTTGGCCTCTTGCTTTAAGTCAATATGTATCTTTTTATAAGATCAAGTTTCAAAGTAGTTCTTTTCAGTACCATATGTCAAAAAAGTCAATATGAAAATAGATCACATAAACATATTCATAAAATATTAAAACAGATACACATTTGTAAGACATCGTGCTGTTCTCTACAAGAAATATAATCCCTGACCTCAAAGGTTTTATAAAATGTAAAAAATAAGTAATAACATAGTTTGTTTAGAATTTGGAGTGATTTGTTTAGAATATGGAGTGATTTGGAGTAATAACATAGTTTGTTTAGAATTTGGAGAGGAAAGGGAAGATAAAATTGCAATGCAAAACAGAAAAGACTAATGAGCCATGTAAGATAAATAAAAGGACTTTTGCATTACCTTGTAGAGGATGTTGCCTTTGATACAGGACTTAAAGCTAAGGTGAGATTAAACATGGAAATGTATTTGGTGGTTTTGTTACTGTCAGGGAAAATGGAATGATTCCATCAAAAATGAATGAGTTAAGCAAGTCCACAGAGATGGAAAAATATTAAGCTCTTAGAGAATATAATTAACACAACCTTACAAAACAAAACAAAACAAAAAGTAAAACAAGTCTTGAATACAAGACTGAGTTAAAATCACTATCATATAATTTTTGTCCAAGTTATTTAGTGTATCGATGCACTGATTTATTTGCTTAATAAAAATATTTAAAGAACGTCCACTTATACGGTAAAGTGCTTAAACAAAATGGGAATATATATACATTTCTAATTAGTTATCTAATTTGTTTATTATAAAATCTGTTATTAGGTATAATTTACATACAATACAATTAATTAATTTACAGTTTGATAAATTTGTGGAAATCTATAGTGTGTAACCACCACCACATTTGTGATAAAGCACTTTCCATCAAATTTTTCTGGTCCCTTTGCAATAGAGCCTATCTCTCAACTTAAGCCCCTTGCAACCTCTGATTTGTTTTCTGTCACTATAGTCATGCCCTTTCTAAAAATTGTATATAAATAAGCTTACACAGCATATATTGTTTTGTTTCAGTCTTCTTTCATTTGTTATAATCTTTTGAAAAATTTTTTTCATGTTACTAGTATATCAGTTTGTTCCCTTTTTTTATTGCTGAGTAGCATTCCATTGTACAGATACACTTAAATGCATTATCTTTTCACAAGACGATGGGTGTTTGGTTGTTTCAAGTTTTCTGGATATAAATAAAACAGTTATCACCAGGTAGTATATCCTTTTGTGTGACCCATATATTTTCATTTGCTGAATCATTTGCTAACTGTATATTTAAAATTTATAAGAAAAAGGTAACTCTTTTTTTTCCAGAACGGTCCCAGTACATCAGCAAATTACATAAAGCTGAGAAGTTTATAGATGAAAGATGAAAGCAATATATTCAAGCAGGATTACAAATCTCAAGCACAAAATACAAACCACACCTAGTCACATCATCCTAAACTTCTGCAAAGCCATAAAACAAAGGGAAATTCGTAAAAACAGAGAAAGAATAATAAAAAACAGAACTTGATAGGCAGATAAAGAAACAAGTAAGCCAGAAATAAATGGAGTGGCTTATTCAAATGCTTTTAAAGAAAATAACTAGCAGCCCAAAATTCTAAAGCCAGAGAAGATACTTTTCAAAATAAATGTAAACTGATGGAGTTTTAAAGACAAGAGAATATACCAGTAGGAGACCCACAGTGAAGCCTCTGTTTCTATCAGAGAAAGGAAACTTTAAAAAGAATAAATATGTGAGCAAATCCAAATGAACGTTGAGTATAAAATAATAATATTAACATGTATTTTAAAATATATTCCTTATGGAAATCTGTAACTAGCATAACATGTAAATCAGAGATTAAGTGGTAAGTGAAGTTAAAAACTTCTAAGGTCCTTGCATTCCCATCAGGAATTAACATTGATCATTTCTAATAGTTGTTGAAAATTTCAAGATTCAGTTTGTAATCTTAACCAATAAAATTAAATTAAAATAAGGTATATCTAACAAAACAGAGAGGAAAGGGAAGATAAAATTGCAAGGCAAAACAGAAAAGACTAATGAGCCATGTAAAATAAATAAAACAAAGTGATGTTGTAGACTTAAATCAGTTTTTACTAGTGATAATTAAGTTAAATGTAAATGTACCTAATGATCTATAAAAAGATAAAGTTTGTCATAACTGATTGACAATGAAAAAGTGTTAAAAGTGATTTTAAAAAAAAAAAAAAGCTACTGTGGTTTTGTGTAGTGTTAGCCCTGACTATTGCTGTTTTGTGTTGTCTATTTTTGTAATGCAAGTGCCTGACTTAAGCCTTGATTGCCAAGAGGAACATTTCAAAGAGGCAACCACTTCAAAGATGTCTGTTTTGAATAAACACATTGGCAGGGTGGGATAAGGAGCCAGGCTGCCTCCCTACACATAGGCTCTTTTGTTCTAGAGTCTGGGTTGATTTAGATAACTAATCAATGAGCCACTTGTTTTTTTCTCTTCCTACGCTTGCTTTATATTACTAATCTTGTGTTTTAAATTCGCCAATAAAGAGTGAGTCCACAAAACCGTAGCTATCCACTCTCAGCCCCAATAAAAGTGAACCCACAGCCCAAGTATGCTCTCTTTCTACCTGAAACCTAACTGTGTGGCCTTAGGTGTGATGTGTAATTTCCAGTCCTATTGTAAGGGCCTGCTTGGCCAGAGTGAGCCATTTTGTTGTTTACGCAGTAAACTTAGATTGACCCTGCCCCCCCAGAGGAACTTACTTAGAAACAAGTCTGGGAAACCAGTAAAATATGACTGACCAGCCCCTGATAACAGAGCCCATATACCAGGACGTGTCAGGTCAGGGGGAGGTAACAGAGCCCAGAATACAAGGATGAGTCAAGCCAGGTGGAGACGTCCAATCAGGAAAACACCTCCCTAACCACCCAAGAATGTGGGCCCTGACTTTTGGGCGCCAATTCTGACCAGAGTGATAGGCTAGTTCAGTAGCTACTATGGGTGAATTGTAATTCAGTTGGCCACCTGTGTGTGGCCAGGCTCAACCACATGACCGTTGCTCTATGAAAGTTAGTCTGTGAGACTGGGAGGGGTCACCTATTTTTCAGAGACGGCCCTGGCCAGTCAGTTTCATTCTTGATGCTTGGGGCAAAATAAAGCTTTGCTTGACCTTTGCTTTGTATCAGTCTTGCTCCTTTGACCATGGACCCAACACTTATAATTAATAATTTTTTTTTTTCAAAGTTCCCTGGTGGTTATTGGTGAAAGTTGTCTTATCCTCATAATAAGAACCACAAAATCTCGTCCCACCACAACAGCAGTTATCAACTGCTGAGATGGGTACAAAACACTACAATGATAACAGATAAATTAGATTTTTAGGGATAATTCTACCTAGAAATAAACATTTAATAGTAATAAAGGTTTACCTCACCAGGAAGATAAAAATGTTCTAATTTATATAAGTTTGTTTATCAATAATACAGCCTCTAACATATGAAGAATAAAAAGAACTAAGAAAATACAAATGAACACATAATTAGAGAAGAAAATATTAATTTTCCCAGTAACTGATAGAACACCAAAAATTGACAGAACACAACATTCATCCATATACTTTCTTTAAAGCATGCACAAATCATTCATGAAAACCCAGTTCAGATTATAAACACATCTCAAATGACTCTCAAGGTGTTGAAGTTGTACTGTCCATGTTGTTGGACAAAGTGGAATTAAAGTAATTAGATACTTATAACAATTAAACAGGCTATCTTATGAAACTGAAAATTATAAAAAAAAAGTATTTCTAAATAAATTATGGGTCAAAGAAGAAATCACAAGCCAAATCTATTAAAAGGGAAGTTGTGTTGCCTTAAAGGTAGAGGCTAGGTCTGAATATTAATTTTAAGATGCTAGAAATAGAATAGCAGATTAAATCCAAAGAAACTAAAATAATGGCAATAATAGAGATCAGAACAACAATGGCAATAGTATATATACATACACGTGTATTTTTTCCATATGTGTTACAAATATATACATATAATCAGATATATGAATAAATAAAGCCAAAATTGATTCTCTGAAGAAAAAAACTAATAAAATGTATAAACATGAAGTGCAATTGACTTTAAAAAGGAGTAGAGGGAAGACATAACACAAAATAACACCTAATACCAAGAAGAGAATATATTTTTTTTAGAAAACCCAACACACAAAAAAGAAACAAAAGTTCTAGGAAAAGTCCTATAATTGAAAAGTCCTATAACTATTAAATAGAATCCAAATTTTAAATTTCTCCCAAAAGAACATTTCTGTTCTCCTTAGCTATTTGTACCAAATATTTGTCAGATGCAATGCTATTGTGTGCATTATGAAGCTGACATAAATTGGGTATCAAAATCTAACAAGAATATTTTAAAAAATAATAAGCCATTTTTTCTTTTGATCAGTGAAGTTGAAAACCCTAAATCAATTGCTGGCAAATCAATCTGAGTTAATATATTAAAAAAAGGAAAATGTTGGGGCACCTGGGTGGCTCAGGCATTAGGCATCTGCCTTCAGCTCAGATCATGATCTCAGGGTCCTGGGATGGAGCCCTGCATCCGGCTTCCTGCTTCTCTCTCTCCCACTCCCCCTGCTTGTGTTCCCTCTTTCGCTGTGTCTCACTGTCAAATAAATAAAACCTTAAAAAAAAAAAAAAAAGGAAAATGCATAGCAACTACATAGCAACTATAATGGGTTTACTCTAGCAACACAAGTTTAAGTTTAAATTTCAAAATAAATTAATGTATTTCACTAAAATATAGGAGAAATTATTATATTATATTATATTATCTCAGGTAAAGCCATAAAAATATTTGCTAAATTCAGCATAAATTTGTGACAAACATTTTTAGTACTGTAGGAGTAGAATGGAACTTATTCATGTCGGTAAGGGCATGTACAAAACAAAATGACACAGAATGGCAATAATGATTGGAAGGTGGCACTGGGAGGCTACTGCGGTGCTAGAAACATTGATTTCTTCCTGAGTATTGGTGACTTAAGAGTGTTAATTTTGGATATTTCATTGAATTGTGTACTTATAAGTTGGGCAATTGCTGTGAGTTTATACTTTAATAAAAGTTAAAAATACAAGTTTCTGATGGTCCTGCATTTCACTCAGACTGCAACAGGTCCTCACAGCAATCTGCGGCCAGTCGCTTACCACCATGACATTCTGCCCTCATTCCCTGGGTCTAGCCGCGTGGCCTTTCCCACGAGTGACATAAACCGACAAATGTTATCAATGGCCTAGAGCCCCCTTGCGTGTTCCTAAGTAAGCTCACATTTGAATTTTACTCAATTAATAACAATATGCAAATACATGTATGGGTGAGTCCCTTAATGTCTCCTACTGTCTAAGCCATGGGCACTTGGATGAAGAACAAATAATTTTCTTTCTTAAATAAAAAATAGACTCTGTAGTGACTTCTAGAAAATAAATGCCTGTCTTCATAGTTTGTTTTGAAATCACTCCTTTTCCTAAAGTAATGGTGGATGTGAAATTTTTCTTCACTCTGGCAACAACTGTTTTCAGTACCTAGGTTTGCTTCTCTCAATAGCACTTATTTGTATACTGTTCTCACACCTTTTACTTTATCTGCCTTCCATGAGCAATGGAGAGGTTGAGGGTGAGGTATAAATAACCCAGAATAGCATTAATGCTGTTTAAAGGCATTCCAGTCTTAAAGGACTCCAGCTCTAATGGTGGGTTTTAAAGGCAGCAATTAGTAAATAAGTATTCTAAGTTGAGGAAGCTAATTAGGAAGTCATTTCCCTAAAACATTACATCCCATGCTTATATACCATTATTTCTTACATTCATCCATGCAGTCTATGTGGAAATAGTGATCAGCTATTTATCTGATAGTCCCCCAGAACTGATAAGGAGCAGAACCACAGGTGGTCTGCAGGGCCCCAAGAGGAATTTCACCCCTTTAAAGTAGGGGAGGACTTTGGCACCAAACTGTCAAGACTCCTCAGGCCAGACCCTGCTTTGTCTGACCGCTTGAAAAAGGCTAGAAGGCTCTGCCTGACTGATGTCTGAGCGGAACCGAGAGCCTTCCCTGATGGAACATCTGAAGGTGGAAGTGCCCAGAGCTGAGCTAGACGTGACCGAGGCCTTATCTCAACCACAAACCCACAGACCAACTTCACATTTGGTTCCTTCACTTCCTACACCCTCTGTTTACCTCGTTTTTTTGTGTGGCTTGGCTGCATGCTCCGTCAGAAGTCAAGTTTAATCACATGAAGAACTGTCATTTGAGTTTGGAATCCTGAACCTGTTCTCTGACTGTGATTTAACTTTGCTCTATGACTGAATAAAGCCGACACAGTGGAAAGACATAGCTCGTGTGTGTGCCTTCATAGGGTACTCATGACAACAGGTAATATAGTTTTGTTTTGTTTTGTTTTGTTTTAACCCATAAATTCCTAATTTGAAAAACCACTGGACTCCTGGATTATATGAAAAGAGATACGGAAAGATAGGGTGGCAATAGGTTATCTGTAGGCAGTGGACTTGACAGTGGTTTTAGTTCTTGATGTTAAGCTTTAAGGAAGTTTTTATTAAGGGATTTTTCCAGAAGATCGTGTATGGACTACAGAGGTAGCTTAAAGTCATGTAATATTGAAGAAGAGGGAAAGGAATTGGGGTGTTTATCTTGGTGAAGAGAACATGAAGTGTAGGAGGTGCAGGTGCTATATGTAGAAGAGAAGTGAAAATTTCTCAGTGATGCCTCTTATAGCAGAGCTGAAAACATATTCTAAGAAAGGCAAATTTCAGTTTAACTTAACAAAAACACCAAGTATTTAGAATTAGCATGGAATGTCATGGGATACTTAGGTAATTTTGCTTCTACCAGTTCTGTCACTCTATGTCACCTTAAGGTCACTTTCAACCTAATAATGTAAGATTCTAGACAATAGGAGGAAATAATTCATTTAGGGAGTAATGGTCATTGTATGCTATGAAGACAAATAGGAGTTTTCAGAGTGAGGAATATTAATTTCTGAGGGAGGAAATTAGGTGTAGAGAAAGACACATGTATATGGATATTGTATGTTGAAACATTAAAGGAATCCAGTATTGCAGAATATATGATGTTTTCACAGAATATAAGTTCTAGAAGGTCAGAAGGCTTGTTGATCTGATTCATTTCCATAGCCCTGGACACTAGAATAAAGACCTGCAATATTTCCATCCACTGTTTTAAGACTATATAGTCCTAGAAAGTATTTTCTTTAGACTGAATCCATCTCTGCTTAGAAAAAAGAAGTTCCAAAGGAGGGTTTCCTTTCTGTGTTGGAGAATCTTTCTGTCCTCAATTTTCTAAGTTTGAAGAATAGACCCAAGCTCTTGTTATACTCCTGAAGATGTTAGCAGAGTGGTCTTCAGTGTACAGAATATTTTATAAGATTTGTTCACATTTGTAGCCTGTCTTTCCTCATTACTGAAGTCTGGAAAAGAGTAATGACTTTCAGTATGTCATTCTTAAGACCCTCTTCAATCCCAAGTTACAAATAGGAGATTCACTATGTTCAGAAGACAGATTAATGAGGCAGAAGCATGCACAGACTCATTTTTTGAATTATCTTTTTCACTGCAATGTGTTTAATTGAAGGGGTTTTTGCATAACCCATTGGTCCCCAAATTAAATGCTATAAAGTTTCTTGTTCCTTCTAATTTCATACTGATTAAACTTAAGTTGAAAATATTTATATATATATCCTTAATATTTCTTCAGGCATTTTTGGTCATTTTTCTTTAAATGACATGGATGGAACTAGAGGGTGTTATGCTAAGTGAAATAATCAATCAGAGAAAGACAATTATCTTATAATTTCACTGATATGTGGAATTTAAGAAACAAAACAGAGGATCATAGGAGAAGTGTGGAAAAAAATAAAACAAGAGGAAATCAGAGAGGGAGGCAAACCATGAGAGACTCTTGATCATATGAAACAAACTGAGGGCTACTGGAGGGCAGAAAGGTAGGGAGATGGGGTAACTGGGTGATGGACATTAAGGGGGACATGTGAAGTAATGAGCACTGGGTAATTATATAAGACTGATGAATCACAGACCTGTACCTCTGAAGCCAATAAAACATTATATGTTAATTGAATTTAAATTTAAAAATTCAGTATAAATTTAAAAATTATATTTGCATGTATGGAAAATGAAATATTAGATATTATATGTATACATATATGATAAAGTTATATAAGTACTGCATGTATTTTGTATAACTATAGCATAAATTATATATATAATATCATATATGACATATATGTGAATTAGAAATCTATATCCTCTATATACAAAAATTAGATATACAAATTAACTTCAAGTCTTTTATTAGGAAATGTAGTAGAGATAAGTTTTAATGGAGGAAAAAAGAAAGAAAATAAAACATAATCATGAATATAGTTATTTTGAAATTTACAAAGAAAGAGCTTATTATAGATTACTAGGAGACCTTGCCGTGAAGATGCTAGTTTTCCCAGATGTTTCATAGTGATCAGCACATTTTATCTTGAATTTTAGACAAACTGTTTTACTGGATTTTTCAGTTAAGTGGTCTATAGGTCTACTCAGAAATTTATGGGGATCACTGGAATAAGACCAATGCAACCCATGTACATTTGATTATCTTTGACCCTGAGATACATACAGATATGTCTAAAAAATCTAGTAAGAATTAAATAATGAGTGGCTCTGAGTCTTAATAATTTTTTGTTAAATTAGGTAATTGTTTTTTTTTTTTAAACTTCCCCATTCTACAACCAACATTGTTTCATGGAAATAATATAAATAACTGGATATGTAGAAATATAAATTCTATTATCAGTTCTAACAATATTTGGGAGACTTAAATAAGTAACTGAATCTTGGTAGATGTCCTTTCCTCTTTTAAAAAAAAGATTTATTTATTTGGGGCTCCTGGGTGGCTCAGTTGGTTAAGCATCTGCCTTCGGCTCAGGTCATGATCCCGGAGTCCTGGGATCAAGCGCTGAGTGTCAGGCTCTCTGCTTAGCAGGGGGTCTGCTTTCTCCATCTCCTGCTGCCTGTCACTCTGCCTACCTTTGTGCGCTCTCACTCTCTCTCTGTCAAATAAATAAATAAAATTTTGTTTTAAAATGTTTTATTTATTTATTTAACAGAGAGAGAGCATGAGCAGGAAAGTAAGGGCAGAGGGAGAGGGAGAGAAAGAATCTCAAGCAGACTCCTTGCTGAGAGCAGAGCCTGACACACGACTCAATCCCACAACCCTGAGATCATGACCTGAACCAAAATCAAAAGTTGGATACTCAACCAACTGAACTAAACAGGTGCCCCATCCTTTCCTTATTTTTAAATGAAGAGGTTACATTAGAATATGTGTTTGCAAAATATATCTTATGAAGACCCTTTGGAGGTCACCAATGGATGTGAAGGCTGTCTGACAGGGAATTTGGGGGTTTATCTTCTTATAACCCAGAGTTGTTCTCCTTTTTTTTATTTATTTATGGCAGTTCTGAAAATTCTAAAAATATTATTTTTGGTACAAATACACTTTAACGTTAAAAAATGATACTTGTACAATTGCCCCCACATTGAAAATCCCCTGATACGAAAGTACCACCTCTCTGCCTCTGTCTTTTTCTACTGTTGAAATATGAAATTTTTACAGGAATAAAAATGTCATACAAATTATGAACTTTGTCTTTTTTTTTCCTTGTAAAGCAATTTTATTTTTCTCAGATATGTTTAATGTTTTCTGAATAAAAATCAGTTTTGAAATTGGTAAAATTATGTATCTCAGTATTTATCTGGCATCTCAGACAATTGTTTCAGAGTTGTCAGCAAAGTCACTAGTACTTTTGTCATTTTTTTCTTTTTTCCCTTTTAAAAAAATATTAACCTTTCTTAGTTCTACTAATAAAATATAATAGACATAATGCATTGTGTGGGTCCAATTATGCAACATAATAATGATTAGTAAATAATTATATATATGTTTAATATAATATATTTACTAATAAAATATATAATATACACAATAAAATATCATGTATTTATTATATATAATAAAATATATAATAAAATTATTATAATAATCTTATTTATAAATTATAGATGTTACATATTATATATGTTATATACCATATGTAATGATAATATATTATTTATTATCAATATACAAATAATATATAATATATAATATAACACATAAATACATAATATATAACATAAACTTATATAAATATATTTTATTATATAATAAATATTATATAATAAAATTATAACAATGTAATGATATAATAAAATATACTTATGTAATTATATATAATAGCACAAATAAGTATAAAATAAATAAATATAATAATTATTATTATATATAACAGATAATTTTATACAGCACATTAAGTTTAATATTCACAAGCTCACAGTCACATTTTTTTGTCTTATGATGAGAACTTTTAAGATCTAACAACTTTTAAATGTACAATACATTTACATTACCTCCCTAGAACTTTTTTATCTTATAACTGAAAGTTTTTTGACCACCTTCACCCACTTACCCCCAACATGCCATACCCTCACCACCCCCTGCCTCTCTCTGACAACCACAAATCTGTTCTGTGCTTCTGAGTTTGTTTTTGTGTTTGTTTTAAGATTCCACATATAAGTGGGATCATATAATATTTGCTTTTCTCTCTCTGACTTATCTGACCTATTTCCCTTAGCATGGTATCTTCAAAGTCATCTTAACTTCATCTTCATTTCATTGTAGGCGATTGTTTTTAAAGTGTTACTTATGTGTAATAGAAGTTCAATCTAGTTGCTAAATATTCTATACCCAGAACTTTTAGGAAGTTTGTAGAGCCTGTTTCTTTTCTTTAAATGGCTTTGGATCTCTCCTTTCAAACTGGGACCAAAAGTCACTGTACCACTATGCGGCAAGCCCACTGAGCAGCACTTGGTAGGCTGTTTCTTCCAGAGCGGAATTGGAGAAGGGATAAAGAAGGACAGGGGAATATAATTACAGGTAATATGAAAAATAAAAATTAATTAATTAAAATATTCCCATTCTGAATAATATATCTGAGGAGCAGAATGTAACTTAATGCTATAAAAGGAGAAGGGAAGCAGAAAAAGAAGCAGACATATGGAAATAGAGAACATACACAGTTTTGCTTATTGCACATCAAACTCTGTCCCTTTGCATATATTATCTCATTTAATCTCATCAAAACCTGAAAGGTAAATGTAACTACAGTTGACCCTTGAAGAACATGGTGGGTTGGGATGCCAAAAGCCCACACAGTTGGAAATCTGTGTATAAATTCTGACTCTCCCAAAACTTAATTACTAATAGCAAACAGCTGACTGAATAATTAACACATATTTTTATATGTTATATGTATTATATATTGTATTCTTACAATAAATTGAGCTTGAGAAAAGAAAACATTATTAAGAAAATCATAAGGAAGAAAACAACATTTATAGCAGTGTACCGTATTTATGAAAAATAGTCTTGCATTATCAGTAGACTTGTACTTTTCAAACCCATGTTGTCCAAGGATCAACTGCATTACTATTTACAGATGAAAAAAATACAATATCACAAAGATTAGGGAATTTGTCCTCACACAAAGAGCTCCCAAATCATGCAGCTCTTATTTGAAACCGTTTTGGCCAGCCACAAATCATAGGACCTTTCTTCTAGACTGTCTGGCTTCTAGAATTATAATAACATTTAAAAGAGGTATCTCATAGGATTGAATGGTAATACTTGCATTTAATTTTTAGAAAGAAATAAGATGCATATGATCCAATTAACCATTATAAAGTGTACAAGTGATTTTTGTATATTCACAAGGTTATAAAATCATCCCCATTATCTAATTCCAGAAAACTCTCATCCAATCAAAAAGAAACCCATATCTATTAGCACTTACTCCCCAATCCAGTCTTCCTGCAACCTCTGGCAATTACTAATTTACTTTCCCTCTGTATGAATTTATCTAATCTGACATTTCATATAAATGGAAGCATACAATACATGAGCTTTAATGTTTGTCATCTTTCATTTAATGATGTTTTAAAATTTATCCATGTTGTAGCCCTTATCAGTACTCCATTCCTTTTTATGGCTGAATAATATTCCATCCATAAACATATTTTATCTCTTCATCAGTTGATGGACACTTGTATCCTTTCCACTTTTTGACTTTTATGGATAATGCTGCTACAATTTATTATTCATGAAAGAGTCTTTGTATGAACACTTGTTTCTGATTTTTGAAGTATATATGTAAGAGCAGCATTTCTGGGTCTATGTTTAATTCTTTTTAAAAAAATTTATAATTTTTAATTTTTTTATTAACATATAATGTATTATTGGCCCCAGGGGTACAGCTATGTTTAACTTTTTAAGGAACTGACAAATCTCTATAGAAGCTGTACCATTTTGCATTCCTACCAGTCATGTATAAAGATTCTCCATACATCTGTGATGACACTTGTTATTTTCCCTTTTTAAAAATTATGATTATAGCTAGCATAGTAGGTTTGAAGTGCATCTTGTATCTTTCAAACTTGCTGAATTTATTAGTGCTAATAGTTTTCATTTCTCAGTTGATTCTTTAGTTTTTTTGTTTGTTTGCTCTTTTATTCATTCTATTATGCCATCTGCAAGTAGAGATAGTTTTACTTCTTAGTTTCCAACATGGAAAGATTTTTCTTAGCGTGAGATAAGATATGACTGCAGGGAAAGTGTAAATTTCATTTGAAACAAACAAACAAACAAACAAACAGAAACCCCCACTTTTTTTGAATCATAAGTAAAATGAAATACTAGCATTTGAAACTTTAGGTTTTATTGTAACAGATAGAACACACGGGGTAAAGGATATGATATAACATTTCCTTCCAGGCCTGGTTGTGGGTACAAATTTCTGATTACCATATTTCTCAGTGTTAACTAAATAAACTGAGACCAATAACAAGAGACCAGTACTAAGATAATATAACTATACTGAGATAATATACATAATATATGTATAGATACAATTAAGCAGGCCAAAATGATATATAAAGAACAAATTCCATCAAACATTTCCTCTTTCATTGTTCCTAGAGAAACATACTCATTTAAGTATAATTTTATAATAATACAACTACTTGGAGCTTTACTATAAAAAGAATTATAATAACTTTTAATGTGGTCATACACATGAATAAAGTGAGTCAGGGGAATCAGAATCCTATGAGCTCCTAAAACTACCATATTTGAATCCATCCATCCATCTCTCCCTCCCAATTCTCCCTCAGTCTCAAACTGCATGGGGTCTGGCCAGATTCTGCACAGCAGAACTGTGCAGGCAGCAGCATAAACTAATAAACAGAAAATATACTTATGCTATCTCCTCTTCCTTTTTTCTCCCCCTCCTACTCTGTTTGCTGTAAAAAGCTTAACTCTTATATGAAACCCAAAAGAAGTCAGGAGGAGAAATGTGGCAAAAACAGTCAATGACTTTAAAAGAGAGATTGACAAGAATACTACAAAATAGAAAAGACACATGTAAACATGTAGTATTATTTAAATTAAATTGTAAATCATAATAATTTTCTTTTTTTCAGCACTCAATCCTATTTGCCCCCTTGAAATGAACAGCCCAGAAGTGAAATGGTGAAGTTGTGAAGAATTTTATCTTGGAGAAAAGTAAATAAAGGATAAATGATATCTTCCTTTAAATGTTTAAATATCTGATGCTGACACCAAAATAAATCTTAGTCCACGAAGCTCCAAGGATGGAATTAAGATCAACAAAAAAACTTAGAGAAATGCTGGTTCATCCTCAATAAGGAAGTTCTTTAGAGCAAATCAGTCTTCAGTAATAGGAGTTAGAGCTTCTTGTTACAGGATATGTTGCAAAATAGATTGCAATATTATTTCTGAAATGATATAAATGGTCATTCTAATTTTTTTCTTTTGTCTTATATAATTAAGAGCCCGACAAGTGTGACCATTTGGATTAGATCAACTGATAATATGTTACCGACATTTCTTAGGTTTATAAATTAGCAGCAGCTATAGACACAGGCAATAATTTTATTAAGAAGCACCTTTATTATATAAGGATAAACATTTTGAGAGAATTGTTAAGGGTTCTGAGAAACTGTATTATCATGAGACCAAAACTGGCGTGAAGTCAAGGGAACGATTTCCTCAAGGAATTTGTGTTTAACTTGAAATTTGAAGGGATCTTACATTTGGGCTACAGAGAAAATAAGAAAGACAGCAAATAATTGAGGATTCCTCATCATTAATCTATCTACAAACATCATCTCTAAGTACTTTTTATTTTCTTTAAGTTAGCTCACTGAGAGGAAAGCACATACCTGATAGGAAAGCACAAAGGACAGGTTTGTTTGTTTGGGGTGGGGAATAGGGAAGGAGGAAAATACATTTCTCTATCTTAGAGAGGCTTAAAAATCAGTCATTAACTAGGCACCTGACTGGGCACAGACAGGCTGGATTGGGGTTAGTATAAGCTCTTTGGAATTTTGAGAGTCAGCTAAGAAGTGGAAGATCCAAAAAAGTGGAGTGATGTTGGAAAGAGACAATGTATTCTTCAAAATTTTGCATATGACAGGCCACAGTATCTACTGTGCCACCATCCAAATAATACACTTCAGCAAAGGATTTGAAAACCCTCTTAATAAAGCAATTTGTATTATTTTGAACTAGTATGCCGAAAAGACATTAACAGACAGCTACATCGTGTTTTAATGTATCTGGCTCACCATGCATTTGAGTCACTATGTATTACAGAGTCTAGAAAAGGAGAGAGTGCCTATTCCTGTATAAATTAGCATGTCAGATTCCTTTTGGAAGTCATAATTACTGGCATTTTAAGACCAAATAAACCAAAGTTAAATGATTTATCCAAATAATCCACTTACTAAGAGGTACAATGCTGTTCTGCACAATTCAAAAGTCTATGCTATTTCCAGACTTACATGGATATTAATGAATGGATTTCATAACCCCCAAAATGCCAGGGGGGAAATAAATAACTAAAAGCCAATACAGAATAAAATAGCTAAGATAGGCATGATATTTGTCAAGGTTCTCCAGAAAAAAATTGCCTTGCACAGTAATGGAGACTGACAGCTTCTGATATCTGCTGTTGTCAAGTTAGACAGCTGAAGAACCCAGGTAAACTATTTCCGTAGTTCCAGTGCAAAAGCCAATAGCCTTGAACCCAGGAGAAACTTACTTTTCAGTTTGAATTCAAAGTGAGATAGAATGGAAGATAAGGCCCATCCACAGGAGGGCAGGGCGGTCTGCTTTATTCAGCCTACTTATTCAAATGTTAATCTTGTCCAAATATACTCTCACAGACACACCCAGAATAATGTTTGACCAAATATCTGGGCACACCATCCCCCAGTCAAATCAACACACATGAAATTAACCACATAAGCACATGGATGTATCATGGTGCATTCTAAGGAATTAGAGTATATCAAGCTATGGGTAGTCAGTGCTTAAAAGTGAAGGCAGTAGTGGGGCAACTGGGTGGCTCAATTAGTTAAGGGTTTGCCTTTGGCTCGGTCATGATCCCTGAGTTTAAGGATGGAACCCCATGTCTCGGTCTCTGCTCAGCAGAGAGTCTGTTTCTCTCTATGCCCCTTACCCTACTTGTGCTCTCTCTCTCACTCTCAAATCAATAAAATTTTTATAAGAAAAAAAAAAAAAAGTAAAGGTGGTATGATGAGCATTAGGGATAGGAAGGTAGGCAGAGGAAATAGAATGATTTAAGGCATAAAAGGAGAGTATCATGAAGGGCTGAGCGTATAGTTATACTCAAGTAACTTTTGAATGAATGAAAGAATAAATGAATAAGCAAAGGGCATTCTTGATCCCTCAAAATCAGTTTATTTGAAATTAATACAGTTGACCCTTGCAAAACACAGGTTTGAACAGCATAAATCCATCTTTTTTTTTTTTTTTTTTTAAGATTTTATTTATTTATTTGACAGAGAGAGGGAACACAAGCAGGGAGCAGAGGGAGAGGGAGAAGTAGGTTTCCCGCTTAGCAGGGGCTCGATCCCAGAACCCTGGAATCATGACCTGAGCCAAAGGCAGATGCTTAACCAACTGAGCCATGCAGGCACCCCCAGCCTAGTCCACTTATATGCAAATTTTTCTCAGTAAATACAGTGTAGTACTGTAAATGTATTTTCTCTTCCTTATGACTTTTTTTTTAAAGATTTTATTTATTTATTTGACAGACAGAGATCACAAGTAGGCAGAGAGGCAGGCAGAGAGAGAGGAGGAAGCAGGCTCCCTGCCAAGCAGAGAGCCTGATGTGGGGCTCAATCCCAGGACCCTGAGATCATGACCTGAGCCAAAGGCAGAGGCTTTAACCCACTGAGCCATCCAGGTGCCCCTCCTTATGACTTTCTTAAAAATGTTTTTTCTTTTCTCTAGCTTGCTTTATGCTAAGAATACAGTATATAATATGTATGTTAATAAAATGTATACTAGTACATATAGCATACAAATATGCTTTACTTGACTATGTTATTGGTAAGGATTCATCATCTTGTACACCTTAAACTTACACAAGGTTATGTGTCAATTATATCTCAATAAAGTTAGAAAAACAAATATGGTTTTGACCTTTGAGTCATCAGCTAAAATGGAAGGAG
The DNA here is from genome assembly GCF_020171115.1 of Neogale vison. Classification (NCBI taxonomy): domain Eukaryota; kingdom Metazoa; phylum Chordata; class Mammalia; order Carnivora; family Mustelidae; genus Neogale; species Neogale vison. The sequence continues at coordinate 102,002,992 of NC_058098.1, read as the reverse complement.
AAAGATTATTATTTGAACATTAAACTACTGGAAGAATTGACATCATGTCAATATTCAGTTTTCCCTGAAAGAACTATTAATCATGGTGTGATCTTCACTCATTAAATACTTCTATCTTTCAGGAACATTTGACAGTTTTAATTTTTTTCTTATAGAAATTTTCTTTCCAAGATCACTCTTAAATATTTTATATTTTCAGCTCACATGAATAAGTAGTTTTTTAAATTTTATTTTGTTTTGTTTTACAAATGTTCTAACATAGTAGTCATACAGATGGGATTTAATTTTAGTAATTAAATTATTTATTATGTATTTGTTACCTGTTGGAACACAACCCAGATCCTTGCCAATGTGGCAAGGATTGTGGGATAATATATTATCCCTGTGGATAATATCCTGTGGGATAATACATTTATGTGCAGGCTACAAGTGAGATGTGATTTATATGCAGGCAATCGAGTCAAACAAGTGAACAATGATTATCTCAGGTTTAAATGACAAGAGCAAGTTAAGGATTCTCCACACTTATCAGATCTATCTAAAGGAGGATGTGAAAACACTCCAGGGATCCCCCCATGTTTATTCCAGGCCTTGGCCCAGGAAGACTCTTGCCCTCCATCTCGTGGAGTTTTCTCACAGGATTTGACATGACCCCAGTCACATTGGCGAGGATCTGGGCTGTGTTCCAACAGTTACCAAACCAAATTGACAGAAATCTATCAAAGCAAAGACTTGAATGAAAAAAAAGTGCCATTAATTTATATAATTACTTTGATTAAAGTATTATTTGTTTTTCAGAAATCTGTATTATAACAACAAAAATATATAATTTTAGTTTATTACTAATGATACTGACAGTTTCTCACCCATTTGTTATACATCAAAACATGAGGACTGGGGCGCCTGGGTGGCTCAGTGGGTTAAGCCGCTGCCTTCGGCTTGGGTCATGATCTCAGGGTCCTGGGATCAAGTCCCATATTGGGCTCTCTGCTCAGCGGGGAGCCTGCTTTCTCCTCTCTCTCTGCCTGCCTCTCTGCCTACTTGTGATCTCTCTCTGTCAAATAAATAAATAAAATCTTTAAAAAAAAATGAGGACTTATTCAGGAACCTACTCTCTTTTTCTTCTTTTTAATGTTTTCTTTTATTTCTCTATAATGCAGAAAATAGTTGATATAATTATCACTTCATGATATTTTATTAAGCTGTTATTGGGTGATTATTTTCTATTAAGATATGTACTTTGGTTTATTAACTATTTAAATGTTGCTGATAAAATGGAAAATTTCTGTTATTAAATTTGGATTGGTCAACATTCTGAAACATTTATTTCTAATAGATTTCCCGCGATTTTTTCTGATTTTTTTTATTCATAAGATCATATAACTGACTCATACATATAATTTTGTGTTTTTTCTATTATATGTATTTATATTATTTATCAATTTTCCCCCCAAATTAATAAGGTAGGCTATATGAATAGCTGGGAGAAATAAGGAAGAATTGAATTCAGGTTAGACAGGATTACAAAGCCCACAGATCTAATATTTGACATATTTTATTAACTACTTGCTCTTAATACTCATTAAAACTTTTAATATTTTTTATTGACTAAAATAGTTGAGGAACAGTGTGTGTGTGTATAGCTATATATATATATGCACATATATACATATATAATCACATAATATTAAACTGTACCTAAAGCAATCTACATATTCAATGCAATCCCTATCAAAATTACACCAGCAATTTTCACAGAGCTAAAACAAACAATTCTAAAATTTGTATGGAGCCAGAAAAGACCCCAACTAGCCAAAATAATGTTGAAAAAAAAAAAAAAAACCAAAGCTGGAGGCATCCCAATTCCAGACTTCAAGCTGTATTACAAAGGTGTAATTAGTCATTAAGACCGTATGGTACTGGGACTAAAAGAGACACATAGGTCAATGGAACAGAATAGAGAACCCAGAAATGGACCCACAATTATATGGTCAACTAATCTTTGACAAAGCAGGAAAGAATATCCAATGTGAAAATAGTCTCTTCAACAAATGGTGTTGGGAAAACTGGACACCCACGTGCAGAAGGATGAAATTGGATCACTTTCATAACCATACACAAAAATAAATTCAAGATGGATGAAAGACCTAACTAAATGTGAGACAGGAAACCATCAAAATCCTAGAGGAGAACATGGCCATCCTCTTTGACCTCAACCACAGCAACTACTTACTAGACACGTCTATGAAGGCAAGAGAAACAAAAGCAAAAATGAACCACTGGGACTTCATCCAGATAAAAAGCTTTTGCACAGCAAAGGAAACAACAAAACTAAAAGTCAGTCCATGGAATGGGAGAGGGTATTTACGAATGATGTATTAGATAAAGGGCTAGTATCTAAAATCTATAAAGAATTTATCAATCTCAACACCCTAAAAATAAATAATCTAGCTAAGAAATGGGCAGAAGATATGAACAGTCATTTCTCCAAAGAAAACATACAAATGGCTAACAGACAAATGAGAAAATGCTCAACGTCACTTGGGATCAGGGAAATACAAATCAAAACCACAATGAAATACCACCTTACACCAGTCAGAATGGCTAAAATTAACAACTCGGGAAATAACAAATGTTGGTGAGGATGTGGTAAAGGGGAACTCACTTTCACTGTTCGTGGGAATACAAATTGGTGCAGCCGCTCTGGAAAACAGTATGGAGGTTTCTTAAAAAGTAAAAATAAAACCACCTATAATCAGTAATTGCACTACTAAGTATTTATCCAAAGGATAGAAAAATATTGATTTGAAGAGGCACATGTACCCTGATGTTTTGTTTATAGCAGCACTATCAAGATCAGCCAAATTATGGAAAGGACCCAGATGTCCATAGACTGATGAATGGATAAAGAAGGAGTGGTGTATATAGATACAATGGAATATTACTTAGCCATCAAAAGAAGGAAATTTTGCCATTTACAATGACATGGATGGAACTAGAGTGCACTATGCTAAGACAAATAAGTCAATCAGAAAAAAACAAATACCATATGATCTTACTCAAATGTGGAATTCAAGAAACAAAAGAGATGAACATGGGGAAGGAAAGAAAACATAAAATAAGATATGAACAGAAAGGGAAGCAAATCATAAGAGACCCTTAACTACAGAAAACAAACTGAGTGTTGCTGAAGGTGGGGTGGGCAGGGGACTAAATGGGTGATGGGTGTTAAGAAGTTCATTTGTGATGAGTGCCTGGGGTTGTATGTAAGTGATTAATCACTAAATTCTACTCCTGAAACCAATAAAAAAAATAATGTTAACCTGTTATCGCATAACAAAATATATACCTATATTTTTCTGGGTTTTATTATAAGTAGAGGCAAAAGTTAGCCAAAAGTATAATGTGGTGGGTATATACCCTAAGAGAATTCTGAAGATGTTAAAACAAGATACAAGTTGGAGGTAGTTATAGCCCTGCTCAATTTCACACTTATTTTACCATAACTGCAGAATTTTCGTAGTGTTCAATGTTCCTTCTTCCCTGTCAATGAAAAATTTTTTTACCAAATACTTGTTAAGCACAAGATATTACTCTAGGAATATGATATAAAAGACGCTGTTTCTACACCCAAGGAATCTAATAGAGGAAAACCAGTGTGTACATGAGCAACTGTAAAACACAGAATAAATAAGAGTAAGCATTGTGTTATCATGGAGTGCAGAAAGAGTATAGAAGCACTCAGAGAGGAGAAAGATAATGTTAGAGGCATGTTAGAAACTTTCATGAAGGGGCACCTGGGTGGCTCAGTGGGTTAAAGCCTCTGCCTTTGGCTCAGGTCATGATCTCAGGGTCCTGGGATCGAGCCCTGCTTCGGGCTCTCTGCCCAGCGGGGAGCCTGCTTCCTCCTCTCTCTCTCTGCCTGCCTCTCTGCCTACTTGTGATCTCTGTCTGTCAAATAAATAAATAAAATACTAAGAAAAAAAAGAAAAAGAAACTTTCATGAAAACAAAGTACATTTCAGAGTAGGTGGCAAGTTAGAATCTCTTATGAAAAAAAATATAAAGTTCAGAGCAACGCATTAATGCAAAAGAAGCAGCTGTGTTCTGTTCGAGCAAAAGGAAGTAGTAGAGAAAGGGCATTCTGAGGAATCGGAAGAGTCTAGATTCAAGTTGAGGTAAATGGAATTTGAAAACAAAGCATAGTGCTGCCCTGAAATAAAAATAGCTTAGGAAAGAAAGACCTTGGAATTGAAAGAATTATTTTTTTTTCTCCATAGATTTGGTCTTCAAATGTGTGTGTGTGTGTGTGAGAGAGAGAGTGTGCCTGTGTGTGTATGTGTTTTGTATGTGTCTTTACTGATAGAAGGCCAGAATTTTTTTTTTTGCTATCAACACCCAAAACTACAAATTTATAAGTTTATATATGGCCTTTTGGAGATTTATATTCATTCCTACAAATAGAGTGAAAAAATGGTTTTATGATTGTTGGCAGAATTTAGCTTATTTTTAAACTACCTACTTGAGCGGTGCCTGGGTGGCTCAGTGGGTTAAAGCCTCTGCCTTCGGCTCAGGTCATGATCCCAGGGTCCTGGGATTGAGCCCATCATGGGGCCCTCTGCTAATCAGGGAGCCTGCTTCCCCCCTCTCTCTGCCTGCCTACTTGTGATCTCTGTCTGTCATATAAATAAATAAAACCTTTAAAAGAAAAAAAAACACCTATATGAGTTTATGATTGTCATATAGAAGCTATACATATTTAATGTATACAACTTGATGAGTTTGGAGGTAAACATACTTTAGTGAAAACATCACCTCAGTCTATGCCATGAACATATCCATTACCTCCAGAAGTTTCCTCCAGCCCTATTATTTGATGTGTGTGTGTGATAAAAACACTTGACATTTAACATAAGATCTATTTCTTAGCAAAATTTTAAATATAAGATACAGTAATTATTAGGATTCAAATTCAAATTCATATCATTTCCTTAAAAAAATAAAACTTGTATTAGATGATAGAAACTTTCAATTATATTTCTAGCAAGAAAGGAGAAACATCTGTATAATATAAATTATTTGTGTGTGTGTGTGTGTGTGTGTGTGTGTGTGTGTATACACACCTTACTGAAAACAAAATAAAATTTTCCCTCCCATAGTTCAGAATATAGGGAATCACTCAGTCCCAATAATTTCTTGTGACTGAAATCTTTATCTTGGCATCAGGAGTTGTTCATTTGTTTCCTTGCATCAAATGTTAATGTTATTTGTTTTCTTACATCAGATGTTAATGTAGAAAAAAAATCAAAGGTTTTAAAATTTAATCTTATGTTTGTTTTCTCTTTTTATCATTTTCATTTTCTATTTTAAAATAATTTTCCCCATTTTTAAGTTGTTTTTATTCATACTCTTTTTTCCCCTAATGACCTTTGAACTTTCTAAAGTTTTCTCTTTTTCTTGTATTCCCAGTAATTTATTCTTCAATTTGGATTTTCTTTTCCTTATTATTTTCTGAATTTTGTTAGATCTCACTGCATATCCTTCTATTATCTGGCTTTCACTTCCTGTCTCTGATGTCTTCCCTGCCTGTGAAAGATTTATTTATTTATTTGAGAGAGAGTGAGAGAGAGAGAGAGAGCATGAGCAGAGGGAGGGGCAGAGGAAAAGGGATAGGAAAATCCTTGAGCAGGCTTGCGCTGGGCACACATCCCAGATTGGATCACAGGACCCTAAGATCATGACCTGAGCTGAAATCAAAAGTTGGGTATTTAACTGACTGAGCCACCCAGACACCCCTACTGTCTTCATTTTCTATCTTATGTTGCTTTTTGAAAATTTTGTTCACTTTCCTAAATTTTAAATATATTTTGAAATATTAAGTTGCAGATTTTGTTTTTTTTCACTGTGGATACTTTTTTTTTTTTTTAAACTACTGTGGTTGATTGTCAGAAATAATAATTTCATCTCTTTCCCTACTTTAGCCTATTATGTCTAATATGAATTCTACTCTCAACAGTGTTATGTTACTTATGAAGTTCTCTGTTCCATCAGAGAAATATTTGCTAAAGATTTCTGAGTTTACACATTTAAACTCACTTTGTCCTCTTTTAAATGGTCCAGTCAGCTAGAAGAACATGTATTACCTATAGAGTCAAATAATTTTCTAATGAAATAAACATAAATTTGGGTGAAACTTTTGCTCATATAAATTGCTCTTCTCAGGGAAAGTCAAATATAAACTTTCTAGCATTTTAAAAGAGTAACAGACGTTATTGAAGAGTCTGCTTGAAAGTATTAACCAACTGACATTACTGTGATAAAGACCAAATATTATGAATAATGGTTGGGATACAGGATCTAAAGTCAGACTCTTTGTGTTAAAATCTGTCCCCAACTCTGACTAGCCATACGAACACAATTAAATCATTAACTTTTACTGAAATAAAGTACAATCAGGTATAAACCAATAACAACACTAATATCAAGTAAATAAAGTTGTGAGAATTGGAATAATTAATATATGTAAAGAGCTTAAAATATGCCTTGGATAGCAAGCAGTTAAAAATTTAAGAAAAAAACATAGTTATTTAAAAACTAAGATCTGATATATACTGTGCTTCAAAAATGTGCATATAATCTAGCATTGAAAATTGTGTCTGAGCACACTAAGGTCAATTTTTTTTTTTTTTTACACTTCCCAGGAACAATTAGAGTTTGACATGCTGTGACATATTATAGTCCCAGCTGGAAGTCTGAGATACCTGGAAATACACATGCAGTGTAGAGTATAGCGATCTCCTTTTGCTAGTATATTCTTTAAATATTTATGGTAGCAAAGAAATAACCCCCAAAATATACAATGGCTGCTTCCAGCTGAACTGAAAGTTAGAAAAATGCTATTACATTAAATATCAAACAATTACATCTTTTTCCTTTCTTCAAGGTGAAGCCTTGAGCCAAGTCCGTGGGGGATGGGTGCAGATAATTTATTAAAAAGTATAAAATCATAGTAGCCACTGGAAATGTCAGCTGGATGTTGGAAGATTAATAGAAATAAAAGATACAGTTGTTTTCCTCAAAGAGCCTACAGTATTTTCGAGTAGGCAGGATCCTTTGTATTTTAACCATGTACTTTGCAATGTGTATCCTAAGGGAAAACTGTTTAATAGAAAATAAATTGGGATTTACAGGAGGGGGAAATTAATTCTAGGTTGGGTAACTGAAACTTTAAGAGTCAATAAGATTTTGTTTGTGATGTTGGGAAGTTTAGGAATTTAGGCAGATTGAGCGAAGATGGAAACAATAAGCCAGGTGGTTAGACAGGGAGTACATATGCAGTATCAGAATTTGTCACCAAGACAATTAGTAGATCATTAATTGTATCTTCCATTGACTCTGGTAATTGATTAGTCATGGGCAATGTCTTTCTGTTCTGGATCTGCAGTGGGGATGGAGAGAGGGGAGTTATGGTTATGCTTAAAATGGTAAGGTGGCCTTAACACCACGGGTCTGAAGAACTTTACTTTCTTATAGAGGAAATCTGGAGTAGGACCAAGAAAACAAAAGCATCTGTGATCTAGGTTCAAAAATAGTGAGCTTAAAAAAATATATAGGATACAGCTTAAAATTAAGAAAGGACCTCATACTTTAGAAATTTAGGCTTGGCAGAACATCTACTCCAAATGCATATCTCTCAGACCACAGTGATAACTGACACAAAGCTAGAAATTTGAGTGTCGGGTTTTTTTTTTTTTTAATTTAAATATTTTGGGGTATATTAGAAGTGATTTTTTACAAACCATCTGTACACTACACAAACAATTGTTTCTCAATATACTTTTTTTTCATGTAACATTAAATTTTTGTTCTCAATGACTAGTGTATTATCAGATTGTGGGATTATATAAAATTTAGGCTGAAGTTAATAGTTGTTTCATGCAGTTACAACTACTGATTTGAATTAAATCTCTCAGTTCTGTGGTAACAAAAAATTAAAAAAGAAAATTCTGTTGCTTTGTTTTTGCTGAAAATGAATGTGTTGCATTTAACCCAGAATTTGAAGAAAAACATTATAAGAGCAATTTTAGCACCTCTAAGGATGTCCTTAGTAAAAAATTAACTAGATAGGACAATGCTCTATTAATTTTCTAGAAACAACTTGGAAACTCTGAATACTGCTTGTTTACAATAAAATGAAATAGTAAGAGAATGTGGAGATTATATACCACAAATTTATGATAGACATTTCATCAAAATGATGTTAAGAAATTTTGTAGATGATGTGAAATGAAGAGAAATACTTTATCATGTTAAAGAAATACCACCTTACTATATACTTTTTCTAAGAAAACAAATAAACATAGATTAAATCAAGTGTAGACAGTCTGTAGTATAATGGAGAAGTGTAAAGTCTAGATGTGAGCAGATAGATTTCAACTCTGCCCCCACCACTGTTGTACAGGATGACCACAACTTTTCAGACATGTAAGGGAAAGAGGAAGGACAAACACCCACATTAATCACCAGTTTACTAAAGAAGAGGTTTTGTACAGAGTCCCTAGAAGACAGCCTATCATATAATAGCATGGATTTGAAGAAACCCCATACATTATTAGCTGTGGTCTTAGACAAATTGTTCAACCGGTTTGCCTGTTTATGAAATAAGGGAATTATAATACCTGTTTCAAAATGGTGTTAGGACTTATTTAGATAAGGTATTAGAACAATAAGCACATAGTAAGTCCTCAGTACATTGTTAGCTATAATTTTTAATAAATCTGAATTACAAGTCATTTATATAGTGTGCTCAATGTTATCCTCTGGGACATTTCTCCCAACAGTCCCAAATTGAGTTCGATCCCCCTCTTCGTGGTTCAACAAGCTTCCTCTTTTACCTCTATGATGTGGATCTGTCTCCCTCATTTGCTCATGAGCCTCTTGGGAGGAAAACTATGTCTCATTCCTCTTCATATCCTGAGACTTTCATCTCTATTCCATGCAGAGGCTCATTATTTAAACTAAAAATTGGATACAATGTGTTACACTTCAAAATAGTGATGTTTAGAAAGATGTTTCATATCTTCCATCTCTCTCTCTCTTTTTCTCTCTCTCTCTCTCTATATATATACACACATATATCTGTCTTTAAGCTAAAGATTCCCTTTCTCTCTGCTATAATAAAATACCATGTAATTTGTTGCTTTCCTAGTTAACTGGGAGGCAAGACTCCATTTCAAATGTATCTGGAAACAATCAGCCATCCAAAACAGTGCTGATTTACTGGTGGTGAATTAAGGCTTCATGATGAGTGGGATTTAGAGTTTATCAGAAAGGTTTGAATGCTCCTTAGAATTGCTTTTCATTTTTTTATGCAGTTTTCCCATATAGTACAGCCCAAAGACTCCAATTAATTTCAGGTCTGGGGTTGTTTTATTGGAAGTTTGTAGAACCCATATTCACAGCTTTCTTTCTTTGTTTCTTTCATTCATTCTTTCTTTTTAAATTTCAAAGGAAGTTAAGCCTTCTGCCTTCAGCTTCTTTTGCTTTAAATGACAACCTTTGGCATAGAGCAGGCATTGTTTAATCAGCACACTTATGGTGCATCTAGTGACATGTAACATCCATATATGATCACTAAATTTGCTTATAGAAGGATCTGAATAGGGGCACCTGGGTGGCTCAGTGGGTTAAGCCTCCTTCTTAAGCTCAGGTCATGATCTCAGGGTCCTGGGATGGAGCCTCACATCGGGCTCTCTGCTCAGCAGGGAGCCTGCTTCCCTTTCTCTCTCTCTCTGCCTGCCTCTCTGCCTACTTGTGATCTCTCTCTGTCAAGAAGGATCTGAATATTCTCAACTGCCGCTTCCAGTTGGCGACGAGAGAAGAATTAGGCACAAACAAGTCAGCTGCAAAATACTGGAGCAGGGGACGACAGTCGAAAAAGACTGCTGCCACGAGCAACTCCACAGTCTCACTTTATTTATTTTTTTTTTAAAGATTTTATTTATTTATTTGACAGAGAGAAATCACAAGTAGGCAGAGAGGCAGGCAGAGAGAGAGAGAGGGAAGCAGGCTCCCTGCTGAGCAGAGAGCCCGATGCGGGACTCGATCCCAGGACTCTGAGACCATGACCTGAGCTGAAAGCAGCGGCTTAACCCACTGAGCCACCCAGGGGCCCCCACAGTCTCACTTTTATTGGACAGAAAACAGTCGCCAATAGAAGGATTGATGAAGGTCAAACGTTAATCCCGTCTTGCAGACCAGCAAGAAGGAGGATAAAGTTTACAGTTAACCAAGCACATTCAAAGGACTCGTCTAACTAAAAACCGGCGCTTCTGGGAAGAGAAAGGAGCGATAACGGATAAGGGAAGCAGGCGGTTTTCGGTTTTCTTTCCACCCTGAGCTGACGGGCGTTTCCCGTTGCTTGGCTTCCCTGAAGCAGGCGGCCTTCCGCGGGCCCGGCGTGCCCGGCTGCCTGGCTTCTGTGAAGGGGCCGCCTTCCGCCCCGAGCAAGCCAGGTATCCCCAGCTGCCCAGCTTCACAGTCGTACATCGTCCTTCTCCCCAAAGACCTGTTGCCAGTATATGTATTTCTTAAGGCCATATCTAAATGTGCTTGGTAACTAGTAAAATCCTCCAGGGGTTACAGTTTAAGTAACAAATTGTTCCGAGGGGCAGCAGCACTCAACATCTTAGAAAATATTCACTCTTAAGTTCATTTTCCTTGTTCTCCATTGCCACTCCTACCAGTGTGCCCAATATAAATGGAATAAAACAACTAAATGCAGTTTATGTATCAAGTAAGGCAATGATAACAACAACGTAACTCAAGAAAAAGGAAATCCAAATTTCTGATTGGTGGCCCTGCGCATCTATCAGTAGGAAAATATGGTTGTTAAAATCTATAAAAATATAACCTGGGTAACAATCAGAGGATAAAACTTAGTGTTTAAGGGGGTTTTGTTGTTTGAAGCCTAGTTTTATTTAGGTCTCTTAATTAAATCACCAACATTATAAGATGTCATTCTGTAGGCCTAAGGAGTGAGGAAAAAATTTCTATGGGAAAGTGCATAATTTGGTCACTGTTGTCCAATATAAACCTGGAGTGGTACAAATGGTATATGCGAGAGACAGAGTCAGTTAGAAGCCCCTTGCAGTGCTTTATAATCCCCTACAAGGGGCTGATTTTAGAAAGACCACATAGAAAATAACTATCCACTCATTTTTCTTGAAATTGTCAGGAAATTGGTTGTTTAGATGAATCAACTGTCTATTTAATGGAAAGTCACCATATGTCTCAAACAGAGGCAGAAACTTGACAGTCTTTTAATGATACCTGAGGGACTTCAGAATGTAGTGCAGACATGTGCTTACTATTCAGAACAAGAATTATCATTGCAGTGCACTTTACAGGGAGGAAATACTAATCAATAAAGTTCTATTTAGTCAAGTCCCGAGTAACCTGCTTTCCTATCTTGCAGATAACAAGATTGGGAAGCCTGGATCTTATGAAAAGAACAGACAAATATAGGCGTAATGGGATTTTATATTTTAAAATAAATACAGTCCTCTTTTCTCCCCACTTCAACTGAAATAGCATGTTTTCAGGTGTCTATTTTGTTAGATATCTAGGACCAATAGTGGAAGGCAAGAAGGACTTAGAAAACAAGCATATCTTTACCCCTCCAGTTGCTTATAAACTAGTTGTAGTGATAAAGCATCTATTATACAATTCTGGAACATTTTGTACTAACGATGAAAGTCCTTGTTTTTTGTAGAGCACTGCCTCTGCTTTGCAAAGATAGGATAGAGTAAATAACTTTCTTCTCTATAATAATAGGTCCTTTTGCATGTCAGAATCTAATACTAACTCCTTAGTTTTGCTCTTTGTAGCTGAAATTCTATATCAAGCAAAATGCAAAATATATATATATATATATATATATATATATATGCCATCTTTTAAAAGCACACAAGTTATTTTTCTAAGCAGAGAAACTTCAACATGGGCCAACTTCTGGAGGTATTCTATGGGATTTTATTCTCAGGTCCAATTCGGCATTCTTATCAATATTGCCCTTAGGGCATTTATAACAATCATGATGATTAACTTGTGCAGTAATTTTAAGTTGAGGAATATGTAGTGGAAGTTACATACAAAATCTGTTTAGATATTGGTAGTTAGATATAAATGTGAGTTTTAGATTTTTAATACCAAGTTAACATGCATTAGTACTAAAACAAAGTGGACTAAATTGTATAGACACGAAGAAACTCTATTATTCTTTCTTCTTCTCCTTTGGATAGTTACTTAATTTTGGAAAACCTTAAATGCCCAGATATCTGTCTGTATGTGTATCTCTCTGTATGTGTATTTGCCCTTATTTATAGGTTCTGTGTGCTTGAAGGAGACCAGGCAATTTGCACTAAGGAAGACAATTTGAGTCTTCAAAAGTGAGATGCCAGCCTTGGCAGCAGAAATTTTAAATGCACAGAAAATGTCCTGTAGTGTTCTGTGTTGTGGGTATCAAATAGACCATGTGGACCAAAAAAGAGAGACATTAAGGACTTCTTCCAACTGTAACCAGGAGAAAACGGTTTTTGCAATTTATATAAATTTGGGTCAATATGTATACTTTTGAGACAGACTTAGAATGGCACTTTGTTTTTTTTTAATGGTGTCACCTAACTTTGAAAATATGTTAAGATATCACAAATTGCATGAACTGACGTTGTTTTGGAGCTTTTCCATATTTTCCATTTCCAAGGATGTAACACCTGATAAAGGAAAAGAGCCTGGATCTTAAAATATACTGGTGGGAGACAATCATATCTGACAAGAATCAGTGCAAGGTAGAAGACACATTAAAACTGTTCCATGTTTCTGTGTATTTATTGAAGATAGCCATTACTTATGACAGAACCTTGAAGGATATGTGGAACTTGGGCAAATTTCTGGAATTAGGCTGATGAGAATTGCGAACACCAATGTGAGTCCAAAATGAAAGTGTTCATTCTATAGGCAATTGTGAGAGGGAAATGCATACTCAGTATCTCTGGAGGAAAATACATCTTATCAGAAAAAAAAAAAATCTGTTTTGTGGATTATTGTAGCCCAGATACACGCTATGCCTCACATTAGTGTTGTCTGTAGAGAGAAAAGAGAGGGAGTTTTGCCACCCCAAAGAGGATAACAAACAATTTTGGGTCTGTATAATACGACATTTTTCAGTAGCTATCCCCTATATTGTAGAAATGTAGCAGAAGCTATAACATCAACCAAACTCAAAATATCTAACCAAAAACAGCTATAATCTTCACTAGCTGGGAAGTCTTATTAATTGCAACCACAAGTCTTCCTCTCTCTCTGTGCTAATGCCCCACCTGAGGTAACCCTTTTGTTTTGTTTTGTTTTGTTTGTTTTAGCAGGTGCCTTGAGGATTTCCATGGAAATCAGATGTGTTGGAAGACCTAGCAGAACAGGGATGTGGAAATCAGCAGGGTTTGTAGAGTTTCCTCTCCTGCTTCATATGGAGGGTGGGTTGTGATTGCAAACAGAGACATAATTTTACTAATCTGACTCCAAAGAGATGAAATCCATTTCCTAGTCCCTGGAAGAGGTCTACAAGAATGGATGATTATCTCCTGATGACTTTAAAAGGTGGATGAGACAATATGTGCTAGAAAGAGATAAAGATGTCGATTATTCACTGGTATTCATTTTGAGGATATTAGAGTGATCTTGAGATTATAGCTGTAGATAAATCATCCTGTCCAACCTCTGAATTATATAATTGGGTAAAATAGGGTAATTGGGTAAAATACAAAATTGGGTAAAATATAATTGGGTAAAATTGTATAAAGGGAATTATTTGCAGGGAAATAAAAAACAACTTCAAAATTATATCTCTGCTTTGGATATTAGTGCCAGCAACAACTTACAAGGTGTGCCTGAGAGTACTAATCTCTTCACAGTGCCTTAAGAAGGCATGAATGGGACTACACATATTGGTCTTCAAGAATTAAATCCATATCTTTAAGAATTAAATATATATACTATAGTATTTATATAATATGTATATTAAAGAAGTGTATGTGTATATATGATATATTAATACATTATTTTATATATTGTATGTATATATAGTGTATATGTTATAGTATAGTATATTATATAGTAATATGTTAATTAAATATTAATCTAGTGTAATTCAAGAATAATTTTAATAATATAATTTAACAATAATTTAATACTTAATTTCATATTATTTAGATTAAAATAATTATATATTAATTATATATTAATATTATATTATATAGTATAGTATAGTATATTTTTGAAAATAGTTGGCCAGGGAAATTTGATTCATCAGATAATATTCCAGTCCTTTTGGTTAGAGCAACTGCTTAAAGGAGGGTAAAGGATCATGACATGAGATAGAAAGATGTATGGAAGCTCTTCTTATTTTCTGTGGAAAGTGTACAATTTGGCATCTGAGGGCTTTGCAGTAAGAAGGCGATTATCACCAAAGATGAGCCCCCATCCCAAAATGAGCTTGCACTGAAGACTGATGATGCCCTACAAAGTTTGTGACAGCTCACACAATGGCCCATTTTAAAGGGCTTACTTTCAAACTATCCCACCCTAATAAAATGACAGGAAGTATAACAAGTCTTTCTCAAATCACTAAAAGAATAAGGGATGACCTAAAACAGCAGCCACAGAGAGCTTGTTCCACCCTCACAGCCTTGATATTTGAGGCGCTCAGTGCTGCTCTGTTAGCTTTTATGTGACAAGTTCTTTTACATAGCTCACATAGCCACTAAAATGTCACTCTCCCTTGGAAACCTTTATTAACTGCCCTTACTCAGTTCTGGTCTCCTCCCCCATGCCCTGGATTCTGGTAACAAAGACACTTACCTGTTTTAAGTTTCTTCTTAACATTTATTTTTATCCAAGCAGACATTGTATTTGTTTAGTTGTTAATTCCCTCCTAGGGAAAATAGGAGCTATGGAGCCGGGGGCGGGGGTGTATTCCCTATTTAATTTAGTTCTATTTACCCCATTATGATAAAAAAAATTACTGATATAAGAAGTAGCTGTCAAATAAATAAATTAGCTCCCCAAGGAAGTACTGTGGAGGCCAAAACAAATTATTTTTGATAGATAAATACGATTGATAGTTAGATACGATTGAAGGGGCCCATGGCTGGCTCAGTCACTTAAGCGTCAAGTTTTGCTTTCCAGTCAGGTCATGATCTCAGGGTCGTGAGATGGAACACTGTGGGGATCCACGCTCAGCACAGAGTCTGCTTGTCTCTTCCCCTCCCTCTGTTCCTCCTCCTGCACTCTCTCTCTCTCAAATAAATAAATAATATCTTTTAAAAAAATAAATAAATATGATTGAAGGAATTTGGTAGAAATGTAAAAAATGACATTGGGAGAGATAAAACAGTGTGAACTTGTGGGGCACGTCAGTCACTGGCATCTGAACTGAAAAATGAGTGACCAGTTGAGGATTCCATAGTGATTATCATAGGCTATCATATCATATCATAGGCTATCAATGATTGTCCGCATGTGGTATAATTTCAAAATATCTTGATTAAGTTTAAATTTTAAAGCCCTCCATTTTTTACCCAATGGGCATTATCTTGTGTGCTGATATGTCAAAAAAGGGAAGTATGAAGGAAAGGGCTATGCTAGTGAGGGAGCTGGTCTTTGAATCATTATTTAAGCTACTCTCAATGAGATTTAGTGAGGATAGGAATTGCCAGGGATATGGTAAAATGGGGACTAAAAATCTTGGGAAGGGAAAATGGAAATTGAGTACCAATATACACAAGGGGAAAAAAAAAAAACTGAACAAAAGTAACAACAACCAACCTATATTCCTATAGAGGTGACTGAAAATGAGAGCCATGTCATTAAGGAGTCAGTGGTTTCTTACTGTAAGCAAATCCTCCTCTCTAAACGCCACAAAAAGGCCAAAATATTTTTTGAAAGGCAAGCTCACCACTGAATTTTACTCTCACTGCAATTAATATCAGTCCTCTATAAAACGTTAATACAAAAAAGATATATAGGACACCCATTTCTCACTGGAATCAGAATTCTATATCATAGCAATGAAGATGAACTTTTATATGAAAAGGTGATAAATTTTTCTGAACATGTCTAAAACTAGAGTTTCATGAATCATCTACTTTATTCTACCATTTCAGTGTAGTCAGGAATGATTAAAGGATAAGCTTGACCTCAAGCATAGCAGATACATAAGAGTTGGATCATTTACCCGAGTATAATAGAGTAAGTAAAAGACAACTACATTATGGGATGAGGAAAATCAAATTATATTCAAACTGCTAAAGACATCATATTTAAATGGCATATTGATAAAGGAAGATGGTGACATAATTTGAAAATATGTGTAGAATACTGGAAGCATAGAAGTCTGTGCCTGGTGGGAAGAAAACTCTGAGAGTGGCTGCATTATACTGGGAGAGAGAAATAGTTCATGTCAAATAGATAATAGCATCAACAAAGGTCACTACTTTGAAGATTCTAAAAAGAAGAAGATCCTAAAAGAGCTATTACAGAACATATTATTTGTAATGGTGGCCTTTCTTACTTGTATTTTTCCTTTTTCTTTGCAAGTGTCTATGCAAAGACTAGAAATGTTTATGTTGTACAAAGGATTAACACCAGTTTATGGCAAAGTATACATTGTTTCTATCTCTACATCTCTCCTTCCTTAAGTGGGGCCAATCAACAATTCATAAAGATTCAGACATTTCCCAAACTCTCATAATGACCTTCAACATTGGGTACTAGGAGTAGCTCTGAAAAACCCTGATATTGGACTTTTCCATGTTCCTTGTATCAGAATTCTATGCATAGGATAATACCAAGGTTTCTTGTTCCTGGGGATATTGTTATATTCCAGCCCATTTTCATGTGCAAGTCAATAAGTGGTCATGTGTCCCTCTTATTACTGTCACTCTCCTTCCCTCTTCCTGAAGATAGGATGGAATAAAAATTGACCACTTAATCCAAGAAAGAAATAGGCTGACCAGTGTTCTACCTCAAAAAGATGGGGTGCCTGGGTGGCTCAGTGGGTTAAGCCACTGCCTTCGGCTCAGGTCATGATCCCAGGGTCCTGGGATCGAGTCCCGCATTGGGATCTCTGCTCAGCAGGGAGCCTGCTTCCTTCTCTCTCTCTCTCTGCCTGCCTCTCTGCCTACTTGTGATCTCTCACTGTCAAATAAATAAATAAATTCTAAAAAAAAAAAAAAGATTTAAAAAAGATGAACTGATAAAAATACACTCCCTCCGCACAATTTTGTTCTTTTACAGGCACAGCAACTTTTGATAGAAATTAATTCATTAATTCAACAAATACTTGAGGGCACTCAGCGTCCCAGATAGGGTGTTAAACAACACCACCATATTGGTGAATAAAATTTAGTCTTTCCTCTCAAAGAATTTTTAATCTTAAGTATTCAGAAGGTTAGAGAAAGGTTTTCAAATTTTCAAACAGGAGAGGGAAATGTATGAGTGAAACAACTGAAATTGTAGTGAAGGCAACCTCTCTGTTTCACCTTGCGCTGCACTGCTTATCCTGTTATACTCTGTTGTGCATCTAAGTTATAAGAAAGGGATTTTGTCTTCTATGTGTTTCTCATCATACTCGGTGATCTCAGCATTGTTGGGAAGACAGCAGATGATCAAGGATAACATCAAACAAGGATTTTCCCTTCTCCTTCACATTTCTCCCTACTGTGGCATGCAACTATTCACCTCAGTTGGAGCATCATAAGAAGAATAAATGAGCCACTGTTAGAATTTTGCAAGGCTACATAAAAGTGACAGTAATGGAGGTTATCATCATGATTATCATAGAGGTTCTCTCAAGTGCCTTTGCATAGTAAGTGACAATCTAAATAACAAAACAAAATGCCTGGGGCTCTCTGTGGTACCCCAATAGGTCTCAGAGAAACAACTCAGAGATGGAAATTGAATTTTACTTCAAGTTATACAAGTTATTTCCTTAGTTGCTGTTTTACAGAATGAGTGAATGGGTTGTCAAGATTCTCTATTAACCACACATCCTCCCTGTGGTTTCCCATTAGACTCAGATATACCCCCAGGATTAAATAAAAGCATAAAGGATAAGCTATAGAAATAAGTGTCCATGGCAGGAGAAAGGGGTGTGGAAGGGAGTTAGGGGCTTAGCATTATATTCTGACTGCTACACGTTATCTTCAACACCTCTTGAGAGGTAAGATGTTTTCTCTTTTGTTTCATTTTCCTTATTAGTGAGTATTTTTCAGGCCTGTGGTTTGTGCCTGAAACTAAAGTGTGATAAAGCCATTCTTAAAGTTTTATCGCCCAGCCTGGTAGGCTAATGGGCAGGGATTTGAGTGTGAAAAGCCTCTGACAGGAGCCAAGGCAGTGAACTTAACTCAAACATCCCTTGCATTATACCTCCTATTAAAAATAATTTCCAGCTGCTCTTCTTGTTCAAAGAATTTCTAAAATTCTCTAAGCTCCTTTCTGTACAGAGGTCTTATACTTGATTTGCCTCTGATTTTTGTCTCCCTTCCTCTCATCATTCCACCTACCACCTAACTAGCTAGTATAATATAGCATCTTTCTCAATCCCCATGACTCTAAAATCACAGCTATACTATCTGGTTGATATATTGAACAATCTGTTTCTTTGCTTATAGATTATCTATTTTCCCCTGTTTGTAATCTCCATAAAAGGAGACCCTCTTCTAAATGTTTATTGTGTGATTCCTGGAATTTAGAGTGCTGTATGCCTGGGATTTAAATGGCATGCAAACAAATAAATAAAATATAATGGTATAATCATAATAATAAACAATGAAATAAACACATGAATCAATTAATCTGATTAATAGTAAGTTAGTTGGATTGATTTGATTAATTAATTAACCTGAACATGGAAATTCAAAGCCTGTTTTCTTCATATCTAATAGTATGGGAGAGCTGAGGTATATATTCAGAAAAAAATAAAATAAAAAAATCAGAAACATCATAGCAAGTTCAAGAAGTCTGTGTAGGTATGTATGTACATTTGTGTAAAGATTGCTCTTAATATGTAATTTTTAAAATTTACTTTTTTTCATTTTCATGTACATGAAGAAATCATGCATTATATATAATATTCACTTATAATATTATTGGTAAAAAATAATGTCAAAGAAAAGACATTAAGATAGCAGTTAAACTCTGAGTATCACTGATTTATCAGGTCTACAGAATGTACAATGTAGATGGGACATTGTTTCTTTCAAACGTGGCTTCAGTTCTTTTACTTAGATGCAGAACTGAACTAAGTCACAATTCACTGGGGTGAAAATGCAGTCTCTCCTACATAATTAGAAATGCTATAGTGAGAAGATGTAAACTTTATACATAAATTATAGAAAATGTAATATTCTGCTTTCAGAAGGTGAAACCACTGTAATTTGTATTTTCACACATTTGAAATAAAAATAGTGATACTAATTTTATTGTCTTTGGATCCTTGTGAAACTGGATTTACTACATTTATAGTTATTATGAATTAAAATTCTCTCTTTCTCTACATACACATAAACAAGTTATAATGATAACATTTCTTTGTAAAAACTGTGATGACAATATCCTAAGAAATGTCACTGCTTCATTAGTTGGGTTGAAGTTCTAGTGATTAAAGGCTTAGACATTGTCTGATTTTGGGTTCTAAAGTAGAGCCTGAGACAAGGATTAGTTGCTAACACATTTTGGCGTTAGCATTTTACCTCCTTGTAAAAGACCAAGGCCAAGAAGATGAAGGAAAAAGGAAAACTAAGCAAAGATGTAATTGAAATGTGATGCAAGGCAAACTTTGCTGGCAAACTGATTCACAAAGAAGCATAATGAGACAGAACAGGTTGCTCAGCAGTTCTATTTTCTTTGCACATTCCATTTCTCCAAAAAGTATTCCAAGGACAAAATTTAACCTGCCATAGTCCATAAGAGAGATGGCAAAGGGAAAAATTTGCTGCCTGGTTCTCTCTTTTTTTCTTGCTAGTAAACAATTAGCCCCTTAAGAGCAACATTCTTATATTTCTGGCTTATAGAATTTAGACCCTAAGAAACCACTCAGGAAGTCAGACCTGACATCTGATGGTATACAGACTTTTCAATATATGTAACTGAAGGTGTGATACAGTAGGTTTAAATCTCTATGCATCATTTTCTTTCTCTCTTTTTAAAAAAGATTTTATTTATTTATTTGACAGAGAGAGACACAGTGAGAGAGGGAACACAAGAAGGGGGAGTAGAAGAGGGAGAAGCAGGTTTCCCGCCAAGCAGGGAGCCTGAAACGGCGCTCTATCCCAAGACCCCAAGATTGAGACCAGAGCCGAAGGCAGATGCTTAATGACTGAGCCACCCAGGCAACACTATTCAACGTTTTCTAGCATTTTAATCAGGTGAAAGTTGATGTCTCTATACTACAAGTTTGTTATTATTATTGACACCTCTATCTATATCTTAAAGTTGACCTTTAAAATATTTTATATACACAACGTGAATATTAATGTATGCAAACTAAAAAAAACCATTCAGGATGTGTGATGAATCCCATGATAGAAAGAAGACAGTGACAAAAGAATCTGTTTTAAAAATGCATGAAACAACATTACTAGAAAGAAGGGGGGCAGGGGAACAGAAATTGCTAACAAATAACAGAAAATGAGTGGGGTCTATCAGACTAAAGGTAGAAGAAACTGCATAAGCACTGCATTCTTGTTGATAATATTGTATACCACAGGGGAACAGGCTAGTAATTCTGATACTGTAATTCATGTACATTGGAACTGAACAATTAAGAAAATGATTAGCAAATGATGGGAGCTAGGTTTCTCACTACTGAAGTATGAGTTACAAATAAGAAGGGGAGGAATTCAGAATGGTTAATGTGTTACCATATTAGAGTTGAGGAAATCAGTATGAAGTCATGTTTAGCTTAGCATATATAAAAATGGATGGTTGCAGAAGTATTTATAGATATGTATATGTGCATGGGTTAGTATATATACATTCCTTTTGCCAAGTGGTAGGGCCTGAAACAATGACATCCCAGTAGAAATAAGCACTACTAGCACCTAGATCCTGGTTTCAGTAACATTCACACACACAAAGGAAGCAGGTCCTCGTGGAGAAATGGATGATTATGGAACTGGTCCAGGAAATATACACAGTGGGCCTGGAACATCCTGTCACCAGAAATTAGAGAATGCTAAACAACAACAGTAAACACACTATTGGAATATGTCAAAAGTCAACTGAAAGGTCTTCCAATGGCCAAAGCTTTATTCATTTTGAACAATAGTATAAATAAAGTTGTATGGGAATATTGCTTAAAGAATAATATAAATATCCTTAGGCCCATATACTATCAATGAATAAATACTTTAAGTAAATCTGCAAAACAGACACATCTCACCTGCAGAATATCTCCAAATAATTTGCTTAGACACTCCACCTTCAAGGAATGGGGAAAAATGGCTGGGCATTGCGACTTTTTTCTGAAGAGTACAGAATGGAAAAGAGGGTAGAAAGGGGTCTCAATTTTCAGTAGAGTAACACGAAAGACAACCTGAGCCAGGTGATCAAAATCAACAACAACAGAGATAAGTCATGTTGATAGTACGCACCCTTGAGATGTGATGAAAATAGCACTCAAACTCTGTAGTCTTGCTCACAAAACCCATATGCTTGATCGAATCATGAGAAAAACATATGCAAGTCTCAGTTGAGGGGAATTCTACAAAATACCTGACCAATACTCCTCAAAATTGTCAAGGTCCTTATAAACAAGGATAATCTGAAAAAATGTCTCAGCCACAAGAAGAGAGATAATTTGATAAGTGCATGTAATGGGAAATCATGGTGGAATCCTTCAACAGAAAAAGAATATTAGGTTAAAAATTAAGTAAATTTGAATAACATATAGACTTTAGTTAATAGTAATGTATCAGGGGGCGCCTGGGTCGTGCAGTCAGTTAAACTTCAGACTCTTGGTTTCAGCTCAGGTCATGATCTCAGGGTCATGAGACTGAGCCCCACCTCAGGCTTTGGGCTCAGTGCAGGGTCTGCTTCAGATTCTCTCTCCCTCTTTCTCTCTCTCTCTCTCAAATAAATAACTAAAATAGAAAAAATAAAGTATCAGTATTGGTTCAAAGATTGCAACAAGTGTATTTACTACTGAAAGATATAATAAGAGGGGAAGATCAGTGTGCTGTATATGGGAATTTCCTGAACCAACTCTGTAATTCCAAAACTATCCTAAAAATAAAGTTCATTAAAATATGATTTTTATGAATTATATAGAAACCTGCCTAGAAAGAACTTGATCCATAGAAATTACTCAGTATATATCAACTGCCTTGTATCCTTCATTCTGCCACTTTATAATTTTCTACTTTTTCCTCTATTATCCCCAAACCCTCCATCACTTACACACACATACACACATACCCTTTTGTGCTGACCACATTGTGAATATTCAATAAAACAATGGATAGAATCTTAGTGTTGAATAGGACCTGGCATACTGACTTGTCTACCCATAATTTTTCTATGTCATGGTTACCTATACAACATTCTTTTTTTTTTTTTTTTAAGATATTATTTATTTATTTGAGAGAGTGAATGAGCAAGAGAGCACGAGCAGGGGAAAGAGCAGAGGGAGTGAGAGAAGCAGGCTCCCTGCTGAGCAGGGAGCGCAACAGGGCTCATCCCAGGACCCTGAGATCATGTCCTGAGCCGAAGGCATATGCTTAACAGACTGTGCCACCCAGCCATCCCCTCCTCCACAACATTCTGCTAGATATTAGCATTGGTAAGGGAGTTACAAACTTCCAAGGGGGAAACCTACTTTATTAAATTATCACAGGGACTTTAACCAATTATGTAGCCCAAATAAGCATGTCCTCAGGAAGAAGTAAAAACCTAGCCCTGAGATTTATTCTGACCACCATCTACTTGCCTTTTCCAACTTGGTATTTTTTTTCTAAATGATATCTGATTTTCTGATGTGGGCCCCACCCCCACCCCTTCATTCACGGCCATCTCCAATCCTGCTACTTTCACTCTGTGGTCAAGTAGATCAGGATTGTACCTGACACATTCTTTGAAAGATAATTCGCACTTTTGCTCTGGATTTCTATGTGCTATATTTTAAAATATGTCTCCTTTATTCTTTTCCTCTCTCAGAAGCCACACCAATGGAATCTACTTTAGCTGATCTTCATAACAGTGAAGTAGAATTAGACAGGATGCTCGATCAAAGGACTGGGAAAGACCACAATGGTCATATAATCCAACCTTCCTCCAGTTTCTGTTTCCTTCTAAAATATATCTCTGATAGTATCATTAACTATCGTTTAAATCATCTACCTCGGAGGTCATGAACATATCATATCATTAGAAGGAATAAAGAAAGATTTAAGAAGAACTGATGCTGAGTCTTTTTTTTTTTTTTTTTTTTTTCCAGTGTTTGGTAGAATTCACTAGTGAAGACATGTGGTCCTGGGCTTTTTGATTTGTTGAGAGATCTTTGATTATGGTTTTCAATCTCCTTACTTGTTATTCATCAGTTCAGGCCTTCTGTTTCTTCTTCATTCAGTTTTGGTAGATTGTATGTTTCTAGGAATTTATTTTCCAAAGAAACAGAAGACATGGGGACACTTCCAAACTGAGTTTGTGAAGCTAACGTCAGGATACAAAAGTCAGACAAAGACACTACCAGAAAAGAAAACTATAGTTCAATCTCTCTGATGAACATAGTTGCAAAAAACCTTGATAAAATACTAGCAAACTGAATTCAACAGCCCATTAAAAGGATTATACACAATGATCAAGTAGAATTTATCCTTGGTTTGCAAGGATAGTCCAATATAAGGAAATAAACCAGTGTGATAAACTATGCTAGCAAAATGAAAGAAAACAACCCCCATAATGACCTCAATAGCTGCATAAAAAACACTGGACAATAGTTCAACACCTATTTATGGTGAAAAGCCCAAAGCTAACATCATAATCAATGGGGAAAAACTACTAAGGTCCAGCACAAGGCAAGAATCATCACTTTCACCACTTCTATTCAACATAGTACCAAAAGCCCTAGTAAGAGCAATTAGATAAAAGGAAAAGAAATAAAGACATCTGAGCTGTAAATAAAGAGTAAAATTATCTCTGCTTGGAGAAGACATGATTGTATATGTAGAAAACCAAAAAACTCAATGAAATACCTGTTAGAAATAATAAATAAATTCAATAAAGTTATAGGATACAGAATCAATGTATAAAATCAATCATTTCCATATACAAAAAACCCCAAACTATCCAAAAGAAAATTGAGAAAACATTCCAATTCATAAGAACAACAAAAATAAGAAAACACTTAACAATAAATTTAATAAAATAAGTAAAGGACTTATACAATTATATTTAAGAATTATAAAACACTGATAAAGAAGACACAGGAGGAAAGACATCAATGTTTGCAAATTCAAAGAATTAATATGCTTAAAATGTCTATAACTACCCAAAGTGATGTACAGATTAAATATAATCCCTATGAAAATCTCATTCTTTAAAGAAAGAGAAAAAAAGGAATCCTAAAATTCATATGGAACCACAAAATACACTGAAAAATCTTAAGCAAGAATAACAAAAGCTAGAGCGCTCATACTTCCTTGATTTCAGAATATTTTACAAAAGAAAACTATTCAAAACAGTATACTATTGGCATAAAATCACATACATATATGAAAGGAACAGAATATAGAGCCCAGAAATAACCCCCCAAAAGGTCACCTGATCTTCAATATGGGTGTCAAGTACACACAATGGGGAGAGAACAATCTCTTCAATAAATTGTGCTGGGAAAATCCACATGCAGAAGAGTGAAACTGGATCTCATCCCACATAACATGTGAAAATGAAACAAAAAGAAAAACAAATTATTGTAAGACCTGAAACTATAAGAAAACCGGAAGAAAATAAAAGGAAAAAGTTTCTAATATTGGTTGGCAATGATTTTTTAGTGGGGAGATATGACACCAGAAGCACAAATAGACAAAGGGGTTATACTGAATTGAAATGCTTCTGCACAGCAAAAGAAACAATCAATAGAATGAAAAGGCAACCTACTGAATGAGAAGAAAATATCTGCAAACCATGTATCTGATAAGGGGTGAATATCCAAAATATATAAGCAACTCAAACAAGACAACAGCAAGAAAACAACCTGATTTTCTTAAATGGCCAGAATAGACATTTCTTAAAAGAAGACATATATATGGGCAATAGAAATATGAAAAGTTGCCTAACATCACTAATTGCCAGGAAAATGCAAATCAGAACCATAATGAGATTAAACCTCACATCTTACTGTTGACCACATTGATAGATATTGCTAGATGTCCTCTGGGAGCAAAATCACCTTGGTTGGGGACCACTATTAAACAGCAATTAGAGTAAATTATTGAAAACTATACATGAAAAAATGGACAAATTTTACCAATTGTGTAAATGGAAGAAGGCAGATACAAAAGAGTACATGCTGCATGACTCCATGCACAGAGAATACAAAAACAACTGACAGTAATATATAGTGTTTGACATCAGGGTACCCTTGCATGAATGGACATCGACTAGAAGGGAGGACGTACTTCTTGGG
This sequence comes from Neogale vison, assembly GCF_020171115.1. Taxonomy (NCBI): domain Eukaryota; kingdom Metazoa; phylum Chordata; class Mammalia; order Carnivora; family Mustelidae; genus Neogale; species Neogale vison. The sequence continues at coordinate 101,977,252 of NC_058098.1, read as the reverse complement.
TTCTGGTTACATTCTACTTTTTAAATCTGGGTAATAATTACAGAGGTGTGCTCAGCTTTGAAAAATTCAGAAAGCTATACATTCACTTACAGTTTTCTCTGTGCATATTAGATGTCAATAAAAAGTTTAAAAAATCAATTGTATGAATAAATGAATGTAAGGTGTCTTTTTTTTTTTTAAGATTTTACTTACTTATTTGTCAGAGAGAGAGAGAGAGCGAGCACAGGCAGAGTGGCAGGCAGAGGCAGAGGGAGAAGCAGGCTCCCTGCTGAGCAAGGAGCCCAATGTAGGACTCGATCCCATGATGCTGGGATCATGACAGCATCAAGGCAGCAGCTTAACCAACTAAGCCACCCAGGAATCCCAATGTAAGGTGTTTTGAAACACATTTGGCAAAATATCAAATTTGAACATAACAATTTATATTTCTGTTGCTATTAAATTTTAATTAAATATCCTGTCTCCTGGATGCAACAAAGAAAATGGGATAGTAGGTTCTATAGGGATCATGAGGTTTAGCTTTCTTAAAGCATACAAATTATTTTAGGTCTTTATAGACTTAAACTTTGTGATCTATTTGAGAAAAAAAAAAAAGAAAGAAACTTCAATTCAGCAGATATATACTGCCTATCATTTTTTCCCTCATGAATAAATGCAGACATTAGCCATATTATAAAATTTCTGTCTGAGATGCAATGTTAAGGTCTTTAGTGAATTCTCAAAACACAGAGAGTATCTGAACTGACAAATGATACTGTCTATGCTTGCATCTGTGTTTTCTGCTTCTCACTAAGAAAAAAGGGTGTTGATCTGAAAAAAATGTACACATCACTTACACCTAAACAAGAATAGTGACAGAAATATTGGTCAAAGAATAAAGTGCTATACAAATCTTTAAATTCATCACAAGGATAACAATGGAAAAAAAAAGAAATTTAACTTCCTCAAAGTGTTGTAATAAATACTTTTATAAAGTGAAACATGATTTGAATCTGAAACTTGCTCTATCCCAACATGTAAGAACAATATAATGGTTGAAGAAAACACAAAGAAATACTTTTTTTGATATTAATATTCTTCTAATTCTCTCCAAAAATTGAGATTCCTAAATAAACTCAGGAAATTACCATTAAAAATCAGAAGCTAAACTGAAAGTCAAGAAATACAGCATATCTATAATTTTTCATACATAACACCAAGCAATCAAATAGCCAATTGCAAATCTTGTTTGGTAAACCTATAATATCAGACTTAAAATTAATGCTAAATTTGTTGGCAAGAGGGATATTCCCTCCTGAATAGATTTTTCTCTTTTGTATATCTAAAACATTGTGCCTAGCCTTTAAAGATTAATCCTTGTCTGCATGCAATCAACCAATTGGAAGTTTGCCATTAATGTACCTCTTAAGCTTTATGAAAAGTTTCCATTTGGTCACACAGTTGGTCATTTTCAATATGGGCAAATTGGAAACAGTTGCAACGATCAGACTCATCATGCTATGGTCCAGTGACTTGGATCACAGAAATACAGTTAGACTTGGAAAGCTTTTGTAGATGATCCTGGTTTGTTCCTGATCTACCATCAAAATACACCACTCCTACTAAAAAGGGTACTTTTATCTAACGGCTTCTATAGATTCAAGCTAGACTACACTTAAAGATTTGTATATTTTATAATAAAGAATATACCTGATTGAGCCCCCATCTGCAGCTTTGTAACTTTCCTCTTATTTGCTGACTTTATGCATCATAAATCTTTGCCATTCTTGAATGGACTTTCATATCTTGAATTGAGTCTTCTAGAAATAAACTGAATTCATTAGCCAAGGTATTTTAGGTAGAGAGTGAAGGAAGTAATTCCAACTTGAACTATTTCAGAGAAAGAAAAAAAAATCATCAAAATAATAGTAGCCTTCTTAATCTGATCTCACTGTTTCCAGAGATTCAGCACATCTTAATTTTCCACCTTATTCTTTAGTATTTTTCTCACATTCCTGATGAATGTTCACTCATTTTGTAGGGGCAGCTTCAGATAGTTCTAGGCTTATATTATCACAGAAGAAACAACGTGATTCTCTCACAAGCATCTGTTTATGATCCATGTTGCATCCAGGGAAGGATGGTTACTAACCTGGCTTATGCCATGCTGTGACTAGTCTGGCAAAAATTTGTCACTGGCAATCCCTCTGGAACCACATGGTGTTCAGGACAGAAAGCAGTTCCCACAAAGAAGGGAATCTGGCCAAAGAAAGGTAACAAATGCCAGTAAGGCTCTTTTCTTATTTTAAGTTATTGTATGGCAATAGAGCCTATCAACTTTGACTACAAGGGAAAGGCTTTAGACTATGAAACAGGAAAGTTTATGGTTAGTCTTTGTGGCCAAGTTGGCTCAATGAACTACAATTGCTTCTTGGTTATCACAAAGCAAAGAAGGCTCCTCTAGAGAGTTCCTTGACAAAAGAAAAAGGATCAGGTCATACTACATTGCCGTCAAGTGATTCAACATTCTAATCTCTCTCAATCTCCTTTACATACCCTTCTCCATCTTCAAATATCCAAGAACTCTCCATCTGCCACAGGAAGACCAGATGGCAGATGATGGAAAGACCAGGAGTGGGGATAAGCAACCTACTGAGGAGTAGTATTCACCAGATATGTACTGGCAGATGTTAGGTTGGAAGCAGAGGTGTAATCAGGAATAGGGTGGAGTATCAATAGCACAGTCCACTGAGCTCATGCTTATTCTTCTTCTTCTTTTTTTTTTTTTTAATTTTATTTATTTAATGGAGAGTGAGAGAGAGAGAGCCAGAGAGAAAGCATGAGCTGGGAGGAGAGGGAGAAACAGGTTCCCTGCTAAGCAGGGAGCCTGATGTGGGTCTTGATCCCAGGACCCCAGGATCATGACCTGAGCTGAAGGCAGATCAGGACCCCAGGATCATGACCTGAGCTGAAGGCAGATGCTTAACTGACTGAGCCACCCAGACACCCTAAGCTCATGCTTCTTAAGCTACAAGTCAGAACCATCAGTTATAGAAGGAAGTCCTCAAAGCTCTTATACATCAACTTGTTCATGGGTGTCAGGTGCAGGGAGTTTTCCATAGTGGAGCAAGGTAAAGAAGACGAGGAGGCAGGGACCAGAGATTCCTACTTGTACATCAAGAAGCCACTGCTTATAAGAAATACAATGTTTTCTTCTTCTTCTTTTTTTTCCTTCTGGAAGATCATTTACTGTATCCACTGCCTCTCAAAAATTTAACTTTCAAGTATATTTGAGGAATTCAATAATGCAGAAAATATAAACTTGTTATATGTTGGCTGAGAGTTGATTAACAATTATAAAATTGTTACACATTGCTTATTTTTCAGTTTTATCATCTTATTTATTTATTTATTTTTAAAGATTTTATTTATTTATTTGACAGAGAGAGAGAGATCACAAGTAGGCAGAGAGGGGGAAGCAGGCTCCCCGCAGAGCAGAGAGCCCAGGACCCCGGGATTACGACCTGAGCTGAAGGCAGAGACCCCAACTCACCAAGCCACCCAGGCGCCCCTCATTTATTTTGGATTAGCTATAAGTTTGGCCTCAGCTTGGTGTCTACTCAATGTTTTTCTCATTCAAAATATCTTCATGCACACCAGTTCAAATCAATAGGAATTGATTCTCTCAACTTCATGCCCCATTTTGGTGACAAGATTAGCAGCATATGGCCTCCCACGTCTAGTCCTCTACAGCCTGCCCTTTCATTCCATCTTAGTGATCCAGTTGTGGCTTCTCATCCTCTCATCTCAATATTAGGACTAGCCTAACCTTTGGCTCTCAATGCTGATTATGAAATAATGAAAATTTATGTTTCTCATGTCACCTCTCTATAACATAAATCTACAATCCTGGGCTGTAATAAGTAATGGAAACAATTTATTCTCAACTGTTGTTGGATATTTTCTGAGAGAAATCAGTGGGCAGAGAGAACTGACAACAGTATTCATATCTTAATTAACAAACATCCTTTAAGGGCAGAGATTTGGCTTTAATATTATAAAATGCCTTCTGTTCAAATTGATTTTAAATGAATTTTCTACTCTCTATGCATATAGGTGGGTTTAGGCTGGCTTTAGTCTTAATTGCCTGCAGGGGAATTTACTCAGAATTTTGAAATGTCATTTTCTAGTGTGAGCACTATCTTCTTGGTGAAGAAGTCAAAACTTAATCTGGCCTGCTATCTTTTCTTACCCTTATTTATATTTAAAATTATTTATTAGTTTTTAATTTCCATGAAGGCAGAGATTTTTGTGTGTGTTATGTTCACTGCTATATGCTCTGTATGGAGAGCATGGTTTGTCATTTGGTAATAATTTGTTATATATTGGTTAGTTGGATAAATGCCTTTACTATTAAAATGAAGATCAGGAAGTCATGTTCCAACAATTTTCAAAGTCGAAAGTAGTATTACTAACAAATGATATTTTTTCCAAGAATTGCTGTCCCTTCCCTTCTACATGAGTGACATATGACCCAGATACACTTACTGCCAAATATCATGTATGCAAAGTCTACCTTAAACCATGGTTATTTTACTGTTGTGGATAGAAGGGCCTAAAATTTTTCATTATTATTATTATTATTTTCATTCCATATATATTCCCTGACTTTATCTTGTAGAAAAGAAAGGATTATATGGAAGAGAAAGTGTTTTAGATACCAAGGAAATAGTTTTCAGAACAGGGAAGGGAAGGCATTTTCTAGTCAGCCAAATTATGGGGAAGTAAATTGAGAGTTGCAGTGAAAGCTTGCTAATAGCTTTTTGTGGCAAATGCTGATTTGGGATATCAAGATTCTAGTTCACACACTTGGGGAGAATATGGTCAGAAAAAAAAAAATATGCCTATAGGCAAATGCTGGAGAGGTTAGTTGTAAAAATCAATTCATTTCTAAGAAAACTGACCAAAAGTATTCTGTGAGAATTTCAATAAAATTAGAATGTTATCCAGCAAACTGGAGACTGAAGAACATCTTTGCCACAGAAGGCAAACTAATAACTAACTTGATAAATTATTGGGTTGAGACACTGCATTGCTTTCTCCCCCTGGTCTGTGTTCTCTTTCTCTCTCTCTCTTTCTCTCTGTATAAAGAAAATGAGTCTGTTTTTCACGTATGTTCCTCTGTGAGAGATAAATGTGTCTACAGATATAAAATTAACTTTTCTTCCTCCTGAAACAAATGGAATGAGCCTCTTGATTCCATAGTTCTTAAAAGAATTGTAGACATGCCTTTCGAATGATGCAGGCAAATCTCAATAAGACTATGGAGAAATATTGTACTTCATGAGTTTTTCATGGTGAATGCAGGACATTACAGGCAAGGCTAAAGTCCTTCAGCATTGCTGGAATCCTCAACCATGTGGGTCATGAGAGACAGACAGAATGTGACCTTGTCGGTTTGTTATTTAACCCCAACACTCATACCAATATGTTTCATGTAGGCAACACCAAGAATAATGCAATTTATATTGTAAAAAAATGTTGGTTTACTGACTTTGTGACTAGCCTTTCAGTGAATGTTCTTAGGTGCCTTCTTATCTAGTTCCTATCTTCAGAGGCTAAAAGCTGAGTTCTGCCCTGAATGCAGGTAGAAAGCTTGTTGTGCATGTGACTTCTGCTATTACCTTTTCTGCTTTCTCCTGCTTGGATTTTTTCCCCCCTGGAATCCCAGTTTAAAACTCTAGTACATTTATTAAAACTCTTACAACTTTTACCTAGTTCATAATTAGTTCTTTCCCCACAAACGGAATTTGCCTCTAATAGTTTCAACCTTCTATCAAACAGACTGTCAAATCAGTCTTCATAAAAATGCCGGAGACTGCTACATGGATATCTAAATATTTTGTCTCTTACAGCCTCTCAGTCTTGACTCTGCATTGCAAAATGGAACCTGGAGCAGTCACCCTTGTATTCACCTCATCAATACTTAAAGTTGATCTAAGACAAGAAGCCTCTTCTTAGAAGAAGGGTGAAAACCGTGATCCTGGTTGTCTCTACATCTCTATAACCTACACCTCATTTATCTCTGCATCGTCTTTCTCTTCTCTGGCAAGAGATCCTAACAGTTAGTGTGCCACTCAGAAGAATTTAAGCCATATCTCTGCTCGTTTATTCTGATTGGCATCTGACAAGCCAAATTTTACTTTGCAATTACAGTAGAAATAAGGCAACACATTCAAGTTTAAGGGCACAATGTAACCAAGCCAATCCAGATAAAATTTTAAAGAAGTCAACATATATCTGTAGCCTGTTCTTTGGCAGGTTCCCCTACAGCAGGAGCTGGGATAGGTTTGGAAAGATTATAGGGTCAGGGGTCAGGAGATAGAGGCTTAAGTCCTGGCATCACCAAGTCCCTGCTGGGTGAAAAAATGAAGATAACAAAAACTATTATAAAGAGCTCCATAATTAAAAAATTATGTGAAATTACATATGTGCTAGCACTTTGAGAACCATAAAATTTCACAAGAATGTTAATTTTTCTTTGTTAATATGGCTATAGTTGCAACAGATAGGCCAGCTAAGGAAAGAGGAAGTATATATATAATGAGTATAAGATCACACAATACATTTTTATACAGTCAAAATTAGAAACTATTGTTCTTACCAACAATCCCCTCAAAGCACGAAATTGGGAAAACTGATTCTCAATTTCAACAGGAAAAGACTTACAGAGATGTTTTAATCACCCTTTGACCACACTGGAGGATCCCACTGGAGGTTTATAAGGATGGTCAATCATGTAACACCCTACAGTGGACAGATGGAATTAGTTTATGTGTCACATAGACTCATAGCCTGGGGAGGAGGACACACCTTGCCATGCAAGGTCAACATGAGTGTAAACATCCAGGGACAGTGAACAATCAGGGGTTCTGGGAGGCAGGCTTTGTAATATCACCAGGTCGTGGTGCCCCCAGTAACGATGGAAGGATATGGTTAGTTGGTTTGAATAATTCCGGGGACTGGGAGGGAACTGACCCTACTATTCAGAAATAGAACTGTTCCTGGTCCTTTTGCTAAGGAAGGTTGTTTAGCTAGAAGACTGTTTCTGTGGTGGCATCACAGAAAGGGGAATTTGTAGTTAGGTCATTTGACCCCTTCCTGGCTTCACCAGATGCCAAGGCAACAGTTAATACCAGGCCTTACACCAGAAGAGATACTGACTCAACTAGCATAGACAAAAGACTCCAGTAGAAGCTGTGACCCTGGAGGCTGGTTAGCATAAGAAGAAAAGGAAAACAAACAAACAAACAAAAAAACAACAAAGAAACAAAACACTAAATCCTAAAGCCTGGGAAGCAATAATCTCTTTAATCAAGAGACAGAGAGAAGAAGTTAATAATAAATATATAACGAAGGATTGTGGAATAGATAGTTTGAGAATAAGGCAAAAATGGTGTCTTGCAAAATCAGAACATTTCAGAAACTGGGACATAAGGGTGACTATTTATGTCCATAAATAAAGAGGAAAAAGTCAGGTGATGACTTAAAATTGATTTCGAATTTATTTTTAAAATTATGGGATCCATTTCAAAGCCCCTATTTGAATATGGTTGCATTGATGGAGAGGACAGGCTGAAAATTTTGCATGTTCTTGGAAATGAATCCAGCAAATCAATCAAGGGATTATGCTGAGTGAAATAAGTCAAGCAGAGAGAGTCAATTATCATATGGTTTCACTTATTTGTGGAGCATAACAGATAACATGGAGGACAAGGGGTGTTAGAGAGAAGAGAGTTGGGGTAAATTGGAAGGGGAGGTGAATCATGAGAGACTATGGACTCTGAAAAACAATCTGAGGGGTTTGAAGTGGCGGGGGGTGGGAGGTTGAGGTACCACGTGGTGGGTATTATAGAGGGCACGGACTGCATGGAGCACTGGGTGTGGTGAAAAAATAATGAATACTGTTTTTCTGAAAATAAATTAATTTAAAAAAAGGTTAAAAAAAAATCAATCAAGGGACTGTGGTAATGTCATTACTTCCCTAAGAGTACCTGACACACCTTAAAGGCTAACTTTAGGGATCCATTACTTTACCTTAAGTATACCTTAAGACTTAAACAAACAACAAGTTCAACTAATTATAGCAAGTTAATGTGCTCATTTTATATGCCTGGGGAATTGAGGCAATGAAAATCAGAAATCCTAAGATAAATTATCTGTAATTCCACTACACAGAAATAGTGACAGGTAAAACAGCATGGGGTGCTTATCATTGATAAATGTTAATGTACTTGAAAGGGTAATGTTTTCTGAAAGTCAAAAATTGTCTGAATAAAAGTTATAAATGTGCCCAGAAAAATGGGTTGTGCTAAGAAATACCTCTTTTAAAGGTAAAGCCAGTAGTTTCTTAAAGATTCCCAAATACAGAGTGATGAAGTAAAAACTCTTTGACAAATAGTTTCTTGAAATCATTTCTTTAAATAATTTCCCTACTAAAATCTGTTTGCATTTATAAGAGATGAACTCACTCCACACTTCTGATCACTTACCCCATAGAGCTAAATCATCCTTGGACCCATCTGTCAAATTTACTCCCCCTTTTCTCCCCTTTTTAGTGCCTCACTAGGATCTAATTCTCTTTTAAAACAGCACCATTTTTACAAATTCTAAGCTGAATTTCCCCATTTCCAGTTCCTTCCTGCTCTTTATCTTCTCTATGAATCACCATAATGTGTCTATAGATGCCAGTCCTGATTTTGCAGGTTTGAAGCTATTAAATTTTGGTGGTCCTCTTAATTTAAAAAAAGGTATCTTACTTTTGCAGTATTTATAATAACATATGACTACATACATCTTTGTCATAACAAATTCATATATTTGTAAATTTGTATGTCAAACTAATGCATTTATGTATTTTCTAGGCAGAGTTTCCATAGTTTCGAACACTTTCAAAAGGGATCTCTGTACCCACGTATTAAAAAATGTCATCCTAGGGCATAGATTAGAGAAACACCAAAAGCTATGTACTAGCAGAGGGACCAAGGTTCCGGCCAGACTGTCCTGGTATATGGTTTTTGTGGTTTCTGAATCCCATTGCTCTGGGGCCACCCTCACCACACAATTTCTCATCAAAATTTGGTTTTCTTGTGAGACATAACTAAGGGAAATATATATAAACATACATTTCCCTTTGTTTTTTTAACTGAAGGCTGTAAGCATTTTAAAGCCTGAGGGAGCAAAACAAAAATATCAGATTATGGTGGAATACATCTTAAGGTGAACCTGCTGAGTGCCCTTACTATGCAATTTGAATTTTTATTGTTTTCATTTTTCTTAAACATTTAAGGTGATGTTGTCTCACCTTGCCAGAGTAGAATTTGTGAGGGAAACATTTTTTTTTTTTTTGAATGTATGTTTTATATTGCTCTCAGTGTTGAGGCAGTTCATTTTTTGGATCTTCCATTTTAAGAATAAACTTTCTAAAATAATGTGGTTTCTTACAAAAAAGTGGCAAAATTCAACTTACAGATGGAGTAAACATATCTCTATTGAATTAGAGAATAATACTAGAATCCTTGCTCTCCAAAAGCTTTAAAAAATTTTTCACTACGCTATTTAAATGTGTCTGCAGAAACATTAAATTAGGAGAAAAAATACCGATACTCTAAAAAATATTGATAGAATTATACAGAAAAATAATTCTGAATATGTTTCAAAGTAATTATCTTTAATTTATCTTTTTTTAAGGATAACATATATACAAAAGTTTTCTAGACTCAAGTCTGTTACTTGATGAACAGAACTATTTTTTTTTAATGATTTTTTTTAATAGATTCTTTATTTATTTATTTGATAGAGAGACATCACAAGCAGGCAGAGAGGCAGGCAGAGAGAGAGGGGGAAGCAGGCTTCCTGCTGAGCAGAGAGCCTGACGTGGGGCTCGATCCCAGGACCCTGAGATCATGACCTGAGCTGAAGGCAGAGGCTTAAACCACTGAGCCACCCAGGCGCCCCGATGAACAGAACTATTATCTAGATGATGAACTAGAACATTAATAGCATGGTAGAGCAGAGTAACAGAAAATGTCCATCTACCCTTACCTTAGTTGCCATCTTCTACAAAGTTAGCCATCATTCTGACATGTAACATACTATATTAGTTTTGTCCATTTGTGTACTCTGTATTAACGGAATGGCACAGTATGCAATATTTTATATCTGGCTTAGTTTCCATGACACTACATTTCTATGATTTCATGTTTTTGCATGCATGCACCCTTTGCCTATTTTACTCTTGTGGGCAGTAATACTGCTTTCTGTTTTTGGTTATTGAGAATAGTACTACTATGCATACATCATTTTAATGTACACATGCAGACAATTGTGTTGGTTATAATATGGGATTGAAATTGCTGGGTTATAGATTAGACATGCATAGTTTTAGGAGAAACTGACAGACTTCCAAAGTGATTGTAGCAATTTCCACTATTAGCAGTCTATGAGTATGACACTTGCCTCCCATTCTTACCCAGACTCGTAATGACAATCTCTTAAATTGTAGCCATTCTAGTGCACAGTGGTACATAATTGTGTTTGTAATTTTTATTTCCCCACTGAATAATGATGTTCAGCACATTTTCACATTTCCAACATTGATTTATATACCTCTTTTGGAGGTATTTCTTCAAGAATTCTGCCTACATTTTGTGTGTGGGATTTGGTTATTTATAAAATTTAAATGATCATCATTTCTTCATATACCGATGGAACGAGTCTTTTGTTCTGTATATGCATTGGAAATAGAAATATTTTGTCTCTTTTCCTGCCCTTTTGCTCTTTTTTTTTTTTTAAAGATTTTATTTATTTATTTGACAGAGAGAAATCACAAGTAGATGGAGAGGCAGGCAGAGAGAGAGAGAGAGGGAAGCAGGCTCCCTGCTGAGCAGAGATCTGATGTGGGACTCGATCCCAGGACCCTGAGATCATGACCTGAGCCGAAGGCAGCGGCTTAACCCACTGAGCCACCCAGGCGCCCCCCCTTTTGCTCTTTTAATGTTACCTTTCAATGAACAGAAATTGTTGTTTAAAGACATATAATTAGTCTTATAAATTATGGTGAGCATATTATTTTTAGGTAAATCCTGCCTATCCCATGACCATGATGCTATTCTCTGTTTTCTTCAAGAGGCATATATTTTTTTTTTACTTTAAAATGTTTATTATTCAGTTAGATCAACTATAAACATATAGAAACTATCCAATCTATTATAATTTATATTTTCGTGTTTAATAAAAATCCAATTTAAAAGAAATTGGATTAAAATGACTGCTGACAGGACTAAAGTAGACCCATCAAGAGGCAAAATTTTTAACTCTCTCATTTATCTATCATCTATTTATCTATCTATCTTTTAAAGATTTTATTTATTTATTTATTTATTTGAGACAGGGAGAGAAAGAGCAAGATGGGAGAGGGACAAGCAGACCCTGCACTAAGCACAGAGCCTGAGATGAGGTTTGATCTCATATCCTGAGGTCATGACCTGAGCCAAAATAAAGAGTCAGATGCTGGGGACCTGGGTGGCTCAGTGGGTAAGCCTCTGCCTTCGGCTCAGGTCATGATCTCAGGGTCCTGGGATTGCCCTGCATTGGGCTCTCTGCTCAGTGGAGAGCCTGCTTCCCTCTCTCCCTCTGCTGCTCCCCTTGCTTGTGCTCTCTCTCCTTCTCTGTCTGTCAAATAAATAAATTCTTTAAAAAAATTAAAAAGAGTTAAATGCTTAACCTGTCGATTGACCACCCAGATGTCCTTCTCGCATATATTTATAATCTAGCTGACATTAATTTTTGTGTGTGGTGATAGTTAGGAATCAAAATTCATTTACTTTCATATAGATATCTGATAAGCCAGCATCATTTATTTAAAAAGGTTTTATTTATTTTTTCTTTCATTCTTTATCCCCAACTACTCAAGAGAGTTGACTTTGATATAAACCAAGCGACCACAGATAGTCTGCTTTTGGACATACTATTTGGTCGTGCTGGTCAGTTTTTCACCCTTATTGCATTATCACCTTGCCTTAATTTCTAAAGCTCTAAAATACAATAGTCTTGATTTCTGAAACAGTAATTCCTCCAAAAATATACTTTTAAGATTGCCTTGAGTGGTGCTTGGGTGGTTCAGTCTGTTAAGCAGCCCACTCTTGATTTTGGCTGAGGTGATGATCTCAAGGTTAGGGATTGTGCCCTGAGTCAGGATCTGTGCTCAGCGTAAAGTCTGCTTGAGATATTCTCTTTACCTCTCCCTCTGACCCTCCCCTTCCTCATGCTCCTATCTGCTCCCCCTCTCTTTCTCTAAAATAAGTAAAATCTTTAAAAAATAAGATTTCCTTGGTTACTCTTAGTCTTTTATTTCCCTGATATTTTAAAATCAGTTTATCAAATTCCAAACACATACAAAACTCTGATGTTATCTTAATTAGGGTTAAATTTATAGACAAATTTGCCGGAAAAAAATATTTATGAAATTGAGAATTTCAATTCCTAATCATAGTGTGTCCTTTCATTTTGATACTTTTTTATTGATAATATTCTGTATATTTATAAAAAGAAAAGTATATTTTTGTTGGATTTATGCCAATGTATTTAAATAATATTTGACTGCATTTTTTTTTTAAATTTTATTTATTTATTTGAGAGAAAAAGAGTGAGTGGGTGGAAGGGCAGGCAGAGGGCCAAGCAGGCACCTTGTGAGTCAGGAGCCAGACACAGGGCTCAATCTGAAGACCCTGGGATCATGACCTGAGCTGAAGGTAGACCCTTAACCAGCTGAACCACCCAGGTGCCCCATATTTAATTACATTTTAAATGTTACTATTTTATTGTATTTCCTAAAGTTTACTGTTAGCATATTAAAATGGATTTTTGTGTATTATCTTTTATTTTTCTTAAAGATTTTATTTACTTATTTGACAGACAGAGATCACAAGTAGGCAGAGAGGCAGGCAGAGAGAGAGAGAGGAGGAAGCAGGCTCCCCACTGAGCAGAGAACCTGATGCGGGGCTTGATCCCAGGACCGCATCAGGCTCCCTGCTGAGCAGAGAGCCTGTTTCCTTTCTCTCTGCCTGCCTCACTGCCTACTTGTGATCTTTCTCTCTGTGTCAAATAAATAAATAAAATCTTAAAAAAATAAATGTTTTTGTAATATCTGTTTATACAGATGCTCCTAAGGTTACAAAACTTCCCCTAAGCATAGTATTAACTGTATCCTGGAAGTTTGGTGTGTCATATTTCTATTACCATTAATTTAAAAATATCTTATTTCAATGTATACCTTTTTAATAATAAAATATTAGTTTCTAAAAAGTTAAGAGTATACTATTTACATTCATCTATTTTGTAAAAATTATTTTCAAACTGTCTAATTTCACTATGGCAAGATAACACAAAAACTCTTTATGATTTAAGTTTTTCCAAACTGATTTTCAGTATAAATCAGGCTGTGGTCAACTGGCATATGTTCTATGTGGACTTGAAAAGGTGAAACATCCAGACACTGTTGGGTTCTGGATGTTTCAATGTTGCCAATACATTTATCTTCTTAATCATTTTGTATAGCTTGATTACATCTTTATAAATTTTGACTTTTGTTTGTTTTGCTTTACTTGCTCTATAAACTACTATATAAGAAATTTTATAGTCACCTACTGAAATTTTTAGGTTGTGTATTTCTCCATTCAGAAATTGATCATGTTTTGCATTTTACATTTTGAGGCTATGACAATAGTATACATAAGCTACCAGTTACTGTATCTTCTTGGTAAAGTGAATCTGTGATCATTATGAAATATTCCTATTTTTCTCTAGTAACACCTTTACTTTAATAACCATATTATCAAATATTAGTACAAAAATAGATGCTTTCCTTTGGGTTTGCATTCACATGGTATATCATTTTCATTGGTTTACATTCAAACATTCTGTGCCTTATAATTTAATAAATGTATTATAGGGATGAAGTAAAATTTTATTTTTACATGTTTCAAATTCTAGTATTTAGTTTTTAATAAATACAGATATGGTTTATTTTCACATATCATCATACCATTTATTTCTAGTCTTACCACTTCCTTTATTGAACTTTTTAGAATTTACTTATCTTTTTAATGTGTTTTTGTTGTTTAATTTTTCTTATGTTAGCTTCGTATTTATAGATTTTTATTCATTTTCTACTTTAGAACAATGATTGCTGAGTCATTAGAGGCTAACATAAATTAGTATTGTATCTTTTATAAGACTATGCCAAGGTCTTAGAATATTTTAACTCTATCACTTTCTGTCTTTGATACTATTGCTGTTATGCATTTTAATTTTATATATAGTTCATAACATATTAAGACTATTATTCTTGTTATTTTACGCCATTATTATTAATTTTGATTTATCCTCTTATGTTCTTATTCATTTCTCTTTATTCCTGCCTGCTTTTCACTACCTCAGTTTGGAAAATTTTTCTTATTTCTGAAGAACTGACTAATAAAATTTCTTTTAGTGCAGATATACTGGTATAGTACACTAAAAGACTTTTTTTTTTTTAAGTTTGGGAGGACAAGAGAATGATCTGGGAATGTCTATATCCTACTTTAAGTTTTGATAGATATTTTCACTCTATGTTGTGTCTACTTGGCACTTATGTCAGAACTTAAGGAATGTCATTTTTTTTTTTTTCCTTGACTCTATTATTTCCCTGGTGAGGTCAGCTTTCTATCTGATTGATTTTTTTTTAAGGATGATGTGTACTTTTTTCCTCTGGCTTTTATCTATATTTCATTTTCAGTAGCTTATCTATTATATGCCCTGGTGTAGCTTTTTATATTTATCCAAATTTGTTTCATATTCATTTGTAGCTTGATGTCTTTCATTTGTAGGTTCATATCTTTCATCTTTGCAAATGTGTCTGTCAACTGTTATATCAACTACTGCTTCTTGTCAGTGATACATTTCTTCTGCAGTGAATCCATTATACTTATGTTAGACTTCTTCACCATATTCTATTTTATTCGTATTTTCTTAATTGTACCTGTTTTTGTTTTTCCTTACTTCAGTTTGGTTATTTTAAACTGAATGATCTCTTAATAACCTCACTAGCTCTGTTCAATCTGCTATTAAACCTAACTATTTCATGCATAATTTTGGTTATTACAATTTTCAGTTCCAGAATTTTTATTTGACTTTTTATTTATTGACTCAAGCCTCTGGCTAAATTTCCTATCTTGTTTGTCTTCTTTTTGTTCATATTAATTAAATTAAACTAAATTAAAATTTTAGTACTAAAGAATTAAAAGCAGAGTATAAAGTAAAGTATTATTTAAAAGCCTAATATGATAACTCCAAAATCTGGATTCTATATGGTTTTTCCTTCAACTGCCTGTGTCAGCTGTAAGTTTTTCTTCTGGGTCATGTTTTTTTGTATGTGTTATAAATTTATTTTTGTATGCAGATATTTTTGTATGAAAATGCAGTTTTTATTCTACTCTTTTCAGGTAAAAGAGAGAATGTCTTATTGCCTCAAAGACTCACAAGAGTCTAGGCTGACTCCAGGCTGCTCTGCCTTTGTAATGGTTTTTCCATTTCTGATTCATGAATATCTGTAGGATAGAGGACGCCAGTGATTCTACCTCAAAGTCCAGTATCCTTCTAGAAGCTCTTCCACTGTGGTGGTCCTTGAAATCTACTTTTTTTTTAACTTCCCAGTATTGTGAGATTAATTTTAATGTAGTAACCTGCTTTGCATTTTAGGTCTATTTGCCATGGTTTTTTATCCTCTTGTGCTGTGCAAGTTAATAAATACCTAATGGGAAAATCACTGCCAGATGTTAAGTCACTTCTTACACTTCAAATGTTGGTTATTTTGGCAGTTCACAAGACCTTTTTTGGGGGGTGGGGAGAGGGAATCTCTCCAGTATTGGCAGTTTCTTCTTCTTGCTTTTCTTCTTTTTCCTATTGACCATTTTTCCTCTTCTCTGCCTTTTATGCCAAACCAAGTATAAGCAAATGCCTTGTGAAAACTAGGATGTTCAAAACTGGGCTCACCCCAGGAGTTTTATTTCATTTCAATCCAGCCTTAGGGAGAGATTTAAGATACCTTCAAACGTGAATTTTTTTCCTTCTTCCTTTCCTTCCTCCCATCCTCTCTCTCTCTTTCCTCCTTTACTCCTTCATTCCTCCATCCTTCTCTTCCCTTCCTCCCTCCCTCCCTTTTGTTCTTTCTTTCTCTCTCTCTCTTTATTTCTTTCTTACCCTCTCTCTCTCTCTTTCTTTCTCTCTCTCTTTCTCCTTCCTTCCTTATTTCCTTATCTCATTACTCTTGGAATGATTGTTGATCTGCTAGAAGCTATTCCATCACAGTCATAAGCAGAAGTCATCTGGGAAAAATTTTTAAACACTCTTATTTCAGTGTGATTGTCCTGATGTTTCAATTTTTTCTACTTAATATGAGTGTGATGGCTTTAACACTTATAACTATAAAAATCTTAGGAAGAAATATTTAACTTGTTTATTTATGGTATAGCTATTGTCTAGTTTTCCAAAGTTGTTTCCTAATGTGTTACTCCTCATTTTTTTGATGTTAACCTCCAAGGTTATATTCCTAATTTCATTGGCTCAATCATGCTACAGTGTTTTGCAAGTAAAATCTTACCTCCCTAGAATGAAGTCTCCCCTCATTTGTAAGGGTAAGTCCTCCTCATTCTTTAAAACTGAACTAAACAAATTTCTTTCTCTTGTAATGCAATGTAAGTCTTCCCTGACTAGGTTGAATCCTTTTCTCTGGACTCCCAGACCAATGTATATCTTTCATTTAGTCAATCTTGATGGGCCTAGTTTTGATTTCTGTGATTTTTTTTTTTTTGTATACTCCACTAAATTATTAGTGATATGATGGCAAGAGCCAGTTTTGTTGTTACTCACATTTATGTCCTCAGTGCTTAGCCAAGGATGTGCCACAGAAGAACCACCCAAATTTTTATAGAAGAGGTAAAACAAATTTTATCATTATTGAGCAATGGATCAGAAGAAAACACCTGTTCGTGAAAGGCTTTCTAGAAGACTTCCAGAAGGCATCTGTGATGGAGGACCATTGTCTGAGACTCTTAACACCAAAGTCTCTGGGGGTATTATGTTAGGTAAGGATTTTGTATGAGTGAGTTAAAATGGTTAGGGCTCATGGCTAAGTGAAGGTCATTGATTAACCACTTAATCAAGAGCTTTGCAAATCATGTGTCTTGTCAAGAAATTAATTTTAACTTCAAAATGATGCATTTAAAAAATAAGTTTAGAAAATGTGTTCAATTATTTAGTACTACGAGTGGAAGACTTAGGATAGGAAATCTCAGGTACAGATAATGTGCCAGGTGTTCAAATTTCTTTATAAATCTTGTTCCATTCATTATCATTTTCATATGAAAAGCTTACTAATCTATTAATCTTCATTAATAAGAACTATTATAAATTGTATCCCATACTACTATGTATGCCTAATATTCTGTGAACAATAGGTGGTATGGCTATAATTCTGTAAGCCTTATAATAGTGTATTTAATTTCAACTATGAAAACTGGATTTTTGAATTCATGACACCCTGTAAGCAGATTTTTTATATTGTAAAATGTTTACAAAATGTAGCAAGCATTGAAAAATATCAGTGTTTTTAAACTAATAATAATAAAAGGAAATGCATTAAAGGACATTAAGTCATTAAAAAAAAATAAGAAATAACAACAACATCCTAAACAACTTTAGGGTCCAAGAGAATACACTTTACATTATACTAATGACCACATGGTTATTGGTTATCAAAACACAGCATGTAAACCTATTGTATTTGGAGAAGTTAATGCTCTAAATACTTTTAATATCAAAGAAGAAGAAATAATCAGACATTTAACTTAATTCTGGGTACTTGAGAATGAACAATAAAATAGCCTAAGATGTTCAGAAACAAATGATAAAGAAAAAAATAGATTAATGAATTTAAATAGAGAAAAAAGGATCATTAAAATAATCAAACTTTTGTGAAGACCATTCAATATATTATATAGGAGAAGAGACAAAGAGAGACAGCGAGAAGAACATATTAGGTATTAATATATGTGAGAAAGCTAACACACAAAAAAGGAGGAAAGTTATTAGTGAATATCAAATATTAATCTATAAATGTACATGTTAAAATATTTATTTTTATAAAGGAAATTATCAATGTATAATGATAATATCCACTGTAGATTGATCCTACCTACCTAATCCAGGATAAGCTCCCTATTAATCTTAATATTTGCAAAGCCTATATTTTGTCATATGAAATAACATTAACAGGTTTCATGGATTAAAGTACGAATCTTTAGGGGACTGTAAATACATATATATACCACATACACATACCACATGCCCACATCCACACGATTTTTACTTCCGTTCTTCTGTAGTTCTAAAAATCTGTTTTTCAATCTAGTTGTTAGAAATCAGCAAAAATATTGTCCTTAATTCCAAGTATTACCACTCTACCATGTCTTCTCTTGTCATAATTTTTATTATACCCTTATCTCTATGATTCCCTCAATCACAAATGTAGTTTAGCTTTCCAAGTTATCTTTATCGGAAGAGTTGGCCTTGATTACCTAATCTCCTATTGCTTTAAGTAAAAACCCCAGAGTCTCCATTATTCACTTTTGAAATCACTTATATGAGGATTTTATAGAATTCTCAGTCATAATTCTGTGTCTTAGATATTGTGGAGAAGGTAAAGTTAAATGAAGGTTTTTATCTTGGGTATATATGATTCAAAATTTCCTAAATATAGGAAAGGAGGTGGATGGGTCAAAATATGACAGATATTCACTTTCACCCCAAATTTATATTGCTCTGGTAATGTATCTATTGTATATCATCACCTATTCATCTTTATAGAACAAAAGGTAAAAACACATATTCTTAAGGTGAAAATATCATAGATAAAATGTACATTTTTATACATTATTGAAATTCCTAAAGATGTATTTATTTGTTTGAGAGAGAGAAAGGGAGAATGAGTCTGAGCAGGGAGAGGAGCAGAGGAAGAGGGGCAGAGGGAGAGGGAGAGAATCTTCACCAGACTCTGAGCTGAGTGTCAAGCCCGACATGGGGCTTGATCTGACAACCCTGAGCGTAACTTGAGTGGAAACCAAGAGTCAGACACTTAACCAACTGAGCCACTCAGGCACCCCACATTATTGAAAATTTATAGTAAACATTATTTGTCCCATAATCATAAATAAAGCAATATTACCTTATGATATGAGGGGACCAGTTCTCTCTTGTTCACTTTTGTATCTCCAGGCTACAGCATAGCACCAGAAATAATCTGGACAGGATCTCCATCTCTGCCTTCCACATATTTTAGCATCACTGCATTCATCTTTTTTTCAACTATGGTAGGGAGAAAGTAACAAATTAACTTGCACATAATATTTGATCTTTGTCTCTGTTGAAATAATTCAGCAATGAATTTTTATTTTGCAATTTTACTTTCTTTTAAAATATTTTAATCTCACCTGGTTCCATTTTACCTCAACTATTCCTGACATTTTATGCTATTTTCCTTTTATCTCTTCCTGTTTTGACCTTATGCCTTTCATGTCCCCCCCCACCGCCCAGAGGCTATATATTTGTTGTATCCAACTAAGGATGTCAAATCATGTGTCAACATATCTTCTGTTTCTTAGAGTTAATCATTTCAGACTATTGAAAAGTGTGTTCTTCTTTAGGGTTATATGAGCTATAGTCTTTTTCTCTTCTGCTGAAACATTTATTCCTTGGGGTCAAAACTGACTTTTTTTTTTTCCCATCTCTCTTTGTACTAATCCTAAAATGAAAACAAAGAGCATGTGGATTGGTTGTGGTTCTATTATCTTTTTATTTGGGATTGAATGAAATCTCTTGGAAACCTAAAGGAAAATACTCTTCAGGGAACCTTATCTGTTTTCTTTCGTTTTCAGGCATTTGTCAAACTATAGTCTGATCCACTGGACTTCTAGATCATCTCCTACTCAATTTCCTTATTCTATATTATCTACTTCTATATCTATATCTATATCTATAGATATGTATATTGGACAGATCACACAAAAATCTTCCATTTTCAGAATCCACTTCAATCCGGATTCTTGCTGACTCTGCTCCCATTTCAAGACCTCTAACACAGATGGAGTGTACAAATTCTGCATGTCTCTGCTTCCTGACTGCAGCCTTTAGCCTTTCTGGTCTTTGAATGAGGAGAAATGGTCAGATAGGATATACAAGAAGTACAGTGCATATCCTCAGGTTTCTAGAAGTACCCACTCATGTTTGTGTGTTTCACGCTCTTGCATGGCGCAGGCTAAAACACATAGCCTCAAAGGCAGACATGATAAAGAAGTAAGAAAAAGGTAACTTTTACAACTGTATTAGAGGCAAGATATGGTGACTGAAATCATGCTGGAACACAGATGCAGCATCAAATTGAGGTGAAGTGGGGTGCCTGGATGGCTCTGTTGGTTAAGCATCCAACGCCTGACTTCAGCTCAGGTCATGATCTCGGGGCCCTGGAATCAAGTCCAAGTCAGGCTCTGGTTGTGGGGAGTCTCTCCTCTCCCTTTCCCTCTGCCCCTCCCCCCACTTGTTCTTGTGCACCTACATATGCTCTCTCTCAAAATAATAGGTAAATACATCTTTTAAAAAAACTGAAGGTGAAGTTACCTAAATATATGTAACTTCATATATTAGAAGTTACATATAACATAGTACATATATACTATGTCTCTGTGAAAATTTACCATTTTTTTCTTCCTAATAGAGATATTAGACTTCAGAAATCAGAGTATGGACAATACATAAAGAGAAAACAAACAAACAAACAAAAAAACCCCAACTTTATATTTTCATTCATATAATGAAATACATTGTGCCTGGATATTGCTTTGAATTTGCCATTTTCATTTTATAGATTTTGTTCCATTAAACTTATATCTGGGTATAAAAAATTCTAATTTCAGGCAATCTTAATTTGTAATATTTTGCGCTATAGTCTCTTTATATATCTTCATAAGTATTTTATTTTGAAGCTGGCCATTTTATACAAGTATATTATTTACCTTTTATTGATGTTCAAAATCACTTTCTAGCAAAAAGCACCATCCTGGTGTCATCTATGCTTTGTATGCTAATTATTATGTAAGTTTTAATCTATGTTTCTTTCTTAAATCTAAAATTACATTGAGCGTTGCAGTGCAGTATGGTATTTGTCTCTTGATTTATAATCGAAGTAGGTTGCTCTTACTAACATACTTCCTCTAGGCAAGGGCAGAAGAAGTGTGGCTATATTTTTTAAAACTGTATTAAAAGAAGGTAGTGAAAGTTTGATTAATATTTCATTTTTTCATCTTTGAAAATGATAAAACTACACAAGAATGCCTTTAGGCAGAATATTTAGATTCTTGAATTAAATAACCAACATATTTATCCCTTTATCACAAAACGAATATTCTTACAATTCAATGTTATTCTATAAATATAAAATATCTGATTTTCACATAACTCATGTAGTTTACAAAATAATAGGGAGAAACAATATTTGAGGAATTAAATGTAATAAAAATATTATTCGTGACAAAGATCTGCCTAACGTTTTATTTCAAATGTCACAGTTTAGTTTAAGTAAGCCAGAGGAAGGTGCACTCCTTTGTGGAAAAGCTAGAGGACACCTGTCCTAACTTGCTTTCTCTAATCTCCTTCATCTTCCTTGAAAAAGGAAATTAAAACTGAGTCTACCCTTTATCTTTCTCTGTCTCTCTTACAGTACACTTTAAACCTCCCATCTTCCATGCTAATAGAATTAAGTGAATTTAAAAATACATAAAAATGTTAATATCATTTTATTCATTTTCTTTCTTTTTTTTTTTAAAGATTATTTAATTATTTATTTATTTGACAGAGAGAGAGATCACAAGTAGGCAGAGAGGCAGGCAGAGAGAGAGAGAGGAGGAAGCAGGCTCCCTGCTGAGCAGAGAGGCCGATGTGGGACTCGATCCCAGGACCCTGAGATCATGACCTGAGCCGAAGGCAGCGGCTTAACCCACTGAGCCACCCAGGCGCCCTCATTTTATTCATTTTCTATGTAGGGAACCTGCATTCAGAGTAGGCTCTAAGTTTCCAGTTAACTTTAAATTCAAGGACACTGATTTAACCCTTGCATTTCTTTTAGCACACACACCTGTACTATGATACAACTCTGGGGACTGAGAACTAAGTGAGGCAGAAGTGTTGGGGCTTAGAGCAAATGGTCAAGAACGAATTCTTGAGGTGTCTTCAGTGCAAAAAGGTGGTTTCATTAAAGCATGGGGGACAGAACCCATGGGCAGAAAGAACTAAAGAGGATTCTTGAGGAGTAATTGATTATATACTTTCCAGTTGGGGTGGTTAGGGACAGCACAAGCCTCCAAGGTATTTTGGAAACAAGATTTCCAGGATCCTGAGGGGGCTAGCTATTGTTGGGAAATGGTCATTTATTAATGATTAGTAAAAACTCAGTCCTGAGACCCCCTCAGATGTGTACCAGTGGATCAGATGCTTGGAGGACAACTGCCAATAGCGGGTAGAGATAAAGGAAATTTCTATATTGTTTAAAGTGTTGGCTAATCTTGCCTTTTGCCTTTAGCAAAGAGTCAACATCCAGGCAACTGAACTCCCAAAGTGAGGTCACACTGCCTGTTTCAAGGACTTTCAATGGGCTACAAATAGCAAGGAAATTCTTTTGCTTTTGTTTCCTACAGTCTCACCACTTCTGAGGTAGCCCATTCTTACTGGAAGGCTTTAGATGTTATGATTGTAATGCAACAAAATGGGTCCTGCTTTGGTTCTATTTATTCTTTTTTTTTTTTTTTTTTTTTCCCTTCTGGGCTGCACATAGAACAACCGAATTTCCCCTCATTAGGAATATAGCCTACATTTACATATCACTTAAGGGACATAATGGAAATTTAGTATAAGTTTCAGTTTGTAGCTACAAAGTACCACTTTGTAGAAGGGTAAAAGTACCTGGATTTGGGCTAAACTTGCACATCTAAAAATATAATTAATCACTTTAAACATCATCTAGTAACTTTATTGCAAACATCATTGAGTCCAAACAAAATCATCTCTGGTAAATTTTAATAGGAATAAGGCCCAGTTTTGCAATGTAGGGAACATGAAGTTAGAGTGAGCTCTGACTCTCCAGTTACCCTCAAATTCATAATTTGCTTCCCAAAGCATTAAACATTATATCTGACATGTCCATACACTCAGACACCATGTATTGATTAATATTTTATACCAAACCCTAAGCTAAATGCGAAGAGAAAAAAAAAAAACCCTAAATTGTCCAGTGGCTTCTGGTTTATATAATGTGCTTGCATTCTAATACCTTCAATGATATTGAAACTTTATTAAGCCATTTTACTTGCTATATAGAAACTGAGACCAAGACCCTTTAAATACCTGCTGGATATCAAACATAAAAAATGCCATACTTAATGCTGCATATGAATTTTCTTATTCCAATATCACTTCTCATTTCTTAACTATGATTTGGGGATCCATCCAATTTTGTCTGCCATGAAAACTTGAAACATTAAATAATTTCTCCAAACCTGTAAGTAGGAGCCAAATCTAATCAAATGAAGAGAGATCTAGACTTTATCTTGCCTTCCACTGGACAATGGTTTCTCCCATAAGGCTGTTCCTTAAAGAGATTCCTGAGTTTAAGGTCACCACCATAAATTCTTCAGAAAGAAATCTTTAATCTGGGTTGTGTTCTGAAAATCATTCCTCACCTAAAGGCTAAAATGGACAGTGCACTGAATCTGAGTTTTAGTTAGAGTGGAAAATGGTGTGAAGCAAGATTTTCTTTTTGTCTGGTGGCTCAGTGGGTTGAGCCTCTGCCTTGGGCTCGGGTCATGATCTCAGGGTCCTGGGATGGAGCCCCACACCTGGCTCTCTGCTTGGTGGGGAGCCTGCTTCCTCCTCTCTCTCTGCCTGCTTCTCTGCCTACTTGTGATCTCTCTTTCTGTCAAAGAAAAAAAAATACGCAAAAAACTCTTTTAAAAGAACATCTTAAATCTTCTGGGATAGATAAACCTTTTTTGTTTTTAATTATAAATGTCCATTGTACACCAATCCAACTAACAACAACCACTTTAAGGAATGTTTTTCTCTTGTAGATTTCAGTGTTCATAATTAACTGAATAACATTTTAATATTTTCTTCATACATTTTTTTTGGCCGAGATTTGAATGGTAAGTGTGATGCTGTCTACAGAGGACAAATTTAAAAAAAAAAAAAAATCACTTTCTAAACTTTGGCTACTGGATGGTTAGGTCTAATCAGTCTGTATGGATACATAGTCAAAGATAATCTTAAACTAGAGAGAACTTTGTAAGAGAATGTTTAATAAAATTTAATTCATTGAAAAATATGACATAGGGACACTGAAGAATTTTTTTATAGTTAAAAAATTATTTGCAAACCCATGACTAGAACCCAGACCTACCACTGAATCCAGAGTTTTTGTCGACACCAAGCTACCTTTCAAAGCCTAAAGTGCCATAAAAGGAATGAAGAATACTAATACAATTAACGAAATCCTTTATTTAAAAATAAATATGTCGCTATACTTTTTTGAGGCAATTTGTGGCAATAATAGTACCATACCTTTGACTGTGCACTGTTTCCCATAACCCTTTTGGTAGAAATTTTTTGTGCTCCTTATACTTGATTCATTCTTCTTGGCATAGTCAGAGCCATATGACCAATTCTGGTCAATGGGCTGTAAATAGAAATAACAAATGCCATGTCAGTTTGGTGCACAGAAAAAAAAAAAAAAAAAGAGAGAGAGAGAGAGAGAGAGAAATCTCAGTGCATGTATTTCATATGGTGAGCTTAAATATGGCAGAACCCTCATTCACCACTCCCCGCCACTGCCTGCCAACCAATGTGAAACTGGCATGAACATGTGGCACGAACAATATAATACAATTGTATTATATCAGGTCACTGAGAGTTAGATGTTATTTTTCACCAATTTGAAATCTTGCCTGATCTAATACATTATTTTGCCCAATTTGAGTTAGGTTTTGTTATTCCCATTTTATAGGAAAGGAAACTGAAGCTCAAAGAGTTCATTAGAGTTCCAAATCCTCAAAGGGAAAGCCAGCAGGAAATACAGTGTCAAAACCTGCAGATGTGCAAAAACCCAACCTATTATTTGATAACTAAACTTTAATTGTATCTTGTATCTCTTAATTGCCGAAGAAAGCTTAATGTAGCTAAATCCAAATAAAATTTGTTACCTTGGTGTTTTTACTTAAATTTATTCAACTGAGAATTTCTACCAGTCCCTCTCTCCTCTCCTCTCTAGCATATACCTAAGCTCTGAGGAGGTTTCACAGCATCACAATAACATTATGGGGAAGATTAAGTGCTTGCAGTCATTCTGTAGTGTAGCATCTACCAAGTCCTGGTGTGACATCTACCAAGAAATACTATCTCCTCAGATTCTGGGGCATCATCATCATTGTCTATTCTCGTCTTTCTCATAGTGTCCAAGCTGTGTTTTTCTCTCATGTCCTTTCACCAGGATCATGAGACCATTTAAGGATCTAAGAAGTTATACAGTTTTGCTACTTTTTCTAACTCTTCTAAAGAAACAGTAATACTATGTTCCTGCATTTTTCATTGTCCTTGGGGGCTCCCTGAAGCTGCTTTCTACCTCCTCCTTAAGTGGATGCTCACATGGAAAATCATTATTCTACTAATAGCATTGTTTCCATAATGTCAAGATTACCTGTGAGGCTGACGGTCCTAAAATTTCAAGATGAAAAGTAAGATATAAAGATTAGCTATGCACCAATTTTTTTTTTTGAGTTCATTAATTGGAGGGTCCGCTGACTGGCTTGAGCTCAGGGCCACTTCCCAGACCACTTTCAGGCTCTAAATTTCTTGCTTCATTCCCCAACCCTCTTTTGTATGGCAGTGTCTAAAATCTTTGTAGAAGTCTAGAGCAGGAGAGCTGGCCTGTGCATACTTAAACATTATTTTCCAACTCATAGTTTATTGGATAATTTTGGGCTTTTGTTTTCAAATATAAGACTTTGTAGAGGAAACCAAATGCTTTCCTCCTCAGAGATTCATGAAGTTGATGAAAGAAAAAGGCTAAGAACCAACTAGAGAGTACAGTTTGAGAAGGTTATCAAACAAAAGATAATGGAATATAAGATTTCATTCTTAGGAACATAATATCCAGACAGAGGAAAGTGATGGATTCCTCTTTCTGTCTGAGTCAAACTGTGCCTGGGGTAACCCCTCAATGGAAATGACACTTACAGAAGATTGTTAAAGCACTGATAATCCATGGGATACTGACTTGAATGATAAAGGTTCTGGAAATGATAACCCCTGAACAATCAAAGTCCAGATATATTTTTCCTTGAAAATAGGGTTATGTAATAAATATTTAAGTATAATCTAAAATTGAATCAATTATATGCTCTTTTAAAGTACTTATGGCTTACATGCATCAGTAGTAGTCCATTTGTATTTATTACATGACTCTACTACACTTTTCTCATACTGATAGGCATTCAATCTATATACAGCTACTACACTATTATAAATAAAGTTGACATAAACATTCTCCTGTAAGTCAAATTTTATAGGCATATATTTATATTTTACTTGGGTAAATATCTTAGATAGGAATTTCTGGGACATAAGTAAAGTTTCTGCCTAACTTTAAAGGAACTATTAAAACAACTTCCAAAACATTAATAGAATTTTATATATCCCACCAACAATACATAAGAACTCTAGTTGCTCCATACTCCTAAATTTATCTGTATTTTAAAAATTGTCTATTGTTGTGTGAAGTGGTGTCTCTCAGTTTAATTTGCATTTCCTTGGTGATTAACATGTGGAGAAAATTTACATGTGCTTATTGACTATTTGTAGATATTTTGTGAATTGTCTGTACTATTCCTTGTTTATTACATTTGTATCATAATATTGATTTGTGTGAATTCTTTATAAATTTTGAGAATAATTTTATATGTACATATGTATACAAGAAAATAAATAAACAAACTAGCCAGACAAACTAGAAGATATACATGATAGATAACAATAATTTCTATATATTTCTTATATATAACACACATATATAATACATAACATAATTTCTGTATACAATGTATATTATAATAATGTAACATTTATATAACATATAAAGATAAAACGCATATAATGTATTCTTCTAGTCTGTGGCTTCCTTTCTTACTTTCTGAATAATTTATTTTGTAAGCAAAAGTTTTGAGGTTTGGTGAAACATAATTTGTCTATTTTCTTTTGAGAGTTAGTTTTTTGGGTTTTCTTTGACTTTAGAAAATTTTTTTTTTTTTTAAGATTTTTATTTATTTATTTGACAGACAGAGATCACAAGTAGATAGAGAGGCAGAGAGAGAGAGAGAGGGAAGCAGGCTCGCCGCTGAGCAGAGAGCCCGATGTGGGACTCGATCCCAGGACCCGGAGATCATGACCTGAGCCGAAGGCAGCGGCTTAACCCACTGAGCCACCCAGGCGCCCCTAGAAAATTTTTTTTTACCTCAAAGTCATAAAGGTTTCCTTCTGCTTCTCTCTAGAAGCTTATGCTAAAAGATTTTATAATTCATTTCAAATTAATTTTAGGCGTGGCATGAAGTATGATGGAGGGCTTTTTACTTCTTTCCCAAATGGACATTCAGTTCTTCTAACACAATTTAGAGAGGCTTTTTTCCCCCCATTAAAATTTCCTGGCAGTTTTGTCAAAAATAAGGTGATTACATAAATATGTATCAATTTTTAAACTTTCTAATCTGTTCCAAGCATTGGTTGTGGATTAGTATGACAGTATTACATTGTTTTAAACACTACAAACTTATAGGAAATCTTTGAAATCAAATAGTGTGTCTTTTTAAATCAAGATTATGTTGGCTACTCTAGGTCATTTACATTTCTCTTATCAATTTCTCCAAAAACTGCTGGAATTTTATAGCAGAAATTTTTAGCTGGAATTTTATACCAAATTGGAAAGAACAGATAGCAAGTTGGATATAATATACGTGTTGTTTTCCCTCTATTTAATGTAGTCTATCTATTTTTTATGCCTTCTATAATTTTTCACCAGTGTTCTATAATTTTCAGTGTAGATGTATCACAAGCGTTTCATGAATTTATTCTTTTTTTTAGTTTTGTTGTTATAGTTTTTCAATATTTTATTTTCCATTCATTTGATGTTAATAGTAGATAGAAATAAAATTGCTTTTTCTGTTTATCATGAAGAATTATTAATTTGCCTATACTTTAACAGGATCCTTAGGATTTCTACATATACTTAACTGGGTCATTTAAATAAAGGCAGATTTACTTCTTTCTTTCCTTTCTTTCTTCATGAGTAGTTGTTAAAGTTTATCAAAAAATTTTTTTCATCAACTTTGGAGAGGCTCATGTTTTTCTCTTTATTTCATCATTGCATTGAAGCACGTTGATATTTCCATGTTAAACCAAACTTTCATTCCTGACATAAATTCATCCTATTTCATGTAATCCCTGTAGTTACTATGATGTAATTATAATTATCCTCATTTTTTTTTAAAGATTTTATTTATTTATTTGAGAGAGAGAGACAGTGAGAGAGAGCATGAGCGAGGAGAAGGTCAGAGAGCGAAGCAGACTCCCCATGGAGCTGGGAGCCTGATGTGGGACTCGATCCCGGGACTCCAGGATCACGCCCTGAGCCGAAGGCAGTCGTCCAACCAACTGCGCCACCCAGGCGTCCCATAATTATCCTCATTTTATGTGTGAATGAATTAAAATATCAACATATTAACTGACTTGCCCAATATCAAACACTTAGTTTCTAAATTAAGGGAGAAATTAAGAGAAGCTATAGATTTAGATTTGGTCATTTAAATTATCTGATGAAAGTACACACTATTTGTATTAAAGAGAAGCTACTGGTAGGCTAAGAAGACTGAAATGTGAGAAGGGAAACAAATCTATTAGGAATCTCCTACACAATGCACCGTAATAGCCTATTCTAAGAAAGCACACTTCTCACAATACCATTTAAATTCAAGATGTCCTGACTAAGAAGGTATGGTGGCCCATTAATTGTGTTCTTTCACATAATTTATATAACTTTGGCCTTAGTCTGTGGTAATTGTGTAAGCATTTAGGCTGACAAAAGGAAGTGCTTTCTCTCAGAAAATTCAACAACTCAGGGCTCTAATTCTATATCTACACTGTTAAATGAGGTGTGCAAGTTTTTCAAAATTCCTCCTTTGCAGAAAACTCTATCTGCTAGAAACAGATGGGCTGGAGGATATTTTAATCAAATACCCAAACAGATGCTATGAAAATTCATCATCAGTGAACCACAACGTTGGAATAAATTGATACCTTTTGTCTATCTTGCATTGCTATTGGGATGTTAGTCAATCATCAACAGACATTTCTCCTTTGAAATGTGCCACAAGAGAGTTTCCAATTAGGCCACTCTGGGAAGCACAAACTAGCCTAACTGATGACAAGTGTCTTAATAACATTAGTCAGATATAAATAGCAAATAATAGTGTCAAACAGATCAACACAGTCCAATTCTCAATAGGAAAGAAGTGGAAATTTAAGTTTATCTTAAAAAAATCTTAATCTTGGGTGCAATTTTTACCATCATTTTGGATTTAGGCTAATAGCTTTGTCTTTCTCATTCTCAATTTCTTGGTCTTTAGAGGGCTGTAATTGCAAACCTGTTGGTGTTTTGTGAGATAAAAATATAATGGAACTTAGTTGAAATAATCATAATTCATATAAAGTGCTCTATAAGTAGGATATATTATAATTTCCATAATTCTACTGTTATTTTAAGGGATATTGCCCCTGGATTTAGAGATGGTTCTTCATGCTATTTCAGAATCCTAAAAATGAAATCCTTGATGGTTGTGTATTAAGTGGAATCACCATTTTAATTTTTCTTAATGCCAGATATGAACACAATAATAAACTTTTCTTGGATAGTAATGTTTTAATGGATCTCTTTTCTCAGTACAGCCTTTGTACTCTGATTTTCATTGAATATTAGTTGAGTCTGAGACAAATTAGGCCAAACACAGTGGATTCTCCTGCCTGGGGAATTATCTCAAAATGCAAACCTAAACCATAAACAAATCCATCCACTTATTTCACTTACCTCAGAGAATTTTGCAATAGTTATTTGTGAACACAAGACTAATTGCAAAATTAATCTATACTATCTTTTTTTTTAAGATTTTATTTATTTATTTGATGGAGAGAAATCACAAGCAGGCAGAGAGAGAGGGGAAAGCAGGCTCCCTGCTGAGCAGAAAGTCCAATGCAGGGTTCAATCCCAGGACCCTAAGGATCATGACCTGAGCTGAAGGCAGAGGCTTAACCCACTGAGCCACCCAGTTGCTCCTTCTACATATACTCTTGAATGCATACATACATGCATGTATACATTAAAAAAAGAAAAAGAAGAAGAGAAGCTATTATATATATATATATACATATTATAGCTTCTATATATACTATTATATATATAGCATATATATGCATATATATACATATATACATGCACACTATTTTATATATATATATATATAAAATAGTATCAAGGGTACTAGGGTGCCTCAGTCACTTAAGTGTCCAATTCTTGTTTTCCACTTGGGTCATGGTCTTGGGGTCATGGGATTGAGCCCTGGGTTGGGTCCATGGTCAGTAGGAAATCAGCTTGGGATTTTCTTTCCCTTTGCTCTCCCCATCCCCCTGATCATGTGCACACTCTCTCATTCTCTCTCTCCCTCTCTCAAATAAATAAATATTTTAAAATATAGTGTCAGGAATTAGGAAACCAATGTCTTATTCCACTTGTAATTATCAAGTTCATTCATTCATTCACTCATCCATTCATCCATCCATCCATTCATCCATCCACCCATCTACTCAACAATGAAACTGTGATTATATTTTTTGTATATATGTGTCAGACATAAACAAGTTACAATGGTAAAAAATGTCATATATTTTCTGGTCTCATGGAGAAAATATTCTTTAAGAAAGAGGACAATAAAAATATATACAAGGCAAGCCTTTTCCCTTCTTGATTGTTTTCCCTTTGCCTGAGCCAAGCCTCTGGCTGGCAAGGATTTGGCTATGGCGGGGCCAAGGTTGAGGATTTGTCCATTGTGGAGCTGCACTGAAGATCTGTCCCAGGTGATAGGCATTGTCAGAATACTTGGGCCTGACAAATGGTCTGGTGTGAGTGGAATGTTCTGTTAGTCCATAATCCAGGATTTTCCTGGCACACCACTGTGTATAACAAGGCTAAACCTCATGAGGTACCTACTTGGTCAGCATGTTCGGCAGAGGTGAGGCCTTCTAAAGAAGCAGGCTGTGAGTTTGAGCAATTGATTACATTCAGAGAGATTCAACAAATTAGAAAATACAAAGGGATGAGATAATGTGAGTTAAATTTCTCATTGTCAAAGAGATGATAAAAAATATGGAAAGAAAAAAAAAAAACCTGAAATAACCCCTGAATTGCTGGGTTGGACATTAGAGTTATCAGTGTTCATATCATCAGTTATCAGTATCAGTTTTTAATATATGAATAGTTATGTAAGATAACTATATAAATAAAGTCAGGTAGACAAACTTTTGTATCTTTTTTTTAAAAAAGATTTTATTTATTATTTGACAGAGACAGAGACACAGCAAGAGAGGGAACACAAGCAGGGGGAGTGGGAGAAGGAGAAGCAGGCTTCCCATTGAGCAGGGAGCCTGATGTGGTGCTCAGTCCTAGGACCCTGGGATCATAACCTGAGCCAAAGGCAGATGCTTAACGATTGAGCTACCCAGGGCCCCAGATTTTTATATCTTTATCTGGAGCTAAAAATCAATATAGATACAGACACGAGAAAATATATATAAATAAATATAAATATATATTCTGGCCCAGATTACCTCATTCTGGTAGCAATTAGCACACCTAACACCCAAATTTTGGTTCCTAAATACTATTATCTGATAAAAGCAAGTGGAGCTGATTTCGGAGCTGGAACAAGAAAAGTATAGGAAGAGCCTGAAATCTCAGGTTGTGCACGCAGTAAGAAGGTAAAATTTAGAAATGTAAATGAAAGTAAGGAATACGAAAAATTCAGTGAAAATAAGTAACAATGTAAATTTCAAATTCATGTTATTTATAATTGCCAAAGCAATACATACTATAACATTATTTTATGTTCTTATTTAATAAAGCTCTACTTCCTTAGAATCTGATTTAAATATCCTATGTCACTATTCTAATTTGTCTAGTATGTAGTTTATCTGTTATGCAAGGCATTCAATGAATGTAAACACTTAATCTATAAAATTAAATGAGCTGAAAATGATCAGCTCCTGGACTTGGGCATATGATTCTAAATTCTTCCAGTTCTGCCATCTATCACAACAAAATAATGGCTAACATAGAAAACTAATTCCAGAGGAAGCAGAAATAATAAACAAAAGAAAGGATAAAATATCGTATTAATATGTTAAGATATAATAATAATTGCCTCCATAAAACATGCCATCCTAAGGAATCACTGGAGATCATAAAACATTTTTGGAAATTAAAAAAATTATAAAATTATAACAATTTCACATTAAAAAAAGAACAACAAAAACAACCAAAGCTATGAAAGCTAGGGGACTCTTAAAATATAAAACATCATAGTCATAGAAAATATGAGAGGAAAGATAGGACGTCTAAAGGAATTTCAAGAAGAATGGACCTAGAAAAATGAAGATTAACCAGGATACAATAAAAATATAAATAGCTTGATCTGAGAGGTGGTTAAAATTCACAACTGTTGCACATAGTGTTTATGTATTTGGGTGATATGTGTTGTACTTTAATAAGACGTTAAATTAAAAATTTGAAACATATTAATTATAAGTAAGATAAAATATTATTTTTGTAACAATCCATGTGAAATATAAGAAAAAGAAAACCTTCTTGAAATTGTGGTCCTAATTTCAGACCAACTAAAGTATAATGACATAACATACAATAATCCTACTAATCTTGTTCACATTTTTTCCCTTATAGTAGTACATATTGAACGGCATATGGTTATAGTTCCTTCTCTTCTGATGCAATCTCAGTATCTGGTTCTGCAAATATGTGATTATTTAAAAATAATACTCTAACATTCAGCAGTTTTAGGTTGTTCAGAACCAACCTGTAGAAAGGGCTGGCTCATGGATTTATAGTAATAAAACATAATTTATGTGGGGCACCTGGGTGGCTCAGTGGGTTAAAGCCTCTGCCTTCGGCTCAGGTCATGATCCCAGGGTCCTGGGATCGAGCCTCTCACATAGGGCTCTCTGCTCAGTGGGGAGCCTGCTTCCTCCTCTCTCTCTTTGCCTGCCTCTCTGCCTGCTTGTGATCTGTCAGTCAAATAAATAAATAAAAATCTTAAAAAAACATAATTTATGTATTATAAACATTGAAAATGTGAAATTAAGATAATGGACAGAGATCAAATATGAAATCTGTAAGCTCTTTATTAGCATCCTACCATTCCAGGTACTTATATGTTTTTATGTTCTAAGATGTCCCACACTTCTGCTGATCTCTTCAGTGTGCTTTTATTCCATCAGATCAGACCTGGCTCCAGATATCTGGTCAGAAACTCCCATGCCAGTCTTAAAACAGAATTTCTTCTCAGTTTATAAAATGACTGAAATCCTGTTCCTCAGTACAATGTTGCAAGATAATCATAGGTGAAATATATTTTCTTACTATATTTTATACTAGATTAGAGAATCCTGATTTTCTAAGGTTTTGGCTGATTTTTAATTTTTAAAATTTTTCTACACATGTGACATGATTGGTTATTTTATTCTCTTCCATATTTATTTCAGATTAAAAAAATTCCCATATGTTCTAAGAGAAAATATACTTTCAAACTTTAATTATTTTCTTCAAATTATAAGAATTATAACATTTTTGTCATTTTTGATGGTAGAAATAATGTGATAGAGATTTATTCGCAGAGGAATTTGATTTTGTGGAATAATTTTCTAGAAACCTTTGTAATTATCATAAAAATTTCCTCTAGGTACCAAACTAAGGATTTTGATTTTGCCTTAAGAATGTTTCTCTGGGTTCAGACCTATAAATTCGGATACCAATCTCTGTACTATTATTCCAGAATTGTCAAAACCCACCATGGTTTAAATTAATGTGGGGTAGGGGGAAGGTGCAGAATCAGTATAATTATTGATGGCACTATGGTATTGTGATTTATAAGAAATATATATTTGGTCTTTCCATGATTCTAGGGTCAGAGCTCCTAAATTCTTTAGAATTTCCTGTGATAAGAGCTATAAAAGTGGATTTTGTTATGTTAATGAAATGACTTTCTGAGAGCCTGAGGTAAAGAACATGGGGGGGATGGCTGCCAGGAGAACCAAGCATGGGATTAAAAGATTGGAACTCTCAGTTCCTCTCCCTATCCCAACTTGAGAGGGGAGAGGGGCTGAAGATTGAGTTTAATAGTCAAAACCAGTAATTTAATTAATCATGTTTATGAAATGAACTCTCCATAAAAACCCAAAAGGATAGGGTTCAGAGAGCTTCTGGGTGGTGAATAAGTGGCAATTTGGAGAGAGTGGTGAGCTTCCACAGGACATGGAATCTCCAGCCCTTTTTCCATACTCTGCCCTATGGATCTCTTCCATCTGGTTGTTCCTGAGTTACATCTTTTTATCATAAACTGGAAATCTAGTAAGTAAACAAATTTCCTGAGTTCTGTGATTTACTCTAGCAAATTAACTGAACCCAGGGAAGTGGTCTGGGGAACCCCTGTCAGAAGTACAGTAACAAGGGGCC
Source organism: Neogale vison (assembly GCF_020171115.1). Lineage (NCBI taxonomy): Eukaryota > Metazoa > Chordata > Mammalia > Carnivora > Mustelidae > Neogale > Neogale vison. Next base: position 101,942,238 of record NC_058098.1, on the reverse strand, counting down.
TGCAACTGACATCTTCTGATGAGGGAGGAGGGTAGTCCTGTGAAGGGCTGAATCTTTATCTGTGGAATCTGCTGCTATCTCTGGGTAGATAGTGACTGAAATGAGTTGAATTATATTATACCCAGTTGGTGGTCCTGAGAATTACTTGGGGTTGGTGAGGAAACCTCTCTTTCACAAATTGGAATTGGGATCTAGGCATTTTAGCATAATAGAAGAGGAACCCTCAGATCAACTCCTCCTACTAATTATATATTAATAATGTATTTATTAAATTTATATGTATGTAAGATTTTTCTCCCCAAATGTATCTTGTTTTAAAGACACTATTGTGTCTGTTTGGAGGCAGCACCTCTCTGTTTAGAGTTGTGGTTTAAGGGAATATTTTAGTATCAGAAATGTGTGAGTTATAACATTGTTTCTAATATCATTTCATATTTGTTAGACAAAAATTTTCCTGACATGTCTATAAATATATATATGTGTATATATATAGGTATGTATATTTATATAATACAGAAATATATAGAATACATATATAATATACAATAAATATATGATAATATAATAGAATAAATAAATATATAATATATAAATAATAAATATATAATTTATATAAAAATTATAGACACACACATATATACACATATATATTATTTCTATATAGATATACACACATATATAGATATATACATATGTTCTTTTTCCTCCTTTACTCTATTCTTGATGCTTTATCCCCAATTCCTATCTTTAGTTAGTAGAGTTAGATCTTTGGAGGAAATAGAATGAAATAGGTGAATTAAATGAAGTTCTCCAAAAGTAGAGGGCTGGGTTGGCTGTAAAGATATCTGAATTTACACAGGCAAGATCAGGGACTCAGCATAGGTCTGACTACAAGAATCTAATTAACTTGTAGGTAGCTTCAGTGTGAATCCTACCAATGTCTGATAATACACAAAGATACATCTTAGAAGGGTCTATACATCTTGGAAGGAAGAAAACTTCTAAAAGGAAGTGAAGATCCTAATGTGCAAACTGTACCAGAATTCAGGAATTTGAGCTATAGAAGTTAGGAATACAGGCTCAGAATTCAGGCGTAGATGGATTTGAGAGTAGGATTTGAAGTGGGGAACATTCACCAGGGAAAGAGATTAAGAAGGATGGGAACAGTTTTTACAGTGGCAAAAAAGGAACAGGTTAGTTAGCATGAGTAATTCACAAAGTGACCATTAATTTAGGGGCACAGTCAGTGTGCTCTGTCTTGTTTTTTCAATGATAGGAGAGGAGACAGAGAAAGAAGGAAAAGGAGAGGGAGAGAAAAGAAGGGGTGGGAAGGGAAGGGTGCAGAGGAGATAAAAGAGAGACAGACACACACAGATATCTAGGAAATCTAATGTTCTGGACTTCTAACCCCTGCTGTCATCTTCAGAGGAAAAGATTAACTAAGATGGGCAAAAATGTTTCTGTCAAATATTTTGGCTTATGTTCTTTTTTAAAAAAAGATTCATTCATTCATTCATTTATAGTACATGAGTAGGGGGAGGGGCAGAGGGACAGGGAGAGAGAGAGAATCTCAAGCAGACTACACTGAGCACTGAGCACAGTGCTGGACCCGGGGCTGGATCTCATGACACTGAGATCGTGGCCTGATCTGAAACAAAGAGTTGGTTGCTCAAGGGACAGAGCCACCCAGACACTGTTCTTGGCTGATGTTCTGATTTCTAGATGAAGACTCTTGTCTGAGAAGATCTTAGAATATGTTTCTGCCTTAAGTAACTGTTTGTTATGTAAATTATTTCTACCCCCAGGTGGGAAAGATAGAAAATAAACTAGCCTAGAGGAGAATGTAACAAAGATAGTTGAGCCTATTAGAAATAACTGTTAAGTATATACACACATACACTTAGCACACACACACACAACACATATGTGTATGTGTATATAACCTAAAGTTAAAAATAGGTTGGGTTCATAGTTACGAAAGGTAATTGTGTTTGTATCAGAGTAATAAAAACAATTTGCTAAGAAGGGTCGTCAACACAATAAATCTACAAACCGGTGACCTTCTTCCCTGGCACATGTAATTACAAATATCACATACATTGATTTTCTCTCTCTCACTGCTAGTATTATTACTGAGAGGTTTCCACTTGCAATCTCCAGTTTCTTTTGTCCTGCTTATGTCCCACATAGTCATAACTTGTTCAGCTTCACATAATGGGTTTTTTAATGGAAAAGGTAAAAATATTAAGTATTTTCCATCAGAAATCCTTGGCTTTCTTCTTAATTAACTAGTGTCTTTTAATGATTTTTGCTAAGGCATATTTTTAGATTAATATCTATCTTCAGAGCAACAAATTCTTCCTAATATTGATAATTTGTCATGGAAACAACCTTCAAATTCACTCAACTCTGCCTGCAACACAGAACAATAAATGTTTGCAGATATGAGTCTACTTATCTTCTACAGTGAATAGAATGTAAAAATAGTACTCAGTTCAGGAAGTCAATATACTGTTGCAGGAAATCAGTGCAGTCAGACTTAACAGATGATGATGGCATTGATGTTATGTAGGTATTTAGGTGATTGATACATTCAAAAGATTCCTAACCAATCTGAGAAATTCCAGAAACAAGCTTCTTTGGCACAGATGCAGATAGTCTCTTTTGAATATTTCATTAGCCATTCGGATCCAATTTTAACAAATATATGCTTGTTGGACTGGAAAGATGAAACCATTTTAAATCAGAAATTAGATAACAATAACAGATGAGCTGAACTGCAGTGTTGCACAGGGTTTTTAAAGCTTCCATATGCTCTACTATACAATTTTCAAACACTGTTCCCAATAAACAATGCACACAATCTCCTTCCAATTCAAGGTAGGCATCTTTTGACTGACAGCTTTAGCAAAATCTCCTCATTGCTTTGCATTAGGAGAAGGAGGAACAGGGAAACAAGGAAGAATCATCTAAACAAGGGGTCAGCAAGTTTTTCTGTATAAGACACTAGCTTAGCTTTTGTGTTTGTTTTTTTTTTTGTTTTGTTTTGTTTTAGTATGTAAACAGAATGGACTTATTATAACACAACTTCTTAGTAAACAGGCAACTCACTGGATTTGGTTTCAGGGCAGTCATCTATCAAACTTTTATCTAACCTTTGGTTCAGGATACAATAATGGAACAACTGCAAGCCAGTTTTAATTGTTCAGTGCATCTGAGCTGGAATTGATAATTTTAACAATACTTGTTACCTACAAAAGTATATAAAAAGAAATTGAATTCCTCTGGAATTATACCTGAAGGCCTCAAAGCTTTTTTTTTAATTTTTTATTAACATATGTAAATAGTATAGATACTGTTTATATTTAACCAATGCCATGAATTATTTTTTAAATGTTTTAACCTGGATATGCTTGTGGGATAATGGCTTTTAAGCTTCCTAATCTTGATTTTAGGAAAAAAGGAATTATCTGAGAACTGTGAAATCAAAACTCTACAGTGAAAAGGATAAAGGTTATAGGCAGTCTCAGGAAATGTGTGTGGCTTTAACTATTTTCTACAAAGAGCGCACTGGGGAGATCAAGGGAATGTTTTGGTCTTCTCTGTTAATCTCCTCATTTCACAGATAGGAATCATATGACAAATTAGTGCTAGGGTTATTATTGGAATATAGTTTACAGTAACAAAAAGGAAATACTACTTATTAATATTTTGCAGCTTGTGAACAAATTTAAAAATGAAGTACTAGAATTGTTACTTGGGATGATTCACACTTCTGGTGTTACATGCAAAAAAATAGCATTATTGAAAAAATAAAAGCTTTTAAAAATGTGTTCCAACTCATCGTCCTAAAATGAGATCTCCAACCAAGTTTCATTTGTAATCATCATCTTTTTAAAAAATATTATGAGGTAAGTTTCTATGCTTATATAAAGGCCACTTTCTCCTCTTCTTCTAAAAGATTTATTACTGCAAACACATCCCTTCACCTCTAAAAACCTCCCCCTCTCTCCTGAATTGTTCCATCAACAGATATGCTCAAGTATATCTCATTTAAAAAACAATAATAATAAATAAAAAATAAACAAAGGACATACACAAAACTCCCTTCCTTTCATCTCATGTCCACCTTCAGCTACTACTATAATTCTCTGCTCTTCTTCACATGAAAATATGTTAAGTTGATAATGATTATTTCCTCTATTCCTCTGCCTTCTATAATTTCCCTGAAAAGGTCCAATTGGTTTCTATCTCCTCAATTTTACAGAATAGTAATTATAAATTTTATCAGTGATCTATTATTTTTATTCCAATTACCATTTTCTTCTCCTCATTCTATCTGATATTGATAATCATGCACTCTTCTAGAAATAATATTTTCTATTGCATGCCATGATACCACATAGTCATGGTTTTCCTCCTTACTCGGGGGCTGTCCTTTTTCACTAATCCGATTTTTCCAATTGACATCTAAGTATTTAAGTATCATTAAGCTTAATTTTAGGTCCTCTTCTCCATGTATACACACCCTTTAGGTGGATTTGTTAAATTTCATTGTTTTGAATAACATCCATATACATATTCCTTCACATAGGAAACTTCAGCCTTCTACCCTGAGCATCTCTGACCAACATTTCTAAAAGCGTCCCTGTGATTTCTGGTTAAATGTCTGATAGTCATACCAGAATTCTTGGTTTTCCTTTTCAAAATGATTCCTCTCATGATCTATCCATTAAGGTAAAAATCTAGAATTATCTTTAATATTCCTGTGTCTTTTACCTAGATTCAATAACCCCACCCCACCCCCACCCACACATCATATACTGTACAAACACAGGCAATTCATTAACAAGTTAATGTCTCTGTATGGATCCAGTTTTTAAGTTAAACTTTTAGTACTCGAATCCAAAACACTTTATTTCTTACCAGTGATATATTTTTTAGCCATGCCTCTTATCACACTTAGTATAAAATCCAAATTATTTTAATTTTATTTTTTAAAAGATTTTATTTATTTATTTGACAGACAGATATCACAAGTAGGCAGAGAGGCAGGCAGAGAGAGAGGAGGAAGCAGGCTCCCTGCTGAGCAGAGAGCCTGATGCAGGGTTCCATCCCAGGACTCAGGTCATGACCCAAGCCGAAGGCAGAGGCTTAACCCATTGAGCCACCCAGGCGCCCTTAAAATCCAAATTATTATCCTGACTTTCAAGACCTTGTCTAAACTGAAACCTAACTATTTCTCCATTTATTAGCTTTTACCATGATCCCTCATATTCTATAAACTTAATCTACAATAGATGGGCAGACTCCTTACTAATTTTCAGAAATTAATTTTGTTCTGGCCTTAAGGTTTTTCCCATCTGCTCTTCTTTCTCCATGAAAGCTACTCACCCCAGATCTTCTAGCTTCCAAGGCTCAGCTTAAATGCCTTTCCTCAGTCTGTAACTCTACTAATATTGTACTATATTACTTTGCTTTTAATTCTTCATAGTATCATAATACTTATCACTATCTGACATTATTTTTCTCATATATTTGCTTGTTTTATGTTATTTGTCTCTGCTACCATTTGATTAAAAGCTCATCCAGGGCTTAGAACCAGAGCTTAGACCTTCTTATTTCATCAACTGCTTTATCCCCCACAACTGGACGTGTGAAGTATGAACATTCAATATACATATGTTGAAATGGAGGAAGAAAAATGACATAATAACCAGGAAAATTATCCTACCAATAAATTATAGAAGATTTTTTTTCAGCAAGAGTGGAAAATATATAGAACACTGCCCCCCCCCAACTGCACACATATAGCTGATATAAGTAACTGAGAATGGCACATTTTCAACTGAATCTTGGTATGGCCTGGGATCCTTCTCATTGCAATACTCGAGTTGGCTACTATTCAAACAGCATCAGCCATGAGCTGGAACCGGTTTCCCAACCCTGAAATGAAATGACACTCTCTAGTTTGTATATAGTTTCAGACAAACCTGTCAACTTCATTACATACGTGCCTGATACTTAGTTCTATTCAATAGACATTTATCGAGCAGCTTCTTTGCTGAAATCTTGGTCCTTGTTTTTGAGGGCTCACAATGTAACAGGAAAAAAAAAAGTGTACAGACAATCAAAATCAAAGAAAGAATTTAGGGAAGAGGGAATAGCACAACCAAGATGTGGAAAGTTGAATAAAAGGGCAGTTAAATTTTATCTTAATGGTTGGAAAGAAGGTCATAAAAGAGTATTGGTGAAGATAAGGCTGTGAACAGTCAGGGTCAGATTGTGAAAAATTTTTAAGACTGTGATACAGAGCTTGGCTCTTAATGTGCTCTCACTGGAGAGGAAAGGGGACCATCAGAATTTTGAGAAAGATAAATGATGGTGAAGAGTAGAATTGAACAGAACAGTAGAAATCTAGGAGCACATAGACCAGCTAGAATGAAAATGCAAAATCTTAAGTGTTGGATAATTAGGACCCGGATTAGGTATTAATGGGAAAGAAAGGAAGTGATACATTTTAGAAATTGCAGTTAAAACTACATGCCTAATTCTTGTTTTGTTCTGAATGATGTTAACAGAGAGAGAGATTGAGTAAAAAAAATATCACTGCAATAGATGGTGACAGGCACCCAGGAAGAAGCAATTTCAGGGGAAGAGAAGAATCTGGTTTACACATGTTGAATTTGAGGGGCTAGAAAGGTATGGCTGTGGAACTATTTAGCCACAGTAGGAAATCAATGCCTTGGGGTATCAATGGGTGAAATTTATCCCTTTTCTCTCTGAGTTCTGAGCTCATTTAGAAATCATTCGAGAATTTATATAGTTCCAAACTATCAGCTTTATTGCTACTTAAGCTGAATTAGATAATATAACTTTGGTTTCTAAAATCTTTAAGTTTCAACTTGATTGGCTCATTCTCCCAAACAGCAAGAGACGTCCTATCCAGTAAGTATAAAACATGGAATTCATCCTTTACTGCTATATATTTCATTCTATTTCAAGTTGTGAAACAATTTTGATCTAAATAAGCATATCAACTGAGTTGCACCTGCCACATAATGGGTCTTAATATTGAGGCAATTACTTGAACCTGAATTAAAAGTCTGAGTAACGGAGTTCCTGGGTGGCTCAGTGGGTTAAAGCCTCTGCCTTTGGCTCAGGTCATGATCTCAGGGTCCTCGGATGGAACCCCATGTCGGGCTCTCTGCTCAGCAGGGAGCCTGCTTCCCCCCGCTCTCTGCCTGCCTCTCTGCCTACTTGTGATCTCTGTCTGTCACATAAATAAATAAAAACTTAAAAAAAAAGAAAGTCTGAGTAACAATTGCTGGGTTCCATCATTTCTCACCACACTTTCTCAAGTAATTTGATTTCAAATAGATCCAGAATTCACTGCTAGCAAAAAAAAAAAAAAAAAACAAAAAAACTGGCATAATACTTATGTTACCTTCAGATTATTGAAGATTATTACTTTCAGATTATTGAAGATTGTTACCTTCAGATTATTGCTACTGCTATTACTGTTATTTAATCCTTAGCATGGACCATCCTTTGGTCAATATTTTTCATTCAAAATATTAATCCTCACAAAAGCATTATATGTTAGTTATTCCTATGCTTGTCATATACTATTTTATTAGGAGTTTTGACATTTCAGATTGCATAAGTGAAAAAAACAAAAAACAAAAAACAGAGGTCCAGAAGTCCTCCTGAACTCTACCTGATTACATGAAACTGGATGGACAGATTCATTATCTCAACCTTTTTTTGCCCTTTGGAAGCTCTACCTTGACCTTATTTATTTATTTATTTATTTAACAGAGGGAGGGAGCTTGTGCACAAATTGGGGGGGGTAGTGGGAGAGGGAGAAAGAGAATCATTAAGATGATGCCCTGCTGAGTACAGTCTAGTGCAGGGCTGGATCCCAGGACCCTGATATCATGACTTGAATTTAAATCAAGAGTGGACACTCAACAGACTGAGCTACCTAGGTGCTCTACCTTGACCGCTTAACTACACATTTTGAAGTTTCCTCTATATCCAGTTTAGGTTCCTTACCCCAGTGTTGGACTAAAAGTACCTGGCAGAGGTTTCATCTTTATCCCTTTGATCTTGTTCTATATTGCTACCCTAATGGCTAATAACAGAATTTCAGCCTTTCTAAGGCAAGTTTACCACATTCATGCTTTCTAGTCATCTGAGTCTAGACAAGAAATAGCCTTAAAGATATCCTTTCCTGATTTAGACACAGATTCCACTCATAGATCCTCTTTGCTAAAAATGTAGCTCCTAAAATGGCATATTAGTACTTTATTTTATCAAAACTGTCATTTTTTTAAATGCACGATTCATTCATAAATCACTAGGAGAAACAAATTTCAAATGTTGTAATTGTTTAATATTTTGAGTATAAGACTCAGATTTCAGTTGCTAAGTTGAAATCTGTTGCATCTTGGAATCAATTAAATATCAGAAGTTCCTTGAATTTTTACCCCCTTTTTAGATTTTTTTCACCACTACTACACCTTAAGTCGTTGCTCCTTTTTCTTAAAACCCTGAAATTTTGTGTGAAGAACTATCTCCCAAGGATAAGTTATAGCAGAAAATTTTATTATTGTCACTTGTAGAGGCAGATGAAATCCTTATCCAAATTTTGGTTTGGGTGTTGGTATATTGCTGACACCAAACGTACTAAGAGGGAATGAAAAGGTTTATTACTGGTATAATTGAGGTCTCTGGGGAGAAAAGGGTATTTTTCTCAAGCAAGTTCAAAATGACTTCACAGAGAAAAGAAGAGAAACCTGGTTTTTAATTACGATTATAAGGTAGAGTGGTTTAAATCTTTCTTTGGTATCAGAGAAGGGAATAGAGGGTCTTCTTGTCAGCTTGCCCAGATGTGGGGCACACAGAAGAGAAAGGGAGAATTTTAAAAACTGTCAGCAGTCAAATGCCAAAAAATGGAGTCAGATTCTTACCTTTGATTTCAAAACTTATAAAGTTTAGTGTTTTAACTTAATAAGACAGAATATTCTTTTATCAGAATTGCCACAAAAACTTTCTATACATAAATAAAAAACACTAAGATATTTAGATGCCTTAGAATTAATTTATCTGCATTTCCCCACATTCTGAAGCATCTCTCTATAGAGTCTGTCTCAAAGACTAGTGTCATCCTCTCTTAGACAAGAGGTACAGAGTTTACTTATGCATTGATAACTTTCAGGCAGCTGATCATATTGTTTTCTCTGATCTAATGGTATTGTCTAGGTAGGGTCCAAAATAAGAATGGTTTATTTTTTTCTCTCTAGATCATGTTGGCATGTTGATAGATAAATTTTTAACTGACCTTTCATTTAATTTTGAATATGAAATGTTAAGAAAAAGGAAACATCAGTATCAGAACATAGAAAATGGCACCACCCCAAAATTTATTAGCATATATGAGTCATGTTTAATGACCTCAAATTTTACAAAATAATCTCATTTTCTTCTATATTTCCTCCATTTAGATATTATTGAGATGGGTTTTGGTCTTATAGAAAGCTAAAAAAATCTGTTTAAGTTACAACCTACTGATAGTAAAAAAAGCTTCTTGTCACCACTCCATTAGTCCAATATTTAGGGAAAATGTACTGTCTAAAAAAGGGCATTATGTTTCTCTATCTCTTTCTTTTTTCTTCGCCCCTCCCTTTTCTTTCTTTTGCTTGAGTTGGAAGTTTCCAAAAGGCAAAAGAATCAAAGCTGTGTAATCAAAACAATCAAAGCTGTGTAACATCCTTCCATGGAAAAATTTTAAGACTCAATTTTTTAACATAGCTTACATGAGGGAGCTTTGCTTTTTCCACCCATAGTGGAGACCCCTTACCAATCTCTTCTGTTGTAGTGCTATTTTAACAATAGTCCTTTATGTGCACGAGTTACTAGTGTTACGTCCTTATTTTGGACAAATAGCAGTTGTTGGACACTGGACCACGCGAGTCAACCCTAGAGGAAAGGATATTATCTCTGGATGTTTGAGCTTGCTTTAGGAAGACCACAGAGCTCATCATTGCTGTATTGCCTTTATCATGCCTCCCTCAGGGAAGAGTTGAAACCAATAACTCACGAAGCACAGAACCCTCACGCAGGAATTTTGATGTTAATAGTGTTTAGCCACTACAAACCTGGGCTGAATTCAGCTAAGAGGCTCAGCATCCTAGCCATTAGCAACCCCCCTGTGTGAATATGTCCCCCATTTATTGCATTCCCTGCCAGTTAAGTGATACACTGACTTGGCAGTTATAATTTTGTGACGAGGTGGGCATTTTTTTTTATCAGTCTCAAAAGAATTCAAACCTGAAGTAATATCTGACTGTGAACACTTTATGTGACTTTTATTTGAGAGAACATCTCTAAAAGATTTAAGAGCTAGACAATTTCTCACTTGGGTTGCTTGTATTTCTATTTCAACTAACTTTTTCATAGCTTTTGAAGTAGTTTCAGATGGTCTATGGAAACATAGGTGAATAATACTCACGGTCTCTGGCCCATTTTTCTTGTTTTCTCCACCAGTTACTACATAAAATAAAACGGGCCTATTATATTGGAATCTAATCAAGTCTGCTCATTTGCTGAGCATTAAAACTTCCTATGGAAGAGGCATATCACCTTGCTCAGTGGTCTCTTGGAATTTCATCAAAGCACATTTAAGCCTAACATACTCCAAACTGAGAGGCTAGGGGAAACAGAAATAGCACCACCAAAGAAAAATTTTATAACATTAAAAAAAGTAATTTTGCTTTTCAAAAGTTCAAAAATGAATCATGGCAAAACATTAAGTAGTGAAATTTTACCCAAGATGTATTTGCATAAATTTGGAATCCTAACGCTGTTATGGTGGTGAGTATGAAAAAATAGGAACAGAACTGGCAATTCCTTTCAAATTTTTCTGTAGGAGTTCCCTGGAAATCTCTTCCTATTGGAAAGGTAGGAAGAGCAGGGAAGAAGAGGAGTTCCATTAATGTAAGTTCTGATTTCCTAACCCCAGGTGATTCCAGATTAGGATCTGTCAGTGAAAAGTTGAGCTCAGTGAGATTTGAGGGCAGAAAAGGAAGAGAGGTACAGCTCTTCAGAGATAGCTACAAAAGATTGAGGGGGAGATATGAGGCTCAAAACAGCTTCAGGGTTTAGAGTTGCTGCAGCCTGAGAGACTTGGTGAAAATTTCTTGGTTTCTCAGCGTTCAGAGTCGCTCCAGGGGCAAGCTACGGAGAAGCTACCACATGAAAAGATAGATGTTTGTGTATTTTCAGAAGCTCCTGAGAATCTCAGCAGGTTCCAGGCAAGCTCTTGAAATTCACCCCTCCCTGTTCTGCAGGCTGAGGTCCTTAGGGGCACCTCCTCCCGCCATCACTCTCCCTATTCCCTGTCCTCCCAACAGTCCTCTAAGCCTCTTTAATTTTGAACCCTTCAGAATGTCTTCTGATTCCTTGACTAGCCCTTAAAGTAATTTAAGCTAATTATCATGTTCGAATTCAAAACTTAGAATTGATGTTTGTGTTGATTTATTGATTTTATCTTCAGAGAGTTTCCAGTAAATACTATGTATTCTCTCTCAAGGTATGCAACCACAACATAGAAGTTGCTTAGATATTTCATTAACAGCACTCTGACAATTAGTTAACTAGCACTATTTTTGAAAAACTGTCATAACTGAAATACAAAAAAGAGTTTGGTTTGCTGGCATATTAAAACGGGGCGCCGGGGTGGCTCAGTGGATTGGGCCTCTGCCTTTGGCTTGGGTCATGGTCTCAGGGTCCTGGGATCAAGCCCCACATCAGGCTCTCTGCTTAGCGGGGAGCCTGCTTCCCCCTCTCCCACTGCCTGCCTCTCTGCCTACTCATACTCAAATAAATAAATAAAATCTTTAAAAAAAACAATTTTCTTTGATAATAGGTTTTCTTCAAGATTTGGGAAATTTGATGCTGCATTTAATTTATACATCAAATCTTATAGTGTTTGATTTCTATTAAAGGATTGTTTCCAAAAGAATTTTTAAAAAATCACCCAGTAAGATGATTTGAAGGGTTTTTCTGATAGAAAGACAACAATGGTGGGTTCTCTGCTTTGGTGTTATCGTAAGTTTCCTGTAATTAAATACAGATGGGGGGAAATGTTAAGGGGGTTATAATATTTGTTAAAGTGGTGGAGTAAATTCATTCAATTAAAGTGAAATGAACTAGCATTATTTAACCTGGGGAAGAAATCTGGGCTATAAGAGGAGAGTTGACAGGCAGACTGTGCCAAGTTCCTTTGCGTTTGCATTATGGATGGAATAGAGGGAAGAGATTTAAAACTGTGATATAGGGGTTTGGGCTTAAGATTTTAAACAAAAAGTTTTGTGCTCACAAATCTGTGTATGAAACAACAGAACATCCTCAACTCACATGGGATTATGTTCCACTGTACTCCCTGTAAGCTGAAAATGTCGTAAGTCAAAAATATGATTAACACATCTAACGTGTTGAGCATCATACCTTCACCTATCCTACCCTACATGTGTTCAGAGTGCCTGCACTAGCTTATAGCCAGGAAAAATCATCTAACACAAAGCCTATTTTAAAATAAAGTGTTGAGGGGCACCTGGCTGACTCCTTCAGCAGAATATGTGACCCCTGTTCTTGGGGTTGTGAGTTCAAACCCCACCTTGGGCACAGAGCTTACCTAAAATAAACTGTTGAATATTCATGTAATTTACTGAATACTGTACTAAAAGGGAAAAACACGATTTTTTTTATGAGTACAGAAAGGTTGGAAGTATATCAGTTGTTGACTTTTGTGATCATATGGCTGACTGGGAGCTGGGGCTCCCTGCTACTACTGCTCAGCACCACGAGAGAGAATCATACTCCATATCATTTAGCCTGCAAAAAGATCAGAATTTAAAATTTGAAGTATTGCTTTCACACCACTGTAAAGTCAAAAAAATCATTTAAGTCTGAACCATCACAAATTGGGGGCCATCTGTATATTATAAGGGATTTTCTAAACATGGGATGAAATGGGATAACTTTCTAACTGTTGGGAAGAGGATTTTAGTATGAATAATGATAGAGTTGTTAGACCTTGCATTGCTCCGTGAGGCAAGAAGATTTTTACCTCTTAGTTGACATAATTTGTGATGCAGAACTGCCATTTCAAAAATAGATAAGGTATCTTCCTGCTTTGTTGATAAAATGTAATCTGATATTTGATGTTGTGACCTATGACAATTTTTGTTTCCTCCCTGAATGAGGTCTTGTTCAAGCCTATGTTTCTAGCTTACTGTACCCACCTAAGTCTCAATTCATTCTCTCGAATGGAAGACGTGCATATTCCACCATCAACACTTCAAGATTTTCCTAATGTGCCTGTTTTTTAACAGATCTCCCCTCCCCACGGTCCTTCTTCCAAGAGACCAACATTCACATTTTCAGTAGATTGACTACCTAGCTTACGTACTTTTCTTGGCCAGTCACTCTTGTGCCCAGTTGAACCAGCTCTTGAGACCTTTTTTGGCACAAGACAGTGTCACCAAATCCATTCCGGCATAGGCATTTCTTTGTGGCATTTAATTAGCTTATTTGATACCTTGCAACGAGGGTAGCCAAAATATAACTTAACCAGCAACCCTTTAACCATTAACCATAACATCTCAAAATATCATTTCCTGACAATAGTTCTTAAGAATATGAGAATTTTTGGAAAGCATTATTGTTCACAGGACATTAGGTAAATTCACATTAATTCAGTTAAATTACATTTATCAATGAACTAGTCACATGATTGCAACTGTTAGAACTATAGCATGCCATGTATTTCTTTTTTTTAAGATTTTATTCATTTATTTGACAGAAAGAGAGAGACCATATAAGCAGGGGGGAAAGGCAGAGAGAGAAGGAGAAGCAGAATCCTCACTGAGCAAGGCCCCACTGCAGGACTCAGTTCCAGGACCCTGGGGTCATAACCTGAGCTGAAGACAGATCTCAGTCACCTGAGCCACCCAGGCACCTGTATGCCATGTATTTCTAAAGCAAACTTTTTATTTTACAGTTGGAAGAACAAGGCTCCAGTGAATGGAATGAGTTGCCAAGGTGATGCAAATTGTGCTGGAAGGTGACCCAAACCTCCAAACCTCAATACCAATGTCTTTTAAGCCCCTACAATTGTAGCTTCTATTTGTAATATTTTGAATGCTCTCTTTTTGCTATTTCTCTCATACATTTTTTCCCTGAGACATGAAATGAACAAGAAGAGACAAAAGGTAATATTCAGATTAAGTATTTGGATATAACTGGCATGCACAAATGAAGTTTCTTATTTTAGTACAGGAAGGGTATAAGATTTGCTAGATAAGGGACAGTACTCCTTCCCTCATTTCCCCCCAGATTGGGAATCCTCTATCCTAAGTGAATTCTTTTCAACCCAGGACACATAGGTATGGCTATTTCTCTTCTTCTGGCAAAGAGGGGCCCTGTAACAAATTTTGAGTGCCTGGAAGATTAGCAACCATTCTTTGCTAAAAATTCAGGGATGAGAAAACCCTACAGACTGTAGCTTGTCAGGCTTCCACTAACTTGAAACATGTCCTTGAAATGTTAAGGGATATTTTTGGTTTTAAAAGAAGTGCTTCCCAAGGCTTTTACAGGACTTTGAGCTTGGCAAAGTGGAAATGCACATCCTTTTAATACAGTAACACAAAGGAAGAACATCCATTGGCAAGCTTCTATAGTGTGAACCCAACTCCAACCAGAGAGATAATAAGGTTTCACTGTGGGGAAATGCATAACAAGCATTGAACTGAATGTTTGAAACTTCCAACACAAAAAACAAATAAGCACATATGTATGTATGTGTGTGTATTTTTTTTTTCTCTTCTCTGTGTGTAAGGAAGAAACACAGAAGGGATAACTAGATGAATTTAGTGCCTAATGTGTCAAGCAATGGATTGGCAATGGGGATAAGAGATCTAGTCTCTGTATGTCTGGTGATGACATTTTAATAGAAGAGGTAGAAATATACAGGCATATAATTAAATAAAATAGTTTTTGTTTGAGATAAAGAAATGCATAGGTGTAAGATCAGAAGATACAGTAGAGAGGAGACAGGGATCAGGCCAGTTTGTGGGCCAGACACATGGGTGAAGGTCCTCACTTGGGAAGGGAGAAAGATTTTCTGAGAAACACATCTCAAGAAATCATTCCAATATTTTCTTTTGACAATCCATACCGTTGTTTAATTATTCTTTAATTTTCTAAACCTTACAAAGAACTTCTCTATTATAAAAGATATTTTGGTACAGTGCCACTCTAAGCCAAGAATCTGTACTGGGGCCAAAAAAAAACCTGGTGTGACATATCTTTATATATTCTTATGCAGATTATACAATGATCTTTATTGTATCTTATATTAAATTTTGTAGTTTTTTTTAAAATTTTGTAGTTTTATGCATTTAAAATTTTCCATTTTTCAAGGAATGTATGTTGATATTTTAGTAGTAACTATGCAGGTTCTAAGTTAATACATAAGTTTTGTAGCAGTACCAATTAAGGCAAATGATCGAAATGAAGTAGGATTCATCTAGAAAACTTCCCTTGGAAAGGAATTTTGTGCTTTGCCCTTAGTAAGTATGGATAGGTAAACTGGAGAAACATAGAGTGCGTTTGATACACAGCCAATGGGAGCAGTTTAGAGCTTAGCACCCCTTTCCCCACTGACTCACATTAAAGGTGTACTTTCAGTGGAATAGGACAGAATTTCTAGGAACTATTGTTTTCTTAATCTGAGTCATATAATTGGTTGGAAGGCATTCTCAGCTATATGTAACTAATACTGTTTATGATATAAATGTACACAGCAGACATATAAAAGATTGTAGAAATGAGAGGGATGCATGTAGCCCTCATAGCAAAATTCATCACACAATGTAAATCAATAATTTCAAATCATCTTGCTGCCTACAATCTTAATCTTATTAAACTTGTGATAAATTTTCTCTTTGCTCTGATTTCCTGATTTGGAAAAAGAAAACTGACATCTCGCTCTTTTATGTTTTTTTCCTTTTTGTATGAAAATTCTTTTATAATCTGAAAAGAGAAATTTTCCTCCCTGGTTTATTTTTTAATACTTCTTTATTTATAGATTTTATTTATTTTATTTGCTAGAGAGAGAGAGAGAGAGAGAGAACAAGCAGGAGAGCAGCAGGTAGAGTGAGAAGCAGATACCCAATGTAGGACTTGATTCCAGGACCCTGAGATCATGACCTGAACTGAAGGCAGACACTTAACCAACTGAGCCACTGAGGGGTCCCTCCTTTAATTTTTAATAAGAAGTAGCTAAAAGCATTTTCACGGTTAAAAATTTGGTACGGCTTTTGGAGTAATCAGGTGAATGTTTGGGGCAACTTTCCTACTGGGAATAGTCTCAGATAGGGAAGCAGGACAAAAAATGCAGATTTATAGGAATCTTAATTATTGCCATAGGAGTAATTCTGGGAATGTCTGCTCTCTGTAATACTGTTTAGGCTTCTTCACTTCTCTCTCCTAGAAATTTATGCAGGTCCAAAGAGGTGAAAATGATAAATGGGGGATGAGAGTATACTTAGATGGTTGGAGGTTGTGGTTCACTGGTTATTTAACAGACTGGATATCTTATTGGGTCATGATGATTTAATATACCCTCATTAACGCCTGACCTTTAAAACAAACATTTTTCAAGTTAGTGTTTGGATTAGAGCCCATTTGGCATAGGGGTTGTACATATCTAGAGGAGTGGCAAACTTGCCCGAGTATGGCAGCCAATAAAAAGAAGTACAAATAATAGTAGGAGTTTTGAATAGGCAGTTATATATGCCTCGGATATTGATGCTAACCTTGGCTTCATTTCTTCCAGAATTCATCCTGAAATACCCTAAGAACTCCAACATCTTATACATTCCATCATGATCTCTGAACAAGATTCAGATGAAAACATTTGTGATGGTCTACATAACATTCATTCACACTGAATTTGTTTAATATCATTTTGTAGTCTAATAAAAATAAATCAATTAAAAAAAACCCAGATCATCTGTTCCTTTTGAAGAATCATGTCTAGTTACCATGGTATACATTCCTGTATGACAAAACTGGGTTATATCTCAGAATTGGTGTTTTGAAGAAGCATGCGCAGTCCACCTTACCACAGTCCAAATCTCTCTCTCTTTTTCCTATTGCAGAAATTTATCCTTGCATATTTATCCCAGAAATTTATCTCATCATTTATTCTTGTATTTCCATCTTGTCAAATTAAGAGATGTGAAATATTACTCCATAAACTCCAAAAAATGAGTGCTAGGCACCCCAAAGAGGGATGCATTTCTCAGGAAACCAGGTATAGTATAATTATCGGTAAGAGAATGCTTAAAAAATGTTGTTGTTGTTGTTGTTGTTGTTTGAGTATTATTGTGTGTGTGTTTTTTTAAAAAAATTATTTTACTAAATTTCATCATGATAAGTGTATTCTCAATCCCCGTCCCTTCCCTATCTCCCCCATCCTCCACCCGTCTCCCTTCTGGTAAGCATCAGTTCCTTCTCTATAGTTAAGACTCTGTTTCTTGATTTCTTTTTTTATTCCTTTGCTCATTTGTTTTATTTCTTGAATTCTGCATATGAGATCATATGGCACTTGTCTTCTTCTGACTGGCTTATTTCACTCAGCATTACACTCTCCAGCTCTATCCATGTTGTTGCAATGGCAAGATTTCATTTGTCTTTTATGGCTGAATAATATTCCATTGTATATATTCATCATCTCTTCTTTATTCATCTATCAGTAGGCACTTGGGCAGCTTCTGTAGTTTGGCTTTTGTAAATAATGCTACAGCACACACAGAGGTGCATATATCCTTTCACATTAGTGGTTTTGGTTTGGGGGGGGGCGTAAATACTGAGTAGGGCCACTACTATATCATAAGGTAGTTCTATTTTTTATTTTTTGAGAAACCTCCTTACTGTTTTCCAGAGTGACTCTACCAGTTCATTCCCACCAACAATATAAGTCGGTTCCTTTTTCTCTACATCCTTACCAACAGTTGCTTCTTGTGTTGTTGTTATCCATTCTGAAAGGGGCGAGGCAATATATCTCATTATAGTTTTAATTTGCATTTCCCTGATGAAGAGTGATGTTGAGTATCTTTTCAAATGTCTGTTGGCGATCTGCATGTCTTCCATGGAAAAATTTCTGTTCATGTCTTCAGCTCCTTTTTATCTTTTATTTTTTAAAAGATTTTATTTAGTTATTTGACAGAGAGAGAGAGAGAGCTCACAAGTAGGCAGAGAGGCAGGCAGAGAGAGAGGAAGGGAAGCAGGCTCCCTGTTGAGCAGATAGCTTGATGCAAGGCTTCATCCCAGGACCCTGGGATCATGACCTGAGCCAAAGGCAGTGGCTTTAACCCACTGGGCCACCCAGGCGCACCTTCAGCTCCTTTTTAAATTGGATTATTTGTTTTGGGATGTTGAGCTCTATCAGTTATTTCTACATTTTGGATACTAACCCTTTATCAAATACATCATTTGCAAATAGCTTCTCCCATTCAGCAGGTGGCCTTTTAGTTTTGTTGATTATTTTCTGCACTGTTTTAAAACATTTTATTTTGATATAGTCTCAATAGTTTATTTTTACTTTTATTTCCCTTGCTTCAGGAGTCATACCCAGAAAAATGTTACTCTGGCCAATGTCAGAGAAATTAGTGCCTATGCTCTTTTCAAGGGTTTTTATGGCTTTAGGTCTTACATTTGGGTCTTTAATCCACTTTGAATTTATTTTTTTGGATGATGAAAGAAAGTGGTTAAAATGAAATATTCTTACACATGTAATGAGCAAATTGTGTTTGTTTCTAAAGAATAAATTGTTCATGTGTTTACTTTTCTGCACAGGCTTCCTTAGACATGTAGATTTTGATACCTGCAGTAGAGCCCATTATCCTTCAAATGTCCTTGCTATTCCTGACAAATAAAGAACTCAGATTCAAAATTCAAAGTCTTTTCCCTTATTATTTAACCTTCATATGGAATTGACTATTACCTCTGGCATGAGGTATTCAATGATGTAGCCAAATTCTTTCAAGTCCTCACATTTCCCTCTGTCCATAGAGCTGGGTGTATTAGGTAAGGCATATTTAATCTTCCCACACTACTAGATATGACTTGGGTCATGTGAGCCACCAATGTCGCTAAAATCAAGCATCTGATTCAGGTGGTCTCTTTGGCCTTGATTTTTAGAATTAGGCATTGTGTTTTATACCTTGGGAGTCAGTATGTCAAATTCTAAATAGCTATCTTTTAGAGTCAAAAAATCCAGCAAATCTGCATGGCAAAAAGAATTATTTCCTTTCTACATTTTTTTTTTCTTTTGCTGCCAACAAAAAGTTCCTGGCACAGGATAGCAATTCAAAGGCATAAATGATGTTGGCATGCTCTCATATATTTCTCAGATATGGAATGCATACTTAAACAGTGTTAAATCACCTTGGGGACCCCCTTACACTTAACCAACCATGTCAATGGACAGGTCTTATGTGGATAAAGAGGAAATTCGTGTTTACTAGGTTTGACATCCAAAATTTGAATTCCAGTGTGGCTGATAATAATTATCCACATTAATCTGGGCAAGTTAATTTTAATTCCTAAGTCTCAGTTATTTCATCTGTTAAGAGGAGATGGTGATATTCATTCCACAAGGTAATTGTGAGAGTTCCAAGAAGCAAAGTGATATAGGATAATAGAGTGGTAAGGAATATAAGCTTAAGAGTCAGGTCGATTGGTTTAAAAACTCTCCACTGATTACTGGGACCTTGGGAGAGTTACTCAAATTAAATGAACTTCAGTTTCTTTGTTTTAATTATGAAATTAATTATGAAATTGAAAATGTTCCTTTTAGGATTCAAGGGTTCAGTTATATAATATAATTAGCAGTTGGATATTATAAAGTAGGTATTCAGGAATTCATAATGATATATATGGCTTTTAATAAACAAAGTGAAATAAACAAACACACATTTGAGCACTGAAGATTGTGGGGCTTAAAGAAGCTGCACTGTGTTTATAAAAAAAAACAAAAATAACAACAAAAAAAACCCCAATCAATCTTCAAAAAAAAAGGAAAATTTGTGACATGAAGCAGTAACAAAAATTTAAAGAAGAAACAACTGGAGATATCTGAAATAAAATATGAAGCAATAGAAGTAAAGTAATATGAAATTATAAAGAAATGAAGAGAAAATTGGAAAGGTGAGAGGTAGGGGTAATAAATGGATCCACATAGACATGGTAGAATTTCCATTAAAAAATAACTTAAAAATAGAGCAAAGTTAAAGAAATAGACAAATTAAAAGGGCTCATAAAGTTTCAAATAATATAAATGAGGAAAAAAGTAAATGCATATTATATTGACATTTAAGAACATGAAAGACCAAGAGAAAATTCTAAAAGCTTATCTAAGGGAAAATCAGAAAACAATCAAAGGATAGGTCTCAATTAATATAATACTTTTCAACAATATCAATGGATGCAAAAAAGAAAGATAATATTGAGGTGCCTCAGTGGCTCAGTCAGTTCAGGGTCCAAGTCTTGGTTTCAGCCCAGGTCATAAACTCAGTGTCATGAGATTAAGCCCCTTGAAGGGGTCCAGACTCAGCATGGAGTCTGCTCGGAATTCTCTCCCTTTCGCCTCCCACTGCTCCTCCCATTGTCTCCAAACACCCCCCACCCCACATCAGCACATTTCTCTCTCTTTCTCTCTCAAAAAGAATCTTAAAAAAGAGAGAAAGAGATGATATATCTATTATTGAAGGAAAATGCCTTAATGTCTAGAATGTTCATTTATTAACAGTTGTATTCTAAAGAATGGCTATATTTCCTAAATATACCAAGAAAATCTGTTAACAGAACATTGCATTCACTTGCAGCACTTGTGTTAGCTAACTAACATACATACTCTTTTTGGTTCTTGCCCACCTCTCTGACATTTCTCGTCATCTAGATGAGATGATATTATTTTTTATAGGTTCTATCAATGGAGAAAAGTCAGAGGGAGGGACAGTAAAAAATGGAATGATATTATGTAACTAAATTACCTAAATGCAACTCAAAAGTACTTTCACCTTAAACTCATCTTGGGTTGTTAAACATGTAAGAGGAGAAGAAGCAAGAGAAGAAAATAAAATAGACTTTTGACATTACCGCCAAATTTTTCTCTGTGTATTTTATGTGCAAACATAAAAAAAAATACTACTTAAGAGAGAAGAAAAAATTACATATATTGCTGTAATGAAAACATTATCAAATTGTAGATTTTACTATCACTGTTTATTTAGTAAGAAAACAAATAACGTTAAGAATATAAATAAGATCAACAAGGAAATAAAGGCTTTAAATGACCCATTGGACCCGTTGGACTTTATAAATATATTCAAAACATTCTCCCAGAGCAACAGAATATACATTCTTCTCTAGTGCACATGGAGCAGTCTCCAAAATAGATCACATCCTGGGTCACATGTTGGGTCTCAACTGGTACCAAAAGACTGGGATCATTCCCTGCATATTTTCAGAACACAATGCTTTGAAACTAGAACTCAACCACAAGAGGAAATTTGGAAGGAACTCAAATACATGAAAACTAAAGAGCAACCTACGAAAGAATAAATGGGTCAACCAAGAAATTAAAGAAGAATTTAAAAACTTCATGGAAACATGAAAATGAAAACACAACTGTTCAAAATCTGTGGGACACAGCAAAGGCAGTCCTTTGTTTCTCAAAACAAGAAAGTCTCAAGTATACAATCTAACCCTACACCTAAGGAGCTGGAGAAAAAATAGCAAAGAAAGCCTAAACCCAACAGGAGAAGAGAAATCATAAAGATCAGAGCAGAAATCAAGGAAATAGAAACCAAAAGAACAGTAGAACAGATCAACGAAATTAGGAGCTGGTTCTTTGAAAGAATCAATACGATTGATAAACCTCAGGCCAGACTTATCCAAAAGAAAAGAGAAAGGACCCAAATTAATAAAATCATGAATGAAAGAGGAAGATCACAACCAACACCAAAGAAAAATGAACAATTAGAAGAATGTATTATGAGCAACTATATGCCAGTAAATTTGACAATCTGGAAGAAATGGATACATTCCTAGAGATGTACAGACTACCAAACTGAACCAGGAAGACACAGAAAACCTCAACAGGTCCATAACCAGTAAGGAGATTGAAGCAGTCATCAAAAATCCCCCAACAAACAAGAGTCCAGGGCCAGATGGCTTCCCAGGGGAATTCTACCAAACACTTAAAGAAGAATTAATACTTATTCTCCTGAAACTGTTCCAAAAAAATAGAAATGGAAGGAAAACTTCCAAACTCATTTTATGAGGCCAGCATTACCTTGATCCTAAAACCAGAGAATCAGACAATCAGACAACAAAAAGAAAGAAAAGGCATCCGAATTGGCAAAGAAGAAGTCAAACTCTCACTCGTTGAAGATGCTATGATACTTTATGTGGGAAACCCAAAAGACTCCACTCCACAACTGCCAGAATTCATACAGGAATTCAGTTAAGTGTCGGGATATAAAATCAATGCACAGAAATCAGCTGCATTTCTATATGCTAACAATAAGACAGAAGAAAGAGAAATTAAGGAGTCAATCCCATTCACAATTGCACCCAAACCCATAAAATAGCTAGGAGTAAATCTAACCAAAGAGGCAAAGAATCTGTACTCAGAAAACTATAAAGTACTCATGAAAGAAATTGAGGAAGACACAAAGAAATGGAAAAATGTTCCATGCTCATGGATTGGAAGAACAAATATTGTGAAAGTGTCTATGCTACCTAGAGAAATCTACACATTTAATGTAGTCCCTATCAAAATACCATCAATGTTTTTCAAAGAAATGGAACAAATAATCCTAAACTTATATGGAACCAGAAAAGACCCCAAATAGCCAGAGGGATGTTGAAAAAGAAAGCCAAAGTTGGCAGCATCACAATTCCAGATTTCAAGCTCTATTACAAAGCTGTAATCATCAAGTCAGTATGGTGCTGGCACAAAACAAAACAAAAAAACCAGACACATAGATCAGTGGTCCAGAAATGGACCCTCAACTCTATGGTCAACTCACCTTTGACAAAGCAAGAAAGAATGTCCAATGGAAAAAAAACAGTCTTTTCATAAAATGGAAAGGAAAACTGGACAGCCACATGCAAAAGAATGAAACTGGAACTTTTCCTTACACCACACACAAAAATAGACTCCAAATGGATGAAAGATCTCAATGTGAGACAGGAAACCATCAAAATACTGGGGGGAACAGAGGCAGCAACCTCTTAGACCTTAGCGGCAGCAACTTCTTTCTAGAAACATTGCCAAAGGCAAGGGAAGCAAGGGCAACAATGAACTATTGGGACTTCATTAAGATCAAAAGCTTTTGCAAAGCAAAGGAAACAGTCAAAGAAACCAAAAGACAACTGACAGAATGGGAGAGGATATTTGCAAATGACATATCAGATAAAGGGCTAGTATACAAAATTTATAAAGAATTTACCAGGCTCAACACCCAAAGAACAAATAATCCAATTAAGAAATGGGCAGAAGGGGGCGCCTGGATGGATCAGTGGGTTAAACCTCTGCCTTTGGCCCAGGTCATGATCTCAAGGTCCTGGGATCAAGCCCCACATCGGGCTCTCTGCTCAGCAGGGAGCCTGCTTCCCCCCCCCTCTCTGCCTGCCTCTCTGTCTACTTGTGATCTCTCTCTCTCTCTCTGTCAAATAAATAAAATCTTTAAAAAAAAAAAAAGAAATGGGCAGAAGACATGAACAGAGACTTCTCCAAAAAGACACCCAAATGGCCAAAAGACACATAAAAAAGTGCTCAACATCACTCAGTATCAGGGAAATACAAATCAAAGCCACAGTGAGATATCCCCTCTAAATTAACCAGTCAGGAAAAGACGGGCATTGGCGAGGATGCAGAGAAAGGGGAACCCTCCTACATGGTTGGTAGGAGTGCAAGTTGGTGCAGGCACTTTGGAAAACAGCATGGAGGTTCCTCAAAAAGTTGAAAATAGAGCTACCCTATGACCAAGCAATCGCACTACTGGGTATTTACCCTAAAGATACAAATGCAGTGATCTGAAGGGGCACATGCACCCTAATGTTTATAGCAGCAATGTCTAAAATAGTCAAACTATGGAAAGAGTCTAGATATCCATCAGCAGATGAATATATAAAGAATGAGTGATATATATATATCATATATATAATATAATATAATATAATATATTTATAATATATATATTTATAATGAGTGATATATATATATCATATATATAATATAATATATATAAAATATACATATTATATATTTATAATATATATATTATATATATATAATATATATATAAAATATACATATTATATACATATATTATATAAATATATAATTTATAATTTATAATTTATAATTTATAAATAATTATAATTATAATTATAAATTATATATATTATTTATAATTATTATATATAAATATATAATATAAATTATAAATTATTAATTATAAATTATAAATTATATAAATTATATTAATTATAAATTATATTAATTATAAATTATAAATTATATAAATATCATATATATAATATAATATAATATATTTATAATATATATTTATAATGAGTGATATATATATATCATATATATAATATAATATATATAAAATATACATATTATATATTTATAATATATATATTATATATATATAATATATATATAAAATATACATATTATATACATATATTATATAAATATATAATTTATAATTTATAATTTATAATTTATAAATAATTATAATTATAATTATAAATTATATATATTATTTATAATTATTATATATAAATATATAATATAAATTATAAATTATATATAAATTATAATTATAATTATAATTATTTATATATTATAAATTATTATTATATTATAAATAATTTATAATTTATAATATATATTATATATATAATATATATAAAATATACATATTATATACATATATACATATATTATATAAATATATAATATGTATATTTTATATATATTATATTATATATATGATATATATATACACATAAATACCATGCAGCCATCAAAACCCTGAAATCTTGCTATTTGCAATGGCATGGATGGAACTAGAGGGTATTATGCTAAGCGAAATAAGTCAATCAGAAAAAGACAATTATCATATGATCTCTCTGATATGAGGAATTTGATAGGCAGAGAGGCAGGTCATGGGGATAAGGGAGGGAAAATGAAAGAAGATGGGACTGAGGAGGGATACAAACCATAAGAGACTCAATCTCAGGAAATGAACTGAGGGTTGCTGGGAGCAGGGAGCAGGGAGGAATGAGGTAGCTGGGTTCCTCCCTGCTCCCTTGGGAGGGTATGTGCTAAGGTGAGTGCTGTGAATTGTGTTAGATTGATGATCCAAAGACCTATACTCCTGCAACAAATAATACATTATATGTTATTAAAAAAAGCATAGTGTGTTAAGAATGTACATAACATATTTTGAATTTTTATTCAGTAATATGGAATGCTCAATAAAATATTTTTAATGTATTTGTCATAAATACCATTTTTATAAAACTAAACTTAAGTAATTCTATTGCTGGAAATAAGGATGATGAAACATTGTGAAAACATGATGTAAAATATTCGGATTTACAATATAACTCATTCCCTGAGTCTTCATACTCCAGACCCAATTGTTTCAAAGTCCTCCCATTTCCTTGCTTCTTCTAATAAAAAGGTTTCTTGCATATGGAAACCAGCTGTCTTTCTTATAGTTAAATCTCTGATTGTTCCACAAAACCATAGTGTCCAAACATACTTGATTTGCTCATATATAACTTATCTTTAAACATTTCTCCCTAATGATTGACAACATTCATTGTCAGTGATATGAAAGAAAATGTGAGAGGAAACATGATGAACCAGATCATGAAAGTCTTTGATAGCTTTTGGAAGGAGTTGAGAGTTTTCAAAGTAGTTACAAAACAGACTTTCAACTTCATAAACTAGTCCTTTAAAAAAAATATTAAAGTAATTTTTAAGAATGTAGCCAATTTTGGGGGGCACCTGGGTGGCTCCATCGATTAAGTGTCTGTGCCCTTGGCGCAGGTCATAATCAGAGGGTTCTGGGGAGGTGGGGTTTCCTACTGAGCAGGAAGTCTGCTTATCACTCTCCCTCACCCCTCCCCCACTTGTGCTCTCTCTCTCTCTCTCTCATTCACTTTTTCTCTATCAAATAAACAAAGAAAATCTTTTTCAAAAAAAGAATGTAGCCAGTTTGTGCTGGACAGCTATATGTAGAAGAATGAAACTCAACCATTCTCTTACACCATACACAAAGATAAACTCAAAATGGATAAAAGACCTCAACGTGAGACAGGAATCCATCAGAATCCTAGAGGAGAATATAGGCAGTAACCTCTTTGATATCAGCCACAGCAACTTCTTTCAAGATATGTCTCCAAAGGCAAAGCAAACAAAAGCGAAAATAAACTTTTGGGACTTCATCAAAATCAAAAGCTTCTGCACAGCAAAGGAAACAGTCAACAAAGAGGCAACCCACAGAATGGGAGAAGATATTTGCAAATGACAGTACAGACAAAAGGTTGATATCCAGGATCTATAAAGAACTTCTCAAACTCAACACACACAAAGCAGATAATCATATCAAAAAATGGGTAGAAGATATCAACAGACATTTCTCCAAAGAAGACATGCAAATGACTATCAGACACATGAAAAAATGTTCATCATCACTAGCCATCAGGGAGATTCAAATTAAAACCACACTGAGATACCACCTTACACCACTTAGAATGGCCAAAATTAGCAAGACAGGAAACAACATGTGTTGGAGGGGATGTGGAGAAAGGGGAACCCTCTTACACTGTTGGTGGGAATGCAAGTTGGTGCAGCCACTTTGGAGAACAGTGTGGAGATTCCTTAAGAAATTAAAAATAGAACTTCCCTATGACCCTGCCATTGCACTCCTGGAATTTACCCCAAAGATACAGATGTAGTGAAAAGAAGGGCCATCTCTACCTCAATGTTTATAGCAGCAATGGCCACAGTCACCAAACTGTGTAAAGAACCAAGATGCCCTTAAGTGGACGAATGGATAAGGAAAATGTGGTCCATATACACTATGGAGTATTATGCCTCCATCAGAAAGGATGAATACCCAACTTTTGTAGCAACATGGATGGGACTGGAAGAGATTATGCTGAGTGAAATAAGTCAAGCAGAGAGAGTCAATTATCATATGGTTTCACTTATTTGTGGAGCATAACAAATAGCATGGAGGGGATGGGGAGTTAGAGAGGAGAAGGGAGTTGGGGTAAATTGGAAGGGGAGGTGAACCATGAGAGACTATGGACTCTGAAAAAAAATCTGAGGATTTTGAAGGGACTGGGGGTGGGAGGTTGGGGGAACCAGGTGGCAGGTATTGGAGAGGGCATGGATTGCATAGACCACTGGGTGTGGTGCAAAAACAATGAATACTGTTACGCTGAAAAAAAAAGAAAAAAAAAGAATGTAGCCAGTTTTTGGAATAAAACTTTTGAAAGAAGGGTAAAAAGGAGTGCCAGTTAGGTTGCAGATAACCAAAACAACTCTAGCTAGCTTATGTAGAAAAAGATGTGGTTCATGCAAGAAAAGATTTAGAATACTGGAAGTTCTGGAGGAGTATGCTACAGGCCAGCCTTCCAGAAATACTTTTGTGGTGCTTAAAATTCTCTCTGTAAGGATATAGCAGTGTTTGCCTGAGTTAGAAAGAAGAGCGCTGGCCAGAGTTGGGTCATATGGAAGCTACTTGCTCCAAAACCACATCTCAGTTGTGATGCCATGATGACAAAAACACATGCATTGTGCCTTGATTCTTGACAAGGTCTGGAATACTTGCTAACCGCCCCCCCCCACACACACACACTCTTACACCAGAATCAACAGAACAGAAATAGCAGAAGCATCAACCATGTGTCATTTCTATCTTTTTTTTAAAAGAATTTTTTTTTTTTTTTATTTGAGAAAGAGAGAATTAGAGAGAGAAAGAAAGAGTGGGAGGAGGGGCAGAGGGAGAAGCAGACTTCTTGCTGAGCAGGAAGCCCAAAGCGGAAGTTGTTCCTGGCGCTCCAGGATCAGGACCAGAGCTGAAGGCAGTAGCTTAACCAACTGAGCCACACAGGCGCCCCTTCATTTCTATCTTTTTAGTATATCTTGAGTACATCTACTTGGCATAACAGAGGTGTGTGCAGGACCTGAACTGTGAGATTGTTTGAGAAAGTAACCTTTAACTTTCTAGCCTCTGTCATGTTCTAAGAAATGTGAAAGAGCAGTTAGTAGGCAATTAATAAACCAGTCTTCTGTCTCTGCCATAACCAGGGAGGAGAATATGTATTAACGCTACATTCAATCTGAATAAGGAATGTCTAATATTCAGACAAATCAAGTGAAAGCAAGGCAGAATACATTCCTTAGGGGAAATTTTTTCTTGGTGACCAACAGAGGCTCTACCTAATTCTGAGAATAACCATTTACTTTTTTCCCCCTGATAAGAGTCTCCATATCTCACTAGATAGCTGGTCAGATTCACAAACTTAAAAAAAAGTTATATTTTTGCCTGAAGTACATTCTTTATTTTAAATTCTTGCTCATTTTCCTTTCTCATTTCTCTACCATCTTGAGTTTTAAAAGTATTTAATGAAGAAGTACTTCAAAAAACAAGCAACCCCTTTTACTACTCTTCTTTCTTTTTTCATTTTATTACATTATTTTAGTCACCATACAGTACATCATTAATGTTTGATGTTGTGTATGGCTTTATCATTCATATAATATTAACGTATTATGCTTTGTATTCTAAAGGATAGATAAGCACAGGAATACTGTATAAAGGTGATTTCTACTACCCACTGTTCAATGCCTCAGTGTTCCAGTAGATGCAAAAGTATCACTGCCTGACTGGATGGTCAGACCACCCATACCAGGTTCTGCAGCTATTTGAAAAGATATGCTGAAAGTGAATGACAATTAGAGATAGTATACAAAATGCACACAGCAGTCAATCTGTGCTTCAACCAAGATTAAAGTTATAGCCTCCAAACAATCACAGTACTTTGCTATGAAGTTACTTGTCCTAATCCGTTCAGGCTGCTATAACAAAATACCATAAATGAGGTAGTCTATAACAGAAAGTTATTTCTCACAGTTGTGGAGGCTGGAAGTACAAGATTAGGGTGCCAGCACGTTTGGCGTCTGGTGAAAACTCTCTTCTGGGTTGCAGATTTCAGATTTTTGTGTCCTCATTTGGTGGAAGGGGCTGGGGAGCTCTCTGATGCCCCTTATGAAAGCATTAATCCATTCATGAGGACTTAAACAGTCAATCATAGCATTAGCTATTGTCTGTTTAGTTTAAAAAGTAGTCATTTGCAAACATACTTCTTATTTACCTGAATATTGTCACTAAAATAAACAACGGGAGGCAATCAGCTTCCTGGCAGGCAAAAATTTTCAGTGTGAAAGAATGTTTAGAGGAGTTGAAGCAAAGTTTACCTGATTAGGTGGGTAGAATGAAGAGCAACCATTAGAGAAACACACAGAACCTCTGGTGAGAAGCTCACATGCACTGCTACTTAGTTTTGAATGATCTCACTACTTGCAGTGTGTCTAATCAATTTTTTAAATGTAAATGGGATAAGAGTTTCAATGAAAAAGAAAAACAAATAGCAAATTGCGTATACCATGCTAACATATGCTCTCCTATGCTCTCTATATGCCGTACATATATTATGAGGAAATGGCAATATTGAATATGAAGGAATGGAAAGTTATTCTATTCAAATACTAATAAAAATCAAAATGGTATATCCACATTACTATAACACAGAGTAGTCTCTAAGACTAACAAGTAATACTGGAGGTGAGGAAGGTCACTTCATGGTGATAAAGACTTTAATTTATAACTAAGATATAATTGCAAAGAAGATTGTACTTGATAATAAAACCTCTGTAGAGAATGAACTGATGGTTACAAGAGGGGAAGTGAGTGGGGGGGATGGGTGAAATAGGTGAAGGAGATTAAGGAAGGCACTTGTGATGCGCACACGGTGTTGTATGAAGTGGCAAATCACTATATTGTACTCCTGAAACTAATATTACATTGTGTGTTAACTGAAATTTAAATAAAAACTTAAAAAATGAAAAGTTAAATTAAAAAAACCCTCAATACATATTGAGGCAAGATGTGTAATTAATAAAATTTAAAGAACGAATGACTAATCACAGTGGTAGATTTATAGCTATCTTTGTAACCAATAAGAAAAAGAAAAAGACCAATTTCACAAGACTGTGAAAAATTAAAACAAAACGATTAACAATCTTGACTTACCTATCCCAGGCACTCTTGCACTAAACTACAAACTAACAACTATATTACTTTCATTTCCACATCAAATATTTAAAAGTCATTTCCACAGAGCAAGACTCAGAAATTTTGAAGCACTGAGATAATACAAACACAGTTGGAACAGAAATCAAAACAATAACAAAAGTGCACACAACCAACATTCTTGGAAATTTAGAAAATGCATTTCTAAATAGCCCATGGGTAAAATATTAACTTGTTAAGCCAATCAGAAGAAATAGTAAATTGAAAAAAAATCTACATATTAAAACTTGTGGAGCGCTGTTAAATTTATGCTTGTAGGGAAATAGATATGAATGGATTCATTATAAGAAAATAAGGGTGGGAAAATCAATAAACTAAGCACGTTTTTTTGGGGGGAGTCTGGTAGCAAGAGGAATAACCCAAAGTAGAAGTGAATGAAGTGTAATAATAACAATAACAGCAACAAAACAGAATAAAAACATAAAATAGAGTCAACATATGTCAAAAAATACTAATGTAGCTGATAAAAGACTGTTAAAAATGAAGAAGGAAAAAAGTCTCAAACATTAGTAACAAAAAAGATTCATTATCACATAGATCAGAGACCAAAAAAAAAAAAAGAAGAAAAGAAAAGAAAACATAGACCACATCTATGCCAAAATATTTAAACATTTAGAGGAAGCATACAAATTCACAGAAAAATGTAACTTATTAAAACACTTTTAAAAAGAAAAAAAAGAGCTAGATAACTAAATTGATTCCATAGTTAAAAACATAACTACAAAGGAATCTTTAGGCTCTAATGGCTTCATTGCTGAAGCCAAATATTTGAAGAAGAAATAATACCAAATATAAACTGAATTTTTTTTAAGAAAATGTAAAAATAAAAATCCCAATTAATTTTATGACACCAGCATATCATTGTACTCAAAAAGAAAATTTTAGCCCAATCTCATGTAAACACAGCTGCAAAATCCCTAAACAAAATATTAATAAACAGCTTCTATAAATACATATTATTATACTAGAGCAATAATATATTTTAACTAATGCAAGTTTATTGTAAGGGACCAAATGTAGTTGAACACTGAAAATTAAGCATTTTAACACATTATATTAATGGGATAAAACAGAAAAACATATTAGCATCTTAACTGATTCAGGAAAAATATGCATCAATAAATTTCAAGATCAATTTTCATTTTCTAAGCATTTAGTAAATTAGGAAAGAAAGGGGCTTCATTAATCTGATAGAGTATGTGTATTAGATTATCTTTTACTGCTTGACAAATTACCCTAAAACCTGGTAACTTTGAAACAAAAACACATTATCCCACAGGTTCTGTGGCCAATGACTCTTAGTACAGCTTAGCTGAAGGCCTCTGACTCAGTGGCCCGGACAAGCTGCAGTCAAGGTAGCCACTGGATCTCAGTCAACTCAGGTTTGACTGGGGACAGTCCACTTCCATGTTCACTAACATCACTGTTGGAAAGCCCTAGGCCCTTATGGCCTATTGACCAGAGACATCAGTTTCTCAACTTGACCCTTCCCATAGGACTACTCAAAACATAGCAGCTTGTTTCCTGCTGAGCAAAGGCTTTAAGAGCAGAAGACCTGTCGGAAGTGACATCCCACATATCACCCTGGTATATTCTATTCCTTAGAAATGAGTGACACACAAGGGCTTCAGATTACACATGGGGCTGGATACCAGAGAGCAAGAACGGGAACGTGTACCACAAGATATCAACATCAATAACAACAACAAAAAAGACCTTCACCAATCCTCATACTTAGTGATAAGATGCTAAAGGTATTTCCTCTGAGGTTGAGGATAAAACATGATGTCTCTCACTGATTAAAAATTTTACTGGAGGTCCTACTCAGTGATAAAGCACTATAGCACTAAAGCATCTTAATTCAATAGCATCAAGAAATTTCAAAGAGGCAACAGCCTCAGGTCCCCTTCCTCTTTGTGAGCTTTGTGATATCACTCCATAAACTTCATAAACTTTACTGTACTCTTAATAAACTTTGCTGCTCACCAAAAAAAACCCCAAAATTCAAAGGAAAAAAATACAAAATCATTATTTGCAAAAGACTTGTTCATGCATATTATTTTCAATAGAGCATAGCTTTAAAGAAGTGATTATATTGGGATGCCTGGGTGGCTCCATCTGTTAAGCCATCGCCTTCTGCTTGGGTCATGATCCCAGGCTCCTGGGATAAAGTTCCACGTCAGGCTCCTTGCTCAGTGGAGAGCCTGCTTCTCTCTCTGCCTCTGCCAGCCACTCTGTCTGCTTGTGCTCTCTCTTTCTCTCTCAAAAAAAAAAAAAAAAAAAAAAAAAAGTGGTTATGTCAAGAGATCATTTCAAATAGCAACAAATCTTAAAAAAATATCAAAAAATATAATAAAAATAGTGGAAGCTTCTATACTGAAAACTAAACCACTATTAAAAGAAATTGAGGAAAATATGAAAAAAGAAAAAAGAAAGAACACTCCACGTTCATGAATTGAAAACCTAAGTATTATACAGGTGCCTGGGTGGCTCAGTCAATTAAGCGTCTGCCTTTAGCTCAAGTCATGATCTCAGGATTCTGGGATTGAGCCCCTCCTCCAACTCCCTGTTCAACAGGGAGTCTGCTTTTCCCTCTCCCTTTGTCCCTCTTCGCTCCCCCCCACCCCTGCTTGTGTGTGTGTAATCTCTTTCTCTCTCTCTCTCAAATAAATAAATAAAATCTTTAAAAAATCTAAGTATTGTAAAAATATCAATCTCCCACCTCTTCCATGGGATTCTAATAAAAATTTTTGGTTGTTACTATTATATGGGACAAAAAAATCTGATCTTTTTAATGAAAAAAAAAAAGCCTAGAGAAACAATACATAAATGCACATACACACATAAAACAGGATGCTATATGTTACAACTGATTCTATTAGTTTATGAGTCATATTTTATAGCTTCACTAGGGAAGACAGTATGGTGTTGGGTATTTGTGCAGAATAGACAAGAAGACCAGTGTTACAAAACAGACACTTTAAAAAAAAGACCCTTCATACCCAGTCAGTGGACTCATGACAAAGTGTGAATTAATTAACTAACAAAACAAAAGGTCTAACTATAAAGAACAAATTGTTCAACGTTGAAAGTAAGAGCTTCTGTTTATCACAGATCAAGGGTGCCTGGCTGGCTCAGTCAGTTAAGCATCAGACCATTGATTTTGGCTCAGGCGATGATCTCGGGGTTGTGAGATGAAGCCCACGTGGGGCTCAGTGTTATGCATGGAACCTGCTTAAGATTCTCTTTCTCCCTCTACTCCTCCCCTTCCTTCTCTCAAAAAAATGATCCAACTGGATGAAGCAAAGTAAGCTATCAATTCAAAGAAGATACTGGCAACACATGAAATCCTCTAAGATGTAAGACTTGTGACTTGGATAAAAGATTTGAAATGCCACTGTACAAAAGAAGGCATCAAAAGGCCAATAAATATATAAAATTATGTGCAACTTCATTAATAAGAGCCATAAAAAGTATGTGTACTGTGAGTTATCAAGTAGTTGTTATAAAACCACAAACACTATGTAGAAAAAAGCTTACATTCAAAAACAATTAGAAATCAAAGAGACCCGGAGCACCTAGGGGCCTCAGTTGGTTAAGCCTCTGTCTTTGGCTCCAGCCACGATCCCAGGGTCCTAGGATGGAGCCCCACTTAAGGTTCCCTCCTCAGTTTCCCCCTCTCCCTCTGCTGTTTCCCCTGCTTGTTCTCACTCTGGCACACTCTCTCTCAAATAAATAAATAAAATCTTAAACGAAATCAAAGAGAACCAAGCTTAAATAGATTAAATTCAATAAATAAGAAACAGAATATCAGGCAAACTTAAGCTATTTAATTTGCATTAGTTAATCATTTCAGTAATGTTAAGTCAACAACTATCTCAATTATCTACACACCATTTATAGACCTAAGAGATTTAGATGATAGTAATTTGGCTTTTTAAAAAAATTCCTCACCTTTTATTCTATTGGCTTTTTATTCTTCGTGCCCTTTCATTATTATAGCATTATATAATGCTATATGCTATATTATAATGCCTTAATAATAAATTATATATATATATTTTTTTGTATATGTATACATATAATGCTTTATATCTCACCTCCATGGTGCCTCTAAACTTTGTTTGCAGGTGACTGATCTAAGTTCCCACAGATAGGAAGTTGAAATCACCACTGATCTGAAATCAGAATAACTTCCTTCTGTTTTAGGTAAAACTCATTTTTTAATTTTTTGAACTCGAGGTAGGCAACTAATTTATTTCAGTTTCAGTTCCATTTCCCATAAAATGTGAGAAAATATAGTTGCATGTTTCTCACTGGGTTGTTAGGTAAACTCTACGAGATGGTATATTCAAAAAATATTTTAGACATTATAAAAAATGGACAAAATATGATAATGATGACAAATTTCTGGTGTTTGTCCAAGCCCCAAGTTTTCTGTTATTTGTACATTCCCAATCATAAAAACAAATAAATGTTGTGAGAAATTGAGTATGAAATGTACTCCAGCCATATACTCTATGAGTCTGATGAGAAATTTTGTGCAAAAGAATAGTTAATTGGAAATCATCATGGTATGCACACATTTGTAGCTAAGCAACAAACTAAAATTGTCCTGCACCTCTACTACCCAGTTTTACCTTAAACTGATTAAGTAAAATCCTTTCAACAACCACCTTTATTTTTTATCCCCTTTGTTTATCACTTTTTTTTTTCTTTTGAAGTGTCTATGTGCTAATACCTTTTTGCAAACCAACATAAGGCTATCTTTTAAAACGAAGGACATATAACAACACATCGATGCCTAATTTAGTACAAAGACCTGTTTATGTTGGAAGCATTAGATTAATTTTATTTAAACCGTGACATAATTCAGTTTCCATGGGAACCTGGATACTAACCAAGCCAAGTGAGGCACCATGTAGTTTATTTCTAATTCAGCCGGGCTTGCCAAGTTCTTTTCCTAAGGTGTTTACTAAATATAATCATGTCAGTTTGGTGGAGATGAAGCAAATCACTCCACTTCACAGGTTTTTGTTTTTTCTGTTTTTTGTTTTTTGTTTTTTTTCCTCCTAATTGCTGTTTGCTTTGTTCTGTTTTGTTTGAGTCTTATTTTGTTAAATTTTCCTCAGAGGGACATAGATACTTCACAAAGAAAAATTCATTTCAAACAAACTGACATAAAATCTGAGCTTTGAATTTCTGAGCATGATTTTTGAGCATGCCAACTATTTGAGTCAACCTACACAATGTACAGTAAAAGATCAATTTCTATCATGTCCCACACGTGTATTTTCTACCATGAACTCAAGCAGAATTTCATTCTCCAGTACTGAAGCTGAAACAAAGGAAACAGGAAAGGAATGTAGAATGGAATAAATTCCTTGTCATGTTGCTGCCTAATTACATTATGCAGTCTGATTTGTTTTAATGCTGGGAACGAGGACATGTGTTTATTTTGCTCTTAATTTGCACCGCCAATTTAGGAATGCTTTCAGGGTGGCATTGTGTTTGGTTAAGTAGAAACCTTATATGGCACCCACAACAAAGAAACATTTGAAAATTGTGAATTCCAGGTACCTTTTGAATCAACATTAAATTCAAATATCTTCAACAAAGTAAGCTATCAATTCAAAGAAGATACTGGCAACACATGAAATCCTCTAAGATGTAAGACTTGTGACTTGGATAATAGATTATATTATATTATTTGGATGTCTATTACATACCCAAACTATACTAGATTAGAATGTAAAAGGAGAGCAAGAAGATAAAGCACAGCTTTTCTACCTTTAAAGTACTAACAATTAGGGCATAGACACTCACAAATACACAATTATATGTCCAGTCACTGATAAGGGGCAAGCCATGAGAAATAAAATAATTTTCTTAAAATAACATAGTGTAATGAACAAAGTTAACTGAAGGATGTAGTGTCAAAGGAAAGCAGAGGAACTCATATCTGCTGTATATTTATGTATGTTGTTTTAAACCTGCAGGTTATGTGTCATTGTTAGGTATGTTGCTTTACACATGCAACTTGGAGATTGCTGTCAAGGTAATATGGGCAAGAATGAAAAGGTTGTTACTATCTTGTTTTGCCTAATGTGCTTCAAGAAAATCAGGCACTGCACAAATATTTATTACAAACATTCCTTTTTGCTCTCTTGTATTCAAAAATACTGCTGCTTTTGTAAGTGATTTCACACTAAATGTCACCACTATTGGTAAAGGTAGTGTTTCTAAGTGCCTTCTTTCCAGATACATGTATTTTCATTTTGTTTGCACTGAGATCTCCTTCTTCTTCATTCTCACTGATAACTGAGGAGTAGCTACCTTACCTGTTACAAGAAAGACCACTGACCAGAGTAAATTACCCTATAAAATTTTCTTTTTCTCATTATGATTATCACAAACACCATCACCATCTATATTATTTTTTCCTGTTTCTCTTTTTTTTTAACCAAAAGTCTGCCTTCATATTCATTTTGTTCTGTTTTGGTTTTCTCTGTTTATTCCCAGAGAGCCTTTTTCCATTTGGATGATACCTACATTATCATTGTAGATTGGTTGATGCTCTCTCATCAATCTACCACCAGCTGAGTAAGCTGATCCCTTGCTCTGTGGTGTGCGTGTGTGTATTGTGGTCCGTGTAATTCTGCTGATTATTTCTCCAGTGAAACCCTTACTGATGCAGATTTTGGTACCAAGAGTGGTTCTAGAGGAACAGAACTTAAAGGAAAAATTTTTTGATTTGGTTCTGGGTTTCTGACATTGTTCGCAATACAATTAGGTTAATTATCTTGATTAAGATTTTATTTTCAGTGGTAGAGAGGGCACTGGTTATCAATGTCAGTATGTGGTAATAGAAATATACAAATAACACCCGTAGATACTCCAAATCAAGTATTTGTATGAGATAAGGTTCTGGGTGCTCAAGCATTTGATAGCCTAGAACATTTTAGTACACTGAGGAGTATAATGAGATTGGCTGGTTACTCCTATATGTGTGAGAAACTAGGAAATAAAAAAGAATGAGCTCAGGACTTCTCGTTTCTAACAGAAGGTGTAAATTACTTGAAAAATTGCCCTGAAGAAACCTTTATCTCTTGTAGGTGCAAGGTGGAGATTTCTGAAGGACAAACTCAGATTCTCATCCTGCATATGGTTGAGTTATAATACAAATAGAATCCTCAATCTTGCAGTGTATGTACTATTAAAGTGAAGGTATTGATTGAGAAGGAATGACATCCTGGAAAGTGGAATGAGGACAGATGTGAAAATCCCAAGGGAGCTGGGGATATAGAACCCCTAAATTCTGCTGAGTCTTCTTTGTCTATGGAAGAAGACTTAGCAACTCTGTCTGAGGAGGTTAACTATTTTGTTTGAAGTTATGTAACGGCCTCTTCCGGCCTTGCCAGACATTGTTGGTTCTCTTTAGGACTCACTCCCACTACCTTATATTGTTTCTAGATCTCTATTTAAACTCAGGTACGAGGAGACCCAAAAGGTGAAGTAGGAAGTATCATCTATGAGAAAGGGTACTTACACATCAAAATAACTATGTGATGTTTCTAATTTATATAGAAATAAATCTCGGTAATATGTGGGGAAATAGATATTAAGAATGTGGGATAATGTTGAAAGTAAAAGAAAGTTAATTCAGGCCAAAATATTGACATGGGCCTACTAGGCAGAAATTCTGTGTGCAGAGTGTTAGATTAAGGAATTCTAGATTCAAAATTTTAGATTGAGGAATTAAGTGTTCGATTGAGTGGCTGAAAAATGGATAAAATTGGCCTACACTAAATAAAGATGGAATGCCAGAACTATCTTGGTATACTATAGATGAAGGCTATTAAAGTTTTAGGGAAATTAGAATAAAAGAGGAGATTTATCATATAAGACCTGCTCATTCACTTCTGAAATTTCCAGAGGACAAACCTCCCAACATGGCTGTCAGAAATAAATCTGTGAAGGGAGTCCCATATCCTT
The DNA here is from genome assembly GCF_020171115.1 of Neogale vison. Taxonomy (NCBI): domain Eukaryota; kingdom Metazoa; phylum Chordata; class Mammalia; order Carnivora; family Mustelidae; genus Neogale; species Neogale vison. Next base: position 101,903,686 of record NC_058098.1, on the reverse strand, counting down.
GAAAAGTTCTGTTGCCACTCTTCTATGTAGGTTGGAAACTACAGTGGAAACTTTGCCACCAAACTGGCATCCCCAAATGCAGTGGAGAAGACTATGGATAGCAAAATGTCAAGGCCCAATTGGAGGCACTCAATCATCAAAGCCAAGGTGACCATGGCTAGCACTAGGTAATGGATAACAGAGCCAGAGTAGTTGTCAGAATAGCCTAATTCACAGAGACTTATGATAGTGGCTAGTGTTATCATGTCTCTATAAGAGAAATAGATGGACAGTATAAGTCTAAAATTTCTTATTTGACCTATGCAGCTGCATGAATTATAGGCTGGATGTATTGAAGTCTAACTTGAAACAGCAAAAGATAGTCCTTTCATTAGTTCCCAGACTTTAAGCAGTTTGTAGACCCCAAGCCCCTTGAAGTCACAGGGAGAATGGGTCCCCTTCAGGAAGCACTGTTGTCTAATTTATATTGTTGAAATTTACCAGAGTCTTCCCCAAAGACACTTATCACCATTTATCAGGATGATTTTTCACTAGGGAAAGGGAAGTATTTAGACTTTGGGAAGATTATTGGACACTGACTTTAAATTGACACTAAATTCAAGGAGCCTAAAACATCACTGTGGTCAAGCAGTGAGAGAAGGGGCTTATGGAAGTCAGATGCTCTATGAGGTTTTAGCTCATGTCCCGTCCTAATGAATCCAGTATCCTGTGGTCATTTCCCCAGTCCAGGATACACAAATGGTATGGACATATGCAACAATTAGCAGAATTACCAAATTGGTCGCTTTACCTGCAGCGTAAACACTATTATTTTAGAAAGGGCTAAGTTGAAGCAGCTAGAATGGCCTCTGTCTAGAGAAAAAAAAAAAAAAAAGCAAACCAGAAGCAATGACACATTCCTGGAAGGATTACAGAGGTTAGTGCCAGCATTTAGGACTGGAGAGATGCAGGGGCAGTGATCCCCCAAACTGCTGCATTCGATTTGTTTATTTGGCCTGTGTAGAAAACAGATGGATCTTGGAGAATCAGAATGGATTATCATACACTTAGTCAGGAGTGACTGCAATTGCAGCTGCTTTCCCAGATGTGGATTCACTGCTTGAACAAATTAACATACCTCCTGGTACCTGGCTTGCAGCTATTGATCTGAATTTTTTTTTTTCCTTTTCTCTTAATACCTGTTAGTGAAGATTGCCAGAAGCAGTTTCTTTCAGCTGGCAAGTTAGGAATTTACTTTCAGTGTTCTGCTTCAGGGGGTATATCACTCTTTAGCTCTATACCCTAATTTAGTCTACAGTGAACTTCATCACCTATCCCTTCCAAAAGACATCACACTGATCCATTAAATTGATGATATTATGCTAGCTGGACCTAGTTAGCAAGAAGTAATAACAATTCTAGACATATTGGCAAAGCATTTGCATGTCAGAAAATAGGAAATAAACTCACAAAAATTTGGAGACTTGCTACTCCAGTGAAATTTCTAAGTACCTGGTGGTGTTGCGTATGTTCTGATACTCCCTCTAAGGTAGATGAGAAGATTCTGCACTGGCCCCTCCTGTAATCAAAACCTGACCCAGTACCTAGTGGACGTCTTTGGATTCTAGAGATAATACATGTCTCATTCAAATGTGCTACTCCTGCGTATTTACTGAGTAATCCAAGAAGTTGCTAGTTTAGAGCTTAGAATTCAAACCTCTGTTTGAACTACTCTGTCAGTTAGGTTATAGATGCAGAAGATTCTATGGTACTTAAAATGGCAGTGTAAATAGAGTCCCCTAGGATGAATCACAACACAGATACTAAGGATTTTGTGGCAAAGTGTTGCCATCTTCTTCTTTGAGAAATAACATTTCTCAAATGTTCTTTGAGAAATGACATTTGGCTTTCTCTTCTTTGAGAAATAACATTTGGCTTGCTCACAACCTTTGTAGAGACTGAAAGCTGGGCTACATGTCACCACATTTACCATATAACCCGAGCCGCCCATTATGAACTGGGTTGTCTGACCCCCCACAAACCATAACGTTTGGCCTGCACATCAGCACTCCATTTTTGAATAAAAGTGTTACATAAGAGATCAGACTTAACCAGGACTGGAAGACATAGTAAGATACATGAGGAAGTATCCTAAGTGCCTATGGTCTCTATCCCTGCTACGTTATTTTCTCACTCCCCCGCCCACCTATGAGCTCCTGGAGAGTTCCCTATGACCATCTGAATAAAAGAGAAGAAACTTGGGCCTGGTTTGCAGATGGCCCTGTGTAATACACAGACTCTACCCAAAAGCTGCCCGTAGCATTACTGCAGGCCCTCTCTAGGATATCCCTAAAGAACAGTGGGCAAAACAAAATCCTCCTATTAGGCTGACTTCAAGCAATAAAACTAGTTGTTTGTTTTGCCTGGAAGGAGAAATAGCCAAAGATATGAGTTTATACTCAATTCATGGATGTTGCCAAAGGTTTAGCTAGAAGGTCAAGGTCTTGGGAAGAATATGATTAGTAAAATACTGACAGGGATATCCATGAAAGAGGTATACTGGGCATCTTGGAATGGGTAAAAATATAAAGATATTTGTAAAAAAAAAAAAAAGTAAAGACATTTATGTCCCATGTGAATTGACCTTACACAGTGATTTTAATAGAGCAGGATTTTAACAATCAAGTGGATAGGATGACCTGTTCTCTGAAATTCAGTCAGCCTTCTTCCTCAATCATTCCTATCATTTTTTTTTTCCCCAGTGGGCTCATAACAAAGTGGTCACAGTAGCAGTGGTAGAGATTATGCATGGGCTCAGTAAGGTGGATTTCCACTCATTGAAGCTGATCTAGCTACAGTTACTGCTGAATGCCCAGTCTTCCATTAACAGAAACTAATGCTGAGTCCTTGATATGACACCATGCCCCAGGATAACTACCTGATGGCATGTTGATTACACTGGCTAACATACATCGTGGAAGGGAATGCACTTTATTCTTCCTGAAATAGACACATATCTCTAATTATGGATTTGGAATGCTTCTGTCAGTACTACTATCTGCAGATTTAAAGACACTTTATCCATCATTATGACATCCCACACAGCAATGTTTCTGACCAAGGATCTCCACAGCAAATGGAATGCAGCAATGGGCACATGATCATTGAATTCCCTGGTCTCACCATGTTATCCATCATCCTGAAGCAGCTGGCTTGAAAGAACTGTGGAATGCTCTTTTGAAGACTTGTTTATAGTGCCAGATAGGGAACAGTATCTTCTAGATTGGGGTCAGTGTTCTCCAGGAAGCTGTGGATGCTTTAAATAATCATCCCATATATGGTGCTATTTCTTCCACAGTCAGGATTCATGGATTTAGTAAATAAGGAGTGCAAGTGCGAGTGACAACACGATTTCCCTCAGCAATCTAATTCTTCCTTCCTTTCCCCATGACCTTATTATTTGCTGATTTGGAGGTCTTAATTCCAAAGGCAGAAAGGCTGCCTCCAGGAAACATAATAATGATTCCATTAAACTGGAGGTTAAGAATTCCACCTGGCCACTTTGGCTTCGCAGGTCTCTGTTATCAACAATCAAAGAAGAGGTTGTTACTTTGGATGGTGTAACTCATCCTCATAACTAAGTGAAAACTGGGCTATTACAATGCAGCTGAGATAAGAAACAATGTCTGTAATATGGAAGATACATTAGGTTATCTCTTAGTGGTGTCATGTCCTGTAATTAAAGACAATGGAAAACAGCAACAATCTAATTCAGACAAGAATGATGATGACTAAGAACTGTCAGAAAAGTTTTAGGTTGCCCCATGAGACATAGAACCATGACCAGCTGAAGTACTTGCTGAGGACAAAGAAGACATGGAGTGGGAAAGTAAGAACACAGTTATAAATACTAGTTATGATCATGTGACCTATTGCAGAAATATATGTATTTCTGCTATATATTTATGTATATATCTTACCTTTCATTTTACCTTATCATCTAACATAAAGTATATTTATTAAGTATAGCTAAATTTATATTACTATATTTAATTTATAGGATGTCAAAGAGAAGAGTAAATATCAGCCAAGGAATTGCATTGCTTTATTTATTTATTATTTATTTATGTATTATTTTTAAGATTTGTTTATTTTAGAGTGAGAGAAAGGAGAGAGAGAGAGAGGGAGGCACAGAAAGAGAAGGACAGACAATCTCAAGTAGATTCCATGTTGAGTACAGAACCTGATGCAGGGCTTGATCCCAAGACCCTAAGATCACAACCTGAGCTAAACCATGAGTCGATGCTTAACTGACTGTGCCACCCAGGTGCCCCATGCATTGCTTTTAGTAAATGTTTAGTGCATTTTTAGTTATGTGCAGGATAGTTATACCATGATAGGTAGAAGGATGACTTTCTTTTGTATTTATTTGGAGATTAACTATGAGTCACGGAGCTAACCATGGGCTCTGAGTTGACAAAGGGTGACTGTGATGGTCAGTAATGTTTGTCAACTCCTCTAGACTCTAGCAATAATTATCCAAACACTAAAGAGAGTGCTTTACTTTCTTTAGTAAAGTCTGAGTCTGCTTTTAGCTCAGGTCATGATCTTGGAATCCCAGGATCCAGACCCCCATTGGACTTCCTGCTCAGAGGGGAGTCTGTCTCTCTGCTCCTCACCCTGCTCATGCTCTTACTATCTCTCTCTTTCTCAAATAAATAACATCTTTTAACAAAAGGTCTTAAAAAAAAAAAAAGGGATGTGTTTCTGTAAGGGTATTTTGTAGATGTGACTCATACCTACAATTAGCTGACTTGGGTTAAAAAAAAAAAAAAAGATTATGCTCAATAATCTGCATGGGCCAGATCCAATCAGTTCATCAGTTGGAAGCTCTTAATTAAGAACAGAACTGAGGTATCCCGGAGGAAAAGTTCTAAGGATTTTTAGAACATTTTGAGGGAAAAATGCTACATTTTAATTATAAGTAATTTTTCATGAGATTCAAATATGTTTTTTAAACCTACACTATTAGTATTATCTTGTACAGATAATTTTACTTTAGATTTAGCAAAACATTTTTTCCTTCCATTCTTTCTTTTTGTTTCCTTCTACCTTCCTTCCTTTCCTCCCTCCCTCCCTTCTTCCTTCCTTTCTTTCCTTCTACCTTCTTTCCTTCCCTCCCTCCCTTCTTCCTTCCTTCCTTCCTTCCTTCCTTCCTCTTTCTTTCTCTCTCTCTCCTTCCTTCCTCTCTCCCTCCCTTCCTTCTTCCCTTCCTCTTTCTCTCTCCCTCCCTCCCTTTCTCTCTCTCTCTCTTTCTTTCTTTTTCTTTCTCCTTCCATTTGAGACTTTTTACCCAGGATCATGTTGCTTCTGTTTAAAGTCCATCTTTGGATTTATATTAGTGAGGTGGGCTAGTAAAAGAATGTCGGGTCAAAAAATTTTTTTAAATAAGAAACAGAAATAAAAAAATAAAGGAAGAAAGAAAGAGAGAACAATTTATTTATGTTGAATGTCAAATATATTTACACCTAAAATTCTCACAGCATATTCATCATATTATTCCATTACCTTCTAAATTTTACTTCATTCTTGGGAAGTCAGCTTAAGTTTAATGCAGACCTAAGATTCTTGCAATATGATTCCTGAACCAACAGTATCACTATTATGAGAGAAACTCAGAAATGCAAATGACACTGAATCAGAAAATCTGAGGGTGGGGCATAGTAATCTGTCAACAGGTCCTCCAGATGATTATTATGTGAGTCAAACTTTCTGAAAAACACTGTTTTAACTAAATTGCTGCTGAATCTACTTTTTACTACTTTCTTTGGTTTTTTGGTTTTGTGTTGTTCCTATGAAATGTTGAAATAAGAATTTGGTTTTATTCCTATATCTTGAGATTGATTGATTGATTGATTGGTCTTCTTCATGTCCAAGATTTTATCTTGGTTTTAGAGATTTATCTCAAAAATGCTCAACCATTTTCCCCTCAAATATTGACTCCTTTTTTTCTCACTGCGCTCCTCTTGCAATTATAAGTAAATGTGTGCTCTTTTCCATATCTGTAAAATTTTCTCTAATTTATGTATTTTTTCCTTCATTCTGGATTATTTTCTGAACATTTTTCCAATTAATTAACTTAGTTTTTGATAATCCATTCCCAGTATGAGTGTGTGTGTGTGTGTGTATAAGTGATATATATGTATATATCATTATAGTTTTCATGCATATCACTTGTCTAAAAGCTTCATTTTTGCTAGGTCAATTCTTATATTTTTCATTGCTGAAATTATTATTTATCTATTCACCTATTTATTTAATTAGACAAAGAAATCCTAGTTGTTTTAGAATTAATGTCTGATAATTCTATTAACAACCATGTATATTTCTGCTTTCTTGCATTTTTAATAGTTGGTTTTTTTTTTTAAAAGATTTTATTTATTTATTTGACACAGAGAGAGATCACGAGTAGGCAGAGAGGCAGGCAGAGAGAGAGAGAGAGGGAAGCAGGCTCCCTGCTGAGCAGAGAGCCTGATGCGGGACTTGATCCCAATGACCTGAGCTGAAGGCAGCAGCTTAATCCACTGAGCCACCCAGGCACCCTAATAATTGTTTTGACAGGTATCATTTGGACTGCCTTGTACCCTGAACTTTGTAAGTTATTTCTTATTATACTATCAAAATTTGGGGGAAGCAAATAATTTTGAGGCATAACTTCTCAATGGATTGTCTTTTGTTTCTGCCATGCATCTCAAGACAGTAACTTTCAGGGAATATATTACATTAATGCTTGAAGTTTTTAAAATTCTATCCTCCTGAAGCCTATTTGGGTGACAAATCTTTAAGAGGCCTGACTTGTGGTTAATTTTTCTTCAGTTTTCCTTCATACCGTGCTTAGAGCTAAGGTAACTTTTCTTGAAGAACATGGATTTCTTATATTGTATTCAGCTTTAACCCAAAGGTATAGTTCTTTATGAGTTCAGCTTGATCTAGGGAGGTCCTCTAATAGAGCTCCCATTTTCTATGGCCTGGAGGATTTGACTTTTCTACCCTGTCCTGGAAAGAATCACAAGCTAGGTTCTTCCTCCAATATCAACAAATGCCCTCAGAACAAAAGTTGCTTCAGGTCTTGCCTTTTGTTTCTCAATTTCCCTTATACTTTGGCCTCTAAATTCCTTGCTAGGTTATCCACTCTTTGATGGTTGAAAATTAAAAAAAAAATTACCAAGCATTAAAAAAAAATTTTTATTTATTTATTTATCAGAGAGAGAGAGAGAGCGCACAGGCAGACAGAGTGGCAGAGGGAGAAGCAGGCTCCCTGCGGAGCAAGAAGCCCAATGCGGGACTCGATCCCAGGATACTGGGATCATGACCTGAGCCGAAGGCAGCCACTTAACCAACTGAGCCATCCAGGTGTCCCTTACCAAGCATTTTTATTAGTTTTCAACAACAGAGTTGTCTTATTACCTACCCCAACTTATTTTATAAAAGGGATCCAAAAAATTATTTGGCAGCATATTTGTCCACAGCTTTTGGAAATATTTCATGAGTCACATGGGAAAAGTGGTTACATTAAACCCGTTTTGATTCTACATTTTATGACAGATCCACTCACTACCATATTTCCAAGTGATTTCTTGAATTTTTGTATCTGATTAGATATAACTTGTAAATTTTGATTTTATATCTATATTAACCACTTCATTGTTGATGTAAGTCTATCTTCTATTTAGAATGGTGTTTTCTAAACATTTCTCATTATGACTCTGAAATCCTCATCAACTGGTAAAATTATAGTCAGTAAACCTATTTACCTTCCTCAATTTTCACTACATATTCTGAGAATGGGTTAAAGTGTGTGTGTGTGTGTGAGAGAGAGAGAGACAGAGAGAGGGGAAAAAGAGTGAATAATAAAGAAACTACTATCATAATCATCTATGCAAATTGACTGGGTACACACTTACTCCAGGGTTAAACCCTCCTCCTATCTAATCCCCATGTTTTCTGCCTGCTTCATTGCCCAAACTCTGAAGATTATTTGTTTATTTAAGGGTAATTTACTAATCCATAGAAAATTGAAGAGCCTTACAAAATCAGGATCTAGACATATCCTCTGAGACTTGAAGCATGTGTTATAATTGGTCAAGTCCTTTTCTCATTTCGGAAGCTAATTCATATGGAGGATTTTACAATCATGACCTTTGGCAGGTAATGAAGAGTAAAAACCTTAGCCTGTCCACATACTGAGTATATTTGAATGAATGGGATGTTAGTTTGCTGCCACATCAGTTAAATTTATAATATTAGTCTGAGTTTTTTTTTTTTTTTTTTCTTTTTCTCAGGACACTAATGCACTAATGTTTGCAGTCTCTAAAGGGAACTCTGGTTCTTGCTCAGGGCATAGCTGACCCTGTTCAAAATCACTACACAATTTGATGATGGATCTTTCTAGTAACTCACTCAAGTGTTCTACAGTGCACAGAAATTATGAGAGTAGAAAAAGCTAAAGAAATTGTCATGGGACAAAGCACAAGAAACAGAAGCCAATATGAAATTATGTTTCTTTACTTAACTGAAAGTCATCTTCAAATGTTATCTTCATGTAATACCCAATGAACTTTACAAAGTAAGAAATTATTAAAATGGTTTCATCAGCAAATCTTTTGTAAAACTCCTGATATAGAACTTCATTTAGCAAGTACTTAACATGTGTTAGCTATTACTACTGTAATATTTGAAAAATATCCTACTTCATAGGTGATCTTACATTGAATCATGGGAAATTTATATAAACTTTAATTTTATCAAGCATTTTAAAATTAATTATTTTTTTTAATCAAGCATTTTTACCTACATTACTTTTCTTAAGTTTTCATACCAATCCTGTGAGTTATAAATGCAACTTAATTATGCATACTTAGGAGTAATCAAATAAACTGAGTAAAGAAGCTAAACATAACTGTTATACCTTCTAATTCTCTTTATACACTTTCTTTCATGCCATGTTGCAGAAAATTGTATTATATTATATTATAGAATTGCTTTGATCTATGTCCTGTTTAGAAGTAGTGTGCTTAGTTTCCAAATATTTGGGGATTTTCCAGCTACATTTTTGTTATTATTTCTACTTTAATTTCTACTTTAAACCCCACTGGGGTTTGAGAATGTACTTTGTATGATTTTTAATCTTTCAAAATTTTTGAGGTGTATTTTCTTACCCAAAATATTATCTATTTTGGTGACTATTGCATCAAAGCTTGGTGAGAATGTGGGTTTTGCTGTTGCTGAATGAATTATTCTATAAATAGTTAGATGAAGTTGATAGTGTTGTTTGGGTCAACTCTATCCATACTGATTTTCTGCCCACTTGACTTATGAATTGATGACAGAGGTATGTTGAAGTCTCCAACTAAAATAACAGTGGATTTTTCTATTGTTCCTTTCAGTTCCATCATTTTTTTGCCTGATATACTTTAATTCTCTATTGTTCAGTTCATACATATTTAAGATTATTATATATTCTTAAGGAATTGACTACCTTATGATTATGCAGTGTCTTTCTTTATGACAATTTCCCTTTTTCTTAAGTCTGCTTTCTCTGAAATTAATATAGCTACTTCAGCTTTCTTTTGATTGTTAGCATGGTATATCTTTCTCCATTCTTTGCTTTTAACCTATCTTGTCTTTATATTTAGTGTGGGTTTCTTGTAGGCAACATATTCTTGTGTGTTTTTGTATACCACTTTGACTATCTCTGTTTTTAATTGGCATGCTTAGAACATTCACCTTTAGAGTGATTATTGATATATTTGGATTGTTACCAAAGATGTTTATAACATTTTTATTCTTTGTAGGCGGATTTTTCCCTCCCCCACCCCCAGATATTTTTTATTTTCACTAAATATTTACTATATTTCTATTTTATGTCTTCTCTGATGCAGGAAATAAAGGCAGAAGAAAAATTATTAATTTCTTTACAACCTAAAGCTCATTGACAAGTCCTTGAAACAGGCAGAGTGACATTCCTTTAGGAATTTCAACTGCCTGGATGTTGATATTTTGCTAAGAGCAAAAGACAATCTTAGCCCACCCCCAGGACCCAGTAAGTCTACTTTAACATATAAAAGTCCCTTTGGAAACTTCCTTTATCTGTACCCCTCCCCCAAGATACATGTTGGCAATAATCCCCCAAGCAACTGGCCCAATAATGTACATCTGAAGGGTCTCATGACTAAAGTTTTATTAGACAGTAATAAATGACCTTTTCCCAACAAAATCTAGCCCCCTCAAGGTCCTGGAAACCTTGCTTCCAAAATTCCTTAGAGACTTATGCTACCCCGACTTGGAAGTATATAATTGGCCACTCTTCATGACCACAGCGCAGCTCTTTCAGCCTGCAGATCTGTCCCCATGCTTAATATAACTACCTTTTTAAAAAAAAGAAAGACTTTCTTTCTTTGACAGACAGAGATCACAAGTAGGGAGAGAGAGAGAGAGGAGGAAGCAGGCTCTCTGCTGACCTGAGAGCCCCATGCGGGGCTTGATTCTAGGACCCTGGGATCATGACCTGAGCTGAAGGCAGAGGCTTTAACCCACTGAGCCATCCAGGCACCCCATAAAACCACCTTTTGGCAACAAGGACATCTCAAGAACTTTTTCTTGGCCACCAGCTTCAAATCCTATTGTTTTTTCTACATCATTCTCTTTGTATATATCAATTAAAATATTTAAACAAATAGCACTTTCTCTAGAGCTTACAATACACATTTTCAACTAATCTAATTAAACTTTAAAATAACAATATTTTGCTTCATGTGTGGTGTAGGTACCTTATAACAAAATTTTCCCAAATCCATCTATGAAAGTATGGTTACTTCCTTACCCAAATGCTATAATCACTTATTATAGTGTTATTTTCCACAGCTATATTTTAGATTGATTAAGAATAAATACAAAGTTATTTGCCTTTATTTATTCCTTTTCTGATGGTGTTTCTTTATGTATATCTAAGATTCTGACACATAATTTTTTCATTACTAAGAAAATCATTTAATATTTTTGCAGTGAAGCTCTGCTACTGATGAATTCCTTCAGTTTTATTTGTCTGAAAAGAACCTTTATTTTTCTTTAACCTTTGAAAAAATAATCATTGGATATAGAATTTTAGACTGATTGCTTTTTATTTTTCTTTCAGCATTTTAAATGTTTAATTCTACTTTCTTATTTGCATGGTTTCCAAGAAGTCACCTAACATTCTTGTTTTTGTTCCTCTCTAGTTAAGTTTTTTTTTGTCCTTCTATTTATTCTTTCAAGATTTTCTTTGTCTTTGATTTTTTTTTTGGAGTTTGAATATACTATAGACAGTATAGATTTTGGGGGGTATTCAAATGGGTATTTTCTGGGCTTCATAGATCTCTGGTTTGTGATATGTCAATAATTTTGAAAAATTCTTACCCATTATTACTCTAAATATTTCTTCTTATTTGTTCTCTCTTATACTTCTGGTATTTTAATTACTTCATTCGAAATAGTCCTACAGTTCTTTGATGTTCTGTTCTGTTTTTCTACTTTTTTGTCTTTTAATTTCAGGTCAGAACTTTCTAATTACCTACTCTCAATTCACTGTTTTTGTTTTTGCCTTTTTTCCTGACATTTCTGTTTAAGTACCTGCTTCTGATTCTTTCTCTGTATGTATGGGGTTTCCTCTGAAGTCCATCAAAGGCATTATTTATTTCTTTTGCAGCATTTCTGGTTCCTAGCATTTCCTATTCATACTTTCATAAGTTTTTAATTTCTCTCCTTATATTACTTATCTGTGTATATAATTTATTTTTTCTTTTAAGAGTCCTGAGCATATGAATCATTATTTCCATATCCTGCTCTTATGATTTCATCATCTGTGTCGTACCTGAGTTGGTTCTGATACATGTTTTGCCTTTTCAGATAGTTTCATTTTTGACTTTGGCATGCTCTGAAATTTGTTGTTGAAAGCCAGACATGTCATATCAAGTAACAGGACCTGTTATTTCAACTAGTATTCGACTTTATTTATATTTATTGTGTTTTATATTATAGTTGCCAGAGGATAGAATATTCTCTAGTGCCCTTGTTTTCTTCTCCTCTCATTTTGAGTTTCCTAAACACTCCTCAGAGAGAGTCTGTGTCTTGTAGGTAATTCATCTGCAATCTGTTATTTTATCGGAGTGTTGTGTAAGGTATGAGGAACCAGTAGTGTTTTATGATATTCTAATGAAATCACAAGCTTTTAGTGGGTGTATGTCTTTGGCCTATGACTTTCACAATTGTATCTTCTTTTGTAGTGTCCTCCATCCCTATTGATGAGACAAGAAAGCTAGAAACTGCTGGAGTGTGATGAACGCCCTTTTCCCAGAGGTCTTGGACTAGGCTCTGCTAATCCATTTACCTTGGAGATTATATCTTTGTGATAGAGAACACTCTCTTCTTCCCTTGTTAAGTGCCACACAGGGGTCTTTCCTGACTATGAATGCTCACTTCATGATTTCACATGAAACACAGTGTTGACTATTTCTCACCAGCTCCTCTGGGAATAGACAGCATTGTCTCTCGTTTTATGTAATCATTAACATGTATCTCTACTTTGCTATCAAATTATTATGAGTTACATCATTGTTTTATTTTGGTTACTCTGCCAGCATGCACTGAAGCTGAGATTTTTAATTCCCCAGGAATACTGCTATTGATAGGGTCATTTTCCTTCAGAGCTATAGTTACAGAATCCAGTCAAACTTTGAAGTTTTTCTCCTCCATCTACTTATTTTGTGGCTTTAGACAATGTGTTTAATTATCTATCTTTTTTTCACCTGTTTTTTTAAGACACTAATGTTATCAACTCTATAAGGCTATTGTGAAGATTATAGAAAATAATTAATTTAATGGTTTAAGTTAATAGCATTTATTTTTCATTTGTGGAAATACAGCAAATTTTTAAATGGGGCCATTTAAAATATTCTATAATTCACTTTTATAGATTTTTTTTTTTTTTTTTTTTTAGTAAGTTCTATGTCCAACATGAGACTTGAACTCACAACGCTGAGATCAAGAGTCATGTGCTCTACTGACTGAGCCTGGCATCCCTGACTGAGTCAGGCACCTCTATAAGAGGTGTTAACTAACTGGTTATATATTCAAATCCTGATACATTTAAACCAAATTTCTAATAACTTCATTGTCTTCTTAGTTTCAACAAAGTGACACTGAAGAGGAAAAAGTTATCAACATGCTAATATACTAGTTATGTATTCTAATAATAATAAGGGACTGATCATAAGGTTAACTGAAACAAAATTTCAAGAACAGAACCTCAAAGTCATATTTTAGAGAGTGTTCATAAAGCAAACATGTAGAATTTATAAAAATGATGGCTTTTTTTTCCCCCAATTACAGGACAACTAATGTTTCAGAAAACATACCTTTCTGCCAGGGGGACAGAATATAATGACCCACTTGTATACAAAGGAAAATCATGCTCTCAATTTATTCAATCCCATCACTTGGTTTCCACTGCAAATTCATTTTTAGAGTTGGTGAGAAATATATCTTGGGGGAGTCCATCCCGTGAATTATATTTCAATAACATTGAGCTTCATTACAATGTCCAAAGGCCCAGTCGTCAGTCCATGTATAATTAAAATATATCTGGAGTAATAATATTACACAGTTTCATTTGTATTCCAATTAACATTTTGCATTTTTTTTTTAGATCTTTCATTACAAATGGATTGTCAATTAAATGGGGGGCCTAGTTTCCTATATTTAGCAACACATAATTTTAATTTTACTTTCCTGGTGAAAAAAATATGAGCAATTTTCATCACTAGTGACAATAACTGAAAAAAAAAATAGAGTAATATAAAAATTCCCCAATAGATTGTATTCATCTTCCTTGACAAAACCTTCTGCCTTCATTTGCTTCAATTATAGAGTCAATGTCTTAAATTTGATTGAAGCTTGAAGCTACTTTTTGGCCCAGTATAGTAAGCCTCAAGTTTTAACATTTTAGGAATATTATTTGAGAAATCTCATTGACATAATCTTAAATATACTCAAGCTAAAAAAATGAAAATATACATACTTTGTGATTTTAATCCCAGAAAGACTTCTATGGCATACAAGGAGGTACAGTAATATATATATAAGGACTAAATAAGCTAATATCTATAAAAGGGTTAGGGCAGTGCTTCTAATATTATGCCATGGGGGTTTTGCTAGAACTGTTAGTGTTGTCTTTACCTCACTTCTTTGTTTTTAGGAATTATTAATTATTCACATTAACTAATATTCCTAATGTAATTTTCTGCTAGAGTTAAGTGTTACTACTATAGAAGGTTTTAAAAAGCAAGACTATAATTATCAGGGCACCTGGGTGGCTCAGTAGTGGTAAGCCCCTGCCTTCGGCTCAGGTCATGATCTCAGGGTCCTGGGACTGAGGCCCGCATCAGGCTCCCTGCTCAGCGGGGAGCCTGGTTCCCCTCTCTCTCTGCCTGCCTCTCTGCCTACTTGTGATTTCTCTCTGTCAAATAAATAAAGAAAATCTTTAAAAAAAAGACTATATTTATCAGAAAGGAGTGTGGATAGACAAGAGAGCATTGATAGTGTTACATCCCTTCAACTAGTTAAAGAAGTTATGAAAGATACCAGATGACATAATTGTCTTTTTTAATTTATTGAATTTATTAACAGGTTACTAAAAATCAAATTCATTTTGGTTTACAAATGAGATGACCTTGAATACATAGCCATCTAATAGCTGCAGTCAATTACCTTTTTTTTTTCTTTTTCTGTCTTTCTTTTTTCTTTTACTTTTTAGTTAATTATCTCAAGTCCTATCATCCTCTTCCCAACACTTAGATTGTACTCATGGATGATTTTAATCTGTATGTAGATTAACTTTCCAACCACCTGGCTTCTTAGAGCACTGGCCTCTTCTAAAAGATGATGGATGCTCTTCTCTCTAGCTCACATACTGTACAGCAGATAAGCCCTGGAATGTGATATGACCAATAACTATGACCTTACAGTATCTCAGTCTCAATTGCCTCATTCTGTGACTGTCATCTTTTTTCTTTTTCCCACTGATATTTTGACCCCATGGCCCACACCTCATTAACCTGAGCAAATTTTCTTTTCTTTTTTTTTTTTTTAAGGTTTATTTATTACCTATTTTGAGAGTGAGTGGGAGGTACAGAGGGAAAGTGAGAGAGAATTATAAGCATATTCCATGCTGAGTGCAGAGCCCTACACAGGGTTCAATCTCACAACCCTGAGTTCATGACCTGAGCAGAAACCAAGAGCTGGATGTGTAACTGACCAACCCACCTGCGCACCCCAAATTTTCTCCATCATCACATCTGTGCCCTCACTTCCCATCACACCCAATTTACATTTTTTTTTTGGTAAAGATTTTATTTATTTGACAGGCAGAGATCACAAGTAGGCAGGCAGAGAGAGAGGGGTAGAAGCAGGCTCCCTGCTGAGCAGAGAACCTGATGCAGGTCTTGATCCCAGGACCCTGAGATCATGACCTGAGCCAAAGGCAGAGGCTTTAACCCACTGAGCCACCTAGGCGCCCCCAATTTACATTCTATAGTCAACAGTTGTAATCACTTTCCTATACTTTTCAGTTGTGCTCCTTCTTTACCTCACTGTATTTGATAAAACCTTAACCCTAACAGCACTGGAAAAAACTCGGGTCATACATCAGTTTCTACTCACTCTGGGCCAGAATTCATACCTCTGAATGTGAGTAGATAATCAACGATATTGATTGGTCTCATTAACCTCAAATTTGTCTTTAGTGTTCCACTATGATAAAATAATAATAATAATAATAATAATATGATACCACAGTTCCTTAATGCAATCACTCTCCTATTTTCCTAGATGCCAATTTTTTTTCTCTTCATACCTTCAATATCTTTCCCCACAGATAATCTGATAATCATCCTAATTTCTATTTGAGAAAATAGCTATCTCAGATAATCATCCTAATTTCTATTTGAGAAAATAGAAGTTATAAGACAGATTTCTACCAGCACACCTGACCACCCATTAGCATTTGTAACCATATACATTTCTTCCTTTTCTCTTCTGAATTATAGCAGTTGTCCTCCAGTTTGAAATGTTTCTTTCTTATATCCTCCCTTTCTGTCCACTGCATGTTTATATATATGATCTTCCTCAGAAAAAAACCATCAATTTCTTCCTTTTTCAGGCCAAACGGTTGTAACACGTATGTGCTATCAATCACTTCCATTAACCTCTCCATCTACTCTCATTGACTATTAATTCTGTTTTTCTATTTCCAGCTTTAAAGCAGTACAAAGGGGAATTTATCATATTAAGAAGCATTATGTTTCCTTTTGTCATTTTTATTTTATTTTTTTAAGATTTTATTTCTTTATTTGAGAGAGCAAGAGAGAGACAGAGAGAGACAGAAAGAGAGAGAGAGCATGAGCAGGGGGAGTGGGAGAAGGGAAGCCGATTCTCCACTGAGCAAGGAGCCTGATGGTGGGGCTTGATCTGGGATTCTGGGATCATGACCTGAGCAGAAGGCAGATGCTTAACCGAATGAGCCACCCTGGTGCCCCACCTTTCATCTGTTTTTAGAGCAGGCCCATTCCATGAGATTTTAGCCACCTCAGACTGCAGTTATTACTGCTTAAAACAGTTATGCATAATTTTGCATTTGGATATGGATACTTGAACATATCAGTATGGTTCCATTTATTTTTTATTTTATTTATTTATTTTAAGGATTTTATTTATTTGAGAAAGAGAGAGATTGCACAAGCAGGAGAGGCAGAGGGAGAGGGAGAAGCAGACTCCCTGCTGAGCTGGGAGCCAGATGTGGGGCTAGATCCCAGGACCTGGAGATCATAACCTGAGCGGAAGGCAAATACTTAATCATATGAGACAACAAGGCACCCCCTTTTTTATTTTTTATTTTTTTTATTTTTATTTATTTATTTATTTATTAGATTTTATTTATTTGACAGAGAGAGAGAAATCACAAGTAAAGCAGAGAGGGAGGCAGAGAGAGAGGGGAGGAAGCAGGATCCCTGCGGAGCAGAGAGCCTGATGCGGGGCTCGATCCCAGGACCTGAGATCATGACCTGAGCCGAAGGCAGAGGCTTTTACCCACTGAGCCACCCAGGCGCCCCCCCTTTTTTATTTTTTAAAGATTATATTTATTTATTTGAGAGAAAGAGAGTGGGAGAGATAGCATGAGTGGCAGGGAGGAGCACAGGAAGAAGGAGGAACAGGCTCCTCACAGCAGGGAACCTGACATGGGGCTCTATCCCCAGGACTCCAGGACCATGACCTGAGCTGAAGGCAGACACTTAACTGACTGAGCCATCAGGCACCCTGGGATAGTTTTAAATTTGCTTTTCACTTATATTCTTGGATGTACCAGGAACTTCTTTTCTTTGACCTTACTTTTATTTTTTTATTTTTTTTATTTTTTTCCAATTTATTTATTTTCAGAAAAACAGTATTCATTATTTTTTCACCACACCCAGTGCTCCATGCAAGCTGTACCCTCTATAATACCCACCACCTGGTACCCCAACCTCCCACCCCCCCGCCACTTCAAACCCCTCAGATTGTTTTTCAGAGTCCATAGTCTCTCATGGTTCATCTCCCCTTCCAATTTACCCAAAAGTACATACCCTCCCCAATGTCCATAACCCTACCCCCCTTCTCCCAAACCCACCTCCCCCCAGCAACCCACAGTTTGTTTCATGAGATTAAGAGTCACTTATGGTTTGTCTCCCTCCCTATCCCATCTTGTTTCATGGATTCTTCTCCTACCCCCTTAAGCCCACATGTTGCATCACCACTTCCTCATATCAGGGAGATCATATGATAGTTGTCTTTCTCTGCTTGACTTATTTCGCTAAGCATGATACGCTCTAGTTCCATCCAAGTTGTCGCAAATGGCAAGATTTCGTTTCTTTTGATGGCTGCATAGTATTCCATTGTGTATATATACCACATCTTCTTGATCCATTCATCTGTTGATGGACATCTAGGTTCTTTCCATAGTTTGGCTATTGTGGACATTGCTGCTATAAACATTCGGGTGCACGTGCCCCTTTGGATCACTACGTTTGTATCTTTAGGGTAAATTCCCAGTAGTGCAATTGCTGGGTCATAGGGCAGTTCTATTTTCAACATTTTGAGGAACCTCCATGCTGTTTTCCAGAGTGGTTGCACCAGCTTGCATTCCCATCAACAGTGTAGGAGGGTTCCCCTTTCTCCACATCCTCGCCAGCATCTGTCATTTCCTGACTTGTTGATTTTAGCCATTCTGACTGGTGTGAGGTGATATCTCATTGTGGTTTTGATTTGTATTTCCCTGATGCCGAGTGATATGGAGCACTTTTTCATGTGTCTGTTGGCCATCTGGATGTCTTCTTTGCAGAAACGTCTGTTCATGTCCTCTGCACATTTCTTGATTGGATTATTTGTTTTTGGGTGTTGAGTTTGTTAAGTTCTTTATAGATTTTGGACACTAGTCCTTTATCTGATATGTCGTTTGCAAATATCTTCTCCCATTCTGTCAGTTGTCTTTTGGTTTTGTTAACTGTTTCCTTTGCTGTGCAAAAGCTTTTGATTTTGATGAAATCCCAAAAGTTCATTTTTGCCCTTGCTTCCCTTGCCTTTGGCGATGTTCCTAGGAAGATGTTGCTGTGGCTGAGGTCGAAGAGGTTGCTGCCTGTGTTCTCCTCAAGGATTTTGATGGATTCCTTTCTCACATTGAGGTCCTTAATCCATTTTGAATCTATTTTTGTGTGTGGTGTAAGGAAATGGTCCAATTTCATTTTTCTGCACGTGGCTGTCCAATTTTCCCAACACCATTTATTGAAGAGGCTGTCTTTTTTCCATTGGACATTCTTTCCTGCTTTGTCGAAGATTAGTTGACCATAGAGTTGAGGGCCAAGTGGGATTTATCCCAGGGCTGCAAGGTTGGTTCAACATCCGCAAATCAGTCAATGTGATACAACACATCAATAAAAGAAAGAACAAGAACCATATGATACTCTCAATAGATGCTGAAAAAGCATTTGACAAAGTACAGCATCCCTTCCTGATCAAAACCCTTCAAAGTGTAGGGATAGAGGGCACATACCTCAATATCATCAAAGCCATCTATGAAAAACCCACCGCAAATATCATTCTCAATGGAGAAAAACTGAAAGCTTTTCCACTAAGGTCAGGAACACGGCAGGGATGTCCATTATCACCACTGCTATTCAACATAGTACTAGAAGTCCTAGCCTCAGCAATCAGACAACAAAAGGAAATTAAAGGCATCCAAATCGGCAAAGAAGAAGTCAAATTATCACTCTTCGCGGATGATATGATACTCTATGTGGAAAACCCAAAAGACTCCACTCCAAAACTGCTAGAACTTATACAGGAATTCAGTAAAGTGTCAGGATATAAGATCAATGCACAGAAATCAGTTGCATTTCTCTACACCAACAACAAGACAGAAGAAAGAGAAATTAAGGAGTCAATCCCATTTACAATTGCACCCCAAACCATAAGATACCTAGGAATAAACCTAACCAAAGAGGCTAAGAATCTATACTCAGAAAACTATAAAGTACTCATGAAAGAAATTGAGGAAGACACAAAGAAATGGAAAAATGTTCAATGCTCCTGGATTGGAAGAATAAATATTGTGAAAATGTCTATGCTACCTAAAGCAATCTACACATTTAATGCAATTCCTATCAAAGTACCATCCATCTTTTTCAAAGAAATGGAACAAATAATTTTAAAATTTATATGGAACCAGAAAAGACCTCGAATAGCCAAAGGGATATTGAAAAAGAAAGCCAAAGTTGGTGGCATCACAATTCTGGACTTCAAGCTCTATTACAAAGCTGTCATCATCAAGACAGCATGGTACTGGCACAAAAACAGACACATAGACCAATGGAACAGAATAGAGAGCCCAGAAATTGACCTTACTTTTATATGATACTTAAAGTCTATGTTAGTAGCTGTTCTTGTGATTTTATTCAGTATTTTCCATTTCTTTCTACTTAATATTCAGTGTAAACTAGTTCTAATAGACTTGGCAGTCATCCAAGTTTACAGAAAATTGGGGGAAGTTAATGTTTTGAAGATCAAAATTCTACTCTTTGACAACATTGCCTTGTTGATGTGGTAATATCCTTATATCTCCCCTTTTTTTTGTCTTCCTTTTCAATGTTTACTTTTTCTAGGTATGAAATTGTTGACTCACAGTTTTCTGTCAGTACTTTGAATATATTTTTGTACTGCCTTCTGCCCCCATTGTTTCTGATGAGGACTCAGGTATTAATCTTATTGTTTGTTCCTTCTATGTGATGACTCATTATTAACTTTCTTCATTCAAGTTTTTCTCTTTGTCTGGCTTTCAAAAGTTTAACTATGATGCATCTATGGGTACTTTGTCATGTATTCTATTTTAAATTGTTGAACTTTTTCATGTGTGCATAAGTAATTATGTCTGCATAATTATGTTTTTCTTATATTTGAGAAGATTTAAGCCATTATTTTATCAAACTCCACCCTCCCCCACAGCTCTATTGTCTCTCTGCTGTCTTTCTGGGACCCTGCTTGTGGAAAATGGTATGCTTGATGTTTTAAGACTTCATTATTTATTTTTTTTTTTTTCATCACTTGACTCTTTTTCAGATTGGTTATTTTCTACTGATCTATCTTCAAGTTTACAGTTTCTTTCTCTGCCAGCTCAAATCTCTTGAACACCTTTAATGAATCTTTAATCTCAGTTATTATAACTTTTTTTATGGAGGTACATTTGACATAACTTTATATTAGTTTCTAGTGTATAACACTATGATTTGATATTCAGTCATTTCAATTTTAACTCCATAATTTTCACTTAAACTTTTTGTGTGTATAATTTCTATCTTTTTATAGGGATGTTTTATTTGATGAACCATGATTATCACATTTCCCTTTATTTTTTAAAGGCATTTTTAAAATTTCTTTAAGCATATTTATAAAAGCTGCTTTTATTTTATTTTTAAAAAGATTTTATTTATTTAATTTGCAGAGACAGAGACAGTGAGAGAGAGAATACAAGCAGGGGGAGTGGAAGAGGAAGAAGTAGGTTTTCCACTGAGCAGGGAGCCCGATGTGGAGCTTGATCCCAGAACTCTGGGATCATGATCTGAGCTGAAGGTAGACACTTAATGACTGAGCCACCCAGGCACCCCTGTCTGGTTGGAGGATAAAAGGCACAACACTGGGAATATTGTCAACAATATTGTAGTAGTATTATATGGTGGCAGAGTGTAGCTACACTTGTGGTAAGCATTGAATAATGTACAGAGAAGTTGAATCACTAAGTTGTACACCCAAACTAATGTAATGCTGTGTCAGTTATTCTCACATAAAAAAATAAAGTCTTTGTCAAATCTAATGTCTTCCTTACTTCAGAGGCAGTTTCTTGTCTTGTCTTGTCTTTTCCTTTCTTCCTTCCCCTCTCTCGCAATCCTTCTTTCTTTCTCTCTTTTTATGATTTATATATTTACTTGACAGAGAGAGAGAGAGCATGAGCACAAGCAGGAGGAGTGGCAGGCAGAGGGAGAGAGAGAAGCAGACTGCTTGTGGAGCAGCGAGCCCGATTCTAAGATGCTGGGATCACAATTGAGCCGAAAGCAGACACTTAACTGAGCCATCCAGGTGTCCCTCAGAGACAGTTTCTGTTGATGACTTTTTTTTTCTTTCTTGTGTATGGTCCTCTCTCTCTTTCTTTTTTTTTTTTTTTGCATGTCTCATAATTTTTGTGGTTGAAAATTAGACATGATAGATAACATGCTATATAAAAATTTTAATTCCTCCAGAACTATATAGTTGTTGTTATTGGTGGTGGTGGTGGGGTGTGTGTGTATGTGTGTAGTCACTTGCATCTACCAATTATGCAAAGACTATTTTCCCTGTAAGTGTGGACTCTAATATCTCTATTAAGATTTTCTTTTAATTACTGTTTTTATGTTTAAGCTTGGATCCCTATTAAGTGTTAATGTATGAAGTGCTATTGGATCATTTTAACTTAATGTTAGCCAGTGATTGGCCAGTCTGTCTTAAACACCATGAGCCAGTAAGACTTCCACTCCCTGCCAATGGATCTGTTAGTAGATTAAGGATCACATTCCAAGTTTAGTCAGTTTACAAATTTGTCTTGGCTTTTAAATTTATATTCACAAGGTTTCTTATTTAGCCAAGAAAAATTAGTTCACTAGGGACCAATCTACTTCTGCTTCTTCTTTTTTTTTTTAAAGATTTTATTTATTTGGGAGAAGAGAGAGAATGAGTGCTGGGGAGGGGCAGATTAAGAGAGAAGCAGATTTCCTGCTGAGCAGGAAGCCTGACAACACCAGGCTTGGTCCCAGGACTTGGAGATTCCCAGGAGATCATGACAAGAGCCAAAGGCAGATGTCCCACTGACTGAGCGACCCCAGGCACCCCAAGGTACCAATCTTCTTTTGAATATACCAGAGATAACTGGGATTTTAACTGGGCCTTCTTTGAATATTATCCTTTCCAGGAGTTCTTGTTAAACTTATGGCTGATCTGTTGCTTGCCTGAATGAGTACTTAAGTCCTCAGCTAACTGTGATGATGGCCTTCCCTGATTATCACTGAGATCATTATTATTTTCAACAATGTTTTCAGGCATTATATTTTTTAGACCACGATGCTAATAATGTTAGTCTCCTATGGCAGAGGCCGGTAGACCTCCCAGCATGCTACATCCTAGGAGAAATTCTATGCCATAGAGCCAGACGGAAAAATAATGGAAGTATTCCCAAGCCAAATTGCCACATATTTCTACTCTTCCTCCAAGATTCCATATATTTTTGTAAATAGATTTATTTTCAATTTGTGTGTGTCTTTTGGTCAATTTTCTAAGTTTAAATGCTTGTTTTTGGCACTTTTATCCAGTTATTTTTCACTCAGCTGCTACAAAATCCCTACTGTTCTCCATTCATTGTTAAAAATGACTATATCAGTTAATGGACTGTGGCCTTCTTGGAGGACAGGACTATATTCACTTATATCTGTATCCCCAATGTATAGTATTCATGTTTGCTACAGACGTTCTCCAGTGGTTAGTAGAACTGAGCACATAGTTTCTGTTAATCAAATAGGTATTAACTACAAGGCTTGATATTGGTGAGCTAGCAATAATATCAGGCCCCGGCAAAAATAATTTGTTCATCTCAATCAAAATAATATACTACATCCTTGTATTATAAAGGCAGACTTTAGTTACTTGTTCCAACATGTTAACCAATTCATCTATATGACAACAGTGAAATAATTAATTCTTTTCAAGATTGAATTTTAATATTTTGGTATGCTCTATCACAGTGCTAGTAATGCTGTTTATAGAGAATCCTTATTTAAGTATAGCCTAGGAAGGGAGCCTACACTGAATAAGGTTATTGGTGTTAATACATGCACTTATTGAATTAACTACTTCTTCACTGGAATTTTTTTTCTGGGGAGGTTTATTGTTTTTTTTTGTTTTGTTTTGTTTTTTGTGTTTTTTTTAAGATTTTATTTTCCAGAGAGAGAGAGAGAGAGCACAAGTAGGGGGAGTGGCAGGCAGAGGGAGAAGCAGACTCTCCGTTAAGCAAAGAGCCTGAAGTAGGACCTAGAACCCTGGGATCACAGCATCCAACCAACTGAGCCACCCAGGTGTCCCTCTGGGGGTATTTTTACATCTTGTAATGAGAGTTAATTGAATTAGAAAACCATGGGCATTAAATTATGAAGTATTTTTTTTAAATTTTATTTATTTATTTGACAGATAGAGATTGAGAGCATGTGCACAAGCAGGGGGAACAGCAGGCAGAGGGAGAGAGAATCCCAGGAGCCTGGGATCATGACCCAAGCTGAAGGTAGCTGCTTAAATGACTGAGTCACTCAGGTGCCCCATGAAATATCTTACTTAACAAATTACATTGTTTTTGTTTTTATAATATTCTACTTTACGTTATTTTATTTTTCCTCCATATCTCTTTGGTATGGACTTGGAGAATCTTAAATGAACATATTTGTAAGTTCTTAAAATGCATCACGTAACAGTTTATAGAGCACATATTAAGAAAAGAATCAGGGCTATATCTTATTTTTCTCATCAAAATTAGTAAATTTTGACTTAGATCTGAAGACACATTCAACATCTCTGAGACTGCTATTTATTAAGAGTAAATATGAGGCTTATTAATTTTTAAGGAAAAATGCAGATATACTTTTGCATCTATAAGAAGAGCTTATGACAAGAACACAGTACAGAAGGAGTGACACAGAGGAAGCAAACTGTAAATAGGGACAGATAAAATTCTGTCCTTTGGGGAAGCAATATGTACACAAAGCAAGGTGATAGACATATATATTTATATCTATCTATCTATCTATTTATTCTTTTGACTAAAATCCTCTAGTGAGCCTTGATTAACTTTTTAATAAATTGCCAGCAACCTGTGATGACTTACAGTACCCCATATGATCTGGTCTCTGACCTTTTCTCCTTTCCTTTTTTTCCTCACTAAGCTCCTACAGAATTAGCCTACTCACTTCTTTGAATGGTGAAAGTTCTCCTGCCTCAGGGCTTAGGAACTTGTGAGAATCATAATATCTCCTATGTTAGTTAGGTGTCATTTGTTTCCATCTCCAAGAGGACTTCCCTGAACTACCCCTTGCCCATGATCCATCACTCTCCATCACAGAATATTTTTCTATGACAATACTTATAACTCTCTGATATAATAGCACTTATTTATTTTTATTAGTTTAGCACTTCGTCCTTCTACTCAGCTGGAAAGTAAAAGCTTTGAGAACAAGAAACGGTTCTTGATCAATTCTAGGCACATAACGGACATCCATAAATGCTTGCTGAATAAGTGAGGAAAGAGTAAAAAAAAAAATCACAAAATTTAAAAAATAAAAATAGAAAAAATATAGCTGCAGATGTGTAGATGAGGGGTGCCTGGGTGGCTCAGTGGGTTAAAGCCTCTGCTTTAGGCTCAGATCATGATCCCAGGGTCCTGGGATCAAGCCCCACATCTGGCTCTCTGCTCAGCAGGGAGCCTGTTTCCTCCTCTCTCTCCCTGCCTGCCTCTCTGCCTACTTGTGATCTCTGTCAAATGGACGTGTAGATGAGAAATAAGTTCAATATATTTGAAAAACTAGTAAATTTAATGCTTTGGCAGGTAAATGTAGGCCAATAATGTCTAACACACTGGAAAACCAAGAATAAATCAGTTGCTGACTAAAAAAGATGACACTAAATTTAAATGTTTTTGGGGAAGAATTTTGATGAAAATTTAGATTTCAAGTAATTTTCATGTTATAAAATGTGTTCAAGATACTAAAATATGAAAACTCTCACAGTTGATTCTAAAAAATCAACAGAAAAGAACAGCAAAAAAGGAAACTACATATTAATTTTATTAATTAAAATGCTATGAAACTTAAACACAAATTTGTTAAAAGGCTAATGTATCATGATCCAGTTGCCTTTATCCCAAGGAGCCACGGATAGTTCAATGTTAGAACATCCATAACTGTAATGTTCTGTCTTAACAGAATAGAACAAAAAGTCATATCTTATTTAAACTTATTTTAATTAACATAATTCAAATGAGAAAACTAGAAATAGAATATTTATTAACTTTATGAAGAGTGCTTATTAGACTAGGCATCTGTATTTTAAATTCCCTGGGTTTAAAATATAAATGGCCTAAAATGTAGTTGATTAAAAATTAAAGGGGCTAATGAATCCATAGTTCAAAATATAGTCTCTAGCACATGATAAATACTAACAATCCAAACAAAATAAATAAATAAAGCATGTATGGTGCTGAATCCTACATATACTATTTTTTTTCTATACATACATACTTATGATGAAGTTTAATTTATAAATTAGGCACAGTAAGACAATAACAATTATAATAAAATAGAACAATTACAACAATATAGTACAATAAAAGTTATGTGAATATGGCCTCTCTCTCAAAATATCACGTTATGCTTTGCTAACCCTTCTCCTTGTGATGATGTGAGATGATGCCTTCATGCTGAGATGACGTGGGTAAATGATGTAGGCCTTGTGACATAGCACTGGGTCACTACTGACCTGACCATTAATCAGAAAGAGGATCATATGCTTTTGGGCCTCAGAAAGCAAAACTGTGGATAAGGAGGGGACTACTATAATGATGAGTTTTTAGAAATCAGCCTATTATATACAGTTCACCTTTGAACAACGTGGGAGTTCAAAGTGTCAACACTTTGTGCAGTTGAAAGTCCATGTGTAAGTTTTGACTTTCTAAAAACTTAATTATTAATACTCTACTAGAATCCTTACCTATAACATAGTTAACACATAGTCTATATGTTATTATATACTGTATTTTTATAATAAAATAAGCCAGAGAAAATGAAATATTAATAAGAAAATCATAAGGAAAGGAAAATACATTTATAGTACTGTATTGTAAAAAAAACCCACACAAGAGTTGACCTACAGATTTCAAACCTGTGCTGCTCAAGAGTCAACTGTAGGTTGTTTTTAGTGCTCTCTTTTATTTTTATGGACAATATTATTCACTATTTGTTAGATTAAGTTTGCTAATTATAGTCTCCAAATTTCCCATATTCTTGTTAACTTTCTGAAAGACTAGATCTATCAGTTACCAGGAAATATTGTTAAACATATTTTTCATTATGAAGGCAAATTCATCGTTAATTAATTAAAATGTCATTTTTGCTCTGTTTTTTTTTAAGTAGATGCGTGCAAATTTGGAATTGTTACATTTTGATGAACTGAAACTTTTAGATAGCTGTGTTCTCCAGAAAGGATAAATGCTTCCTTTTCTCAAGACTACTTAATTCTATGAATATGAATATGTGTATATATACTTACATATGTATGTGTGTATATATGTGTGTGTATGTTATTTAGCAGCATTTATTGGTTACTTGGCATTATTCTAAGTACTTCATAACTATTAACACAGTTAATTTATCTAAATGCATCACCTGGAGAATCCTGGAACATACCTTGTATAAATTCATACCAACATACTGTTGTATAAAATCATACTTTATACAACATACTGTTGTATAAATTCATACTTGTTTATAAGTACCAGGTTATGAGTATAGAATATTATTCTGGTATTCTTTCCTCCAAGAATCAAGGATGATGTAGTCAGTTCACTATGCCATATTCTTTTCTTGTTTGAGCATAAATTTCCTAACTATTTCTCAAAGATTGTGGCTTTATACCTGATCCTTTTCAATGAACCCAGGCTCCATACCTATTCAATTATTAAAACCCAAGGCACCATTTCCCTGGATTTTATAATCCACTTCTTCAGTCATATTTTCAGAACTTTTTTATTCCTTAGCAAGCTTTATTTATAACCTTCCTATTCTTCTATATCATAAGATTTCTCATATTACCTTGGGAATTTATGCACATGTAAAAATGATATTAACTGAGCTATAAAAATCATTTCTAGATGCTTTACAGAATTTTAAAATTTTTAAGAAGTTTAAGCCTAAATCCATCAATAAATTATAATGAATACACAACGGAAGTCCATATGTCAGTTAAAAGTATAAGAAATATCTCTGTGATCTTTATAATATTTATGTGATAAAAGATCTATATGTTAGGCATGATTCAATTAGTAGAAAAGGGAAAAGACATAAAATATTTTAATTTGTATATATTTTGCATAACATTACACCATAAAATATTTAGAGGACTAAATGTTAGTATATGTGGTTTAACGTGATGAAGAAAAAAAGGAATAGGAGAATCAAGAATTTTTTCACACTTTCCATGTATTTTTCTGGTTATTTTTATTTAAATATATTTACATTTTTAGTTTTTAATGTGCCCCATAATGTGCAGAATTAGTTAAGATCAGACATTTTTGAAACCTGACTCCACTATATATAGTATTATTGGAATTTAGCTCTTTAATATCTCTGTAGCTCACTTCACTATTTATAGATGAAGATACCAATATCCTACTTCATAATGCTGCTATGAAGAATAAATGAATAAATATGTACAAGAATTGAAAGTGCTCAATTATCATTGTATTTATGTCCCTCAATATTTCTTTAGTAAGACAATTGTAAATGATTTTTTAAATTATATTTTGGGCTCAATATAGGATGTAACTGCCACAGGGCTAACGATTAAACCAACAAATAAAGGTAGGGCATTAGTATTGAGAATTGATCATTTTCCTCTCATTTCTAGAATAGTGCTGACTTGTAGCCTCCCAGTCATAGAGACTAGAACTAGTTGTGTATCAGATTTGGAAATATAATTTGAATAACCAAAACTGTTTATTGCAATCTCAAATATATTCATTAGAATAAGACAAAGGCAAAATAGCAATCCTGGAGAAGTATTGGAGGCTCATCACATCAATTGTATTATAATAAATTATTTTGAAGGAACACAATATATTACTTAGTAATTACAAATGATGGTATTTTAATTTCAAATGTCTAGTCAGTTTATCTTAAGACCTTCAGAAGCAATTTGCTATGTCAGGTTAAAAAGAAGTCAGTGGTCTGAAGTGGCGGGGGAGTGGGAAGTTGTGGTACCAGGTGGTGGGTATTATAGAGGGCACGGATTGCATGGAGCACTGGGTGTGGTGAAAAAATAATAAATACTGTTTTTCTGAAAATAAATAAATTGGAAAAAAAAAAGAAGTCAGTGGAGGTCATAGAAAAGAAAGCAAGTTTAGAAAGACCATTCTCACAACATATACCCTAGAATTAGCTACATCATATTAATCATTAAAGAAAGACAAAAAAGAAAAATATATACCCACAGCACCTCAGTTTAGATTAGGGATTGCTATATTTAGTGTTAATATTTATTATTCCTTTTCATTTGGTTTTATTTTATAATAAACATATACATATATATTGTGTTTTATATGTATGTATGCACCACTACATGTGAAATTGTTACTACAGTCATACTAATCAACATCTCTCTCTCTCTCTCCTCCTATAGTGCCTCTTTTTTTTTAAAGATTTTATTTATTTATTTGACAGAGGGAGAGAGATCACAAGTAGGCAGAGAGGCAGGCAGAGAGAGAGGAGAAAGCAGGCTCCCTGCCAAGCAGAGAGCCCGACATGAGGCTCAATCCCAGGACCCTGTGATCATGACCCGAGCTGAAGGCAGAGGCTTAACCCACTGAGCCACCCAGGTGCCCCTATAGTGCCTCTTTTTAAAAGCACCTCAAATCTACTGTCTTAGCAAATTTCCAGTATAGAATGCAGCATTATTAAGTTTAACCACTATGCTGTACAGTAGATCCCTAGAACTTACTCATCCTATGTAACTCCCTCTTTGTATCCTTATGACCAACACCTCCCCATTTACTCCACCTCTCTGCTCCTGGTAACTACTATTCTACTCTTTTTCTATGTATTCAACTTAATTAGATATAAGTAAGGTCATGCAGTATTTTTCTTCCTGTGTCTTGTTTATCTTACTTAGCATAATGTCTTCTAGGTTCATCCCTGTTGTTGCAAATGACAGGACCTCTTTTTTTAAAAGATGAACTATATATATTTATATATCATATTTATATAATATGTATATGTAATTAGATATCTCTGTATCTATATATGACATTTTTTAATCCATTCATCCATAGATGAACACTTATGTTGTTTCCATATGTTGGTTATTATAAATAACACTGCAATGAACATGGGAGTGCAGATATCTCTTTGAAGTAACTAATTTAGTCCACTTTGGATATATATCCAAAGAGAAGGGTTGCTGAGACATAAGGTAGTTCTATTTTAATATTTTGAGGAACCTCTACATTGTTTTCCATAATGGCTATAACAATTTACATTCCTACCAATAGTGTACAAGTGTTACCTTTTTGCTACATTCTCACCAGTTGTTCTATTTTTTTCTTTTTTAAAATTGTTTTGGAGATTTTATTTTTTTGTTAGAGTGAGAGTGAGCAAGTGGGAAAGAGAGGGAGAGAACATCTGAAGCAGACTCTGCATTGAGCACAGAGCCCAACGCCGGGCTCAATCCCATGACCCAAGATCCTGAACTGAGCTGAAAGCAAGAGTCAGGCACTTAACCAACTGAGCTACCCAGGTGCCTCATCTTTTTCTGATAATAGCCAAATGGTCTCCTTATGTTTTCCTTCCTCCATACATTTCACTGAACACCAAAGCTCAGAATGTAGAGGTTGGTGGGTAGTAAAGTTACTCCATAAGCTCCATAAGAGATATACATTGATTATTTATTGATTCTGCCAAGATTGACTATGTACAGATTTAATCAGAGGAATAGGAAAAGAAAGTTTCTAAATTTACTTGAAGACATGTTTAAAGAGTACAAATACCCCATAGAATTTAATATTTTTAGCCATAATATGTAATTCTAAGATAAAAAGAAGTCAGTTTCTACCAATATCCATTTAATTTAGTAAATTATTATATTTATGCAAATTGTTTCCTATACAACAAATTTCATGACTTCAAAATCTTTTTCCAGGTACAACTGAAGTATGACTGTGATTAAATAAAAACTGTTCCCCAGGCAACAGAGAGTACCCAGTGTTTTAGGAAGGCAGTTTTTCTTATTTCTTCCTGGGTACTGAGAATCTGCGTAACTTAACCTCTTACAGTCTCATGAACTCTATCACCCCCAAGAATCCTCAAGGCAAAAACCTGTTCTCTGAAAATAAACACAAAGGTTCTGCTTCCAGAATAGCTCAAAGAAACATTCAACTTAATGTTGGATGTAAGTATATTTTAGTAAAATGTGTTACACATTTTGGAATAGGCAACAGGTTGGTGACTGCATAAGCGATTGGCAAAGGGGAGGGAGGGTAACTATAATTATGAAATGGATCCCTACCCCTCCAATCTGAAATGGACATATTGAAGTGATTTTTTAAAGGTAGGCACCACAGCATAGTAGCTCACCTCATGTGGTGTTTAAAAACTTAGCATTCTTTGGAGTTGCTATTTTTTGAAATTATTCAAGCTAACATTTCAATTTAGAAGTTATTTGTAGTAATAATTTCCTACTAAATTGTTTGTTGTAATTATTTGATGCTTTTATAAGCCTCATAATAAAGAAGACTTGGTACAGAATGAATCAAATGTATTATCTTATACAAGCTATTTTATTCTGATCGTAAAAAATAAGAACATCAAATTACCATGAATTAAACATAACATTATTAGTGTCATGTTTTATTTTGTTTTGCCTTTCTGAGAATAATATTACACTGCTGTCGTAATATTTGACAGGACAAGTACTGGAAGTGATACACTATGCAGTTACCGAAAAGGTATTTATGTTTTCTGTATCAGAGCACTTAAGCATTATTGCTATAATAAACATAGATGCTACCAAAATTCCAGGGTCATTGTCATGTTAGCTAATGTTTGGGGAAAATGGATATATTTGCATACATTATTTTTTAGTTAACTTCTCATCTATAATTTTGTAGTTTCAATTGTTCAGATGCTTCCTCAATGAGTCATACATCCTCAGAGTTGTCTCAAAAGTGAATAGTTCTCTTCAAGTAACATGCTAGATTTGTTTGTATTTTTTAAAATTCTTCATGTTCTTCTTATGCAATATGGTATACACTGATGACCTCAGTTACTGCCTATTTTAGGGTAAACATTTTTGGCTAATTATAGGAGAAACCAAAACCTGATAGTCTTAAAATGGCATAGTGATATCTCCAGGTCTGTGACCAAGGGTTGCAGTTCTGTTTGTGTTATTTTCTCATTTTTTGTCTTTAGGCTGGCTTTCTCATGGTTACAAAGGTAATAAAGAGTAATTGTGAGAATTTGCTACTATGCTCATGTACAGAGAAGGAAGAGACAGCACATCTCCATTAAGGAATAAAATCTCTCCTAACCAGTACAACTGAAGCAATTTAGGTCACATGTACATCCCAGAACAAATTAGCCTTTCTAAGGCAGCACTATTTGTTGGTTTTCTTAATTCTGTACTCTTGACATCTACTTGCTGCAAAATGGATAAGATTACCCCACACTTTAGAAGTTCATTTTAATTAATACCCTTTCTAAGAACTAGAGATGGATCAATTTTCACTGAGTTCTATGGGATTTTGGGGAGGAATGGATACCTAAATTATATTGGCACTATGGTAGGAAGTCTGAACGGGAAATTTGATGATGGTTAAACAATTTACAATGTCCACAGAGCCATCCATATATACGTGATTTCTATACCCATGTGTCTAGCCCGACTCTCTTTAGAGCTTTCAATCAATATGTCTAATTGTTATTTTACACTTTTAAATGAGTGAAATAAATACAATATTATAATATCTAAAATTATTAGATATTTTCTATGAGTCCATTGCATTTATTAAATGTTTATTCTTCCCCCTTCCATTAAAAAAAAATACCTATTCATCTTTATGTCTTACTGTAGATTAGCTGGCTAAATATTATTATCATGCAAAAAATATTTTTAAAATATTTTAGTTATTTTTTGACAGAGAGATATAGAGAAAGCACAAGTAGGCAGAGTGGTGGACAGAGGGAGGGGGAGAAGCAGGCTCTCCGCTGAGCAGGGAGCCCAATGTGGGGCTTGATCCCAGGACCCTGGGATCATGACCTTAGCCAAAGGCAGATGCTTAATCTGCTGACCCACCCAGGTGCCCATGAAACATATTTTTTGACAAAATTTTAAATACTTAAAAATAAGAAGCTTTGAAGAGGTGTTCCTGATAAAGCGTCTTATCGAAACTGGGGGCAGTGAGGCAACCATGTTCTTCCCATTAGAGTTTATCTCAGACTGGATAGAAGAATGGCGAGAGATCCACAGGGTCCCAGAGGATGACATTATAGATCCTAGAGTTTTATGAACTTTAGGCAGATTCACAAATACCTGTACATCCCAAATGTGACCATAGGAATAAATAGAAAACATTGGAATGAAATTATGGAAGAGACAAGATCGTGTTCACTTGTTGGTAATCTTTGTGAGCCATTGACTGAAGGGTTTTCCCCAAAGTCCCAGTAATTTACCAGATCATGAAACAATGCACACTTTGGGAAGGAGGGGTACTGAGTGAATAGTAGATGGTTAAGAACTAAAACACTTAGAGGTATAGGTACTGAAATTAAAAACAAACAAACAAAAATAAAAAACCCATATTCATAGAAAAAAATATGACATTTCTTATTTTTTTTCTATAATGCATACTTCCTATATTAAGAACAACCTCATTAGATAAGTGCTTTGATTAATTCCACTTTATCATTATAAACTATAGAAAGCTGAATTCATAATATTTCCCTCCCTTCTCCATTTTTTTAAAAACAGATGGCATTAAATGAAAAAAAAAACATTCATTTGCTCAATATAGAAACATAATGGGCATTGTTAGGATCCAGGTTCACTGCTCATATCCAACCATGCCATAAGCTAAGCCACTATTATTTTCTAAACATCATTTGGTCTCATTCGCTTGTCATCTCTGTGATCCCCTAATTCAAAGCATCATAGACTCTCTTCTTCACTTACCTCTCACCTCACATAAGCCCCTGAAATGTTTGTTTCATATCATTCTTTTAATTTTTCAAGCCATTTTCCAGGATTCCCTTTATTAAAATAAATGTTTACATGACTAAGTCTGGCTGCTGTATTTCTCTTTTGAATTATTTAATGGCTTTCTTTGATCTTAGGGTGAATGTTGACTTTCTTAGTATTAATGTATGATGACTCTTACATCATCCTATCTTCTATATAGCTTTGTTTCTTATTATCCTTCTTAGTTCTTTCAAATCCAATTATATTAGCTTTTTAAATTTAAATGTTTCTTACATACTATTTAATTTATCACAAATGCTGTTTCCTGTGGCAATAATAGTCTTATTTTACTTACAAAGGAAACACTTTTTTTCCTCTGAACTTAGTCTATGTTTCAGTTTCATCTTATATGTCATGGGTCCCAATCTTATCTCATGAATAATTTTATACACACACACATCCACCACACCATGAAAATAAATTCATCCCAACTGTCTGACTTTTCTGCAGGTTGAAAACCCTGTCTTGTTTATTATATAACCCTATCTTAGTAACTAGCATACAATGAGAGTGTAGGATCTAGGTGTGGCTAATTGGGATTCATCTCCTGATTCAGATACTAACTTATTATGATAGAAAATGGTTATATTTTCATTTAATTCATTTTCTCTTCTTCCTTGACACTAGTTCTTGGCCTAGATCATAGGAACATGTTCCATCTATTCTTCCATGCTCTTTCTCTGTCTACCAGTTTGATGATGATATGCAAAATGAATCTGGAAGTCAGGATTTGAAGATGAGCTACTGGAGAGAAGCCTGGGTCATTGAATCTTTTTTTGGAGGAGAGCTACTTATGTAACTGGAACAGTTGTTTGGAATTTACTTACATGAGACATTAACTTCTATTATATTGGAGCCAATATATATGTTTTATTTGTTTCTTGTAACAGTCATTCTTAAACTAACAGAACAACATTTCACTATCTGTGCCTTCAATTTTTCTCCTTCAAAGAGAGGATAAGGAAAACATTTAATCACAGAGTTTTTTGGAAAAAATCAATGAAACATATGTGCAAAATAATTATAACAATTGGTGACAGGTACTATGTTCACTATTTGTTGACTGGATTAATTACTTAAGTGCCTATGGTAAAATATATAATTGTAAGAAATTTCAAAGCAGTACTTCACAGGCCATAACTGGCTTATTTATATATGGTGTTCTTCTCAGACAGTGTTGACCTATACAATGTTAAATGCATATATTTTGACTAATATTGAAAATTGTGGATTTCCTATTAAATCTGTATTTCTGGTATGATTTGAAAATATTTGAGGAGCTGGCGAGACCTAGCTCTCCATTCCAATGTGGTTATAACCAGGTGAGATAAATAGCTGCCCTCTTTAAATGGGGTCATGCACGATCCAATGGGTTCAGTCACCACAACATGTTGCTATCTCTTCACTCTGAGGATAATTAGTCATTTATTATTGTATTAAGGGTATGTTTATCAAAATTAGAAGAAAAACTTATGGAGAAAGAAGAGAGCTGAATATTTTGTAAACTGGGCAGATGTGTGTGTGTGTGTGTGTGTGTGTGTGTATGTGTTTTTAAGTGAAAAACCTATCATTCTTTAGGCTTTACCCCTTTAGGACAAACTCGTATGGTTCTATAATTATTTCAGGGTTACTTCTGATCCAGGAATCATTTCCTGAATCAGCTTGTATTTAAAAAGATGGAACTGCTTAAACACTTAGATCTGAAACATTTTTGTAAGTGGTAGTGGTGTTCTTCGTACCATATATAAGAAATAACAAGATATCCTACCATCACTATCCAAGTTCTATCAATAATTAAATATTGATGGAAATGGATAAGATAAAATTTTTCTTTATACAGAACAGCATAAGCAAAGGTATATGTAAATATATCTGATATCCTCTTAGTTTTTTCACATATTCTGACTCTTTTTTTTTTACAGTAAGTAAGAAAGTTGTAATATGTTAATGCTTTTCAAACATTGTTCCATGAAGCTCTAGTGATACTGAGGACAGCATAGGAAGAATGAGTGGGTAACTGGAAGGCAGCTATGCTCACCACTATACCACCAACGCATGAGTGGGTAACTGGACAAGAATCTCATTCTCAGCTGCAGCATCAGAGTAGTTAGAATTATATTCCATATAAAGCATTTGACCCTCTGAAACATTGTTCTCTAAGGAAAATCCTCTTTTCAATGTAAAGATTTTGATAACTGGTAGGTTAAATGACATCTGTATATGTGTATTTTCCTGAGAAGAGAAAATAAACAAACTAGTAATAATAATAATCATAATAAAACAGAGCTTGAAACAACATATTGAACTATCCTGAGGGTTTGGTTTTCATATTTATGCCTGCATAAAGCTGTAGAAACAAGAAGGAAAGAATTTTCATAGTCATATTCCCAGATACCACATAATAACGTTATGTGTAAATAAGGTTATGTGTAAGAAAGGTTAAACAATTTTCATTAGCTCTAATATCAACATTTATCACTTAACTGTTAAAGGAGCTAATTTTAAAGATTATATATCTTCATATTTTTATAAAAATTTGATAGATATTTGCTTATATTAATATATAATCTTAGGAGTACACAATTTAATTTTCTACTAAAAACTTTCTTATTATGATATTTATGACTATGAGATCCTCTTTATTAAGAGTAACACTATAACTCCTGTATTAGGAGTAACACTGTAGTAACACTATTCCTACTCCCTCAGAAATAGCCAATTGTTATTGTAAAAGCAAAGGAAATTCCAACCTTGTTTTGTCATCCGATGGTGCATAATTATTCTTTCCTATTCTGTTCGTTTCTACTGTATCACAGTGTTTTTAGAGTACCACAGAACTTTAGTGGAGCTCGTTTTTCTTTCTTTCTTTCTTTCTTTTTTTTTTTTTTTTTTTGAGAGACAGATCAAGAGAGAGAGTGACTGAGAAAGAAAGAAAGAGAGAAAGAAAGAAAGGGGAAAAACTGGAAAGATGTAGGGGTTCAAAATGCAAATACTTAACTATGTCTAATCCTAGCAATCATTTGAGACATGAGTCTTTTTCATAAATTTTAAGTAAGAGAATATGTATAAGTATCAGTGGAGAAAGGTTTACTGAGCATGAAACTTGCTTGCCAGACTGATCTGGATCAATTCTTCTAAAGATGGTCCATTTCAAGATTTGAGAGGGATAGTCTCAAACATTAGGCATTATATATTCCAAAGAAAGCCAGATTCTTTTATAATTCACATACACTGGCAGTGTGATAAGGTTTTGTTTTCTAAAGAGCAAAATCTGTGCAAAAATTGCTTACAACTGATGTGTATTGAGAATTCTAATAACCTCCAATAGTCTTCCATATCAGAAATTGTCCCATGTAATATAACAATAGATTATTGACAAGCAGTATGACAACATTCAAGAAAAAATAGGGCTTCCATATTTATTTTAGTTTTTACTTCTATGACTACTTCCAGTCATTAAGTTCTACTTAGGAAGAACTTAAAGATAAGATCTTATTTTTATTATTTATTTATTTATTTATTTTTAAAGGGTTTTAAGATTTTATTTATTTATTTGACAGACATCACAAGTAGGCAGAGAGAGACAGGGGGAAGCAGGCTCCATGCTCAGCAGAGAGCCCAATGTGGGGCTTGATCCCAAGACCTTGGCATGACCTGAGCTGAAGGCAGAGGCCTTAACCCACTGAGCCACTGAGGTGCCCCTGATAAGATCTTATTTTTAGAACTTACAGATATAGATCAACTGATTATACAGATAAATTTATCACATAAAAATAAATCCACACCAAAATTAGTCTAACTGGATACCATATCAAGCTATCTTTACTGGTTAAGTAGAAGAACCCTATCTAGTATTCCTAAGCTATCTCATCAAGAACCAAAACTACATTTGTTACTTGTAAATCCATCTTCTGTTCATTGTCTTACAAGTGGAAGATTAATATCTTTGGATACCTGCTGAACAGAGACACAATGCAATCTAAATGCCTAAAAAGATCTCAATTAGCATTGTTTCAGTATATATCTCTCTCTATTGTCTCATTTAATGGAATCATAGCCAACCCACATGAGCCAATGGTTAATTTAGACTGATTCCCTACATTATCATCTCACTCAAGTTACATGTACTGGTATAAGTTCTAACAATTCTTACTTAAAAATATTTTTAAAATATGGCACAACACCCATTTTCCCTTTTCAAGGATTCATCTTTCACCTGAATTAATTTCCTGCCTCTATAATCACCCCAATTTTATTTTTTACTCAATCGACAGAATGACACAATATATAAACCTAAATTTAGCATTTATAATTTGGAAGATCAATTAATAACTTAGTCAATTTAAATCATAGCTGTCATAAAACTCATCTTAATGAATATAATGATTAGTCTTTTGCAAAGTCCTTAAAACACTTTACAAAGACATAGTATTCTGCAGTTGGAATGTTAGAGTAAATATGAGATGAGAAGGGGGGGGGAGAGAGCAGGGATCATGACCCAGGAAGAGGACTATGGTTGGAAAGAGAATTCATAGGTCAACATCTTCTCATTTCAGATTATCACAGTCCTTATTATGTATGTCTAAAATGTTCAAATATGAAGGAAGAGAAATAGGATGCTCTTCTGAATTTATTTCTTTGTAGGTAACTTGATTTCAGTGTCAGGTGATTGAGAAATACCTTTCATTGGATGAGCTAGACAATGAAAAAAAAATCCTTAAAGTCTTCCAAAATCAAATACTTCAGCTACACTTCAAAATGATGTGAGCTATAAAATTACTTAATGACACTCAACTAAGAGGTACATCATTGTAAAAAAAAGAGGCAAATTTCATATATAAAATGATTATGCCATGAAACAAGTAAATCTGAATTTTTATTTAAATTTTCAAGATGAGTGAAAAGATAAAATCACTTAAAAATAAACAAAGGCTAAGGATGTTAAAAATCTAGCACCAACAAACTCAAGGAACATCTAAAAAATGAATTTGAAAGTGAAGAAAATGAGCACAGAATGAAATTATGGGATCCATAGGGGAAAAACCAAACAAAACCAACAAATCAAAATGAGGGCACACCTAATGCCCAGATCTTAATTTCCAATACCATTCTCTATTAAAAGAAACTAGAGCTCCTTGAATAAATCCTGAATTCTAGGACCAGGACGGGAAAGATATAAGTTTTATAAAACCAGAAAGTAGGAAAGTGCCAAACATACATACATAAATGAGGTATGGACATATTAAAGGACACACAAGAATCAGCTAAAAGAGCTCCCAATAGATAAAGGTGGTATAATTTGAGCAAAAAAAAAATAATAATAATTACCATATTATAACAGAAAATATAAAATTCAAATTCATGAATACTGATATAAGCACATGATTAAATAAATAAATGGGAAAAGATAGGTGAAACTCTTGTGGATAGATAATAAAAATAATTTATTTAGATAATCCAACTCTCAGTCAAGGTTAACATCAGTAGTAATGAGTCATCATGAGAATATATATACTTGATATGAATTGTGAGAATGGCATATTACCTCTGTGGTCTGTCTGACTCCCATGAATGCATTACCCCTGTGCAATCATGAGAAACCCTTAAACAAGAAACATTTTACAAAATACCTGACCAGTATTTCTCACAATTGTCAAGGTCACCAAGAATAAGGAAGTCAGATACATGAACTCTTACAGCTAGTAGAAACCTACAGATGATAAATAAATGTAACACTTATCTTGGATGGGATCCTAGAGCAGTAAAAGAACATTTAGAAAAATTGAGGAAATGTGAATAAAGAATGGACTTGGTATAATAACAATGCATTGATACTGTGAAGAATATGTTATGTCATATGTATATATATTTTAAATATACCATATTAATGAAAAATGTTAATATAGTAGAAATTGGCTATGGTCTACCTGGGAACTCTGTAATATCTTTGTAACTTTTCCATGAACATCAAACCACTCTCAAATAAGAATTTTATTATATGAAAAAGAAATGAAATCTACTTTCTAGTTCTGCATGTAAGAAACTTGGAAGTCACCCCTCTGTACTGACAAGTAAAAAGCTGAACTGACTGAAAAATTAATAACTCTTCTTGTGAGTTTAAGAACCGAGGACACAGGACAAAACACTGCCCTCAAGACTGAAGAGACAACCAGGTGAATTTAAGGAGTTGTGGTTTACCTGAGCAGAGACTCACAGCAGAGCTTTCTGCAAGAACCAGTGCCAGGGCAGCAGCACCAGAACTGTAACTGAAGAACTGCTGGAGTCTCAGGGTGGATAACCGAGAGTTAAAACTTGGAAGGGCCCAGACAGTGTGGGGAGGGCAAGAATTCTGTGAGGTTTACCTCCAGAAGCTTAAGTAGTTCTCACTGTAAATATCTGAGGAAAATACCCTTTAGATCTAGCAGAGGGAAGTGAAAAGGAAGCATTCTGTAATACTGAACAGCAGTGTGTTCCTAACAAGGCCTGCCCTCAGGAGAAACCAATTAGCCATACCCTAACTTGCTGTGGTATTATCACAGCCTAAGTGACCTGGCAAAAGGGAAATATTTAATCCCTACCCTCTTTAGCCATCCTATCTCACTAACTTGAGACAAAACAAATAAGCAAAACAAACAAACAAACAAACAAACACAAAAACAAAAAAACCACTGACAAACACTTGTGAATTTCATAGTCCAAAGGCATAGACTCCCTAATAGACAGAGATCAAATCATAGCACCATAGATCCTCCTGCCATACCAAACACCATTTTACTGAAGATCTATTTACAGCAGTTCCTTAACCAATATATCATGTCCCACTATCAGGAAAAATATTACAAGGTATACCAAAAGGTAAAAAACAGAGAAGCACGATTTGAAGAGACAGAAAAAGTATAAGAAACAGACACAGCAGAGGAGGAGCAAGATGGCAGAGGAGTAGGAGATCTAAATTTCACTGGGTCCCAGGAATTCAGCTAAATAGTTATCAAACCATTCCAAACACCTACAAACTCAACAGGAGATCAAAGAGAAGAATAGCAGCAATTCTAGAAACAGAAAAGGGACCACATTCTGAAGGTAGGACTTGCGGAGAAGTCAATCCAAAGTGATAAACAGGAAGATGGACTGCAGGGGAAGGGACTGGCTCCTGGCAAGTGAGAAAGCAATGAAGCACAAATTTAGAACTTTTAGAAGTCTACTCCACTGAGGCATTGTTATTCCAGAGGCTAAGCAGGGGGAGGGGTGGTGGAGTAGGAGGCTGGAGAGGTAGGGGTGTGGAGCCCTTCCTTAGGGTTCAGGACCCTTGGGGTCACAGAAAGACCAGGTGTGCCTGGGGCAGGAGACCTCCCAGTTAACGGAGCAGGGAGGCTGGCTGCAGAGACGGAGTTGAGGAGAGGGCTCTCAGCTTGGGGTTACCTTAAACCATGATCCAAGGCACAGTTGGGTCACTACTCTTCAAGCAGGGATCCCACAAGTGTTAGAATCAGGGATCCAGGAAGATCCTTCCTTTACTGGGAGGAGCAGCTTGGGAGCATGCTGCAGAAATTGGCTGGATTTGGAGACTCCAAATGCAGCTGTGCACCAGAGACAGAAACAGTCAGTCACAGGCTAGGTGAGGATGGTGTATGGCTGGACACCAGGGAGACAAGGGTGTTTGACTGCTCCTCTTTGAGGGCACGCTGAGAAGTGGGACCCCGAGCATTCATCTCTTCTGGTTGCAGATTGGGAGGCTGCCATTTTCATTCTCCTCCTACAAAACTGGGTATGGAAAGCTTTCAGGGAACAAAAGCTACTGAAAGTGAAACAGAGCAGATTGCTTAACCTGGCCTCTGGCAAGGGCAGGGCAATTCCACCTCAGGAAAAGACATTTGAGAATCACAGCAACAGGCATCTCCCTCAGATCAGCAAGAACATCCATCCAAGACCAAGTTTATTGATTAGTCAGAACTGCAAAACACCAGTGTTAGGGTAATACAACACATAGAATTCATGGCTTTTCCCCCATGATTCTTTAGTCTTTCAAAGTTAATTTTTTTTAATTTTTTTAATTTTTTTCACTTTCTATTTTTTCTTTTTTTTTTTGAATTTTTCCTCTTTCCTATTTTAACCCATTTTAATGATTTTATCTTATCAATACCTTTTATAAAATCTTTTTTAATTTTCATTTTTATACATTTTATCCCTTCATTGTATTTAACCTTATTTTTCATATACTATAAGTTTTTCTCTCTTTAAAATTTTGGGATATAGTTTCTTCTGACAGATCAAAATACACCCTAAATCTAGTGTATGACTTTGATCTAGTCTCCAGCCTGATCACATTCTCTTCTTTTTTTTCTCTCTTTTTTTCAACCAACTTCTTTTCTTATCAATTCCCTTTTAAAAATCTTTCAAAAATTTTCATCCTTATAGTCATGTTACATCCCTTCATCGTGTTTATAGAGATATGGATCTTTTTTCTTTAAAATTTGGGAGGCAATTTCTTCTAACAAACCAAAATACAATATATACAAAAATATAATACATACAATTCAATACAAATAACAAACCCAAATCAAGTACGTCATTCTGTTCTATTCACCAGCCTAATCTTCTTTTTCTTTTTCTCTTTTCTTCCCTTTCGCTTTTCTTCCATTTCTACTCCCCAAATCTCTTCTGATTTGATTAGTGTTTATTTTTCTGGGATTGTTGTTACCCTTTTAGCATTTAATTCTCTCATTCATCTATTCTTCTTTGGACAAAATGACAAGATGGGAAAACTCAACTCCAATAAAGAACAAGAGGTAGTACCAACTGCTGGGGACCTAATAAATATAGATATTATTAAGATGTAAGCACTAGAGTTCAGGACGATGAGTATAAAGATGCTAGCTGGGCTTGAAAAAACATAGAAGATTCTAGAGAATCCTTTTCTGGAGAAATAAAATCCCTTTCTGGAGAAATAAAAGAATTAAAATCTAACCAAGTTGAAATATAAAAAGCTATTAATGAGGTGCAGTAAAAAAATGGAGTCTCTAACTGCTAGGAAAAATGAGGCAGAAGAGAGAATTAGTGATATAGACCAAATGATGGAGACTAAAGAAGCTAAAGAACTGGATCATGAGGAGAAAATTTGAGAGATAAGTGATAAACATAAGACAAAACAATATTGGAATAATTGGGATGCCAGAAGAGGTAAGAGGGGGAAAGAAGGTATACTGGAGCAAATTATACCAGAGAACTTCTCTAATTTGGGGAAGGAAACAAGCATCAAATGAAGGAGGCACAAAGAATTCCGCCCTCAAAATCAATAAAAATAGCTCAATAATGCATCATCTAATAATAAAACTTACAAGTGTCAAAGACAAAGAGAAAATCCTGAAAGCAGCTCAGGACAAGAAGTTTGTAACATACAATGGTAGATATATTAGATTGGGGGGGAGGAGTCAAGATGGTGGAGAAGTAGCAGGCTGAGGCTACATCAGGTAGCAGATCAGCTAGATAGCTTATCTAAAGATTGCAAACACCTACAAATCCAATGGGAGATTGAAGAGAAGAAGAACAGCAATTCTAGAAACAGAAAAACAACCACTTTCTGAAAGGAAGGACTGGCAGAGAAGTGAATCCAAAGCGATGGGAAGATAGACCACAGGGGGAGGGGCCAGCACCCAGCAAGTAGAGGAGCAACAGAGCACAAAATCAGGACTTTTAAAAGTCTGTTCCACTGAGGGACATTACTCCAGGGGCTAAACCGGGGTGGAGCCCACACAGGGTCAGCGTGGCCCCAGGTTCCGCAGGGTCACAGAAGAATCGGGGGTGACTGAGTGTCGCAGAGCTTGCAGGTATTAGATTGGGGAAGGCAGCTACAGAGAAAGAGCTGAGAGTGAGCTCTCAGCCAGGGTTACCTTGAACCGGTTGCAGGCTCGGTGAGCTCGGAGCACAGCTGGAGGCCAGGGAGATGGGAGTTATTGGGTGCTATTCTCTGAGGGCTCACTGAGCAGTGGGGCACCGAGCTCTTGGC
Organism: Neogale vison; assembly: GCF_020171115.1. NCBI lineage: Eukaryota > Metazoa > Chordata > Mammalia > Carnivora > Mustelidae > Neogale > Neogale vison. The sequence continues at coordinate 101,859,963 of NC_058098.1, read as the reverse complement.
TCCTCTGGGCCAGAGACTGGGAGGCTGCCATTTTCATTCCCGTCCTCTGGAAGTCTACGGAAGGTGCTCAGAGAACAAAAGCTCCTGAAAGCTAACCCAAGCGGATTACTCAGCCCAGTCCCTGGTAAGGGCGGTGCAATTCCGCCTGGGGCAAAGACGCTCGAGAATCACTACAACAGGCCCCTCCCCCAGAAGATCAACAAGAAATCCAGCCAAGACCAAGTTCACCTACCAAGGAGTGAGGGTTCAATACCAAGGAGAGCACCGGAATTCCAGAGGAAGAGGAAGCAAAGCACTGAACTCATGGCTTTCTCCCTATGATTCATTAGTCTTGCAGTTAATTAAATTTTTTTTTTGCTTTTTTTATTTTTCAATTTTTTTTCTTCTTCAGCTAATTTTTTTTTAACTTTTACCCTTTTCTTTTTTTAACGTTTTTTAACTAGTTTATCTGATATATATATTTTTTCTTTATTCATTTTTTTAAAAAGTGTTTCTTTTTTTTTTTTTTTCTGAATCTCTTTTTATCCCCTTTCTCCCCCCCCACGAATTGGGGTCTCTTCTGATTTAGTTAAAGTGTATTTTCCTGGGGCCTTTGCCACCATTTTAGCATTTTACCTGCTCCTTCATATATTCTTAACTGGACAAAATGACAAGGCCGAAAAATTCACCACGCAAGAAAAAAGAACAAGAGGCAGTACCAAAGGCTAGGGACCTAATCAATACAGACATTGGTAATATATCAGATATAGAGTTCAGAATAAAGATTCTCAAGGTTCTAGCCGGGCTCAAAAAAGGCATGGAAGATATTAGAGAAACCCTCTCGGGGATATAAAAGCACTTTCTGGAGAAATAAAAGAACTAAAATCTAACCAAGGTGAAATTAAAAAAGCCATTAATGAGGTGTAATAAAAAATGGAGGCTCTCACTGCTAGGATAAATGAAGCAGAAGAAAGTATTAGTGATATAGAAGACCAAATGACAGAGAATAAATAAGCTGAGCAAAAGAAGGACAAAAAGCTACTGGATCATGAGGGGGAGAATTCAAGAGATAAATGACACAATAAGATGAAAAAACATTAGAATAATTGGGATTCCAGAAGAAGAAGAAAGAGAGAGGGGATCAGAAGGTATATTGGAGAGAATTATTGGAGAGAATTTCCCTAATATGGCAAAGGGAACAAGCATCAAAATCCAGGAGGTGCAGAGAACCCCACTCAAAACCAGCAAGAATAGGTCTACACCCCGTCACCTAACAATAAAATTTACAAGTCTTAGTGACAAAGAGAAAATCCTAAAAGCAGCCCGGGAAAAGAAGTCTGTAAAATACAATGGTAAAAATATTAGATTGGCAGCAGACTTATCCACGGAGACCTGGCAGGCCAGAAAGAGCTGGCATAATATATTCAGAGCACTAAATGAGAAAAACATGCAGCCAAGAATACTATATCCAGCTAGGCTATCATTGAAAATAGAAGGAGAGATTAAAAGCTTCCAGGACAAACAAAAACTGAAAGAATTTGCAAACACCAAGCCAGCTCTAAGCAAAGAGAGAGCTTACAAGTGGTAGATCAGAAAGGAACAGAAACAATATACAGTAACAGTCACCTTACAGGCAATACAATGGCACTAAATTCATATCTCTCAATAGTTACCCTGAAAGTTAATGGGCTAAATGCCCTGATCAAAAGACAAAGGGTATCAGAATGGATAAAAAAAACAAAACCCATCAATACGCTGCCTACAAGAAATTCATTTTAAACCCGAAGACACCTCCAGATTTAAAGTGAGGGGGTGGAAAAGAATTTACCATGCTAATGGACATGAGAAGAAAGCAGGGGTGGCGATCCTTATATCAGCTCAATTAGATTTTAAGCCAAAGACTATAATAAGAGATGAGAAAGGACACTATATCATACTGAAAGGATCTGTCCAACAAGAAGATCTAACAATTTTAAATATCTATGCCCCTAACGTGGGAGCAGCCAACTATATAAACCAATTAATAACAAAATCAAAGAAACACATCAACAATAATACAATAATAGTAGGGGACTTTAACACTCCCCTCACTGAAATGGACAGATCATCCAACTAAAAGATCAACAAGGAAATAAAGGCCTTAAATGACACACTGGACCAGATGGACATCACAGATATATTCAGAACATTTCATCCCAAAGCAACAGAATACACATTCTTCTCTGGTGCACATGGAACTTTCTCCAGAATAGATCACATCCTGGGTCATAAATCAGGTCTCAACCGGTATCAAAAGATTGGGATCATTCCCTGTGTATTTTCAGACAGCAATACTCTGAAGCTAGAACTCAACCACAAGAGGAAAGTTGGAAGGAACTCAAATACATGGAGGCTAAAGAGCATCCTATGAAAGAATGAATGGGTCAACCGGGAAACTAAAGAAGAATTGGAAAAAACTTCATAGAAACAAATGATAATGAAAACACAACTGTTCAAAATCTGTGGGACACAGCAAAGATGGTCCTGAGAGGAAAGTATATAGCAATACAAGCCTTTCTCAGAACAAGAAAGGTCTCAAGTACACATCCTAATCCTACACCTAAAGAAGCTGGAGAAAGAACAAGAAAAGTAGCCTAAACCCAGCAGTAGAAGAAAATCATAATGACCAAAGCAGAAATAATGAAATAGAAACAACAACAACAACAACAACAACAACAAAACCACAATAAAACAAATCAATGAAACTAGGAGCTGGGTTTTGAAAGAATTAATAAGATTGATAAACCCCTGGCCAGACTTATCAAGAAGAAAAGAGAAAGGACCAAAATAAATAAAATCATGAATGAAAGAGGAAGATCACAACTAACAACAAAGAAATACAAACAATTATAAGAACATACTATGAGCAATTCTATGCAAACAAATTTGACAATCTGGAAGAAATGGATGCATTCCTAGAGACAAATAAACTACCACAACTGAACCAGGAAGAAATAGAAAACCTGAACAGATCTATAACCAGTAAGAAGATTGAAACAGTCATTAAAAATCTTCAAACAAACCCAAAAAAACTTCAAAAAAGCCCAGGGCCAGATGGCTTCCCAGGGGAATTCTACCAAATGTTTAAAGAAGAACTAATTTCTATTCTCCTGAAACTGTTCCAAAAAACAGAAATGGGAGGAAAACTTCCAAAATCATTTTATGAGGCCAGCATCACCTTGATCCCAGAACCAGACAAGGATCCCATTTAAAGGGAACTACAGACCAATATCCTTGATGAACACAGATGCGAAAATTCTCACCAAAATACTAGCCAATAGGATTCAACAGTACATTAAAAGGATTATTCACCACGACCAAGTGGGATTTATCCCAGGGCTGCAAGGTTGGTTCAACATCCACAAATCAGTCAATGTGATACAACACATCAATAAAAGAAAGAACAAGAACCATATGATACTCTCAATAGATGCTGAAAAAGCATTTGACAATGTATTGCATTCCTTCCCGATCAAAACTTTTCAAAGTGTAGAGATAGAGGGGACATACCTTAATATTATCAAAGCCATTTATGAAAAACCCACTGCAAATATCATTCTCAATGGAGAAAAACTGAAAGCTTTTCCGCTAAGGTCAGGAACACGGAAGGGATGTCCATTATCACCACTGCTATTCAACATAGTACTAGAAGTCCTAGCCTCAGCAATCAGACAACAAAAGGAAATTAAAGGCATCCAAATCAGCAAAGAAGAAGTCAAACTATCACTCTTTGCAGGTGATATGATACTATATGTGGAAAACCCAAAAGACTCCATTCCAAAACTGCTAGAACTTGTATAGGAATTCAGTAAAGTGTCAGGATATAAAATCAATGCACAGAAATCAGTTGCATTTCTCTACACCAAAAACAAGACAGAAGAAAGAGAAATTAATGAATCAATCCTATTTACAATAGGACCCAAAACTATAAGATACCTAGGAATAAACCTAACCAAAGAGGCAAAGAATCTATACTCAGAAAACTATAAAGTACTCATGAAAGAAATTGAGGAAGACACAAAGAAATGGAAAAATGTTCCATGCTCCTGGATTGGAAGAAGAAATATTGTGAAAATGTCTATGCTACCTAAAGCAACCTACATATTTAATGCAATTCCTATCAAAATACCATCCATTTTTTTCAAAGAACAAATAACAAATAACCGTGAAATTTATATGGAACCAGAAAAGACCTCGAATAGCCAAAGGAATATTGAAAAAGAAAGCCAAAGTTGGTGGCACCACAATTCCGGACTTCAAGCTCTATTACAAAGCTGTCATCATCAACACAGCATGGTATTGGCTCAAAAACAGACACATAGATCAATGGAACAGAATAGAAAGCCCAGAAATAGACCCTCAACTCTATGGTCAACTAATCTTTGACAAAGCAGGAAAGAATGTCCAATGGAAAAAAGACAGCCTCTTCAATAGATGGTGTTGGGAAAATTGGAGAGCCACATGCAGAAAAATGAAACTGGACCATTTCCTTACACCACACATGAAAATAGACTCAGAATGGATAAAGGACCTCAATGTGAGAAAGGAATCCATCAAAATCCTGTGCCTGAGGAGAACACAGGCAGCAACCTCTTCGACCTCAGCTGCAGCAACATCTTCCTAGGAACATCACCAAAGGCAAGGGAAGCAAGGACAAAAATGAACTATTGGGATTTCATCAAGATCAAAAGCTTTTGCACAGCAAAGGAAACAGTTAACAAAACCAAAAGACAACTGACAGAATGGGAGAAGATATTTGCAAATGACATATCAGATAAGGGACTAGTGTCCAAAATCTATAAAGAACTTAGCAAACTCAATACCCAAAGAACAAATAATCCAATCAAGAAAAGGGCAGAAGACATGAACAGACGTTTCTGCCAAGGACATCCAGATGGCCAACAGACACATGAAAAAGTGCTCCATATCACTCGGCATCAGGGAAATACAAATCAAAACCACAATGAGATATCACCTCATACCAGTCAGAATGGCTAAAATTAACAAGTCAGGAAATGACAGATGCTGGCAAGGATGCGGAGAAAGGGGAACCCTCCTACATTGTTGGTGGGAATGCAAGCTGGTGCAACCACTCTGGAAAACAGCATGGAGGTTCCTCAAAATGTTGAAAATAGAACTACCCTAAGAACCAGCAATCGCACTACTGGGTATTTACCCTAAAGATACAAACATAGTGATTTGAAGGGGCATGTGCACCCGAATGTTTATAGCAGCAATGTCTACAATAGCCAAACTATGGAAAGAACCTAGATGTCCATCAACAGATGAATGGATAAACAAATATATACACAATGGGATATTATGCAGCCATCAATAGAAATGAAATCTTGCCATTTGCGATGATATGGATGGACCTAGAGGGTATCCAGCTTAGTGAAATAAGTCAATCAGAGAAAGACAACTATCATATGATCTCCCTGATATGAGGAAGTGGAGATGCAACATGGAGGTTTAATGGGGTAGGAGAAGAATGAATGAAACAAGATGGGATTGGGAGGGAGACAAACTATAAGAGACTCTTAATCTCACAAAACAAACTGAGGGTTGCCGGGGAGAGGGGGTTCTGGGGGGGGTTATGGACATTGGGGAGGGTATGTGCTATGGTGAGTGTTGTGAAGTGTGTAAACGTGGTGATTCACATACCTGTACCCCTGGGGATAAAAATACATTATATGTTTATTAAAAAAAAAAAGAAATATTAGATTGGCAGCAGACTTATGCATTGAGATCGTGCAGGCCAGAAAGGACCAGAGTGGTATATTCAGAGCACTAAATGAGAAAAATATGCACCCAAGGAAACTATATCCAGCTAGGCTGTCATCGAAAATAGAAGGAGACATAAAAAGCTTCCAAGAAAAACAAAAACTAAAAGAATTTGCAAGCACCAAACCATTCTCACAGGAAATACAAAGAGGGTCCTCTAAGGAAAGGGAGAGCCTAAAAGTAACACACGAGAAAGGAAAAGAGACAATATACAGTAACAGTCACGTTACAGGCAATAGTGGCACTAAATTCATATCTTTCCATAGTTACCCTGAATGTTAATGTGCTAAATGCCCCAATCAAAAGACACAGGGTATCGGAATGGATTAAATAATAAGACATATTGATATGCTGTCTACAGGAGACTCATTTGAGACATAAAGACACGTCCGGATTTAATTTGAGGGGGTGGAAAACAATTTAGCATGATAATGGACATCAAAAGAAAGCAGGGGTGGCAATCCTTATATCAGAAAAATTAGGTTTTAAGCAAAGACTATAATAAGAGATGAGGAAGGACACTATATAGTACTCAAAGGGTCTGTCCAACGAAGGATCTAACAATTTTAAATATCTATGCCCCTAACATGGGAGCAGCCAATTAATATAAATCAATTAATAACAAAATCAAAGAAACACATCGACAATAATACAGTAATAGTAGGGGACTTTAACACCCCTCTCACTGATATGGACAGATCATCGAAGTAAAAGATCAACAAGGATTTAAGGCCTTAAATGACACTGGACCATTTGGACATCATACATATATTCAGAACATTCCATCCCAAAGCAACAGAACACACATTCTTCTCTAGTGCACATGGAACATTCTCCAGAATAGATCATATCGTGGGTCACAAATCGGGTCTCAACCAGTACGAAAAGCCTGCGATCATTCCCTGAATATTTTCAGACCTCAATGCTCTGAAGCTAGAACTCAACCACAAGAGGAAAGTTGGAAAGAACTCAAATACATGGAGGCTAAAGGGCATCTTATGAAAGAATGAATGGGTCAACCAGGAACCTAAAGAAGAATTGAAAAAACTTCATGATAATGAAAACAAAACTGTTCAAAATCTGTGGGACACAGCAAAGGTGGTCCTGAGAGGAAAGTATACAATAAAAGCCTTACAAAAAGCAATACAAGCCTTTCTCAAAACAAGAAAGGTCTCAAGTATAAACCCTAACCCTACACCTAAAGGAGCTGGAGAAAGAATAGTAAAGAAGGCCTGAACCCAACAGCAGAAAAGAAATAATGAAGATCAGAGCAGAAATCAAGGAAACAGAAACAAAAGAACAGTTTATCAGATCACTGAAATTAGGAGCTGGTTCATTGAAAGAATTAATAAGATTGATAAACCTGAGGCCAGACTTATCCAAAAGAAAAGAGAAAGGACCCAAATTAATAACATCATGAATGAAAGAGGAAAGATCACACCAACACCAAAGAAATATAAACAATTAGAAGAATGTATTATGAGCAACTATATGCCAGCAAATTTGGCAATCTGGAAGAAATGTATGCATTCCTAGAGATGTACAGACTACCAAAACTGAACCAGGAAGAAACAGATAACCTCAGCAGACCCATACCAGTAAGGAGATTATAGCAGACATCAAAAATCTCCCAACAAACAAGAGTCCAGGGCCAGATGGCTTCCCAGGGGAAATTCTACCATTTAAAGAAGAATTAATACTTATTCTCCTGAAACTGTTCCAAAAAACAGAAATGGAAGGAAAACTTCCAAACTCATTTTATGAGGCATGCATTACCTTGATCCCCAAACCAGACAAAGACCCCATTAAAAAGGAGATTTACTGACCAATATCCCAGGTGAACATGGATGCAAAAACTCTCACCAGTATACTAGCCCATATGCTTCAACAGTACATTAAAAGTATTATTCACCATAACTAAGTGGGATTTATTCCTGGGCTGAATGACAAGTGGGATTTATTCTGGCCTCAAGGTTTGTTCCACATCCACAAATCAATCAATGTGATATAATACATTAATAAAAGAAAGAACAAGAACTATATGATACTCTCAGTAGATGCTAAAAAGGCATCTGACAAAGTGTAGCATCACTTCTTGAGCAAAACTCTTCACAGTGTGGGGATAGAGGGTATATACCTCAGTATCATAAAGCAATATATGAAAAACCCACTCAAATATCATTCTCAATTGGGAAAAACTGAGAGCTCTTCCCCTAAGGTCAGGAACATGGCAGGGGTGTCCACTATCACCACTGCTATTCAACATAGTACTAGAAATCCTAGCCTCAGCAATCAGACAAAAAAAAATAAAAGAAAGAAATAAAAGGCATCTGATTTAGCAAAGAAGATGTGAAACTCTCACTCCTTGCAGAGGATATGATACCTTTTGTGGAAAACCCACAAGACTCGACTCCAAAACTGCCAGAACTCATATAGGAATTCAGTTAAGTTTTAGGATATAAAATCAATGCACAGAAATCTGTTGCATTTCTATTTCTACACCAAGACAGAAGAAAGAGAAATTAAGGAGTAAATCCCATTTACAATTGCACCATAACCATAAGATACCTAGGAATAAACCTAACCAAAGAGGCAAAGAATCTGTACTCAGAAAACTATTACATACTTATGAAAGAAATTGAGGTAGTCACAAAGAAATGGAAAAACATTCCATGCTCATGGATTGGAAGAACAAATATTGTGAAAATATCTATGCTACCTAGAGAAATCTACAGATTTAATGCAATCCCCTATCAAAATACCATCATTGTTTTTCAAAGAAATGGAACAAATAATCCTAAAATTATATGGAACCGGAAAAGACCCCGGATAGCCAGAGGAATGTTGAAAAAGAAAGCCATGTTGGCAGCGTCACAATTCCAGACTTCAAGCTCTATTACAAAGCCGTTATAAGCATAACAGTATGGTACTGGCACAAAACCAGACACATCGATCAATGGAACAGAATAGAGAGCCTGGAATAGACTTCAAATCTATGGTCAACTCATCTTCGACAAAGCAAGAAAGAATGGCCAATGGAACGAAGACGGTCTCTTCAACAAATGGTGTTGGAGCAATTGGACAGCCCTGTGCAGAAGAATGGTCCTTTTCCTTACAACATACACAAAAATACACTCCAAATGGATGAGGGACCTCAATGTGAGACAGGAATCCATCAAAATCTTGGAGGAGAACATAGGCAGCAACCTCTTTGACCTCAGTAGCAGCAACTTCTTCCTAGAAACATCTCTAAGGGCAAGGGAAACAAGGGCAAAAATAAACTATTGGGACTTCATCAAGATGAAAAGCTTTTGCACAGCAAAGGAAGCAGTCAACAAAACCAAAAGACAACTGAGAGAATGGGATAAGATATTCGGAAATGAAATAGCAAACAAAGGGTTATTATGCAAAATCTATAAAGAATTTACCAAGCTGAACACCCAAAGAACCAATAATCCAATTAAGAAGTGGGTAGAAGTTAGGATCAGAATCTTCTTCAAAGAATACCTCCTAAGAGAGGTCACAGACACATGAAAAAGTGCTCTACATCACTCGGCATCGGGAAGTACAAATTAAAACCACAATGAGATACCACCTCACACCAGTCAGAATCGCTGAAATTAACCTGTCAGCAAATGACAGGTGTTTGTGAGGATGAGGAAAAAGAGAAACCCTTCTACACTGTTGGTGGAATGCAAGCTGGTAGAGGCACTCTGGAAAGCAGTATGGAGGCTTTCCTGAAAATGTTAAGAAGAGAGGTACCCTTCAACCCTATAATTGCACTACTCGGTATTTACCCCAAAGATACAAATGTAGTGATCCAAAGGGGCATGTGCACCTGAATGTTTATAGCAGCCAATGTCCACATAGCCAAACTATGGAAGGAGCCTAGATGTCTATTAACAGATGAATGGTAAAGAAGAAGTGATACACACACACACACACACACACACACACACATGAATAACATGCAGCCATCAGAAAATAGGAAATCTTACCATTTGCAATGATATGGATGGAACTAGAGGATTATGCTTGTGATATAAGTCAATCAGAGAAAGACAATTGTCATATTATCTCACTGCTGTGAGGAATTTGAGAAAGAAGACAGAGGATCATAGGGGAAGGGAGAGAAAAATGAAACAAGATGATACCAGAGAAGGAGACAAACCATAAGAGACTCTTAATCTAAGGAAACAAACTGAGGGTTGCTGTAGGGGAGCAGGGTAGGAGGGATGGATGACTGGTTGATGAATACTGGAGAGAGTATGTTCTATGTTGAGTGCTGTGAAATGTGTAAGATTGATGAATCAAAGGGGTGCCTGGGTGGCTTAGTGGGTTAAAGCCTTTGCCTTCGGCTCAGGTCATGATCCCAGGGTTCTAGGATCAAGCCCCGCATTGGGGTCTCTGCTCGGCAGGGAGCTTGCTTCCCTTCCTCTCTCTCTGCCTACTTGTGATCTCTGTCTGTCAAAAAAAAAAAAAAAAAAAGACTGATGAATCATAGACTTGTAGCCCTGAAACAAATAAGACATTATATGTTAATTTAAAAAGAAAATAAAGAAACCACAGAAATGTTGGGATTATCAGACAAAGAATTTATAACAATGTGAAATATCTTTCCATTTATTCATAACATCTTTAATTTTTTTTTTCATCAATGTCTTATAAGTTTCAGAATACAGGTCCTCCAACTCCTTGGTTAAATTTAATCCTAGGTATTTTTTTGGATATAATTTTGTAAATGGAATGTTTTTAAAATTTCCCTTTCTGCTAGTTTGTCATTAGTGTATTGAAACACAGTAGATTGCAGCCTTATTAATTTGTAGCCAAGAAATAATAGCAACCTAAGTGTCCATTGATAGAGGAATGGAGGTACACACACACACACACTCTGGAATATTACTCAGACACAAAAAAGGAAGAAATCTTGACAATTGCAACCACATGGATTGACCTAAAGGGTATTAAGCTAAGTTAAATAAGTCAACCAGAAAGAAAGAAATACCATGTGATTTCACTTGCACGTGGAAACTAAAAAAAAGAAAAAGAAAAAAAAAGTCTCATAACTTTAGAGAACAAACTGGTAGTTGCCAGAGGGGCAAGGGGTAGGGAGATAGGCAAAATCAGTGAAGGGGACTAAGAGGTACAAAGTTCTAGTTAGAAAATAAATTAAAAGAATAGGGAGGAGGGGCACCTGGGTGGCTCAGTGTGTTAAGGCCTCTGCCTTTGGCTCAGGTCATGATCCTGGGGTTCTGGGATCGAACCCCGCATCGGGCTCTCTGCTCAGCAGGGAGCCGGCTTCCTCCTCTCTGCCTGCCTCTCTACCTACTTGTGATCTCTATCTGTCAAATAAATAAATAAAATCTTTAAAAAAAAAAAAGAATAGGGAGGAGTCAAGATAGCAGAAAAGTAGCAGGCTGAGACTACTTCAGCTAGCAGGAGATCAGCTAGATAGCTCATCTAAAGATTGCAAACACCTGCAAATCCATCGGCAGATCGAAGAGAAGAACAGCAATTCTAGAAACAGAAAAACAACTACTTTCTGAAAGGTAGGACTGGCGGAGAAGTGAATCCAAAGCGACGGGAAGACAGACCCCGGGGGGAGGGGCCGGCTCCCTGCAAGCGGCAGAGCAACGGAGCACAAAATCAGGACTTTTAAGTCTGTTCCACTGAGGGACATCGCTTCAGAGGCTAAACTGGGGCGAAGCCCACGTGGGTTCAGCATGGCCTCAGGTCCCGCAAAATCACAGAAGGATCGGGGGTGTCTGAGTGTCGCAGAGCTTGCGGGTATTGGAGCGAGAAACCCGCTGCAGAGACAGAGCCGACAGTAAGCTCGCAGTTAGGGGTTACCTTGAACCGGTCGCAGGCTCGGTGAGCTCGAAGCGTGGCCGGAGGTTAGGCAGACGGGAGTTACTGGGTGTTATTCTCTGAGGGTGCACTGAGGAGTGGGGCCCCGGGCTCTCGGTTCCTCCAGGCCAGAGACCAGGAGGCCGCCATTTGTATTTCAGTCCTCTGGAACTCTATGGAAAGCGCTCAGGGAACAAAAGCTCCTGAAAGCAAAACCGAGTCAATTACTCAGTCCGGCACCTGGTAAGTGCGGTGCAATTCCGCCTGGGGCAAAGACACTTGAGAATCACTACACCAGGCCCCTCCCCCAGAAGATCAACAAGAAATCCAGCCAAGACCAAGTTCACCTACCAAGGAGTGCGGTTTCAATACCAAGGAGAGCAGCAGAATTCCAGAGGAGGAGAAAGCAAAGCACAGAACTCATGGCTTTCTCCCTGTGATTTTTTAGTCTTGCAGATAAAGTAATTTTTTTCTTTTTCATTTTTTTTCTCTACTTTTGCTAAATTTTTAAATTTTTTTTTAATTTGTTTAAAATTAAAAAAAATCTTTTTTAACTTTTACCCTTTTCATTTTTAACGTTTTTTAACTAGTTTATCTAATATATATATTTTTTTCTTTTCCATACTCTTCTTTCTTCGTTTTCTTTTTTTAATTCCTTTTTTTTTCTTTTTTTCCTTTCTTTTTTTTGAACCTCTTTTTATCCCCTTTCTCCCCCCTCACAATTTGGGATCTCTTCTGATTTGGTTAAAGCATATTTTCCTGGGGTTGTTGCCACCCTTTTAGTATTTTACTTGCTCCTTCATATACTCTTAGCTGGACAAAATGACAAGGCGGAAAAATTCACCACAAAAAAAAGAACAACAGGGAGTACCGAAGGCTAGAGACCTAATTAATACAGACATTGGTAATATGTCAGATCTAGAATTCAGAATGACAATTCTCATGGTTCTAGCCGGGCTTGAAAAAGGCATGGAAGATATTAGAGAAACTCTCTCGGGAGATATAAAAGCCCTTTCTGGAGAAATAAAAGAACTAAAATCTAACCAAGTTGAAATCAAAAAAGCTATTAATGCGGTGCAATCAAAAATGGAGGCTCTCACTGCCAGGATAAATGAGGCAGAAGAAAGAATTAGCGATATAGAAGACCAAATGGCAGAGAATAAAGAAGCTGAGCAAAAGAGGGACAAACAGCTACTGGACCACGAGGGGAGAATTTGAGAGATAAGTGACACCATAAGACAAAACAGCATTAGAATAATTGGGATTCCAGAAGAAGAAGAAAGAGAGAGGGGAGCAGAAGGTATACTGGAGCGAATTATTGGGGAGAATTTCCCCAATATGGCAAAGGGAATGAGCATCAAAATTCAGGAGGTTCAGAGAACGCCCCTCAAAATCAACAAGAATAGGACCACACTATGTCACCTAATAGCAAAATTTACAAGTCTTAGTGACAAAGAGAAAATCCTGAAAGCAGCCCGGGAAAAGAAGTCTGTAAAATACAATGGTAAAAATATTAGATTGGCAGCAGACTTATCCACAGAGACCTGGCAGGCCAGAAAGAGCTGGCATGATATTTTCAGAGCACCAAACGAGAAAAACATGCAGCCAAGAATACTATATCCAGCTAGGCTATCATTGAAAATAGAAGGAGAGCTTAAAAGCTTCCAGGACAAACAAAAACAAAGAATTTTCAAACACCAAACCATCTCTACAGGAAATATTGAAAGGGGTCCTCTAAGCAAAGAGAGAGCCTGCAAGTGGTAGATCAAAAAGGAACAGAAACAATATACAGTAACAGTCACCTTACAGGCAATACAATGGCACTAAATTCATATCTCTCAAAAGTTACCATGAATGTTAATGGGCTAAATGCCCCAATCAAAAGACACAGGGTATCAGAATGGATAAAAAAACAAAACCCATCTATATGTTGCCTGCAAGAAACTCGTTTTAAGCCCGAAGACACCTCCAGATTTAAAGTGAGGGGGTGGAGAAGAATTTACCATGCTAATGGACATCAGAATAAAGCAGGAGTGGCAATCCTTATATCATACCAATTAGATTTTAAGCCAAAGACTATAATAAGAGATGAGGAAGGGCACTATATCATACTCAAAGGGTCTGTCCAACAAGAAGATCTAACAATTTTAAATATCTATGCCCCTAACGTGGGAGCAGCCAACTATATAAACCAATTGATAACAAAATCAAAGAAACACATCAACAATAATACAATAATAGTAGGGGACTTTAACACTCCCCTCACTGAAATGGACAGATCATCCAAGAAAAAGATCAGCAAGGAAATAAGGGCCTTAAGCGACACACTGGACCAGATGGACATCACAGATATATTCAGAAAATTTCATCCCAAAGCAACAGAATATACATTCTTCTCTAGTGCACATGGAACATTCTCCAGAATATATCACATCCTCGGTCCTAAATCAGGACTCAACCGGTATCAAAAGATTGGGATCATTCCCTGCATATTTTCAAATTTTTTAAAATTTTTAAATTAAAAATTTTTTTTTTAAAGATTTTATTTATTTATTTGACAGAGAGAGATCACAAGTAGGCAGAGAGGCAGGCAGAGAGAGAGAGGAGGAAGCAGGCTCCCTGCTGAGCAGAGAGCCCGATGCGGGACTCGATCCCAGGAACCTGAGATCATGACCTGAGCCGAAGGCAGCAGCTTAACCCACTGAGCCACCCAGGCGCCCCCCCTGCATATTTTCAGACCACAATGCTCTGAAGCTAGAACTCAACCACAAGAGGAAGTTTGGAAAGAACCCAAATACATAGAGACTAAACAGCATCCTTCTAAAGAATGAATGGGTCACCCGGGAAATTAAAGAAGAATTGAAAAAAATTATGGAAACAAATGATAATGAAAACACAACGGTTCAAAATCTGTGGGGCACAACAAAGGCAGTCCTGAGAGGAAAATATATAGTGGTACAAGCCTTTCTCAAGAAACAAGAAAGGTCTCAGGTACACAACCTAACCCTACACCTAAAGGAGCTGGAAAAAGAACAAGAAAGAAACCCTAAGCCCAGCAGGAGAAGAGAAATCATAAAGATCAGAGCAGAAATAAATGAAATAGAAACCCTCAAAAAAAAAAAAAATAGAACAAATCAACGAAACTAGGAGCTGGTTCTTTGAAAGAATTAATAAAATTGATAACCCCCTGGCCAGACTTATCAAAAAGCAAAGAGAAAGGACCCAAATAAATAAAATCATGAATGAAAGAGGAAAGATCACAACTAACACCAAGGAAATACAAACTATTATAAGAACATACTATGAGCAACTCTACGCCAACAAATTTGACAATTTGGAAGAAATGGATGCATTCCTAGAAACATATAAACTACCACACTGAACCAGGAAGAAATATAAAGCCTGAATAGACCCATAACCAGTAAGGAGACTGAAACAGTCATTAAAAATCTCCAAACAAACAAAAGCCCAGGGCCAGATGGCTTCCCAGGAGAATTCTACCAAACATTTAAAGAAGAACTAATTCCTATTCTCCTGAAACTGTTCCAAAAAATAGAAGTGGAAGGAAAAATTCCAAACTCATTTTATGAGGCCAACATCACCTTGATCCCCAAACCAGACAAAAATCCCATCAAAAAAGAGAGCTATAGACCAATATCCTTGATGAACACAGATGCGAAAATTCTCACCAAAATGCTAGCCAATAGGATTCAACAGTACATTAAAAGGATTATTCACCACGACCAAGTGGGATTTATCCCAGGGCTGCAAGGTTGGTTCAACATCCACAAATCAGTCAATGTGATACAACACATCAATAAAAGAAAGAACAAGAACCATATGATACTCTCAATAGATGCTGAAAAAGCATTTGACAAAGTACTGCATCCCTTCCTGATCAAAACTCTTCAAAGTGTAGGGATAGAGGGCACATACCTCAATGTCATCAAAGCCATCTATGAAAAACCCACCGCAAATATCATTCTCAATGGAGAAAAACTGAAAGCTTTCTGCTAAGGTCAGGAACACGGCAGGGATGTCCATTATCATCACTGCTATTCAACATAGTACTAGAAGTCCTAGCCTCAGCAATCAGACAACAAAAGGAAATTAAAGGCATCCAAGTCGGCAAAGAAGAAGTCAAATTATCACTCTTCGCAGATGATATGATACTATATGTGGAAAACCCAAAAGACTCCACTCCAAAACTGCTAGAACTTGTACGGGAATTCAGAAAAGTGTCAGGATATAAGATCAATGCACAGAAATCAGTTGCATTTCTCTACACCAACAACAAGACAGAAGAAAGAGAAATTAAGGAGTCAATCCCATTTATAATTGCACCCCAAACCATAAGATACCTAGGAATAAACCTAACCAAAGAGGCTAAGAATCTATACTTAGAAAACTATAAAGTACTCATGAAAGAAATTGAGGAAGACACAAAGAAATGGAAAAATGTTCCATGCTCCTGGATTGGAAGAATAAATATTGTGAAAATGTCTATGCTACCCAAAGCAATCTACACATTTAATGCAATTCCTATCAAAGTACCATCCATCTTTTTCAAAGAAATGGAACAAATAATTTTAAAATTTATATGGAACCAGAAAAGACCTCGAATAGTCAAAGGAATATTGAAAAAGAAAGCCAAAGTTGGTGGCACCTCAATTCTGGACTTCAAGCTCTATTACAAAGCTGTCATCATCAAGACAGCATGGTATTGGCACAAAAACAGACACATAGATCAATGGAACAGAATAGAAAGCCCAGAAATAGACCCTCAACTCTATGGTCAACTAATCTTTGACAAAGCATGAAAGAATGTCCAATGGAAAAAAGATAGCCTCTTCAATAAATGGTGTTGGGAAAATTGGAGAGCCACATGCAGAAAAATGAAATTGGACCATTTCCTTACACCACACATGAAATTAGACTCAAAATGGATGAAGGACCTCAATGTGAGAAAGGAATCCATCAAAATCCTTGAGGAGAACACAGGCAGCAACTTCTTCGACCTCAGCCGCAGCAACATCTTCCTAGGAACATCACCAAAGGCAAGGGAAGCAAGGGCAAAAATGAACTATTGGTATTTCATCAAGATCAAAATCTTTTGTACAGCAAAGGAAACAGTTAACAAAATCAAAAGACAACTGACAGAATGGGAGAAGATATTTGCAAATGACATATCAGATAAAGGAGTAGTGTCCAAAATCTATAAAGAACTTAGCAAACTCGACACCCAAAGAACAAATAATCCAATCAAGAAATGGGCAGAGGACATGAACAGACATTTCTGCAAAGAGACATCCAGATGGCCAACAGACACATGAAAAAGTGCTCCATATCACTCGGCATCAGGGAAATACAAATCAAAACCACAATGAGATATCACCTCATACCAGTCAGAATGGCTAAAATCCACAGGTCAGGAAATGACAGATGCTGGCGAGGATGCGGAGAAAGGGGAACCCTCCTACACTGTTGGTGGGAATGCAAGCTGGTGCAACCACTCTGGAAAACAACATGGAGGTTCCTCAAAATGTTGAAAATAGAACTTCCCTATGACCCAGCAATTGCACTACTGGGTATTTACCCTAAAGATACAAACATAGTGATCCGAAGGGGCACGTGCACCCAAATATTTATAGCAATGTCCACAATAGCCAAACTATGGAAAGAACCTAGATGTCCATCAACAGATGAATGGATCAAGAAGAGGTGGTATATATACACAATGGAATACTATGCAGCTGTCAAAAGAAATGAAATCTTGCCATTTGCGACAACGTGGATGGAACTAGAGCGTATCATGCTCAGCGAAATAAGTTAAGCAGAGAAAGACAACTATCATATGATCTCCCTGATATGAGGAAGTGGTGATGCAACATGGGGGCTTAAGTGGGTAGTTGAAGAATAAGTGAAACAAGATGGGATTGGAAGGGAGACAAACCATAAGTGACTCCTAATCTCACAAAACAAACTGAGGGTTGCTGGGGGGAGGGGGGTTAGGAGAAGGGGGGTGGGGTTATGTACATTGGGGAGGGTAGGTGCTTTGGTGAGTGCTGTGAAGTGTGTAAACCTGGCGATTCACAGACCTGTACCCCTGGGGATAAAAATATAGATTTATAAGAAATAAAAAAAATTATAAGAAAAAGAAAAGAAATTAAAAGAATATAAAATTTAGCATAGGAAATATAGTTAATATTACTGTAATAACTTTGTATGGTGACCTGTGGTAAGTACTCTTTTTGGTGAGCATTCCATAATGTATACAAATTTTGAATTACTATGTCATACACTTGAAATTTATATAATACTGTATGTTACTTATACTTCAATTAAATCAGACAGGTGGAAAAAACAACCAGGAGAATGCATTTTTGTTTGTTTGTTTCAATTTTTTATTTAAATTCTTGTGGATTAATATGTAAGGTAATATTGGCTTTAGGAATAGAATTTAGTGATTTATCACTTACATACAATATCAGATGCTCAACATAATTATTGCCCTCCTAACACCCATCACCCACTTAGCCCATCCCTTCTCCACCTCCCCTCCATCAACCCTCATTTTGTTTTCTATTGTTTTTTTTAAATTTTATTTATTTATTTTGACCGCAAGACATCACAAGTGGGCAGAGAGGCAGGCAGAGAGAGAAGGGGGAGCAGGCTCCCTGCTGAACAGAGAACCCAATGTAGGGCCCGATCCCAGGACCCTGAGACCATGAACCTGAGCTGAGGGCAGAGGTTTTAACCCACTGAGCCAACCAGGTGCCCCTTGTTTTCTATTGTTAAGAGACTCTTAAAGTTTGCTTCCTTTGATGGGCTTTTTAGTACACAGGAAATGGCTAAAGAATGAATATCTGAGCTAGAAGATATATCAAAAATGAAAAGCAGAGAGAACAAAGATTGAAAAACAAAACAAAACAAAAGGACAAGGACTGTGAGGCAAATACAAAAATGTGTACCATACACATAGTGGGACTACCAGAAGGAGAAGAAAACAAAACAAAATAAACCCTAAAAAACAGAATATGCAAAATGATAATGTCAGAATGTTTCCCCAATTTAATATCAAACACAAAACCACAGGCCCAGGAATCTCACAATATTAAGCAGGATAAATGTCTCTCAAAAACTACACCTGGGAATTTCATTTCAAACTCCAAATTAGATACATAGAAATAATCCTGAAAAATGTCATAGGGGAAAAATAAACACCTTACTTACAGTGGGACACTGACCAGAATTTTACCCAGTAATTAAAGTATTTAATTAAGTAATTAAAGTAATTAAAGTAAAAAAAGACTACCAACCTAGAATTTATTCTTCAAAATTGAAAAAGAAATAAAGGTGATGTTGTCTCAGACAGATTAAAGGAACATTTTGCAAGTAGACCTGCTTTGCAAGAAATGTTAAAATAAATTCTTTAGAGAAGTAAAAACCAATATGTAGGTCAGAAGCTTGGATCAGTGTAAAGAAAGGAAAAGCATCAAATAATTAATAGCCAAAATTAATATAAAAATTGTTTCTCTCATCATTAAGTGATGAGGGAGATAATAGTGCATTAATTATAATAATACCCAAAATGTATTTGATTATATAAGTTTATGTGTAAGTCAAATGAATGACAATAATGATATAAGGGAGAGGAGGAAAAGTTTGGATTATTTTGTTATTATAAGGTACTCACACTGCCTATGATGTGTGTTACATTATTTAAAAGTGGACTTGGATTAGCCTGTAAAATACATACTACAAACTCTAGGGAAAACACTAAAAAAAATAAAAGAACAATAACAAAGCAAAATAAAACACTATAGCCAATTAGGCCAACCATGTTCTTTCCCCAGATGTGTAATGACTGCAAATAGCAACTTCCTTGTAGTATAAACAGTCTGTTGTGCATATGGGTTGCCCTAAGAACATGGAGACAGACCTTCCCATTGGACATTTATGTCTGACATTGTCCTCAGGCTAGGCCCAAGACAAGTATGTGAAGTGTCATTGGCCTCAAGGCACAGTGGCCAGGATCCACATTGGCCAAGCCATCAGATCCATCAGTTCCACACCACAAAACAAGGACTGAGGCCCTATGCAGGGCCAAATTCAAGTTACCTAGCTGCTCGAAGACCCAAATCTCCTAGAAATGAGGCTATACCAAGATTAACATGGCTGGATCTGAAGACATGGTGGCCAAAAAGCAGCTCCTTTTGTTAGGCTGTAGGCTTGAATACATTCTAATTGTGGTCCTAGAGAAGGACAGGCCCTGCATTCCTGAAGTCATTGGTACTGCCTGATTTTTACTCAACAATAACATAAAGATCAGTCAGTAAAGAGTTAAAAACAAACAAACAAAAAAAGCAAAACAAATAAAAACCACCAAGTACAGATGACCCTTGAATAATGTGGGTTTGAACTGCACAGGTCCACTTATATGTGGATATTTTATAGTACTGCAAATGTATTTTTCTTCCTTATGATTTTCTTAATAACATTTTCTTTTTCCAGTTTCCTTTATTTAAGAGTATAGTCTATAATACATATAATATACAAATAGTCAATGGAATATGTATGTCATCATAATGTTTCCAGTCAATAGCAGGTTATTTGTAGTTGTTTTGTGGGAGTCAAAATTTATACGTGAATGTTTGATTGTGTAGGAGAAGGGTGGGGCTGTGGTACTTCTAACTTCCATATCGTTCAAGGATCAACTGTATAAGTGACATGTTAAGAAAGGAGAGAAAATGGGATAATAAAATGTATACTTAAAACCACAGAGGTCAGAAAAAATAATGGAAGACAAAAATAGGATTGAAAACAAGGGCAAGAAATAGAAAAAATAGTAAGAAATACAGTAGATATCAATCCAATTACATCAATAATCACTTGGAAAGTCAATGGCCTATATGTATTAAAGGACAGAGATTTTCAGAATCCAATCGCAAAATATCTATCTACATAGTATTTATAAGAAATCCAATTGAAATATAATGACACATAAGAATTAAAAGCAAATGCATGGATAAAGGTATGCTATGCTAATACTATTTTTCTTTTTTAAGATAAACTAGAGTAGCTATATTAATTTCAAGGAGAACAGAATTCAGAGCTAAAATATCATCAGGGATAAATTAAGGCATTAAATAGTGATAAAAGGTTTATTCTATAGGAAGACATAATAGTCCCAACTGTATATGTGCCCTAACAGTAAACCATCAAAACACATGAAGCAAAAACTAATGGAACATCAAAGAGAAACAGATGAATCCATATCTAAGTTAGAGACTTCAGTACCCCTCTATCACAAATAGATCTGGCAGGTAGAAAATCAGTGAGAACACAGTTGAACTCAACAACACCATCAATCAACTAGATATAATTGACATGTTTAAAGTACTTAATCCAATAGCAGAATATAGATTCTTCTCAAGCTCACATGGAGTATTTACCAATATAGACCCCATTCTGGGCCACAAAACACCTTAACACATTTAAGATAATAGAAATAATACAATGTTTATTCTAGATCACAAAGAAATTAATCTGGAAATCAGTAGGAGAAAGATAGCTGGAAAATCCCAAAATGCATGGAGTTTAAACGATTAAACAACACACTTCTAAATAACACATTGATGGAAGCAGAAATCTCAAGACAAATTACAAAATATTTTTAATTACAAGGTTAGTATATAAAAAAGTCAATGGATTTTCTATGCACCAGGCACAAAAAAGTAATTTCAAATTAAAAACAAAATAAACAGCCAAAAATATGAAATACTTAGGTATAAAAATGGCAAAATATGTACAAGATTTGAGAAAACTCCAAGACTCTGATGAATGAAGTTAAAGGACTAAATAAATGGATAAATATGTCATGTTTATGAATAGGAAGACTGAATATTGCTACAAGGCCAATTCTTCCAAACTTGATCATAGATTCAATGTGATTGCCATAAAAATCCCAGCAAATTATATTGTGAATATCAACAAACTGATAAAGTTTATATAAAGAGGCAAAAGAGCCTGAATGGCCAACATAATACTGAAGGAAAGGAATGAAGTTGGGGAACTGACACTGTTGTACTTCAGGACATATTATAGTGTCATAGTAATCCAGACAGTGTGTGGTATTGGTGAAAGAATGAACAAAGAGATCAATGGAACATATTAGGGAGCCCAGAAATAGACCCCCTAAAATATTGTCATCTGATCTCTGACAAAAGAGCAAAAGCAATGTAATGGAGCAAAGATAGTCCTCAACTAATGGTGCGGGAATAACTGAACATCTACATTCAGAAAAGAAAAGAAGAGAGAAAAGAAAAGATAAATAAATAAAAGAAATAAAAGTAAATAAAAGAAAAAAAAGAATCTAGAACCAAACCTTACACCCTCCACAAAAACCGACTCAAAAGTGGATCATGGAGCTAAATATGAAACACAGAAGTATAAATTCCTTGAATATAACACAAGAGAAAACCTAGATGACCTTGGGTATGGTTGTGACTTTTTAGATTAAACACCAAAGGCATGATCCATGAAAAAAAAATTGGTTAGCTAGATCTCACTAAGGTTAAAAACTTATGTTCTATGTTATGTTCTTATGTTCTATGAAAGACAACATCAAGAGAATGAGCAGACAAGCCTCAGACTGGGAGAAAATATTTGCTAAATTTCATAAAATACTATTGTCCAATATATACAAAGAAATCTTAAAACGAAACAATAAAAAAAATTAAAACAGATGAAAGACCTTCAGACAACACACAAAATAAGGTTTACACATAGTAAAACAGCACATGAAAAGATGTTCCACAACATAGTTTATCAGGGAAATTCAAATTAACATGATAACAAGATATCACTGCAACCTGTTAGAATGGCCATATTCCAGAACACCAATAGCAAATGCTGGTGAGGATGTGGAGCAATGGAAACTCCTATTTACTGTTGGAGGGAATGCAAAATGGTACAGCCACTGTGGAAGAGAGTTGGCCAATTTCTTACAAAACTAAACACATTACCACCATACAATTCAGCAACAGCACTCCTAGGTATTTACCCAAACAGTTGAGAATTCACGATAACACAAAACCTGCACACAAACATTCACAGCAGCTTTATTCATAACTGTTAAAACTTGGAAGCAAGGGAGATGTCCTTCAGTCAGGGAATTGTACATACATCCAAACGATGAAACATTTCTTGGCACTAAAACGAAATGAGCTATCAAACCATAGTAAGATATGGAGGAAACTTAAAAGCGTATTCTTTTTTTTTTTTTTTTTTAAGATTTTATTTATTTATTTGACAGAGAGGTCACGAGTAGGCAGAGAGGCAGGTTGGGGGTGGTGGGGGGAAGCAGGCTCCCTGCTGAGCACAGAGCCAGATGAGGAGCTCCATCCCAGGGAGCTCTATCCCAGGACCCTGAGATCATGACCTGAGCTGAAGGCAGAGGCTTAACCCACTGAGACACCCAGGCGCCCCTTAAAAGTGTATTCTTAAGTGAAAAAAACCAATCTGGAAAAGGCTATATATTATGTGATTCTAAATTTATGACATTCTGGGACAGGCATAACTACGAAAAATTTTAAAAGATCATGTTTGAGCAGGAGGGAGGCATAGAGAGGTGAGGCGAAGCATGGGATTTTAAGGACTATAAAAATACTCTATATGACATCGTAATGATGCATACATGTCGTCATATATTTGTCCAAACTCACAGAATATACAACACCAACAGCAAGCCACATTGTAAACTAGACTTTGGGTCATTACAGTATTTAGATTTATTATTAATATTAATATAAGAATATCATGTAATATTAATTATAAATATTATTAATATAGTTTTATTAATTATAACACATGTACTATTATTTAGGGGATAATGAAGATGTAGGGAGTCTACATATGCATGGAATCAGGGGATATATTGTAATCTCTGTACTCCCCTCTGAATTTTGGTACAAACCTAAAATCACTCTAAAAACATAAAGTCATAATAAAAAAAGAATGTGAAATTAAAAAAAAAACTTTGTACGCAAAATTTAGAGAATTTATTTCCAACAAAACAGATCTAAAGAAATATTTAAAAATACATAAATCACAATAATATGTTATCAAAGAATAAACTAAATGAAACACAAAGATGAAAATTATACATAATTTTATGTTTGTGTATGTGTATATTTTTCCCTCTTATTTTCAACTTCTGACAGGTGCTGAACAGAATTTTCCACTTACGAGTTACCATGTTCTCTCACAACTACTCTGCTCTATGGTTGTAGAACAAAAGTAGCCCTAGATAATACGTAAACAAATGAGCATGGCTATCTTTAAAAATGTTATCCTCCTGGGTGGCTCAGTGGGTTGGGCCGCTGCCTTCGGCTCGGGTCGTGGTCTCGGGGTCCTGGGATCGAGTCCCGCGTCGGGCTCTCTGCTCAGCGGGGAGCCTGCTTCCTCCTCTCTCTCTCTCTCTCTCTCTCTGCCTGCTTGTGATCTCTCTCTGTCAAATAAATAAATAAAATCTTTAAAAAAAAAAATGTTATCCTCAGGGGCACCTGGGTGGCTCAGAAGGTTAAGCCGCTGCCTTCGGCTCAGGGAATGATCTCAGGGTCTTGGTATTGAGCCCCGCATCAGGCTCTCTGCTCAGCAGGGAGCCTGCTTCCTCCTCTCTCTCTACCTACTTGTGATCTCTGTCTGTCAAATAAATAAATAAAATCTTTAAAAAAAAATGTTATCCTCAAACTATATTTTCATCCACCAAAAAACATTTAATATTTGTATGAAATTAGTATATATGTATACATATATATGTATACATATATATGTATAAAATTAGTAAGAGATATGAGAAGGAAATTCACCAAATAAAAAAATATGGAGGGATAAAATATAAGCAAAAAATATCCATATTTATATCTAATAAAATAAATATAATTTAAACCAGTAAGTAACGAGCACTTTATGTCAAATTAAAATTAAAAAGTAACGAGCACTTTATGTCAAATTAAAAAAAAAAATTACCATGATTGTTGTTCCTTTTGTCTCTGTGGTGGTTTTTATGGTATCATCTAGTGTTTACACTTGACCAAGAGGGAAATTTCAGCTATGGCCAAACCAAATATTATTTAATTATAATTTAATTTAATATATAATATTTCTAGTGAAAAGAGTGCAACATAAAACAAGATCCCTAAAAGTTAGCATGTCCTTTGGCTCATCAACCCCTCTTAGATAATTTATTCCTAGAGAAACCTTTCTTTCTTCTTTTTTTTTTTAATCAACAAATGTTTATTGGAAATCTACTAGTCTGGTAGTGTTCAGACTTTAATATATAAATTACCTAAGTTTCTGGCATTTAAGTGTTAATGACATGTAAGAAATTTTCCTGAACTATGAAATTAATAAAGTTGGTTATAAAATATTATTAGTTATGTTCTTTTTAAATAATTACTTTTTTATGTATCTTTTTATAATATATGCAAAAACATTTGCTAAAATCTTATGGATACAGATGCATATTATTTTCCACATTGTACTCACTTTCCTTTATAATACATGCTGCTTTTGGAAAATAAAGTTGGAAAGTGAGTTTAGTATCAGTATGAAAAATAATTTATACTAACAGAATATATTAATTATTACTATGTATGGAATTATAATTTTTAATATCTCATATAATCACATAAATAAAGGGTTATATTTATTTATAACTTTACTAATACATTTTAGCATCCTGAAGATGAACTGTGAATTTTTAATGAACACACAAACTATTAATAACTGTTAACCTCTGCATAATTCTATATAGTTTTGTATAATTGTACATAGTCCTACTGTGTTGAAATCTATTTAGTTTTTCCTGGACGATTATGTGTTTTATTTAAATATTATAGACAGTCTTGAAATATTTATTTATTTATTTACTTGTACTTGCATGAATTAAAAAATACTAAGTATTTCATTTATCAGATTTCTAGAATGTATACTGCTATATGAAAATACCTAATAGTTTATTTTATTTTTTTTAAAGATTTATTTATTTAATTTACAGACAGAAAGCACAGTGGGGAGGGGCAGAGGGAGAAGAAGAGAATCTCTAGCAGACTCCCAGCTGGGCACAAACTTGAGCCAAAACGAAGAGTCAGAAGCTCAATTGACTGAGCCACCCAGGTGCCCCTAAAATATCTACTATTCTAATGGATCTTTGTATACCACATAACTTTTTCCCCTTAGAAATGTAGACATTCCTAAAACAGGTTACAAATTAATTGTTGAGATATAAGCAGATTAGTAGTGATTATTGTTCTCCAAACAAATGGCTAAACCTAAACTAATAAAAAAATATATTTTGGGGAAGAAGACTAATTTTAGGAATGAGCATTTTCTTATGGAGGCCAGGACAATGGGTTAGTTGGTCCAGTTAGGCAAAACACCTGAGGACACTGAATGATTTTCAGGAAAAAGACAAGGAATCTTGAAATTGAGAAAAATACAAAAGGACGGAACGTATGTGTGTGATAGGTAGTCTTGACTAATTTTTCCTGGCCCATGACAACTTGTTTACATTTACTATTTCCACGTTAAGTAGTTAAGCCCTTTTACAGACTGAAATTTGAAGGAGAGAAAAAAAAATGTATTCAGTGAAGGGGTTTATTATTCTTATAGAGTCAGAAATCTACTTTAAAATTTGTTTTTTGGGAAAATTATGGCAATAGCCAAATGTTAGATTTGGGCAGCTTCTTATGCTATGGCTACAAACATCTGTCTCAGACAAGCTTGCACGTGAATAATGAATTTCCACCACGAGGCTTGAAGCTGCCTGATAAAATCTGCCGCTCAGTGCCTCGAACACATTTGGAAGGAAAACAAAGCCAGCTTTGCTGAAGGTGAAAGACAACAGGACCACATATATAAATCCCTTCATTGTTCCTAGATTTTAATTTTTCTGCATCTTCAGATACATGTTTTAGCTAAAAAATTCTCCTCTTTCTAAGTCTTACAAACTAGGAACAATTTAGTATGTGTATCAGTTTTCCTCACCTAGAAAGAAGTTTCCTTCTTGGGACTGTTTTTACAGTCTCTGCATTGGGATGGGATTTAGTTGTGTATGAATTTGTATTTTGAGAACATCCCATAGCATCTTTTGATACAGGATAGCATCACTATTTTGTAGACTGTTCCCAACAGGATTAAAATACAAATGTACCAGAGTGTGAACTAATCACCCTCACTTGAACAAAGTTTAAATTTAACCAGGGAGTGGATATCTAGCAAGAAACTACATGGTCATTGGAAAGTATGGACTTTATAATCTGTGAGCAGCATGAAGTAAATGCAGGCTTTTGGATTAGGGAAATAAAAGCATCAATATAGGTAGCTATTTATTCTTGTGTTTATTAGTTAGTGAATGCCGACCTCAGAAAATACAAACAAGAATAAGGCATTGTCTCTGTCTCTACCCTCAATGAAGCAACAAGACAAACTGCAGGTATCTAAGAACTATTCAGACCTAAATTTCTTTGATGTATAGAATGAAAGGTGATCCTGAAAGCAGAAAATCCAGATATGTGATCAGACTAAAAACCTGGTTAAGTGATTTATTCATTTCTAATTATTAAAAAATGAGATTAAAATTTTAGATTGTTTTAGTACTGAAGAATATAAATAATAAACTGAAATGTGCTTCATATCTTATTATCTAGAAATTACAACTATATTTTGGTGATTTTTTTTATCTGTAATATTATCAAGAATTATCAAAAATTATCGAGACAGCTAAAAGGAAAAAAAAAGTGGCCACCATCTAGAATGAGGGCTCTTATTATTCCCAATTGTCTATTTATATTTTATAATGTATTCATTTTTTTGTGCATGTATCTACAACTAATGTTTCAACTCTTATTTGTAAATGTTCAGAGCCTGATTCATTTTAATGTATATTATTTTAATTACATTTCTGCCCTTATGATTTTAATTATAGCTCCATGTATTCTTCAAGGTTTATTTTAATGCTGACATATTATTTCCCCCAACAATATCACTAACAGAAAACTTTCTGTACATTAGTCCATACTAAATATCGAGGATGGGAGCGCCTGGGTGGCTCATTCAGTTAAGCATTTGACTCTTGATATCAGCTCTGATTATGATCTCAGGATCCTGAGACTGAGCCCTGTGTCAGTCTCCATAGTCACAGAGTCTCCTTGAGATCCTCTCCCTTGGCCCCTGCACCACACCCCCACTCTGCCCCCGTCTCTCTCTCTCTCTCTCTCATAAATAAATAAAATCTTTAAAAAAACTATTGAGGATGAATAGGATGTTGAACCCTAGAATGATGGAGACGTAACGGAACAAACAAAAAAATGCATGCTAATTTGTTTCTGTTTTCCAAAGTCCATCTATTTGGTCAGTTTGGACAGTTATAGCAAGCTACCACAGCCTGAGTAACTGAGAAAACAAACGTTTATTTGTTATAGTTCTAGAGGCCATACGCCACCAAGGTGCTGGTGGATTCAGTAACTTGTGAGAGCCAGCTTCCTGGCTGGTAGATGGACAGCTTCTGCCTGTGTGCTCATGTAACCTTTCCTTCTTCCCTACTTTGGAGAGAGTGAGCTCTTCTGTCCCTTCTTCTTTTAAGGGCATTCATCCCATGATGAGGACTCTATCTTCATGATCTAATCTAACTGTAATTACCTAAAAAGACCCCTCTTCTAAATACCATCACTTTGAAGCATAGGCTTGAACATATGAATTAGGTGAAGGGAGAGGGACACATGTATTTGGACCCTAGCACCATTTACTGTGTTTCCCCCAAGGCCTGTGTCTTTTACCACTGAGTTATAACTGAGTTGCTCAAGTACAGCATTATATTTGAAACATGATTATTAAAAATCTAGTCTAAAATGGATCAAAACATTAGGTGTGTGTTTTTCACAACCAGTATTTATAAGCAGAGGAGCAAAACTAATATGTCTAGTGGGGACTTGTAAGGATAGAGGGAGGCCTTATTCTACAAGTTATATCTGTATGCTATTTATTTCTACTATTCACACAGTCTTCTGCCTGTTTCATCTATATATTCTGTTTCATTTATATACTCTCTTACTGGTCTTGATAGATTTCAAACTAGTAGTGGGCCATAACAATGCTCTTCCCTAGTGTGTTCATTATAATACCCAAGAGATTATAATACAATATAATACAGGAGATTATAATACAAATATAATACATGAAGTACTCAAACACATTTCTTCATATTCTACTGTACTGAGGGACTGACTTCTTGAGGAGAAAATAGAGAAGGTGAGGAGAGGAAATGAGATTTCTGCAATTTCTTCTGTCTCTTTTCCCTTCCTCTTTTGCTAATCTATCAATCATAGGCACATCTCCATGATTGTTGTGCGACCTACACACATTCAAGCAATATTCTATCAGAGAAACCCACCTGCCTGGTAGCATATCCCCACATTTCAACTTTTTACCAACTTACTGTAAACACTTAGACTATTTCATTTTTGTCAGCTCACCACAGATAACAGAATATAGGTTATTATGCTATTATCCTTTTGTGGCAAAATAAATGCATACATAACCAAAATTATATTGACCCAAATTAGTTTACATTGGTTGAAAATTAAAGAAGTGATAAGTATTTGATTATCTATCATCCAGAAAGGAAACAAAACATATCTTTGGAAGCAGGAATGTCTCCCTGTACTTTAATTTTCACATCTAGCCTCAAAACATTTTCTGTGGACTTGGGCCTCTCTTCTCAACACAACAGCATGTTCATCAATATCTAAGTTTATTCTGTAATTGGAGTCAACGCTTCCATATTTGGAAATCTTCATAAATGGCATTGAAATCTATGAGATTTCAGAGGCAAGGCATAGTCCTAAATGGTTATGAGTCTATTAAAAACTTCATGTTTCTGGCTCTTCTGTCTTATATACTTCACTATTTGCCCTCTCAAGGAACTCAGAAACAAAAGTAGACCAATATCCACTCAATTCAGGTAAACAAAAAAGGAGTTAATCTTACCACCCTGTGAATAATCTTAAATTCTTCTGTATTTTTTCATTGTCTTTAATACCAATCATCAGATAAGGATAACAAATCTCTTAACTAATACCCTTATCAATGAATATGTGTTTATGTTTTGCCTCATTGTCTAAAAAAATTGAATAGTGTACACAATTATGTACTTTATGATTAGATTAAAATAAGCATAAAGTAATCAGGGCAAATGGAGGGGAGAGAATTAACAAGATCATTAAGTCTCTAAGCCCTTGTGTTTATCTACTCTTACAAGCTGACTGTGACCCATGTGTTCTGGTTATCAAATGTAATATTTTTTCCCCTCATAAGTATGCTGTCTTCCCAGAGAACTATCTCACAGTGGACTGAACCTTCAAGAAATTGGGAAGTAGATTAATAGCTGTAGATTATTTTAAGTGAAATTAAAGACCTAAGAAATGTCAAAATTCCACAAAAAAAATGTGTTTTCGGGGTGTCTGGGTGGCTCAGTGGGTTAAGCCTCTGCCTTCAGCTCAGGTCATGATCCCAGGGTCCTGGGATGGAGCTCCACATCGGGCTCTCTGCTCAGTGGGGAGTCTGCTTCTTCCTCTCTCTCTGCCTGCCTCTCTGCCTACTTGTGATCTCTCTCTCTGTCAAATAAATAAATAAAATCTTTAAAAAAGAAAAAAAAAATGTGTTTTCTCCTTTGGACTCCATGACAAAGGTGCCCATTTCACAAGTGGGTAACTTGCTTGGAGGATAATGAGGCTGTCAATGATATTCCATGGTGACTGGATGTATTGCATAAAAAATTAATTCTTTGGTTTCTCTCCATATGGCCCCTTTTGGCCAGCCTCATAAATAGATGGATTTAACTATTGTGGCTTAAATAGAATGCGACAGTAGAGCACATATTTTAACTGAAAGAAGCTCTATGCTGCTGCTGCTGCTTTTTGTTTTGGTCATCTTCTGTTATTCCCTATATTAGTTTGATAGATCAATTTAATACTGGATG
Source organism: Neogale vison (assembly GCF_020171115.1). NCBI lineage: Eukaryota > Metazoa > Chordata > Mammalia > Carnivora > Mustelidae > Neogale > Neogale vison. The sequence goes on along the minus strand of NC_058098.1, from coordinate 101,829,272 downwards.
ATGAACATTTAGTGACTCACTGCATCACTAACTTCATTATTTGTCAGTTTCCTCTCAAGGCTTCAGTTTCACTGGATACAAAATAATGAAGTTTGTTTAACTTTGGCTTACCCAGAAGAAATATTTTATTATCTCCTAATATTCATTGCAAATATAATACTCTAGTAAAATATTGCTTCTAACTGCTATGATGCAAGGCATAAAGAAGGTAAGAAAGAGGAAATTTTCAATGGAATCAACATTTCTTACATAGACAATTATGTCATCTGAGAATAAATACAGTTTTATTTCTTTCTTCCTAATTTGTAGCCCTTGTTTTGTCTTATGGCATTAGATTGGACTTCCAGTACAATACTGAAAACAAATGGTGAGAAGGAATATTTTTCCTTGTTTCTGATCTTAGTGAGAAAACTTTGAGTTTCTCACCATTAAGTAGGATGTCATCTGTAGGTTGTTTGTAAATGTTTTCTTCAAGTTGAAGAAATACCATTCCATTCCTCATTTGCTGAGATTTTTAAAAATCATGAATGCCTGTTGAATTTTATCAATTTTTTAAATGCATCTATTGAAAAATCAAGTAATTATTTTTCTTTAGTTTGTTTATGTTATGGAATAAATTAATTAATTGTCTACATTGAAATCACTTTGTGTGATTGGAAAAAATCATACTTGATCATGGTATATATTTTTATACATTGTTGAATCCGATTTGCTATTTTCAGAGAAAATCATTTTTTACCTGTCTTCATGTGAGATATTGGTGAGTAGCTTTATTGTGATGTTTTTGTCTGATTTGTAATTAGGATAATGCTCTCCTCCAGCATTATAATTATGAATAAATAAATTAGAAATTATTGAATAGTATATTTACATAATACACTATTTCTATAACATACTAATGTAAGCATGTATTATCTACTAATAACAAATTATTAATAGTTATTCATTTATTCAAATTCCCTCTTCTTTTTGTGACTTTTTGCAGATTGTCTTTAAAAGAATCAATCCTTTTAATCTAAGTTACCAAATTTGTGAGCATAAAATTTTTTATGCTTATTTTCCTTTTAATATCTAAAGAATCATTAATGACACCTCTCTTCATTTCTTATATTAGCAATTTGTCTTCTCTCTTATTTTCTTAGTTAGCAGGGCTAGAGAAATTGGATTTTGTTGGTCTTTTCAAAGTATAAATTTGGTTTCATTGATTTCTCTGATTTGCCATTCTCAATTTAACTTAATTGATTTTTGTCTTTAATATGTATTGTATCCTGTTTTCTTCTTATTTGGGGTTTAATTAACTCTTCTTTTTTTCATTTCCTCAGATGAAAATATAGATGATTAATTTTAGATTTTTCTGCTTTTCTAATATATCTGTTCAATGCTATAAATTTCCTTTATGCACTTCTTTCTCTGCATATCACAAATTTTGATAAATTGTATTTTCATTTACATTTAGTTAAAAATATTTTAATTTCTCTTGAGATAGTTTTTCTTTAAACATGTGTTATTTTGAAGCATGCTATTTAATCTCAAATTATTTTGGGATCTTTCCCTTCATTATTCTGATCTTAGTTTATAATTCCATTGTGGTCTGAGAATAGTTATTGTATGATTTATTTTAAATTTTTTGAGTTTTTTTTTTAAATCAAAGTATAATTGACATAAAAATGCTATTGGTTTCAGGTGCAGATCATAATGATTCAAAATTTTTATACACTATGAAATGCTCCCCACAATAAGTCTAGTTACCATCTAAGTTACCAAGTCATTACAATATTACTGACTATATATATTCCATATACTATGCATTTTTGTTTCAATAGCAGATATAAGTGAAATCATATGGTATTTGTCTTTGTCTGACTTATACCCTCTAGGTCTAACAATGTTTTTGCAAATGGAAACATTTCATTCTTTTTTATTCCTGAGTATTAGTCCATGGTTCATACACACCACATTTTCTTTACTCATTCATCTATTGATGTATACTTTGGTTGCTTCCATATCCTAGCTATTGTAAAGAATCCTGCAATAAATATGGGGTTTCTACATCTCCTCAAAATGGTGTTTTATTGGTGTGTTTTTGATGATCCAGATTAGGTCCATATTGGTAAATGTTCCATGAGAACTTGAAAAGAATGTATATTTGCTACTGTTGGATGAAGTCGTCCATAGATGTCAACTATATCCAGTTGACTAATAGTGTTGAGTTCAATGTGTCCTTACTGCTTTTCTGCCTGCTTAATCTGTTTATTATAACAGAGAGGTGTTGAAATCTCTAACTCAGGGAATGGATTCACCCATTTCTTTTTACAGTCTTATTAGTTTTTGCCTCAGCTCCTTTGACATTGCAGTGTTAGGCACATACACACTAAGGTTTCAAAATTCAGTGCTATTTGAGGTCAATATAGTTACTATAGCTTTTTAGAAAAAAATTGTATTAGCATAGTATATCTTTATGCATTTACTTCAAATTAATGTGTTTTTATATTTAAATTCTGTTTCTTGTAGAAAATAGAAAGATGTTCTTTTTTTTTTTTAAAGATTTTATTTATTTATTTGACAGAGAGAAATCACAAGTAGATGGAGAGGCAGGCAGAGAGAGAGAGGGAAGCAGGCTCCCTGCTGAGCAGAGAGCCCGATGCGGGCCTCGATCCCAGGACCCTGAGATCATGACCTGAGCCGAAGGCAGCGGCTTAACCACTGAGCCACCCAGGCGCCCAAGATGTTCTTTTTTAATCCACTCTAACAATCTCTGTTTTATTTACTGCATTAAGATCATTATCATTCAAAGTGATTATTGATATACTTGGACTAATACCATATTTGTTACTGTTTTGAATTCCTAGCACTCTTTTTTATTTGTTTTTATTTCTTTTCTTTCCACTCTTTCGTGATTTTATTTGATACTTGTGTATGATTTGTTTTTATCTCCTTTCTTAGTTTAGCAATTGTACTTCATTATTAAAAAAGTTTTTGGCTGAGACTTCAAATAAGATGGCAGAGGAGTAGCAACTGAAATAACAAGTCCCAGGAGTTCAGCTTTCAGCTAGACAGTTATCAAACCATTCCAAACACCTACAAACTCAACAGGAGATAGAAGAAAAGAGCAGCAATTCTAGGAACAGAAAATAGAACACTTTGTGGAAGGTAGGACATGTAGAGCAGTGAATCCAAAACCACAAGAAGATAGATCTCAGCAGGAGGGCTGGCTCCCGGCAAGCTGTGGAGCAGTGGAGCACAAAACCAGAACTTTTAGAAGTCTGCTCCATTGAGGGACATCACTCCAGAGCCTAAAGAAGGGGAGCCCTCATAAGGACACTGTGGTCTCAGGTCCCGGGGGAGGGGGTGGTCACAGAAAGACTGGGAGTGTCTGAGTGTCAGATCTCCCAGGTATCAGAGCAGGGAAGCTGACTTCAGATACAGAGACAGAGCTGAGGAGTGAGCTTTCAGATCAGGGTTACCTTAAACTGTAATCCAAGACACATTCAGGCCACTGCTCTTCAAGCAGGGACCCCACAAGTGGCAGATCTGGAGAAACCCCCCTCCTTCTTTCTCTGGGAGGAGTGGCATGGGAGTGCATGGCAGGAATCTGCTGGGTTTGGAGATTCCAAACAGGGCTGTGCACCAGAGATAGAAGCACTTGGTCATATGCCAGGTGAGCTCAGAGTATGGCCAGAGACAAGGGAGACGGGCGGTTTTGACTGCTTTTTTTCTGAGGGTGCACTGAGGATTGGGGCCTTGAGCTCTCAGCTCTACAGGGCCAGAGACTGGGAGCCATGATTTTCATTCCTGTCCTCCAACACTCTACAGAAAGCTTTTAGGGAACAAAAGCTACCGAGAGCAAACTTGAGCAGATTACTTAGCCTGGTCCCTGGCAAGGGTGATGCATTTCCACCTCAGGCAAAGACATTTGAGACTCACTGCAATGGCCCCCTCCCCCAGAAGATCAGCAAGAACATCCAGCCAAAACCAAGCTCACCGATCAACGAGAACAGTGGAACTCCAGACCTAGGGAAAAGCAATGCATAGAATTCATGGCTTTTTCCCCATGATCCTTTAGTCCTGCAAAGTTACATTTTTTTAATATTATTTTTTTCTTATTCTATTTTTAAAAACTTTTCCTCTTTCCTCTCTTAATGTTTTTTAACTGGTTTATCTTAACAATAGCTTTAAAAAAATCTTTTAAAATTTTCATTGTTATAGTCATATTTTAGCTCTTCATTGTATTCAACCTTTTTTTTTTTTGGTATACATACAGTTTTTTTTTTTCTTTAAAATTTTGGGATACAATTTCTTCTAAAAGATCAAAATATACCCTAAATCTAGAACATGGCTTTGTTCTGTTCTCCAGCCTGATCACATTATCTCTCTTCCCTTTTTTCTTTACTTTTTCCAACCAACTTATCTTATCAATTCCTTTTTTAGAACTTTTTAAAGAAATTTTCATCTTTATAGTCATATTCCATCTCTCCATAATGTTTAGCCATATTTTTCTTCATATATATATATATATATATATATATATATATTCTTTTCTAAAAATTTTTTTAAATTTTGGGAGGTGGTTTCTTCTAAGAGACCAAAATACACCCAAAATCAAGTGGGTGACTCTGTTCTATTTATTAGTCTTATATATATTGATATATACATTTTAAAATTTTTTTAATTTTTTATTTTTATTTAATATTTTCCCCTTCCTTCTCCCCCCAGTTTTGGCTCACTTCTGATTTGGTTAACATACATTTTTCTGGTGTCTTTCCCATCTTTTAGTATTTTATTCTCTTATTCATATATTCTTATCTGGATAAAATGACATAGTGGAAAAAATACCACAAAAAGAAAGAATGAGGCAGTACCAACAGCTAGGGACCTAATCAATAAGGACATTGGTAATATGTTGGAAGTAGAGTTTAGAATTATGATTATCAAGGTGCTAGCAGGGCTCAAAAAAGGTATGGAATATACTAGAGAAATCATTTCTGGAGGAAAAAAAAATTCCTTTCTGGAGAAATAAGGAACTAAAATCTAACCACATTGAAAATTAAAAAAAGCTATTAATGAGGTGCAATAAAAAATGGAGGCTCTAACTGCTAGGAAAAATGAGGCAGAAGAGAGAATTAATGATATAGAAGACCAAATGATGAAGAATAAAGAAGCTGAGCAAAAGAGAGACAAACAACTACTGGGCCACAAGAGGAGAATTTGAATGATAATTGATGCCATAAGATGAAACAATATTAGAATAATAGGGATCCCAGAAGAAGAAGAAAGGGAGACAGGGGCAGAGGTATATTGGAGTGAATTATACTAGAGAGTTTCCCTAATATGGCAAGGAAACAGGCATCAAAATCCAGGAGGCACAGAGAAGCCCCCTCAAAAATCAGTAAAAATAAGTCCACAACCTGTCATCTAATAGCAAAACTTACAAGTCTTAGTCACAAAGAGAAAATCCTTGAAAGCAGCTCGGGACAAGAAGTCTGTAACATACAATGGTAGAAATATTAGTTTGGCAGCAGACTTATCCACAGAGACCCTGCAGACCAGAAAGGACTAGAATGGTATATTCAGAGCACTAAATGAGGAAAATATGCACCCAAGAAAACTATATCCAGCTAGGCTGTCATCGAAAATAGAAGGAGACATAAAAAGCTTCCAAGAAAAACAAAAACGAAAAGAAGTTGCAAGCACCAAACCATTCTCACAGGAAATACAAAGAGGGTCCTCTAAGGAAAGGGAGAGCCTAAAAGTAACACACGAGAAAGGAAAAGAGACAATATACAGTAACAGTCACATTACAGGCAATACAGTGGCACTAAATTCATATCTTTCCATAGTTACCCTGAATGTAAATGTGCTAAATGCCCCAATCAAAAGACACAGGGTATCGGAATGGATTAAATAATAAGACATATTGATATGCTGTCTGCAAGAAACTCATTTGAGACCTAAAGACACACCCAGATTTAAAGTGAGGGGGTGGAAAACAATTTAGCATGATAATGGACATCAAAAGAAAGCAGGGATGGCAATCCTTATATCAGAAAAATTAGGTTTTAAGCAAAGACTATAATAAGAGATGAGGAAGGACACCATATAGTACTCAAACAATCTGTCCAACGAAGGATCTAACAATTTTAAATATCTATGCCCCTAGCATGGGAGCAGCCAGTTAATATAAATCAATTAATAACAAAATCAAAGAAACACATTGACAATAATACAGTAATAGTAGGGGACTTTAACACTCACTGATATGGACAGATCATCGAAGTAAAAGATCAACAAGGATTTAAGGCCTTAAATGACACTGGACCATTTGGACATCATACATATATTCAGAACATTCCATCCCAAAGCAACAGAACACACATTCTTCTCTAGTGCACATGGAACATTCTCCAGAATAGATCATATCTTGGGTCACAAATCAGGTCTCAACCAGTATGAAAAGCCTGCGATCATTCCCTGAATATTTTCAGACCACAATGCTCTGAAGCAAGAACTCAACCACAAGAGGAAAGTTGGAAAGAGCTCAAATACATGGAGGCTAAAGAGCATCCTATGAAAGAATGAATGGGTCAACCAGGAACCTAAAGAAGAATTGAAAAAAATTCATGGAAACAAATGATAATGAAAACACAACTGTTCAAAATCTGTGGGACACAGCAAAGGCGGTCCTGAGAGGAAAGTATATAGCAATACAAGCCTTTCTCAAAACAAGAAATGTCTCAAGTATACAACCTAACCCTACACCTAAAGGAGCTGGAGAAAGAATAGCAAAGAAGGCCTGAACCCAACAGGAGAAGAGAAATCATAAAGATCAGAGCAGAAGTCAAGGAAACAGAAACCAAAAGAACAGTAGAACAGATCAATGAAATTAGGAGCTGGTTCTTTGAAAGAATTAATACGAATCAATACGATTGATAAACCTCAGGCCAGACTTATCCAAAAGAGAAAGGACCCAAATTAATAAAATCATGAATGAAAGAGGAAAGATCACAACTAACACCAAAGAAACACGAACAATTAGAAGAATGTATTATGAGCAACTATATGCCAGCAAATTTGGCAATCTGGAAGAAATGGATGCATTCCTAGAGATGTATAAACTACCAAAAGTGAACCAGGAAGACATAGAAAACCTGAACAGACCCATAACCAGTAAGGAGATTGAAGCATTCATCAAGAATCTCCCAACAAACAAGAGTCCAGGGCCAGATGGCTTCCCAGGGGGAATTCTACCAAATATTTAATGAAGAATTAATACCTATTCTGAAACTGTTCCAAAAATAGAAATGGAAGAAAAACTTCCAAACTCATTTTATGAGGTCTGCATTACCTTGATCCTAAAACCAAAGACCCCATTTAAAAGGAGAATTACAGAACAATATCCCTGATGAACATGGATGCAAAAATTTTCACCAAAATACTAGCCCATAGGTTTCAACAGTACATTAAAAGGATTATTTACCACGACCAAGTGGGATTTATTTCTGGGCTGCAAGGTTGGTTCAACATCCGCAATTCAATCAATGTGATACAATACATTAATAAAAGAAAGAACAAGAACCATAGATACCCTCAATAGATGGTGAAAAAGCATTTGACAAAGTATAGCATCCTTTCTTGATCAAATTCTTCACAGTGTAGGGATTGAGGGTACATACCTCAATATGATTAAAGCCATCTATGAAAAATCCACAGCAAATATCATTCTCAATTGGGAAAAACTGAGAGCTCTTCCCCTAAGGTCAGGAACATGGCAGGGGTGTCCACTATCACCACTGCTATTCAACATAGTACTAGAAATCCTAGTCTCAGCAATCAGACAACAAAAAGAAATAAAGAGCATCTGAATCAGCAAAGAAGAAGTCAAACTCTCCCTCTTTGCAGGTGATATGATACCTTATGTGGAAAACCCACAAGACTCCATTCCAAAACTGCCAGAACTCATACAGGAATTCAGTAAATTTTTAGGATATAAAATCAATGCACAGAAATCTGTTGCATTTCTATACACCAAGACAGAAGAAAGAGAAATTAAGGAGTAAATCCCATTTACAATTGCACCATAACCATAAGAGTCCTAGGAATAAACCTAACCAAAGAGGCAAAGAATCTGTACTCAGAAAACTATTACATACTCATGAAAGAAATTGAGGTAGTCACAAAGAAATGGAAAAACATTCCATGCTCATAGATTGGAAGAACAAATATTGTGAAAATATCTATGCTACCTAGAGAAATCTACAGATTTAATGCAATCCCCTATCAAAATATCATCATTGTTTTTCAAAGAAATGGAACAAATAATCCTAAAATTATATGGAACCGGAAAAGACCCCGAATAGCCAGAGGAATGTTGAAAAAGAAAGCCATGTTGGCAGTGTCACATTTCCAGACTTCAAGCTCTATTACAAAGCTGTCATCATCAAGACAGTATGGTACTGGCATACACACAAAAAAACCAGACACATAGATCAGTGGAACAGAATAGAGAGCCCAGAATGGACCTCAACTCTATGGTCAACTCATCTTTGACAAAGCAAGAAAGAATGGCTAATGGAAAAAAGACAGTCTCTTCAACAAATGGTGTTGGGGCAGTTGGACAGCCCTGCGCAGAAGAATGAAACTGGACCTTTTCCTTACACCACACACAAAAATACACTCCAAATGGATGAAGGACCTCAATGTGAGATAGAAATCCAACAAAATCCTGGAGGAGAACACAGGCAGCAACCTCTTTGACCTTAGTTGCAGCAAGTTCTTCCTAGCAACATCTCCAAGGGCAAGGGAAACAAGGGCAAAAATGAACTATTGGAACTTCATCAAGATGAAAAGCTTTTGCACAGCAAAGGAATCAGTCAACAAAACTAAAAGACAACTGAGAGAATGGGATAAGATATTCGGAAATGACATAGCAAACAAAGGGCTATTAAGCAAAATCTATAAAGATTTTACCAAGCTGAACACCCAAAGAACCTATAATCCAATTAAGAAATGGACAGAAGACATGATCAGAGACTTCTTCAAATAAGACCTCCTAAGAGAGGTCACAGACACATGAAGAAGTGCTTAACATCACTCAGCATCAGGGAAGTACAACTCAAAACCACAATGAGATACCACCTCACACCAGTCAGAATGGCTAAAATTAACAAGTCAAGAAACAACAGATGTTGGCAAGGATGATGAAAAAGAGGAACCCTCTCCTACACTGTTGGTGGGAATGCAAGTTGGTGTTGCCACTCTGGAAAACAGCATGGAAGTTTCTCAAAAAGTTGAAAATAGAGCTACCCTATGACCCAAGCAATTGCACCACTGGGTATTTACCCTAAAGATACAAATGTAGTGATCTGATGGGGCACGTGCACCCTAGTGTTTATAGAAGCAATGTCCACAATAACCAAACTATGGAAAGAACCTAGATGTCCATCAACAGGTGAGTGGATAAAGAAGATGTGCTATATATATATACAAAGGAATACTATGCAGCCATCAAGAGAAATGAAATATTGCCAATTTGCAATGATGTGGATGGGACAAAAGGGTATTATGCTAAGCAAAATAACTCAATCAGAGAAAGACAAATATCATATGACCTCTCTGTAAGAGGAATTTGGGAGACCGAGCAGGGGGTTTGGGGGTAGGGAAGGAAAAAATGAAACAAGATGGATCTTGAGGGGAGACAAACCATCAAACTCTTAATCTCACAAAACAAACTGAGGGTTGCTGGGGTAGGGGGGTAGGGAGAAGGTGGTTGGGTTGTGGACACTGGGGAGGCTATGTGATACAGTGAGTGCTGTGAAATGTGTAAGACTATATTATATGTTAATAAATATAATTAATTAAAAATAAAGCTTTTTGACTGTTTTCCCTAACGTTTGAAGTATACATTTACAAACAAGTAGACAGAGGCAGGCAGAGAGAGAGTGGGGATGCAGGCCCCCTGCTGAGCAGAGAGCCTGATGTGGGGCTCGATCTCAGGAACCTGAGATCATGACCTGAGCTGAAGGCAGAGGCTTAACCCACTGTGTCACCCAGGCTCCCCAAAAAAGGAATTTATAATGATGTTCTCCTTAGAGTTAAAAAAACTGGTAATTTTTTTTTTAGCTTTAGAGAACTAGAAGTATCAATATAAACATTGGGTAAACATCCAGTTTAATGATCATTTTTAAAAGGAAAGTGTTACTTATAGATCTTTGAGTATTCTGGGAATTCTTCTGGAAGTAATGAATCACAGAAATCTTACTCCCTTTCTACAGCCTGAAGCCTGGAGTGAGGATGATACAGATGGAGCTTTTGCAATCACCTCATACCTTGAGGACAAAGGCCTAGAAGTGACAAGAGTCTGAATGATTGAAGCCTTTGCAGAACTGCTTTAATTGTTCTGTGTATTGTACATTGGGGGTACCTTTCCTATTTACTGAGCTGTTAACTGTATCTTCTTTCTTGTTTCACCCACCCCGATTTTTGCACATAGATCTAAACCATAAACTCAAAACAGGATTTCTAAACTACGTTTCTTTGATCTAACTCATCTGGATACCTTCTTTAATGATTATATAATTTTGATGTGTAGAATATGGACAAAAGAAACCCTCTACAACTTAAGTACCAAACATAAATAAATGCATGGCGAACAATGCATGAAATACCTAAGAAAGACACAGGGCTTTGAGATTCAGTTTTAAAATTTGCATATTTTTTGCATGTATTTATTTATTTATTTTAAAGATTTTATGTATGTATTTGACAGACAGAGATCACAAGTAGGCAAAGAGGCAGGCAGAGAGAGAGAGGGAGGGAAGCAGGCTCCCTGCTGAGCAGAGAGCTTGATGTGGGACTCAATTTCAGGACCCTGGGATCATGACCTGAGCCAAAGGCAGAGGCTTTAACCCACTGAGCCACACAGGTGCCCCCATTTGAAACATTTTGTCTTTAATTTCATGCTTTCTTCCTTTGGTTGATCAAAGATAAAACATATAGTTGTATATACCTGCCTTCTGTTCACATATTTAATAAAGTAATTTTGGTAGCTTCATATATTTCACATTAATATCTTTAGATATATGATTAAGTATGTGGATTAATATCTTCTTTACATAATTAATTAAGTGTATTCTGGGGGATTCAGCTTTATTATTTCATATATACTTGTTTCCTTTATTAATTTAGTCATCTTTACCAAATGAATTGTGTTCTTCAACTATTAATATTTAAATATCATTTTATTAATGTTTAACTTCAAATGACTAGATTTATATTTACCTTACTAGTAGAATTAGACAGTGCTAATCATGAAGAATAAACAATCCATTTAATTTACTATCACTAGCCTAATATCCTTATGAAACTATGGGGTTGGGTTATTTACCTGCAAGATTTAGAAACATTAGCAAAAGAAGCACTATATTGAAAATGTACAATCCACTCTAGGGAATTTGGATCTATTTCAGATTCAGGCACTGATACAAATAATGTTAGAGAACAAGCTATTTGGTATTTATTCTTTCATTTTGTGTCTCATAAGTGACTGGTTATTGTTGTGATAAATTCATATTTTTATATTTACTGTTCAGTTCGTGTCTATGTATGTTTTCTTCCAGCTGAGCTAATCAGTTTTAATGATGCCTTGTTACTGAGAATCCTTTTAGTGAGGAGTCTTGCACCTTGCATTTGGTTGTTACCAAAGTCGGAGGCATAATTCAGGATTTTAAGAAGTTGAAATCAATTTTGGGTAAGCAGGAAAAAATATGGCAATGTATCTCAAGACATGAAATACAAACTTCAAAGACAAATACAATCACATTTTGAAACTATGAAAATAAAAGCTAATAAAAGAATCAGAGGAGAAATGCATAGAGATACCATCTTATACTGGCTTGGAACATGACAGTTCACAGAAATGGAAAATAAAATCTGCTCTTCCACTCTTTTATTTATACTTCTGAAATACAGTCTTACCAGAGGTTTCTGTTCCTGTTAAATATTCAATTTCACAAATATTCAATTTCACTCCTTTGGCTCAAAAGGTCCATACTAATCTGGAGTCTTCAGATATGAGAAGTTGTGAGTTGTATTTATTTTAGCTACTTCTTCAGCACAATTAAAGGTCTGTATTTGTACCCCAAGGTATTTGTTGAATTCTCTCACAACTTGTGGTAGGACAGAATGTACTGTAACAGCTGGACACAGCTCATAACTACTCCTATGTTTTTCTCAACTCCTTTACCCAATAAGTGTAGAAATTAATTCTTAAGACTTTGGTCTATTTTGTCTCAATTTTTCATACAAATGAAAGTATCTCCTCCTAATATTTCAGTTATTCTCTTTAAATTCTTCCTAACTCTCATACTTATTTTCATAAATCTTTCTTCTCAATGTTGTTATTCATTGTTAACTACATTTATTATTGTTTCCCTGCTGGGCCATCACTGACTTCATCATTAGCTTGGTCAACCTAGTGGTTTGGAGTGGTTTTGATATCAACACATTTGATAACAAATAGAGCATAATTTTTGTGAACATGAAAAAAAAAAGGAAAAAAATCTTCTCAGAAACATCAGATATAACCATATCCTCTCAAAAATACTGAATCCATTTTGGTTAAATGACTCCTTCAAAACCAGGAATAGCAAGAAAAATTTTTGAGCATGTTGGCTTGGACAAATTTGATTCCACTGTAAAGCTGGGCATGGACAGAAACCTAAATAAAGTTGGGATGATTCTTAATTGGCATTAAATAGTATCTTTTAACTGAAAGGAATAAAATTGGTTAATGATATCAAGGAGGTGAAATGTACTAAAATTACAGTGTTCACTAACATCTCCAAGTTTTTAAAAGTAGGTTATATTGTTATTTATTATTACCTTATTACCTTATTATTACCTATGTTTTTTATATTAATTAATTATAATACTTAAAATTATTAATTTAATATTCTGAAAAAATTGTGTGTCCTGTATTCCTGATTCTTTTTTCTATTTTTATTTAAAAAAATTTTTTTAAAGATTTTAATTATTTACTTGAGAGAGAATGAGTAAGAGAGAGCATGAGAGAGGAGAAGGTCAGAGGGAGAAGCAGACTCAAGGAGATGGGAGCCCGATGTGGGACTAGATCCTGGAAGTCCGAGATCATGACTTGAGCCGAAGGCAGTCGCTCAACCAACTGAGCCACCCAGGCGCCCTGTATTTCTGATTCTAATTAGCTGCTGAGAAAAAGGATACCATAGTTCTCCAGCCCTTACCTGTGGGGTATATGTCCAAAGACCCCCAAATGGATGCCTGAAACCATAGACAGTACCAAATCTACATATACTATGTTTTTTTCCCTATACATTTTTACTGATGATAAAGTTTAATTTGTAAATTATGTATAGTAAATTATATATAGTAAGAGATAAACAACTAATAATAAATTATATATAGTAAAATAAGCTATATATAGTAAGAGATACACAACTAATAGTAAATTATATATAGTAAGAGATAAACAATTATAGAACAAAAATAAAACAATAGAACAATTGTTCTATTATTAAATAATAGATCTAACTAAAAATAGAACATTTTTCTATTATATTTAATTAAATATTTATTATATTTAACTAAAAATAGAACAATTATAATTTACTATAATAAAAGTTACATGAATATTTCCTCTCTCAAAATATTGTACTGCACTCACCCTTCTTCTTATGATGATGTGAAATGATAAAATGCCTACAGGCAAGATCAAGTGAGGTTAATGACATAGGCACTGTGATGTACAATTGAACTATTAATGACCTTCTGTTGATAGGTCAGAAGCAGGATCATCTGCTTCTGGACCATGGTTGATCTTGGGTAACTGAATCCAAGGAAAGCAAAACTGCAGATAAGGAGGGCCTATGCACAATACTTTTAATAAACATTAAAATCTTAAACTATTTCAGTTTAAAAGATAATTCCAAGTTATTTTCCAAATGTGATTGCATTAACATTGCATACATAAAAGAATTCCAATTGTCCATGATCCTGACAATACCGAATGTTGTCATTTTTCTTAAACACTGCAATTCTACTGGGTATAAACACATTACTGTCTGTCTCTATTTGTGAATGTATGTATTTATTTATTTGATTTATAAATATGTAAACCTTGTTGGGTATAGCCATTGATCATTTGTCTGAGGTAGTGTTTGTACTGTTTCTGTACTCTAAGTTACTCTTTTACCCTCTTTCTGTACTGTGCTCTTCAGAAGGAAGCCATTGTGTGCAGCCCACACTTAAAAAGTGGGAATCATACTCTATCTCCTTAAAGGCAGAGTATCAACATAAATAATTATTTTCAGTTGGCTCTAGTGTCCCTTGTATGTATCCTCCAACATCGGAGAGCTTGTTGAGAGCTTCCTTTGTTTTGGGCACTACAAAATGGTCAAGGCTCATATCATACATTCCTTCTTCCAACTCTAAAGTCATCTATTTCTCTAAGAAGCCATAGTTCCTTTTATTGGAGAATATTAGAAAACTAGATTTAGGCACTGGACATGTTTATTGCTGTGGGGTGCTATTGTTTTTAGAGCCTCTCAATGGATGGAGCAGGGAAATCATGTATGTATACTAACCTATGTATAGACATATCTATTAATATTTCTATTTTGTTTATATTAAGCTCAACATGTAAAGTAATATTCATAGCTTGAATTCGGTACTACATGAATTATTCTAGCCTCCTCACCTTGTTTAACTTCCTCCCAAACAGTGAGAAATGTGGCTATCAACATCTTCTATGCATTTAATTAATTATTCTATTCCTGTATATATGTAGAAAGATTTCAAAATGTTAAGCCAATGTCTCCATGCGGAACAGTTTTTTAACCTAAAGCATAGTCCTTTTGTATAGGGTCTATGCTTGCCTTTAATCTTCTAGTCTCCACTCATATTGCATCCCCACTGTACTTTTCCCATCCCCAATGCCTTATGTGAGTTTTTACATACAGTACATACAGTTCATTTTGAAACAGTCTGAATTCCATTCTGAGATCCCTAGATATGTAGTATGTATGCATAATTATGTATATTATATATTAAATATATATATTATATCATTAGATTTAACCATATCCTCTCAAAAATACTGAAACATCAGATATAACCATATCCTGATTTTATATATTATATTATGAATTATATATATAATATATATAATTATGTGTATAATGTACATATTATATATAATTATACATAATATATTATATATACAATTATATATAATATACAATTATATAATTATATACAATTACATGCAATATATTATATATACAATATATAATATATACAAATATGTATATGAATTATATATGTTTATATATGATATATTAATATTGTACATACAAATGTATGTATATATGTATGTATATATAATATAAATTTGTCTACATTAAAGTTCAAATATATAATACATATTAATTTTCATACATTAATGTTCACCTTATGTTATACATCTTTATGATACTTGGAAATGCATAGTGTCATATGTAGTAACAACTTTTACAGTATCATATGGAATAGTTTCATCAACCTAAGAAAACAAACCCTGTGCTTCATCTATTTACTCTTTCCCCATCCCCAAATTGCACACAATTACTAATGTGTGTATCATATCTATAATGTGACTTTTAAGTATTACATATAAATGGGATCACATAGTAGATAGGCTATGCAGGCCATCTTTCATTTAGAAGTATGGGGTCAAGGTTTATCCACATTTTTGCATGGCTTGCTGGATCATGCCTTTTTATCACTGAATTGTATTCTGTTTTATGGATATACCACAGTTTTTATAGCCATCATCTAATAAAGGACAACTTGACGGCTTCTAGTTTTGAGTGATTATGAAGAAAACTTTTAAGTGTCTAGGTTTTATTAAGTCCAGCATGAGATTTCAAATCAGTTGTACAGTTGTTACTAACTGAAATATTTTGCATTCTCCAAAAGAATGTGAGCTCCTATTGCTCCGCATCCTCAAACATACGTGGTATCAGTTCCTTTTTTCTTATTATTTTGATTTTAGCCATTCAAATATGCTTATAATCATAATGTATTATTGTTTTAATGTGCATTTAATTTCCATTTATCAAATGCTGTTAAGCATCATTTCATAAGTTTATTTGCCACTTCTAAGTCTTTTTGGTGAGTTTGTTCAGATCATTTGTTTGCCCATTTTTTATATGTCATTTTTCATGTATATATACTTATTTTCAATTGTGATAAAATAATATTATATAATTGGTCATCTTGACCATTTTAAAATATAGAGTTCAGTAGTTTTAACTATATTCAAATTGTTGTACAACAGATCACTAAGACTGTTTCAACCTTGGGAAACTGAAACTAATATGCATTGAACAGTAATACCTAATTTCCATCTCTTCCCAAGCCCCTGGAAACCAGCACTCTATTTTCTTTTCTATGTGTCTGACTACTTTAGATTCCTCATATAAGTGGAATCATATAGTATTTTCCCTTTGTGATTGGCTTATTTCACTTAGCATAATTTCCTTAAGGTTCAGTCATGTGTTGCCCATTTTTACACTGGGTTATTTGTTTACTTAATATTGAGCTTATGAGAACTTTGTATATTTGGGATGTAAGTACTTTATTCGATATGTGATTTTCAAGTATTGCCCCCACCCCACCCCACCCCAGTCTTTGGCTTGTCTTTCTGTTATCTTAATATTTCAATATCTTGATAATAATGCCTTAAGCAAAGCAGAAATATTTTTTAAATAAAGTTCATTTTCTAAGATAATTTTTAGATTCACAGCAAAATGGACTGGAAAGCAAGAAAAGTTCTCCAATATTCCCTACATCCACATAAGAACAGCCACTGTGGCAATAAGCAGTTTGTTAGGTCATGCTGGACAATGCAGGTGGGTGACAGCAGAGTGAGAGAGAAATGAATAAGGAAATGAAAAAGATGACTAAAAAGAAGACACTATTTCTTTTTTTTCTTTCTTTCATTCTTTTTTTTTTTTTTTAAAGACAGTGTTTCAATGCCAGCAAGCAGACTGAACCTGGTATCTGACTTTCTGTAGTCTAAAAGGGGTAGATATACCCATCTGATATATCTTATTCAATTTAATGGGCGATTATTATAAAGACCAAAACACTGGACAGGCTTTTCATTTTTTTTTCTTTTTTTTCTGTTTCCATAGTAGAGAGGAGTGGATGGATCCTGGGCAACTGTTTCTGGGCCCCATATAAAGTAGCAAAAATGTGAAATTCTGTGATGCAAGGGGGAAAAAAAAAAAAAAAAAGCCATCTTGTCATTTTACAGAAAACTAAAAAGGCCCAGAAAGGTAAAGTGATTTTTTTTCTGAATTCAAACAATAATTAACAAATGCATGACTTGAAGCCCTGGGCTTCTCATTGCCTTCCCAAGACAGTAGGGAGAGTAGATCAGGTTCACCATCAAACTGCATGCATCATCAGTCTGAGACATCTCACTATTCACCAAACAAAAGAGTATTTTGTATGAACACAATTCTGACTTTTTAAATGACCATTTTCCACATAGTTCTTACTTCATTCATTAAAAAAATAAAAATAATCTATTAATATGTGGCCTTCTAGTCTTTTATATATGCCTTCCTTTCCTCTTAGCTGCATTCTATTAGATATGATCACATCCTCTTCAATGTTGACTTCATTGGATTACAGAAATAACATTTGTCCAGTTGTGGCATTTCCAATACTAAGTTGTGTATCACGGTTATTTAATACAGGTTTAGTTATCGATTTGGGCTAGTTTAAATTTGTGTCTTCCAAATCAGAGATCTATTATAGCCCTCCGAAATTTATAAAAATCAACTTTAATTTACTAATCAACTCTAGGGTTTTTTGTTTTTCCCTATCCAGACTGCCAAGAAATTGGGTAATAATTGGAGTTCAGGGGGCATGGATTTTCATAAAATGACCATGTTAGGTGAAACAGAAGAAATTCCTACTGCTATTTAGATGAAAAACAACAACATACTGATTGCAATATACAGCCTATCAGGAAACACATTTGGTTAGAGATTGAGCCCTTTAAATGCTATAAATGCTATCTGAATTCCCTGAATTCTCTGATCAAATGAATTTCTCAATCTTTCTGGCATTTCAAATTTCAAAAATTCAAAAAATATTTTCATCTTTGCCTTAGCAATTGTGAGGACATATCTGAAGCTCTGTTAACTTACATCTGGAGAGGTATGTGTCTTTTATCATTTTTAAAATCCTCACCAAGGTTTTCCTTCAGGTTTTGAAAACATTCTTGTACTTCATATATAAATTGAGAATACAGAGGCACAGGATATTTTTACAAATTCTAAATCCCACTCCTATGACAAGTTGATAATTGTTTTTTTATCTTTGTGACTTCATTTTCTTAAGAAGATTTAGGTTCAAGACAAAATTGAGTGGATGTACAGGGTTTTCTTATATATTCCCTACATCCACACAGGCATAGCCTTCCCTGTTATGGGCATTCCCCAGTAGAGTGGCACACTCATTACAATTGATGAAACCATGTCAACACACCATCCATCCAAAGTTCATACTTTATATTATGGTCACTCTTGGCTTTGTACGTTGTACATATTTGGAAAAAAATATATAATGAAACATATTCATCATTACAGTATAATACAGAGTATTTTCACTGTACTAAAAATCTGTGTTCCACCTTTTAATCTTATCTCCCACACTGGCCCCTAACTCCTGGCAACTACTGATCTTTTTATTGTCTCCATAGTCTCACCTTTTCCAGGATGTCATACAGTTGGAATCATATGGTATGTAATCTTTTCCATACTGTCTCCTTTCACCTAGGAAAATATATTTAAGTTTCTTTCATGTCTTCTCATGGCTTGATAGCTCATTTATCTTTAATACTGAATAATATTCCATTGTCCAGAAGTGCCACAGTTTATTTATCCATTCTTCTACTGAAGAACGTCTTGGTTGGTTCCAATTTTTACAGTTATAAATAAAGCTGCTATAAATGTTTATATGCTAGTTTATTGTTGGCTTAATTTCTCACCACTTTTGGATGAACACTTAGTAGTTTTATTGCTGGATTGAATGGGAAGATTTTGTTTGGTTTTATAAGAAATTGCCAAATTGTCTTTCAAAGTGGCTATACCATTTTGAATTCCCACCAGCAATGATTGAGAGTTCCTGTTGCTCCACACCATCACCAACATTTAGTGTTGTCAGTGTTCTGGAATTGGGCCATTGCTTTAATTTGTGTTTCCCTGATGACATAAAATGTGAAGTATATTTTCATATCCTTACTTTGCATCTGTGTGCATCTCTGGTGAGGTGTCTGTTAAGGTCTTTGGTCTATTTTTTAATCAGGTTGTTTATTTTTCTTATTGTGGAATTTTAAAAGTTCTTTGTACATTTTGGATAACAGAACTTTATCAAATGTGCCTTTTGTAAATGTCCCCCCCCCCCAGTATGTGGCTTATCTTCTCAATCTTTTTACACTGTCTTTTAAAGTGCAGAACTTTTTAATTTTAAGGAGGTGCAGCTAATCAATTATTTCTTTCAGGGACCATGCCTTTGTGGTTGTATGTAAAAAGTAATCATCAGAGCCAAGGCCATCTAGATTTTTTTCCCCTTTGTTATCTTTTAGGAGTTTTATAGTTTTGCATTTTACATTTAGGTCTATCATCCTTTTTGAGCTAATTTTTGTAAAGGGTATAAGGTACATATCTGGATTCATTAATTTCATTTATTTATTTATTTATTTTTGAATGAAGATGTCTACTGTTTCAGCACTGTGTGTTGAAAAGACTGTCCTTGCTTCATTGTATTGCTTTTGTTTCTTTTTCAGAGATTAGCTGACTATACTTATGCTGGTGTATTTCTGAGATCTCTGTTCTTTTCCATTGTTCTGTGTATTTATTCACCAATACCACACATTTATTGATTACTACTGCCTTATAGAAATCTTGGAGTAGGGTAGTGTCAGTCTTCTAACCTTGTTTATCTTTCAATTTTGTCTTATCTATTTAAAACAAAATTGTTACATAGATCTTGGAATCAGTTTGCTGATATTCAAAAATACCTGGGATTTTTTTCTGCAGGTGAGTGTTTTTAATATATTTATAACTCAATATAAGACAAAAACAAAACAAAACAAAACTCAAAAAAACCAACACCTCCCCCCACCCCACAAAACCATTTAGAACACCAGGAAAACAACAACAACAAGTCTCCATGAAGCTAGGGGACATTATTTCCAATATAAACAATTAAGTGATTCTGTTTTAATACACTAGCTGGGTTGTCACACAAGAGCACTATGAACTTAATGAGATAAGTGAGGCTTTATCCAGAAGAGCTTTATACCTAAAGATTGTTTCTTATTAAAGCTCAAGTAATGTTGACCTCAACTGTATGGATATACTAGATCTATTCACTTTTTAGGGTCTTGACTATGCATTCAAACTGAATAATTACATGAACCAGAGTCTATAGTATATCTTGGCTATTAAGACAAATTAAACAAAGACCCACATAGAAGAAGAGGAAACATGCTGGTTGTATCTATTAATACAAACAATTAAGGGACTTACTAGGAAGTGCTATGTTTATCTAGTCACAAGTATTTATTAAGAACCTATGTTTAAGATACTAACTACTAGGATACAAGAGCAAATAAAAAGGCAATGGTTTTCCTGATAAGTAGATTAAACATTCAGGATGGGTGACACAAATAATAAGTGGTAAAAAAAAATGTATTTGTTGGCTTGCCTAAGTGTAGAGAAAAATAAATGAGGGTAAAGGGGATTTTGAGTCATCTCAGAGGTGTTATTTTTATGATAGAATCAAGAAGATTTCCCTGAAAAGGTGATTTGTTAAGCAATATTCTGAATAATGTGCACCAACTGGAAGGAGTTGGAAAGTTCTTGCAGATTTCCAGGTGTAGGGAAAAAAAAGGCAAGTACAGAAGCAGAAGCATTTTTTATATGTTTGAGAAACAACAAGGAATCTGGTTGACCTTGAGTCAATTTACTTGAGCAGTAAATTAGGGAGAAAGCATTAGGAAGAACATCGGAGTAACCTGTGAAGCAGAAAAAAAACAGTATCTTGAAAGCCACAGTAAGGATTTTAATTTATGGCACACAGTGGGTATGTAACTCAACATTTTGCATTATTAGCCTCTTGGCTGTGATCCACGGGAGTGCTTTACATCTCTCCATCCTTATTCTTTTATGTACTGTCAATTCTTGAACATTGCTTTGCTTAGTGGGGATTTTGTAGACAAAAAAACATAATGTGATTCCCAACTTTAGTGGTCATAAAGCACTGAAGAGGATCTACTGCAGAGAAAAAAAATCCAGTGTTCCTCAAATTTCTTTGTGTCTATTTATTGTGTAATTTACTCTGATCATTTGGGAAATCTGAAATAAATGGAAGAGAGAGAAAGTTCAAAGTGTGGAGATTGGGTAAATCTGGAATATAGGAAAATTTAAGGGATAGGTATGAGGATGGATGGGAAGCTGGTATTTATAGCTGATGCCCCACTCATTTCCCTCAGCACACTTGAGTTCACCTCAGCTGCACAGCTGGTGAACAGTTCCTTTGCTTGCTCAGTTTCCTTTCTCAAGCACTCAAGTCTCTCAGCTATTCTTTGAGCCAAGTTCTTTCTCTGGTACCATAAGAATCTGTTTAGTGCACACAAGATACTCTGACTTGATGAAAAAATAATGTCATGGAAGCAAGCAATAAAAGCACTGGAATCCCAAATAAATAAACCTGCTTTAGCATTCCTTGGTTGGTTAATATTAAAATGTGTTTCACTTGTCTTCTCAGAGGACCCCTAATGGGATTAAGTTCTAGTTGCCCACAGTGGTACCCTCTTAAGTAGTAGTACCTTATCTTTTACTATATAACCTCCTTTCCTGTCACATTCACACTGTTCTTCACTTGTCCTTCCTAAAAATCACTTCCCATAACAATTACCTGCATTCCTGTCCCAGGGGCTGCTTTTGGAAAATATGCATGCTAAACATGGCTTCCTGAGAAAAGAACTATTGAAATAGTTCTTGAAAGAAATATTGTTATTAAAATAAGAGAAAAAACTTCAAAGAAAATTATACCAGTGAGTACTAAGTAAACTACTCTGATAAAGAGAAAAGGAAATGTTCCTTATTATCCAGTGTTAGGACAATAGTATTCAAATTGTTTAAAATATAGTGTCTTTGCCATATTTGATTTTCTCTGGCTGTTCAAGTATTGTTAGAAGCCTCTTAATACATGTTTCATATTTGAGGCAGAGAGGTATATGTAGAAGATTCAATTAATGATTTCATTATAGATATGGCCTCATGGAAAGAGCATCTCTGGCCCCGGTTCCAGTAATCAGAGATCACAAATACAATTATCCTGTTCTTACATACACATAATTTCCCACTTGCCACAGTAGGAAGAAGGAATAATAGTTTGGAGGTTCAAAGCACTGCTTCTAATCTTCATATGCTTTCTTTCAGTGCAATACACTTATTTCTCAGCAATTTCCTATGAAATGAAAGTTGGATATTATGGATAAAATACAGTATATGATCAAGGAGTCTGCCTGTTCCATGTATGTGAATTTTCATTTACTCAGTTAACTTTCATATAATTTTATATAGTTAGTTTCATATTATTCCCATATCTTAGTAAGATATCAAATTTAAGGGATAAAATTATAAAATTCAATCTAGAATGTATCTCTTCCTGATCTTATTCCTTTTTCTCTAACCTCAAGGTTCATAAGGGTCATATCTTTACATGTTTTCTAAAAGCTCTGTGAATATTATAGATATAATACATATAGTATTTAGCATAACAATATGTTTTTATCTTTTAGAATATAATGTGAATAATCTCCTTTGCATATGATTCTAAAAATTGCTTTTTAACTCCAAATTTTAAAATACATGAATTCTTAAATACATATATCTCTACATTAATCTTTTGCATCATTTTTTGGAATGCTTTATCACCTGTTTATTGACATTCTTTTTTTTTTTTAAACAAATGTTATTATTGGGCACCTGGGTGCTTAGTGGGTTAAAGTCTCTGCCTTTGGCTCAGGTTATGGTCCCAGGGTCCTGGGATGGAGCCCTGCATCTGGCTCCCTGCTCAGCAGGAAGCCTGTTTTCCCTCTTCCACTCCCCCTGCTTATATTCCCTCTCTCACTGTCTCTCTCTCTGTGTCAAATAAATAAATAAAATCTTTAAAAAATTGTTATTATTAACATTACAACAATAAATATCTGTGTAAATACCTCCTTGGTCACATCTTAATGAATTCCTACAGAGAATATAGAGTAGAGTTGATGGGAGGCATTCTATGTGCATTTTTATTTTGACTAGACTGCTATTCAATTAGTAATTATATTTTGTTATTCAAAGCTACTTTAGCAATTTATATGATTACCAAAAGAAAATGTGAGAGTTTATTTCCCATAAGTTTGCCAACAGTGTATATTGTAAGATTTAATTTTTTTTTGCCAATGAAATGGGTTACCTGTCTTAATTTGCATTTCTATGATTTTTCTGATAATTTTTAAATTAAAACACTGTTCTTTTTTTAGGCTGGTAATATTTCCTTCATGAGAACTGCCTATTCATTTACTTTGCTTATTTTTCTATCTGAATTTATTATTTTCTTATGGATTAATAGGATATATATGTATACACACATATATATCTACACACACAAACACATGGATATTACATATATGCATATATATTTGCAAACATGTTTGTGCAAAAACCTTGAAGAAAAAGAAGAATAAGAAACGAAAGTTTCTTTTTGTCAGAAGCAGCTTGAAAATTCAGAAGGCAATTTTAACCATTTTTCCTGTATGTTGTGAATGGTACTGTCTTCAGGGTTATATCTGAAGAATAATATGGTAGTATGAGTAAATGAATCATTACTTATTTATTCATCTGTTTTTATTGATACAAGTTACTTTTTAAATTTTGTTTTAAATCTATAAGTAGCTGCTATTCAAGTATGAATCTATTATTTAAACTTACTTTCACCTATATTTTATGAGTTTGACTTCTTGTGCATAAGATACAAAAGGAAGTATGACTCATCACCCTCCCAAATATATATATATATATAAACATAGTATACAGAATATATATATATATTCTGTATATACATATATATATATATATTCTGTATACTATGTTTTCTTTTTAAATATTTTGCAAGTATGTTCTTCTAGTCTGTATCTCGGATCTTCATTGGTTTATTGCAGATTGTCTTAGGTGTGCTAGATATTGGACTTGAACAGGTATTGCACACTGATACTGGAGCTTTCATTGATTTTAGTAGCTCTGATGTTGCAGGGAGTAACATGATGAAGTTAGAACTGGATAAGGCATTTCTCTCTCCCCAGAAGTAAGCTCTAGGAAGACTTCCCTTTACATAAAGAAAGCTCAAAGAATCCTGATATGCAGGGAAGCCATAAGAGATGAGGAGAGATAACGAATGAAAGAATCTAAAGATTATTTATTCCACATTTAAGAAAACAACTTGGAAGTAAGTTACCTACTACCAGCTCCATATCCTATGATTTTCTTCATTTGTAATTTTAATTTTTTAAATTATACTTTCTGCATTAACATATTTCTTCAGTGAATATGGGTTACTCTAATAAACAGAAAAAAGGTAATGTTTCTTTTTTAAAATGGAGTTATTTCTACACTGCCTAACCTAAGTGAAAAACAAGGCAGAGTGCATAGGGACAGTAACAGTGCCCTCCATGCACTACAGCACCCCACATGCTCCCAGATACAACTCACTAAAATTAAGATAAGTCCTATTTCTGGGTTAGGAAACATAATTTCTTTCTTTTTTCCTCCCCAAAATTTTATTTAAATTCTAGTTATTTAACATACATTGTAATGCCAGTTTCTGGTGTACAATACAGTGATTCAACACTTCTAACATCACCTGGTGTTTATCACAAGTACACTTCTTAATCCCCATCCTCCACCCATCTCTGCTCTGGTAACCATCAGTTTGTTCTCCATAGATAAGAGTCTGTTTTTGTTTCTGGGTTTGCCTCTCTCTCCTTCTTTTACCCTCTGTTTTGTTTCTTCAACTCCACGTATGTGTGAAATCATATAGTATTTATCCTTTTCTGACTTATTTCACTTAGCATAATACTCTCTAGCTCTATCCATGCAGTGGTAAGTGGCAAGATTCATTCTTTTTATGAATGAATGAATATTCTTTTTATTCATTCTTTTTATGGCTGAGTAATATTCCATCGTGTGTGTGTGTGTGTGTGTGTGTGTGTGTAAATATAACATATTTCACCTCTTCTTTATCCATTCATCTGTTGTTGGATATTTGGGCTCTTTCCATAATTCCACTATTATAGATAATGATGCTATAATTAGGGTGCATGTATCTATTTGAATTAGTATTTTTGTATTCTTTGGGTAAATACATAGTAGTGCAATTTCTGAATAATAGGGTAGTTATATTTTTAACTTTTTGAGGAATGTCTATATTGTTTTCCAAAGTGGCTTCTCTAATTTGCATTCGTACCAACAGTGCAAGAGGGTTCCCCTTTCTCCACATCTTTGTCAACACTTGTTGTTTCTTGTGTTGTGTTGTTGAGTTAGCCTTCTTACAGGTATCTCATTGTAGTTTTGGTTTGTATTTTCTTTTTTTTTTTAATTTTAATTTTTAATTTTTTATAAACATATAATATATTTTTATCCCCAGGGGTACAGGTCTGTGAATCGCCAGGTTTACACACTTCACAGCACTCACCAAAGCACATACCCTCCCCAATGTCCATAACCCCACTCCCCTTCTCTCAACCCCCCTCCCCCCAGCAACCCTCAGATGGTTTTGTGAGATTAAGAGTCACTTATGGTTTGTCTCCCTCCCAATCCCATCTTGTTTCATTTATTCTTCTCCTACCCCCTTAAGCCCACATGTTGCATCACCACTTCCTCATATCAGGGAGATCATATGATAGTTGTCTTTCTCCGCTTGACTAATTTCACTAAGCATGATATGCTCTAGTTCCATCCACGTTGTTACAAATAACAAGATTTCATTTATTTTGATGGCTGCATAGTATTCTATTGTATATATATACCACCTCTTCTTGATCCATTCGTCTGTTGATGGACATCTAGGTTCTTTCCATAGTTTGGCTGTTGTGGACATTGCTGCTATAAACATTCGGGTGCACGTGCTCCTTCGGATCACTACGTTTGTATCTTTAGGGTAAATACCCAGTAGTGCAATTGCTTGGGTCGTAGGTAGGGTAGCTCTATTTTCAACATTTTGAGGAACCTCCATGCTGTTTTCCAGAGTGGTTGCACCAGCTAGCATTCCCACCAACAGTGTAGGAGGGTTCCCCTTTCTCCGCATCCTCGCCAGCATCTGTCATTTCCTGACTTGTTGATTTTAGCCATTCTGACTGGTGTGAGGTGATATCTCATTGTGGTTTTGATTTGTATTTCCCTGATGCCGAGTGATATGGAGCACTTTTTCATGTGTCTGTTGGCCATCTGGATGTCTTCTTTGCAGAAATGTCTGTTCATGTCCTCTGCCCATTTCTTGATTGGATTATTTGTTCTTTGGGAATTGAGTTTACTAAGTTCTTTATAGATTTTGGACACTAGTCCTTTATCTGATATGTCGTTTGCAAATATCTTCTCCCATTCTGTCAGTTGTCTTTTGATTTTGTTAACTGTTTCCTTTGCTGTACAAAAGATTTTGATCTTGATGAAATACCAATAGTTCATTTTTGCCCTTGCTTCTCTTGCCTTTGGTGATGTTCCTAGGAAGATGTTGCTGCGGCTGAGGTCAAAGAGGTTGCTGCCCGTGTTCTCCTCAAGGATTTTTATGGATTCCTTTCTCACATTGAGGTCCTTCATCCATTTTGAGTCTAATTTCATGTGTGGTGTAAGGAAATGGTCCAATTTCATTTTTCTGCATGTGGCTGTCCAATTTTCCCAACACCATTTATTGAAGAGACTGTCTTTTTTCCATTGGACATTCTTTCCTGCTTTGTCGAAGATTAGTTGACCATAGAGTTGAGGGTCTATTTCAGGGCTTTTTATTCTGTTCCATTGATCTATGTGTCTGTTTCTGTGCAAGTACCATGCTGTCTTGATGATGACAGCTTTGTAATAGAGCTTGAAGTCCGGAATTGTGATGCCACCAACTTTGGCTTTCTTTTACAATATTCCTTTGGCTTTTCGAAGTCTTTTCTGGTTCCATATAAATTTCAGGATTATTTGTTCCATTTCTTTGAAAAAGATGGATGGTACTTTGATAGGAATTGCATTAAATGTGTAGATTGCTTTAGGTAGTATAGACATTTTCACAATATTTATTCTTCCAATCCAGGAGCATGGAACATTTTTCCATTTCTTTGTGTCTTCCTCAATTTCTTTCATGAGTACTTTATAGTTTTCTGAGTATAGATTCTGTGCCTCTTTTGTTAGGTTTATCCTAGATATCTTATGGTTTGGGGTGCAATTGTAAATGGGATTGACTCCTTAATTTCTCTTTCTTCTGTCTTGTTGTTGGTGTAGAGAAATGCAACTGATTTCTGTGCATTGATTTTATATCCTGACACTTTACTGAATTCCTGTACAAGTTCTAGCAGTTTTGGAATGGAGTCTTTTGGGTTTTCCACATATAGTATCATATCATCTGCGAAGAGTGATAGTTTGACTTCTTCTTTGCTGATTTGGATGCCTTTAATTTCCTTTTGTTGTCTGATTGCTGAGGCTAGGACTTCTAGTACTATGTTGAATAGCAGTGGTGATAATGGACATCCCTGCTGTGTTCCTCACCTTAGTGGAAAAGCTTTCAGTTTTTCTCCATTAGGAATGATATTTGCGGTGGGTTTTTCATAGATGGCTTTGATGATATTGAGGTATGTGCCCTCTATCCCTACACTTTGAAGAGTTTTGATCAGGAAGGGATGCTGTACTTTGTCAAATGCTTTTTCAGCATCTATTGAGAGTATCATATGGTTCTTGTTCTTTCTTTTATTGATGTGTTGTATCACATTGATTGATTTGCAGATGTTGAACCAATCTTGAAGCCCTGGAATAAATCCCACTTGGTCGTAGTCAATAATCCTTTTAATGTACTGTTGAATCCTATTGGCTAGTATTTAGGTGAGAATTTTCGCATCTGCGTTCATCAAGGATATTGGTCTATAGGTCTCTTTTTTGATGGGATCCTTGTCTGGTTTTCGGATCAAGGTGATGCTGGCCTCATAAAATGTGTTTGGAAGTTTTCCTCCCATTTCTATTTTTGGAACAGTTTCAGGAGAATAGGAATTAGTTCTTCTTTAGATTTTTGGTAGAATTCCCCCAGGAAGCCATCTGGCCCTGGGCTTTCGTTTGTTTGGAGATTTTTAATGACTGTTTCAATCTCCTTACTGGTTATGGGTCAGTTCAGGCTTTCTATTTCTTCCTGCTTCAGTTGTGGTAGTTTATATGTTTCTAGGAATGCATCCGTTTCTTCCAGATTGTCAAATTTGTTGGCATAGAGTTGCTCATAGTATGTTCTTATAATTGTTTGTATTTCTTTGGTGTTAGTTGTGATCTCTCCCCTTTCATTCATGATTTTATTTATTTGGGTCCTTTCTCTTTTCTTCTTGGTAAGTCTGGCCAGGGGTTTATCAATTTTATTAATTCTTTCAAAGAATTAGCTCCTAGTTTTGTTGATTTGTTCTATTGTTTTTTTGGTTTCTATTTCTTTGATTTCTGCTCTGATCTTTATGATTTCTCTTCTCCTGCTGGGTTTAGGGTTTCTTTCTTTTTGTTTCTCCAGCTCCTTTAGGTGTAGGGTTAGGTTTTGTACCTGAGACCTTTCTTGTTTCTTGAGAAAGGCTTGTACCACTATATATTTTCCTCTTAGGACTGCCGTTGTTGTGTCCCACAGAATTTGAACCATTGTGTTTTCATTATCGTTTGTTTCCATGATTTTTTTTCAATTCTTCTTTAATTTCCTGGTTGACCCACTCATTCTTTAGAAGGATGCTGTTTAGTCTCCATGTATTTGGATTCTTTCCAAACTTCCTCTTGTGGTTGAGTTCTAGCTTCAGAGCATTGTATCTGAAAATATGCAGGGAATGATCCCAATCTTTTGATACCAGTTGAGTCCTGATTTAGGACCCAGGATGTGATCTATTCTGGAGAATGTTCCATGTGCACTAGAGAAGAATGTGTATTCTGTTGCTTTGGGATGAAATGTTCTGAATGTATCTGTGATGTCCATCTGGTCCAGTGTATCATTTAAGGCCTTTATTTCCTTGTCTATCTTTTGCTTGGATGATCTGTCCATTTCAGTGAGGGGAGTGTTAAAGTCACCTACTATTATTGTATTATTTTTGATGTGTTTCTTTGATTTTGTTATTAATTGTTTATATAGTTGGCTGCTCCCGCTTTGGGGGCATAGATATTTAAAATTGTTAGATCTTCTTGTTGGACAGACCCTTTGAGTATGATATAGTGTCCTTTCTCATCTCTTATTATAGTCTTTGGCTTAAAATCTAATTGATCTGATATAAGGATTGCCACTCCTGCTTTCTTCTGATGTCCATTAGCATGGTAAATTCTTTTCCACCCCCTCACTTTAAATCTGGAGGTGTCTTTGGGTTTAAAATGAGTTTGTTGTAGGCAACATATAGATGGTTTTTGTTTTTTTATCCATTCTGATACCCTGTGTCTTTTGATTGGGGCATTTAGCCCATTAACATTCAGGGTAACTATTGAAAGATATGAATTTAGTGCCATTGTATTGCCTGTAAGGTGACTGTTACTGTATATTGTCTCTGTTCCTTTCTGATCTACCACTTGTAGGCTCTCTCTTTGCATAGAGGACCCCTTTCAATATTTCCTGTAGAGATGGTTTGGTGTTTGCAAATTCTTTCCGTTTTTGTTTGTCCTGGAAGCTTTTAATTTCTCCTTCTATTTTCAATGATAGCCTAGCTGGATATAGTATTCTTGGCTGCATGTTTTTCTCGTTTAGTGCTCTGAAAATATCATGCCAGCTCTTTCTGGCCTGCCAGGTCTCTGTGGATAAGTCAGCTGCCAATCTAATATTTTTACCATTGTATGTTACAGACTTCTTTTCCCGGGCTGCTCTCAGGATTTTCTCTTTGTCACTAAGACTTGTAAATTTTACTATTAGGTGACGTAGTGTGGGCCTATTCTTATTGATTTTGAGGGGCGTTCTCTGAACCTCCTGAATTTTGATGCTCATTCCCTTTGCCATATTGGGGAAATTCTCCCCAGTAATTCGCTCCAGTATACCTTCTGCTCCCCTCTCTCTTTATTCTTCTTCTGGAATCCCAATTATTCTAATGCTGTTTTGTCTTATGGTGTCACTTATCTCTCGAATTCTCCCCTCGTGGTCCAGTAGCTGTTTGTTCCTCTTTTGCTCAGCTTCTTTATTCTCTGCCATTTGGTCTTCTATATTGCTAATTCTTTCTTCTGCCTCATTTATCCTAGCAGTGAGAGCCTCCATTTTTGATTGCACCGCATTAATAGCTTTTTTGATTTTAACTTGGTTAGATTTTAGTTCTTTTATTTCTCCAGAAAGGGCTTTTATATCTCCCGAAAGGTTTTCTCTAGTATCTTCCATGCCTTTTTCGAGCACAGCTAGAACCTTGAGAATTGTCATTCTGAACTCTAGATCTGACATATTACCAATGTCTGTATTGATTAGGTCCCTAGCTTTCGGTACTGCCTCTTGTTCTTTTTTTTTTTTTGTGGTGAATTTTCCCGCCTTGTCATTTTGTCTAGGTAAGAGTATATTGAAGGAGCAAGTAAAATACTAAAAGGGTGGCAACAACCCCAGGAAAATATGCTTTAACCAAATCAGAAGAGATCCCAAATCGTGAGGGGGGAGAAAGGGGATAAAAAGAGGTTCAGAAAGAAAGAAAGAGAAAAAACGAAAGAAAGAAAGAAAGAAAAGAATTAAAAAAAGAAAATGAATAAAGAAAAGTATAAAAAAGAATAAAATATATATATATTAGATAAACTAGTTAAAAAACATTAAAAAAGAAAAGGGTAAAAGTTAAAAAAATTTTAGCAGAAGAAGAGAAAAAAATGAAAAAGAAAAAATAATTAAATTAACTGCAAGACTAAAGATCATAGGGAGAATGCTATGACTTTCGTGCTTTGCTTTCTCATCCTCTGGAATTCTTCTGCTCTCCTTGGTATTGAAACTTGGTCGGTGAACTTGGTCTTGGCTGGATTTTTGTTGATCTTCTGGGGGAGGGGCCTGTTGTAGTGATTCTCAAGTGTCTTTGCCCCAGGCGGAATTGCACCACCCTTACCAGGGGCTGGGCTGAGTAATCCGCTCGGGTTTGCTTTCAGGAGCTTTTGTTCCTTGAGCGCTTTCTGTAGAGTTCTGGAGGACGGCAATACAAATGGCGGCCTCCTGGTCTCTGGCCTGGAGGAGCTGAGTGCCCGGGGTCCCACTCCTCAGTCCGCCCTCAGAGAACAGTGCCCAGTAACTCCCGTCTGACTGACCTCCGGCCGCGCTCCGAGCTTACCAAGCCTGCGACCGATTCAAGGTAACCCTGAGCTGTGAGCTCACTGTCAGCTCTGTCTCTGTAGCCGACTTCCCCATTCTAATACCTGTAAGCTCTGCGACACTGAGACTCCCCCGATCCTTCTGTGACCCTGTGGGACCTGAGGCAATGCTGACCCCACGTGGGCTTTACCCCGGTTTAGCCTCTGGAGCGATGTCCCTCAGCGGAAGAGACTTTTGAAAGTCCTGATTTTGTGCTCTGTTGCTCCACCGTTTGCTGGGAGCTGGCCCCTCCCCACGGGGTCTATCTTCCCGTCGCTTTGGATTCACATCTCCGCCAGTCCTACTTTTCAGAAAGTGGTTGTTTTTCTGTTTCTAGAATTGCTGTTCTTCTTCTCTTCGATCTGCTAATGGATTTGTAGGTGTTTGCAATCTTTAGATAACTATCTAGCTGATCTCCTGCTAGCTGAAGTAGTCTCAGCCTGCTACTTCTCCGCCATCTTGACTCCTCCTCCTCTGGTTTGTACTTTCTTGATGATGAGTGATGTTGACTATCTTTTTATGTGTCTGTTGGCCATCTACATGTCTTCTTTGGAAAAATATCTATTCATGTCTTCTGCCCATTTCTTAACTGGATTATTCATTTTTGGGGTGTTAAGTTGTATTACTTTGTTCTATCTTTTTGACACTAACCCTCTATCAGATATGTAATTTGAAAATATGTTCTCCCATTCCATAGATTGCCTTTTCATTTTGTTGATTGTTTCCTTCACTGTACAGAAAATTTTTATTTTGATAAAATCCCAAAAGTTTATTTTTTGCTTTTGTTTGCCTTCCCTCAAGAGGCATATCTAGAAAGTTTCTATGGTTAATGTCAAAGAAGTTACTGCCTGTGTTCTCTTACAGGATTTTTATGGTTTCAGTTCTTACATTTAGGTTTTTCATTCATTTTGAATCCATTTTTGTGTATGGTGTATGAAAGTGGCCCAATTTTATTCTTTTGCATGTTCCTGTCCAGTTTTCCCCAATGCCATTTGTTGAAGACACTATCTTTTTTTCACTGAATATTCTTTTTTTTCTTTAAATTAAATTAGCCAACCTATAGTACAATTATTAGTTTTTGATGTAGTGTTCAAGGATTCATCAGTTGCTTATAACACCCAGTGCTCAACAGATCACTTGCTCTCCTTAATGCCTATCACCCAGTTACCCCAACCCCTTACTCCATTCCCCACCTTTCACTCCTTCCACAACCCTCAGTTTGTTTCCCTGGAGTCAATAGTCTCTCATGGTTTGTCTCCCTCTTTGATTTCTATCCATTCAGTTTTTTCTCCCTCCCCCTATGGTCCTCTGCACTATTCCTTATATTCTACATATGAGTGAAACCATAGATAATTGTCTTTCTCTGATTGACTTATTTCACTAAGCATAATAATATCCTCTAGTTTCATCCATGCCGATGGAACTGGTATGTATTCATCCTTTCTGATGGCTGAGTAACATTCCATTTTATATATAAGCCACATCTTCTTTATCCATTCATCTGTTGAAGGACACCTTGTTTTCTTTCACAGTTTGGCTTTTGTGGACATTGCTGTTATGAAAATTGGGGTGTATGTGCTCCTTCTGTTCACTGCATCTGTATCTTTGGGGTATATACCCAGTATTGTATTCTATATTCTTTTCTGCTTTGTTGATCATTGGTTGGCCATATAGTTACCAGCTCATTTTAGAAACCTATTGCATTTCTATACACCAATAATGAAGCAGCATAAAGAGAAATGAAGAAATCAATCCCATTTAGAATTGCAACAAAACCAGTAAGATACCTAGGAATAAACCTAACCAAAGAGACAAAAAACTTATACACTGAAAACTATAAAACACTGATGAAAGACACTGAAGATGAAGAAATGGAAAGGCATGCTCATGTATTAGAAGTACAACTATTGATAAAATGTCTATGCTACCAAAGAAATCCGCACATTTAATGCAATCCCTATCAAAATATCAACAGCATTTTTCACAGAGCTAGAACAAACAAATCCTTTTGTGGAGACACAAAAGACTGCAAATAGCCGAAACAACCTTGAGGAAAAAAAAGCAAAGCTGGAGGAATCACAATTCCGGATTTCAAGTTCTATTACAAAACTGTAGTAATCAAAACAGTATGGTACTGGCACAAAAAAAGACACATAGATTATTAGAACACAATAGAAAACCTATCCTATAATTCTTGGCCTAATGTCCAATTGTGATGAAAGAAGCTGTGCTCAAATTATAAAACACAAATATTAAACACATTTTGTCTCATATATTTAAATGATGTTCTGTATTTAAGTTTCAAATTTTGTTAATATAAATTTCTGTTGGATTTTAAGCATAATGTGATTACTAATAAAGTTATGAGAGCATATTTACAGAAATAAGTACTTCTGTTTTACAAAGGGCACTGATATTAAACCTTTCAGTTACATTTTTCCTAGTTCCTCTACAACCTGGGAAATGGTTCTACATTTATAGATCCTTTTCTCTGATTTTCAAACTTTTTATGAGTCATCCTGTATGTTACTTCTGTTTTGGACAAGAAATCACAGGTTGTGCCATCTTTTAGATAATCAGTGCCCCGAGTCAGTTTTAAACTATTCTACCTTTCCTGTATGAGGGTGATATTCTTCCCTCAGAGTCAGCAGGGCATGCACTCTTACTTGTTTATAAATAACATCATGGTTTGTGTTCAGTTCTCATGGCTCACTTAGTTATATCTTTTTGCTACCCTCTAAGTTAGAAGGGTTCAGGATGCCAGATGAAAGTTATCAGAGAGGTTTGTGTGCAGAGAAGCAACACAACTAACTGGAAGAACCAGTGATGCTGATTCACAAGCATCAGCTCTTAAGTAGTGAGCTAACTTGCTGGCACTACCTATCAACTACTGAAGAAAAAAAAGTATTTTTTTATACAGAAGTTTCTATTGTTGTTGTTTTGTTTTGTTTTCCTTTTAGCTTTCTTACAAAAATATTTGAAGTTCTTAATGTGGAACTCATAAAGTAAATTCTAGGTGGTAATGTGGATTTCAGAAAAGTTCATAAAGCCTCAGTAGTTTGTAAGACTAGCATTGGTGCATGCCTGAGAATAAATGTTCTGTTTTTCATAAACCAATTTTCATGAGCCAATTCTATATTCAATCTATAAGAAAAACCACTTCTTAAAATATTTAATGCCTGAAAAATTAAAGTGAAGGTGAATTAATCTGACATTTATGGTCTAGTTGTCATTGTTTAATTTCTTCCTGGTTTTATTGAACTGATTCAATTGTGACTCTTGGGTTATAGAACTTTGATGCCCTCTCATCGATACATGTAGGGCTGTAAAATTTTTGGTAAGAATTAGAGCACAATATTCAGCAGTAATGAGGAAATATTAATATCTTTACATAAAAGGCTGCTGCATGCTGAATCACAGATACTTCTATAATGTTCGCAAATTGATAAAATGGATGCATACAGATCAAGTATACACATTAAATTTAAGACTTTAAATATGGAAGTAATATTGTACACATATAGTAACACTTCTATTTTTAGGAGGAAAGAAAAAAACAGAAGTATTGGGAGTAGAAATAATTTTCTAAAACCTATAATTGTTTTATTAGAATTGGAGAGAGAACTTTAGATAAGAAACTATAAAAACCTATATACTATTCAAAGAGCCTTACCCTTGAATTGGTTGTGTTGCCCGAAATATGTTCTAGGCAAACATAATTTCCACAGATAACTTCTGTGTTCAAACAAGTGGGATTCTCTATGACATACTCCTTTCTTTAAAATTCATAGTGACTCTTCATCTATAAATGATCTGGGAAGTTTTGTAATTGAGAATTTTTATACACATTTTTTAAAGATATGTTTTAAGTGTACCCTAAAATTAGTTGATCAGAAAGGGAGAACATGGTATACCTCACAACAGCAAGTGAAGTGAGAAGAAGGTGCCTCTAGAAAAAGCTGAAATTCTCCCTGTTGGTTGAATATGATTTCCGATACTTGGTCTATTTGTCTAACTTAAACTTGGATGGCACAAGGTCCCCACTTCTCTGTTGATTCTACTGACAGAATCCATATTCACTGTTTCTAAAACACAGTTTTAGAAAATGGTCCTGAAATGGTTTATTGCTTTGCCTCCCTGATTTGTCCTTTCATGACTTCAGCTCCTGATAACTACCACTGTGAGGCAGATGGGCTGCTGAACACTGGCGTCCCTGCCTTGCTCCTGCCACTGCCTCTGTAACTCCCACATGAGGAGAGCAGACTATTGTGTGTGGGATCTCTGACTCAACCACAGGCACAGGCTATTCTTAATTATCCTCAGAAAATGGAGCAAAGGCTGTTGCTCTAAAGATTTTACTAAAGTCTATATCCCATCTGACTAAACTGCTTCCCCAGAGAAGCTCTGTCTCTACTTCTAGAAAACTGGGAAACCCTGAACTGAAGTTGGTTAATTCCTAGATCTACAGAGAAGAGAAAGTTGTTTCTTCAAGAAGGTTCTGTGTTCCTTAAGATCCATCTTCTGGTCCTTATTTCTGCCCCAGGACTTACCCCTTTTCTGGATGGATGATAGTCATGTTACGGAAACATCCTGAGCAAGCCTAAATTAATTAATAATTTATTTTTTAACATCTAGACCAAAATGACACTGTGGTTTTTTTCTACATGTTATAACAGGTTACAAATATGGTTTAGTCACATGCTTTCTCTATCACAAAAGATAGCTTCTTATTGTCCATATTCTCAATTCACGTTTAGCCATCAGGATCCAATTCAATGGCCAGCTCCTTTACTACTTTATGGAGATTTCCACAGTTCTCCTTCAAAGAGAAGTAATACTTGTACCCCAAAATATATATCACTATGTTTCTAAATATATCAATATATGTATACTATGAATTTTTACTGCTCATATCAAAATATATCAATTTTCTTGTCTAAATAGTTTCTTATTACTTTTTTTAACTGAACTTGTGCTATAATTATTAGTGTAATATAGAATTTGTTAAGAGAACAAAACTGTTAGGGTGAGAACCACATCTTCCAAATTAATGTAAAAGCAAATAAAATGTCATGAAAAAACCTGGAATAAAATTCTGTCTCCAAAATTATGTAGTTATAAGACTTGGAAATTGCTTTTCAGATGTTTTTATTCAGAGATCCTCAAAATAGATAAAACAGGAAAAGCTAATCTGAATAAGTGTTAAAAATGTCTTTTGGCATTTAACTGCAAGTCCTAGAAAGCAAACTACAAAAATATCTTTAAATGAACAGACTAGTTACCACTGGCAAGTTGGTAGGATGAAATTTTTTTAAAAATTAGTCCTGATCATATAGACAACACTATGAAAATGCCTTCCTTTCTAATCTTTACACAAAAAATAACTTTGAAAAAGTTTTTTTACATTAATATTTATTTTCCTGATATAAAAAGTTAATATATACCTATAGTATAAAGTATATATGTTTGTTGTGTATGTTACAGAGTACTCAGAGAGCTCTGTGTTATAGTGCTTCCTTTCAATTTTCTACATAAAACCGGAGACACATTCTTACCTGGAACGTTTTGAATGAATGGTTTCTTCCCTAGATAAGTGAGTAGCAGTATCCATATCATCATCTTTATCACCAATGACATGCATTTGTAAGATGGATGACCAGGGCTGGTAGTATTAATATTTGACTGTAACTAAGTGAGGCTCAGACTATATAGGAAGAAAATCATTAACACTTGCTTAATGAACCTCATACTACCATTAACTTAACTAACCGGGACAGAATGCACAATGCACTGCATTGATTCAGGGATTTCACATTTATTGCAATCAGGCTCAGAGTACCTTTGCATCCATTAAAAAGCAAAGCAAAACTCTAATTTCAAAGGTTCTACAAAAGATGGTGCTATCTACACCACAGGCTTGGTTAATTATTTGTTGTAATGTAATATGTTTATCTTCTTGTTTCCTAAAAAAAAAAAAATTATTTAGCAGTATAATTTCTTTGCCTCTCCTGAGATTTATATTGCAGGACATTGCATTTGAGAGTCTGTATGTCTTTAGGAAGTATACTGTGGATACCAGAACTAACCTATCAAAAGTTATTTGATCACTGAACTGATTAAATAACATTTATTTTAAATTCCGATGTGATTGGTGCTTTCCAAGTCTTAAGGGCTTTTTCTTAAAAAAAAAAAAAATGTAGTTAATCTAGATGAATTTACAGTTGACCCTTGAACAATGCAAGAGATAGGGTCACCAACATTCCACAGTCAAAAATCCATGTATAACATTTGACTTGCCCAAAACATAACTACTAATAGCCTACTGATAGAAAAAAGAACACATTGAGAACATCAAAAGGGAGAGAAAATACATTTACAGTACTATACTGTATTTATTTAAAAAAAATTCATGTTAGTGGACCCATGGAGTTCAAATTGGTGTTGTTCAAGGGTCAACTGTACATAGCAGCAAGAATATACAGAGGATGAATATTTAAATTACCAAGTCAAACTTACCCCTAGGCAAAATACTGAATGGAAGAAACATACTCCAAACTCCTTTTCTTTGACAGTTTCATTGGCCCAGGCTGTAGTTACCTCATGCTGTGATGTGAACTCAAATTTTATTTTATTTCCAGTTGGCCTTTTCTTTCCTTACTAAAAGAAATAAAGAAAAAATAATGGAAGGAAGAAAGGAAGGAAGGAAGAAAAGAACAAGACAGTAATACATACTAAAGATCCCCAGTACTGAAAGTCAAGCTTATCTTTGACCACACCCATCTTCTACCCATTCTACTATGCATTTTTGCTAGTAAATGTGCTGGCACTCACACATCCTTTTATAAATATAAATATAAATATAAATATAAATATACACACACATATATTATATATTGGATTATAAAAGGATATATATACTCCTCTCATCAACAGTTAAGAGCAATGGAGGTCATGTTAGTGGTGACAAAGGGTACTAAACCCTATTTCGGGAACTCTGCTTTGTATTTTACCTGTATTGTCTCACTTACTCTGAAAAACCGTCCTATAAAGTAAATATAATATTCTGTATCACACAAATGAGGAAATTGAATGTTACAGAGCTGATGAAAAATGGACACCTGAGCAGCTCAGTCAGTTAAATGTCTGTCTTCAGCTCAAGTCATGATCTTGGGGTCCTGGGATCCAGCCCTACATCAAGCTTCCTGCTCAATAGGAAGCCTGCTTCTCCCTCTCCCTCTGCTTGCCACTCCCCCTGCTTGTGCTCGCTCTCTCTCTCTCTCTCTCTCTCTGTCAAATGAATAAACAACATCTTTAAGAGAAAAAAAGAAGAAAGTGGACACAGTCCAAATGCTACTGTGCTGATAAGCCTAAAACACAAATTCACATCTCAATGACTCCAAAGCCTGTAATTTCCCCAAGTGACAGATTTGTTGACTATAAATTTGGAAATAGTGACAGCACCACTGAAGTTTACACTGGGGGTGAAGTAAGGTGAAGGAGTAGGCAAAACCATAAGCTTCCTCATGGGCCAAGCTAATTTAAATATTGTGCTTCAATGAAATGAAAGTGCAGTTACACTAGGAAATTACAAAAAAAGTAATTATGTGGATAACAATGACACAGGGATATGAGTTTAAATACAGTCCCAAGGAATCCACATGGTGCTTATAGCCACAACTAACATAGTTTATTTGTACACAGACCATTGAAAGATATATTTTGTCCTAATGTGTGTGCCTTCCACTTGCAAGTGTCTTACAACATCTTTAAGAGAATTATTCTGATATTACAGAAGATATTCTTGAAGTTTTAAAGATATTTGCTAATCATTACCTTATGTGATCTGGGCGCCAATGAATTGATGCATTAAAATTTAAAAGACAAACATATTTCTATATTCTTAGTAGGCACATTCAA
Source organism: Neogale vison (assembly GCF_020171115.1). NCBI lineage: Eukaryota > Metazoa > Chordata > Mammalia > Carnivora > Mustelidae > Neogale > Neogale vison. Next base: position 101,789,735 of record NC_058098.1, on the reverse strand, counting down.
ACTTGTGCACATAAATCCTATTCTTACCTAAATCTCATCCATGTAACAGATCTGAACGTATTTTCAGACAGTCATATGTAAAATGTTTCTTGAACATCATAAAACTATTCCCTCAGCTTTTCACCTCACACTGTATCTTAAATATTCTGTATTAGAGGCACTTATGTGAGTTAAGCATCAGTTGACATAAAAAAAAAATTATTGGGAGACATAACATTTTTCTACAGCATATATACTGGCATGAAATATAAAATTTATATGCCAGGATCTGTTCTAGCTACCTTATATTCAGAACACATTTAATTCTCAGAACCTTTATGTTTCTCTTATTCTTAATTTTACAGAATATAATAATATTCTGAGTATTTGTAATATCCATTGTATAAATAAAAATATAAATAAAATTCTATAATATTTTTCAAAATGTTTATAAAATTATTTATTAAAGAATATGCAGAAAATTATAAATTTTGGTGATTAGATTTCATTGAGGCAAAGCACACTAGAGTAGTTCTAAGTTCTAAAGTGAAATAAATACAATCACAGTTTAAAGCAATATTAAAAAATTACCATCCTTGGGGTATAATTCATATGTGACAAATTTCATCCATTTTAGGTATAGTTTTATACTTTTTGATAAATACATATATTACTATAACTATTCACAATAAAAATATGAAGTATTGCTACCTAAAAGTTCCACTGAGCTTCTTCCCAATCCATCCTTACTTATTAGTAGCCCAGGCAAACAAATATCTGCTTTTCCTAACAAAAATGATTAGATTTATATTTTCTAGAGTTTCATATAAATGGAACTATACAATATGTACTCTTGGTTTTTGTGTTCGCTTTGTTTACATTGATACAGATTATTGTTATTGTGTGTATACACACACACACACACACAAATAGTTTTTTTTCTCTATTTTTTATGAGTAATACTGCATTGGAAGTTTCTTTAAAAGTTAAAATATAACTACCATCTGACTTAGTCATTCCACTCCAAGGTATTTAAATGTAAGAGATGAAAGCACATATCCATACAAAAACTCCTTTTAAAATGAATGTTCAAAACAAACTGAGGGTGGCCCGGGGGAGGGGGATAAGAAGAGGGTGGGGGGGGTTACGGACATTGGGGAGGGTATGTGCTATGGTGAGTGCTGTGAAGTGTATAAACCTGGCAATTTACAGATCTATACCCCTGGGGCTAATAATACATTATATGTTTATAAAATTTAATTTTTAAATCATAAAAAAAGAATGTTCATAGAAGTCTTATTTTTAACCTCCAAAATGAGAACTAACACAAAATCTACCAACAAGTAAATGGATAAAATAATGTAGTATATCTAAGAACATGGAGTATTATTCAGCCATAAAAAAGAATACTATGGATAACATAGAACAACATGAAGAAACAGTTTAGTTAACATACTAAGTACAGCCCAGAGGAGAATCTATAATTGATCCATAATTATTTCTAACTGCTGATTTTTGTATGTTAGGCTTACAGAGATTACTTTATTTATCTCCTCTATCCACAAAACAAATTAGAAAAGGCATTATCTAATACCTTATTGTATAGCAGACTATTTCTATGTTGTGATTGAAGATATCTAGGATTGTAGCTGTCTTATGCTATGAAATAAAATGTGCTGTGCTTCCTCGAAGCTTGAGACTAAGACACTGGGAATATATATGGCAACATCTTCTGGTCAAGGGAAAAATGAAATCCCAGGGCAGAGGTCAATTTACATTGCATTGTTCAGAGTCACACTTTCCAATTCTCAATTTAGAGGACCTGCCAAGGAGCACAAATTTGACCTTTAGGAAAGTCTAATCTGTGCCTAGCACTTGAAACATGGGGATATTAACCCTCTTCTACACTCACACATATACCTCTTTGGCAGCATAAATAAAATATAGAAACCAAAATATAGCATCATCTTGCAACCCCAAAATAAACATCATTCCAGATAGTATGTATGTATAACAGCAAAATGACACTAAAATATACTAGACAGATGTAATTTAACAGTATTGTGCTCATAGTAATTTGCACAAAAAGTATTGACCTCAAATTGAATTTAATAAAAAATAAATTTTATTGAAATTGAAAAAATAACTGAACTTCAATTATATATTTCCTCATTACAAAATATAGCACTGCACAAAATGTCCTTTCAACATATAAAGGAAAAGATAAAATGAAATAAAAAATTTAAATGTTTTAGGTAATTTCTGTAATGATATATTCCAACCTAAGATAATATCTATGGACTCTTGCAGATGAAAAAAAGAAAAAAATGAATAGCATATTTACAAGTGCTCTCCTTTATTCTACCGTTTCCATTTCTGTAGTTTTACAGTTGCTTAGTTTTTACAGTTGTAGCCCTAGCTCTAAGCATTAATGGGTCCTTTGTTCATTTTGGGATGGCTTCTTTGTTTCTCACCTATTTACTTTGATTATTCCCTTGGTTGATTAGATTTCTCCATCATTTTCTTTTCAAGAAGGCCAAATCGATTTTGTAGTCTCTTCATTGCTTGTCGGATGTAGGATCAATTCTAATTTTATAAAATTACAGCTGGATTGGAATAGTGGAGGAAGGTATGCTGAATATGTACATACCCAGGCCATCCTCTACAATTTGGTGAATATATCTTCAAAATGTCCTTGAAAATTTTGACATTTGGCACAGAGTATCCAGCATTATCTGCTTACTATAATTTTGAACATATACTTTCTGGACAAAGCAAAGTGCACACACACATGCACGCACACACACACACAAACACAGCTCTTTTGTTCAAGTACAACTGGATCTACTGTAGAAAGCATTCTTACGCAAAGAAACTTGAGGCAGAGAGGTATTTTTATATTTTTTCTATCAAAAAGGATATAAAAAAAACCCCACTGCATCTCAAAAACAATGAAACCATATCCAATTAAAATTTAATTCTGCAACATTGTTAACTTAAGGGTTATTTAAATAATATTTTTAGGCATCCATAAATAATGCATTTGTTACTAATTAGCAGCTTCTACATTACCTTCTCAACTTCTGTTTAACAAGCATCCTCAGACCTTTAGGAAAATTTACAACTGTACATTTAGTTGGGGGCAGGGGAGAAAGGTAGTCAATTATTGAGATTTGTTTTTTACAGACACTAAGGTTTCTTGAAATAAATCTTGTTTGACAGAATAAAAATATTTATTCTCATGACTAATTATAAGAAGAGTATAAAAATTACAATAAATCTCTCATTTCCTTCTTATTCCCAGGAGACTCAATCTTGCACTGGAACAATCTGTGAGTTCTACAAGGTCTATAAATTCTAACCAAACAAGATGGTCAGAACTAGGGTAAATGGTATGCATAGAGAGGACTGACTGTCAGTCAATCTGTTATTCTGTAACATTTAGCAATACATTCTCTGAGCCAGGAAAAGAAATCTAGAAATGGCTTTTTAACATAGTACTTTGTTTTATTTTAATGATATTAATGAATCACTGTATAAATCAGGTGAATCAGGTGAGTATGTATGAAGTCACATTTTGGTAAGCCATCTCTGGGATCAGTGATCCTCTCACCAGCATGAGGCAACAAGTATCTTTTCTTTCTTTTTTAAGAATTTAATTTATTTATTTGGCCCATTGCAAGTCTCGATTTCAGGACCCTGAGACCATGACCTGAGCAGAAATCAAGAGCTGGATGCTAAACCAACTGAGCCACCCAGGTGTGCCAATAAGTATCTTTTTTTTCTTTTTTTTTTTAAATTTCTTTTCAGCGTAACAGTATTCATTGTTTTTGTACCACACCCAGTGCTCCATGTAATACATGCCCTTCCCAATACCCACCACCTGGCTCCCCCAACCTCCCACCCGCTGCCGCTTCAAAACTCTCAGGTTGTTTTTCAGAGTCCATAGTCTCTCATGGTTCACCTCCCCCTCCATTTTCCCTCAACTCCCTTCTCCTCTCCATCTCCCCATGTCCTCCATGTTATTTGTTATGCTCCACAAATAAGTGAAACCATATGATAAATGACTCTCTCTGCTTGACTTATTTCACTCAGCATAATCTCTTCCAGTCCCGTCCATGTTGCTACAAAAGTTGGGTATTCATCCTTTCTGATGGAAGCATAATACTCCATAGTGTATATGGAGGCATAATACTCCATAGTGTATATGGACCACATTTTCCTTATCCATTCGTCCATTGAAGGGCATCTTGGTTCTTGCCACAGTTTGGCGACCGTGGCCATTGCTGCTAAAAACATTGGAGTACAGATGGCCTTCTTATTTATTTATTTATTTATTTATTTGACAGAGAGAGATCACAAGCAGGCAGAGAGGCAGGCAGAGAGAGAGAGGAGGAAGCAGGCTCCCTGCTGAGCAGAGAGCCCGATGCGGGCCTTGATCCCAGGACCCTGAGATCATGACCTGAGCCGAAGGCAGCGGCTTAACCCACTGAGCCACCCAGGCGCCCCAGATGGCCCTTCTTTTCACTACCTCTGTATCTTTGGGCATATGGAAGCTAAACAAATAGTTAAATCATACTCCCTCATATATGGTCATCCTACTGAAATTTAATTGGTGCTTTCAGAGAAAAACCTGGGCTACAGAGGCAATATTTATCTAATCAAGTAATTGAATGGAGAATACTATATCAGAAATTCAGATGTTTACTTTAAGTGATGACATACAGAAAATACATAAACTCATCATTTTTCTCATATCATATCTAAATGTGTGGGAAAGAGAGTAAACACAATAGGCATTCAGAAAATATTAAAAATCTTTATGCCCAGAGTTCTGGAGAAGATTTTTTCAAGAAGTGAGACTTCAAAGATACAGAGGGTTTGAATATGTAAAAGGAGAATGTCCTCTTGATAATGTAGAACTCTGAATCCCTGCTTCAACAAAGTCCAGTTTTGTTTCTGGTACATTAATTGACTTCTATGTGATTTTCAGTTTAAATATCTCTAAAATATTAAGATATTCTCCACCATAATTATTTTTAGATGAAAATAAATGATCACAAATACAAATTTAATATATATACATTATTATACAAATTTTTTAATAAAATAACTAGAGAAAAGAATCTTAAATCCATAATAGCTTTAGATTCAAAGCTTTCATATACCTGTATTGTCTTTTGTTGTTATTGTTGTTAAACTACAAATCCCTAAGCCACACAGACATGAACAAGACATAAATAATGTGCAACCACAATGAGATCTATACATTTGAATGCATATGATCTCCTCTTCTTGAAACTGCATGCACAATCAGAGAAGGTTTTAATTTTGTGTGCAGAGAGGTTTCTAATATAACTAAATGCCATTGTGGTTTATTTGTCAGTATCTCTTATATTTGGTCATTATAAAATATATCTCCAAAGTCTTATTATTCAATATTCAGCTGATAAAATTCAGTTTGTAGTCAGATACTGGGTAACTGTTAATCCACCAAAGTATGGACAACTAATGAGACTCTACCACAGAAAAAGCTAATTTTCTCTCACCATATATTCTGTTTGGATGTTTTTGGTCATTCAATTAAAAACAGTACATCTCTGTGTTATAATCATCTAGAGCTCCCAGAGTCATGAACTCTTAACTTCTTGGTTTATCACTCCCTCTTGATTTGCTGTCCCTCTCTTTAATACTGCTTTTGCCATTGTCCTTTGTGTTTTCATAGGCCCCAAGATGACACTTCTTCCCTGACTCTTCAAATCCTTGGTGTTCTTTTATTCCCAATGATTTATTGTTGATCTTCCTCCAACCAGTCAATACGATGCGCATTTCAAATCTTTTCCTCTTTCCTCAAACATCCTATACCATATTCCCCAACTTCACGTTCATCTCATGGCCTTGTTTTGGTGGGAAAAATGACACAATCAGCTGAAAACACGTATATCTCCCAGCAACACACCCAAGTGCACCTGTAACTTCGTTGTCAGTCTGTCCTCTCCCCCATCTGCTCTGGGTCAGAACTCCATGCTCCTAGATGAGATCAAAGTTTGTATGTCCACTAGACTTCCTTTCTCCTCCCTGACCAATCTTTCAGCAATATTCCCCTTTCTCTCTTGTTATTCTTGTCCCTTATCAACACATCCTTTCTATCAGAAAAAAATGTATTTTATATGTATGCGTGTGTGTGTGTGTGTTTATATATGTGTGTGTGTATATATATGTATATATACATATTGGATATATACACACATACAATACATACAATATATACATATATTGTATATGTATACATATATTGGAAAAATAAAGCATTATAATGTGTATATATATACATATATATGTATATAATGCTTTATTTTTCCAATAGTCAAAAGAACATAGATTTTCAATCTAACTTTGATCATAAACATTGACCCCATTTCTGTTTTCCTTTTTGGGAAAATTAGCAGGTCTGTACTTGTTCTGTGCCATTCTTGTTGTCACAATAATCACACTTGCTCAGGTGCTGGTAGGAGTGGAAAGATATTGGGACATTTAGAAACTTAGAATATTTGTATATTTAAAGCTATGGGTCACTTCGTCTGAGTAAAATCTCAATAGCAGCATGAGGTCTGCTGCCATTAAGACTGAGTATAGACAGTCTGGACTCTAAGCTTGCTCCTGATGGACAGAGCTCCTAGAGGGAAAGGTAAGAAAGAGTGCATCTAGTCACACCCTTTATGGATATCATACATGGGGTTAGAGTATGAATTAAATATCTTCCTATAGTTTTCCAATCTAACATTGTTTCTGTCATACTTTATTTATTTTTTTAAAGTTTTATAGTGTTCTGTAGGTGTTTCTTCTGCTCTCCAACTTTGGGTACTTATTAACAATTCCATGCATGAGGTATGAATGCTCTTTTGAAGGAAAATGAAAGGAAACACTGTTTGTATTTCAGTAAAGAATACTGATTATTCCCTAAGTGGCTCCACACCAAATCTCCTACTACTTATGACATATATTTCATTCCTCCCTTTTCCTATGTTTTCTTCTCATTTTTTGGAGGGGGTATACTGAGCCACTTGCTAAAACTGAAACTAGATTGACTGTTCATCACTTTTTATAAAGATGAAGCATAACTGTTTCCAATTTCATATATGTATAATTTTATATAAATATATTAAAATTTATATAAATTTATGCATTATATATTATACATTACATATAACATATGTAATTTATCTCAGGACAGCTTCATTTTTACATATCACTTCCCCAATTAAATAATTGTAGAGTACTTTCTTCTCTGAGATTTTCTTGCCTTTTTAATCTAGTTTATAATAGAACTACATATCCCCCTGCAATTATTTGAATTGTTTTTACAATTGCTTGGGTGCCTTATAATATACCTCATATTTTTCTTTAGAAGCCCTGCATTCCTTTTTAAAGTGTCCTGCATATTTTTTCCCCAAATATGCTTAAATCAGTGCTAACCATTGAAGACTTAATACTTGGGACATTAGCTTCCTTCATAGAGAAACAGAAGATGTTAGACTCAAGTTATACGCTTACTAAATGAATATATGACCTCTGTCAAAGTTATGAGTTTGTTTTAGTGACCTGATTATTTTCAATTACTGGTAATAGAATGGAGGAAATAATCTGACTATTGGGCAATTTTTCTATAAACATGAAAACCAATATTCACATTCATTGTGTCTTTGTCCAAAGACACAGAAACATTAAGTGGCAGGAGTTGTCAAAGCTCTTTGACCAAAATCTGGAGCATGAATTACTCTACTACATTCTAGTATTCTGCAGCGTTTCTGGCTTAATACTCAAAGCATTTGTGGCGTCAAGGGAGAACTAAGAAAAAAATTTTAAGGTAATAAGAATGCAGCATTAATTAAATATAATTTTATGAGAAACCTTTGCTGTTCATGGGACCAGAAACATGGTAGAGTAGATAAACCCAATAAGCATGGATTTTGAGAAGAGGGTTTGAAAACAAGCTCCATTTTTAGTAGCTTCGTGACTTTTGCCACATTTGTTACCTCTCTGAAACTTAAATAACTAGTCAGTAAATTGGAACACAAACAATTCTTTTTTCTTTCTTTTTTTGGTCAAGATTATTGGTCAAGGTTAAATTTGGTAAAATGGCATATCCTGGGTCTGCACATATGAGATCCATTAAAAGGTCCATAGAGACATCACTATGTCTTTCAACTACTATATTTTTAGATTGAAATGAAAGCTAAAAGTGAAGTAAGTCAAATGGAGAAATATAAATACTACATATCACTTCTATGTGGAATCTGAAAAAGCTAAACTTGTAAAAACCGAGAGTAAAATGGTGGTTACCAGGTATTGGAGGTGAGGCAATTGAAGAGATGTTTAAAGGTATGAATTTGCAACTCATAGAGAGATAAGTCCTGGAGATCTAATGCACAATATAGTCAATGGAGACAACAATATTGCATTATAATCACTAAACCCATTAAGAGACTAGATCTTAGTTATTTAACCACAAAAAAAAATGATAATTACGATGTGATTGAGATGTTAAGAATCAGTGCAACCGCAATCATATTACAGTATGTTAGCACACCAGGTCAACATGCTGTACACCTTAAATTTAAACAGTTTTATTCATCAAATACATTTCAATAATAACAACAAAAAAAGCCAGTGAATTAACTCTGCTTTGAGTTAATCCTTTGGGAAAATTAATTGTCATTTTATCTACCCTTAAACTTTCCAATGGAGATTTTTACCCTAAAAAGTTATTACCCAGGTCTCCAGGAACAAATCCATTGATGCTACTGTAAGAAATATTAATACGGGCTGAACGGATCATAGTACTCAGCCCATCACTTCTTATAAATTCGGTTTGGCCTAAAAATAGGCATTGTATGGTATGTGATATGTGGTATGTGATACTCCCATGCTTATTTCTGAGATGCCTGAAAGATGCCTGATACTGGCCCTTGGCCAACATTAGAAGAAAATTGCTTAGCTAGCAATTTACAATATGCTATTTATAGTTTTAAAGTCCCCTGGGTGATCCCTCTACTAGCTTTCTACATTATTTACTGAAATATATCTGAAAATATCGGACTGATGGGTTTCATCTTGCTAAACAGATTACAGAGCTTGATTTCAGTTACATGACCAGTAGGGTACAAAAGACACTTTAGCAATCCCATGGTTTGGCTTCTCTCATGTATATCAGGGTGGTTCCCAATACAAATGCACCAACAATCTATCTCTGACAACTGAAAAGATGCCCAGGATGTGCCTGAGGTACAACTTCACTGTGTTTATCTTCACTTTCCTTTTTTTTTTTTTTCAATTGTATCACTCTATTTATCCTTATAGAGGCTTTGGGATCTCATGAGTCCTTTACTATGCAATTGTTTTGTTTCAAATAAAAACCTTATAAATTCAATCCATGCTTTTACTTAAAGCCAGTAGGACATGTGTTTACCCTTCGCTGGTATTTAGGCAACTTTATCTTTAATTAATCCTTAATCAAATGACAATGTATTTTGCATTGTTCAAGCAAATAAACCAATCTTTTTTTTTAATTAAATTTATTTATTTTCAGCATAACAGTATTCATTATTTTTTCACCACACCCAGTGCTCCATGCAATACGTGTCCTCCCCAATACCCACCACCTGGTACCCCAACCTCCCACCCCCCCCGCCACTTCAAACCCCTCAGATTGTTTTTCAGAGTCCATAGTCTCTCATGGTTCACCTCCCCTTCCAATTTCCCCCAACTCCCTTCTCCTCTCTAACTCCCCATCTCCTCCATGCTATTTGTTATGCTCCACAAATAAGTGAAACCATATGATAATTGACTCTCTCTGCTTGACTTATTTCACTCAGCATAATCTCTTCCAGTCCCGTCCATGTTGCTACAAAAGTTGGGTATTCATCCTTTCTGATGGAGGCATAATACTCCATAGTGTATATGGACCACATTTTCCTTATCCATTCGTCCATTGAAGGGCATCTTGGTTCTTTCCACAGTTTGGCGACTGTGGCCATTGCTGCTATAAACATTGGGGTAGAGATGGCCCTTCTTTTCACTACATCTGTATCTTTGGGGTAAATACCCAGGAGTGCAATGGCAGGGTCATAGGGAAGTTCTATTTTTAATTTCTTGAGGAATCTCCACACTGTTCTCCAAAGAGGCTGCACCAACCTGCATTCCCACCAACAGTGTAAGAGGGCTCCCCTTTCTCCACATCCCCTCCACACATGTTGTTTCCTGTTTTGTTAATTTTGGCCATTCTAACTGGTGTAAGGTGATATCTCAATGTGGTTTTAATTTGAATCTCCCTGAGGGCTAGTGATGATGAACATTTTTTCATGTGTCTGATAGCCATTTGTATGTCTTGATTGGAGAAGTTTCTGTTCATATCTTCTGCCCATTTTTTGATATGATTGTCTGTTTTGTGTGTGTTGAGTTTGAGGAGTTCATTATAGATCCTGGATATCAACCTTTTGTCTGTACTGTCATTTGCAAATATCTTCTCCCGTTTTGTGGGTTGCCTCTTTGTTTTTTTGACTGTTTCCTTTGCTGTGCAGAAGCTATTGATTTTGATGAAGTCCCAAAAGTTTATTTTTGCTTTTGTTTCCTTTGCCTTTGGAGACATATCTTGAAAGAAGTTGCTGTGGCTGATATCGAAGAGATTACTGCCTATGTTCTCCTCTAGGATTCTGATGGATTCCTGTCTCACGTTGACATCTTTTATCCATTTTGAGTTTATCTTTGTGTACAGTGTAAGAGAATGGTTGAGTTTCATTCTTCTACATATAGCTGTCCAGTTTTCCCAGCACCATTTATTGAAGAGACTGTCTTTTTTCCACTGTATATCTTTTTCTGTTTTGTCGAAGATAAACCAATCTTTTAAAACTTTCCTTATACTGTGGGGTGTCTGGGTGGCTCAGTGGATTAAGCCTCTGCCTTCGGCTCAGGTCATGGTCTCAGGGTCCTGCGATCAAGCCCCACATCGGGTTCCCTCCTCAGCGTGGAGCCTGCTTTCCCCTCTCTCTCTGCCTGCCTCTGTGCCTACTTGTGATCTCTGTCTGTCCAATAAATAAATTAAGACAAACAAACAAACAAACAAACAGGGGCTCCTGGGTGGCTCAGAGGGTTAAGCCTCTGCCTCCGGCTCAGGTCATGATCCCAGGGTCCTGGGATTGAGCCCCGCATTGGGCTCTCTGCTTAGCAGGAAGCCTGCTTCCTCCTCTCTCTCTGCCTACTTGTGATCTTTGTCTGTCAAATAAACAAATAAAAATCTTAAAAAAAAAAAAAAATCTTTCCTTATATTGTGAAACTTTATCTTATTATCCAAAAAAAAATGTATAACAAAAAAATGTAGACAAAGAAATTAGCAATCTAAGTGAAAGACACTTAGGTTTAAATTCAATAACTGGATTGTTTCTATATTATGAAAAGTTAATTAAGTTATGTCTCTTAGCACTAGAACATCAACAGACACTGTTTAGTTGTTTAAGAGGGACTCTCAAGAAACAGAGCATTTATATTTCTGCAAGAAATATTTAAAACCAAATGAAGTGATGATACTGTAAGATTTCAAGGTTGGAAAGAAGGGCAGAAGAATATTTTAAATGCAGAAATATTTCAGAAACACTCTGTGATAAAGATGAGTTCAGCACTCGAAATACTGGTATAGGACTTCAGGTCAGGATTGCGGATATGCCTTTAGGACACAGAGGTGAAGGCTGAAGTATTTATATGATAGTTGAAATTGGGTAAATCATTGATGTTACATTTCCAATATCTTGGGGCATTACTTAGATATTCCTCAAAGTCTTCGTTAAAAGAACAAATTTTAAATTTGTTCCTGTGCAATGTTACTTAGTATTATAGATAAGAAAACTATGTCTCCAGTTATTTTTATTTCAAGATGAAATAAAAAGGTGTGAATCATAGAGATTGACATCTTTTTAAACATTTAACATCCATTAATGTCAACCACATGTAAAATGTGTTTATGAATATGGGTGAAGACTAGACCTCACCCATATATACAGGAGGACCCAATTCATAGATGTGACTATAAGTAAAGAATCTTCTATATGGAAAGTTGGAGAATCATTTGATACTTAACCTGCATTTGGCAATCTTAAGTATTTTATTGTTTTTTTGATATGAGAACTATTGAGTTTTTAAAAATTAGACACTGAATTTTAGAAAATAGACACTGAAGACTAATCCAATTATTGTACAAATATTTCAATTTCCTCCACATTTTTTCTATATGGTAAACAACAATGAAAAAAAACTTGCATCCAACATCAGAGCAATAGAAAATTCACTTAAAATGTTATCTGCGGGACGCCTTGGTGGCTCCGTTGGTTGAGCTGCTGCCTTCGGCAGGGGTCATGATCCTGGCATCCTGGGATCGAGTCCCACATTGGGCTCCTTGCTCTGGGGGGAGCCTGCTTCTCTCTCCGCCTCAGTCTGCCATTCTGCCTGGCTTGTGCATACTCTCTCTCTCTCTGACAAATGAATGGATAAAATCTTTAAAAAAAAAAAAAAAGCTATCTGCTATGCTTTTTAGCCCTTTATATTATGTATCTAATAGAAATCAATCTTGTTTATCAATTCAATTTCTCCCATCATCGGTATTTTTTAAGAACTTATTCTCTACTTGCAATAAGCTAATAAAAAAGCACAGCTACTGCCCCTGAAAAATTCACTGATTCATTTGTATCATTCATTTGTATCATTCATACACATTGATGTATTTTATTTTTCTAGGGAAGACATAAATAAAGCTATGTAGGAGAGATGGTTTCAGCCCAGCATTTTTGTTTGTTTGTTTTCATTTATTTATTTATTTAAGTAATCTCTACAACCAACATGGGGCTCACACTCACGACCCTGAGGTCAAGAGTCTAATGCTCTTCTGAGTGGGCTACCCAGGCACCCCAGTAAAGCTTTGTATGGTGATAGAAACGTGGGGAATGGTTAAGGAGGAGAATAGTCTATATAACATCTTCCTGGTACCTGGACATGGAAAATAAACTCTTCTACCCCCGCCCCACCCCCACCATGAGATCTCTCATAATAGTTCCTGATCTTTTCTTCTCCATTTGAAACCTCCAAATATCTTTAGTTTGTCAACATTTAAAGCACTTCTGAGTTACTTTAGAATTTTATCTTCTGTATTGGGAGCATATCCTCATTTCTCTTGCAACTAGAATGTATATGTTTCAGATAAAACAGAATATGAAGATGATGATCGTGGAAGAAAAGAAAAATTGAAACTTTTATTTTCAGTGTAGTTTATACATATGTGATTTATAGCTCACATTGAGTTCTGATCTGCGTAGTCTAATAACTGTGATAAAAAGACAAATTTCTCATTAATTACTAATTCAAAATGATATGAAATTAAACACAAAATCTTTAACATTTGCAAACATTTCCTAACATTTGTATGCAGGTCAAACAAAGCTTGGATTTGTCTTCCCTACATAGTATGTTATTTTACCAGGGGTAGCACAGTTGCCTTGGCAAATCAAGAAGCATCTTGCCCATTCAATTACTCTGAAAGTGTTGCTCTTGTATTAGATATTAAGTTGCTTATTTCTTCCACCAATGGAAAAATGATTTCATTAGTCTTAATATAGCTATAATTCCTGGTATAAATAATACATGAAAATAAGAGATAAGAAATTTCAAAAATGAGAATTCATGAAAGCAAAATAACTACAATGGTACTTTGGGCTGCATGTATTTTGACTCAGATATTCCCCAACCATTAGCTTAAAATTAAAGGAAGTCCTTCATGTTCTCCCTAACTCTAGCACTGCATAACTCTTAGAGCTCTGTGATCTCTGTGCTCCAAAATAACAACTCTTTCATCATCTTTCTGTTCCTCTGAGTGAGAATTTGGATGTCACCAGACATTCTGATTTTACATTCTCTACATCAAATAGCTTTAGTTCACTACTTTATAACATCATTCAAGTTTACTTTGTGAAAACAAGTCAACAACGTGAGTCTGCTTCTGTAATTTGTTATGATGATATTAAGTGGCAAATGATAAATGTATATTTAATAAGAAAACAAAGATTCTTAGAAAAATAATCAAATTTCAAGAGAATATGATTTAAGTATTTTCAAAGAACCCACTATTTATTTAGAAAAAATAGGGCTGTTTATGTTTAGCAGCAAACAACACATCTGTAAAAGCACATTATTTAAAATGCATATCATTGTGCAGTGTTTCAATAAATATGTGAAATGGACCTACAAAATTCAAAAGTTTCCTTTCTAAACCACACTTAAAATCTTTTAAAATTCATTTGTGGTTCTTAATGGTCATTTATTATGATTGGCAGATGACATAACTGACTATTAAAAGTCATCTATCCATCTGCTCAGTCATTCATGATGTACTAACCATTTATAATGAATAGTTATATCTACTGTTTGTAGCATTGTGTTAAAGCAACACAATCAAAGATTTGACTAACATATGTATCAAATTGCTTGATGTAATTACACGGGAATACCTCAGACTTATCATCATTACAGACTATGGTTTCAAAAGAAAGGACAGAGTATGGATATTATTGCTCATCTAGCCTCACTTTGGAAAATCATACGTATACAATGTGCTTAATGAAGAATAGGTTATATTTAATGTAATGGCATATTGATCCTAGAGTAGGCTTTTGATTTGGTTTTGACCAAAATGACCATTAGAATGAGCATGAATAGATTTGGTTTATATTTATATAAGCATGTGTGTGAATATGTATGTGTATGTATACACATATGTCTGAGTATTATATATATGTGACTATTACATGTAAACACACACACATATGCATATAGGGAATATAATGATTAATACTTTCAAAAATGAATATGGAAGTTCCAGTTTAAGATGGTGGCCTAGGAAGATGCCAAACTCAACTTCTACCATGGATAAACTGAGTCTATGAATACATATGTATACACCAATTTCCTCTTAAAAAACCGCACAGGCTGGCTGAGCAACAACCAAAAACTGAGCAAATGAGAAGAAAATCACACTGAAGCAGGTAGAAGACTGGAACACAATCTCGCTGTAAACTCCAGCCTGGCACACAGACTCACCATCTGGAGGGAACTCAAAACTCAAGAGCTTCTCCCTGAGGAGCAAAACATCCAAACCCCACATCAAGCACCTCAACTTTTGGGATTCCAACAAGAGATGAGCCCCCTCAAACATCTACCTTTGAAAACAATAAGGCTCAGGGTTGAGACCCACAAGGTCATAATGATCTGGGAGACTGCTCTTTTTTTTTTTTTTTAAGATTTTATTTATTCATTTGAGAGAGGAGAGTCAGAGAGAGCACAAGCAGGGAGAGAAGCAGGGGGAAAGGAAGAAGCAGACTTCCTGCTGAGCTGGGAGTCTGACACTAGGGCTCCATCCTAGGACCTAGAGATTATGACTTGAGCCGAAGGCAGATGCCCAACCATCTGAGCCAAGTAGGCGCCCCTGGGAGACTGTCCTTAAAGGGTAGATGCACTAGGACTTAGCCTCTTGAGGCCTCAGCCAGACTTAACATAAACGAGGCTCAACTTCTCATATGAAAGTGCAAGCCGAAGGGCCAATTTTAACACACATGTAGGAGACTGCTGAACAGCCTCCTGGCCAGAGCCTGGCAGGTGCCATCCCATCTTCAGGCTTTGTATTTGTAGTGCTCCACAGCACCAGTATCTCCCCAAGGGGAGCTTTTACATATGTCCAGCATCCCTCTCTTTGCAGCTGCCATCCAGAAAATGTCTCTTCAGTGCCTGCCTCTAGAGGCCGGGGTGCTTGTGTTCCTGGTTGCAAGGGACTGTAATAGTTCATGTCACCCCGAAAGGAACTCATAACCCACTGATTTTTACAGCTGCCACCAGGAGATACTTAATATATTGCCTGACCTTGCCAACCAGTGGGCCTTACTTTTGTGGGCCCCACAACACCCCAAAAGCAATGAAGAAGAAAGAGTTCTTAAACAGCTACCATCCCCAGGGCACAGCAAGAAGCAGTGGACCCAGGAGTTCTGTCTTTCTGTGAAGAAGGTTGAGTAGCTAATCAAAATGACTGTGGCCAAAGGGCAGGTTTCTAATTAAACACACCATCTAGAGGCTGACTCTAATTTTCCAGAAATCTTGTTGGGCAAGTGCTATCTTCACACTTTCCCTCTGCCAAGATCCCGAGCACCAGTGTCTCCTAGGGGGAGCTTTACAGGCAGCTGGTGCCCTGGTTTCACCAGCTGCCACCCAGGGGATGCTCATGGTTCACCTGGCTCTGGGGCCTGGTGCGGCTTGCATTCCTGGGTTCCAGGAGACTATGGTAACTGGAAAGGAGACTATGGCAACTTTCTTGGCAGGCTGTCACCTCCGGGGCATTGCCCACTTATCGTCTGTGGAGAGCCAACTGTGGCATGTGACCCCAATTTTTCTGGGGTGGAGGCTCCTTTGTCCTGGAGCTTCAGCCTGTGGGGAGGCTTAGGGTTTGGCACACATCTAGCAGGTAAGGCAGCTGCTCTGAAGAAGGTAGGCTGTGGATGCATTCTCTTTCTGTCTTGCTCCACCTTGCCAGTTTTTCCCAGGAAAGAGCTTATATACGTGTAGGGAGCCATGATTTTTACAACTGCTGCAGAGGGGACACAGCCAGATCGCCTGGCCAAAGGGGCTTCTCTGCTTGAGGTTTCACAGGGTTACATATATTTGCATAGATTTTTAAAGCTAAGGCTTGTGGGTCTGGCTTCCAAGCAGGCTGGACCTAAGTGCTAAGATCCTCCCCTTAGTGACACTGACAGATTTTGGCACATTCTCAACTGGGAGTTATTAAAAAATTGTGATATATATCTCTATATCTATCTATCTATCTATCTATCTATCTAATGCAGTATTCCTTATACCCAAAAAAGAATGAAATCTTGCCCTTAGTGACAACAGGGATGGACTTTGAGTGCATTATGCTACATTAAGTAAGTCAGACAAAGACAAATACCACATGATCTCACTTACATGTGGAATCTGAAAAAAAATATAATAAATAATACAAATAAAATGTACAGCATTCTGCAAGTGTTACTACAATCATTAATTTGATTTTACATATACAGAATGTGAAACAGATTCAGAGTAAGAAAAAACTAGTCTTTTTTAAAAAAGATTTTTATGTATTTATTTGAGAGAGCACAGGAAGAGTGAGAGGGAGAAGCAGGCTTCCCATGGAGCAAAGAGCCAGACACAGGGGCTCCATCTCAGGACCCTGAAATCATGACCTGAGCCAAAGGCAGACACTTAACTGACCGAGCCACCCTAGTTCCCCGGAAAAAAAAATTAGTCTTATATACACATTGATTATTTTGTCATAGATTTTATCACAATTCATTTTTCTAAAAACATCTTATTTTTTTCTGATTGCAAAATAATTTTCACTGCTTGAATTTACTGTATGTTAATTAGTGGCTTATGTTTCCCTCAATTGTATGTGAAGATTATATTCTTATTCTGATGCTACTCATTTCCTCCATAAAATTTTAGAAGGTAATTTAAAGTATTATTTTCAAAACATATATGTAACATATGCTTATTGGTGGATTTTGTGAAAATGCACAAAAGCATAAAAACAGCACCTATTACTTCACTATTCAGAGGAAACCAAGTTAAATAGCATGTGAATATTATATTCCTTTTGGTTTTTTAAAGTTCACATTACTATATAGAGAGTATGTATTTCCACTATTTCTATGATTTTTCTTATAATCTTTATATTTTTCTTAAATTTCTTATTTTAAAAGTGTATAATCTAGAATTACAAATAAAAAATATATATGTGATATATTTTATTGTGTGAACATGTGTGTATCAAGTGATTTTAAACACATTTAATTTTAAAAAACTGTCTTCTTAAGTTAATAAGATTCAATGCATATTTACTATGAAAAGTCAGAAAACACAAATGCCTACAAGACAAAATAAAGTAAAATACTTACAAGTATACTTCTAAATCAAGATGACATGGCACAGTGAGTTTACATTTCAAAAATCCTTTCTGTTTAAACATGTCAAAATGCAGCCATCCTATAAAAAGAGACAGCCAGAAATAAATATTCAGAATCAAATGCAAAAGAAACTTTCCCAAGATCTAGAAATGGAATAGAAATGTAAATCAGGGAATAAGGCTGAAGCTGTAGATTGGAGGTTTGACTACACTCATGAAAAAAATGAATTAAAACTTCTCATCGTTGAGGGGAGAGCAAAGTCAGGCTCAATGCACCTGTAAAGCAAACAAATAAAACCTGCTAAGTACTGAATAGAACTGAATTTTATTGGAGACTATAGACCAACAGATACTGAGTCAAACCACTTAATTTTTTTCTCACTGAAGTTTACACAGAGAGGAAAAAAGAGAAGGAAAATAGGAAAAGATAAAACTTTCCCTGAAAATGAGTTTTAGAGATTATAATTTCAATATATAAAGAACTCCAACACTAAAAAATGACCAAAATTCACATTTAGAATAGGATTTATCCTATATAAAAGTCTTTAAAAATCTTAGAGATGAAGAGGAACCATTTAAATTAGTCATGCCAAAGTAATAAAGAATCAAACAGCTCAACTTATAACAGCAAAGGACAGACACATCACAAAAGAAAATATGCAAATAACCAGAAATAATATGAAAAGTTGATCGACATCATTAGTTACTAAAGAAATGCAAGTTAAAACTACAATGAGATGACACTTCAAACTCATTAAATTGTCTGAATTTAAAAAAAAAATTAATGCCAAGTATATAGATATAGACAAACTGCAACTCTTGACCTCTATTGGTGGGATTGTAAACATACAACCATTTTGGAAAGTGTGTTTGCAGCTTCTTATAAAGTGAAATATACACTAACAATATTATCCAGAAATGGAATTCTTAGGTATTTGTATACAAATATACGTAACAGTTTCATTCATAATAACCCCAAACCAGAAACAACCCAAATGTCAATAAAATGGTCAATGGTTAAATACAATTTAATACTTATAAGTATAAGAAAAAGCAAAAGCCAAAAAAAAAATCACAAAGCTATTCATCTGTAAAAAGTCACAGACAGAAGAGTACATATTGAGTCATTCAATTTATCTGAAAAATCTAAAATGGGCAAACTAATCTATCAAGATAGGAATGAGATCAGCAGTTCCTGGGTGGGAGATGGCCAACTGACTGTAAAATTCACAAGGTGTACTCCTGTTTATACCACTCCGACAAGAAAAATTCAGGTCTTTTCTTGAAAAGTATAACATTTACGTTTTTACATATGTCTTAAACATTGTTCATGCATAAAACTTTGCCACCATTTTTTATTAGGTGTCTATCTTTTTCCATGTGTCACTAACAACCTGAGTGTTGTGCCCCAATCCATTTTATCCATAAAATCAATGTATTTTTTATTGTAAATTTTAAATAATGCAGTAGATTTTAGGGACACACACGTCACCCTGTAGCAGAATGTTTGCATCTAATTTCAGAAAACACAAATGCCTACAAGACAAAGCACATTCTGTGCTTTGATCAGAATATTATTAGGGAAAAAAGAAAATGTGCTCACAAATATGATTATTCACTGATGTTATTATGCCTATAACTTATTCTAAAGTCTTTCATCATTGCTATTGCAATAAAAGTGTATGTGTTAATTTCAGCTACACCTTGGTAGCACTGTGCATTTCTGATTATAATATTATCCCTATTGTTGGATATAATTGTTGGATTATAATATTATCCCTATTGAGTGGATAGCTGACATTATCAGAAATTCCATATTTGGTGGCAGCCACTTAAACTGTCACTTTTCCTTTAACTCTGATAAATATCAGCTATTTTATTAATTAGCAAAACAGAAGTCAGAAGTAAGATTTACTGGTAAAACCAGTGTATTGTGAATTGGCATAAATAATGTTTTAAATAAAGATATGCTAGGGGCGCCTGGGTGGCTCAGTGGGTTAAGCCGCTGCCTTCGGCTCGGGTCATGATCCCGGGGTCCTGGAATCGAGGCCCACACGGGGCTCTCTGCTCAGCAGGGGCCCTGCTTCCCTCTCTCTCTCTCTGCCTGCCTCTCTGTCTATCTGTGATCTCTGTCTGTCAAATAAACAAATAAAATCTTTAAAATAAATAAATAAATAAATATATATGCTATATATAATATTCTTACTGAAATAGTTTAAGAAGCAACTGAAGTTTATTCCCTATACTCATAGACACAGTGTCTGAAGCTTTAGATGTAAATAGATCTGTGCCCAAACTTTGGTTAAATACTTCATATTATATGGGTAACAAACATGTATTTGGAATATTGTTCTATATACTGGCAATGAACATGTCTACAAGGTGGTGATCTGAGCATATAAAACAACAGAAAACTAGGACTTCATAGAGGTTACAAAACAAATTGTAGACATGTTTCAGTTTTCAATGTTATTAAAAATAATTTATACCTGTACAGGGAAATATAGTCTGAGATTGATGCATTTATACCTGGTAGCAGGTAGCAAGGTTGTACATGAATATGGATTTTCACTACAGATATATCAGTGGCTATAATGAACTAAAATAAATAATAATTATAAGAATAAAAAGATAAAGGTTATTCAGATTGGTCTGGTATAGTTCAAAATTGTTAAGAATAAAACATCCACTAATGTATTTTTTTAGTGTTAAAACAAAAGCCTTAAACCATAATATATATAGTAAATATGTATAAAGTAATTTTGCCTTCTATTTATATAATAAAACTGTATTGTTACATGTGTATGTATAGATATTATGGTAACATGTATATCTATAGATATAATAGTATGAAATAAAAGTTACATAACATTTTTGAAAATGTGATAGGAAAAGAAGGGGATTTCTTTTTTTTTAAAGATTTTCCTTATTTGAGAGAGAGAGCATGAGTGGGAAGGGCAGAGGGAGGAACAGATTCCCTGTTGAGCAGGGAGCATGACATGGGGCTCCATCCCAGGACCCTGGGATCATGACCTGAGCTGAAGGCAGACACTTGACCAAGTGAGCCACACAGGTGCCCCAAGAAAGGGATTTCAAGGGAAAAAAAAAGGTCCACAAAAGACCAGTAAGGGAAAGACAGAAAAACCAAAGGGCTGATGAAAGAAAATAAAGGTGCAGACCCTAATTACACACTGTTCTTGTGATAGATCACATTATTGCCCCAGTTCTTTACCCCAACTTGTCTACATAATACCAGGTGGCTGGTATTTATTTTCATCCACAGGGAGAAGTTTATTTCTCCAATCCTGGAGCTTTTGAAACCACTCTGACTGAAGCATTTCTGGGTAGACCTCTTTTTTCTAAGAAGACAATAAGACATACAAGGAATAAATCCACTCTAACTGATGGGCCCTAGCTAAGCCCAGCTATTTCAGTAAACACCCAAAGGATCTGAAGATGTATGAGCAAAATAAATGAAATACTGCATTGTTTGTTTAATAGACTTTTTTTACATGACAATAAGTGACTGATAAAATTAGTACCTACCATACATGTAAACACACTTAATTTTGCTATGTAATACTCAATACTCAAGATGATCAGATTAAAATTATAATTATATGATGTTTTAAAAATTATGTGATACTTTAAAAAGAAACCTGAAGCAAAGGTACAAATAAAGACCAAATGAAAATCAAATGATAAAAAAATAAAAATATTAAAGAAAATTATTTGTCAGAGAAATCCTAATTAAAAAATAATAAATTTGGAAACAAGCATAAGAGGAAATGCTGGAAGTATTCCATTTGGCCCACCATACCCACCCTCCATGTTTCTCCACCCTATACTTTGTTTGCCACAGTAGGACAGCATGCACTACATCAACCAGACTTCTGTGTCCTTTGTCCTCTTGTTGGATTTGGTTAATGGTGAGTCCATAAAAGTACTGGAAAGATGGAGATTAGTTTGGTCAAGGGATTTCTTCCTGCATCTCCTATCTACAAGTATGACCTGAGCTGGTGGCTGATTCTCTCAACTAGCACTATTACCTCTTTCCCTGTGGCCTCCTTTGTATCACCTTCCTCTGACTTTCCATCACTGATCCTTTTCTCTACTCCATTAGGCCAAGATATGGTAATAGCTCTACTTCTGCAAGCCCCAGTTTATTACACTCACCCCACATCTCACTTTCACTTTTGCAATCATTTCCTTTGTAAATAATTCATCCTTAATTGTGGTTGCTCTATTTCTGTTTCAAAAGCTATTTGAAACAGATTGTGGAAAGCAGCCACAGAAAACAGACTCAGAAATAGGTATCATGGATTGGACAGAACATACATCTGATGGCATTAGATGGCATGAAATGGGACACAAACAATTCATGTGTTAGCAACATGGTTATTCAAATGAGTTCTGATTGCATCATGAGATAAAGGGGAAATGAACAGCAAAGAATAAGAAGGATTGAGTGTCCATGCAGCTTAGTCACTATAGTAAAAATAATTTATAAAGATGTCCTCTGCTTTTTTTTTCCTGATTAATCTAAAAAGTCTATATTAAGAAAAACATAATTAAAAGCTACAAATATACAACTACATATGACAGAAAGTCCTCCTTGGCATCATTGAAGAAATCCTTTATCCTGCAGCTCCATTCAGATAAGGCTGAGGGTCAAGCCTAGAGTATGACTGAGGAATTGCAATACTGATTAGTGTTCAACCTTATGATCTTCTTACACTGAGGTAAAGACACTGATGGGGATGAAGAGGAAAGTAGGACCTGAGATGGAGACATTTGGGCAAACACATGAATGAGGAAGAGAAACTTGAAACTAAACATTCTCTTCAACTTTCAAATAAAATCCTTTTAAAGACTGTTCTTGGGGAAGTTTCTTCAGCTGATGATTTACCTTAAAATGCACTTCTGTCACTTCTGACTCTTAAGTTCCATACCAAGGGTTAATTCAAACATATGTTTTTAAAATTTTTTAATTAATTAATTAATTTTTAAAGATTTTATTTATTTGACAGACAGAGATCACAAGCAAGCAGAGAGGCAGGCAGAGAGAGAGCAGGAAGCAGGCTCCCTGTCGAGCAGAGAGCCCAATGTGGGGCTCCATCCCAGGACCCTGGGATCATGACCTGAGCAGAAGGCAGAGGCTTTAACCCACTGAGCCACCCAGGTGCCCCTAATTCAAACATATTCTTGACAGAGAGACATAAGCACTGGTCTTCTACATTACTTACTAAGAGCTTGGCTAACAAAAACCCTACTACTAATCAAGTTGAAATACCAGGATCTCCAAATAAAGGTTTACAATGGCCCAAGGAAATGGAGATATTCAAATGGATTTTCTAAGGCAAGTTCCTCTGTATTTCCTTAATCATAGCCTCCAAGAGGCCCTACTGGATGGTCTTCATTAATATTAAGAGTTCTTTGGTAATGAGAGAGGCAATAACATCCCCAAGGAGCTTTATGGTAATTGCAGACTGCACCAAGACATGACATTAGGTGATTCTTCAGGGAATTTTAGTTCTAATCTTAGTGGGAATAATTGGATCCCAGAGTAGCAGAGTTCAGGTAGTATTGTTGCTTATCCATCACAGAGGAGATAAGTATAATTACAACTATAGATTATGAAAACAGATAGCTCTGATTATTTTGATTCTTAGGGATCTTGTTGAATGGTTAAGTGAAAAAAAAATCAATAAAACTATAAGGCAACCTACTGAATGAGAGAAGATTCTGCACATGCATATCCAATAAAGGGTTAGTATCCAAAATATATAAAGATCTAATGCAAAAAAAAAAAAACACCAAAGCCCCACATAATCCAATTTAAAAATGGGAAGAAGGCATGGACAGACATTTCTCCAAATAAGACAGACATATGGCCAACAGACACATGAAGAGATGCTAACATCACATCACCAGGGAACTCAAATCAAAACTATAATGGGATATCACCTCACACTTATCAGAATAGATAAAATCAACAACACAAGAAACAATAAGTGCTGGTGAAGATGTGGAGAAAGGGGAACCCTCCGGCACTGTTGGTGGGAATGCAAACTGATGCAGCCACTGTGGAAAACAATATGGAGGATCCTCAAAACATTAAAAATAGAACTAGTCTACAACCCAGTAATCATTCTACTGGGTATTTACCTGAAAATACAAAAACTTGAATTCAAAGGGATACATATACTCTGTATGTTTATTGCAGCATCATTCACAATAGCCAAACTATGGAAGCAGCCCAAGTGCCCATCGATAAAGGAATGGATAAAGAAGAGGTAGTATATGTATATGTATACACACACACACACACACACACACACACACACACACGCATGTACACACACACACACACAATGGAATATTATTCAGTCATAAAAAAGAATGAAATAATTCTATTTGTGATGACATGGATGGAACTAGAGAGTAAAATGCTAAGGGAAATAAATCAGTCAGAGGAAGACAAATACTGTATGACCTCACTCATATGTGGAACTTAAGAAACAAAACAAATGAGCAAAGAAGAAAAAAGAGAAAAAGAAAGAAAGAAAGAAACAAAACCCTAAGAACTGTAGTCTTAACTATAGAGAAAAAACTCATGTTACCAGAGGGGAGGCAGTTGAAGGGACAGGGGAAAATTGGGGATGAGGATTAAAAAGTAAATTCATCATGATGAATAAAATAAATAAATAAATAAATAAATAAATAAATAAAATACATCAGCTGTTAGAGTTTGTTAATAAATGTAACACAATAATGGCATCCAGCATTACAAAATAAAATGTAAGTATAAAAACAAAAAGCAAATAAGAAAAGATTTCTAGGAATGAAATAATGATCAGCTTTCCAAGATTCTATGTATTTATATAAAGGAGAATAACATTGAGTTCTCCTGGAGAACTGGAGAGAAATCTAACTGAAATCACTGATGTAGAGATTCACACAATCTTTTCATACCTCAGTTCACCAACCAATTCATAGACCGAGAGTCAACTGCTTAGTATTCCTGATCTATTTTATTAAGTTTTCTTTAGTGTACCCTCAGGTATATACTATAAATCTTCTCCAGTCCTTCCCAAAAGGCATCTTCACTGATATACTAGGTAGAGAAAAACTAATAAGATCTTCCAGGAATTATTAGATATTAACTGTGAACTTTTACTGATCTCTGGAGACCAGAAATGAGAGGGTGGTTCACCAGGAGAGATTTAAGGAGGTTAGGTCATCGATCACATTATGGTTCTAGCATATTTAATAGGACATCTGATGGAACCATGAATGTTTTCCATAGTTACTTAGTTGTAAAATACATAGCTGACAGAATTAATTAATAAATATAGAATCACTATGATGACCCCGATACTTCCAGTGTCATAATTATGACAGCAAAGTCCACCTGGAAGTTTTCAGAAAGTTCAGCAATAATAGTGGTTTCTGGTTGACTTTGGAGAAAGGGGAAACTGGAAAATTGAAGGGGGGAAGAAGAATGAAGCCAGGTGATCACTCGAAGGGGAATATGCTGGACTTTGCCTCCTGGATGCAAATAGTGCAACCTATTCTACTTCTTCCCATCATTTCCTATGTTTTTAGGTCCTCTTTTGACTCTGGGTTCCTGTACTATCCCTTAGGTTTTCTCTGCCATTAGTTGTCTTTGTAAATAAATTTATATGTAAATAAATTTCAGTGATGTTAGAGTATATAGTCTGTTTCCTCTTGACTTTGATTGAGACAGAAGGACACTATACAATATTGAAAAGAGTAAACAACAAATATGAAATATCATGAATTGATATGTACTTAACAAGACTCAAGTCTCAAAGCACAAATCAGAACTAATCCATCTGTGGGAAAACATGCCAAATAAGAGCATAATGTTTTAGCATATCTCTTTCAGAAGCTGACGAAGCAAACTGACAAAAAATTGACAAAAATATAAAACTTATGAACTTTCTAATAAACAAGATGATTTCATATAAAAATTCCTGCATTCCAAAAATAAAAAGAAACACATGTTATTTATGACTACACTTATACAAATTGTCACTTGATTTAAAAAAGAAAAGTTTTCTTAGTAGAACTCAGCAATAGGAATTTATCATGTATGTCTAGAAATGACAAAATACCCCCAATGTATGATGTTATAGGGAAGAAAAACTGAACAAAAACTTGACTAGCAAAATAATATAAGCCAAGAATAAGAAATCAATAATATTAAATATATATATGTACTTGTAATTACATTAGCCTCATATAATTACAATTACAAATAAATATTTGTATTTATTTGTCCAAATGTAAAAAGTCTAAATATAAAAAGCAAAAAAATAGAGTTTTATAATATACTTCTGCAAATAATAGCAAACAAAATGGTTTAAAGAGTATGGGAAATATCTACACAATATAATTACCATCTTGATTAACAGAAATATGTAGAATCCTACATACTACACTTAGAAATACACCTTCTTGGTTGCTTATGGAACTTCTACAAAATGTAAACATTTTACAATTTACTTCAAGAATTCTAAAAACAAAAATCAAAGAAACTAATTACAAAAAGAGAGAAAAGTTTAGAGCTCAACAACATACACTTGGATATTTAATAGGCCACAAAAAATGATTATATAAATTTATTCTTTTATACTGAACAAAACATTAAAATAATAAAATAATAAATAGAAACTTTTGGAGGGGATTTAGCTAAAGTGGTAATTCAAAGAAAATTCAAAGAGAAAAAAATCTCTCAGCCTTAAATGATTATATTATGCTTTAAAATGATGGACATTTTAAAAGTAGGCATCCAATATCAAGAATACAAAGAAAAGAGAAAAAAGGATAAGATCCTATGAAAATGTAGAATGCAGATCTAATTGTTAGGAACACAAACGTCTAATTGTTAGGAACACAAATTTACTATAAAACAAAGTAAAAGAGAGGCTTGATAAAGCCAAATTATTTTGATTTTTCTCTGAAATAATAAAAATATCATAGGTAAAGTAACAGTAGGTCAATCTAAAAACTAATAAAATACAAATGGCCAATATTACAAATTAAAAAGAGCACCTAATTAGAAATGTCAGAATTTCAATTAAAGATAATAAAATTATTAAGAATAATATCTTTCCTCACAATATATAAATTGTACGTTAGATATATAAAAGTAAGAACAATGTAAAACAAGCTAAAATGCCAAATCCAGAAATTTTGGAAAATATATTTGTGACCATGGGTTTGGAATTTTTAAAAAAAAATATGGAAAAGTATACATTATATGTGAGAATCTAACAAATTAAGCTTAAAAAGATAATATTATGAGGAAAATTAACAGATATGGATTGCAAAAAATTTTTTGTCAGTATCAGTAAGTGACTGATTTTATCACAAATATAAAAAGAACAATGACCAGGCAACAGAAATAAAAGTGGGGGATTGTGAATTTAAAAAAAAAATAATCAATAGGCATTTTGAAGAGACAAGTATGTGACTAACAAGTATTTGAAAAGATGATCAACCTCACTAATGAATAAGATATATAGAAATTAAATTAAAAATGTACCTGTCCAAATGTTTAGCATGGCCTATAAGTGGGAAAGTAGACCTTTTTTTTTTGCTGTGACTGAAAAAATAAATGTGTCGCAATAACCTGGTAGCACATAGTTAAATTAGGTATACTTAAGACCCATTAAATCCACTGCTGTATATGGTAGCAAACACAAATTCTCACGTGAGTCTTAAGGTCACAGCATAAAGGTTGTAGCAGATCTGTTTGTGATAGCATCAAATTAGAAGCAATGAGTGAGAATGCCAAAGAAATACTATGTATTATTAAAAATATTCCATAATCTTAGTAATTGTAGGCACATTAGAAATCAGACTGACATTTTGGGGTTGTATTTCTGACCTTCTGTGTGTGCATGTGTGTATACAGCTTGGGTTCCTTAGAAAGGATAAGGCAAGATATTAACTTATTTATCTGTGCTATACCAACCCTTATATTATGTTGTGCTACATTTTATGTATTTCAAGTGATATTAAATTATTGCCAAGAGTTCTTTGTTTTTTTGGTATAAAAGTATCATATTGTTTTCCTATAACTGGGTGCTTGGTATCCACATGGAAGTGATTTAAATATTATCTTCAATAATCAGCTGTGTTTTACCTCACTGACTGGTCATGAGGGGAGGCTAGGAAATGTTTAGAATGGAGTCAATCAGCCCTGACCTGTTATTATCTGTAGAAGAAGGTTTACTCCACAATAATCTGTATGTATGGCTGGTGTGTGGCCTCTGCAATGACGATATCCTATCCTCATAATCTCATGCTCAATTTGCCACAGATTTCTAAAAGAGGAAATTGGTCCCACTCCAGTTGATCCACATTCTCTTTAATACATGGGAAAATTCCACAATGACTCACACTTGGCCTTTTCCATTATGCCAATTCCATGCCCTTTTAGAAATCTGGTTTCTAAATTTGCTTTATGATAATACAGCTATGCCAATGGTGTTCTTATGTAGTGCTTTGATGAAAAAGGTCACTCATTCTCTCCAAGGAGCCCTTAAGGACCAAATATGCCTTAAAAGCCCAGAAATATTTCAACCACGAAAAGTAAAATAACCCCTTTAATAAAACATTATCAGCTAAAAGATATTTAAAAGCTTAAAAAAAAAAAAAAAAAAAAAACTTCCCACTTAATTGACCTCCATTGAAGTGGAGACTTCCACTTGAGCTCAATTGCCCTGTTTTATGGGTATTTGTGTCATTAGAGTTTTAGAGCAGACAGATTTGGAGAAAAAATGTATACAGCTAAAGAGCATCAGCATTGTTTTAATTTGTATTTGTGGTTCAGTTCATAACCTAACAGCAAAATGGCAGCCAAAACACTTCTAACAGTCACGGAGATTTTAACAAATTTAAATTATATAGCACATGAGCACATAGTATAGATGAGCTAATAAATGGAAAACAATCTGTAATGCACAGATACACACTAATATATTCGTTACCTAATTCAAGGAAATGGGGTATTAAGGGCTAATTTAGCTACTCATTATCTGTAAAGATTAAAATAAGGATCTTAATTAAAAGTGGTTAATTTTAAATATATATGTATTGGTCAACACATGTCTTGGTCAATTTCCCCCACCATTTTCTTTTAATAGACAGTAATTTAAAGAATATGGTTCAAAGGTGACACACAAATAGAGTAAATTAAAAAAAAAACAACCCTGTAACTTCCAAATATCCAAATATTTGATAATCATCAAATCTAACAACTAAAAATTGAAAAAGAAAAGAATGTTCTGCAGTAGAACTTAAAAAATAAGCAAAAGAGAATATAAGTAAATTTAATATCACAATATATAATATTTGCAACATGTACATTGTGATGACACAAAATTAGCAACGTGTACATGGCAATTTGATTACCATTAACTAAGTAATTAGGGGGTGTCCCCTAACACAGAGTATAAAAAATATATATCACCTGAATAATGAATAGCTATAACTCTATCGAGTACCTTAAATTCATTTCAAGGTACTCTCTAAAACTAACTTTGACCAAAACAATATCATTCAGGAAGGTAGTTTGGAAGACATAAGAAGTTTTTAGACTAGAGACAAAAAGACACACTGGAGGAAAAATATCTGTGTTTGCAGTTATTTCAAGTATTGCTATCTCCTAGACTTATTTAAATTATGACATGTAGTGAGACAACCATATTAGGACCATTAACTAGACATTGTAGAAGGGCAGATTTGATTCAGTATTTAAAATTAATTTTTCTCATTAGTGCCACCAGCAAAATCTCATGAAAGAAAATTCTCAAGGCCAAGTTGATAACATGCCATGATATCTATCGTAAATAGCAGGATGACTCTACATAATCATGAGATTTTTTTCTAACTCTAGAAACTTAGAATTACCTATTTCTATAACAACTTGGTTAATGCTAAGTCAACTTATGATATATATTTATTACTAACATATATTAACTATAGCATATATTTTATTTCACATATTATATCTTAGTTTTTTGATCCCGTCATTAAAGAATGCAAGTTCTTCTAATTAAGAATATGTAATAGTAAATTCTATGTAGCTTATTAATGAATACTTCTGAATAAAGTTGCACATGGAAAAAGTTAAACAAATAAAAGTTTTCAAAAATATAAATCAAAATAGAAAATAGTTATATTTACAGAGCAATTTTCTAATTTAGTGTATCATTTATTGCTAATGTATACAAATCAACTATAACACTTCATTTGTTGAAGAAATTTTCTAAACACTTTTACCTGGTCTGAGGAGTCAGGATAGGTTTTCCTGAGGAACTGACACATGGAAATCTGAAGAATAACTAGAAGACAACCAAGAAAAGGTGAAAGGCAGGATTGTTTAGGAAGGGCCAGGACTTTTCAGGTGGGGCAACTGGTATGCAAAAACTTTCATTTGGAAGAGAGTATGGCAAGATGGATAACTAAATGATTTCTAATTAGAATGCCACAAAAATGAAAAGAAGGTAGAAAAGAAATATACCAGAAGGCAGAGGTAGAATACATAAGACATATAATGAGCTAAGAAGGATTTTGATAATTACTTTCATAAATATGAGGAAGCATTACATAATTTAAAGTAGGACATTTTAAAATCTTGTTTGTTTCCTTGTTGAAGATTACTAATTTTTCATTCTTTTTTTTTTTTTTCCTAGTTTGGAGTACTTGCTGTAGCATTGTAAGAAAAAAATATAAAAGACATCCAGATTGGTAAGGAAGAAGTAAAACTGTCAGTATCTGCAGATGAAATGATATCGTGTCTAGAAAAACCTAAATATTCCACCAAAAAAAGAACACCTGTTAGAACTAGTAAATGAATTCTGTAAAGTTATGGGATACAAAATAAATACATAGGAATCTATTAAATTTCTAGATGTGAATAATGAAATCAGAAGAAGAGAGATTACTACAACAATCCCATTTACAATTATACCAAAAAGAATAAAATACTTAGGAATAAATTTAACCAAGGAAATGAAAGAATTGTGTTCCAAAAAACATATGACATTGATGAAAGAAGAAATTCAAGATGACACACACAAATGATAAGATATTCCATGTTCACAGTTGGAAGAACTGATATTGTTAAAATGTCCATACTACCCAAAGCAACTTATATTCAATTCAATCCCTATCAAAATATCAATGACATTTTTCACCGAACTAGGATCAATAATCCTCAGGTTTGTATGGAACCACAAAAGACTTCAAATGGCCAAACCAATCTTGAGAATGAAGAACAAAGTTGGAGCTAACAATCCTAGATTTCAAGAATCTATGGTACTCAAAACAGTGTGGTACCAGCACAAAAAGAAACATACAACAGTGCGACCAGATAGAGAACCCAGGAATAAACCCATGTCTATATGGTCAACAAATCTATGACAAATGAGGAAAGAATATACAATGTGGAAAAGGCAGTCTTTTCAATAAATGGTGCTGGAAAACTGGACAGCTACATGAAAAAGAATGAAACTAGATCACTTTTTTATACCATACATAAAAATAATCTAAAAGGGATTAAGATCTAAACGTGAGACCTGAAACCATAAAACTTCTAAAACATCTAAAACTTTTTATAGGCAGGAATCTCTTAGACATGGTCTTAGCAACATATGTATGGATTTGTCTCCTCAGTCAAGGGAAATAGAAGCAAAAAATAAACCATTAGCACCAAAATAAAAAGCTCTTACACAGCAAAGGAAATTATCAACAAAACAAAAAAGCAACCTACCGAATGGAAGAAGATATTTGCAAATGATATATCTGATAAGGGGGTTAAAACCCAAAATATATAAGGAATTTATACAGTTCAACACCAAAAAACTAAATAATCTGACTTAAAAATGGACAGAAGGCCTAAATAGACATATTGGCAAACGAGACTTATAGATAGCAAACAGACTCGTGAAAAGATGCTCAACATCCTTAATCATCAGGGAAATGCCATTTGATATGATAATGAGATATCACCTCACATCTGTCGGAATGGCTAATATCAAAAGACAAGAAATAACAAGTGTTGGAGAGGATATGCAGAAAAAGGAGCCCTTGTGCACTGTTTGTAAAAATGTAAATTGGTGCAAATACTGTGAGAAACAATGTGGAAGTTCCTCAAAAAATAAAAAATAAAAAACACCATACGATCCAATTATTATATTACTGGATATTTACCCAAAGAAAATGAAAACATTAATTTGAAAAGACACATACATCCCTATGTTTATTGCAGCATTATTTACATTAAACAAGATATGGAAGCAATCCAAGGGTCTATGGATAGATGAACAAATATAGAAGACATGATACATGTATACAATGGAATATTACTTAGCCACAAAAAATGAGATCTCACCATTTGCAATAATATAGACAGACCTAGAAAGTATTGTAAGTGAAATTAATTCAGATAGAAAAAAATACCATATGATTTTGCTTACATATGGCACCTAAGAGAACCAAACCAACCAAACACTAGAGATTTAAATACAGAGAACAAACTAACAAACTGGTGGTTGACAGAGGGGAGGTAGATGGGCAGGGATGGGTGAAATAGGTTAAGGAGAATAAAAGGTACAAAAACATCTAGTTATAAAATGCATCAATCAAAGAGATGAAAAGTATAGCAAAGGGAACATAGTCAGTAATAATACAGTATGGTGACAGATGTTGACTACACTTATGGTGGTGAGCACTGACTAATGTACAGAATTGTTGAATCACTATGCTGCATACCTAAAAGTAATATTTACTAACATTGTATGTCACCTGTACTTCCATTAGAAATATATATTTTTTTCAAAATCTATTTATTAGTTAGGCAGGGAAAAGTATAGATAGAGGGGGTCTGGTTCGATGATGAGCACAAATGAGATTATTTTGGTTGTAACTGTGTTGGGGACAAAGGAGGGGTAGAGATGAGAGAGACAGGGGTGATATTTAGGCTATAGAATTGCCAAAAGACAGAACAGCTGTTTGTACTTTAAATCTTAAAATGTATGCTCTTTCAAAATACTCTCAACTTTATATGGAACCTATTTCTAACACGGAGTTTTCAAGGCAATCTTAAAGTTGACAACTGCAGTAATCTATAGTTTCTATGGAAACAGTAGTCTTAAACAAGTTCTGGTTTTTGCAGCCTGCAAGAGAGGCTGACCTATAGTTGATGTACATCAACTCTAGGTGTATTTACTTGGTCTCTGAACATTCCCAGCATGTTAGCAAGGCTATATTTCAACAACCATCTTTTCATTTCATGTACGAAAAGCACTCTTTGATGACTGCCCTTGTTACCTGTCTTGTAACCTTGCCTTTAGCCGAAAACACAGAATATTGATTATGATGAATTATTCAGAATTTCACCATACTGTGTTTGTATGTGTTGGGAACATCAAGGAGAATATATTCACTGATCATGATGGGTCTTCTCTGCAGGTCACTTGAGCTGGTTTACTCACTTGTTCTGTGCATAACATAGCAGAATGGAAAATCTGAAAGTAGCAGAGCAGGCAAGAAATGGAAGGAATAAATTTCAGTGTTTATTTAGTTCCTAAGAGGAAAGGAAGTAACTATTTATGAGGGATCGGGATATTCCATTTACTAAAGTTAATACTGTCTCTAGCTAGATTCACTTGGTTTAGCAAGCCAATACACCAACCTCTCTCTATACATGGCTTTATAAAATACCATCCAAAATTACTTACCTGCCTTGCTTCTATTCCTGGTCTCATTCAGCAATGCTTTTATGCCAATAGTGATTTTCTACAGGAATTCTAAAATTCCTAAGATTTTGTCTCTTTAGGTAAAATCTTCCAATGCACTGCTTCTATTTCACTTTCCATTATTTGCTCTCTGCATGTATGACTAAGGCCTTTTTACATTAACATTGTGTCTCTCTTTCCTGAAATCAATTCTGTTCTGACTTCATCACTCTGGATAGCTGTAATGGTTAATATTAAGTACCAACTTCTCTGGGATACAGGGTGCTCAGATTATTGCCTTAACGTTGTATCTGCATATATCCATTAAGGTGTTTATGGATGAAATTAGCATTTGAACAGGCCTCTTCAGTGTGGGTGGTCATTAGCAACCAACTAATGGCCTGAATAGAACAAAGGGCAGAGGAAGGGAGAGTTTGCCCCTTCTTCTAACTAATGGTATTATCTGTGACTAAGACTTCTGTTCTCTGACTAGGATTCACACTACTGACTCCCATGATTCTCACGACTTCAGACTGAACCTAAATTACACCACTGGCTTTCTTGAGTCTCTAGATGGCAAAAAGCAGAGGGTGGAACTTTTCAGTCTTATGTGATTGTGTGAGCTAATGTCTCATAATAAACAAACAAACAATAAACAAAATATTGTATGTATTTTCTGTTGGTTCTATTTCTCTGGCATACTGACTAATAGAATTGTCATTATCAGAATTCCAAAAAACTATTTGTATAAACCAGGACCAAACCCTGGATACCCAGGGGCAGATCTCAAGCAGTACCCCCACTTCACTCTTTTGTTCACTGTAATCATTTTCTACTGATACCAATAAGAATTATCACAAACTTAGTGACATAAAACACACACACACACACACACAGATCATCTTATAGTTATGTAGGTTAGAAGTGCAATGCATGTCTCACTGAGCTAAAATCAAGGTATTGTCAAAACTGTTCCTTTCTAGAGGTTCAAGAGGAATATTCATACCCTTGCCATTTCTAGATTTGAGATGCCTCTGCATTCTTTGATTTGTTCCCCTTTCCCATCTGTAGAGCCAGCAACAAGGAGCTGAAGTCTAACAATGTAAACTATATGATCTTGCTTCTGTCAACACATGTCTTTCTCTGACCATAGCCAGGAAAGTTTCTCTAACTTTTAAGGATTTGTATGCTTTGCTTGGGCTCACCAGGATAAACCAGGATTTTTCCCATCTCAAGTTCCTTAACTTTAATCACATCTGCAAAGTCTCTTTTACCATGTAAGTAACAAATTCTAGATGATTTCAGGTTCTAGGGATTAGAGCATTGATATCTTTAAGGGGACATCATTCTGCCTACCACATTTACAAATTCCTTAACTTGTAATTTGGCAAAATTTTGAATCCAGTTGAAAAAGTGAGGACTAGATACAGCTCTTTCAATGACAGAACATTTTGTGAATTATAATAATGATCCTCATCACCACCATCACCATGATCAACACCACCATCATCATCTGCTTAATGAGACCTTAGAAAAGTCAGTAGTTTTGAAACTAGGAAAGTAGTTTTACAATGGATACCATTCTCATTTCCATTTTACAGATGATCCAACAGTAGCAGGGAAAAGTGGCTATATAACTTGCCAAGATAACGCTGAATTATTACATCAGTACTCATATTGGATAAAATATAAGATCTCTCTAAAGAGTATGCAAGGTAGACCTTTAAAGTTAAACAACAGAGTCAGGCCATTTCTGAAGGAGATGAAGACATGGCACAGGGATGATTTCTATTCTACTTTTATTCCAGAATGATCCAAATATATTCAATCTTTTGACATCTCTTAACCCTGATACGCTTTTCCTCATCTCAAATAAACAGAAGTAAGGTACAAGAATAGGTCTTAAGTAAGAATTGCTCATAAATTGGATTCATGGCAGGATTCTCAAAGGGTTCTGGATAGCCAAGGTTTACCCTATAGAAATTAAAATCATTATTGCAACTATAATTTGGTGGCCCATCCCATTTAATTCCTGAAAGTAGTATGTATTCAAACTATTATTAATTAATAACATAGAGTTATACATTTAGAATTATTTAAAAATTTTTGGTCTAAATGGGCAAGACTATTTACATGTTCACATCAAGTTTAGGTGTTGGTCTCACTATTTGGCCAAATTCTGCTTTATGGATTCTGCTCCAGTGTCAGCCCATTCAGAGAGTTAATCACTCTCATTTCTCTCATTGTTGAATATTGTGTCTGAACAAAGATTATAGGGTTGGGTGCATATGATCATATCTAGTCATTATAATATCAGTAATGGTAACATCAGTAATGGCAATAAGCCTTTTTTGTTTTTGAACATAATATGTAAATATTCATTTTCAAATAAAGTATCTTAAATAAAATGGAGAGTAAAAACATCTCCTTATTAACATTTGCTTAGAAATTCCATCAGTTATATTACAAATATATTTTATTACATATATAAAATGTTGCACTGAAAATAATTCTTAAACTAAAAACTATTTAATTAAATTTAAAAAGTAATAAAATATATTACTACTTTCATAATAAATAGATAAATAAGTTAACATGAATATCAACAAGATATAGTAACTGTACATTTAAGAACACAGTATTTGAACCAAATGTATTTGTAATATTTTAAATGATTTTATGAAATAGAATAATGAAGATTGTATTACAATTCTAGTCTTTGTAAAATTATTTGGAGTATTAAATTCAAAATATTAATATAATCTTTGAAAAACCTAAGTTTTAGTTATTTCATTTTATTTAGATAATCAATCTTTGAAGAAAAAAGGCTGGTTTGAAGATATTTCATATCTTGTGAAGATGAATTGAAGGCAGATTGTCAATTGGCTACTTAAAATTTTAAAAGAAAAAATTCACAAGACAATGTTAATAACCTCTCGATTTAGGCATGATTAAGAATATTAACCAGTTGAAGAAAAGAAAAAATATACTAAAAACGTGAAATATTTGCTAAACATTTTGCATTTTCTGATCAAACTTCAAAGCTTCTTGATCAAACTTTAAAGCTTTCTTCAGAAAGACAAATTCTCCCAGTGTTGAATATGGGGTCTTTACCGTAATCCATTATTATTAGATGCAAAGGTAAGCTTAATAACTTGGCTGTAATATTCACATCAGCAGTGCCCTGTATTGGTAAAAGCAGTAAAAAGAATCCTTGCCCCTGAACTGCACTTATGCTAAGTGAAATAATTCAGTCAGAAAAAGACAGATACCATATGATTTTAAGAAACAAAACAGATGAAAATGAGGGAAAAAACAAAAAGAGAGGGCAAACCAAAAAAAAAGATTCTGAACTCTAGAGAACAAGCTGAGGGTTGCTCGAAGGGAGATGAGCAAGGATGGGTTAAATGAGTGATGGATCTGATGGAGTGCAATTGTGATGAGCACTGGGTAGTGTTGGAAGTGCTGAATCACTAATTTCTACTCCTGAAACTAATATTTCATTATATATTAACTAACTGGAATTTAAGTAAAAACTTGAAATTACAAAGAAAAACTAACATAATAACCTCTGCAGTTAAAATTCCTTTATATCGGGACACCTGGGTGGCTCAGTTGGTTGGACGACTGCCTTTAGCTCAGGTCATGATCCCAGAGTCCCGGGATCGAGTCCCACATCAGGCTCCCAGCTCCATGGGGAGTCTGCTTCGCTCTCTGACCTCCTCGCTCATGCTCTCTCTCACTGTCTCTCTCTCAAATAAATAAATAAAATCTTTAAAAAAAAAAAATTCCTTTATATCTAAATATGTAGATATGACATATATAAAAGCAAAAACAACTTACATATTATCATATATTATACCATTTATGCAAATTCACACACACACCCCACCCCCATGAGATAGCCTTGAAAGATTTTCATTAAGATATTATTAATTTTTATACAATGGATTATTTGCATTGATGTTACTCTTCTCTGTGATTTTTCCCCTCTTTTGTTTTAGTAGTTCTCATTTTAGAAAAAGAATAATTACTCTAATCTTAGGTTCATTTATTTTTATTTAAATTCCCCTGTTAATTAGTGAAGGAAAGTTTTTAAAATATGTTGTTGGGGCCCCTGGTGGCTCAGTTGGTTAAGCGTCTGCCTTCGGCTCAGGTCATGATCCCAGAGTTCTAAGATCAAGTCCCACATCAGTTTCCCTCTCAGTGAGGAGTCTGCTTCTTCCTCTCCCTCTGCCTCTCTCCCCAGCTTCTACTCCCTCTCTCAAATAAATAAATAAAATCTTTTTAAAAAAATGTTGTCAACATGTATTTTCTGGGTAAATGTCCTTTGCTTATTTTCTTTTTATCTATTATATTACAAAATTATAAATATTCCCTATATATTAAAGAAGTCAAAGCTTTATGTGAATATTTAAAAAAAAGTGTTAAAATGTTTTTATTGTTCAATATTGTTAATGCAGTTCTTCCAGACTGAAAATCTAGGTAAACATGTTTTCAATTTCATTAATTTCTTTCTTTTTTAAAAAATATATATGTTATTTATTTATCTGAGAGAGAGAAAAAGAGAGTACTAATGGGGAGAAGAGCAAAGGAAGAAGCAGTCTCTTCCCTGAGCTGGGAGCCAGATGTGGGGCTCAATCCCAGGGCCCTGAGATCATGACCTGAGCTAAAGCCAGATGCATAATTGACTGAACTGCCAAGGCACCCCTATTAACTTTTTTCTTCAAAGATTTTTACTTTATGAAATATATAGAAAGGCTTCATTCATCTCTCTCTCTCTCTCTTTTTTTTTTTTTAAGATTTTATTTATTTATTGGACAGAGAGAGAGAGATCACAAGTAGGCAGAGAGGCAGGCAGAGAGAGAGGAAGGGAAGCAGG
Source organism: Neogale vison (assembly GCF_020171115.1). Taxonomy (NCBI): domain Eukaryota; kingdom Metazoa; phylum Chordata; class Mammalia; order Carnivora; family Mustelidae; genus Neogale; species Neogale vison. The sequence continues at coordinate 101,751,070 of NC_058098.1, read as the reverse complement.
CTCCCCACTGAGCAGAGAGCCCGATGTGGGGCTCGATCCCAGCACCCTGGGATCATGACCTGAGCTGAAGGCAGAGGCTTAGCCCACTGAGCCACCCAGGTGCGCCTCATTCATCTCTTTTTAAAATAATTTACTTGTATTTTTTTTAATGGGATTTTTAGAAATTTAATTATAAATATATAAAGGCATCAATTTTTAGTAAGGAATAGGGTGAATCCATATAGTATAGTATATAAAATAGATATGCTGTATCAATGTACAACCATCATTGGTTAAAAAAAGATACTATTCTGCTAAGAGATATTGATAATGTGGGAAGCTTTGCATGTATAGTGAGTGGCAGGGGATTTATGGAAAACCTTCATACCTTCCTCTCACTTTTGTTATAAACCTAAAACTGCTCCAAAAAATTAAATCTTACAAAAACAAAAGAAAGAAAGAAATCATGCAGAATTACTGAAGATGGTACCATGCTCTAGGTCAAGTAAACTAGGCCTCCATCTACTTTCTGGCACTAAATAAATGTACAGCCTTGGGTGAAATCATCTCTCTCCATTGTCTCTACATGAAGAAGATGAATTACTTAAGATTTAGGTTTTCAGTGATGTCCTTAAAATTATAGTATAAGGGGCACCTGAGAGACTCAGTGGGTTAAAGCCTCTGCCTTCGGCTCAGGTCATGATCCCAGTCCTGGAATCAAGCCCCACATCAGGCTCTCTGCTCAGCAGAGAGCCTGCTTCCCTTCCTCTCTCTCTGCCTGCCTCTCTGCCTACTTGTGATCTCTGTCTGTCAAATAAATAAATAAAAATAAAAAAATTAAAAAACTATAGTATAAAATGTTAATAATTATCATGTATTTTCTATTTTACAGAGAGATTTCTATTACTATCCTTTGATCTTAAAACTCATCTCGAGAAATATAATATTATCTTCTCTAATTTATGTACAGGAAACTGAAATCTAAGTAAGTCAAATTAATTGCCCACAAACCTAGTAAAAGCAGAGAGAGAAACTGAACTATACCCTAAACCCTTAATGGAACACCCCAAAGAAAAGTTTCTAAACTAATCACTTGGAGAAGCTGAATTCACAAGGCTGTCTAGGTTTAAAAGCATGAACAAATAACTCAGCATAATGATGTTAGATGCCCTGTTCATGCTAAGCTTGTTTTATTTGGAGAAGCATGCACATTACCCCTTCTATGACCTGAGAAGAATGTGGCAAGCTTTTTCCTTTGAATTATCTTTTGGCAAGAGAAGACGGCTCCAAGGACAGAACTTATAATTATCTACAGTTTAAGTTAATACTTCAACAGATAGTTCTCTGGAGGGTGTTTTTTACTATTACTACATTACCCAGGGAATCATTACTGATCCCATTTGCCTTATTTATAACCACTGAAATGCCAAGTCGATCTGGTAGGTCTAAATCATCCTTAGATAACTAAATAAGTGAAAACTAGAAAGTTCTGGGTTTTTGTTATGCTAGAAAATGAAAAGTCTTAACAAGGCATGTTTGGAAAAAACAGAACTTTAATTAGGCTCCTTGAAGTGAGAATAATATTGGCATACATTTTTCACTTGTAAATAGTTGTGGTGGGGAAGGCATTTAGTTCTTCAAATGAATCAAATGATGACAAACTGCATGACACAATGGTCAACTGAAATAATAAGAAGCCATCTATATAGAAAGGCCAAATTAATTGGAAAATAAACACAAAAAGCAATTTTTTTTTGCTATTATTCACCAAATGTGTTTTGTCAAACCAGATACCTCTCTTGGCTGTTTTTCCATTCACAGCCTAGATGTGGTCATTCCTTAAGTAATTATGTTCGGACCTCATTACACTTTACAGGTTTTCTTTGAAAAGCCTCATCCATATGACCATGGTTTCGACTATCACCTTATTTTGATGTTGCCTTCATTTTGTGCTAAATGTGCATAGACTAGTTTCTTAGATCCCAACACGGGTATCCAGTTGGGTACTGAACAAATAAACCTACAATTTTACAACATTTCCAAAACTTTGGTTAATAAAACAAGTATGTAGTGACAAGAGATAGTAAAATGGGACTGGATCTAGCTTCATGCTGCTTATGTTTAAATCCTGGCTTGTTTGACAAATGAATGAATGAATCTTTATGTGTTGAAGATTACATATATGTAAAATGGTAGTAAAGATGATGTAAATTATTCAATAATACACATGCAACACTCAGTGCCTGGGAACTTATTAACTTATTAACTCCATAAACATTTAGTTATGATAATTGTTAGATGTATGTATAACCTGACCATCTCCCTACAAGGTAGATAGTATGATCTCTATTTTCAGCATGAGGTAATTGACACTCAGAGTGGTTTAGTTATTCGTTCTGGTAACTAAGACACCAAGTGGCCAATCCAGGATTCGGTGTATGTGATTCAGGAATTCTTAATTTGTCTCCCTACTTCTGTAACTTCCTAGATTCTCCCCTGCCATGTAACATATCTTAATATACATTCATTGGACAGTTTCTCTTAATTCCCCTCTGTTGTTTACTCCACATGAAGTCATATTTTCCTGTTTTCAAAGTACCACCTTTTTCTTTTCATCCATCTCACAGCCTTCTCAGTCATTAATTTCCTTACTTATTCTCCTTCTTCTCTAATCAATTGTCTCAGAGAAATATTATGGCCATGAAGAGAATGGAAAGGTGGCACTGAGAAGGATTTTCAAAAAACCTTATTAAAATAACCCTTAAACTCCATGAGTTTCCTCTGTTTATCTACTTCCTCACAGTTTGCTGCCCCTGAAAGCCCAAATCACTTTTCCTTTGTCTTATCAATTCTCTACAAACTTCTTGGTTTTTGAGAGATGCTAGATAAGCCCAAGTGCTAACCACCCTTTTGAGTTACTCATCACTGATTTTCTCCCACAGGTATGCACACTGCACTTGTTAATAAGCTCTGTGTCTCCCTTGGTAATCTCTCTTTGACCATTCTAATTTCTAAGGTACCAGCCAGAGAATCTAGAAGGGTGATGAGGAAAGGGCTTTTTGTCTGTTTTATTGTTGTTCTTTTCCCTTTCTACAGGAACTTGCATTAAATTTGGATTAATTTTGGCAATTATTTCTTCAATTTTTTTTTCTGTTTACCTCCAGTTTTAGGAACTATTTTACACGTATATTTGACTGCTATCTTACAGCTCACTGATACACAGTTTATTTAAAAAAATACTGTGTGTGTGTGTGTGTGTGCACGCGCACGCGTGTTTTACATTTGGATAATGCTTATTATCATGTCTTCAAGCTCACTGATGTTTTCTTCTGCAATGTCTAAATGCCACTAAATCTATTAGTGTAGTTTACACCTCACAAACTGCAGTTTTCCTCTCTTTTTTATCTGGAATTTTATATCTTCCCTGCCTCTAATTAACTACTTGCACATGTGGAATACAGTTTTTATGACTCTTTAATAATTGATTTCTTTATTTGAGAGAGAGGGGAAGCCCAGATTGGGGGAGGGACATAGGCAGAGATTCTCAAGAATACTTCCTGATGAACACAGAGCCCAACACTACTCAATCTCACTACCCTGAGATCATGATCTGGGCTGAAACCAAGAGTTGAACACTCAACCAACTGAGCCACCCAGGTACCCCCTGTCTTCATAATTTTAAATGTATTTCTCCATTAATTCTAACATTTGAGTTAGTTATGGGTTAGTTTCAATTTTGATTGATTTTTCTCCTCATTTTGGCTTATAGTTTTTCTACTTTTTTTTTTTCTTTTTTCTTTAAAGATTTTATTTATTTGAGACAGAGAGAGAGCATAAGCAGGGGGAGAAGCAGAGGTATGAGAAGCAGACTCCTTGCTGAGTAGAGAGTCTGATTCAGGGCTCCATCTCAGGACTCTGGGATCATGACCTGAACTGAAGTCAGATGCTTACCTGACTGAGCCACACAGGCATCCCTCTACTTTTTTTCTAAGCCAAGTAATATTGATTGGATGGCAGATATCATAAATCTTAACTTTTTGGGTTATGATTATTCCTCTAAATGTTGAGATTTATTCTAGGACAAACCTTATGAATGTGAAATATGTTTGATCCTTTCAGGGTTTTTTTTTTTTTTTTAAGATTTTATTTATTTATTTGACAGAGAGAGAGAGAGATCATAAGTAGGCAGAGAGGCAGGGAGAGAGAGAGAGGGGGAAGCAGGCTCCCTACGTAGAAGAGAGCCTAATGTGGGACTCAATCCTGGGACTCTGAGATCATGACCTGGGCCGAAGGCAGAGGCTTAACCCACTAAGCCACCCAGGCATTCTTCTTTCAGCGTTTTTGACTTGTTAGTTGGGTCTAGAGCAGTGCTCAATCTAGGATTAATTATTGTCCACTTCTGAGGTAGGACCTTCCTTGTATAATGCCCCATGAATTACAAGTTTTCCTAATCTAAATACTGAGAACAGTCCCAGTGTGACTACGGGGAATTGTTACCTCTAATCCCCTCAGGTGGGTCTTTCTGACTCTGATAGTACTCAACTGAATGCTCATATGGGACCTTCTGCAGAATCCCAGATGTCCGTTTCCACCTCTCTGGTGCTCTTTCTGTTAACTCTAGTCCCCTTGCTCACCAGACAATCAACTCCTCCTCAGCACAAGGACCCTGTCTGACTCACTTCATCTCTCCAGCTGCATTTCAACCTAGTCTTAAGGTGGTTGGCAAATCCTACATCTTATCTCATTTATTTCCCATCTCTCAGGGATTACTGCTTTTCATTATCTGGTGCCCAGTGTCCTGCATATGATTGTTTTATTTTGTTGTTGTTTGAAGTGAAATGGTAAATCTGTCTTTAGCAGAAGCAGAAACCTCTACTACTTTTGAGGTAATAATGTGGTGATGAAGGAAATTTTTGGAATATCCATTTGCACCTTCCTAATATAGTTATCCCTCATCCCATGGTTCAGTGAATTAATGTAATTCTATCCCATTCAGTCTGTAGCCCAGATATACACCAGGAACTGGATAAAAATAGAGTCAGTCTCTGAACACACTGGCCCCACTAAGCTAAGAACTCAGGCCAACATAACATTTATTACTTGACTTCTATTAGCCCTCATTCAGACCTGTGGACCTCTGGGAGATTTTGAATCCCCTAGAATGCTATAAAATTAGAGTCAATACCTCATAATGCCTGAAAAACCTGCCCATATTTCTTTACTCTATAGCACTATGTTTTACTATACTTTATTATAAAGTTTAGAAAAAATTAGAAATTAAGATTATGGGGAATTTGACTATGCAATATGGAAACTTTCTATTTTGAATTTTAGTATGAGGATTGTTTACCTCTCATATGAAATAACTTAAGACATATGAAATAACTTAAGACATTTATAATAGGTATTTTTCATAACCATTTTAAATTGATGTTACTTTCTCCTAGAAAAATTATTCAAATAACATTCTTATAACCTCATATATCAAAATTCTGTAATTTGAGTGACTCCAAATACCACTCCTAATTTCTTCACTTATGTTTTATTCATTTAGTTATTCTTTTCTTCTCTCAACAAATATTTTTATTTGCCTACTATGTGTCAGGAGCTGCTATAACTCCTTCATTTTCAGAGATGAACAAGATAATTTGGGCTCTGTCTTTGTGACACAAACATGATATTTAGCTCACCAAGACTGACCAATTTTATGAAAATATTCTGTGATAGATTCTCATGTATAGTATAGATATTGTTATATTTGTTTTAGGCCTCCCTATGAGACCATCACCTCTTTGAAAATAAGGAGTATGTTATAATCATGTCTCTATAAAGTACACTACATAATATAAGTATGTACATAGTAGTTCTTGAATTAAATGTAATTGACGGATTTTAGTTTTGAAATTTGCTGGATTCCTTGGAAACACTGTATTTTTAAAATATAATTCAACACACAAATACATGCACCCACCCACCCATCCACACACCTCCCAACTACTCACCTGGGAAATCACACTGAGATGGTAAGAAGGGATTACCCCCCTCTCCACCCCCAGTACTGATGAGAAAATATGCATTTGATAATAATGTTTGGGGAGGTATGTGATGTGGTGAGTGCTGTAAAGTGTGTAAGCCTGACGATTCACAGACCTGTACCCCTGGGGCAAATAATTCATTATATGTTAATAAAAATAATTAATTTTAAAAAGTCTAGTTAGTAAGTGCAAGGGGAATGATATTAGAATATTTTCATGGGCATCTGGGTGTCTCAGTCATTAAGTGTCTGCCTTTAGCTCAGCCCATGATCCCAGGGTCATGGGATTGAGCCCCGCATTGGGCTCCCTGCTTGTTGGGAAGCTTGCTTCTCCTCTCCCATTCCCCCTGCTTCTGCCTCCTCTCTTACTGTTTCTCTCTCTGTCAAATAAAAAAAATAAAATATTAAAAAAAATCTACTATTTAAACATAGAGAGGACAAAATGTGAAAAGCTAAATATTTTATGATAAATAATTCTTTATAAGGAAACATGGAAGTTCAGAATTAGAAAACGTTAAGGCTGGAAAAAAAAACAACTTAGATATTGAAATGTCATACTTTGAATTCTATAACACAAAATTCAGTTTCAAACTATGCATAAATGGTCTCAAAGCCAAACATCTGACATATTTTCCTATAATTAAACAATAACTAAGCTAAAAATATATATATATTAAACTCCTCAAAACCTGTAAGAGTCATATTTTAAAATATCATGGCTTAGTTTGAGTGGTTTAGCAGATGATCTACAGTTTTCATAGCTGATTTAATTAGTGATTTCCTTCTTCTAATGACTGTATAATTAAACCATAATGGGAAATGTAGGCTTATGTATATTCATGGAGAATTTGTTACAACAAACAAACCATAATTAACTACAAACCCAAAATACATTTTAATTTATATAAAGGTTTATTCCATACAATTTATTTTTGTTTATTTAAAAAAAAGATCAAAGTAATAAATACTCATTTCTCAATCTAATGGGCCATATAATGGAAATCCTCTTTTTTGTTTTATTCTATAGTTATTTAGACTGTGTGATATTTTAGTTAATATAATTAATATAATTGCCTCTCATATTATTACACTTATTAGAATAACAGTGCACAGAAAATTATCACATTGCCACATAGAGGACAAATATTTTATTGTTGTTTTTGAGTAAAAAAATGGTATTAATATAAGTATACATATATAATTCATACTTAGCACAATTGTTTAGATTCTAAAATCTTAAACATTTTCCTATCACCCAACAATTTGTTAACCAGTATTATTTGCTATTAGCATCAAATTTTCTTTGTACCCACAGAGCATTAATTAGTGTCCATAATATGTACATCTTAAATTCAAACAATATAATTGAATAAATAAATTGAGTTGCATAATAAATATGTGTGTGTATCATATCTGCACTTATTTATTATTTAAACAAATGCAAATAATCTCATTTCCTTGAAAAAAATTTTTTTTACTTTCTTTCTTTCTTTTTCTTATTAACTTATAATGTATTATTTACCCCAAGGGTACAGGTCTGTGAATCATCAGGCTTACACATCTCACAGCACTCAACATAGCACATACCCTCCCCAATGTCCATACCACAGACACACAATTCCTAACCCCCAGCAAACATGTTTCTTTTGTGAGATTAAGTGTCTCTTATGGTTTGTCTCCCTCCCAATCCCATTTTGTTTCATTTTTTCATTTTTTCCTTACCTACACCCCCAAGTCCCCTGCCCTGCCTCTTAAATTCCTCATATCAGAGAGATCATATGATAATTGTCTTTCTCTGATTGACTTATTTCGCTCAGCATAATACCCTCTAGTTCTATCCATGTCATTGCAAATGGCAAGATTTCATTTCTTTTGATGGCTGCATAGTAATGGAATGTTTCTTTTGTCGAAATAGAAAATACACATTTTTAAAAATGATATGTCAATCATCAATTTATATGTTAGGATATATAAATCAGATTTTTCCATACTGGTGTGTGAATGTCCTAGAAATTCCATGGTAGTAGGAACTGGAAAATGGATATTATATCTACTTTCTTTGGGTCTCTAAAGCTCAAAGGTAATACAAATCTGTGTTAGGTGAGGTTAATCTGTAGAGAGTAAAACACACACACACACACACACACACACACACACACACTATGTGATGGTTTGAGGTATTGAATGACTTCAAATATCTGAAATGCTTACCAAATCCAGTGGTTTAGCAGAACAGAATAATAAGTTTGAATATCTGTGATCCCCATATTTATATGTAATTCATTTCATTCAATATCTCTGGAGCATTTTCATCCTCATTAGAAGAAAAGTTGAAAGGTAGAAAGGAAAAAAAAAAATGCAAGAAAGCAGAATCCTTGTCCCTACACACCTCCCATATCTTATTAATTCATTCATTTACTCACTCATTCAACAGACATACAGTTCATAAGAGAGTTTGGCCCAAAAAGGTTTTTCCAAAATTTACCCAAAATAAAACCAATTATCTTTAACTTTTCTTTAGAGGAAGGTGATTGTCTCTGCTTAAGCCCAGGACATTCTATTACAAAAGCCTGAATAAAAGCTAAGCTAGCAATCTGAACTCCTATGGTATGGGAACAGTATTATTAGGAGGCAGCTTGATTTCCCAAGTTGCTTGGGACATTTAAGGATTAAGCCCTAGGCACAGGCATGTTTGACTAACATGACTCCTCAGGGTCACATCTCCCTTGAGGAGGGCTGGTAATGAATGGATCTTCTAATTAGACTTAACAGTGTCAGCTGGGGGAAGCTACTTAGCATAATAAAACTACAGACATAATTGACCAAGAGGAGGATATGACAATCTTTAGAAAGATTGGGTAAAATCAACTAATTTTTTTTTTTAGATTTTATTTATTCATTTGACAGGGAGAAAGATCACAAGTAGGCAGAGAGGCAGGCAGGAGAGAGGGGAGGAAGCAGGCTCCCTCGGAGCAGAGAGCCCCATGTGGGGCTTGATCCCAGAACCCTTGGACCATGACCTGAGCCAAAGGCAGAGGCTTTAACCCACTGAGCCACCCAGGCGCCCCAACTGAATTATTTTTTTTAAGAAACCATTTTCTTAAGGAAATCGATAGATAAAAACAATGATGTTCTCAGTGATTAAGGAGATGGTACCAGGATTCATAATATGCACATGCTAAAATATTGAGTTTAGTACTTTAAAGTGTATTGATCTATGTGTATGTTGAGTGTTGTTATCAGCAAGATATACAGAATGGACTAGGATCAGAGAAGAAATGCCATAATAGTTATAAAAATAAATAGGTTTGGCCCCACTCTGAAGGGACATCCCTGACTGACGGAGGGCTTTGCTTAGAGTCAGGGTGCACTTTGCCTGGATCGTGGTCGATATATTCAGCTATACATCCTCTCAACCACCTCTCACCAAAACAACTAGGAGGAGGAACACCCAACAGAGGAAAAATTCAGAGACTGTGCCCTCTGCCAAAGAACAATTGGATATGGACATAAACAGTATGTTAGAAAGGGAATTCAGGGTAACAATTATTCACGCAATGGCTAGGTTGGAGAAAACCATTAGAGACAACATAGAACTTCTAAGGAAGGAAGTGAGAGCCGATCTGACAGAAGTTAAAAAATGCTATCAATGAGATCCAATCTATCTAAATACTCTTAAGTATCAGCTAGGGTAACTGAGGCAGAAGAGAGAATTAGTTATCTAGAAGACAAACTGATGGAAAAGAAGGATCAGGAGGAGGCCTGGAAGAAACAGCTTAGAAGCCATGAAAACAGAATAAGGGAAATAAATGATCCCATGAAACTTTCCAACAACAGAATTATTGGGATCCCTGAAGGGGTGGAGAAAGAGAGAAGACTAGAAGATAGAGTTGAACAAATTCTGGATAAAACAACAGGACTCGTCCATATGCTGTCTACAAGAGACCCATTTGGAACCTAAAGATACATCCAGACTGAAAGTAAAGGGATAGGGAAGCATCTTTCACGCCAGCGGGAGTCAAAAGAAAACTGGGGTAGTGATTCTCATATCAGATAAATTAGATTTTAACCTAAAGACTAGTCAGAGATACAGAAGGATGCTATATCATTCTTAAAGGGTCTATCCACCAAGAAGATCTAACAATCGTAAATATTTATGCCCCAGTATGGGAGTAACCAACTACATAAGCCAATCGTTAATCAAAATAAAGAGTCATATTGATGTGAATACATTAATTGTAGGGGATTTTAACATGTCACTCTCAGTAAAAGATCATCCAAGCAGAAAATCAATAAAGAAACAAGAGCTTTGAATAACACATTGGACCAGATGGACCTCATAGATATATACAGAACATACCACTCTAAAACAACAGAATACTCATTCTTCTTGAGCACACATGGAACTTCCTCCAGAATAGACCACATACTGGGTCACAAATCAGGGTTCATCAAATATGAAAAGACTGAGATTATTCCCTGCATATTTTCAGACCACAATGCTTTGAAATTGGAACTCAACCACAAGAAAAAGTTTGGAAGGAATTCAAACACTTGGAAGCTAAAGACCATCCTGCTCAAGAATGTTTGGATCGACCAGGAAATCAGTGAAGAACTTAAACAATTCATGCAAACCAATGAGAATGAAAACACATCAGTCCAAAACCTATGGGATATGACACGGGTGATCCTAAGGGGGAAATACATAGCCATCCAAGCCTCACTCAAAAAACTGAAAAATCCCAAATACACCAATTCTCTTTACACCTAAAAGAACTGGAAAATCAACAACAAATTAAGCCAACCCCATGCACAAGAAGGGAAATAATGAATATTAGAGTAGAGATCAATGAGCTAGAAACTAGAGATACAGCAGAACACATCAATGAAACTAGAAGCTGGTTCTTTGAAAGAATCAGTAAGATTGATAAACCACTGGTCAAACTAATCCAAAAGAAAAGAGAGAAGACCTAAATTAATAAAATTATGAATGAAAGGGGAGAGATCACGACTAACACGAAGGAAATAGAAACAATCTTCAGAAATTATTATCAATAGTTATATGCCAATCAGTTAATTAACCTAGAAGAAATGGATGCATTCCTGGAAACCTATAAACTTTCAAGACTGAAACAGGAAGAAATTGACAACCTGAACAGACCAATAGCTAGTAACAAGATTGAAGCAGTATTAAAACCTCCCAAAAAACAAGAGCCCAGGACTTGGCAGATTCCCTGGGAATTCTACCAAACATTCAAAAAGAAGTAACACCTATTCTCCTAAAGCTGATTAAAAAAATAGAAACAGAAGGAAAACTTCCAGACTCTTTCAGCATTACCCTGATCCCCAAACCAGGCAAAGGCCCCATCGAAAAGGAGAATTTCAGACTAATATCCCTGATGAATACGAATGCCAAGATTCTCAATGAGATCCTAGCTAATAGGATCCAACAGTACATTAAAAAGATTATCCACCATGACCAGGTGGATTTATGAGATGCAAGGGTGGTTCAACATTTGCATCTGCAACATTTGCAGATCAATCAATGTGATAGAACAAATGAATAAGAGAAGAGAGAGGAACCATGTGGTTTTCTCAACTGATGCAGAAAAAGCATTTGAAAGATACAGTATCTCTTCCTGATTAAAATGATTCAAAGCATAGGGTTAGAGGGAACATCCCTCAACTTCATAAAATCTATCTATGAAAAGCCCACAGTGAATATCATTCTCCATGGGCAAAAGCTGACAGCCTTCCCTTTGAGATCAGGAACACCATAAGGATGCCCACTCTTGCCACTGTTGTTCAACATAGTACAAGTCCTAGCGATAGCAATCAGACAATAAAAAGAAATAAAATGTATTCATATTGGCAGAGAAGAAGTCAAACTCTCTCTCTAACAGATAACATGATACTTTATATTGGAAAACCCAAAAGACTCCACCCCCAAACTACTAGAACTCATACAGCAATTCAGTAATGTGGCAGGATACGAAATCAATGCACAGGAATCAGTTGCTTTCTTATACACAAATAATGAAAATATAGAAAGGAAAATTAGAGAATTGAGTCCATTTACTATAGCACCAAGAACCATAAGATAACTGGCAATAAACCTAACCGAAGAGGTAAAGGATCTGTACCCAAGGAATTATAGAACACTCATGAAAGAAATTGAAGAAGACAAAAAAAGATGGAAAAGCATTCCATGTTCATGGATTGGAAGAATAAACATTACTAAAATGTCTATACTGCCCAGAGCAATCTATACTTTCAATGTCATCTTGATCAAAATTCCACCAGTATTTTTCAACGTGCTGGAACAAACAATCCTAAAATTTGTATGAAACTAGAAAAGAGCCTGAATTGCCAAGGAAATGTTGAAAAAGAAAAACAAAACCGGGGGCATCACGTTGCCTGGTGTTGAGCTTTACTACAAAGCTGTGATCACCACACCATGGTACTGGCACAAAAACAGACACATGAACCAGTGGAACACAGTACACATGAACCAGTGGAACACAGTAGAGAGCCCAGAACCCGCAACTCTATGGTAAAATAATCTTCGACAAAACAGGAAAAAATATCCAGTGGAAAAAAGACAGTCTTTTCAAAAAATGGTGTTGGGAAAATTGGACAGCTATGTATAGAAGAATGAAACTTGACCATTTTCTTACACCACACACAAAGGTAAACTAGAAATGGATAAAAGACCTCAACAGAGGTAGGAATCTATCAAAATTCTAGAGGAGAACATAGGCAGTAACCAAAATTCTAGAGGAGAACATAGGCAGTAGCCACAGCAACTTCTTTCAAGATATGTCTTCAAAGGCAAAGGAAACAAAAGCAAAAATGAACTTTTGGGATTTCATCAAGATAAAAGCTTCTGTACAGCAAAGGAAATAGTCAACAAAACAAAGAGGCAACCCACAGAATGGGAGAAGATATTCACATAAGACACTACAGACAAAGGGCTGATATCCCAGATCTGTGAAGAACTCCTCAAACAACACACACAAAACAGACAATCATGTCAAAATATGGGTTGAAGACATGAACAAACATTTCTCCAAAGAAGGCATACAAATGGCTAACAGGCACATGAAAAATGTTCATTATCATTAGCAATCAGGGAGATTAAAATCAAAACCACATTGAAATACCACCTTATACCAGTTAGAATGGCCAAAATTAACAAGATAGTAAACAACAAGTGTTGGAGAGGATGTGGAGAAAGAGGAACCCTCTCCCACTATCGGTGAGAATGCAAGTTGGTGCAGCCACTTTGGAAAACAGTGTGGAGATTCCTTGAAATATCAAAAGTAGAGCTACCCTATGACCCTGCAATTGCACTGCTGGGTATTTACCCCAAAGATACAGATGCAGTGAAAAGAAGGGCCATCTGTACCCCAATGTTTATAGCAGCAATGGCCACAATTGCCAAACTGTGGAAATAACCAAGATGCCCTTCAACAGATGAATGGATAAAGAAGATATGGTCCATATATACAATGGAGTATTATGCCTCCATCAGAAAGATGAATACATAATTTTTGTAGCAACATGGATGGGACTGGGGGAGATTATGCTGAGTAAAATAAGTCAAGCAGAGAGAGTCAATTATCATATGGTTTCAATTACTTGTGGAGCATAAGGAATAACATGGAGGACATTAGGAGAAGGAAAGGGAAAGTGAATTGGAGGAAATCAGAGGGGGAGATGAAGCATGAGAGACTGTGGACTCTGAGAAACAAACTGAGGGTATTGGAGGGGAGACAGGTGGGAGGATGGGTGAACCTGGTGGTGGGTATTAAGGAGGGCACGTATTGCAAGGAGCACTTGGTATGATGCATAAACAATGACTCTTGGAACACTGAAAAAATAAAATTAAATTTAAAAAATAGGTTTACTTTGAAATAAAGGAGATTAAAATGTGTAAGGGTAGATAGATTAGACAGAAAAAAAGAATGACAGACAGGTAGATAAAAATACAGATATCTATAGGGAGTGATATTTCAGTCAGTTTTATAAAGATGAGTAGTTCTCCAGTAGGTAGAAACATATTGAGGTTTAGTATAAGCAAAAGGAAGAATGAAAACAATGTGTTTCACAGATTTGGGAATCAGCCTACAGTAGTTGATCTGTAGGTTTTATAAACTCATGAGTAATAGAATAAAAATGGAAAAGTTGAGTGGAGTCATCAAAGAAAATCACTTCACAAAACAATATATTTGTGGCATTACTATGTAGGTTTTTTTTTTTTTTTTGGTTTAAGTTTATTTAGTTGTAGTTTACACAGAGGAAAAGTCTCCATTTAAGTAGGTAGTTTGATGATTTTTTTAAAGGTTAATAAATTTTATTGGATTTTTAAGTAGATACAACAATTCTTTTCACTCATCTTCTCACTGCGAAATCAAATCGCTTAAGTTGGGTGGGGTGTGAAAAACTAATGAAAACTTAGCATAGAAGATGATATATTTTATTTAAAAGATCATGTACTTTTCTAGAAATATGAATAGTTCTGTGGTCATTTATAGAAAAATAAAATATATAGCTTTATACAGACTTTGGTTACATTGACTCTATTATCTATCTATCTATCTATCTATCTATATTTGACACACAACATTATCCTAGTTTTGGGTGCACAACATAATGATTCAGCAATTGTATGTATTGGGGAAAGAGCACCAGAGTAAGTCTACGTATTATTTTCACCATACATAGTTTCAGATTTTTTTTTCTTGCAATGGAAGCTTTTACAATTTACCCCCTTAGAAGGAAGAAAAAGAAGGAAAGGAGAAAATTTAAAGAGACGAATCAAGGAATTTCTTTTGGCAGAGATGATACTGGAGTATAAACGGTATGAAAGAGGAACATCTGTACTAAAATTTGGATTAAGATCATTCCAAGCAGAGAGATTAGCAAGTGTAAATACCTGGAGACAAGAATAAGCCTGGTGTGTTTGGGAAAGAAGACATGGGTTTGTGGCAGAGGGATTTTAGGACTTTTGCAGGATGTCAAGTCAGACAGGTGTAAAGGTAGACATGGACTACATTATATAGGTCCATGCCTGAGTTTTATTCTAAATATGAGAGCAATTAGAGATTTTTCAACTACATGTTATGTTCCCTGATTTATGTATTTTAAGAGAGCACCCTGACTGTTGTGTGGCTAATAGAATGAAGAGAATTAAGTACGGAAGCCAGCAAATTAGGAGGTCATTGTTGTAGGGCGGGCCTCCTCCTGATGACCTCTTCATGTTTTCATCTTTTAGGTATGTGGTTAGATATGATTTGGGCATGTATTCAAGGAAGCTGAAAGACTTTCAGGAATTAGGAAAAACAACTTCCAAATTGTTTCTAAAAGCAAAGGGACAACACTTTTTATTCTGCTTATTTTCCTTCCTTTTTAAAAATTTTATTTATTTGAGAGAGAGAGTGAGAGAGCAGGAGCATAAAACAGAACAATCAGGAGGAACAGCAAAAGGAGATGGAGTAGCAGGCCCAATGTGCAACACTATCCCAGGATCCCAGGATCATGACCTGAGCCTAGGGCAGAACTTAACCAACTGAGCCACCCAGGCACCCCTGTTTTCCTTTTTAAAATCTAATTTCTCATTGTGATACATTCTTCTTTCAAGATTGAACAGCAAATGATGACATAATTATATTGACATATTCATACACTTAAAAATCTAAACTTCCCTGAGAAATAAAGTGGTGTTTTTGTTTTTGTTTTTATTTTTGGCAGGAGATGGGATAGCATCATGGTGACATAAGTGACATTTGAAGTTAGATATAAGTAAAAGTCATGGATTCATCAGTTATTAACAAGGTGAACATGGTCAATTTAATTAACACTTCTAAGCCTCAATGTTTCATATTTAGATGTGGAAAATGTTATAACTCCACCACTAGGAGGATGTGAGACTTAAGTTACCTACTCTATCTAAAGCTGGGCTTTTGGAGCACCTGGGTGTACAGCTGTTTAGGCAGCCCATTCCTGGTTTTGGTTCAGATTGTGATCTTTGGGTTGTGAGATTGAGTCCCTCCTTGGGAATCTGCACTCACCAGGGTGGGGATTCCCTCTCCATCTGCCCCTCCCACTCATGCTTTCTTTCTCAAATAGATAAGTAAATCATTTTTTAAAAGGCTGGGCTTTGGGGCTATCTAGGTGGCTCAGTGGGTTAAGCCTCTGCATTTGGCTAAAGTCATAATCTCAGGGTCCTGCTCTGCAGGGAGTCTGCTTCCCCCACCCCCTCTACCTGCCTCTCTGCTTACTTGTGATCTCTGTCAAATGAATAAATAAAAAAGAAATTTAATTAATTAATTAATTAAAATTTGGGCTTTTACCATTAAGCAACCAATACAAAATAAAATAATTAAATATGAGCATCATAAAGCATAGAATATGGGTGCTGCTTATGACAGATATAAATAGCATCAGTGACATATTTGGGATTTTAACAACTGTCATTATCAATAATATATTAAATAGAGAACATACAGAATTTAACAATATAGGGAGGGATGTGATATTGTTTTGGTATGTTTTTATTAAAATATCTTAATAATATTTGAATTATGGCAGAAGTTATAAACACATCAGTAATTTGCAATATAACTTTTACAAGCAAAATCCATGCTCATTCAAAGACTACCGGTTTGTCAAGTGTTGTACATCCAAACAATGGAGCATTATGTACCCAAAAGAATGAAGATCTCATCTCTACTAACTAAAATGCAATGATTTACAGTAAATACTTTTAGGTATAGAATTGGGATGCAGAAGGTAGATAGATACAGAGATAGGTGAAATGGTTTGTTTTATCTTTTGTTTTATGAAGGACATATTTATAAATTATCTTCTCTGAAAGAAAAACATCGAAAGGATAACCAGAAATCTGGTTTGAATGAAATGAAATGAAATGAAATGAAATGAAATATAAAGAGCCACTTTTATTAGATGGGTGGCCAAAAAAATCAGCACATCTTCTCTGGGTGTAATTTTCTTATCTAATTTTGATTTTTAAATCTTATACATTTTCAAAATCAAAAGTAAGCACAAAAGAAAGCACTGAAACTAAAAATTAAATTAAAACAGCCAGACAGAAACAAACAGAATTAATTCAGAAAATGTTTCAACACAAAATATTTACCTTGACATCATTAGTGAGAAATATTTAAGACCAAAAACTAATATAAAGAAAGTGGAACTTGTATTAATTTACTTGTTTTAATAATGATACAGATAAAGTAATTTGGCAACAATATGTTTATATTAAAATATAGAGGAGAAGTAAACATACATGTTCTAAGATTCCTCTTTGAAAGAAATGAGATACAGATGTGGAATGAGGGTGGCTGAGAATGATGTTATATCTGAATTAGAGGTTTCACTTTATGATATCTTTACAAAGTTATTTCATAGTTATGTTCCCCCACTAGTCCTACAAACAAAAGTCTCCACCACCAGTGCAATTACCACACATAGTTCTCATACCTTCATTTATAAATACTGTTGCTAAGTAAAAAGAGTCAGGGTAAGGACACGTATGGGTGAGAGAAAGTAGAATGGGAGCCTAACAATATTTGTTATGGGGGCACCTGGGTGGGTCAGTGGGTAAAAGCCTCTGCCTTCAGCTCAGGTCATAATCCCAAATCCTGGGATCGAGCCCAGCATTGGGCTCTCTGCTCAGCAGGGAGCCTGCTTCCTCCTCTCTCTGCCTGCCTCTCTGTCTAACTGTGATCTGTCTATCAAATAAATAAATAAAATCTTAAAAAAAAAAAAAAGAATATTTGTTATGATGGAACATGAGAAGGGCTGAAAACAGTAGAAGACCAGCTAAAAGAACACAGTAGTCAGCTCAAAAGCTCTTCTACTGAAAAATTTGAGACAATGTGAACACTGAAAAGAATAACTACAGTAAATGAATCAAAACAAATCCATTAATCCATAGCAATATGCTAATAAAGGGAAAGAGCTTAATTAAAAAAGAATGACATTTTCTATTGATGACCCAAGAACAAGAGGCATTACTCAATAGTTAAGAAAGAACTGCAATGTTCATAGTACAACATAGTATGCATCTAAATCATACTCTAGAGACTACAGGAGGATGTATTTATTCACATGTCGTTTGTGATAAGACAAATTCAAAAAGTAAATGTTTTCTGAAAAAATGTAAACATTGCTTCTTTCAAGTAAAAATACTAGCCATTTGGTTGGAATACTATTTTTCCTCTGTTCAAAAACAAAAACAAAACAAGCAAACCAACGAAAGAAAGCCCTACTATTTTCTTTTGTGGAGTTAGCAACAAAGCAGAACCATAGAAGTGAGTACCCGACCTAGACAAATGACTCTTTGTTCTTTCTTCTGAGACACAGAAGTCAAGAGACAGTCTAGAGAGGGTACAGGTTAGAACCCCAAAAGACCCCGTACAAGTCTGTAATGGTTCAAGCATTTAGAAAATGCTTTGTGCCTAATCAAAGGAGAGCATGAATGACTTTGAAAATGCAGACTACCAATATACATTGAGGTACACAACATAAAATTTTTTCATTATTCCATACATTACCAGTCCCACAGTAATGTTCTAGGGAACTAGAAGCAGAGGGGATTTTAAAAGATACAATGAATAGCACTTGTATTATATTGAATTTGCTAAAATTAATCAACTCCCACTTGAATGTAAGTTCCACAGAGACAGTGGATTTCAATCTAATATTGATTGATGTTTTCTACTTAGCTAGATCATTGTTAATAAATAAATGTTGAATAAATGAAAAAGATATACAGGAAAAGACAGTTAATGGAGCTACCATAATGTTTCTGAGGAAGCAATAATCAATGTTGGCTGAAAAAATCTGAAAGAGAGCTTTGGAAAAATGAGGTTTGAACTGGGTCTTAAAAGGTAGATACATGGGGGAGAAAAAGACGCATTCAAGTCAATAGTTGAAGCAAGGTGTATAGAAATTTGGTGGACATTGACTAAATCATACTTATGAAGAGAATATGCTTTATCAGAGAAAATATATTCTTCCATCTCTGGGCAATCAGGAGCCTCTAAAACTTTGGAATTGGACAAGGCCAAGAAAACTGCACATGGAGGACCAGACACGGGCGCTCACAGGCTTGCTGATTCTTCTCAACTCCTTTAATAGAAGTTGGCTTTCTGTTGATTAGGATCCATGGTTGTGTGTCTGGATATCATTTCAAAAAGTCTACACCAATTTGGTTTGAGAAGCTTTAGAAATCATCGCATTTCTCCATTAAATCAAGAGTGTCATGCTGCTAATTCTGGAACCAGGCAAATATCAAGTTGAAGTGATGGCAGTTAATTGTTATTGATTGGCGTGTAACAGCATTAGTGAATTCCAGAGGGTCTGGCCATTAGTGAAGTATAAAATGATCCAGCAACAACTTCAATTGGTTTTAGATTAAAAGGAATAAAAAGTCACAGGGAGCCAATGAGATTTAAGATGCTTGGGAGAAGTGAAGCTCTTACCTTCACTAGGTTTAACTACCCCCAGAGGAAAGAGATTAGGGAATCCATGTAAGCTCAAAACATCATGGGAGCTAGAAAAGGCCCAAATCATTCACAGTTTGAGCCAGTGATTCTCAATAGAACTTTCTGTGATGAAGGAAATTATATCTATGCTGTTCTATGTGGAATTCATGAGCCACATTTGTCTACTGAGTACTTAAAATGTAAGTGTGACTGAGGAACTAAGTTTTATATTTGCTGTAGCTTGAATAATGAAATCAGTTTAGTGGCTAGTGGTTATCATCTTAGATAAGACAAGTCTGAACATTTTTACTAACCAAAAAAGATGGAAAATATTGAAAATTTTTACACAGCTGGCTCTTATCAGTCAGGATAGGCAAGATAATGCTAAAATAATAATGGTAATAATAATAACAACTATTATAACAATAATCATGATAAATTGCAGAATTTCACAGGTTTGTAACAACAAAGATTTGTATCTCTTGTTCACACTGACTATTCCACATTAGTTTCAAGCTGGGACTCAGGCCACAGAGTAAACTTTATAACATTGTTGGTTGTCCTTGTAGAGTAAAAGGGGGAGCTTGTAAAACTACAAAATGCACTGGTTCATAAGACTTCTGATTATGACTGACACACTTCACTTCTGCTCATAGACAGATTGATAGGAAAATCTCGCATATCAATACATCATACAGATCTCCATTTTCTCTAGTCAATCACATGACTACTTGAATTCCACAGAGCAGGGACATATACCCTTCCTCAGGGAGTTAATGAATATAAATGAACAGCAATTTCATCTATCACAGTGGCCTAAAAGGGTACAGAAAGACATATTTTTGTTGAATTAATGAAGTCTTCATTGATTCACTACTGAATTAATGAAGACTTCATTAATGAAATTAATGAGTCTTCCCTAGCAAGTTCTATGTGTCCTGCCTAGAACCTCGTGTTGGAACTCCTGCGCTGGCAGCATGGATATAGCAGTGAAATACAGCATACTTCAGTTTTTTCCAGTGTCATCCTACCCTGGTTCTTCACATGGCCACATCCCTTTCATTATATCCTTCTTAGTTTTAAATATCACTTTCTTAGAGGGAACTCCCCAGTACTGTAGTTTAAATTAGCGGACCTTGACACTTCTTTGTATAATACAGGTGATCATCTAAAGTGAATATATCCTGAATTTATTCTCTACAGGTAATGGGAATAAGGAGTGACAGAAAGAGTCATACCCAGAGAGGACCTTCTCTGAAGGTTCCCTAGAGCCCCTTGGATTTGTATTTTATTTCCCTATTCATTGTGAGCTCCTTGAAGGCAAATTAAAGAATTAATTCATACCCAGTTTCCTGGCCCAGTTAATAGGTTGAATGACTGAACGAATGGTGGTATAAAAATAAAACTGAATCATCTAGCAATTTTTATCCTAAATTTTAGAAATATTAAACTAAACAAATATTTATAGAATTATAAATTGTTAAAGAAAAGAGTTTGAAAACAAAGGACAGTGAAAATATAACATTCTTTTACAATGCAACCAATGAGACACAGTAAGATGATACTTCATTTTTAGAAATGAAAAAATCTATTGTTCAAAGTTACATCTTGAAAACTGAAATGAAAAGGTCAAAGACAACTGAGCAATTTCACATTTAGGCTATAATAATCCCAATGGTGTTCAACAATTCTGTCTCAAGGTAATTAGAGAATTGTTTACTGAATTCCCAAATAATTATTTTAAAGATATATTATTTTTATTCACTTAGGAATTTGGATTAATGAGAAGTTTTCTAGACCATAGTTAGTATAAGTCAGTTTGGTACAACCAGTGTGAATGAATCAGTAATCTCTGATTTTATTTTTGCTCAAGTACCTGAGTCATTGTCCTAATCACTAATATTTTAGTCTATGATAAACCCTATCATAATCAATACCTGTAGCTAGTCTGCCTTCTGGTTATAGGTATCACCTGCCCCTGTCCTTCGTCCCATTGACCCTTTGCGCCAGAGTCACTTTCTCTTTCTGTCTGAATAAAAGGAGTCGAGTCTAATCAGTTTTTCTCTGAGCTTTTATTTATCCACTAAAAACTTTTGGACTCTGCCAGATTGATGCTCCTAATATACTATGTATGGTAAGTTATCCCAAATTCATATTTATAAGCATTATGTTTCATTCTAGCAGTAGAAAAAAAGAAAAAATAAATAAATATGCCAATTCCTAATGTTTGAAATATAAACATGACGATTTATTTCTATGAGTACATTTGTAAGTTTATATTTATGTTTTAATTAATATAAAGTCAGTGGATGAACAGAAGCAAATTCCTTCAAAAACAGGCATTTTAATGTGGGGATCTGAACACAAGTCACTAGTATTCAGAGGGTAAAAGTCTTGAACCAGAAACCAGAATTATTTAACAGATGTTTCATACCAGGCATTTTTTTTATTAGGCAATTATATACCAATGTCAGTGGTTCCTAAAAGAGATACAGTCTCTACAGCTATGATTCTTAAAGTCTAGATGAAGAAATGAAAAATACATAAATAAATTAGAAAAACAAAGGTAAAGATTCAGGAGATTAAAAGGACAGAAATGAACATGGTGATTTACAGAATTCTGGACTAGGAATTTTTTCTAAAGGAGTGATATTTAAACTGATACCTGAAGTTTGAGAATTTGCTAGCCATGTTGAGAAAAGAGAGAAGGAGAGGTCATCAAGCCTGGGACAAGCAAGAGCAAAGTGTTGCCATCAGCCAAGCAGCAGGCAGGTCTTCAGAGTGGAGCAGAACCGGGGGAAAGGAACTTAGTGAGTGTGATGAGGGAACAGAAGGCAAGCTGAGGACAAAGTAGAAGCTGACACTCCGCAACCTGCACCCCCTGCCCCCCTGCCCCCCTGCAGTGGGATATATGTGACATTCCTCTGATGGGTCCATAATCAAAGGAGCGAGACTGATACAAAGCGAAGGTCAAGCAAAGCTTTATTTCATGCCAAGCATTGAGAATCAAATTGGGGCCTCCTCTTACAGAGAGGGCGACCCCTCCCTGCCTTACCAACTAACTTTTAAAGGGAAAGGGCCATGTGGTTGAGCCTGGCCACACACAGGTGGCCAATGAGATTGCAACACACAGAGAAAGCTGCTTAGTCATGCTAGGTCACACACAAGTGACCAATTGAATTCCAATTTACCTTATAGTAGATATTTGAACTAGCCTATCACTTTGGTCAGAATTGGTGCCCAAAAGGCATCCAAAAGGTGGGGCCCACACTCCTTGGTAGCTAGGGAGACAGTATGTGCGCCCCATTGATTGGATGTCTCCACCTGGCCTGACCCACCCTTGTATTTGGGCTTTGTTACCTGGGACTGGTTTCCCAGACTTGCTTTTAAGAAAGTTCCCTGTGGGTGGGGGGAGGAGGGGCAGGGTCAGTTTAAGGTTTACTGCATAAACAACAAAATCACTGTTTAACCAGATGGAATCACTCTGGCTAAATAGGCCCTTACACCTCAGGCACTCCTAAAGGAACAACAAATAGTTAACTTGTAGAGATCACAGTCCTGCAAGACCTGAGTTTTACAAATGTTCTAGTGACTTACAAGGAAGAAGCTTTCTTACCAATAGCCTAACTTTCAGAGACCCATAATAGCTCAGTGCCTGAAGCCCTAACATCATCTTCCCCTCCATAAAATTGAGGGAGGCTGAAGCAGAGGGAAATGTAAACAAAGTTAAATTTCTTCTAAACCTAAAACTTATTGATAAGGATGTGTGACAGCAGGAATGTGACATTTCTCCAGGAAGCTCTCAACTATCCTACCTTTAATGCCTTACTAAAAGGGAAAATATCCTTAACTTGACAAAGGCAAGGCCTTAGGTATCCTGGAGATCCTCTTTAGCATATGAAAGTTCTTTCAAACCCTCCCTTTTCCTTACCTAACCCAACCCCATAGAATATAATCCGTCACCCCTCACAACCCTGGGGCAGCAACTCTTTCTGCCTACCGATTCTATCCCCATGCTTTGATACAATCACCTTTTTGCACCAGAGATGTCTTAAGAATTCCTTCTTGGCCGTGGGCTCTGGACCTAACTTATATTCTAAAACTTCATCAAGTGGATCTGGTATGAGCTCAAACAATTGGTGGACCCAAGATAAGAATGCAAATTTTAGGGCTATCTGCCAGAAGGCACATGATCAATCTGGTTTTGAATAAGGGACAGGCAGGGCTAGGTATGGAGAGATAGGTAGGGGGCTGATCAGGCTCACAAAATTACAAAATGTAAGAGATGAAAGGAAACCAGAGATAAGAGGAAAAACCAGACCATCCTGTCCTATGTGTCAGAGGTGAGGTCTCATTATAGCAGCTACTTGCAAGAATTACTGGACCCTAAAAAGGAAGTAAGCCATTGATGGTGTTATCACTAGTCCTTACTCTGCTGTGCTATCAATAGAGATGTTAAACAGATTTAAGTTCCCTGGTTAGCTCTTTGTAGAAGACCATCCCTAAAAGTCCTCAGTGGCAACCCTGCCAGGGCTCCTCTCACTCCTGAGAGCTTTTTCTGGATCTTTGCTTAATAAACTTCTATGGATTTACTCACTGTCCTTTGACTTCAAGATTCATTCTTCGACTCTGTGAGACAAGAACTTCACTCTCCCACATCAGTTTAACTGGATTGAACTGCTTTGATGAGAATGGACTGATGAAAATGGGTAAGAGAAGCCGAGATTGCTACTGGGAGAAGACGGGGCTAGTATAAACCCTGTCACTACTTGGGCATAAGATGACTAAGCCATCAAATCTCATACAAAAAATAGGGTATACAATAATATATTTGTATTAGCTTTCTATTGCCCCTATAATAGATTACACATACTTTATAGTTAAAAGGACACAAAGTGTTATTGGATAGCTCAGAGGTCAGAAGTCTGACATAGATCTTACCAGACTAAAGCAAGGGGTCTGCAGGGCTGCATTCCTATGTGGAGGCTCTCAGGGAGGACCTATTACTTTGCTCATCCATGTTGTTGGCAGAGTTCAGTATCATGTGGTTGTAGGACTGTAGGTTGTAGGTCCCTATTTTTCTTTGCTGGCCACCAGCTGAAGACCATCTCAAGCCACCTGCATTCATTTGCTCATGACCCCCTTCCTCTCTGGGAATTCACTGTGGTTGGCTAGCTGAGTTTGATAAACACAATCCTCTCTGGGAGAGGCTAGTTGAAAAGCAGAAAAAAAGGAGTGACCAGAAAACTGGAACTCCTTTTAGGATTTTGGGCTGAAAACAGTCAAAGCCTAATTGTGGCTCAACGCTGTCTCTCAGGGGACCGATGCTTAATTTAGGTTAGACATAAATCCTTAATAGTCACATACTCTATGGCTGCAAGCTGCAAACATAGATAGTTCTAATCATACAATGCCTGTAAATGTCATTGCCCTTGTTATTAAAACTTTACATTCCATTCTAAGCTGTATTCTTTGATATAACAATAACATGCATGATAAAAATGGAGATAGAGCTTGACTTGGGGCCTTTTGCCCCTAGAGTGTTGGGTCCCCAGGCCCTCTCCTTTCTCCTAGTTAGGTGTCTGGAGAATCTTTTCATTTGCCTTCTAAGGATTTACTGGCCAAACCTGACATTCCTCCATTTTCAAACCAGCCATGATGGGTGAAGTTCCTTTTAGGTTTCAGATATATCCTATCTTGTCTTTGTCGTATCTCTGTGACCCATTCTTCTGACTTTGTTTTCTACTTTTAAGGGAATAAATGATTAAATTGGGCCAACCCAGGTATTCTAGGGAATCTCCCAAAGGTCAATTGATTAACATCCTTAAATCAATATTTAATCTTAATTATATTTGTCAAGTAGTATGACATACATAAATGTTTTGAGGATTAAGACATAGATATCTAAAAGTGGTTGAGGAGGCATTATTTTTCTAACCACAATGGTTTTTTTTAAACTTTAAAAAAGATTTATTTATTTATTTGAGAGAGAAAGAAAGCAGAATGAGCCAGAGAGAACATGGGTGGGAGAGAGGATAAAGGTAGAGAGAGAGAAGCAGGCACTCCATTGAACAGGGAGCCAATGTGGGACTTGATCCCAGGATTCTGGGATCATGACCTGAGCTTAAGGCAGATGCTTAACCCATTGAGCCACCTAATCACAAAGTTTTAAAAAACGTTTTACTTTTATAAAAAGACAAATCAAAGTAAAATTTAAACAAAAAGTATTTGTCGATAAATCAGTTTGACATTGTTTTAGCATTGTTTTAAACGGCCTTTAGAAATATTATTTATATACAATAAGCCATCTGACTAAACATTGCAAAAAATAGATGAAGATTATTTAATGTCGTGTTAGACAAATAATTAAGAGAAACATATATTTGGTTTTATTCTGAAATTAAGTTATCTTTTACGTACACATAGAAAGTTTGGTCTTAATTATGTAAAAAAGTTATGTACAAAAATTATGGTTTTATTCTTTATTTAAAGCAGGGAGAGAAGTAATAATGAGTATTCAATATATTTTTTTGTATCTATGGAAGTGTTTATTTCAAAGACAATGGTGTGAGGTGGACATGTTGGCTTCAAAATAAATCGGGTTTTCTTAGAGCTTGTCAGTGTTTTGATGATGTTTTATAAAGCATATTTTTTTTTTTAAGATTTTATTTATTTATTTGACAGAGAGAAATCACAAGTAGACAGAGAGGCAGGCAGAGAGAAAGAGGGAAGTAGGCTCCCTGCTGAGCAGAGAGCCCGATGCGGGACTCGATCCCAGGACCCTGAGACCATGACCTGAGCCGAAGGCAGCGGCTTAACCCACTGAGCCACCCAGGCGCCCCTATAAAGCATATTTTTAATTATGAGGCATCATTCACTTTCCAAGTATTAGTTAATACTTTTAGTATTAATTAATTTTAGTTTAATATTCCCACCATTTCTGTATGCAAATTTGTTTTCCTCAAGCTCTTTATTAATATAAAATGTTGGTCTATCCACAACATTTAATTATTAGAGAAAGGGATTAAAATAAATTAAAACTAAAGTATGTTTTTTACATAGGTCTGTTTAATGTCCTTTTCCATAAAGGCAGTCCATTGTATGCCTGCTTTGATCAACCCTTGCCAGTAAGACCTGTGAAAGTAGTATAAATGCTAATGTTTCATGGTGTAATTTTTGCTCAACAGTATGAACATAAAATAATCAAAATTTGATGCTTTTCTGAAGCTAACACATTAGTTGTTATTTCTCTTTTCTCCTGACCTTTGGGAAAGTAAATAATATCAGAAAGCCCAACAATCATCTAGTGCTTATCACCAAATGAACAAGGAAAATTGCAGTGCATTTGTACAATCTCTGGAATTGGGTTAGAGTCCTTGGGGCTGAAGTATCACAAACACAGACCACACAATCTGCCCTTAACATTGAACCAAGCTGTAACTCATGTAGTTATTTTTTATTGTTGCTTGTTCTCTGGTTTGGGTGATAACTTAATATTCTATAGTGGTATTTGGCTATAAAATGGTACACATGATTGATCACAGGCAGTAAAGGAAGCCCTTGTACTTACTGATTGCTACAGGAAAAAAATTTGTACAATTTGTGATTGAAATAAATAAATAAATATACAAACACAGAAACTTCGGCCTTGCTGAAAAGTGAGTAGAAAATCAAACTGAAAGCCCATTTTTTTTCATCCTGCACATGTGGTTAAGTGTTCTGCTGGATAGGTCTGAAGGCAGGATACTAGTTGTATCCATCACTGATGGCAGTTTTTAATATTCTACATAGTTGATTGCAAAAGTAGCAAGCACCCATAAAATATTCCCCATCCTTAGAAGTCACATATCATAATGGTTCTAAGTCTGCAGTTTTCATTTTAATAGTAATCACAACATATTTGCTACCTGCCTTATTTTAATAATATTACCAAATGCTGCATAGATGATTCTATCTCCAAAATGCATTTGAAATTTGAAAAGACATTTTAATATTATGTTTTTTTTTTACCTAACTAGTAAAACATACACCCATATACACATACACACACAGACCCCACAACACATACAATTCTCTGATTTGTGATTAGAGCAGTGAGATCAAAGAAACCATTAGGTTCTTAGAGGCAGTTCATCTAATCTTCAGTCACAGACTAGTGTCTAAAAGCTTTTCTGTCTGAGAAAGTCCTAGATCAATATTTCTCATATTTATCTGCCATTTGTGTCTGTTGCTATTAGTGTACTTTAGACCCTCATCTATCTCTGACTCATACATTGCAATAACTTACCAACGGTTTCCCTGCTTTCATTTCTAGCCCACAAGGAGCTAGTAGTTACATTGCCACAACAGTTAATCCCCTCAGAGACTTTGATCACATCACTCCTTTCACATTCTCTAATGACTCCTCTTGCTTAAATGATAAAATCCATTAGAGGTAGCAAAAATATTATGAAGTCATAGGATATGTTCAATTTGGAATTATATTATCCTCTAACAGATTGCATATTTTGCTGCTAATTCTGTATCTTGGTATAAATAACTCCCATCCATAATTATGTCCCAATTAAATATTCCCTCCCTTGACTCTTTCACTGAATAAATAACCACTTTATGTGAACTGACAGAGCATTTTCTCATATTTCTTTCTAGTATTTATTTCAACAAACTACAGCTGACTTCCACTTTTCTTCCTCTTCTCCATATTTTAAGTTCTCCCTAGATAGTAAACTCTTTTTTTTTTTAATTTGAGTCTAGTTGACACACAATATTACATTAGTAACATTAGTTTCAGGAATATGACATAGTGATTCAACTACTCTATATTACACTATGCTCATCAGAAATGTAGCTACCACCTGTCACCAAACAATGCTATTATAATACCACTCGCTATATTCCCTATGTAACTCTGCCTTTCAATCCTGTTCATTCCAGAACTGGAAGCCTATTTGCTTGGCCTGTAATATAGTCCCCAGAGCCTGATGCTTGGTAAAGCACTAAGTTATACTGGCCTCCTAGATATGTAGATATACATTAGACATAACTATAGATATATTGGGCATAAGCAAAGAAATAACTGAAAAACAATGTTTCCCTGATAACATTGTTTTAAAAGAATGTAAGTTCTAAGAGAGTAGAGATGTTTTGGTCTCTGGTATAATACCAGCACTTTGAAGAGTGCCTGGCACATAGTAGATGCTTAATAGTATTTGTAGGAGTAATACATGAATATCTACTTCTCTTTGGGAAGTTTTGTCTTTTGAAGGCAAATTAATCTTGTTGAGGTGAATAAAGATCCAGAATGGAGTCAAGATTACTCTGAAGGATATTATTCATTTTTCCATGATAGTTGAAGTTAAGTGGCTCGACACAGAGGTATTGTGTTGGCTAGTATTAGAACCTTATGGACAAAACCAGTTTATGCTCAGAGGTTGCTGGGTAACTAGAATAATGGATAGTGATATTGACAATGATACAGTAGAATGCAAAGATAGTAGAGATAGAATAACGTCTAGTGGTATTCATTTACATTTCTTAAATAAGATGGATGAAACTGAGTAACTCAACTGTTGATGGAAGAGACTGTAAGGAAGAAAAAAGGAAGAAGTTCACTATTGTACCTTTGTGAATATTCTGAATTTGAAATGAGAAGAGAAAACACTATAGGTATAGAACGATAGGCATGATTGGTAGGAATCTTTGATAATAAAATCTTCATGAAAGTGTGTGTGTGTGTGTGTGTGTGTGTGTGTGCATGTGTCCATATATGTATGTGTATGTGTGCTACGTGTGTGTGTGTGTGAATTAGGATATATTAGACTGAATATTAGAGAAAAAGTAAATGGTTAAAAATAACAAAATGTGTTTAGCTGAAAATCAAACTACTTAATGTAGGCAGTTCCATGCTTGGTAATTAGTCTCAGGGAAGACTCAGATTTTTGTCTGCCTTTGGGCTATTCTCAGTTTAGGTCCCCTCATGATCTTGAATTACTGGACCCATGTCATATAATGTTATTTCAATTGACAGGGGAATAAAACATAAAAGAGTGTCGTTCATCTCTCTTTTAGAATGAGGGAAACTTCCCATAATTGCTGCAATAGTTTTCCCCTTACCACAGTAAAGGGAATTACATCATATTACATCATATGCCCATGACGCATGGGATTCCTGTGGATAGCTTAACCTTCAGAGGACTTACCCCTGAGCTGATTGTCAGGGTCACCTGCCTCAGAGATGATGCCTAAATAAAAGTACATTTTAACAAGGAATACATGAGCAACCAACAATGACAAACCTTTTTAAATTACAGATTCCTACAAATTGGTCTTTATATTCCCAGTATTTTTCCTACTAATACAAAAAAATGAAATTCCCAATAGTGCAGGTTAATGTCAGTTTTCAAATGTACACAAATGGTTCAGTCAGCAATATAGTCTAATACTAATTGGCATTGCAGTATATATTTAGAGCTATTTCTAGATTTACATTTGTGTTTCATCCAAAACTTCACTCTATCAAATAAACAAATTAGGTATTTTATCATGAAAAGGAGCAAATGCCTTAAAAAAAAAAATGTAGGTAGGTTGCTGACTACAATAACAAAAGTCCAGGTGTTTCTACTAAAATACCATGAATGTGCTCCTGAAAAACCTCATGTTCTGCAAAATCCCACACTAAAAATATCAGGCCTTATGAGGGGAAAAAAAGGCTTGAAGTAGAATAATCAAAAGCTAGGCAACCCTGTAATGGTGGTACTCACCAACACAGTACTATGCCAAGTAATATTATAGCACAGTTATAAAATCGTATTCTTAATAAATAAATACTGTATTGGATACAAACATATACCTTTAAAAGAAGAATGGGTTGCAAGGGAGAGTTGATATTATTAATCAATAAAAATTTGGACAAAATTTAAGAAATACACTGAGGTGACCTTCATAATCACACTTCCAATGTAAAGCAGATGACCAACGGAGCCAGGAGGTAGATGGAAGAAGGAACAGACTTGGTTCACAACTGTGCACTTCTCCAGAGCTTACCACATTCTGCCCTTGTATTTTCATCTTAGATGGTGCTACATCTATTGTGCTAAATATAACACAAAAACTTTAACAATTATTAAACTGGGTTGCTATTTGGTTCCAAACATCCTTGAAACCAATGGGAGAAGGAAGATAGTTATGGGATTTTCAGTGCTTATAGAGCAAACCAGACCAGCTGCTCAGGAGAAATGCAGCTTTTCTTCTTAGAGAACTTTATACATGGAACATAATGTGACATATACAAAAACATATTTATAAAACCCAGCACATTTTGCAGTTATTGTTTATGGACCCAGAGTTCCAACATAAAAGTTCATGTCAATAAGTAACGTTCGGATGACAACAGCAAATGATGTTCTATTGGCTGTGCTGGTCCAGTGATAAGAAAAATCCTTCTTAGCTGAATGCTGGTTGGAGATTAAAAGACTATTTACATATTTAACTACCTACTGAACCAAAGGATAGTTGAATCTTTCCTATTAAAATTTTTGTTTCAAACAGAATTTATGCATGGATTTGGAGATTAAAAAGATTATTTCCATCAAAGTGGCATAGATAAGAAATCACTGGTGCTAGAGAGAGAACATATTTTCTGAGAAGGGTGTGTTGAAGTGGGATGGGAGTGTTAGGGTTTTATGGAATGAATCTATGTTAATGGAATAGAAACGATATTTGTCTTGTCTTTGAAAGACAAGACCAAACACATTCTCCATTATTATATATATTTTTATAAACTTAAAAGTTCATTATTGGAAAATTACCCTAGAGTGCCTCAGTTGCAAAACTTACTTCCCATTTTTACAGGATTTTAAATATACAAGGTTGTGTGTGTGTATGCATGTGTGTATCTTAAAGAGTGAATATATCAAAGATTTGAAAATCTGTTCATGTATAAAAAATAGTAAGTAGGTTTCACTACATCTATATATATTCACTACATCTATATTCTTTACTATATATATATATATATTCAAAATCAAATTCTACATATCCTCTTTAAACTAGTTATTTTTAAACAAGCATTTTTACTAACAGTTTGTTAAAAATGAGTTTCGTTGAATTCAGCTGATTTCATTTCTGCCTTTACATCATTTAAGTCTTTTCAGTTTAGTCTTAGATTTGAAGCATTCAGTTAATTATTTGAAGAGCTAGTAATCATTATGTAGTACAGATTTTATTAAATATGAAAAAAACACAAATATTTATAAATACCCTTGGTTTTTCACCACATTACCATCACAACAAGTCTAGAAATTATTATTCCAACTTTATACATTAGAAGGTTTGTGTAGAAGGACAACAGAATATAGAGTTTGCGCTTGAGACAGATTTGGATTCAGTCACACCGTCCACTTTCCAGGTTGAGAAACCTGGAGCAGATCATTTACTCTTTCTAAGCCCTGGTAAAACAACATTTGTTTTATAAAGTTATAAAGTTCACATAAAGTTAATGTATAGAAAGTATGCATAGTACTTGACACAGAGCAATGACTGAAAGTATGTAAGCTATTGCCTTTATTACTATTCTTTTTATTTTTATAGAATCACTTTATTGTTGGTACCATTTTATTGGCATTATTAATATGTTTACTGTCAAAGATAGTAATAGATTTTCTACAAAAATCACTTTGTTGTAGTAATCAAAACAGTTTTTATTTTTTACTTTTTTAAAAGATTTATTTATTTATGAGAGAGAGAGAGAGCATATGCATGAGCCTGGAGGCGGAGGGGCAGAGGGAGAAGGAAAGTCCTAAGCAAGCTCCTTACAGGGCTCTGTCTCATGGCCCTGAGTTCACAGCCTGAGCTGAAACCGAGTCAGACGCTTAACTGGCTGCACCACCCAGGTACCCCCAAAACAGATTTTAATTTTACGGCTTTCTGTCAGTGTTCAGTTCTTCTTGTCAAAAATATGTGTGCCACTAGGCTTCAGTGTTTTAAACAGAACATAAAGCAGTGCCCCTCAAATTTTAAAATGCATTCAAATCACCTGAGAACCTTAACTATAGAATCTGATTCATTGACTCTAGGCAGAGGCCCAAGAATCTGCATTTCAAAAAGCTCCCAGGTGGTGCCATTGCCTCTGATCAAGCCACAGTTTGAATAGTGCAGACACACAGGGCATATTTAGACCCTTGGGCATATGAAGGTTGGAAATAGCATGCAGGGCTTTTTGGCCTCAAAAAGAATACTTGCTAATTCTCAATTTCATTGAGAAATGAAAAGATCACTGTTTCCAAACCCTCAGATTCAAAGTTAATCCACGATCGCATGAAGAAAGCATAAACTTCATACTTTCATTTCGTTCCTAGAGTATGAGTCACCTAAGAAGAATCATATTTAGAGATAATTTCTGTCTTTAGCCATATGTTTTTTCTTGTTTGTTTTTTTTTTTTCTCAGAGTATAAAGAAATAGAAAGACCTCAATATTTTCTTAATGGATATTTATTATACCTCTGAATATCTTCTGTCCTCATTGACATAAAGTCCATATGTATTGTGTATAAATCTACTTAGAAGTGTTTAAAAATAATCTTTCTCAGGAATACACATCTCACTTATTTCTCTAGCTCTCTTCTCTCATCACCACTCTACATTTTGCTCATCTTTACCTCTAATCTCTAAAAGCAATTTTCTTTAAGGAATGCAGATTTTTGCATTGATAATTATGCTTAACTTTCAAATGAATATCTTCTGTGCTTGAACATTTGCACAGGGTAGGCTTGAAACCACCTATTACTGGTTTAGTGCAAAAGAGCTAGACAATGTGCAATAATTGCTATGGTATGGATGTCTGTGTCCCCTTAAATTTCATATATTGAAATCCTAATTCCCAAGGTAATGGTATTAGGAGGTGGATCTTTGGGAGGTGACCGTTCATGATGGTGGAGCTCTCGTGATTGGGATTAGTATCTTTATACTAAAAGACCCTCAGAGACTTCACCCCTTTTACCATGTGAGGCTATAGTGAGAAGATGGCCATGAGGGAGGAAGCAGTTCTCAGCAGACAACAAATCTGCCAGTGCCATGATCTTGCATTTCCCAGCCTCCAGAACTATGAGAAATAAATTTCTGTTTATAATCCAACCATATTGCAGTATTTTGTTATAGCCACCCAAATAGACTAAGGTAATAGGAACATGTTTTCTTCTTCTTCTCCTTCTCTTTCTTCTTCTTTTTTTCCTCCTCCTCCTCCTTCTCCTCCTCCTCTTTCTCTTCCTTCTCCTCCTCTCCTCCTCCTCCTCCTTCTTCTTCTTCTTTTTTAAACTATACCATAAAGACATTAACATTTGTTGAAGGTATTTGGACAGGTGTTTTGGGATAATGTAATACTTTCTGATTTTGTTTATACTTCTTCCTGTTTAATTAATTGCTTTATTAAAACCTAGCATATACTTATACTAAAAGAAGAAAGTACAGAAAAGAATGCTATCTAAATGAATCATCTCTGGAAAAGTTATTGAATATGACATTGTGTTTCAATTTAATTTCCTGCTCTAACCTCTAAGATTTTTATAGAATGATACACTGAGAATTTTATTCTCAACTTTTTTGATAGTTGTTCTTTTGTGTCTGTGGGGGAGTACTAGCATCCCATCATTCTTTTGTGACCATCCATTATCTAAAAGAAAATGAACATTTAAATACCAGTTTGTGGAAGGTAACATTTCACATTTGGGAATATAATATTATAAAATAATTTAAACAAAGGTTTGCAGCAGGTGTGCGTATTTGTTTCAACAAATATTTATGGATTGCATTGGGATATATAATATCCTTGAAACCAAGAATACTTGATTTCTGCAGAGGAATAAAAAGGAGAAAAATATGAGATGGCATGAAATCTATGACTGAAGTATACATTTCAAGTAACAAGTATATATATATTATATATATATACTTATTACAATATGAAATGTTATTTATGAATTTATGTGTTTATTTTTTGTTTTCTTGTCAAGTATGGATAATCTAGAAGGCAAATGTAGTTTTAGATGCTGATCTGTTCAGTGGTATCCTATAAGTAAAATAAGTGAATTTGAACAAGGTTCAAATTGAATAAGGCTGTATTACATATGTTCCTTGCAATGCCCATATATCCAGCCAGTGAGCAAAACCTGGCTGCTTTTTCCCCAAGTATTTTATTCTCAATGGAAGACGTCCATGGGCACCTGAGCTTTCTAGAGAATCAGGTAAAACTATCTTCTAGTCATCCATGCCTCAGATCAAGAGTGGGGGGGTGGGCAGAGAAGGGGAGAGAGAGAGAATATGAATGAATGAATGAGTGAATGAATGTTCCTCTGGAACAAATTAAGCTTAGTACTCTAATTTTAGGGATGAGAAAATGAAGACCTAAAGAAATAAGAAGACTCATAAAATAACACTTCTGTGAGTAAAGAAAGGAAATATCCTTGTATCTTATCACCAGAAAGAGGTATTATTTTCCAAAAGAAAATAGCAGGATCATATGAGAGAAAATATGGGGTGGGTGAGCACTGAGAAGGGAAGGCCTCTTCAAGAAAATTGCAATTAGGCTAAAACCTGAAAAATACAAAACACCAGTGAGGAAAAAAAAAAGGAATAAAAAATATCCCAAGAATATTTCAGGAAAGGCATGTACAAATTTACTGATAATGGGAAGAATTACTTTTTAAGAAAATGACAGGGACAGGGTGTGGTAAGCAACTGGATCTTGGTAACCAAGGGTGAAGGTAGCATAAAGATGTGGTTGGAGATACAGGTAGAGAACACATCATGCTTTCTTGATTCTGGTCAACTGCCCCACTCCCCAGTTCCCAGTGTGTAAGAACTACCAACATGAGGATGTTGGATCATTTTGTTTGCTGCAAGTACACTTTCTGGTTCTATAAAATGCAGATAATTTTTTTCTCTTAGCATGATTATTTTGAGGATCAAACAATGTGGGATGTGTGAAAATGGTTGGAAAATTAAAAATATTGTAACTTGATGGGAATTATCATTGCAAGAGACATAATGTGCTTCAGCCAACAATGCTGGTTGGGCTTTGATATACGTTAACAAAGATCAGTTTGTTTTCACCAAGATGCCATGATTTTGTTGTTAATTCACTAGATCTTTTGATGTCGCTGGGGAATTTCAAAACTAAACCTAAAGTAAATGGCAAGGAAATGAAATAGAGTGTCTAGCATGATAAAAGTTAATATTGATTTTAGGGCAGAGTATTCTCCTCCTAGAAAGTCCTTATTACACAAAGAAGGAAGCATTATAACCTTTTTGGATAAGTAAATGTTAACTAAGAAAGCACATTGGAATCTGACTTTCTTTCAAGGCAGGCAGATTAGAAGGTCTTTGGAGCACAAATGCAGGTGTGATATCTGAGACAAGAGTTTAGATATATTTCTCTCTCATTCTTCTGCATGGGCATAACCAAGGCTTAGCCAGACATCCAGAGGTGCACATCAGCTGCAGGTTTCTTTGATGTCTTCATCAAGCCGCCAACATCTGCAACTCCTTGATTCTCATCATCCATATCACTTACATTGTTAAAATATTTACGATTTAACTTCTTGAAATTATTTATGGCTCAGTGACAGTAAAGTATTTACTTTCTTTTTGGGGGAAAAAAGTGTTGAGAGAGACAAGGAAGTTTCAGGTAAACCTGAAGCAATAAGAAATATGAATTGCCTAAGACAAAACATAGGTTTTAAATTGCAAGTGTAGTTTATCTTTAGCGTGATTAATTTATTCGGACTTCTGTGTCTTTTGTAACATCAGAAATCAAAGCAGTATGGAAAATATGGATAATTTTTAATTATTCCAGATCATAAACTTATTTAAACTTCTGGTTCTTTAAGAATTTTTTTGACAAAGGTGTGTGGGAGAGTGGCTAACAGAGCAATGCAGACCCTTCTCTCTTTACTGCGTTCTAGGTCCTGGTTATAACAGGGAAGAACATAAACACAACACACAAACAAGCAGACAAAGAAACTAGTAATCAAAAGTAATCTGGGGTGTCTGGGTGGCTCAGTTGGTTAAACAAACAACTCTTGATTTCAGCTCAGGTCATGATCACAGAAGTCCTGAGAAGGAGCTCCACATGGGCACTGTGCTCAGGGGCGTCCCCTGGAGATTCTCTCCCTCTGCCCCTAACCCTCTTCCCAGAAAATAATAAATAAGTAAATCTTTAAAAAAAGTAATCTAAGAGTTCACAGGAAAATAAATGGCATGATCCAAATGTGAAGTGGTGGATAAAACTAAAAACTGTTCTGTTTTTAGTTTCATCCACCACTTCACATTTGGATCATGCCATTTATTGCCGTCCCGAATAGTTGCAGCGAAACTCAGTATATATGATGTGTGTGTGCGTGCATGTGCAATGTGCATTTATGAATAAGAGAAAGGGGGGGAAGTATCTGTTCATATCTTCTGGCCATTTTTTGATATGATTGCCTCTTTTGTGTGTGTTGAGTTTGAGGAGTTCATTATAGATCCTGGATATCAACCTTTTGTCTGTACTGTCATTTGCAAATATCTTCTCCCATTCCGTGGGTTGCCTCTTTGTTTTTTTTTTACTGTTTCCTATGCTGTGCAGAAGCTTTTGATTTTGATGAAGTCCCAAAAGTTTATTTTCGCTTTTGTTTCCTTTGCCTTTGGAGACATATCTTGAAAGAAGTTGCTGTGGCTGATATTGAAGAGATTACTGCCTATGTTCTCCTCTAGGATTCTGATGGATTCCTGTCTCACGTTGAGGTCTTTTATCCATTTTGAGTTTATCTTTGTGTACGGTGTAAGAGGATGGTCGAGTTTCATTCTTCTACATATAGCTGTCCAGTTTTCCCAGCACCATTTATTGAAGAGACTGCCTTTTTTCCACTGTATATTTTTTCCTGTTTTGTCGAAGATTAATTGACCATAGAGTTGAGGGTCCATATCTGGGCTCTCTACTCTGTTCCACTGGTCTATGTGTCTGTTTTTATGTCAGTACCATGCTGTCAGCTTTGTAATAAAGCTTGAAATCAGGTAACGTGATGCCC
This sequence comes from Neogale vison, assembly GCF_020171115.1. Taxonomy (NCBI): domain Eukaryota; kingdom Metazoa; phylum Chordata; class Mammalia; order Carnivora; family Mustelidae; genus Neogale; species Neogale vison. The sequence continues at coordinate 101,713,484 of NC_058098.1, read as the reverse complement.
CCAGTTTTATTTTTGCTTTTCAACATTTCCTTAGCGATTCGGGGTCTCTTCTGATTCCATACAAATTTTTGGATTATTTGCTCCAGCTCTTTGAAGAATACCAGTGGAATTTTGATTGGAATGGCATTAAAAATATAGATTGCTCTAGGCAGTATAGATATTTTAACAATGTTTATTCTTGCGATCCAAGAGCATGGAATGGTCTTCCATCTTTTTGTGTCTTCTTCGTTTTCTTTCATGAGTGTTCTGTAGTTCCTCAAGTACAGATCTTTTACCTCTTTGGTTAGGTTTATTCCCAGGTATCTTATGGTTCTTGGTGCTATAGTAAATGGAATCGATTCTCTAATTTCCCTTTCTGTATTTTCATTGTTAGTGTATAAGAAAGCCACTGATTTCTGCATCCACGGTCACCAAACTGTGGAAAGAATCAAGATGCCCTTCAACGGACGAATGGATAAGGAAAATGTGGTCTATATACACTATGGAGTATTATGCCTCCATCAGAATGGATGAACACCCAACTTTTGTAGCAACATGGACGGGACTGGAAGAGATTATGCTGAGTGAAATAAGTCAAGCAGAGAGAGTCAATTATCATATAGTTTCACTTATTTGTGGAGCATAACAAAAAGCATGGAGGACATGGGGAGTTAGAGAGGAGAAGGGAGTTGGGGTAAATTGGAAGGGGAGGTGAATCATGAGAGACTATGGACTCTGAAAAACAATCTGAGGGGTTTGAAGTGGTTGGGGGGGTGGGAGGTTGGGGTACCAGGTGGTGGGTATTATAGAGGGCACGGATTGCATGGAGCACTGGGTGTGGTGAAAAAATAATGAATACTGTTATGCTGAAAATAAATAAATTAATTTAAAAAAACTCAGAATTTAAAAAATAAAAATAAAAAAAATAAAAAAGAGAAAGGGGGAATGTAAGGGGGTAAGGGAGAGGGAAGGAAAGAGACTTGAACAAATAACATTAAAATTTCAAAGTTGTATTTATCTAAAGTCATTGTGAACACCTTATGTTCTTTACCATATTCATCCAAGGAATATCTTGAACATATTTCATAGACAAGCAAGATATCTGACTTTTTCTCTTCCAGTGGTTTAATCCACTTGTGAGTTTGAAACTTAAATCCTTTTAGAGATTCAGTCCCTTTGGAAATGCTAATCTCAAAAGGATTTTTATTTCCTTTTTTGGTGTAAAAGTAATCACTCCTCTTTCTGTGCAATTATATCCTACATTCTATTTTATTTGTATTGCATTTTCACATTAATCTTATTCGCCTAATACTCTAGTTAGAATGCTATCCATTTACAATAAGGCTGTAAACACAAAGTGAAAAAGTATTCTTGGAAAAGAAAAAGAATTACATTGAAGTTTCAGAGAAGCTTTTCCCCCTCCCTTTTCCTTTCTGCTTCAAAACATTGCACTCCAGTAATGCTTTTACATTTGAGGCTAAGTCTGCAGCTCAAAAATATTGATTCTTTTATCTGCAGGATGTTCTTGGCCACAGCAGAAAGCACAAATGAATAAAAATACATGTACTTTCTTCTCCTTTCAGAAGAGATTCGCCATCTGTCCATGGCCTTTCATGATCAAGACACCAAGTCCCTTGGTTTAATGTTACATAAAGCATCTCTACAGAATGGTTCCAACAAAAGATTCTGTCTCAGGAAAATAAAAGAAAAGAGACATATTTGAAATATTTTTTATAATGATACATGTCATCAAATATTTATTAAGTGGCTTCTAAAATCTAAACACTATGTTAGATTCTGAAGATAAAGTGAGCGAAAGTGTGCATGTTCCATAATTTCTCTAAACATCCATTCTAGTGAGATCAGGAAGGAGAATTATGTGGAAAACAGCTCCAGTATTTTCAGAAATTCCTAATAGGCAGTGGTGGAGTAAAAAGAATCTTAAGATTATCTAGGGACCCAAATACTAGGTCCAGTTACTGCCAGTTAAATTCTCAAACATAAGAGAAAGTTCTAAACAATCACTTCACAGTACTTTCCAGCAACCTAAATAAAGGCTATGACAATACTCTTGTGGATGATTTGCTTCCGTTTTTATTGCTTATTTTATTATGGTTTCGTTATTATTATTCTATATCACAACCTCACTATCTTTTAATATTTCTAGGTACAAAATGATGGTAGATATATAGATATAGATATAGATAGATAAATATATGAATTCATTGACTAAGATAATGAAAAACAGTTGTAATGATTATAGATAGTTTCTTTTTGTACCTAAAGATTATTGGGGACTCAATGTTTAATATCTAGTGATATTTACTGAAATTGTCTCAGGTAACACTGCTTCTATTTTATGCCTACAGGCCACTAAATTTCCTTACCTATTAAACAAAGCAACTTACTTGTCTATCAGAATATTTTTCAAGTGTTGCACTGTTAAAAGGTAAGATACACCTATAAAGAACTTATCAAACTCAATACCCAAATAACAAATAATCCAATCAAGAAATGGGCAGAGGACATGAACAGACATTTCTGCAAAGACATCCAGATGGCCAACAGACACATGAAAAAGTGCTCCACATCACTGGGCATCAGGGAAATACAAATCAAAGCCACATTAAGATACCATCTCACACCAGTCAGAATGGCTAAAATTAACAAGTTAGGAAATGACAGATGCTGGCAAGGATGTGGAGAAAGGGGAACCCTCCTACACTGTTCGTGGGAATGCAAGCTTGTGTAACCACTCTGGAAAACAGCATGGAGGTTCCTCAAAAAGTTGAAAATAGAGCTACCTTATGGCCCAGAAATTGCACTACTGGGTGTTTACCCTAAAGATACTAATGTAGTGATCTGAAAGGGCACATGCAACTGAATGTTTATAACAGCAATGTCCACAATAGCCAAACTATGGAAAGAACCTAGATGTCCATCAACAGATGAATGGATAAAGAAGAAGTGGTATATATCTACAATGGAATACTATGCAGCCATCAGAAGAAATGAAATCTTGCCATTTGTGATGACATGGATGGAACTAGAGGGTATTATGCTGAGCAAAATAAGTCAATCAGAGAATGATAATTATCACATGATCTCTCTGATATGAGGAAGTTGAGAGGCAATGTGGGGGTTTGGGGGGTAGGAAAGGAATAAATGAAACAAGATGTGATTGGGATGGAGACAAATCATAAGACCCTTAATCTCACAAAACAAACTGAGGGTTGCCAAGGCAGAGACGGGTAGGGAGAGGGTCGTGGGGTTATGGACATTGGGGAAGGTATGTGCTATGGTGAGTGCTGTGAAGTGTGTAAACCTGGCAATTCACAGACCTGTACCCCTGGGGCTAATAATACATTATATGTTAATAAAAAAATAAAAAAAGATAAAAAAGGTAAGATACATTAGATTTTGATATATTCTTGATTTTATTTTGTGAGACATTTGACATTGTTGGCCCAGTGGCTATTAACCCCTAAGTTCTTTAGCTAGTGACCAAGGTGTCAAATATTTGTAAGGAATTAGTCAAATAAATTGGGAAGGAACCTCCTCAGATTGAACTAAATGTGAAGTCTGCAATGGCATAGTTAGACTATCATTGTTGCTCATAATTTTTCTTCCAAGGCTGTCTTAAGATGCTATACTCAGTTCACCGGGGGCATGAAGAAAAGCGAAGGGGAGTACTGGAAGGAAAAGAAAAAAGAAAGTTTTGGTTTGGTTTTGCTTTCCCCGTCTCTCTCTTCATAAAACTGGCTCAGAATGTCTATTTGGAATTAAGTTAGAAATACCCAAGCACAAATTTCTCTGACAACCAGACAAGTATTTCTCAGGCAAGCCATAGTTTACTTCTGAAAAATTCTCTCAGGTTACCCAAGTGGTCTGGGCTAAGAAAAAAATGTATTCTCTCAGAGGTAGCAATTATTTTTCAAAAAGCTGTGTGTGTGTATGTATGTGTGTGTGTGTGTTTGTGTGTTTCCAGACAAACAGGGCCATGGGATAGGCTAACTTGTAAATGAATAATTTGTCTCATTTTCTCTAAAGAAAGATAATCTATTCCAAAATTCACGAGAGAGAAAAAGTTCCTGTGCCAAAATAATTGTATAGGCAATAGTCATACATTCCATTTGTAGGCAATGTTTAATGTCTATTCAATAAGATAAGAACTGTGCCTCATATAATTCATTAGCTTATTTAAATGCCACTTCAAAAAATTAAATGTATTAGAGACAACATGTCCACCTTTCATTCGGAAAAGTAAGATTAAAGTGGATGTTGTAGACTAGGACTGGAATAACAATCATTTAATATCATTTAATAGGACCCCATCTTTTGCCTAACATTTAGCATTTATAAGCTTCATTTGAGAACAGTATCATATTTAAATCACCAGCAAAACTAAGATGCATAAAAACCTATTTATCTATTTTTATAAATATAAGAAACTAACTGATTTGCCATAATCAATTATAGTTTTCAAAGATCAGAATAAATGTCATCTCCTTGGTAAAGTTTTCCCCTAACTATCCAACTACATGTGATCCCATTATTCTCTAAATTTTCATAGCAAAATATAGATACATATATCACTACTCTCCTCTATAGACTTTACCCATCATGAATAAATATACCTAACATTTTTTTTTGCAACTCATCACATTAGGCACTGCTTTAACTAAATAGCTGTATTCACCCATTTGATCTTCCTAATAATCAGTATTATAATCTCCAAGTTACAAATAGGAAGTCAAAACTGAAAAACAGTTAATTTGTGAAAATTACTCTAGCAGTATATGGCAGAGCCAGAATTAAAACACAAACCATGCCTCACGCTGTCTCGTATGAAGAAAGAATATAACTTGCATCTGTGTAATACTTAGGAGGTATAACATAATGTTTTGAGTATACTAGTTACTAAGTAAATGCCTACTGAATGAATAAATACATGAACAGGACTTCAAATAAAGAGAAAAAGTCATTTTCAAGAGTAAAGATGGAAACGGGTAAACTTGATTTTAACAATGTAACCAAAATTTTAAAAGTATAAAAACAAAATTCAGAATTAGTCTTAATATTCTGTTTCCATCAATAAAGCTATATAGATAGATCTTGAAAAACAAAACACAATGCATTTTAAGGAATAAGACTAAATATAAAGATAGAAAAATAACCTTTTAGGATTCAGCTAGAACATGACAGTCATATAAAGGTGAGAGCTAACAAAAATTATGGGAACTACAGAAAGAACTGATATCTCTAGTTAAGTAGATATCAAGCACTTAGACTGAACTGAAAAAAATTTAAAAAATGATTATTTCATATAATTTTGTGTCTCGGTTTTCTTTATTGTCAAGATCTGGGTATCATTCGAAAGTCTATATCCAACCTATTTAACTCAAAAAACTATTACAAAGCATTATGTAAATAAATATTTGTTGAATTTATTAATGATCATGTTACCTTATCTCTAAAAATAAGAAAACAAAAGATAATTTAAGAATATAGCATTATATTCAGTCCTGTATAATACAAGAAAGATATCTCTGGGAAAGCATTATAACTGCATTTTTAAGTTTTGTATTCTACAAAGTTTGAAATGCCTATTTGCATATACTACATAGCTATCTGAAACAAACTTAAAATATGCATATGGAATCTGGAAAAGGAAGAGCACAACTGATTAAAATGTGATGTTTGTGGAGGAGCAATGTAGATGAAATGCAAATTTTAAAATATTAATTTTTCTGATGATGCTCAGTTAGCAAAAGATGTGAACAGACTCCAAGTTGTGAAAAGGGACATGCATCTTAAATACAGTAAAAAGATTACCTGAACTGAGATCAGTTCTGATAAACAGAACCAAGCTGGCCAGAGACTACATAATTCATAGCAGTTATCAGCATATCTCTGGGGGCCTATACACTTACCACATAAGCACCAACCTACCCACATATGTGGCTTTTTGACTTTGGGAAAACAAAATCAAAAACAAAAAACAAAAAACAAACAAATACCTTCCTGAAATCCAAGTAGCTTCTTCTGTAACATGGGGGCCATAGACATGCCTTCCTCATTTGCTTGTACAAATTTTAAAAGGTAAGCATGCAAACAAACCATGCTTAAGCAATTATTGTGCCTATTAATCAACATCAGTTTTTGGTATTTTGTTTTGAAATATATTAAAAATAATGTCAGGCAGTAGCCAATGATTATGCAAGAAAAATGGCGAAGGGCTTGGCTCTCAGATAAATCTGAAAGAGTGTTTGCTTACAATGAAATAATTTAAATGACCCATAAAATAAGAATACTGAAACAACTTTGAGCCAAATACCTGGTACCAATCCAAGATAAGGAATTATATTTTTCTAGAGAGAACACGAAAGTCTAGAAGTTAGTAACCCAAAGCAACACTTCAAGAAAGGAATTACATTTTGAAATTATAACTTTTGTTTACAAAAATTAAAATTAGATTGTATATATATAAAATACAGACATACACATATATGCAAAGTAATATATACAAATATATATACACAGTATAATAGACATTGATATATGTGTGTGCATATATATGCATGTGTGTATATATACATATTTGTATAATACAGATGTACATAATATATACAACATATATACACAGATACAATATATAGATATACAATATAAGCACATAAATACACGTGTGTGTGTGTGTATATGTATATATGTATGTATGTATGTGTGTGTGTATATATATATATGGGATATATATATATATATATATATATATATATATGAAATGAAGGGAGTTTATTTCTCCAAAATACTGTGGTGAATTGTTTTGGTCTTACGGTAGGTGGAGATTACCATATTGACCCCTGGCTCCAGGACTGGTTTTGTAAACTATTTGGAAAATGGGATATTGGCAAATGTGATGTAAGAAGAGGCTTGAAATGTACTTAGGACTTTGAATTTACCCTCTGGCAGAGGGTAAGAACTTCCTTTCTGCTCTTTATGCCATGGATACAAAAAGAACACATGTGGAGTGGGCCTGAACCAAATATGCCCATTCTAGCCACACTCCACTGTTAGAAGAAATTAAAAGCAACAAACCCCAGCCAATTAACAGATTCACAAAGCAGAATAAATGATGGGTACTTAAAGCTACTGAATTTTGAAACACATTTTTAATGAAACAATAGCAAGTAATAACTAAACACTATTTAATTATGAACCAATGTTAAATAAATAAGAATTTAAGCTGTTTTTTTTAGAGAATACATGTCCTCTAAATACTGGCAAGAATAAGCTTTGAGTATTTTGTTAATTCTGTTTGGTGAAAGAAATTCTGCAAATACATAAATAATGTTTCCAATGTAATGTGATAATGAATAAATATTAGGAAATGCTTTGAAATGTTAAAAGAATTTTATCAGTATGAGGGAACTTAGAACATTTTCTCAAATAGAAAATATTTATTGTAAAAACTTGAGCAGTATGCACATACAAAATATGCCCATGGCATGAAGATAATATACACATTCTTCTTTGAACCTCTCTACATAATGCCTTAAGTCACTAAGTCATTTCCTTCAGTAAGAATCTTAAAGGGCCCTTTGACAAGACATCACCACTCAAAAAACATTCCACCAAACTTTGAATAAAATTTGTGTTAAAAAAAATCCTCCTACTTAAAACTATAATATTTTCATGTGCTTGCTTTGATTTTTCTTGCTCAGGTTATATATCTTCAAGGAATTGTGGTTATAATCTTGCTTCTTAATAATTTATCACAGATAAATTTGAAAAATAGGTTTAGTGAACACTATTTGAAGATCTTTGGCTTGAAACAGTTACTGTAACTTTTCAGGCTTCCCACATTATAAACCTTTCAATTAAATACAAAGGCATTCAGCAGATAATAAAATAAGTGTTATATAAATTTTCAGTAAAGACTAAGTAGTGATTATAAATAAAATCAAGATACTTGCTGAAAGTATCTTGGAAAAGTACCTTGGAAAGGGCTTTTTCATCATTGAAAGATAGTTTGTTAATTACTTTTCCATGTTTTTCACATTAACTAGAAACAGTTCTACTGGCTACTCAAAATATCCACTGGACAAGATAATACAGGGTGAAGAATTAGATACATATGTAAATGGCAAGTAGAACCACTTAGATTTACTTGCAGTGTCTCCTAATGTGGCCCTACACTTTCTGTGTGCATTTCAATGTGTCACAGACATTTGAATAAAAGGGAAAAACATTTCATTGTGTGTGTTTCTGAGGACATTAGAGATCATTAGTTTAAATACAGTAATTTTTAGTAATTTCACCAGAATTATTTCCTTTCAGTATTAGAAAATGTCAGGAAATTCACATTTAACTATTTAACAAGTTTCAGTTTATAAAAGCTGCTATTTTCTTTTTTTCCTCCCCAAAGAAATTCACCACATATCAGTAATTATGGGTGAGCTACTATAATTTATAACTATGATGCATTTTGAGAGTGAGATCTCTTTTCCTCTTTGTTAGATATTGTTACTTTTCTGGCTATTACTGGATTATAAAATTCAAATAACCACTTAAAAATCTGAAAACACCTTATTCTACTACCTCATGAAAATTAGTTAGAAAAGGGGTCAAGATTTGGGCTATTTTTTTCCTCCTTTTAATTTCAAACTCATCTTTCTACCTATATAAAAGACTTTTTTTTTTTTTTTTTTTTTGGTAACAGTGACTTAATGGAGCTCACATAACATGATAACATTAAAAGCTTTCAGAAAATACTCTAATTGCTCTTTTTTCTTTATATAAATATTCTTAGCTATACCATTCTAGAAAAATGACTTCATCAAGAAAGATCAACTGGCATGCAAATATATATATATATATATATATTCCATTTTTTAGGCATTTTAGAGAAAATCATTAACTCCTGAATCATACTGGATCTGTGGCCTATATATTGAAATACAGATGTCTCATTTTTCTCCCAGATGGATCTTTCCACTCATAGAATCACCATTTGCTCTTAATAGGTTGCTCATTTTTCTGACTCCTTCCTGGGTTTCTTTTCAGATTTTTATGCATTCTGTTTCAAAAGCATGGACATACAAGAGGAAATTGGGAGTAGAAGAAAGAGAGGATAACAAGGCTTATATAAAATTCCCACATAGCAAATAAAAAATAATTTATATTTGACAGGATATGAAATAAAGTAGTAGTTCAGAAAATATGCTATGTGAATTGTCACAAACAACACAGTGTCCAATTTATTTTGTGGCTCTGGAAACTTGTTTCTCTTTAGATAAGAAAAATCTAGCCGTAATAAAGACTAAAGCTTAGAAAAGCTAGTAGTTCTTTCAACAGGAGAACCTTATTAATAGAAAATCAGACTGTGCCACCTCTCTCTCCTAAGACCATTTTAATTACACTGCTCTTCAAAGTAACTAATTCATGCTCACCTATAATTAATAATTGTTTGGCATACCTCCAGGAGTAACTTATTCTTACTCATTAAACTCACACTAGTTATTATAGCCCACAAATGATCTCAGTGAACTTTCATGACACTTCTGTTTGTTAACACAAGATTAACTATTTAATTATGCTCAATTAATTGTATGTGCCTTGTGTTTTTGCATAGACCGTAAACAACAGAGTTAACACTCGACATTCTTTCTGTAACCAGCTCTTGTTTCAGTCTTTCTGCTTATTTTTTCTTGATTGCAGTTTCCTTATATGCTACATGTTTTATGCTATTGGACAGTATCCATAAGTATTATTGAATAATATTTAGACTCTTTAGAATCATGTTGATCAGCTAGATATTTACTTTGTTTTCAGAAAAGATGCACCCACCTCCTAGATCTCTAACCAGCATCTCATCTTTTTGGTTTCACTGAATGACTTTAAAGTGAAAACAATGGCTTTTTCACCTCTACTGACTTTTGGGGGTGTGTATTGTGTCAGTGAATTGAAATTATACTTTTAAACTGTAAATTATTTAAGCAAGGTATGCTAATATTTAAAAAAAATTATAACAAAATTAGTGTGAATAAACAGGAATTATATGAATAACAAAATGATGTGCTCTTCTGAATACCAGAAGTTTAGTCATATCAGTATTAGGTATGATAGAATACATACAAATGCTTGTTGGCTGAATAATTGGAAAGTCTGTTTGATGTAACCTATTATTCAGGCTATAAATTAGGTTCTTTCAAGTTTAAATGATAACATATTATTTTTAAAAAGTGTTCAATACTATCAATAGTGTCAATACCATCTTACAATTCAAACCATGAGTAGGGGTCTGTTGAATTAATTGAATCTGAGATGCACTGAAGAGTTTTACATGTGCCAAAATACAAACTCAGTTCAAAACAATGATAAACAAAAAAATGTTGAAAAAACCCCCCACAAAATATTGAATCATTTTTTGTGTTCCTTAACTCACTCATTCATACATTCTTTAAACAGATAATTCTTAGGGATAAACAGCCAATAAATGAGCTAGAAAAGGCATGCAGTGTAGCATTCACTGGTGGAGCCACACGCCTGGATTTTTTATGTAGGTAGGTTTCTGATTACTAATTCAATATCTTTATTATTTTAGTTCTATTCAAATTTTTTATTATTATTATGTTCAATTAGCCAACATACAGTACATCATTAGTTTTGATGTAGTGTTCAACAATCTATTAGTTGTGTATAACTCTCATTGTGTTAGGTTACCCTAACCCCCTATCCCCGCCCCCCATTCCCCTCCTTTCTGTACCCTCAGTTTGTTTCCCAGGGTTCAGAGTCTCTCATGGGAAGAAATTAGAGGGGGAGACAAGCCAAAGCAATTTTTAAAAACAAGGACAGAGTTGGAAAACCCATCTTACCTGATTCAAAGACTTAATACAAAATTACAGTAATAAAATAATGTGTTGACATAAGGAGAGACATATACAACAATGAAATACAATTAACAGTTCAGGATAAACATCCACATTTATGATAAATTGATTTTTTCCAGACTTAGTGGGGTATAATGGACAATTAAATTGAAAGATATTTAAAGTGTGCCTGATGATTTTATTATATACATATACATTGTGAAGGGATTTTTAACAAATGATGCTGGATATCTGAATAGCCACATGCAAAATATTTAGATGGACTCCCCTACTTCATACTATATAGAAAAACTAACCCCCAAAATGGATAGAAATCTTAAATGAAGAGCTAAAACTATAATAATTTTAGAAGAAAACATGGGGTTAATCTTAGTCACCTTGTATTTGGTAGAGGATTCTTGGGTATTCTTAGACACCAAATGCACAAGCAACAAAGGAAAGAATGGATAAAATATACTTCATCATCAAAATTAAAACCTTTGTGCCTCAGAAGACACTATAAAAAAAGTGAAAAGACAGCTGACTACCTAGGAGAAAATATTTGCAGGTCAAATATCTGAGAGAGCACTTGGGTCTAGAATACATACAAATGACTGTAAGTTGATAATAATAAGACAAATGACTATTAAAAATTGGTAAAGGATCTGAGAAGACACTCCTACAAAGAAGACATAAAAAGGCGAATAAACACATGAAAGCATGTTCAACATCTTGGTCATCAGGAAAATGCGTATCAAAACCACAATGAAATACCACTTCATACACAGTAGGACAAGGGTAGATGAACATATGGGGAAACTGAAAAGCCTCATACATTGTTGGAGGAAATTTAAAATGACATAGCAACTTTGGAATATAGTGGTATTTCTTCAAAACTGTAAATATAGTGTCACCGATTGATCCAGAAATTCTGCTCTGAGGTATTCAAGCTAACTGAAAATACATGGCCATGCAAATGTGCATACATGAATGTTCATAGCAATATTCTTCATAATAGCCAAAAGGTGAAAAATATCCCAAACTGTATCCACTGATGAAGAGCTAGAGGAAACACAGTATATACGTACAATGTAATATTATTCTGCCATAAGAAATGAATGAAGAATGATGTATACTACGTCATGAGTGACTTTTGAAAACATGCTCAGGGAAATAAGCCAGACACAAAAGGCCACATAGGGTCTTATATGTATGTATCACATACTAAATGATTATATTTTTATGAATGGTCCCACTAGGAGAATAGGAAGATTGTAGGGTAATGGCTAAAGAATAAGTGGCTGCTTTTTGAAGTGATATAATATCATAATATTGATTGCAGCCATGGTTTTATAATTCAGTTAATATACCAAAAAAAATCAAATTGTACATGCTAAAATGTGTAAACTGTGTCTCAGTAAAGTCATTACTAACAACAGAAAAAGCTGTCTAATCATCTAGCTTTTACATTTTTCATACTGCTTCTGAAAAATAACTTCATATTTGTCAGAAATGTGAAGCTGTAATTTTTTATACATTCTTTTATGGAATTTATTTTTCTGACTATAATTAGTTGCTTTCATATAAAAAATTGTTCTGTTTAGGGAGATCATTAAAATACTATTTCAAGACTGTCAACCCAGATTGCATTAAACAGAATTTTTATAACATTTGCTGTCTTATTTAGGAGTTTCTTTTAATTATCTTTGTGTTTGCTGTGCCTTAGCTCTAAGCTTAATTTCTTGACGTGTGAATTCTTTAGGTATTCCATAACATTGGGGAATACTGTTAATTTTATAAGCTTTAGCTGTCCTAATTCACAAGATTATGAATACTATTTAGTTGTTCTTACTCCCTCCTATTCTTCCAGCAATCTGTGGCAAAATGGAAGATTAAATGTTCTTTTGTTTGAAATATCCCAGCATTTTCCTATGCAATCCCCTTTTCTCCCCCTTATCTTTAGTGAAGTGAGAATACCAACTGATATCTGACATTTATTCACATCTTTAATAGCAATAAAAAATCATGCTTTAGACATAACTTGCATTGATATGTGAGATAGTACAACTAAGAGAAAAAGACAATGTTTATAAGATGCCTTGAAAGTGATAAATACCTAAATTCAAAGAATTTGGTTATTATTATAGAAGGTATTTTCAAATCAATGAGTAACCTGGTGAGAATGAATTCAGCTATTTCATTTTTACTTATATTGATCTATATTTATTCCATTCCATTTATTTGGGTGTGTTTCCATATTAATTACTTCATACATTGAATAGCTTTTCTTTCTAGAACTTAGGACTTCAGAATTAAAGACTACAGGAAATTTGTTAGGAGTTCTTGCCGTCCAGATACTCCTAGCACTGCATGTAGTTAGGACAATGTTTGACTTACTACTTACCTCTGTAAGGGTGAATGCTACTTTGGCAAAACTTTGGTAGTGTCTTCAAAGGGGAAGGACAAGGTCAGATTATTGAGGTATTTTTACTGTGACAGTTGATTATGGTTGGGAAAGTCATAATACAATAGTTTATGATTTGGAGGAAAACAAGGCAAACTTCTGAGTTTTCTGAGGTAAACAGTACTGAAATATTGTTGATTCTATTAACAAGTTGATAAGTTTTTCAGGAAACTCTTGTACAAAAGTTGAAAGTTATTCAGCCAGGCAAGAATCTCCTGGAAGAGTCAGATTATGACAAAGAAAACAATGGGACTCTAAAGTCAGTATAACATAAATAGCAAACGGTATGAAGGCAGATAATTCTGATTCTCTATTGTTTCAACATAATGTTCACAGAAAGGGGACATTTGAACTTTTCCTTGCATCTTTGAGCCAGATGATTGATTACTGAGAATTAAAAGGACAGGAGCAATTACACCAATTTCTTTGTGTAGAAGACAGAATGGGATTGAACTGGAAGTTTTCGGAGAGAAATGACAGATTGAGATAATTAATTAAGGATCTACTAAAAGATGAAACAAATGAAAGAATATTAATGAAGACTTTTGATGTCATGGACTATGTAATAAGAAATGTGAATTTATTACTAAAACAAATGAAGCAAAAATACAGAATATAGGCTATAATATGTCTGAAAAATACAAAATATAATAATTATATTCTAGTAGCAATTTGCAAAAACTGAACTTAAGACTGGAAGATATATGATAAGTGCCTAAGTCATCTTGGTTCATTTGGTTTTATCTGACTCATAGTTTTTAATTAAATTTAATAAGATAAAATATACAATTTGAAATCAATCAGAAATCATGGTTAAGAGCCCAGAGTCTAGAGTCAGACTTTGTGTCATCATAATTCTATTTCAGCCCTAATTCTGCCACTTCCTAGTTAGAACAAGTTAAATAAATGTAGTTCTTCATTTTGTTTGTGTGTAGGCATGTGTTTTATAAACTTGGGAAAAAATACAAACAAAAATGTAATTGTTGTTGCTTTAAGTGAGATCAAATTTATGTAATCATAATATATCTATATCTGTGTTTACACATAGATAGATAGATAGAGACGTAGATATACATATCTCACCGCATTAAACACAATACCTTTTCAATAAATTTAGTTCCATTAGTTTTAATATTTCTAAATTAAATTTGTACTTATATCCAGAGGTGAGCAATAGCCATAATAAAAAAAGCAAATTTGCTCCAGCTCTTTGAAGAATACAGGTGGAATTTTGATCGGAATGGCATTAAAAGTATAGATTGCTCTAGGCAACATGTGTTGGAGGAGATGTGGAGAAAGGGGAACCCTCTTACACTGTTGGTGGGAATGCAAGTTGGTGCAGCCTCTTTGGAGAACAGTGTGGAGATTCCTCAAGAAATTAAAAATAGAACTGCCCTATGACCCTGCAATTGCACTCCTGGGTATTTACCCCAAAGATATAGATGTGAAAAGAAGGGCCATCTGTACCCCAATGTTTATAGCAGCAATGGCCACAGTCGCCAAACTGTGGAAAGAACCAAGATGCCCTTCAATGGACAAATGGATAAGGAAAATGTGGTCCATATACACTATGGAGAATTAGGCCTCCATCAGAAAGGATGAATACCCAACTTTTGTAGCAACATGGACGGAACTGGAAGAGATTATGATGAGTGAAATAAGTCAAGCAGAGAGAGTCAATTATCATATGGTTTCACTTAATTGTGGAGCATAACAAAAAGCATGGAGGACATGGGGAGTTAGAGAGGAGAAGGGAGTTGTGGGAAATTGGAAGGGGAAATGAACCATGAGAGGTGATGGAATCTGAAAAACGATCTGAGGGGTTTGAAGTGGCGGGGTGGGTGGGAGGTTGGGGTACCAGGTGGTGGATATTATAGAGGGTGCAGATTGCATGGAGCACTGGGTGTGGTGAAAAAATAAAGAATACTGTTATGCTGAAAATAAATTAAAAAAAAAAAAAAGCGAATTGCAATTCCTCCTAAATTCAGAATCCTGAAATCAAGCAAAATTTGGCTACCATGCTCCCAGATACATGACTGAATGTCCCTACCTATAAAATCTCGTATTACTAGTTACTTAAAAGAATTTATATTCATCTTTATCCATTTTTGTCCCATTGGTAGATGTTCGATTTTGGATCTCCCTAAACAGAACAAGATGATTCAGGCAAGAATGTGATGCCAACTGTGGGGAACTTGCTTACCCATGTGGAAAGTATTCAGTCATTGGACTGGGAAATGCATATTACAATGTGTCAACATGGGGAGAATATAAGAAGAACCCAGAAAACTTCCTGAAAGGGAAAATACACATTTCTGAAACTGAAATACATATATCTTTTGTGTTCCTGTTTCCCCCTTGCCTCTGGGATCTTGATAATCTCTCCTTGGTGTTTTTGACTGAGAGTGACATTTAAATCCCAGGAAGATTATAGTAGAATCCAAATGTGGTCTTTGAAGTATGTTAATGGTTCACTAAAAGACCTCTGAGTTGTCATATTTTGGTGCAGCCCTCAGCGGATTGCAGTTTGTGAGCCATCTGTTTAGTCAATAGCTGTGTGATAGAGGGATCCTCCAAGTGGAATGGAATTGTTCAGAAAGATGTGGGTGTGGAATAAGACATGTTGATCCCAAGTCACAAGAGATATTCTTAGACTCAGAGATGGCTGAGTTTGGGCCAAATTTCTGAGTGAGCCTAAGTTAAGTATTTAAAGGCCTGACTGCAGAGATCTTCAAGTCTGAGTGGGGAGTGTGTGCATTGTGGCCTGCTGGAGAACAGTCTTTTCCTTGTTGCCACACAACAAAAGGGGAGCACAAGTATCATGATCTACAGTGGAATCATCTTTCCTTTGCTTATAGATAATGAAAATCTCTCAAAGCACACCAGGACACAGAAGGAGATAACTGAGTAATAACACAGACTGTTCACACACCCACTAATAATAGAGTTCTACATAATTTGTGTTAAAAATGAACTCTGGTCAGTCTTTTGTTTAAAAGAAGAGATACTACTGTAACATAAAGACAATCTGAACGAAACTAAACAAACTGTGATAAAAAAGAAAAACCAACCAAACAACACTGAATACCACAGTTCTCATCAACTATATCTCAAAATTCAAGGCAAATCAAATAAATATTTCACTGGCGCTTTTCTACAGACTTTTCAAGCTATACCCGAAATTGTTAAAAAAAGGAAAAAGATAGGGGTGCCTGGGTGGCTCGATGGGTTAAAGCCTCTGCCTTCGGCTCAGGTCACAATCTCAGGGTCCTGGGATCGAGCCCCGCATCGGGCTCTTTGCTCAGCAAGGAGCCTGCTTCCTCCTCTCTCTATGCCTGTCTCTCTGCCTACTTGTGATTTCTGTCAAATAAATAAATAAAATCTTTCAAAAAAAAAAAAAAGGAAAAAGATTAAAAGGGCCAAGAAGAGTCAAAGTCATTTCCAAAATAAGCAGAAGAAACAAAATTATCCTATTACCTGTCAAATCTTTTTATGAAGCTCAAAGTAACTAGTTCTAGTAATTAGAAAAGTTTATAATATTTGAATCAGTAATGGCAAGGATAAATAGAGCAGAAACAGATCTATAGAGAAAGGAATGAGAGGGAGAATAATGATGGAAATGGCACAAGATTGAAACAACTGGCGAATCTCTGTAAAGAGGCACAGGTGTTTCTTGCACCGTTCTTGCTAAAATTGTGTACATTTGAAATATTAAAATAAAAAGTTATGATAAGAAAATCTCAGTTCAGTAAAATACATCGAGAAATAGATTAGATTCAGGGTATAGCTTTCCACTTACTTTCCAGATAGCTTGAGAGAGGTAAGCTTGAGGAGTAAAAAAATCTAAGTAGAGTGGTTTGAGAATTAGGTCTTAGAAATACATTGAAATATTGTTGTTACATTAAAAGGGCAGAAATTACATATTCTTTCTCTATTCTACTTTCAAATATTGGATGTGAGGAAGGTATACGCCAGACTATGAGTCACAGAGAAGAAACCAAGAAGGTACAGGCAGTAAGAGAGGTCACTAGTGCTTTTCAAATATCTTTCAAATATTTTCATGATCCTCAGTATGCAGTCCTTGGTATCTAGGTAGATCAAATAATCCATTTTCCTGCCAGTAGAACACAGCAAAAACAGTATGCCCTGTGGTAAACAATCGTGAAGAATGTGTTTTTTACTTTTCATAATCTTGCATTCTTTGTTTACATAGATGGAAGACATGTATTCTGACAAAAGGCTAAACTGCAAGATAGAAGCAGGTTGGACTCCCGATTAACCACTTGGAAGAGGATACTAAGGAGAGCTGGATTAAATTGGACATGAACAATAAATAAACATTTGCTCTAACAAATATATATATATAATATCCACCTTATTATAATACATACATACAAATTATATTTATATATAATGGTGTATGTAATTATAGAACTTTTACGATAGCTTGAGTGCCCAATAATTTTAAACATTCAATAAAATATATGTTATTATATGTCAATTATTGAGAAAGCAATTTGTTTTTATGACATAATTTTGTTTGTTAAGTGACTGCCAATCTAAGAATGTATAGTTCTTTCTACAAAGTTGACCACCAAGTGTTAATAAGAGATGTTTATGCACAGTATAGACTCTTTCCTAATTTCTTAAATATTCTTGATTTGCAATCTTAAACCTACAATGTAATGAAAATTAGAGCAGAAACTCTTCATCTTCAATATTGTTTGCATTCTCTTAGCTTATGGCAATGCTTGAGAATAAGATATTTTATCAAAGAAACATATAAATGGATGAATGAGTGAATTAATTAATAATATAATGCAATTGTAAATAGAAGTAATGAGAAGCATTGGCTGGATAGCAGAAACTCTGCTAGTAATTATTAATGCTTCCCCTGAACAAAAGCAATGCTTCAAATCACAAGGCAATGAATAATACATTTATAAGTTAATTATACACAATGAGGGATGACACATGTTTTATTTCTAGTATTACCATATACTTTTCACTTTTGATATCATATATAAAATTAAATGGCAATTTTTTTTGATTCTCCATGAATTCCCATTAATCTTTCCATAACAATGATTTGAGCATATGGAATTTAGAGCTTTAGTCCACCATTGTCAGGAGTACATAACTTCATTACTGATTTGAGAACCTGAGCATTTACTATGGAAAACAATGGCAAATGCGTCATCGTACATGCTTATAAAATTGTTTACTTATGAAAATAGATATTGGCATTCTTCTTTATTCTTATCTGAAGCTTAAATCATTAGTAAGAATTTGAAGAAATCATAAGTCTAAAACATATTCTCTCTTTAAAAGGGTCAATAGAGTTCCTGAGTGAGTAAACATTTGGTTACTTCAAGAAGACACAAATCAGAATTTTAACATGCTTATTTGTTTTTATCAGGTTTTAGGCAAAATAATTTCATTTGGAAGTTATAGAAAAACTCATTCTAATGTTCTGCTTTTTTCTCTGGCTGTGAATAAAAAAGAGGTAAAGATAAGATTGTTTGCAAAATCTTTTATAATCATTTAGCACTGAGCTGATGTGAGATTCTAAAGCCTTTGTTAAAATAACTCTTTAACTCTTGTGTTTCTATCCTAGCCTCAAGCATTTGCAAGCTTACAAACCCAGCAAAGTCACTTACCCAGTCAGTCTAAATGTCTGCCCCTGGAGAATGCAAATTACAATACTAATTGTACAATGAAGATTAAATGAGATGGTATGTGAAAACATTGCTTTCTTATTAGTGAAATGCTTTCCAAATATGAGAGATGATGTGATGTTGCCACAAACAAGGAGACCTTTAATAGATGCAACAATAGGTCTCATGGCAGTAGAGAACCATCTGTGGATGGTTCCTCTATACAGAGGAAGCACTACTGTTTTCAATAGAAGTATAAATACCATCTAACATCCATTCCCTTTAGGCATTTCTGTAAGTTAAGCAATTTGGGTTGTCAGGCAAAAAAAACAGCCCCACTCTTTATGACAACAGTGATTTTACTTTGCACAGCAAATGAAGGGGTGTGTGTGTGTGTGTGTGTGTGTGTTTAATAAGCCCAAAAGATTGTGTATAAATTCAAATGCCTATTTTGAAATGTGTAAGGTTAAATAAATCTGTCACCAAAAACTGAAATGAAATTGACCAACTCACTATTGGCAACTGGGCGTGGTAAACTATATTTGTCAGGTGTGGAACCAAAACAAGAAGGGTCTGAAATTAAAATGTAATGGCCTCAGGTAAAATCAGCCTAGTGATCCACCTCCTCCACACAGCTGATTTCCTGGTGGAACATGAATACTCTAAGATTATTGGCTAAGGCTGTCGTCATGTAGACAGTGCAAAGCTGGTTTTTGCTTCTGTTTGACTAGGTGATTCTTGCTTTCATGGGTTTCAAGGAAACTGCTGTTCAATCACAAACTGCTTGTGATTGAAATATTCTCTCTTTACTCACGCTGGTATAAAAAGATCCATTTTGATTTGAAAATGTCTTCTCTATCATGGAGTGCTTTTAATCTTAAACTCTGAAGTTAGGAAGGGATGTGATAAAATTTTCATCGACATCTTTGTGCCTCCTGAGAGTATTGGTTTTCTCAGCCTTCTACCTTTAATGCTCAATTTTTCATAACTACAGTGTCTGCAGTGATAAGCCAAGTTTGAAGTTAGCACCTACATGGTTTTGGGAAGGCTTAGTTCTATGACTAGCATGTAGTAGAGACAGAGACCATCTCCTGATCTAACATTTAGAAGTTTAAACCGAACCACCACAGATGATTACGAAGTTGATGCATTCCACAAAGATGTCTAGGTAGGCGTTGGGTAAGTAGATACTAAATTTTACCTTACATTAATCACCAAACTTAACTTTGCTAAGAAATTGCATCTTCCCAAAGGGGGACTATGTCTAACTGGAACCAAAGTGCCAAACAGAAGAGTAAAGACTTTGACCATGAACTTTTTTGGGAATTAAAGAAAATGCAGGTGAATGTAAAATTATAGCTCTGTGGTTTGCAAGACTGCAGAGAAACCAGAGTTATATGTAACAAGACAGAAGACAAGATTTTCTCCTCCCACCTATTCTAACTTCAATCCAATAGCACATGCACGGAGAGAAGCAGTCAGATTAGCAGAGATACCTGTACAGCAGCTGGCACATGTATCATACTCTATTTTTAGTAGACAACCCTGTAACTGATACTGGATAATCTACAGTTTTTCCTTTGAGAAGTCTCAAAGATTTCTGATATGCCTTGATATTGTTAGACAAAGAGTATCTTCAAACTTCTCTTTTTTCAACTGCCTATGCCTGCTAATTAGAACATCTCTGGAAGAAGCTGTACATAGGTGACAATTTGGGATGGGACAATTGGGTATTTTCCCACATTAAGTTTATGAATCTGAGTTCCAGCTCCTGGGGAGAGGGAGTAACTAGGGTTGTGCTTTATGATTAAGCATCATGGACAATGGCTTTATGCCAATAAAAGTGAGTCCAGGTGGAGATAAAATGACATCAATGTAGCAGTGAGTTCAGTATATGATGTCTATTAAGTTTTACGTTTTTTAAAAACATGTTGTCCTGTTTTTATTGTAGACTGAAGAAAAATAAAACACACATGTTAAGCTATGACAGGTAATCAACTTATCTACGAGTCTTATAGACCAAAGAGTTATTCTTACTTATCTTTTATGAGATGATTTTTAAAAAACACACCTCTGAGAGAAAAACACAATTCCTATCTGTTGGTACAATGCAAATGTCCTCAACTGCCTTTCACAGAGCCAGCTGTCCAGTTGGATAGTGATATCCACCACTAAGATTTTAGCATTTGTAGGGTACTGCCTAATCGAGTGCTAAAAGAATGTATCCTGCCCTTTACACTTTCCTGCTGTATAATTGTGCTTGGAACAGCTCAGGTGGACAGATAAAATTAAGGAGTCCTTTTCTAACTGTAATCTCTAACTAAAGATGATACGTCATTTTAGACTGAAGTTATACTGCTTGGTCTGTTCCTTTAGATGATTAGATGAAGACTGCTAATCACTTTTTCCATTTTTTTCCCCCGGTGGTAACATACACATGACATGAATTTACCACCTTAATAAGTTTTACGTACATACTTCAGGGGTATTAAATACATTCATAATGTTGTAATAGTATTATTAATCTCCAGAACTCTTTTCATCTTATAAAATGAAACTCTATACCCATTAAACAAAAACTCCCCATTCTTATCATCTCAGACCCTAGCAGCCACTACTCTACCTTCTCTCTCTATAATTTTTGGCTAGTCTAAGTATTTCATAGAAGTGGAATCATAGAGCATTTGTTTTTTCCTGCTCCTTTACAGCTCTATCCCCACCTCTTTCAGCTATTGATGTCACAAAATTACATATGTTCTTCTTATATATATATTACATAGATATTTATATGTAT
Organism: Neogale vison; assembly: GCF_020171115.1. Lineage (NCBI taxonomy): Eukaryota > Metazoa > Chordata > Mammalia > Carnivora > Mustelidae > Neogale > Neogale vison. The sequence goes on along the minus strand of NC_058098.1, from coordinate 101,691,719 downwards.
ATTGCATATATTTATAATATCTATAACTTATATGCAGAAATATAAATTTGTAATTCTTTTAAATGCCTTAGTTTTAGATTACATAGAAAACAAATTATGGAGCCACAAACCAAAATTACAGGAAAACTAACTTTCAGACTCAATTTTTAATGTATTGGGCCCCACAATGTTTAAACCATTACTACAATAATACTAGGTTTTATTCCTGCCCATGCATACATCTTTGCTGAAATCTCCATCTCTTTCTTCATACAACTTCAAGTGTCTGTGTAGTATCATTTCATTTCAACCTATAAGACTCCTATTAGCAATTCTTCAGGACAGGTGTAATGGTAATGAACTGCCTCAGCTTTTGTCTATCCAGGAATGCCTTAAATTCCCCCTCACTTTTCAAAGATAGTCTTAAAGGCATAGGATTCTTGATTGACAGTGTTTTTGTTTTTGTTTTTATTTTCTTTTACCACTTCGAATATATCAGCCCACTACTTTCTGGACTCCACAAAGTTTCTGATAAGAAATCAACTGATAATCTTACTGAGGATCCCTTGCATGTTATAAGTTCCCCTTCCTGGTTTTTTACAAGAGTCCACCTTTGTCTTTGACTTTCAAAGTTTAATTATAATGTGTCTCAGTGGGGGTGCCTTAGGGTTCATCCTACTAAAAGTTCCTTGAGCTTCTTGGATCTTTATACTCATGACTTTTATGAAATTTGGGAAGTACCATTATATATTTGAATTTTGTGTCTCCTACTTTCTCTCTCTCTTCTCCTTCTGGAATTCCCACAATGTTTGAAGGTATTCCAAGGTCCCTTAGGTTCTGTTCCCTTTTTCCAAAATTTTTCTTTGTGTTCCTTAAATTGGACACCACCCCCCAAATGCTCAAATCTGCCTTTAAATCCTTCAGTTACTATAATTTTCAACTTCAGAATTAATTTTTAATTTCCTTTTCAACTTTCCATCTCTTTATTGATATTTCCATTTTGTTAATACATCATTTTCTTAACTTCTTCTACATCTCCCTTTAGTTTTTTGAATATCTATTATTTTAAAATCTTAATCTAGTACATCTGTAATGGCTCTTTTCAGAGACAGTTTCTTTTAATTTATTATTTTCTGATGGATAAGGCATACTTTTCTGTTTTGTTTAAAGCTTTGTGATATTTTGTAGAAACATGGACTTTGAATCTAATAATATGATAATTCTGGAAGTAAGAGTCTGCTCCTTCCCTTAGGGATTACTAATTTATTATTATTATTATTATTATTAGTAGTAGTAGTAGTAGTAGTAGATTTTCTCTTTGTCAAAGATCAGTCTGAATTATAAACTAAAGATCTCCTCAGTCCTTTCTCAGCCTGCACCTTTCACTGGGCATACCTGGTCACTTTTTAATTTCCCCTGCATGTGAAGTTGCTTTGGAATGTCTCAGTGTTGAATCTGGATCCCAAAAGGAAAAAAAAGAAAAGAAAAGAAAAGAAAAAGAGAGAGAGAGAAAGAAAGAAAGAAAGAAAGAAGAGAAGGAAAGGAAAGGAGAAAGAAAATAAGGAAGGAAGAAAGAGAAAAAAATGAATGGAGGAGTACCAGACCCTTAAATGCATTGGAAGTCAATTTAGTTTAAGTGAGAAGGGCTTGCAATAAAGGTGAGAGACACAACAACAAAGCCAGTTCCTTTCTTTTTCCATACCTCTGAGAGCAAAAGCAATATACAAAAATCAGAGTACAAATCTCCAATATTTGGAGGATAGGGTCTTTTTTTGCCTGCCCTGACTCCCACAAGCTGAGTGCAAGCTGGTCCTATGACTAAAGAATAACTGTATTCCTGGGGCTGGGGAGTGGGATGTATTAAAATCTGAATTTCACTAAAATTAACTGCAACTTACCATCAAAGCCTTCCTTTGGAAGTTACAAGCTTTCAGTAGACTCTAGAGTTCTAAAATAATTAGACAATAATCAGACAAATTCTGCCAGTAAACTTGCTGTCTAGATGGAAAGACAGATTCCTGATGTTTCCTCCTGGGCCATCTTCCCAGAACCCCGCTATAGAACAAAAAACGTTCTCTCAGAAAGAGAGATGTATTTGATTTGGCCTTCATAATTGGCTGCTGCTTAGTATAGAAGTTCAGTTTAACAGTCAAGAATATGGATTTAGGGGCGCCTGGGTGGCTCAGTGGGTTAAGCCGCTGCCTTTGGCTCAGGTCATGATCTCAGGATCCTGGGATCGAGTCCCGCATCGGGCTCTCTGCTCAGCAGGGAGCCTGCTTCCTCCTCTCTCTCTCTCTCTGCCTGCCTCTCTGCCTACTTGTGATCTCTCTCTGTCAAATAAATAAATAAAATCTTAAAAAAAAAAAGAATATGGATTTAGGCTGAAATCATATACTGACTCTGTCACTTATTATTTAGGTAATATAGGACAAAGTAATTGCCCAAATGACACTGCAGCTCCTTCATTCACAAACCACGAATGTGACAGGCAGCTTCGGAAGTGGTTTTCAGTCATACCCATAACCACTAATCATGTTCTTTCATGTGTGTTTTATCTACTCACTTCCTAATAAAATCATATGATAAACACAATGGGGTGTCCCTTAAAGATTAGTCTATAAAGGATTGAGCTGGGGTGTGTGTGTGTGTGTGTGTGTGTGTTTCCTTTTTGACATATTCTCTCTAGCTCTCTTATTTGTTTTCTCTGGTGAAATAAACCACCATTTGGAGGAGGTCCATATGGCAAAAAGCTGAGTGAGGGCAGTTTCCTCTCCACAGTCAATGAGAAACTCGGGACTTTGGTCCAACAACTCTTACAGAACTGAATCTATCCCATGATCATGTAAATTAATCCTTCCCTAGTAGAGCCTTTATTTGACCAGAGCCCTGGATGATACCTTGACTGCAACCTGTATGAAACTCTGAAGCAAAGAACCCAGACTGATCTTGTCCAGATTTATGACCAACAGGAATCATGAGATAACAAACACAAGAAATAATTAATATAATGGGTAATACTGGTGTCTGTCTCAACCTATTTTTTAAATGAGGATTAAAGGATATAAGGCAGATTACTCTTCCTACACAATCACTTGTATATAATAAGCATTCAAAGAATATTGACCATTATTCTTTATTTTATTTTGGTACTCAGACTTGATAAATGGATATGAGTAATATCTCTGGGATTCATATTTATAACAAGTTCATATCAAGGTATTTCAAATCATTATTCTTATTATACTATATATTTCTTTTGCTTGGTGGAGTGCATTTTACATATTGAATTCATTGTTTCAAATTATACTATGTTAATTGTCACCTTCTGGGCTATGGGTCCCAGGGAAAATGACTCTTTACAAAGAATTCCATGAGAACATACAAATTTTCTAGGCTTTAAGAAAGACACAAATACAATTTAGTTGATCTGGTTATTAGAACAAAGCCTTAGAATTTATATACCAATTGGAAGGAATTTATTTTCCCCAATGCAGATTTCTTGGTTATTTTATTTCAGAGGTATACAATTTACATTTAGTTAAAAAAAAGTAACCTAAGAAAAATAATTTTACAATTATTTTTGAAACAACTCAAGTCCTTTCCACTTTATAAGCAGAACATATTGAAGTGGTAGTGTTTTCTGGCACCAGAGTAACCAGGTTGTATCTCCTTATCTCTTAGTATGATCTGCTATTTTTACTGACTATCTGTATTTAACATTATATTTTTGACTATCTAATGATTACTTACATATATCTTCATATCTAAAGCTTTGAAATAGTATGTTACCAACTCCATCATCCAGCCAGGTTAAATTCTAAGAAAATTATTTAATCAAGAATTCAGGAAGAAAAAGTAACTTTAAAAAACAATGAACCATCCTTTTTTTTCCCTTTAATAAGAAGAATATAAAATTTTTTAATGTATTTAAGAATTAATTTGAGGGAAGCACTGAGAGAATTTTCTTCTTATTCATGTACCCAGCTTGTAAGCGGAAGTGTTCAGATTTGAACTCTGGTAGTCTGACTTCAGAATTTGCAGGACGAAATGTTATGCCATATGCTACTATTAATTACAGTAGCCATAGTTATACCAATCAAGTGATTAATATTTGTCAGATACTTTGTAAATGATTCATGTATACATTGTAATTAATACTATGCAATGAGTATATGGTATAGGCATTGATGCAATGAACATTTTATCAGATAAGGCAGAGAGGAATGAAAAGAAATTACTCTGGCCTACATAAATGTGGTCATGTTGCTAATCCCTCAACTTTCTATATAGTAATTCTCACACTATGAATTTCATGACTGTAGTGTTGATATGACTGTGTGTTTCATCACAGGATTATTTGAAGAGTTGTTCTGAGCATATCATAAAAGTAAGAGAGACATGAAGAATGTTTAGAAAATTTTTGTCTACCAAAGATTAGCAGGTAGATTAGAAGAATCAAAACTTGTTTAGTATGTCTACATAGGACCTCTATTCATTGTATTACATATTCATTGAGTGATATCAATGATTACCCACCCAATAAAGCTGGGTTAATGGCAGAGTTAGAAGTGATTCTTGCCTTTGAAAGGCACACACTTCAGTTGTGGTTAGTCATGTAGATATTTCGAGAGTTGATACTTTTTTGCCTTGTTTTAGGTTTCAAGTATGCTAACATATGCATCAATATAACCATTTCCAAAAATTCTTTATATTTTCAAGTCTAAAAATGAGCATGGGGAAATGAAGAAATTAAAAGACAAAAGCAGTTCAGTATTGTTATTAAGTCCCTCTACTTCACACCAGGCCATTTTAGTGAATCCTTTCCCCATTCCATTGCCAGCCAAGAGCTGCTATAGCTAAAACTGCAGATGGTTCAGGCATGGAACACAGAATATCCCGGGTTCCAGCTGGCTGTAGGAACCTGATATGAGCTTATGAGGCACATGCCAGCAAGCTGCTTTTCTTCCTTTTCTATATTTCCTATTCTAAAAAAAATGTTCAAAAAGATTAGAAGGTTTGACTGCGTCCATTGGCAGTGATCGTAATCCTTTGGAATCAGAGAAATCAAAGTGAAGCTGGAAATGCTAACTTTTCTTTTCTCTTCCTGCTCATTCTGAGCTTCGGTGTTATTTCCTCCCCAGCCCTCTTCACAGGAGTAAGAATTTGGCTTAGTCTTGTCAGTACTGAGCCGGCTGTGCCTCTCACTAAGTATTAGGATTGAGTAGTTCCTTGAAGCTTCTGCATGTCAAGATGACGAAAGTGAGTAAGATCAATCCATACAGCAGAAAAATCAGGCTCTGAGTAGTCTGTCCGGGAAGGAACTGGAAGAAATATTATGGTTCAGTCTAATCTAAAACTCCCCTACCCTCCATAAGGTTAAAGTAGTAAGTCAAGTTCTACACACATGATCATAATTTTAAAATAAGACCTCCAGAAATTCCCTAAGGACATGCAAGAGTAAGAATTGTGGGGAGAAAAAAAAAATCTGGATAAAAACATATTTGTTGCTAGGAAGTCAGATATAGGAACTGCCCACAGTTTTCCACTCTAACATTTCTGCAAAATGCAATTGCAAGTCCATTACTGGTGGATTAGGGAAGCAAATTCTGAAAAACAAAGTAAAAAAAATAAAAATGTGCCAGGAACTGTTCCACACCTTTTAGTGCTTTTGGTCTTTCCTGCCAATTCATAAGCATGGTGAAGGACAGAGCAGTGTGACTGCAGCTGGAGGAAACAAAGATTGACCGATAATTTACTTCAGACTGCATTCTGTTTAATGCTTGAATTGGCCCAGTTTTTCCACCAAAAGTTTCCATGGTAGTCAGGGTTAACAACACTAACTAACAACACATTATGGAGTTGAGAAGTAGCTTCATATTCCAACCTCTCACCCATGGCAGGAATTATGTCTTTTGATTTGTACCTCTAGACACCCTTAGGACTGGGGAGTTCACCAATTTGTGAGTTAAAGCTGAGATCCTTATGTTGACCTTGAAATTCTTGATCTATTATGCCTGCCCATTTATCCAACTGGAAATATAAATGATCTAATCTCAATCTAATGGCTTTCATAATAGCTCTTAAAAGCGTAATATTCTTTTATGATAAAGCAGTTTTTAACAATAAGACTTTCTGTTTTCAGAACAATTTTAGGTTCACAGCAAAACTGAGAGGATGCTACAGAAACTTCCCAACTATGCTTGTATAGCCTCTCAGATTATCAACATCCCCAGTGGAGCGGTACCCTGTTAAAACTGATGAACCTAAATTACATCACAATCACAATCACCCAAAGTCCATAGTTTCCCTTAAGAGTTCATTCTTGGTGTGTTATATCATATGGATTTGGACAAAAATACAATAACATTATTCTATCATTATGGTATTATACAAAGTATTTTATTATCCTAAAAATACTCTGTTCTATCCATGCATCCCTCCCCCACCATCCCAATCTGTGACAACCACTGATCTTTTTGTTTCCATAGTTCTGTCTTTTTCAGAATGTCACATAGTTGGAATCATATAGTTTGTAGTCTTTTCAAATTGGCTTCTTTTGCCTCCTGAGATGCATTTAAAGTTCCCGCATGTCTGTTCATGGCTTGAGACCTTGTGTTGTTTTAGGGGTGAATAATAATCCATTGTTTGGATGTACCACAGTTTATGTATCTGTTCTGATAATTTCTGCCTTAATTGACACATTTAGACCATTCACTTTGAAAGTGACTACTGATATAATTGGATTAATATCTACCATGTTTATTATTATTTTCTACCTGTTGCTTTTCTTTTTATTTATCCCCCCTTTTTTCTGTCTTTTGAGATTTGAATTGTACATTTTGTATGATTCCACTCTCTATCCTTTCTTAACATATCAGTTATACTTTGTTACTTTTTTTAGTGGTTGCTTTAGAGTTTACAATACATATTTACAACTAATCCAATCTGTTTTCAAATAACACTATAATGACTAAGGAGTATTTAATAAATTATAACAATAAAATAACAATCCCCTCCCTTAAAATTCGTTTTGTATCATTGTTGCCATTCAGTTAATTTATACACAGGCATATATTATATACACACACATATGAATATATATACATACACACATACATACATACATGCACATATATGCATATATATGTTTATGTATATATACATGTATATGTATATTAAACAGATAATTGAACACATTATTGCTATTATTTAAAAAATGTTTGATCAATTAAACTTAAGTAAATAGAAGGTTTTTTTTTTTAAGATTGTATTTATTTATTTGACAGAGAGACAGCAAGAGTGGGAACACAGCAGAGGGAGTGGGAGAGGGAGCAGCAGGCAGAGGGAGAAGCAGGCTTCCCACTGAGCAGGGAGCCTGATGTGGGGCTCAATCTCAGGACCCTGGGATAATGACCTGAGCTAAGGCAGACAATGACTGAGACACCAGGCACCCCTAAATGCAAGTTTTTATTTTATTTTCACTTATTCCTTCTTTGATGTTTATTTTTTCTTTATGCAGATCTGAGTTTCTAACTTATACATCATTTTATTTTCCTTTTTAAATAACTTCTTTTTACATTTCCTGCAAAGGAGGTCTACTGGCAACTGCTTCCCTCAACTTTTGTTTATCTGAGGATGACTCTATTTCTCTTACAGTTTTAAGGGATAATTTCATAGGATACAGAATTCCAGACTGGTTGAATTGTTCCCTCAATACTTTTATCTCACTCTACTTTCTTCTTGCTTGCATGGTTTCTGAGGAGAAGCTGGATGTAATTCTTAGCTTTTTACTCTATAGGTAAAGTGCTTTTTTTTTTTTTTTTTCAGTTGGTTTCTTTCAGGATTTTTTCCTTGTCTTTGATTTCTTGTAGTTCTCTTAAGAATGCTGTTTAACATCAATCCTGCTTGGTGTTCTCAGATAGTGCCTGACATTAATTTAAGGAAATTCTCAGTCATTATTGTTTCACATATTTCTTCTGTTCCTTTCTCTCTTTTATCTACTTTTGGTATTCCCATTATGCATATATTACACCTTCTGTATTTGTTTCACAGTCTTAGATATTCTGTTTTCCCAATTTTGGTTCTCCTTTCCTATTGGGTTTTCATAATACTGCTGATATAATTTCTTTCTGTCTTTTTTTTTTTTTTAAAGATTTTATTTATTTATTTGACAGAGAGAGATTACAAGTAGGCAGAGAGGCAGGCAGAGAGAGAGAGAGGAGGAAGCAAGCTCCCTGCTGAGCAGAGAGCCTGACGCGGGACTCAATCCCAGGACCCTGAGATCATGACCTGAGCCGAAGGCAGCAGCTCAACCCACTGAGCCACCCAGGTGCCCTGCTGATATAATTTCTGAGTCAATGATTCTTTCCTCTAGCTGTGTCTAGTGTACTAACCCCATAAATGCTATCCTTCATTTCTCTAGTTTTTTTTTTTAAAGATTTTATTTATTTATTTGATAGAGAGAGAGAGAGATCACAAGTAGGTAAAGAGGCAGGCAGAGAAAGAGGGCGAAGCAGGCTCCCTGCTGAGCAGAGAACAGATGTGGGACTCGATCCCAGGGCCCTGGGATCATGACCTGAGTGGAAGGCAGAGGCTTAACACACTGAGCCACCCAGGTGCCCATCTTTGACTTCTTTTTCTTTTTAATAATTTCTTTTTTCTCTTATGATTTCCATCTCTCCGCTTACATTGCCTATCTACTTTGCATGCTGTCTACTTTATCCATTATTGCTCTTAGTCTATTTATTAGAGATGTTTTAAATTGCTGGTTGGCAATACCAATTTCCCTGCCATGTTTGGTTCTGTTGCTTGCACCATCTTCTCAAAAGGTGATTTTACCATTTGGTATGCCTTGTAACATTTTCTTGATAGTTGGACATGATGTACTATGTAAAAGGAACTACTGTAAATAGAACTATAGTAATGTGATGGTGAAGAATGGGGTGGGCGGAGGAGCAATCTATAGTCCTATGATTCTGTTGCAGCTTTTTAGTGTGCCTACACCTGTGGACTGTGAACTTCACAAGTGGTTCTTAGTGTTTTTTCTCCCTTCTTAAGCAGGAGAGAATGATCACCATTGGTTGGAGTTAGTATTTTCCTTCTCCCAGTTTGGTTAGGCTGTGGCAACACCCTAGAAGGCTAGACTCTGATTACCTAGGTTTTCCTGAGGTTAGGCCTTGTTAATGAGAAAAGAATGCTATGGCATACTTCAAGATTGCTCCATTGCACCTCCCCCTTCCATAAGCATGAGGAGATTTTTCTCCTTTATTTTCTTGACAAACTGGTTGAGCTCCTGAAGGCAATTATCACAAAATATTAGCCTCTTTCTTACAGCTGGGACTCCTTGGAAAGTTTAACTCTCAGAATTTTCCACACCGATCTTCCAGCAATTCCTCACTTATTGCTCAGGTTTTCCTACCTAGACATTAGGACTCATGGAGATTTGCGCCTCTGAATTCCATCTCTGGTAAGCTGTGACTCTGTTTTCGCATGTCTGTCTCCTAAATACCGGGTGCAGTGGTTTGCTCTGCAACTTTCTTCTTATACAGAATATAGAAAAATTTTTGATTTTTTTTTTTTTAAAGATTTTATTTATTTATTTGAGAGAGAGAGACAGTGAGAGAGAGCACGAGCGAGGAGAAGGTCAGAGAGCGAAGCAGACTCCCCATGGAGCTGGGAGCCCGATGTGGGACTCGATCTCCGGACTCCAGGATCACGCCCTGAGCCGAAGGCAGTCGTCCAACCAACTGAGCCACCCAGGCGTGATTTTTTAGTTTGCTGAACTCTTTACTTATTGGATGGAGTGGAAGCTTTCAAGCTCCTTATACGCAGAATTGAAACCAATAAAGCAGTTACATTTCCATTAATCATTCTGCAAATCAGACCATTCACACTATTGAAAATATTCCTAAATACGTACTCAAATTTTCAAACAGGGCTATAAGCATGAAGGTTTCTCAAAAAGAGGTTTCTTATAGAACTGGTGTCCTTTATTACTTCTCTAAATGTGGATGAAATATGGTTTACATCCACTGACCCTTGATGGATGGAGTCTGGTCCTTCATCTCTAACACCCAATTAATCAACAAGTTCTACATTTCAAGAAATATTCTTGTTTTCTAGTCTGTCAGTTTAACTCCATGCTTTAAATAACCTCATAATTATCTTTGACCTACATTATTGCAATCATTTCCTTATTATTCTGCTTGCCTCTACTCTTACTTCATTCTAACCATACTTTAAAGTCAGATGGTCTTGCAAGAATTAAAATCTAATAATTTCATTTCCCATTATAGAAATTTCTCCATGGCTTTGCATTTCCTTAAAAAAAAATAAATAAAATTTAAAAAGTCCAAGCTTCTTAGAAAGGTATACAGGGGCCTGGCCCAAAACTTGTTTTCCCAGTGGGGTTTCTTGCCACTTTTTTCATCACATGCTTTTAGTGAATAACATGCAAACACTTTCTCTACTCTGGTATTGGCAGCCTTGTAACCACAGTTCTTTTCTCATGAGCCTATGTGTCATTTCTCTCTCTCTTTCTCTCTCTCTCCTGTTTTGTTTTTCTTGATACATTGCCCATATTACCTAATAAGTGCCTAGACTTTTTGAGATAAATCTCCTGTATCCCCCACCCATGCTCTAGAAGTTCAGGTCAGAGTGGAGGACCTAGGATTTGCTTCTGCCATTTACTGGGTATAGGCCCTTGGATATGTCACTTACCCCCACTGGGGTTTTTCTCCACCTTAAATTAAGTAAATTGAGCTACTGTTTATACTAAATTCATGGGTTTGATGTAAAGATAAAATGGGGTTCAGAAAAAAAAAGCTACCTGAACTCTAATGTACTATACAACCAAGAAACATTACAAAAGTGGCCACTGCTACATAATTCATCTTCCAATTCCCGCTTCCTTCTCTGCTTTATTTATTTCATTGGAATACTGTTTAAGTAAAATAGAATAAAGAGAGTAATTTGTTAATCCTTCAGAGATGACTGCAGCATATAGCTTCATTACATCAAATGTGTTTACATTTTTGAAATGATTTGCCAGTGGGGACTTTTTGAAAAACAAATTCTAGAGATGCTATATTGGAAATCTGAACAAGATCTGAGCATTTTCCTGGGCCTGTGGTGACTTTCAATAAGATTTCTTTTTATAAGAAATAAATTGTGTGCAAATTAGGAAAGCAAATTACTATGGAAAGAAATGTTATTTTTCCCCTCTTTAAATTCATGGCACAGATAAATATTGAATATGAAAGAATCCTACTTTATTTCCCCTTAACTTCCCTTGCTATAAACATTTCTTGGTATATATTCTTAAACTGGTATTGATAAGAAAAAAAAATTAAAAAGCAATCTTTATACCTAATGTAAGCTATGTTCTTTGGGTAATTATAATGTGTCAATGTAGATTCATCAGTTGTGACAAACATACCATGTTGTGGGGGATGATGGAAATGGGAAACTATACATAAGTGGGAAACAAATACATGTGAAATCTCTGCATTACACTTAATTTACTCTGAACCAAAAACTACAAAAACTACTCCAAAAAACAAAGTATTAAAATTTTTTCCAGAATAGTAAAAAAAAAAAAAAAAAAGCAAGAAAATATATCTAAAATGCCTAATCAATTTGTAAATTTGTAAAAGATCATTTCTTAAAATAATTAAGAGTATGCACCCAAATGCTGATAAAATGATCAATCTCAAAGTAGAAATTAGATTTCTGGTTTGCAACATACAGAAGACTTAAGAATCAAGGAAGTAAAATCCATATTTGCATTGAAATTGATGACAAAATTAACAAGATCTCTTGAGGGGAGGGTGCTTTCAAATATACACATTTTTATAACAATGTGTAATTTATATATTGATTTATAGCATTTTGTTTATTCTTTTTTTCTAGGCAGCCATCCTGTGAAGTAGGTTGTTTTTCATCTTTTGTTAAGAATATTTACTAGAGTCATATATCTAGAATGTCACAGATCCCAAACTCAAATTACAGAAGACTAATATAAGAAGAGAGACAAATTGGCATCATGGGAAGGGATTAACTTTGAAATCTGTCATATTCACTTTTGGATGATATCTGTATATTGTATTAGTGGTAAATGACGTTAAATGTACTCAAATGCCTATCAAGTTGCAGAGAACATGAGAAGTAGCTAATGTATTTTTGGTTTTCAACCTTTTAATATTCTTATCATCTATTTCTTCTACTGGAAATTATGTAAAGGGAGTGTTTAAAGTAGACAAAGATTATTAGCTGACTCTACACTGGTGATAGGTCACATAAATGATGATGATTACTGCCCTAGATTCGGTCTTCCCTCTGGTCTCCATTTTGCTGTAAACTGAAAATTTCTTTTAAAAAATAAGTCTTTTATAGACTAAGTAATTTCCTACCTAACTAAATAAAATGAACATATTTGACATATCAAAAATTGACCCTGAAATTGGGGATTTTGGGGGAAAGATGATAATGGAAGGAGAGAAGCAAGAACAGAGAGATGGCTACTGAAATAATCCAGAAGCAGGAGTCACAATGTTATGAACCAGGGTGGTGGCCAATGACAAAGTCAGAAATGGTCATATTCGCAAATATTTTGAAAATAATGCCAAGGATATTTTATGATAGCTCTGCCATTGGGTATGAAAGTGGAAAGGAAAGGAAAGGAAAGGAAAGGAAAGGAAAGGAAAGGAAAGGAAAAGAAAGAGGAGAAAGAGAAGGATGTGGGTGGGTAGGGAAGGAGGGAAACAAGAAGAAAAATACGAAGAAGATGAGATGGCTACAAATATTTTGACTTGAACAAATGGAGGATTGAAGTCATCATTAACTGTGATGAATTTTAGTTCTGGGTATATACCTATTAAACATGTAAGTGGTGCTATTATAGAGAATTCAATTCAATAAAAATAATTTCATGGAGGAACACAAGAATAAATATATAAATTTAAGAATCCTGTTACATAGATGGTATTTAAAATTATGAGAATTGAGGAGATAATTAAGGGAGTGAATGGAGTTTGAGGAAAAAACAAAAACAAAAACAAATTGAAAGGGTAGGACCTCAAGTATTTCAAGGAAATATTTTTAAGGAAAGAAGCATAATAACAAATAGAGAATTCTTCAGTAAATAACAGACAGATTTGTTGTTTCTACTAGTGTATGAACTGGGAAGGAGAATTTTGAGGTGAACACTGTAGGAAAGGAGAAACATATGCCATGTTGATACCAATAAAATAAGTTGGAATAGCTATATTAATTTCAGAACAAGTCATTTCAGAGCATGGAATGTTATCAGGGATAAGGAGAACTATTACATGATGATAAAGTGGTCATATCTCCAAGAACAGAAAAATCCATAGGATATAGTCAGCTAATATCAGAGAATCAAAACATCTGAGGCAGGACCTGATAAAACTTCAAGGAGAAAAAGACAAAACCGTATTATGGCTAGAGACGGCAACACCCCAATTTCAGTAATTGATAGATCCAAAGAACAAGGCATAGATGTTATCTCACACTGTTCCTATTCAACATCATATTGGGAATCTTGGAGTGAGGGAGGGAGAGAAGGACAGAAATTGAGAGATTGGATAGGGAGGCATAAGACTCTCTTTCTGTTCACAGATAACATGACTATCTCTGCAGAAAATTCCAAGGAATTTATTAAAATTTCCCAGAATTAATGTATTCTTATAGCAACATTTCAAGATCTAAAGTTAATATACAAAATTTATTTTTTCATACTAGGAAAAGATAAATATAATTTTTATATTAACAATGCAATATTATTTAATGGCATCATAAATAAAATGCACATATATATATAAACAAAATATGTAGAGAACATACATATGGAAAACTACAAAACTCTGATGAAAGAAATAAAAATAAGATCTAAATAGTATAGAGATATTCTTAATTCAAGAGATTTTATTCTTAATTCAATAATAGTTCAAGAAAATTCACATTCATTAAAATCTCAATTTTTCTGAAATTGTTCTGTAAGGGTAAACAAAATCACAATTGATCCTAGCAAGCTATTTTGTAGATAACTGACTACAAAGTTTATTAGAAAAGACAACACACAGAATAGGCAATATAATACAGATAGAGAAAGGAAGCAAGTTGGAAGCATTACCAGACTTCAAGATTATTATAAATCCAGAGTGATCAAGGCAGCACACTATTGGAGAAAGAGTAGATCAACATACCAGCATTGACACTCCAACAGTCAGAAACCCACAAATACAGTCAACTGATCTTTGAGAAATTAGCAAAGGCAACCAATAGAGAAAAGACAGTCTTTTCAACAAATGGTTCTATAACAAGTGTATATCTGTTTGCAACAAAATGAATCTAGACACTGACCTCACTGCCTTCACAATGACAAACCAGAATGGATCATAGACTTAAAGGTAAAATGAAAAACTATAAAAGTTCCAGAAGGTAATAGAAGAAAATCTAGGTGACTTTGGATTTGGCAATTAGTTTTTAGGTAGAACACCAAAAGCACAATCCATGAAAAGATAAGTAAGTTGGAATTTATTAAAAGGAAAAACTTATGATTTGCAAAAAACCACTAAGAGAATGAGAAGGCTAGCCAAATAATAGAGAAATATTTTCAAAATAGGTATTTGATAAAATACTTAATATCCAATATATACAAAGAATTTTTCATACCTATCAATATGAAAACAAACAACCCCAAATAAAAATGGCCAAAAGACCTGAAAAAACAAATAAAAAACAAAATCCCAAAGCCAACAAATACCTCGTTGAAGATATAAAAATATACAGATGGCAAATATGCACATGAAAATATGCTCGATGTCATTGTTAGAGGACTGCAAATTAAAACAAGAATGATATATCACTCTATACCTATTGGAATGACTGGAACAGGAAATTGGCAATACAAAATACTGACAGGGATGCACAGCAATAAGAACTTTCTAATACAAAATGATGTGTGGCTTCAGAAGACAGAAGGGCAGTATCTTCTAATGCTAAACACATTCTTACCATACAATTCACATAAAGCCAGTTGTTCAGTTTTTTACCTAACTGAATTGAAAGGAATGTCCACACAAAGACCTGCACCTAAACTTTTACAGCAGCTTTATTTATAATTGCCATAAAACCAGACACAACCAAGACCTTCTTCAGTAGATGAATGGATAAACAAACTTTGTGTAACATAAAATAGAACATTATTTAAAATCCCTTCCTAAGCTATGGAAAGACATGGAGAAAACACAAATGCATATTGCTAAAAAACAAACAAACAAACAAACCAAAACACAAAACCAGACATATCCCTTTTTTCTAAATTTATTTTTTATTTATTTTCAACATAACAGTATTCATTATTTTTTCACCACACCCGGTGCTCCATGCAATCCGTGCCCTTTATAATGCCCACCACCTGGTACCCCAACCTCCCACCCCCCCGCCACTTCAAACCCCTCAGATTGTTTTTCAGAGTCCATAGTCTCTCATGGTTCACCTCCCCTTCCAATTTCCCCTAACTCCCTTCTCTTCTCTAACTCCCCATGTCCTCCATGCTATTTGTTATGCTCCACAAATAAGTGACATATTCTAATAGCAGAGCATCCTACAATATATCTTACTTTTACTCCTCAAAATCATCATGGTCATCCTAAACAAGGAAAATTTAGTAAACTTCACAATAAAGAGTGGCCTAAGGAGACATGAAAAAAGATGGAGTAACCCGGATAGAATCCTGAAAAATTATAAAAGAATATTAGGTATCGGGGTGCCTGGGTGGCTCAGTCATTAAGCGTCTGCCATCAGCTCATGTCATGACCCAGGGTCCTGGGATTGAGACCAGCACTGAGTCTGGCATGGAGTCCCACATCCGGCTCCCTGCTCAGCAGGAAGCCTGCTTCTACCTCTCCCACTTCCCCTACTTCTGTTCCCTCTCTCTCTTTGTCTCTGCCTACCTGTGATCTCTCTGCCAAATAAATAAATAAAATCTTAAAAAAAAAGAATATTAGCTATAAAACTAAGGAAATCAGAATAAATTATAAATTTTAGTTAATGAGAATATATAATAGAAATAAATATACAATGTCATATAAATGTCGACTTTGATAATAGAAAGTGTATGTAATTCTACTCTTTTCATTTAAAAAATTGAAACTATTCTAAAAATAAAACATATTAATAAAAAAATAAAGGTACTGGGAAACAAAGTGAAGACCTATGCACACTCTAGTCTTTAGTAAATTTCCTTCGAACTATTAACATGACATATGACATATAGGTGATAAACTACTGATTCATATCACAGCTTTCCATGAAAGAACAAAATTTCTGCTAAATTTTTCAATATTCTGCTCCCCTAGTGCTATCAGCTCATATTCAGATAATCACTCTGATTGTCTACATTTATATTTCAATATAATTAATTTTTCTCTTTTTCTCTTTTATGTGAAAAAAATTCTAGATACTTCAAGACTGTAATTGAGTTATTCTTGGCATTTTGGGAATGGCTGTGGGTTTTTTTTAGGTCATTTTTTTAAAAGTCTCAGCTGTTTGGTCTCCAAATGTTCAATATCCTGATGATGTCATCTCATAGGCAAAAATTCTGTGAGAACTACAAATAAAACCCTGATAGGACCGTTTTTTCATAGTGTGATAGTTGGAGTTTAATGTATTGGTCTTACAGAACATGCAATATCATCATTGGTTTAGAATACACTTTAGGAGAAAACTTTTCTATTGCTCTAAATCTGGAACTTGGCTAAAGTGGTAATTTTCATTTATGCTAGCAGCAAGATGCTGATTCTGATGCATTTCCTTACTTGACTATTTAGCTGTTGTAATCATGAAAATAAATGAATTGCTTTATTGCTAACAAATAAATAACTTGGTAATAATTTCTCTTCCTTGCAAGCACATAACAAAGTGCCATAGTACACGCCTGTAAATCAGAGTATACAAGGGTGAGACAGAACATTAAAATCATCATAAATACGAGGTAGTTTCACAGTTTTTGGTAGTATTTAACTAATTAAGTATGTCGCACAAGATAAATTGGAAGAGCCCAGGATTTACCATATATACACTAGACAATCTGTATCTGTCAAGCCTAGGCAGAGGTTAACATAAACATAAAGCTAAGAACAAAGGTTTAGAAGGTGAATAATTAATTTACAGTGATTTAGGTTTGTCCTAGAATATACCTTATAATTATGCATTGAAGTATGATTATTTCAGTATTTTCTTGAAGAAATATACCCCTACAACTCTGTCACCTTTAGCTTCATTATGAGTGCAATTGTTTTTATGTATATGTAATTACAGTTTCCATGTCACAAAGTTTTTTTTTTTTTTTTACTTTCACCTATCATGGGCAATGGCATCATTCTTAACAGTGAGCAGAGATTCTTTGATGTAATAGACATAAATACTAATAGATATTATGTAATATCTAATGTTATGATATGTAATAGATATTAACTCTGTGGAACTTTATAATTATATAAATTCATAAATTTCTAGAGATTTAAAAGTAAATTTAGATGCAGCAAGACTGAACAGTTTGGAGCAAACATATTGCCAAATAAACTAGACAACTGGGAAAATATATGTTTGGAAACATTGTAGACATAATATGATGTTCTGAAGAACTACCCAGTTAAAATGTAAGTAACTCATTGTCCAAAGAGGAAATCATAATAGAATTGAATACTTTACACCGAATGATAACAAAAACATTATAAAACAAAACTTTATTTAAAGCAGTGAAGACACAATATAGCCTCACACACACACACACACACATACACACGCAGGCAAAGGAGCAAGACAGAAAATTAATGGTTGAAGAATATAACCCAGTCTACGGCCATACCACCCTGAACGCGCCCGATCTCGTCTGATCTCGGAAGAATATAACCCAATAAATTATATAAATGCAGCAAAATAAATAAAAATAAGACATAGAAAAATAATAAAGATAAGGCTAGCAATTAATTAAATAAAAAACATGCCATATAGAAAGTCAGCAAAGGCAAATATTGATTCTCTGACCAATATGCAAGAATGGCGAATAATACAAATGAGAGAAAAAAAATAATCAATAACAGGAAAAAAGCTATTATCATTATATATACTGAAAGTTTAATATAATGATGTTAAAATGCAAACAGCATTATAAATAATTTTACATGAATAAATTTGAAAAGTTAGGTCAAATGGACAAATTCATGAGAAAACAGGACTTACAAAAATGGATAGATAAAAATAATATAAAATCGAAATATTCCTATAACTATAAAACCATTCCACAAAGAAAAATCTCAGAACAGACAATTTCACTTGAAAAATATACCAAATATTTAAATGACATCATGTCAATAAAGTGTGTATTATATTAATAAATTAGAAGATTCAATTGTATTTCTATTTATCAACAAAAAACACATGCAAGGGAGAGAGAGAAACAGAGAGAATGAAACGGAGCTGTGTTAAAGAGCTACAAGAAATAATATAAATTAAGTAGTACTGAACAATATTAGAGAATTTAGTAATGGAAAGAAGACACTGTGCCCAAGGATTGTAAGACTCAAAATAATAAGTATATTAGTTTCCTCCATGATAATACAAATTTATATATATTCAATGCAATCTTATTAAAACTTCCAATTTGTGTGTGTGTGAGGGAGAAAAAATTCAAATTAACAACAACAACAACAAAAACAAAAGCAGGCTAAGAATGGCTTAAAAAACGCTTAGAAATGATTAAGCTTTGGTCTTATAGGAAAAAAAATATAAAGGCTTTTAAAATTCTATAATAATTAAAAGACCATGATAGAGGTAGATTAAAAGAATAAATTAATATAACAGAATAGAAAACTTAGATCTAAACTTATGCAGACCTTTGATTTCTAACAAAGTTGACACTTCCCATTCTCTGGAGAAGGGTCATACTTAAATAATGTAGACATCTGTGAGGGAAAAGATGCAACTTGACCAATAATTTCTACTATACACAAAATCCGATTTCATGTGAATACTATATAAAATTATAAACATAAAAATGTTTTAAAAAAATAATAACAATTTTATAATATTGGAGTAAGGGCTATTTCCTTAACTAAATAAGAATTAAATCCATATATAGAGAGATTTTTGTTTGGATTAAGACCTGTAGAATGTAGTTAGAGATGTTGTTCTTGACAAATATATCAATTTGTATTGATATACTTGTGAAGTGATATGATTTCTCCTTTAGAGATATAAATACCAAAGCTTACTTATAAATATATATAGTGTATATGATAATTCTCCCAAATTTTAGTGGTAGCTATGATAGATCATGGATTCTGTTGCTTTCCCTTTGCAAAATGTTGCTTTCTATATTAAAAACATATTCCTCATACAATTTAAGAATTGAACGGCTTGCATGGAGCACTGGGTGTGGTGAAAAAATAATGAATACTGTTTTTCTGAAAATAAATAAATTGGAAAAAAAAAAGAATTGAAGAGGGCCAGTAGTGTTTATATTTATTTTCAAATAATGAAATAGAAATTTCCAGTGGATTCTAATTAAAAAACTGGTATTAATCATAATAAGATGTTTAATGTTCCTTTCCACTTACAATTATTCCTGATTCCATTTCCTTTCTTCCTCCTTCCCTCCCATCTTTCCTCCCTCCCTCCCTCCATTCCCTTTCTCCTTTCTTCAATTTCTTTATATCTATCTATCTATCTATCTATCTATATATTAATTATGACTTAGGTAATACCAAAGGCTAGTGTATCTCTAAGGGTGATCATTGGATCTGCAACATCAGCATCATTTGGGAACAAGTTTGAAATATAAATTTTCAGGTCCCACCCAGAGCTACTGAGTCATAAACTTCTGAGGAGTGTGGAGTACAGGAGTACTGAGCAATCTGTGTTTTAACAATTCCTCCAGGTTATTCCAGCACATGCTAAAGTTTGAGAACTACAGATCATGAGCTCCTAAAGAGAAGGAACTATTGATTATCTGACCAATTAATTGATCATTTTTGATCAATTTACCTGACCAAGTGGATGCTAAGAAATGATTACTGGTCTTATTTATACATGCATCTATTTTTCATTGTTGTTGAGAATAATATTATCATGTATTAAATATATAATAGTGCACAAACAAGAGTTTCTCCAAGTTATAATCAAAACAATTTAAAAAACATTGGAATTAAGAAAGTAAGCATTCTAATACACAAGATAATGTTAACATGTGCTTGAAGATTATTATTTTTTATATTATGTATCTCTAAACCTTGAAATACATGGATAGAAGTAACAATGCCAAGATTTAGAACTTTCTGAAAGTAAATGTTGGTGCCATCATATTCTAACTAATATCCAATTCTTATGAAATGAGATTATATGGCAGCATTTAAATATCATATCCATCTGAGGCTTCAGATCTTCTTCCAAGTCCACTGACTACTGGCAGTTTATTTCCTTCTCATGGTTTTGACATGGCTCTTTCTATCTTCAAGCTAGCAGAGATATATAGAGTTCTTCTCATACTTGCAGTCTCTCTGATTCATATTTTGCTTTCCTCTTTTGTTTTCACCCCAAAACTCACATGGTTACAATGATACCATCTGGATAATCTAGGATAATCTCCTTTTTTAAAGGTCAGTTAATTAGAAATGTTAATTGCATCTTCAAAGTTCCATTTGCCATGTAATGCAACATATGTATGGCACAACATCAGGGACCAAAGACAATGGGTCCTGAAATTCTGCTAATCACAGCATTAAACTTCAGACAGTATATTACCCCAAAATAATCTAGTGGACACCTGTAATATATTTGGCTCTTTGTTATTTTAACTCCTTCCTATACTTGAGGAACTTCCTTTCTAGAAGAATATTAATTAGTAATAAAGCTATTCTTTGCCTATAGATTGAAAATTTCTGGATAATTACTTCTTTTACTGTGAAAATGTCAGACTAGGATTTAGGATACACCAACTAGATAGACCTGCCTTTGGAAGTTACTGATTCAAGGAAGCAGAAATCGCTGGGACAAAATCCTAGTAAAAGTTTTGAGTGTGATTCTGTGAATTACCCAACATCATTTAAGTAAATATCTTCTTCCACTGACTTCAGCCAACAACTATTGGAAAACAATTTGTCATTGGTGTTTCATGTTTCTGCACATCTTGACTGCCTTTATTCTGTGCTCTCTCTTTAACAATAAATAGACTGTATATTGGGGTGTCTTGGTGTGTCAGTTGGTTAAGTGTCTTATTCTTGGTTTTGGCTCAGGTTGTGATCTCAGGATTGTGAAACAGAGTCTTGTGTGTAATTATTAACATATTCCTCATACATGGAGCCTCTCTCTACTCTCCTTCTGCCTCTCCCTCTCTGCTCATTTTCTCTCACCACCCCCCCAAAAAAAAGGTAAATAAAATTTTAAATAACCCCACAATATCTGTGTATTAAGTAACTTTGGGAGATAGAGATATTATATCCCCCTGGACAAAATAGGCAGGGTTTCCTAAAGGTTTTGAAAAATAAAAACAGTGTTTCCTTATGGAGCAAAGGGCAGATTTATAGATTTGGAAAATAGAGATGTCTCCTCCATTCAACAAGCCTAACAAGATTTATGTTCATTATAAAAGACAGCATCTCCAAAGTTAGAATTCCTCTTCTGTATTGCAACCTGTTCCACATGAAGGCATCCATCTTGGCTCATCTACAATATCTTCACAGGGCTGGGGGATATGGGAAATTAAAGTAAATATAGTAATGTATATGATTTTGTTTTACCATGAATAACAGTCATTGTCTCTGAACCAGGGTTTCATTTCCTCTATCTGCATCCACAAATCTGCAGCAGGCTAATGTCTTAGTTTTCAAGTAAGGCAAATCTCAGATTCCCCATTTAGTATAGTTGACAGGCATGTTTACATTAGTTAAATTTTGAAATGATTCAAAGATCGGTATCATGGTTTTGCAAGGTATCCAAGATAATTTGGGAAAGAACAGGAATTCGTATCTAGCTTTTTGGGCCAGCAAATTTATCTTACTGTAAGGGATAAAGCTCTGGAGATTGTAAGATGTAGTATCTCTTACAAGCAATAAGATTCTAAAATTATAATTTACATAAAAGAGGATGAACAGCAAGAGAGCAAGTATAAAAACTATGACATAAAATGTTGTATCAAATGCTGCTAAATAGCAGAGGAAAAAAGCAATCTAAAATCCCTCTACTCTTATCTCAAAACCAAAGGACTTAAAACCAAGAGACTCTGACTACACAGACACAGATGGAGAAATGTATTTCCAAAAGTAGACCAGAGTAATATTTCCTCTCATTAGAAAAATCTGAAGCAAATATTGACAATATTTATTTATTTATTTATTTATTTTTTTTTTTTAAGATTTTATTTATTTATTTGAGAGAGAGAGACAGTGAGAGAGAGCACGAGCGAGGAGAAGGTCAGAGAGCGAAGCAGACTCCCCATGGAGCTGGGAGCCTGATGCGGGACTCGATCCTGGGACTCCAGGATCACGCCCTGAGCCGAAGGCAGTCGTCCAACCAACTGAGCCACCCAGGCGTCCCAAATATTGACAATATTTAAAATGAATCTCCCAAAATTAAGTGAAAAATATAAGTATGTGGATTATTAATCTCTAAATTATTTTTGTACTTGATATATGAAGAAAAGAATGACTTCTAACTCTTTTAGTATAGGGCCATTCCTCTGTAACTTGGAGGTGGTTGATAAAATGATTTAAGAAGATTATTCAAAATCACTAGTACATTAAATTCATAAACATATTCAAGATTAATTAGAATATCTATATTTAATTTTAAAATATTATATTACCTAAAACAACATTAGAAAATAAGGGTTTGACTCAACTTTTCCTGATATGTACTTTTTAAAAAAATTATGATTTTGAAATAACCAAGTACTTTCATATTAAGAAAATGTATTGACAATTCTTCTATTGATCAATTTAAAAATTTTAAAAAGATTTTATTTATTTATCCATTTATTTACTTATTTATTTTATTTATTTGAAGGAGAGAGGGAAAGAGACCATGCATGAACAGGGAAGGGCAGAGAGGGAGGGAGAGGGAGAAAGAATCTGAAGCAGACTCTGCACTAAGTGTAGATCTCACTTTCAGGACTCTGATCCCATGACCTTGAGATCATCACCTGAGTTGAAACCAAGAATCAGATGTTTAATCTACTGAGTCACCCAGGTGCCCCAATTGATTAAAATATAACAGGCATATTTTTTTCATGATTTCTTATCTTTATAATCAGGTCACTAAAATATTTTCAGAGAAAAAATACACAGAACCAAAGATACAGGATCCAATGGCATGGGCATTTAAACAATTCTTATTGATTATTGTTAATCATTTTTTTCTAAAATTTTATACTATTTTATATTACCAGCAGTCCACATTAATTAAATGTTAAAGAAAATACTGACAACTTGTGTTATTTCATAGTCATTGGATTCAAACAGGTTTTTGTGCCACCTTGACCTTATCACATATTAATTCTCCTGCCTCCGACTAAAATACCTAGGTACTAGACTGTGACTTTATTTATAAAATGGGGGATAATAATATGCATGAGATAGACATTCTATAAAATATGTAATTTATGTGATTTGCATATGGTAATCCATCAATAAGTACAATTTATTCCTTATCACCTATACTTGTATGACAATTTATTAGATTATTATTCTAAAAATTTATTTATTATATGTAATAAAGTCTTCTGTGAATATTTCTGGAATTATTTTTCTTTTGGTATCGATTACATTATCAATGTTTTTCACACCAATTTGCACAAATGCCTTATATGATCAACATTTTTATTGTCTGGTGTCATTTAAAACAAAGATTTAACATATCTGCTTTTAAATTTTATTCTTGCTTTCAGATTTAGATATATTTCCTTTTGGAGATCTAGCGTTCCTTTATATTTTAATGTTATTTTCTGATTTATTTAGTACTCTTTAGAACCATTGGGAACTTTTTTTTTTTTAAGATTTTATTTATTTACTTAACAGAGAAAGAGAGATCACAAGTAGGCAGAGAGGCAGGTGCAGAGAAAGGGGGAAGCAGCCTACCTGCTGATTAGAGAGCCTGATGAAGGGCTCCATCCCAGGACCCTGAGATCAGGGCCCGAGCCAAAGGCAGAGGCTTAACACACTGAGCCACCAGGCACCCCCTATTTGGGATTTCTTTAAACTTCTGGCATATAATTCTAATCTTATGTCTCCTTTCTCATTTTCAAAATTTATAATTAGTCTAAAACATATGAAGATTTTTTTCAGTATTCTCTTATTTTATCATTTAAGAATGATAAATTGAACTATAAAAAAAACTTTCATATACTGAAAGATAATCTTTTAAAATATTCTGTGTAGTTTCCTCTGGATTTGTTTAGCTATTCATTCCATTGTCTTCAGGTAATAATATAGAAACTATAGTAAAACCATAGAATACACTTGGAATCTTTCACCACACTTAAAACTTTGGGAAAAAATGTAAATAGCTTAGTTGCCTTTTGGTATTAAGGTAGCAGAGAAAAAAATATATTCCCCCCTTCTCATGAAAATTATCCTTAAAAACCAAAATAAAAAGCAACATGTTGCAAACTCTGTCTATACCACTTATTATAAGTTCAAGCAAGAAATTCAAAGCTGAAATAGATCTCAAAGACAAGAGAAGTGAGAAAGAGCACTCAATATAGAAGAAAAGAGTCAAAGGTAACCCAGAAATTAATGTTGGGAGAAGCAAAATACAGAATATCCTGAGTACTCTGAATGAGGTTAAAAAATAAACTAGTATGGCTTATTTGCAAATAGTTGAAAATGATCAAAGATGTAAAAATGATTGGAGACAAGGATAAATGTCTTTCTATACTGTCACAATTGTAATGAATCTTTTCAAATTTACTAAATCTACTGGAGTCCTGTAATAAATCCATTTATTGAAATCTTTATAAATCATGCTATTTTATGCTTTTACTTAATTATTTTGAAATGAAAAACATTCTCAGATTCTATCATCCAAAATTCTTCAAGATTATTTTTTCTAGTAACTCAGAATATTTTTTCATTTTTATATTTACAAAGTCTACTTATATAATATACATTTATAACATTTAATCCAATTTCCCTATAAACTCCCCACTACTTGCAATGACAAAAAATGTGCTAAACGTCACTTTCCCTACCCATCCCACTCCTAATCCCTGCTTACTATTATATTTTAGATATTGAAATTCGAAATAAGAGGTCTGAAATGCGTCATGAAGAAGACATGTAAATAAGTACAACTAACATAATTTTAAAGACAAAATTATTTTTTAGTAAGAAAAAAAAGCCTGGAATAGCTGTCATATTAAAAGAACATGAAATGGTATGACTGGTATTGAGATACTGCATAGGCAAATTACAGCATATAAAAATAAAAAACAGGGGTGTCTGGGTGGCTCAGTGGGTTAAGGCCTCTGCCTTCCACTCCGGTCATGATCCTGGGGTCCTGGGATTGAGCCCCGCTTTAGGCTCGCTGCTCCATGGGGAGCCTGCTTCCTCCTCTCTCTCTGCCTGCCTCTCTGCCTACTTGTGATCTCTGTCTGTCAAATAAATAAATAAAATTTTTAATAAATAAATAAATAAATAAATAATAAGTAAACAGTTGGGGCTCCTGAGTGGCTCAGTGGATTGTGTCTGACTCTTGGTTTCAGCTCAGATACGACCTCAGGGTTCTGGTATCAGAACCCTGTGGGCTCCATGCTCAGCACAGAGTCTGGATTCTCTCTCCTTCTCTGTCCCTCCCTCACTGTCCCTCTACTAACTCCTATTCTCTCTCTCTAAAATAGATAAAATCTTTTGAAAAAGTAACAATTATGAACATCCTATTAAGAATTTTTGTTTACTTAGATAAAAATCATGCTGGCAGCAGAAATTTCCACAGAATTATTCTGTTTTACTCTAATTGTATTCTCATTATCTAGAAAAGAGCCAGTGACATATTAAAAACTCAATAAATATTTGTTAGATGAATTAATGAGTGAATGAATTAATGAAGAGTAGAAAAAGGGAATGGTATCTGCTAGGTCTTAAAGAAAAGAAAAAACTGTCTCATGGCATTTATATGAAAACCATACTGAATTTTAAAGGAAATATTTTTGACCTTTTAATAACTCAGGGAATAAAGTTTCCATGAGAAATTTTTAAGGGAACCTGAGAATCCATTTCAGTTCACCAAGTGATCAGTGGATAATTTAAAACAGGAGGTTTCAGAGAAAGTACTGAATTCTTTAAATATACAACTGTAAATTAAAATTATATATTTATAGTGTTATAGTACTGTTTGATGTTCTAGAAAGAAGAACAAACAATAGGACTGGGACCACTGAAATTTGAGAAAATAGAAAAAACTGATGTTTTAAAAATAATGTAAATAGGTTGCCTGGGTGGCTCAATCAGTTAAGCATCTACCTTCAGCTCAGGTCATGATCCCAGAGTCACATCAAGGCTCTTTGCTCAGTGGGGAGTATGCCTTTCCTTCTGCCTCTTTCCCTGGCTTGTGCTCTCTCTCCCTTGCTCACTAACTCTCTCTCTCTCCCTCTCAAACAAATAAATAAATTCATAAAAAATAATGTAAATAATAAACTTTGAGAGAATAAGGGAAAGAAAATGAGAAATAGGGTATAAATATAATTATTTTTTCTCAGCTTTTATTGTCAGATGAAGAGGAAGTCCAAATGCTACTTAAGATAATAATCACAGTAATAGAACCTATAGAAAATAAAGTATCAAGGAAATATATGCAATATTTTAAAAATAGATCAAATTAAATAAAGCATAATATGCTCTGGAGCACTGTGTACCAGAGGTGATAAACATTATTTGTCTATAATTACTTTTATCATTTTATTTTAACTATACATTATAAAAAGAGCTAAATGCCACTGTCATGACCTCAAAATGCGATCTCCTCATCTCTCTCAGGGTTTATCTCGTTTTTGAAGGTACTGTCTGCATATACTAAACAGGTCTTACAATTATTTATGTATTTTTCTGCCTATAAAAATGTCACATTTTTGTGTGCCTTTTATTCTTAATATCATATTGTATCCATTCTTCCCAAGCTAAATATTCCAGTATCATATTGTATCCATTCTTGCCAAGCTAAATATTGCATTCTGTAACATTATTATATTCTTATTGATACATGTAGACTTAGTGAAATACATTTAACTGATGTAAAATATTTTACTGTATGACTAAAAGTGTTTTGCCTTTTCACATATTGATGAGAATCTAGGTAATTTCAATTTATTGCTACTATAAATAATTATATATAAAATGTAGTGTCAATTACATAAAAAGAAAGCTTAATTGCTGAGCTAAAATAGGAAAGGTAGGACTCTTTAAGTACTAAAATCAAGGCGAATTGAGATCCAGTGCTGTTTGCTCACAAACCAATGCCTCAGGGATCAAAGTTATAGGATAATTATATAGAGACTTTACTAAGTAATAGCTGTCCTTTGAAAGCTTCAGAAGAAAGCTGACATTGCCTTGGGCTGTACAAGGCAATGAGTTAGAACTGAGAGCTTGCCAAATGTTGGGGCTGTTCCCCATAGTGAAAGGGTAATAGAGGAACAGATAGATGTGCCCATAAATTCCAACAAGCAAAGAAAGCTGTTCTTTGTTCATGCTTCCCATCAATAATCAAAATAGAAAAAGACATCATACACTCCTAAGGAATCTAAAAATATCCTACACTGGGCTCTACTTGCCTACAATGTAAACAATGGTTCTGGACAGGACAACTTGCAGAAAACAGGAAAAATACTCTACATGCTTGCTGAACATGGTACACACAGTCCACCCATGGGATTGGGTGGAAGTGGGGGTTCTTAGGGAGTGAGGCAGGAATGAAGTATTCACTGAGGATAAATTTGTAGTAAAAGCCTACAAATATTCAAGAATACAAAAAAGAAACACTGAGGTGCCTGAGTGGCTCAGTCGGTTAAATGTCCAACACTTGATTTCAGCTCAGGTCATGATCTCAGGGTCCTGAGATCAGGCTCTGTGCTAGGAGTAGAGCCTACTTAAGATTCTCCCTCTCCCTTTCCCTCTGTTCCACAGCCCCCCCTCAAAAAAAAAAAAAAAAGAATTAAAACGGCAGTTCTTTCTTATAAAATAAATCAGAGTAATCTTGCACATTGAAGTAAAAATATGTAAAAAATAAGGTATAAGAAGGAAATTTAAGAAATATATGTTAGAATGATAATTTTCAAATTCCATGTAATATTGAAAGAGCTAAAGAATCTCAAAGAGAAAATCACTGGAGAGAAGTAAAACATGGAAAAGCTCAGAAATTTCCAAAGTTTCTCAAAGATGCAATGTATCAATTGGGTTAAAAATGACATACTTAGGTTTGTATAGAAATAATGAAAATAAATGCATACCTACATGTCATACAGAAACTATAGAATAAAAATAAAAATAGGGGGGTGCCTGGGTGGCTCAGTGGATTAAAAGCCTCTGCCTTCGGCTCAGGTCATGATCCCAGGGTCCTGGGATCGAGCCCTACATCGGGCTTTCTGCTCAGCGGGCAGCCTGCTTCCTCCTTTCTCTGCCTGTCTCTGTGCCTACTTGTAATCTCTGTCTGTCAAATAAATAAATTCTCTTAAAAAATAAATAAATAAAAATAGGGAAGTACACAGGAAAAAACAAATCATAAAAAGTAAGCAGAGGGAAAAGAAATTGCTTAACTAAGTCAACTCAGACAAAACCAAAAATATCATGCCGATGGCAGATACATCTTCTGCAAGTATTCAGACAAGAAGATATAAAATTTGTCAAACTCTTCAGATAAAATAATTGTAAGCCTAGATTTTTTTAAGTCAAGTTATTGATGTAAGTTAAGAACAAATAAATCCATTATGATATATACTCTAAAGCTACAATATGTTTTCTTTTTTTTAATCTAAAAACTAGTAAAGATATTAATCTTTCTTTGTCTTATATCTAGTTGATGTAATACATTGAAATTTTCCTTTCTCTGTGATCAGAAAGTATAGGCACTACTAATTCTGTGGTACAATATCATCACTATTTATCTTGAGTCTGTTTTTGAGAAGATACAATTTTAATGAGTTCTTGAAAATATAGAACATTAATACATTATATACACACACACACACACACACACACATATATATACAAACACACATAAACACATACAATGTAATCCAATACAATGCACAAGATTTTTGTCTATTTTACTTTGAGTGACGCACTATAAATCTGATTGGAGCCTCTGAGGACTTGGACTTGGATAGGTTTGTCTAGTAAAAGAATGTCCTGAAATAAAACAGGCTTGGCTATTTTACTAGGGAAACCTTCAAATGTGAAAATGTGAAGTTCTGTTTTAGTCAGGATAGGAAAGGAGCAGTTGCTTGACTACGTGCTGTGCTGGGGCTGTGAGGGATGAGTCTAATACTGCTTTTTTCAGCTCAGCCTGTAAAACTTTTAGATGTCATCCAGGTCCACCTAATTCTTAAGCTATTAGTTTCTTGCTTCTTGCTTTACCATGCAGAGTACTTGCTCCAATTTCTCTGGCTTTTTAAGACAAAACACAATTAAATATTTCCTTTCTGTTTTCAAAAATTTCTTATATTGAAACTTCCCTTTTTGCGGGGGGGTCTTTGTAGGTTTTTGCCTTTTCTAATTCCTTTATTGTCATAATATTTAATGCAGTATTGGGATGGAATGGGCCCCTAAGTGTACTGAACCAAACATAATTAGCAGAAGAAAACAGTGCTTTATCCATAGAAAATAACAGTCTTATTTATTTAACCTAATTCTACCTTATGTGATATGAACTTTGTGGCCCAGCTTTCTTTTTCAAATTTGCCTGAACTGGCTTTGCCTATAAATAATATAATTGAATTTTGCTTATTCATTCAATTTGCTATTTTCCATGTTTGAAAAAAAGGTTTAATCCACTTATATTCATTTTCATAATTAATACCTATCAGATTGTCAACTTTTCTTTATATTCTTAATCCTAATTTGTTATGCCCTTAATTTATTTGCTTCATTTTTATGCAGATTATGTTGCTTATGGTGGGTTACTTTTGGTTTCACAATTGATATATACAGATATATTTATACTATATATAGTATATATAGCTCTCTCTATATAGTCAATATATAATGTGTATATCGATTAGTTATATAATGTGTATTTATATAGTTATACTATATATATAGTTATATAACTGATGTATATATGTGTATGTGTATACATATGTATACACACACACATACATATACAGTTAGGGCTGTAAATGGCCATGCCATTTTTATAGCCCCACCTGCAGAAACAAAAGTGCCAGTTGCTGTGTATCCTTGCTGATATCATATACTGGCAAGCCTTTAAATTAAGACATTCTAATATGTGTGCAGTGGTACCTCAGGGTTGTTTTAATTTTAAATTCCCAAATAACTAATGACGTTGAAAATTTCTCCAAGTGCTTATTTATAATCTACATGTATATTTTGATAAAGTGTGTATTCAAACAAGTAGCCCATTCTTTTAAGCAAGTGATTTGTTTTCTTATTATTAAGTCTTTAGAGTTATTTATTCATTCTGGATGAGCTTCCTTATTCAGACATGTGATTTGCAAATGTTTTTTTCCCATCTATGGCTTTAATTTTTTGTTTTTCTCATGTTATCTTTTTTTTAAATTATGGCTAAAAGTATTTAATTTAAAAAAAAAAACATATAATATATATTTATTTCTATCCCCAGGGGTACAGGTCTGTGAATCGCCAGGTTTACACACTTCACAGCACTCACCAAAGCACATACCCTCCCCAATGTCCATAACCCCACCCCTCTTCTCCCAACTCCCCTCCCCCCAACAACCCTCAGTTTGTTTTGTGAGATTAAGAGTCACTTATGGTTTGTCTCCCTCCCAATCCTATCTTGTTTCATGAAGAGAACTTACAATTTTGATAAAATCAGCTGTAGCTACTGCTGCTGTTGCTGCTGCTTTTCTTTTCTGGATATTGTTTTTGGTATCATATTTAAAAACCTTTGCCTAACTCAAGGTCAGAAAATTTTTTTCTCTTATGCTCTCCTCCAGAAATCTAAAAATTTTAGATTTTATGGTTAGGTTTTAATTTAAGAGTGGTATGTGGTACAAGGTGTATATCCCAATTTATATTTTTGCATATGAAGGTCCAATTGGTCTAGCACTGTTCGTTGAAAAGACAATTTTCTCTCTATCATTTGACTGTATCTATTTGGTTATTTTCCAGACTTTCTGTTCTGTTCCATGAAGTATTTTCTATCTTCATGCTAATATCACAGTCTTATTCTCTGCAACCTTAAAATGGGATTTTAAAATAAAGTTCCCATTCCTTTTATATTGTATACCTTAAATATCTTGCTTGTTTAGTAAAACTAGAATTTATGTATTCTCTTTTATTCTATATTACTTTCCTAGTAAAGTATGTACCTCACCATGATTTTGACACAATTCTATCTAAAATCTATGATAAATTTTACATTCTTTGCCAAATTTGGATGTAGTCACATTTGCCTACATAATTCTAATTACATTCATTTTATTTATTTAATTTTCCTTGAGAAACAAGCAAGATGATTTTCCTATAAAAACTTAGCTTTCCTATAAAAACTTAGCTGCTGGGGTGCCTGGGTGGCTCAGTGGGTTAAAGCCTCTACCTTCGGCTCAGGTCATGATCCCAGGGTTCTGGGATCAAGCTCTCTGCTCAGTGGGGAGCCGCTTACTCCTCTCTCTCTGCCTGCCTCTCTGGCTACTTGTGATCTCTGTCAAATAAATAAATAAAATCTTACAAACAAAACAAAACAAAATAAAAAAAAACTTAGTTGTATTTATCAGTTTGGAAGATTCTGCTTGCATCAACTTTTATTACTGATCATTATTATATCTTCAGTCATGTTTTGCTAAGTTTTTAAAATTATTATTTGATAATTTCTTGAGTTTAATGAGTAGATAATGTGTTTTATATATATATAAAAATATATATGTATATATACACACACACACACAGATATGTTTTTTTCTCCTTACCAAGAATAAGAATAATGTTTGAACTATTAATTTTACTCTAAGCAGAGTTTTAGCATAATCAGAAACATTTTAAAATTAGGCCAAATTGGGACATGGTTAATTCTTTAATTATGAAAATATCTGGCAAGTGTCTGTTTTCTTTTGATGTTTCCATTTGTTTCACCCTCCATCTTCCATGTCAAATGTGGTTATCCCAAGCATTTTGATGTGATTTTCTAGGTCCCACCAGTGAGGAATTCAACATATCAAGGAATGTGAATTTCGGGCAGCAATATCACTATCATATTTTTGGTTGATTTTGGTTTACCTTTTCTCTGGATTCTCATCCTCATGGTCCCTTGAAAATAAGTCCTCTTAGTAATTTTTCTTTTCTGTTCCATGATCCCATAAGGCCCTAGCTTTTCCTCCTTAAATGATGTCTGCTCAATTCTTTTCCCTTTTTAATAACACAGTAGTGTTTTGTCTGAAGAGGTTTTGTAAAAATCCACAATGCCTCTGCATATACTTTCCAGACATTAGTTATTTGTGAACAATGTATGGATGTCTCTTCTCTATATCACAGCATTAGCATAAGTGTTCCCCTTGTTTTTATATTACTTGGTCATTTTAGAAACTATCTTTTGAAGAGTTAAATATAAAAATGTTTTTGCAGAGGCACCTGGGTAGCTCAGTTATTAAGTGTCTGCCTTCAGCTCAGGTCATGATCCCTGGGTCCTGGGATCAAGCCCTGAGAGACCAGTTCCCTGCTCACCAGGGACTCTGCTTCTTCTTCTCCCTCTGTCCCTGCTTGTGTTCCCTCTCACTGTCTCTGTCAAATTAATAAACAAAATCTTTTTAAAAAATGTGTTTTCCGAAATATATTAAAAAAATGTGATTACATCTGCCCACTTCCCCTAATTTTAATTATAATTATAATTATCCTTGTTTTATAAGCAACATAAACACCAGGCAAGGCTAGCTTTTTATCCCATTCAACTCTTCAGAGATAATTCTTAAATATATATATATATATATATATATTTTTTTAAGATTCTAAGAATAATTCTTTGTAAATTTTAGATCAGAAAAGAATGGACAAGATGGCAACATTAAGGCTTTCTCTCAAAAATATGATATTCCATTTGCTCACATTTTCTTTTTTGTTTCAATTAAGCTTTACAGCTTATATAATTTAGGACATTCATTCTTCATGCTGACATTATTCCTAGACAAATACTTTGTTTTAGTTATAAACGGTATTTCCTTTTATGTATATCTAACCAATAATTCATAATTTTTTGTGTGTAACTCTTTAGGAAATATGGGACTTAAGAGAAAAAATAAAACTAAATTTATCTATTTATTTAATTTTATTATATTTTATTTTTTATTAACATATAATGTATTATCTGTTTTAGGGGTACAGGTCTGTGATTCATCAGTCTTACACAATTCCCAGTGCTCACCATAGCACATACCTCCCCAGTGTCCATTACCCAGCTACCTACTTATGATCTCTCTCTGTCAAATAAATAAATTCTTTAAAAAAAAAATGATCAAGAATCTTAGGTTATATCAAGTATTTATGAAGAAATACATTTTGGAATGCAGAATATTCCATGTAGTGTCAACCAATGATCAGACAGAACATAGGTTGATACATAAAACAAGGAGGAAGCAAGGGTAAATAATGTTACATAAACTTGGGAAAGGGAGCAAAGCATTCTGGGTAAAGACTTGAATATTAGTTACATTTTGGATTGACAGAAATGGACATGGAAGAGTAGCCACAGTAATTACAATATGATAAAGGCATAATTGTGGGGAATAATGAACCAATTTATTTTCAGAAGGAAAAAGAGAAAAGCAATTAAACAACAAAAACCTTTTAAGGTAAGGGTATGTTTTAGAGAATCTTATATGTGAAGTGGTGTTTGTATTTTATTTTAAAAGCCAGTGATTCCTTACATTTCTTTAGTCATAGATATTGCTTTAGAATCTAATAAAACTAATTAATTCTTCCAATTTATGTTATAGACTTTTCTTGCTGGCTTGCAATAGTTCATTCTTAAACATTATTAAGAATTTTATGAACCAACTGGTGTTAGTGGCCTGAAATAGGCAGTGGTGAGAGTATTTATCCTATGAAAATAGGCAACAATAAAATCAGGTTTGTTTGCTTATTTTCCCTCTCTTCCTTCTCTCCTGCCCCTTCTTCACCCCATTCTCTCTCTCTTTTTTTAAAATGAAAGCTAGCTGTTAGTCATTTACCAGCACACCACTGATCCCCTCCTTCTCAAAGTCTATTTATCTTATAAACCTGAAGTTTTGCAAGCAATGTTACAGGTTTTTCATAAAACCTCTGAAAGGCTCCATGGATTTATTATGTTTTATTTATTTATGTAAAATTAGGAAGCATTCTATAATTATTTAGGAGTCATTGGATTACTAAGTTTAAAAACAGGACAGAAACACAATTTTAAAATGATTAGTCCAGAAATGTAATATTAAATATCTTGGAGGATAAAAGAGAAAATTTAGATATACAGACTATAATTTTATTGCAGCAAATTTAGGATGAGCTATCTATTTATTTAAGCTACCATTCTAAAGTACTTATTATGTACCAAACATTGTAATAATCATCTCATGTACCTATTTCTTTTATCCTACACAACAACACAAATACTATTATCTCAAATTTACACAGATGGTAACTGAGTCTTAGAGCAATTAGATAACTTGTCCAAATTTATAGCTCATACTAAAAAAAAAAAAAAAAAAAAAGTCAGGCTTTGAACCAAATTTAGTTTGACTCTAAAGTACATGTTCTTAAGCATTAGGCCATAAATGAATTGGAAAGTCTTTGCATTTAATCAGATGACTCTGAGAGATCAAACCTACTTTACAAGGAACTTTGATGTCCCAAATCAAACTTGACCAATCAAGATCCAAGTTTTCAAGAGGAAAAGAATGATTTCAGTTCATGGTTCACTGAGGTTGAAAAATACATGTGGGAGCTCTCAAAACTAGAGCCAATTCAAATCCTATTCCATTAGCACTGTAGATCAAAGCAGTATACGATAACTGTTTTCCACTTTGCAAAGCAGAAAAAGCATTAAAATTCAACAGAAGAGGGAGTAACTGAGCTGAATCTGGATAAGGTTAAAGCCACCATACCCAAGGCAGGGAAAATTGAGTTTTCCAATCACTTTCTCTCTTGGTTCTCACATTAATGCCATTAAGAAGACAGGCAACGTGAGAGACTCTGGACTCTGGGAACCAAACTGAGGGTTACAGAAAGGAGGGGGCCATGGGGATGTGGTGGCCAGGTTACGGGTATTAAGGAGAGCACATGTTGTTTTGAGTACTGCATGTTACACACAACTAATGAATCATTGAACACTGCATCAAAAAACTAATGATGTACTGTATGATGCCCAACTTAATAATGAAAAAAGAAGATAGGCAACAGTATAATGAATCATTAAGGTTATTATTTATCTTCATATATCCAGTTTCTAAAGACTATTTGACCCATGAAAACAATGTTCAGTATATGCTTGCTAAACTGATTATTATTCCCATTTTGTAGTTGAGAACACTGAGGCTTTTCTGGGTTCATTTAGCTATGAATGGCAGGAGTCAGAATTTAAATACAGGAGATGAGTCCTGAAGTTCAGGATTTTGTACTTTAGCTGGTAGATAAAAGTTTCTGCATCACCACCCTATGTTCCCAAAAGCCTTGAGGCTGATGACCCATCCTCCCTATCTCATGCTACTTCCATTTGCTCTTTTGTCAAATGGCATCAATTCAATAAATTAAAGAAAACAGATGGAGAGGCACATCAAGTCGGCAGTACACAATCCACTAAAGTAATTAAGCAATTACTTGCAGGAACACATTCCTCCCTCAAATATAATAATGTGTAGCATTATCAACATTTTTCTTACAGAGGATTAAGAGCATTAAGAAAATTAAGCATCATTAAAAGGCTTGCCATGAAATTACATAGTAAATTATTAAAGTTAAACCCACTTTTGATTCATCAACATGTTTTGTTCTTTTATTTAGTGAGGATCAATTTAGTGAAGGGGAAAATAGAGAGAGGGAAGATGGAAAACCAAAGAGACTGGCATAGGCTTATCATGCCAGAGAAGATTAGTGGCAAGTTTCCAACTGGGTGCTATAAAAACCTTACTTAGAGGCCTCTTCTCAATAAATTATCTAGCAACATAAACTGGAAAGGAAAAGAAAAAAAGTATAGAGAGACTCATCTGTGAAACCTGTGCTGATGCATAAATTCCTTTTTAGTATTCTCCCAAGCTAGCCAGCAGCTAGCTAGCAGCTGAAGGCAATCTGTACCTCTCTCTCTCTCCCACCTCTCTCTCTCTCTGTTACACACACACACACACACACACACACACAGTCAAGATGCTGCATTGCATTAGAAAAGACTGAGGAAAAGGGAAGCTGAGTCAAGCTTGGATGTGACAGCACAGCAGGGCACAGAAAGCTATCATTTGCCTCTGTGAGGTTTTAGGTACTTTAATACCTGGGCATCAGACCCAGGCCAGATAAAAAACTGACCTGCACTTCTGTTTTCCTTTAACCCCCATGTGAATGATCTCAAGGCACTGCAGAAGGTGATTACTAATTACTAATCCTACATGTGTTTGTAAATGGAGAATGATAAATTTGCAGTTTAGCATGGCTATGACCACTCCTAACATATTGGCAATGCTCTATTCGCTTACATTTTATAACTAGGTCCTTTATAATTAGGGTAATGGATTAAAAACAAATACCTTTTGGCCCTGGAACCTCATATGATATTAGGAAAGAGTGGTATCTTGTCATTAGAAAGAATTTTTGTGAGGAAGAGATTCTCTTGGTGACCACAGTTAACATTACTGTGAATATCAGTTATGTAGGAATGAGTTTAAGAGGACTCACACACTAATATATATTAATGCAGATCTGTATATTTCTACCAATCAGAATACTGAGAAAAAAATTTGGAAAAAAGTCAGAGTATAGGAAGGTAAAGAAAGGAAGAATATTAATGTTCAGAGACTGAGTGTGGTAATAATTTGGGGTGTAAATATAGAGGGGTAGCACAACTCTATTTTTCCTCTAAAAATTATTTCTTAAACCAACTGTTTAAACAAAGATATCACTTGGCAGATTAATTCTGTGGAGGGGGCTTTCTATCAAGTGGATTTTTCCAAAGTGTTAAAAATCAGAATTTAAAGGCAGTGCCTCAGCCAATGATTATAAACACTGTGTTGTGGATTGGTAGTGCCAGAATCACTGTAGAGCTCTATAGAAAACCTCATTTTTTTAAAGACCACTGACTTTCTTCAAGAGGTTCAGTAAGTTTGGAGTAGGGCCCAGCAATCAATGAAATGCAATAATTCCCAAGTTGACAACTATGTGGTTTCAGAGACACTGTCCCTAGCCTTTTGATAATAGAGGGATAGTCCTGCATGAAGTGGGAGAAGAACAAAGATAGCAGGATGTTCAGAGATAGCCTAAAAGATGTCACTTCCAGTATTTGGAAAAACAAAAGTTACCTTGAACTACGATTTTTGTAGCTTTGAAATCTAGACCTACAAAAGACAATGATCAATGGATCAGCATCACTCCATTTGATTGAATCATCATGTTGAACAGCTGCATGTGACTTCTCCCAAACTTCTTATGTCACTGATAATCCGTCACATTGTTAGACTGTACATATTTTGTTTTTTCAATATGCTTTCTTGTGATAAGACTATAATATATATTCTTCCTTGGAGTGAAGATGAAATGGTTTTGGGTATGGTGGGCAATAGGGTTTGGGTTTAAATTTTTAAATATTTAAGTGTTGTAGTTTCTTAAATAAAAATTACTGAGGTTGTGAGACAGTCTGAATCAAGCTGATGAGTACAGAACTATTACAGCAAATTGGATCAGTAAAGAATGGAGTCAAAATCTTAGACTCAAAATAATAGTTCATGTTTTTTAACACATTCTGGGCCTGATCACCAAGACCATTATTCATGTAGATATGCTACGTTTTTTTTTAACATACAGTGTTTTATTGGTTTCAGGTGTACAACATTCAACAATTCAAAAATTCTATACATTACTCAGTGCTCATCAAGATAAGTGTACTTCCTTTCATCTATTTCACCCATCCCCCCCCCACCTGCCCACTGGTGATCATCAGTTTATTCTCTGTAATTTAGAGTCTGGTTTTTGGGTTGTCTCTTTCT
Organism: Neogale vison; assembly: GCF_020171115.1. Classification (NCBI taxonomy): domain Eukaryota; kingdom Metazoa; phylum Chordata; class Mammalia; order Carnivora; family Mustelidae; genus Neogale; species Neogale vison. The sequence goes on along the minus strand of NC_058098.1, from coordinate 101,653,324 downwards.
TTCTTTCTTTTTGGTTCCTTTGTTTTATTTCTTAAATTCCACATATAAGGGAAATCATGTGGTATTTTTCTTTCTCTGACTGATTTATTTTGTTTAGCATTATACCCTCTAGATCCATACATGTGGTTGCAAATGACAAGATTTCCTTTTATTTTATGGCTGAGTAATATTTCATTGTATATGTATATATACCTCTTATTTATCCTTTCATCTATCAATGGATACTTGGGTTGCTTCCACAATTTGGCAATTGTAAATAATGCTGCCATAAACATGGGGGTGAATATATCTTTTTTATATATACATTTGAAAGATTTAAAGGAAAAACAAAGGTCTATCAATATGTGAAGTTTAGCATTTCAAAACCCTAATAACATTTCTTGAAAACTAATTACAAATAGATGTAGAAATTCTGTAAATGCCATTATTGCACTATCTATAATTAATAAAATGTTTTCACAAATAAATTTTGTGAAAAAAAATTTTACACATTGTCTGTTTATCTGAAAACACCCTCACATATCCAAAATATCAAATAAGACTTTTAGATTCTTACTGAAACAACACAGACTTTTGCAGAGTCTTCCAGGTTACACTATAAAAATTCAAGACAGATTGTTTAGGAAGGAAGAGGAAAGAGCTGCTATGAATCTTGAAAGGAAAAACAAATACTTAACCTAGAGTAAAGCAATTGTCTTAGGATCCTGAAAAAGTTAAGCAGAAGCAGAAGCAGAAGATGCTATATGAAATGATCACTACCTGAAATCTTAAGATTTAGGTTTGAGTACAATTTCTTTGCAACTGCTTAAGGCCCACGTTTCTCATTTGAGAAAAGGAAAATAGATTTGTTGTCCTACCTATTATACAGAGTCCTCAGATAACATAGGTTGAAAACATCTCATTGATGTTATATATAATTGTGGGGTGCAGCTTGGAGTTCTGAAGTCCAGGTGGTGGCCAAAGGGAGAAATTAAGTACAGAATGTATCAAGTAAGAGAGGATATACTTGTGTGCAATAAAACACAACCCCATTGCACTTGTGATGAGCTCTGGTTGTTACATGTAAATGATGAATCAGTAAATTCTACTCCTGAAACCAACATTGCACTAGATGGTTAACTAAATAAAATTTAAGTAAAAACTTTAAAATAAAATAAAATCCTGTTGAAATATAAAAAAAAATTATCTCAATGGCTTGAAACAAACAAAAATAGATTTATTCTTCACTTACATCATACACTTACTGTAGGTTAACAGGTATGCCCTGCTCAGTATTATCAAACAGAAATTCAGGCTAATACAGGAGACATCATAGCAAACATGGACAGTCACTGTGCTAGAGATGGGGGGAAAGAGAATTTTGAAGGGTTTTACCCTAGAAATAGCATTTACATTAGCCCAGAAGTATCACATGTCACATCTGTTCACAGCTCACTGCCAAAATTAGTTATGTGGGCCACACCTGACTACAAAAAGACCAGAGGAGACAATACCATTATATTTGGGCAGTGGAGTGGGAGTACTGTTTGGCAATTAGTAGTAACTGTTGACCTAACCAGATATTCAGGTATTTGAGGACTCAAGGCATGACTTAGTATGAAAAAAAAAAAAAAAAGTTTAGATTGTTTTGAGAGACTAGCTCTTAGTGAAAAGATAAAAATCATAAAAACTACATAAAATTATTACAAAAATATGGTCACTGAACTCACAAGGGCTTGCTGTATTCTATCCATTCTATCCTAGGGTAGGTAGCCTTTTTGATATGGACAAACAAAATCTGGAAGGTGGGGCTCCTCTCTGTGAAGCCAATGTGTCTTTATGAATCATTTCTTGTATGAGGAATCTGAAGGACCTTGGAGAGCCTCACAGTTCTGACAGGATCCCTTCCTCCCCAACTCCCCCCCACCCAGGATTCTTTCAAGTATTTCTGTTTATTTTCTAGTTACTTTTTGAAATACTCCAAAAATATTTTAGAAGAGTCCCACATGTATAACCTGGCTTCTCGGCATCACTCCTTTTAAAAAAAGTATTGTACCTTTCCTATTATAATGGGAATGAGACTACTAACCTAGGATCAGAAAAATAATGAATGTGGGAGGTTCCATCAGGCAACGACAAGGGAATACTGTTGTGACAACGGGATGCATGTATGCTAGTGTAGAACAGTGAAGCACTTGAATAAATAATGCTTTCATGATGCTGGGAACACAGTGGAAAGAAAGTAGAACTAATAAATACAGAAGCTGTGGAAGGCACTTTTTACTTTCCCCCAATTTATAATAATAATAATCCTTAATATTTATTAAGTGCTTACTAAGAGGTAGGACTTGTAGAAAGTGATTTACATTTATTTTCTAATGCAACATCTCCAATATCCTATGAAGTCAGTAATTTTACATATAGGAGGAGAAAAGGGCAAGAAAATGTTAAACAACTTGCCACAGAACACATAGCTAGTGTCAGACCCAGAGTATTAATCCCGGGAGGTGAGCACAGAGTCCTAAGTGTATGCCTTACCTGGGGAGGGAGATAAAAATAAATGTCATCAATTAAGCTTGTGATCTAATGAGGAGAACCATGTGAAGAGAGTCACCTGGATCATATAAAAGACAGGGGAAAGAACTTAACTTCAGCAGCCTGAGAGGAGTAAGGACACACTAAATGAATGAAAAATAATTTTGCAATAGTAGTTCTCTATTCCCCTCTCATCTTCAGAAGAGGTACAATATCTCAGGATAAGCGACCAGGCAGATGTCTATCTGATTAAATTTTGTGAACGACATAGTCACCAACAATCCAAAAACATCTGCCAGACTTAATCTGGTACATGAGATTGCAAAATGAAGTTATATTTTATAGGTATAGGTTGCATGATATCACTTATTTCAGACTGGGTTATTTATTATGGCCAACATTCTTATGTAAATGGTATTTCCAAATATGTGGGCATGTCAAAATGTCTAACTTAGTCTGTTGAAGAAAACTTCTATTTACAGTATTTTAGAAAGCTCTTCACTTAATAAAATGGAATATATGTATCCCTATCAAGACAATACAAGGATAGTGCTAATAGCATTTCAGTATCCCCAGGGTCTTGTCCCAACAAACATTCTCCATCTTCCTCTTCCATTGTACTGTAATAATACAGTTGTGAATCCAACAATATGTCCCTTGGAAGGGGGTGTTGAGAGAATTGACTGGAAATGGACATTAGGGAAATGCCTAAAGTGATGGAAATATTATATATTCATAGAGTTATGAGTTGCCTGAGTATGTTTATATGTTAAAATTCATCAAAATGTAAACTTGAAATCTGTATTTTTTGCATATAAATTATGCATACTATCATATGTGTAGTTCAATATAATAAAACAAAATGAAGGAAAGGGAAATGGGAGGAAAGGAACTGAAGAAATTGCATATAGATAACTATTTTAAATTGATTAGCTGCAGAAGCAAGCAATAAAAGAGTTCACTAACTATTGGAAGAGTAAGTGCTATCAGAGAACATTCTTACTGAAATTTTATAAGATGGAATATACATAAACAGACATATTTATGTATATTCGAACATTTCTTCATTCTATACTCTAGAGAAGGAATAATAATGATCCTCTAGTGATGTTCTTAAGTAGGAAAGAAAAGCTACTAGAACACCCTTGGTGGGGTTGGCTTTAAATAAGAGATGTAAATCCACTTAATTAACTGAAATGTAGAGCATGTGAGTTCAGAATGTTGCAGGTGTGTATATCTGCTGGATGGAGTCCATGGAATTCATCATCTGATTACTTCAAATTTTTCATAAAATCAGAACAAGTGACATTTATCTGGAATGAAGAAGTAGAAGGAATTGCTTTGTATCTGAGAGAAGAGAGAAAAGAAGGAAGCAGTCAGATAGGAGAGTAGGAAAATACAGTCAATACCTGGCAATGTCAAGGCTCCAATTGAGGATTGTAATAATGGATAGAATTTGAGTCTGTTAAAGCAGGGGAACTGTACTTCCTAGGAAATGTATTGTAAATTCAAGCAAGTGGCCACTGCATGGTTTTGTTTTGTCAATAACTTGAATTTTTGTTAAAGTTCCACAATGAACTGTGGCTCCAACTTGGAATTTATGATAGATGTACTGATATGTTGCAAATAGGTTACAAATTTGCAAAATGTTTGCTCCACCATCCACAGAGCAGCTAAGTGATGTCTGGAATGAATTAGAGACCCTAGTTACCCGGTAATTATTACTAGTTACTTCTAGCTGTGAGCACACTCACCCATGTATTCCAGAACTTTCCCCAAATAGTAATTTCTATTTGTAAGAAAATATTGGGAAGTACTTTACAAAACGGTTATTTCACATGTTCTTCCTTCTTCTTAAAAGTTAAAAGCTTCTCTCCCTTCCATACTCTACAGTGATTGCATCCCCTCCACTCACACTGGAAAATAAACACTAAAGCAGAATATATCCATCATTATCCCCACCAGGTCGCCAAACCTGAAATCTTACCCCTGTACTCTCTTTTCATTTTCTGTGGGTGAAGCTTGCTTCCAATCTAACCACATCATTTTTCACTAGATTCCAACAACACTCCCATACATTCCTGTGATTTTATTTCTGTGATTTCTTCCCTTTTCCCTACAATTTCAATAGTTTTCTCTGTAACCGTGTTTTTTCCCCTCCCAGTTTACATCTTATTAGTTTACTTCCCTTCTTACAAACTCATCCTTTGTTCTACTTTAGAAAACTATTTAAAAGAGCTGTCTTTAAAAAATAAAAATAAGTAAAAAAAAGCTGCATTTAGCTACTTTTATCCAAATCTCTTTCCACCATTGCCCTTTATTTAACATAAATAATGTGGTTCAAATAGCACAAAGGACCATAGGGGAAGGGAAGGAAAACAGAATGGGAAGAAATCAGAGAGAGAGACAAACCATGAGAGACTCTGGACTCCAGGAAACAAACTGAGGGTTACAGAAGGAAGGGGTTGCAGGGATGGGGTAACTGAGTGATGGGTGTTAAGGAGGGCATGTGATGTGATGATCACTGGCAACTAATAAATCATTGAACGCTACATCAAAAACAAATCGTGTACTATATGTTGGCTAATTGAAGACAGTAAATAAACAAATAAGTAAAAAATATGGTTTGAGGGGCACCTGGGTGGCTCAATGGAGTAAGCCTCTGCCTTCGGCTCAGGTCATGATCTCAGGGTCCTGGGATCGAGCCCCGCATTGGGCTTTCTGCTCGGGGAGCCTGCTTCCCCCTCTCTCTGCCAGCCTCTCTGCCTACTTGTGACCTCTGTCTGTCAAATAAATAAATAAAAATTTAAAAAATGGGTTGATTTGGTTTGGGTAATGTTCTATTTCCACTATCTTGTATTTCTCAACAATATCAGTCTCTTATTCTATGAGAAATTCTGCATTTTCAATTACATCAGTAGCAAATGACTAGTGAAACTGAGGAGGCAGTAAAAGATACTATTCATATTTGTGTTTTTCTGCCTGTACATACATTTATTACCTCATGGAGAATATCAGAAATGTTTTCTAATTTTTTGAAGCGAATAGGAATTATCAGGTTTAGATATCATGCAAGGGACAAATTGGAGGAGAAAACACATGGAAATTTTATTTATTATATGATATGATATGTATGACAGCTATCATCTATTCAGAAACTAACTTTCTAGTTTTGAACTATGAAGTTTCCATCATCATTAGCTCTCCTTTCCCAGCATCTCCTTTCAAGCCTTCTAGCAACGGCTCAGAAGAAGCATTTCCCCTTCAACACACACACACACACACACAGTCCTATAATCATAACCTGTTAATATTCAGAGGAGGGATGAAGATGGGACATGAGTGAGAGAACAAGAACTGTGTCATAATTGTGTGTGTGACAAGTTCTGTGTGCTTTTGAAGTTTTTAAAAATATTTTTAATAGCATCCCTAACAGCTGAATTTGTTTGCACTTTAAAACGCAGACATTCCAACTATAGTTCCTAGCAGCAGCTGTTACTAAGCAAATAATTTATTTAACTGTTTTGCTGTGGGATCTTTCACTTAATTTTTCATAACACTGACATTATACACTATCCTGTTTCTGGACAAAAGATGGTGAAGGCAGTTGTTAATATCTCTCTACTTCCCAGTTTTTCATATTTACATCAACTTATTCATTACACTTACAAAACATTTATTCTCCTAATCAACCTCATGTGAATCAGGTTTTAATGTATGTCACCTAATAGTACTGCTCCTAAGAAAATACTTCCCATTTCTTAATTATAAAGTATAAATGACAGACTATCTAAACATGTTACCTTTCTTAAGATTAATTATATTTTAACAGGAATCAGAGTTTTTTTTTTTAAAGATTTTATTTATTTATTTGACAGACAGAGATCACAAGTAGGCAGAGAAGCAGGCAGAGAGAGAGAGAGAGGAGGAAGCAGGCTCCCTGCTGAGCAGAGAGCCCGATTCAGGACTCGATCCTGGGACGCGAGATCATGACCTGAACCGAAGGCAGCAGCTTAACCCACTGAGCCACCCAGGTGCCCCAGGAATCAGAGTTTTAAATATAAAAAGGTGTGATGACTCTAGGGACACTCAAAGACTAGGGAATATATGGTATTACTATAAGAATGCAATACTGTCAATTGTTAAGCTTTTGCTAATGTTAACTTATTTATATGCTTTCTATATAACTTTCTATATAACTGCCATAGGCAGTTTCACCTTCAATTTAATATACCTAGAAGTTCTTTAAAATTTTACATTAAGAAGTAAAAAATTAACATATCAAAAGATATAAAATGACTAAAAATGTTCACGTACTTCCCCCAACCCTTGGAAGCATGTAACACAAATCAGAGTCTAAAGACAAAATAACCTGAGAACAAAAGCACAAAAATTCACCCTCTCTGAGAAGTATAGTTAAATAGTACAGACTTGAAAGGTAGTATAACTACCCATAATCCTGGTTTATCCTTGTACAGCATTATAGTTAATTAATGCATACTGTTGATGTTTTTATTTAATGTGGTGTGAAACAAAACATAAATTATGAGAAACATGTTTTTAATATATAGTTTAGCTTTGGAACGATTAAGGGAAATCCCTAAGAGAAGAAAACAAAGACAGAATGGAAAAACAAGAGGATAGAAGTTAATCTGAAACCACAGATATGCAAACTTGTTGGTATCAAAAGCTTCCACCTTCCAATACCCATTTATGATAAAAATTCTCAGTTAATTTAGAATACAGGGAAACTTATTCAACTTTATAAAGAATATCTACATAAAAATCTATGGATACCATACTTAATAGTGAAAAATTCAGAGATTTCTCCCAGAAAAGAACAAGGTACAAATATTCTCTCACCACTTGTTTTTAATGTCATGCTGGAAGTCTTTGTTAATGCAAAAAGGCAAGGGTTAAAAAGAAAAAGAGATGGGAATGGGGAAATACACTCTGTTCCTGGATGACATGATCATCTATGCAGAAAACTGGAAAGAACTGACAAAGTCTCCTGCAATTATATCAAGTTTACAGTATATAAGGTTAATATACAAAAGTTAATCTCTTTCCTATATATCTGCAGTTAACAAGTGGAATTTGAAATTAAAAACAAAAATTTGGGGGCGCCTGGGTGGCTCAGTGGGTTAAGCCTCTGCCTTCGGGTCAGGTCATGATCTCAGGGTCCTGGGATTGAGCCCCACATCAGGCTCTCTGCTTAGCAGAGAGCCTGCTTCCCTTCTCTCTCTCTGCCTGTCTCTCTGCCTACTTGTGATCTCTCTGTCAAATAATTAATAAAATCCTTTAAAAATTTGCAACAATATCCTCAAAAATGAAATACTTAGGCATTACTCTAACAAAATACACACAAGATCTATATGAGGAAGTTATAAAACTTTGAGGAAAAATCAAGAGGAACTATATAAATGGAGAACCACCCTATGTTCATTGATAGGAAAACTCAATATTTTCAAGTTGTCAGTTATTCTCAACTTAATCTATACATTTAATACAATTCCAATAAAAATCCCAGCAACTTATTTTGTAGGTATCACAAAACTGATTCTTAAGTTTATATGGCAAGGCAAAAGACACAGAATAGCCATCACAATACTGAAGAATGAAGTTTTCGAACTGACACTACCCTATCAAGACTTACTGGAAAGCTATAAAAATCTGGACAATGTAATATTAGCAAAATAATAGATCAATGGAACAGAATAGAGATCCCATGAACAGTCCCACATAAATATAGTCAACTGATCTTTGACAAAGGAGAAAGGGAATTTTTTTCGACAAAGAGTCCTATAGCAATGGAACACATACACACACACACACACACACACACACACACACAGAAAATGAATCCAAGCACAGACCTAAACCCTTTGCAAAAATTAACTCAGAATGGATCAACAGACCAAAACATACAATGCGAAACTATGAAACTCCTAGAAAACAACATGGGAGAAAATCTAGGTAACACTGCATTTGGCAGTAACTTTATAGTTACAATACTAAAGGCACAATCCGTGAAAGGAATAACAGATAAACAGGACTTCATTAAAATAAAAAACTGTTCTGTGAAAGACACAATCAAGAAAACAAGAAGAAAAGCCACAATCCAAGAGAGAATATTTGCAGAGGACATATTTAATAAAGGACTATTATCCAAATGTACAAAGAACCCTTAAAACACAATTATAAGAAAACAAACAACATGATTAAAAATTGGCCAAATGTATTATAGGTACCCCACCATAGAAGATATACAGGGCAAATAAACATGTGAGAAGATGCTACACACCAAATGACATCAAAGAAATAAAAATTAAAACAATGAGATACTTCTACATACTTATCACAATGGTCAAAATCCAGAACACTTGACAACAGTAAATTCTGGCAATGCTGTGGAGCAACTGGAACTCCCAGTTATACGTGGTGGTAATATAAAATGGTACATAATTTTATTTTATTTTTTTAAAGATTTTATTTATTTATTTGATGGACAGAGATCACAAGTAAGCAGAGAGGCAGGCAGAGAGAGAAGAGGAAGCAGGCGCCCTGCTGAGTGAAGAGCCTGATGTGGGGCTTGATCCCTGAATCCTGGGATCATGACCTGAGCCAAAGGCAGAGGCTTTAACCCACTGAGCCACCCAGGCGCCCCTAAAATGGTACATAATTTTAAAAGAAATTTTGGTGGCTTCTTAACAAAAATTAAAGGCTTTTGCCATATGACCCAGTTTTCACTCTCTTTGGTATTCACCCGAAGGAGCTAAAAACTTGCATCCATACAAAAGCCTGTACACAAATGTTTATAGCAGCTTTATTCATAATTGCCAAATATTAGAAGCAATCAAGATGTTCTTCAGTAGGTGACTGGTTATACACAATGTAGTATATCCAGATAATGGGAAATCAGTCAGCACTAAAAAGAAATGAGCTATCAAGCCATGAAAAGACATGGAAGAAACTTATATCTTAACACTGAGTGAAAGAAGTAAATCTGAAAATGCCACACTGTTTGTTTTCAACTGTTCATCTTCTAGAAAAGGCAAAGAGGAAAAGCATTTCTCTCCTTTTTTTTAATCTATATTTCTACTTTTTATTGCTGCATGTATAAATATGCAAAGAAGAATACATAAAACTTTACAAATTGAATACACACATTAAAATTCTTTAATTTTCTACTTTTTAAACATTTTATTGATCTATGACTACTGAAAAAATAGCAATTTTGGTGATTACCAGAATAAAGAAATGGAATTTAACAGTGCTCCAAAACTCACCTTCATTACCTTCCCTGAATTTTAGTTACCTCTTACTTAACCCTAAACATGCCCTCAGTTCTTACAGCAGAGACTAGTTTTTGCCTAATGATTATTGAGGTTGGGAACCATCCTATTTATTTATTTACTTATTTCTCTATTTGTATACCTTCTTTTATGGAGTGTCTGGTCAAGATTTTCATGGTTTTTCTGTGGTTCATCAGGATTTTATCCCTTGGATGAATCCTCTGTTAGATATAAATGACAAATATTTTCTCTCATTGTGTACTTGCCTTTTTATATTCTGAATAATGTTTTCTTTTGATGAAGAGATGATACTAATTACAAGACAGCACAATTTATCTTTTTCCTTTATTGTTAATTTTTGCCCTGTTTAAGAAATCCTCATCTAGACCAAGTTTATAAAGACAGTCTTCCATATTTTCTTCTAGACTTCTGTTGGAATTATGTTCTATTGAAAGAGGTGGGAGAAATAATTAATTTTTTTTCCCTAACATATATCCAAGTGACCTAGGACAATGTGTTGAAAAGTTCATTGCTTTATAGTGTTAAATCTCTCATAAATTACTTCATAATATACATGACCTAATTGGTGATTTTATCACTCAATTCATTAAAGCTTTCTTTAATTTTCTTTAATACACTTTTTAAACATTTTATTGATCAATGACTATTGAAAAAATAGCAATTTAATTGTAATTTATATTGATAATTTTAAAATTGCACATAAAAATATCACCAACATTTAATAAATAATTAGAAGATAACTAGCCTTCAGAATATACTTTTGTGATGATAGTGAATTAGGGCTTGTGGATGTTTTTAGAGAGCTACGTATTCTGGTACTCTTCCCACTGAGAAGTGAGGTCTATGTCCACTCTTGAATAAGTATGCTCTGTGGTCTTTTTAAATAAAAAGACATAAGTAACATTGTGCTATTTTGTAGTCCATGACTCTAAAGGACTGGCAAACTTTACGTTTTTTGGAACCATTATCTAGTGAACCCACAGACGTTTCAGAATTCTATCTTGCTGGAGAAAATACATGGAGAGTCCTGAGGATTCATAGAGAAGAAAAGCCGAGATGTATTCAATCTTCCATACCTTCCAGTCAAGGCAAAGGTCATGGGAGTGAAATCATCTTGGACTCTTCAGATCACTACAGCTTGTTGGACACTACTGAAGGATCAATCAACAATCATCAGGTTGAGCAGAAAAGTATGCCAGACAAGCACTACCTGAATTTCTGACACACAACATCATGGAACATTATAAAACGGTTGTTGCATTAATTGGCTAGTTTTGTGGCCAGTTAATTATGCAGCAAAAGATAGTAGTTTTCTAACTGATTCATTTCTACCAACTTATTATATATTTTTAATTTGTTCTACCCATTCCATAATCCATTTTGTGTTCTTTCTTGAACTTCTTTGATTAATTTATTAAAATTTTTTATGATATGATTTAGAACTTTTATCACATTTGGTATGTTTTGGGGTTTCATATATATTTTAATCTTGACAATACCTTATTATCGTGAAGACAGATACATTAGATTAACCAATATACTTACTTTTTATGTTACTCTTTTTTTTTCCCTTTATGTTTCTTTGAGCTTCCACTTGGGATTACATTTTTCCTCTCTCTGTAAAACTACTTTTCTGTTTTTGATATGACTCTGCCAGTATTTTTTTTCAATTTACATGTCTATAACATCATTTTTGTTGTAGAATATATTTGTGAGTTTATAGTTCCATGTTGACACTTATACTCTGTCAGCTCATTGAAATTTAATTTCATTGTTTTCCAGCATCTATAATACCACTGAAAATTTAACTGTCATATTCAGCCCCTTTTAATATAATGTATTTTATTTATCTCAATGTTTTTCTTCTTTTCCTCATTTTCTTTCATTTCTAAAATTTTATTTTTGTGCCTATTTTTTTTTTTTTTGCAATTTATCCTTTTTGATTTTGCTATGCTTCTTTTGGCTTGATAGTTTTTCTAGTTTCAAAAAACATTTCAATACTTATTTTTCAAATATTTTCTCTATTCAATTCTGTCTGTTATCTTCTTCTGTGAATTGAGTCATGTGTATATTAGGATATTTCCTATATTCTCTTCTTCATAACATTTTGGATAGTTTCTGTATTTCTCTCTTATTTATTTATTTTTTCCTGAACAACCCTCTATCCATATACTATCTTTTGTTGTGTCTAATCTGTTCTTAAGTTATTGTGTTTTTTTTGTTTTGTTTTGTTTTGTTTTTGTTTTTTTAAAGTAGCCTCCATGCTGGGCTTGAGCTCACAGCCCTGAGATGGAGATCTGAGCTGAGATCAAGAGTTGGATACTTAACCAATTAAGCCACCCAGGTGCCCCAAAATTATTGTATAGTTTTTTAGTTCTTAAATTTTCTTTGTTTTTCTTCCTGTTTTTTTTTTTTCACATGAACAAAATTACCAATCTTGCTTTCTAATTTCCTGAACATAACAACGCTATCTTAAAATCTTTGTCTAAAACCTCCATTATCTGTATCTACCTTGGATCTGATTTTATTATCTTTCAGTTATCCTCACTTTCATACACATATTTTCACCTTCTACACCTAGTAATTTTTGGTAGAATATCACACAATGAATATGAAAATTTATAGAAATAATTTGAAAGTCTGGCAGCTAAGTAGGCAACCAGGCAGGCAACACTAGTAATTCCAATTTACCTAACTCAACTGGGGGTTTAAATAAATCTGGGATTCAATATCTGCGAATGTTCTGTTCAACTTGATTCCCTTGAGTGTTGATTTATTTTCAGTTCATCATTACTCCTAAGATGTGGATCTAACCTCACATAACGGGTTGTTTACCAAGCATACTGACTTTTGGCAAACCCTAAACTCCAAATCTCTCCCTTCAGCTCTGTATGTCATAAATTCTGCCTAGATTCTCAGATTTACCCATCTACTTTTCTTGCTTAGGAGATTACAGGGTTTTCTAAAGAAAAAGCATCACCAGATGCTGAGCTCAAAGCTCTGGGCTTCTAGTATCATTTGGTCTTGCCCCTGTAATTCTCCATTGCATCTCACATATTTTAAGATAGATTTGGTCATGCTTTTTCCACGTTTTCTATTTATTTTCAATGGAAGAGTAAGTTTGAAGATCTTATTCTGTCATTATTGGAATTTGTATTCCCTTAGAAAGACTTTGTATATAATTTGATTAAACAATGATAACAAATTCTTAGGTCTTAGAGACAAAGAAAAGCTCCCATCCTACCAATTTTCACAGGAACACAAGACTATAATTGGATGATCATACAATTTTTAAATGTAATGTGTGCTATTGATAATTACACGAGACAATAAGCCTAGAGTGGACTGTTCCGGTAAATTCACTGTTGGGATTTTTTTACTCAAGGACTAAGTTTGAAGTGGCATGAGGCTATATATGAACAAGTGTCTTTTTTCTTTTGTGAACTGTATGCTTTAATGGGTGAGTAAAGGTGATTAATTGATGAACCAGGCCTTCAAGGATATAACTTTACCAAGACTATAAGGTATTTAAAGACTTTCCACACTGAAAAAAATGGCAAAATTATGGAGGTATCAATATCCTTTGTATATTTAAGAAGATAAAGTTATACTAGATAAAATGAGCATTGTTCAGTTGCTTTACACAACATTTTAAAACACTTTAACTGATTATTACAAAGTATCTGAAAAGTGACAGACATATAACACAAAGATGGTGACTACCTAAAATAAATAATTTTAAGGGCACAATGAAATATTTTAAAATTAAGCAATATCATCTCTGTATCAATTTACAAATGTTTGTCATTGAATGCTTTATTTTTTCTGATTTAATCTCCTCAATGACTCAGGCAATAAAACATGACAGAAGTTCAATAAATATTATTTGAATTAATTATTAGCCTCAGCAATACCTTTTGCTATATTTTTGCCACAAATCTGTCTTTTCCATATACTCTAAAAATCTTTCAAGAATGAGACCTTAACACACAGACAACAAAATTAATAAATGCATGAATAAATAAAATAAAAAATTATGTAATTTCTAAAATCTATATTTTATAGTATAGAAATATTTTGATTAATTTTATTTTTTAAAAATTCATATATAATTAATGCACAGTGTTATATTGGTTTTAGGTGTACAGTACAGTGATCAAATAATTCTACACATTACTCAGCATTCATGACAATAAGGATATGCATCACCGCACTTGTTTCACCTGTGTCATCACCTGTCGCCCCTCTGGTAACCATCAGTTTGTTCTCTATATTTAAGAGTCTTTTTGTTTGTTTGTTTCTTTCTCTTTTTTTTTTCTTCGATTGCTTGTTTTGTTTCTTAAATTCCATATGAGTAAAATCATATGGAATTTGCCTTTCTCTGACTTATTTCACTTAGTACTATAAACTCTAGATCCATCCATGTTGTTACAAGTGGCAATATTGCATTCTTTTTTATGACTAACATTCATTGTGTGCATGTGTACGTGTGTGTGTATTTGTATATATACATACATGCCACTTCTTCATTCATTCATTCATTGATGGATACTTGGGTTTCTTCCATATCTTGGCGATTGTAAATGATTCTGCAAAAAACATAGGGGTGCATATATCTTTTCAAATTAGTGTGTTTTTGTATTCTTTGGGTAAATACTCCGTAGTGGAAAAACTGGATCATATGGTAATTCTATTTTGAATTTCTTGAGGAACCTCCACACTGTCTTCCAGTGGCTGCACCAGTTTGCATTCCTACCAACAGTGCACGAGGGTTCCTTTTCCTCTACATTCTTGACATTTGGTATTTCTTGTATATTTTACTTAGGCCATTCTGACAGGTATGAAATGATTCTCATTATGGTTTCGATTTGCATTTCTCTGATGATTAGTGATGCTGAATATCTTTCCATGTGTCTGTTGGCCATCTGTATGTTTTTGGAGAAATGTCTGTTCATGTCTTCTGCCCATTTTTAATTGGAGTGTGTGTGTGTGTGTGTGTGTGCGTGTGTGTGTTGAGTTGTATAAGTTACTTCTATATTTTGGATTCTAACCCTTCATCAGATATGCTATTTACAATTACCTTCTTCCATTCAGTGGGGTTTTTGTTTTGTTTTGTTTTGTTTTGTTGATTGTTTCCTTTGCTGTGCAAAAACTTTTTTATTTTGATATAGTCCCAACAGTTTATTTCTGCTTTTGTTTCTCATACCTCAGAAGACATATCTAAAAACATGTTGCTACAGTCAAGTCAAAGAAATTACTGTTAGTGCTCTCTTCAAGAATTTTATGGTTTCAGGTTTCACATTTAGGTCCTTAATCTTTTTTGAGTTTATTTTTATGTATAGTATAAGAAAGGGGTCTAATTTCATTCTTTTGCATGTAGTTATCCAGGCTTCCCAATAACATTTGTTGAAGAAATGGTCTTTCTCCCATTGCATATTCTTGCATCCTTTCTCAAAGACTAATTGACTACATAACTGTGGGTTTATTTCCGGGGTATCTATTCTATTCTTTTGATCCATATATCTGTTTCTGTGCCAGCACCATACTCTTTTGATTACTACAGCTTTGTAGTCTATCTTGAAATCTGGGATTGTGCTACTTCTAGTTTTGCTCTTTTTCAAGATTGCTTTGGCTATTTGGAGTCTTTTGTGGTTCCCTACAAATTTTAGAATTACTCCTTCTAGTTCTATGAAAAACACAATTGGTGTTTTAGTATATGTGCTGCCGAAGCGAGCACAACACAATTGGTGTTTTGATAGGGACTGCATTCAATCTGTAGATTTCTTTGGGTAATATGGACATTTTCACAGTATTTTCTCTCCCAATCCATGTGCATGGAATATCTTTCCATTTGTTTGTGTCATTTTCAATTTTTTCATGAATTTTATAGTTTTCAGAGTACAAGTCTTTCAACCTCTGTGGTTAAGTTTATTTCTAGTTATTATTTTTGGTGCACTTATAAACAGGATTATTTTCTTAATTTCTATTTCTCCTGCTTCATTATTAGCAAAAGTTTTCTGTATATTGATTTTCTAACTTGTCACTTTCCTGAATTCATTTTTCAGTTTTAGTAGTGTTTTGGTGGAATCTTTAACAAATAATAGAACAAATCAATGAAATCAGAAGCTGGTTCTTTGAAAAGATCAACAAAATTGATAAACCTCTAGCCAGGTTCATCATAAATTAAAAAATTAAATAAATAAATAAATAAGTAAATAGGACTCAGGTAAAATCCAAAAAAGGGGAGCTATAACAACCAACACCACAGAAATACACACACTTATACAAGAATATTATGAAAAATTATGTGTTAACAAATTGGACAACCTAGAAGAAACAGATAAATTCCTAGAAACGTATCACTTACAAAAACTGAAGCAGGAAGAAATAGAAAATTTGAACAGACCAATACCAGCAATGAAATTGAATCAGTAATCAATACAACCCAACCAGACAAAAATCTAGGACCTGATGGCTTCACAGGCAAATTCTACCAAACATTAAAAAAAGAGCTAATACATACTCTTCTCAAATTATTCCAAAAAATAAAAGAGGAAGGAAAGTTTCCAAATTCATCCTTTGAGGTTAAAATTACCCAGATACCTAATCCAGAGGACACTACAAAAAAAGAGAATTACAGGCCAATATCTCTGATGAACATAGATGCAAAAATCCTCAACAAAATATTAGCAAACTGAATCCAGCAATACATTAGAAAAATCATTCAACATGATCAAATGTGTTTTATTTCTGGGACGCAAGTGTGGTTCAATATTCACAAATGAATCAACATGACACATCACATTAACAAGAGAAAGGATAAAAACCATGTACTCATTTCAATAGATCAGTAAAAAAATATTTTATTTTCTTTTAAAATAGGGGGATGGCCTGGACTTGATTTCAAAATATGAGATTAATCAAAAACACAATGTGGCTCTGTCAAGGAGATAGTGAATGTCAAATCCTCTTCTAAGAACTGATTCTTTTTTTTTTTTTAAAGATTTTATTTATTTATTTGACAGAGAGAGATCACAAGTAGGCAGAGAGGCAGGCAGACAGAGAGGGGGAAGCAGGCTCCCTGTGGAGCAGAGAGCCCGAAGTGGGGCTCGATCCCACGACCCTGGGACTCATGACCTGAGCCAAAGGCAGAGGCCTCAAACCCACTGAGCCACCCAGGCACCCCCTAAGAACTGATTCTTACAAGTGATGTGGTTGAAACACAGTACGGGTTAATTGTCCAATGGAATGGAAAGGGCATAGCACAATGTAACATACAGTGCATGATATAAAAAAGCTTATGTTATGAAAGGAGTACCTAATGACTTTATCTAAATTCTATTTAATATAAACAAATTCTGCACAACCCCACTATTTTGTACATAAAAGGATTCTCATGATCTGGAGTGCCCGGTATGATTCATAAATACCTAATAGCCTCTCAGCATGAAATACACAAGTATCCACCTATCCAGATTTGTCGAATGTCCAATATCTCTTCCCCAAGGGACACTCCAGCCTCTAAGAATATTCTGCATAGACACATACTCATGTGAAAGGATGGAGGTATGTTTGCTTCTTGCTAATCACACACGAAGACTCAACTACTGTTATTCTACATCAAAATAAGCTAGAAATCCATTATTACAGCACTGTCGATTTCTATTGTATCTGCTTATCTGGCATTTTTCAAGAAATGATTTGTCTGGGTCAGATTCTGTTATATTTTATCTGAGAAACCACAAACCAACATTTCTATTTTGTTTTTTTCAGTAAAGGAGTCAGTTACTGATTCATGTTCTTTACTTAAGGATATCTCTTATAACATATCCTTGTTCGGAGGCCTCTTATTCTTCCTGAGGGATATCAATATACATTTAAATGTTGAGCAGTACTGTTCAAGGTCTCAAGGATTTTCCTCCAATAAGTGCTCAGTTTCCAAACATACTTTTACTGTGTCTCCTGCCTACCTATCTTTTCATTTTGTGCACCAATTGTTTCTCCTATGGGAATAAACAAACAAACAAACTAGGAAAACACATTTAGTGCAAAAAGACTAGCCATTCTTCTTAAATTTTCCATGAGCATTATTACATTATCTCTGTACCATGGTCTAGTTAAAATTTCTTATGTTATGAAAAAACAAATCTGCCTCTAGTATAAAGTCTTCTTGAATGAGAACTCAAATTCCCAAGGAACTATATGGAAAGCTGAAATCAAAATTGTACATTACCTAAAGGCCTGATAACTTTACATAGAATCAAGAAGTAAGAAAAAACATCCATTCCAAAAAGGACAATTCTAACTATAGAAAATCATTGATATAAATGTTTATTAGGCTAGTGAGTATGTGTGAGTGTGTGTGTGTATGTGTGTAGGGGTGTTTATATGTAAAGGAATATTTATTCTCAATGTGGTTAAATGATAAAGATTTTTCTTTCTTTTTATTTATTTATTTATTTTTACTTGTCTGTTTTTCTCAAAGTACTACATCACCAAAAAACATGCTCATACAGATCAGCATAGGCTATAAGAGTCCTAAATCTGGATCTGGATTATGAAATTACTAATTTGGTTATTTTGAAATATGTATTCTTTAAATCTTTATTTGTAATTTATGGGTATTACAATGTGTCTATATGCAGGTAATAATCATTGAATCTGACACCTTGTCAATCCTGCTGGAAAATATTAAATTGAAAACTCTTCCTTTCCACAAGAGTAAGGAAAACATCTTATTTACTTTTGGTTTCTAAATGTCTAGTACAATCTTTGATATTATATACAACCAATATTCATTGAACAACAACCAAAAAAGATATAATATAAAAAAAAACCCTAAAAATCATCGGCAAAATAAAATATTTTATATCTAGTGAAAAAGTAATCTAGATGATGGGGAAAAAAGTCAATTAGGTAAAGAAAAAGCATATGAAATATTTTACAGATTTAGCCCCATTCCTGTTGTGTATGTTATTAAATGAAATATTAGAAGACTTTCCAACTTATATATTGCAGTGAACTATCAGATTTATTTTGGTTCCTTGAAAACACTAGATGGTAGGGGAAAAAAAGAAACATTCTACAGCTTATACCAAAGCAAGAAACAATTAACAGATTGTGAGACCCCCTTCCAAAAGTTCCAGCACAGTGAAAAGAATAAATTTTTAAATTGTTATAATTACTATAATATTTAGCTATAAAATGGTTGTGTCAATTAAGCAAAAGGACAATAGGAGAAAGGTAATTCAACTGGAGAAAATATTTGGAACAAGCTCATAAAAATCTTTGCCTAAAACCTTTAGTATGAATCATACTCCTTAAGTAAAGACTAAATTAAGAAAACAAAAGCTTTTGCTTATTACTATATGGGATTTCGGCAACTGTATTAGATTTTTTTAATGATTTCCTATGGGTGAAAGGCAATCATGAAGCCAAATACTGCCTTTGTGCCCCCTCTCTCTGTCTCCTCTCTCTTTCACACATGTACACAGAGACACACACATACCAAGATGTCACATAATAAGCCTTATTGATGTATTGAAGAAAATGGGTGAAAATAACTTTTACTCCTTTCTCCAAAGGACACAAATTCTAAGTCACAAAATCTGATTTTGAAAGTTTTGTTCAAAGTGTTACTGTATTGAATATTCAATCAACTAATGTTAATGCACACTAGGAGAGAAACAGAAAACATGGAGCTTACATCCAAACTGAGATAAGAATATTATTTTGCTAGAGACTTATCTTTTTTTTCCTCTCCTCTTGGATTTTGGAAAGGAGTAACTACATTAAAACTGCTTTTTCTTATTCTGGTCTGAAAATAGACTGAGGAACAGGTTGGATTATGGAAATGTTTACTCAATTTAGCTTTGAAAATTTTTAAACTGGCATGTCTACATTTTAACAACTCTTTTATTAAGCCTATTGGAAAATAATTATGCCTGAAAAGTCCAGTGTGGTGCATCTATGCATTTAAAAATAAATGACATTTTTTCTTCCATGTTTCTTTATATTATATATTTTTAAAATTTTCTCATTGAAGTCACTCTGTTTCCAAATGTAGCTATTCCTGTGACATGAGACATTAGAATAGGTTTTGTGTTAAATAAGATAGTAACAACACATATTTTCCAAAAGAAAAGTATTTATTTTGTAAATCCTTTTGAAAATATGGAATCGTCATTTACGCTCATGTTTTATACAAAGACTGCATTTATTTCCTGTGTAAATATCTCTCAGAGATGTTTTAACTGTTTCTATTTTTTAAAATTTGGCACTACGATAGTGAGATGGCCATAAAGCAGACCAAATTTTAAATGATGAATGTTAATTATTAAATAGTTTTTATACCAAATGTTGAAAATGCTCTGTTAAAAATTAAGGGATGTAATAACCACAATCCCATAATTTTCCTATGCAATTCCTCTCACTATGCCAGTTTACATTGAGCACATGTTCATAAATCTGGTGGCCTTTCTTTCTTTCTTTCTTTGAGAAAAGTCTATTCTTTTGTCCATTTTTTAAAAAAAACAGATTTATTATCATGGTTATTGATATTTTGTTAGTGAATTGTAGGAGTTCCTTATAGATTGTGGATATAAACCCTTATTAGACAGACAATTTGCAAATATTTTGTCCTATTCCATAGGTTGCATTTTCACTCTCTTCATTTTTTCTTTTCTTGTGCATAAGATTTTATATTCAATGTAGTACCACTTGTCTGTTTTAGGTTTTATTGCCTATGCTTTTGGTATCATATCTAAAAAGTCATTTCCAGGGCACCTGAGTGGCTCAGTAAGTTATTTCTGCCTTCAGTTCAGGTCATGATCCCAGCATCCTGGGATCAAGCCCTGAATCTGGCTCTCTGCTCAGCAGGGAGCCTGCTTCCCCCTCCAACCCCCGCCTGCCTCTCTGCTTACTTGTGATCTTACTTGTGATCTGCTTCTTGTGATCTCTCTCTGTCAAACAAATAAAATCTTTAAAAAAAAAAAAAGTCGTTTCCAACACCAATGTCAGAACCCCCCTACCCCGCCCCAATTTTCTTCTGGGATTTTATGGTTTCAGGTCTTACATTTATGTCTTTAATCTATTTTCAGTTGTTTGTGTATAAGATACGGGTCCAATTCCATTTGTTTGCATGTGGATATCCTTTCATGACACCATTTGTTGAAGAGATTATCCCTTCCCCTTGTGTGTTCTTGGCACCTTTCTTGAAGATCAGTTGACTATATTTATGTGGATTTATTTTTGGAATCCCTATTCTGTTCCATGAGCGATGTGTCTTTATTTATACCAGTATAATGCTATTTAAATTACTATAGTTTTGCAAGGAGTATTTTTGCCCGGGATTGGGGAGAGAATCTTAAACAGGCTCCACACCCAATGCAGAGCCTGATGCCAGTCTCAATATCAGAACCCTGAAATCATGACCTAAGCCAAAATCAAGAATCAGATGCTTAACTGACTGAGCCAACCAGGTGCTCCTACAATGTATTTTAAAATAAGGACGTATAATGCCTCTGTTATTCTTTCTCAAGATTTTCTTGCTTTTTGGAGTCTATTGTACTTCTATATTAATTTTAGAAATTTTTTTCCATTTCTGTTAAAAAATGCCATTAAATTTTGATAGAGACTATGTTGAATCTATCAATTGCTTTAGGTATTATAGATATTTTAATAATATCAACTATTCTAATCCATGAGCAGAGGATGTTTTTCCATTTAGCTGTGTCTGCTTTAGTTTCTTAAGCGTTTTATGGTGTTTATATATCTTTCACCTCTGGTTAAGTTAATTTCTATGTATTTTATATTTTTTGATGCTATTGTAAATGGGATTATTTTCTTAATTTCCTTTCTGGATAGGTTGTTTTTAGTGTATAGAACCCAAACAGACTGTTGTACGTTAATTTTTTAATCCTGTGTCTCTGGTGAGTTCACATGATTATCTTAATAAATGCAGAAACAGCATTTGACAAAAAAAAAAAATTCAACACATTTTCATGATAAAAAACACAACTAATTAGGTTTAGAAGGAATGTGCCTCAAAATAATAAAGGCTATATATTACAGTCTACAACTAACATTATCCCTAAATGGTGAAAAACAAAAGCTTTTTCTCTAAGATAAGAAACAAAAAAGGATGCCCACTATCAAAACTTCTATTCAACATAGTACATGAAATCCTAGGCAAAGCAATTAAGCAAGAAAAGAAATAAAAGGCATCCAAAATAGACAGGAAGAAGTAAAACTGTCTCTATTCACAGATGACATAAACTTGTAAATAGAAAACTTTAAAGGTGCTACAAAAAAATTACTGTTTTTATATGTAAAAAGGTATGAGAAGCACTAATATATATATTATTTTTATATATTTATATATATTTATGTATAATTATTTTTTCTTTTTTTAATTAACATATAATTTATTATTAGCCCCAGGGGTACAGTTCTGTGAATCACCAGGTTTACACACTTTACAGCACTCACCATAGCGCATACCTTCCCCAATGTCCATATATATATATATAATTATTTCTTATATATATATAGACATATAACCTTAAAAAATTCCATGTTTATTGTAATTAAAGAAATATTCATGGACCCAAGAGTTCTAAGATTTATGAATACTGTTTCCTTTATTGAATATATGCTACAGCCATTGAGTCTATATATCAAGTATATTCACACATTCCTTCCTTCATTTATTCACTAATTAATTCATTGATAAGATATTTAGAGAAGGAGTATTTTATGGTGGAAAGTCAGGACATAGAAGTGCATAGCATGCATTTTCTTTTAAGAATTACAATCTAGGGACGCCTGGGTGGCTCAGTTGGTTGGACGACTGCCTTCGGCTCAGGGCGTGATCCTGGAGTCCCGGGATCGAGTCCCGCATCAGGCTCCCAGCTCCATGGGGAGTCTGCTTCGCTCTCTGACCTTCTCCTCGCTCGTGCTCTCTCTCACTGTCTCTCTCTCTCAAATAAATAAATAAAATCTTTAAAAAAAAAAAAAAAGAATTTACAATCTAACAGTGGCTATAGGAATACAACCAATTTTAATTAAATGCAAGGAGTACAGTAATAAAAATAAAGACAGCTTGCCACCAGTTGCAAAGAATCCCATATACTGGTAGAATGAGCATTGTCTATATTTTTACAATTAACTCCTATTTCCATCTTGTCTTATATTTTAAGATCTGACATTTTTGCTGTTTCATTTTGATTTTTCAATTTGACTGCATAGAAAGCTTTCTTTCTTATTTTGGCCCTACTGATTTAGGAGAAATAGATCTTATTTTCAATTCTTCTAGTGGCTGGGTAGAACATTGAAAAATATAATGGTACACACATTTCCAATTAAGTGAATATAGACTGAATTTTTATAGTTATTCTCATATGCGTATTTATCATTGATACAGGATTTTGAATTTTGTTTCTTAACACTCCATATTATTCTGTAGCTTGATTTTCTCATTCAGTAATCCATCATGAATATTTTTCAAATTAACAGAGATCTAACTTAACACATATGTTTTTCCACATTTCTTTTTTCCTTGATGTTTATAGGTGACATTGTTGAAGTGGGAGATCTCACAGGGAGCTATATTTAACAACTGGAATTAAATCAACAGTAAAGAAGCCTAATCATAGCATGAGGCAAACACCCAATACCTCAGATAAATTAGAAGATACCCACAAAGGATGAGAGTGAAGGTACGTAGAAATTTCTCTTCTATATATTAAAGTTTCAAGTGATTTTTTATATATGTAATCCAGTCAACAGTTCCTTGGTTTGAAGTAAAGTTTTTTGAAATAAAAACAAGGATCTTTTCCCCCCACGACTCACTCATTAAAAGAAAACAAACATAGTAAAATATATCCCTTGTCATAACCATCTAAATCTATATCTTTCTTAAGGAAATTATGTACAAGTTTTATTATTTTCTTTGGTTGTTACTTATTTTTTCTTCTACTTTTTCAGATGTGCTTACTGATTTGCTTATTTTGTGAAAGAAATGAACTATTTTAGGAAAAGAACCTGGAAGGGTAAGAGGAATTAGTGGTAGAATTATGAATAGAACCCATAGCTGAGTGAAGGGAGAGAGAAATTGAATTACTAAAGAAGTTATGATCAGGAGACTAAAAGATAAGCATATTATACTGTCTGGGGAAGCAATGAAGAAAAGAGTTTTCATGACATAAGGATCACATTACTGTCATGGATGTTTAAAGATATAGGTCATGAGAGTGGTATCATGCAAGGAGGTTTGAAAATAAAGAAGAAATGTAAGACAATATTTAGAGAAAATTGCAGGATCAAATAATATTTTGTTATTAATAATACTATTCTGCATTTATTTAACATTTACTCTGTTTCACAGGAACAATTCAACTCTCACAACAGCCTAGTAAGCACCACAGATCAAGTTTCAGAGATACTAGGTAACTGCCATGAAACCACATGGCTAAAAATGGCAAAATCAGTTCAGGGCAGTCTTTCCCATCTTTGTTTCCAAAGAGTCTGTACATATTTTCAATGTATGCAGAAAGAATGAAGAAGGCACATTAAATGAGCTACATTTGGATACAGAATAGACTAGCAAGTGGGGATGGACACATTAACAATGATGGAAGGTAATGTCATTACCAGGGGATGTGTGGAGAATGAGATCAGAATTAAAGACTGAATGAAAATAGTAACATAAATAGCTTTACTGAAGAATATGGGAGATAAGAAGCTAATCCCAAAGAGATTGTATCTTCCTTGTACGTGAGAGAGATACAGTGGTCATACATTGATAAAGCCATTTTGGATAAGAACTGAGAAAAAATATATAAAAAATATATAATTTATAATAAAATATATATCTAACATAAATATATAAAAATATATAATTTATAATAAAATATATATCTAACATAAATATAAATATATATAACCACATATTATACTAATATTATAATTATATATTATAAATACTACACATGTATAATTTTATGTATTGTGTATATGTGTGTGTTTGTGTGTGTGTGTGTGTGTGTGCATTTCACATTTGTTTCTACTAAAGGGGCTTCAACTGTTGTGTGCTATTCAAAAATTAATATCTTTTACCAAAATGCAAATTGAGAAATTATATCATTTCACATGCAAAGAACAGCAATTAGTGCTTGATCTTCCATATAAGTTATGTTCTCTGAAATCTAATTTTTAAATGTCAGTTATATGATATTCTTTTTTTTCATATTCATTATTCTGAAAATGCCTCAATCATTGTACCACATAAATTGTGCTTCATATAGGCTTCTCATTTCATTCGAGAAGGTGGTCAAATGAATGAATGAATGAATGAAAGACAAATAATTAAAGTTGTACCTTTGTCATTAAAAGTGTGACATGTTGGGGCACCTGGGTGGCTCAGTGGGTTAAAGTGGGTTTAATATATATATTAAAATGTATTTGGCTCAGGTCATGGTCTCAGGGTCCTAGGATGGAGCCCTTGCATCGGGCTCTCTGCTCAGCAGGGTCCTGCTTCTCTCTCTCTCTGCCTGCCTCTCTGCCTACTTGTGAGCTCTCTCTCTGTCAAATAAATAAATAAAATCTTTTAAAAAAAGTGTGACATGTTGCTTCTGTGTTCATGCAAATTTCAAAATTCATATTTTCCTTTAAACATGAGTCATCAATAAATTTGTTAAACGAAAATAAGCACTTAATATAATGCACTGTTTAACAGTCACTTCTGTAATGGTTTAGTGATGCAAAGGCAAAATTAAGAAATTAAAAGAATCATACAGACAAGAAAACCCCAATGTTAAGAGTGCTAAGGAGGATGCACACTTTAAAATATTGGCCTACAAGGAGTTAAAAATAAATTAATTTAAAATGGGATCTTAAATACAAAATCTGGACCAATTCATATGTGAGGGATTTATATTTATATAGACATTATACTAATTGACTCACACCATTATAGAGAATGAGAAGTCCTATGAGCTATCATTAGTAAGCTGGAGAACCAGAAAATTCAGTGGTGTAATTCAGTCTGTTTGAAGGCCTGAAAATGAGGAGAACCAATGGCTTACATCTTAATCCAAGTCCCAGAGCTTAAGAACTGGGAGTGGATGATGTCCTAGACTCCAAATTGAATGTATTAACTCAAACAGAGACCAAATTTGCCCTTCAACACATTCTGTTCTGTTAAGTCCCTCAGCTCACTCATTGGTACCCATCCATATTGGAAAGGGCAATCTCCTTTCCTCAGCATACAGATTCAAATATTAATATCTTCTGGAGACACACTCATAGTCACACCCCAAAATAGCATTTTACCACCTATCTGGGCATCATTTAGCCCAGTCAAGTTGACATATAAAATTAAACATCACCACTTGTCAACTTGAAATCCATATGAATCTCCTTAAATCATATTTAATATCAAAACAGAGGCAATGACAGGGTCATAATTCCACCTAACATGATATGACTATCTTTTGTACAACTGAAAATACACTAATTACTTCTCTAGAACAGGAGAAAGTTTTTCAGTGATGTTAATTCTTCTCATATTTAAATATGGATATAAATACCAATATATAGTTAATACATCTTGTGTTACATGCAAGGAATAAGAAAAGGGAAAAACCAAGATATTTGCTTAATATATGAGATACACATGAAAATATATTTGTAATAATCTAGAAAGGAAATACTTATGACAGTTCTCATTTCTATAAGTAGTCGTATGATTGAAGCTGGTATTTATAATTACCTTTGTAGGGGTGTCTGGGTGGCTCAGTTGGGTAAGTGTCTGCCTTCAGCTCAGGTCATGGTCCCAGGGTCCTGGTGTGGAGCCCAGCAACATTGAGTTCCCTGTTCAGCAGGGAGTCTGTTTCTCCCTCTCCTTCCAGCTTGTGCTCTCTCTGGTTATCTCTGTCTCTCTCTCAAATAAATAAATAAAATATTTTAAAAATATAACCTATTTCTTCTACTGCTCATTCCATATATTCTTTGCCTTTAGCAAGCATCTCAGCTGCTTGTGTTTCTTTACCTGGTGGCAGGACCAACATCTTCATTCTTCAAGGATCTAAGCCATTAGTAGTCCTGTCTTAACTGGGTTGATGTTGTTTTCCATTGACCTTAATTACAGGACATGGTAATACTAAGAGTTGCCCTAAGCAATTGACAGTACTCCTGACATACTCTTCTTCTCTTCATTGTGCAATAGTAGTCCAGCTTCCCCTTCATAGCAAGGGCCTATCAGCACAGGCAACAAAAAACACCATTTCCTGTTGATTCAAAGACATGAGTCTCAATTTTACCCAAGGTAGTCTTAGTTCCAGTTCTTAGTCTTAGTCTTAGTTCTAGGAACTCTTCCCGTTCAAGGGAATCGGGATGTATCTTTTGATAAGAAGTATTTCTCCTTCTGGAACTAAGACTTCCAGGCCAGAGTTCTGCCCACTGAGAGAACTTCCCTTCACCATTGTCCTTCAGGGATATCCTAGAAAGGGGCTAAAAATTACTGAGCTGTCCACTTTAGGGTGATGCCTGCATATCATGCAGAACCATCTGTAAGACAGACTCAAGTTTTCTCTTCTTCTGTAAACTGATAATGGGGAACTTCTCATGGAGCCACAGGTATAGTTTAGAGAAAGAAGGCAGTGTGATGGAATGGGAATGATGGACATTTGACTGACTTTTTCACATAACTTACTTGTGGTTTCAGGGCCAGCTTGAGTGTTGGTATGCATACCTATCTTTATGATTTAGTAGGGTACAAAGATATGTGCAGTCACAGGATGCTGGGGCTCTCCTCATAATTTATCTCTCAAAGTATTGGTTAAAGGTATGTATTTTAGACCCTCAGAATGTGGGTGTGTGGGACTTAAATGGCAAATCTATTCTAACATTCTATTTTCCCTAAACCTCTGAATCTCTTCATCTATATAAATCAAGGCAAGTTGGGCATTTCCAGTCACATCTTTTCCAGTGACCCATCTTTTGGTCCATGTCTCAGCCAACCAACACAATAAACTATTAGAGTTCTTTCAAACATCCTGAGCTGCAATATTAAATGCAGATTTTTTTTTTTTCCTAGTGAGCTCATATCGAAAATTTGACCTGGTATAACTTTCTCTTTCTTTCATTATTATCCCACACCCTGAATATTCATTCCTACATATATTCCCAAGATTTCTGTCTGTATAATCCTCATGGGTCATATACCTCTCACCTTTAGGGCCGTGCTGGGACTTACATCAAGTTACAGGTCTAGAAGCAAAGAGAGGTGTTAGGTTTGGGTCCTAAGGAATATCAACGTAGTCTTCCATCACAACTGTCTCAGGGAGCTATTACCATTTCTTTGGGGAATGCAAGGAATCAGCTCAGAAGAAGGCAAAGGCTGCTATCACTGGGGATTGGAATGCCATAGTCACTCAAAGTGAAGAGGCTGATCATTAGCTCTGAGAAGGTATAAAGAGATTTATTGTAGGAATTGGCTCACTTCCTATAATAAATTAGGAAGATGAGAAATCCTAACATCTGCTTTCCTCAGGGAAAGGGAGCAGGGAAGCAGGTGGTGCAATTCAGTCTGAGTCTGAAGGTCTAAGAACCAGAAGTACTCTGTCAGAGGACCAAAGAAGATGGATATCCAAGCTCAGATAAGTAAATTCACACTTCTTCTGCCTTTTTGTTGTATTCAGGCCTCAAAGAATGAATGATGCCTACCCACACTGGTGAGGACATCTTGTTTCCCCAGTCTATGATTCAGATGCTAATTTATTCAAGAAACACCCATGCAGACACACTTAGAAATGGTTTTCCAGCTTTCTGGGCATCCCTTAGCTCAGTAAGTTGACATCTCAAATTAACCATTGTAAAGATATAGGTAGATGGGAAGAAAGAAAGAAAGAAAGAATGAATGAATATAGTATATGTAGACAGTTGTTCAATTTCGACTTTGACACACATTTCAAAAGGAAGTCCAAAGCAGTGGACTGGAAAAGGAATTTTTTATTAGTTTAATCAATAATTTATAGACTGTAAAGCACACATTGTTGTGTCCCACAATGAACCTCTAATGCCCCACCCCCCAATTTTGCTGCTAATTCTTGTTCTTTTATAGTTCCAGACTTAGAATTCCTTACTAGCACTAAATTACCCATCTCTTTCTCCTTTGCTCTGACTTCTTTTAATTATCCTCTTCGTATTGAGGTGTTGTAGGGCTCAGTTTTCAGCTTTCTTCTTTTCCTTCCAAAACTAATTTCCACTACTGATTTCTTTTAGTCTCAAATGCACGTTTATTTCTGCTTGGATGTGCAATAGACACACAAAACACAATTCACCAAAATTAAGCATCTGTCCCTGTCCTGGCCCTGAATATTTCTAAAATATGTTTCACCCAGTGTCCTAAGTTCAGCTGATGAAAAATCCATCCTTCCAACTGTTTAGGCTAAAACCACAAAGTTACCGTTGACTTTCTCATTCCTTCCACCTCCACATGGCATCATAAAATCCCAAACATTACCATTTCTCACCAGCCCCACATGCTTCATTCATGGCATAACTGAAGGGAATAATACAGTACTCCTTGTAAAGCCATGGAAAAAGATTTCCATGGTTTCTGGAGATAAAAGTGAGCAACCAAAATGGATGTTGGTCAAGACTCATTTTGGGAGGGGAAAAAAAGGGAAATGGTAGGTAAGTTTAAATGGAAAAGGAGAGTTAAGATGATTTTGCAAACCTTTTGTGAATTTCAGCCCAGATGTACTGTAAACAGTTATTTGGAATTTGTAAGTAAGATTTAAAACTATAAGATTGTCCTCCCTTATCTGTGACTTTGGTTTCAATTACCATGTTAAACTGTGGTCTAGAGGCAGATGGTTTTCCTTTTGACATACTGTCAGAAAGTTGGTAGTAATTGCACGCTACATCACAATGCCTAAGTCATTCACCTCATTTCATCTGATCATATAGTCATTTTATCACTTCATATCATCATAAGAAAAAGAGTGAGTAGATAGGTATTTTGAGAGATATTTTGAGAGATCACTTTCACCTAAGTTTCATTATAGCATATTGTTATAATTGTTACATTTTATTATTAGTTATTGCTGTTTATTTCTTACTATGCTTATGTTATAAATTAAACTTTATCATAGGTATGTATGTATAAGAAAAAATACAATATATATAGGGTTCCATACTACATGTAGTTTCAGGCATTTCCTGGGTATCTTGGAACATATCTCCTGCAGATGGGGGTGGGGGCTACTGTACTAAGAGTCGAGTCAGAAAAGCATCTGGACAAAAAGCTGAAATTATTATGAAAATAAATTTCCTCATTAAAAATGGGGAACTCTAGATTTTTGCAACTTTGAAAAATATTGCTCATTAAAATGTTTAAAATGTCAGCTGGTACTTAAATTATATTAATTAGAAGCAATGCCAAACACTTTTATTTTGCCTCACATTCATCCTAATTAAAAAAGTCCAATGTTTACTTGAAAGTAAGTTCCTGACTCATCCAAGGGATGTCAGAAAAAAAAAAAAAAAAGATGTTAAAAAAAAACACAGCATTTTGTGTAATGTCTAAGTAAGTTATATGAACCCATTGGGATCTCACACACACACTACATACTTTTTAAAAATCTTGTGATTTCAGTGCCAAAATATTAAGCACACAAAATAAGCTCTTATTTCTGCTCTATGAACACAACTTTTTAAAATCATTTCTTTAGTCATTTCTTAAGGAAATGGGTTCTCTAGAATACTCAAGTCTAAAAATACATGTTAAGGTCTGGAGAATTAGTAAGTATGAAGCTTCTTGACTGTATATGAAATGAGGATGGAGATACTGTCTGTGTGTTCACTATTATCTCCTTAACACCTACCAGTTTTTGGTGCATAGCAGACTCTCCAAATAAATGTAAAGAAACTGTGAAAATTAAATTGGTATACTAAGGTATGTACCTGCAAAAATTAATTGAATTTCTTCTATAATTTATAATTAAGTCCTCATATTGGCACCTGTAACTTTTCCAAGTATTTTCCTAAGTTGTCTCATTTGATTTTAATAACTCCATAGCACAGAGAACTTTTATTTTACTAATTAGGATACATTAATTGATGTGTACAAATTCATATAGCAGAGCCAATAAAACTCAGACTCATATTTCTTTTTTTCTAGGAAATTAATTAATAACTAACTAAAAATTAGTTAATTTTTGAGAGAGAAAGAGAAAGAATGAGTGGGAGGGGTTGAGTGGGGACAGAGAGAGGGGGAGAGAGAGAATCTTAAGCGGACTCCATACTCAGTGTTGAGTCCTATACAGGGCTTGATCTTACAATCTTGAGATCATGACCTGAGCTGAAATCAAGAGTTGGATCCTTACCTGACCAAGCCTCTCAGGTACCCCAGGAAATCATATTTCCTAGATGACGTATTTATATTATAAGACACATAAACTAAGTAAGGGATTTCAAAAATTGCCTCCTCTGAGTTACTATTCTGAAATAAAATTTCCACTTACTCTGTTAAAGCAATTCAAGAAGAATATCTAAATCCAATTTTGCCAGTGAGGAATCGTTATCATATATATATATATAGTTATATATATATATATAACTATTTCCCTAGCTTAATATTTAGATTTATTGTATGAAATATGAAGCAAAAATAGGCTATTTTGGAATAACTTGTTTTCTGATCATTTTTATTCCTCAGATCCAAGTAGTCTAAGACCAGGAGAAGGAGGAAGAGTATTAAGTCTCCCTTAATATTCTGAATAATTCTTTAAGTTACTTGCTTTTTAAAGATAGTTAATTGGCTGATGTGCATTGATAGCATATAGTAAAGCTATTAATTGAAATATCTTATGTTTCCTACAAAATTCCTGTGAAGTAGGCACTGATATATTCTTTTATTTTGAGGAGGATAGGGAGGCTTGGAAGGTTCAGGTAATTTTTCCAATTTAAGGACTAAAAGAAAGACTGGAACAGAGGCAATCTGAATCCAAAGTCCTCCTTTTAATCCCATGCACGCTTACCTGAATAAAGCTTGTGTGTGTCTTCCTAGCATATATATGTCAACGTATATTCAGTGATTGTTTTTCTGGTCTTGCCTAGTAAATTCCCACATATACATATACAAATATATATATTTGGCCTCATAATCTAGGTCTAAAGGCAAGTCTTAGGTGAGAAAGAGAAAAACACAACTTTGATAGTTCTATAGCTCCAACAATGAATCAATCAGTATGCTGTTTCTGATTATACTTTTCTGGATTCCATTTTCTAAGTAGATGCAATCTTGAAGTGAGCTCCCTTCCCTGATACTACTCACATTTGATACTTTGTTGTGCTTCTGGTCACTGAAATAGATGAGTGGACATCAGTTTTTATGGGACATCAGTGTCCCAGCAATCTGATACAAAATACTCCTAGGATAGAATGTGATACACAATACTATCAGTTGGTATTAAAACACAAAAGTTGGCTTTAAATCATTATACCAGAATATTAATAATAAAGTTATATCTGTAAGACATATTATATGTATCTGGAGAGTCTTATTAAAGCTAAGTTCAGAAGTAGCAATTAAACAATATTGATGACTTAGTGATGAATCAAGAAACCCAGTGTAGAACTTGGAGACAGAATGCAGTTGAAAGCTATACACACAATTTGGTTGAGTAATTTTCAAAGACATATTTTGACATAAGCAGCTGAGAATGTGTCATATAACCAGGTATCAGGGGAGAGAAAGGCTGAGAGAAATGAGTTGGTAGCCTGTGCTAAGATGAGAATTTCTGATGTGAAAACCTTATGTTTGAGGGATAATAAGAGTGTTCTTTCAAATGAGACTGTATTAAAGGGACCAACTGAAAGCTGAAATGTCCAAAGCTTGGAATTGTGGGAATACAGAACTGGAATAGGAATAAGAAATCTGTTTTCTCACATTTTTTCTGTTATCCAACTTCAAAAAGTCATAGCTATCAGTACATGGTCCAGTCAGTTAGTAGATATATTTTTAATGTTCTATACAGAGAACAACAATGATTGGGATTTTTATTAGTGTTCTTTAGAGAAACAGAAGCAATAGGATGTATAGAACCATACAGAGTATATACAACTATCTCTCTCTTCTCTCTCACTCTCTCTCTCTGAAGAGATCTATTTTAATGAATCAGCTCAGAGGATTATGTGGGTTGGCAAATATAAAATCTGCAGGGTAGATTGGCAGACTGGAGACCCGGAAAAACATGCTACAGTTCAAGTCTGAAGGCCTGCAGTTTGAAGACCTCATCAAGATCTGATACAGTTCAAATCTGAAGGCTGTCTGCTGCAGAATTTCCTCTTGCTTGGGGGCAGTCAGTTTCTTTTTAATTTAGGCCTTCAACTTATTAGATGTGGTCCACCCACATTATGAAGGGCAATCTGCTTTACTGAGTCTACCAATTTAAATGCTAACCTCATCCAAAAACACACTTATGGAAACATTCAGAATAATGTTTGACTACATTATGTGGGTACCATGACCCAGCCAGGCTGACATGTAAAACCATCACAGGAGTTAAAAGGTTTCAGCTATAATTCTTGAATACAAATTATATGGCTGTTTCCTGAAACTGTGGAGACTGTTACTTTGCTTATAAAATGAGGAAAGTCCTACTTCTTTTGATAATATTTTTGTAAAAAAAAAAAAAAAGACAATGTATAAATGTTCTTACCAGAGCATCTGGTACCTGTTGGTATTTAATAAATAATAGACTCATCATTTTTTAATAACATTGCATGTTTACCCTTCACCTCAATGAAATTTTTTTGCCCTTCTTTTTTTGGACTAAAACTAAGATATTATCCTTTCATTAGTCTTCTCTCTAAAGTTCTCACTTTCTACATTTCTTGTAAAATGAAATGAATCTCCTATAATAAATCCACTGGATTTCTATTTCTAAATCTTTGCCTTAAATTAGCATATCCCTCTCTCCTAATTTGACTTAAGGAGTCACTGATCTAGTTAGATATGTTAATCTTTTAATGTAGCCTGGTTATTTCTAAATTTTCAGATTAAAACAGAAAAACCCAAATTATCAAGATTAAAAAAAATACATTTCACTACATAACTTATATGTGTGGATTTGTAGGTCAACAATCAATGAGATATTTCTAACACTCCAAATATCTAAAACTATAAGGACAATTCATGGGGCAAGGGGTGGGAGAGAAGACATTTACTCTCTACCAATGAGTTCAGATTCACACTATAAAGGTGGATATTTATTTGGGAGCAATTAATAAAATGTGTCCCTAAACTCTGAACTACTGCAATGTTTCTGACCCATTTACAACAAAAATAAGTCTTCTGAATGGTTTGAAGTTTTCTGGGGCTGAAAGCCTCAGAAATTAGGCTCCTTTTTTCCATTCTCTTTCAGTTGCCTTTGGCGATATTGGCAATTTAGATATTCATTCGTTCTAAGTAGATAAAGTCCACTTTTATACCCGAAGTTCTAATCCTTCCTTTGGCCAACACAGTACCTTTCTGCAGTGCATAATGAATATGGCCTTGTTCTTGTTACAGTGCACTAAGGACAAAGAAAGACCAACTCAATTCATTATCTTAACACAAATAAAAATCCCCACCTGAATTATTATGTTCTCATTAACCTCACTTAAACTTTGAATCCTTTTTAGTTCATCTTATCTCTGGTTTCCCTTTGCTCCATCTCCATATATACTCAGCTGGCTAAGATTTCTATATTTGCTATGATTCTTGAGTTTTTTCCACTTAACCTAATACTAGTCTCTACTGACTTCATCAAGCCCTTATTATTACATATCCCAATAAGAATGAATTGTGCCACTCATATCCTCGACTCCTAAACCAATGTTACCTACATTCCTCTGTTAATAGCAAGATTTCCAGACAGATTGAAACCTTAATCATATTCTGGATTCCCTGTGATTCATCTGTGAATTCAAAAGGTGGATTTGGCCTTCATTTTAGCAGGGGACCTAACCTGCTTTCTTTTAGCTTCACATGGGTCTTTGACTTTTTTTTTTTGAACAGTGATCTTTAAATTATAGACTTATTTAGGCTGCTGTGAGCACAGAACATGCCCTCAAATTACAAGTCTATTTGTGCTGGTCCGCAAGTGCATTTATTAGCATTAATGTATCAATTATTTTTAATTAGCTCTTAGAACTTCTCTTTTACCAATTGTAAAGTCATTAGCTGCAATTTGCAAATGAAAATGATCACAATGTTTCCCATGCCCCACATAATAGTGCCTCTCATTATCTAACCCAGAAAGCCACTTATTATTTACTCTTATTTTACTCCCTCTTTTCTTGTTATCTGAAAGCCTAACAACCTGTGGAAATCTTAACAATGTGGCAAAAGTTTCCTAATTGCTCCTTTCCACCCCATACTGATAACCGGGTGAATTTTGACCTCCTCCATTCATTTTCTAGTTTATTTCCCTATAGCTAAAACAACAAAATATACTTTTGAAACAAGAATAACAACAAAACCAAAAACACCTGCCTTTGAAACTCACAGTAGTAGATTTGTGTTCAAGACTAGGGAGAAGGAACACCTTTAAACCTCCACTGTCTAGATCATTTCAGACTAGAAGTGATTATAATTTTTTCATTCAGGACAACTTTTTTGTATCCTTAGTTCAAAGGTAATTAATTTTTTAATGTAATTTTAATATTTTAGATGAATTAATAATCACAGAAACATTACTTTTTTTTTTTTCTTTACCAAACCAGTTGGTTTATATTTGAGGCAGAAAATAGTGTTACAAATGTAAACCAGGAATAAATTAAATGTATGACCAAAAGATCCAGTTCCATATAAAAAGGACTCAGATTAGTTCATGAGTTAATAAACAAATTAACAACTAGTTCACTTAACACTTAATTTAACATTAAAAATGAACACTTATGAATCAACGTTAATTTACAAGGACTTTTTTTTAAAGCTTAGCTGAGTAGTTTAAGCAAAACTATATATAGTTTACTTGAGTATGCTAGAATACGTAAAAGTTTCAGAACTTCAAGAAGTTTGACTTGATTTACATTTTTGGTTATGCTACAAAGTTACCACAAAGTTTTATGTGGTAACAATGTTATTTTAGTGACTTTCAACTCATGCTCCTTTGAGTAAATTTGGATAAGCAGTTCTAGGTTATACATAGAAAGTCTTAGATACACAACCAGGTCATAACCAGGACTATCTTATTCACATGAAAAATTAAATGAAATTAATGTGGAAAATATTAAATATTTTATTCTCCTTATTATTTACATTTTAAAAATACATTAACCTACATCTCATTTAATCTTACAAAAGTCTCAGGAAACATATATAATAGCCATTGTTTTGAACTGAATACACAATTTCTCAAAACTTTCTAGTGACTTCATCAAAATCAATAGATACTTAGGCTTAAAACCAAATTTCACTGATTTCTGTTGTAGCACAAGGCTACTGTTACAGTAAGATGTTACGTCTAATAACTAAGATTCCATTATTAATTTAATCAATACATGAACTGAATGTCCTTTCTAAGCTAAGTTTTATTTTATTTTAAATATTTTATTTATTCATTTGTCAGAGAGAGCGAGAGAGAGCCCACGCACAAGCAGGGGGAGTGGCAGGCAGAGAGAGAAGCAGGCTCCCCGCTGAGCAAGGAGCCAGATGTAGCACTCAATCCCAAGATCCTGGGATCAAGACCTGAGCAGAAGGCAGATGCTTAGCCTACTGAGCCACCCAGATGTCCCCATAAGCTAAATTTTAAATGAAAGAAAAGGATATGATAGATATATGTCAAATAATCACATAGAAAAAAAATTGAAGTTGATGCTCCATACCAGGAAGGTGACTCATGATCAAAATATATAAGTTGTAGTGAAAACAAACATGGAAAAAGCCAAGAAGTGGGAATAAAGAAAAGAGAGTCAGCATTTACTCAGCACAGCTCATGTTCCCAAATGTAGTTTATGTTATGTGATTTATAACCATAAATTAAATTAATCTCAGTTTCCTCCAGACTAATAAGCTAATCAGGCTTCCAGTTACATTTACAGATAAGGAATGGGCCTATGTCATTTAAAGAAGTTACTCGGGATCTCATCATGGGTAGAACGGTGCTAGACTTTGCAACTAGCTCTGTTTTTCATCAGTCCTTCTCCCTTGATGTATAAGAATATGAATAGAAAGCTTTTTGTATCCATAAAGAATTTAATATGCATTATTGTTGGTTGTAGGTGTCAGGTTTCATAGGGACTTACATATGTGGTTCATCTTGGCCTGTCACAAGATGAGTAGATCTCTGCATCTGCCTACCTGAATCTTAAAAATGTACATCAAAATGATAAGATTTTGCATGGTAAAAATCCGTCAACAAAACAAATAGAAAACGTATTGAATAGAAGAGATTTACAAATGATATAGCTTATAAAGAAATAATATCCAAAATATATGAGAAACTTACACAATTCAACCTGAAAAAAACACAATCCAATTAAAAATGGGAAGAAGACATGAACAGACATTTATCCACAGAAAATAGAGATGGCCAACAGACACATGAAAAGATACTCAATGTTACTAATCATCAGTGAAATGCAAATCAAAGCCACAATGAAATATCACCTTATATCTGTTAGAATGGAAAAGACAAAAAGACAAGAAACAATAAATGTTGGAGAAGACATGGAGAAAAAGGAACTCTTATACATTGTTGGTGGGAATTCAAACTGGTGAAGCCACTGTGGAAAATGCTATGGAGTTTCCTCAAGAAATTCAAAACGGAATTACCATATGATCCAGTAATTCCACTACTGGTATTTACCCAAAGAAAATGAAAACACTAATTTGAAAAGATATATGCACCCCTATGTTTTTTTGCAGCCATATTTGTAATAGCCAAGATATGGCAAGATAAAGCAACCTGAGTGTCCAACAATGTATGAATGGTTAAACAAGAGGTGGTATACACATACGCACACACGTGTGTGCGTGTGCACACACACACACACAAATGGGATATTAGTCACAAAAAAGACTGAAATCTTTCCATTTGCAACAATATGGATGATCAGTGGACTGAGAGGGTACAATGATAAGTGAAATAAGTCAGAGAAAACAAATACCTATAATTTTGCTCACAGATGGAATTCAAAAAATAAAGCAAATGAACAAAGAAAAACAAATAAAACCACATTGTTAAATATAGGAAACTGGTGGTTGCCAGAGGGGCAGTGGGTAGGAGGATGAGTAAACAAGGTCAAGAGGATTAAGAGTACACTTAATACAGTGAACACTTAGTAATATATAGAATTGTTGAATTAGTATAGTGAAACTAATATAACATTACATTTTAATTATTCTTTAATTAAAAAAATTATATATATTAAGAGATCTTAACTGAGTTCAGTCACAATTACCACCACATGGTCTCAATAACACTTTGCTCTCTCAGGGCTGCACCCTTGAAAACAGGTCCAGCTGTGGGAACTGTTGGCAGAACACACATTCCAAGGACAAAGATGGAGTGCAGAATCTCCTGTTAGGCTAGGTGTAGCTCATGGGTGAATTGGTGGTTATGAACTCTTGATGACCTCAACCAAAAGTTACCAAGAACAGATGTATAATTCCAAAAATTTCTTTTTCTCAGGTCCACAGTCATCCATTTAATCTTCCCTTTCTCCTTTCTTTATTAAACAATTATGTTATACCTACTCAAACACAAGACAAAAATAACTAAATTTGAGCATTGGATGGGCCCTCCACATAGCAGGCAATGTGCCAAGTGTCTTAAAGAATGCATTATCTCGTTAAATCTTCACTGTGACACTGTGAGTTATACTACATTGTCCAGGAGTCTCAGAAAGTCATCAGGATCAAGGAAATCTAAATCTAAAATCCCCACCCCCCCCCGCCTTGATGTAAGGAAATAAATCAGGTGATCATCTTTTCCCATGGAACTATTTGGTTCCCTGAGAGTATGGTAGTATAATCAGGAAGTAAGGGTTAATCACCACTGCCAGAAAATTAAACATCTAGCAAACTCTGGTCAGTTTTAGAGAGCTAAGGGATAATCCTTATTCCTGCTACCATGGCTAATTCAGTAATCAAGAGAATACTGAAAAAGAGGCTGAGAAAAGCCCACTAAGTTATCAAATGCCTTGCCCACAGTGTAAATCTTTTGATAAGTGTTACCTGTGGGTTACGTGTAGCCTCATGTTCTGCATCATACTATATGTTTTCCTCAAATTCCCTTATGGCAAATTCTCCATTTTTTGTTCTAATTCTTTGGCCATTCAAAGTGTTACATAATTCCCCTTTATGAGAGTAAATTCAACATTGAAAAATATCAGTTGTATTGGGCAGAATGGATAAGAACTTATTCTGCTTACAGGACAAATTTCCTTTCCCCATTTCCTATAAGTGAAGTTCACTTCTGAGTTAGACTGGGACGCTACTTTAGTCAACCTGAAACTGGTACCAATACATTATGCAATGCCATCTCTAAGCCAGTTTTATTTTGTTTTTCTACCTTAGTTAACGGGTAAACTATGGGAAAATTCCTGAGGCCACCAACATTCTAAACTTCAATTTTTTAAAACATATTCTTAAGGACTATAATGCTTATATCATCCGTTTATATTAGAAGACTTTGGTCTTTGTATCAACGTTGTAGCGATTTGGGGAAGTGGTGAAAGATTAGTGGCATAATAATGCATCTAACTTTATTATCTTGTGATTCATTCCTCTACCAATCTCCTTTTTGTAGGTCATTATTTCATCTGGATCTGCTTACACACAGAGAGAAACTCATCTGCTTGAATGAAAATGGATTCTAGTACACACACATGCACACATATGCACAGACACATAATTTCCAGTTCAAATTTAGCTAAAATATATACTCCTTCTTCCTTCAGAAAACACCGTAAAATCCATTCTGTACACACATTTCCCAGGTTTTAGTTAATTGCTGTAGGTCATTTCCTCAGTAATCCTTTTCTTTTTTGGGATATATCTTATATTAGTATGAGAGAAACTCAGATACAAGTACAATTACAGATATAGTGGTAACAGATAATAGGGAAGTGAGGGATATCTTTAAGTACCTACTATTAAGGCAGTCATTGAGGTGAGGGGACTAGAGTATTTTAAACAGATAATCCTCAGAAAAGGAAGAAGGAACTTCTTCATATAGGAAGAGAATGGCAGAAGAGGATTTTCAGGTATTAGGGATGCCCGGATCGTCACACATAATACTATTTCAATGTTTCAGGTAGTATTTCTTCCTTATTTATTTGCATTAATATCTCTTCACACAAAGACCAGAAAAAGTTGAGAATACGACTGACAATTTAACTCAGCTGCAGGAACAAATCCCAAATCTGATTTAGAGCCATCTCAACTGCTCAGTTGTAAGAAGATAGTTACCATTAAAACATAGTCATATATACTCCTTGAGTTTCAGTTTGCAGTTAAAATTTAATGATTTAAGTTGGGCTATTCTTTTACCTTAAATTTCCTCAGGCATTCAATCATGACTATCATACTGTGTGGCCTTTGCATTCCTGCTCATCACACCCCCGATTACAGGACAGCAATTGTGCAGTAGTCAAGAGCAGCTTCTGCCACAGAATAACTTAACTATGTTCCCTTTACATGTAATGTGTTGTGAAGCCCCATGTCAGACTATGAACATAGTATTCCACCCTAATATAATTGATTTCTTTGAGGCTCTGTTGAATAGATATAATTATCTATTTTGATGTTCTTTATCACTTGAATTCTTTCATTGCAATCAAGATGGTCTGACTGTAGTTACATAATCAGAAGTGTAATTGTTAGAAGTAAAGGATAGCAATCAGATTTGGAAATTGATAATCATCAATGAAGTTCAGACATGGTTAGTTCTGATGCAATTGTATAACAAGAGTAGCATCATAGGGATTTAACAGCAAGAACTGAATGAGCTCCAAATATTTAGGTGTTTTTATTAATTTCCTTATAATTCATTCTTCAGAAAAAGAAGATTCAATTGTCTAACTTAGATTTCAGATTTACTCTTTGTTTAGGACAGGGAAAAGCTTCATTACATAGAATTCTGTGGGGGGATAATTAAATCACCTAAAGAATGTCAAGATAATTTTAAAGAGTGGAAATAAATGCTTCATATGTGGGCTAAATTTGGTTTATGTATACATCAGGAATATACAGGTCTAAATATAGCTACAAAACCTAAATATGGTTCAAGTGATCTCATTTACCTAACACAGGCACGACTTTGCCACTTGGAAGGTTCTTATTTGGGCCTGGTGTTATGATCCGCATCACAAAGTTATACAGGCTCAGAGAATGGAATCTATACTGCATTCACATCTTTTATCTCCCATAGTGCTTGCCTATAGTAGAGGCTTTATAAATATTAGTTGAAAAGCTAAAAAAGAGTGAACCAGAAATGAAAAATACAAAATACAATAAATGAGATTGGTAACAGGCTTGATGTAATGAAGAGCAGGCTGGAAGAAGCAGAGAAACAATTAGTAATATAGAAGACATAATAATGGAAAATAATGAAGGTGAACAACAGAAAGAAAGAATTATGGAACATGAGAACCGATTTAGGGCACTCAGTGACTCCATCAAATGTAATAATATTCATATTACAGGAATCCAAGAAGACAAAGACATAGAAAAGTGGACAGAAAATTTTATTTTGAGAAATAATAGCAAAAACCTTTCCTAATCTGAGGAAGGAAACAAACATCCAATCCAGGAGGCATGGAGAACTTTCATCAAAATCAACAAAAGCAGGTCAACACTGAGACATATTGGAATTAAATTTGCAAAATAAAGTGATAAAGAAAGAAAGTCTTAAAAGCAAGACAAAAGAAGTCCTTAACCTACAAGTGAAAATCTATAGGTCTGGCTGGAGATTTCTCAACAGAAATTTGGCAAGCAAGAAGAGAGTGGCATTGTATGTTCAAGGTGCTGAATGGGTAAAAATTTGCAGCCAGGAATACTCTATCCAGCAAGGCTATCACTCAGACTAGAGAGACAAAGTTTCTTAGACAAACAAAAAGTAAAGGAGTTTGTGACCACTAAACCAAACTTGGAAGAAATATTAAAGGGGACACTTTTTAAGTGCAAAGGAGAAACCAAAACAGACAAAGACAAGAAAGGATCAATGAAAATCTCCAGAAAAATGACAATATAAGTACTAAAATGGCAATTAATACATATCTTTTAGTAATTACACTGACTGTAAATGGACTAAATGCTCTAATCAAAAGATAGATGTACCAGGATGGCCCAGTATGTTAAGTGTCTGACTCATAATTTTGGGTCAGATCATGATCTTAGAGTCTTGAGATCAAACCCACCCCCACCAAACTGGGCTCTGTGCTCAGTGAGATTCTCTCTCTCCCTCTGCTCCCCCCCCCTCCCGCTCACACTCTCTCTCTCTCTCAAATAAATAAATAAATCTTAAAAAAAAAAAAAAAGGACATAGGGTGTGTCACACTGAATTAAAACAAAACAAAACAAAAAACAAGAAAACAACACACATCTATATGCTGTCTAAAAGAGACTCATTTAAGACCTTTCAATGAAAGTAAGGGTGTGGAGAAATATTTATCACAGAAACAGATGTTTAAAAAAGCAGTAGTAGCAATACTTACATCACACAAACTAAACTTTAAAACAAAGACTATTAAAGGAGACAGAGGGCATTATATAATGATAAACGGGAAAAACCAATGATAAGATATAATAATTCTGAATATTTTACACCCAACACGGGAGCACCCAAATATATAAAACAATTAATAACAAACATAAAGGAACTAATTGATAATAACACAATAATAGTAGTGGACATTAACACCTCATTTACATCAATGGACAGATCATCTAAACAAAATAAACAAGGAAGCAATGGCTTTGAATAATACACTGGATCAGATGGACTAAATATATATTTTCAGAAAATTCCACCCTAAAACGGCAGCATACACATTCATTTCAAGTGCACATGGAACATTCTTCAGAATGGATCATATATTAGGTCACAAAACATGCCTCAATAGATTTTTAAAAAAAAAAAGTCTTAAAATCATACCATGTACCTTTTCTGACCACAAAGCTATGAAATAAGAAGCCAACCACAAGAAGAAATATAGAAAGGCTACAAATACATTGAGACTAAACAACTTGCTATTAAACAATGAATGGGTCAACCAGGAAATCAAAGGAAAAAAAAAAACACATGGAAACAAATGAAAATGAAAACACAGTAGTCCAAAATTTGGGGGATATAGCAAAAGTGGTCCTAAAAGGGAAGTACCTGGATAAACTCCTAGAAACAAAAGCAAAGTGAAACAAAAGCAAAAAATAAACTATTGGGATTCCATCAAGGCGGGGGGTGGGAGGTTGGGGGAGCCAGGTGGTGGGTATTAAGGAGGGCATGTATTGCATGGAGCACTGGGTGTGGTGCAAAAATAATGAATTCTGTTATGCTGAAAAGAAATTTTTTTAAAAAGTGGACTTTTGAGCTAAAAAAAAGGGAAGGAAACAATCCACAAAACTAAAAGACAACTTATGGAATGGGGGAAGATATTTGGAAAGGACATATCTGATGAAGAGTTATATTCAAAATATTTAAAGAATTTG
The DNA here is from genome assembly GCF_020171115.1 of Neogale vison. NCBI lineage: Eukaryota > Metazoa > Chordata > Mammalia > Carnivora > Mustelidae > Neogale > Neogale vison. The sequence continues at coordinate 101,609,788 of NC_058098.1, read as the reverse complement.
TAAAACTCAACATCCCCCAAAATGAATTATCCAATTGAAAATGGATAGAAGACATGAATAGACCTTTCTACAAAGAAGACATACAGATAGCCAACAGACACATGAAAAGATGCTCAACATCATCATCAGGGAAAGGCAAATCAAAACTACAATGAGCTATCATGTCACACCTGTCAGAAGGCTAAAATCAACAACACAAGAAACAACAGGTGTTGGCAAGGATGTGGAGAAAAGAGAACCCTCATATACTTTGGTGGGAATGTAAACTGCTATAGCCACTGTGGCAAACAGTATAGAGTTTCCTCAGAAAGTTAAAAATAGAACTACCCTATGATCGAGCAATTGCATCACTAGGTATTTACCAAAAAGATACAAAAATACTGATTTGAAGTGATACATGCACCCTAGTGTTTACAGCAGTGTTATCAACAATAGCCAAATTATGGAAATAACTCAAATGTCCACTGAGTGATGAATGGATAAAGAAGTGGTGTATGTGTGTGTGTGTGCAAATATTACTCTCATAAAAAAGAATAAAAATATCACTTGCAAACCATGGATGGAGCTAGATTCAAGAGCACAAGCATTTATAGCATATATATGTATCTGTATATTGCTCTATATATGTATATATGCACATGTATATATCTGTATATCTGTGTTTATATGAATATGTGTCTGTATGTGTGTATATATCTATATGCATATGTATATATATCTGTGTATGTATATCTGTATTATCTGGGTGTGTATGTATATATAAATGTGTGTGTGTGTGTGTGTGTGTATGTATGTATGGGTGTATATATATGCTTATATATGCTCATTTGGTGCCCTGCAAGAATGGAAGCTTTAAAGGTTATTAACCATGACCTTGCCTAACCTCAGAATGTATGTTATCACTTTTCACATGCTAGCACTAGTAAAAAACTGACATGTGGAAATCCTTATGTTCTTAGCACATAAGTCATTTGATATTGAAAACAGCCCATTAACTTATTTACTTAGCTTTCCACTTTCTAGATTTGAGGAAACTGAGGCATAGAGAAATTACATCAGTTGTGTCAAACACACTATCAATATCATCACGGCATTCAGGACACAGAATCTGTTCTCAAATGTTAACTACCTTTCTTGAGTTGATGCTTAAAAAATTTACTGATGAATGAATGAACATGAAGTGTATGAAAAACTGAGCATAACCAAGATTTGTAACTGTTTTCTAGATATATAATACAGTTTAAATCTATACCATACAGATGATTAATATATACTTCTAATTCAACTCAAAACCGTATTATTACAGAAGCTTTATCTGGATGGTTCAATTTATAGTTGTTGGTCAGAATATTTCAATTAAAGTCCAGAATCACTAAGTAAATAGCAACGTGAATTTATCTTAAATTTTAACTTAAAACTCCAGTGCATGCATTCTATGTCAGGAAGCCTGGGAGAAAGGTGGTGACTGTCAAAGGCAGACAGAGGCAATTTCATGTGTGTTGAAACCAATGGCAGGTGCTGGCTCAGAGACAAGATTTAAATATTTATATATTAACATTTATTAATATATAATATTTACTCATTTAGTTAACACACTTTTTTTTTACATGAAATGCATGTGGAGAGCCTGTGAAGAAAGTGAAAGTAGAAAAGTATGTGCTAATTTGCAGAAGTTATGAGTGATTTTCTTGCATTGGCTCTGGTAATGATTCCTGGAGACAAGTTTGGTAGAAGAGGATACTAGATCCTACCTGGAGAATCAGAGATGACTATGGAAGTGGAGCTCTTCCTCCCAACCCTGGAAAATAGCACTTCCTTGACAGGGTTGTGGGTGAGAGAGAGCAATGATGATAAAAACCACATGAAATGTTCAAGTGCAATCGGAGGTATGGTAGCAAAGGTTACAAAAGTAAAACCACTAAGAGTGATATTAAACAACAGGTATGGATTAAGAAACTTAATAAAATTAAGAAACTTAGTAAAATGATCCAATGTTAGCCACAATGTTGGAGAACTAAAAATATGAAGTGCCTAGGACATTCTGAAGTTGGGAGAAAAGGAAGATCAGTATGATCCTGTGAAAGGTAAATTCAACTGGAAGGAAAATTTTAAATCAGGTCTGATACAAGGCCCAGATAATACAATAGCAATCAAAAAGCTAGGGAAAAAGATTGCATCTCAGTATTTACAGTGACAAATGAAGATCACAAAGCCAAAGAGGAAACTCTGACCAACTCTAAGAAGAAAATCAGCAAAACTCTCACCTTTAAGTTGCAAAAGGGCAAAGTCAAACTCTTGAAATGAACAATTTTATACTTCAAAAATAAATCCATTCTACTACTCATGTATTCTTTTCACCATTGTTAATAAAACATGCAATAAATTACAATGACTAGATTTTTACTTTCCAATGTTGTATTTTTAAGATAAGAAAAGATCTTTAGTACTACTTTTAGGAAAAGAAAAAATGTATTTTCCACACACATGCTCACACTTGCATGATGCATATTCATTGGTCCATTGTTGGATCCAGGCTCCAGGTTTTTGGTTGAATACCTGTCCACTAACTGGCAATCTCCATAATCTCTCTTGCATAAATCACATCCAGAAATGAATTCTACAGCATTTCAGTGTCAAGTTCTTTAAAATGGAGAGGGAAACAAAAGTTGATTGCAAAACCATCTTAGTGCAAAGTGCTTCTGATAGTCTTTGCCTAATAGCCCCCTTTTTTAGTTCTAGTGTTCATTAGCAAATTTTTAGTGAATTGTCTGGCTTATATTTGAAAGCATTCAACTAATTTTTCAGGAAACAACATTTTTTTGACAATCATAACTGGACTGATGCAATATTTAATTAACATATATAAACATAATAACTGATATACCTGGGTAGCCTGGGTGGCTCAGTGGGTTAAGCCTCTGCCTTCGGGTCAGGTCATGATCTCAGGGTCCTGGGATTGAGCTCTGCATGGGGCTATCTGCTTATGATCTTTCTCTCTCTCTCTCTGTCAAATAAATAAATAAAATATTAAAAAAAAACTGATATACCTGAAATGAAAGTTGGAAACAGCAAAATCAATCTTGATGAGTATAATATTCAGCTTGTGGGAGCAAATATTCATAAGCTTCTTAGAGAGTAATGTACCAGCTGCATGTGTTTATCAAACTTTGGGCTTCAGTTAGTAAGTTCCACAGCTAAATAGGAGAATGTTGATTAATACTGCAAAAAAGATAAGTGGGGTTATTTAAGACAAATTCCTTAGTCACAATTGTTGTCAGTCACAGGTACCTGACAACTGTTGATTATGTTTTTCTGAATATTCATAGGTCATATGTGAAGTATCTCCCTCTGCACCTGCTTCTAAAGGGTGGCAGAAAATGCCACTCCAAAATATGCCACTTAGACACAAGGACTATTTTGAACTAAAGGCCTTGAAATACAGCAGATGCAAGAAGGGCATTTGAGCCTTCCCTTTTCTTCTGGAAAACAGGAAATAAAAATTCCCCTGTGCCAGGAAAAAAGGAATATTTTGCCTCCACTATCCCTCTTATTTTCATCATGGAGAGTAGAGCAAGACATTTTAGAGTTAAAAAAAAAAAGTTTTGAATTTGAGTCCTCACTTTGCCAATTATTAGCTGTATGAATTTCTAAATAAATTTCCTAATGCCTCCACATCTCAGATTCCCTATCTATAAAATAGAAATATTAATGCACATATTGGGTTGTTGTTGAAGTAAACAAAAACTATATTCAATGGGTTTAGCAAAATGTCAGGTAAAAAGTACAGATTAAATATATGGTAGCTTTAACTATGCTACCAATTTCCACTGTAGCACTTTTCTTTTTTATGAGTTATCTTTGTTTCTACATTTTCTACATATTTATCAGATGGGGGAAAGTCTAAAATCGAATTCACTAAACATACTAGACATATAACAATGGTTTTCTTCACTATAGGAAAAAAATAACCCTAAAAGTGTTGTAACCCAATTCTATGAAATTATAAAAAAAACCCACTGACTTGGGAATACAGCACGTTTCCCCACATCTCAGAGCACTCAAACTAGAGTACTTTCCCCTTAAAAAATTGAAAATCATCTCAAGGTGAATAAAACAGACTTCCACTATAACTTGAAAGTAAATTTATGGAAATTGTTATGCTAAAAGTAATGAGTGTAGACTAAATAGTGTAGACTATATAGTGTAGACTATATAGACTAAAAATATAAATTGCATTCTCAAGTCTGTTGATAGGGTTATGCGAATAAATATCTTCTAAGTTTGTTCTTTCTTCTACTTTTCTCTCTCATCTTATATTTCCTTGTAGATAATGTGCAATAAATCTCAATCATTATGATTTTTACCCAATCATACATGACCAGGACTTGAGAGAAAAGGAAAAAAAAAAAAACGTTTTGATGAAAAGGTGAAAAGAAAGACTGAACTACTCAAATTTTAAATGTGCTCTCTGATCATGGGGGAACACTGCACTATGATTAACAGAGCTAATGGGTCAATTCTAGTATTTTTTAGTTGTGTGATCTTATAAACATTAGTTTACTTTGAAATGGCAAAAATAATCTTTCTTACAGTGATGTTGAAATAAACAAGGTGATAAACTATGCGATATGTTTGCTATGATGCTCTTGATAAATGATAAATTGTTTTGATCAGTATCAGTATAAGCTTTATCATTTAAATAATATAAGGAAAGCAAAATTAAAATGAGTGCATATTTGATAAGCCAACTGATTTTAAGTTTCCACAAATGATAGGCACTACACACTAAACTATAGTTAGTAATCTCACACTTTGTATCATTTATTCAGATAGAAGTCAATGGGTTGTAACAGCAAACTCAGGGAAACTCTAATATATATATGTATGTATATATATGTGCATATATATATATACACACACACACAAAATAAATAAGGTTTTAATATACATTTTTATTGTAAATCAAATATTATTGGACTTTATACATTCACATGGAAAATACTAGCAAGACACCAAGAGTTAAATACTAGCTATGGTAGAAAACCATGGAATTGTATAATTCCCAACCTTATTACATTTTTAAAAATTTTCTAGATCAGAGCTGGATTTCATTTTCTGTAATATCCATGGATACAGATAAAAGTACAGAGCCATCTGTAAAGTTTTTTTAACAATACAATAAAGACATGCTATTAACTAATGCATTGGGAAGCTTATAGTCTTTGACAACATAAGAATTTAAGCCCAAGAAACAATTAATAAAAATATTCAGGAGGGTATATAATTAACTAGTATATATTATCTAATACACATGATCAACAAAGAGACAATATCTTATCTGGTATATAAAAAATGGGTTTAATTCACCTGATGGCTAACAGGACACAAAACTATATTTTATTCCTTGCAGAGAATAAAACAAAGGCTCATGCACTGGCTGAGCTGAATGTTTGACCAAGGTTAATGCCTGTTCTAATTACATCCACCTGGTCCAGAAGATACATTTCCCATACTTCTCAACCATGGTTGACAAGACAATGGGTAGATATTTGGCAGCAGGAAACCTGTTGACATGTAATGACTGGTACAAGGAACTCATTTTTATTAATTAAAGTGAATAGCAAAATCACTAGGACAACTTTCTCAAAGGAACCTGATTCGGTACCCTAATTTAAGAAACTCTGCTATATAGAAAGTATGATCAATACATGATCTCCCCAATCAAGGGTTCCACAACAACCGTCTTTTTGTAGAGAAAGTTTATAGAAATTGTAAACAATTAGAATAAGACTACATTTTTTTCTTTATTTAATTTTTATTTTTTAATTTAATGTATAATGTATTATTAGCCCCGGGGGTACGGGTTTGTGAATCATCCAGCTTATATACTTCACAGCACTCACCACAGCACATACCCTCCCCATTGTCTTTCACCCAACCATCCTCTCCCTACCTCATGCCCCCAGCAACCCTCAGTTTCTTTTGTGAGACTAAGAGGCTCTTACGGTTTGTCTCCCTCCTGATCCCATCCTGTTTCATATTTTCCTCCCCATCCCCCAAACCCCCCATGTTGCCTCTCAAATTCCTCATATCAGGGAAAGCATATGATAATTGTCTTTCTCTGGTTGGCTTATTTCACTCATCATAATACCCTCTAGTTCCATCCACAACATTGTAAATGGCAAGATTTCGTTTCTTTTGATGGCTGCATAGTATTCCATTGTTTAAAAGGATTTTAAAAATTTATTTATTTTTCAGAGAGTGATTGAGAGCACAAGCAGGAGAAGCTGCAGGCAGAGGGAGAAGCAGGCTCTCCAATGAGCAAGGAGCCAGATATGGGACTAAATGCAGGACCCTGGGATCATGACCTGAGCTGAAGGAAGATGCTTAACAGACAAAGCCACCCAGGCATCCCTAGAATAAAACTTTGTAAGAGCTTAAAAAATTGTACTTTCAAAAATATCTGGGGTGGGATCAGTGGAAAGATAAAATGGAAATGAGCTATATTTCACCAATGAACAAAATTAGGATTAGAAAATCAAGAAAGGAGACTTCAGTTCAGTGTAAAAACTTTTCAGGATACATTGAAATGGCCTTCTTGCAAATACAGTGTTAAAACATCATGAAAAAACTTTGAAGGAAGTCGAAACTGCAGTGGCATATAAATGGTACAAGCATTTTTCTGCTCTACCAATTAGATATAATTAATTGATTATTTTATTTTTGTTTTTCTTATGAATGTGGATGAGGTAGGAATCCTTCTGAGCACAGCACTGCAGGATATATTGGAAATAAATAATTTCTGTCTCTTTAAATTGTAAGATTCTGTGTTAATATTCTATATGCTTTCAGAAACATACGATTTACAATTTTTGTGATTCTCATCCCTGCCATTTTTCTGCACATGTAATGTAAAATCCAGAAGGCTTCACATTGAAGATATAGATTAACCATTCCTTCAAAACTTTGTTAAAGCATTAAGAAATATTTCCAAAATTTTCCTAGTAAAAATTAACCATATGTCAGGAGAATAGCACTGAACTTCCTAAAATAAAATAAAACTTGATAAAATATTTTTGTGTGGAAAGCATTTAATGTTTTACAATAGAGATACGATTCTATTGAACTTGTTATAAGAGTAAAGTATGGGGGCATGGAAAATTGTGTTTTTATAACCTTTATAGAAAAAGCTGTGTACCTATGAAAGTCAGATTCCCCAAAAGATGAAAATAGAAGCCAAAAAAAGGATAATCACATCTATCTCCAAAATTGTATTTAACCCATTAAAATCATATTGTTCTCCAATCATATAATTTAAATACTGCACTAGTAATACAGGGCATTTATGTTGCATTATCAGAGGATTTTTGCTAAAACTTTTAGTTTTCTTCCTGGCTAATTATTTTCACTAGATAATGGCAAAATCATTAGTCTTACAGTTTTCATGATCACTAAAACTATTCTAATTTAAATAACAGAATATTCCAGTTTGTATTAGTTACCAATTGTTACATGACAAATTACCTCAGGATAAACACTTCTTTATCTCACAATGTCTGTGAGTCAGAAATTTCAGGCAGACATAACTGGTAGTCATCTGAATCAGGTCTCTGACAAAACTTCAAGCAAGCTGTCAGCTGGCTCTGTGGTTTCATCTGAAGGACCAACCGAATGCAGTCCATTCTAAGCACACCCATGTGGTTATTGGTATAATTCAATTCCTTATGAGCTGTTAAACTGAGGTTCTCAGTTCCACACTGCAGCTTCTCATAGGGCTTTACCATGTGGCTCTCTCCATACATCAACTCAAACCATATCAACAGGCTTCTTTAATATGAAGTGAGGGAGAGAATAAATGATTCGTCATTTATCAATAGGTCTGGTTACCTAAGTAAAATGACATATAGATGCCATACTTTTCAAAGCATTATGGGGAAAAAAAAACCCATTACTGATTTCTAACTTCTACTATTTGGTTTAAAATGTAGTTTGTTTATATGATCAATATGGATCTCCAATGTCAGAAATACAGCATTTGTTCCTTTGTGTATCTTCTTTCACTAATTATATGCTGCACTGAGGTACTTGCTCTTCTGATTTCCTAATAACTTGGAACTATACAACATTAAGGTTTCATGGAGTTTCCAAGTTGTAGGTGACCTTAAAAGTGACCAAGTCTCACTCTGTGCCCACTGGAAGACTTGAAAAATATTCCCGTTATGAGATTGTTATAAGTTATTACTCCAAGTAATAATAAAAAACAACAAAAAATAGTTTTGAACTTTTGTAATTCAAAGTCATCATTGGGACACTGTGGTGGCTCAGTCAGTTAAGCGTCTGCCTTCAGCTCAGGTTATAATCCCAAGGTCCTGGGATTGAGTCCCATGTCAGGCTTCTTGCTCAGCAGGGAGTCTGCTACTTCTTCTCCCTCTGTCTGAAGCTTCCCCTGCTTGTGCCCCACCTGACAAATAAATAAATAAAAAAATTTTTAAAAAGTCATCATTATCTAAGTACTGCTTGTTCCCATGGCTTCAAATGGTAAACTAATTATTCTTCCATATTAAATGAATTTCCTTCCTCCCTAAATTTTTTTTCTCCATCAATGTCTGTTGTAACATACAGATTAATGGAAAGAACATGTTTTTTTTTTTTTTTAAGATTTTATTTATTTATTTGACAGAAAGAGATCACAAGTAGGCAGAGAGGCAGGCAGAGAGAGAGAGAGGAGGAAGCAGGCTCCCTGCTGAGCAGAGAGCCCGATGCGGGACTCAGTCCCAGGGCCCTGAGATCATGACCTGAGCCGAAGGCAGCAGCTTAACCCACTGAGCCACCCAGGCGCCCAAGAACATGGTTTTGGAGGGGAAAGGAATTAATTCTAACAGCATGAATTAATTTGCGCTATTTCCATGGGCTTTGGCAAGTTGTTTAACTTCTTTAATTTTAATTTTCTTTGTAAGTAAAATGGGGTTAATCACATCTCACAAGACTGATACAATGCTTAATAAGAAAAAAATTTAATATATAGCATTATTCTTGTCATGTAGTGGGCTCACTAAAAATATTCCTTCCCTGGTGGCAGGTATTAGGAAGGGCACCTATTGCATGGAGCATCGAGTGTGATATATAAACAATGAATCTTGGAACACTGGGGGAAAAAAAAAAAAAGAAAAAGAAAGAAAGAAGAAAAAGGTCCCTTCTCTCATTTGTTGATTTATGTACTACGTGGAGAATCTGAATATTTGGAGAATTCCCTAAAGGATAAAAGTAATTTTTAAAAAGTTCTAAGATAAAAAAAATGACAAACAGATACATAATTTCCTAGCCCGACTTTAAAGTGTGTGTAAGTTCATCAGTCTACAGTGAAGGAGCAGGATCAGTGGAGAATCCATGTCAGTAGTAGGCATAATGGCAACAATTCACACTTATTTCAGGAGCAGTCATATTCAAAGTATAAAGTTCAATATCCAGCACTTAAGGGGCAGCCTACAGGAAACGGTGAGTCTTATGTGTATTATAGCATGTGTTTGAAAAAGGCAATATTTTGATTTTCAGAAAAAATAAAGAAATTCATTTATTTTATTATTCAGTTTATTCATTTCAAAGGTTCTTCGGCCTTGTCATTTGGGGACTTATTTTACTGAGTAAAATATACTTGTAGTTTTCAGATTTATTTTATTTTTTTTTCAGATTTATTTTAAATGAATGCTTCGCTATAATGGTTAAGAGTTCCTAAAACATATTGTTTTCATAATTTCTTTAAAACCCATCTAAATCTTACTCATTCATGTTCTTAATGAAGGAATAGCATAATAAGAAAAAGCATGAAATGCCCTGTATCTTGTACCTTTTTACTTATACTCTATGGTTTATAACATATTGGTATAAATAAACAGTTTTAGGACAATTTCTAAACTTGGAGTCACATAAATGTATTTTAGTTCAAAGTTTATAACTAATTAGTTGAAGAATTTGAACATATAGATTTGCTGCTTCTCTCTAGGTTTTATTTCATTATCTTTGTTAAAAGTGGGAAACAAACACAAAATATGGGAATGAAGAGTCCTAAAAGTATACTACTATAGTTCTTAATTCTTAATAAATGAGATTTGTGCACTAAAATCCAGAAATGCTATGCTAGCTAACAATAACAAATCATACATTTCTGTCCTGGTAAGGAACTGTGGAATGGAAGCTTTCACAGGTGATTAAATATTGGAAGGGGGTTTCAGAGACCTGATATGCTAAGCATATCATATCAGTATGTCTTTAATTGAATATTTTATTAATTTATTATTAGAAAATATTTCTCATGAAACAATGCAAGAGCTGTAACTGTTGAGTTTGCTATATGTATGCTTATCAGAGGAAGTATTTAAATGAAAAAAGAATTTGAAATAGGTTTTCAAAAATTATATTACAAGTTTATAAAAATATGTAAAATGTATTCTCTATTGTCTCCACTTAAAATATGGAGTACATTTGTTCATAAGAGTTAATGTGTCAGTCAACTCAAAACAGTCACATATAATTTTGCTGCTTTACCCAGTGTAAGGTTTGACAGTCCTACAGTATGTTTACATCAGTCCATCTGTATCTGTGACTGTATCCCTACTTATACCTGTATCTATCTCTCTGTCTACCATCCATATATCTCCTTTTGGCTACTTGTAAAAGTCTGTCAGAAGAACACTTGGTGATAAGAGACCTCTATTCAAGCATGAAAAATTTCCCACATTATCTTGGAGAATAAAGGGAAAAAAACTCTAATTTTTCTTATGATAAGCAACCTTCTAAAATAACACAAAGGGCGCCTGGGTGGCATAGTTGGTTGAGTGTCTGCCTTCACCTCAGGTCACAATCCCAGGGTCCTGGGATCCAGTCCCACATCAGCTCCCTGCTCTGTGGGGAGTCTGCTTCACCCTCTGACCCTCCCCCCCACTCATGATTGCTTACTTACATTCTCTCTCTCACACAAAAATAAATTAAAAAATCCTAAAAAAAAAAAAAAAACCCAAAATCACAAATGATCCACATCATTGAGAGTGAGATGGTCATGGTGATTTGCTTCTAATAAGTAGAATGTTGTAAAAAAATTAGATATGTTATCACTTTCAAGTTTAGACAGAAAACACTGACTTCCTTCTTTCTTGTACTTTTTTTTTTCATATATTCTTTATATTCCTTCCCCTCCTAATCATCTTCCTTGCTTGCTCTGATTAAGCAAACTGTGAACTACCCAATGGAGAGATATTGTTATAAGAAACTGAGGGCTGTGTCTGTCTAAAAGTCACTAAAACATTCAAACTCCAGTCTGATAAACCACAAGGACGCAAAACATACCAGACACCATTGAACTTGGACTTGGAGCCTTTCCTGATACAGTCTTCAGACTATAACCACAGCCCAGTGGACCTGTGAGAGACACTGAGCCAGACAATCCAGAAAAGCCTTGACAAAATTCCTAACCCACAAAAACTATGAGAGAATAAATGTTTAGAGCAGCCAAATTTAGTCATAATTTACTTATGCAGCAATAGATAACTAATACATTTCTACTCCTACGTTGAATTCTAGTGGATGAAGCTATATTATTATTTTGTATGTTAAAATATGATCTTATTTTAAAGGTCTGCAAATTAAGACTGGCGGATGCTGGCAACAGAGAATGAGTAAGCTTGAATATCCATATTTCACACATGCACACCCATAATGACTTGATGCAGTCACTGCAAACAAACGCCTAAATATTAGTGGATCACAATTTAAATCTGAGCTTTCAGTTAGAAACATCAGTGTCTATGAATTATTTTTGGCATTGATGATACAACAAAACAACCTGTGGTTCTGAGTCTATGACAATGCACCTATGAGGTTAACATTTGCTTTTATATTATTCAAATTCTCATGGCAAATGATAAGTTTTCAGATTTAGCCATAAGGGTTCTTCATAGTCCTGCCTCATTTCTTCATTGTTCTTCCTTTGCGCTGTTTTTTTTTTTTTAATTGTTTATTTTCATTGCCTTTAAAAGTGGCAGGTTTCTGAAGGTCTTATAATTGAATTATCCATTAAAATCTGTTTGAAACAATTACCATTGATTAGAAGAGAAGTCTGGTAGGGTTTTAATGCTTCAAATCAAGTGACAAATGTAATATGATTCAGGGATCAGAGTAAATGGAAGTGACTGCATTATGTATCTTAATGCTGGTAAATGCTTTTGTAGGTTATTTAAAGATGCTAAATAGAAGGTTCCTGGGAAGGGAAGGAACCCTTCTAATTAGCTCCTTCTAAAAAGGTCAGCTTTGGAACTTAGAGTAAGCATCTTTGTCTTTGGGGCTTGAATGACAATTAGACAAATGTCACAATGTAATTGTAGCCTTAGCTAATGCACTAAGCTGACAGTTACCCCAGGATGGTAATTTTGATATGTGTAATTGCATCCCATCAGTAGCCTAACATTTCCTGTCAAGTGGTCAGAACTCTAAAAGGAATGGAGACAAACAGAGAAACATGAAAGATCAAGACCTGAATTCCCTATGGTGAGGTGGTGGTTAACCCAGGTTTGGGATGTCTCCTCAATTAATAAGGGACTTACCTTTTATTGTTTATATTGAAAAGGACAAGTAACACGAGGCTACCTGGTTTTGTAAAAGACTGGAAATGCCAGGCTATCAATATATTCATTAGTAGTCCATGGCTGACTCAAAGGCAGCCAGATCTTACAAGCCAAATCATGCAAGGTTGAGTTGCAAACATGGATCAGGTTATATCATTTTTACAAAGTAACAGTATGAAAGCACTAAGGAAAAAGAGAAGAAAGAGGAGGAAGAGTAGTAGAAGAAAGGCCCATTCAGTTTATTTAGGAATCAGTGAGAGAAATCTTTCATATGGGATTCTTAATAATATGTATATAATAAATTTCAGTCTATGGAGAATTAACAAATATACTTTATTTTTTGACCCTGATAACAACATGGTGAGTGAACAGAGAAATTTTAAATTTTGTCATTTAAAAATGAAGGAAAAATTTTTCAGAGAAGTAGTAAGATTTACTAAAGGGAATGCAACTAGAAAATGGGAGCGCTAGTATTTATAACTTGTCTGACTGCAGTTACTTTTGTAATTACTAAAAAATAACTGATAACTGGGCGCCTGAGTGGCTCAGTGGGTTAAGCTGCTGCCTTCGGCTTGGGTCATGATCTCAGGGTCCTGGGATAGAGTCCCACATCGGGCTCTCTGCTCAGCAGGGAGCCTCCTTCAATCTCTCTCTCTCTCTCTCTGACAGCCTCTCTGCTTACCTGTGATCTCTCTCTGTCAAATAAATAAATAAAATATTTTTAAAAAAATTTTAAAAAAATAACTGATAACTGATGAATTGCAAAAATACATTATATGTATGACTGTATGTATATGTATAACTTTCCAACCAATAAATTCCAGCCCTTCCATTCTTTTACAGTGTGTGTGCTCTTGATGGAGGGAAGTGCTCTGAATAAACACCTATCTGAGCAATGATGCAGGTAAACAAATCCCCTTCCCCTGCAACTGATATACTTTTCACTTAAAACCCATGTGAAAGGAAGAGTCTCATTAAGAAAAATATGAGATTGATCATCTCACCCATCAAAAAAAAATATTTATATTAGTTTGTTTTACCTCTAAGGAAGTTCGTAAGTACTAATCATTTTAAAGCAACTGCCTTAGAGACACTAATTAAAACCATGAGATTAGAAAATTGAATATGAGGTGGTTTTATTTTGTTGTTTCTTATTGGAAGTAGTTCTACCCAAGAATATCTTTGGAATGGCAGACAATGCAACTGAAAACTTTAGCTGACAAGCTTGATTTGAAAGAGCTAAAGAAAAACTATGCATTAATTCTAAAAATAATCACTAGCTATCAAGGATGTCTTCTGAAAGTGTCCAGTGACATTAATGAGTTGAAAATAAAATATGTGGTTTTATTCAGAAAAAGAAGGTTTATAACAGTTTGAGTCAAATCTAATCTAGAAATGCAGAAAGCCTTGGTGAAACTTTTTCCATGGCCAGGTATATAGGCAGTGTAGACCATTAAGAAACATGGTGCTATAGGGGCACCTGGTTAGCTCGGTGGGTTAAAGCTTCTGCTTTTGGCTCAGGTCATGGTCTCACAGTCCTGGGATAGAGCCCCGCGTTGGCTCTCTGCTCAAAAGGGACCCTGCCTCCTCCTCTCTTCCTGCCTGCCTCTCTGACTACTTGTAATCTCTATCAAATAAATAAATAAAATCTTAAAAAAAATCCACATGGTGCTATAGACTAAATATTTGTATATTCCCCAAATTCATGTTAAATCCTAACACTCAGTGTGATGGTATTTGGAGATGGGGCCTTTGGGAGGTGATTAGGTTATGAAGGTGGATTAGAGCCCTTATAAAAGGGACTACAGGGGGTGCCTGGGTGGCTCAGTGGGGTAAGCCGCTGCCTTCGGCTCAGGTCATGATCTCAGGATCCTGGGATCGAGTCCCGCATCGGGCTCTCTGCTCAGCAGGGAGCCTGCTTCCTCCTCTCTCTCTGCCTGCTTCTCTGCCTGCTTGTGATCTCTCTCTGTCAAATAAATAAATAAAATCTTAAAAAAAAAAAAAAAGGGACTACAGGGAGCTTCCTTACCCACTTCCAGCATGTGAGGACACAGAGAAAAGATGACCGTCTATGAATCAGGAAGGGGGTTCTCACAGACACCAAATCTGCCAGCCATCTGATCTTGGACATCCCAGCCTCCTGAATTGTGAGAAATAAAATTCTGCTATTTATAAGCCACCCAGTCTACAGTACTTTTTATAGCATCCCAAATATACTAAGGCACATGGCAGGCATAAAATATGTTGTGTTGGTGCCAGTGATGATGAAGTATATTTAAATGGCATGTTGGGGCTGAGGAACAAAGAGAGTTTTGCTGTTTGATACCAATACAATGTATGGCTAAACTCATGAGTTATCTACAACAGGATTCAGAAAATGTGACACACAGCTCCAAGGAGTAATCTACACCAAAACAAGTTTACTTAAAATTGCCCTTAGATAGAATCTAAGCTTTTTCATTGAAACATATAAGAACACTTCTGTATGCCTCATTTTTCCTGAAAATATTTTGCTTTCCTTTCATCACTCCTCAAATGCAGCAGGAAGGAGAAAGGAACAGAATAGGGGTTTGTTTTTTTTGTTTTCTTGTTTGTTTTCTGGGAGAAAAGGAGCATCTCTAAGACCAGAGGCACCCTTCAAACTGCACTGAGGAAAAACTAATAATTATTCTTCTAGGATAGAGGTTATTTTGTGGCTACCTATGAACCAAATCAGCATTATGCCAGTTTATTGGAAGGAAAGAGAAAAGATCTGGCAGCTACAAAGACTGATGCCCAGTCAGACAAGTCATTAGGTGGTTAGGCCATGTTTCGAAAAATAGATTTTAATGCACAAGTCAAGGTAGAAATTTTATTTGTAAGTCATTCTAAAAGATAGAGTGTTCACATAACTAGAAGTTTAATTGAAGGGAAAGACATTTGTGCAACCATATAATGATATCCTTTTTATTGGACTATTGTTAAAGAATTTTATCATATACAGTATTGCAAATCATTCCCATAAACATTGTGATGGGGGTGAAATGTTGTTCGACTATAGAGTTCTCCAGTAATATTAAAATTAAATTTATTCAATGCTTTGTGTATCATCATCTGGATTGCAAGACGATCTCTTGCTAAGATAAAGACATTGTGAAAAGGATATAAACATAATAATGAAGCAGAGTTACAGTACAGTACTCATAAAGACCATGAAGAACCACATTTTCAAGGTTAATTAAATTAGGCTTAGACAAATAATAAACATTTTTGGAAACAGAAACTCTATGTTCCTATTTAGTTCAAGATAAAATACTCGTCATCTGAAAGACATGATTTGAAGGGGGAAAAACAGATATCACAGTGAAGAACAAAATATTAATCTAGCTAATGGCTATCTTGAAAAGTTAAAAGTAGAAAGAAGAACCTTGAAGTTGATATTGTCCTTAATTCATAGTCACTGGAGCACGGGAATCAGAGAACTAATGTAGCCTTACAGATACTTAGGATTCTACCAGGCTACATTCAATACTAATTAAAATTCTTACAATGACAGGGTCACAGTGCTAAAACAGACCTTGGTTTTCAAAGAAGACAAGGAACAGATATTTCCAGCTGAGTATTCGGAGACTTAGCTCCTGAAAATCTGCAGACATTACCTTTCATATGTGTATAAGAAACGGAGTGAAATCTCTCCTTCCTCGCTTCATTTCTGCTCTCAACTGTTTCCCCATTGTTAGCCTTGCCCAAGTTAGGGCCAGAAGGTTGCGAGGGTGGCAAATTGTGAATCAAGAAAAAGTCTGATTCAAAAGTCAGATGATTTTTTATAAACGTAATTTATTGGTATTAAGTATATGTTAGACAAGTTCTGAATTGCTGACTGAGGACAGGTTCTTTTGTCCAGGACTAGTGATGCAGATAAGGACTCTTGGCCTTTGGTTCCTGTTGGGTGCTTTGAGGCTGCTTGCCGAAGTGGCTATAAAACTATAGGAAAGGGAGGATTGACTACTGAACTGAAAATATTCATCTCTTTGCTTAATGGAAGGCAATATCAACTGGTGTAGCCATTTGAATCATGCTTGTCAGAAGGTTAAAACAGGTAACTTCAAGGTGGGATTTATTTGTCTAGCAATTAACCAAGACCTGGACTGGCTTGAAATTTCCATTGTAATTTTTCTTTCAGTATAGGAATTCAAGGATTAAAAGTTTTCTTTTAAAGAATCTTGAGTATATGTATAGAAGTGACATTAATCAATTATGATTCATTAACATGTTGGCATTCTTAATCAGATTTGCTAACAAATTACTTAGATTCTAGAAGATATAGAGAAAATCTAAAGACACCAGTCATTGGGCAACCAAGATCAAATTTCTGTAGCTGGTAAGAATTATCAGATGTTCGGGATACCTTAGGATAAAGAGCATTTGGAAACAAGAAAAAAGTATTGGATTAAAGGCTAAAGAAGCACAGAGTGATCTTAATCAGTATAACAGCTTTTGTAATATGCTTTTCATTTGTATCTGCTTTAAATACCCTTTATTTAGATTTCTTTAGAAGATGAAGTAGATAATAAAACCCTCAATTACATGGTCTTGGATTTACCAGATTTAAAAAAAAAAAAAGGATGGTGGAAAAGTTAGAGATTAAAGTGCTTTGGTACATGTTTTTTTCTAGAGGCTTCTGTACCACATAACTACATTTCACTAGTAAATCTTAAAAAAAAAATGGAAGAACATGCAAAAAGAGAGTTGCATGACTTATTGTGCACAAATTCCTAAAGGTATTTCCTAAAGAAAGAATATTTTTTCTCTGATTAAAAGCATTGAGAAGGAGAAAAAAAAAAAGCTCTACTATCCAAGAGTGGCCTACTTATTTGGAAATTTTGATTATTAGAAATTTTTTTGTTATAGGAAACTGCTATTTCTTTTACTATTGGTCCAAAAATTCTGAGGCTATGCAGATGAAGTTCAATCTTTCTTCCAAATAATAGAACCAAGATGAAATGAAGATAAATTTCCTCACAAATCTTCTTTAATCAATGAATACCTAACTTTTGTATCAACATGGACTGGACTGGACTGGAGGAGATTATGGTGAGTGAAATAAGTCAGCAGAGAGAGTCAATTATCATACGGTTTCACTTACTTGTGGAGCATAAGGAATAACACGGAGGATATTGGAAGAAGGAGAGGAGAAGTGAGTTGGGGGAAATCGAAGGGGAAGACGGTGAACACTGAGAAACTAACTGAGGGTTTTGGAGGGGAGGGAAGTGGGGGTTGGGTGAGCCTGATGGTGGGTATTAAGGAGGGCACATACTGCATGGAGCACAGGGTGTGGTGCATAAACAACGAATCTTGGAACACTGAAAAAAATTTTAAAAATTTCATATATATGGTATTGATTTCTTTTCTATGCTGATTACTCTCCCTGGACACATTCTAATTTGTCAGTGTCACTATTTAAAATCGTGATATCCATAACTAAATTCAACAATAAGTGCTATAGAATGATAGAAAAAAAAATACAGTTTTGTAATTTTATCCTCCTTACATGAGATACATACAGCACCTTCCTTTCAGGCAATCTAATTATATTAGAGTCCAGAATTGTAATATCATGTAGTTTACACAAATTATATTTCCAGATAGCTATAATTTGATATATTTTTATATGATTGAATCTAATAAAGTAGTGGTTTTATTTAATAAATAAAGGGCTTATTATTTTTTCCCATTAACTTTATACTTAGATGGTTCAATCCATTATTCCCATCTGCCCAGCTCCTTGTGGATTCTACTTACCATCCAAGTTATTAGCAAACTGTCTCATCTCTCTCTTACCCAAAGACTTGACAAAGTGAAACAGCAGTTTGAAGATTTGGACATGGATAGAGTACAACCTTAATGAAATCTTCCTTTCTCACTAGTTTTTTAAACCTGAGCCTTTGAGATTTAACTTCTTTATGTATATAATGGGGTCACTTGAGTCACTGAATTCTTATAAAGATCAAAATTAATTAAACATGTAAAGTATTTAGCATAATTTCTGACTTGATGACAAAGCGCTATCATTATCATGACCACTATTACTGTTTTCATCTAAGTAACTAGTAAAAATAAACATAAATTCATATCATAGCCTTGCAGTCCATTTGTCTAAGGACCAAGTTAAGTTTTTGCACCTAAGTTCACTTTATTAATAACTCATAAATATGCATACTACCCAATTATGCTACTTAAAATTTAATCCAATTTTACATGAAGCTCTGCCAACTAAAGTCAAACTGTTAGTGATGAATATATCCAATAATCATTTCCTCAAAATTCACACAACTATTTAAGTACTTCTAATTTTGTCTATGGATCTCATTTTTATCCCACCAATTTTTGAAACATTTGAATTGCTCTTTTGGAGTATTGGATCCCGGACTACAGTCACATTGGGAAAAGCTAACAAATTCATCTCCTTGAGGAAAAGAATGGATCCAAACTGAAATTTAGTACAGTCTAAGTTTTTACAAATTTTGTACAATTTCCAATTAAAGAATATAAGTCTCGTGCTTCCTAACCTCTTTGGATATAAAGGAAGATATTTTATTTTTTCTAAGATTAAGGAGTTAGATGTAACAATCAATCATCAGATATTAGAACCCAACATATGTCAGAACTGTGACAAACATAGATGTCTAAGCTTTCTTTCTTTCTTTTTTTTAATTATTTATTTATTTATTTAACAGAGAGAGAGAGAGAGAGAGAGAGAGATCACTAGTAGGCAGAGAGGCAGGCAGAGAGAGGGGGAAGGAGGCTCCCCACTGAGCAGAGAGCCCGATTCGGGGCTCGATGCCAGGACCCTGGGATCATGACCTGAGCCAAAGGCAGAGGCTTAACCCACTGAGCCACCCAGGCGCCCCTGTCTAAGCTTTCTATGACGTGGATCTGCTGGTAAACTATTTTCTCATCTTTCAGTAATAGGACATGGCTTTTAATTATTTTTTATGAAGACTTTATGTTTTTGAAACAGTTTTAGGTTTACAGCAAAATTGAAAGGAAGGTACAGAGATTTCCCATAACTCACTCACCCTATATTCCTACTTTCTATGTTGTACTGTTCTATGTTGCATAGGTTTGGTCAAATGTACAATTATATGTATCCATAATTATAATACAGAGTACTTTCACTCCCTTAAATCCATTTTGCTTTACTTATTTTTCCCTCCCTGCCACTTCAGTCCTTAGCAAACACTAACCTTTTTACCATCTCCATAGTTTTTTTTCTTTTCCAGAATTTCATATGCTTGGAACAACACAATGTACACCCTATTCAGACTGGCTTCTTTCAATTAGTAGCATGCATTTAAGGTCCTTCCATATCTTTTAAGGGCTTGATAGATCATTTCTTTATAATGCTGAATAACAATCCATTGTCTAAATGTACTGCATTTTATTTATTTAATCATCTAATTAGGGAAATATTGGTTAAGTCAATTCAGGCAGGTATGAATAAATCTGCCATAAACACTTCGGTGCAGGTTTTGTGTTTTCACCATCTTTGAGAAAATAACGAAAGAGGTGATTGATGGATCATAAGTGAGATTAAATTTGGTTTTGTAAGAAACTTTCAAACTGTCTTGCAAAGTGGCTATACCATTCTGCAGTTCTTTTATTATTTTTTTTTTTAAAGCAGGAGTGGCCCCAGTTGCCTTTTTTTTTTTTTTTAAAGATTTTATTTATTTATTTGACAGACAGAAATCACAAGTAGGCAGGCAGAGAGAGAGAGAGGAGGAAGCAGGCTCTCCACGGAGCAGACAGCCCGATGCGGGGCTTGATCCCAGGACACTGGGATCATGACCTGAGCCGAAGGCAGAGGCTTTAACCCACTAAGCCACCCAGGCACCCCTCCATTCTGCAGTTCTGCCAGCAATAAATGAGAGTTTCCATTGTCCCACATCCTTGCCAGCATTTGGAGTTGTCAGTGTTTTAATTTTGACTTTTTAAACTCGTGTGTAGTGGCATCTGAGTGTTGTTTTAATTTGCATCTCCCTGATAACATATGACATGGAGCATATTTTCATAAGCTTGTTTACTGTCTGTGTATCATTAACTTTGGAGAGCTGTCAAAGTCTTTGACACATTTTTAATCACATTGTTTATATTGTTGAGTTTTAAGAGTTCTTTGTATATTTTAGTTAACAGTTCTTAATCAGTTGTGGCTTCGGCAAATATTTTTCTCTAGTCTGCAGCTGTCTTCTCATTCTCTTGATAGTGTCTTTTAAAGAGCAAAAGTTCTTTTACATTTTACTGAAGTCCAGCTTATCAATTATTTCTTTTAAAGATTATAACTTTGGTGTTGTATTTAAAAACTTATCACAATACAAAGTTCATTAAGGTTTTTCTTATGCATCTTCAGGGAGTTTTATAGTTTTTCATCCTAAATTTAGGTTTCTAATCTACTTTAAGATAATTTTAGGGAAAGATAAAAGTCCGTGTGCAAATTTTTTTTATTTCTATTTTTTTAAAATGGGGATGTCCAATTGTTCAGCCACTATTTGTTGAAGAAATCATTTTCATTATGTTACTTTTCTCCTTTGTCAAAGACCAGTTGGCTGTATTTATGAGGGTCTATTTTTATGTTCTCCATTCTGTTCCACTGATTTGTCTCTTATTTTCTCACTATCACACTGTCTTACTGTATGTTTATAGTAAATCTTGGAGTTAGGTAGTCCTCCAACTATATTCTTCTTATTCAATTCTGTGTTGGCTATTCTGGGTCTCTGGCATGTCTATGACTTTAGATCCAATTTGTCAATATCCACAAAAACATTTTCTGAGACTTGGATTATGGTAGCTTTGGCTCTATGGATAAAGTTAGGAAGAACTGACATTTGACAATATTTCTATACATGTATATGGAATTTCTCTTCATTTATCTAGTGTTTTTGTTTGTTTTTTAGAGGATGAGAATATGTGTAAGTTGGGGTGGGGGTGTATGTGCCCTCCTTAATACCTACTGCCAGGCTCACCCAACTCCCAATTCCCCTTGCCTCCAAAATCCCTCAGTTTGTTTCTCAGAGTCCACACTCGGAGAGAAAGAATTTTTTTTTTTTTAAGATTTTATTTATTTATTTGACAGAGAGAGATCACAGTAGACAGAGAGGCAGGCAGAGAGAAGGCTCCCCGCTGAGCAGAGAGCCCAATGTGGGACTCGATCCCAGGACTCTCAGATCAAGACCTGAGCCAAAGGCAGCAGCTTAACCCACTGAGCCACCCTGGTGCCCAGAGAGAGAATCTTAACTAGGTTCCATGCCCAAAGCAGAGCCTGGGTTGGGGCTCAATCTCACAACCTTGAGATTATAACCCAAGCCCAAATCAAGGGTTGTCTAGACACTTAACTGACTGAGCCACCCAGGTGCCCCCATTTCTTTAGTTTTTAATTCCATTTTCAGAGTTTTGTATTTTTCCCCATGTAGATCTTGAATATATTTTGTTAGATTTATGCATAAGTATTTCACCTTTTTGGTTGCTAATATATAGGTTATTTTGTTTCTAATCTCAAATTCCATTGTTCATTGTATGTATATGGGGAAATGTTGACTTCTGTATATTAACCTTATATCCTACAATCTGCTGTATTGCTTTTTAGTGTCACAAGTTTTTTTTTTTTTTTTTAAAGATTTTATTTATTTATTTGACAGACAGAGATCACAGCAGGCAGAGAGGCAGGCAGAGAGAGAGGAGGAAGCAGGCTCCCTGCTAGAGCCCAATGCGGGCTTGATCCCAGGACTCTGAGATCATGACCTGAGCCGAAGGCAGCGGCTTAACCCACTGAGCCACCCAGGTGCCCCAAGTGTCACAAGTTTTATGCAGATTCCTTCATATTTTCTGCATAGATGATCATGACATTTGCAAACACAGTTTTAGTCCTTCCTTTGTAATCTGTAAATCTTTTACTCATTTTTCTTGCTTATTTTGTTAGCAAGGACCTCCAGTATACCGTTAAAAAGGAGTAATGAAAGGAGACATTTGTACCTCAATCTAGTGTTGAACCTGAGGATCTGCCTCTCTCTGATCAATCCCTCAGCCTACAATGACCTTTTCCAATCCAGTTCTTGTGTTGGACCTGAGGATCTGCCTCTCTTTGATCAATCCCTCAGCCTACAATGACATTTGTACCTCAATCTAGATTCTAGTAGGAAAGCTTTGAGTTTATCACCATCAAGGTAATAGCTGAGGGTTTTTGTAGATGTTTTTAATCAGGTTGATGAATATCCCTTCTATTTTTATTTATTAAGACATTTTATTATTAATGGGTATTGGATTTTATCACATGCTTTTTCTGTACCTATTGATATAATCACATTGTTTTTGTTTTTTTCTGTTTCAGCCTATGGATATAATGGATTATATTTACTGATTAAAAAAAAATTGCTCAGCAATTGGACTTTTTTTCTTTCCAAGTTGTTTACATTCCAGTTAGTTAACATACAGTTTAATATTAGTTTCAGGTGTAGAATTCAGGGATTCACACTTACATACAACACCCAGTGCTCATCCCAACAAATGTCCTCCTTAATACATCCATCACCTATTTAACCCATCCCCCTGCCTACCTCCCTTCCAGTAACCATCAGACTGTTAAGCATATGTTTCTTGGTTTGCCTCTCTTTCCTCCCACCATATATATTTGTTTTGTTTGTTAAATTCCACATATGGGTGAAATCTGAATGCTGAACAAGCCTTTCAGAGCTGGGGTAAATCCCACTTGGTTATATAATTCTTTTTATATGTTATTGGATTTGAGTTACTAATATTTTACTGAAGATGTTTCTATGTTCACAAGAGATATCAGACTGCAGTTTTCTGGCAATAATTTTGTCTGGATTTGGTATTAAGGTAATGCTGACCTCATAAAATGGATCACATAGTATTTCTTCTGCTTCTTTCTTATGGAAGATATTGTATTCATTTAATTTCTTCCCTCAGTGGGTAGAATTTGCCAGGGAACCCGTATGGGCCCAGTGCATTCTATTTTTGAAAAGCTATTAATCATTGATTCAATTTCCTTAACAGACACAGACCTATTCATATGGTTTATTGATTATTATGAGTTTGGGCAGACTATGTCATTTGAATGATTGGCTCATTTCCTTGTATTTATCCTTGTATTTAGAAAGATTGAATTCTGTAGTTGCTGGGTCCATTGTTCTATGTACAAATATTAGGTGAATTAAACAATTTTATTTATTTATATGAGATAGAGAAAGAGAGAGAGAGAGAGAGAGCGTGAGCATGAGTGGGAGAGGCACAGGGAGAGGGAGACTCTCAAGCACACATGGAGCCAAGTGTGGAGCTTGATCTCAGGACCATGAAACAGGACCATGAGATCATGACCTGAGCAGAAACCAAGAGCTGGAGGCTCAACTGACTTTGCCACCCGGGTGTCCCAAATATTAGGTTGATTTTAAAAATGTGTTTAAGTCTTCTATAACTCTTATTTAACCTTAGCCAATCTGTCCCATCAACTGCTAAGAAGAGTATGTTAAGTGAAAAGCCTGGTGTTTCTGTCTTTTGCTTTCTACATTTTGAGGGTAAACTGTTGAGTGAATGATCTCTTAGAACATTTATGTAATCATGGTAATTGGATCTTTTTATCATCAGAATGGGCAATTTTTTTAACTAGTAATTATGTTTGCCTTACATTCTATTTTGTCTTGTCAATATAGCTATATCAGCTTTTCTGGTTTGAATTTGCTTAGAAGTATATTTTCATCTTCTACTATCAATCATTTGGTACTTTATTATCTAGTTATATCTGTTATAAAAAGCATGTTTGCATTATGTTCATAATCCATGATGACAACATTTTTTTCTGAAGAATTTAATCAATTTTAGTTATAGAAATAAAAAGTTAAGTGTCCTTGTTTTTCATTTTATATTCCATCTATTTTATGGTTTTTTTTTTTGTTGTTTTCTGTTTTAGATTTTAGCTTCCATTTTAATTTGTTATTTATTTTTTCTGTTTATCTCCTCTACTAGTTTGTAAGTTAAACTTTTTGTCTCTTTCCTATATTATGGGCCCTGGCTATTATAAAATACACATTTGATCAATCAGTCTGTAAGTTTAATCAATATATTTTACCTTGTTCTGGAAAATTTAAAGATTTTAGAACATTTTAACTTGCTTCTTCCCCATCAGCAACTGTATGCTAATTTGTATTTTGATTTTTTTTCCTTTTTCATATAAATTCCACAAACCACTAATGTAGTTTTATCCAATTAATACACATTAAGTGTTCCCAATATATATTTAACACTCTGGGTGATTTTTTTCTTATTCCTCTTACTCAAGCCCCCCCATTAGCACACCATTCAAAATTTTCTTTAGAGAATATCTGTGGGTGGTCTGCCACAGTTACTTCTGTCAGAAAATGTCTTTATATCACATTCATTTTGAAAGGTGCCTTCACTGGTTATAATGATCTAGGTTGACAGTTATTGCTCTCTCAGCACATGGGCACTGTTATATTTCTGTCTTCTCACATCCATTGTGACAGAAGAGAAGTCATCTGTCAAACTGTTACCCCTTCTAAGGTAAACCTTTAGTTCTGGAAGCTTGTAAAATCCATGTCTTGTTCTTCATTATTGCCATAATGTAAATTTCATCTTATTTATCCTGCTTGTTAATTCTTATGAGTCTCTGGGCTTCTTGGATCTTTCATAAATCCTTTCATTAGTTTCTCTCATCAGTTCTAGGTAGTCTCAGAGTTTTACCCATTTAAATGTTTTCTTTGATACACAATTCCATTCCTTTGGAAATGTAATCAGTGAAAATAATCACTGTAGATTGGTAGTCCACAATATTAGTGAAAATGCAAACTTTCACCACTTTCTATTTAATACTATTATTATTTGATTGTATTTTAGAGAAAACTATTAGACTCTAAGGAGCTTGAGAAAAGAGACAACTTAGCTTTTGTCTTTGCCTGTGTTTCTTACAGTACCTACCACGATACAAAGATAATATTTGGTAATTACTTGTAATAATTCATCCCTCATTTTTTTCCTAAGTATAAATGAAACGGAAACCAGTAGTAAAACATCAATTAGCTACATTAGTGATTCACATGTTGTTGAAATAGGGCTTTGAAGCATTGTGATGTATTTTCCCTCTTAAGACAATTTCCCTATTCATAATTATTGTGAAATGTTACCATCTACAACTATTATAATAAATACTTGAAGGCCATGGATCGAGGCCATGGATCGATGAACAAGGTGACACAGCCACTGGAGATAAACCTTTCTTTATAACCTACAATGTGTCTTAACTATTGTGGACACTTCAAGTAAATGAAATTGCAGAATTAGGAAAAGGTGAAAAAAATTCTCAGAGGTGAGAAAAATGGCAGGGAGTATTAAGTGGGGTGAATTTAGGAACTCTCAGTACATACTGTCCTTGATATAATACCCTACCCATTCTTTATTGGATTTCTAAAAAAAGGTTTAAAAAATGGAGACAAGCAACTTTAATTCTATTCCTGTTTTTTTTTCTTGCACTCTGCATTAATTTATTTTTTAAGATGAACTATGAACAGATTTTTTCTTTTAGTTACTTATTTTTGTTTCATGTTTTCCTTTACATTCCAGTTAGTTAACATATAGTGTAATATTAGTAGAATTTAGTGACTCATCACTTACATATAACACCCAGTGCCCATTGCAACAAGAGCACTCCTTAATACACATTTCCCATTTAACCCATCCCCTTCCCACCTCCAGCAACCCTTAGTTCATTCTCTATAGATAAGAGTCTGTTTTATGGTTTGCCTCCCCTCACCCACACCATGTTCATCTGTTTTGTTTATAAAATTCCACATATGAGTGAAATCATATGGTACTTTTCTTTCTCTGAGTTATTTCCCTTAACATAATACTCTCTGGCTCCATCCATTTGGTTGTAAATGGCAAGATTTCATTCTTTTTATGGGTGAGTAATATTCCCTTGTATATATACATCGTTTTTTCTTTATCCATTCATCAGTTCATGGACATTTGGGCTCTTTCCATAATTTGACTGTTGCTGATAATGCTGCTATAAACACCAGGGTGCATGTCACTTTGAATCAGTATTTTTGTATATTTTGGGTAAATACCTAGTGGTGCAATTGCTCGATCATAGGGTAGCTCTACTTTTAACTTTTTGAGGAACCTCCATACTGTTTGCCACAGTGGCTGCACCAGTTTGCATTCCCACCAATATCCTCACCACCACCTGTTGTTTCTTGTGTTGTTGATTTTAGCCTTCTGACAGGTGTGACATGATAGCTCATTGTAGTTTTGATTTGCATTTCCCTGATGATGACGTTGAGTATCTTTTCATGTGTCTGTTGGCTATTTGTATGTCTTCTTTGGAGAAAGATGTATTCATATCATCTATCCATTTTTAATTGGATTATTCATTTTTGGGGTATTGAGTTTTACAAGTTCTTCAAATATTTTGGATATTAACCCTTTGGATATTAACTGATATGTAATTTCAAATATCTTCTCCCATTCTATAGGTTGTCTTTTAGTTTTGTTGATTGTTTCCTTCCCTGTGCAGAAGCTTTTTGTCTTGATGAAGTCCCAATAGTTTATTTTTTGCTTTTGTTTCACTTGCCCTAGGAGATATATCTAGAAAGAAGATGATATGGCTGATGTCAATGAGGTTACTGTCTATGTTCTCCTCCAGGATTTTGATGGTTTCCTATCTCACATTTAGGTCTCTCATCCATTTTGAATTTATTTTTGTGTATGGTGTTAAGAAAGTGGTCCTGTTTCATTCCTTTGCATTTTAATGTCCAGTTTTTCCAATAGCATTTGTTGAAGAGACTGTCTTTTACCTATTGGATATTCTTTCCTCTTTTGTCAAAGATTAATTGACCATGTAGCTGTGGGTCGATTTCTGGGTTTTCTATTTTGTTATATTAGACCAGACACCTGCATGTTGAATGTGAGGAGGTGGTAAAATAGTTATCATGCAGGTGGATGTCAAGCGAGAGCCAGAAAAGCAATACTTATTTAGGACAAACTAGACTTTAAAACAGAGACTATTAAAAAAAGACAAAGATGGGCATTATATAATCATAAAGGGGACAGTCGAACAAAGAGATAAAACCATTGTAAATATGTATGCATCTAATATCTTGTTTTTTAAATAGACTAATCTGCATACAACTATGTGACATGTGAATAATCGGGAGGATCATTTAACCTAAGCCCAAACTTGCAATGGAGGGTTCTCATATAACAAAGTACATACTTGTTTCTCTTTCTCCAACACACACACACACACACGCGCACACACACACAGACAACTGTGTGTCTGAATGTGTGTGTGTGAATATGATAAAAAATCATATTCATCTTAATTTGATAATGAATTTGCAGTGGAAAATTTGTATTGCAGCCAGCCTGTTATGTGAACATCCACAACTGTATAGTAATCCAGACAGGCTTGCCATCTCTTGAGTACTGCCATTGGGTAAGACTATCTTCTTCCACCTCTTCAACCCTGAAGTACATGAAACTGCAAACTCTCTAATGCCACTGATTGCTCACTTGAAAATCAGGAATACGATATTTTATCCTTTTGGGGAAGAGGGTGGAACAAATAAGTGACTGGTGTTTATGATAAACTAACCCAGGGCTGTATGTTACTGTTTCACTTTGTTTCTCAGTAAGTGAGTTATTAAGTGTAAGATAATAAACTGAAAAGAACAACAATGAAAATGTCTATACATGGGGGCCCACAATTTGGGAATTAGTGATTCAGACTGAATTCTATAAGTTCATATTTCCCGTGCTACCTATTCTTCCTTCTTTTTCCTCTCCTTTTTCCTACCTTCTTCTTTCTCTGTCTCCATCTCTCTCATTAACAAGTTGTCATTAGATAAAAATCAAAGGCAAACCTAAGTGAAGCAGAATCCATTTTGGATACAATATTATGTTTGACTGGAAAGTTAGCTGGGGAATATCTTCTAGGTAGGGTCAATGGCTTATGAACTTGTCTGGTTCGAAAATACTTTAAGATACACATTATATATCACAGCCTAAAATAAACATACAAAATCCAAAAAAGCATTTCATTAAAGTCCACTTTACCAATGTAATATGTGGTATACACATGTTCTACTCTTATTTCATTTTTTTATAATGTTCATGTTTACAAAGTTGTTCTTATTTTACAGTCCACTAATGTATTACCTGACCTACAGTTTGAAAATCATTCATGAAAAGATAGCCATTAGGGATGCCTGGGTGACTCAGTGGGTTAAAGTCTCTGCCTTTGGCTCAGGTCATGATCCTGGGATCCTGGGATCGTGCCCGCATCGGGCTCTCTGCTCAGCAGGGAGCCTGCTTCCTCCTCTCTCTGTGCCTGCCTCTCTGCCTACTTGTGATCTCTGTCTGTCAAATAAATTGGTAAAATCTTTAAAAAGAAAAAAAAAAAGAAAAAGAAAAGATAGCCATTGTTGTAAGAGTTTAGCCATACCCATATCTGTGATTTGTCTCATCTAATAAAATAAACTTTTAATTTATCTATTTATTTTTTTTTCTATTTTTTATTTATTTTACATATGATAGAAGAATCTGAATTCAGTGTCTAGTACCATAAAATAGAGTTGAGGATGGAGGTACAGGTATATAAGGTGAATGGGAAGTAATCTTGCATTATACATATATTTTTAGTCAATTTGTAATAAGGCTTATTATTTTTTTGTCATTTTTATCTTATTTAGAAACATCAACCAGAGCTAAACATAAGATTCATAATAAAAATTTTCCGCTTAATTAGTTTCTAGAGAAACATACTATAATCTTTTCTTTTAATTATAAAGATTTTGTCTATAAAATTTGAAAGTAATTAAGTGGAAAAATAGATATAAAATTCCTAATAAGTTTCAGTTATTTATTTTAATTTTCTTCTATATTGTATACATTGAGATAATTTTATTTTTTATTTACTTTGTATTTTTCTGAAAGACTTTATTTATTTATTTAGCTAATGAGCAGGGGCAGGAAGGGGCAGAGGGAGAGGAGAGACTCTCAAGCAGACTTGGGAGCAAGGAGCCCAAGGTAGGACTGGTCTCTGAGCTTGATCCAAGGACCCTGCGATCATGACTTGAGCTGAAATCAAGAGTCAAATGCTTAACCAACTAAGCCAGGACTTCAGAGGAATTTTAAAAACAACTTGAAACACTAATGTTTTGCTGAGATTATATTTGTAATGCTTTAGAAAAGTAAACAAAGCATAAATTCAGGTAAAGTATATGTTCCTTTGGTTAAGATTATTTGGGAAGTGGCAGGCTAATTAGGGAATATTTTTGACGCATTAAAAACTGTATACTTAGGTAAGATTCATAGGTTTATTTACTCTAAATGACACTCACTCTATTTTTGTTTTTCCTGATAGTCTGTGCCCATAGAGCCAATCTTTACATTCTATATGACCTATAGTTTTTAATTCAATCAGATTATTTTTATAATACCAATGAAGCCTTCTTAATGGTTAAAAAAAAAAAAAAAAACAAAAAGGAAGGTAGGGATTTTTTTGTAATAGAACTTTCCATCAAAGTTATTCAAATTCTTATGTCCCAAAGGCAAATATTTTTAAATTTTTTAACATGTACTTTTTATTTATTATAGTTTGATCATACTCCCTCACTTGTAATTTTTGTATAATAATGTATTATATAAATGGACAATATGCTTTATTTAACATTTCTCTATATCAGAGTATTTATAAATATATTAAAATAAAATGTTATTCAACTATGGCATTTGCAAAGATATACTGAATTAATCAATATTCCAATTTTCTCAACCTTTCTGTGTGCATTGGTTATAAACAAGGAGTGTAACAATTCTCAGCCTTGGCTTCATGTTAGAATAACTGGGGAAGTTTTTAAAGATTGCAACTCCTTGGTTGTTTACTAAAATAATTAGTCAAAATCTCTGGGGATGTGACTCAGACTACAGTGGATTTTGTAAGCTCTCTAGGTGATTTCATTGTGTAACTAAGGTGCAGGAGCACTGCACACCAAAAGACTAATGGTTGAAGTTAACAGACCTTGGGTAAAACTTGGTGAAGCAATATTGTTACTCTTCTTAAGAACTTAGATTGTGAGAGTCTAAGAAATGAAAAATCACTTTACATACATGATTTTTTTTTAGTAAAACTGAAGCCCCCAATCAAGCTTTAAGCTGGTTATTCATCATCTAAAAATTTTTAATGATCTATGTGATATGTGTTACGTCTTTGGCAGAAATTCAAATATTGAGTGTTTTGCTGTTATAGAAGTTTTATTCTCTTATTTTTAATTTTATAAACAAGGCATTTCTGTTGCTTCAAAAAATCAAACTGATGTAGAGTTTGTCTACTTTTAGTATAACATAATATTCATCATTAAAGAGGTATCTTAAGCAAAACCTAACATTTTTACACTTAATATTTTTTCATAATATGTACTTTTAAAATGTGCTAACTAAATGTATAAAATGTTTTTGAATATTGAGTTTTTTAATTATAGAGAATTATATCTCTAATACATTATAGATAATTTATGTATTATAATAATGTCTTAGAATAATATTACATATGAATATAATCATACATACATACAGAAGTCTATCAAGGTACATATTTTTGTTGTCTAGCATATTAGATAATTTTTAAAAAACTTTTAAACATAGGAATGTGTTAAATCATCATATCTGTGAGAGAAGAAAAACTAAGATTGAGGAGGAAAAAATGCACTACATAAAGAAATTCTTCAAGTTCTTTTATTTTCAATAGTAAATGTGAGTTTCAAATCTCTATGGAATTGAAATTCATTTAGCTATGTTTAATGTGATGACATCATAATTCAGTTGTGAAACATGATATATATAGTATTTCACAAATTAAAGTATTTTGTTTGATGAAATAATTTAGGATTATTTGATCTATAGAATGCTTCCTAAGTTATTTTAGTAATGTTTCAATCAAAAGTTCTAAGACTGTTGTTCCCCTTCATGTCTTTAATTTTCACTAATTTTAATTTTTAGCACTTTGTTATAAAAACTTTAGTTTATCTCCCCCACTCTTATTAGAACTTCTATCAGAATTGTACTAACCTTAAACCTAGCTTAAAATACCAGACATACTTTTGTTATTAATGCATTCTTCCCAGTAATACTCTATTAACTTTTATTTGTTTATATTTTTGGACTTATGTTTATGTAATTTTCTTTTTCTATTTGCTATGTGTATTTTAATTTTTATTTCTAAGTAGTTTGACTTTACCATTTAATATATGGGAGATTTATTTTCCTTGGTCGTCTCAGTTTATTTCCTGATATAAAAACTCTATGGCATTTTATATGTGTATTTTAAGAAATTTTTACACATGTCGATCTTTTTATGATTCTAGTATTTTTGTGTTCATTCTGTTAGGTTTTCTAGTCTAAGAAAACCTATATGATAGGGAGATATTGATAATTTACATTTTAAAAAATATATATATTTTATGTTTTAATTTTATTGCATCAGCTAGTGATTCTAAGCTAAGTAAATGATTATTGAAGCTGTATCTCACTACTAGCAGAAACAGCTCTGATTTCCTTTTATATTTTTTCTTTTTTAATTTATTTTTTATTTATTTTCAGCATAACAGTATTCATTATTTTTCCACCACATCCAGTGCTCCATGCAATCCGTGCCCTCTATAATACCCACCACCTGGTACTCCAACCTCCCACCCCCCCACCACTTCAAACCCCTCAGACTGTTTTTCAGAGTCCATAGTCTCTCATGGTTCACCTCCCCTTCCAATTTCCCCCAACTCCCTTCTCCTTTCTAACTCCCCATGTCCTCCATGCTATTTGTTATGCTTCACAAATAAGTGAAACCATATGATAATTGACTCTCTCTGCTTGACTTATTTCACTCAGCATAATCTCTTAGAGTCCCATCCATGTTGCTACAAAAGTTGGGTATTCATCCTTTCTGATGGAGGCATAATACTCCATAGTGTATATGGACCACATTTTCCTTATCCATTCGTCTGTTGAAGGGCATCCTTTTATATTTTTATCAAATACTTTGTAATTGAAAATAAATGCACAGTTGTGTGAGAATCATTATGAGCTGTAAGGTATTTTTTTTTAATTAAGTTACTCTTATTTTTCCTCAGGCTATAATATATTTTCTAAGAGTGTTCTAGGTCTTCATTTTTAGAGTCCTGCTTATTCTGAATGAACAGTTACCTTTCACATGCCTTACTAATACTCTGTTTAAAATCATGGGATCGAAACTGAAAACTGAGTTGTTCTGAACATATTCTTGCACACTGTATTTTCTGATTTTAGTTTCAGCTAATAAAATGAGATGGCAAGAGTGCCTAGGTGGCTCAGTCAGTTAAGCATCTGCCTTCAGCTCAGATCAAGGCCCTGGGATCTGTCTGGTATCAGGTTTCCTGCTCAGCAGGAGGTCTGCCTCTTCCTCTCTCCTTCTGCTTCACTCCTCCCCACCCCTGGCCCCACTTGTGTTGTCTCTCAAATAAATAAACAAAATCTTTAAAAAATGAGGTGGTAAATCAAGCTCCCCCCCTTAAATTCTGAAGAAGTTCATATGCTCTGGTGCCATATATATATATATATATATATATATATATAGTCACTTTCTCCAAGCTTTGAAAGAAATAATATATAAAAGCAGCATATGTTGATCATCTTTAGGGAGCAAATAGTTTAACAGCTTTTCTAATGCCCATTCATTCCGACATTGTACTTTTGTACTAACATTGACATTGTACTTTCTGACATTGTACTTTTATTAATGTGTACTAATCTTTCCAAAGGCAGTGTTTTTGGACATATTAGTAAACATAATTTTTTTCATCTTATCTAATTCATTTCATTTTTTGGTTAAAAATATAGTACTTTCTATCTTTGGACTTACTTTGGATTTTTATAATGTATCTACATTTATATTTGGTAAATTTTTATATTTGCTCTATGTATTTTTGTTAACTAGAAAAATTATGCTGTGAATCTCCCCATGATTCAAGATTTGCTGCATTCTATCATCTTTTATTTATTATTTAATTTCTAAATGAAATCAGAAATGGAAATAATAATGGGATTCATTTTGTGATGAAATTAGAAGCAGCTCTAGAAATCTGAGTATCTCTTCCTCTGGCAATGAAAGATGCAGTGGTTGTGTGATAGGAAGACTCACACACTTGAGTTGAGCAGAAATTGTTAATAATCTTTTCCTTTTTGCCACATATATCTGTAATACTGACTTGATATTTCATGTTAGCCCTTCAGCATCTTCATTTATGCTGCTTCTCTTTCACTTTTTTTCTTAAAGTCAAAATAAGGAGCTAATGATGCTAATAACTGAAAGTTAAAATTTGAAGTTATTTTCCTATTGAAGTTCTTTCTTTAAGTTTTCACAGGAACTTTAAGAAAAATATTACTTATTATCTGAGATCTCATTTTAAATTCATGGCAACTCTACTGAGTTTTAAATTAATTTTCTAATTTTGTTTTTATAAGATTACAAAAAAATAGCTGTTTTATTCCTATTTTACAGTAATTAGGTGTATAAGAAACAAGGAAGAAGTGCAGTTTAAATCCACAAGCGCCTAACTTTAAAAGCCAAGCCATTCAATTTGATAGGCAGTGGGAGTATAGAATAGGGACCTTAGAAAGTCAAGAGTAGCCCCATCCCTGCCATTTCTAGTTTCCACTACACCCAGGAGGAGCTATAAGCTACCACAGGTGACCCCGGTGACCATCAAGCCAACCATGAGCAGCCAGGCTGCGAACCAAATGCACCCAGCAACAGATGGAGACACCAAACCTGGCAGCACAGTGAAGAGCAGTCCAGGGGATGGCACATGGGCAGTGACTGTAGGTGGGGACAAGATGACTGCAACTAAGGTTTTGGGGATAGTAAAATGATTCAGTGTAAGAAACAGATACAGTTTAATCAATAAATATGATACCAAAAAAGATGCATTTGTACACCAGGCTGTCATAAAGAATAACCCCAGAAGCGTAGGAGATGGGGAGACTGGAGTCTGATGCTGCTGAAGAAGAAAAGGGTGTGGAGATAGCAAATGTTACTGATCCTAGTGGAGTTCCAGTTTAAAGTAGTAAACATGTAGCAGACTGTCACTTGTGTAGACCCAATCCATATCCACATTCCAGAGGTCCTCCATGCAGCTGCCATCTGGATAACCAGATTAGTGAACATGGGGAAAAGAATGCAGCATCAAAGAGTACTCTGGAAGGCCAGGCCCAATAGTCCCGTCTTACCTCAGGTGATAGCTGTTGCTGCTTTTCTACCTGCAGAGACCCCATGGGTGTTGACTATAGTATTCCAACCCTACTGTAAAGGGAGGGGTGATGGAGGGAGCTGACAACCAGGGTGCAGGAGAACAAGGTAGACCAATGAAATAGAATGTGTATGTTGGTTATAGACCTGGATTCTGCAGGGGTCCTCACAGCCAAAATAGCCTAGGAAGGACAGCAGTGAAGAAGATAAGGAAAATCAAGGCAATGAGACCCAATGTCAGCAGCCACTTCAAAGTCAGTACCACAGAGACTTCAATTACCTGCACTCAGTAAAACCTAGAAAACCCTAGGTTTTCTCAGAAAAACTGAGACACTCAGAAAACCCTAAACCATAAGATGTCAAGGAGAACAAAGCAGTGCATTTACCATCTATGTCCACACAGCTGTGTCCACTCTCAAAGCAAGACGTGGAATGTGGGTGGGAGGCTTGAATAAAGGCTGGCTTACCATTAACATTGCTATCATCATCCAGTTTAGGGTTTAGTCATCCAACAAAAAGATATGAACATGAAATTCCAGCAATAAGTACTGAACAACTGATGGGAACTATAAACCATGAGTGCTGCTTTTTGCCCACTGATCAGATAACTAAGACTATCTGCATTATCTATGCAGCATGGTTGTTTTTCTATTACTCTACCTAAGTATGTTTCTTTTTGGTAATGGCAAATATGTTGTATTTTTTTAAAGACTGTTTTTTTTTTCCCCCTCAATACACCTTTAAAGATTTTTTAAAAAATGTTTCGTATCTGGACAAATTGAGATCTTTAACAGCTTAATTTTTAAATTTGTAATAAAAATTAACTTATTTTTTAAAGTCAACAAACTTTAATAAAGGTCTTAAATAATTGTCAAAAAGCTAAGCCATTTATAGTAATAGTATCCAATGAGATAGACAAACGTTTAAACTGAAGCAAACTTAAAAAAAAAAAAAAAAGGAGCAAATTTTCAATAATTAGCAAAATTTTGAGCTTTAACCAAAGATAAAAAGTCAAGTAGAGGAATGATGAAGGACCACAATCAAGACTAAGCAATGTTTCTAAAATCACAAACCTTCAATTATAAGTAGGACTGATTAGGTCATTACTGAAGATGAGGGAAGTATTGATCAGTGACTCATAGTAGTCCAACTTAGAATTTTATGTTATTTTGTTTTATTTTATTTTTTAAAATATTTTATTTTATTTTTTTGACAGAGAGAGATCACAAGTAGGCAGAGAGGCAGACAGAGAGAGAAGAGGGGGAAGCAGGCTCCCTGCCAAGCAGGGAGCCCAATGCTGGGGCTC
Organism: Neogale vison; assembly: GCF_020171115.1. Lineage (NCBI taxonomy): Eukaryota > Metazoa > Chordata > Mammalia > Carnivora > Mustelidae > Neogale > Neogale vison. Next base: position 101,573,526 of record NC_058098.1, on the reverse strand, counting down.
GATCCCAGAACCCTGGGATCATGACCTGAACCAAAGGCAGAGGCTTTAACCCACTGAGCCATCCAGAATCCCTTCAACTTAGAATTTTATAAGATAGAATTTAAGAAAGTCTGTTTCTCTCTTGAAATTCTATTTTAAAAATGTTAACTAAACTAAGCAGAGAAGAGCTGCAGACATGACACAACTAGGAAACTGACTTGTCTTGGTGACCAAGAAAAGTTGCCAACATTTAGTAAGTTGAAGCAGATATTCCAGGATATATGAAAATCCTGGCAATGATATCCAAATCCTCTGGCTTTGGAATGTTTACTTCTGAGCTATCTTGTTATCTGGAAGAGTAAAAAATGGGCCATAAACAAATTCAACATAATTTATTGACAGCAAAGCCTACTTATGCATCTATTTTGATAAACAGATGAAATGGCAACTTGCAGCATATGAGCCTTTTGAAGCTCTCTCCATGCTAAAAAATGAGGGGAAATGCATGTGGCAAAACACTTGGAAAATAAGTAAACCTCAGACATTTATCACGAGATGTCTGATGAACCCAAACACAGCTGTGTACACTTCTACCAGCTGAATATGGCTTTTTTCCTCAAAAACAGCAAACACCTCTTCATGTTACCAGCCTACTTCTGATACCATCCCCATTAATAGTTTTGCTCATGCATAGCATATTTTTAAATAAGGAATGCTTGCTCTTAGCCCATGCACAAACTAAACTAAAGAAAGGAAAATACTATTTCTAGAAAATGTAATATCCTGAAAAAGCCCTAAGAGTTATTACAAAACAACCAAATTTGATTTGAATGAGATATGATAAGTAGTTTGAGATCAAATGGATAGAAAGTTGACTGACATTACAGGTTAAGATAAAAATAATAATTTCAGATAAAAATAATAATTTCAGAGATTTTACTTTCTAAATTGATAAAATATAACTTACTTGTTGAAATAAGTTAAATTATTTTCAAAAATTTTTTGCATAGTGAGGGTAAATACCATCTGAAAATGGGAAAAAAGGAAAAACTTTGTACTTGAAACAGTCTCTGTCTGAAAATAAAACATTATTTACATGTGCTACCCCTAAAAGGTAGCAACAATGTTATCATGGTAACTCAACAATGAGATCACATACTAAAAACAAGACAAAAACAAAAGTAAACAGCATTGCCGACAGTACAGATATCCCATGATATTCATATTTTTTCTTATGTGTACAGTGGTTATAAATATCATTAGTTTCACGTGTGTTGGTTTCTTCTTAACTAAATCATAGTCTCCATGAGAGTTGAGATCAATTGTTGAAAAAAATATATGTATCAGAGTCTTAAGAACCTGGGGAATAGCAAATGTATAACAGATGTTTAATTATAGACCTAACAGGAAAGAAGGGAGAAAATAGGGCAGAACAAAATATTTGAAGAAATAATAGGTAAAATTTCCCAAATTTGATGAAATACAAAACATATATGGAAGTAAGCAGCCCAGCAAATAAAAGCAGAATAAATACAAACAAAATACTCTACAAACAATATATTAAATCTGGTGACAACCAGAGATGAAGAGAAAATCTTGAAAGTAGCCAACATAAAATAACAGTTTTCATGTAGGGGAAAAATGATTCAGATAACCACTGATTCCTCATCTAAATCTGGAATCTAGAAGCTAGTGGATTCATTATGTGCACTGGGAACAATTTAAATGTCAAAATCAAAATCTGAAATCCAGTTTAAATATCCTTTGAGAATTAAAACAAAATACAATTTCAGAAAAAAGAAAACCAAGAGAATTTGCAGTAAACAGACCTACCCTATAATAAATTCTAAGGAAAATTCTTCCAAGAGAAGAAATATGATATTCACATTTTAGGAAGGAATGAAGAACACTAAAATTAATAATTATCTTGGTAAATATAAAATACTTCCCTCTAAACATACAATTTTAATATATAAATGCAACATTTTATGAAGGCATTTGCCAGTGCAAATTATATATATATATAGAAAATTATATATACAAATACATACTACAAATATTTATCATATATATGAAAAATTTACTTCTAACTGAATGTTATATGATTGGTTAACAGAAGTGTTTGAGAAAATAAAGTAAAATAAAGATATTGAACTCTAATTAATGATATGTATGTTTAGGTATTTAGCAAAAATGTACTTTGAAATGTATAGAAAGTAACAGATTAACAGCTTTGTAAAGGAATGGATTTGTGATAGAGCAAGTATAGTAAAATATTAATCTCAGTGATACATTTATCAGTGTTCTCTGTAAAATTCTTTCAAATTTTTAGGATGGTAATTGTAGTAAAAAGTTGGGAAAAACAAAAATTGTTTTTTGGAATTATATGTTTTGTTTAGCTTTTGAAGTCCTTTCCTCCCACAAAGTAACACCAACTCCACAGCAATCATGCTTATCATTCAGAAAGCATGGGCATTAAAATGTAAAGACAACAAATCACCACCTCTATAGCTCTTAGAAATGTAAATAGTGAAATACCCTTAATTCTTAACATAATTCATAACATAAATTTAGCTAAGTGATCTTGTCAGTTTCCTCTCATGTTCCACACCTTTGGTCCACATCTAAAAATTATCTCTGAGTTTCCTGTCAGCTCAATTATTTTAGGATGAAGACTCAGAGTCTATATTAAAACATTTAGTGGGACACCTGTGTGGCTCAGTAGTTAAGTATCTGCCTTTGGCTCAGGTCATGATCTCAGGGCTGTGAGATCAAGCCCCATATGGGCTATAGCACTGGATATGGAGGCTACTTGAGATTTGCTCTCTGACTCTGCTCCTCTCCAACCTCCTCCCAACAAAAGTAAAAAGATTAAATTTGAAACAACAACAACAACAACAACAAAAAAACAAAAACAAAAATTCCCCCTAAAGAAAAGTCCAGGGCCAGATGGGTTCAGTGCTGAATTCTTGCAAACATTTAAGGAGTAAGGAGGGATTAATAACCAATTCTTTACAAATTCTTTCAAAGTTTAGAACAGAAATGAATAATTCTCAACTCATTGTATTAGGTCAGTATTGCCTGGAGAGCAAAACAAAACAAACACATTACAAGAAAGAAAAACTATAGATCAATATACCTTATGAATATAGATGCAAAATCACCAACAAAATACTAACAAGTGGTATTATACAATGTATTAACATGATTATACAACATGACCAAATGAAATTCATCCTGAGAATGCAAGCTTGGTTCAACATACAAAAATCAATGTAATATGCCATATTAAGAAAAGCAAGTAAGTAAGTAAGTAAGACTAAAAAAAGTAAAGACTAAAAAAAGTAAGTAAGACTAAAAAACTAGAAATATAAAGAAACTTCTTTAACCTAATAAAACCCATGTCAACATCACACTTAATGGTGAAAAGTTCAAAGCTTTTCATCTAAGATCAGGACCAAGACAAGGTTTTCTGCTTTCATTATTTCTATTCAGCATTGTACTAGAGGTTCTATCCAGGGAAGTTAGACAAGAAAAAGAAAAGTCACTCTTATTGGAAATGAAGAAACAAAAGTCTCCATCTACAGATAGCCTGGTCTTGTATGCAAAAAAAAAAAAAAAAAAAAAAATCCTATGGAATTCACACAAAAATATTACAGCTAATAAATATGTTTAACAAGATTATAGGATAAAAGAAATATATAATCAATTGTGTTTCTACTCATTGTCTGTGAACTATCTAAAAATAAAACAAAATTAAAAAACAATTCTACAGCAATCAAGAAGAATAAAATACTTAGGTGTGCATATAACAAAAAAGGGTAAGATATGCACAGTAATTACTAAAATACATTATAAAAGAAATTAAATAAAACTTAAATAAATGAAATTACACCCCATGTCCATGGATCAGAATACTTAATATTTTAAGATAGCAACACTCTCAAACTTGATCTAATATTCCTCAATCCCTATCCAAATTCCAGCTGCCTATTTTGTTTTGGAAAAATTAAAAAGATGATTCCCAAAATCCAAGCAAAGAATACACAATTGCCAAAACAAATTTCTGAAAAGATGAAAACTACTGGAAGATACATTTTCTATTAAAAAACTTACAACAAAGCTACAATAATTGAGGCACTATAGTACTTGCATGTGGGTAGATATACAGCTCTATGAAATATAACTGAGTGTTCTGAAATAAACACTTGTATTTACAGTCAGCTGGTTCTTTGTCAAGGGTTCCAGGACAATTTAATTTGAGAAAAATAGTAAATAGTATTTCTACAGCTGTTGCTGCTGGGACACTTAGTTATCATCAGGACAGAAAGAAAAAAAATAAAAGAATTTGGAAACTTCCCTCTCATTATATAAAAAAAATTAACTCTAAATGCATTACAAACCTAAATAGATAAACTGGATTTTACAAAAATTAAAACCTTCCATGCTTTAAAGTGCACAATCAACAAAGTAAAAGGCAGCACACACAGAATAAAGGAAAATAACTGCAAATTATGTATCTGAAAGGTTCTAGTATACATAAGTACAAAGAACTACTACAACTTACCAAACGTCCATTAAAAAAAAAAGAAAGACAAAGGATTTGATTAGATATTTTTCCCGAGAAGATATCCATACAACCAATCACCACATAAGATACTCAGTTTTATTAGTATAAGGGAAATGCAAACCAAAACATTATACTTTACACCTGCTGGGAAGACAATTACCACCACAGATCACTGATGGGAATATAAAATGGTTCAACCACTTTGGAAACACAGTTTGGCAGTTGCCATATGATCCAGAAATTCTACTCCTAGGCATATACCAAAAAGAATTAATACATACTTTCATGCAAGATCTTGTACACCAGTGTTCATAGTAGCGTTATTCACAGTAGCCAAAATTTGGAAAGAAACCAAAAGTCCATCAGTTAATGGATTAATAAACACAAATATAGGATAATCCATGAATTAATGTTATTCAATCATAAGAAGAATAAAGAACAGATACATAATTCAATGTTGATGGATCCTGAAAACATTGCTAAGTGAAAAATGCCAGACATAGAAAGCCATATATCATATAATTATGTTTATGTAAGATAGCCAAAACAGGGAATCTATAGAGGCAAAAAGTATATTAATGGTTCCAGTTATTACAGAGAATAAAGGAATTAGGAATTACTGCTCCTAATGAATACTGGGCTGCTTTTTGGGGGAGTAAAAATGTTCTGGATTTAGTTATTGGTAATATTTACACAACTTCCAATTATATAAAAAAAAGGAACTAAATACTTTAAAAGTGTGCATTTTATGATATGCAAATCTTACCTTTCTCTTTTTTTAAGCAATCCCTGAAGGGATCAAACTGTTTCAAAATAATTGAACTGTGTGCCAAAACACAACCCACAAATACTCAAAGGAATTCAGAGACATTCAGCATCCATCAAAGTAAAATTCACAATGTTTAGCATCTAATTAATTAATACCATGCATGCTAATAAACAGGAAAATATAACCATACTGAGAATAAAAACAAAACAATCAAAACTGATCCAGAATTGACACAGACATTCAACATTTAGGATTTTCTCTGCTGCTGCAAAGGAACTTTGAAGATCATCTCATCACTGACCATGAAAATGAAATATAACTTAAAATAAAACATAATTTATTTTTCAAATTCAGAGAGCAGAATGCCTCCAGGAAGCAGGGTAGGTATTAATATGCACACGAATTATGTCATTTCTTTTGTGGTTTGATAAGAAGGACATTAGGAAATACTTTTGTATCATCCAATATATCTTGCTGACTTCCTGGCCAGAGTCAACTTTATCACTCACAGTTCAAACTTGGGGTTTAAACAAAAGCTTCCTTACTTCTAACTTTTAATGCAAGTGTGCCAGTAGTATATTACAGAATTTCATTTGAACTGTCTGAGTTCTTCACATCCTTCCTAGGAAAAGAAGGAAATATGAAAGTGGGGAAGGATGCAGTTGTAACAAGTGAGATCCAATGAAGAAAGCTGCCATTCTTTTTAATTTCTTTTAAAGATTTATTTATTTATTTGAGAGAAAGTACATATGCATGTGCGTGCCTGGGAGTGGGGCAGAGGAAGAGAGAAACACAAGCAGATTCTGAGCCAAGCGCAGAGCCCAACACAGGGCTCCATGTGGGGCTTGATCTCAACCCTGTGGTCACTACCTGAGCCAAAACCAAGAGTTGGATGTCCAACCAAATGTGCGACCCATGTGGCCCCTACCATTTCTTTCAAATTATTCATGGCACAGGCTATGTTCTGGAATCAAGGAACTAGTGGGGCCTCAAGAATGGTCATGTCTCTGCCTCTTCTACTCTTCTTGAAGTGTCTCTTCTAAAAGTCTTTTGTCATGGAGGTACTGTTCACCTAGTTCTCAAGTCCTTTTCCGAGTAAAATCACGCCCACATGTAGCTGCAGATTTGTTTTTTCCATAGAAGGTAGGTTCAGGTTTTCCTATGCTGCCACCTTGATTTGTATATGTGTAGTATTTCCTGTGTTGTCTTTACTGAGGTAACATTTTATTCTGCAATAAATGCAAGCCTCCCTGATTTCCTCCACTGAAAATGACAGTGGACTCCCTGGCATTTCATGAGAAGAAAATGCCTACTTTAACTCAGAAATAGGGAGTGCAAAGGGATATAAAGTAAATCTTTAGAGGATTTCTCTTCACTGTTTTAAATAGCCCTATTTCCAGCATCAGACTGCAAAATGATGCAAAGAGAAATACATCCTCTAATGTAGTACATATTGCTCTTGATTTTTTTTTTTTTTTTGGTCAATATTGCCTTGCTTGATCAATAAACTTTGATGTCTAACTCATCAGAAATCAATACCTCCTTCTTCAAGCTATTTTATTTTTTTTAAAGATTGTATTTATTTATTTGACAGAGAGATAGAGTTCACAAGTAGGCAGACAGAGAAAGAGGGGGAAGCAGACTCCCCACTTAGCAGAGAGTCCTATGAGGGGCTCAATCCCAGGACCCTGAGATCATGACCTAAGTTGATGGCAGAGGCTTAACCCACTGAGCCACTCAGGCACCCCAAACTATTTTATTTTTTTTAAGTGGCATGAAAGGTTAATTGGTATGTCTATTGCTATGGGGTGAATCATTCATGAAGCCCAATCTAAGAAACCTAGAAGTATGAATTACTATCCCATGTTCACTCATGAAAAGTACTTCCTCTTGAAGACAGCATAACTTCTTGCTTATGGAAACTCCTGTTTTTGTCTTCAAGATTTGAAACTTGATATTGTTTATAAAAGTATGTCCTCATTCCAGGATATTCTGATATCCATATAGATGTTATGGATTCCTTAACCCTTTGAGGAAAAATAATTATTATAGTAAGGCCTTAAACGTAAGTGAACAATGTGAACAGTCCTCTCAGTTATTTAAAGTGGAGAATTCTCATAGAGATGGTGCTTGAAATCTAACTTTCTGGCTTGTAACTGGGTCATTGGGAATACTGTCAAAAGTTTAAAAGTATGTTGCATATCTGACTATACAGTATGTAATGAATTATGTAATATCAACCAGGAGATGACTTCTCAAGCATTAGAATGTAAAACAAGATATAAAGTCCTACTGGGATATCCAAGGCTGGCAGAAGGTTTGAAGTGCATTTGCACATTTCTGTTTGATGGTAATTTGAAATTTTATTTTCAACTGTCCTATTGTTTCTATTACTTCTATAATTTTTAATAGGAAGAGTCCAAATCAGTGAGTCTTGGTTTGGGCCTGATATTCTGCATTTTTAACAAGCTCTCATGCTATTCTATAACAACAGAAGCAACTGGAATCTTATTTAACACAGTGGTTTTCAAGACACTACATGTTTGCAATAATTGGAAACCTTTTAAAAAGCAGCAATTCGAATCTGAGATGAGTCCCAGGCTTTGGAACTTTTTGTAGGGTTGTAAATCACTAGTATTGGAATTTCAATCATGCTTCAAATCCCAGGTTAGTTCTCTACCTCCATATATCTCTCACTGATAAGTCTTCTCTATTGATTTCATTCTTCAACTTCCATTCACTTTCCTGATAATCTGCAGCATCTTCTAGTCAAAGTAACAAGATGTATTTTCACTTTTGTAAATCTACTATATATTTCAATGTGCTATCCCTGTGTCCCTAATAAAACATTCTTTCTATGAATGCCGTAACTGTTATCTCTGCAGTAAACATACAGTGTACCATTATCATTTAAACATATTGAGTTCACATTAATTAAAAGCCAACTTCTCAATCAATTAATAGTGGCTGTTATTTGAAAAACAGTTTAGAAAATGCTTTTATAATTCTTTTCTTTCCAATTTATTTATTTTCAGAAAAACAGTATTCATTATTTTTTCACCACACCCAGTGCTCCATGCAAGCCGTGCCCTCTATAATACCCACCACCTGGTACCCCAACCTCCCACCCCCCCGCCACTTCAAACCCCTCAGACTGTTTTTCAGAGTCCATAGTCTCTCATGGTTCACCTCCCCTTCCAATTTACCCAAATTCCCTACTCCTCTCTAATGCCCCTTGTCCTCCATGCTATTTGTTATGCTCCACAAATAAGTGAAACCATATGATAATTGACTCTCTCTGCTTGACTTATTTCACTCAGCATAATCTCTTCCAGTCCCGTCCATGTTGCTACAAAAGTTGGGTATTCATCCTTTCTGATGGAGGCATAATACTCCATAGTGTTTATGGACCACATCTTCCTTATCCATTCATCCGTTGAAGGGCATCTTGGTTCTTTCCATAGTTTGGCGACTGTGGCCATTGCTGCTATAAACATTGGGGTACAGATGGCCCTTCTTTTTCACGACATCTGTATCTTTGGGGTAAATACCCAGGAGTGCAATTGCAGGGTCGTAGGGAAGCTCTATTTTTAATTTCTTGAGGAATCTCCACACTGTTCTCCAAAGACGCTGCACCAACTTGCATTCCCACCAACAGTGTAAGAGGGTTCCCCTTTCTCCACATCCTCTCCAACACATGTTGTTTCCTGTTTTGTTAATTTTGGCCATTCTAACTGGTGTAAGGTGATATCTCAATGTGGTTTTAATTTGAATCTCCCTGAGGGCTAATGATAATTTTGTTTCATAGCAAACTTGTACACTAAGTATGTTTCAACATTTGTATCAGTAAATAGAGAGAAGAGGTAGTTTTTAAGTTTAACATGGGTACTAACTGCTAGAACCAAGATAATATAAGTGCTAACAAATGGTGAAATGCAGGCAAAGATAGCTGAAGTAACTAAATCAAGGACTAAAGTTACCAAATGATGTAACATAGATTTGAACTCAGTACTCTAGCATACACGTTTTAAGGACTTTAATGTTGACTTATACAGAACAAATACATTGGTGTCTATATTTTAAAATATAGATCAAGTTGAGATTTGAAAATTTATCATTAACACTTTTAGAATGCATGTTAACTATTGATACTGATGGTTTACAAATAACTATGAAAGTAGAGAATAAAAATAATTTTGAAATATTTCAAATCAAAAATCTCTTCAGTGTAAATACCTAATTGGCTGAGAGACTGATATGAAATTTCTTTCACTTGACTTTTTCAGACATCTAACAGTTATTTTTTCTAATTTTATATGAATAAAACTTAAACCCATTATATAGATAGATAGATAGATAGATATTATCTGGTCACTTTGCTCTCTAGTCTTATAACATTTTTTTTTCAGAAAAAAAATTATTATTTATTATTTATAAATTTATTATTTATTTTCAGAAAAACAGTATTCATTATTTTTTCACCTAAAGATACAAACGTAGTGATCCAAAGGGGCACGTGCACCCGAATGTTTATAGCAGCAATGTCTACAATAGCCAAACTATGGAAAGAACCTAGATGTCCATCAACAGATGAATGGATAAAGAAGATGTGGTATATATACACAATGGAATACTATGCAGCCATCAAAAGAAACGAAATCTTGCCATTTGCGACAACATGGATGGAACTAGAGCGTATCATGCTTAGCGAAATAAGTCAAGTGGAGATAGTCTCATAACATTAAGCACATTTTAGATAGATGATCGATAGTCAAATAAATATCTTTGAAAAGATAAATTTCGTTCTTCAGTTTTCATCCACTTTCCTGACACTTTAGAAGAAATAAATAAGATTAAAGACTTATATGAAAGGCTGTATATAGTCTCTGAAGACATAACCCATGGATCCTTAATATGGGAACTATTCCTAGAGATACAGGTGTGCTAAAAGACTACTAGGCAGAATTCCAACATGGCCCCAATGACTTTTATCCCACAATATCATTCCCATAATTGTAAGTTACATGGAATATGTATACTATAGATGTGCTTAAATTACCAACCAGTTTATCTTCAACTGGGATGCCTATCTGGGGGAGCAGAGGCTAACCCAACCACATGAGCCCTTAAAAGTTGAGGGTTATCTTTAGCTAGTTAGAAAAGTTAAGTTTGAGAGACTCAAAGTATGAGGACAATTCAACAAGACACATACTGCTGCTGGCCTTGAAGGAGCAAGCTGTAATATTTATGAGGACTTATGAGGACTATGGACAGGAAATCAGCATCTTCTAGAAGCTGACAGTGACTTCTATCTGATAGCTCATAAAAAAATGAGATCTCATTCTACAACTGCAAGAAAATATTTCTCTAACAGCTTGAATGAGCGTGGAAGCAGAATATTCCCCATAGTTTTAAATGACCACGCAATCAATCACACTTTGAATGTAAGGTCCTGAATAGAGAATCCAAATGCTAGAATTTGCTATCTTACAGTTTCCATGGATTAGAAATTTGGCATGGCTCAGCTAGATTTTCTAAACTTGAAGCAGTGTATTTGAAAACTTTTAATAGAATCTTGAATTTTTCCAGGACCCTGTAACTACTTCAAGAAAACACACTGGAAGGCCAACCTATTCTAACATTCCTTAAGAGAAAAGAAACCAACTACATTTAGGACTTCTCTTTTATAAACTCAAAGCAGGGAGGTTTGCACTTAAATCTGGCATCAGAAGTTTATTGCAATGAATATGCCTTTTGGTAGTGTATACAAACACAAGTCAGTGGTATTTGTCAATATTTAGGTGATAATTCCCTACTTTATTAGTCTTGTCAGGAAACTTTACCCACTTTTCTGTAAAAAATCAGAAAACAGAATATACTTACTTCTATAGTCTTTCTTAAAATTCAGGCACAGAAACCAATTCTGAAATTTTGATTTGGGACTTATAATCTAAAGAAAGCTTGAAGAAAATAATTTCTTCTGACAATAGAGGCAGGAGTATTAATGCTATAGGGTATAAGCCAAAGATGCAGTGATGGTTTTCAGGGAGGGAGCTATGGCAATAAAGGCTGACTGACTTATGGTCCCACATGAGCAAAGAATTAATAAGTGGGGTATGAGAAATTTTAAAAATTTATGCTTATTACATATTTACTTTATGCACAATCCCGAGATCTACATTTTACACTATGCAGAAAAGTATGAACACAACAGGCCTGAAGCTGTGATCCTTCAAAAAGACCTTCTTGCAAAGTTGACTATTGTTTGGCATCTGGGAACCTGGATTTCATAAGTGTTCTCACCATTTCCTAATTGACCAGAGAAGCCCACTGAGCCCTCTCTCTGGGGAGAGAATGCGGTTTTTACTGAATGCCTGTTTTTGTTCTGAGAGTTCAAAATTTTACTATGTGCCAAGGAGAGTGTTCCTACAGACCAGCCTCCAGTAAAAACTCTGGGCGCTGAGTTGCAAATGAACTTCCCTGGGCAGAAACATCATACAAATGTTGGTGCACTTTTGTTGATGGGGAAAGTGTACTTTGTGTGACCCCCATGATGGGGACAGAGCATAAGGAAGCCTACATGTGTAGTCTTCTAAATTGCATCTATCCTTATAAATTGCTTTAATAAATCTTAGCTGTAAGTGGAACTGTAGCTGACCCATGAACAACACAAGTTTGAGCTATATGAATCCACCTATATGAGCATTTTTTCAATGAATGTATTAGAATATTTTTTGGAGATTTGTAACAATTTGAAAAAAACATACAGATGAGCCACATAGCCTAGAAATACCAATGGACATTAAGAAAACATTAGGTGTGCATAAGATATACATAGATTCTAGTCTCTTTTATCATTCACTACCATAGAATATAGACAAATATATTATAAAATGTTAAAATTTATCAAAACATAGGCACTCACAAACCATACATGGTGCCATTCACAGTTAAGAGAAATATACACAAATTTAAAGATGCAGTATTAGATCGCAACTGCATAAAATTGACAGTAGTACAAACTGTACTGCTGTGCTAATTTTGTAGACACCTACTGTTGTTACTGCAGTGAGCTCAAGTGTTGTGATTATCTACATAAAATGACATGTGACACAAATCATCTCTGTGGAAGCAGTTCATCTCTCTAGCAAATTTCACATTGCAATAAAAAGTGATCTCTCTTGGTTCTCACATATTTTTAAATCATGTTTAGTGCAATAATATACACCTTGCATAACACCATGGGACCAACAGGAAGTGCCACTAGTGATGTTGGAAGTGCTCTCAAGAAGCAGAAAATGTCATGACATCACAAGAAAAAGTTAAATTATTTGATATATATTATAGATTGAGGTATGCAGCTGTGGATGGTCGCCATTTTAAGATAAATGAATTTAGCATAAGGACCTCCATTAAAAAAAAAGGGAATTTTGTGAAGTCATCTTTCCAGCTATGCTAGCAAATGTGAAAACCTAGTGAAATGCCTTTTTATCTTGAATTGAAAATGCAGCTTTTGTGTGGGTACAGAATTTCTGTAAGAAAAGTATACCTTTGACTTGAGAAAAAGCAGAATCATTATATGACAATTTAAGTAAAAGGAAGTTGAATGCTCTAGAATTTAATGGAAACAAAGGATGGTTTGACAATCTTAGAAAGATATTTAGCTTAAAATGTGTCAAGATAACAGGAAAAGAACCTTCTGCTGGCCAAGAGGCAGCAGATGAATTCCTAGATGCCGTTAACAAAATCATTGAGGAGAAAGACTATCTTCCTGAACAGATTTTTTACTACAGATAAAAGTACCTTAATTTGGGGGGAAAATGCCACAAAGAGCATTTATTAGTAAGGAAGAGGATTAAACACCAGGGTTGAAGGCAGGAAGAGATAGGTTAACGCTACTGTTTTGTGCAAATGTAGTTGAGTTTATGACCAGGAGGGTCCTTACCTATAAGTTGTTAACCCTAAGTCTTGAAGGGAAAAGATAAACATTGGCTTCCAGTCATTTGGTTGTACAAGAAGGCCTGGACAGCAACAACACTTTTTCTGGATTAATTCCAATGATTCTTCATCCCTACAGTCAGGAAGTACCTTCCCAGTAAGAAACTGCCTCTCAAAGCTCTTTTGGTATTGAACAATGCCCCTAGCCACCCAGAAATCAAATAATTCAAAATGTCAAAATGGTCTGCATGCTCCCAAACATAATGTCTCTAATTTAGCTTCTAGATGAGGGGGTTCATAGGACCACTAAGGCTCTTCAAACATGGCACTCTGTGGGAAAGATTTCAACGCTATGGAGGAGAAATCTGACACAGGGAACATAATGAAAGTCTAGAAGTGTTACACCATTGAAAATGCTATCACTGTTGTAGAAAAAGCCATAAAACCCCTCAAGTCCCAACAATAAAAAGTGTGTCCAGGTGTTGTGCATGACTTCACAGGACTTACAACAGAGTCAATCAAGGAAATCATCAATGATATTGTGGATATGGGAAAAAAGGTGAAGGTTTTCAAGATATAGATCTTGGAGAAATTGAAGAGCTAACAGGCAACACACCAGAGGAATTGACAGAAGACAGCTTTCTGGAGATGGAGGTGAGTGCTTCTGAACCTATGCCAAACAATGAGGAAGAAGATATAGTAGAAGCAGTGCCAGAAAACAAATTGACATCAGACAGCCTGATTTTTAGGACATGGACCTTCCTATGATATGGGCACTTCAACTAAAGCAAATGGTGGAAGAATGATTAGTATCATATTATGGTACCAGACAGAAATTATGATGTGTTTCCATAAAGTTACACAGAATGTGCCTGCTTCACCTGTCTCCCCTTTCACTCCTCCACCTCCTCCACCTCTGCCACCCATAAGACAGCAAGACCTACTCTTCCACTTTCTGTTCTTCTTCAGACTACCTGACATGGAAAAGAGAATGATGACCTTTATGATGATCCAATTCCACTTAGTAAGAGTAAACAATCACCTTTCTGTACAGTTAATAAACATACCAGTTTTGTATATATATATATGTTTTATGTGAGGATTTAATAAACATATGGCAAGGACTGTATAAAATGTTTTAGTGGCATCACCATTATTGCCTAAATATTTATTGTATAGAACACCATGTGCAAGTATAGAAGTGGACAGCCTATCCTCACATAGGCATAAGGTGAGTGATATCTAATGTAAAATTAATAACATGCTAGTTTTCTTACTGTTTTATAACTTTACTTTCTAAGAATTATATTACTGTACAGTATGCCTCTTATTCTGGTCAATAGAGAAACTATGTATCAGCCTATCTCACAGGTAAGCATGTTTTATAATGTAATAATATTTCTCATACTATATTATGAATATGACTGTAATATAAACCAATTTATAAGGGTTTATTCTTTAGGGTAAGCTAGTGCACTACTAAGCAATTATATCAATTATACCAGGCTACCATAAGGTAATCATATTGCTGCTTCTTTATAACCGATGCACAAATAATTATACCTATAAATAAATATGAATTTCTTTTTCACATCATCTTTCATTTTTTATGCCCAGTGTTAGTAACATGTATAATATTTACAGTGTTCATATCTTATAAGACAATGCTGATGTAGGTACTAACAGATAATTCATTTTGTAAATAGATCACATAAATTTATGATATTGATAAAATCAGTATAGTACCATAAGTATATTTTCCCTTCCTTATAATTTTCTTAATAGCATTTTATTTTTCCTGGCTTACTTTTTTGTAAGAATACAGTATATAATGCATATCACATATGAAATATGTGTTAATTGACTGTTAATGTAGTTTTTAAGAGTTCTGGTCAATGGTAAGCAATTAGTAGTTAAGTTTTTGGGGAGTCAAAAGTTATACACAATTTTTCAACTGGGGGGTCAGCACCCCTAACCCCTGTGTTGTTTAAGGTTTAACTGTATATGCTGAGTCCTGTGAGTCCTTATAGAGAATCTCCTAGATTCAGGGTCTTGGAGATTCTGACAGTCATATACACCATTTGGTCTTACAAAAACTATGAAAAAAAAGTTATTTCATTCATTTCTAGAAACAGAAAACTAAGCTTCAAAAAACTAACCAGCCAAACAAACAAAAACAAAAACAAAAATTCTATGTCACATATATTTAATGGCAAGGCTTGGGTAAAATCATACAGTATTTGCCTGTTTGTTTTCCTAATTTTGGAAGGAGCTCATGTTAGAAAGAAAGTAATGCTATTTAAGGGATGAGAGTTGAACCAGTTCAGGACTAGTCATGGATTTTCTAAATTTGGTCTTTGGCACTATTTTGAAGAAAGCTATATAGTCCTTTGCCAATATTTAGGCCTATCAGTGGAATATCTAACTTTACCAGGGACAAAATAATCTTATGTTAGGGCTCATTCTTTCTATTATAGATATTTCAAAAATATAGATATTTCAAACATAGAGATTTCTATAAAAATATAGATATTTCAAATACAGATATTTCAAATATAGATATTTCAAAATATAGATATTTCAAATATAGATATTTCAAAAATAGCTTACATGTATATTCAATTTATCCATATTTGTAGTAATACCATAGATAGTGTGATATAACTTTGTTTTCATTATAAATAATTTTTGTTTTTGCTATATTGTTATTTTGTTCTTTTCCCATCTTATTTTTCACAAAAACTTTTTCTCTGTGCTTATGTCATCCCACATAACACACACACACACACACACCACTCACATACAGACATACATATAGCATTAAAATTATGATTTTATTAACATGTATTCAAGTTTCAAATCATAATCAGTTGTTGTAACCGTCAACTGTGCTACCATAACAAAATACTGTAGTTTGGGTGGCTTAAATAACTGAAATATTTTTTTCTCTCCGTTATGGAAGCTGGAAGTCTGAGATTGAGGTGCCAACATGCTAAGGTTCTGGTGAGACCTCACTTCCTAGCTTGTCCTGTCCTTATATGGCAGAGAGATTTCACTCTCTTCCTTTTCTTTCAATGTCACCAATTCTATAGGATTAGGACCTGACCCTTATGGATGGCCTCCTTTAACCTTTATTTCCTCCTACAAACCCTATCTGTAAATACAATCACATTGGGGGCTAGGGTGTCAACATATGAATTGTGGGGAGGGGGCCGGCAGAAGAAGGCATGATTCAGCCCATAGCAGTTGTCAAATAAGCATAACTCTATAAATGACAGTGATTTTACATATGTTATAAATTCCAGGAACTGGCTCTGTAAGTGAACCCCACAATACGACTGTTGATTCCTTGACAGTTGCAGAAATCAGGAGTCAGGGCAGAATTTCGAGGGAACCAAACAACCAACCTTTGCTCCTTCTTTACAATACAAATATATCTACTGCATTTCTTTACATAGACTGAGCTTTAGTAAGTGTCAACATATTTTCTCCCCTAATTTAATAGTTTGAACTGGTAAGGTTTCACATTAAATCTCTAATTTGATTTATTCGCCTGGAATTGGATTCATCTTTTAAAATTCTTATAATATATGTAAGTATAAATTATTAACTAAAATTGGGAATGACTTTATATTTGAACTTGGTACAAAGAGAAAAAAATAATCATGCCTAATTCAAAGTATGATGTCTGACTTTGTGGATGAAAGGAATAATTTCAAGGTAGAAATTGAAATTCACCCTTTCTTCTTTGCAAATTATGACCTCAATCTAATTGTTTAAGCATAACTTTTAATGAAATTGACTTTGGAAAAGTGAGTTTTACTTTATGTTACGTTGTAATGTCCTTATGCATTTACATATCCAAAGTAGAGGGATTAATACTAACAGGAGGAAAAAAACTCACTCTGATATCTTCTTAAAATATCTGATTTTCATGGACTGTATCACATATTCTTACAAAACATATAGGGAGGCTTAATAAATAAATGTACTGAAAAAATTATCTGTTTAGGGACAAAATTATTTTATAAGGATTGTTCACTATATTTCAACATTTTTAGAGAATAAAAATAATGTTTAATACAAAATCTCTTCTCCCAAGAAAATTAGAGAAACAGAACTGGTACAGGAAAGAAAAAAAAAAGCAAATAATATCACGATAGATAATCAACCAAGTGCAAGATGTACCGTAATTTGTGGAAGCTTTAATGGGAAATTAGTACCTTTAGATTAATTTAGAATGACAAGGACAATCTGTATAGAAGAGTATCTGAGGACATAGGGGAAATAAAAAGATTAAAGCAAACAAAAATCAAATAATTAAGAAACAGGATTAAGCAAAGTGTTCATATTTGGTGTGTACTAAGACTAGATAAAATAAATAGGATACAGTGTGATACTTTTGAGTGGTTACATTTTACCTTCTTAACCAGTATTCTTCATGGCTGTTTTGTAGAAGTTTTTCAAGTCAACCAGTCTGACCCTTACTGAAATTCCTGTGTCATAGATGCATTTTGGCAGTTCTGTCTAGGTATCACAACTCTTTCATCTGAAAAGTTCTTCCCTCTTCTGGATGGTTGCTTGCTCTCTCACTTCACTAATTAGATTTCTGCTACTTCTTTACCTCCGTCTAGTTGCTGGGACCAGGGGTGGACACAGGATCCATATTTGCTACAAGAACTATAAACTGGAATTCAAAAATAACTAATTACCTTCTCTCTGTTGGTGAAACTGAAAGACACTTAAAGTTTTGGGATCATTATTTTATGTGGATAGTAAAGCCTTAGAAAACTGTTTTGGTAAGAGAGTGGACTGAGGTAGATGTGAAAAGAAATACTAGAAGCCAGAAGGAATTATTGGCTCTTGAATGCTTTCCAGTCCAGATTCTTCCTCCTTCCCTTCCTCCTACTTCTTTCTATCTCCCTCTTCTTCCCTTTCAAGTTTTTTCTCTCTCCTCCCCCTCCCCTCCCCTCCTTTCCTTTCTCTTTCCTTTCTTCCTTCCAATTTATTAGCTGGTTTAGATGGTTTCTGCAACATGCATCTACAAGTAAATCATGGATGAGACATTTGACGTTGTGGTATAATTAATTTCAGTACTGCTGCTTTTTCTTTGATTACCCTACAGTCAACCCATATCCAATATAATGTATTAGGGACCAAAATGTACTAACTCAAGCAAACACCACAACTGTAAGGAGAGTTAAGGAAACTTAGCTATTCTGAAAAACCGAAAATCAATTTGATTGGGGATATGATCCTAAATATGATCATGCATTGTGACTAACTAAATTATCTAAATCAATAACAAGCAGGTAAACTAACTGATTTTCTTTTTTATAATTTCTTAAAAAAAGTTTCAAGGCGAAAAGTCTGCATCCTCTAACTAGTATTGGTCTTTGTATTATTGGGATACCTAATAAAAATTATATACGATTAATAGATACATTACTGTTATAGTCTAAACTTTTAAAAGAATATAATAAGGTATATAAAAAAGTCACAATCCTCTGAGATTTAAATAATTGTCCTAATTTGTGAAATTAATGTTAATGTTTAATTAAGTTTAGATCTTTGACGATGGGACATTAAATAAAAGTTAAAACTTCTGCAAGATATTGGGGTGCCTGGGTGGCTCAGTGGGTTAAGCCTCTGTCTTCAGCTCGGGTCATGATCCCAGGGTCCTGGGATCGAGCCCCACGTTAAGGCTCTCTGCTCGGCAGGGAGCCTGCTTCCTCCTCTCTCTCTGCCTGCCTCTCTGCCTACTTGTGATCTCTCTCCCTCTGTCAAATAAATAAATAAAATCTTTAAAAAAAAAACCAAAAAACTTCTGCAAGATATTTGGAGCAAAGGATTGCCAGTGAAATGAAAGTAAAATCATTTTGGAAGAGAATATTGTTCAAAGATAATTCCTCTTTTTTAGGTTATTGTGACAGAATGTTGGGAGTTTAGAGATCTCCAAATACAAACAAGGTCAAAACCACTGGGAATATAGGAGGTGTAAGAGGAAATATTCACTTAGAAAAGCATCAGTGCCGAATAGCACTGATAACTTTTTCTTGAATGTAACTGGCTCTGTTAATAGCTTTACAAACTTTTCACAGGTTTCAGAGGTCTCAGTAATAGAGTTACTTTAGGGAGGGCAAGAAAAGGATGAAAATGATAGATATTCCCTAAAAGCAGAAGGGACTAGGTATATGGTACACATTAGCTGCTCCAGGGCACTCTGAGAAACAGTCCTGCATGAGATAAGGGAAGGTAATAGTGACATAGAAAGGAAAAGAATAGCAGTAAATTGTCAGAAATAAAATTATTCAGACCCCATTTTTTAACATCAGGTTGGTATGACTTGGAAAACAAGCTTACTTTTGAAACAAAGTTATTCTAGCTTAGTGATTTTCACATTGTCAGCATTCAAAACATATACACTTAAAAAAATAAAATAGATATGAATAGCTACAAAACAATGAATTGGTTTCATAAATTAAACATGGTGATACCAAAAATTTAGATGGGGGAGATATATTGTACTATCTTTTCTAATTATACATCAAATAAATCATATTGTCTTAGTCTTTCAGAAAGGATTCATTTATACACATTTTAAAACTTTGAAATCTGCATAAAATCAAGTTCCACATTAATATACATATATAATGTATGCTATTCTTTTATCAACCACAGGGTCAGGAATGTCCTCCATCAAGCTTCTTTGAAGTTTTGAAACAAATTCTTTTCCTGATATGGATTAAAGTAGACATTTTATGAAGTAGAATAATTTCAGAAACATTGTATTTTCAAGGATGCATTTTCTTTAAAGATACCTCTCCATTTATTACTCTTTTTGGAATATATTCCTAACTAATATCAGTATTTTTAAGTCCAGAGAAAATACACTTTTATTTCACATTGGAGTCCATTTCTTCACTGAACTTTAACTATCTTATAGCACTATGTTCTCTATTCCTTTTGCTATATTTTAAAAGAAAAATTAAGATAGAAAGTGATAGTAGGTATATATCTGTGTATCCTTAAAAAGCTTATCATTATTGTTTCAACATAAATATATATATATTTTAAACATTTTATTTATTTATTTGAGAGACAGAGATAGCAAGCAAAGAGAGAGAGAGAGAACACAATCAAGGAGGACAGGGAGATGGAGACAGGAACCTGGCTGAGCTGGGAGCTGGACAAGGGGCTTGAACCCAGGACCCTGGGATCATGGCCTGAGCCAAAGGCAGATGTTTAACTGACTGGGCAACTCAGGTACCCATCAACATCAATATATTTTATATAAAAACTCATTATCCAGAGATTATTGACAATTAGGTTTCTTTTCTTTTCTTTCTTTTTCTTTTTTGACAATTCAGATTCTTTGTGGAAACTGCCCATATAACTGGGATGGAGCCCAGATAAAGTTATACAATTTGATCTCAAGTATAGAGAAAACTCATACAAAGGAGTTTAATAATGTAGTTTCTACTTAAGTTTTCTATTGATAATATAGAAAAAAATTACGAGTTTTTAAGTTAAATTATTTATTTGTTTTCTATATTGACCTATTGGAATATCAGCTTCTGATGGAGTAAAATTGATAAAATTTGCATACGTGTCTCAAAGAACTACTGAACTGTACAAAATATATGAAAGGGCAGTTCACCAAACAAGGTAGGCCTACAAATACCCCAACTTCTTATCTGATAGGAGTTTTTGAGCTACAATGTATGAATGGGTAACCCTTACCTAGTCCTGTTTTGAGGAGACAGAATTAAGAATTTGGAAGGTTAGCTAGAATCTTCAGGTAGAATACAGGAAAGGAGAAATCTACATGGAGAGGTGAGTCACACAGAGAAGTTTTCTGAAGAACTTCACAGGCTTCCCCTTTAGTCCAGAGCTGAGTACTTACCAATGATTACAGGTAAAGAAATACTCAAGGCTAGGGAAAGGGGATTAAAACAAAACAAAACAAAACAAAAACAACAAGCAAAAAAATTCTTAGGGCTCAGACAGAGCTACAAATAGTTGACATTCCTACCCACCAAAATACAAAAACCTTACAACAAATTAAACATTAGGTAGAATAGTCAGAAAAGTTTTGCTTCAGTAATTTGGAGAAATTAGTCATAAACTAACAACTGCTCTGCTTCCTCTGAAAAAAAGCCTAACAGTGAGACTTGAAAACATTAAATTTTCCATTGATTTAACAGTTTTCAAAGTTAAAGCTCAGAAATTTTTGTAAGAGTGTACAAATATGTAGCACAAAATGAAAAGAAAAATTATAATATCTGGCATTCAATAAAAAAATTTCCAGGCATGCAGAAGAACAGAAAAATATGACATAATAAACAGAAATATGAATAAGAAGATATAGGACCAGAAATAACACAGATACTAGAATAAGTAGAAAGAGTTATTATAACTATATTATATATATTCCACAATATGGATGAAAGTATTAGCATGTTAAAGAGAGAAATGAAAAATAAAATAGGACCCAAATTGAACATCTAAAAAAGAAAAAGAAAAAGAAAAAGAAAAAGGCTGAGATGAAAGACATCCTGTAGGGAATTAACAGAAGAATAAATACTACAGAATACAGATTAGTGAGGCTGTATCTACATCAAAAGAAACTATTCAAAATGAAACACACTGGAAAAAAAAAAGCTGCAATAAATTAACAGTGTATTAATGAACTATGGGACAACTTAATATACATGCTATTGGGATCCCAAAGGAGAAGGGGAGTAGGAAGAGGGATCTTTGAGAAATAATGGCCCAAATATTTCAAATTTAATGAAAAATATCAACTCGAAAATTCAAGTTCAATAAATGAAACCCCAAGCACAAGAAGCATGGAGAAAAGTATGTTAAGAAATGTCATAATCAAATTACTCAAAACCCATGATAAAGAGACAATCTTAAAAGATACCAGAAAAGACAGAGTAGGTCCAAGGGAATAATGATTATAAAAACAAAAAAACCTTCTGATCATAAGAAATGTAAGTTAGAAGACAGTGGCGAAACATCTTTAAAGTATTAGAAAGATAAAACTGTCAACCTAGAATTTTATACCTAGTACAAATACCTTTTAAAAGTCAAGGGGAAATAAATACCATCCTCGAAGTATAACACCTGAAAGAATTAATCACTTCTGCATTCCAGGAATGGTGTTTCTTCAGGAAGAAAGACAACACCCAATGGAACTCTGGATCTACATAGATAATTAAGAACAGTAGAAATGGTAAACAGGTAAGTAAACAAAAAATGTTTTTTCTTAATTTAAAAATATCTATTAAAGATAATTGATGGTTTAAAAAATTTCTGAGTGTTTTAAGAGTTCTATATCTTGAAAATGTTAAAATTTTCTCAAGTCTCACTGAACTGTAAACTAAAATCCAGACAATATTTTCCTGTAAAGTATATTTTCAAAATTATTGTCTTTTGATAAATGAAAAAAGGTATTTTATTATAATTTGAAATCTTCAAATTATTAGGGATACTGAAGCTATATACCTTTTCATATGCTTCCAGCTTATTTGTAATCCTTACATGTTGTTAATTACTTGACTCTGTCTCCTAATTTTCTTTCATAAAAATTGTCCCCAAGTGGCTGAAAATCATTCCAATTATCATAATAACATATTAGGTTCAAAGTGGAGAAATCACTTAGTAATTAGAGAATTGTATAAAGATAGTACAGACTGCCAAAATATGTCAGTGGCCTGCTTAGACTGGTATAAAAGATTGGTTTATCAGTTTCCCAATTCATCTGTTTGAAACTTAAAATAAAAACTGGCATTACCTGCTGTCTAGATTATTGTCTTTATTATCTTGTCACTAAATTATATATGCTATGTGCAGTAAATGTCCAGAGAAGAAAGGATGAAAATGCAATAATAAAGATTTATATAATATAAAAATAAGAATTTATCCCAGTTTTAAGGCACATTAGATTTTGTGTGGGACCATGGAATGTTAATTATAGAAAATCCTTCTTTGAGTTTATTTGTTTTTAAAGACTGTTTTAAGAAAATCTAGTGCCTTCTATCCTGAAAACTATAGACCCTTAGAACTCTAATTCATTTGTATAGGCAGGTGACTTTTTCTCAGCACTGTGTAATTATTTCTTCAAATTAAAATGAAATTACTCAAATTCCATTATTTAAATGAATTTTACATGATGTAAGGAGATATTTCTGGGATTTGATTCTAAGTATCTTCACCATAAGGGTCAATTATTTTTATAAAAATTATTGTATATCTCATCAGTGTCCTTAATGTTGATTTTTTAAATATCTAGCTTGGCAAAGACACAAAGATTGTATTTTTATACATCTACTAAATTACAACTTTTTTTTTTTCAAAAACATAATGTTACGTACATGTCATGCTTAGCTTGGTCTCAAATTCTCAGAGACCCAGAGCTTCATTATTAGGAACTGTCAGTTGAGCTATTCTGTAACTGTCAAATACACTGCTATTAGGGAACCTTAGCAACCTTGTCCCTTTTGCCATATTCAGTATATTGACACTTCCTTTTAAATCAGGGTGACAAGCCAAGTACAGATTTGGCAGTTTACTAAGGGGTTTAATTACTGGCAGCTGGATATACAGTACTCCCACTTACTCAGGTTCAAAAATGACTGCATTTCCAACTTATTTAAACTTTGAAAATCACACTAGCCTTCCACCTTGAGATTTCCTTATCTCCAAATCACTCTTCCTAGCTATTACATACCACAAAGCTATTAAAGCACCTGAAACTAGGAAGGGAAACACACTGATGTGGATTATTGCCACTAAGTACATTTTTGCCTATTCCTAAAATATCTTCTTCCATGTGACACCTGTGTTTTTCCCTTTAGTCAAGGTCAGTGGTTTTGGGTCAATTTTAAATCAATTAAAATCTTAGTAAGTATCCTGACTTTGCCCTCCCCTTCTGAGATATTATTAAGATCCTACCAAAATGATTTTTCTCTAAAGTAGTATAGGACAGTAATCTCAAATTTGTCTTATCAACAAATAATTTTGGTTAAGTTTGGGAGAGCCAGTCTTACAATCAACTACATCAGTATCATCTGAGAACATAATACAAATCCATTATCTCCTTCCCTGTCACAGATCTAATAATAAGAGAATCTAGATGTGTAGTCCAGAAATATGTGTGTTTTTTTTAAGATTTTATTTATTTATTTGACAGAGCGAGATCACAAGCAGGCAGAGAGGCAGGCAGAGAGAGAGGAGGAAGCAGGCTCCCCGCTGAGCAGAGAGCCCAATGCGGGCCTCGATCCCAGGACCCCGAGATCACGGCCCGAGCAGAAGGCAGCGGCTTAACCCACTGAGCCACCCAGGCGCCCCAGAAATATGTGTTTTAAAAATTTTGAGAACCACTGTTCTAGGCATATAGTAGTACTGTATCATTTTACTGGTATTTATTTCTTCAACTTCTCCCTTTAACTTCAAGATACACTTTTTGCTTTCAAAGGCTTTAAAAGTACTATTATGTAAATCTTTAAGCTTCAGGAAATGGATACTGTTTAGCTTGGTTTTCTTGATTCCAAATCCAAAAGTCTCAGGGAAAAACTTTAAAAAGTGGCAAAATTTGTGTCATATTCCTATTCCTGGATTATTCAACTGTGGCCAAGGGATCGTGGTTTATATTATGCTATAGCTTTTCTCACTACAGTTTCATATAGGTTGTGACAGGGGAGGGAGAAATACCAATTTCTAGAAGAAAGGAGTGGCTAGGCACATAATCTCAGGGTGTCCAATTAAGCATCCATTAATATTTGAAATCCCTACATCCCTTAATGGGCTTTTACCTTTAACTGGATCCTAAGTACCTTATGAACATCTTTCCATAGTACATTAACATTTCCCTAACAGATATGATGCAGCTCTTAATTTTGGTATCCAAAGGGCTAAATAAGCAGTAATTTATAGAGGTCTTTGTATTGTTTGCTGATCTTAATTTTATCATGGGGAACAGACTTTCTCATATTTCAGGTCAAAACTATTTCAAGTGAATTGGAAAATTCTTTTTTTATCAAAGGTAATCCTTTAGTATTAAAAACCCTAATGAATGACACCACTCTATTTCTTATAGATGCCTCATTTCAGAGCTTGAGACAAGTTTTCCTTTGACCAAGTTGGAGACTATTTGAGTGGGATGTATCACGTATTCATTTCACTCCAATGCATCCACTCTATTTAATGTCTTAAATCTGCAATGTCTCCTTATATTGAGGATAAAAGTCAAAGGATTAGGCATTGAATGAAGCATCAAAGATGTGGTGGTTAGTGGAAATCTTCTTGAATACTCAGTAATGTTGAGATATCATCTTGCTTCAATGATTTGTTGGCTGACTTCATGCATGTGGAGACTTATTGTTCTGCCTCATTTTCTTGCTTATTATGAAATGTAAGATCTTCCACACAGCTTACTATTTAACGTAAGTTTCCTATTTCACTATATTCCTTCACTATCCCAGGACATTCTTGATCATTAAGTTAGAGCTGTAAACATTTTTATTGCTCATTCCAGAACCTTCCTAAAATAGTCATCAAATCTTCAAAAGGAAGTATCAAACTTCAGTTTATGACAGACACTAGAAACCCATGGTTTCAAAATCCTCACTTTATTCTATTCACAAATACTGAACAATTATATCATGATTTTTTCCCAATCATAACCAAAGAATTACTTTTTTAAAAAAATTTTAAACATTTTATTTATTTATTTAACAGAGAGTTGACAAGTAGGCAGAGAGATAGGCAGAGAGAGAAGGGGAAGCAGGCTCCCTGCCAAGCAGAGAGCTCAAAGCAGGGCTCTATCCCAGGACCCTGAGACCATGACCCAAGATGAAGGCTTTAACCCACTGAGCCACCCAGGTACCCCAAAGAATTACTTTAAACCAATATTAAAATCTTAGTAAGTATCCTGAATTTGCCCTCCCCTTCTGAGATATTACTAAGATCCTATCAAACTGATCTTTCTCTAAAGTAGTACAGACAGTAATCTCAAATTTGTCTTATCAACAAATAATTTTGGTTAAGTTTGGGAGAGCCAGCATTTGACGAACTATATAATGTATCAGAACTGTATACTTGTTCACCCTACAAGACATATGTACAGACTAAAAGCAGTGCTCGAACTCGTTTGGCCCTGTAATTATGAGACTCCATCTGCTAACTAACATGGCCTCATCTTAGCTCTGTTTGAGGTTATAAAACCACTGAGTTTTGTCTATGGCATCCATTTTGGACCCTGACTAAGAACTTGGAAATAAGTTCCCACAAGCTGGCCCTAGCACTCAAATCAAATGACTTCCAAGTGTTTTCTTAGGGTGAACAGAAAATAGTGGATTTATCCAAGAGGGGAAAACAGCACATATGGGCTTCCGTTCTTACTAATCTAACTTTACTTCCAAGGTTACATTACCCCAGAATTCCCAACAAATGGACTTTTGAGAAAAATAGAAGAATGAGACATACATTGTCACTTGTAACTAAGCCTATATCTCAAGTCCAGAATCAGGGCTTTCTGATAAACATGTAATTAAGGAATATAAGTTAGGTTTTAGTCCTGAGTTGTGGTTCTCATTTCTCTCCCATATTCTAAACCATGGTACTTATTTGGGTTTGTACACCTACAGAGAAAAATAAGAAGTGGCTCCAAGGGTAGCCCTGGACATTTATAGTAGACCAGATTCTGGAAGATGAGCAGGCAGTCCCCAGAGGCAGGCATGACCTAAGTCTAAATCAGTAATCAGAGAGCCTTATTTGTATTTTAAGGCACAAAAATTTATCTTCTCAGGGAATTTTAGTCCAGTGCATCTAACAGGGCAGTTAGTAATTATGGTGGGCAAAAAAGAAAAACAACAGCCCTCCTTCCCAAGATGGCCAGGTCCTAATCCTAGAAATCTGTAAATATGTTACCCCATAAATATGTTACTAAAGGATAAATAACATCACATAGAATTAAGTTTGCTAATCAGCTGACCTTAAAATAGGGATATTATTCTGAATTATCTGAGTGGGACCAAAGTAATAACGAGAGTCCTTAAAAGTGAAAAGAAAATGAACGAGCAAAAGACAAAGTCAGAGTGATAGCATGTGCAAGGGACTTGACTTGGATACACTCTCCCAAAATACACACTGCGGGCTTTGAAGGTAGCAGAAGGGGGCCATAGACAAGGAATGTGGGCAGCCTTTAGATGCTGGGAAAGATAAGAAATCAAATTCTCTCCTCCAGAACCTGCAGAAAGGAACACGGCCCTAGCAACACATGTGATTTTAGCTACTGAGAACTATGTTAGACTTTTAGTACATAGAACTTTAATATATTTGTTCAATTTCTAGCCATAAAACTCCATAAAACTTATGATAATCTGTCATAGAATCAATAAAAATTAATATACCAAAAAGTGATTAAGTGAATAGGGGTGCTGGTAAATGGGTTGGAGGAAGAGCAAATGGCTTACCCCCTTTACCTGACCAATCTGAATTACACACCCCCATTTTAGTTACTTATATATTTTGCTCATGCCTCTATTACTCCACTTATCACATGATATTATAACTGGAGATACGTCTGATTGCAATGAGATAATGAGTAAGTTAAGAACCAACATCATTTTCTTAATTTGCATTTCTAGCATTTAGAATGCTGCACTTAAAAAATCACTGTATTTTAAAATTTGTCCAGCAGTAAGTGAGCACCACCTATGGGCCAATACTAAAAAAAAAAAAAAAAAAAAAAAAAAAAAAAAAAGCCCCCCAAAGTTTCACTTGTTAATATCACTCAGAAGAGTCTAGGTTATGCTGTAGCTACATATGACCTCAAACTCAGAGGCTTACAAAAGCAAATTTTATTTCTTGCCCATATTACATGACCAACATGGATCAGCTTGCCTATTCCACCTATTCTGCTATCCAAAATCCAGGCTGATAAAGTAGCCTCCTCTGACTGCCTTACCCCCTTAATAACCAAAAGAAAAGAAATCATTATTACCCATGCAGTAACTCTAAAAGCTGTTCCTTATTGGTAATGCACTTTGCTTTTGCTCACATTTCATTACTCAGAGCAAATCTAATGGCTACACCTTGAGCGAGTGGAACGAGGAATTATAACTGTCTCCTAAGAGGATGAAGCCAATATTTGTAAAAATAAAACCAAAAACCAAAAAAACCCCACACATATAATCCATCATACTACTTATCTTCCCTAATGTTGTTAAGGATCAATTCAGTTTCAGCTGTCCATGAACAGTGGAGAGAGTTCACATCGATCCCTCCATCAACAGCTGGCAGTATAACCATAATGTAGGTTTCCATTTTTTGAATCTAAGTTTTTTTTTTTTCTTTTCAATCTAATAAGGTTCTTCATATTTTGTTATTCCAACAACACTTAAAAACAGTTCTGGATATAAGATGAGTGCTCAATAAATGCTTATTTAGTATTTAATTAAGTATTGTAAATTTTTTTCCTGAAGGGATTAAGTGCCATAATATAAATCTATTAAATTTCTGTTAGGTGTTTAACCTGGATATAAGTCCACTCTGTCTTATTAGATAGGATGGGAAAAAATATGGATGATATAAAGCAGATGTCTGTTTCATGAATACCTTCTACAGAAATAGCTGCAAGACCACAGACAGGTTAATTATGATTATCAAGAATAAAGTAACTGTAAAAAGGGCAAGCTTTTTGAATTGAAGGATACAAAAGGACATAATGATAATAATAATAATATCATAAAACATATATTTAGAAACAAAAACAATAAGCTTCAAAATATAGGTTGAATGCTAATGAGATAGCCAGGATATCCTCTCCCAAAATATACACACAGGAGCACACATGCTATAAAAACCTTTAATAAAGAGTTTTTTTTACTATATACCATGTTGCAGGATTCTAATGTTCTGATAAAATGGATAATACATTTTAATGAAAGTTACAATATAAAGTATTTCCAAGAATTATAATTCAATAAAATGCCCTAAATATTAAAGCTTTGCTGAATATAATTTTGTCTTTTCTATTTCAGAAAGCAATTTAAAATCTTACAGAGCATTAGAAATATTTCTTATATTTGTAGCCCATTAAATTTTATAGGGTACTTTCATATACATTGTCATTTGTTGCTCTAGAAAACCTCATGAAAGGTAAAACATTATTTGCCCCATTAGTATAGCCCATGATGTATAATAAGAAATTATTTATTGTTGGAATAAATGAATGCATTCCTGAGTCCATTAGAAGGAAGATGGTCTTAAAAGAGTTAAATGTTTTGTTTAAGGATACAAACCCCTAAGTGAGGATTTCAGCCTTATGAGCAATTTTTTTTCCTCTTCACCATGAATATGATCTCTCTTTGAATGTGAGCTCACTATTTATAAGAAAAATCAAAATTTTAGTTAAAATAAATCTATCCCTAAAATAATTAAATCTATCCCTAAAATAATTAAAATATATTAATTTGAAAATTTACAGTACTACTATTGATGCAAAGCAGTTAGAGTCATAGCCTCTGGCCCCCAGTTTCTGTGTAATAGACTATTTGGCTGTGTATGGGAAGCCAAAGGATTCCTTCTCAGAATAGCATTTTTCAATGTATATAATTAGATATGCAGGATTACAAAGGAAGGTCATTTTATTTAACAATAGTTGAGAGAACCACCATATGGATAAATGATAATGGTGGCTATCATAATTATTGATTATTATCCATGATCTTTTAATACTATATGACCTACTGGAATGAGAAAGATTTACGAATCTGCAGTGCCCTAGTTTGAATAAAAGTCAAAAAGTCCTGAAGGTTTGTAAGAGTTTAAATATATTCAATTTAATTTCAGAGTCACTGATTTATTGAAGATCATGTAAATCCCATTATTTACTCATGTAATTCCTTAAATGATGAGACCATATGCTCTTTGCAGTGTGACTTTCTCTCAATTTTATTAAGATTTGATAAACAACCATGATATAAAGTGACTCATCACTCACATATTTCTATCCCTTCTTTGGGAAGGAATCTTCTCTATTTAAGAACCATAGATTTACTATAGGCAATATGATAGTAAATTTTTTAATAAGTGTGATCCAGTGTCGTGAACAGCACTGAAATTGATGATAAATGGCTTGTGCTATCATAAATATGAAGGCAGTAATATTGGGAAAGTGACTGCTTTGGTTTTCTGTCATCGCCTTTGACTGATGCTGGCATAAACTAGACCTTTTCTTCTCTAACTTTCCTTTTTAAGGACATGAAAAAAATCACTAGTTTATTTCAGCAGCTATCATATATTTACCTTTGTTTACCTTTTTTTAAACTTATGTTTTATGTTTTAATCTCATGTTTTACCACTTTCTATCCTTGATAGATTTTTTCTGTTTGTCCCATTCTACTGACAGCTTACCCAGAAAATACGACCAACTTTTACTTTCAGGGTCCTTCATAGATGATGCATCTTAAATAAACCTCCCACCATAATGCCTTCCCTTATAAACTAGTAAAACACTTTGATAATTCCCTGAGGCAAGAGTAACTTCAGGTGTCACATCCCAGCTTAAATGGACTCCTCTGAGTCCTCACTGTCTCTATGAAAGAATTAATCACAAGAGTACACAAAGTATAGTTAAAAGTGGTAAGGATTAGAAGGATATTTATGAAGACATGTTGGAAGATAGAAAACTATATAGTGTATATGGGGCTGGGTATCCAAGTTGATTATAGTGAAGGTTCTCACAACCAGTTTCAGGGACTGGCATATAAGTGACAGTATAATGTAACCAGAGTATTGTCTCTAGAGCCAGCTTTCCTAGGATCTAATTTCAACTGGAACTAACCATGTGACTTCAAATAAATTTCTTAAATTCTTAATATCTTGGGAACTTTTTTTCTATTAGAGAAATAGTAAAAATAATACTTACACCATGACATTCTTATATGAATTATATGGTTGAACATACAATGCACTTAGAACAATACCTAACACATAATAAATGCTATATAAGTTTAGATATTATTAGCCAAACTTAATGGGCTACTTTATAAATATAAATTTAACTGTGTAGTATCCTGCAGGCTTTGGAATGTTAATTCCTAAGAATAGTTTCACAAGACAGACCATCTGCAACAGAACCTTTCATGGACAATGTTTAAAAATCTCGGGGGAGGGGCTCTGGGTAGCTCAATAAGTTAAGCCTCTGCCTTCAGCTCAAGTCATGATTTTAGGGTCCTGGGATCTAGCCTTGCATTGGGCTCTCTGCTCAGCATGGAGCCTGCTTCTCTCTCTCTCTCTCTCTCTGCCTCTCCATCTACTTGTGATCTCTGTCAAATAAATAAATAAATAATCTTTTAAAAATCTCTGAGGAAAAAAAAATCACTGAAAAAAAAAAATCAAGATCTCTGTGCCACTAGCGAGAACTATGAAATTATGATGAACAATTCTGATGCACAATTGTCATGTTCATGGATTCTGAGACTATGACCTAAGAATGGCAAGATAAAGGTGGTCTCTGGTAGGATTGTGTTGCTCTTTTGGTATTTATTTGAGTCTAACAGGAAGTGACAGGAGCGAGGCTTACATCTTCAGTGCTATTACATAGTGTTCTTTCTCTCTAATACTGATGTTTAATTGGATATAGCACATGCAGATCTGAGGATCAAAAACACAAAACATTTTCTCTGTTCCTCCTGTTCTTGTGTTCAAGTGAGGGCAGTCTTTTCCAGCTCCCAAAAAGACTGACAGAAACTAAGCTCTTCAACAGATTTCTGATCTGAGTGAAAAGAAGTTGGCTCAAAAGAAGACACAATTCCCTTAGTTATCAACCAAGGTCAGCCACTCTCTCCAGATCTCTGGAAAAAAACAAAACAAAACAAACAAATAAACAAAAAAAACCCTTTATCACTTAGCTTTTCAGTTATAAAATAGGAGATTAAAGAAAAACATATAGAAATATTTATTAAAACATTTTCTCAATAATCTGGGGAGGTGAAGAGAAAATTTGGCACTTGGAAAGGAATGGTTTGTGCCTTTCCACTTGATAGAAAGCAGTTGATGAAATGTAAGCCTTTACAATATTCTCAGGAAATTATTTTTCAATAACTTGTCTTAACAAGTTTGCCTGGTTAAGACAAAGGATATTTCATTAAAAAGAGGTTACTAAAGGCCACTTAAAGGATCACCTGGCAACGTGAACTTCACAAGATATATTTTCCTAGGAATAAATATTCTACCTCATATGCAGAGCCAGTATTGCTGGGAAGTGTTATTTCCTCTAAACTATTAAAGGTGTACTAGAATATGCATTCTATTATATTAAAACATCTGGAGGAGACTTCAGGCCAGAATCCCACATGAATAATAGTTATAAGCAGGAAAGAGAAAGCCAGAGAAGAGGAGGAAGACTGAATTTCTAGAGAACTGAACCATTGTTTTCTCAAAAAGTGCATTCTCTCTTTGTAAAAAAAATGCAACTGATAGACACACGGGCAAGAGTTAAATCCTTGATTTCTCACTGATAAGCTAAAGACCAATATTCAGTTCACATTCAAAATATGAATTAGAGAACTTTTTTCTTTCTTTCTTTTTTTTTTTTTTTTAGTAGAGCTGAATTTCATTTTCTTGAATGCAGAGGAAAGTAGCTAAGGCATAATGTGAGGCTAGAGATGCAATTGTCATTTGGGAGCAAAAGCATGGAAAACAGCATTGACCACAATTGAAAGGCATGTGGCTTAATTATGACTCTACTTACAAAACACTGTGATTTGGCAAGCCATTTCTCTTTTCTCATCTACAAACTTAGGGAGTTACACTAAATGATCTCCATGAAGAACAAACAAGAACAGATATTTTGGTTAGATGAATATTTTGTGAGAAAAAAAGTTGTATGGGTATTGGTTCTACACATGGTTATCAAATAGTTTTGATTGGAACATCTTGGCTAAAGAAAGGAATATTAGAGATAATGTCTCAATGTCTTTGAATGTAATAATTTTACACGATTTAGATAAGGGACTGACTGGGAGACAAGATTTGAGGACCTGGCTAAAAATAAAGGGCAAGAGGAGTACTTCGGTGGCTCATAGTTGGTTAAGCATCTGCCTTTGAGGGATGCCTGGATGGCTCAGTCCGTTAAGCATCTGCCTTTGGCTCAGGTCATGATCCCAGGGTCCTGGGATCTAGTCCTGTGTGGGGCTCCTTGCTTAACAAGGAGCCTGCTGCTCCCTCTGCCTCCTGCTCCCCCTGCTTGCTCTCTCTCTGACAAATAAGTAAGTAAAAATATTAAAAAAAAAAAAAAAAAAAAAAAAAAGCATCTCCCTTTTGCTCAGGTCATGATCCTAGGGTCCTGGGTTCCAGCCCTGCATCATGGGGCTCCCTGCTCATTGGAGAGTCTGCTTCCCCCCCACCTGCCCCCCCACTCCTTCTCTTTAAAGAAAAAAAACAAAAAAGGGAAAACGGTCATTTTGCTTAATGATTTCCATCTTTGGTTCTAAGACTCATTATGCTAAGAAGCATTATGACTAATGAGTAGACTTAGGTAGAAACATGTGCTAGGTTTCAGGGGATAGGATAGAAGCCAGTGCAAAGAGATCTCAAGAAAGCTAGGGGCATGCATGACTTTAAGAGAAACAAATATACCTCAGTGTTCCACATGTTAGTCTAAGGAAGGGGGGTAATATCAATGGCAGTGGAGAGAGTGAATGGACTTTAAATACTGGCACCAGTCACTGAGCTTTAAAATTGATGTGGAATCTATACCTATTAATCTTTATGTGTATATATAATCTCACGCATATATAATCTCTAAATTCTTACTAATTATACTTATCTAAGATAATCCTAAGTTTCTAGGGGTTCTGGCAGAAAGTATTTTCTATGATTATTTCAATAGAGAATTCATTAAAAATCCACATATAACAATATGCATCCATAAACTGAAGTGAATGAGAAGTTTTCCTTCAAGTGCTAATTTTAAAATTGGAGTTTATTTTCACCTAGTCATGGTTACAACAAATAGAAATAAAGGCTATTTATAGAAAAGTCTCATGAACAGTGCCCCTCAGTATGAGTTATGATCCAGAGGATTAAATTTTCCAAACATCACGGAGCTTCCTAGTTGTCCAACACAAATTTAACAAAGAGATATTGTAACAGTTTACATAATAGTATATGTGGGATTCTGGAAATTTACATATATATTTCCATGTTATTCTAATATAGCTAGTACATAGATATGTATTTAGGAAAGCTTGGGCTGGACAATCGCCCAAATGCCATTCCTACTAAAAATGTTTTAGGCTATTTCCAATGTTCTTTTCAAGCTTCTCTACATTTCAATATTCTTTAGATTTTTTTCTGTTTAAACAACAACAATATACCAATAAATCTTTTGCACCTGAGTCTAACCAGCAACAAGTTTTTAGGGTACATGTCTCATTTAGAACAATGAATACCAAATCCACTGTGTATGGATGGGTGGGGGGCAGTTAGAGGAAGTGCAGGTGAAACTGTTGTTTGGATGAGTTTGGGAGATGAAGCTATTTGGTAAGTACGTTTCAGTTCCCAGTAGTTTATATTGCTGAAGCCAAATCATTTGTAAAAAATGGGAAAATTAGAAAACTTTTATCAAAGAACTCTGAAGTGTTTCTGTACCAGCTGTGTACCAGATGTGTATATATGAGTGTGTCTGAGTGAGAATAAGCCATTTGTATGCCAGTCAGTTGTTAGTCATCTGAGTAGGAAAGAAGCTCTGAAACTTGGTCCCTATGTTACCTTTCAGTTAATGGAACTCCAATACATTTATGTTCCAGCTAGGTTTTAACCTAGGAAAGTGCACTATTAGATATATGTGGGGGTAGAGTTATGAAGGACGAAAGAGCCTGAGAAGCCAGGATAATTTGAAGATGTCCCTGAGAATGGCTAATTCCCCAAAAGTACTACTGTCTCATACAAAGAGGCTCAAGATTTAGGTTCAAATTGAATAGAATCAAGAGTGCTACTGCTGATGCTTTAAGTTTTCTTTTACTGCTGTAACAAATCCCCACAGAACTGATAGCTTAAAACCACACCAGTTTGGGTCTCCTGGGTGGCTCAGTCCGTTAAGTGGCTGCCTTCAGCTGAGGTCATGGATCATGAGGCCTAGGATCAAGTCCTGCATCAGGATCCCTGCCTAGTGGGGAGCAGGCTTCTCCCTCTGCCTCTGCCCCACTCCCTGGTCATGTGTTTGCTCTCCTTCTCTCTCTCAAATAAATCAATAAAATCTTTAAAAAAAAAAACCCAAAAACACCAGTTTAATTGGATCTGTGAAGAAGGAAGAGGAAAGGGAGAATGAGGAACAGGAAGGATAAGAAAGAGGAGGAGCAGAATCTAGATGCAGACCTCACACCTCTCAGAAAAAAATAACTCAAAATGGATTAGCAACCTAAATGAAAAATCCAAGACTATAAAATTAGATGATAAAACAGGAGAAAGTATAAATGATCATGGATATGATAATAACTTTTTATATACAATACCAAAAGAATAAACCATGAAAGAAGAAATTGATAAGTTGGACTTGTTAAAATGAAAAACTTCTGCTCTGGGAAAGACAATGTTGAGAGAATGAGAAGACAAGCCACACATTGGGAGAAAATATTTGCAAAACAAGACATCGGATAAAGAATTGCTATCCAAAGTATATCTTAAAAAACAAAAACAAAAACTCCCCCCAAAAAACCCTCTTAAATCTCAATAATAAGAAAACAAACATTCTGATTTAAAAATGGGCCAAAGACAAGACAGGAAACAAAGTGTGTTGGAGAGGATGTGCAGAAAGGGGAACCCTTTTACACTGTTGGTGGGAATGCAAGTTGGTGCAGTCACTTTGGAGAACAGCGTGGAGATTCCTTAAGAAATTAAAAATAGAGCTTCCTTATGACCCTGCAATTGCACTACTGGGTATTTACCCCAAAGATACAGATGTCGTGAAAAAGAAGGGCCATCTGTACCCCAATGTTTATAGCAGCAATGGCCACGGTCACCAAACTGTGGAAAGAACCAAGATGCCTTTCAACAAACAAATGGATAAGGAAGATGTAGTCCATATACACTATGGAGTATTATGCCTCCATCAAAAAGGATGAATACCCAACTTTTGTAGCAACATGGACGGGACTGGAAGAGATTATGCTGAGTGAAATAAGTCAAGCAGAGAGAGTCAATTATCATATGGTTTCACTTATTTGAGGAGCATAACAAATAACATGGAGGACATGGGGAGAAGGAGAGGAGAAGGGAGTTGAGGAAAATTGGAAGGGGAGATGAACCATGAGAGACTATGAACTCTGAAAAACAACCTGAGGGTTTTGAAGGGGCGGGGAGTGGGAGGTTGGGGGAGCCAGGTGGGTGGGTATTATGGAGGGCACGCATTGCATGGAGCACTGGGTGTGGTGCAAAAATAATAATAATAATAATAATAATAATAATAATTCTGTTATGCTGAAAAGAAATTAAAAAAAGAAAAAATGGGCCAGAGACCTTAACAGATACCTCACTAGAGAAGATATGAATCTGTCAAGAAAGCATGCAAAAACAGATTCCACATCAAATGCCATCAGGAAAATGCAAATTAAAGCAACAATTACATATCACTACACACCTATCAGGATGGTCAAATCTGGAAAACTGACAACACTAAATGCTGGCAAGGATGCAAAACACCAGGAAATCTCATTCATCACTGTTGGGAATGCAAAATAATGCTGCTACTTTGGAAGACACTTAAGAGGTTTCTTACAGGGGTGCCTGGGTGGCTCAGTGGGTTAAAGTCTCTGCCTTCAGCTCAGGTCATGATCCAGGGGTCCTGGGATGGAGCCCCGCATCAGGCTCTCTGCTCGGTGGGGAGCCTGCTTCCCCCTCTCTCTTGGCCTGCTTCTCTGTCTACTTGTACCTCTGTCAAATAAATAAATAAAATCTTTAAAAAAAAAAAGAGGTTTCTTACAAAACCAAACATACTTTCACCATATTATCTACCACGTTTGCTCTTTGGTATTTAATCAAAAGAGCTGAGAATGTATGTCAATACAAAAACCTACACATGGGTGTTTATAGCAGTTTTATTTATAACTGCCAAAACGTGGAAGAAGCCAAGACGTCCTTCAATAAGAGACTGGATAAATTATGATACATCAAACAGTAAAAAATTATTCAGCATTAAAAGGAAATGAACTATTGAGCCATGAAAATACATGAAGGAACCTTAAATATGTACTACCAAGTGAAAGAAGCCAATAAAAGCTACATACATTATGATTACAAATATATGATATTCTGGAACAGGCAAAACTACAGAGACAGTGAAAAAAAATCAGTGGTTACTAAGGGTTGGTGGGATGAATAGGTAGGTGGAGGAATGAATAGGAGAAGTACAGAAGATTCTTAGGGCAAAGAAAAATATGATGTTATAATGTTCAGTGAATTTATATTTTTACAAACCCACAGCATATGTAAAACTGAGAGTGAACATTAATGTTAACTATGAACTATGTGTGATTATGACATATCAATGTATGTACATTACTATAGCAAACGTACCCTCTGGTGTGCAATGTTGATAATGGAGGAGATAATGCATGTGTAAGGAAGGAGTATTTGGGAAATATCTGTATCTTTTTCAGTTTTACTGTGAACCAAAAATTACTTTAAAAACTAGTCTTTTAAAAATACACCTATTTAATCTCTTACATTTCTAGAGGTCAGAATTCTGAAATGAGTTTCATCATGGGGCTAAAATCAAGGTGTTTTCTATACCGATTCCTTTTGGATGTTCCAGGAGAAATTTGTGTCTTGACTTTCTCTAGTTTCTAGAAGCTATCCTTATTCCTTGCATTGTGGCTGAATCACTCTGAACTCTGTTTCCATCAGCAGATTGCCTTCTTCTCTTACTCCAACTCTTCCTGCATCCATTTCATATAGACCCTTATTATTACACTAGATCCACTAGGATAGTAGAAGATACTCCCTTCCATCTCAAGATTTGTAACTTAAACATCTGCAAAGTCCTTCTTATAATCTTAAGATAACATTCACAGGTCCTAGGGATTATGACATGGGCATATTTGGGAACCCATTATTCTAAATACTAAATATTTTTTAAAAGACTGTGGACTTTGAGAAACAAACTGAGGGTTTTAGAGGGGAGGGGATGGGGGGATGGGTAGACCTGGTGGTGGGTATTAAGAAGGACACATATTGCATGGAGCACTGGGTGTTATATGTAAACAATGAATCTTGGAACACTACATCAAAAACTAATGACATATTGTATGGTGACTAACATAACACAATAAAAATTAAAAAATAAAAATATTAAAAATAAATAATAAAAATAAAAAAATCAATACTAGACATATTTATCTAAATGGCTGAGCTTCAGCATCATATTTTCCCAAACTGACTCATCTTGCTTCAGAGTCATTTTTTTCTTTTTTGTGGTGTTCACATTTAATTCAAGATAAGTTAGAAAGCAATGCAGTGGGAATGATTGCAGTAGCAGATGGAAAATAGTGAAAAAACATGTTACATATCATACTCCCAGATAGGAATGGATGACAGTTGAAGGCTGCTTTGTTTCAAGTTGCTCTTTCACCAACCCCAGTTATGGTGAATCACTCGATTCCCAAATGTTATGCTAGGCTTTATTAGGAGCAACATACAAATAAGAGTAATACAGTTGACTTATGACAACCTTACAGTAAATATGGATGGGGTGAAATGAAATCAGAAGCAGAGACCAACATTTAGCATAAGAAAAGACAGTATTCTGAAATGACTGTTATAAACCAATCATATTAGGTAATTAATTTAGGTCCCTTTTTTCTAATAGGTATATAGCATTACATCTTCATGTATGCTACTTCTGATTTTAAAGTTTAAGATGGTTGCAGAGCCCCTGGGGATAAAAATATATATTTATAAAAAATAAAAAAAATATTTTAAAAAAAAAGGATGGTTGTAGAGGTATTTTTCTAAGACTGAATATTTACAATATTTTGGCAATATTTATTTATTTATTTATTTATTCATTCATTCATTCATTCATTCATTCATTGAATGCAGCGTGGGAAGGGACAGAGGGAGAGTGAGAATGTGAGAGAATCTTAAGCAGACTCCACACTCAATCTGGAGCCCAATGAGGGGATCAATCTCATGATCCTGAGATCATAATTTGAGCTGAAATCAAGAGTCAGACTCTTAACTAACTGAGCCATGTAGTCTCCCCAAATTTATTTTCTTTTAACTTTGACTCATGTAAGTTAATCCACCATTAAAAATAATAATTCTCTTTGGTATTTTGCTATAGGGAAATAATCTTTCAGGAGATTGGAATGCATCTTCTAAGTTATTATGTGACACTAATATTAAACTGTCAAAGTCATTGATAAAATGTCAATATCTGCATCAAAAATAAAATTCCCTGATATCAAGCTTGAATTTAGAAACATATGAATGTTCTATCTCCTTAATAAGTTAACATCCATTGCTGTGCAAAAGCTTTTGATCTTGATGAAATCCCAACAGTTCATTTTTGCCTTTGCTTCCCTTGCTTTTGGCGATGTTCCTAGGAAGATGTTGCTGCGGCTGAGGTCGAAGAGGTTGCTGCCTGTGTTCTCCTCAAGGATTTTGATGGATTCCTTTCTCACATTGAGGTCCTTAATCCATTTTGAGTTTATTTTTGTGTGTGGTGTAAGGAAATGGTCCAATTTCATTTTTCTGCACGTGGCTGTCCAAATTTCCCAACACCATTTATTAAAGAGGCTGTCTTTTTTCCATTGGACATTCTTTCCTGCTTTGTCAAAGATTAGTTGACCATAGAGTTGAGGGTCTATTTCTGGGCTTTCTATTCTGTTCCATTGACCTATGTGTCTGTTTTTGTGCCAGTACCATGCTGTCTTGATGATGACAGCTTTGTAATAGAGCTTGAAGTCCGGAATTGTGATGCCACCAACTTTGGCTTTCTTTTTCAATATCCCTTTGGCTATTCGAGGTCTTTTCTGGTTCCATATAAATTTTAAAATTATTTGTTCCATTTCTTTGAAAAAGATGGATGGTACTTTGATAGGAATTGCATTAAATGTGTAGATTGCTTTAGGTAGCATAGACATTTTCACAATATTTATTCTTCCAATCCAGGAGCATGGAACATTTTTCCATTTCTTTGTGTCTTCCTCAATTTCTTTCATAAGTACTTTATAGTTTTCTGAGTATAGATTCTTAGCCTCTTTGGTTAGGTTTATTCCTAGGTATCTTATGGTTTGGGGTGCAATTGTAAATGAGATTGACTCCTTAATTTCTCTTTCTTCTGTCTTGTTGTTGGTGTAGAGGAATGCAACTGATTTCTGTGCATTGATCTTATATCCTGACACTTTACTGAATTCCTGTACAAGTTCTAGCAGTTTTGGAGTGGAGTCTTTTGGGTTTTCCACATAGAGTATCATATCATCTGCGAAGAGTGATAATTTGACTTCTTCTTTGCCGATTTGGATGCCTTTAATTTCCTTTTGTTGTCTGATTGCTGAGGCTAGGACTTCTAGTACTATGTTGAATAGCAGTGGTGATAATGGACGTCCCTGCCATGTTCCTGACCTTAGTGGAAAAGCTTTCAGTTTTTCTCCATTGAGAATGATATTTGCGGTGGGTTTTTCATAGATGGCTTTGATGATATTGAGGTATGTGCCCTCTATCCCTACACTTTGAAGAGTTTTGATCAGGAAGGGATGCTGTACTTTGGCAAATGCTTTTTCAGCATCTATTGAGAGTATCATATGGTTCTTGTTCTTTCTTTTATTGATGTGTTGTATCACATTGATTGATTTGACAGAATGGGAGAAGATATTTGCAAACGACATATCAGATAAAAGACTAGTGTACAAAATCTATAAAGAACTTAACAAACTCAACACCCAAAGAACAAATAATCCAATCAAGAAATGGGCAGAGGACATGAACAGACGTTTCTGCAAAGAAGACATCCAGATGGCCAACAGACACATGAAAAAGTGCTCCATATCACTCGGCATCAGGGAAATACAAATCAAAACCACAATGAGATATCACCTCACACCAGTCAGAATGGCTAAAATCAACAAGTCAGGAAATGACAGATGCTGGCGAGGATGCGGAGAAAGGGGAACCCTCCTACACTGTTGGTGGGAATGCAAGCTGGTGCAACCACTCTGGAAAACAGCATGGAGGTTCCTCAAAATGTTGAAAATAGAACTGCCCTATGACCCAGCAATTGCACTACTGGGTATTTACCCTAAAGATACAAACGTAGTGATCCAAAGGGGCACGTGCACCCGAATGTTTATAGCAGCAATGTCCACAATAGCCAAACTATGGAAAGAACCTAGATGTCCATCAACAGATGAATGGATCAATAAGAGGTGGTATATATACACAATGGAATACTATGCAGCCATCAAAAGAAACGAAATCTTGCCATTTGCGACAACATGGATGGAACTAGAGCGTATCATGCTTAGCGAAATAAGTCAAGCGGAGAAAGAGAACTATCATATGATCTCCCTGATATGAGGAAGTAGTGATGCAACATGGGGGCTTAAGTGGGTAGGAGAAGAATCCATGAAACAAGATGGGATAGGGAGGGAGACAAACCATAAGTGACTCTTAATCTCACGAAACAAACTGTGGGTTGCTGGGGAGAAGGGGGGTAGGGAGAAGGGGGGTAGGGTTATGGACATTGGGGAGGGTATGTGCTTTTGGGTAAATTGGAAGGGGTGGTGAACCATGAGAGACTATGGACTCTGAAAAACAATCTGAGGGGTTTGAAGTGGCGGAGGGGTGGGAGGTTGGAGTACCTGGTGGTGGGTATTATAGAGGGCACGGCTTGCATGGAGCACTGGGTGTGGTGAAAAAATAATGAATACTGTTTTTCTGAAAATAAATTAATTGGAAAAAAAATAAGTTAACATCCATACTGCATTTACTTCCAGATTTTTTTTACTTCCAGATTTAATCAGTAGAATTAATGAATATTTTATTTTTTTTAAGACAAAAGAAACAATTTAATAATAGTGTTCCTAGAATTGTAGTTGTGGTTTCATTATTGGAGAGGTACTATAACACAAAGGTTTAAAATACAGTATTTTTTTCTTTAAAATATTCTACTGTCATTAGAAAAAAAAATTATTTTATATTTCTCTTATCAGCCCAGACTAATTACAGTAACATGCCATACACTACTATTAAATTACTAGAAATAGCAGTATGCCAATCTCTTCAACTTTTGTTTTGTGTCAGATAAACTTTCAGAGTTAAGCGTCTATTATAAAAGCTCAGATTATGTATATATATATACAAAAATCAAACAAAGGGGAAAGAATATTAATGGAGAAAGTGTTTGAATTGCAGTGAACTATTTTTGATAATGTCATTTGGATATGCTTATCCTCTCAAACATAAGAGATATAATGCAGAGAGGAGAGAGTACACAACAGATTTGACCCTTTTTTGAGTTTTCCAAATCCATTAGGTATCATTTTCTGACAAGTTACACATGGACGTTTGACTTGGGGGAAAAAAAGTCTTAGTTTGGTAATTAGTATCACTCAGTCTTAACTAAAGTACTGTCTCTCGCTATGTGACTGACCCTAGTTGAAACTTCAAACATCTTGATGTAAAAGTGTAGAGTAAAAGGAACTCTCTTGCACTTTGGTGGATATGTAAATTGGTGCAGCCACTGTGGAAAACAGTGTGGAGGTTCCTCACAAATTAAAAACAGAAATGTCATATCATCCAATAATTCCACTACTAGGTATTTAATAAAGAAAACAAAAACACTACTTTCAAAAGATACATGTACCTGTATGTTTATTGCAGAATTATTTACAATAGCCAAGTACTTCTGTCCAGTACTAGAAATTAGTCTTGAAGAATGTGCAGTTATCAGGAGTTGTTTTTTTTTTTTCTTTATTCTTTTCTTCTCACTGTATCTTTCTAGGAAGATGGATGTTAGCTGACCCTATTGTGGGAATCGTTTCACAATATACATAAATGACACCATCAAGCTGTACACTTTAATCTTATTTAATAAAAAAATGGGCTTATTTAATATTGTATATCAACTATATCTCAGTAAAAGTGGAGAAAAAGAATGTGGAGTTTTCTCACAGAACATAGTAGACTAAGGAAAAAAAAAACCCAAAATTAAAAATAAACCCTCTTTCTTCCATGTAAGCTATAGCTGTTATTTTTCTTTATTTTTTTAAAGATTTATTTTTTTATTTGACAGAGATTACAAGTAGGCAGAGAGGCAGGCAGAGAGAGAGGAGGAAGCAGGCTCCCTGCTGAGCAGACAGCCCGATGCAGGGCTCGATCCCAGGACCCTGGGATCATGACCTGAGCCGAAGGCAGAGGCTTTAACCTACTGAGCCACCCAGGTGCCCCTAAAGCTGGTATTTAAAGGTTTCTTTTCATATTAAGCATATTAAGGTAATATCTGTCTCTCAGTGTGTCTACACATAGAAGAAAATGTACCCCCAGTGTGCTTTCTAGTGAAAATCCCCATACAGAATACATGGAAAAATCCCTATGAAATGACTTTCACTTTAGATTTAATGATAACAGAATCCTTCTCTGTTATATAATATTTAATTTACCAATCCCACCACAACATTTTAATGTCACTCATTAAGTCTCAGTTTTCACATCCAAAAATAAGATTTGTTTGAACGGTGACAGTGGTTCCTCTGAGATTCAGTATCTTGTGAATCTACTCTAAATCCATGTAAGAAAGGTCTTGCATTTGTCTTTTCATGCAAAAGCCTTTATCTTTGGTCTCTTCTGGACGATTCCAGGCAACTGACATAACTGTAAAACCATGGACTGAATATGCTGTTTCTATTCTTTTTTTTTTTTTAAGTTTCAGGTTTTTATTTAAATTCCAGTTAGTTAACATAACATAATATTAGTTTCAGGAGTAGAATTTAGTAATTTTTCACTTAACACATTACTTCTAGTGCTTATCAAAAGTGCCATAGTTAATCCCTATCATCCATTTATCTGTTCCCCCTCCCACCTTCCCTCCAGCAACCCTCAGTTTGTTCTCTATAGTTAAGAATCAAAAACAGGCTGTTTCTATTCGATTGCCTTGCCCTCTATTTTTGTCTTTCAGCAGCTGCAATGACATTTTTATGTCATTGAATTTTGTTGCAATCATGGCCCCCCAAAATGGTTTCTTTCAATTTTTCCAAGTGATTAGCAGAGCAAATTCTGTATACCAAATTCTATATAATCCACTTAATGACCTATATGAGGAAGGAAGGAACCAATGAAAGTAGGAAAGGAGGTGGGGAGGGAGAGGCGGCTGATAAGCAAATATGTGAGTTTAGCAAATTCGGAGGAGGTATTATTTCTGAACACTTGCATACACTTTAGAAGTAGCAATCAGGTATGTTAAATTTTAAATATTTAGACATATCTCAACATGATTCTTTTATTAATATACTCCCTATATATAGCTCAGCTTGGCTATTTTAACCAATTGGTTTTTTTGGAAGATACATTTGCATAGAGTTGTTGAATCAACATATTTAAATTCCAAAT
The DNA here is from genome assembly GCF_020171115.1 of Neogale vison. Lineage (NCBI taxonomy): Eukaryota > Metazoa > Chordata > Mammalia > Carnivora > Mustelidae > Neogale > Neogale vison. The sequence continues at coordinate 101,528,647 of NC_058098.1, read as the reverse complement.
TAATAAGCTAAATTATTCTTTATATTTGGGCAAGTTCCAATCAAACATTTTTGGATAGGAGAACCAACCTCCAAACTAATAGGATTAATAGAAAGATGGTAACATTTATGTGTATGTGGGTCTATTTTCAGTAAAGAGCTATAATTAGTAGAATTTAGAGGCCTAATACATGTATATAATTTTTATTTCTAATACCCTAAGATGTGTTCATTTAGATAAAGCTGAGTAGCCTCTAACATCATCCATAACCAATTCAATTTATTTTCTTTTGATTCATTATTAAACATCTGTGAGATAATAGAAAAACACTGAGACAAAGATTCAGGTTGGGTTGCAATGATAATAGAGATGTGGAGTTTCATATATAGATAGAATGTTAATCAAACAACCTGTAAATGGTTATTAATTCTTGGTCAGGTATCCTTACTGCAGAATTACTCATTCTAATCTGCTCCATTGTAACATAACGCAAACTATTTCTATGCTCCCACTAAAATACATTTGTAATTTATAAGCCAGTCTCACACACCTTGACCCCACCCACCCAAGCATTGCTCAAGCTTAAATCACACAGATACGTGTACTCTTTCTCAATGTCCAAAATGCTCTACCAGTAAACTGAGACATCCTGAGATTTGTCTTCAGATTCATAGCTCTAGTCTGTGCTTTTTTAAAATAGGTTCAGAATTTATTTTAAGAACGTGCATCATTTAACGTGGCAAAGCAATAGAGTTCCTTAGTCACTTTGCTGTTTCAAATAAACAAATAGCTACTGGTGTCTCCTCACAGATTATTTCTATAAAAATAATAATAAATATACAGTAGAGAAGCATACAACATTTTCCCCAGGTGATCAAAATTAACACGAGGGACAGCTATTCCTCATGTGCTCTTAGAAGAAATATCCTCAGAAAGACAGACTATCACTGAAGCACTATTGTAGCTGGGGATTCATAATTTGAATCTAATTGTGAGGAAACATCAAATAAAACTAAAATGAGGAACATTACAATAGTAGTAATAATAATAGTAATAAGAACAAACTATACCCTTCAAAAATGTCAGTGTTATAAAGACAAAAAAGTCTGTGTTAATATTCCACACTGAAAAAGACTAGAGACATGACAAGTAATTCAATATTTCACTTTTGACTGGATCCTGTACTAAAAAATAAGAAACATTATAAAGGAAACTATAAGGTTAATTTAAAAAAAATATAAGAATGATAAACTAGACAAAAGTGTTGCATCAGTCTTAAATTTACTGGATGATGACTGCACTGTGATTATGTGAGAGAATATCCACACTTACAAGAAATGTCCATGGTAAAGCAACATGATACATGCAACTGGCTCTCAAATGGGTTAAGTAAGAATACATACACATACACATCCCATGCAGGAAATGAGAGCAAAAGAATGAAAGAGAGAAATGATAGAGCAAATGTGGCAAAATGTTAACAATATGTGAAACCAGGTAAAGGATGTCAGATTTTTTGTACTATTCTTGTTCTTGCATCTTTTCAAAATCATTTTCATAAAAGAATCTTTAAAAATTAAAAAAAAACCTTAGAGTTGTTACTTAATTTTTTAAAGGCACATGTAGTACTTTGCTCAAGTTTTTTTTTAAAGTGATAATTTTAAAAAGCCACTGAATTGTTGAAACAGAAGGAATGAAATAAGATACTCTGTATGTTCAAAATTACCATTTAGTATTAAAAGTATGTTACATGAAATAATTGCACTTTCCTCACCCTCCCCTCCCCCTAACAAGTTGCTAACCTCCTATTACAGATGAAGAAGGTGACATATGAGAAGTTTATCTAGCTAATATATACAATTATGTAAAGATGCAGGTAAGAATTTAAAAACATTCTTTTGAATGATTAATAATTCAAGACATAGTTTTCAGGCTGATTTTTTTTCATCAAAATCAGTATACATACAGAAAAGTACATAAATCCTAAGAGTAAATCTCAGCTAATTTTTGTAAAGTGAATAGCCCATGTCACCACCTCCCAGATGAAAAGACAGGTCCAAGGAATACTACCAGGATCTTAGAAGCACCCAGTCTCTCTCACCAAAGGAAACTACTACTCTGACTTAATGAAATTACTTGGGCTTGCCATGAAACATGCTATAAATTATGTCATGATATATGAACTCTTTTGCAACTGTTTTTTTTTCAAGCTTTTATTAATTTATTTGAGAGAGAGAGAGAGAGAACACATGCATGTGCACTTGAGGGGAGGGACAGAGAGGGAGAGAGAAGGAGAGGGAGAGTCTTCAAGCAGACTCTGCACTGAGCACAAAGCCTGACATGAACCTTGAACCCATGACCCTGAGACCATGACCTGAGCTGAAACCAATAGTTGGATACTTAACCAACAGAGCCCCCCAGGCTCCTCAAGTCTGTCTTCTTTTGTTCAAGATTTATTAAGTGCAATTATGGTGTTGCTTATTGAAGTAATTTACTCCTTTTTGCACTTGTGCAGCATTACTTTTTGACTATACCACCATATACCTATCCATTTTGTTGTTGGTGGGTAGTTGGATAGTTGTTAATAATATACATAAGTTTTTTGTAAACACATACATATGTTTCTGTAAGGATCACACCTAAGACTAGGACTGGGATATTCATCTTTAACAGATACTACCCAATAATTTTCCAAAGTGCATGTATCAATTTATACAGAGGAAAGTTCCAGTTGTTCTAAAATCCTTGTCCTTGCTGACACTTAGAACTGTCTCGTTCATTTTATTTTAGTTATGTGAGCAGGAATCTATTGCATTGTGATTTTATTCAGTCCTTCGGTGACTAATAAGGTTAAGTGCCTTCTCATATATTAATTAACTATTTAGAGATCCTCTTTCATGAAGTAATTTTTTATGTTTTCACCCATATTTTAATCTTTGTCTTACTGAATAATGAGTAGAGCTCATATTATATACATGAGTCTTTATAGATATATGTATTACAAATATCAACTATCATGTGTTTTTTCTTTTCTCCTTTTTACTGACATAATTTTGATGAACACAAGGATGAATTAACTCTGATTTATTCATCTTTTCCTTTATGTTTACTGAATGTGTGCCCTATTTGTTTGCCAGTTTCCAAGATCATTCAATATTCTCCCTTTTTTCTTCTGGAGTTATTAACTCTTTTATCTCTAGATCTGTAGGCCAGATGCAAATAGTTTTGGGAAATGGTGTGAAGTAGGGGAATGATTTCTCAGAACTGACTCCACTTCTATTCGATTTACTCTTAGGACTCCATCTGATTTCTCCTCTGATCAATCTGTCCTATTAACATATTTCTTTCCAGGCTGGGTCATAGTGCAACACAGGCCAAGCTTATCAAAATCCTCTGAATATCAAGGGGTAGAAAATGTGAATCTTAGGAAAATGACACCTCCCTACCTATGCCTAAAGTACAGAAAGAAAATGGTACAGCCTCTGGCTTTGGGCAATATTTTCTCCAGAAGAAAATTTAACTTTGGGCATAAACTTAGTTTGAAGCAAGCAATATAAATATGCACTGAATCAGATAATAAGCCTGGGAGCTGAATAATGAGGTCAGAAGGAGGTTTGCAACAATAATGAGAATATAAATTCAAGAAATGCAGACTATTTGAAGGGAGCACTTGAGGCCCTCTCAGTGACTTTTGTGTAGAGTTTAATTTGACATTGTTATCTTTCATCCAAGCATGGGTGTTACTCTGATATGGTTGGGTAGGCTTGTAATCAGAAAAATTCCCATGCTAAAATGGGTACTTAGTCTTCTTCCATTTATTGAAATTTTGCTGTCTGTTCACTTACTGTCCACTTATATAGCACGCCTTTATCTAATAATTAATAGTTTCAGTTTTAAATTTTGGCTTTCTTAATACAATTAACATGACATTAATCCTTTCTTTTTCAAACAACTCAAACTATTTATGTATGGACACAACATCTATTTATCTTTTCACTTAATGCACAGCTCCATAGACTTCATATTCATAACTTGTCTAGAGTTTTAAATGAATACAACAGCATGAGTACAGGGAAATGGAACTGCCCTTACCACCTTAACTTCCCTAAGCTCAAAGGAAGATTTTTTTTTCCTTGACTTTGTTTAGCCTTTTGAGTTCTTCTTTTAGGGAGCCTCTGTGTTAAACATTTTACATCCTTATAAGCCATTTAACTGCTTCCTGAAAGCCAAATGGAGCTCATAATCACATAAATCATTTTGGGGTAACATTAAATACCAATTTTTTTTTTTTTTTAACCACAAGTTGTTTAAGCCAATGAACTCACTCTGGTGATACTAAAATACAATTTATAACAGAAGAGTTAGGTCTGTGCCAAACCTCATATTTAGAGTGTTTTGAATTTCAAACCAAGCCTAAGCTATGAAATAATTTCTGCCCCTGCTCACCATGATCATGCTAATTTTTTGTTTCTTTAACTTATTTAGCAATACTTATATAACACATATATGTTAAGTTGCTATCCAGGGCTTTTACAAATTAACTACTTTAATCTCCTTAATAAATTAACCTATAAAGTAGGTATTTTTATGATTCACATTTTATAAATAAGGAAACTGAACTGATATTAAGTTAAATAATTAAATAAATTGCCCATGGTTGCTCACCTAAAAATTGTATTCCAATGCAGAAGGTCTGCTTCCATAGTTCATGCTCTTAAACAGCTACACCCATTCTAAAGAAGTCCATATTGCAGCTTAAGGGGCTCACTCTCCAAACAGACTTCACCCTTGCCTTACTTTGACCACTGGTGCTAGTTCTCTTATTTTAGGTCCATTTTTGTTCAAAAGCTTGACTTTACTTTGCTCCCATTCTGATTTTCCTGACTTGTTTTATAAGCTTCATTCTAGAAATGAAGTCTTACATTGTCTTTTTTCTTTGTTTCTATACCCTCCTTTCTACCCTATTCTAGAAGGAATGAAGTCCTGTGCTTGGTCTCTAGGCTGTGTTGTGGGGTCCTGGTTCCAGTATCAGACCTCACTGATGAAACCTTTTTTATGTATATAGGACCTAACCACACACTTTTTTAAGCTGCATTTTCAGGATGCCCAAATTTGTGACTTTCTATGCTACATTCTCTCTAACTGCACACCTGGAAAGTTACAACCATCTGTCACCATATCATGTAGACACTGTCTTCTACCTACTTAAGGGTACTTCCTCTTCTGCACGCAGGTATATGAGGTATATTGTTGGGGGATTTGTGAGGGGTAAATAAGAGACTTTCTAATTCAAACATTTAATTTGCCACTTAGTGGGTGCCTAAGCTAAGTCCCTTAACCTCAATTCTCACAACTTTGGCTTCTCCATTTATAAAACCCAAGAAAGAGGTTATGTACTCATTAAAATTTTCCTACAATGTTTGGCATGTGGTTTTATTATTGGGGGGTTTGTCAATTCCCACTTTTCCCCTGTGTCTAAAATAAAATATTCAATGGTGGTTCTATTAAGAATGATGACTATAATACTGTCAGTAGGAGTGCACGATCCAATGAGTAAGCCTTCTCTTCAGAATGTGAATTTAGGTCATTATGGTTAAGATAAAACAGAAAACAACCATGTGGAATGGAAACATCAAACATGAGTTTTCTCTTGTTTCAATTAAGACATTTAAAAACTTCTATTTTTGTAGCAGAAACCTTCGATCTGATTCAAAACTAAGAGTGTTCTGAAGAATCTGAAAAATCTATAATTAATATGATGTTCAATAATTCACTTTTTCAACAAATATTTGATTACACTTTATGTACAACATAAACTATATGGGGATACTGTTTTGGACAAAATAGGGATATTTCTTATTTCTTGCAATTTATAGTCTTATGAATAAAAGAGTCACTTAAAACAGTGAAGGAGTAACAAATTTTCATAACAAATATGATGGATAAAAGCAGGACACTGAAGTAAGATGGGTTCTCTGTAGAGAGAGTGAATAGGGAAAACTTCAAAGCATGCCAAACATGAATACATCATCTTTATGTAGACACATAAGTAATTGACAAAATATTAAAACCTGTATGAAAATCATAATTATCGAATTCAGTAATGTGGGTATGTCTGGGAAAGGAAGAAAACCAAATCATGCATTTGGTAAACAGTGGGTTTTAACCTTATCTATAAAATTGTATTAGGTTAAAAGAGAAACTAAAGAAAATATCAAAGAAACATGATTTGATGAAGCTGGATGGTGAATAAAATGGCATTTGCTACATTATTTTCTATGAATTTGTGCTTATTATTAATATATCTCTTAACACAATGCATTCAAACAAGACACTTTATTGTCTCTCTGCCTATGTCTTTCACTGATTAGTGGCATTGCACTGTGTTCTTTAGGACAAGACACAAGAGCCACCATTACCTCCCCTCACTGGCCTATGATCCATACATAGTCCTTTGGTTAGTTATGTTATCTCTACATGATAATGTTCACTTCCTCAACCTTGGTCCAAACCTCCTATCCCTCTTCTGGATTTCTGCAATATGGCAAGCAGCCTCTCTATATTCACTATCTCCCCTATGCTTAGTTCTTCCTGTAGCATATACAGATTTTTTTTTCCCAATTTATTTATTTTCAGAAAAACAGTATTCATTATTTTTTCACCACACCCAGTGCTCCATGCAAGCCGTGCCCTCTATAATACCCACCACCTGGTACCCCAACCTCCCACCCCCCCGCCACTTCAAACCCCTCAGACTGTTTTTCAGAGTCCATATTCACCTCCCCTTCCAATTTACCCAAATTCCCTACTACTCTCTAACGCCCCTTGTCCTCCATGCTATTGGTTATGCTCCACAAATGAGTGAAACCATATGATAATTGACTCTCTCTGCTTGACTGATTTCACTCAGCATAATCTCTTCCAGTCCCGTCCATGTTGCTACAAAAGTTGGATATTCGTCCTTTCTGATGGAGGCATAATACTCCATAGTGTATATGGACCACATCTTCCTTATCCATTCATCCGTTGAAGGGCATCTTTGTTCTTTCCATAGTTTGGCGACTGTGGCCATTGCTGCTATAAACATTGGGGTACAGATGGCCCTTCTTTTCACGACATCTGTATATTTGGGGTAAATACCCAGGAGTGCAATTGCAGGGTCGTAGGGAAGCTCTATTTTTAATTTCTTGAGGAATCTCCACACTGTTCTCCAAAGAGGCTGCACCAACTTGCATTCCCACCAACAGTGTAAGAGGGTTCCCCTTTCTCCACATCCTCTCCAACACATGTTGTTTCCTGTTTTGTTAATTTTGGCCATTCTAACTGGTGTAAGGTGATATCTCAATGTGGTTTTAATTTGAATCTCCCTGAGGGCTAATGATGATGAGCATTTTTTCATGTGTCTGATAGCCATTTGTATTTCTTGATTGGAGAAGTGTCTGTTCATATCTTCTGCCCATTTTTTGATGTGTTTGCCTGTTTCGTGTGGGTTGAGTTTGAGGAGTTCATTATAGATCCTGGATATCAACCTTTTGTTTGTACTGTCATTTGCAAATATCTTCTCCCATTCCGTGGGTTGCCTCTTTGTTTTTTTGACTGTTTCCTTTGCTGTGCAGAAGCTTTTGATTTTGATGAAGTCCCAGAAGTTTATTTTCACTTTTGTTTCCTTTGCCTTTGGAGACGTATCTTGAAAGAAGTTGCTGTGGCTGATATCAAAGAGATTACTGCCTATGTTCTCCTCTAAGATACAGATTTTTAAAGTAAAAATTCGTTCACATTTTGCCCTTCTTGTGAATCTCCCACTGGCTTCTCATCACATTCCAAATATGATCAAAGTCCCTACATAGCCTGTAAGATTGACTAAGACTTCTACAACCTTCCCCTCCACGTGACTAAACTTTCCACACCACTCCTCCTGATTATTGGCCCTTAAAACTTCCTTTTCTTCAAGCATTTACTTTAGAAAACTTGCTATCATAAATTCTTTCTCCATCCCTCAGAGATTTAAAGTTCCCAGACTCTTGACAGTTTTACAACTCAGGAATGCCTTTTTCAAAGACCTGGGAGACATCCCTTTAAAATCTAACCATCAAGACCGATACTATATCTCCCAGTCTCTATAGGAGGGTAAGAGACTGACTTCAGTAAATGCCAATTAGCAAACACATGGCCTAATAACGTTGACTAGTCTCCTCCCAGTATTGTCCAGCACTTTGCCTCTAGTTCACCCCATGCTTAAAAACTATCCTACCATATGTTTCAGTGGAGTTGAGTTTTCTGTCTCTCTACCATAGCAAAAGGCTCTCCCCTAATAGTCTTCCTTGGTTTTAAACATTTGTCTGGTACAATTTCTCTTTGAGAAGACTCAACATGATATGGCACCTCACTGTCATTTTAACTTGAACTTCTACTATCACTACTTACCATCTCTGCTCTAACTAATCTGCTCCATTTCCACCTCAGGGTCTTAGTAAGGGTTCAAACTTGTTTCCTCTGCTAGAGTCATTTCACTCCAAGTCATACCTGAGTTTGCTCCCTTACTTTATTCTGATTTCTCCCCATGTGCAAGAACTTAAAAGGCTTTCTGTGACTATTTTGTACCTGTTCACAATCTTACTCTTTTTCCTATGCTTTGCTCTATTGTTCATAGCCCCCATCACTCCTCAGAATTTTCTTACATTTAGTTATTTTCTTTATTATCTGTTTCCAACATTGACACACAATTACACATGGAGCAAAGACTTATTTAATCTGTTCAATTCCATCACTTACCAGACAATTCTTCTTTTTTCTTGAATTTTTATTTAAATTCCAGTTAATTAACGTACAGTGTGATATTAACTTCAGGTGTGTAATACAGTGATTCAACACTTCCATACATGTGTGCTTATCACATGTATTTTCCTTAACCGGTATCACCCATTTAATGCATTCCCTCCACCCACCTCCCCTCTGGCACCCATTATAGAGAGACCCATAGAGTTTGTTCTCTATAGTTAAGAGTCTGTTTCTTAGTTTGCCTCTCCCTTTTTCTCTTTGCTCATTTGTTTTGTTTCTTAAATTCCATATATAAGTGTGTTTTAAATAAATAAATGATCGAATTAAGTCCAAAAAGGAGGAAAACCATGAGGTCAATGTCTGAGAGGCAGAAAAGATCTTGCTATGTCTCAAGAAAAGATGTTGCTTTGCCTTCAACCACTTTGAAAGGGTCTTACTTCGCTTGTTTTGTTAACTTTATCTGTATCTTAGTAACACTAAGCCTGGAGGTGGTGTAGGTATAGGTGTATCATACTTCTGTATTTAGATTATTCTTATTTCCTCCTTCTCTCCCTCCAGATACTAGCTCTGAACCTTATATTAATAAATTGCCTCATCTACTACCCCTCAATCTGCTATCACATAACAAATGTGTAATTTCCCTTAATTGATTGAAAATTTTATCCACTGGCTCATTTTAGTTAATTCATAGCAGTTTAATTGAGACATAGATGATCCTTCCTATGCTCATGCTTCTTCCATCTTTGAGCTTGTCTTCTCCAAAGATCATATCTTCCACACTCCAGATATAGCCTTCACTTGGCATTATCAATACTAAAAATTGATTTGTCACTTTAATTTATACTTTCTATTCTCTGACTAGTATCTCTGCTCTCTTTTTTTTCTTTTATCTCTCCCCTCCCTCTTCCTTCCTTTCCTTTCTCTCTCTCTCTCTCTTTCTTTCACCTTCTGCTTTTAAGATCCTGATACCAACAATTCATGACTCCATCTGAATGATTCCTATAGTCCCTCACATCCTTGATGTCCTCAATTTCTCCATTTATTAGCTCAAAATTCATGATAAATCATATTAATCATTCCATTACCTACACCTAGAACATTTTTTCCCCTCTCAACTAGTCCAACTTTCTTGCCAAAACCACATTTCTGATTAAATCCAGGAGGTTTTATATTCCATTCTTGTACCAAGATAGGTTTGTGTACATGGGAGAAAAAAATGAAAACAAAAACAAAACACATTGATTCGTCTCAGTTTAAATTCAAGACCACAAGATACAGGTGGTGCTTTACTCTTACCAGACATTCATACTACAGGTACCCAATTCATTCAGTCTCCCATTTATATGTGTACATGTGTACACACACATATAAATGTATATATACATGCATATATACTTTTGTAATTGATTTGAGAAAAAGTTCATTATGATATATTGTTAAATGAAGAAAGCAGGCCACAAAACTAAATAAGCAATCATATTTGATGGGGTGCTATTTTTCTTCATGTAAGAAATAAAGTTATTTTGTTTTTCATTTTTGAATACCTTTTGTTTAAGATGTTTACAATCATCTGTTAATAATATGTACATGAAAATATATACTTAAAAAGAAGAACCCAAATATATTAAACTACTGAAAATAAAATATGTAGAACTAAAGAAAGTCATGCAAATATTATTGTTCTCAGAAACTGTTGGCTTGAGAGAAATAAAAAACTTAAAAGAATATTACAAATCAGTTACCTAAAAAATACACAAACTCTATATGGGGGTATTTATTAAATATCAACTGGTATCTCTGGGATACTAGGAAAACATTACATTTAACTGCACCATGCATCATCTCAGCTCTAACCTCTATAATATAATAGGTAACTGCTTGCCAGGATTATAGGGGTTTTCATAGAAATAGTAAATCATTTAAGGTTGCTCTGATCTGCAAAATGCTAAAGGTAATATGTAAAAACAGTATAAAAGGGATATTTTCAGACAATGGGCTCTTATCCTGTCCTCATGACTTTAAGTTAGTCCCCTAAAATTTCTTCCTGTATCTCTAGAATTTTTTTTTTAAGATTTTATTTATTTGACAGAGAGAGAGAGAGAGAGAGATCATAAGTAGGCAGAGAGGCAGACAGAAAGAGAGGGGGAAGCAGACTCCCCTCTGAGCAGAGAGCCTGATGCACGGCTCGATCCCAGGACCACGAGATCATGAGCTAAGCCGAAGGCAGAGGCTTAACCCACTGAGCCACTCATGGGCCCCCCTCTAGATCCTTAAAGCCTGAACAAGCATCAAGATTTATGAATGTGTTCATGTCCAATAATGAGAAATAATTTTCTTTTGAAGCATTTCTTCAAATTTTATCAGATTTATGACAATCATTTTGATCATGTTTCTTTTTCTTCTTCCCTTCTTGTCTATAGACTCCAAGAATTCTAAAAATACTCTCATGTTTCTGTTTTGTTTTTGTTTTTCTTGCCATGGAGAAAGCAACCCAATAACTAAACACACACACACACACACACACACACACATTCTAAAACACTGGAGTCATACTATTACATTTTAGAAATATTTTGTCGCTCTCGCCATCAAGAACAACCCGGGGCACACAGGGTGGCAAGCTTCTTTATTGCGCTCTCTTCATAGCCTCTCCTCCTGCGCCGCGATCTGGGGGCAGCTCTGTCCCTGGGACACCCCGCTCGAAGCAGCCCCGTCTGGGGGCCCCGGGGGTCTCCGCCGCGCGCACCGCGCCGCAGAGCCGGGAACCCGTGCTGGTCCAACGCTCCCGTGGCCCCGCGCTCCTCCCCTACACGGAAGTTCACACATATATATACAGTTTGTAACAGCCAATGAGCAGCCCTTACATGCAGCGCGCGCATGATCATTCCCTTCCACCACCTAAGGGTCCCGCAGTGTTCATGCACCTCTTACATAAGCTGTCAGCCAATCACATCTAGTTCCTCAAAAGCGCATGCGCCATTTTTTTCTTGTTCTGCAAGTGTGGCTCCCGACAATATTTAAATTTTAAAGAAGTTATATATAGAAAATTCTAAAGTAGGAAGAGAGTCTTGAACTTTCAGTTACTTTGGGACAAAGCTCTATCTTCCAAACATAAGTTTATGGTCTGAGAAATTTGCTTCTTAATATAAACAAGAGGGTGAGAAATGTAGATTTTTGGTAATCCAGAAATGAAATGTTCTCAATCCAATGGTTCTATTTGTTTACTCCGTTATAGAATAAGTTAAATCAAAGTTATTACATCTTATTTGTAAATTGCCACCAGTTTGAATCATGTGAACTTGAAGGTGCCATCCATCTTTTTCCATTTGGAAGTTGACTTATCCCCACACTCTCTCTCCTTATATTGTACTTCAGGTAGGGTAGCCAATCATTCTTGTTTCTGAGGTGTTCCAGGACCATGAGGATCTATCTCAATATAAAAACAGAAAGTCTCAGAAAAATGGAGACATTCCCAGATAAATTGAGATGATGTAGTCACCCAAATTTTCTGCTTGGAATGATATAATTGAATACAAGTTTAGTCTATTAGCTTTGAGGACCACACAAAGACAGAGCAAAAGAAGAAAACAATATGAAGGCAATTCTGTCCTGAGCTAGTCTATGATACAGCCCCACCAAAAGGCATTATTTGATGATCTTGTTATTGAGACATTTTGTTCTCCACAAAGTTGAAATTTGGGAAATCTAGTGCTTGCTCTGGATTCTTCTCTGAGGATCTGTACCAACTCTTTCTGAATCTGTTTGTACTTTTAGCCTACATTTCTGCTGATATAATGTGATTTCATGTAATATGGCAGGACAAAATAAACAAAGTCAAGATCCTGTGCTTTGGAGACACACAGACCTGAGAATAAATCCTGGAATAGCCATTTTCAAGTATGTGACCCGAGACAAGTGATTCTACTTAAGAAATCTTAAGTTTTCTTACCTTTTAATATGTTTTTCTATGAGAGCACAGAAAAGCATATAAAATTCCTGACACATAAAGGGTTCCCAGTAACTGGCAACTTTTATTACAAAGTTGATTTCTATTATATTAAGTTAAATTTAAAACAATTAATGGACAAAATTATATATTTATAGTTTCAAGATGTAAATATAACAATTCATCCAAGATTTATGAAGACAACAGGACTTCCTGTTTTAACATAAAAAGTCAACAATGCAGGTTTAGGTATCAAAGGCAAACAACTGTAACAGAGAAGCAGGTCTGCCATCCATAGGTACATATGAAGTACCTATCCTTGATAAGGTTTGTGTTATACATAGGTTAAGCATCTCCAGGGTCATGAAGTCACTTTAAGAAACTGACTCACAAAAGTGATTCCAGATAATGGATGGCACTGGAATAATTATTTCTCCAATTTTCATGTATATCACTTTTATCATCTTCGGATTGTTTTATAAATTTTGTCTTTAATTCCCCTAATTTGACCCACTGGTTGATCTACTTTCCTGGCTTCCAAACTTCTTACTTCAATTAATTCATTTTCCCTCCTGACACCATATTACTTTGACACTGTGGTGATGGATTAGCCTAGTGATAGCCAAATGCCCCCTTTTTAGCCTCCTTGATTTCACTCTCTTTCCCTCTCTCTCTCACTCACACATGTGCGCATGCGCACACACACACTCACACACACACACACACACACACATGCTTTTTAGTGCCCTCATAGATAATACTGAGAAAGGTTGGCCTGGTCCCCAAACTGTTCAGGAATAAAGGTATCCTAATGACTGCTTCATTTCAGGCTTCTTCATATCTTTCTAAATATATCTTATTGTTATAGTCCCACCTCACTATTTCCTGGCAATCTACCCCAACAAGAATGTATATCACATTTAAACTGCTATTGAAGAGAGTATTTAAAATATTAATCATTGTATTGTTAATTAGTTACTTCTTTTACACCTGTAAATGTTCAAATTGCTAAAGATTCTAAATTATATAGGCTACACTTAATTTGAAATACGACTTATAGGCATGATCTTTCATGACCAAAATCACTAACTTTTTTCAGTAGCTTTAAACCATATAAGATGAATTATTATATGATCAATTTTAATCACATAAAAAGAAACCCATTATATTCATCTTCTGACCTATAGTTCTAATGTTGAAACAGTTTCTAAGATTGTCCTGAAGCAACTCATTCATTTCCCAACATAATGTTCTTAGTCATGAAGAGAATGTGTTGGCAGAAGATGTACAATGGTCTGCAATTCAACTGACTCTTCAATTTCACTTTTGAAAATCATTCACTTCTGGCTATGAGCTACTTTGTGTACTGAGTCCCTGATTGCTCACTTAACATGCACTCTTAGCCAATTTAGCCCTGAGCACTTTTCAATAATTCATAATTCCTTAAATGTGCAAATCCCTTGTCTACATTTAAGAGGGTAATTTGTGACTGTGACTACATTAAAATCACACATTTGATTATCACAGAACAACCTTCAAACCACCAACTCTCATTATGATCTACTGAAAACTACTATTATTTTTTAAATTTGGAATAATCATTTAACAAATAATAGTTGCTTATTTTAACTTATTGTGATGATATTTCTGAAAGTATTTTTCTTCTTGTATTGCACAGAATATGAGACCAATTCAAAACAATTATTGTTATTACTTAAATAAAGTCATGACCATATAAGCAATGGCTTTGGGATGAATGAATGATAAAGCAGAATGGATGATTTATTGTATTAAACAACCAGTTATTTAGAAAAAAAGTCTTTGAATAAAAAGATAAGTGGAGCTGCTGCCTATTCATCTCCCCTATTTAGAATATCTCCATAAGGACATAAAAAATCTAATATATAATCCCAACCTTTTGATTTTATAATGCAAGTTCAAAGAGAGTCTGACTCTGGGAACCCTCCAGAATTAACTCATAGGACTCTCACAAGCTAAACATATGATAATTCCAAAGTATATCAGAAAAGTTTTTATTCTTTTCTACTTTTCTGTGGTAATTTTCTGTGACATTGTCTTCTGGTTGCTTTTGTTGTTAATGCTTTTTCAATATTATTATTATTGTTGTTGTTCTTGTTACTACTACTACTATTATTATTATTGTTATTTTCTCCCTGACTTCTCTATTAGTATGGAGGATTCATTTGTTGTTATGACTCTTACTTCCCTAAGAGAACAACACTGGTTCAAAAAGCTAGTAATATGGGGGGGCCCAGGTGGTGCAGACAGTTGAGCATCCTAGTGTTCATTTCAGCTCAGGTCATGATCTCAGGTTGGAGTCCTGCATCAGACTCCAAACTGGGTGTAGAACCTGTTTGGGATTCTCTCTCTTTCTCCTGCTCTGCCCCTCCTCCCCTCCTCCCCTCCTCTCTCTCTCTCTCTCTCACTACTTCTCTAAAAAAAAGAACAACTAATAATATCTGATCATAAACATTTAAGTTTTGATATAACTTAATCTACTATTCTGAAAATAAAAATGCAAATAATATAATGCAACTAAATATCAGCAATGCAGATCACAAATAATAAGTGAAAGCTAAGTTTAATAAAGAGCGTGGAAAACTATTTAGGAAAAAAAAGACCAAAAGAAGCACAATAGAAAAATAGGGAGAAAAATATATAAATAGATAGTCACTAAAGTGAAGAGAAAAACAACTATTAATAGCTATTCAAATTCTCTAGAAGCTAGGGAAATGCAAACTGAATTAAAAGTAGAATGCTGGGAAAGAAATTGAAGAAGACATAAATAGATGGAAGACCATTCCATGCTCTTGGATCGGAAGAATAAACATTGTTAAAATGTCTATACTGCCTAGAGCAATCTATACTTTTAATGCCATTCCGATCAAAATTCCACCGGCATTCTTCAAAGACCTGGAGAAAATAATCCTAAAATTTGTATGGAATCAGAAGAGACCCCGAATCGCTAAGGAAATGTTGAAAAACAAAATAAAGCTGGCGGCATCATGTTACCTGATTTCAAGCTTTATTACAAAGCTGTGATCACCAAGACAGCATGGTACTGGCATAAAAACAGACACATAGACCAGTGGAACAGAGTAGAGAGCCCAGATATGGACCCTCAACTCTATGGTCAATTAATCTTCGACAAAACAGGAAAAAATATACAGTGGAAAAAAGACAGTCTCTTCAATAAATGGTGCTGGGAAAACTGGACAGCTATATGTAGAAGAATGAAACTCGACCATTCTCTTACACCGTACACAAAGATCAACTCAAAATGGATAAAAGACCTCAACGTGAGACAGGAATCCATCAGATCCTAGAGGAGAACATAGGCAGTAATCTCTTTGATATCAGCCACAGCAACTTCTTTCAAGATACGTCTCCAAAGGCAAAGGAAACAAAAGTGAAAATAAACTTCTGGGACTTCATCAAAATCAAAAGCTTCTGCACAGCAAAGGAAACAGTCAAAAAAACAAAGAGGCAACCCACGGAATGGGAGAAGATATTTGCAAATGACAGTACAGACAAAAGGTTGATATCCAGGGTCTATAATGAACTCCTCAAACTCAACCCACACGAAACAGGCAAACACATCAAAAAATGGGCAGAAGATATGAACAGACACTTCTCCAATCAAGACATACAAATGGCTATCAGACACATGAAAAAATGCTCATCATCATTAGCCCTCAGGGAGATTCAAATTAAAACCACATTGAGATATCACCTTACACCAGTTAGAATGGCCAAAATTAACAAAACAGGAAACAACATGTGTTGGAGAGGATGTGGAGAAAGGGGAACCCTCTTACACTGTTGGTGGGAATGCAAGTTGGTGCAGCCTCTTTGGAGAACAGTGTGGAGATTCCTCAAGAAATTAAAAATAGAGCCTCCCTATGACCCTGCAATTGCACTCCTGGGTATTTACCCCAAAGACACAGATGTCGTGAAAAGAAGGGCCATCTGTACCCCAATGTTTATAGCAGCAATGGCCACGGTCGCCAAACTATGGAAAGTACCAAAATGCCCTCCAACGGATGAATGGATAAGGAAGATGTGGTCCATATACACTATGGAGTATTATGCCTCCATCAGAAAGGATGAATACCCAACTTTTGTAGCAACATGGACGGGACTGGAAGAGATTATGCTGAGTGAAATCAGTCAAGCAGAGAGAGTCAATTATCATATGGTTTCACTTATTTGTGGAGCATAACAAATAGCATGGAGGACAAGGGGCGTTAGAGAGGAGTAGGGAATTTGGGTAAATTGGAAGGGGAGGTGAACCATGAGAGACTATGGACTCTGAAAAACAGTCTGAGGGGTTTGAAGTGGCGGGGGGGTGGGAGGTTGGGGTACCAGGTGGTGGGTATTATAGAGGGCACGGCTTGCATGGAGCACTGGGTGTGGTTAAAAAATAATGAATACTGTTTTTCTGAAAATAAATAAATTGGAACAACAAAAAAAAAAAAGTTAGTTCTCTCCCTGGCTGGAGTGTAAATTCCTGAGAATAGTAAACAGGTCTAATGCAGCACTTGAGGAAAATGTCTTTTTAAAGAACACAAAGAGCAGCCTGGCAAGTCAGTCCATCTTTCCAAAAGGATCCTGTGGGACTGAAAAAGTGATTAATTTGAAGAAGTGAGTAAGCAAAAATGTCAAGGCAGCAACTGGAGCCCTCCAATTGTCTTTGAGCATTTTTCTTTTCTTTCTAGTCTGAAGTCTCTTTCACCCAAGACAAGAATAGTCCTATTTCTTCCTATTTTTGTTGTCTGATACTGGGGTATCAGATAGACATTAAATATACATATATCATATGAAGTTATTTAGCTGAATTAACCCTTGTGTCTGTTGGTTCTGCTATTTCAAAAGACACACATATGTACCTTTCAATTATTTTGTTAAATTTCATCATTTTGCCATTATCCTCAGTTTTGGATCAGGATAGGTATATGTGCAGCAAGCATGTGGACGGCAATGTATAAGGAAATATGAATGAAACAAATAGGCATAACGTTGTCTTCTTTTCTATCATCAGATAAGATATATTTGGCATATTATGGATGCCTGGCATAGAATCATTTTCAATACCACTGGGAAGTTCAAACAAATGGAAATTTTGATATTAAAGGGTGGAAGAATATACCATGCCAAAATGTGTTACTCTAGAATATTTACTGCTTTGAGTTAAAGGTACCTAAAAAATGGCAAATGCAAGAAAAACAGTCCAACCTTCCTTCTTTTTCGTAAAAGCAGATGATATTCCTATGTGGAAAATATCCTTCCTATAGTAGAAGGAAAGTAATGTTCTTGTCATCAAGATAAGTTAAGACCAAGAGAATTCTGTACAAATAGACCTCTGGGAAGTGATTCCTATCTTCTGCAAGTCTACCCACATAGTTTAGTTATTCTTCTATAAATGTCTATCTCTGTTCAATCCAACATAATAGCTGTTTCACCATTCTTGTGGTTCCCATTTATTTATGAGAGCTCCCATGTCATGAAAATCTTATATAAATGTGTGCACAAAGAGGGTAGAAGTAAAATTTTGCCTCCCCTACTATGTCATAATGGAAATGTTGATAACCTGAATTTAAATTAAACCCAGGTACTTTGTTCTGGATAATGCCTTATGAAACAGGTGTGCCAATCTTCTACTTTTGAAAATAAATGGGCACACTATAATTCAACACTAGCATTTGTGTTATCTAAATAATTTGTGCAGAAGGACCAACTCCAATTCCCAGTGTCAATCAATTCTCTTTTCTAAGGCTTTAATGAAGACATTAAATAACACCTGACTTCATAGCAACCCCAGCAGCACTAATTCTGCCTCGTATTCTTTGACATTTTATCATGGTGATTGATTTATTCATTGCCCTCTACAGTCTTTTTCTGTGGCCTGGCAAGTTATTTTTCTCACTTCAACAACATGTTCCAAACTAAGCCCTTTCAAATTAATTTGTGGAAATCAAATTTTGTGAAATATGTTTACTAAAGGTCATACATATAAAATGTTCTAGGAATTCCTCCTCTACTAATTTGGAGTTCTACTGAGAAAAACTGGGTTAGGATGATTTCTGCATAAAATAGACATGCAGCTTGTTGTTTAAAATTACACATTTAACTAAGTTCTATTTGACTATCTTTCAAATATTAGAATATCAGGTATAATAAAAGCTAATTTCAAAATATGTCATGTCCTCAGAGTTTTATGAAAATCGACCTCATATTTCCTTTATCACCTGTGACATCCATAATATATGTAAATTTTTCCAAGAAGATTTGGAAAGTCACCTAATTTTTTTTTCATTTCAAATGGAAAAGAATGGATCATCCAAAAAGTAGGTAATATTTAATATACCAGCTTGAATGCATTGTTTGTTCATTTGTTTTAGATTCAATTGAGCTAATAATCCTAGAAAGACATATCCTCTTGGCCACCTAGCGAGGTCCCCTAGGTAAAGGGACACTGTCAATATTGAGTGTATCTATTTATATAGTTTCTAGGACTTGAAGGAAAACTAGACTTGCCTCATTAGATGTGTCAGCCCCTTGGGTTAAAAATAAAAGACATTTGAAGGCCAGTTTTAGATAATTTGTAGAAAATACATATTAGATAGGAGGGAAAGGTCTTGGGAGTGATCTCAGCACCATCTACTTAATTTCTTATCCCCCCTAATTAAGGCAGAAGGTAGCTTACTAGAAGTTAATTCAAAATACAATAAGCGGATAGTAAGCCCTCAGTGTGAGCGGGTTTGTTTTCTGAAACAAGATATCCGGATAGGAAAGTCAAGCACACTGATTTTGGTAAAGGGTAAAGTTAGAGAAAAGAGTAAAGTTAGAGTAAAGTTAGAGAATTGTTCAAGGAGACACCAGCAGCCAATGACTGAACTGCAACCAAGAAATAATACAGACCTGGTGGGAGAGGACAGGGTAGTTATTATGTAATTTTCTCTAAGGTTGCTCAGATCTGGTTTTATATAGACTAAAGCAAAGGGAGGCCAAGCAGAACCCAGGAGAGGCAGTGATGTAAAAAATACAGATTCTAACATTAGAGGATCTAAATTTAACTCTCAAATTTACCATTTATGTTAGTCATGACACTTAGCCATTCTGAACGTCGCTTTCTCAAAAGAAACATAGAGATCCTAAAATTTCACTCTCAAGGTGAGGATGAAGATTAAGTTGAACAGTATCCATGGAAAGTACATGTAACCAATGCTAGTTTTTTTAAACAAAGGCAAACATTGATTATAATCATATTTGCCTGAATGATTTAAGGAAATAGCCATCATTCTTTTTTGTTTTTTTAATAATATCTGGAATAAGCTTCCACTTGACTAACTCAAGATAGGTATATAGCTAGAAAGATGTGTGTGATTGTATATTTATTTGTTTTTATTCAAATATAAGTATATAAAAGCTTAAAGACTGGCTTTAAGATTTCAAACAATTTTTTTTAACCCCCTTTCATAGCTAGTGGATTTCCAAAAAGCCCAGAGGCTTGCATTCTCTAATTTTTTTTTTTAACTCTTTTTTGCTGATCTCTCATTTGTACTTGAGTTTTACTTCTAGTGTCTGGATCAAGATTTGGACCATAGTCCCTCAAAAGCACCAACTCAGCAAGATAGGAGTGTGTGTAGCGCATTTGATTGATATCAAGCTGCATTTAAAAACTACTTTTACATTTTAACATTGGATGCATGTGTTCTTAAAAATCTTTCAGTCACTCCTAGGATGGTAATTTCTCTTTTACAAAATTTTTCTCTATCAACTCAAACCACCACAACTCTAGCATGTTGCTTGATTCCCTTATTTCTCCCTTTAAGAGAGGGAGAAATCTGAGGATTCCATGCCTTAGCGTCTCGTTTTTACCACTGAACCATGCCTTAGCATCTCACGTCTACCATTGAAAATGGCCTGGCAACAAATTTTGACACCAGCACAAACAACAAGAACACATGAGGAAGTATGTTACATGAATTACTTGAGCTGATGGTACTTCATTGTGATTATAAACAACCTTTAACTTTGCTATCCAAAGTTATTAAGCATACGTTTTATGTATAAGACTGGTAAAAGTTGTTTTAACCTTTGTTCTTTACTCCTCACAAGTTCTTTTAATTTTTAATATTAAAAATGTTATTTTTTTCTATATCCTATGTACTTGCTCTAAGTTTTTTCAACATTCAAGGTCACCTCCAAGGATAAAAATGTGTGCCCTTTAAGAGTTGGTCAAAAGAATCATCCTTATTCTTTGCATAAAATCACTAAAAAAGGTCCTCCAAGGATGTTAAAAGCAAGTTCAGTATTTTTATATAACAATAGATTAGAACCATCTCACTACAAGGAGTCATTTGTTTTGTTGTTTGTTTCCTGCTCTTGTTAGTTTTATAATCTTA
The DNA here is from genome assembly GCF_020171115.1 of Neogale vison. Taxonomy (NCBI): domain Eukaryota; kingdom Metazoa; phylum Chordata; class Mammalia; order Carnivora; family Mustelidae; genus Neogale; species Neogale vison. Next base: position 101,507,515 of record NC_058098.1, on the reverse strand, counting down.
TGATCATAACTTCCGATCATAAAGAACTTTCCTTCTTTATAAAATTCTTTCACTAGTATACAGTTATTGTCTTGCAGCTTTCTTTTCTTAGGCTAAAAATTTATGGTATAGTTGTTTTAGTTATGTCCTTCATTGTTTTCTCAAGGTAAATATTTGTGAAGTTTATATATGCAATGATTTTTCTTTTCATCATACTAAATTCATATCTCAATCATCTCTATCCCTATATTTTTGTTATAAAGCAAGGATAAACTTGCTGAATTTCTATTGTAACCATCAATAATAAGTTGGTTTATTTAAATAACTTGGAGACATAGTACTATGTGAGCTTGAAAGTATACTGTATTCATATTCACCTGAATTAACTTTCCTCTTTGCACCTTAGTGTAATTAGTAAAAAGAGGAGGATGCTCCTGGCTCAGTTCCTGCCTCAATCACTTACTAACCATATAAGTTTTGATAATTTATCTAATCCAACAATGCTCATAATTAAACTATCTAAATTGAAAACTTGAGGTTATGGTGTACCTGGTACTAACAAGTTAGTTCCCTTTGCATTCCTCCTTATTCATCCTCTCTCCTTGCCCTTATTTGGCTCTTTCTTTTCTTTCCATATTAATTTTTCAACTTCTGAGAATTTTCTCAAGATCACGCCTATGAAGTCTACCTCAATAACCTAAACCATCTCAAAAGTGCTTGCTGAAACTCATGCTCTGCCTAATTCTTGATTATAAAATAGGTTTAGTGTCTTCACTGTTACATAGGTGTGATTTCTTTTTTCAGAATAAGATGATATATTTGCCCTCTAAAGTCCGACAATCTATTGATATAGGCTTGCCACAGATGTCTTTATAATGGTATACTAATGTAAAGGAAAATATGTCACATATTGAAAATACTCAGTAAATATTTTTTATTGTTTTTGTTTGTATTTACATTTTGAAAGTATACCATGATGGCATCACCCAATGTTACACAATGAGTCTCATTAATAGCGCTCAAAAAAAAAGTTGCTTGAGGGTCACTAGCCCAAGTATATGGGCTATTTCTTATATCTGAGTCAGCTTTGCAAATACTTATTTTGTTCACCAGACTGAATTGAGAGAAATAAATTGTGTCATAGTGAATATGACCACCCCAAATTAAAGGACAGCTCAGTGGAGCCCCTGATGGCTCAGTTGGTTGGTGGTCCAAATCTTGATTTCAGATCAGGTTATGATCTCAGGGTCATGAGACTGAGCCCTGTGTTAGGCTCCAAGATGGGCATGGAACCTGCTTGAGATTCTCTCGCTCTCCCTCTGCCCTTCCCCACTCTGGCCCATGCACACTCTCTTCTCTCTCTCCCTTCTCTTTCTAAATAAACAAATAAATAAATAAATAAAAGAAGCTCAATGTACTGGATAGTAATAATCACAAGATTTTTGGATTTTGAAGTATTACATAATCCTCTGAAATTATAGAAGTTTGGTCCACCTCCTGCCAGCCAAATAACTATTTCATGATTTATAATAAACTTTTCTTGGGCTATGTCTCCATAGACAAAATAAAGATGAGAATTGTGGTAATTACTCCAATATTTCCCTTACACAAAAGTATGACAAAATTACTTTCACAAAAAATAAACTTGTTAAGCCTGAACTTGAACTACCGACTTTGAGTACTTACATGGAAACAGTTCCCTTAAGCTCAACTATCAAGCCTATTCAGCATTATAGATAATTTTATATACAAACAAAAGCATGATAAATTCTGACCATTATGGGATAAACTGTCCCAATTACATAATGTTTCTTCCTCACCATTCAATTAATATCATTATTATTATTTTGCACTGGCACAAAGTAAAATTTACTAAAGTGAAGTCTGGATCATATTTAAAATTACTAAGGAATGACTTGCTGCCTAAGCAAACAGTCACAAACTAAAACTTAGAGCTAATTATCTCCAAATTTTTGCAACTTATCTTTATAAACTTAAGTCCTTATCTTAATTTATACCAAATAGTCCAGTCCTGCTCTGAATTCTCACAACATTTTGTGACCTTCCTTCTCCTACATCTTTAAACCACGGGGTACTCTGCATTAGTTAAGTCTGAATGAGCATCTTTCCTAGTAAATAGCAGGTTTCTCAGTGCTTACATTCTTCAAGACAATGGCCAAGAACAAGCCTGCATGAAGGAAGTCCAGCTGTGGTCCAGGCTTTAAGTTAATGATTGTTTCATTCACAGATTCCAGGTGTTTCTAGGCTTACCAGGAGCTATTTTCTTATACTGATCTGTGATAGAATTTGTTGTCCTTGTGTGTTACTTGAGGGGTGAAATAACCATGGTAAAGTATGCTTACGTTTGACAGAGTGTGACTGTATTGAGAAAGAAAGAAATAGGAAACATCTTGTGAGATCAGCTGCAGTTATTCATGAGCACAAGAACTGTACAACTGCTCAAAAGCAACTGCTGTTTGCTGAAAGTTGAGTTTCAGTGTTCCTCTGGAGAAACAAAATCTAGGGAAACCACTAGTGGATTCTGCCTCTATACTCTCAAGAAGTGCTCTGTGGGAAACTGGATTTTAATAGATTTAAAATGACTATTTTCCCAAGTTGCACTTCTACTACAATCAGCTATTCTCCCCTACTACCCATGTGAGGCATAGATTTCTACTCTTTCATTAATTTTTACTTTTCTTTGGAATTTCATCTCTGCCCCTACGACAATCAAATGTCACTCATACTTCAAGACTCAGCTCCAGTCTGAACTTTACAAAGAGCTTTCCTCTACAATCTTTTCTAGCTTATAATCACCAAACCTTATTCATTTTTGTTTTCAGAATTATCTATTTAATTGCACTGGTGTTTGAATTGTTCATTTTGAATAGTTTCCAGGTTCCTCTCCAGTTAGATCTTCAGCTAATTTAGAGAATGGCTTTGCTATCACTGGGCTCATGTGGCAAGTCAGTGCTTCATAAGGTTTCAGGTAGAGTGAAAGTCTTACAATTAAACTGTCCTTGTTGAACCCTGGATCCTTGAAATGCTAGCTGGCCAAGTGAAGTCAGGACAGGCTTTTAATCTTTTGTACCCCATCTGCACAGTGAAGATAATGTTACCACCTATGTAGGCTTCTATAAATATTGCCTAAGTTATTCTAGATAAACATTTAAACAGTGTTTGGCTTATGGTAAGAAAGGTCTAAATGTTAGCTATTCTTATTAAATATTGATTCTGCATATATTATTTTACCCATAAACAAGGTAAATGCTGTTGTTGCACACAGAAGAAAATACACATGCTGTATAAGAACCTATGTCACTGAAGGAACAATCTTAAGAACTAAAATTTGGGAATGGAGTTTATAACCCAGGAATGTGTGCCTTACTTTTTTCTATTTGTTAACAGTACAAAGAAGTTTGTAGAGTAAAGGAAGAGATCAAACAGAATGGGTTCAAATATCAGCTTTGTTAGTAACTTTTTGCCCAGAGATATAACCTCTGGAGAATTTCAAGAATACATATAAAGATAGAACCATATAATAATTCCCATCTACCAAATTGAACCTCAGCTTTAACCTCTGTTTAGCTTTTTTAGTCTATCATATATTACCCATCATGGCAAGTGCTAGATAGTAGTACATTAAAAATCAGAGGGCTACAACCTGAGTAAAAAATAGGCCAAGGACCTTGCAGACCCATCTCCAAAGAAGATAAACAGATGAAAAATAAACATTTGAAAGATGTTCCACATCAAATGTCAGGCAAATGCAAATGAAAACAGCAAGGAGATACCACTACATACCTCTAAGAATAGCTAAAATCCAGAATACTGGATTTTATGTTGGCAAGGGTGTAGAGCAACAGAAACTCTTATCCATTGCTGGTGGGAATGCAGAATGTTATATCCCCTTTGGAAGACAGTTTGTTATTTTTCTTACAATATGATCAATTAAGTACTCTTCTTCATATTTACTCAAAGGGATTGAAAAATCTATGTACACATAGAAATGAGCAAATGGATATTTTTAGTAGCTTTATTTATAATTGCCAAAACTTGGAGGAAACTAAGATGTCCTGCAGAAGGTGATGATGTAAATGAAATGTAATATATCCAAACAAAGGAACAGTATTCAGTGCTAAAAAGAAATTAGCTATCAAGCCATGAAAAGACCTGGAAGAACCTTAAATGCACATTATTAAGTGATCAAAACCAATCTAAAAAACTGCATACTCTATGATTCCAAATTTGTAATGTTCTAGAAAAGGCAAAATTATGGAGACAGTTTAGAAAAAAAAATCAGCAGTTGCCAGGAGTTGGGTAGGGAAAGGATGAATAAATAGTGCACAAAGGATTTTAGAGCAGTGAAAATACTCTGTATGATACCATAATAGTGGATTTACCCCATTCAACATTTGTCTAAATCCTTAGAAAGTACAACACCAATAGTGAACCATAATGCAATTCATGGACTTTGAGTGATTGCAATGTATCAGTGTGGGTTTATCAATTATAACAAATGTAGCACTCTGGTAGGAGATATTGATTACAGGGGAGGCTATTACCTGTGGTTGCAGGGTATACATAGAAAATCTCTGTACTTTCTTCTTAGCTCTTCTATAAGCCTAAAATTTCTCTAAACAATAGTCTTAATAGAAAAAGTATTGTTTTATGTATGCAGCAGGTCTCTTACAATAGAGTCCCCAAAATATCATATACCTCTCCTGGGCAGAGTTATTTAGCCATTGTTTGTTTTGAAGAAAGGGGGAAATGATAAAGAAACCAGCTAAGAAGAGTAAATAAGCAGATAAAAATATATGAATCATTTTCTTGTTACAAATTGTCATTCTTTACAATCTTTTATACCTCCTGCATCACTAGCTTCAATCTTAATCAAAGATACTTGAACAAAATTGTGACCCTGAAACTCCAAGTATTTTGGCTAGATCAAGGCAGAAAAAAGAGCTCAGAAAACATAAAATATTTTCAAAAGTAAGTATGAAAACTACAAAGTCCTTTGCTATTGCCAAATATTTAATTAGTTAGAACTCCCCATTTCTTGATCATTTTCACTCAAGAAATAGCTACAAACATTATAATACAATCACAGGCCACAAGTTGTTCTGGAGCACTTGGAATATGGCAAGTGTGACTGAGGAATTTAATTTTTAATATTACTCAATTATAATTAATTTAAATTTAAAATATGATAATAGATTTAATTATTAAAACATTTAAGCATTTGTAGGGTGACATGGGTATGTGACTCTATATTTGCAATTATAAATTTCATGGTGTCAAATATGGATCATAAAATTTGGTTTCTAGATTAGTATGTGCCATATGTAAAATGTCATTCTTAACTGCTATTCGATTATATGTTAGAATAATATTTTGAATATAATGCTTTAAATAAGATATTATAATAACTTTTAAATGTTGCTATTAAAAAATTTAAAATTTTCTATGTGGCTCACATAATATTTCTAGTGGACAGTACTGCCCTAAACACAATGCAAGATAATTACAAATAGGGTATGCCAGATTTTCCTTTTATCCTTCTTGCTGGGTTTTTTCTCCTAGAGTTAAAATTTTCCTTGGTTTTCCAGAGCAAACAATTTTTCTTTTGAAGACTATATCATTATACTTACCCAAAGAGTAGCTGGAATAATTAGTTTACTTAAAACAATCAAAAGCAGACTCACTGGGTATACTTTTAAATTAGAACATTGATATTTTAAAAATGGATTTTAGTTATTGTTCAGAATAATTAATTAAGTTTTTCTGAAGAAAAACTGGGTGCTAGACTCCCTTCTGCATGAGTTCCCTTTCTCTGGAAGCCAACCTATCTCCCTTTTGAGTTATCCAGTATCTTAAGGATTGCCTCTCCATAATGTCTGCTTTAAGGCATTCCATTCAAGTGGCAGTTTAAAGATCACGGGGTCTAGTGAGATTTCAAAAGTGTGATTTTTTTTAAAACTCCATTTATTTGGGGTATACTTATACATTTATTCCTTTAACAGCAGTAGAATACATCCTGTCCCTAATTCTTTTCTTCCCAACTGGAATTTTAAGTGGAAATCCAATATGTGAAAAACCAGATAAAAGTAGAACCCTGAAGAGGCTCTACAGAGGTGCTGAAAAATTAAACAATTCCCACTCACTCAGTGTCCTTTTCAGCTGCTAAAAGGACCCTGTGGGACACTGCTTTGGAAACAAGGAAAACGGTTTATTAAAAACTTCTGTAGCTCTAGAATGCAGATCTTGAAGTGTAAGAATTTTGGATTCAAAGTCAGTTTTGGTTACAGACCAGCTATGCAAATTTAGTCTGCCTCCACAACTACCAGAGGTTTTTTTTATCATGTATAAAACAGAAGCTAATCATAATCATATCATAGTGTTTTTATAAGTAGCAAATAAAACGTCATTTATATTTTTTTCTGGCATATGTAAATAACTGTTCTTACTTGAGCTTATATACCTTGGCCTGTCCCGTCCTCCCTTACCTATATTTGTCAATCTCATCACTACTGTCTATAGTGATACCAAATGCAAATGTATCCATGTCACTATTCCTGTCTATCATGCATAGAAGACAAAAAAATTTTTTTAATTAGCATAGCAAATAAGACAGCCCATGAGCTGGGCCTTTCCTCCCCTTAGCTCCCACGGCACTGTTTGCCCTAATATACTGAACAGAGTAGTAAATGTTTCATACGTCGGTGTTTTATCTCAAGCCATTTTCTTTGTCTATAAGACTCCTGACTTTCAAAATATGTGTAACTATTGAAATATGATGATGTAGAATAAGCTACCTTAGTCAGAAATAATTTTTTGTAGATAAACCAAACAGATAAAAAGCTTATTCAAGGTGATCTCAGATAAGGATGATTTATTTTGAGGGTATAGTAGCATTTCACAAACCTAAGGGGGGAGTCTAACTGAAATTCATCAAAGCTTATTTCTCAACTGTTTTTTAATTCAGCCTGTTATTTTTTTTTTTTTCTTGTTCCTTTTTCTGATTTCAAAAGGCCCATCATGTTGTCAACAGCTCCAGGGCCTACAATGACATAGAGGCCCTACTATCAACTTTCTAGGTCTCTATGGGTCCCAGCTCAAAAAGACAAAACCTGTTCGTGCTAGCTGGGCTAAGGCATTCATTCCTTGTTTTTGCTGAGAAGGTGGGAAAACTCTCCACATATGGAATTTTGATTAAGGGAACAAGTATTAGCATGTCTAATATATTATGCTGAGTAACGGCTTAAAATAACAATTATGGGTATCATTCCCCATTAATCATGAATCTGTTCATTAGAACCTTGGAAACATATACCAGTCATAATCCACATAACATATGTATGAGCACTCTTAATTATTTTAAATTATTTTCACATTTAATAAATAACACTACAGATGTGAAAAAAAAAAAAAACGTAAGTAATTACTATATCCAGAAATGGGCAAACAACTATTATAAATGCATTCAATCCACAAAACAACATGAACATGTAGTCAGACCACATTTTCAAGTAAATAAAATGAGATTCAGAGAAGTTAAATACTTTCTTCAAGTACTCACATTTAGAAGATAGCACAGTTGGAATGAAAACATCAATTCTGACTCTAATGTCTGTGCTTTCTCTGAATGGTGGAATTGGTCTCCTTGTCAACAAGAAAGGAGTGCAGCGTAGGATCTGTGTCAGCACTATTGTTCTGTAGTGACACATCCCTGGAGATTTAAGAAAAATAGAGTAAAATGATAGTAATAATACAGAATAGTAAACACTTATCTAGTGCTACCACTTGCCAGGCACTCTTTTAAGCATTTTACATATATAAACTCATTTAATCTTCACAGTAAGTCAATAAGTCAGCTTCCATGACTGTCCCCTGAGAAACTAAATTAACTCATAGTGAATCACAGCCAAGAGATGGAAAATCATATTAAATATTCAAGTAACCCACAGGCCAGATGGTCTTAATGGTTAAAATTTTTAAAATATATTATGAAATGTAAAGATGCGCCTATCAGCCAAAGTGATGTGAGTGGTGTTCATAATGATGGAAGCAGATAATAAGAGTACTTGCAGAGACCTATTAGCATTGCCCTTCTAAAAGTTTGTGTTTTTTTTGTTTTTGTTTTTGTTTTTTTCCCACTCCCAAAGGACCTTTTCTTTCTGCTACAAAGATCTACTGATCTGAGTGTAAAGATAACTATGAAGGTAGTTTGTCACTCTATTTTAGCTTCATGTCAATAAACATTCAAACCCTTGTTTACAGTGTGTGTTCATCTGGCAAGTTTCAATTACACTATATTTTCCCATTCAGATTTCTCAGCACTAAGAGAGTGTAATGTACAGAAAGATTAAATGTATACTGTTCGCAATTTCAGATTAACAAATAGTCATTAGCCTGCTACAACAGTAATGTCAGTTGGTTAATGAAATTCTTAGTCTTCAAGTATTGTCATATTATAAAATTAGACTGATATTCCAATGGCAAATGCTGGCCACAGTGATTTATGAAACGCAAGTCACAAAGAGACTGACTCAGCAGTGTGAGGATTTTCACTGGTTGCCATATACCACACCACAACTAAACTACACTACACTTCCAGTACCATATTTGACTCCTTGTCCTAACTCTAGAGCCTGTCACTAAGCTCTGCCCCTCCTCTTCAGAAATCTCCCCTGAACCCATTGCTCCTTTCAAGTTTCCACTGCCATTTTAATGGCTCTAGCCCACAATAACGCATAGACATTATGGTAAGAACTTTTCTCTCCTAAAATCAGCCTTTCCTCCTTCTAGTATACCCCTCTGAAATTAGACTTTTTAAAATATTGATCAGTCCCTTATCCTTTAACAACTCCCCATTTTCATTATGGTCAAATATAAAACCTTACACAGTCAGTATCTAATCACTGCTCTTAGCACACAGACAACAGTTTACATCTCAGAATGTGTATATTTTTCCATAAAACACAGTATTTTTATTATCCTCTCATTTAACTAAAAAGTTGAGAGAAAATACAAAGGAAATAAAAAATTTTCTCTGGTACCACTACTTAGGCAAAAGACTTCCATATATTTTTTTAAGATTTTATTTATTTATTTGACAGACAGAGATCACAAGCAGGCAGAGAGACAGGCAGAGAGAGAGAGGGAGGAAAGCAAGCTCCCTGTTGAGCAGAGAGCCTGATGCGGGGCTCAATCCCTGAGCCGAAGGCAGTGGCTTTAACCCACTCAGCCACCCAGGCACCCCAAGACTTCTATATTTTTTAAAGATGTATTTATTTATTTTAGAGAGAGAGAGCTAGAGGGAGAGCACATGAGCTGGAGGGGCATAGGGAGAGAGAATCTAAAGCAGACTCTTCACTGAACACAGAACCCAAACAGCGGGTCAATCCCATGATCCTGAGATCATGACCTCAGCCCAAACCAAGAGCCTGATGCTTAACCTACTGCACCACCTAGGCACCCCTAAAGATTTCTATATATATTTTTAGTACTTCTATATTTTTGAGTGATACTGAACTTTTTATCTTATTTTAATGGTTTGTATTTCTGTCTTGCAATTCTATCTTCAGACTCTTTATTCATTTCATCATGGACTGTAAATTTTTACTGATTTATAAAATTGGTCTATATGTTAAGTAAGTTAATATGTTTCCCATATATGTGACATTCTCTTTTTAATATGTAGGGTTTACATATATATATGTATAAATCAGCTTTAAGATATATAATATTGTATATAACATATAATAATAATATTATATTGTATTGTATATATTATATACAATATTATATATATAAACCATATTTTATATATATATAAAAAATATATGGATTTAAGAGCATGGGATCTGGAAACAAAATTTCTGAGTTCAAGTCCTAGCTACTCCATTTATTAACTAAATGTCCTTAAATTAATATTGACTTGTAAAAAATGTGTTACATGTATTTTATATTGTAGTATAGTATAGAATATATGTTAAACTTTTAGAAGAATTCCTGGTACAATATAAAGATTAAGTCAATGCCATTGTTACCATGATAGTAGTGATTATAATAATGACAGTTAATGGTAATGGTGATTATAGTGGTAGTAATGATAGTGGGGATAATGGTATTTTAAAAACCAGTACCTTTTTTTTTCTTACTATAATTTAACTTTAAAAATTTTTCTCTAGTCAGTAGTTATTTTCTTTAGTGTGATGTTTCAGTTACTTGGGAGCAGAGACTCATTACTTATGTCAGTGAAAAATGCCTAAAATAGGTAATTGTAATAATGGTAATAAAGAGAAAATTTTTATTGAGGTTTTAGGTGCTAGTCATTATTCTAAATGTTTTGTAAAAATTAGCTTATTTAATTATCAAAAACAACCTAATGAAGCAAGTACAATCATTATCCCAGTTTTAGAGGTCAAGATATTAAGACCCTAAATCTTTAGAGTAACTTGGCAAACTCCATGAATAGTTAGTGGCAGAGTTCTCGATTCTAAGCCGTTAACCAGAATAATACCCTCTCTTAGTAAAGAAGCATTTGTGAGTTGTTGAGCTGATCTCCTCTTTTGTAGTATAATAATTTATTTTAATGACATGAATGACTACTAAAGTATATAAAATACCTAGAATATACATGTATGGGTGTGTGTGGGTGTGTGTGTATACACACACAAGTAAATATTGCTTATTATTTTAATGTTTCCAGCAGGTTAAGTAAATTCTCTTACTGCTCTCCAAGCTATAGAAGTTAAGAAAAATAAATCAATTCTTACTACTACAGATTTTCTTTTCTTCTGTCAAATGAATACATGTAGTTCTAAAATTTTGAAAGAGAAAATAAAGAACATCAGGGCTAATCAAGTGATCTAATAATTAAAAAAAGACATCGATGAAGCAAATACAGAAAACTTAAGCCAGGTTTAGTTTTGTTTTGCATTTTTCCTTCTACTGAAGTAGTAAAATTCACCCTGCCAATGATGTATCTTGTCTTTAATGTGAACAAAAGTTAAAATTCCACTTGACAGATATTGAAGAGATGAGTGCCACAAATGTTTCAGTGAGAAAAAAGAGAAACTAATTTTTCCATCAATTTACACAGCAACAATTTCACACAAAAAAAATAATGTTGAAGATTTTGCTACCTGAATTGTCCTAAAAGCCCAGCTTCTGTCCCCAGTGTATCTCAATCTTATTTATCCTTTCATATTTCTTCATTCTTCCATGAAGGCTTTCTTTTTTTTTTCTTTTTAACTGCATGTTTTATTAATAAACACTTAACCAGGCTGTGTAAGGAGGTACTTTGTTCAGTAGCTGCAAATTTGATTTTTTAAGTGTGTATTTTAAAATTGATTAATTAATTATATTTAAATTCAATTAGCCAATATATAGTATATCATTAGTTCTTTTTATCATGTTCAGTTAGCCAATATATAGTACTTCATTAGTTTTTGATGAAGTAGTCAATGATTCATTAGTTGCGTTTTAACCCTCAGTGCTCACCACAACACATGCCTTTCTTAATTTCCATCACCTGATTAGGCCACCCCCCACAAGCCCTACCCTTCTGTAACCCTCAGTTTGTTTCCTGGAGTCCAGAGTTTCTCATGGTTTGTCTCCCTCTCTCTGATTTCTTCCCATTCAGTTTTCCCTCCCTTCCCAATGAAGCCTTTCATTAACTACACCCAGACTATTTCTTTTTATAAATCTGTAAATTTCTCTTTTTTGAGAATCCAGATAAAGTTTTCTAGTTCACTATTAAGGTATTTATCTTTTTATTATTGAACAAATATTTATTGAGGAGTCTTTTTTTTATTTAAGTGTAATCAACATATAATATCCTATCAATTTCAGATGTACACCATAGTGATTTGCTATTTTTATTCAATAATATGGAAAAAATCCCCACAATAAGTCTAGTTAATGTCACCAAAGTTATTACAACATTACTCACTATATCCTCAATTATTGTGACTCATTTATTTTATAATTAGAAGTGTGTACCTCTTAAATCCCTTTACCTGTTTTGATTCCCCTATAACCCCTACCCTCTCTGGTAACCAACACTTTTGTTTATGGTATCTATGAGTCTATTTCTACTATGCTTTATTTGTTTGTTTTGTTTTTGAGATTCCACATATAAGTGAAACCATATGGTATTTGCCTTTTTCTGCCTGACTTACTTCACTTAGCCTAGTATCTTCTAGGTCCATCCATGTTGTTGCAAGTGGCAAGATTTCATTATTTCTTATGGCTGAGTAATATTTAATTGTACATATATACATATCTTCTTTATCCATTTATCTATCAATGGACTCTTAGATTGTTTCCCTATATTGTCTATTGTAAATGATATTGCATATATCTCAAGTTGGTGTTTTGTTTTTCTATTTATTTATTTATTTATTTTTTCCAATTTATTTATTTTCAGAAAAACAGTATTCATTATTTTTTCACCACACCCAGTGCTCCATGCAAGCCGTGCCCTCTATATTTATTTATTTTTGATAAAAGCCCAGAAGTGGAATGGATCTTATGGTAGTTTTATGTTAGTTTTTTGAGAAACTACCATACTGTTATCCATAGTGATTGTACCAACTTATATTTCCACCAATAGTGTGTGAGATTTCCTTTTCTCCACATCCTGGCCAACAGCCACTATTTCCTATATTTCTGATAATAATCACCTAACCGGTATGAGGTAATATTTCATTGTGGTTTTGATTTATATTTCCCTGATGATTAATAATGTTGAGTATCTTTCCATGTGCATGGTGGACATCTGTATGTCTTCTTTGGAAAAATATCTATTCAAGTCCTTTGGCCATATTTTAAGTGGGTTGTTTGTTTGGTATTAAGTAGTTTGAGTTCTTTATATATTTTGGGTATTAACATCTTGTTGAAAGTATGATTCTCCTGATCAATAAGCTGTCTTCTCATTTTGTTGATGGCTTCCTTCACTGTGAAAAAGCTGTTATTGTGTTTTATTTTTATTTATTTTTTAATTTATTTTAGTTTGATGCAATTCCATTTGTTTATTTGGGCTTTGTTGCCCTTGCTTGAGGAGACTGATTAAAAAAAATATTCTAAGACTGATATCAAAGAGCTTATGTGTTGGGCGATTGTGTTTATAATGTTCTTTCAGCTTGTAGTGGGCTGAATAATAATTACCAAAAATTCATGTCTCTAGAACCTAAAATGTGACCTCATTTAAAAACAGAATCCTGCAATTACAAGAGAAAGCACAAGGAGAGACACAGAGGAAAAGGTTATATGAAGAGAGAGACAGAGATGGCTATGAGCCAAGGAACTCTAATGATTGCCAGAAAATACCAGAATCTAAGAGGGAGGCATTGAAAAAAATTTCTCTCCACGTTCTCAGAAGGAACTAACCCTGCTGACACCTTGATTTGAAATTCTGGTCTTAAGAATTGTGAAAAGGAATTTTGTGTGTTGTTTTAAGGCACCCAGTTTGTGGTAATTTGTTAAGGCAGGACCAGGAAATTAACATACTGTATAATTTTACATTTTTCTTTATGAAAATGTTCAATTCCTGGATTTAATAATTAAATCCAGAATAACTGAATCATAGAAAATACAGTTGTTTTTTATCTTTAAGGTCATCAGTTTATTCTGAGGCTTAGTTGGCTTTTGTTTTATTGCTCTTTGAAATGTTCAAATGGGTTACTTGATAATGGAGATGTGGCTCATCTTTTTTTTTTTTTCTTTTCTTGCATAATTATCAATTTATTCCTAGCTTAAGGCTGTTCATAAAATGTGAGAGACAGCTGTGGTCATAGCCATGACTCCTGAATGCTGTCTTAGGTGTTAAGGGGCCTATCCATGATTTGTTTCAATTAATCCAGCCCTCCTCTGTTCTCACAACTGGTTTATATTGTAATCATTTTCATAATTGATTACAAATTATTTGTTTACTTATTTGTTTATTTATTTACAGAGGGGGTGCAGACAGAGAAACTTAAGTAGATCCACATCCAGTGCAGAGCCCCACATAGGGCATGACATGGGGCTCAATCTCATGACCCTGGGATCATGACATGAGTCCACCTCATGACTCTGAGAAATGAAGAGACAGATGCTTAGCCAACTGAGCCAACCAGGAACAACTAATTACAAATATTTTAGAAATTCTTGTCTAACATCTATCTCTTTTTTGAAGCTCTTCCGGCTTCTCAACTTCATGATTTCTGAAGTTATTTGTTTATTTGCTTGTTTTTCCATCAGATCACTTTCATTGATTGTCTTTCTAACATGTGAAGCAAATAACACTGATTGGGACTCAGATTATGTGCTGCTAGAGACATTGTAAATCTCTGTAAACTTCTGTCTAAATTGTGTAAACACTAGAACATTTTTACTTATTTGTATTTTTTAAAAGATTCTATTTATTAGAGAGTGAGAGCAGAGGGGGAGGGGCAGAGGAAGAGGGAGAAGCAGACTCCCTACTCAGCAGGGAACCCCTAACATGGGGTTTCATCTCAGGACGTTGGGATCATGACTTAAGCTGAAGTCAGACATTTAACTGACTGAGCCATCCAGGCACTCTGACACTAGAACATTTTTAACAATGTTTTTAAGTTCATATCAAAACTATGGCTAAAAATCAACCTCAAATACCTTATTTTCTTCTGAAGATGGTTATTCACTAAGAAGGAAAGGAAAACTGGAGTTTCTTCTTAGCCAGAAGGGAAGAGTAGAGGGCTAAGAGAAAAAGGTAACAATATAGAGAGCAAGAGCAGAGGAATCACGAAATCAATGAAATGAAGTCAATCGATCATGAAGTCCATGAAACTGAGATTGTGGTTTTGGAGAATCTAAAAGAAAAACAGGTTTAGTTTCTAAAATGGTTTATTTGTTTTGGGTAAGAGCTTCATTGAAGAATAAATTTTGAATCTAAATATATATTGGAAAGTCAATGTGCAGAAATCAGTGGCTTTCTTATACACTAACAATGAAAATACAGAAAGGGAAATTAGAGAATTGATTCCATTTACTATAGCACCAAGAACCATAAGATACCTGGGAATAAACCTAACCAAAGAGGTAAAGGATCTGTACTTGAGGAACTACAGAACACTCATGAAAGAAATTGAAGAAGACACATATAGATGGAAGACCATTCCATGCTCTTGGATCGGAAGAATAAGCATTGTTAAAATGTCTATACTGCCTAGAGCAATCTATACTTTTAATGCCATTCCGATCAAAATTCCACTGGCATTCTTCAAAGAGCTGGAGCAAATAATCCTAAAATTTGTATGGAATCAGAAGAGACCCCGAATCGCTAAGGAAATGTTGAAAAACAAAAATAAAGCTGGCGGCATCACCTTACCTGATTTCAAGCTTTATTACAAAGCTGTGATCACCAAGACAGCATGGTACTGGCATAAAAACAGACACATAGACCAGTGGAACAGAGTAGAGAGCCCAGATATGGACCCTCAACTCTATGGTCAATTAATCTTCGACAAAACAGGAAAAAATATACAGTGGAAAAAAGACAGTCTCTTCAATAAATGGTGCTGGGAAAACTGGACAGCTATATGTAGGAGAATGAAACTCGACCATTCTCTTACACCGTACACAAAGATCAACTCAAAATGGATAAAAGACCTCAACGTGAGACAGGAATCCATCAGATCCTAGAGGAGAACATAGGCAGTAATCTCTTTGATATCAGCCACAGCAACTTCTTTCAAGATACGTCTCCAAAGGCAAAGGAAACAAAAGTGAAAATAAACTTCTGGGACTTCATCAAAATCAAAAGCTTCTGCACAGCAAAGGAAACAGTCAAAAAAACAAAGAGGCAACCCATGGAATGGGAGAAGATATTTGCAAATGACAGTACAGACAAAAGGTTGATATCCAGGGTCTATAATGAACTCCTCAAAATCAACCCACACGAAACAGGCAAACACATCAAAAAATGGGCAGAAGATATGAACAGACACTTCTCCAATCAAGACATACAAATGGCTATCAGACACATGAAAAAATGTTCATCATCACTAGCCCTCAGGGAGATTCAAATTAAAACCACATTGAGATATTACCTTACACCAGTTAGAATGGCCAAAATTAACAAAACAGGAAACAACATGTGTTGGAGAGGATGTGGAGAAAGGGGAACCCTCTTACACTGTTGGTGGGAATGCAAGTTGGTGCAGCCTCTTTGGAGAACAGTGTGGAGATTCCTCAAGAAATTAAAAATAGAGCCTCCCTATGACCCTGCAATTGCACTCCTGGGTATTTACCCCAAAGACACAGATGTCGTGAAAAGAAGGGCCATCTGTACCCCAATGTTTATAGCAGCAATGGCCACGGTCGCCAAACTATGGAAAGTACCAAAATGCCCTCCAACGGATGAATGGATAAGGAAGATGTGGTCCATATACACTATGGAGTATTATGCCTCCATCAGAAAGGATGAATACCCAACTTTTGTAGCAACATGGACAGGACTGGAAGAGATTATGCTGAGTGAAATAAGTCAAGCAGAGAGAGTCAATTATCATATGGTTTCACTTATTTGTGGAGCATAAAAATAGCATGGAGGACAAGGGGCGTTAGAGAGGAGAATGGAATTTGGGTAAATTGGAAGGGGAGGTGAACCATGAGAGACTATGGACTCTGAAAAACAATCTGAGGGGTTTGAAGTGGCGGTGGGGTGAGAGGTTGGGGTACCAGGTGGTGGGTATTATAGAGGGCACAGCTTGCATGGAGCACTGGGTGTGGTGAAAAAATAATGAATACTGTTTTTCTGAAAATAAATAAATTGAAAAAAAAAACAAAAAAAACCACTCCACTCTAAACAAAAAATAAATAAATAAATATATATATATTGGAAACATCTTTATTCTAATTAAATATAGACTATTAGAGATTTTAAGTTTATTAAATGTTACTCCTTTTTATTCTAATGATCATCATAATGAATAATTATGTGCATATCAAAATCTCCCCAGATGACTACTCTAATTTTAAAATAAATATAACATAAAAAGATAAGCACATGAATCATAATTTTAGTACAAAAGTCAGAGGAGTCTCGTCCAATTTGAGCATGACCCAGATGAATAAAAAAATATAGCTTAATAGGCTGTTGAAATGTTGCTTGTGTTGTTTAGACCCCTAAGGTAACAGTTTGCCCATCTATAATTGCAGACTCATAAAATCTGCAATATTCAATAGAAGGGAAGTTAAGGGGAGATCTCTGTCTCAAAGATTCTCATGGACAGATGAGATGGCTGAGCAAAGTTCTCATACAATTCTGATTGGTAACCCAAGACAAGGTTTGCCCTCTAAAGATACCAGTTTTTTGAGAAAGGCTGACCTTGTTAACTCTCACAGCCAGCTCTCCTAGACTCATCAGACCTGTGTTAACCTTCTTAGTTATGAAATGTCTCTCTTTTTTAAATCTACAACAGAAAGTAGCAAACACAGAATGATAAATAGTAGTGCTAGTAGTAAAGAGGCAGTTTTCCATGCCAGATACGTTTTCAAATCTGACAGATATTCAAAGGATTACTCCAACTGTTCCTCATTTCTAGAAGACAAAATAAACTTACCATTTAGAAGCCTGGTGAAGACAAATTGCATCTCAGATTTAATGTAGAATCTACCTTAACCTTTTTTTGTTTTTGGAGCATTGAGCAAGAGACTTGGAAACATGAGCTCTTATAAATCAAGGATCTTGAGCTATAGCAGCAAGACTTAACAAGATGTTAACAGAATCCTGAGATTAGATTTATTAAGTATCAATTCACCAAAATACTATCAAAAAAGCCTATTTGGTCAAGCAATTATAAGTTTATTAGGCATTTACAGAATCTGAACTAATCTCAGAAGGAGAAAGTCAGGGAAGTTTATAAATATTTTTAGGCACTGGGCCAGACAGGTTTAAGGTAGGTCTTGCATGGCAGGGACTTGTTTAAGATTGAGCAAATTTTATGATATAATAATTTACTGTTTTGGGGCACAGTGCAGTGAGAGTCTTCTAGGAAAGCCTTGATGAACAAGCTGTTATTTTGATAACTAGCCTATTCATTTGGTTCATAGTCTTGTCTTCCATTAGCAAGTATTCTTTGGATGAAGTATCTAAGCTAAAGCTATTTTTTCTGTTTCACTATATTATTTAACAGAGGTATAGAAAATATGCCTGGTCCCAGAAGGGACAAGAAGGAATCTCAGTTTCAGTTCTCACATATGTGGATCTCTTCTTCCTCTACTCAATACCATATATTGTAAACCAAAGTGTTTTCAACTTTCTCCTGAGTCATACTTTTCTTTAAAGTGAAACTATTATAATCCAATAGATTTTTTTAAAAGTTCACTATCTAGTTTCCTGCTAACATGGTATATCCTATGTATAGAAAATGTTGGCAAGGTATTTGGAAATAGAGAAATTTTCTATATAGTATATATGTAGACCCAAATTAGTGCATACCTTTTAAAATAAATTAGTTATTATTATGCTCAAAGTGACTAACTGAGCATATAGTCTGAGAATAGCCTGTTGTCATGTTTATGGTGTTGTGATGGTGGTTGTTACTGCAGTGGTATTGGTGGTGTTTTTATTTGTTTGTTTGTATAAGAGATGGTAGAGGATGATTTTCAGAATCCTGCAAAGTAGGATGTCACACATCCAAAATAATACATTTCTCCAGCTCTCAGTAGGAGGCATCTAAGTTGCCAGAGAACAGCTAGTGAGTCACCTTTAGTGTTAGTGCATGGCAAGAAGACTTTTGCTGAGAGGAAGAGAACTTATCTATATATACAAAGATGTCAGCTTTAAGAACTAAACAGTTTTAATAAATCCCCAGGGAGCATGCTTTTGTATTTTCCTCATCTGTCTAAATAGACACTTTTTCTTTCAACAAAACCAGCATTCATAATTTAGAACCTAGATTCTTTCATCTTTATGAAAGAATCTGATTCATATACCCACCAGAAAATACTCTTTTGGCTCCATGCTTCCATGGTATTACATGTTGCTTTGTTTAAAGAGATCAGACAGTTTGCATATACTGAGATTCAATAAATTCTTCTTAAAGGTTTCATCAAATAAAGGAAAGATAAGAGAAGGGATTTCTGCAATTGAGCTAGGATTATTCTTCATTGTCTCAGCTACCTGAATACTTCAACTGCTTTGTATAAGTGATAAATGATTTGTAAAGGAGAATTAGAGTAATGGTGAAAAGCCCTTGCTCTGAAACGCATCAGTAACCTGCAGATGTGGTCAGGTAGCACTAGTACTTTTGAAATATCTTATTTTGTATAAAATAAATTATAAATTATATAGATTATGTATTCAATATTACATATACATAATTAAAATAGTATAATTTTTCAAATGTATCTGTATACTTATGTACACATTTAAAGGCATAAATACCTCATTTTTTTTCAAATTCAGGTTCATATATTAGAAGTATTATAGGTTAGTGCACAGAATGTCAAGTTTCAGAGAACTGAATGTAAGGCCAAAAGAAAAGAAGTATTTCTCTTCAGGTATTTTCTTCTTTTAAATATCAACCCCCTGAAACAAACAAACAAACAAACAAAAAATCTCCTGCATGTTGAGTGGGGGAAGTAGGCTTTCCCACTTTATAATTCAGTTACATTTAAACCTTTGTGAATGGCTCCATCTAAAAGATAGAATGCTTGAAATGAGAAAAAAATAGTACCCCAAAATGAGCTGTATTCAACTAAGAAAGTTATCAACCACAGCATGGTTTGAAAAATAGTTTCAAAATAAAATTGAAAAAGGCATACAAAAAGATATGAACTAGTTGAAATTTTGAAATTTTACAAACATGATTTCAGGTCATGCTTATATATTTCTAGCCAAAATGAGGTAGAAATTTCATTTTTGTCATTTTAGTTGTAACTTCCTGAATAAGCATGTATTGCAATTGAACCAATATGCCATTTACATATCAAAGTATTATTTTATCTTTGGGCAAAATATGGAAAACCTCTTCTACCTCTGATCTCTGAACCATCAAAATGATACATTAAAACAGGAGACAGGAGACACTGAGATAAGTAAAATTACCAAAGAATTGAGTTACTTCTTTATAAAAATGATTTTCTACTGTTCTCCATTATGGAACAGCAAAAGCTTAAATTGAAATTGTTTACTACTCAGTGAACTCTTTCTCTCAATTTAATACTATGGGACTGAAAGCTCAGTGGAACATTTTGGTTTATGGAGATGCAAAGATATTGAAAGAAGGGATTTGGATAAGTAAGATGTAGAAACAATCCAATCTAGTTTTCTAGCTTCCACTAATAACTCTGTGATTTTCTTGATGAAATATTTGCCTTTAATACATATTCACTTACTAGGTAAATTGAACTCAAATCTTAAACCAACTGGTACTTATGAATTATAGACCAAATGTGCATTCCAAAATGTGTGGAGATAGCAAATAAGAAATATCTTAGGTCTTCTTTCTCTATGTCTCACTCTTACTATTATTAGATCTTCTAGTCTGACAGAGAAGGGGGGTCATTTCCTCTTAAGTGAGAAGAAGCCCCTCCCTGATACCTTTAGTAAAGGAGAAAGAGAAGAGCCAAAAAAAACCAACCAACCAAACAAACAAACAAAAAACAAGAACCTTAAGAACCAAGAATGAGAGGGAGAACAAGAGCAAGTACAGAAAGTAGTCCTTCCTACAAGGTGAGGTAGAAGCTCACGCTCAGCACCTGGGTGATCCACATGAAAGACAACAGGTCCAAACATGTTATTATGTGGGCTCCCCTTAAGTGCTTTGCTGTGCATGCAAAAGGCCCAGCTTCTGTGATGGTGGCCTATTAAACTATCCTTAATTTGATAAATCAATTTGATAGAAGGAGGAAGTGGTGAACTCCCTTCTAGTCAATGGCAACTGATAGTTTCACCACATGTTAGAAACCCAACTTACATACTTATAAAATCATGGTCATGATCTAAGAAGGAATTTCTTATTATTGCCTTTTTCTTTTGTCTTTTCTTTCTCTCTCCCCCCTCATTTTTTTTCTTACTAGTTTCCACTTTCTGTTGGTTATTAATCTAGCTCTTTTGAAAATCAAATATAGATTTGGTAATTTATTCTCTTTGTTATATAATAAATAGTTCATAAAGAAAATCCTTCATATACAAGATTATCAAACTTATTTTAGCTCAGGAGCACTAACAAACAATAGTATTTTATATGTTTTCTTTTTATTTGAAAGGAAGCATCTTATAAACTTCTGTCCTGACCATACTTAGGCTTATACAAAAATACCAAAATAAATGTAAGTTACTTTCTGGATTTTGTATAGATGGCATTTTAAGGATAGAACTTCAAGGTGAAACTTTTATTGAAAGTATCTTATTCATTTCTGCTTAGCATTCTCTTATGGTTCATTCAACTTTCCATAAAATCACACCTAAAAATGTACTGTTTCAAATGGGCCTCCTGCACACAGAGGATATCATTTTCTTTGTTTAAGTGGCTTGTGAAAGCAGCATCAATTGTGCACCAGTTCATTAAACAAACCAAACATCAGCACTATATTACACATGACAGACTACTCACAAAGGGAGATAAATCAAGTACTGAATCCCTGGAAATAGAGGACTTGAAACACCTCCAGAGGGTACCAAGGCATGCTATTGGGAAACTATCTCACACACAAAAAGGAGACATAGAACAATATTCAAATAAATGGAAAGGATATGTTCCAGGTAGAGTCTTCTAAGGTCTGTCAATATGTAAATTTTCTAATTAGATCAATGAAAATAGAACAAGTACCTCCTTTACAAGGAGAATGTAATACTGAGTTAAACTGTCAATATGCAAATATACCAATTAGAGTCTCAAAAACAGTAACAGATACAAATTCATAAGGGACAGTTAAAGAATATGGAGGAAAGAAAGGCTTTATCTATTTAGTTTTTGCCTAAACACATGTTTTGCATAGGGACTTTTCCCTTCATAATTGGTAAGCCTGTGGTGCTTAAGGAGTAGGAACTAACAGATCCAAAAGTCAAATTATGTATAGCTTACCTCCAAACAGACCTTCCCAAATAATTGGCAAAGAAAACAACCCAAAGGTATTTGTCATCCTGCATGTTTAGAGAGTCTGGTGTGGGTTTTCCAAAATTGAAAATGAGATACGAAATGAAAGAGAAGAGCATCATATAGCGCTCTCTTCCCTGGAATCCAAGCATATGAAATGCTACCTCAGGTAGCATGTTAAAATGGCTGCCACCTACCACCTCAATCTCCATGGTAATGGCAAGAGAGAAAAAGGATCTCCCAGGTAGCCAGACAAAAATAAGATTTTTAGGTTAACATTCCACTAATCAGAAGTGATTTCAGAATAAAAATAACTTCTAGAAACTGCAGATAGATTATATTATTTAAGGTAAACCATTTAACTAGTACACTCTTTTACAAGCTCTTTTTCTTTGGTGTCCTAAAATATTTCTGCTTATCTTACTACTTTAACCTGTTCCTTAACCTGTTAAGGAACTTGAAATTCCCATCATCAGAGATTTATTCAGTTTATTTTATATTTAGAACCTCTCAAAATCTGCATGAGTCATTGCTTTACTTTTACTTGTTAGCATTAATTACATTGTCAAGGAATTATGAATAACAAATTAATGTACTGAGATGAACTGAATGAAGTCAATACAGATTGAAATCAAAGAGCAGGCCCCAACATGATTGTGTAGCAGATACATATATGTTACTATAATGACATAAGAAGACTGAGGCTAGGTCTAGGTAATAAGGCCCTACCAGGAAAAAAGGCTGCCTGGTAAATACCAAGGATAGTCCCTATTACGACTTAAGGTACTTGAATATTGTTGGTCTAGGGAAAAGGAGCATTTGTACATGGATGAACTAAAGGAAAGATTCACTTCAAAAATGAAACAAAATTAAAAACAAACAAACAAACAAATAAATAGTCATTTCAGATTGTCATATGATAAAAGGAGAGAGCTGAATATGAATCACCTCCTCCACGGACTTGCTAATTGGTTTATACCAACACAAAATCTGTACCCTAAAAAGAAGGAAGCTTTGATCAATAGCAAATGCACTTATTTTATAAACACAGAATTTCCATTTTATTCTGACCCATTTATTCTGAATCTGATAAATGCTGCATTGATTCCTTTGACCTCTAAAATAAAATGAATTACATAATATCTAGATTACTCTAAGATAGAATCACATAGCTTCAATATTCTTTGAAGGGAAAAGAACTGGAACATATTTTTTCAAGATTTTATTTATTTATTTTTAGAGAGAAAGAGAGAGTGTGTACATGGGGTGGAGGGGCAGAGGAGAGACAGAATCTCAACAGATAGCCTGGAGCCCAACCTGTGGCTGAATCTCATGACCTAAGCTGGAATGAAGAGTCAGATGCTTAACCAACTGAGCCACACATGTGTCCTGGAATATAAAATTTTTAACAGTACCCTCTGCCTACTGAAATTCCTGGGGAGAGATTTTTTCTTTTTTTAAAGATTTACTTACTTATTTGAGAGAGAGAGGGTGGAGAGAGGCAAAGGGAGAGGCAGAGAATCCCAAGCTGACTCCACGCTGAGAGCAGAGCCCCCATGGGGGCTCAGTCTCACAACTCCAAAATCATGACCTGAGCCAAAACCAGGAGTCAGTGGCTCAACACACTGAGGCACCCAGGTGACCCCTAGTGAGAGATTTTGCTAGCTCTATTTTCAACTAAGAGGAGATAGGAAGGTTAAGGAAATTTGAAAAGGATTAATTAATATTAGTATCATTTACAGGCTGAGTTGTATACATCTCAGTGCATGAAATACAAATATACTTTTGGGTTTACCAATTACTCCTGGATGTAATTTCTATACACCCACCACTACAAATGATTTCTTAAGCCTAAATATAACACTCATAAAAAAAGTCTTCTATTTTAGATATTTAGAATTTGGAAACTAGAGTGTAGCACGCCATCTGAACATATGGGGCAATATACTGAAAAGATGGATTTAGCAGACCATACTTTTCAATCTGCTTCTGTTCTAAGTGATGTTCAAAGATATATTTTTCAACTGTTTTTATTTTTTCCAAGTTACTTCCTCCTTAAATAGTGATTGGTAGTTGATGTGTACTTATAGTTTGCTAAGTGAATTACTACTTTTATCTTTTTGAAGCCAAACCATTTTTTATTTTTAAAAGGGGGTAAAATGTCATGCAAATAACATGGGCCTTTAGGGAGTTAGGCTGTGAGAGGCTATCAAATGGCAAGCTTGGGTAGGATATCTTCATTTCTGTGCAGGGAAGAAAGTCAGATGCTTAATAAAGACTCCAAATGTTCGTTACCACTTCCCCTTATAATTGGTATCCTGCCATACCAGGTCTGTCTGCAAAGATTAATCCCTCTCTGGCTCTCTTGTGAGCCAGCATTTCACTGACTGATTAGCTACTGTCAGTGTAGGTCAAGTATCAAGATGCCACTATCCAAACATTAACACTACTTAGACTCTCTGAAAGTGTCTGAATATGGAGCACAAAGATGCAAGCTTTAAAAGGAATTACAGTGGTAAGCAATGGACCATATAAAAAGAGACTGTTCTATGAGATGAATTCTACTCAGCTGTCTGTAAAGCAGAAAGTTGCAATACAGTATTTAGTATGCCACTGAGATAAGTCATGAGTTTAAAACTTTTTATATATACTCCAGAGTATGTCACTAAAGTAATACTCCAATGTCATGCCATGGTATTTAATCACTGCATACTATGTATTTTTAAAATTCATTGGCTTATGTATATTTTAGGTTAGAATGTTAATTATTCATTGACCAACTCATTTAATTCACAATTATTTTTTTTTTAAAGATTTTATTTATTTATTTGACAGAGAGAGATCACAGTAGACAGAGAGGCAGGCAGAGAGAGAGGGAGGGAAGCAGGCCCCCCGCTGAGCAGAGAGCCCGATGCGGGACTCGATCCCAGGACCCTGAGACCACGACCCGAGCCGAAGGCAGTGGCTTAACCCACTGAGCCACCCAGGCGCCCCAATTATTTTGAGGTGTTTTCTATATGCATCATGAACACTATTGAATTTTGAGACAAAATTAATAAGATACTTCACACAAAATTAATAAGATAATTTTGCTTATCATGAAGGACATAAAGCCTAGTATAAAGAATATATAGCTATATCTCTTATGTAAATATGTATATATATAACATATACATGTATAAAGTATATATTTATGTATATGTAAAGGATGTGTATATATCCTTTAAGTGCATATATTTATGTAAGTATATTTTATATATGTATATAAGTACAGTAAAAATAATATTCAATATTACCGAGAGTTATTACTGAAAAAATTTTTCAGTCTGTCTTAGGTAAAACACTGTCCAATATAACTTTCTGTAATGCTGGTAATGTCTTATAACTGATCTTACACAGTATGCTAGTCACTCTCTTCATGTGTCTATGAGACACTTGAAATGTGGCTAACATGGCTGAAGAAGTAAATTTTTAATTAAATTTAATTTTAGTTAGTTTACACTTAAAAATCCAAACATGTTTAGTAGCCACAGCACTGAACATCAAAGAAAATAGATAATGCCTTGAAATACCAGAGTGTATTTGATTTGAGCCTTGGTGAATGAATAAGGGATTTCCCAAGCAGAATGATTTGGCAGAGGTGAGATATGGTCCAGAAAAATAGAACAGTATTCTCATTTTTATTTCTTATGCATTCATTTATTCATTAAGAATGTCACTAGACAGGGGCACCTGGGTGGCTCAGTGGGTTAAGCCTCTGCCTTCAGCCCAGGTCATGATCCCAGGGTCCTGGGATCGAGCCCCGCGTCGGGCTCTCTGTTAAGCAGGGAGCCTGCTTCCCTTCCTCTCTCTCTACCTGCCTTTCTGCCTACTTGTGATCTCTGTCTATCAAATAAATAAATAAAATCTTTAAAAAAAATTAAAAAAAAAAAAAAAGAATGTCACTAGACAGACCACCTGATTTTTTTTTTTTTTTTTAAGAGAAGGAGTACAGTGAGTCTGAGCATGGGTGGGGAAGGGGCAAAGGGAAAGGAAGGGAGACTCTTAAGCAGGCTCCAGGTCTAGTACAGAGTGCAATGTGGGGCTTGATCTTGTGACCCTAAGATCATGACCTGAGCTGAAATCAGGAGTTGAGTGTTTAACCTACTGAGCCACTCAGGCATCCCATACTTCTTGTGATGTATTCATTAATTTTTTTTTATTTTTTTATTTTTTGCAATTGCCATATACAACTGGTATTGCTATTATCCAACTTATAAGCAAGGAAATTGAGGCTGGGAGAGATTAACTCAAAACACAGTAGGTAACAGCAGAGCCAGAACTTAAACTTAGGGAGTTTGGCTCTAAAGCCCATGGCCTACTCTTTGTGCTACACAGTATGTCAGCTATGCATGACAGCCAGTTCACTTTAAGTGGCTCCATTGTTGTCTGTTGGGAACTGAGGCATTCAGCTGATTCATGAAGAAATATATATTCATGTTTTCAATTTTAGACCCTACTTAAATTCCTTGAGAGAAAAAGGCAAAAAAAAATACAAATTTGTCTCCCAAGGTTTTAGTCTTACTGAGGTAAGACTCACTGAATACTAAAAGGAAATTTTAGCTGTCTGGGAGGATTGTGGAGTATCCCAAGAGACCATTGAGCAAAACTGTAGCAGCTTCCTGTTCAGAGAACTGGGGAGAAATTCCATGGGAAATAGATCATCTACCAAAAGGAAAAAAAGAATGAAAGTACTGAGGGTGAGTAGGGTTGGAAAGTCATAAAGAGAATAAATGGACTATTCCCAATGACTACTAGAGCTTGTGGGTGTTAGAAATTTGGGGTATGAAACCAGGTGGGAAATTTAGGACAAGATAATAAGGGGATGCTACAGGCTGAGAGAGGGAAAGACCAGAGCATTTTAAGCAGAGAAGATATATGAAGAAACATATTTTGGAATCCTGGAAGAACACTGAAAAAGAATATAGGGTCGCCTGGGTGGCTTAGTTGGTTAAGCCTCTGCCTTTGGCTCAGGTCATGATCTCAAGATCCTGGGATTGAGCCCAGCATTGGGCTCTCTTCTCAGTGGGGAGCCTGCTTCCTCCTTTTTCTCTGCTTGCCTCTCTGCCTACTTGTGATCTCTCTCTCTGTCAAATAAATAAAATTTAAAAAATTACAAAAGAATGTAAAGTTTTTATTCCATGGTAGAATATGAAACAAAAATGCCATGTCCTTAGATGTGGTGCCCTCAAGTGGCTTGGTGACAAATGCACTCTTCTCTCTGACGGCCTTGTTGTAGGAAGTCATATTCTTAATTTTCTACCTCTACTTGTTCCTTGAGATAATGTGGAGATTAGATGGCCTCTTCCTTCAGAGATTCATATGGTTCATGGTGTTAGTACATTCAAGTGTATTATTAAGGATTATATAATTACAAGGGAAAAACATTTGTGCTGATATCAGAAACACTATGAACTCATAAGGACAATAAATTTAGGTTAGTATTTACTCTTAGTAGTCTCAAAGCTGAACTGATAGTATAGCATTTTTCACTGTCTAAGACAGTAAGATAAACAATGGTCTTAATGGTGTGCTGCCTATTTTATACACAGTAAAGTGGTAGGGAGTGCCCACTCTATTAGGAATCAAAGATTTACCTTGATTTAGAAACCCTTTTATTTGTAATGATAACTTGAAAAGGGACCTTAACTCTTGGGTTTGTCTTCTAACATTGCAAATGGGGCCAATGAACTTTGACCTACCTTATGCAAAATTTTTGAATATCAAATGAACTAAAGGAAGTGTTTCACTGTATGAGATTGTAATATTAAATTGTAATTAAAGATTGTGATTGTCATATGAAAATCCCTTCATTGAATCAATAGATTCTGATTGCTTAACATATCCCAAATGTAGTACCAATATTAGGTTCAAAGGCAAATAAAACTGCTCCCACCCACAGAATGGAATATTTGGCAGATCATTATATATAATTATACAATTATAATACATATACAATTATGTATTACTTGTACATATTCAATGTACATATATTTATACACAATATACAAATTACAAACATAATAAGTAAAAATCCACAAGAGTGGTACAAAGTCAGCGTTAGACAAGAATAAAGGAGGGAAGTTAAGTCTTCATAGTGGAGAGGCTTTTAGCTATTATTTATGAAAATGTGTTACAGTGTACACCTCAGTACTGGATAAACTTCCCTTTGCATACAGTGGCACTATTTTATAATTATTGGTGAAGACCAAGGAAGATGTATGGCCCCATCTGGATCCATAAAAGCAGTCATTGAAGAATATTCTAATTTATAACATTAACTAGTAAGACCATGTATTTATTTTCAATATTAATTGAAAATTTTATTTTATACAGAATATTTTGATAGAAAGACATTCTCATACTCCCAAATATCTAGATGTTAGACTACTTATGTGTGTGTGTGTGTGTGTGTGTGTGTGTGTATGATGCCAACACTATTAGAGATTTCTCTTATCACAGTTTAGTTTTATACTGGGTTCTTTCATTTTGATTTGGTTTGAATCTTACTTTTTTCTTTAGGCCATCTGATCAATTTTTGTTTTTTTTTTTAGGAAAGACACAATTACGGACAACATTTTGGGGATAAAATGGGTATATATATATATTTAAATATTTTATTTATTTATTTGAC
Source organism: Neogale vison (assembly GCF_020171115.1). Classification (NCBI taxonomy): domain Eukaryota; kingdom Metazoa; phylum Chordata; class Mammalia; order Carnivora; family Mustelidae; genus Neogale; species Neogale vison. The sequence continues at coordinate 101,478,787 of NC_058098.1, read as the reverse complement.
AGAGAGAAATCACAAGTAGATGGAGAGGCAGGCAGAGAGAGAGAGAGGGAAGCAGGCTCCCTGCTGAGCAGAGAGCCCGATGCGGGACTCGATCCCAGGACCCTGAGATCATGACCTGAGCCGAAGGCAGCGGCTCAACCCACTGAGCCACCCAGGCACCTCATCTTTCTCAACCTTTTCTCAAAGGTTAGTAAGATATTCCTTCACTAGGAACCCAGAGGGACGTACTCTCAAGGTCAGTTATTTCACCTACTATTAATGGAGCTAGAAAATACTTCTGTGACCTTGAAATTTTCTTACAAGCAGAACTGGGTACTCTTGCAGAAATAAAATATGTTATGATATTAGTCTTTCTGTTATATCTCAAGCAGAAGGTAAATCTAGTCCATAGGAATGGAAAGATGAACAGGATTTTTTGTGGGGGGGAGGGGAAGGAAGCATAAGAGTTGGAAATACAGTAACATATATATTATCATATGACTTACTGTAAACTTGGATCTTGTCCTGTAACCCCAGTAAAATACTCTCATATTTATCAGCAGATGCCAATTTGCCACAGATAGTGGTCACTGGAACACTTCTCTACTATTCACATTATATCACCACCATCTTTCTTTTAATACACAAAAGGTCTGTTTTGGAGATTACTTTTCTCTCAGAACCCTTATCTAAATCATTTATCTATCCAACATCTACCCCATACTGTATTTGAATATGTTTTTGGTTAACAAATATATTTTCAGGATGAGGTGAAGCAACTTCCTTGACAAAAGGCTATAGCTCCTGCAACCACTAAAAATCTGATTAGTTTTTTCTTTGCAACCTGGGGCATCCCAACTTTTATATCAAGTAATTGAGGCACATACTTTATGGGAATCATTATAAAAGAACTCTGTAAAGCATTACCCTTTAGTCATAAACTGCATTGACCTTATAATCTTCTGGAAAGGATGAGAGGACCAAGAGCATTTTAACTAAAATTAGCAAAATTTTCAGAGATCCTTGTTATCCCTTAGCCAAAGGTACTCCTGGCTTGCCCTTATGGCCATATAGTCCACCCTTTTGTTTATGGCCATTAGTCCACTCTTTTGTAAGAATGGGAAGCTCTACCTCCCCTATGGAATGGTAACAGGAAGGTCTTGTCTTACTTCATGTAGACATGGCAAAATTTTGCATTCATTCTTATCACCAACAGGTTAAGGCCACCTTCTTAAACATTCTCCTAACAGTCTTTTTATGATCTTCAATCAAAAGATTTTGTCTATTGGAAGAGCCACCAAAGAAGGAAAAAAGAAATATGGAATTCACTGGAAGGGATAAAGATCAGGTATTGTTAATAACAAATATTGCAGTGAAACACCAGGAGTTATCCATGGATTCATGTTTCACAACTAAGAAGAAATTCAGAATTCTACACAATTGAAAAGTCTTATCAACAGGGAACCTCAAACTGAAGATCTCAGAAATTCTCCGGAAGCATATGATCTCCAAAAGCAGATAGATGACCCAAGACCTTTGGAATAAGCAGATGATAATGATAATGGACGATTTCTATCCACTATGTCAGACCAAGATCTCTATTTCCTTTTTGTAAAAAATTAAAATACATCTTCTTAAAATCATTCTTCTTATTCTCTATAGATACCATGTTGCTCACCAACAGTGGTTCTTTTTCTCTTTTATCCCCTTCTTATTGTAACTATGAGTTCAGGACATACTCATACTAATGCCATCCTCATATTGTTTCAAACAGTAGTCATATCTCTCAATCTTACCAATATTTGGATATGTCAATTCACTAGATCCCTATGATGGAAAACTGGACAATTTCAGTTTTTATCAAAATTATATCACAGTGAATCATAATTGATGATATTTCCATTTTAACCTACATGGGTGACTGATATTAAACTAATCAACCTGTGACACAGAATTATCTCTCTTTCCTAGAAAAAGAACCAATTTTTATAATCTACTGATTAGACTTTAGATAATTCTAAATGTGAATTCAATAACCTTTATAGTGTGATGGACCAAATATTGCCTGGAAGAGACTAACAGGGATCCAACTATCCACAACCAAGGATCCAGTACTTTATTTCTGGATCTCCATAAGCCCCTAACTTCTTTTGTGGCCAGATGTCTAATCATGTTTGTCTCAGAATAACATGTCAAATATATGTCATATATGTAATATATATGTAATATATACACATATATATGTACATATATGTATATATGCACATATATAATATGATATATTATTTATTACATATTTATTACATATATTATTATATATAGTACATATATGTGTACTATATATGTACACACGTATATATGTACACACATATATATGTACACACATATTGTATATATACAATATATATATATGTGTGTGTACATATATACATATGTATTATATATATGACATATATTTGACATGTTATTCTGAGGCAAACATGATTAGACATCTGGCCACAAAAGACGTTATATCCAGTAGGGGCTTATGGAGATTTGATGTTATATGTCATATATATATACAATATATAACATCAAATATATGTCATATATTATAATAACAATATTGGGTGATCTGTTTATACACAATGACCCTAATTCTAATTCGATAAATCACAAACATTGGAAAGTCCAATTCAGACATAAGCTTCAGAATGAGGCTACTCTTGGTTACTCAGAGACACTACCTGGGGGAATTACTGACTCACAGTTTATGCAAACAATGAGAGCAGTGTTTCTACTGGGGAGAATCATACAAACAGAAAAATCTTAAAACACCCATCACTAACTCTGGCAGAAGTTATCAATGACACACTTCTTTTTTTTTTTTTTTTAAGATTTTATTTATTTGACAGAGAGAGACCCAGCGAGAGAGGGAACACAAGCTGTGGGAGAGGGAGAAGGAGAAGCAGGCTTCCCAATGAGCAGGTAGCCCAATGGAGCTCCATCCCAGGACCCTGGAACAATGACCTGAGCCGAAGGCAGACGCTTAACTGACTGAGCCACCCAGGCACCCCTAATGACACACTTCTGACCTAAATGGAATCTAGAGCAATCTCAACTCATTGGCACAAGTAGTAATAGACAATCATATTCCTCTAGGTTTCTTGCTGACTAGTCAAGGTGGTATCTATACCTTTGCTAATACTTCTGCTGTACTTCGACCAATGAGATAGGCAAGATGAGACAGTCTCAAGGAAAAAGCTACTTGGCTTTATAAAGCTGATCCTACAGCCTATAAGATTTGTTCTTTTGATCTGGGTTGGGCAAATGGCATCTGAAGCACCTTACAGAGACTATTAATCGTCCTTATTTCTGTCACAGGGTCATAATACTGGTCTTCTGCATTCTATCCAGTGTTTTAAATGTTTCTTCTCTTATCAGATGATCACTATGATGACTGGATAGCTAAAAGTTCAAGAAGATCTTGTAATACAGTTGACTATAAAGATAACTGAGCAAGGTTTAAAAGGTGAAGATCGGGTCTCCAACCCGTCAACCTCTGAATAGGTCAACCTCTGCAAGTAAGAGATCTAAAGGGGAGACTGAAAGACTTAGAATGAAAACAAGCAATGGCCACACTGTATAAAAATCAGAACTCTGTGCCATAAACTGCAGGAATCAGCCCAGGAAGCCAACCTACTGTCTACAGTAACAATAAAAGGAAATTAGACTACTATCTGCAGCAACCAGTCCATGAAGCCAAACAATAACCCATAAATACAGCAATCCCCAAATGGTCAAGACTTGATTAAAAATTAATAGCTTTCCTAATATTTGTCCCACTTTTGATTTAGAACCAACTGAAGAAAGGCAAATGTGCACCCCTAACAAACCACAATAGGATGCCCTACTTTTAAATGGCCTGTCTTAGGCTTTCCCAAGTTAATCATACCTAAAGCTTTCCCTTTCTTCTACTACAAAGCCTTCTCCCTCTTCTGTTTTTGAGTCTTGGCCAAAATGCTAGAAATGGTGACTGAATTCTTTGCTGTACCAAGCTCTGTGTAAATAAAGAGGTGGCATCTAGAGGCAGCATAGAAAAAGAAAAGGAACAGAAGTCAGGAGATTTGAATTCCAGTCCTATTTCTGCCCATGGCATGTCTTCAATTTCTCTCTGTGATCCTTTCCCCTCTGTGGTCTTTGGCTTCATTATAAGTGCACTGAGAACATCAGAATAAGTAATCTTTAAGGATCATTCCACCTCTGGAGTGTTGCCAGCTACAATTGTAACTCACCCTTGATTTCTTAATTTAAGACTCTCCCTTTTCTCTTTCTTTCTTTGTCTCTCTCATACAGTTTTATAATTTATCTGCAGTTATTTCCAGGTAAGTCTGCAATTAATAAATTTAAAAACTCAGTTAATAACAATTAGAATTTAGAAACTTCCTTCCACGAATAGTTTTAATTAATTTATTTGACCTTAATGTTCCTTCCAGCCCTACCTCCAAAATTACATGGCAAAGAATAAGTGTTCATAAATAGCCTGTAGATTATTATCAAAAAGTAATTTGCATTATGACAGTGTGTTTAATTTGTTTGTTCTCTTTTCTCTGAGAAATTTGAAGCAAACAGTTTCTTTTTTGCCCCCAATGATTCCTTAATCTCCTGACAAAGCTTTGATTTATTCAGAAATGCCAAAATCCCAGCCTATGAACGTAGGCTGTTATCAATCATCATACATTTTAATTCCTCATATTTCTCAGTTGTTGAAATATAAGGCAGATGATACAGGAGGATGCATGTTATAGTAAAAAGAGTACCAGGTCAGAGGCTAAAACTCTGCAGCTGGGGTTTTGTTTCTGCTGCTTCTTGGCTGGCTGACCTTGAACAAATCAATTTACATCTTTGAGTTTCAGTGTTCTTACCAATAAAATGAGGTAAGAAATGGCTAACAACAGCTACTGTTCTTGTTTCACAGCATTCCTTGAAGCTGAAATAAGATAATATGGTATTATCTTATTTGCAGTTTGTGATGTGCATGTTAAATGGCAGTTACATTATTATTTTAATATGAAAAGAGTAAATTAGATTATTTCCATCACACTAATGGTAGAGTCACATTACTATATGAGACAACTCCTTTAATGATACAAAAACGACACATTAGACACTTCAGAGAGCCAGAAGGCCTGATCTAACAAAAACAAAGATACAGAATGAAATCCAACACTAAATTGGTTGCAAGAGTTTTCATTCATCACAGACTTCTGATGAAATGCAAGCCTGTATTTCCTGGAAGCCTACTATGTTCTAGGAATGAAGCACATCATGATTTCACATGCATAAACTAGGAAGAAGAAAAGCTCGTTAAGCCTTAAGGATATTTAACCAAGAAAAGGTGAGTGAGATTTAAAAATAGCTCAAAAAAAAAAAGATCAGTATCCATGGGTTGCAGAATTTCTATATCAATAATAGAGTCACTTCAGACTTTTCATATGAACACACATAATAGAAGCACTTAGGAAGGCCTAAGAATGAATTTAATTTCAGGAACACCATCTAGAGATAAAGACTCTCAACAGCCAAGAAATGTATGAATTTCATAACTGGAATCCATTTGTGTGTCATGTGTGTATCTGCTATCTTCTTGGCAGCCAATATGCAATCATAATTAAGTGTAATTTAACTGAACTTCTAAGTTGAGGAACTTCAAGACCTTGCTTGAATAAGCAGTATATAAGATTCAAATCACAAAGTTGAATGATTGACTAGTAATGGGAACAGAAAAAAATGAGAACAAAATAAAAGAAGGTCAATATATTTTATATGGAGAAAACCTTTTTACCCTTATTTCTTTCATGATAACAAAACTCAATTTCTTGCTAAAAGTATTTTTTGAGATGTTTGTTTTCATTTTTTATTATTTTTTAATTTTTTGTTACATTTTTGACTGCCAGAGGCAGCAGAAACATAGCTTAACTAATATTTGTTTTGTGTTTTCATGTTTTATCAGTTCTCTTTCCCCATTTTAGTTGGTCATTACTTATTTTCACTTTGTCATGTGATCTAAAAGGGATACACAATATCATAAAATCTCAATCTCATTATATTTTTAGAGTCACTTATATTAAGTTTGAAACCATTTCTGCTATGCCACAAGACGACGAATTTTGTGAGATCCCCAGGACCCTCAATTCAATTTCTACTTATTTGTCATGAAAGTATAATAATTTGTTCCACAAGGCAAGATTATAAAGAATTTCTTATCCCGACTCCTTCAGGGGACATAGAAAAAATAAGCAGCAAGTTATATCCCAGAATATAGTTCTTTTATTCCATGGTTGCTTACTTTTTTAAGTATGACTCACAGAACTCTTGGTAGATATGGACAATAAATTTTCAGAAGGCCCACTAATTTACTTTAAATTTTATCAGGAACAAGAGTACATTTCTCTTTCCTGTTCTCACTTTAATACACATCTTAGTTGTAGAAAAGAAATACTTAAAAGCATCAAAGAAAATAGTCTCCCTTCCAAGATGAAAACTCAACTTTTCTAGAACTCAGATATGCCCATAGTTGGCCAACGTTTTTCTTTTTATTTTTTAATGACTTCTCCAAAGCAAGAACCCAAATAACTTTCAGGAAATTTTTAAACAATGGTTGAATTCAGGAAGAATTTTTGTTTTGGGTCTTTATTTTCGGGTTGTAGTTAAAAAATAATAATTCCCATATATCCCTTTGTTGTGTGAAATATATAATTCAAGGTCTAATATTGAACTCACATGAACTAGTAAACAGAACCTCTCAGTTCTTCTGTATCCTAGAAGACTGAATCACTTCATTTTAAGTAGACCAAAGAAGAGTTTTAATCAATGGGTGGAGTGCTCTTATGAATTAATGACATTTATCATGTATTTCTAAAAACATTTGTTTGCTCCTGTGAAGCCAGTATCAGATCGGTTTGAGCCAATTTTCACAACAGACCGATTTTGTAGGTGTCAAAAGAAATCTCTTTACCTCTTCTTCAGGTACTGAATGGGCAGGAGATGAGCACTGATCTGAACTGATCATATATAAACAAAGAAATATCTGTTGCATGCACATAACTTTTTACGTTTTGTCATCTCCAACAAATATCCCTGTAAGACTCCCTGGGTAACTTTATCCTTTGACTCTATGCATACCCAGGTCTTTCAGACATCAGAAGATGGATCCTGCCTCATTCTCCAGTCTTTAGATTGAAACCTACACTCTCATTAATATACTACCCATTTCTAGATCTCAAAGAAATCTTTCCTTATTTATTCTTGCATAAGGTCACAGTATTTCTACCCTAAGTCAAAGACAGACAATTTCTTGAACTACAAAGTCATAAATTAAACATGTTATTTTTCTCTTAAGACTTGGTTTCAAATCTTTGATCTCTTTAACTAGAGTCCAACTCTTTTTTTTTTTTAAGACTTTATTTATTTATTTGAGAGAGAGTATGAGAGAGGAGAAGGTCAGAGGGAGAAGCAGACTCCCCATGGAGCTGGGAACCTGATGTGGGACTTGATCCTGGAACTCCAGGATCATAACCTGAGCCAAAGGCAGTTGCTTAACCAACTGAGCCATCCATGCAGCCCTAGAGTTCAACTCTTAACTCTCACTCTACCAGTATCTTTAGGGGTTATACCCCACTGTGTTTTTCTTGTGCACTTGGCATAAAGTTGGAGGACACTGCTCTCATTTGGGAGGGAGACAACTGCTAGTAACTTAGATTTAAGAAATCAAAAAATCCTTCTCATCTGATACATATCTTTTTTTCTGTTTTTCTACATCTTATATACTGTGAATTGGATAAATAGTAGATAGAATATAAAACCTACTATGTGTTTTATGAATTTTTTTAATGAATTTTATATCAATGCCTACGAAATGTGAAGATAGTACAGCCTAGTGATTAAATATGTGGTCTTTAGCACAAAGCTAAATTCTGAGCTCTTTCCCATCAGTCTCATCACTGAAGTCATTTGTTTAATGTCTGTTAAGTATGAGTTCATACTAAATTAAATGAAAGAGAATAGTGCCTACAGCACAATAAATACTCAATAATAGTCATAACATCACAGACCTATCATATTTATTTATTCATGCATTACTCAATGAACAGTTAAATATTTTTATAAAAATTACCGTAAAACTACTCTAGAGGGTCCATGTATAGCATCACCAGTGGTCAGCCAGGGAATACAAAGCAGAGGCCAATTTTTCAAAATGAATCTGAATCTGATCAAGATTCTCTATTATCTCTCAGGATACGGGAAATACAAAGAACAGAGGACTTTTTGAACTCCTCTCTGAGGGTAAAATCATTGAAATCCAACTATGAACATGTTTATAAGACTATCCATTTTCTTCTAAAAAATAAATTACAAATAAAAAGGGAAAGAGACAGAGATAGGTGAATTCTATACCCATAAACATTTCTTGAGTAATCTACTAGAGGGAGAGCTTTATCTACCAAAGTAACAACCAAGAAAATTTTAGCTAATGAACCTAGGGCGAACTTTTTAAAATACTATAAAATGTACATGTAATACTAAGAGAAAGATGAAAAACAGGAAGACTAATAAACAATTGTTATGCGTTGTAACAGAGAAATAATATAACCAAAAAAATTAGGATTGGGAAGTAGAGCAAAGGAAAATAAAGTTCATTATATTGGAAAAAAGGGGTCCCAAGGGACATGGGTAGAAATTAATAGGCCAAATATTAAGAGGTTAAATAAGTAAACAGGGGTTTGAGGTAATCTAAAATTTTAAATATAAATAAATATATATGTATATTTATATATTTATATATATGCTCACATTTAATGTAATTATGTAAAATAATAAACATCTCACAGAAAATAAAACAGCAAAAACATATATAACTGTAAAATATTATAGCAGAATTGAGTTCAAACTTATGAATCATATCAACATATTAAATTCACTTCATTCACCCATTAAAATAAATTGTTTTCAGTTTGTCTTAGAAAACAAGTCTCCACTATACAATGTACATAAGAGACATATTTAAGACACATTTAGGAATGACTAAAAAATAAAAGGAAGAACAAAAATATTATAGGAAAACAGAAACAGAGCAACAAGTAATGCCATTTCAGACAAAACAGAAGACCAGTCCAAAAACATGAAATGTGACAAAGAACACTTTTCAATACTAAAACACTTTTCAATTCAACAAGTTAAGTTGAGACTATAATATTTATGAATATTCATGCTCCCAATAACCTATTACTTCTATGACAAAAAAACTACAGGATGTGTAGTAGACACAGAATCACAATAATACAATTCTCTCACTCCAAGGCAGATCAGATGTACACAAAAAGGCAACAGAAAATGTAGAAAATAGATATGATAAATCTTATGGATATATATCAAAACTCTATATGTTGATAATAGAGACTACTCATTCTTCTCAACTGTCCAGGATATATTTGCAAAAGTTGATTATATTTAGGTAACAAAACTTGGGAACTTCTGTAACAGAGAAAGACAAATACCACATGATTCCACTCAAATGTGAAATTTATGAACAAAATAAACAGACATGGTGGGAGGGAAGAGGAAAACCATAAAACAGATTCTTAACTATGGAGCATAAGCAGATTGTTACCAGAGTGGAGGTGGGTGGGTGGGTACGGATGGGTGAAATAGGTCATGGGGATTAAGGAGGGCACTTGCTGTGATGAGCACAGGATGTTGCATGTAAGTGATGAAACACTAAATTCTATACTTGAAATTAAAATTATACTTTATGTTAACTAACTGGAATTTAAATAAAAACTTGGAAAGAAAAAAATATCTATGACAAAAATATTACAGAGGACACTACTGGTCATAATGCAATAAAACTGGAAATAACTAACAAAAAGAAATTGCAGAAAAACCCTTCCACCCAGAAATCTGAAACTCTTCTATTAAACATTTCTTGAGTTAAAGAGTTAAACTTTTCTATTAAATATTTCTAGAGTTAAAGAGTTAAACTCGTCTATTAAACATTTCTTGAGTTAAAAAATACAAACTCAAATTTAAGAATTTTCTAAAACATAATGACCGAAAAATACTACATATTAAACTCTGTAGGATCTATTAAGAGCAGCATCTAGCACTAAACATGTTTATCAGCATAAATAAAATAATAAAAATAAATTGTTTAAATTATTAAATTAAATTTTAAAATAGGGTAGGGAATTAGATACAGTGGAATTAGCAGTTCTGAAGGGAAATTTGAAGGGAATGGAGTGCCCAGGAGAGAAGTAGTGACACAGAGGGAAAGGAGAAAAATATTTAGTGAAAGGATACCTGAATAAGGAATTTAAGAAAGGAAATGTCAACTATGAAATTAGAAATTGTCTTACTCTGCAGTATGTCATGCAAATTCCTCCCCCATTCTCCTACAAAATAACCCACAAAATACTTGGTAAGCTTCCATGTCTCACTAGTGCTTCTAAATAAGTAGTTTCAAATAATATGGAAGACTTGGCTAACTATCTCACAGGAGATTAAATTCACTGCAAATTCCAGAAGTCTAGAGGAGGAACGATGGTTTTATAGGCCATAGAATTTAGATTTATAACAACCTTACCTATATCCCATGGGAGAGAAAGATACCAGATGGCCTCCCTTCTCCAGACATAGATAAGTGTACATATGTAAATATGTAGTTTCATTTATGTGTATATATGATTGCTGCCTGTGAGTGTGTGTGAGTGGTGTATATGTGTGTGTGTGTGTGTGTGTGTATGAGTGTGTGTGATTACATGTATAATGAATGTATGGTTGTGGAGTATTAACACTGCAATGAAGAGAATTCCTTGCCCCTGTCAAATTGTACTGACCTTGAAAAAAATGAAGACCACCCAAATGAGAACAAACAAAGGGTATTTTTTTCAGAGCATGACATGGCAAGAAAATCAGTCACAATCTGTGAATGGCAGAAACCTAAAAATGGAGAGGTGGGGAAGCTTTAGAGAGGAGAAGAGAGAAAGCTTCGGGTTAATTATGTTTTTATTGACGGCTAATGGCATGGGGAAGCTAGAGGTGAGCTGAATAAAGGTTGGGTGTCCCATGAAATTGTTTAAGGAAGCACTTTTGGCTTTGGTTGGCCTTAGTCATAAGTAAGGGAGAGATACAGAATTATGGAAGCTGTCAGTTTGGATAAAGTTTTGGCTATTTTAGGTGATTGCTAGAGGTTGTGATTTGACTTCTAGGACTGGTTGCTACAAGGATTGTTGGTCAGAGTTCTGCTTTTTTATTTAAGACCATGTTCATCTGTTTAGTCAGTCTCTCAAACTGTTAAAAATTTGAGAGTGTATTAGTGTATTAGGCACATACATATATGTACATATATGTATTAGGCATAAGAAAATCTCTATATACATTGAACAGATGGAATTTAAATCTTACTTCATCTCTGACCATGAATTCTTCCTACTAATTAATCTTTGATACAACCAAAAAAGCAATAGAAACCTAGCCCCCCCCAAACAAAAAGGCTCTGAGATTCATCTTTGGACAGACAAAGGAAAAACATAAAGAAATAAGACAAAGAAAGAAAAAACATAAAGAAAATAAGAGCTTTGTTATAAATTACACAAAAAAGGAAGCAAAACAAAAACTTTAACTCTTAAAATTAAATTAAAAAAAAAGTGCCTCACATATCTTAAAAATGAATTTAGTACTCAACTATAAAAAGGTGATATACAATAAATAAATCAAACAAAGAATAAATTAATGTAAGGGAAAGCAGAAGTAAATAAACAAAATAGCAAAATAACAGTGCTTGGATAAAATAAGGCTAATTTTATTTATAATAAATCATTAAAATATATATGCACTATACCACAGAACCAAGAACTAAGGTAAATATTAAATAATATTAAATTATTACCTTATTAATATTAAAACATACCTAGTCAGGAGAATGAACATATAACTATTATTAGATTATGATAGAAATTGGTTAATAGGTAAATATTAATTAAATCACATTCCAAAATTTCCACATGCAAATCACTTTTTTTTTAAAAGATTTTATTTATTTATTTGACAGAGAGAGAGATCACAAGTAGGTGGAGAGGCAGGCAAAGAGAGGAGGAAGCAAGCTCCCCGCTGAGCAGAGAGCCCAATATGGGGCTCGATTCCAGGACCCTGGGTTCATGACCTGAGCCAAAGGCAGAGGGTTTAAACCATTGAGCCACCCAGGCGCCCCATGCAAATCACTTTTAAAGGAAAATATAAATAAGCAAATTGACTCAATAGTACAAATAATTTACTGATTAATAAAATGAGGAAGCCAGATATTGAAATTTAACCTTTCAAAGTGCTCTAGGCTAGATGGATTTATTGGTAAGGACTGTGAAGAATTCAGTTAATACAAAAAAAAATAATTCAGTTAATAAATAACTATATTATTTGGTATGTATTTTTTTTAAATTTTTTTTATTTGTTTATTTGACAGACAGAGATCACAGGTAGACAGAGAGGCAGGCAGAGAGAGAGAGAGAGAGAGAAGCAGGCTCCCTGCTGAGCAGAGAGCCCGATGCGGGACTTGATCCCAGGACCCTGAGATCATGACCTGAGCAGAAGGCAGCGGCTTAACCCACTGAGCCACCCAGGCGCCCCTGGTATGTATTTTATAATAGAAACATTGTTTAAAACTTTTCAAAAATTATGACTGTGACATAACCTAACAGTAAAAAATAATTTTTTAAAAAAGTACAGATATACACACACATATGTAAATGCACAAGAAATCTACAGACCAGTATTGGCAAACCACAACCAGCAAGCCCAATCCAGTTTACTGCCCATTTTATTATACCAAGTTTTTTTTTAAATTAAATTTATTTATTTTCAGCATAACAGTACTCATTATTTTTTCACCCCACCCAGTGCTCCATGCAATCTGTGCCCTCAATAATACCCACCACCTGGTACCCCAATCTCCCACCCCACCACCACTTCAAACCCCTCAGATTGTTTTTCAGGGTCCATAGTCTCTCATGATTCACCTCCCCTTCCAATTTCCCCCAATTCCCTTCTCCTAACTCCCCACGTCCTCCATGCTATTTGTTATGCTCCACACATAAGTGAAACCATATGATAATTGACTCTCTCTGCTTGACTTATTTCACTCAGCATAATCTCTTCCAGTCCCATCCATGTTGCTACAAAAGTTGGGTATTCATCCTTTCTGATGGAGGCATAATACTCCATAGTGTATATGGACCACATTTTCCTTATCCATTCATCCATTGAAGGGCATCTTTGTTCTTTCCACAGTTTGGCGACCGTGGCCATTGCTGCTATAAACATTGGGGTACAGATGGCCCTTCTTTTGACTACATCTGTATCTTTGGGGTAAATACCCAGGAGTGCAATTGCAGGGTCATAGGGAAGTTTTATTGAAAAGTGGCCATGTCAATTCATTTCCAACAGTTACACTTTTGACTCACAAAATCCAAATTATTTATTATTTGGCCCTTTTAAAAAAAAGTTTGCTGATCTTTGCTATAAACTAATTCTACATGGAACTGGATATATAGAATTACCAAATATATCAACACATCAAAACCCACAGTATTGCATACCAAAATTGACTCTGACAAAATTATTTTAAAATTACATAAATGCAAATATATTTAAATGTTTGGCTATTTAAAGATACAAAATTATCACAAACTTCTCTTCTTGCTATCAAATCAAAATATTAGATTTAATATTAGTATTGTGGATTGAAATAGGTGATATGATTAGATTCAGAATTAAATTATCCAGGGACACCTGGGTGTCTCAGTCGGCTAAGCGTTTGACTCTTGATTTTGGCTCAGGTCATGATCTCAGGATTGTGAGATCCAGCCCCATACTGGGCTCCATACAGGGGTACAGCCTGCTTAAGATTCTCTCTCTCCCTCTCCTGCTCCCCCTCTCCCAATTCTCCCTCATTTAAAAAAAAAATTGAAAGAAAGAAAGGAGAAAGAAGGAGAGAAGGGAAGAGAAAAGAAAAGAAGGAAGGAAGAAAGGATGAATTAAATTATCCTTCCTAATATCAGATCTCAAGTTTGCAAGGAACAAGTTTGGCCAGGTAAATTTAAGTCATATAGAAGCAAATGATATATGTACTTGAGAATGAATTTCTCTATTGACACAAAAGGAAGGAGCTCCCTCATTCATGCCCTGTACTTTCTCCCAATTTTAGAAATCTTATAATTCACTACTTTTCAGTTGCATGGACCTATATAATTTGATGATGAGGAAGTCTCTACTTTATGCAATAGCATAAATGGGAAGACATAAGAGACAATGGTTCCTCTTTATTTAAAAATTATATATATATATATATATATATATATATATACACACACACACACGCACAATGTAATCACTGCTGTATTTTTTTTAAAAGTATTCAACCTACCTCCGTCAATGACACATAAATTTGGTAAAAATTCAACATGCACTCTTGAATTACAAAACTCTTATAACTTAGGGAAAAAAGGAGAAATAAAATTTTCAAACATTATAGTTAATGACAGTCTTGAGCAGCATTTGCCAAAGTATGTTTCATGGTCCAAAAAAAAAAAAAAAAACTGAAGATAAAATTAAATTTTTTTTTTCCCTCAGATAAGTTTTAAAAACACTTAACTGTATTCAGTTTAGGGATTTCCAATGATGTTTAGTATATTAAAGGTTTTGCTATATCTTAACTATATATTTATTAAATATGTGACTATGCTTTATTTAGAAATTCCTAAACATAGGGGCACCTGGGTGGTACAGTCAGTTAAGCTTCTGACTCTTGGTTTTGGATCAGGTTGTGATGTCAGAGTTGTGAGACTGAGCCTCCCATCAAGCTCCACACTTGGCTCTGTAGTCAGCACTCAGCAGGAAGTCAGCTTGGGATTCCTCCTCCATCTGCCCCTCCCACTCAAGTGGGCTCTCTCTCTCCCTTTCTCAATAAATAAATAAATCTTTAAAAAATTAAAAATTAAAAAAAATTCCTATACACATTTGAACAAGAAAGGTTTTTCCATCAATATTCATTATGTTACTATTGAAACAATGAAAAAGTTTCTTTCTTTCTTTCTTTTTTTTTTTTTTAAAGATTTTATTTATTTGACAGAGTGGGAAAGAGCATAAGCAGGGGTAGCAGCAGAGAGAGAGAGAGAGCTAGACTTCCCACCAAGTGTGGAGCCTGATGCAGGGAGAAATCCCAGGACCCTGGGATCATGACCTGAGCCCAATGAAGACACCAAACCAATTGAGCCACCAGGCACCCCAAAAAAGAAAGTTTCTAAAAAGAAAATATAAAGGTCTAAAGTATTTTAATCAGTAAAAAGCATATATGTGCATATGCAAGTATATATAGAAGCAAAATCAAGTGACATATTAACATCTGAAATAATGTTAATTACAGATGTGAAAAACCTCTGAATAAATCTGTACATTTTACAAGTATACTTGAAAAGAATATCTGGCATTAAAGTTGGTATAGTCCATTTTCATAACAGAAATATTTGTTATTTTAAAGCTGCTAACACTCTCCAAGTTAACTCAAAATTTACTTTGCTCCATTCAAAAGAGGAGAATTTAAGTAAATTAGTAAGATTCAGTAATATTTTTAATAAAATTTCTTAAATTTAAAACAAGCATTAAATGGGCTTAAAAGTAGACTGAATATTACAGATTTTTTTTAAAGTGAACTGAAAACAGGTCAGTAGAATTATTTAAAGTGGAGCAGAGACATAAATATTTTGAAGAAAAAAAAGAAATACAGCTTAAGTGACTCTGGGATCAATACCATATGTTCTAAAATGCATGTTATTATGGAAACAGATGGGAAAGAGAGTGAGAATGAAGAAAAATACATAGAGGATATGGTCAATATTTTTCAAATATGATGAAAAACTCTTAACTTACAGATTGAAAAATATCAACAGTCTCCTGCTGGAAAAAAGAAAAATAAGGCTTCTGTGAGTGAGATCAAGAGCAAGAGCAAGAAAAAGGAAGAGACTGAAAGAGAACCCATGCTTCAGTACATCAAGAGAAATTTCTGATAAACAATAAAAAAGATAAATCTTTAAGGTGATCATAAGGAGGAAGCACATAAGGTATTACCTACAGAGAAACAATATTAATGACAGGTGTCTTTTTTTTTTTTTTTAAAGATTTTACTTATTTATTTGACAAACAGATATCACAAGTAGGCAGGCAGAGAGAGAGAGGAGGAAGCAGGCTCCCCGCTGAGCAGAGAGCCCGATGCGGGGCTCGATCCCAGAACCCTGGGTTCATGACCCGAGCCGAAGGCAGAGGCTTTAACCCACTGAGCCACCCAGGCGCCCCGACAGCTGTCTCCTTAATGAAACAGATAAGATGCAGAAGATGATGGACATACAGCTGTAATGTACTGATAGAAAAAAAATAAACGTGTCAATCTAGAAATCCATGTCCAGCAAAATCATTCTTCAAAAATAAAGGACAGAGGACAGTCAGGGGCGCCTGGGTGGCTCAGTGGGTTAAGCCGCTGCCTTCAGCTCAGGTCATGATCTCGGGGTCCTGGGATCGAGTCCCGCATCGGGCTCCCTGCTTGGCGGGGAGCCTGCTTCCTCCTCTCTCTCTCTCTCTGCCTACTTCTGATCTCTGTCTGTCAAATAAATGAATAAAATCTAAAAAAAAAAAAAAAAAAAAAAAGGACAGTCAAAGAATTTTCAAAAAAATAAAAGATGTGTGGTTCTGTGAATTACAAATACTTTCTGGGAAAAATGCATAAGGATATTCTGCAGGTAAAAGGTAAATGATACACATTAAAAACTCAAAACTATAGAGAATAAAATTATTGGTAAATATGTAAGTACAAGGTATTTTTTCCTCTTAATTTTTGTAGAAGACAAATGACTCTTGGGGAATAATTTAAAGCAGCTGGGCTGCAATCCATTTATTCACTTTTTTTTTCACTTATTCACTTTATTTGGGCAGCCAGGGGCAAATAGTAGAAATCAGGTGATTTAACATGGAGATTATTTTCCCTGTTATCTGGCATGTTAAATAGACTAAGGATATTTGTTAGAAGACTCCTTACTTATCAGATGACCTTAGGAAGGCATTCCCTACATAAGGATTACTTTTGTTAAGAAAGAAAGGATGGGAGCTGGAAGGAAGGAATAAAGAAAGAAGAGAAAAGTAAGAGAGAAAAAGAAATGTATTTCTAGAAAATGTTGCATAAATATACAAGTTCGGAATTATTACCGAGTTATGACTAAAAACTTCATAAACTGAGTTTTTTTGATGAAATTGCCCTTTGGAACCTTACATAAGATTTGAACACATGTCCAGCTTGGGGAAGAAGGATGCACTGGGCCATGTGAGATGTTTCCTGAACTGTGTTGTGAGTCAATGATTGACTACCCTTGAAATTACTAGTAAAACTGGACACTGGTACAGTTCTTTAATTAGACTGTGACTTGAAAATCCAATCAATTATGATAGTACAACTACATAAAGTAAAAATAATACTTAAGCTTATACACATCAACATATCAGGAGTAAAATATCACACTGCCGAGGAGGGAGTCAAGATGGCGGAGAAGTAGCAGGCTGAGACTACATCAGGTGGCAGGAGATCAGCTAGATAGCTTATAAAACCATGCAAACACCTACAAATCCAAAAGGAGATCGAAGAGAAGAAGAACAGCAATTCTAGAAACAGAAAACTGACCACTTTCTGAAAGGTCGGACTGGCTGAGAAGTGAATCCAAAGCAACCAGAAGATAGACTGCAGGGGGAGGGGCTGGCTCCCAGCAAGTGGCAGAACAACAGAGCACTAAATCAGGACTTTTAAAAGTCTGCTCCAGTGGTGCCTGGATGGCTCAGTGGGTTAAGCCGCTGCCTTCAGCTCAGGTCATGATAGCAGGGTCCTGGGATCGAGCCCCGCATCAGGCTCTCTGCTCAGCCGGGAGACTGCTTCCTTCTCTCTCTCTCTGCCTGCCTCTCTGCCTGCTTGTGATCTCTCTCTGTCAAATAAATAAATAAAATCTTAAAAAAAAAAAAAAAGTCTGCTCCACTGAGGGACATCGCTCCAGGCTAAACTGGGGTGAAGCCCATGTGGGGGCAGTATGGCCCCAGGTCCTGCACGCTTTTCTCTGAGGGTGCACTGAGGAGTGGGGACCGGAGCTCACGGCTCCTCCAGGCCATTTTCATTCCTATCCTCCGGAACTCTACGCAAAGCGTTCAGGGAACAAAAGCTCCTGAAAGCGAACCCAAGCAGATTACTTAGCCCGGGTTCAGTAAGGGCAGTGCAATTCTGCCTCACACAAAGACACTTGAGAATCACTCCAACAGGCCCCTCCCCCAGAAGATCAACAAGAAATCCAGCCAAGACCAAGTTAACTTACCAAGGAAAACAGCAGAATTGCAGAGGAGGAGAAAGCAAAGCATGGAACTCATGGCTTTCTCATGATTTTAAGTCTTGCAGTTAATTTAATTTTTTTTAATTTAATTTTTTTCTTCTGCTAACTTTTTTTTAACTTTTACCCTTTCCTTTTTTAACATTTTTTAACTAGTTTATCTTAACAATACCTTTCATTAAAAAAATCTTTTTTGCAACCTTCATTATTATAGTCATATTTTATCCTTCATTATATCTAACTTTATTTTTTGTATACACATAGGGTTTTTTCTTCTAAAAAATTGGGGTACAACTTCTTCTAATAGAATAAAATATACCTTAAATCTAGCTACGGCTTGTCCTAGTCTCCAGGCTGAGCAAATTTCTCTCCACTGTCTTTTTCTTTATTCTTCCAAACAACTTACTTTATCAAATCCTTTTATAGAAATTTAAAAAATAAGGTTTTTCATCTTTATAGGCATATTTCATCCCTTCATTGTGTTTACCCTTATATATGTTTTTCATTCTTTAAAATTTTGGGAGGTAGTTTCTTCTAAGAGACCAAAATGCCCCCCAAATTAAGTGGGTGACCCTATTCTAGTCACCAATCTAATATGTAGATATTTTTTCTTTTTTTTACTTTTTCTTTATTTGTTTTCTTTTTTTTTTTTCTTTTTCTGAACTTCTTTTTATCCCCTTTCTCACCGTCACGATTTGGGGTCTCTTCTGATTTGGTTAAAGTGCATTTTCCTGGGGTCTTTGTCACCCCTTTAGTATTTTATTTGCTCCTTCATATATTCTTATCTGGACAAAATGAAAAGGTGGAAAAACTCACCACAAAAAAAAGAACAAGAGGCAGTACTGAAGGCTAGGAACCTAATCAATACAAACATTGGTAATATGTCAGATCTAGAGTTCAGAATGACAATTCTCAAGGTTCTAGTCGGGCTCGAAAAAGGCATGGAAGATATTAGAGGAAACCCTCTCTGGAGAGATAAAAGCCCTTTCTGGAGAAATAAAAGAACTAAAATCTACCCAGGTTGAAATAAAAAAAGCTATTAATAAGGTGCAATAGAAAATGGAGGCTCTTACTGCTAGGATAAATGAAGCAGAAGAAAGAATTAGTGATAAAGAAGATCAAATGACAGAGAATAAAGAAGCTGAGCACTAGAGAGACAAACAGCTAGTGGACCATGAGGGAAGAATTCGAAAGACAAGTGATACCATAAGATGAAACAACATTAGAATAATTGGGATTCCAGAAGAAGAAGAAAGAGAGAGGGGAGCAGAAGATATATTGGAGAGAAATATTATTGAGAATTTCCCTAATATGGCAATGGGAACAAACATCAAAATCCAGGAGGGGCAGAGAACCCCCCTCAAAATCAAAAAGAATAGGTCCACACCCCGTCACCTAATAATAAAATTTACAAGTCTTAGCAACAAAGAGAAAATTCTGAAAGCAGCCTGGGAAAAGAAGTCTGTAACATACAATGGTAAAAATATTAGATAGGCAGCAGACTTATCCACAGAGACCTGGCAGGACAGAAAGAACTGGCATGATATATTATAGAGCACTAAATGAGAAAAACATGCAGCCAAGAATACTATATCCAGCTAGGCTATCATTGAAAATAGAAGGAGAGATAAAAAGCTTCCAGGACAAACAAAAACTGAAAGAATTTGCAAACACCAAACCAGCTCTACAGGAAATATTGAAAGAGGTCCTCTAAGCAAAGAGAGAGACTAAAAGTAGGAGATCAAAAAGGAACAGAGACAATATACAGTAACAATCACCTTACAGGCCATACAATGGCACTATATTCATATCTCTCAATAGTTACTCTGAATGTTAATGGGTTAAATGCCCCAATCAAAAGACACAGTGTATCAGAATGGATAAAAAAAAAAAAAACCATCAATATGCTGCCTACAAGAAACTCATTTTGGACCTGAAGACACCTCCAGATTTAAAGTGAGGAGGTGGAAAACAATTTACCGTGCTAATGGACATCAGAAGAAAGCTGGGGTGGCGATCCTTATATCAGATCAATTAGATTTTAAGCCAAAGACTATCTAAGAGATGAGGAAGGACACTGTATCATACTCAAAGGGTCTGCCCAACAAGAAGATGTAACAATCTTAAATATCTATGTCCCCAATGTGGGAGCAGCAAACTATATAAACCAATTAATAACAAAATCAAAAAAACACATCGACAATACTACAATAATAGTAGGGTACGTTAACACTCCCCTCACTGAAATGGACAGGTCATCCAAGCAAAAGATTAACAAGGAAATAAAGACCTTAAATGACACACTGGACCAGATGGACATCACAGATATATTCAGAACATTTCATCCCAAAGCAACAGAATACACATTCTTCTCTAGAGCACATGGAACATTCTCCAGAATAGATCACATGCTGGGTCATAAATCAGGTCTCAACTGGTATCAAAAGATTGGGATCGGGGCACCTGGGTGGCTCAATGGGTTAAAGCCTCTGCCTTTAGCTCAGGTCATGATCCTGGGGCCCTGGGATCGAGCCCCATGTTGGGCTCTCTGCTCAGCAGGGAGCCTGATTCCTCCTCTCTCTCCCTGCCTGCCTCTCTGACTACTTGTAATCTCTGCCTATGAAATAAATAATAAAAAAAGAAATAACCATTGAAAAAAAAGATTGTGATCATTCCCTGCATATTTTCAGACCACAATGCTCCGAAGCTAGAACTCAGTCACAAGAGGAAGTTTGGAAAGAACCCAAATACATGGAGACTAAACAGCATTCTTCTAAAGAATGAATGGGTCAACCAGGAAATTAAAGAAGAATTGAAAAAATTCATGGAAACAAATGATAATGAAAACACAATGGTTCAAAATCTGTGGGACACAGCAAAGGCAGACCTCAGAGAAAAATATATAGTGGTACAAGTCTTTCTCAAGAAACAAGAAAGGTCTCAAATACACAACCTAACCCTACACCTAAAGGAGCTGGAGAAAGAACAACAAAGAAAGCTTAAACCCAGCAGGAGAAGAGAAATAATAAAGATCGGAGCAGAAATCAATGAAACAGAAACCAAAAAAAAAAAAAAAAAAAAAAAAAAAAAACCACAATAGAACAAATCAACAAAACTAGTAGATGGTTCTTTGAAAGAAATAGTAAGATTGATAAAGCCCTGGCCAGACTTATCAAAAAGAAAAGAGAAAGGACTGGAATCAATAAAATCATGAATGAAAGAGGAGAGATTACAACCAACACCAAAGAAATACAGACAATTATAAGAACATACTATGAGCAACTTTACGCCAACAAATTTGACAATATGGAAGAAATGGATTCATTTCTAGAGACATATAAACTATCATAACTGAACCAGGAAGAAATAGAAAACCTGAACAGACCCATAACCAATAAGGAGATTGAAACAGTCATCAAAAATCTCCAAACAAACGAAAGCCCAGGGCATTCCCAGGAGAATTCTACCAAACATTTAAAGAAGAATTAATTACTATTCTCCTGAAACTGTTCCAAAAAAAGAAATGGAAGGAAAATTTCCAAACTCATTTTGAGGCCAGCATCACCTCGATCCCAAAATCAGACAAGGATCCCATCAAAAAAGAGAATTACAGACCAATATCCTTGATGAACACAGACGCAAAAATTCTCACCAAATTTCTAGCCAATAGGATCCAACAGTACATTAAAAGGATTATTCACCACGACCAAGTGGGATTTATTCCAGGGCTTCAAGGTTGGTTCAACATTCACAAATCAATCAATGTGATACAATACATTAATAAAAGAAAGAACAAGAACCATATGATACTCTCAATAGATGCTGAAAAAGCATTTGACTAAGTACAGCATCCCTTCCTGATCAAAACTCTTCAAAGTGTAGGGATCAAGGGCATATACCTCAATATTATCAAAGCCATCTATGAAAAACCCACCGCAAATATCATTCTTAATGGAGAAAAACTGAAAGCTTTTCCACTAAGGTCAGGAATATGGCAGGGATGTCCATTATCACCACTGCTATTCAACATAGTACTAGAAGTCCTACCCTCAGCAATCAGACAACAAAAGGAAATTAAAGGCATCCAAATCGGCAAAGAAGAAGTCAAACTATCACTCTTCGCAGATGATATGATACTATATGTGGAAAACCCAAAAGACTCCGATCCAAAACTGCTAGAACTTGTACAGGAATTCAGTAAAGGGTCAGGATATAAGATCAATGCACAGAAATCAGTTGCATTTCTCTACACCAACAACAAGACAGAAGAAAGAGAAATTAAGGAGTCAATCCCATTTACAACTGCACCCCAAACCATAAGATACCTAGGAATAAACCTAACCAAAGAGGCTAAGAATCTATACTCAGAAAACTATAAAGTACTCATGAAAGAAACTGAGGAAGACATGAAGAAATGAAAAAATGTCCCATGCCATGGATTGGAAGAATAAATATTGTGAAAATGTCTATGCTGCCTAAAGCAATCTACACATTTAATGCAATCCCTATCAAAATCCAACCCATTTTTTTCAAAGAAATGGAAAAAATAATCCTAAAAATTATATGGAACCAGAAAAGACCTCAAATAGCCAAAGGAATATTGAAAAAGAAAGCCAAAGTTGGTGGCATCACAATTCTGGACTTCAAGCTCTATTACAAAGCTGTCATCATCAAGACAGCATGGTACTGGCACAAAAACAGACACATAGATCAATGCAACAGAATAGAGAGCCCAGAAATAGTTCCTCAACTCTATGGTCAACTAATCTTCAACAAAGCAAGAAAGAAAGTCCAATGGAAAAAAGACAGCCTCTTCAATAAATGGTGTTGGGAAAATTGGAAAGCCAAATGCAGAAAAATAAAATTGGACCATTTCTTTACACCACACATGAAAATAGACTCAAAATGGATGAAGGACCTCAATGTGAGAAAGGAATCAATCAAAATCCTTGAGGAGAACACAGGAAGCAACCTCTTCGACCTCAGCCGCAGCAACTTCTTCCTAGGAACATCGCCAAAGGCAAGGGAAGCAAAGGCAAAAATGGGATTTCATCACGATCAAAAGCTTCTGCACAGCAAAGGAAACAGTTAACAAAACCAAAAGACAACTGACAGAATGGGAGAAGATATTTGCAAAAGACAGATCAGATAAAGGGCTAGTGTCCAAAATCTATAAAGAACTTAGCAAACTCAACACCCAAAGAACAAATAATCCAATCAAGAAATGGGCAGAGGACACGAACAGACATTTCTGCAAAGAAGACATACAGATGGCCAACAGACACATGAAAAATGCTCCACATCTCTTGGCATCAGGGAAATACAAATCAAAACCACAATGAGATACCACCTCACACCAGTCAGAATGGCTAAAATTAACAAGTCAGGAAATGACAGATGCTGGCGAGGATGCGGAGAAAGGGGAACCCTCTTACACTGTTGGTGGGAATACAAGTTGGTGCAGCCACTCTGGAAAACAGCATGGAGGTTCCTCAAAAAGTTGAAAATAGAGCTACTCTACGATCCAGCAATCACACTACTGGGTATTTACCCTAAAGCTACAAACGTAGTGATCCGAAGGAGCACGTGCCCCCGAATATTTACAGCAGCAATGTCTACAGTAGCCAAACTATGGAAAGAATCTAGATGTCCATCAACAGATGAATGGATAAAGAAGAGGTGGTATATATACACAATGGAATACTATGCAGCCATCAAAAGAAATGAAATCTTGCCATTTTCAACGACATGGATGGAACTAGAGGGTATTATGCTTAGCAAAATAAGTCAAGCAGAGAAAGACAACTATCATATGATCTCCCTGATATGAGGAAGTGGAGATGCAACATGGGGGGGTTGGGGGTGTAGGAAAAGAATAAATGAAACAAGATGAGATCAGGAGAGAGACAAACCATGAGTGACTCTTAATCTCACAAAACAAACTAAGGGTTGCTGGGGGGAGGAGGGTCGGGAGAGGGGGCATCGGGTTATGTATATTGGGGAGGATATGTGCAATGGTGAGTGCTGTGAAGTGTGTAAACCTGGTGATTCACAGACCTGTACCCCTGGGGATAAAAATACATTATATGTTTATAAAAAATTTTAAAAATTTTTTAAAAATCACACTGCCTCATTTTATCCTTTATTCTAATGTTAGATTAATCAAGAGAATGTGTTCTCACTTTTGGTTGAAAAATATAATCAACAGAATACAATAGAGAACTCACAAATAGAATGACACTTAACAAGTTAATTGACTTTTGACAAAGACCCCAAAACAATTCAATGTGGAAACAAAAAGCTCTTTTATAAATACTGCTGGGTTAAAGAGATAACCATTTGGATAAAGTTAAGCTCCCACCTCACACTGCGTACATGAAACACACCCATGAAACACACCCGGCTCTTAAAAGTTTTAATCATGCTCAAGCTGTGAAGGCACTTTTCTCTCCATCTCTTTCCTTCTCTTCCCTCTTTTCTTTCTGTTTTCCCTACCTCCTTTTGTTTTCTTCTTTCTTCTCCTCTTTTTCTCCCTTCTTTCTTCCTTTCTTCCCTCCCATCCTCCCTATTCCTTCCTCCTTCTTGACTTCCTTTTTTTACATTCTGCATTTCTGACTTTTTAACCATTTGCATTGACCATTATCATCAATTTAAATCTACCTTATATAATAAAAATAAATGTATTTTGCTTCCTGTGTTTTACAATAATCATTCTTTAAAATTATTATAGAATTGAAGCGCACAACCATAAATGAGATGTGCTATTAAAATATTATACTGTTGGTTTTTTGTTTTTAACCAAATTTTCAAGCTAGGGCAACATTTAAAGATGATCAAACAAAGTAGCTAATATTTATTCAATTTGATATTTGTTTCTATAATTCCAATTAGAGAGTTTGATTAATAACTGTGCCTTTGCAAAGCCTTAGAGTATTAATACAGTCATACACAAGTTGTGGATGAGATCAGTATTGTTGCTTAAAGTTAAGAGACATAGCTTAACAACTAATATTGCTTTACTGCTGTGATACTGAATAATGTGTATTCTCTGGCTTTAATTTTTCCCCTGTCTTTAAGTGTTTTATCTGGTAAAATAAATTAAATTTATTAGTTACTTGGTATATTTTGTACTGTTTGAACAAAGATTAAAGATATTCAACTAAACATGAAATATTTAAGAATATACTAAAGAGCCTATTTCTCCTTTCCTATTATACCTGAATAAATCTTTGCAGTTTGGGAACAAACACATTTCAGGTAACTGTTGTCAATTTAAATCTAGAACTTAAATATCACTTCAAAATACTATGAAATTGATAGAAAATTACTACACACACACACCCCGCCCCAAAATCATTCTTACTATCGACATGCTCCCTGTACAGTTCACATTTCTGCATTTAAAATGGTTTTCTTATGCTTTGTGGCCCTCTCCGGTAAAAACCTATAATCTGATTCCTGAATGGGTTTGACATGCTAACAATGGGAGTACCGTAGAATTTTAAAATCAACAACTTCATAAAGACCATTTCTCACAGTATGGTGACATTTGACTTTCAGATATTAGAATGGAAAAAAAAAGGATTTATTAGCTACTAAACTGATCCATCTCTGCTGCCAATGCAATACAAAAACCAGGTTTTTCAGCATGTCTTTTATGTTTGCTTCGATATAGACAAGCATATTTTTACACCAGGAAAAACACAGAAATACATTCTTATCCAAGTTCAGTAACAGGCTAACTGTGTGATCCTAGTTTTATTATCAAGCTAGAATTTTATTTCATTAAAATAGAATCACTTTTTTAAAGCAATGTTTATTTATTGTTCAATGAAGTCTTATAATTCCATCAACCTGCCATAATCATTTGTGTTACTATGTACCCTTCCAGTAATCAATCCCTGAGTATTAGGACTGTCTTTGACACCTCATTTCACATGAGGCAAACTCAACTCCACCCCCCAGGCCAGGATCTAATCAAGCAAGACTTAGGTACAAGTACCATATGTACCAGCTTAAGGAAACAGTCCCATTGTATGTCTATGGTCCTGGTACAATTACTAATTATGTCCCCTTTGAATCTTGAAGACCACTTTATTAATGCCATATCCAAACATTAAATAATGCTTGCTGCAAGTCTGAATTTGGCTCTCTTTTCTTCATCTGAGCTTTATAACTTTCCATAAAGATCCAGAATTATCCCTGAAGCCTGGCTTGGAAAACTGATATATAGAGAGAGAGCCTATTCACTACTAAGCCTTTGCTTATATATTGTGCCCAATATAATGGTTTCAGTAAAATTGAGCATCTGCCTTCATTAGCTACTCCTTCCCAGCAACTGAGTTGTGACCTCTGAAACTCAACCCAAGGACTTGAAACTCACAGTGTGGTGATCGTATTTCCTGATACACACTTGCTTAGCTATTTTTTATATTCTGTGGTTGAGTGGCTAGGCTCACTTTTGCATTAAGGAAGTTGCAAATATCACAGGTCAACACTTTCCTGGGATGCCCACGATGTTCATGGAACAGCAAAGTTGTTACAATATGTTAACTGATGCTCTGGAATCTTTGAGAAAATTATCATTTAGTCTAAATTTCCAGTATTTACCTCCCCTCCATTCATGTGCATCCTTTTAAGTCCGAGTACTTTGAATCTGCCTGTCCCACAATGGTTAACCTTCAACTACTAAAATGTTTGTTTCCTAAATTAAGAAAACAGATGATTAAGAAAATTTCACTTTAGTTGGAGTGTCTATAAAAAATAGACAGTCACATGAACTGAATATGCATTTTTAACTTCCTCCAGGAGAATAATTGCTATCGGAGTATCTATTATTTGCTATGACATCGCTTGGTCTTTTACCAACATTATATTTCTTTTTCTTCCTCTCCTTTTTTTCATAACTCTGCTATATAGATACACTATTCTCAATTTTTATATGATGAAATTGAGTTGCAGAAAAATTAAGGTCACCTCCCTTGTAAGTGGGGAAACCACTTTGATTTGAAAGCCAGTCATCTTTTTACTTATGATGTTGCCTCTAAGCAGAGAGAATAAAAGGCCTTTCTATCCCCTCACCACCTCCAAATAATCACCCCTGACTTCTCCAACATATATGGTCTCACTTCCCCATCATTTCTCTGTCAACCCCACATGCTGTACTAATATAATACTTTGGATTGGTAACTATCTCACATGTACATAAATTTCTCCATAATATTACCATAAGCTCTGTGAGGGCAAAAATACTATTTCACTAATTTTTTACTTTATTTATCAACTAGTGCAATGCAAACACATCCAGAAAATTCTTGCTGAACTGAATTTTAAAAAATAAATTTGTGTGAGTTCCTTGCAGGGAAATCTTTTTCCAAATCAAAGTACTTTTAAAAATATTTAATACCTATTTTCAATATCAGGTGTGTCTTGTATTTCTTGATAATTACAGTACAAAGGCAGACAACATAATCTCTCTCTCTCTTTCTCCCCTCCCCCTATCTCTCTTTCTATTACAGGGATTAAACACCAAATTCAATTTATGGAGATGACTTGATTTATTTTCAAACTCTTGTACCCATTTCCATTAATTCGAAATATATAGGTATAATATAGGAAGCAACTGTTTTAAACACAGTAGCCTTGATAAAACATGATGAAGTTTAATTCTTAACAGTTTTTTTTTTCTACAATCAAAACTGTATCTCTTGCTTCAACTAGGATACTTTCCTCACAGCTTAAATAACATATTATTTAGGAAAATTCACAAATGGGAGTCAATATACTTCAAATTATTTAAAACTTGATAGATGAGTATTTTCATAATGGTCACTTAACTCTTCAAAAAATTTAGCCTCCAGGTTATTTTTTTTTTTACTATGTCCATAACAATAGATGAAAATACACAGTAGGTGTGACATAGGACAAAAAGTTATACTTAATCATACTTTTGGTATTAAGAACACTTAAAATCATCAAAAATATTAGTGACAGTAATAAAAAGAAAAAAAAGTCTCCTAAAATGTTCACAAAGATTCAACACAAATACGAATTTCAAGACATTCATTGAACATAGTACTGGATCAAAGTGGTTTCTGTATTTTCATGGTACTGGTGATAATAATGTCAGATGAATGGGCATAAACTCCCAGTTATCTTTTAGAAAATCCAGAACCTAGTTCTCAAACCTCTTTTTTGGATATTGCCAGAGTGTTAGAGGAGTTAATGGAAACTTAATCCTCCTTGTAACATGAGCTGTAATAGAAAAGACAAGACAACAAAATGCTTTGTCTAATTTCCTAGCTAAATTTAATAAATTGAAAGGCAGTCTTAAATCGCCTGAGGGATGCTCCAACTTTACTCACTGTCCTTTAGCTTTAACTTTGATTTTAATTAAAATTTAGATATGTCATCTTCAATTTAAATCACCAAAGATGGGGGTTGTTTCAAGATTACTAGGCTTTTGCCTCATCAGCCATTAGTGATGAGGCATATTTAACTGGTTATTATTCTCTCTGTATTCTCTTTGAAAATATACTGACATGTGCTATTCAGAAGATGACCACTTCTCTCTTGGTCTTAGGAATGTGTGAATCTATCTAATTAGAAAACATGTTACTGTGTAAAATGACTTTGACACATATAATCCAAGCAATTGTAAATACTGCCATTTTCCTCACAAGATCAGTATTGTTTTCTGTACACTTTTCTCTGGTGGTTGGTGGTGGTAGTGGTGTGTGTGTTGGGGGGCATTAAAATGAATATTAATGTTTGACTGAAAGACTCAGAGAGTCCAGTGTTACATTCAGCATGAACATTTCCCCAGGGAGAAAATAGAGATTATTCTCCATGTAAGAATCAGAGAGATTTTCCAATATCCTAATTATACAATATGTCCTCTCCTGGCCAATTGATAAGACCCTACATTATCTGGTCCTTGACTCTTTTTCTGACCTCATTTCCTACCCATTCTTCACCTTTCTAACTCAGTTTTAGCTTAGCCACACTGGCTTTCTTGATAATCCTTGAACAAAAACAAGCACATTCTAGTCTTTGCAGGTTTTGCTTCCTCTTGCTGATGTCATATATACTTTGCTAGCATATAGCTCTGGGTATTCTCATGGCTGGCTTCTGCATGTCCTGCTCTATGGAAGGTTTCACCATCAACCACAATAACAAATAGAGAAATATTTCCCATCAGCAAAGCTCTACTGGAAGTAATCCCTGGCTTGAGCCTGTACATCTTCTAATGGACTCCTCTATGCTGTGCCTACCATACCATCTTTTATTACCCTACCTTTTATCTTCTTACTGTGCTTTTTCTTTTTAACAGTTATCCTTACTGACTACAAATAACTGTAACACACACACACACACACACACACACAGATGCAGATGCTTAGTTTACAGTACATTTCCTAGAATGGCACTTGAGTATAAAAACTTCCCAGTGGATATGTAACATAATTAAGAAATCAGTCTTCGTAGGGTCACCTGAATGGCTCAGTTGTTAGACTATGCAACTCTTGATCTTGGAGTTGTGAGTTTGATCCCCATGTTGTGTATAGAGGTTATAAATAAATAAACTTAAAAAATAAAAGCAATCAGTCTTTATCATTTTAAGGCATTGAGGTTTTCTTTTTGTTTTGTTTTGTTTTAGAGAGAGAGAGAGAGTGGGGGAAGGAGCAGAGGGAGAGAGAGAATCCTAAACAGGCTCCAAACCCAGAGCAGAGCCCAATGCAGATCTCATAACCCTGAGATCCTGACTTGAGCAGAAATCAAGGGTCTGATGCTTAACTTATTTAGCAACCCTAGGCATTAAAGTTTTGATCCTGTTTGCTAGCAGCACAGTCCAAGGCCTTCTTAAATTGGTCAGGTTTAATTCCACTTTATTTCATATGGATCAGTAACGGTCACAGTATAATGTATTAAAATGTGCATCTTTTTCTGTATTACAATGCCAATTCTAAAGTAAACTCAGTCCTCATATCTGTGTGCACTTAGATGAATAAACTCCTTTGACTCTTCTGCATCCCTAAAAGGTAATAATCCTTGTATAGATGACAACACAGAATTTAATACAGCTTGAACTTTTATCAAGTTTATCTTGTAAGGGGTAGAACCAAGAATGAAACCAAAATTAAGATTAGGATTCTGTGCTCTTGGGAACCTGGTGGCTCAGCTCCTTAAGCTCCTTTGACTCAGGTCATGATCCCAGGCTCCTGGAATAGAGCTTCACCTCAGGCTCTCTGCTCAGAGGGGAGTCTACTTCTCTCTATGCTGCTCCTCCCCTCTCATGGTCTCTCTTGAAAAATAAGTAAGTAAGTAAGTAAATAAATAAATAAAATCTTTAAAAAAAAAGATTCTGTGCTTTTATTGTTACATTATATTCTGGCAAATATACTTATCTTCAGGGTTAGTAGTGTTGTAAAGTGCTGTTTGTAAAGTATGCTTTGGTATTAAGATTTTATTTTCCTTCTCCCATTTCCAACAAGCATTGGGGGATTTTTTTCTTGACATTAACTATGGGAATCTGATCAGGCTCCCAAAGGTAAATCTCACAATACTGTAGGGGCTCCCTGATGATAGGTCATCCCTGAATTTTTAATATCTCAGTTTTTTGCAATGAGTCTCTAGCAGTTTATCAATTAATTATAGTTCAGGTTTCTCTACCCTGGCATTGTTTGCTATGGGTATTTCTAATTGTGATTCTCTGCTCTGGCAAGCTATTTATCTCTGTATTCACCTGTCTCTCTAATTTTAGGGGTAGCGGTTTGCCCTGTGTCCTTCCCTCTCTTAGGGATCCAAGCAGAGCTGTTGATTCTTCAGTCTGTTCAGCTACTTACTGTTGTTAAATAAAGCAGCAACTTCCAAGTTCCTTACAGTTAGAACCAAAAATCAGAATTCTGTTCATTTTTTTTCCAGTTTATTTTCTCCATTTTCCAGATTGGTTTGATTTTATATTCTGTCTTTAAATTCACTAATTCTATCCTCTGTCATCTACATTTTATTATTAAACCTGGCCAAAGATTTTTATTCTGATTTTTATGATTGTATTCCTCAGTTCTATAATTTCCATGTTTCTTTTTATATATTCTATTTTTTTGCTGAGATTTTCATTTGTTTAAATGAAATTTGTATTTAACCACTGAAGAACTTTTATAACAGTTGCTTTACAATCCTTGTCTTATAAGACTAATAGGTTCTTATAAGACCAAAGGTTCACTTTAGCCTTTGTATTGGTTCATTATCATTTCATGCAAGTAGTGATTCTCTTGATTCACGGTATGAGAAGTGACATAGGCGCGTATCCTGAAACAAGGCCAGGAGACTTTTTGTAAAGGATGGTATGGCAGGATCTCCCTACAAGTGCCCCCTGGCTGCGCAGTGCCTCTAAGTAGAGGAGAATGGTCTTAGCCAGTGGGACTATGAGGCTTCCCAGATTGGGCCATTTATGGTGGTTATACCATTTTGCTGATTCTACACCCTATTTGTTATGACGGAGTCATTTTTTCTAGTCCTTCCGGCTTGTCCCGATTTCTCTGAGGGCAAGAGGAGAATCTTAGACCCATGAATATAAAGAGGCTTTCTGCACCAGGCCACTTGCTTTCTCTGGATCTCTCCAGGTGGTTGAGCCTAGCCTTCTCGGTTTGTTTGCTGGAAAGGGGTGTCTCAAAGCCTGGCAAGGAATGGAAACATCTGTATTTTGGGCAAGGCTCACACTCTATCTCCCTTACCTGATATAAGGTTCATTCAATGTTTCCAGAGGGATTTCCATTCAATTTAGGACAAGAATGAATGTACCTGGGCTGTATTCTGTTTTTAGGTTGGAAATCAAGAAATAAGAGGGTTGAGTAGCTCTCCTCTGTTGGGTGGGGTGGATACAAGACACAGCACTGCACTATTCCTCCAGTGCCAGGGTCTCAAGCCAGTTCTCCTTCTTAGTACATTTCAGGGGTCTTCTTCAGTTATCAAGCAGAGCTTGCAAATCTAAATATTTAGAAAAATTCTCAGGTGATTCTGATAGGAAATAAACAAATTGCAAATAAATTGCAAATTTTGATGTATATAACTTCTAAACATGGCATGATTATTTAAACCAAATTGTTTTAACTATCCTTTGCATTTTAATAAATATTTGCCTTGCATGTGTAGTTTTCAATACATGTCACAGGTTTTAAAGAAAATAAATATGCCAATAGTAATTATGCTATTCCCAGGAATTTATTAATTCTTTAGAGCTAAATATTCTAAGAGCATTCCCATAAACTTCAAAGCAATTAAGGACTAGTGATAAGGTGTCCCTCTGAGGTTAGTTTCATTAAATAATGTCTGAAAAGAGAAGAGAATGAAAAAACTTTAGGTTTAAATGATAAAGTTAGCAAGAACAGACTTGAGATTTAACTATGTTCTTTATATAATGTTGTGAAGAGATTTTCTCTTGATTATGAGAAATAAATTCACAGACCCATGGTCCTGAGTTTAGTAGAGATAACAAAAAAATGTGTGATTTGTCTCCACTGGGAATTTCTATGGTGTGATCTGGTGGGCTTTTACCTAATTTATAATGCTAAAACTAACATGGAAACATACCTCACCACATTTTGCCCTTGATTAATAATTTTAGGTTGTTATAATTACTCTGAAAGAATTCAGGATTGTGTTCATTATAATAGTGCTTTTATTCTGCATGCCTCTATATTTCATTGGGAATAAAAGGAAAATCAATTCCCTTCTTTCCTAACAAAAGAATTTTTTGTAGGAAGTAGCAATGATTGCCCTCTAAGAAAAAAAAAAAAAAAAAAAGGCTTCAACCCAGAAAAAGAAATAACAACCTGCTTGTTAATTTTTATTCTATTCCTCAGTGTGGTTTTCTTAATTGGAGAGACACAGAATCACAGCATAAATATTCAAAGGCCGACACCCCATTTCTCATCTCTGTTGATTTTCTGTTCTTTTCAAAGTTAAGTGATAATAACTAGGACTTTCACATTAAGAAAGCCTACTTTTTATAAAATAATAGAACCTCCTCTTGTCCCCTAAATATTTCATCTAATGTAGATTTTAGAGCAAAAACTTTTAGAAAAAATAAATATTAAGCAAACTCTGGAAGATGGTTTTAGAGCAATTTAAAAGGAAAAGGAAAAGAAAAGTATAATAACACAAACAACAATAGTGTTTAATAAATGATAGAATATGTAAATGTAAAACAATAAAACTCTCATCTTGAACATGTAAAATATATCGAAACAAATTTCAAACATTGTGCACCAATTTTGATTCCAAAAGCCAAGCTATCTCTTCCTTGACTTAGGTAGAGTATCTTGCAAATAGTTTTCAAAAATTAGTATGTCCATACAATATATGCTTAGCCAATCAAACTCACATATACACATGGGATGTTTCTTAGCTTCTCTATCCTGATTGACACTATCTTGATTGACAATTCATAGCCATATCCTCTCATTTGTTTTTTTGTTCCAACACCGCTTGAAACATACACACACACACAATGTAAAGAATACTTAAGTGGTAAATTGTATCACTAGACAGTCTGAGAAAGCCTTGATACAACACTCATTCTCCTCCACTCTCATCCTATTTGCACACACACAGTACACTTCCTATTTCACCCCAGGCTGAATACCACAGATGTTAGCAGAAAGAAAACAAGTCTCTCTCTTGTTTGAAAATATTAATAATTTTTAAATTGTCTAAATTAGGTATGACTCAGACATTGACTATGTGGTATTGTGTCTCAAAGGCAGCACAGTTTATCCTAAGTTTCCATTTCCTTTAACATCAAACACACGTACAGAATTCACACACACACACACACACACACACACACACACAGATGAGAAATGGCAAGAGAGAGAGAGAGAGAGAGAGTCTTTATAATTCCTGGCTTGGATTTGGCTGATGGGATTTTAGGACTGGTTAACCAGACTTTGAAAATGAAGAGAAACTTCTACCCTGTACAGTTAGTTCTAAGCAACTGCATCAGAGTTTTGTTTCCTTCATTTTCACCATTTATTCAATTCAATAAATATTTATTGAGAACTTTATAGACACTAGACATTATTATCTATGTTAGCAGCCACATAAAGTAGAATTTGATGGAAAGTAATTAAGAAGGTGCTGGAAGCTTCATGAAAGCAACAAGTTAAGACAAGTAGATCAGCAAGTTTACAGAAAGAACGAACATCTATGAAGAGCACTTCTGGTGTCAGAATAAACCTCAAATATGAGCCTTAAAAATGATCTCTTTAAATTGTAATTAGATCAGACTGCAGAGCAATCTGTGCCCCAGATCACTGTCAAAAACAGTAAGTAATCATCCAGCAATTAGCAGAAACTTGGAGCCAGTGTGATGACCAACTGAGCCATACAGTTTAACACAGAGATCAGGAAAGGGACACTCAGAGTCTTGCTAAAATCACTGTTGTCCCGTAGTGACAATGGACGTGCCCAAGACTCTACACTCTGAGGAGTGACATGAAAGGCTTCATGCTACACAGGAACTAGATCTCACTAAAATCATCCAGCCAAGTTACTAAACAAAGAAGAGAACAAAAAACCAACAGGAGTGCATGGGTGGCTCAGTCAGTTAAGCATCCAACACTTGATTTTGGCTCAGGTCATGATCTTGGAGAGGTGAGACTGAGCCCCACACTGTGCTCCCTGTTGGGCATGGAAACTGCATAGGATGCTCTTCCCCCTCTCCCTCTCTAAAACACAAAAACAAACCAAAAATGTACCTTGAAGATTAGGGGAAACTGTAAGCAGACTGGCTATAATATATTATCTTAAATGTCCAGTTTTCAATAGCCACAACAAAAAATATGAGAATTCAAAGAACAAGGACAGTATGACCTACACACTGGGGAAAAAAAATAGGTAGCTAAAACAATCTGTGAGAGAACTAAGATATTAGACTTACAGACTTTAATTCATTATGAATATGCTTAAAGAACTAAAAGAAATCATAATTAAAGAAGTAAAAGAAATACTGATGAGAATGACTCATTGAATAGATGATATAGAATATAAAGATCAACACTATTTTAAAAAGGACCCAATGGAAATTCTAGAGATGAAAAGTATAACTAAAGTGAAAAATTAAAGGGGTCAACAGCAGATTTGAATAACAGAAGAATCAGTTGAATAAACTTGAATAAAGACTGATAGAGTTATACAATCCAATGAAGAGGGGAAAAAAATGAAGAATAATGAAGAGGTCCTGAGGGGAAACACAGACTAGGACTAAGTGCTTACGCATATGCAGAACGTGCATAGTAGAAGGAAAAGAGACAAAGAGGCAAAGAATTATTCCAAGAAAAAATGGCTGAAAACTTACCAAATTTAAAATTAAGCTACACACTTGAGCAGCTCAACAAACTCTAATAAACACAAAGAGGTCCACATACAGACACATTGTAGTAAAACTATTAAAAAACGAGAAGAAACTCTTAGCAGTAAAAAACAAACATACAACCCCCTGCCAAAACACATCACATAACAGAAAACCAATACAGTGAGAATCTGATTTTTTTATCAGAAACAATGGTGGCAAGAAGGGCATATTCAATGTACTAGTAGACTATTTAAAAGAAAACTGTTAATCACATTATGTCCAGCAAAAATATTTTTAAAAAAATAAAGACAATATAAATGTTTTTACACATGAACAAAAACTGACAGAATTCATTGAGAGCAGGTACAGCTTGCAAAAAATACTAAAGAAAGTCGAAAGCAAGTGATCTAAATAATTCAAATCCCCAAATGAAACAAAGCACTGGTAAATGTAATTATATAATGATAAAAAACATGAGAATGCATATTTCTTCTTCATGATTCCTTTAATTGATTTTAATGCAAGAGTATAAGCCAGTGTGTGTGTGTGTGTGTGTGTGTGTGTATGTGTGTGTGTGTTTATTGTTGGTATTATAATATATAGAAATATATTTGACAGAAAACAAAGGAAGTAGATGGGATCAGAAGTTTACTGAAATAAGAAATTTATACCAGTTGATAACTCAAATCCAGGGAAACAAATGAAGACAACCAGAAATGAAAAATAAGAATTTTTTTATAGATGTTATTTATTTAACAGAAAGAGACACAGTGAGAGAGGGAACACAGCAGGGGGAGTGTGAGAGGGAGAAGCAGGCTTCTTGCAAAGAGCCCGACGTGGACCTAGATCCCTCCCAGGACCCTGTGATCATAACCTGAGCAGGAGGCAGACATTTAAAATCTGAGTCATCCAGGTGTCCAGTAAATAAGAATGTTAACATAACAAACCATACAAATAGATTTCTCCTCTCATCTTAAAAAATACATTAAATTAAATAAAGTAATAGTTAAAACATACCATTGGTTTGTACCATGTATAGATATAATATGCATTACAATGATAGCACAGATTGGTGCGGGAGGGAACAGAGCTATACAGGAATAATTCTGGGAGGCTCCTGGGCATGGGAGGACCAACACCATAATGTTTTCCGGGCTGCTGATAGTGCTATGAGTAAAAAACAAAATCTGGCTCTTACACAAAGACCTCATGTGTGCATTTAGGACAAAGCTAATAAAGATAAAAATTAGAAACCCAACATTAGTTGTAGGATTTCAGAAAACAACAGAAATCATAGTAAGTAAAGAAAACCAAATCAGAGTTTCACTGTATTTAATTAGGTTGTAGAGAGGGAAGAAGGCATTGGTCCATGAAGGACTTTATAAACCAAAGACTTTCTACTTTCTCTCAAGAATCATGGGAAAAAAGATTCTAAAGTGAGATTATGCTGAGTGAAATAAGTCAAGCAGAGAGAGTCAATTATCATATGGTTTCACTTATTTGTGGAGCATAACAAATAGCATGGAGGACAAGGGGCGTTAGAGAGGAGAAGGGAGTTGGGGGAAATTGGAAGGGGAGGTGAACCATGAGAGACTATGGACTCTGAAAAACAATCTGAGGGGTTTGAAGTGGCGGGGAGGTGGGAGGTTGGGGTACCAGGTGGTGGGTATTATTGAGGGCACAGCTTGCATGGAGCACTGGGTGTGGTGAAAAAATAATGAATAATTTTTTTCTGAAAATAAATAAATTGAAAAACAACAAAAAAAAGAAAAACAAAAAAAAAGATTCTAAAGTGGTAAAAATTTAATAAACTGTCTTTTCAATTTTTTAAAAAAAATTTATTTATCTGCCATAATGAAGATAATCAAGGATAGATACAGGGAGAATGCTTAGGAATCTATAGTGGGAACAGAAAGAAGAAAGAAGAAAAGGATGAGAGGAAATGCATTAAAATTAATAAAAATTAAAAGCAAAGAAGGTAAGAATTTCCAGAACTTAATAATGTATGTGATATGAGGGTTAAATATAAGGCTATTCCAAATGACTCCTAGTTTTCAGTTTTGTGCAACTGGACTGAGCACTGTAACAGTCATTGATAAGGAACAACAGAAAAAGACCAACTTTGAACATAATGTTTAAGCATCTGTAAGAGTAGTTTGCAGCTCACAGGAAAGGTCTGAATTTGTAACTTACATTTCCAAATTATCTTTTATTGTTTCAATGTAAGATCACCCTTGGGATATTTTTATATGATAAATTGAAGAAAATACCTAAAGTGAACTAATCATCCACCTAGGAAATTAAAAAAAAAAAATCAACTGACAAATTGTTAGGACTGAAGAAGAGTTCAGCACATTGTCACATAAAAAATAAAGTTTAAAAATTCAGCAGCATTTACTGAAGTTGATAATAACAAAATGTCATAAAATTAAATATAAGACTCCATTGAGAATAGCAAGAAGAACCATAGAGTATAGAGTAGTACATTAACTGAGAAAATATAAGACCTCTTTGGAAAAAAAAATAAAATTCTAGTTAAGGATGTTGAAAATAATCTGAAAAATTGGAATATTCTTTATGATTTTTCATGGATTACCAATATTATATGAAGGTCAATTCTGCCCTATTTTGTTTGGCAAAATTTGGTATGTACATGGAAAGTTAATTTACAGTAAATAGAGTTCTGTAACTCATCTAGGATGGGATGGATTGTTTAATAAATGTTATTTGAAAACTGATTTATACATGGGAATAAAAGAAGCTGGAAATCTGCCTAAAACTACTTATAAAAATGGATCTCAAAAAGATTACTTAAATTTGTAGTGACTCAGGATTGGGGAAGGATTTCTCAAATAAGATGTAAAAATCCAGAACTATATGGCAAAATACAGGTAAACTTTATTACACAAAAATTTAAAATTTCTGTTGAACAAATGAGACCCTGGACAAAGTCAGGGTCTGCATCTCCCAATGCAGATGGCATTGGGAGAAGATATCTGTAAAATCTAATACGGAATGAATATCTAAAGAGAAACAGACCAAAAAAAATGTAATTCCCCCTAGAAAAACCCTAACTGGAAAGTGGGTAAAGTCAAGTCAGTAGAGGCTGTGGATATCACAAAGTTTAGCTAATATATGGAGAAATTGTGGTAGGAGTAATCAAATAAATATGTATCAAAACAAAAATGTGATATATACACTTACATAATGAAATACACACATATTATATAATGTTTGTAGCAAATTGCATTTAACATAATGTTTTATGTGTTGTCTTGCTTGCGATTTTGACAATTTTGAGATAAGTACTCTCCCACTGATGAAAAATGTGGTACTCAGAAAGACTGAGTGACTTATTTAATAAGGTCCCTCCGCTAGGAGAGGTGGAGCTGAGACTAAATCTAGGCCTTTTGCCTACATCTTTGAATTATATACCATGGTGGGAATGAGCATTGAGGTTTTAACCTATTACAGATTCTATTTAACATCAGGCAAGGATCCCTGGGGCTATACTAAAAGGAAGGAAAAAGCTGGAGAGTGGAGAAGTAATTCTGCCAAGGTACAGAGATAATACAAAACTTTTTTTTACTATATATTAATTTATTTGGCACCAACAGGATTTTGGAATCCTCAAAGTTGCCTTATTTTTCCTGTCCCTAGAGTTTGTCCTTCTAAAAGTCATCTGCTAAAGCAGATCTCTGCTCAAAATTTAGACTAATCAGATTTCATCATTTGTGTAAGATAAAGGATGTTTCAAGAGGCAGGACCCTATGATCTGGAAATGTAATACTTGCTAGAATAGTAAATATATATTGACAAGAAGGAAGAGCCCTTTGAGAATTACTTCTTCAAGGCAGTACAAACACAATCAACTGCTGGTCTAGTTTCAACAAGTTACATTTGATGTGGCTCTAATACAATGTTATAAAGGGGGGAGAATAGATGTAGTGAAAAGGAGCACATGCACCCCAATGCTCATAGCCACAATGTCCACAATAGCCAAACTGTGCAAAGAGCCAAGATGTCCTTCAACAGATGAATGGATAAAGAAGATGTGGTTCATATATACAAGAAAATATTACTCAGCCATCAGAAATGATGAATATCTACCACTTACATCAATATGGATGGAACTGGAGGGTATCATGTTAAGTGAAATAAGTCAATCAGGGAAACAGAATTATCGTATGGTTTCACTCATATGTGGAACATAAGGAATAGTGCAGAGGACAGTAGGGAAGGGGAACTGAATGTGAAGAAATCAGAAAGGGAGACAAACCAGATGAGACTCTTGATCTTGGGAAACAAACTAATGGTTGCAGAAAGGTAGGTGGGTAAGGGGATAGAGTAACCAGGTGATGGGCACATGATAGGAAGAGCACTAGGTGATATACTCAACTAATGAATCACTGAATATTACGTCAAAAACTAATGATGTACTATTCTTTTGTTAATTGAATTTAAGTAAAAAATAACAAATAAAAAAAAAGGGAGGAGAAGCGAAGCCCCAGAATTCTGCTAATTTTTGCACTCATTTCTGTGGGTACAGCAGTGAGCAAAATTAATGTGGTTCTCCCCATTATGGAACCTATAGTCTAGAATGAAAAACAATAGCATAATATGATAGGTGTTTTTCCATGGAGTACAAAGTGTTATGAAGTGTGAGGAGGAGAAACTAAATATTTTCTTTTTTTGATCATGAGGAACTTTGAGCATACCCATAAAGTAGGGAGAATAGAACACCCCATCCACACCTCCACCCATTTCTCTTTTGCCTTTATATGAGACATCATGTAATTTCAAAAGTAAATGTTTTAGGGGCACCTGGGTGGCTTAGTCATTAAAGGTTTGCCTTCGGCTCGGGTCATGGTCCCGGCGTCCTAAGATCAATCCCCATATTGGGCCCCCCTGCTTCTCCTTCTTCAGCTCTCCTGTGCTTGTGTTCCCTCTCTCACTATCTCTCTCTGTAATAAATAAATAAAATCTTAAAAAAAAATAACGTTTAAGTATATACCTATAGAAGAAAACCGGAGGGGAGCACCTGGATGGCTCAGTTGGTTAAGTGGCTGCCTTCAGCTCATGATCCCAGGGTCCTGGGATCCAGCCCTGCATCGGGCTCCCTGCTCAGCATGGAGCTTACTTCTCCCTCTCCCTCTGCCTGCTGCTCTGCCTACTTGTGCTCTCTATCTCTCTGTGAAATAAATAAATAAAATCTTAAAAAAAAAAAAGAAAAAGAAAAAAAGGGAGTCATTTTAAAAATAATTATTGGTATGAATTTAGAAGGATTTAAAAATGCTGAAAATGTCCAAACTCTCTTGGATAGCTAGTGTTACTAATCAATAACCAGACTATATATTTTTGCCTTATATTTAATAAACTTGCCAGACTATTCTGTGTATTCAAATATCTATAAGTAGATGGAAAAAAATCTAGTTTTTATTTAGTGGTTTATTATTTTGTTTATTAACTCATTGGTTAGGCATAACTTTCTCCTATTCAAAATATAAATTTAAGAATTACAATTTAATATGCAATAATAGAATACCTGTTGAAGGAGAAAAACTTCAGTTGAAAATCGAGGATACATATGCAGAGCCCTATTCAAAAGAGGACGCAGAGCTGTCTTGGTCTATTTTGCCTGTTACAGCAAAAATACCAAAGACTGGGTGACTTAGACTGAGAAGTCTAAGATCAATGCACCTGCAGGTGTGGTACCTGCTGAAGGTCTATTTCCTGGTTCACAGACTGCCATCTTCTTGCTGTGTTCTCAAATGGAGGAAAAGGGCAAGGAAGCTCTCCAGGGCTTCTTTTATAAGGGCACTAATGCCATTAAATAAAGCAAAGGTCCCACCTCCGAATATCATTACATTGGAGATTAGGTTTCAACATACAAATTTTGTGGAGACACAAACAGTCAATAACAAGCGTATAATGCTAATATGACATATGTACATTATCTAGCATTAGACATTATGACTTCCCCTATCAACCCGTATTCCTTTTTTAATTAAAGAGCGTCATCTTTTATTTTTTTTTAACTGGTGAAAACTCATACCTAACTTGTATATAGACCTTGCCACTGTTCTTCATCCATGTGACATATGTCTACTAAATGTGTATTTTGCACCAACCATAGAAGAGGATGCAATGCTCAACCCCATTAGAAATCTTTTCATGT
The DNA here is from genome assembly GCF_020171115.1 of Neogale vison. Classification (NCBI taxonomy): domain Eukaryota; kingdom Metazoa; phylum Chordata; class Mammalia; order Carnivora; family Mustelidae; genus Neogale; species Neogale vison. Next base: position 101,436,834 of record NC_058098.1, on the reverse strand, counting down.
CTATGGGGCCTAGATATTGTATATTGTATACCTAGGTGTCTATGGGGTATAGGTATATTGTATACCTAGGTGGCTCAGTTGATTAAGCGTCTGCCTTCAGGTCAGGTCATGATCTCAGGTTCCTGGGATCCAGCCCTATGTTGGGCTCCCTGATCTGCAGGAAGCCAGCTTCTCCCTCTCTCTCTGCCTGCTGCTCTGCCTACTTGTGCTTTCTCTCTCTCTCTCTCTCTCTCTGTTAAATAAATAAATAAAATCTTAAAAAAAATCTTTTCAAGTTTCACTGATGATCTCAGTCTATCACACGCTGCTGAAAATTTGTCAGAAGACAAAAATGACAAAACTAAACTAAAAGTAAATTTATTTTTCCAGTACCTCTTGATAATATTCTTGCTGTTTGTCTTGGCATTACTAGTAAGAGTTGAAAATGTGAAATAATTCTGAACTATTACTCTGAGTAATATATTTTGTTGCTTATATAACTGGTCAAAATGCATCCCTTGGAGTATGTTGAAGGTATCATTGACCTTATATGGTAGATATCATAATGCTTGGGAAATCCCTATGAGCTTATGAACTAAATTGGTATCTGTATTATATATTTCAGCACAAGACCCAAAGGCTCTGGCTATTGAAATAGTAGTCCCAGAATTGATAACAATATAAATAACAGTAGAAATAAAATTAAAAAGAAGCAAAACAAAAACAACATACATTGCTCCCATCCTAACAAATCCAACATCTCTCACACTGCTTGAGTATTTTTATATAACAATAACAATTTTATTTATTTGTTTATTTTTATATTTTAAAGATTTTATTTATTTATTTGACAGAGAGAGACACACAGTGAGTGAGGAAACACAAACAGGGGCAGAGGCAGGAGAAGCAGGCTTCCTGCTGAGTAGGGAGCCTGATGTGGGGGCTAGATCTCAGGACCCTGGGATCATGACTAGAGTGGAAGGCAGAGGCTTCATGACTGAGCCACCCAAGTGCTCCAACAATTTTTATAGAACATTATATCGTGCGTTTTGTTACTTGTGGTATAAACAAGAAAACAGTACTGTATTGTGTATGTATTTGCAAACATATCCACATTTTCATTATTCATTGGTTACTACAAACTTCTATTCATGGCAAATACGGCAGTTAATAATAATTATATTGCTGTAACACACGCATTGTACCTCTCTCATATTTCTCTGGTGCTATTACAGACTTGCACTAACTGGTCTTATCTCACCATTGCTCATTTTATTTTATTTTATTTTAAAGATTATATTTATTATTTGACAGAGAGAGACACAGTTAGAGAGGGAACACATGCAGGGGGAGAGGGAGAAGCAGACTTCCCGCTGAGCAGGGAGCCTGATGCAGGGCTCCATCCTAACACCCTGGGATCATGACCTGAGCCCCTTAGCCAAAAGCAGACACTTAATACTGAGCTACCCAGGTGCCCCTCATTTTGATTTATACCTACACAAACCTGTCATCTTTTTCATTAAAGCTTTCCATGATTACCTCAATTTATACTCATAACTTGTTCTAAAGTTGTTTTAATATTTATTATCTTTAATAGTTGGTCATCACATAATTTTTCAATTTTCATATCTTTTTGTGGCAATACATTGACCACACATTCCTTAAGAATGAGGTTTACATGGAGCACTGGGTGTGGTGAAAAAATAATGAATAATGTTTTTCTGAAAATAAATAAATTGGAAAAAAAAAAAAGAAAAGAAAAGAATGAGGTTTACATAGACTCTCAACTGTAGAGAAGAAAGTGTTGGTAACCAGAATGGAGGTGCCTGGGCGGATGAGTTAAACAGCTGATGGGGATGAAGGAGGGCACTTGCTGTGATGAGCATCAGATAATGTATGGGATTGTTGAATCACTATATTGTATACCTGAAACCTATAGAACACTGATGTTAACTAACTGGAATTTAGAAAAAAGAAGAAGAATGAGACTTATGGATTAGAGAACTTTGTTGTGGCCTAATATATCATTGGTACTAAAAATGTCATTCTAGAGCCAACTAATAAGCATCACCTGATAGCTTGTTAGAACCATGCTATCTCAGGTCAGTCCAGAGATCCAAAGAACCAGAATCCACAGGTAACAGGGATTCCCAGTAATTCCTACGAACATTATATTTTGAAGCACTGCCCTAAAATGTATCACCCCTATGTAGAGATTAATTGAATGACTGCTTGATTATTTGTTGCTATATTAGCTTTCTAGGACTAACATAACAAATCACTACAAACTAGGTATCTTAGAACAACAGAAATTTATTCCCTTACAGTATAAGTGGCCAGAAGCTGAAAGGGTGGGTTGTCTGAAGGATAGATTCTATCAGGAGGCTCTGAGCAGAAACCATCCCATACCTCTCTCCTAGCTTTTGGTGTTTGCTGGCAATCCTTGACATGCTTTGATTTGGATGCATCACTCCAATTTTTACCTCCACCTTCACATTGCCTTCTTCAGTCTCCATGTTCTCGCCTCTTATGAGAACACCAGTTGTTGAATTTACGACATGATCTAAATCCAAGACGACTTCATCTCAAGACACTGAACTAATTACATCTACAAGGACTCTACTTTCAAGTAAGGTCACACTCTGAGACTGCAGGCAGACATGGATTTTTGGGGAGGGAGGGTGAGAACAGTGTTCAACTCACTACAGCTACATAAAAGTAAGGTATAATTCATTACTGCCATTACTATTATCTTTTTTTGTTGTTGTTGTTGAAGATGATGATGACCACTCTTTTATCCCATGACTCAGACATGGCAGGAGTGTTAATGTTCATTGTGGCTATAACTCCCCATTTATAGAATCCAAAGCCTAAAATGAGTGTGCTTGTGCTCATTCTCTCTCTTACTCTCTCTCTCTCTCTCACATACACAGGACTTTTTAACTCTAAAATTTGGTGTATGGAATCCCCATATGCCTCTTCTGAGATTTATCCTTCCCACTAAATAACTATGAAGTCAATAATCTTTTTCATATGCATCTGCTTACAGACATTTTAAGAAAATGTGATGCTGTTGCTTGCATTCTCTGCACTTACTGTATTAGTTTTTCATGGCTATCATAGAAGTAACTGAATATTTATAATGATTTTTTCTATCTTAAAGTCCATTTCCCTTACAGCTTATAGTTAAATGATCAGCCAATGGTATTTATTGTGAGTTGTTTACAGATGTTTCCCCTTAATGTTCAATTAACATCTCTACAACGTGCTTTTTCCCTCTCAGAGTGTTGTTTCATGGTATATGTTAATGTATTCATACCCAGAAGTTTTTAAATTAAGTAACAGGAGCAATTGTAAAAATAAGTAAATATATATAAAAAAAATAAACCTATGCAAATAAGTTTGCTTCTCTATAAGCGATGATCTTGGGATTTTTAAATGTCATTTTCTTTATCCATTTGCTAAAAATGTCTCATTGTAAGCAACTCAAAATCATATTGCTCACTCTGCTTAAAATGCATTATATAGTAGTAAGAGAGCTTATTAAAAACTAGGAGGGATTTATTTAATATCTAAGTGGTTCAACACAATGTTGGGTGTGATGAAGAGGTTAGAACCATTTTTACTTAATCCTCAGAATAGAGGAAAAATTACTTTCAAACATTTTTGTATGTTTGCATTTCTTAAAATACATCTTTTCTGATTAGAAATGTTTATTTGACCACTGGTTAGTCAGTTAAAACCAGGAATGACTTGCTCATTTCAGTATTGTAAAATAGTAAAATTTGCTTTCAGGCAACTAGGTAGGTAGTCTTAATGTTCTCTTGCTGTCAAGGAGTACAAGGAGTACTTATTTTGTTATTCAACTTGTAGCTGTTTTATGGACAGCAGTATATATCTGGAAAAAGGCAGGAGCTAAGTACTCTCTGTGGGTACAATGATTAGGGGGTTGCAAAATTAAAGGGCTGCCAAAAGCCCATAATCAAGACAAATAGTATATTAGAGTTCCCATATAAAACACAAAATAAACAATACGATTTGAATTCTAGATAATCAAATGTTGTTACAGATACTCCTTAAAATTTTAAGTACACTTCATATAATAGATCATCTAAAATTCAAATACTACATGGAACATATTTACATAAATTTTTCTTGTTCTAATATTAAATGGTCTAATATTATATTTGCTAAATCAGTAATTCTAACTTTAATGTGCTGTTGTTAAAGAATCAAAATTAGAGGCACTTGGGTAGCTTAGTGAGTTAAACATCTGACTTTGGTTCAGTTCATGATCTCAGGGTCCTGGGATCAAACACTGCATCACAGAGCTCTGTACTCGGCAGAGAGGCTGCTTGTCCCTCTCCCTCTACTGCTACCCCTGCTTGGACTCACTTTCTCTTTCTCTCCCAAATAAATAAATAAAATCTTCTTAAAAATTTTAAAAAGTCAAAATAATACAAAAAAATTCATGATGATAACAATACCAATTTTTAAATAGAGCTAAAATCAGCCTTTCTGATTTTTCCTTTTTTCCTCAGGCTCTAATACGGCTCAGAACAACACAGTGACTGATTGTTTTTTTTTTTTAAATGCATTATTTGCAATGACACTACAAACAAAGGACTGATATCCAAGATCCATAAAGAACTTCTTTAAAAAAAATACACTTATTTATTTGTCAGAGAGAGAGAAGAGAGAGCAGACAAGCAGGCAGAGTGGCAGGCAGAGGCGGAGAGAGAAGCAGCCTCCCTGCCAAGCCAGGAGCCTGATGTGGGACTCAATCCCAGGACCCTGGGATCATGACCTGAGCTGAAGGCAGCAGCTTAAACGACTGAGCCACCCAGGCATCCCCATAAAGAACTTCTTAAACCCAACGTCCAAAAAATAAATAACCAAGTCAAAAAATGGACAAAAGACATGAACAGACACTTCTCCAAAGAAGACATACAAATGGCTAATAGACACATGAAAAAATGTTCATCATCATTAACCATCAGGGAAATTCAAATCAAAACCACATTGAGATACCACCTTACACCAGTTAGAATGGCAAAAATTGACAAGGCAAGAAACAACAGTGTTGGAGAAGTTGTGGAGGAAGGGGAACCCTCCTACACTGTTGGCGGGAGTGCACATTGGTACAGCCACTTCGGAAAACAGTGTGAAGGTTCCTCAAAAAAATTAAAAATAGAGCTATCCTATGACCCAGCAATTGGATTACAGGGTATTTACAGCAAAGATGCAGATGTAGTGAAAAGAAGGACCATATGCATCCCAATGTTCATAGCAGCAATGGCCACACAGCCAAACTATGGAAAGAGCCAAGATGCCCTTCAAAAGACAAATGGATAGGAAGATGTATTCCATATATACAATGGAATATTACTCAGCCAACAGAAAGGATGAATATCCAACTTTTGCATCAACATGGATGGGACTGGAGGAGATTATGCTGAGTGAAATAAGTCAAACAGAACAAGTCAATTATCATAAGGTTTCAATTACTTGGGGAACATAAGGAATAGCATGGAGGACATTAGGAGAAGGAAGGGAAAAATGAAGGAGGGGAAATCGGAGCGAGAGACAAACCATGAGAGACTATGGACTCTGGGAGACAAACAGTGTTTCAGAGGGGAGGGGGTGGGAGGGATCGGTTAGCCCAGTAGTGAGTATTAAGGAGGGCATGGATTGCATGGAGCACTGGGTATAATACACAAACAATGAATCATGGAACATTATATCAAAAACTTAAGAAAAAAGGAAAAATTGCACTAAAATATTATTTATTAATTACCGATTAAAGAGTGCCCCTCAGGGGTGCCTGGGTGGCTCAGTGGGTTAAGCCTCTGCCTTCAGCTCAGATCATGTTCCCAGGGTCCTGGGATCAAGCCCTGCATCGGGCTCTCTGCTCAGTGGGGAGCCTGCTTCCCCCTCCCCCTCTGCCTGCTTCTCTGCCTACTTGTGATCTCTCTCTCTCTCTGTCAAATAAATAAATAAATAAATAAATAAATATTTTTTTTTTTTAAAAAAAAAGAGTGCCCCTCAATTTTGCCTCAATAGTAAATATTTTGTTTGCCTTTTCACAATCTGAGCACTGCCTGGAATCTTCCTTAGCTCCTTATAATTTGTTTTAACCATGGGTCCTGGTTTGGATGGAGAATAATGTGAGTAATGATCAGATAGTCAGAAAGCTTCTACCGAAAGGATTCCTAAATATTAGCTGATCTGATCATCACATTTGATGAAGAAGAAATTGAGGTCCTGAGAAGCAATTTGAATTGTAGTCACAAGGGAAATCATTAGCAAATTTGAAAAGAGCAAATTTTGTTCCACATGATATTAAAAAAACATACACTTGAGAAAAAAAAATAGCAAATTTCCTAAGAATCCAATACTACAGAGCTATTATACACACACACACAGACACACACAATTTTAGCTTAATCTATACAATGAGGTCACACACAATCAGCCTATTCAATACCACCTAAAATCACAACTGTGGATACTGAGAAAGCAAAATAATTGTATACTTTATGTGTCCCTTAAATATGTATTGAGTTCCTTTACATACCAGGCATTATTCTCATCATGAAGCACATATAGCAATGAATATGAAAGACAATGTCCCTTTTCTCTCCAACTTTTCATCACAGTGGGGCAAGGCTAGTAATAAACAAATAAAACAAACAAACAAACAATATAATACAGATATTACAAAGTGCTAGTAACAAAGTAAAGCAGGATTATAATAAATATGTTCCTCAGTGTTAAGGGCCATATTAGACAGTGTGGATAGAAAAGATTTCTTGGAGAAAATGATGGTTGAGGAGAGAGATGAATGTTGAAACAGGCGATCAAGATCTGGATGAAAACCCTTCCAGGAAAAGGAAAGAACAGGAAAAAACCTGAAGAATGGAGCTTAGCCTCAATAAGGGGAAGCATTAGTACATAACTTCTGGCATTGTATACTTTCCCTTCTGCCTTTAGTTAACAATACATTGTAATAAGCAGCTGCAAACACTTTTTCAGGATTATTTAAATCTTATGCCACTGTTTGTAGAATCACATATTAATCCTCAATTTGGGAATTGGAAGTAACAAAAAAAAAGGGTAACTGGTCACATATGGCTATTAAAATTTAAGTTAATAAAGCAAAATAAAATAAGAAATCCAGGCTCTCATTGGCACTAACATTCAAGTATTCAAATATATATATGGAATAAACCATTATTACAGATGCATTATGAAAATTGTTTGAAATGCTCTATTTACTATAGGATAATAGTAAAATCCGAGTTTCTAGAATTAATCCCTAGTTTTGGGTTGTAGCTTAAAATCTTTGTTAGTAACCGTATAGAATTGGTCAGTTGACTTTCCCTCTTTAAGATAGGAAGCAGCTAACATGTAATGGTCAGTAAACTGGGTATGGTACTTAGGATTTGGAATAATTAGAATCATGTCGTTTAATTATATGTATGTATATATATGTGCTTGTGTGTGTGTGTGTGTGTGTGTATAGTTTTTAGAAGGAATCCAACACTTTGTATTCATTCATGTATTCATAATATTGACTGACTGTCTACTACATGACAAATGACAGGAACTATTATAAACAATGGACTTTTGTAATGAACCCCAGAGGCAAAAATCCCAACACTCACAGAGCTTATATTTTAGTGATGGATAAATATTGAGTCCATTATTGATAAATGCTAGGCAGAAAAAAATAAAGTAGGAAAGGAGAATTGACATACTGCGGGATGTTGTGAGGAGCTGAAATAATAAAGAAAGCCTCGCTGAGACCACGGCATTGACGGAAAGATGTGAAGGGAGTAAAAGAAGGGGATACTGCATCAGGAAAAAGAGCAGGCACAGAAGCCCTGACATAAGAGCTGGCCAAGCATGTCTGAGAAACAGGAGATGGGAGCAACCGAAGTAGAGGATGAGGAGGAGCTGAAGAGCAGTTTTGGGGGCCAGACTCTTTAAGAATCTGTTTATCGTATTCTAAGTACGTGTATAAAAGAAGTTTGACATTTTTCTTCTACAAGATACCAAAAAGGAGGAACAAACTACTATTACAGATGCATTATAAAAATTGTTTGAAATGCTCTTTTCACAATAGCAATAACGGTAAAAGATAAGCTTCTGAAATTAATATCTAGCTTTGAACTGTAGCTTAAAATCTTTGCCAAAGACCATATAGAATTTGTCAGGCGATTTCCCCTCTTTAAGGCAGGCAGCAGGTGACATGTATGGAATTCAGTCAATATACTGGATTTGGCACTTAGCACTTGAATCATGTCATTTAATCATGTCATTTAATCATGACAATAATCCCAGGAGGTACTACTTTGCTTATTCTAATCTCACAGATAGAGAAAAGGAATCAGAGTGTGGTAAGTGATTTACCAGTCCATATAGTTAATATTGCTAACTTCAAATATTTGATGTGAGATTTAGAGTAATTCATGTAAAGCACTAACAATTATAGCAATTATAGCATTGCTTAATGATTATTATTACTACTATTATTCCATTATAATTGTTTATGCAGCAGGCCTGTCTCTGGAGCAGACACCGAAATATAAATACTCTCAAGAAAAATCATTGCAGTTGGAAGCCCAACATTTACTTCAGGTGAGATTTTTTTAAAATGGACAAATAAAAGCACTGTTTGAACAGTAATTTCACAGAAAGATATTTTGCTAGGTTTTTCATTAACTAATACAACACTCTATATTCTAATTACTATAGAAATACCAATCAAGTATCAACTCAAGAATTACATTAACCATCTCCCCCAGACTCAGGAGGTGTAAAACCAATGGGAAAATAAAATGATATCTATACCTTCTAACCTATACTTAATGCCACAAGCATTTGACTTTGTTTGAATTTTGGGGGAAAAAAAATGAATTGCCCACCTTAAACACTAATGAGAGGAACCTTTGTCATAGGGGACCATGATATAGCACCAGCTATAATTTCTATTAGTATAAAAAAATTCTCTTATTTTTTGTAGCCCCATACCTAGCATAAGGTGTGAGACATAAGAAGTGATTAATAGTCGCTTTCTTCTCTGAATTCAATTCATTGGCTGCCTGTACCATATGGAACAATAGGGAAACACATGTACCAGAATAAGACATCTTGATGTGTCAAATAAGACTTCTTCCATTTCTTTTACAGAGGTGTAGATAAAATCACAGTGACAGAAGAAGTGAATGAAACAAAATATAACAAAATAAAATGGGATATGTCAAATGGAAGCTGAGAGAACTAACAATAGGTGCTCTAGGACAGTGAGTGACTCTCTGATCTCATCACTGTGACATTCACACATATGATACAGCAAAGTACACCCAACAGTCTACAGCAGCCTAGAATGAAGGCAGTATTCTCGATGCCTCTGCTGCACCCTCAATTATTCCCTGTCTTGTGCTATTAAAGAGTTTTGGAATCAAAGTGGGACCGGTATGATTACAGGTAGCATGACTATGGACTAAGGTAAGAAAGTGAGTTACCCAGAGTTAGAATTGAGGGAAGCACTCACTTCCACATGCAGGTCCCTGCATAACCCTGAGAGTGAGCACTTCCTGAAATTTTGTACCCTAGAAACCTGGCTGGCCTCACATTGCCCAGGACCATGTGTTCTGGTTTTCCCAGGACAGTCTGGGTTTGCAATCTATTTTTCTGGCTTAATTAATGTTAGTGCTTCTTTTCACTTAGGAGGTTTTACAGATTTGGACTGATAAATTGTATGTTCATCACAGTTATAAAGATACCTTATATCCAGATTAAGGAAAATAACTGGAAAACATTAAATCATATATTTTCCTTTTATAAGTTTCTTCTGTACAAATTCAGAACTGATTGAAACACATCCATGCTTTGAAACATCATAGTTGAAAACTGCTCTAAACATGTAAAGAAGTGAAAGCCTCACTCTGGGCTAATATAGACCTGAAAACCTTTACAGAAAATATAAGCCCTAAAATGACATAAGATATAAAATTTATATGATAAAAAATAAAATGTATATAATTTCAGGTTGGAAAAATAATTGATAAATAAACGGCGCCTGGGTAGTTCAGTTGGTTAAGCATCCAGCTCTTGATTTCGCCTCAGGTCATGCTGTCAGGGGTCCTGATACAGAGCTCTGCAGCAGGCTCTGTGCTTAGCTGAGTCTGCATGCAGTTCTCTTTTCCTCTCTCCCTGTACCCCTCTCCCCCTCCCCAATCATGCATGCCTGTGCACACTCTCTCTAAAAAGCAAAAGAAAACAAACAAACAAAAAACTTTGTTGCACCGGAATCCACTTATGCATGGGGTTATGTGGGGCAAATATACATGTCCATAAGACAATAATCATTTAAGAATTGTTCTTAGATTTGGCCTATGTTTTAACATATACCTGGTAAAAAAACTTAAAAAGGACATATTCGTGTTAATACTTTAACAAAGAGTATGCCTGATTATAAGGCAGTTTTTACCTTTGACCTCTGGCTCACCTATTTGGTCACAAGATCTTCTTTTGGGAAAGACTTTAAGTGATTTATGCTTAAGCAATTAAATCAATAAATGTTATTGTCAATGGGAGTAAAAATATATACTTCTGGGATTTCCCATGCATGGATCAATTCTTCAGACACATGGAAAGAGGAGTTTGCTCTGGTAACCTTATACTTCTGAGATTAAGGTGAAGAATGGCCGCACAAACTGATCTTCTACAGCTCTATGGGCCCTTGCTTTCTTCCATAAATCATAGAGCCTTGATTAGTGGTTATATCAATCCCCTGGGTGTGGTCCTCTGGACAGCACCATTATTAGTTGGTACAAGCAGCCAATAGTTCTCAGATTACAAGAAACCAGAGAGGGAGACAAGCCATAAGAGACTCCTAATCATAGGAAACAAACTGAGGGTTGCTGGAGGGGAAGAGGGTGGAGGGATGAGGTAACTGGGTGATGGACATTGGGGAGGATATGTGTTGTAATGAGCACTGGGTATTATATAAGACTGATGAATCACAGACCTGTACCCCTGAAGCAAATAATACAGTATATGTAAATCAATAGAATTGAAATAAATTTTTTTAAAAAGGAAGAAACAAACGCCAAGTACAAGCCCCACAGTTGGTGCCTGGCAGCAGAGTGGGGGGGTCAGTGTGGGTTGATCTCCATAGGCCGTATGCACTGACTCTATGTCCATTTCTGGCTTTGTGGACCCTCATGGCAGTATCTAAACAGGATCCTTGCTATATGCCTCTATCCCATACACACAGTTACCGCTGGTTATCTATCAGCTCTGCCTTTTCTTATCTCATTGCCTAAGGGGAAGCATCTAGATCACTTGGCAAAATAACAGGTGTGACTGTGTGAACAGGAAAGAGAGAGTAGGACTATATTATATAAGTTCACATGTATATTGCCATTACAACTATCTGGGGACAATGAGGAGATGCTAAGGCATGCACTAAAATGCTACTGTTTTTGAAGACAATAACTGGAGATTGTACACAGGAATGTGCTTCTCTTATGTATATGATTCAGAAGGGATCTGAGGTATACTGTATTTGACAGGCAACTGAGACATCTATTTTACCTAATGAATACTGCTCACTGCCAGCTACACTGCCACAAATAATCCAATTAATGTCTCTAACAGAGGGAATTTTAAACAAGATAAAAAGCTAAGGCAACAAACAGGAATACATAAATGTATATGGTACAGAGGTTTGGGTGTGTGAGTCAGCTCAGAATTATGACTTTGGTATTCATTTCCTGTATGACTATGTTCAGGCCATTTAATCCCTTTGAATGTGTTTTCTCTCATCTGTAAAAGGAGGCAAAAATTATCTAAGTTCTTGATTAAATGTGATACTGTCAATAAAGGGCTTAGTCTAGCACATTGAATATATTCCAATAAATATTAGCTATTATTATTATTAGGTAAAAATGAAGAGGGAGAGATGTGATACTCAGATGAAGACTGGCATACTCCTGTAGATAGATCACTGTGTGTAATTATTCATCTTGTCTATCTCAGGGTAGTGCCAGTTTTGGATGAGAGAAGGACAGGGTTCTACATTACTTGGGAATACTATATTGCCCTGCCACTTGCTTTGCAGTGAGCCTACTACAATTATTCTAAAATGATTTCTAAGTGTCAAACCACTTGGGAATGGACTGTACTCAGGATCAGGTCCAGAAATCAAAGTACCATCCCTGAACTATTTTTGCCACTCCACATTTAAAATATTTATCTAATGGGGCAATTTGCAGCAATTATTGGGAAGAAGCTTTTAGTTACAAGGCACCAAGTTCCTGCCCATCTCTAAGGAATATAAATAAAAGATATGCCTAATGCAGCTTGTGCATGAACCTTAGATTTGTGAACTATTTTACTGAAGAAAGTGAAAGAAGGTTCATATGCACAATCCTTGGGCTTAATTCTTAGAGTAAACTGGCTGAAGTACATCTTCCCCATACATTGTGCATTTCTCTAGATTCTAAGAGTAGAGAGATATTTTTTAATCTGAAGGATATGTGAACTAGGTAAATATTTGCTGTATGTGAATTTCAGACACGTGAGCAACCCCACCTTCCCCAGTTGCCCCCAGTGCTACAACTATTATGAAGTAAGACAATTCTTTGAAGGCCAAGATCTTTAATCAACAATTAGGTTTCCTTTTTTATGCTGCATTTTATGTGTGGTTATCATAAAATTTTGTATTTTACACTCCTCCCTCATCCAACTTTAAAAAAAGGAGGAGTGTTGATTGGTTTGCTTGGTTATTTATTATCATATTGTATCACTGTCAGTGAAATTGACCATGAAAGTGTGCATTAAATGGTTGATCATAAAATAAAACATTCTTGGCATGTGGAACAATGACAAAATAACACTGTGCTGAGCTTATTTTAATGAAAATTGCCTCTCTCTGGCTGATGAACTGAACTGTTCTGAATGCTAGTGAGAAACCAGTCAAAACTATAAAAAGTCTGAGTAAGGCGCTCAAGGTGTTCAATTTAATTAATTCCAGTTATCTGACTACCTATGTACAAGGTCTTGAAGTTTAAATGTTTAGCATGGCCTTCATAGTAACAGCATAAAGTAGATTTTGTGACTCTTTTGGAGAAATTTCTAATAGAAGTGCTTAGATATGGGAAATTATGATTTGGAAACCATGGTTTGGTTAGATATGGGAAATCAAGTGTTTAGATATGGGAAATCATGGCACTAACCAGCACTGCTAGATACTTTCTGTTCTTCCCTTCCCATGAAGAACAAGTAATAGGATTCAAAGCACACTCAGTTTTTCAGATTCAATGGATAATACAGAGAGAGAACTTTCACTTTACACCGACCGTATGCATAAAACATTATCACTATATGCCCTCTCTGCAGTGAGAGCATCACCTCTACCATCGATGCCTTCCTAAGTTACTTTCCAGTCTGTGGAATGAAAAGCTTAACACCCAGGCCCATGCAGAATTTTCTTCTTACCACAGGATGCTGTTTACCTGCCCACTGGCAATACCATTTGCCCAAATTTAGGATTTGATGCTAGAAGTGTATGTTGGCAATAAGTCTGTTCTACATTGTAATATATATTTTAAGGACATAAATGGACTGTTTCTGTACTAATAGTAATCTAAAATATTAGCCTTTCAAAACTGCACATGGAATTTATGAAGCCTCATATCATCTACACTGATAATACTGATACACTAAAATCATCTTCTATGGTAACATGAAAAAGATAATCAGTGTACAATCTATTAAATGATGAATACCCAACTTTTGTAGCAATATGGACGGGACTGGAAGAGATTATGCTGAGTGAAATAAGTCAAGCAGAGAGAGTCAATTATCATATGGTTTCACTTATTTGTGGAGCATAACAAATAGCATGGAGGACAAGGGGTGTTAGAGAGGAGTAGGGAATTTGGGTAAATTGGAAGGGGAGGTGAACCATGAGAGACTATGGACTCTGAAAAACAATCTGAGGGGTTTGAAGTGGCGGGGGGGTGGGAGGTTGGGGTACCAGGTGGTGGGTATTATAGAGGGCACGGCTTGCATGGAGCACTGGGTGTGGTGAAAAAATAATGAATACTGTTTTTCTGAAAATAAATAAATAAATAATAATTTTAAAAAAATGAGAAACTATTTTAAAGTAAGAGATGCACTTGCTACTGATTTAAAAAACAGCTCTTCAATTTAAGTGAAATATTTTTTAAATATTAAAAAAATAAAGGATAAAGTACAATCTTTCTGTACTTTGTGTCATTTAATAAGACCAGACTAAAAGACCCAAGGTCTCTTCTTTTTTGTTATAATAATTCTGATCCTCCAATTCTCATATGCTGTGATTATAAGGTATTTCATGTTTATTTTTAATGATGAAATTTTGGTAGCTTCTACTATGCCTAGAATGATTGCTGGAAACAGTTCAGAACACTCCCCATCCCCAGGTATACACATGCACACATGTTCTCATGTCTGAAAGTCACTACCAAGATGCATCACATGGGTCCCGGCAACAACGCATGAGCAACGGTCATCAAAGAACACTAACTATATTCTTCCTGTGTAGCTCAACTTTGGCCACCCTTGTTCTACTTGGTCGAGTCTCAGTGTTGTTACCGACAGTCATGAGAATTTATTTCTTAAGGTGTGCCAGAGAATTGCTGGATTCTGTTCAAATTCAGGGAGAATGACCTTCAGCCATAGTATCTATTATCTGATTCCAGAATCTGCTGTCATAAAGATTCACTTGAATTTTAAGTCTCTTATAGAAACTGTTGTTGTGAGTTTCTATGTCTTTCGAGGAGAAGAATCAATCCTCATTCTGAGAGTCTGAAGCAGGATTAAACAAAACCAAAATACAAACTCCATCCAATGGCAAATCCCAGAAGTAACTGAGAGAAGGAGGAATGACATTTTTACTAGGTTCCTGGCCTATCAAAATTTAATCAATTCAAGAAAATATAAGTCATAGGTCTAATTGCCTTGGGGTATTTTAGTTACTGCCCTAATTTAAATTGTGTCCTGTGGTATGTCACAGCATTTTTTTTTTTTTTTCAATCTTCACCCTCCACCTCAAGATAGCTTAAACTGTCATTCATTCTATGACTCTCTCTCAATATTGTCCCTGGCACAATTACAAAATTGATAAAAGTTGGCTTTGATATTCTCACCCAGCCCCATATTTGCTACCTTCTATTCACCCTTGCTGTATCTAGTTCCTACAAAAACTAATCTCATTTGTTGATACTTAAATTATTAAAATTATTTAAATAATATCTAGAATAATTAATTTAAGGTTTTTTTGGGTGGATGACTCATGTCCTGGCATTTTGTCAGGCTCAGGAGTAGAAAAATTCTAATGAGAGTACCTCCTTTTTCAAGAAGCTTATGGTTGACTGGGGAAAATTAATAAATAAATAACCAGATTTATTAATAAATAATTTAATATTTATTAATTTGTTTATTAATTTATTAATAACCAGGTTATTAATAAATAATCAGAAAATTTCATACTCATTACTATGCTCACTATGCTCACTATGGTCAGTGTAAGAAAGGGGTGTTATGAATACAAAATGGAAAGGCATGAAAATGCAGAAAAACTTTCTATCAATAAAGTGGTTTGGAAGAATAAATTGAAACTTTCAAAAAAACAAGAGGAAGAAGCTGATTGTAGGTACAGATGAAAATGTGTAAAATATCACCAAACAGGTATGGCTGTCCATGCATTGGGGGGGGGGGAAGCTGGGGCAAGTGAGAAGTTGGCAGGATTTTAGACAAGAAAAACAAATAAAAATTTTATGTGATAACCAAAAAGGTTTGATTTGTTTTGAAAGTTACTGAGAACCAAGAAAACTTTAAAAGAATATATCAACATGATCATATTTGACAAGAAGAGATCTTATCTAAAAACTAAAGCAATAGCTTGGTAAGGTTTAACACCTCCTGGCAATGTATGCATTTAACCAAAAACAGGCAATGTCCTTGGTGACATAATCACCAAGGCATAAATTTGTTGAACACATTTTCATATTATGTCTGTAGAATTCAATTTATTAATCTTTGCACAATAATGTTTTCAACTAAGAAAAGAGAGGTGAATAGTTTTCTAATAAGACTTCAATATATCCCGTCAACTCTTCAACTACTTCGTACTGTTCCTACCCCTGAGATTTATCCCCAGGAGATTAAGTTGCCTTTCAGCTCCTGAAATAAGGAAGAGAGGTGTCAGAGGCCACTCTCAGGGGAGAAGGGTGTTGTCAAGATGCTATCTAGGTTGATGCACTGTAGAATGAGCACACAGAATAATATTAAAACTCCAGAAGCACACACTTTATTCTCATCCTCTGGGCTACTTAGAAATTCTGCTTTGGTCTAAAGTCATGTTTGAAAACACACTTCAACAATGTTAATAAATCCAATGGTCCAGAGTTCCAAGTTTATTTACATTTACACTATAGGCTTTGTCTGATAATCCTTGTAAATCCCTGCCAACCTACTTTTCTTTAAACAGCCCCAACCCCGCCCCTGTGTATTACTCTCTTTGGAATCTCAGTGACTTCATAGTGGAGTATAGCCTGAAATCTTACCTCCATACTCTCACTCTGTATTTTCAGTACCCTATCCCATGATTATTTGTAAATATTAGGTTAAATTCCAGTGGGCCCTCAGATTATATTTTTAGGAATGAGCGATAAGGTGGAAAATAGTATTCACGCATAGAAAAACTGTAAAATTCTGGAAGAATAGAAAATTGCTCAGGCTTGCTCTTTTCTTCTTCATCTGGCTATTTTCTTACAGTGAGTACCCTTGGAATTCTTTAAACAAAAGTCAGACCTGTGTGGTTGGTTTTAAATAGAGAGCCGCAGTCCAGATTTGAGTGCATATTAGAATTATACGGGGGAGATTTTTCAAAAATATTGGTACTTGAATGCCATCCTCAGCATCACTGGTCTAAGGTGCAGACTGTTATCAGTGTTATTTAACATTTCTGAATGTGATTCTGTTACAGTGAAGGTTGAAACCCACTAAAGCAGAGAATGCAAAGGTCAGTGGTAAATGGATAGCTGTGAGTTCTGTGCCCTCTTCCAAAGTTAGACTTAGTTAGATTCAAAGATAAGTGACTCATTAGAGAAAATTACCAATTAATTACATCAGAATTGACAATGTGTTTTGGTTAAAAAATAACTATACAGTACTTAATATTTGTGCCAGTCACTAATTCTTCAGTATATAGTTCTGAGACAGGGACTCTGTTCTTAAGGAGCGTACAATGAGTGTCATGATTACTAATAGTGTGGTGTTCTAAAGATGAAAACTGAGTACTGTATTTCATTTCATGTAAGTTATTTTTCAATTAAAATTATCAAGTATTAAGAAATAAGTCTAAAGAAAGTTGTGAACAATTTTATATAAAAATATGTAAAACATTTCTAAGCATGAGTTCCACCCCTGGTATGGCAAATAAATTTGCCAACAAGCTGACTCTCCCACACATATAAATTTAAACTCAATATAAAATTTTAAAAACACCATGTAAAGAATCTAGGGAATAAGCCATTGCAGGCATATTTGGAGAGGAGTTGAACCTTGTAAGAAGGGGCTAATACAGTTAAGTTCCTTGTCCTTGTAGCATTGGTCTTTGGACAGCCTGGAGTTAAGTATGATGTGAGGTGGCTGAAACTCTAATAGAAACACACTGTCTTTCTAGCCTGGGAAGACAGAGTCTAGGGAAACCACAGCTGCTAAAAGGTGAGGGGAATTCCAGAAAAAAGAGAGGCCTGGATTCTGTGTAATCTCTGCCCAAGCCTCTTGCTCATTCCTAAACTATGCCTATATGGAATTATTGTGCCCACAGCACATTGAACAACAAAAAGAACCAAACTGCCTAAGGTGGATGTTCACCTCCAGTAAGGGAGAGCTTGTAGTTTCAGGCTGTGTTAACTGTCTGCTAACCAAAACCAAAGGCATCATTTAGAGAAATGTAAGGGGATCCAGAGACCATACAGCATATCACTCACAGGTTCACACGTTCTAGGCTGCAATCTAAGGATACTCTACATAATAGAAACAGGGAAATATTTCCCCTTCTCATAAAAAAAAAAGAAAGAAAAAGGAAGCCAGCCCCAAGATTATCTAGATGTTGGAATTATCAGTCCTACACATTAAAGCAATGAAGTAAAAAAATTAGAACAACAAGGCAGAAAATCTCAGCAGATAGATTACATGCACAGTATACATATATGTATTCTTAAGTATTAGGTATGATGTATACAAACACACACATACAACAGAATGGAAATGTGAGAGTGATAAAAATTAAAATTAAAAACAATTCTCAGAATAACCTTTATAACAAAATAAATACATCAGAGAAAAAAAGTTAATGCATCCTCAGGAAGTGAATAGTTTTATATTTCTGCATGGTTCTTTCAGGCTTTTTGGGAAATTTTTGGGAGGTGCATCAATGGAAAAGATTTAGAACTTCAGAAATGATTCAAATACTAAGAGACTATCCAAAAATTATGAATTTACATTTTAAAAACATTTCTCTTTAGAATTATTGTGAAAGCATGGAGCTACTTCAAGGGCTGTAAACTAGGATGGCTTATTTTAACCCCCTCACCTACCAGATATTTATTTACATTCCAGTAGGTAAGAAACCAGGATTCTTCACCTTCTGTTCAAAAGGAAAAATGGGGGAGATTAATCTTCTCTCCTTCAGAAGTGAAAAGGGAATATATATATATATATATATATATATTTATTTATTTATTTATTTCTAGATTCCTAGATTCACATTTCCTTACCACAGTATGACCCCTATGCATGGATGCTGTTCATCTGGCCTTCATCACATCTCCCCAGAGGGGAGAGACTGAGCAAGGGGAAGTCATATGGTAACTGCTTCACTGCTATATGTAACTGATAGCACTAGACAGAATTAGAGAGAACTGATAGAACTAATAATAAACCTGTACCTGTACCCAGAAACCTCATGTCTACTTTTAGGACAGCATAAATATTTATAGATATTAAAGGCTTATTCTTAACTTAAAGAAAGGTAAATACAAATTATTCAAGGTGAATAACAAAAAGAAAAAGATCAAAAAAACAAGAGAGCATCAGGAACATGTAGGAAAATACTAAGGAATTCCAGAAAGACAGGGAGAAAGACAGAGGGACAAACAAACAGAGCCAAGGGGACAAACAGAGGGACAAACAAACAGAGGGACAAACAAACAAAGAACCAAGAGAGATAGAAAATGTAAAGAGAGAGAGTGATTAAAAAAAGGAAATTGAAGAAATAATGATCATTTTTTTCTAAATTTCATCAAACACATATATTTGCCAGTTAATGCAGCTCAGCACACCCCAAGAGGATATATATAAATAAAGTCATGCCTTAGGACTTCAAACAATTTAGAAACAGAGAGAGACTATAGTGATTGTAGTCAAAGAAAAATAACATATCAAAACTGGGGTACTATTACATTAGAAATAATTGAGTCCAGAAGACAACAGGATAGCTTCTTTCAAGCTATGAAACAAAATCATGATTTTTAAAATATAGAATCCAGAATTCTATATTTGGTGAAAATATGCTTCAAGAATAAAGGTAAAGATTTTCAGATAAAAGAAAACTGAAATAATTCATCACCTTTGACCTGGCACTATAAGAAATGTCAAAGAAGTTCATCAGGCTCAGAAGAAGAAGAAAGAAGAAAGAAGAAGAAAGAAGAAAGAAGGAAGAAGAAGAAGAAGAAAAGGAGGGGCACCTAGGTGGCTCAGTTGTGAAGCCTCTGGCTTCTGCTCAGGTCATGATCCTAGGACCCTGGGATCTAGCCCCACAACTGGCTTGCTGCTCGAAGGGAAGCCTGCTTCTCCCTCTCCCACTCCCCTGCTTGTGTTTCCTCTCCCAGTGTCTCTTTCTCTATCAAATAAATAAGTAAAATCTTTAAAAAAAAAAATTGATAGTACCTAGAATAACCTGTACTCTCAAGTAGGAATGTAGAATCCTGAAAATGTTTATAGAAGGGTACATAAAAATATTTTCCTTTTGATTAATTTCTTTTAAAATACATACATATTGCATGGAGCACTGGGTGTGGTGCATAAACAATGAATTTTGGAAGACTGAAAAAATTAAATTTAAAAAGGATTAAAAAAATGAATGATTATTAATAACAAAACATATAACATCATCTTGATAGATCTGTATTGTATGTAGATGAAATGTATCTGATAATTTTAGCAAAAAGATGACCAATGGGGGAGATAAATGAATCCATATAGCTGCAGATGCCCATGTATTCTGTAAAGTGGTACAATATTAACCCTAAACACACTATAAAAAGTTAAAGTTCCAAGTTGTAATATTCAGAGTAAGCACTAAAAAAAAAAGATTAAAAAATTAAAAGTTGAAATGGAATTGAAAAATATGCAAATAATCCAAAAGAAGGTCAGAGAGAAAAGATACATAAAGAAGGGAAAATAAAGCAAATTACAAAATTATATACCTGATTCTGACTACATCAATAATTGCACTAAATATTAATGGACTAAAGACTCCAATCAAAAGGTACAGATAATCAGAATGAAGAAAAAAAGCAGAACCTAAGTAGGATGCTGTCTTTAAGAAATGCACTTTAGATACAAAGACACAGATAGAAATGGGCTAAAGTAAAATGATGGAAAACATATTTCATTCAAACAGTAACTATAGAAGCCCATAGAGGACTTATTAATATCAGATAAATTTTAAGACAAAGTATATCATCGGAGATAAACAGGGAAATTTCATAAAGATAAAGTCATGTATTCATTAGAGAGACACAACAATCATATATATGCACTTGCCTCATAACATAGACACAAAACACAGGAAGAAAGAAACAAAAAGAGAGACAAAAACAATTAAAAAGTTACAGTAAGAGATATTTAATGTTCTCTCTACAAATATAAAATTAGACATAAAGGGGGACGCCTGGGTGGCTCAGTTGGTTAGTCACAGTAAGAGATATTTAATGTTCTCTCTACAGATGATAAAATTAGACTATAAAAGGGGATGCCTGGGTGGCTCAGTTGGTTAGGGGGCTGCTTTCGGCTCAGGTCATGATCCCAGCATCCTGGGATCGAGTCCTGCATCTGGCTCCTTGCTCAGCGGGGAGCCTGCTTCTCCCTCTGCCTCTGCCTGCCACTTTGCCTGCCTGTGCTCACTCTGAGAAATAAATAAATAAAATCTTAAAAAAAAAAAAAAAGAAAAATTAGACATAAAGCAGTGGGTGAACTAGAGCAAACACTATCAAATACCTTGACCTAACTGACATTTAGAAAGAAACTGAGAGGGAAGTTTTATTTCTTGTGAGCACAGCTCACCAAGATTTTAGGTTCTGGGAATTTAAAAAATAAAAAAGTCTCATTAAGCTCAAGGCAATTAAAATCATAAAGAGAATGTTACCAAACATAACAGAAGTAAATTAGGAATCTATAACAATAACACAGCTAGGTAACCCAAAATATTTGGAAATTAAACAACACACTTCTAAATAATCCATAGATGAAAGAATATTTCTTAATGGAAGATATTTTAGCTACAGAAAAATTCAAATACAACCTTTCATAATCTGTGAGGTATGGTCAAAATACTAGTGAAATAAAACACAAGTATTTTACTGGTTGCCAGAAAAGAGAATGGATTCAATTTCAATAAGCTAAGGTTCTACCTTAAGAAGCTGAAAAAAAGAAGCATAGTTAAAGCAAGGCAAGTGAATGAATAATAAAGAGTAGTAATAGAGGAAGTACAAAACAAAATTAAGACAGAGGAAAAAAGTCAAAAGTTGTTTTTTTTAATAGATCAACACAATAAACCCCTACCTAGAATGGCAAAAAGAAAAAAAAAGAAGAGAGCATAAAAATCATCAGTATTAAGAATAAAAGTATTAATTGCACTATATACCTAAAAATGCCACTTTCTGCACAACTTCTCTACACAGAATTGTCCCACTATCTATCCGGGTGAGTATTTTAAGGTTGATACTAACTGTATCTCCTAAGACCCTTTAATTCCCTTTTCTTCATCTTCATGTTGAATCAAATGTCAAATGATACATAAAGCCTGTCAATATGTATACTGTATGATGGTTTCCTTTGGTCTTGGGTAGTTTTGCAAAATCAAAACACTGTCTCCATTAAGTAAATTTGTGATCCAGTTACCAAATTGATTTTTCTTGCTAAAGAGGAATGTTGGGAATATGGCTTCTGTCCAAACCAAGGGAACCAGAAGAGGTCCCATTGTGGAGAGCCCACTCCATGTATAGAAGGAATCACACAGTGGTTCTTCATCAGACTCATGTGCAGCTTTTATAATTTTGCCTCTTTCCAACATGCATACTGTAAGTCAGAATTTCTGGAGAGTATGGCTGGATACTTGCATACTTAAAAAAGCATTCCAAATAATTCTGTTGTTCATCCCTAGTTATTAAGGGCTGAAAAAATAAGATTAAGAAGATCATGGGGAAGTCTATAGAAAGAAAAATTAAAGAGCAGAGAATTAATTATTTTCTGAGGGCAAACTTATAACCTCAATTCCCTGTTCATAAACCAGAAACTAAGTTATCCACAAAAGGTTATAGCTATAGTTTGCTCTCACATGGATTAAATATGAATATTTCAGAGGAATGTAAAATTAGTATTAAAATATTAAGTTATTAGATATTAATTTCTTGTTGGGTGATGTTTAAAAAAGCCATATAGGTGGCTCCTGAAATTTGAATCAAAGTGAACTCAGTAATTTTTAGATTCTTCTAAGATTCAGTGCTTGAAATGGAGTTTTAGGAAATTAAGAGTCTAATACAGAAGAAAGTATTACTTAAGATCTTCCTATGGAACTGAGGAGCATGACTAAATTATCAAGAGAGCACTCAAGACCTATATATACCCACATAATCCATGATTGTTACATTATATGCTATGCTGTGTATCATTAACTTCTTACTATAAAAATATGGAAAATGAACTTGTCTGATCCTTTTGTCAGATATCTCTCCAGTGATGGGAAATCAAAACAAGACATGAGACAAATTACCTAAGGGAAGACAAGAATTTCTAAAAAATACGAAATGATTAAATTTTTCACAAACAGTGGGTCTGCTATAATAGTCCTATTATTGTTACTTCCTTTGGCCATAAACCCCACTACTAATATCTGAAGAGACAGTTCAGAGTTGTAGAGATGGGCCAGTATATTTGTTCATGAAGCCATTTCATGCTTTGTCCTTGATGCAGCTATACTGCCAAAAGACAATTAGTGACTTTTAAAAGGCATCTCTGTATAAAATCATACCAAATTTACTATTTTCTGCCCAAATAAATATGTATTTTGAAAGACATGGTATAACATAGTTTTACATGTCTGTGTCTCTCACAGCCACTGCCATATTATATATGTGGTAAGTTTCAGATATGATAAATAGATTTCATTATGTATTTGAGCATGTATTTTTGACATCAGCTAACTAAAACCCTTTATTACATAGGAATCTGAGGTATGTTCTAACTACTGTGGAATTACATCTGCTCTGTCAAGAGATGATATACATTTAGAAAAGTTATACATTTTTAAATCCCAGAGAACATTTTTATGTACATAAGAAATTATCAATCTAAAATTTTATTTTGTGGCTTAAAAATTATAGTGAACATTCAATGACATATTTGTTATTCTCTTGAAGTTTCAGGAGAAATAGAATATTTCTGCCATTTGCCACCAAGTAGATGTCAATTAATGCAAGGCAAAGCCATAAAATCTGGCATAAAGTTATGCAACAGCAATAGTACTTATGGACAGTTATATTTAAAAAGCACTTTGTCAAAAAAAAAAAGCACTCTGTCTTCCAATTACTGGTGGATGTTGGCTTTTTTTAAAAAAAGATTTTATATATTTATTTGAGAGAGAGAGCAAGTGAGCCAACAAGCAGGGTGGGATGTGGGGGCAGGGGGAGAAGCAGAGGGAGAGGGACAAGCAGACTCCATGCTGAGCTTGGAGCCTGAGGCAGGGCTCAGTATTACCACCCTGGGATCATGACCTGAGTGGAAGTCAAGAGCTGGACACTTAACAGATTGAGTCACCCAGATGCCCCTGGGTGTTGGCTATTTTTTACCATTTATCATTCATTCTCATTTTTGCACAATCATAATAATTTACTATTCCTTTGGGAATTTATATCTCCCTATGATCACATGCCATATCTAACCCATTCCTTGGAAAGGATGGTAGTTAACTTCAGGAAATAACCACTTGATTGTCACCTACCCATGGGTGTAGTCTTTTGCAAAGATAAACCCCTCTGCTATTCAGAAGGGATTCCTGGAAATAAGAAAGCATGTAAGTATGTAACTCCAAGAAGTTACTGGCAGACAGCTCTCAAGGTGATGTAGCCAGCCTTCTGATAAAGCAAACACCACAGAAGTCAGAGGAAAGGACCAGAAGGAAGAGGGAGGGAGGGAGAGATAAAGACAGAGGGGAGGGAAAAGGAGGGAAAAGTAAGAAGGGAGGGGAGAGAGAGAAATGTTAACGTTTTGAATGTCACCTCACTCTGCGTCAAATGATTCCTTCAAATGGAATTTTTCAGTTATAAAAGCCAACATCATCACCTGAGCCAATTTGAAAAAGTTTTCTATTATTCATGTCCAAAAGATCTCTCAGTTACACACCTTTAACTGTGCTAATAGTGTGTCTTGTTTTGCCTTTGTTAGGTTTTGTTTTAGTAGTTGCAGGGAAGAGGTAAAAGAACTTTTCAATAGCAATCCACAGACAGTGAATTTTCCAAAACCACCAGTGTACACTACAGTCTACACTCACCTGAGCCAGTACCAAATAAGACTTCAATTCTCTCATGCCCAGAATTATGGTCTGAAAGCCTGGGCATCAGACAGGCTCATTAATTTTTATGGGTTTTTCCTTTTACCCTAGTCTCACATAATCACTGGCTTAGGTGATTGCTTTTGGGCAGAGAAAACTGATTTGCAATCCATGATCCCAGCAGGGAAAGAGAAAGTTCACTCTCTGGTTAGTTAAGTTCTTGGAGAACAGGGCAGGTGTTTTTATTAAATCATGAGAGGGCCTGAGTAGGATATTCCAGCCCACAACCTGAGCTGACAGGATAAAATATACTCTATCAGTTCAGTTGGTGCATTGCTTATAGAGTGATCTAATGCCCATATATACTTGCTATAAAGCTTTCTTAGCACCAGAGAAGGATTTTAATTAGACAAACCATAACCTCTTTCCATCTATTAATTTTTCCCTTAGGGTTGCCTTTAAAAAAAAATGTATGGATCATTAAAACCTGAGAAGAAATGACATTGCTTCCTAAAGTCTTGTTTTAAGAAAAATATTGATTTCTCTTTCCCACTGTCAAGAAAATAGAAAAGATATATGTGTATGGGTGATGAATACCAACAAATATGTTCATTGGTTTGAATTCCAACCTAAGGGACTGGGCATAGGGGGTATTATCAGAGTGTGGGAAAAACAACAACAACAACGACAACAAAAACAAACAAACAAAAAATCATGACTTAGGAATCAACGCGGAAACTCCGTGGTTATTGTTGAGGAGTTGCGACCTAGTCTTGTCAGAGTGTATGTTTTGGAATGAAGTATTTCTGTATAAATGGTGGCTGTTATTAGTGTTACTACCAATCTGTTTACTTAATATCTATTCTCATATTATCTGCTGCTTCTTTTTTATTATGATTTGTTTTACTTTTCATGATATGTATTCTAAATGGAATGACAGAATCAAAGTATTTGAGATTTTGGTTAGGTCATAATTAAATTCTTAGCTCTTCAGAATGGGAAAATGTGAGAAAAGTTTCAGGATCTCATTTAGCATGAGAATAGTGATCAAAAAGAGGAGACTCCTATGTCTTCAGTTATTTGCTCTGATTCCCTTTATCTGGCCTTTGATAGTGATAAGCAGGGCCATGAACAGCATCACACACCTATGTCTTCATGTTTTAAATCTTACCAGAAGGAAAAAAGAACTGAATTATGAAATAAACAATTTAGCAAAAAGTGACAAATACACACATATAACATAGTTAAATAAGACTATTAACCTCTATAATTTCCTCAAATATAAAGCTATTTTCTTATAGTACTATTTATGCAGTTCAAATAAAGGATTTAAATGACTTGGAAACAACCTTATGTAAAAGTTATGAAGAATGGTAATGATCTAATACATCAAACTCCGTCAAATCTCTTTATTAGTGTTAGAATAAAAACTAAAGTGATAACAAAAAGTAAAAGGCTAGAAGTAGTTATTTAAAGAAATGATGGAAGTTTTGATATCGTTTGATGTACCTGACTTTCTAGGTTAGGGTCAAACTATAATAACTGACTTTAAAATTTCACTTATGGTGAGAAAACCAAACTCTTTTAAGGATTAATGCTTTTTTGTGTGAACTTATAATTAAATCAACAAAATTTTAATTTGAATCTAAATCTTAGTTTGTAAAGTTTGTAAGGTGATGGCATCTTAGCTACTTCTAAAAAAGCAATCATATACATACATATACATACATATATATACACATACATATCTTGTAAAATATATACATACATATATACACATACATATCTTGTAAAGTCTATACATATATATATATATACATACATGTATGTATATGGTGAAAATACTTCCTGGAAATTCACTGATGATTAAAAAATGATCTGTCAAACTGTTTTGTAGGTTAGACAGGCAAAGAACCCCCAAACACTGGCAATTCAAAAAGTATGTAATAATCCATAGTTAAAGAGGAAGATATGTTGTTCATTTCTACTCCTTGGGAACACATTGAAGAGAAACTGGAAAATGGATACAGTAAAAAACAAAAACAAAAACAACGGTTCTGCAGGAAAATATTATTAAAAGTTCAAGATGATAAAAATAATTTTATATAATGTTCCACACCTAAAACATTAAATTATATAAAAACACAAAAGACAAATGACTTAATCAATAATTTCAATGAACAAATATTAATCAGATCAATACTTTCAGTTCTTCTTTTAAGAACTGAATAATTTGATAAAAGTAACTGCAGAAAACAAAGAGATTAAAACCTTTGGCGATTTATGTATCTTGATGTTCAGCAGCCTTTATCACTTTGTATAATGTCTTTTTTTTTTAAACTGGAAAGGAAAAGGCTTGGAAACAGAGATAAGAGAGAAGGAATGGTGATGGATGTCATCTCTGTTTACTCCTCAGTAGAAGAACAAAATCTTACTAGTCTTTATATCATTTGTCGCTCTATATTATTTTTTTTCACCACTCTCCTCATAAACTTTTATATAAAGTTCCAGAGAGGAAAGAAAATTCCATTTTCTCTCAAAATAATTGCTCCTGTCCCCCTACTCAATCCCTCACTCCATAACACAAAAGAAACTATCAATAGTGGCCGTCCTCAACCTCTACAAGGCATAAAAACTGACATTTAAATGGTCTTTGACATTTTACTACTCAATTAGTTTGCCTTAATCAGTGTGTTCCTGAATGCATGGTATGCTAGGAGCATTCCAGCAAAAAAGACTAGAAACAGCCAGAGCCAGAAGGATTAGGGCTGAGGAAAACTAGTTTTGCAGCCCAAAGTTTTGCCACCTGTCAGGAGTCTCAGCAACTGAGTGAGTGTGCTCCTGCTCAGAGTAGCTACCCAAGGGTTGTGAATGAAGTACTCATAAATACTTTCTACGTGTAAAATGCATTTTCAAGTTCATTTCCTCCTCTGTTGGTGTTAAATCCACTCTTTATTTTCTACCCAAGAAAGTGTATTACCTTACACATAAATTAATGAGAATGGAGTTATTATATAACATTATTATTATATAATATTATTATATAATATAATATCAATAATAATATTATATAATAACATATATAGTTATTATATAACATAAAATATATACTAGATTCTCACACACACACACAAAAAACGTGTTCTTTATTATTCAGTGTTCCGTTACTGATGACTTAAACTGCTGTGGCTATTTCTTATAAAAGGAGATTTACAGTATGATGGACTGAATTACATTCTCATCCATTCATTCCTGCTTCATAAGTGGATTACACGGGGTGCCTGGGTGGCTCAGTTGGTTAAGCCTCTGCCTTCAGCTCAGGTCATGATCTCAGGGTCCTGGGATTGAGCCCCACATCAGGCTTTCTGCTCAGCAGGGCATCCTGTCCCCACCCCCCTTCCTGCCTCTCTGCCTACTTGTGATCTCTCTGTCAAATAAATAAATAAAAATTAAAAAAAAATAAGTGGATTACGCATCTCACTTTCTGCTGTAACTGCAGTAATTGCACATTTTTGATGTTGGGTTCATCATGTGACTTGCTTTAGACAATGGGATGTTATCAGACATAACACAGACATTGTCTAGACTTATGCTTGTGTGATTAAGGTTGGTTTCTTATCCCTCTGCCACTGCTATGAGAAAAACATATCTCAGCTATCCAGCCACGCCTAGAAGTATGTGCTTCACCCTGACAAAAGCTGGTAAGCTAAGCCCAGTTCAAACAGCAGACCCCCAACTGATTCATAGACATAAGAAAAATAAATGCTATCGTTGAATGACACTGAGCAGTTCTGGTTGTCTTTATGCAGCATTATTTCAGCACTCATTGGACGGAAGCCATAGGGTATTAGATACTGGCATGATTATTTGAGGGGCCAAAGAAGCTGACTCTAGACAAGATCTGTAGGAATGACTACATTAGCTGGCTCACACAGAAGCTTTCCTTCCTGATATGATTGCTGAGTTGCTATAGGAAACACTGTATGTATCTATCACTTGAATTATCCCATATAACATGTGTGAATACAATACCTACTCATGATCAGGGAAAACGATACTATACTAGCAAGTCTTATTCATTCAAAGACTAAAAGCAATTAAGTGTGCAAATACATGAACACCCTGTCATTTGGGCATGTTAGGAGCCACCAGGACTGTTGAAACCTGCCACTAATCTATATAAAAATACAGAGATATATCCCTAGATATAAAAAGAATATCCAAATGCCACATGAGTATTAATTGTTCTTTTTCTTATTCATTTTTTCCACCCCCCAGGCCTTTTTTTTTTCCAATTTATTTATTTTCAGAAAAACAGTATTCACTATTTTTTCACCACACCCAGTGCTCCATGCAAGCCGTGCCCCCCAGGCCTTTTAATCAAGCAATAAGAGACCGGAAAAAAAAAAAAAAAAAGCAAAAAAAACAAAGAGGAAAAGGGGTGACAGGTAGCTCAGTCAGTTGAGCATCTGACTCTAGATTTAGGCTTAGGTCAGGATCTCAGGGTCATGAGATCCAGCTCCACGTGGGGGTCCACACAGGGCATGGTACCTGCTTAAGTTTCTCTCTCTCCCATGGGATGCCTGGGTGGTTCAGTTGGTTAAGTGTCTGACTCTTGATTTCAGCTCAGGTCATGATCTCAAAATCCTGAGACTGAGCCTGGTGTTAGACTCTGTGATGAGCATGGAGACTGCTTAAGATTCTCTCTCTCCCTCTCCCCCAGTTCACCCACGTGTGTGAGCTTTCTCTCTCTCTCTCTCAAGAAAAAAAAAAAAATCCTCTCTTTTGCTCTCCCTTCTCTCTCCTTCCCATCCTCTCTTAAAAAGAAAAAAAAAGAAAAGAAAAAAGAGCTATGGGGAAATAATGCAGCTTTAATACAAATGGGATGCTGGGGAATTACATCTTAAAGCTTTAAATAGACATCAACAACTGCTTTCATTGGCTTAATCCATCTAACATAATTCAGTAACATCAGTAGCACCCAAACTACTGTAGGGACTGAGCCTGTATGCTGGATTCAGGGATGCTGATTTCTCGGTGGGTAAACAGTGATCTATAGAACTGACTTGATCTAAAATAATTTCATGGGAGGTTAAAGAATCACCACACTCCTATGTATTTCATTGCCATAGTCCTATAGAGATATTATTATTATAAAATATGAATACATTTAAGTCATTTGTAGCTTGATTTAACAATTTTACAATGTTCATAGAAACTTAACACGATAACCCATGACCTCAGTCTAATTATGAGAAAAAAAATCAGAAAAATCCCTTTAATCTGATGGGTGCAATAACGTCAGTCTAATTATGACAAAAAACATCAGAAAAATCCCTTTAATATGATGGGTACAAGTACCTGTAGGTCTCTGCAAGTATCTGTAATTCTCAACAATTTCAATGTCATCAAAAACAACCAAAGTCTAAGAAACTGTCATAGCCAAATAGATTCTAAGGGGATAGGAAATCAAGGCACTGTGGTATCCTCAATAGGATCCTGGAATAGAAAGAAATATTTTATGTCACAAAAACTAAAGAAATCTAAATAAAAGATGGAATTTAGTTAGAAATGATATATAATATTGACTCACTAATTGTAACAAATATACCATACTAATATAAAATGTGAAAAGAGAAATCTTGCTGTGCTGTATATAAGAACTCACATCTTCAAAAATCTAAAAATGGGAATGTTTATTAGAAAAATAAAATAAAGAATTCTGTCAGGAAGTCAAGCAGTAAAATATGAATGCTTTCCAGTACAAAGGAAGTTTTCCATATAAAAACATTCCACACATTACAAACTTCCATTGTGAAGAAAGGGCTTGAAAATCACATGATCAAAATACACTATTCAGAATCTCAAGCTAAGCTCACCAATGACAGGGAAAAACTCTTCTGGGGGTAAAAAACTACATATTAAGCATAAATTCTAGTAACAAAATTGTTGGAGGCCACTGAACGGTTGGAGTCGAGGACCAAACCAGGCCCTGACTTGTGTCTCCTTCAAAGTCCGGACACCTTGACAAGGTTAAGGACAGGAAAGTTGAGTAACACTGAGAAAGGGTCTGTGCTATGTGTCGTGCGCTCGCCTACGTGACTTCCCACACGTTCTCCCTACCAAAGGGAACAATGTGGTCAGGGTCATGAATTCTTAGTTGGTCCTTGTTGTTCTGTACTTCCCATAACCCACTCCCTAGTTGATTGTCTTGCTAATGGCTTTAGCCGAAACCACCTGGCATCACAAGGTTTGCTTGTAGTTAATGTAAACTTGTTATAGAAACTTCTGGTCATCTGACTACGTACTGATGTATTACTCCTCGTATTCTGGTCTGCCTTATAAAAGCTTGTAAGATGTGGAATAAAATTGGCACTGTTGGACATCATCTTCAGTGTCCCTCCTGTCCCCATCTCTCTTTTTTTTTTTTTCCA
Organism: Neogale vison; assembly: GCF_020171115.1. Lineage (NCBI taxonomy): Eukaryota > Metazoa > Chordata > Mammalia > Carnivora > Mustelidae > Neogale > Neogale vison. Next base: position 101,405,523 of record NC_058098.1, on the reverse strand, counting down.
ATTTATTTATTTTCAGAAAAACAGTATTCATTATTTTTTCACCACACCCAGTGCTCTATGCAAGCTGTGCCCTCTATAATACCCACCACCTGGTACCCCAACCTCCCACCTCCCCGCCACTTAAAAACCCCTCAGATTGTTTTTCAGAGTCCATAGTCTCTCATGGTTCACCTCCCCTTCCAATTTACCCAAAAGCACATACCCTCCCCAATGTCCATAACCCTACCCCACTTCTCCCAACCCCCCTCCTCCCAGCAACCCACAGTTTGTTTCGTGAGATTAAGAGTCACTTATGGTTTGTCTCCCTCCCTATCCCATCTTGTTTCATGGATTCTTCTACCCACTTAAGCCCCCATGTTGCATCACCACTTCCTCATATCAGGGAGATCATATGATAGTTGTCTTTCTCCGCTTGACTTATTTCGCTAAGCATGATACGCTCTAGTTCCATCCATGTTGTCGCAAATGGCAAGATTTCGTTTCTTTTGATGGCTGCATAGTATTCCATTGTGTATATATACCACATCTTCTTGTCTCTTAATTTCTTTTCACCATCCTCTTAGCCCTCTCGGTTTTCCTGGTTGATTCGTTACGCTGACAGCGACACAAAATAGTTTTGACGAATTACTATCATCTTTATTCTTATCAGTGAGTGAGGGAAAAAAGTCTAAAAGCTACAACGTTTCTATATGAAGACCAACAGGTGAAAAACTACAAGAGCTATGACAGCAAATGTGAAAATCTGAACACAAGTACATTTAAGTAAGTATTTTTTGCTACTGGATTCCTATACCTTTAATCTTTTTCCTGAGATATGACATTGCTTGCAGGTAGAAAGAAATTAAAAGAAAATATTTAAATGTGCCTTTTAAGAGTTTCAAATATAATATAAAGAATACCTTCCTTTGTAGTGGGGAGTGAAAGAAAGAAAACATGGTCAGATAGAAGATTTTTTTCTTGCTTATTTTGACATCCTTGAAAAATGCACTATTATTAGAATTAAGATCTTGCTTTTTAAAGTGTGGCCCAAGGACAGACAAAGAGCTTGCTAGAAATGTGAAATCTCACACCTCATCCCAGAACTACCGAACAAATTATTCATTTTAATAAAACCCCCAAGTGATTTGCATGCTCATTAAAATTTGCAAAACTGAACTAATTACTTAATAAGCACTTCATGGCAACTACCACACACACACACACACACACACAAGCAAATACACATTTTTATCCATTCGTTTATTTTACAAAGCAGAAACTGATGAATTCTCATATCCATATGTTCAAAAAGCTACAAGATTTATGAAGTCAGGACTAGAAAAGAGATGGAATGGTGTCATTTCAGCCACTTATCTGTGTGGCATTGGGATGCTTATTCTTTATTCTAAGCCTCATTTACTTCATCTGTAAATTGGGGAAAGTACCATCAACCTTAACTGCTTCACAGGAGTTTGTATGAGAATAACAACTGGTAATTCATGTGTCCATTTTGCAGTTCATAAAGTACTATAACCATATAAATTTTGCCAGGATGATTACTATTAGCATCATCTGATGAAGAGAAAGGTCACAGTTGTAAATACTTCTAAGACTATAAGGCCAAAAATAGACAGGCTAGGTTCATTTGTTGCTATGGTAATACATATCAGGTAGATGAATTTGATACAGAATTTTCATCAGAAAATTTCCTCTTGCCTAGGGTATTTTTTTTTCACAACATACATTTCATCATGGGATTCTATCTACAATAAAGGTTTTAATTATCAAAATAGTAAAGTTTACCAGAAAAAAAGGTTAATAAAAAAACTATAGATTTCCAGTTAAATATTTACTTCACTAAATTTTATGTAAACATCAGTATGATTAATTTTTATCATTAATTTATATTTAATGCACAAGAACACTTTTAATTTATACCAAGTTTCACTGTTAATACTATATATGTATGAATTATCTTCCAATCCTCACTTTCTGTGAATGCAAAGTTAATTTTACTGTGATGTATTCTAAAACACAAATTTGAATCCATTACTTACAGCCCTCTCCATCAACATTATTACTTTACTCCCTTACATATAGATATAGTTTTCCATAGAGATAGCACAAACTCGGAGCACGTGGGTGGCTCAGTCATTAAGTGTCAGCCTTCGTCTTGGGTCATGATCCGAGGGTCCTGGAATCTAGCCACTCGTTGGGCTACCTGCTCAATGGGAAGCCTGCTTCTCCTTCTCTCATTCCCCCTGCTTGTATTCCCTCTCTTGCTGAGTGTCTCTCTCTGTTGAATAAATAAACAAAATCTTTTAAAAAAAGAGAGAGATATCATAAACACTATTCAAGTACTTATACACCAAACATTTAGATTGTTTCCTATTTCTACATGTTAGAAACACTGAATAGTCATATATAACATAACCAATGCCTTACAGATTAGGTTAAAATTCTTTTTTTTTAAGATTTTATTTATATATTAGATGGGGGAGGGGGAGAGAACACAAGCAGGGCAAAAAGGAGGAACAGGCTTCCCACTGAGCAGGGAGCCCAGTGTGGGCCTTGATAACAGGACCCTGAGCTGAAGGCAGACGCTTAGCCTCAAGGTTAAAATTCTTAAGTCAGAATTAGTCAAAGTTATCCTTCATATATATGTATATATTTATATGTATATATAGAGCATTATATATATGTTTTTTAAAAATACATTTCCCAATTGCACCTTTCCCTGAAAGCTTGTACCAGTGGAGTCTCCCAAACAGAAGATGACAATGGCCATTGCTAGCTTTCATTCCAATACTGGTGATTACCTTTAAAAATTGACTAAGTAAAACAGGCAAAAACAGATAAACTTTTTAAATTATTTATTTATTTGAGAGCGAGAACATGCACAAGTGGGGGAGGGCTAGAGGGAGAGGAAGAAAGAGACTTTCAAGCAGACTCCCCAGTGAGGGTAGAACCCAACACGGGTCTTGATCTCTTTACCCATGAGATCATGCCCTGAGATGAAATGCAGTTGGAGGTTTAACTGAATGAGCCACTCAGGTGCCCCCAGACTCAATATTTATTATTTTTAATGCGTAGTTTAACTTACTGGCATATGAACTTAAGTTAAATTACTGGCATTAAAATCACTGGCAAAGATAAATTTTTATTTTATCAGTAATTGTTTGATTTCTTCCTTCCTTTCTTCCATTTTCCTTTCCTTACTTACTACCCCTTTTCAAAAAAAAATAATAAAATTATCTCTTAATATTGTTTCTACACTGACATGACCTTTTGCTGAAGTTTACTGTAAAAGAACACAAAAATAAAATCTGCTCTTTATTAAAGAAAATTGTCAATGTGTGACAAAGATGTTTTTAATTAATCATTTTCTTTTAATTATCTTATTTTGATGTAAGATACTTATATTTTATGTTGTACTAATCCCATCCTTTATTTTTATTTGTTATTTTCTTACCAGTTTATAGTGGCCTAATATACTTGCCTCTTAAATCTATTTTTTTTAATTCCTTAATTCACTTCAAATTAACGTTATTCTATGTTCTGATACAAAAATTTAAATTTTGGCATGTCTAAATAACTAAGTAACTAAATAACTAATAACTAATAAGTAAATAACTAAAAATTTGGCATGTCTAAATAACTAATTCTAAATAACTATGACACACACTATGTATCATGTGCTTTTTAAAAAATGTTACTATTACACTGCTCATTGTAATATATATTAGATTGCAATTCTGTTTTAATCTTTTTCAATAATGTGTTTATTCCTGTGCTTTCCAGTGTTTTTATAAATACTACAGTTCTAAAACATTTTACTATTGGATACAGTGTATCCCTTTACAATTCTTCTCTTTTACATTTTCATAGGTATATTTTTTTTCTAAAAATTAACTCAATACCTCATGAAACGTCTCATGAAGATTTTTATTGGCATATTATTGAAATATTACCTTATATAGGAATCAGATACCTATGCAATTCACCAAAGAGTATGATATATCCTTTAAAAAAGCAGTTCTTTTCAGTCCTTCTAGAACAAATTTCTCCTCGAGAATATTCTATTACCATCAATATCTGTGTGTAGTTGCTCTTTTTAAAAAAAAAAATTATTTGAGAGAGAGAGAGAATGAAAGGGGATAGAGAGAATGAGAAGGAAGAAGGAGAAGCAGATTCCCTGCTGAGCAGGGAGCAGGAAGCAGGGCTCCATCCCAGGACCCTGATATCATGAGCTGAGCCGACGAAGTCAGACACTTAACTGACTGAGCCACCCAGGCACCCCATGTGTATAGTTGTTCTTCAAAAGGAGATTGAGGGGCACCTGGGTGGCTCAGTTGCTTAAGTATCTGCCTTACGCTCAGATTATGATCCCAGGGTCCTGGGATAGAGCCCTTCATTGGCTTTCTACTCAGCAGAGAGCCTGCTTCTCACTCTCCCTCTGCGTGCCTGACACTCTGCTTACTTGTGATCTCTCTCTGGGTCAAATAATTACAACCTTAAAAAAAAAAAAAAAAAAAAAAAACAGGAAATGGAAAGCCACAGCCTATCTTACTCTGAGTTCAAATATATACCATTTTTAATTGGCACATTTAGAATCTCCCATTATTTAAGACTGTTCTAAAAAGAAGTTCCTTTCTATTAAAAAAAAAAAAAAAAGAAGAAAGTTTGTACCACATGTTAAAGCTTTCCTCCGGGCATGCAGGTTGCCCACCTGTTTTCATTACCACTTTATCTTATACCTAAATGAAATCTATGCAATGAACAAAAACCTCATCCATAAAAATTACATGGTTTAATTTTTGTAACACTATTTCAAGTAAATTATTTGATTTAATTGCAAAGTCAGATTCAAATGAGAAACTCGATGAGAAATTGAGGCACAGCAAGGTAAAATTAAATGATTTAAGCTGCATTCCCAATAAGGAGCAATGATAGGATTAGATACCATGAATGCAGAATACTGCTGCCACTCAAACACCAAAAAACCATTCTCATCTCACAAGGCAAAGAATATTTTTAAAATACTATTTGCCTTATGTATGCCCATAATTAATCATATGAAAAACTGTCATATATCAAGATTATCCCCTGTTACACACATATTTTTAAGTAGTTGTTTTTAGGTACTTATGTCTTGCTCATTATATTTAAATATTTATTCAGAGCTGCATATACATTAGGTGGCCTCACTGATTGAATAGTTCCAGGCAACCTAAAAATAAACTCCTTCCATAAATACTTGCTCAACACTTTCAAAATCAAAGATAATTTGAAAAAAATAAAAAGATTTCTTGGCTTTTATGATTGGATTTGGAGAAGGAGTATTTCTTAAACATTTTTTTGGACTGAAGTCTCATGACAGTTAAGAAGTTGAAACAATGAAAATAAAGTTTTTCTAAAATACTTAGTCCACATCTAGACAGACATATAAAAATGGAATTTGGGATATTTACTTCTAGGCAATCAACGTTCAAATGCTCTAACTGATAGCTGAAAGAGCACTACACAGTTACACAGTGGCAGGGGTAAGAATTATGCTGAGTGAAATAAGCCAAGCAGAGAGAGTCAATTATCATATGGTTTCACTTACTGTGGAGCATAAGGAATAACACGGAGGACTTTGGGAGATGGAGAGAAGTGAGTGAGGGGAAACTGGAGGGGGAGATAAACTATGAGAGACTGTGGACTCTGAGAAACAAACTGAGGGTTTTAGAAGGGTGGATGTAGGGGGGTTGGGTGAGCCTGGTGGTGGGTATTAAGGAGGGCATGTATTGCGTGGAGCACTGGGTGTGGTGCATAAACAAGGAGTTCTGGAACACTGAAATAAAATAAAATAAAAAAAATTAGAATACTATATCTGTTTGTACTCTTAGCTAAGTTTTCCCTTATATACAAGACTAAAACCCAAAACAAATTCGGAAAAATATGTAAGAAAAACAAATACACACACACACACACACGTATGTACATACATATATGTATGTATAAGCAAAATGAAATAACAGGAATATATGACTTCTGTTTTCTATCAAGTTATTGATAAAGGGGCAATAAGAATTAATAAAGACTGTCACATTCCTGAATTCTTAAATTCAAACTTTCTAGTCTCTGACCATGGCCAGTACCCTTTGTCACTCCCACTGAAACTGTTTTCTGACTACATTGGCGTTTTACTTAGTTCATGTTTGGATTTCTCTTATTTTGTTCTTTAGAACATGTCATTCATACTCTTCACAAGGGGATGCGCCATCCTTGTATCAGTGTTTAGGGCCATGGAAGGAACCTAGTTAAAACACTAGTTTTGAATAAATACTAAACATGGCTTGTATTTGTTACATTAAAATATCATTTTTCCAACTTTAGATTTTCTTGTGCAGCTATACACATGGTATTTCAATAACTGCCTTAATTATAACATGGCTTCAATTATTCATCTGCTTTGTATATATTCCAGTTTGTCACCATTATTCATAGTATATAACATATAGCACTGTGCCAGTATACACTATATAAATATTACATTCATATTTATTAAATTGAAATTAAACAAGCCACTGACTATATATTAGCAGTGCACATGCATAATATTTTTTTCTTTGAACTTGGTGTGTTTACCAGAAGACTTTAATTTCTGTTTATAAAGAATCTTTCCTACTTCTCTAATAAACACTCCCATTTCAAAAGTGTTAAAGAGCAATCCCCAAGATTTCAATTCAACAAATAGTGAGATAGATAAAATGTATTTTATATTCACATACCAGAATGAATAATGTGACACTAAGTTTTTCTTCAACTTCTACAAACTAAGTGAATTGTACTTAAGAAAGGCAATGCAGACTTCTGGAGGAAATGAGGAAAGACATCACATAATTAATTCTATCATACTTTATATATTTTTTCGATAATATGTTCCCATCTCAAAAGTAACTTAGAGAATTGAAATATGAATTTAGTTCTATAATTTCTACATTTAAATGAACCAGGATCATTTATAGATGGGAGGAGTCATCTACCAATATTTAAATAAAAAATATTTTGCTGCCCTCATACAATTCTTACTTTCAGAATTTTTTGAGAATTTAGGAAATAGGACATAATGTAATTTTGGGGGGCTCCCTTCCAGGGCCAGTGGATATTTACTTCAATTAAATTAACCAAAAAAGCATGTAAGTCTCATTTTCATCTCCACATTCTCTCTTGCTTGCTTCTAAAACTTTCAACTATATATATTCTATTTTTATAAACTGTAAGTCTGGCAGTTCCTGATATTCCACTTTAGGGTCTCAATGCAAAGAAGGATAACGCTGCTTTTTTAGGGTTCATTTTAGGAAAATGGGAAAGAGGTGGGCTTTGGGACAATTGCATTATTTGAAGTTCATCAGATTAAAGAGCTGGCAGGAATTCAGCAAAAAGGCCTTGTCTGGAGTCAAGGGAATATGTTCATGTGGGTAGTTCTTAATCATCCTTACTGTTAATATTGTTATTATTCACTTTCTTATTTGGTTAAAGAACAATTATTAAAAAATATAAAATCATGAAAATTGCACACATATAAAATGAACATGTGTCACAGGTTTTATGTAACTTACTATTAAAGAAGAAACCAGTAAGGTTGTTAAAAGAATAATCCAAACAAAGTCACACTATTAGATCAGAAATACTGAAATGAATGCACAAAAAAAAGCATTTATTATTATATGTAAATGATGAATTGCTGAATTTAATACTTGAATGTTATCCTATATGTTGACTAATGGAATTTAAATAAAAACTTGGAAGAAAACCAAAAAAGGAGTAAAGCTGGACTCTTCTGAACTGGAGGAGAGAAGTCAGTAGAACCTTCACTGGAAATTACTCATTTGCATGTCTATACAAAATTTGTAATTTCTTTCAGTTATCTGTAACTTGAAAAGTAAAATATCTCAAAACTAACAAAATACTAGAATTAAATAACCTAGAAAAGTATGATAAACTGCACGGTTATCCATTGGTGGCATCTGTTCATTTCTTTGCTTATTTCCTTGCAGATTGCTTTATCCCTCAGGATGAAACTTGAACCATTTTGGGATCTCCATAATTTGCATAAAAGAACCCAAGTACTATACCAAGCAATAACTTTTCATTCTTTCCTGTAATATCAGAATCCCTGATTGTGTGATCTATACTTATTGACAACATTAGTTCACACCAAATTTTAACTCTTTAGAGAATTGTCTCAGTGGGATAAGCAGAGATAACTTGTTTCTAAAAAGAAGTTATTCTGATAAAATATACACAACATAAAATGTACTATTTTAACCATACATAAGCATAAAGTTGAGTGGTATTAAATACATTCCCAATGTTGGGCAATTAGCACCACCATCCATCCCCAGAATTCTTTCATCTGTAAAACTGAAACTATACCCTGTAAACAACAGCCACCATATTTCACCCTACCTCTCAGCTCCTGGTAACTAAAATTACACTTTCTGTTTATATGATTTTGATTCCTCTAAGTACCTTATTTAAGTAAAGTCATACAGTATTTGTCTTTTTGTGACTGGCTTATTTCACTTGGTCTAGTGTCCTTAAGGTTTATCTATGTTGCAGCATATGTCAGAATTTCCTTCCCTTTAAAGGCCGAATAGTAATCCACTGTACATATATATCACATTTTGCTTATCTAATCATCCATAGTCGGGTTGTTCTCTTGTCTTTTTTTTTTTTTTTTAAGATTTGTTTATTTATTTGGGAGACAGAGAGAGAAAGCACAGAAGAGCAGGGGGGGAGGCAAAGGGAGAGGGAGAGGTAGAGAATCTCAAGCAGACTCCCCGCTGAGTACAGAGCACCAGGGTTTGATTTTATGACCCTGAGATCATGACTTGAAGCAAAATCAAGAGTCAGACACCTAACCAACTCACCCAGGTTCCCAGGGTTGTTTCCATGTTTTTTCTATTGTTAAGAATGCTTCTATAAACATGGTTGTACAAATACCTCTTTGGCTCTGGATCATATGGTAATTTTATTTTCATTTTTATTTTTTCAGGAACTGCTATCCTGTTTTTTGCATCAGCTATACCAGTTTACATTCCCACCAAGGGCTCACAAGTGGTCCAAATTCTTCATATCCTTGCCAATATTTGTGAAATAATTTGTTCCTTGAAACTGTTTGTTTTTCCCCGCTGAGCATTTTGTTGACTTCTGTTTAATTTTACTGTAGTTGAAGTGCTTGCTACTGGTTTCTATGACATCATATATCATTAACTCTATTATTGATATTTTTCATATTTGCCTCTTTTGTCCCTGATCTTTAAATGTCAGTATCCTTTGTGTGTCTAATTACAACTGGATTAAATTATTTTTTCCTGGGGTGCCTGGAAGGCTCAGTCAGGCTTGCACTGGGCTCCACACTCAGTGGGGAGTCTGCTTAAAAATTCTCTCCCTCTCAGGGCACCTGGGTGGCTCAGTGGGTTAAAGCCTCTGTCTTCGGCTCAGGTCATGATCCCAGAGTCCTGGGATTGAGCCCTGCATCGGACTCTCTGCTCAGCAGGGAGCCTGCTTCCTCCTTTCTCTCTCTCTGCCTGCCTCTCTGCCTACTTGTGATCTCTGTCTGTCAAATAAATAAATAAAATCTTTAAAAAAAAAAATCTCTCCCTCTCACCCCTCCCCCTTCTCATGTACTTTATCTCTCAAATAAACCTTAAAAATTGTTTTTTTATTTACCTTACAGTATGATTGAACCAAATGTTATATCTTCAAATTTAATCATTACTATTAGCTCCCACGTATTTGTACAGATACTTCTATGTGAGATATCACTTAGAATTTTGTAGACTATCTTTGAAATAAGATACACTTATTGAAATAATGATACAAAATTCATATACATATAAATATGAAATAAGATATAAAATTCAAGAATATCATATACTCATCCTAGAGTCCATCATGAATTTACTGACATTAAATTTCATGCAAATAAAACATTCTGTAACAGTGAATGTTACAGAAGCAATCACTAAGGGATATGCTAGAATTCCATTTACAAATGTGTTTACAGTTTTTGATTGTGCAAGTAGCTTACACAATACAGAATCTGGATAACTACAGCTGAACTTTCATTCCAAAGTGTTTTTAATTAATTTAATGTATGCTCTAGAGCATCAGAACAATTCTGCATATAATACATATATCATGTAAATAAGTAAAGTAATGTTAACTAATGACAGTATAGATAAGAATAGAAATCATTTGTTATACTTGCATGATAAAGAAGCACTGAACTAAATTAAAGGTTCTATAGATATTCTGATTTACTTTATGCAACAAAAACTATAAGTAGGTTTTATTATTCTATTTTGCAAATGTAAAGAAAGAATGAAGCTCTTCCCTGATATAGTCAAATTCAAAATGCTAAAAATGACAGAGCTTGGAAATCAAAGCTAGGTCTGTAAAACCTCAAACTCCTCTAGTTATTAGCCAATACATATTTTAACCTTACAGAGAGAAACTGTCAAATATGCAACTTAAATGAGAGATTTTCTCAGACCAATTCCATTTTGACAGATCATATAGGGAAACAAATGTGAAAAGAACACAAAGCATCTGAATAATAGGTAAGAACATAATTGCTGTGCCATATTTCTTGTTTGCATAGTATGTCTCTGGTTAATGGTATCAGGGGACTTCTTTCCTGTTAGGGAAGTAAATGCAGGTTCATGATCTTATGTATCTATTTGAGGGATAATTGATCAATATTGTCTCATGGGCTGACTACGGATGTTTCATATTTCTCATTTGCCTAAATCCATGTCCTAGAATTCTTGAACTCCTTTGTTCTCTGAGTGACTGATTTGCAATTATATATTACCTTGACCCTGGTGACAAACACATGGGTCTTTACTATAAGGTTTTGAGCATAATAAGCATAGAATTATTTCTTTTTGTCTTTATTGCCTAACATGAAGTCTCTCAACCTCCACATGGTATTTCTCTGAACTTCTAACTAGTACACCTGGTTAGCATATCTGATTTTCAGGATACCTGAATACAGATTTTTGTTTGTTTGTTTTGTTTTGTTTGGAATGGAGATTTGAAACCATACTATTTAATCTCTAAGGCCTCTTCTGTTTGATTCATATGCATTAACTTTTGCTTTTACTCTTGAAATTCCTACTTGGCAGTTCTTTTCCAAAAAGCTAACATGTAAGGTAAATAAAAATTTCTCAAATATCAATTATCTTATCTTTTACTGTTAACTGTTACACAGCTTTCTTAAGGGAAAAAAGTGGGGTTTATCCAAATAACAACTAGAAATACCTTAATACCAAACCCTGTAAAACAAAATCAGGATTCTAGAAAAAATCTGGGCCTCCATTACCTCTGGATTGAGAGCCAGTAATGGACCCAGATAGGTTATAAAGTCCAGAGCCAATACTGAAGCCCTGCAAAATAGACTTACCTGAGAAAGAGAGAATGAACACCTGAACATTCTATGTAGATACTATGGATGGTTTTATTCAGGGAATATTGAATCATTTCTGCTCTAAGAGAAACTTAGGTACATAATTATATCATGGAGAATGTTTATCAGTTTGGGTCCAAACAGGAGAAGGAAAACAGAATAATTTGAACAAAAGGAATTTAATATAAAGAACCTTTAATTATAACAAGATGTTGGGTAATAAAGGACTGGCTAGTAAGAAGTAAAGGGAACTCTAAAAATATACAAGAATGTCATATATAAGGAGGAACTACTGCCCTTAGGGCTGGGATCCAGACCTTGTTGAAAAAAGCCTAGACACAGCCTACAACATAGCAGAGAAGTTTCTGAGTATTATACTCGTGGAACTTGCTGGAAATCCTTTCCCTAGGATGTTGAGAAAGTTCATGGGGAGTCTTACTAAAACAGCAGCACTATAAGTGTGCCCAAGGGACACTGTCAACCAAAGCACTGACTACCCAGCTGACTACCCAGGCACAGCAGAAGCTGGGTGCTGAGGAAGCTGTGGGCAGAACAGGAACTTGGTGAGTAAGCACCAAAAGCAGGAAACAAAACCTTCTCCTCCTATAATATCAAGCTATCAACATCTACTAACAAAGTTTAACATCATGCCATTTGGCAAAGGAAAAATATTTAAAGGACCCAGATCCATTTTTCTAAAGCAGGAAAAAAAAAAAGTATGAATCAGGAGCATAGAGACACAATGGAATACTATGCAGCCATCAAAAGAAGTGAAATCTTGCCTTCTGCGTTGACATGAATGGAACTAGAGGGTATTATGCAGAGCAAAATAAGTCAATCAGAAAAAGACAATTATCATATGATCTCCCTGATATGAGAAATTTGAGAGGCAACATGGGGGGTTTGGAGGGTAAGGAAGAAAAAACTGAAACAAGATGGGATTGGGAGGGACACAAACCACGAGACTCTTAATCTCACAAAACACACTGAGGGTTGCTGGGGGAAGGGGGGTGTGGAGAGGGTGGTTGGGTTATGGACATTGGGGAGGGTATATGATATGGTGAGTGCTGTGAAGTGTGTAAGCCCGACGATTCACTGACCTATATCCCTGGGGCAAATAATACATTATATGTTAATAAAAATAATTAATTAAAAAAGCAGAAAAGAGATACATAATTTTTGCTAATAATCTTACTGTTTATCACTGAAATAACATGATTTGTTGTACTTATTAAGGTTTTCTTAACTAAGTTTGCCTAAAACTTAAGGATTTTTAAATATTTATTTATATTTGTTTATATATTTATACTAAGTATTTCTGTCTTAATTAAAGGGTTATAATATGAAAAGACATTTGTTCTACTTTACTCCATAGTTAACAAAATGCTTTATTGAAATTCATGCCATTTCAGTTCCTAATTAACTTTTCTAATGAAATTAAAAATTTGCTAGCAAATACTTTGGAGGAAACAGGGAAATATTCACAAAGATAAATATTAAGTGATCATAAATGTATATAGAAAAACTGAGATGGATAATGACATATAGGGAGAGATGCAGATTTTCTATTTATGAATACATCAATTTTTCCAGTCTCTTATTTCTCCCAAACAAAGCTAAATTGTAAAAGAAAAAAAAAAGTTTGTAAATACCTCTTCTTATGGTTAGAAAGCATTAATACTCTTTGGATGCATTTATAATCCACTAAAATGAACCTCAAGAACATGATGTCTGGAGCGTTAAGTCTTATCTCCACTGAAGTTGGGATTTAAACCATGGTACTTCAGCTGGACAAGGATAATTGGTTCACTTGTGTGTCTAAGAGTATTTGTACAATATTGTATCATAGTTCTTTTCTCCCTAGAATTAGCAAGAGTACATATAAGGATGAGCTCCAGCCAAGGAAAAGGCTAATATCAGTGCTAACGGTCCAAGCAATGAAGCAGTTGAGAGATTGCTGACTGTAGCAGTCTTTAAGTAGGTTATAAACAAGGCACAGAGAATCATAGAAAATAATGTAGGAATGGGTTTTACAGTGAGGATGACTTCCCAATATCTACTTGAAATCAAAGCTATGTTTTTGCTTTGTTTTGCTTGAATCATTCCCAGTCCCATTTTCCTCCTCTACTTGGCATGCATCTTCTTTTCCTAACCATATATTCACAGGAAGATAATGCTATAGATGAACCTGTTTCCTTGAGGCCACCCTCACCTTCCCTACCTTGATGTTTCCTTCTCCTGCTTTTATACTCATGGCATTATAATGTCCCATCACTTCCTTAAAACGTCTCATTCCAAGGTCATACTTCTTGCCTCCTCAATTTTCCCTGACTTCTTATCAAATACTCAAACCAATTTGATATGGCCTCTTCAGATTTGTAACACTACAGTAGCTTGTTCCTTCTACTTTTCTTTCTTTCTTTCTTTCTTTCTTTTTTTTTTAAGATTTTCTTTATTTGTCAGAGAGAGAGAGTGATTGAGCGAGCACAGCCCCACAGAGTGGCTGGCAGAGGCAGAGGGAGAAGCAGGTTCCCCTCAGAGCAAGGAGCCAGATGTGGGACTCAATTCCAGGATGCTGGCTGGGATCATGACCTGAGCCAAAGGCAGCCACCCAACCAACTGAACCACCCAAACATCCATTTCTACTTTTCTAGCTCCATTATGAGCTAATCAAAACCTACAAATATCTTGAAAGTAAACATTCCCTATTCAGAGTTCTTCCCTCCCACACCCATTCAGAGTTCTATCCTTAATCCTCTGTTTTTGCTCTGTATTCTGTATGGGGGATTTTATCTACTCCCAGTTATACCATCTTTTATGAGCTGGTGACTTCTACATTAATATATTAAGCCCAGATCCCTCTCCTAATCTCTGGGTAAATACATCCATTTGATTGCTCATGCATTCTTCCTTGAGGGCATTATTACATAATGGAGAAAGGGGACAAAATAGGTAAGATTTCTAATAAGATTAGCTAAGTACATTATTTTCTCCCATGCTACAGGAAATCTTAAACAGCAGGAAAGTAACATAGGTCTTAACATGGGGCTGAACAGAAAATAAAAAATCTGAATAACATCAGCATTCCATGGGATGGAATACTATTTGAATCAGATCTTGAAACAAGAGATCATTGGGTCAAAATCAGTAGTTACTTTAGGTCTTCCCAAAAACCAAATTCCATTAGGAGACCTGAGCTTTGGGATCACTTTTTCACTGTAGCTGGTTTCGTTTCTATCATATTTCATTATCCCCCATTAGCCTAATATGTCATGTATGCCTGCAGAAGTATTTTTCTCTAGCTAACCTCTGTAGCTAGAGACACTGAGTTAATTAATTAATCACCTGCACAATTATATTACCTTCCAACTTAAAAGAAATATGATGACTGAATATATCTTTATAACTATCAGTAAATTTACCAATTGACTAGCAGTTATAGGTGTTATTTATTAACTAGTATTTGGGGCCTCATTTCCTCATATCCATTCTAGTAAGTATAGTAGCCAATTACTATTACAATGACAACAATCAATTTCAGTTTGGAGATTTGCAAAAAGCCTTCTTAATCTATTAGTGCCTGCAGTTAATTTCAGAAGAATTCAATGTGAATTCAAGTCTAGGTAAAAACCCTGCATTTTTTTTGCAAAGGTTTATATATGTTATATTCTTATGAAGAGGCATAAATACATATATATAACAAATTCAGTTCATACCACTATTGTTTTGTTCTTCCCAATTCTTTACAATGCTTTGCTTAAACATCTATTTTTTTCACTAGTTTGTAAACTTTCTAAAGTCAAATCTTTTGCTTTAGTCATATCTTTATTTTCAAAGCTTAAATGACCCTGGCCATTAATTAATTAATCAATGCACAGAATAATCAAGAGTTGAATGAATATGAAAAATGCATATAATGTATTCTGGGAGATCAATAAAGGAGAGATGATTTTTAGCAAGAGGGTCAAGAAAGGTATTAAGAAGGAGGTTGCTAATTGCTAAACTGGGTTTTGGAGGAGAGATAGGAATTAAGAGGAAAATATAAGTAGAGGTATTTCAGAGAGAACTTCCTGCATAATGAGTAGACTGAGAAAGAGACGAGCAATGTATAATTAAAACATAAACTATGAACAATGAGACAGTTGCTCTGAGATTCTAGGATTTTTATATATTGTCAGTGTGAAGAAATTATGGGCAAAATCTTTCTTTTCGTGGTAGATGTATTCCTGAATATTAGAATATTAACTGTTTTCAAATCACAAATTCATTATAAGAGGTAATATTACTTATAGCAAAACCTTTTGTAAAATGAATAATGTTATTCCGTTGTATTCAACAAGATTATTGAGCAACTAGATATTGAAGCTAGAGATACAAAGGTGAAAAAGTTGCCATCAATAACCATAAAACAACCATAATAAATTGGCAATAAGTATAAACTGATCAATAATTACTTTGAATGTAAATGGACTTAATGCTACTTCAAAAGACACAGGGTGATGGAATGGATAAAAAAGCAAGACTCATCTACATGCTGCCTACAGGAGACTCATTTCAGACCCAAAGACATGTGCAGATTGAAAATGAAAGCATAAAAAGAATTTACCATGCAAATGGAAGTGAAGGTAAAGATGGGGTAGTAATACTTACATTGGACAAACTAGACTTCAAAACAAAGACTGTAATAGGAGACAAAGAAGGACACTATATAGTCATAAAGGGAATAATTCAATAAGAAGATATAACAATTATAAAAATTTATGCACTCAATATGGGAGCACCCAAATACATAAAGCAGGCTAATAACAACATAAAGGAAGTAATCAATAGGGATACAATAACAGTAGGGGACTTTGACACCCCACTTACATCAATGGCTAGACCATCCAAACAAAAAATCTATAAGGAAACAGTGGCTTTGAATGACACAATGGACCAGATAGATCTAAAAAATATCTTCAGAACATAGCATCCTTACAATAGCAGAATATACACTCTTCAGAAGTATACATGGAAGACTCTCCAGAATATCACTTATTAGGCCACAAAAAAAGTCTCAACAAGTTAAAAAAGATTGAAGTCATATCATGCATCTTTTCTGACTACAGCATTACAAACTGAAATCACCCACCAGAAAAAATCTGTAAGAACACAAATATATGGAGGTTAAATAACATACCATTAAACAAGGAATACATGGAGGTTAAGTAACATGCCACTAAACCAAGGTCAAAGAAGAAATCAATTACATGGAGACAAGTGTAATGAAAACATTACACTCCAAAATCTTTGGGATGAATCAAAAACTAGTCTAAGAGGAAAGTTTATAGCAATACCTAAAGTTTATAGCCTGCCTAAAGAAACAAAACAAAACAAAACAAATCTCAAATAAACAACGTAACTTTACACCTGAAGAAGCTAGGGGGAAAAGAAAGAACAAATAAAAACCAAAACCAGTAGAAGAAAGGAAATAATAAAGATTAGAGCAGAAATAAACAAAATAGAAACAAATGAAACAAAACAAAACCAAAAACACACAATAGAGTAGATCAATGAAACCAGGAGGTTATTCTTTGAAAGATTAGCTAAACTGATAAACTTTTAGCCAGACTCATAAAAATTAAAAAGAGAGAGAGAGAAAGAGAGGCAGAGAGAAAGACAGAGACAAAGTGAGAGACAAAGAAGCCTCAAACAAAATTAGAAATGAAAGAGGAGAATAACAACAAACACCACAGAAATACAAAGCCTGAAAGAGAATATTATGAAAAATTATGTGCCAGCAAGTGGCACAAGAAGAAATGGATAAAGTTCCTAGAAACATATAAGCTACCAAAACTGAATCAGGAAGAAATAGAAAATTTGAACACACTGATTACAAATAATGAAATTGAATCAGTAATCAAAAAATTCTTAACGAACAAAAGCTCAGGACCAGATGGCTTCACAGGTGATTTCTACTAAACATTTATTTTTATTTATTTATTTTTTAAAATTTTTAATTTAATATTTGACAGAGAGAGAGCACAAGTAGGTAGAGCAGCAGGCAGAGGGAGAGGAAGAAGCAGGCTCCCCTCTAAGAAGGATCATGACCTGAGCCAAAAGCAGATGATTAACTGACTGAGCCATCCAGGTGCTCCACTACCAAACGTTTAAAGAAGAGATAATACTGATTCTTCTCAAACTATTATAAAAACATAGAAGAGGAAGGAAAACTTCCAAATTCATTCTATGAGGTCAGTATCACCCTGGTACCAAAACCAGATAAAGACACCATTAAAAAAAAGGAAAACTATAGGCCAATATCTCTAATGAACATAGATGCAAAACTCCTCAAAAAATATTAGCAAACTGAATTCAACAATACATTAAAAAAAAAAATTTCACCACAATCAAGTGGGATTTATTCCCAGGATGCAAGGGTGGTTCAACAGTCACAAATCTATCAGTTTGATATGACACATTAACAAGAAAAAGGATTAAACCAAATGACCATTTCAATAGATGTAGAAAAAGCATCTGACAAAGTACAACACCTATTCATGATTAAAAAAAAAAAAAATCTCGGGGGGAGGAGTCAAGATAGCGGAGAAGTAGCAGGCTGAGACTACTTCAGCTAGCAGATCAGCTAGAGAGCTTATCTAAAGATTGCAAACACCTGCAAATCCATTGGCAGATCGAAGAGAAGAAGAACAGCAATTCTAGAAACAGAAGAACAACCACTTTCTGAAAGGTAGGACTGGTGGAGAAGTGAATCCAAAGCGATGGGTAGATAGACCCCGGGGGGAGGGGCCAGCTCCTGGCAAGCTGCAGAGCAACGGAGCAAAAAGTCAGGACTTTTAAAAGTCTGTTCCACTGAGGGACATCGCTCCAGAGGCTAAACCGGGGCGAAGCTCACGCGGGGTCGGCGTGGCATCAGGTCTCGTAGGGTCACAGAAGGATCGGGGGTGTCTGAGTGTTGCAGAGCTTGCGGATATTGGAACGGGAAAGCCAGCTGCAGAGACAGAGCCGACAGTAAGCTCACAGCTCGGTGTTGCCTTGAACCGGTCGCAGGCTCGGTGAGCTCGGAGCGCAGCCGGAGGTTAGGCAGACCAGAGTTACTAGGAGCTGTTCGCTGAGGGCGCACTGGGGAGCGGGGCCCACGGCTCTCGGCTCCTCCGGGCCAGAGACCAGGAGGCCGCCATTTGTATTCCCGTCCTCTGGAACTCTACAGAAAGCGCTCAGGGAACAAAAGCTCCTGAAAGCAAACCCAAGCGGATTGCTCAGTCCGGCCCCTGGTAAGGGCGGTGCAATTCCGCCTGGGGCAAAGACACTTGAGAATCACTACAACAGGCCCCTCCCCCAGAATATCAACAAGAAATCCAGGCAAGACCAAGTTCACCTACCAAGGAGTGCAGTTTCAATACCAAGGAGAGCAGCAGAATTCCAGAGGAGGTGAAAACAAACCACGGAACTCATGGCTTTCTCCCTGTGATTTTTTAGTCTTGCAGTTAATTTAATTTTTTTCTTTTTCATTTTTTTTCCCTTCTTCTGCTAAAATTTTTTTTAACTTTTACCCTTTTCTTTTTTAACGTTTTTTAACTAGGTTATCTTATATATATATGTGTGTATATATATATATATATATATATATATATATATATTTATATTTATACTTTTCTTTATTCGTTTTCTTTTTTTTTAATTCTCTTTTATCTTTTTTTTTTCTTTCTTTCTTTTTGAGCCACTTTTTATCCCCAAATCAGAAGAGATTGGGAGATCCCAATCAGAGGAGATCCCAATCAGAGGAGATCCCTCACCCAATCGTGAGGGGGGAGAAATCCCCCCTCACGATTTGGGATCTCTTCTGATTTGGTTAAAGCATATTTTCCTGGGATTGTTGCCACCCTTTTAGTATTTTACTTCCTCCTTCATATACTCTTAGCTGGACAAAATGACAAGGCGGAAAAATTCACAACAAAAAAAGAACAAGAGGCAGTACCGAAGGCTAGGGACCTAATCAATACAGACATTGGTAATATGTCAGATCTAGAGTTCAAAATGACAATTCTCAAGGTTCTAGCCGGGCTTGAAAAAGGCATGGAAGATATTAGAGAAACCCTCTCCAGAGATATAAAAGCCCTTTCTGGAGAAATAAAGAACTAAAATCTAATCAAGTTGAAATCAAAAAAGCTATTAATGAAGTTCAATCAAAAATGGAGGCTCTCACTGCTAGGATAAATGAGGCAGAAGAAAGAATTAGCGATATAGAAGACCAAATGACAGAGAATAAAGAAGCTGAGCAAAAGAGGGACAAACAGCTACTGGACCATGAGGGGAGAATTCGAGAGATAAGTGACACCATAAGACGAAACAACATTAGAATAATTGGGATTCCAGAAGAAGAAGAAGAAAGAGAGACGGAAGCAGAAGGTATACTGGAGAGAATTATTGGGGAGAATTTCCCCAATATGACAAAGGGAACGAGCATCAAAAATCAGGAGGTTCAGAGAAGCCCCTCAAAATCAATGAGAATAGGCCCACATCCCGTCACCTAATAGTAAAATTTACAAGCCTTAGTGACAAAGAGAAAATCCTGAAAGCAGCCCGGGAAAAGAAGTCTGTAACATACAATGGTAAAAGTATTAGATTGGCAGCTGACTTATCCACAGAGACCTGGCAGGCCAGAAAGAGCTGGCATGATATTTTCAGAGCACTAAACGAGAAAAACATGCAGCCAAGAATACTATATCCAGCTAGGCTATCATTGAAAATAGAAGGAGAGATTAAAAGCTTCCAGGACAAACAAAAACTGAAAGAATTTGCAAACACCAAACCAGCTCTACAGGAAATACTGAAAGGGGTCCTCTAAGCAAAGAGAGAGCCTACAAGTGGTAGATCAGAAAGGAACAGAGACGATATACAGTAACAGTCACCTTGCAGGCAATACAATGGCACTAAATTCGTATCTCTCAATAGTTACCCTGAATGTTAATGGGCTAAATGCCCCAATCAAAGACACAGGGTATCAGAATGGATAAAAAAACAAAACCCATCTATATGTTGCCTCCAAGAAACTCATTTTAAGCCCGAAGACACCTCCAGATTTAAAGTGAGGGGGTGGAAAAGAATTTACCATGCTAATGGACATCAGAAGAAAGCAGGAGTGGCAATCCTTATATCAGATCAATTAGATTTTAAGCCAAAGACTATAATAAGAGATGAGGAAGGACACTATATCATACTCAAAGGGTCTGTCCAACAAGAAGATCTAACAATTTTAAATATCTATGCCCCCAATGTGGGAGCAGCCAACTACATAAACCAATTAATAACAAAATCAAAGAAACACATCAACAATAATACAATAATAGTAGGGGACTTTAACACTCCCCTCACTGAAATGGACAGATCATCCAAGCAAAAGATCAACAGGGAAATAAAGGCCTTAAATGATACAATGGATGAGATGGACATCACAGATATATTAAGAACATTTCATCCCAAAACAACCGAATACACATTCTTCTCTAGTGCACATGGAACATTCTCCAGAATAGATCACATCCTCGGTCCTAAATCAGGACTCAACCAATATCAAAAGATTGGGATCATTCCCTGCATATTCTCAGACCACAATGCTCTGAAGCTAGAACTCAACCACAAGAGGAAGTTTGGAAAGAACCCAAAAACATGGAGACTAAACAGCATCCTTCTAAAGAATGAATGGGTCAACCGGGAAATTAAAGAAGAATTGAAAAAAATCATGGAAACAAATGATAATGAAAATACAACAGTTCAAAATCTGTGGGACACAACAAAGGCAGTCCTGAGAGGAAAATATATAGTGGTACAAGCTTTTCTCAAGAAACAAGAAAGGTCTCAGGTACACAACTTAACCCTACACCTAAAGGAGCTGGAGAAAGAACAAGAAAGAAACCCTAAGCCCAGCAGGAGAAGAGAAATCATAAAGATGAGAGCAGAAATCAATGAAATAGAAACCAAAAAAAAACAATAGAACAAATCAACGAAACTAGGAGCTGGTTCTTTGAAAGAATTAATAAAATTGATAAACCCCTGGCAAGACTTATCAAAAAGAAAAGAGAAAGGACCCAAATAAATAAAATCATGAATGAAAGAGGAGAGATCGCAACTAACACCAAAGAAATACAAACTATTATAAGAACATACTATGAGCAACTCTACGCCAACAAATTTGACAATCTGGAAGAAATGGATGCATTCCTAGAAACATATAAACTACCAAAATTGAACCAGGAAGAAATAGAAAGCCTGAACAGACCCATAACAAGTAAGGAGATTGAAACAGTCATTAAAAATCTCCAAACAAACAAAAGCCCAGGGCCAGACGGCTTCCCAGGGGAATTCTACCAAACATTTAAAGAAGAACTAATTCCTATTCTCCTGAAACTGTTACAAAAAATAGAAATGGAAGGAAAAGCTCCAAACTCATTTTATGAGGCCAGCATCATCTTGATCCCAAAACCAGATAAGGATCCCATCAAAAAAGAGAGCTATAGACCAATATCCTTGATGAACACAGATGCGAAAATTCTCACCAAAATACTAGCCAATAGGATTCAACAGCACATTAAAAGGATTATTCACCACAACCAAGTGGGATTTATCCCAGGGCTGCAAGGTTGGTTCAACATCCACAAATCAGTCAATGTGATTCAACACATCAATAAAAGAAAGAACAAGAACCATATGATACTCTCAATAGATGCTGAAAAAGCATTTGACAAAGTACAGCATCCCTTCCTGATCAAAACTCTTCAAAGTGTAGGGATAGAGGGCACATACCTCAATATCATCAAAGCCATCTATGAAAAACCCACCGCAAATATCATTCTCAAGGGAGAAAAACTGAAAGCTTTTCCACTAAGGTCAGGAACACGGCAGGGATGTCACCACTATTATCATCACTGCTATTCAACATAGTACTAGGAGTCCTAGCCTCAGCAATCAGACAACAAAAGGAAATTAAAGGCATCCAAATCGGCAAAGAAAAGTCAAATTATCACTCTTCGCAGATGATATGATACTCTATGTGGAAAACCCAAAAGACTCCACTCCAAAACTGCTAGAACTTGTACAGGAATTCAGTAAAGTGTCAGGATATAAGATCAATGCACAGAAATCAGTTGCATTTCTCTACACCAACAACAAGACAGAAGAAAGAGAAATTAAGGAGTCAATCCCATTTACAATTGCACCCCAAACCATAAGATACCTAGGAATAAACCTAACCAAAGAGGCACAGAATCTATACTCAGAAAACTATAAAGTACTCATGAAAGAAATTGAGGAAGACACAAAGAAATGGAAAAATGTTCCATGCTCCTGGATTGGAAGAATAAATATTGTGAAAATGTCTATCCTACCTAAAGCAATCTACACATTTAATGCAATTTCTATCAAAGTACCATCCATCTTTTTCAAAGAAATGGAACAAATAATTTTAAAATTTATATGGAACCAGAAAAGACCTCGAATAGCCAAAGGGATATTGAAAAAGAAAGCCAAAGTTGGTGGCATCACAATTCCGGACTTCAAGCTCTATTACAAAGCTGTCATCATCAAGACAGCATGGTACTGGCACAAAAACAGACACATAGACCAATGGAACAGAATAGAGAGCCCAGAAATAGACCCTCAACTCTATGGTCAACTAATCTTTGACAAAGCAGGAAAGAATGTCCAATGGAAAAAAGACAGCCTCTTTAATAAATGGTGTTGGGAAAATTGGACAGCCACGTGCAGAAAAATGAAATTGGACCATTTCCTTACACCATACACAAAAATAGACTCAAAATGGATTAAGGACCTCTATGTGAGAAAGGAATCCATCAAAATCCTTGAGGAGAACACAGGCAGCAACCTCTTCGACCTCAGCCGCAGCAACATCTTCCTAGGAACATCGCCAAAGGCAAGGGAAGCAAAGGCAAAAATGAACTATTGGGATTTCATCAAGATCAAAAGCTTTTGCACAGCAAAGGAAACAGTTAACAAAACCAAAAGACAACTGACAGAATGGGAGAAAATATTTACAAACGACATATCAGATAAAGGACTAGTGTCCAAAATCTATAAAGAACTTAATAAACTCAACACCCAAAGAACAAATAACCCAATCAAGAAATGGGCAGAGGACATGAACAGATGTTTCTGCAAAGAAGACATCCAGATGGCCGACAGACACATGAAAAAGTGCTCCATATCACTCGGCATCAGGGAAATACAAATCAAAACCACAAGGAGATATCACCTCACACCAGTCAGAATGGCTAAAATCAACAAGTCAGGAAATGACAGATGCTGGCGAGGATGCGGAGAAAAGGGAACCCTCCCATTATTGGTGGGAATGCAAGCTGGTGCAACCACTCTGGAAAACAGCATGGAGGTTCCTCAAAATGTTGAAAATAGAACTGCCTTATGACCCAGCAATTGCACTACTGGGTATTTACCCTAAAGATACAAACATAGTGATCCAAAGGGGCACGTGCACCCGAATGTTTATAGCAGCAATGTCCACAATAGCCAAACTATGGAAAGAACCTAGATGTCCATCAACAGATGAATGGATCAAGAAGAGGTGGTATATATACACCATGGAATACTATGCAGCCATCAAAAGAAACGAAATCTTGCCATTTGCGACAACATGGATGGAACTAGAGCGTATCATGCTTAGCAAAATAAGTCAAGCGGAGAAAGAGAACTATCATATGATCTCCCTGATATGAGGAAGTGGTGATGCAACATGGGGGCTTAAGTGGGTAGGACAAGGATCCATGAAACAAGACGGGATAGGGAGGGAGACAAACCATAAGTGACTCTTAATCTCACGAAACAAACTGTGGGTTGCTGGGGGGAGGGGGGTTGGGAGAAGGGGGGTAGGGTTATGGACATTGGGGAGGGTATGTGCTTTTGGGTAAATTGGAAGGGGAGATGAACCATGAGAGACTATGGACTCTGAAAAACAATCTGAGGGGTTTGAAGTGGCGGGGGGGGGGGGAGGTTGGGGTACCAGGTGGTGGGTATTATAGAGGGCACGGCTTGCATGGAGCACTGGGTGTGGTAAAAAAAAATAATGAATACTGTTTTTCTGAAAATAAATAAATTGGAAAAGAAATCTCAATAAAGTAGGTTTAGAAAGAAAATACCTCAATAATAATAATAAAGGCCATATATGAAAAGCCCACAGGTAACCTCATTATCAATGGGGAAAAACTGAGAGCATGTCTCCTAAGATCAAGAATAACACAAGGATGTCCATTCTCACCACTTTTATTCACATAGTATTGGAAATTCTAGCCATAGCAACCAGATAAGAAAAACAAGTAGAAGTAATCCAAACTGGTAAGGAACAAGAAAATTTTCACTATTTCCAGATGACATGATAGATAACCCCAAGGACTCTATGAAAAACTCAGAATTGATAAATGAATTCAGTAAGATCTCAGGATACAAAATAAATATATAGAAATCTATTGTATTCCTTCGCACTAATAAAAGAAGTAGCAGAAAGAGAAATTAAGAAAACAATGACATTTATAATCATAGCAAAAATAACAAAATACCCAGGAATAAACTTAATCAAGGAGTAACCTGTAATCTGAAAACTATAAAAGTTGATGACAGAAATCGAAGTCAACACAAATGAAAAGATATTCCATGCTTATGAACAGAACAAATGTTGTTAAAATGTCCATACTATCCAAAGCAATCTACAGATTTAATGCAATTATTATCAAAATACAGCATTTTCAAAGAACTAGAGAAAATAGCACCAAAATTTATTTGAAACCACAAAAAAGAACAAAAACTAGAGGTATCAGAATCCCAGATTTCAAGATATACTCCAAAGCAGTAGTAATCAAAACAGTATGGTACTAGAACAAAAAGAGACACACAAGTCAGTGGAACAGAATAGAGTCCAGAAATGAACGCATGATTATATGGTCAATTAATCTTTGAAAAAGGAGGCAAGAATATACAAGGGGATAAAGTCTTCAACAAATGGTGTTGGAAAAACTAGACAGTTACATGTAAAAGAATAAAACTGGACCACTTTCCCACACCATACACAAAACTAAACTTAAAATTAATTAAGGACTTAAATGTAAGACTTGAAACCATAAAATCATAGAAAAGAACAGGGTAGTAATTTATCTGATATTGTCTATAACAACATTTTTCTAGATATGTCTCTGGAGGCAAAGAAAACTATAGAGCAAAAAAAAAAAACCTATTGGAACTATTTAAAAATAAAAAGCTTCTGCATAGGAAGGAAATAATCAACATAACTAAAAGAAAACCTACTGACTGATAGAAGATAATTGTAAATGACATGTCAGATAAAGAGTTGGTATCCAAAATATATAAAGAACTTATACATGGGGCACCTGGGTGGCTCAGTGGGTTAAAGCCTCTGCCTTCGGCTCAGGTCATGATCCCAGGGTCCTGGGATTGAGACCCACATCAGGCTCTCTGCTCAGTAAGAAGCCTGCTTCCTCGTCTCTTGTCTCTCTCTGCCTGCTACTCTGCCTATTTGTGATCTCTGTCAAATAAATAAATAAAATATTAAAAAAAAAAGAACTTATACAACTCAACACCAAAAAAAAAAAAAAAAAAGCCAGATAACCCCGAGGTGGGTATGGGTGAAATAGGTAATCGAGATTAAGAGTACAGTCATCATGATGAATACTGAATAATGGTATAGAATTATTGAATCACTATATTGTACATCTGAAACTAATATAATTATATTCATGATATATTAGTTTCAGGTACACAATATAATGATTCAGCAAGTCTGTATATTATATCCATATAGTTTTATGCACACACACAATGGAATTTTTAAAAGTTGCCATACTCAACTGCAAGAAGCAGAAAACACTTGCTTTGTACAGATAAATCTTATGTATTTTTATGAGATCACCTGGTCTCTTACCTGTATATTATATAATCATGCTCCTACAGGAGTCATCTGGTAAGTAGTGAATGTGGCAAGGAAATTGTATGAGAGAAGAGAAAACAGGGAAAGATGGTAAAATGATACTTTGCTTTTGTACAGAGCTGAAGACTGGAAGAAAAGGGACTTCATTAAATCACAACAGAGATGAAATGGGAATTTAGAGATTTGCTCAATAAACCCCATATGGTGAAACCAGGTGTCTCTATTTGAAAAGCAGTAATAGTAAAAAATGGAGAATTTAGCATAAACAAAAGTCTAAGTTCTTGTACCAGATAGTAAACTATTAGTACTTATTCTCTTGGGACAATATACAAATAAAATATGCAAATGCCATTTCAAGATAAACTGAGATCATGTTCTGTGACACAAATATTTACATCTATTTATTTTCTAACAATATACTAACATGCAGTCTAAATTCTATTTTCTTGGGGTAACTGGGTGGCTCAGTTGGTGAAGCGTCCAACTCTTGATTTTGCTCAAGTCATGATCTTTTTAAGTCTTTAGAAAATAATTTTTTTTTCAAGATTGTCTCATGATCTTTTAACTAAAACTATAGTCTCCATAATATAACTAGAAAAATGGCTTCTCCATAAAAGTAATCTCAATATTCAATATTCCTCATGTTCCCATTTTTGCTGCTACCGTTGTTAGAATACTTCTCGGATGCAGTCTTGAATCTTAGTCATAGGTGAGTTTGGGGTCTCCACTAGACTGAGGGCCCTGAAGGATCCTAGGTCATATCTTTATCTCCAACATTATAGTATAGAGCTGGCATTCCATAAATGCTGATCAAACTACACAAAGGTCCACAGGGGGTAATTAACATGAGAAAAGTTTGAGAACCATTCAGAGTTTTATAGTTGAACTATTATTACACATGATCTCTTATGGTTCTTTTCCGAAACATATTCAGATGTTAAAATTGGAATTTTTATGATTTAAAATATATATTCTTCAGTATTCTATGTTTCTTGTCTCACTTTACTGAAAAGGTATAAGGGTCACTAGCAGTTCATAGGTTCTATTATTAATGAAGCTCAGTATATCCATCTTTAGGTGCATTCCATCTGAAGATATGTGATTTTTTTTCTGATAAAGCATCCCCATAAAGTATGATGATGAAATCAAGTATATCCAATACCAGTGGAAAACCCAAAATCTTTGATATGGCCCAAATCACTCTAACAGTAGCATCCAGAATAGAAAAAAAAAGAACGCATGAAGTGTTTTTTTGTTTGTTTCTATGACAACCACGTGTGGAAATTTACCATTTCTTAGCAGAAGAAACAAGACAACAATGGACTTTGAAAAATGAAGTTCAGCACTATTTAATTATAATTGATTTTTACTTTCAAAAATATGCATTCCCCAAACCTTTAAATATTTATAATTGTTTTTACCTGATCACATGAGAAACAAATCCTCCTACATGTCTTCCATTTCCTATAGAAATTCTAAGAGTTACTATAATTTTGTTTCTTTTACCTCCTCTGATAATAGGCCATTGTACATCCCAGTATGATGTCAAAAACTTCAGTGCAGAATAGCCTCAATCAATTATACTCACATAAGTTCCAGGAGCTTATGGGTTGGTAGCGATCAGATCCATCCTGAACACAATGCATTGATTTATATCCTAATGCTCTAGGTATATATAATGCTCTAGGTATATATAAGTATATATAAGTGAGTGTGTCATGCAGAGATGGAATAAATTTCTAATCAAAACTTTCTCAGCTCCTTACTATGAATCTATGCCTTTCATTCTCACCAACTCTTTCTTCCCGTATCTGTCATGATGACTTTTTTCAGTCCCATGCAGTGACAATTTCTGCTAAGATGAGATCTGCTTACCATACTCTGCAGTACACAAATTTCCTACTCTGTAGTACACAAATATTTCTAGGGTATTTGGCAGCTTTCAATATTTTTGTTCATTTGTCTGTTTAATCAGGCTCCAAAATTCTTTTGTATTCATTTGTATTAGATGGGCCAGTGCAAATTTGGTTTAGTTAAAGATTACTATATAAGTATATATTACAGGGAGACACCCAAGGATCTGTCTAGCAACCCACATGGATACATCAGAAACATTAAAAAGAGAACAACGTGACTTACACAGATGCTAAGGATAATTATTCTTCATATAATGAAGATCGAAAAAAGACAAAGAAGATATCAGTACCTCTTTTCCCCCTAATTGTTAAATCATCTAGACTATTCTAATAATTTTCTTTTACAAATATGGTAATTTCATGTGGTCTGATATATTATTCTTGGGTTATACTTTAGAAGCTCAAAACATATTACTGTGATGCTTCACAAAAGTCCCTATTCTATGTTCATCCTATGCTCTAGAGCTTTTATTTCCCCTACCTTTTTCACAAATCGTCCCTTCCTTCTCTTCCTCCTATAGAATACGGTCTCTCCAGATTTCACATGGTGAATAGACCACCACCCTGACCTCAGTTTTGTGTGGCTCAGCTCTCACTGTCAGGTGAATGAGACTCAATTCACAGCTGTAAATATCTATTTCAAAATCTCATTTTTAAAATGTTCCAGTGAAAACAGCCTGGGATTTTTAAGCGAGGTTTAGTGATTATCCCTTTATACTTCTAAGGCTTTTTTATTTCACAAATGCCTACATCTATATGAAGGTCTTTACTGCTTACAGGAAACTGTGGAATAACATCTTAACTCACATCTCAGTTTTGGCTTTCAGAAAGAGGTTTCCTGTGCCTTGTTATGTAAGTTGGTAGCAGCTATCATGCCTCCCTATAAAGACAAAATTAGAAAGAGAAGTGGTCAGACTCTATCACAGCTCAAGTCTTAGACTGGCATTCATAACGTCCTATTGTAGGATATAACCCCAATAAGTTTTGTGAGTATGAAAACTATCAAGAGGCTGGTGTTTTCCATAAGACTCCTTAGACCTATTCTAGATTACAATTTATAATCTGATTATCTCCAGAAAACCTCTGATTTTTATTTCATATCATGTTTAAGTTGCCAACACTGATTACACCTACTAAAAATTTCCAAATTCACAACTACTCCTAGGTCCAAAGTGCTAGGAAATCTATGTTACTTAAACAGAAAGGAAACTGCAAACTGCATATGGGGTAACTGTGTGCCACAGTTGAGTTGATGCTGAAGTCATGTGCCTTCACAATGCATATTGTAACTTGAAGAGCCCATGACAAGGCATTCTCCATAACATAGATTCTGAGGTAGGTTGCTTAGATCAATGAGACATTAGTAAGTGTGATACAAGCTGTAACTTTAAAAGGGCCTGTGCGTTTAAGGCTTGCCCTCTTTCTCTGGACTTAGAAACATGAAACCAAATACAAACCAGCCAGCGCTACCCAGAGAAACCACTGTGAGTAGAACTGAAACTTCCCAGTCAATGCCTGCAAACTGCCATATATATGAATGAAGCCATCTATTTTGATCATTTCATGCTGCACTGAAAAACACCCCAAGTCTAGGTGGCTGGACAACATATATTTTTCTCCAGAATATAGTATTTGGGTGTGACTTAGCAAGGATAGCTCATTTCTGCTTCACCTGAAGCAGTTTAAAGCATGCAGCCTAAAGTCACCTGAAGACTTATACTCTGGTGATTGAAGTTGACTGTAGATTGAGTGTGTCAGTTCCTTTCTATGGGAAACTTCTAGTATGGTTTCTCTGTGTGGGCCATTTTGGATGTCCTCTCGGCATGTTTGGTGGGTTGAGGAATGGATATCTGAAGAAACAAAGCTGGGGAGAAAATGTAAAGACTCAAAACATAGCCTCAGAAATCACACATCTGGGATAGGACCACTCATATTCAAGGGGAAGAAATATGAACACCAGATTTCAATGGAATGCCAGTATCATATGATAAGAATAGCTTAAGAGATGGGCTATACATTACTAAGGCTGTTTTTGGAAAATACAATCCACCAGATTATCCTAGACTATCTAAACCCTGCTGACCTGCTAGCAAACTTTATCCTCATGAATAAGCCCAGAAGAGATCTATATAAGAATCAACCTAGTGCCAAACCAATACATTGTAAGATAGTAAACAATGGCTGTTTTAAACCTCTATGTTGTGGGATGGTTTGCTATGCACCAAATAATAATACAGTTATTGAAACACGGAGACAAATGCTTCCATAACAACATAAAAATGGATGATACTGACTTGGCACAAATGATGGGCAGAGGTTGGGGAAATAAAATAACAGCAACAAGAGCAACAACAGAAACAATGGACAAACTTTTAGAGATAACTAGAAAAGCAGCAAAGAAATTTAATGTGGCAAGAAAACTCGTGAGCAAACTCAAGAAAGACTGAGAAAGAGTAAGATTCCTTTAGGCCCTTCATAGAAAAAACAAGAGCTATTACCTTATTATATTGCTAGGATTAGCATTTCTTCCAGATCTTTCACTCTGACCTCAGAAACCATCTTTATGGAACATCACTTCTAGGGACCTGAAATTTCCATTCCAAAAGATAACTGTTAAGTTTGAGCTAGTTTGGTATGGAAAGACTACAATGCTCTCTCACCTCTGCAGTGGTGCCTCTGTTTTGTAATGTACTTCTATGAGCTGACACTGCGGTAGCATCTAATCCATGCAGCCATGGGTTTCCTCTTGTGCCCAAACTGGCAGAATGAATTTAGGAAATATGTATGTCTGCATTCTAAAATCAACATACTATTTTACCTTATCTGCGGTGCTCAGGAGATGAAAGATGAAGATTACTGAGGCTCATGAGGTTCCTCATAATTCCTTAAAATATGCAGCCCTTCTAAAATTTACCTTCTTTTTCTGTATGCATACATCTAGGTCCGTGGGAAAAAAAGTACATTCAAAAGTAGTCTACAGAATGGCACACGTAACTGAAAGAATTCTGATAGTCTGGTTCCCTCTGTGGCTTATATGTATGATTTTGTTTCTCTATCTCAGCTCTATTTCTCTTTGTGCACTGTCATCAAATCTCTCTTACCGCATACCTATTTCTTCTTGGTTGAAGATACTTCTTGCATATTAACACTGGGGTGGCAACGGGGCGGGGGAGGGGAGGTCATCTTCCTGTGAGTGTTAACAGAAAATATAGAGAGACAGGACTCTGTTTCAATCTGTTTGGATCACATGACCATACTTAACAACCAATCTCTGTAGCCAAGAGAGCTAAATGCTCAGAAGAGATTGTGGCCTACTTTCTTTTTATGCCTGTAGTGAGGAGGAAGGATCAGACTACCAGGGAATTCTGACCTAAGAGTAAGGGAGACTTGGTTCCTCAAAGAAATACTGGACATATACAACCCAATGTTCTTCTATAGCTTGAAAATTTTTCTCCTCTTTGATATCCAATTTGGTCTGTTAGCTGTATAGCTAGGTTTGCTTTCCCTTTTCACTATTTTTGGACCGAAAATTCATTTAAGGCATTCATACCCCTGAGATATTGCAGCTTATACTGGCCTTCAGTGTCCCAAACACAGCTAAACTACTGTGCCTAGTAGGCTTTAAGGATGGTGAATCTTGGCCTGGCCCTCAGCCCTCTCTTTCTATAGAAGGATTTGGGAGATTATGGTTCTACAGTCTCAAAAGTAAGGGAAACAAGAGGTTGTCGAGGTGGTCCACTGAGTTTCAACAGTTCAAATTCTAATTCCTCTCACAAACTTCACTTTGAAAATGTGTTTAAGTTTTTGCATGGAAGTGTATTATTCATTCAGAATTTGTATTCTGTAATGTTATGAAAAACCCTGCTTCCCAGGTTAAGCCACATGAATCTCACGTGTTTGGGGAAGGACTGACAGACCAAAACTTTCCATTAAATAGAAAACAAAGGCTACAATAAAAAGTCTATTGTTTTTTCAAGTGATTATTCATGATTTCAGAGTTTTAGACCAGGTGTAGCTGAATAGGTTTAAAAAACATTTTCATAGACTTTAAAATATTATTCTGTATCTCTGAAAACTAAGACTTGGGCAGGATAAAGTTGGGAGAAGATATACATGTATGTGTGTGGTGAGCAAGAGTGATAATATGAGATAGAGAGAGAAAATTTGAAGTTATTTTATAAACTTTATATAGAAAAGCAATTTCTTTAAGTGGACAAGATAAAGTTGAATGAAAAAAAACACTATATTGTTCAAACATATTAGCTAATTAATGTGCACTATTATTGATTATTCAGACACTTAAAGGGTCAGAGCAAGCCAGCTACAAATATTAACATGGTTTAATTAAAATTGATCATTAATTCTTAAAGTAATACCAAGAGAGATACACAAAGAGACTCCTTTTATGTGCTTTCTACTGAAGTCTAAGAAAAGGAGATTCAAGTGGTAGAAATTATTTAAAAAGATAATATCTGCTTTGTTCATACTTTATGCTTGATTTCTTCCAGTCATGATTTGGATTTTATCAGGCCTTTTCTCCAAATTTCTCCATCAATGTACAAACATTTTTTGATGAATATGCCCTTGATGTTTCACTTGTATCACTGTTGCTGATAACACTAATAGACAACAATTGCTACATATCCCAAACACAAATATAACATAAAATTCTCTTTTTTTCTTATGCCAAATTCCACTACTTGGAGAAAGCAGTATACGTATAAGGACAGCATTCAAGCTTTGGAACTCATTTTAATTCTCTTCCAATGACTTCCACAATGCTTTCAAAATAAAACCCAATCTGGGACACCTCGGTGGCTCAGACTGTTATGCGTCTGCCTTCCACTCAGGTCATGATCCCAGGGTACTGGGATGGAGCCCCACATCTGGCTCCCAGCTCAGCAGGGAGTCTGCTTCTCCCTCTCCCTCTGCCTCTCCCCCTGCTTGTGCTCTCTCTGTCTCTGTCTGTGTCTCTGTGTCTTTCTCACATGAATAAATTTTTTAAAATCTTAAAAAAAAAAAATAGAACCCAATCTCCCTGCAAGATATAAACTCATGGATGGTTTCAGACACTTCTCCCATCCATCTCCAACTATATACTGTGAATTTCTGAAAACTAGAAAGGCGTCTTGCTTCATTCATTTTTCAAACTATTATATTGAGAGAGCAAAAATTTTGGAGTTGTAAGTTGCTCAATGTATTTTTGTAGGTTCGCAAAAATTTTAATGATAAAAAATCAGATGTTTGTCCAAGTTCACCACTAGATAATGAACAGAATGTGTTAAAAATAAAGTGCTTTATATCTGGCTAAGTTGTATTTAGTATAATAGTATGCCAAAGTACTTCCTTTCTACTACTATTTTCAGGTAAATAAAAACAGGCCTTCAGAAAAATTTTAAACTCCGGAAAGCTAGTGTGCACTGCCTCTAGTCTTCTTATTCACCCTCTTTTGGTAAAATAAATCCTTCTATTTTTCTTTTCCAACAAGAATCCCATGACTAACAAAAGTTCTTGCCTGCCCAATTTTATCCATCAAAACCTATTTATTCAAATAAACATATACTGAATATCTTATGTTCCAAAGACAGTTACTAGTCATATGGGATAAAGATCTGACCTAATAAAATCTACCATCTACTAGTAAACATATACCATTATTAAAGTACAATACTGGTTGGTTAATTTAGTTTCTGGTCTACATCCCATAAGTTATATGTGTATATTCAAAAAAAATTATTTCCTGTCACTGTGAGTACTACTTTGTTTTGTAGAAGCAGATAGAATTAGATACAATTCTAAAATACTTTTTTCTCTAAGATAACACTAGATGAAACAAGTTTTTGAGAGGTCCTGCTTAGGACAAACTCTGAAAAAAATTAAAATGCATACATCATTTTTCTACCCCTCACTTAATTTCACAAGCTCTCAGGTGGTATGGAATAAATACCAAGAAGACATTCTACACCAGAATATCCCATTCTGGAATGCCTTGAATATGTTTTGGTACTTTTTTTCTCCCTGATATGAGGGAGTGGTGATGCAACTTAAGGACTATAATAATGTTACAAATTCCACAAGACATACTTAAATGAACAACTCTGTAAGGAGTTAAGATTAGTATCTATAATCAATGTCATCAGTCAGTGGACAAAAATAATTAAAAATAAGAACTTTTTTGTTCAAAATATTCTTTGCCAGGAAGTTCCTGAGTATAAATATGAATTTTAAGCTTGTATTGCTTCCCCCCCCACTCATTGTTATGTAAGAAGTGATTTGAACTAGATACAGAAGAATAGGAAGAGTATTTGAGATCAGAATTAAAATTAGCTCCCATTTACAGCACATTTCTGGTCATTTGAGTTAAATTTAGAATTTAATACTATTTATTATAAGCTAGACTAGATCCTGAATTCTCCTGACTAAAGTTTCCAGTATTCTTTCAGTCTCTTAATTTAAAGTCTTCAAAAACTAAAACTACCCTTTTCCCTAAAACCCTGAAAACTGATGCTCTACAGCTTGAGGTCATGTTCAGAGAAATTGCCTCAAAACTCATGCATGGACAGTCTTTGTGTCTATTGTTGTATGGACCATTCAGAAGGTTCACCAGAGACATCTGAATTACAAACCCAAAAAAAAAAAAAAAACTCATTTGATTCTGACTGCCTTTTCCCAATCCATCTGAGAATGCTTCAAGCCTGACATCTAAAAATCTTCTCACTGGCAGTACTAGAGATTCAAACATTGAGTTCATAATTTGCCCTAACCATTAACTTATAGTTTTCTTTTCTTTCCATAAAGGTACCTCTCACTAATTACCTGCTTGCTTGCTAAACAAAACAGAGTCTATATGATGGCCAACACCACCTGCTACACAATTAAAGACTTACATGACTCTCACAGTAGCATTACATTATTAAAAACTGAAATAAATCAAGTATGTAAAACAGATCTATAACATCAAAAAGCCACCTGCCCTAGGTGGTATATGTGTCATAATTATTAAAACAGAATGTTGTGTTATATATTTCAGATTATCACAAAAATGTTATAGGATTGCTGAAAGAAATGAATATTCAAATTGATGCTTTAAACAACAATTTAAACAATTTCTTTCTCTCCTTTAGTGATTGGTCAAACTACTGGATTGGAGGAGGATTTTGTACAGCTATTAGGTCTTTTTATTGGGCTTATTTTTCTCATAAAAATATTAACCTTATTTTGTTGTCTTTTCTGGCATTTCTCCACCTGGTATCTAGACTCCTTCACTGCTATAACTTCAAGCTGACAAATGATCCTTTCTATTCAAGGATAGTCATATATGTTGTCTACCTTGGATTTGGCTGCCTCTGCCTTTTGTACCTCCTATACATAAATTTCTCAGTTGGCCTTTGTTGACCCATAGGTAGGAATATCTCTATGCCCCTATTTGGCAGAAAAAAAGTTACAGAAGATAAGACCTTCCATCCTCCAACTCTTGATTTCGGCTTAGGTCATGTTCTCAGGACCCTGAGATTAAGTCCCATGTCAGGCTCTGTGCTCAGTGTGGAGTCTGCTTGATATTCTCTCCCTCTCACTCCCACTCTGCCCACCCCAGCAAATACACACATATATACCTACATACATAAAATGTTTAAAAAAGTGATTTGTTTGTAAAACAAGAATAGTTTTAACAAACATGGCTTAATTATTTATATAAACTCAGCAAGAACAGTGATTAGCCATATGGATCTTTTAACATCTGCTTTGATAGGACTTTTTAAAAGGAGTCTCTAGATTGAACTTTTGAGACCAAAAGTCAAGCCAAATACTTGTTATCAGATATGCCTGCAATATCTATAGATTTGGATAAATTCTAGTTCTTGAAGTCCCCAAAATATCCTGAGGTTCCTACACCTGCCAGGAAGTGACATTCTTTACTCACCTAGTAAGGCTTTAGGGAAATTTGTAAGCAAGGTATCAGACCAACATTTTCAAGAGGCTTTATTGGCTCCATAAAGTCAATCTTAGTTCCTTAAAGCCCTCTCATCATATCTGAGTCAATACAGGTCTCTCAAATATGATATTCCAGTCAAAGTCCTAGTAAAATAACGAATGTTTCCAATTGTATCCTATTAGAAAGAGAACAGATTCTTACTGAACTTGTGCAAATAACTCTAATTGTCATAAAATAAAGAATATTCACTGAGAGTTTCTGAATTCTAGAGGGTTCCACAGAGAAAAGAAATTCTTCAGTTTGTTCACAAAGGACTATTTAATCATATTTCTGTGTATCGTGGATATCTTAAGAGAAAGTTTCCTTAATCTGGAAGAGGAAATGTTAAAGAACCAACAGTGTTTCAAACAAGAGTCACAAAAGATATAATCATCTTCCTCACTTCACTTAGTCCTTTGCTACTCATTCTTGTTTAGTTTGAATGCAGTTTGTTTAATTAGTTCTGAAAATTCTTATCTAGGTTAGCTTCATGATTATAAAGATATCAAAAACCTGTATTTGTCAAAAGTCCTTTTCATGAATCTCCTTGAAGATGAAACATATCTTGCAAGAGAGTAAGAACAATAACTCTAAATGACAAAAGACTCAAAAATGGACATGGTTAGTGATCTGATGTGAGAGTTCATTAAAATATAACTGACAAGGAAATGTGGTTATTTCTGTGACACATGACACTGTAATAATTAGAATGTCAAGTGATGACCTTATACCAAAACATATTAAAACTTTATGAATTTCTTTTAATTTCTGCAGTTATAGCATTTACCCAAACAACATAACCTAAGGCTCATCGATACGTGTTTGACAGTGCTTCCCAAGTAACTTAACATACCAAATAAACAAGCATAATTAGTCAAAAAAATTTCATTTACAATTCAAATCTCAGGGAAGTTTGTTAAAATCCTCAGAAAGTTTTAAAGCTCATGCCTATATAGGATTGCATATCATTAAAAAATTAGTATTTACATCTAACCAAGGTGTCAATAAGGGATTCTTCAGGAAGTTATTTAGTTATTAGTAAAACTGAGGTCCTTTGATACTGAAAAGTTTGAACTTTCTTACATAATCAAAGATCTGATAAACAGAAAACATAGAAGTTTTTTGTTTTGTTTGTTTAGAACACAAACAAACATAAAAACAACTGGTTTTCAGGACAAAGAGAGAAAAAATAACAATAACAAACCAAAACTTTGTTTACATTTTCTTACCAAGAGCAGACCAACAATCCAAGAAAGCTTTGTTTGTTTTTTAAGATTTTATTTATTTATTTGACACACACACAGACATATATATAGAGAGATTAAGCACAAGCAGGGGGACCTCCAGGCCAATGGAGAGGGAGAAACGAGCTCTCTCACTGAGGAAAGAGTTCAATGTGGGGCTGGATCCCAGGACCCTGGGATCATGACCTGAGCTGAAGACAGATGCTTAACTGACTGAGCTACCCAGATGCCCTGAAAACTTTCTTTTTAACAGAAAAGCAGAATTTCAATCTTATACCAGTACACTTTAAAAATCCATTCATTTTAACCTTTTATTTATTCAACCTATTTGTTTTTTAACAATTACCCATGCAAACTTAGAGACAGATAAAATTAACCATCATTTTAAGTCATCTTTTGCTGACAAATTACAACAGAGATAAGAGCTTATTTGATCTTCCATAAACCTTGGTAGAATAAAAGTTTTATATTTAATGCTGATAACTCTAAAGCCATGTCTATCTTAATTAAACTAACAAACTTAAATTAGTTTAAATACCAAAGACGTAACATCTGAGTCCACTTAAAAGTCAATCAATTTGTACCCCACTGTCAAATTTTTACCTGGGCACCTGTGGGGAAATCTGAAGTGGGCAGTTTAAGTCCAGCGAGGTGCTCTCTATTCTTTGATACCAAGGATAGGAGGACCAGGAGCCAGTGGCACTGGAGGCACAGAGGAGGTATAGAAGCCATTATGTAAGCCATGCCCAAGATGGCAAAGAAACATGAGGAGAGGGACAGAGAAGCAGAAGAGGTGAGATGCTGCCCACAAAGCTGGACTGCAGATAAAAGCCCAGAGGACAGAGAAAGAGGACTCTGGTCCTAAAGCTAGTCACCTTGGAGAGATGAGTTGGGGGGACAGGCAAAAGGAAAGAATCTCAAGTAGACTCCCCACTGAATGTGGAGCTGAACATGGGACTAGATCTCATGACCATGAGTTCATGGCCTGAGCTGATTACCAAGAGTCAGACACTTAACCACTTAACCAACTGAGCCACCCAAGTGCACCCACAAACATCTAGTTTTAAAAGTCAATAGGGTTTACATCCAAGAAACCCAACAGATAACATCAAAGAAGTTCTTCAAGGGCTTGCAAATTAAACTAAGCTCTATTAAAAAAAAAAAAAAGATAAAATAAACTCTGAGCTAGACTTAACCAAGAAAATTGAGAGAGAACTCAAATAAAATTATAAATGAAATATCAAACATTATAACTGATAACACAAAAACTCATAAGAGGCCAATATGAACAATTACAAGCCAGCAAAATGGACAATCTAGAAGAAATAAATTCCTGGGCGCCTGGGTGGCTCAGTGGGTTGGGCCGCTGCCTTTGGCTCGGGTCATGGTCTCGGGGTCCTGGGAACGAGTCCCGTATAGGGCTCTCTGCTCAGCGGGGAGCCTGCTTCCCTCTGTCTCTCTCTGCCTGCCTCTCCGTCTACTTGTGTTTTCTTTGTCAAATAAATAAATAAAATCTTTAAAAAAAAAAAAAAGAAAGAAATTCCTAAAAATATATTACCCATCAAACCCGAAACATGAAGAAACAGACAATTTGAACAGGCTAATTATTAGTAAGGAGGTTAAATCAGTAATCAAAAGCCTCACAACAAAGAAAAGTCCAGAACCAGATGGCTTCAATGATGAATCCTACTAAACATTTAAAGAATAATGAACGTCAATTCTTCTCAAGCTCTACAAAATTATGTACATACATATATACATATGTACATAAAAGGAAATATTTCCAAATTCATTTTATAGGTCAGCATTACTCTGATACCAATACCAGAGACTATATAAGAAGAGAAGCTTATAAACCAATATCCCTGATAAACACAGATGCAAAATCTTCAATAAAACTTTAGCAAATCAAAATAAATAACTGCATTAAAAGGATCATACACAATGATTTATTCTAGGGATTCAAGGATGACTCAACATCCAGAAATTAATCAATCTGATATACCTCATTAACAAAATGAAGGGAAAAAAATCATGTTTGTCTTAGTATATGGAGGAAAAGTATTTGACAAAATTTCAAAATCCATTCATTATAAAAACTTTCAACAAAGTGAGTATAGAGGGAATATACTTCAGTTTAATTAAAGTTGTATATGAAGGGCTCTACTAATACAATATTCTACAGTGAAAAGCTAAAAGTTTTCCCTCCAAAATCAGGAATTAGACCAGGATACCCAGTCTAGCTATTTTGTTCATATCTTATTCAACATAGTACTGGTAGTATTAGCCAAGGCAATTAGAAAGAAAAAGAATTAAAATTTATCTAAATCAGAAAGGAAGAAATAAAATCGTCTTTCTTTGTGAATATGATATATAAAAAATCCTAAAGATGCCATCAAAAAACAGTTAGAATTTGTAATAATTTCAATACAGTTGTAGAATACAAAATTAATACATAAAATTCAGTTGCATTTCTATATACTAACAATTTAGAAATAATCCCATTTATAACAGCATCAAAAAGAATGAACTTCAGTAATACATTTAACCAAGAAGGTGAAAGACCTGTGCACTGAAAACTATAAACCAGTGATGAAAGAAATTGAAGAAATAAATGGAAAGACATTCCATATTCATAGATTGAAAAAAAATTAGCATTGTTAAAATGCTCATGTTACCCAAAGTAATCTATACATCCAATGCAATCCCCATCCAAATTCTTAAGGCAATTTTCACAGAAATAGATAAAACAACCCTAAAATTTTCATAGGACCACAAAAGACCCTGAAGACAAAGCAATCTTAAGAAAAAAGAGCATGTATCTGGAGGTATCATGCTCCAGATATGCTCTTCAAAATTCAAACTAAATTTCAAAACTATCGTAA
Organism: Neogale vison; assembly: GCF_020171115.1. Classification (NCBI taxonomy): domain Eukaryota; kingdom Metazoa; phylum Chordata; class Mammalia; order Carnivora; family Mustelidae; genus Neogale; species Neogale vison. Next base: position 101,365,098 of record NC_058098.1, on the reverse strand, counting down.
TCAAAGCAGTATGGTATTATAAAAAACAGACACATGGACCGACAGAACAGAACTGAGAGCCCAGAAATAAAGCCATGCATATATAATCAATTACTTGTCACTCTTAGGTAAAAACTCTATCCCACTGAAGTTGATGTATTCAATAAAGACTACTAACTCTTGCTAAACTCAATGTTATCAATCTCTCACCTAACAAGAGCCAGCATTCTTTAAAGACTTTTGCACATGGAAAAATCCTTCCTTCTACCTCACATTTTGCTATTGTCCTATGTGATCACCTATATGATTTCACCAGTTCTATGATTACATATCCAGATCCATGGACCCTAAATGCACTCATAATACATATCCCCATTTTAATTTGGCCACTAATAGTTGTAGTTATACCTTAGATCTTGGTGAGCAAAATGTTTTACTGCTGAAATCCTAAATTTACACCTTTAAGTCTAGCCTGTTTTCTTAATCTGTTGTTTCTCTTATATGTGATAATGCTATCATCAAGACTTGTAGTTTTCTGCCTTTTCCATTTTATCATTCATTCATCTGTCCATTCATCCTGTCATCCATCCATCTTCCTTACCTTACCTTTCTTTCTTTCTTTCTTTCTTTCTTTCTTTCTTTCTTCTTTCCTTCCTCCTATCTATCTATCTATCTATCTATTCATCCTTCTAACCATCCATCATCCATCCATTCATGCATCTAGGTATTAGATACTTTCTGTCTAGATTTCCTTTTTTCCATATCTAGCTAGATGATGTAAACATATCTGTTATTTTGTAAGTCACATAGTCTTTGGTACTTTTTAAAAAATATTTTATTTATTTGAAGAGAGACACACAGTGAGAGAGGGAACACAAAGGAAACACAGTAGGGGTAGTGGGAGGGGAAGAAGCAGTCTTCCCATGGAGCAGAGAGCAGGATGTGGGGCTCGATCCCAGGACCCTGAGGTCATGAGCTGAGCCAAAGGCCGACATCTGATGACTGAGTCACCCAGGTGCCCCTAGACTTTGGTATTTTCTTGTGGCATCCAGACTGAGTAAGATAATTATTAAACTTTTTTCACTAATTATCTGGCAAAGGAAATGATAAAAGAAAGTCTTGAAAATAAGGCAGAGAGAACATATAAACAAAAGTTAACATTAAATTATCAAAGGGCAGAGATTCTGTACTAAAACAGTAAGATTAGTTCTTATAATTATTACTGAAGAGTAATGTGGATAGAATTAAAAAGGTAGGATTTTCATTTTAATTATTGAAGTTTATAATTTATTTCTTTAAAATTTATCCTATTCTTGTATGGGATCATTTTCCAATTGGGTTGGTTTTTAATCCATATTAATTAGAATATATGCTATGAAAAAATAGTCTTGATAGCTTTCAAAAAATAAGAAAATACATTTTTATGGGTGAATAATTTTTATTATTATCTAAGATTAAATAATGCAAGAATAAAAGCATGGTAAAATTCATTTATTCAATCTATTGGACAAATATCAAACAAATGCTTTTGATGTGCTAGGCAGCTTTCTAAGTGCTATGGATCAAATAATGAGAATTATGGAGATCAAGGTCACTGATTTCATGGAAATCATAACTTAGTACTAGAGAGAAAAAAAATAAACTAATGATAGAAAACGAAGACATTTCCATCTAGTTTTAAGTTCTGTGGAAAAAGAAAACAATGTGGCATCATGCTTTATTAATTTTGAATTTAGATGCATAGAGGTGTATTATGCTGTGGTCTGCATTTTTTTTATGTTTGAAATATATCATACATAATAACAGCACTGATAGAAGGTTTTATTCCAAAACATATATTACATAATACAAAATGGCCCTAGTATCTCTGTTAAAATTGCATTTAGATGGATGTAGGTGATGTCCTAATATAGATGTGGATCCAAAGTGAAAAACTACCCGAAATATGGAATATGATGGCAGAATATGTATGATAGAGGAAAGAAGAAAGAAGGGTTTGGACTATAAGGAAAAAAGATGACCTCAGTTTGGAGTCTATTGAACTTGATAGGGTTTTGAATCATGGATTAGAAATGTTTTAATATAAATCTGAATATAATGGAAAGGGCTCTGGAGAGAGGTGTATTTTATGGGTGTGTCTTCAAGTTTGGTTATTTTACGTTGCAGCAACCACTGCCAACTCTTAGAAGCATGACCGGTATGGTTTGGCAGGAAGGCTCTGAACGTAATAGTCACAAATACTTGCTGAGACACTGTCCAGTAATGTAGGACTCCATCATCACAATAAGGGGTCTTAGGCAGAAAAAGAGAACACAGAGAACTTTTTATGGACTCTTAAGAATTTCCACCTGGAATTGACATGCCTTACACTTCATGAGTCAAAGCAGAATACAAGCACATTTCTAATTTAAACGGGTCAAAAAGTATAAATGTCTTTTTTGCCTATAACATCAAGATAATTGAAAATATCGGTGACCACTACCAGTATCTACCATAAGAGAATTGCGAGATATTTGCATTTAAGAGGTAGTTTAAAACATATTAATGCATGGAACTGTTTATACATTGATGAAAGTAAAAAGTACATATAGCATAAAAAAACAAATCTTAAAAAAATCTCACCTTTTAGGAGCCATTCTCTGGCAAAATAATCTATTGTTTATTAGGGTAGTTGAAATCTCTTTAGAAAATTAGGTCGGTGAATAGTAATGAATAACTAAAAACTACCTGGAAAATAAAAATATATGAAAGAATCTTAACTAAAACAACCAAGAAATGTTCACTGAAAAATCTGAGTGATTTTTATTTTCAACTTTAATTCTGTTTTTTAAATTGTTATTTAGTTTAGTATAATGTCAGTATTTTTAAAATAACAATTAATAATAAAGACAAGCAAAAATTTGTATGGATCAAGCATGAAGATATTTTGTATTTTAATATTTGTGATATCACTTGTTATCAGTTAAAACCCATAGATTTCATAAAAATACATAAAATTTTTTTTCTTAATTTAAATTGCTTTTATCTCCAAGCTTCAACAACTGTAAGAGTTTAAGATCAAATCTTCAGTCAGAATCATATTCAAACCTCTTGTTATTTATTACATGTTTGATTTTGAGCAAGTTGTATGACATACATAAATCTTCATTGTTTAATTTGTAAAAGGATAAAATTTTAAGGGTAAAGTGATATGTTACTTGTACAATGCTAGACATACAACAAATCAATAAATATGAAACTAATTCCTTATAGTCTCTCATGCAACAATTTAGTGGACACATAATTTATTTCCTTGATAGACCATCTTATTATTATATTTCATGAATTTTAATCATGTCTATTCTAAACATTTGCTTTTCCAGAGAACATGCTGTTGTTTTGGTTGTTGCTGTATTATAATTCTTAATATTTAAACTTGTGGTCATATAATCCAACCCTTCCATGAGCTGGATACAAAATAAACTACTATGTTCTTTCAGAAAAAATTTTAAATGTTGAGGCCAAGTGCATGCAATTTAATAAAGAATGGAAAAGGGAAGTCTATATTTTCCACTGAAAGGAAGTTGGGAATTACTTTACCATTTAGTTATACCATGACCTTGAGCATGTTGCATGCCCTCAGAGATTATTACCTCATTTGTAAAATGTGAGGGGATGGGCTATATTACCTTGAAATTTCTTCTAATTCTTTTATTCTCTGACTTCAATAGACAACTCTAATGTAATTCTCTGGGTTGTTATATTTTATTTGATTAAATCTAAATGTGTGAATTGCCTCTGCATTGTTTAAAAATGAGCTTTCCTACTAGCCTAAGCTGTACAGAAGCAGATCTCTATTGTATATTTATTATTTCAAGTCAGAGAAGTCATAGAAACAGCATATTCCATTTGTTTACAACATATTTGAATGAATAATGCAAAGAAAAAAGTTTGCTAATACAGCAAGCCTTGTTCACACAACTCTCTTCTTCATACTAATAATGACATTACAATGTCACTAATGGTGTCAGTAGAAATATTCCTTCCTTCCCGGGAGGCTATGTCAGGTAATTTAGCATTAACAATTATCCTATTTTGTAATTATCTATTCATTCATTTATTTCATTTTATTTTATTAAAAAATTCTCTAACACAAAGGAAATTTAGCTCTGAACATTAATCCAACATATTTTGTGTTTATTTTCTGTGAAATTGACAAATATAATAAATTTTATATGTGACATTCTCATTATTACAATTATAATTTTCTCACTGTAGTCTAATTTAGGAAGTTTGAGCAATGAGGTAATAATCCAAATAAACAATGATATTATTGTCCTCAGTAGATATTATCTCTTCACATTTTTTGAACGGAGTTCATACAAGCCTCAGATCATCTTCTGCCATGTTAATGCTAATATCTTGTCAAATTGCTTTACCAAAACATTGCATTGATCAACAGGAATTAATTATACCAAAGTACCTTTTCAACTATACAGTGCTATTTAAGATAGTAAAATGAATTGAAAATAATTTAAATAAGCTCTAATGTCAGTTCTACTGGCTCCTAGTGATTGAATGACAGCTCAGAGGATAAAAAGCTACTGGGTCTGGATGGTAAAGATGAAAAAAAAAAAAAAAAAAAAAAGAAAGACTCATGGATAATTTACATAATTTGGATAATTTGGGGGGCTTTCAAGAGGAGATGGGTTCTGTGCCTAAATTACTCAGCCAAGATCTTCTAGACATCTCCAAAGAGACCTATGATCTTTTAACAGAGTAACTGTGTATCGGAAAAAAGGAAATTAAAAGATTTTTTTGGGAACCAAATAGACACAAGTCTGAATGGAAACTAATCCCAGGACACTCAAAATGTCACCATGCTCCATCAGTCAGGCATGAAGCTCAAGGAGGTCAGGCAATCAACCGACTTTTAGCTCAGATCCATGTCAAAACAGACCCACTGGATTCCAAACCCAACCTGTGGTTATTTCTCCAGTTCAGATTGCACAATTGGAATAAATATACTCAGCAGCTGGCAAAATCCCCACATTAGTTCACTGAACTGTACACTAACAAGGTAGAAAAAGCCAAGTGGAAGATACCAGAATTGCTTCTACATAAAGAAAGAGCAACCCTAAAGCAATAGTGCATTCTTCAAGGGATTGAAAAAATTAGTGCCACCATCAAGGACTTGAAAGATTCAAGAGTTGTGATTCCTACCACATTCCCAGGCAACCTGCCTATTTGGTGTATGTAGAAGATGGATCTTGGATAATGACAGGGAAGTATCACAAGTTTAACCAGGTGGTGACTCCAAACACAGCTGTTGTACAAAATGTGGTTTCAATGCCTGGGCAAATTGACACATCTAGTACTGGATATGCAGCTATTGCTCTGGAAAATGGCTTTCCTCTATTTCTGTTAGTAAGGCCCATTAGAAGCAATATATGCTTTCAGCTGACTAGGCCAGCAATACATCTTCACTGTCCTACCTTAGAGATACATCAAGTCTCCAACTCTAGGTCATAATTTAGTTAGAAGGGACCTTGTTTGTGTGTTCCTTACAAAAGACATCACACTGGTCCATTATATCAATGATATGCTGATTGAACTAGAGGAGCAAGACACAACTATTTTAATACACTTTGAAGACATCTGTGTGTTAGAGGATGAGAAATAAATTTGACAAAAATTAAGGGGTCTTCTACCTCAGGGAAATTTCTAGGGATCCAGTGGTATGGGGCAATTTTATGTATCAATTTGTCTGAGTCACAGGGTACACAAATTCCATCAATTCAAATGTTAATTGCATCCAAAACATCCTCTCATAAACATCCAAAATAGTCTTAACCAAATATCTGGTACTCTGCAGCTTAGCCAAACTAGCAGATAAAATGGACAGGGTACCCAGATCTTTGGAGTCTTTCTGTATTTCCATATTATACTTGATAATCATTAGTAGATCACAAATAAAAGGGAAAGGGCTTGGGTTTCTAATAGCCATCCTCCCTTCTCTATGGGGATCTAAGCCATCATTAGAAGAGATGTGAGTAAGCACGAGTAAATGGCAACACTAAACAGAGTCAAGACACTGGAGAGGCCAGAAAGAAACTTTGTAGCATTGTTTGGGACCCTGGATCTATAATGCATATTAACATGATTTAAGCTAGCCTTAAGGTAGCTCACTTATTCTACCTTCAACAAAAAAAGTATATCAGATAATATATAGGAACATGTAATATATAACCAGGGATTGTTCTCAGTGCTGCTGGTACAGTAGAGAAAACCCCGGAGAAAATCCCTACTTATATGAAGCTCACATTCTAATAGGAGAGAGGAAACAGAAAGATAAGATTGAGTTTCTGAAGTGTGTAAACCTGGCGATTCACAGACCTGTACCCCTGGGGATAAAAATATATGTTTATAAAAAATAAAAAATTAAAAAAAAAACTACAAAAAAAAAAAAGATTGAGTTTCTGAGTTAGGTGTCTGGTATTTGAAATAAAAAGTCATATAAGTCAGTCAGAAAAGACAAATACATGATTTCACTCATGTGGAATTTAAGAAACAAATGAGCAAAGACAAAAGAGAGAGAGAGAGGCAAACCAAGAAACAGACTTTTTTTTTTTTTAAAGATTTTATTTATTGCCAAAGAGAAAGAGAAGAAACAGGAAGAGCTGCAGGCAGAATAGGAAGAGGGAGAAGCAGGCTCCCTGCTGAGCACAGATTCTGAGGTGGACTCAATCCCAAAACTCTGGGAACATGACCTGACTGAAACAGGCTCTTAACTATAGAAAAGAAACTGATGGTTATCAGAGGGGAGATGGGTGGGTGCGTGGGGGGATAGGTTAAATAGGTGATGGAGATTAAGGAGTGACTTGTGATGAGCATTTGGTAATGTATAAAAATGTTAAATCACTACATTGTACACCTGAAACTAAAATTACACTGTATATTAAGTAGCTGAAATTCAAATAAAAACTTAAAAAAAAATCTTTGTGAACATCAGTCTGCATGCTTTATTTCAACTAATGGATATATAATTTGTGAGGGGCCAGGGAGACATATGGTCAATTAGGGATTCTCTACATATTCTAGAGAGCATGTTAAGGGCCAAACCATCAGGTGATTTTCATATCACTGACCAGTAGATTTTATTTCAGCAGTCATATATTCCAGAAAACAAAAAAAAAAAAAAAAAAAAAAGGAGGGAAAATAAGTTTTCTGTCAATCAACTGATGGTTCAATAGCACTATTTTACCAGGGACAAAATTTTTATTCAGAATGCCTCATCTTCAGCATGGATGGATTAGATATCATATAGTTTAGATGTAATTATCTTAGGCTCTTAGTCCTTCACTACAGTTCCTCTGTTTATCTATGTGTGAATAAACAATGGCAGTAAAGGAAATCATTAAATGATGAATGTCAGATGAACCCTTTTCTAAAGTCAAGACTTGTAATACAATTTACTACTTTTTCATTTACTCATTTTGTAAAAACGGACTTTTAGTAAAATCAGGAGGACGGATTTATGAATTTTCAAGTAGTATTGACCTGAGATATAATAATATAATAATAGTAAATACATGGCATGCTAAATTATTCTCTTGAGTTATAGAATGTGTGATTTAAAAAATTAAAAACTCTTTAATACTGAGTGAATGTTTTATATGCAGTCTGACTTCTGAACTATTAGAAGCAAAATTAAGATAATTAATACTTGGTCATGAGCTGAGTTAATATTAAAAGGAACACAGATTATTTTTTTTCTGAATGAATGAAAACTTTATTCAAAGTGAGAATAAAAGACTCATAGATCTTTTATCTCTGATGCTTCCAAAGTTATTAGAAAAATACAGATAAAGAAATCTCTTTATTGTCATAGTCAAGCATGGCATTTTGTGTGCTTGCTTTCTTTCTTTTTAATAGGAGAAAATGCCTTTATTCTTCTGTTTCCAGAAACTCATGACTGTAGACAACGACTGCAAAGTGAATGCACTGACTTTGCTGGCAATTTAATTGGATTAGAAATGTCTGTGATGTTTAGGAGATTTTGTATTTAATCATTAGGCTTACATAAGGGCAGGAACCACTCTGGGTAAGAGTGTAGAAGAGGTTAAGGACCTCTTCATCACCCATTCCTAGGTCGTATCTAGTTTCTGGAGCTCAGAGACTCCTTTCCTGCAGCTCAGCACTGTTTAAGTTGGGGATCTGAGGTCAGAGTTGTACAGGACACAGCTGAATGTATTGGCATTCAGAACCAAGATTTTCTTATTCAGTATGAGTGATTCTTTAATGTTCCTTGGTGTTCGGGTATGCCAGTCATAGAAGGTGACTGTACAATATTTGAAGCTAGACCCATTTTCCTATGACTATCCATTCTGACAGGAAAGTCTGTTCTTAGGTTTCACACACCCACAACCTGCTCTGACTGCAACCAACTCCATGCCTTCCTCCCAAGACCTAACACAATTTTTCCCATATTTCGCCCAGGGACCAAGGGATCTATCTATACACACTAGTCTATATTCACAGGTCATGTTCTGTGCTCTAAACTCTACCCTTCTATTCTGAAACACAAAGCCAATTCAGATTCATTTAAAATGTTGGGTAAATTACTACTAAGTTTACTGATGACAGTTTATTTGTTTCCTATCCTATGAGTATTATTCATATGCTAAAGAGGTTGAATTGGAAAAGCTTCTAATCTATGCTTCTTTTGATTAAAACCAGAGATATTTTATTTTCACTCTAAGGTTTATGTACCATCTTCTTAGTTGAAGCCAGTTCAAAGCAGAAATTCAACTTTCTCTGCTATATGAGGGAATACATTTTCAGAGGTATAGGAGTGTTGGCATCCTTCACATCCATTCACATAAGAGTCAACTCTTAAATATTTTCTTTAAAAGAAAGAGATGTGGGCGGGGGGGTGGGAGGTTGGGGTACCAGGTGGTGTATTATAGAGGGCACAGCTTGCATGGAGCACTGGGTGTGGTGAAAAAATAATGAATACTGTTTTTCTGAAAATAAATAAATTGGAAAAAAAAAAGAAAGAGGTGTGTTTAAATTTCTTTTTTTAAATAACTTTAAAAAATGCCAGCCCTTGCTTTAATTAAGGAAGTTGTTAATTAATAATGAAACATTAATATTATCTTGGCAAATGTTAGTGAAAAAGTGTGGGCTAATATAAAAAGTCACTCTTAACAGAGTGACTTTATTAAATTCCAAATTAGGAAGATTCATCTACTCCTTTTGTTGGGGATTAGTACAGGCCACCCCATGATATGCTACAGTGGCATATGGATTATTTCGAATTGAAGTTACTTCAGAAGCAGTCAGTACAGAAAAGGCACTCTGACCCTCCTTTGTCTCCAGAAAGCAGGAAATAAATCTCCTATGTGAAATGTGCCCTCACTGCAACAGGAAGTAGAGAGACACACTTCTTGTCTGAGATGGGAATTCAGGGCTGAAGAAGACCATACAAATAAGCACTGTTACTCTTACTAATTTACTGCCTCAGCCCAACTTCTGTTTAGAATTCTTTACCGACTGAAACTTCCAGACTTAAGTTTTCTTTGTTTTGTCAGTTCCTTACCAACTTATGTTTCTCTGTCTAAAATGTACAAAAGTTACATGCCTTGGTCATTTCTTTGGGTCTCAAGTTTTAATATAGGACCTCCATATGCACATAAGCTTCATTTTTTCTCTGTTAATCTGTCCTGTATCAATTATTAATCCAATCAGAAGAATTTATGATAGTGGGAGGAGAAATTCCTTCTTCCCAATACTTCCTATGAGCAACTTTTCATTTCCTTCTCATATTTTGGAAAATCTGTCTTAAAATATGAGAAAAGAATCTGGAATACTCGCTCTGATACTTTCCTGTTCTGTCATCTTTTAATTTGTCCATAAACTTTCCAATTTTCAGGACCGTTTCCTTTCTTGTATTGTTTGTATTCCCTTTTTTACTTTTTGTTTGATGAATTATATTTGCAAAATGAAAAAAAATATTCTAGGTTCAAATATAGTGTCTGGTTTCATGCTTAACAGATATAAAGTCATACATAATTATCATTTGCTATCTTCTTAGCTTGCAAAGCTCTTTTTTTTACTCACCTCCCCAACTGCCTTACTGTACTCTTCTTTCTCTTCTATTTTCTCTCATTTATCTTTCAAATTATTATTATTTTTATATCTTTATTATCATTCCTCACCCCTTTGTCAATATTTTTCCTTTTTTTTTTTCCTTCCATCACTCAGAAAGAGAGCTAACATTTCTCTCTGTAGTGAATTTTCTACTAAGCAAGTACTAAAGACATGGCTGATAATGCTGCCAAGAGAGACACATGTGCAACATATTTGACCTCCCAGCTTAAACAGAAGAAAGCACAGGTGAGATATTTTAAAACTCATTTCATAAATAGAGATTTGCTCTCCACTTGGAAAAAATAAAGGTGATTGCTTTTGCAACATAATTGAAGCAGTTATCCAGTCTGAAGGACCAAGAAAAAGGCCAATATTTAGAAAAATACAATTTATAAGACTAATTGAAATTTTTATAGGAAGTTTGGGGCCCCAAATGGCTTTCACAGGGCAGTGAAAGAAACTTTTCATCTGCAGAGAGAACTGAGAAGCACAGAAGTCCACAAATATCTAGCTGCTTCATTAACACTATCAGGAAAGCATGAACTGGGTATTATAAAGAAATAAAAAGGCTTCAAATTATATGAAAATCAGACTATCAGGAGGGGAACTAAACTGATCTTAAGGGCAGAAAATAATGCAGTGCTTTAGATCAGATGAGTCTCACTATTTGCAAGATTTGACTCTTGTGTATCCCTAATGGCAAGAGCGGAATGGGTCTAGATATAGAATTGGGGAGAGATTTCCTCTCCTCTCTGCCTCAGGTATCAGGTGTAGGATGGCTATTTCAGGTGGTGCCTCTTCCCTACTGTTCAGTACTATTATTCACTTTACAATTAGGTCTTTCTTGAGGATGCTGTTGGTTAGATCCTCTTGATTTTGCCTCAAATTATTCTCCTAATTGGCTTTACGTCACGTGTTCTCCTCCTCATTCCCCTTCAAATATCAGTCTGCCAATCACAAAAGCTTGAGGTGGAGAATGATGTTATTGCCTACAAAAGAGCTGTATTACTATTAAAATGAGTGTCTTTATGGGAATAATCCTCTTGGATTCTCTTACCTATCCATTTATAAGGTTATAGAAAGGAATAGATTTTGGTTTTTGTTTCAAAGCAACACTTCTCTTCCTTTGAAACTGTATGTGAAAATCTGATACATACATCATAAAGGAATTCAAAGGATCATAGAATGCAAAGGAATGAAGGCTCTGTGGTCGCCTCACCTCCATTTTCCCCTCTTTCCAAAAATGGCCCCTATATGACATCAGTCCAGTCTCTGAGGGTCTGTGCATGGTTCATATACACACATTTCATAAAGGCTGAGGGATATTTGCTACCTCTGACATAAATTCCTGGTCATTTTCTATAGATTATTTGTAAAATACTAGCATAAGGGTTTGGACAAAGAGAGAATGTACAATATGAGACTATGATTTCATTTTAAGAGAGTGTGAGATTCAATTAGAGACTGAGAAAAATTAAAGAGAACAACAACAATACCAACAACTAAAACTACTACAAAAGAAGATTAAAATGCTTAGGCCTGTAAAATTCTGCTCAAGTTTGACCTGTAATGCACGTAGCAACAGAATGATGATAGCCAAATACATGTGATTCACTGAGACAGCACACAAGACTTTGGGTGTTAATAAACATAAAAGTCAACATGAGTCAATTACAGTTCATTTTTTTTCCCCTCTGTCCCTCTAGCAAAACAAAAATGGTCAAAGAACTGGTCCAAGGGGTAAAGAATCAGAATATTATTTTTAAAGAGGTAGACAAAGAGCAGATGGAAGGACAGGAATGACTTTCCATCAACTCTCTTTTTAAGTCACCCTATATAAACATACTATCTGAATAGAATTAGTGTGCTTCCCTGAACAAACAATTTCAAGAAAAATCCTCCACAATCCTTCATCTTCTACTTAGACTGTCACAGTCTCTCTACATAAATATCTTCTGTCTGTTTTCTTCAACAAAAGATCTAAGCAGTATGATGAGCTAGGCTTTGCACTAGGTACCAAGTAGGATTTTGAGGTAAGATTTAAATTGGATACATACCAGCATTTTGAGGGATCCAGAATTATTGCCCTACCTTAATACTAATGGGAAACAATTTGTGTCATTTCTGAAGGGAAATGCAAATTTCTACCCCTGACTGGTAGCATTATCAAGAGAATAAAGAGGTGCATATTCTATTCAGTCTAGTAGCAGTTCATTGGAATAAAATGTGAGAAAGATGGTGGAAGAATGGGATGGAAAATATTTTTACCTTGTGCTTGAATGTGAGTCTTTCTACCCTTCCCCCACAGTTCCTCAGAGGTTAAAAGGCAAGAAATAAAACTCTCATCACTCATATATTTCTGGTCAAGCAACCCTGAGGGCTACTTCCTGTTTTGCTATGTGTGAATAATAGTCTGGTGCTCAGGGCAACTGGCTTGTGTTTTATTTTATTGTAGTGCTGTAAAGCAATTTTAGTCTCCAATTGAACATTTCATTTCTTCTTTATTAAATTTCATGATTGTTCTTTCACCTCAGGTACTTAGAGCAGTAGCACTTACATTTTTGGAGAGCACGTTTTCTCCAATGTAAGTGATTATAAAGAACCGGTGCTTTTTAGTACATGGATTCCAGGTAAGATATGCTGGATATGTTACTTAGACCCTGGAAGGGCAGAATGCAGGCATTTGTACAAAAGAAAGGGGAGGAAGGTGAGCTGACATAACACATGGCAGATCAATGTGATGTTTAATCAATGTGGCAAAAGGGTCAACTTTCTGGTTCCGATGTGATTGACAAAAGACGTCACATCTGTGAGCAGCCAGAGAATGAGTATGAACTCTGCTGAGGCTGGAGACAAAGGACACAAGCCACAAATGAGTAGAACAGATTTCAGGCCAGATTCAAGTGTCACCTTTTCCAACAAGTCCTCTCTGACTACATTAGCCTGACTCTTCTTCCTCTTCAATGAACTTATATATTGCTCCTTTCACTGCTACACAATTCAATATTTAACCATATTTTTGTATTATTCATTCTTCTTTTTAATACTTTGGAATACTAATGCCATTTGTTTAGGTGATCACACCTTACTCCTTAACTAACCTGCAAGGCTTTAAGGATAGTAGTTATGTGAGACATCAAGGGATGTGGTAGAATAATATTAATATAGCCATACTAATGGTATAAAGTATCACTAATGTTTAAGATACAGAATTTGCATTTTCCCAAGTGTTTATGTCAAAATTTAAACCCAGATCTATAAAACCCGCAGCTCATATTCATTCTATCAATTTATTTATTCTCATATTTATTCTAGCATTGGAATTCTACTCAAACAATCATAATTCTAATCTGACCTCAATCTCCTTCTGGTTATAAAACTATGGACATTCACTTCTTTTTTCTGAGTCTCAATTTCATCATCCATCATATGGATATAAAAATCTCTCCTGAAAACTTCTCAATATGGTTTCATTTCAACAAGTTTATAACATATATGAAGGAATATCTGAATTTAAAAGTATTCTAAAAATTGAATGCACTGTCTCATATTTTATTTTGTAACCCTTCAGTACCTAGGTGAGTGCTGACATATGAAAGTCATTCAACTATTTTTAAATGCCATGGTTTTAAAGACGATGATGAAATGATGAAAATAAAATTCAGGAAGCAGATCTATAAAATAATTAGTCAGTTTAAGGTGGCCCTTTACGTTGTTTTTACATTTTAATTTCAGGTATGTATATGTGTGTATGTGTGTGGGTACATGTATATTTCTTGTGTCGAACAAGGCTAGTGGGCAGGGAGAGAAGTTTGGTGTCTGGAAACCGTGTTAGCAGAGAATATACACAGGAAACCAATTAGTTCTGCAAAATTCAGTTGTTAATACATCAGGGAACAAAATTCAACTAAAGTTATTGATCTGGTATATTAAAGTGGTAATTGGGCCCCAGAAGATAATTACTAGAAACCAATATATTTTGTTTAAAAAAATTCTGGAACATTGCCTGACCTCTATTTCCCATGTACCCTCTCTATCACCCAAAGCACAATAATTTAAATCCAATTTGTTGGAATTTGATGTTTATTTTGAAACTCTAATTATGAGAGGCTATTCAATGGAAGAACCCTATAAAGCATGCCTTCTAGGATTCAGGTGCTTATGCAATCCCCTCCTACATTAACTCTGGGTTTGGCCACATAGTTTGCTTTGATCAACGAAAAATTAGCAAGGCAATGAAAGCAGAGGTTTGAAACCTGTTTGTTCACTGGGGCTTGTCATGTTAGAACTCCTTCTCTTAGAAACCAGCTACCATTCTGTAAAGAAGTCCAGACAACATTCCTGAATAATGACAGGTGGCACAGAGAGAACTTGAAGAATGAGAGACCATCTTGGAAATTACATCCCCAACTGAGCTCGCATTTGAATATAGGTGCTTGACTGACTTCAACAACAACAACAACAACAAAAAAAAAAAAAAAATGGAGAAGAGCCACCCACAGAATTATGATAATGAATAAGTCATTTTTGCTTAAAGCCCCTAAGTTTTGCTTACTCTGTTTTGCTTCAATGGATAATAAAACACTCATGAAGGCTCAAACATTATCAATGTAACACAAATTTTATCTCCCACTATCCTTTAATTGGCTAGATTCCTTTCATATATATTAGTGTAAAAGTAACCAGAAACCTGAGTTTTAAATCTCTTGAGCTCACTGCCCTTTACTACCTAAAAAACTGAACACTGTAGTTTAGAAAGATGCATGCTCCTTCTATATATGTCCCAGAAAGATATATGGAGTATCACACAGTTTACAAATAAACATGAAGTTATTTTTGAGTGATTGGGCCAATAAAGAGTAGAATAATAACTCTGGAAAATTCTTGTGAAGTGTGAGTCCAAAGAAAAATCTCCAAAGGACTTTATCTTTCCATCGCATTCTCTCTCATGAGGGATACCAATTTCCTAGCTTAATGATTATGGCCTACTTTCCCAAAGACTTCAAAAATCTTCAAGTCTCTCTGACTGACTTTCACTCACATTTGGATAATATCCATTTCTATTCCAAGAAGGGCTCCTTCTTTTTGAATCTCTCTTCTTCCTTTATTACCCTTCAAATATTCTCACATCTCAATTATCCTTCTTAGATGGGACTTTAGGTCTTTTTTTTTCCTTTTTTTTTTTTTTTTTTTTTTGAGATGATCAATTCCGCCCATTACTTACAAGTTTAAAAGAATCATGTTGGGAACCCAGAGTAGGACAATGGAGAAGAAATTCAGAATGACAGGTTTCAAGGGCTCCTTTGAAATATTCTCATTACAGGAATTTGGAGACAGATTTCTGTTTCACTGAACCCATGAAATCAAACATTTTCCATGCTCAGACATCCATTTTTTAAAAGATTTTATTTAGGGGCGCTTGGGTGGCTCAGTGGGTTAAAGCCTCTGCCTCCGGCTCGGGTCATGATTCCAGGGTCCTGGGATTGAGTCCCGCGTCGGGCTCTCTGCTCAGCAGGGAGCCTGCTTCCTCCTCTCTCTCTCTGCCTGCCTCTCTGCCTACTTGTCATCTCTGTCTGTGAAATAAATAAATAAAATCTTTAAAAAAAAAAAAAGATTTTATTTATTTATTAGAGAGGGAGATAGAGAGTACTAGTGGGGTGAAGGGCAAAAGGAGAAGCAGACTCCTCACTGAACAGGATGCCCAATGTGGAACTCAGTCCCAGGATTCCAGGATCATGACCTGAGTCAAAGGCAGATGCTTAATCAACTGAGCCACCCAAGTGACCCTCCATGGTCAGACATTTATTCTGGAGGCTTCTACAATCTAAAACCTTATCAACGAGGACATATTACCCTTCCTAATTCATAATCACCATTGAACATCTCGAATTAGTAAGCACCCTTGTTCTTAACAACAGAATCAAATGACATGTCATAGATTCCTTTCTATATAATCTGAACTGAGGGTGTGGATTGACTGTGTTTTGGTGTAAGAAAAAAAAGAATTCTCTATGTCTCCTAGAGGATATGGCAAATAGCAGAAAAGAAGAAAATAAGGGAAAATGTGCATGGCTAACTATTAAGTTACAGAAAGTATTTACTTTATAGAATAACTGAAAGATTAAAACAGTCGATTAAATAAAACAGATAGTGATGGAGATGTGACTTTCTGCTCTAATTTTCACTTATTCGAAGATCCTTCTGTGCTCCAAAGCTCTCGTGAATGTAAAAAAACAAACAAACAAAAACCCACAAAAAACAAAACACCTACCTTGAAAGTTTTTATCTTCATAGGTAATGAAACACACACACACACACACACACACACACACATATATATATACACACACATACACACATATATATATATATTGAATGGAACATTTGGGAAGTTTAAACTACCTAACTAATAAATATGAATTCTATAATGCAGTCAAATCACATGAGTATATTCCTCTTACTTTCCCCACCCTAAAGACTTGAATTGTTAAGGGGACTCAAATGGTAGTGTTACCAATTAAAAACACATCATTAGCCAATATATATATATTAATAAAATTTATAGAGTAGCTATATAGATGTACAGAGTGATGACAAAGATAGTACAGAATTCCCATATATGCCATACCCAATTTCCTTATTTTTAGTATCTTACATAGTATGTTTGTCACAATTAATGAACAATTACTGATAACTTATTGCTAACTAAGTACATACTTTATTCAGATGTCCTAACTTTATCCCTAATGTCCTTCTTCTTCTTTTTTTTTTTAAAGATTTTATTTATTTATTTGACAGACAGAGATCACAAGGAGGCAGAGAGGCAGGCAGAGAGAGAGGAGGAAGCAGGCTCCCTGCTGAGCAGAGAGCCCGATGTGGGGCTAGATCCCAGGACCCTGGGATCATGACCTGAGCCGAAGGCAGAGGCTTTAACCCACTGAACCACCCAGGCGCCCCCCTAATGTCCTTTTTCTATTTCAAAATTCCATCCCAGTTACCACATTATATCTAATCATCACACTTCCTCAGGATTCTCTAGACTATGACAGTTTCTTAGTCTTTGTTTTTTGGATAGTTTGGAGGAATACTGGCCCAATATTCTGTGGAATGTCACTCAACTGAAACTTAACTCATGATTTCTCATGGTTAAACTGTGGTAATATGTTTTTAGGAAAGAGAACACAGTGCTAAAGTGCCATTTTTATCACATAATATCAAGGAAACATTATCAGTATGACTCCTACCATTGTAAATCTTAATCACCGGGATTTAAAACTGTGTTTCTCTAGTTTCTACATCATAGAGATACTCTTATTCCCCATTTCCTGCATACTGTAGTCCTTGGAAACAAGTTATTGTGCCAATCCCATAATTAAGGAACAGGAGTTATGCTCTACCTCCTTAAAGGTGAAGTACATAAAAAATTACTTGAAATTTTGCAAAGATATGTGTTTATTCTCCCTCATTTATTAATGTTCAAGCATTTATTTATGTCATAGTATGGATGCATGTAAATTTATTTTATAGTTTAGGTTATAATCCAATGTAACTTATTTTTCTTTTCTTTTTTGCTCAGATAATCCCTTCTTTGGCCACTGAAGCTCTTTCAGTTGTATTGATTTGACATACTCCCAACATTTTGTGGCTTTTGTTTGTCTTCTTAGTATTTCTTACTTTTTCTCACTATTAGATGCCCCAGGCTAATCATATATTTCTTTCCCAAGTCCTAGAATAAGGTATTTGTCCAAGAAACCCTGGTTTCCCTTATTGGACAACAGTATTAGAAATCAATATCATGACACTAGGTATGTTTATTGCTACTAGAGTGCCATTGCTTCTAGACCCTCTCAGCTGACAGAAGAAGGAGTTATATGTGTATATACTAACTCATGTACTTACATGTATCTATATGTATTTCTATATGTAACTATCAGTTTGCTTATTTAGCTAAAAATATCTCTAACTCTAATCTAATACATTATGGATCATTGTATCCTGCTTCCTTGGCTTATCTGTACCTCCTATAAAAGGACATCTTGGTTATTTACAGCTTTGGCAAGTATGAATAAAGCTGCTATAAACATTCATGCACAGGTTTTTGTATGAATATATCTTTTTAATTCAAACTGGGTAAATACCTAATAGCTTGATACATAGATCATATAATAAAACTACAATTAGCTTTGTAAGCAACTGGCAAACAAACTTCCAAAGTGGCTGTATCTTTTTGCTTTTTTACTAGCAAGAAAGGAGAGTTCCTTCAGCTTCTCATTTATGCCAGTATTCAATATAGTCAGTGTTTTGAATTTTAGCCTTTCTACAAATACGTAGTCGCATCTTATTGTTGCTTTAATTTCCAGTTTCCTAATGGCAAATGATATTGAGCATCTTTTCATATGGTTATTTGTCATCTAAGTAGTATCTTCTTTGTTGAGGTATTCATTCAGCTATTTTGTCATTTTTAACTGTACTGCTGGCTTTTTCACTGTTGAGTTTTTTTTTTTTAATATTTAATTTATTTATTTGCCAGAGGCAGAGCATGAGCAAGAGAGAACTGAGAGCACAAGCAAGGGGAATGGAAGGCAAGGGGAATGGAAGGCTCCGTGCTGAACAGGGAGCCCAATCTGGGACAAGACCTTAGGACCCTGAGATCCTGACCTACACCAAAGGTAGATGCTTAACTAACTGAGCCACCTAGGCATCCCATCATTGTTGAGTTTTAAAAGTTTTTAAGTTATGTATATTTTGGATGCACATTCTTTAGCAGACATATGTTTTACAAATCATTTTCTCACAATCTTTTCATTCTCATGAACCTGGGGCTTCAATCTATTGCTTTTGGCAGTGTGTAGGAAAAGCTGAGTCTGAATCTAAACTTATCCTGGTCAGTGTAAATACAACCTCTTCCTTTTTATTGTATCTAGCACATTTGGACAGATTATTTTCCCCCTAAAAGAACACTATTAAAAAAACACTTTTACATTTCTTATAGAGAGCAAAGGTTCCTAATATTAATTTACCCACCATATCATAGCAGGTAATATTAAAATGTTAAGAGTATCCACAAAACATTCATCCATAGAAAAAGTAGTTAAATCAAGAAAAACTGATTAGAATGCTTACCAGTAGCAAAGATGATATTTTAAGTTCCAGTAAAAATTAAGTTCAAGGTGAAGTGTAATATCATGACTTAGTACTGATATGACTGATGTTGCTCCTATGTCTTGCTAAATTATTTTTCCCCCTTCTGTTAGTTGAAATTTGATACTCAATAATACAGATATCTGTTCCCTACAAAATATTCTGGGAGAAGTATATGAGGTTTGACAACTAGGATAAAGTGATGAAGATTTGAAAATTGTGTAAATCAATCACTTCTAGATAATTAAAATTTCTTCCCTCATGAAAACACTGGGGAATTAAGTTGATTTCCTGATTTTTAAAGTAGAAACCCAAGTCCCCCCCCCAAAATATACATATAGTAGGAAATCTTGTATATTTTTAGAATATTATAATCTTAGAGAAAGAATTAATAGAAGTGAGAGAGATTGAGACAAAGGTAGTTTTTTGTTTTGTTTTATTTTGTTTGTTTTACTTTAAAGTCTTTTTAAAGATTCTATTTATTTATATGAAAGAGAGATCTAGCATAAGATGGGAGAGGGTTAGAGGGAGAAGCAGACTCCCTGCTGAGTGGGGAGCCTGATGCTGACTGGATCCTGGAACTCCAAGATCATTACCTGAGCCAAAGGCAGTTGCTTAGCCAACTGAGCTACCCAAGTGCCCTACTTTTCATTTTTAAATTCAAAACAAATATTCTACATATGTTAAAATTACAATCAGGTATTTGTTTCACAGCTCCAAAACAATCTTCAAAGAACTGCACTGTATCTACTAGAAAACACACTTTATTTACTCTGGTATTGACTGCTTCTATTTGATCTTCAGATGTTCATCAAACATACTTATGTTTGATGAACTAGTTTTACCATTATAAATTGATAATATTCTTCCAGATTGGTAAGAATATGATAAAAACTATCTTATTATGGGTTATGAGAATATATATTCTTCTATTCTCATATTCTTCCAGATTGGTAAGAATATGATAAAAACTATCTTATTATGGGTTATGAGAATATGAAATCTAAGTTAATCATTTCTATAATTTGGGATGGGTAAGGGCAGAATTAAGGGGTTCCAATGCAAGACTGACTCAATTTTCTCAAGGATGAAAAAGGCAAAGCACTTGGTTAAGGGTGGAGGTAGGGTTAAGATCTAAAAAGAAAGAAAAGTTAAGAGTTGCTTTGCTTTGAGGAAACATAATTAAAAATAAAATCAGTACCACTATGGATGAATGAAAAAGATTATCCTAGAGTTTAGATTATAGACAAGCATTTGTGGTTTGAATTTAAAAATCCCTAATAAAGGCTCTTAAATCTGTATTTAAAACAGACAAATTTACCCGAAGACTACTGAGGAATCAGGATCACAAGGCAGACTCAGTGGTCCCTTTATTTAAACGGTCCCTTTATTTAAATGGTGCCTGGGTAGCTCACTAGGTTAGATTTCAGCTCAGATCACGATCTCAGAGTTATGAGATCGAGCCCCTCACAGGCTCACAGCAATCTTAAGATTCTCTCTCTCCCTCTCTCCCTTCCTCCCCTCTTAAAATAAATAAATAAAGTAAAACAAAATAAAATAAATGGTTGTTAATACCTTTATTTTACCAAGAGAAAACAATAATAAAGAAGAAAATAACATAAGAAAAGGAAACACAGAAAAATGCTTTTTTTTTTTTTTTTTTTTTGCTCCAGGTCATATTACACACTTGAAGGATTTCTGAGTCTTAGAAAGAGATGAGAATTTAAATAGGAGGTAGTCTAGTCAGAATGTCACTGTGGAAAATAATCAGTAAAGTTGTTCCACATTTGGATCTGAGTTTTAATCTGTTAGCTGCATATGGTATGAAGCATGAAGGGATATCTAAGAGATAGATGTCCATTATCAACCACAGGTGAATTAACCAGGGTGCAAATTGATCATATTAGCTCTATCAGTATAGCCTCCCCACTTCTTTTTATATACTGGATTCCCTATTTTTAAAAAAAAATATTTTTCAGCTTAGTATTACTGATATATCCTACTCCTGAAAGAGCCTGTATCTTACCCCCAATGTATCCAACAAATACAATGTCCCTACAGAAAATAACATTTTACAAAATGATACCCTTCGACAAAAGATAGTGATTATCAAGTGTTACTAGAGGAAATCACTACCAACAACAAACTGATTTTATTTTCAAATCTTTACACATCAAAGTTTACTAGAGGAAATCTAACTATCAGCAACATAGTGATTTTATTTCCAAATCTTTCCACATCAAAGTTTAATAAAAGGAATGTTATTTTATGAAAATTATTATTTATGTCAGAAATAGGACTGAAAAAATAAATGGTTGTATTTTCTTTAGTCAAGTTGGTAAAGGAAATATAAGAATATGGTAGAATACATAAAATAGAAACTTGAGTGTTCATAAACACAACTGAAATGGGAAATGATTAAATTCAGACCAGGTAGGATAGAAATGCAAATGAGGAGGAAGCTGATTGTGTAAGAGAAGTGTTTTAGGAAGCACAGGTAATGTTGAAAAGGAAAATCAGCTTTTATGACTTGAATATTGGAGAGGAAAGTACATGAACATTTGTGGCTAGGGAATTCAATATTATTCATTTAACAAATATTTATTGTGTTTCCTTCATGCTACTGGGCATATAGTGGCAAGGACAGCCCCTGCATTCATTGTGTTTAATTCCATCAGAGTAAATAGCTAATAACCAGTAAACAAATAAATACAAAATGTGATAGGTGACAATATATTCTATAAAGATAAATAAACGTAGTCCTGGATAGGTAGGGGGGAGAGTAGACTCCAATATTAGAAAGGGAGGTCAGAAAAGAGTTCTCTAATAGGGCTGATAAATGATGCAGAGTTGGAACCTATGCAGAGGAGGGGGATTCTAGAACAATGGAACGCTAGATCTAAGACTCTGAAAGCAGAGAGATGCTTGGTGTGCTTAAGAAACACCACAAAATTCAAATGACTGCAGAGAAGTGAACAATGGGAAAGGAGGCAGGATATGAGAAAAGAGAGATAACCAGTACTAAATTAATGCAGACATGACAATAACGTTGGATTATTTTTTGTTACATGAAAAAAAAACAGGAATTTTACAAAATAAGTGACATGAAATCTAGCATACCTGTATTAGTATCTTCTCTGTACTGTGTAGAAAAATATACTGTCGAGCACAAAAGTGGAATCAGGGACATGTATCAGGTGCTAGATAATGAAAGTCTTTTAAGACTTACACTGAAATAATAGTGGTAGTATTTGGGAGAACAACTCGAATGTGGCTATGTTTTAAAGGACAAATCAACAGAATCTACTTCATAAATTAGACGAGCAATAGTTGATAAAGAGAGATGTCTAGAATATCTCCATGGCTTTCAATATTGGCAGGAGGAATGATGGAGTCACCATCAAGGGGAGAAAACTCAGAAAAGGAAAAATATGAGTTGAGAAGACCTGGATTTAAATTTTGACTTGTTGACTTTGTCTTGTTGACTGATTTTCCTTTTCAACACTTTGTCTGATTTTCATTTTCAACACTTCGTCTTGACTTTGTCTTTGTCTTGACTCTGAGACTTTTACATGGAGGTGTCAGATAGAAAAATAAATAAACCTGGCATCTGAATACAGATGGCATTTGAAGTCATAGTTCTAGATGAGCTCATTGAGAGAAGTTAGATGAGAGTTCCAAGGAATGAATCCTAAGTCCCTCCAAATGTATATATTTGGAAGATAAGGAACATTTAGCAACAGATGTTCAATAAATTAGGAGAAAATGATAGCCAGAATGAAGGAAATAAGTGTTTAAAGAAATTGGAAGTAATCATCTAGGTCAAATATTGTAATAAGTTGAATAAAGTAAGGCCAGAAAAATAGTATTGGTTTTAGCACATGAGGGTCATAAGTGTCCAACAGAGTAATAGCACTCTTAATATTATCAGGGTAATAATATATGTTTTTGACAAATTCAAGAGAAAAATGGGAGTAGGGTAAGTGAAAATAGAAAATTTTCTACAAAGGGAACCCAGAAACCAGGTAATTTCTGCAGGCAAGGATTTCAGGTCACATAAGATTTTATGATTTTTTAGGATGGGAGACATACATAAAAGCAAGGCAGTGTTTCAATTATTCTGTCATGTAGAGAAGGATCGGGGACTAGGGGAAAGCTGTGACAATGGTAGACTGTTAATAAATGAAGTCATCTTTGAAAATGAGCTTTAGAAGTATTACTAAGAATGGCAGAAATTAAACTGAAAAGATATTCTTAAACCCCCAAATGTTCTCATAGAGTAAATAAGGAGTGAGTTGGAAAGTAAATGGAAACAATTGCTTTAAAGAATAATTTTGTATTAGCTAACAGAGTTGAAGATGCACAATTCACTGAGACCAATCAATCCAGAGTCTATCAATCAATCAATCCAGAGTCTATGTGCTGAAAAACCCTCATATATAACAGAGGAAAAGACCCTCCTGAGACACTCTAAATTCTTAGGTTGACAGAAAAATGAAAACCAACCTAAATGGCCATCATTAATGGCCTGGACAAATATTACAGTATTAGAGATGAAAGCAGGTAAAGAAAATGAACCATATTTACAAACATCAACATGTATAAATCTCTAAAACCTCAGGTTGATAAAGATGTCAATTGTAGGAAGATGTATACACAACGGTACTAACACAGGTAAATTACAAACAGACACAAAACATTCAATTTCATGACTGTTTTACAGACACACACACATGTCTTGAAAATACGGCTCTTGGACAGAAAAGACACATAGAAAATTCAAAATGATGATTTCTGAATAGAAAAGAATGAGTATGAGGCCAGAATGTGGCTCAAAAATTTAATAACATCTTCTAGAATATATTTTTATTTTCTAGAATGTAAGAGAGAGAGGAAAAAAGATGGGTTGAATAAGAAGCCTGAATTTTGCCACATAATGCTGGGAAGGAAACCTCACCTAAGTCTCTTTTTGACTAATGAAGAGCTGTCTAGCTGAGAGACTGGACCTGGAGAAGTCCTTCATCCATGGCATTAATTTCCTATTCCTATTTGTGTACATAAAAATGGCTATACACCATTTTTATGTACACAAACACTGAAAAATCATTCATTTATATTATTTTAAATATTTTAATTTTGTCTGAATTTAGAAAAGTATTTTGCCTGAAAATGTCAAATATTCTTATTCTAAAACAGAGCAGCTATAATAATAATAATTTTAAAAAAAGATGGCGTACAACTGGGGAGTTTAATGTGATGAAGTTAGTTAAGTGAGGAAAACTTATTTTGTGCATTCAATGGAGAGAACCAATGCTAAACTCAGAGGGTTTTTCTTTTCTTTTCTTTTTTTCCCCCATCTTCCCTGTAGGCCTATAACCTCACATACTTTTCTGCTTAAGACAAGCACACAATCCAGAGACTGCAGCTTCTTAATTAACTGCCATGGGAATGTTTAGGTGTGAAATTAGTCACCAGAGGGAGCCCATATTATTCCTCAAAAGCAATCACAAAAGACTGAGGACAAAATGAAAATATATGTAGAGATTGGGGCAGAGAAGTTCAAGGAGAGTACAGAGTGTTCTTTTACTGCTTCTTAAATTGCAGTTTCCTTCCAATTTCAAGCTTCGGAATAAACTAACTTTGATAGATGCAAAGGCTGTTTTATAGAAAAGACATAGGGAGAAACAAAATACATTTTTTTTTTTTTTTCTCCTCAGTGGCTATTTATCCAGTGACCTTCACATCTACTTAGCATGAAAACTTCTTTTGTGCATTTTGGTTCAATTTATTCATGGATAAGACATTTTATTAGGCTTCTGGGTAGGTTAACTGTGATAATTCCTAAACAATGCAAGTGTCAATACTTTGCCTAATTCTTTTCAAAATGAAATCACAGCCATGTATTTAACAAATGAAATTGTCTACACATTTCAATCTTTTAATCAAGTATGAAAGAAAACAAAGTTTGAAAAGCAGAAGCTCCTTACTCCAAAGTACTTTCTTTTGCGAAATTCTGTAATTTTAGGATTCTGTGAAATGAATAAATGGAATCTATAAATGACTGTCAATCAATCAATTCAAAGAATGAAGCCCTTTTTTAAGATGAACTCAGGACAAAATATCAGGCAGGCATTTTGGTACTGTACAATCAAATCATTTGTATGCTTGACTGGATAGAGATGGAATTAAATGTCATATGCAATGTACTCTATGATCTCTACTAGCTTACCCAGCTATAAAGCTTGAAGAACTAGAGCAAGATTATGGATTATTCAGAATTTTTTATTAAATTCTCATATTTCTATTACTGAGAATATCACTGAAACTCAACTGGAACTTGTATCTCTTTTCAGTTGGTAGTAATGACTTGAATTGACTGACCTGTTTTCACATGCTGAATTCTATAAAAACGATCTTAAGATACTTGGGCACAAGGAGTGGGAGACCTGTCACCACTGTGCAAACAACTCTTGAAACCCAAGTGTTAATTTACTCTATTGTTATCCATCCATTTATTAAAAATGTAGATACTCACCTTATTCCACATGATTATCTTTACTATTCTTAGTTGGAATAAAGTAGTGGCTTAGAGACTTCAGATATTTGCCCCATTTTGAATCTGTGCCTGAAGTACAGTATAGTAGGCACTGGATATGTGGTCTGGAGTGAAAGATCTTGACCCCTGGCTGGCTGTAATAACTGTGTGACCTTACGGAATTTACTAAGTCCCCATTTTCCCATTTTAAAATTGGGTTACTACTAATAGTTCTTACCTCATATGGTTATTGGGAACATTAAATGAGCCACTCCTATGAAGAATATTTACAGGGATATGGTAAATTCTCAGTAAATGTTATTGCTGTTTCTCATCTTTTTATTACCATTGTTGGTGGTATTACATTTAATAAAGAATGCAATACTAGTTATATCTTTGGGCATAGACATATGTATACAGACACACACATATCCACTATTGTCAAAATATGAAATGAAGAATGTACCTGAGGACGTTTCTGTAACTCCTCAATCTCGCTCTACTAACATGAATCTGATCTACAGGTTGTGGAGGAGGTGGAGACAGTGGTAGAGGTGGTGGGGAACTAAAGTGTGATATAGGAAGAGATTGAGAGATCAAGCAAGATATAGAGATGTTTTAGAGCAATGACATTTTTACTATCTGTCCATTAGAAAATGCTATAGATTGACAAAATCAGTCCATCATGGAAATTTAAAATGACAACAAAAATCACAATAAGAAGTTTCTGAATTAAATTTGTAGCAATACAGTAAATATAGTACAATGTAAATGTAAATAATAAAATTATACTTCTCTGCTGAAATTCTATCCAAAGAATTTTTTCCTCCATTGTAGTTTTCTTATAGGATCACAAATGTCAATTTAAAGTATATACTTCCAATCTAGCATTAAAGTAATTACTAGTGATGCATTGGGAAGACTACTGATATTTTCAGCTTAATTTTTATGGCATGGCATATTTTTTTTCACATATGATTTTCTAGAGGGTGACAATGATAACAATATATACAGTCAGTTTTCGCTTCCACTGTAGCAACAGCTCATAAAAATATCACTCATGTGAAACTATAAAGCATTCTTAACCAATGGGGAAAATTATGATCTGTGACCTTCAAAAATGCTTACCAAAACATAAAAACTTTGTCAGTTATAAATATATAGGGAAATTTAAAAAACAGTAAAACTAATATTTATTTTGTACATTATAATTTTAAAACATACAACAAAATAAAAAATGTGTTTAATTCTTTGCAAAAAAAATGCATCAAAAACAGTTTGAAAAGTGACTGCCTTCTCACTGTATAACATCTGATATGAAATGAGTATCTATGTCTTGGTGAATTGTCATTCTCCTTTCTAAATTTAGATCAACTTCCAACATTTTATCATGTTTACTTTCAGTGTAATGAAATATACCCAAGAGTTCTTTTAATGTTAAGTGTTTTTTCTTTGTTTTGCCAGTGTCACTTCTTCAGCATTTCTGTCACAATCACTTCTTTTATGTTGATAAGGTCTCTCTCACTATGTTCCTCTGGCCCCAAGTCTAAGGTCTCTCCACTGGCAGCCATGTCAACATTCCCATGGTCGGCTTTCTCTTCTATAACTGTATTTGTTTCATTTGAATTTCTCTTACAATGTTATCACTCTTTACTTCTTTGCTGCACTTTCTTTTTTGTTGGCCTAGATCATCTTTTGATTATCCTTTTTTATAAAATGGCACATAGCTTATAATTGAGAGACAAGGACACAACACAACTACATGCTTTGATGTCTGTGCATGAAGCAACATGTGTATAGCGCCCAATAACTAAGAGACTTTGGAGGAAGTGATATGGTCTTTAACCATGACAGTTTACATGTTTTTTATGTACTGAATCATGGACTCAAGAACTAGCAGAATAGTTTGCACTTTATGCATTTACTTGCAGTTAACATACTTGGTAAAGTATATTATTATATACCTGAAATCTGAACTGTGATGTTGGGGGACTGTTTTTATAACTGTAACTAAACCATGATAACCAAGATTTGTGTGTTTCAAATAAGAACTGTCTGTATGTATACTGGGACTTATCTTGTTAGCCATTTCCTTGACATCCCTGTTGGCCCAGGCAATTGCCATGTGCACATCTCAATGATCATAAAATATCCAGAATCATTATCTAGTATAGATGAGTAATTACCACCTATCCTCAAGAATTTCATAATATCTGAAGAGAGGTATGAGAAATTATATGTTATTAAATAATCTAATAGTTGATAATTGCTGACTATAATGGAGAAATGGATATTTAAATGAGGAAAAAATAAAAATAACTGGCCAAAATGTGGTCAACTATAAGACATACTTTGCCTATTTTTTTATAATGAGAAAAATTGCCTATGAGCAAATTCCAATAATTAAAACCAATTGGGATTTGGTTGTTTGTTTTTATCAGTTTGGGATAATCTGACTAGGGCTTTGGGGAGGAAATAATTTTTCATTTGCATTATGATCCAAAGAAGAGTTATTCGAGGAGTACTTTGATGCTGTCTCCCATGTCACAGCCTGTTAGAACTGTCTCATTGTAATCTATCAGCTTTTGAATAAATACAGACGGATGACATGCACATTTCTGAAACCCTTTATGAGCAAGCAAAGCATTGCTATGAGAGCTAAAATCCTCCTTTAAGGAAAAAAAATCTTGCATCTTTCTTCAGCTTCTAATTGGAAGGCAGTTAGATTCTTCATGGTTTTCACTGATGGTGCCTGGGAAGAATGGCTTCTTACCTTCCTCACTATTTTTGAAGGGGTAAGTGTTCTCACCTGGGCAGTCTTTACTGGTTTTCCATTTAGCATGGCCTCACCATCCTCTATGCCCTCCTATGCATTCTAACTTGGCCTGAATTTGTATGTATTTTTCATACTGCCTGTAATAAAAAAATTTACCCCTTCCTTAGGCTATTCTGTGGATGCATTTCCCTCTGCCATGTGTTAAGAATCTTCCTAGTGTGATAAACACAGAAATTAAGTAAAATGCTTTCATCTCCCAGAAGGATTGTATTTAATATCTCACATTTAGTTTCAGACAGTATCTGAAGCATTTTAAGAGACCCTATTACCCAGTAAAAAGAAATAATCAGAAATAGTTCCAGCATGCTAGTTAAAGTTGGCTTCAGGAACACAAACGATAGTACCAAAAGAAGTGTTATATTTTATATACTCAGATTTTTGAGGATTTAATATACTGCTCAGTCCAAATTATCCTAGTGGCTCATATTAAATTTTCAATTGAAATTCTTTTATTTGCTGAGAAGAAAATGAAAACATAAACTAATAAGCTTGATAAAAGTACTATATTTGTGGAAGTAAATATAAATTTGAGCTAATGCTTTCTTATAAGTAATCACTAAATTTTATTCTATGAAATGTGCTAATATTTAGAAAGACCTTTTTTTTTTACCTAATAGTGTTTAAAATCCTGCTTAAAATAGTGCTTTAAAAAAACTTACATATAATGATGAATAAATCAAGAAGATTATATGCTTCTTAAAAATTTACATGTGAAGAAATACTTGAAAAGCACAACATTAAGAAGTGGTAAGGGGGTAGCAGTTAACCTTCCTTCTAGTCATAAGACGTGGGCTGAGGCAAATGAGGATTCTATTAGAAATGACGACTGCACAAGTGGAATGGATAAAGGATGCCAGAAAGACAGGCTGGAGTGGAGGCCAGTGGAAGGACAGGGAGAAAGGCATTCCAGACCACAGCAGCACTGAACAAAGCAGAGAGGTGCAAAGAAGCATTGTGCCTTACCACTCCCTAACTAATGGTCCTGATGGAGCATCACAGGGATGCTGGACAGAAGACAGGACTGCAGAAGCAGTCAGTGGGGGGCAGATTTGGTATTCTCTGCCTGAGAAGAGATAGTAATTCAAGGAATAAAGCATAATAATTAAGAATATAATCACATTTTAGAGGTTACTTTGGTTCCCTACTCCAGGGCAAGGAATTTTATCTAGCATAATTGGCAGAAGGAAAAATGCTCCTTCCCTTCCTTCTCCCTCCCCTCTCCCTTCCTTTTTTATTTTCAAAATATTTTCTTTGTGTGTATGTGTGTATGGGATTTTTTTTTAATTATTTTTTTTAAGATTTTTTATTTATTTATTTGAGAGAGAGAGACAGTGAGAGAGAGCACGAGCGAGGAGAAGGTCAGAGAGCGAAGCAGACTCCCCATGGAGCTGGGAGCCTGATGTGGGACTCGATCCCGGGACTCCAGGATCACGCCCTGAGCCGAAGGCAGTCGTCCAACCAACTAAGCCACCCAGGCGTCCCTGTGTATGGGATTTTATTGCATCATACAACAGATGAAATACTTTAAGAAAATGTAAGTAAACAAATTAAATGAAATATTTTCTGTATGTTTCTCTGTTTATACACAAACACACATTCACCAACTTTTTTTTACCACTTTCCTGTATGTGGAGTTTTAAACAATGGGTTCATGATTATGGATATTCTTTTTTCTGTCAGCAAAATATCAGAAACACTTTCCCAATTATTTAATTTAAAAACATAATTTCCGAGTGTATTTTCTATAAAATAATGTTATTTAAAAGTGTAAAAGAACATAAAGTGAAAGCAAAATTTATTACCATACTTCTCATAAGCCAGTTCTACTCTTCAATGGCTTATAACAAGTTTTACATACCATCCAATAATTTTAAATGCATATTCATATATATAAATGTACATTCTTTTGCTTGAACAAATCAATGCATACTATACACAGTATGGCTTTATATTCTTAAAGATACTTAAAAATACTAGACATTTGCCATATGTGTATCTATAGCTCTCCTTTCATTTTAATTACTGATCACTGTATTGTGGATACATCATGTTATATATAATTTTTATCTAGTATTATTAGTATTTAGGTGTTCTTTATTTTGTTACTGTTGAAATGTTACGAGGAATAACCTTATAAATGCAATTTTCCTTGCTTTTATGCAAATATCTTAAGGATACTTTATAGAAATGTTGTTGTTGGATTAAAGTGTTTGGGCATTTTAGATTTTGATGGACATTATCAATTAGTTCTCCATATATATTGATTTAATTTATATTTGTACCAGTGGCTGTTTCTCCACACTTATTTATACAAGAGGTTATCAAACATTTCATCTTAGAAAAAGTCATAGTTGGATAAATGTGAAATCCTATTCTAAAAATTTGCCTTTCTTTTATTATCTAACCATCTTTCATATATATCAGATATATTATAGATATATTTCATATATCTAACCATTTTAATATATCATTTTTTCTGTGAAATGCATACTCATATATTTTGTATATTGTTTCTGTCAGGTTACTCATGTTTTCATTATTATTTTCACATGGTTATGCACATAATAAACATTCTTTCTTATCTGTCATATAAGTTACAATGTTTATCTTTATATGTATCTTTAATTTTAACTGAATTACTTGATCTTTTTAAAACTTATAAGTAGTTTTAATTACTGATAAATGCCATCTATGAATCTTCCACTTTATAGAATTTACCTTTAGTGCCATGCTTAGAATATCTTTAACCAGTTTGGGTTACAGTTGTTGATGTTTCAAAAACATTTTCCCTTTCCTCAAAAAAGTGAATGAATACAAAGAGTATGGGAAGCAAAATTCCAACAAATCATCATTTCAGTAATTTTTGGAAGACTGAAATCAGATAAATTAGGTTAACTGATTGAGCAGGGTAGAGGAATTAGGTACTAAAATTCCTTCTTTCTTTCTTCCTTTTTTTGGTACTAAAATTCTTAAAGGCAGAAAATACATGAAGATTTGAGGACAGGATAGATCAGGTACCGTAGAACTGATAATACATGATCCCAAAAAGCAATATCCCCTTCCAGTCTTAATACCCAAGAATCAGACAGAAAGAATAAAGGTTTATTTTGAAGGGAATCTGAACTGGAAATGCTCTGAAATCTGGAGCCTCAAGCCCAGCAATTAGCAAAGGTGAGCCCAAAAGCTGTAAGAAACATGTGGTTGGGTATGGAAGGGTCTGTTGCTGAGTGACGCAGGCTTCTTTCCCATACACTGCTTTAGAATTCAGGAAAGCATGCCAACACCCCAGACTGGACACTAGAAGAGTCTTTTTGGAAAACTGAACTCCTCCAGAAAAATGCCTTATAAAACAAACTCTTAGGAGTTACTGAACAAAAAGCCATTTTTAGCATGGGGTGTCCACATAATGTCCACAATCAACAAAATCTGCTTAACCATTTTTCTTTTTCAAGATTTTCTAGACCAAATATCACATGTGAGGGAGGGGTGTATCATAGTGGATTATAGTACATAAAGGAAGATATAAAAGGCAAAACTCTCATATAAAAGAAAGCATACAGATATGTATTTGATAAAATAAGAAATAACAACATGCTCCTACTATTACAAATACACATATACAAACCAGAAGAAACAGCTATGCATAGTGGTCTGCTTATTTTGTTTTTGATCTTATTTTTAAATGCATATGTCATTGATTTGATAAAATAAAATTATTTAAAATATTTCTCCATTCTGTACTATACAAATAAGATATATTTTCTTTAGCAGTTAATATGTTTTTCTCTTTTTTCCTTTTTTTTAAATTTATACCTTTAATCAATCTAGATTTCTTCTTGGGTAAGAAAAAAAGAAAATAAAGATTTAACTTTGTCTTTTTGGTTCCCAAGAAGTTAATCCCATAAACTCTATTAAAAGTACCATATTCTTTTCCCAACAATTTAAAATGCTGCCTTCATTAAATACTGAAATTTTACATGTACATTTTTTTATTCTGATTTCTGTTCCATTGATCTTCTTGAATCTTTTGTGCTAAAATCTCATTGTTTGAATCACTGTAGGAACATATTGTTTTTGATATAGCCTGTTCTTTGCTGGGTAGTTGTAGTGATCAGAAAATCCTCACACAAAACAAAATGAACATCAAGTTCCCTTACCCTGGTTTGGATAGAGGGTAGTTTAGGAAGATAACCTGGTCACTACTTGTACATGTGATTAAACTAGCAGTGGAAATCAGAAGACAAAAATAATTTTAACTGGTTATGCTTGATTTTTCATGGAGAAAAAAAGGGGGCACTATTAGAAGACTGCTACCCCATAAACATAAGTACATTTACCCACTCACCTCCTCAACCTCATCTACATCTCCCCCCCAGGCCCCGGCTCTGCCCAGAGCTATGAGTAAACTGTTCATAAATCTTTCTAAAATTTCCTTCATTGTTTGTTCATGACACCCTCCCACTATTCACCTAATGAGGATATTGCTCTAATTTTGCCCATTTCCTTTCTACTGAATCATACCCATAAGTATGCAAACTGTATAATTTCTTTATCCCAAATATTTATTTAGTTGTATGAATAAACAAATAAAACAAAACTCTGTGCATCCCTTTCTATTTACTGACCCATCTCCCCTTCATAGCAAAATGATTTGGCCTTAATGATTGTCTATCCTCACTGACACTAGATATTAGATTCTCATTCTCTATTCAACTCTCCACAGTAATGCGATTGCTTCAACCACTCCACTAAAATGTACCTTACTGAGATCAACAATGACAAGTATTTTCTGAGTCTACTAGTTAACTCTTGGTCTTCATCTGGTTTGACCAATCTGCACTGACAGCTCTCATTTTCCTGAAATGCTACTTTCAAGTAGGCTCTCCTGATGTACCTTGTTTCCCACTTGTTACTCAATTTCCTTATCCCCCAATGTCTATATTCTGGCATGTCCAGGACTCAGCCTTTGGACCTCTTCTTTATACTCACTCCTGTGTGACTTCATCTAGCCCCATTGATTTAAACAGCATATATTCTTCAGTACTTCCCAAATTGTATCCCCTTTCTAGACCTCTTTTTTGAACTCATGAATCAAATTATCAACTGCCAACTCAGTATTCCTTTTAATAAGCAGTTTAACACCATTTTATGTCACTGTCTTTTTACGAATTTCTTGACTCTCTCAAGTTTCTCCTTTGTCTATTCCTCGAAAAGCAACTCCAATTTTCCCACTGTTTAAAACAAAAATCGTGCAGTAATCCTTTACTCCTCTCTTTATCTTAACACTGTCAACCATTTTTTGGTAAATCTCATTGGTTGTTAGTAACATATCCAAAATCCTACCATGTTTCATTCCTCTAATGCTTTCTTCCTGTTCCAGGAAATCATTAATCTCTCACTTAGGCAACTGAGGTAGTCTACTACATGGATTCTTTGTTTTTAGCTTTGATTTACTCACCATATAGAAGCTTGAGTGAATGGATTGTGGCTATTATTTTACAATATATATCATAAAATAATATAACATAATATATATAATAAAAACATCAAGCTATATACTTTTAATATATACAATCTTATTTATCAATGATATTTTAATAAAGCTGGGAAAAAATCTTGATTCAAGCCACTTTTGTATTCAAATACTTTCAGTGACTTCTAATATCAGCCAAAGTGAAACTCAATTTCTTACAATCATTACATGGCCTTCTATTACTTTTTCACTTCACTGGTTCACCCTTTTCCTCACTTACCTACTCTAGTAACACTAGCCTCCCTGATATTTCTTACACAAGTCAAACCCCTCCCAACATCAGGACCTTTAAACGTAGTATTTGTTTTGCTTGAAAAATATATTCCTTCTGATTTCTAGTTCTCTTCATTACTGCTACGTCACATCAGATATCTAATTAACTGCTATCTTTTGAGCATGTCTTTCCTAATTATCTTATTTCAAAGAACATTCACCCTCAGTTTTCATCTATAGAGGAGAAAGTAGAAACAACTTGGATATATACAAAGTAAAAATCGGTAAATCCATACTAAACACATCCAGACTCATTCTATAAGAGATGGCCATTTTGATGTGTGAAATCTTCCAAGTGTTTTTATGAATAATGTCTTCAACAAAATATTCCTTCCTAAAAATTCCATCTATTTCTTTTTGTTCTCCTATCTGAGAGAATCACTTAAAATGCATTGTCTCTTCCATATAACTGTCCTTCAGATATTTGTGAAAAAATATTTTTGTCCCCAATTTATCTTCTCTTCTCTAAAATAAATACCCCATTTGACTGCTTTCTATTTCTATAACCTTAGACATAAAATATGTTGTCATATTTGACTTTTTCCTCCATCACTTCTAAATTGAAATAGTATTTCCAGCTTTTCATCTTTAAATTCATTTAGCAGTCACAAACCTTTGTCTGAGTCTGCATACTAAAACAAAGTTAGAACACTCTCATAATATCCAAATTATCTTGAAT
This sequence comes from Neogale vison, assembly GCF_020171115.1. NCBI lineage: Eukaryota > Metazoa > Chordata > Mammalia > Carnivora > Mustelidae > Neogale > Neogale vison. The sequence continues at coordinate 101,329,991 of NC_058098.1, read as the reverse complement.
TTAAACTCACTGTTTATCATAATTTGCTACCCTTTTGAGCTTTTAGTATAGTCTTCTTGCAAGGGAAGGTTAAAACAAAGTTGGAGTTTTATCATTCTGCCTTATACCTTATTCTATTTACGCTACACTGTTGCATCATTTTTTTCTTCCTTATTTACAAACAACTGGCCTATCCCTTCCAACTTCTCCTTATTAACCAAGAAGAAAAATCAAACAAAAACAAAACTTCTCTGAATTAAATGTGCAATATTTTATGAACTTCAGTTCATTCTGACTCTGGCCTTACTCTAGGCTTCTGGCAATATTTATCTTTAATTCCTTCCATGGATAAAATCCACCTCAATAATTTTCATTGTCACAATGTTTGAATGTGTGCTTCAGCCAGTTTTTCCATTTTTCCTGGGATAACTTGCTGTTACATAGAATTTTAGTACTTTTCACATCCCTCCAAGCCAATCATTGATTTAAGAAGCTCATTCGCTGGTGTGGTATGAAGATCAGGACTTTTAATGTGTATTTGGGTTCAATTCTCATGCCCATGCATATAAATTTAAGCAAGCCCCATAATCCTTGTGAGTCTTAGATTCCTTCTTTGTAAAATGAGGAAAATAACATATCCTACAAAGATTTTTTTCATATTCTCATTTGAACTAATAGTTCAAAAAAATCTCTTACACAAACAAGATGTTCAATAAACAGATGGTGATGATGAAAGGCATGTGATTATGTCTTTAAGATTTTAAAATTTTGGGCGCCTGGGTGGCTCAGTGGGTTAAGCCACTGCCTTCGCCTCGGGTCATGATCTCAGGGTCCTGGGATCGAGTCCCGCATCGGCTCTCTGCTCAGCTGGGGGCCAGTTTCCCTTCCTCTCTCTCTGCCTACTTGTGATCTCTCTCTGTCAAATAAATAAATAAATAAATAATCTTAAAAAAAAAGATTTAAAAATTTTCTCTCTATAATAAAGTATATATAAACTATGTTTTAAGTACCTCACTCATTTTTTTTTTTAATTTTTGTGTAATTTTGTACTTTCTACTAAGACCTTCAATGTGACTATCCCAGTGAGTTTGCCCTGCTACAACAGAGTAGCATAGACTGGGTAGCTTAAACAACAGAGAAGTACTTCTCACAGTTCTAGAGGCTGTACTGTCCAAGATCAAGGTGCCAGCAAAGTGTTTGCAGATGGTTATCTTCTCCTGTATTCTCACGTGCCAGAGAGCAGAGAACAATCACCTCTCTCATGTCTAATAAAGGCACTAATCTCATTCATGTGGGTTCCACCTCCATGACCTAATTATCTCCCAAAGGCCCAACATCCAAATACTATCACCCTGGGATCTGAGCTTCAACATATGAATTTTTGGGAAAGGATACATAAATACTCAGTCCTCTGCATTGGCATAATAGTTGTCTCTAATCTTTCCTGGTATTTGTTTCCACTGACATGAATTAGATCCAGATTAGCCATCTTCTATTCTTTTATTCTGAGAGATGAATTAGCAACAACATTAGTTGAGATGCTCTGATAAATTGGATATCCATTTCCCATTCTGGAATGGGATTCCAGATTTCTGGAAGGTTATTTCCTCATAATTCCAAGTCCTGCCTCTATGTGGACACTGTATTCTATTTTAGAGAAATATGCTTTGGTTGCTAGCTTCTTTTAAAATACCAATTTCCACATAGAGTGTCCTTACTTGATGAAATCATATGCAAACTGTGGCTCTTCTCATGAGTCCTTTATTCTGGTTTTGACAGTCATGTGATAAAAGAAGAAAAAAAATCTGTGTTGCACAGAGATCTAGAAGTGAAAAACTTAAAAAAAGGGGGGGGGTAAAAATACCACTTATGCTCCTACATTCTGCAGTTTTCTTCCTAAAATTTACAACTTCAGAGTTGACTTGGAATTCCTGGTTCTTTCAATTCCATAATTTGTCCCCTCCAGTAGGAGTAGAAGCAATTTTTATTCTTGTCAAAAGCATATATTAAGCTTGGTATATTTGTCAAGTTACAGGGCTGATCAACAGATGAGGTAGGAGGTAAGCTATATGACCCATTAAATATGATTCCAGAAATTCTATTTCTCTCACATATTAGCCTCCATTGACAGCTGCTTGAAACTTCCCTACTGGATTTTTATACCATGACCATTAGCAAGTTGCTAAAAAAGTACATTCTTTCAGAAAAGTTACTTGAATGCTGCCTATCATTATGAATCCATTCAGGAGAAATAATAAGAAAAATTATCAAGATATTCTAACTTTGCATTTTTCTCTGCCATTTACTGTCTGTAGAAAATTAGTAAACTTGCTTTCTCAATCAATTTCGTCAGTTGTAAAGTGATATATTAACAACATAAACCCCAGATTTATCACAGGAATTAATTGAAATGATTTTATGAAAATATTTTATAAACTATTGGTTGAAATACAAGTGCTTCTTGATTGAAAAATAAAACATAGCATGATATTTTGGAAAGATTGTGGGCTTTGCACTTAAACAGACTTGTTCTAAATGCTAGGTTCTGCCTTGCACTGTGTAATCATGTCCATAACTTTTCCTCCCCAAGCCTCAGTTTCCTTACCTGTAAAGGGGATGAAACATCCATATGTAGGGAACTATAATGACAATAATTACTTTTAAAAGTATATTTAAACTACCTAATATAATTCTGGCCACATATGATGTTAATTCTTTACTTGGTTTTCTCTCTTCAATGTGGCAAAAGACTTTAGAGATCAAGTTTTGATGAGGAAGTAAAAGAACAGAAGGTGAATCTGAATGTCTGAGATATAAAGATTCCTGGGTGGGGTGGGATCACACTGAACATAATAGTTAACACATTCAGGGGCGCCTGGGTGGCTCAGTTGGTTAAGCGACGGCCTTCTGCTCAGGTTGTGATCCTGGAGTCCTGGGACCCAGTCCCATCGGGCTCCTGGCTCCGTGGGGAGTCTCCTTCTCCCTCTGACCTCCCCTCTCATGCTCTCTCACTCTCTCTCTCAAATAAATAAAATCTTAAAATAAACTATTTAAACTTTAAATAGTTAACACATTCAGGTTTACTACATGCCAGACACTTCTCTAATCCCCTTTGCATATATTCACTCATTCCATCCTCACAACTATCCTAGGAGGGAGGTGCCATTTTCACGTCTGGTTTAAATATGAGGAAAATGAGGTACAGAGAGGTTAAGAATCTTCTCAAAGCTAGACAGCTAGGAAGGGGTGGAGCTGACACGTAAATTCACGCAGAATGGCTTATGTGCCTGTGCTCAGAGCCACTAAACTAAAACGCCCCTGTCAAAAAGAACCAGACCTCAGATCTTCTCAATTGATAATCTCAGAAACTAGTACATCAACGGAAAAATAGACAAAATTGGAATAGTAGCTATTTTACACCCCTAAAATTGTACTGCATTGATCTTTCTGTGCCAGAAAGAAATCACTGTACCTAAGATTTGTTTTTCTGTTCCCAGTTCAGCAGTTTCATTTTCAATCCTTTCATTTTTGGCAGGTAGACAAGGTCACAAAATACACAACTGCCTGAATTTTTTTAAGCTAGCCTCCTGACCACAAAGTCAGTGACATTTGCTGCTTTTTAATTATACACACATGCCCCTTTCATCTTGCATAATGCTGAGCAATAAAATCAAATGCACATTCTTTCCTCCTGGTGGCTATTTGGAACATAACACATTTGTATTATGTGTTAATCAGCACATCTATATTTTGGTGGGGTATAAATGGACATGAGAGGCAAGCGTTCACTTACTCCATTATAATGAATTTATAGTCCTGAGGAACTCACAAAAGAGTTAGAAACTGTTGGTTATTGTGCTCTTTTAGGAAAATATATTGCCTAAGGATGTAGAAGTGCTGACGACTGGGGAACCAAAGTGGATTTAAAGAAAGCAAATAGTATGACATAAAGTTATATTAAAATAATTTTAAGAATTTGATTAGGAGACATGGAAGCCAAGAAATAAAGAAGATGAGGGCACCATTCTTTGCAAATGAGTGCTTCTTGGCAAGATTTAGAGATAGGTTGATTCTGGGAGAGAAACAAATTAAATAGAAATTCTGTTTTCACTTGATGCTGAGACCACAACAAGAAAACAGAATTAAAGGAGAAGGTTAGCACATCTGACCTCATAATCTAAGTAGCATAGTCATTGTGTTGTTTGGCTCCCCATGTCTCCATGTGTCTTCCTTCCTTGTTTCATTCTCTGACATCTGCTCAGAGAGGTTCTATTTTAAGAAATCATTTTCAAATAAATAAAAAAGGAATCCTTACCAGAAGGTATGGGTTTCTGAGAATTTAAATTCTGTTTCATAAATCTCAAATTTACCTAGATTCTAAGGTTTTTAAATACAGTTTATTTCAAGGAAATTTATAATATATATAAATTATAACATACACGTTACATAATTATTTATAAGTAATATATAATTATATATAAGTAATTTATATAAATTATACTTAAAATTTATATATGTTATGCTTATTATAGATATATTTAATTAGCTGAATGAGAAAGTGTATTCAAAGTACTTTGCAAAAAACTCAGTTCACTGTATACCTCAGAAAACAACAGGGATTATTATTTTTAATTTAAATTGGTTTTAGCCTGGGTGGCTCAGTGGGTTAAAGCCTCTGCATTCGGCTCAGGTCATGATCCCAGTGTCCTGGGATGGAGCCCCCACATCAGGTTCTCTGCTCAGCAGGGAGCCTGCTTCCTCCTCTCTGCCTTCCTCTCTGTCTACTTGTAATCTCTGTCTGTCAAATAAATAAATAAAATTTAAAAAAAATTGGTTTTATCTCCAGGCTAATTGTTCACCTGTTTGTTTTATTTTAGTTTTTTCACTTGAGCTCTTTATTTTTTCAAAGGTAAAAATATACTGTTAAGTATAACAGTGTTTGTTAAACTGTCCCAGACCCTATGATGAAAAATATAAAGGTGGTTTAGTAATACTGCCTCCAAAAGAGAGAGAGAGAGAGAGAAGGAAAAAACCAAAAAAGCCTGAAGTCCAGTTTGAGGATATAATTTTAGAATAAATGATAAAAAAGATCTTAGATCAAGGCAATGTTGAATAAGTTTCAAGTAAAGAGCAAATAAAATCTCTAGATGTAGAGAGGAGGGTAAGTGAAAAGGGTTGTTACGATCCATGAACACTTTATGATAAGGGGTTTATCATTAGCTGGACCTCAAAAGACAGTGGGCATCTGTATTGGTATAAAAAGAGCCTTATTTGATAATCAATACAATTATTAGGCATATTTAAAAATGAAGATAAGTCCTTTCAAGGGATTTTAAAAGTTAAAAATGATGTGAATACACAAGGTATCATTTTGACCATTCTTCATCAGAGAGGTTTTTTTTTAATTAGTGAAAACAGTGTTTCAAAATGAGGATAGTTATTATGTAATCTTTAATAACAGACTAGTACTTATGACTTTGATTGTCTTGGTATGAGGAATTAGTTTGCCAGTGGACAATGATATAATAAAATGAGGGCTTTTGAGAGGATGACACTAGTAGTTACATGTGGTACCTGTGATACAACAAATACAGTCCTTAGGAGATATAACTAAAAGTTAAAAGTTATATTCAGAATAGAATACTTCAAATATTAGCTAATGAGAACCTGAACTTCTACAGGAAGTTGAGTAGATTTCTCTGCCTATATGCTTCTATGAAAGACTGCCATTTTTATCAGGCTATAAAATTTTGGGTTATAAATTACAAGATTTGAACAAAAAGAGTCTCTACCGTCCTTATAAATTTTTAATGTCAATACCCATATCTAGAAAAAAGTATATTATTCAGTAGTGTTATATAGGAAATGTCTTATATAGCACCTGAACCTTAAATGCAATTTAAATAAATGGTTTGGAAGGATTTTTTTCCTCATTATTATTTTAATGAAGAACACATAGGAGAGCATTTAAAATCAAAAGGGTAGGTTTTTAAAAGACTTGGGACATTAAATATTATATTACAAATTCCATTTTTTAAATTATGTTATGTTAATCACCATACAGTACGTCATTGGTTTTGATGTAGTGTTCCAAGACTCAATGTTTACATACAACACCCAGTGCTCCACACAATATGTGCCCTCCTTAATACATGTCACCCAGCCAATCCATCTCTCCACCTCCCTCCCTTCTAAAGCCCTCTGTTTACTTCTCGGAGTCCATAGTCTCTAATGCTCAACAGTGTATCACAGTTAAATGTAACCACTGTCTTTAAAGAAAGAATACCCACATTTTTAAAAAATGGAATTTGTCCTCCATAAGGAATAAGATGGAAGACAAATTCCATGCTATTTTTTAAAAATGTGGGTATTCTTTCCCTAAAGACACTGGTTACATTTAACTGTGATACACTGTTGAATGCTTGTTTGATGTATATTTCTTTCCATATTATGTGATGATTTCATTACTTGTATAGAACTATGGAGGAAATCACTGTTGATGCCTTAATATCCTTGCTTCTCCATGGAGCAGACAGAAAAGACTAAAGCATGAAGGGTCTGCACTTAAAATGAGTCAGTATTATTGAGGCACAAAAAAGAATTTCTAAGATGGGGGAAACAAAGAATGCAATAACAAAGACTAAAATAAGAACAGCAATAGCAATAATAATACTAGGTGTATTTCATTCATCTGATATGTTAAATCATAACTTTAAAGCTTTAAGACATATAAAATATTAGCAAAGTGTTATATTTGGGTCATTTCTACAGAACGTGTCAGAATCATTAAAAGGTTATTGTGTTCAATATATTTACTTCCCAGTAATTAATTAAGTAGGAATACACACAATAAAAACCATGATATCATTAACAGTAAAGACATCTATTTGAAACTCCCAATATAATCTTTAAAATGTGTTCAAATTAAATTTAAAATTATAAGCAGCAAAGTTCAACAGTACAATCAACCATTTATGCTTTCGTTAAAAAAAAATCAGTATTTGTCATATATCTCGATCAGTGCATAAGTTGCATAGTTTCATACATCAGTATAAAACAAGAAGAGAAACCTGAGATCTGAGGCCAGGAGGGAGAAAGACAGGGTTGCCATCATCATCTGGGATGAAACAGGTCTTGTTATATCATATGAGTAGAATAAAATAGAGTGTTTCAGTTATCTATGATGCGTAACAAACCACTTCAACATTTACTGGCTCAAAGCAACAACAATTTTATTATTTCCCATAATTCTGTGATCTGGATTGGACTCAGTTTGGTGGTTCTTCTGTTTCTCAAGGTATGGTATATGGTAGGGATAGAATGTCCCAGGTGTTCCTCCTCCCTCACATGTTTTGTGCCTCCTATGAGGGAGTTCAAACAGCTAGGAGTTGGCTGAGCATCTCTTTCCATGTAGCCTCTAACATGGCTATGTTGTGCTCTCTCAAAGAACAGTGGTTTTAGGGTAATAAGGTTTGTTTTATGACAACTGGTTTCTAACAAAGAGCATCACAAAAGTGCAAAAGCTGAAACCTGAAAGTCTTTTTGCAGCTTGGTATGAGATGTTAAACAGAGTCACTTAATCACAAGGTCTTGGTTATAAGAAATGAAAGGCCAGCCCGCACTCAAGGAGATGAGAAATAGATTCCACCCACTGATAGGAGCAGTGGCAATATGGTCACCTACTGCAGGAATCCAGTCTTTTTTCAAAGGTATGATTACCTGTATGATTGACATCCATTATTAACAAAACCTCTTGGTCTAAGATATACCTGCATTTGCACCTGACCAGAAGGTGAAATGAAGGGAAAAGAATACATCATCAACCTTGGTGGGGAGGCGCACATGCTGAATATCACCCTCACTACTTTTGCTTTCACTTTCTCAAATGAACTTAGTTGCATGACCACATCAAGCTCTAAGGGAAGTTGGGAAATGTAGTCTTCAGGCAGATATGTGCCCAGCTATCAACTTTCAGGCTCTTTTTCTATTGAAGAAAGGGAGAAGGCATTGTGAGACAACTAGAAGTCTCTGGTGAAAAACTGAGTGATTTAAGTTGCATATTTTCCTAGCATTCACAGGTAGAAGCTCTATCTACTAGATTCCTATCTAATTTGTAGGATAGTCTTCAGAAATTACAACATGGAATGCTGTCAGATGGCTGTGGGAAAGAAGACAGTTTTACTGGAGGATATTTTCTTTTAATGGCATTTCCTATGAGACCTGCTTTTTTTAGTCCTAGTTCTTAGATCGCAAGCTTCTTCCTATCCCTCCTCTCCTAGGAGTTGTAGGTATTTTCCTAATGATGCAGCATCCTTGAATAGATATGAATACAGCCAACTAGTTCTCTGAATGCAAAATTCAGCTGAGCTACCAAGGAAAAAACTGCACCACTGTGAGTCTCTTCACAGCTTAACCACCATCCTAATAAATCTCAACAATGTTTGTTTCTTATTCAATACTGACCATCCCTCTTCCTCACATAGAAATGACTGGTTATAGGCATTTTATTTAGGGAGAACACGATGGTATCTGTCTGAATAAGAACAAAGTAATTTCCCTCAGAGCACTTGCCAAATGCATTAGGAACACACACTCCATCACTGTCCAATACACACTTCAGTGTTCATTCCCTAAACTCATCCAGATAGCATATGCGTCTAAAGAAGGCAAAATTGTCCTAAATTCAGGTTGTTTGGTTCTCTTTTTCCAATAATATAAAATAAAGATAAAAAGGGAAAGGCAAACCGGAAATTACTAAGTCTTTTTTTTTTTTTTAAAGATTTCATTTATTAATTTGACAGACAGAGATCACAAGTAGGCAGAGAGGCAGGCAGAGAGAGAGGGGGAGGCAGGCTCCCTGCTGAGCAGAAAGCCCAACATGTGGCCGGATCTCAGGACCCCGGGACCGTGACCAGACCGAAGACAGAGGCCCTAACCCACCGAGCTACCCAGGTGCCCTGGAAATTACTGTCTTATAAAGTGATTTAAAATGTTATTCCAGGGGCGCCTGGGTGAGTCAGTGGGTTAAGCTGCTGCCTTCGGCTCAGGTCATGATCTCAGGGTCCTGGGATCGAGTCCTGCATCGGTCTCTCTGCTCAGCAGGGGGCCTGCTTCCCTCTCTCTCTCTCTCTCTCTCTCTGCCTGTCTCTCCGTCTACTTGTGATCTCTCTCTGTGAAATAAATAAATAAAATATTAAAAAAATAAAAATAAATAAATAAAATGTTATTCCAATATTCAACATTTTCTTTAGCTACATTTTACCTCTAAATTATCTTCAACATGCCCTGCTTTCTGCTAATATTTCACATAATTTGGACTGATTTACTTTCTCAATCTCACTTCCCAAAGTTCTCTCACACTATTGGACTTACATGGACCACTTGCCTATATGACTCCTTACCAACCAAATGAATATTTTCTGCTTGCCTGCCTTTGCTTTTGAGTGCCTGGCTGGGGTTGTGGGTTTTTTTTTTTTTTTTTTTTTTAAAAACCTTGGGTAGTTTGGACTATGTACACTTGGTGTAGTCATCCAGAATCATCTTCTTTGTAAGGTTCCAGGTTAGAGCTTTCCAAAAGAAGAATTTTCAAGACATTTAGGAGATGGCATTCAGGCAACAGCCATTATTCTCTGATGGTCACCAAGGTCAAATACTCTGATAGCAGATGTAAAGGTACCTATGGGTTCCTGCTTTCACTGTCCCTCTGCTCTGTGTCCAGACCTTCTTTCCAAATGGTAACCTTATTAACCAAGATCAACTCGAGCCCTCCAAGAGAAGCCTGGAAGTAGACCCACAGAGAAGGTAACACACAGAAACAAAAAGATAAAACAAGCTTGATCTTCACCACACCTTTAGCCTCTGACATGGCTGGCTTCTCAGACTGACTGCTTGGAGAAAAATCCCAACTCTCTCCTAGACTTTGACTTCCTAGCTCTTTCCAAAGTTATGCAATATCTAATTCCTATTACGTATCCCTCAATCAAAACTGATAGTATTTCTGCTTCCCTTATTGAATTCTGACAATTTAAGTCCCTAAGAAGGAAGAGAGCCATATCAGAAACTGGATTGATGACCTCCAGGAGACAAGAATTAACTGCTTACTTAGTTAAGCTACTGTTCATTTAGTGTCTTCTATTATTTACAGATAACCAAATCATAACAAATATACAGCTTTTATCTATACTCATACCAAATAGAATTGTCCTCAATGCAAAAATTATCCCTATCTTATCCTAGTTAATAGAACAAAGATCAGATCCAATTTCACAGAAGTAACTACAAACTCCATATGCAAGAACATAATATGTATCTATTTTTTTCCTTACTGCTATATCCCCAACATATAAAAACATTAACAAAAAAAATGGCCAAAGGAAAATAAATATGTATTGAATAATGAAATGAATCCTTTTTTAAATATAAAGTGCTTTATGGGTAAAACATGGATAATTTGGGAAACCACAGTAAATATTTTATACCCCTAGGGTAACATTTAGCAGCTGAAAAGGTAATTCATTCTATGAATCACTTAAGCATCAAAGTGCTAATTTTCAATTGCACTTTTATAGCCTAGGGATTAAGAATTAATTCAGATAATAAGTCCCATTGAAATTCCAAATTGGAAGTCATATTCCTCAAAGTCCTGGTTTCTACTCTGAAGTCTATAGTCTCTTAGGGAGGGGTCATAAATTGCAAAAACTTCATGAATCCACATATGCATTAGACATTAGCAGAATATTAAAATATATATCTAGTATGTACTTGAACTGCTATTTTAAAAATGCAAATGAATTCCATATTTTGATTAATAAGTTTCACATGCATTTAAAAGTTACTAAAAATCATACTGTCATTTTTTTCTGTATTTTCTCTTAATCAATAGATAGTAAAATCAGATTATGTCATCTGTCTGTATGAATAATATCATGGGAAATTTTTAAAAAAATGAGTAATGTATCCAACTTAGGTCATCTTCCCTCACAAATTCCCAGTGAAATGTAAAAAGCAGTATAAAAATAAATAAGGAATTCTATAACAACATTGGAAAATAGGAAAGAACACCAGCTAACCAACTAAAACCTGTAAATAAGCCTTCTAAAAATGCAGTGTAGACGAAACCAAATTAAGAGAAGTATAGACGTGCCTAATTGAATTATGGCCATAATGAATGTTTTAGAAAAAAAAAATAAATAAATACACCACAGATAACAGCTGAGTGGATCATACTTTAAAAATCCCCCAGGATTTCCAACAGTGCCAAAGAAGAGTTAATGAAATTCCATGCAAACTAGCAGTAGGCAAATCTCAAACATTAAGAAAGAATGTTGAAATCTCCCTTCAGTACAAGATTAAGAAAATATGGGCCTTCTAATGTGACACAATGTGAAATATATAGGATCAGATGACAAATATTTTCACTAAATGTTAAGCTTGACTCTGTTTTGACCTTTGGATCTAGCTTGAGGTTCAAAAGAAATACAAAATATACCTCACCCTCAGGAGACAAATTCATAAAGTGAATTCTGCAGGACAATGGACTGGATATTTCAACAAATCAATTGCATTTAAAATATGGGTGTAGTGAGGTTAGTCTATATTAAAAAATACTTGAATGATTTAACAACAATCAAATACAGCAAATAGATCTTCTTTGGACCCTGATTAAAAACAAAAACAAAATGAAAACCCAAACACTTTGTTAGACATCATTCTGGTATTCTAGATTATAAATATAGAGCAAAATGTCCTTAATTTTTAGAGATGAATCACTAACTGACGATATCTAAGTGTGAGGCAGAATAATGGCCACTCTCCCAAAGATGTCCACATCCTAATCTCCAGCACCTGTGAATATGTTACATTACATTACATAAAGTGAGCGGAGGTTGCAGATAGAATTAAGGCTGCTTATCAGGTGACCTTAAAATAAGGATATTATCCTATATAATTTGAATGGGTACAACATAATTACAAGGGTATTGTAAACATAAGAGAGGGAGGTAGAACACTCATTGTCAATGATGTGATGTGAGAAAGATTCAACCATCCATAGCTGGCTTTGAAGATGGAAGGAGATGATAAGCCTGGGAACACAGGCCCTATAGAAACTGGAAAAGGGAAGAGAATAGATTCTCCTCGGAGCATTCAGAAAGGAATGCAGGGCACCTGGATGGCTCACTGGTTAAGTGACTGCCTTTGGCTCAGGTCATGATCCTAGAGCCCTAGGATGGAGTCTCACATCAGGCTCCCTGCTCAGCAGGGAGTCTGCTTCTCCTGCTGACCTCTCTCCTCTCATTCTCTCTCTCTCTCTCTCTCTCAAATAAATTAATAAAATATTAAAAAAAAAAAAAAAAGGAAGGAATGCAAACCTGCCAACACCTTGATTTAACCCAGTGAGATCAAATTTGGGCTTGAGACTCCCAGAAATGTAAGGAGAGAAATCTGTGCCAACTTAAGCCTCTAAATTTGTGGTAATTTGTTATAGCAGCAAAAGGAAACTAGGATACCACGATTTGAATTAAGTATTTCAGCAAAATGATAAAAACATTAAATCAAGTAAAGAAAATTTTAATAACTATTAACTGAAGGAGATCCATTTTAGTCTCCTCTGTATTATTAGGTATGTTTGAAAATTTTATAATGATTTTTTTTAATTATTATTTATACCAAAGACATTTTAAAAATGAGAAAATTGAATAATAATAAGTGTTGGTGAACTGTGGCAATATAAAAATCCTCATTCATTTCTTACATAAGGTAGTCCAGAGAAGACAGCCCAGAGACAGGCAAATAAATGATGTGTCTGAAATTCATTGTGGATGATGTATGGTCACAAAGAAAAGGTCACACAGTTCTATCAAAGGACAGACATGACCAAGGTGATTACAGCCTTATGTATGATTTGGGGGAGTCTGAAGTGTCCTGGTTGTACATAATTAGGAGAGTGAAGATGTAGAAGAAAATAGATATATATTATGTAGGGTTAAGCAGTAGTGAGAAGCAGCAAAAGAAAATGAGGTAAATAGTGCAAGGCTATTTGCATAAAATAAAAATATACAATCAAAAAAATACATTTTTTAAAGAAATCCTGATATATCTGGAGGTATAGACAAATGGACAGAAAAGTCAGAGCAAACTCACTAGAGATGCACAGAAAAACAACAAAAAAAGTGATCATAATATAAACTTGAAATGGGTAGATTTCAGGTTCACAAACAGAAACAGTAAAAACTGTAGAGGTCACTTTTAGACAATAGACTTGAGTAATGGAAACTTGATAAGGCAAATGGGGCCCCAGCAACCACCTGGCTGAATACAGACAGGTCCATCAGACACCCACCTCAAAATATCCATAGGCCCTAACTGACCAATGGGTTACTTACAACCAGGCACAGCTACCAAAAAATGGAAAATTCCATATATCCCATCCCTCCTAACCTTCTAGCTTTAAACACAGTCCCCACCACTGCTTCCTTGCAGACAGCATCTCCTTTGCTGTCCTGACCACTGCTCCTGGCTGTTGTATTCAATAAATTTCTGTCTCCTTTGTTTTCTCCTGGGTGAATCTTTTCACGACCCACACCACCAGATTCTACCTCATTATTGCCCCACATTTAGGGGCCCCCATCCGATTGGACAGACACCACATTTAGATACCACAAAAACCTCCCACATGTAAACAGTGGAAGAATAAATCATTTTCATGTGGAGAACAAAGGCAAGAGAAATATAGAAAAAATTAGATTTCCTTGCATCCCACTGACAAGTACTTAAGATAGGCAGGGTGACCTTGCTCAAGGAACTCACCTGCCTCAATGTTAATACTTTGCTATAGGCAAAAGCCAACCTTAGTTTGACATTAGCTCAACCTCCAGTTTTCTTTAACATGTAAAAATCCCTTTGGAAACGTCCTTTACTCTCTACTCTCCCAAGATACATGTTAGCAGTCATCCTCCAAACATATGGCCCACTTAAGGGTCTCATGACTAAGGGTTTACTAGACAGTAGTAAATGACCTTATCATAACAGCAGCTAGCCCCTGAAGGTCCTATAAACCTTGCTTACAAATTCCTTAGAGACTTAGAGATATCCCTAAGCCACTCCCAACTTAAAAGTTTTTAATCAGTCACTCCTCACAATCCCAGTGCAGCTCTTTCTGCCCATGGTCCTGTCCCTACACTTTAATAAAATTTTTAATAAAACTTTTTTTCACCCAAGATGTCTCAAGAATTCTTGGCTGTTTGCTCCCAGACCCCAACATTTCACATCAATTTATTAATAGTCATAGAGTTTAGCCTCCTAAATTTTCTTCCTATCCCCAATATCTTGCCCATCCTCTCCACACTAAAGGAAACAAATCTATGTAGATGGGGGGGAGGGGAGAGGATCCTGTTGTTCCTTGCCTAAAATTCTTCCCTTGCTCTGAGGAAACAATTCAGAATCCTCAGTCTGCCATTCAGGCAGAGTAGCACACCTTCTGTCATTCTTTCTTCTTTCTCTTCCATCCAACCCTATTTATCTCCTTTCACTTGTTTTTCTTGCTCCCTTTTCACTCAAGGTCTTCACACTTTTGCTTTTCTCCAGTCTGTAATTTTTACTCTTTAATTCTCAATATACACACTGCCTAGGAAATCATACATTAAATACCATCTAAAACAGAAGCGAAGAAGAAAAAGTCCTTGCTTGCCCCATAAAGTAAAATGTTCTTATTGTATATCTATAGTATCTTATATTTCTCCTTCTTCATAGTTAGAAAAATTGTAATGAAATTATACACTGTAATAAAAGTGGCATTCATTTTATTTTGTTTTGATGTCCATAAAATATTTCCCATCATGAAGGCTTCAAGAGAGCAGAGACTCATTTTTTGTCTGGTACAGATTAAGGTTTTTTAAAACTTATGCTGAATGGAGTTTTTAAATGCTTTATGTATTTAAACCTGTGTTATTAAAATGTTTACTCAGAAACATAAACACCCTCTACATTTGAGACATAAATTAGGCAAAAATTAAGTAAGGATAAAAGGCATTTGGTAATCATAAAGCATATAATGAATATATAAATCTAATGGTGCACATCACTGAAAATCTATAGTCTTTTCAAACTCCTGGGTTGTTTTCAAAAAAGGATCATATATTATTTTCACAGGGTTATAAATCATATACCCCAGATTTTCTGAATTCACTGCAAAATGTGTCAGATTAATAATAAAAGAATGAAGAAGCCAAAATATATATATATGTATATATCCAGAAAGATAAAAGCTCTTCTAAATATCTCTTGGGTCAAAGAGGAAGTGATTATGGTAATTTTAGTCTATTTAGAAAATTACAACTATGAGTTCTGAGCAAGATAGAGGCGAGAGAGATCACAATGACATACTTCATCAACTAAAATGAGCAAAACTGAACAAAAATAAGTATGAATTTGAAGGGGGGGGGTACTTTCCCTAATTTGAAAACAGAAAAATTTTAAAACTGCAAACTATCACTCAAATCCAACAAAGGTCATAAAAAACTGACATACAGCAGATATCTACAAACTCTTTTCTAGAAAAGACAAGTTTAAGTTTTCAAGGCATACGGTCTTTACTTCAACTCTGCCTTGTAGTACAAAGGCAGTCATAGACAGTATGTAAACAAATGTGTGGCACCTTGTTACAATAAAATTTTATTTATGAACATTAAAATTATTTGAATGTCATAAAAGTTACATACCACCAAATAGTACTCTCATTTTGCCTTTTTCCCCATCACTTAAAAATGTAAACATGTGAAAGCCATTCATAGCTCTCCAACTATATGAGAAAGGTAGGGGAGGGAAATAAGCTATGAGCTTTGGTTCATCAATATCAGAAATTTCCTTCTGCCAAATATAAATAGTAAAGGTAATAGCCAGGGCCTGAGAGCCGTGGGAAACCAGGAAATAAACTATAATTATATGCCGCAAAACAGTGGAACTTAGACATCCTATATTTTATTTTTTTTACCACTTAATGAAATGTAATTGACATACAGCATTGTATAAGGTTGTGTTCCCTGGGAGGTGGTATGAGTGGTTTTGCTGTTGGGGAGGGTTATAGGCTTGGCTCTTCCATCACTCATGGTCAGGTGTTTCCCAGGCTGTGCTCTCCTATAAGCTGCTGCCACTGCCTGGACTCCATGCTCAGGTGGGATAACAAGCTATGTCCTGAAGTTGGGGATGGGGCACAGGCTGGGTTTAGCAATCAGATAGGTTGGTGGGTGTGCTCTGTGGCTGTGTAAGGTTACTACCTAGGCTATCTTGTTGGGAGGGGCTTCTAGCTGTATCCTGCATTGGGATGGGACTATAGTCTACTCTCTAATTGGGTGGAATCACTAGCTGATAGTCCTACTTGTATAAATCCACATGTGTGTTCAGCAATCAGTTAGGGCAGTATGTGTGCTTTGCTGCTGGGTGGGGTTGTAAGGGGAGCTACACAGCTGGGCAGAGCTTTGGGATGGATCAAGGTGAGGATCACTGTTTGTGCTTTCTGATTATGCTCCACAGTTGGGATGGTCTGCTGGTTTGGCTCCCTGCCTAAGTGAGGCCATAAAAGGAGTTTTGAAGACACCAGGGTTCTCTGGCAAGGCTTCCTGAATGGGCAGGAGTAAAAGCTATGCTGAGGAGTTTGATGGGCCTGAAAATTTGCTTTGTTGTCCAGGTAGGGCAGTAGAATGGGCTCCAGCTGGTAACATCCATTGACATGGATCCAAATCAGGCATAAGAGCCAAGTGAGCTCCCTGACCAAAAATGCCATGAAAGTGGCTCAAGAGATAGACAGAGCTGCTGGCTGTGATCTCCACTCAGGTGACACAATGAGCAAACATGCCTTCTGCCAATATGTGTGCATTAGCTTTTATAAGCCCTGGCCCCCTCTCCATCTCTATCTGTAATCCCTAGTGGTTCAGCCCTACTGGTGATTCTCCCAGTGGTCCCCATAAGGCAAGGCCTAAGTGGGCCTCTGAAGAAACTCCCTACATCACTGGGGGAACTATATGTCCATCTTGGGCCCTCCTTTCCCACTGGAGATACCATAGGCCTGGGCAGGGGCATCTCAGTGCTGCTCTCTGCCAACCTAGTAGAGAAGCAATAAGGTACCATGTAGTAATTCCTCCATCCTTCTAAGGTGGCCTTTCTTGGTCTCTGTGGTCCATGATGGTGCTTCAGCTATACCTCTTAGCCTTTTCACAATGATGTTCTGTGTATAGATAGTTGCTAGATGGTCTTCTTGTGAGAGGGGCTAAAGTCAGGAACCACCTGTGTCACCATTTTGATGTCACCAGCATTCCTGCAGTTTATACAAATATATTCTTCGACCCAAAACAGCACAAACACAATCTTCTTTTTTTGTTGTTGTTTTAGTCCCCCATCCCTACCCTCTTTTTTGTTTTATCCTTCTGATGGACAAAGTTTTTATAATTGGAAAGAGTAATTTCTGAATATGGCAGTGGGCTAGAAGAAAATATGGTATACTCTATTTCACTGATTTTAAGGTGCATAATTTTCTCAGAAGCACCATACATAAAAGCTGTTTTTATCTCATTCTCATTATCAATAGTGTCGAAGTGTCATGAGTTGTGTAGTTTTCAGTGCCTGCACATACAAAGACTTGGTCATTCCCATTTTATTTTTCAGTACAATCATTTAATATACTTCATTGTTAGTGCATGTGTTGAGTTTAATTGCCATTTAAAATGGCATCACAAAGATGATGCCATTACACTATGAGTCATTCTTAAAATGAAATGTCTCTGATATGTAGGAGGGTAAAAGAATGGAGAAAAATACATCACAGGAATCTTAGAGAGGCAAAAGCTAATAAAGGAAATAATACATACACAGGAAGCAGAAGACATGGCCTTAAGGTTTCATTCTGCTTCTTTAATAGGGCATAAAACCCTTATATTTGCAATGTCCATTTATATATTTATATGAATATATGTCTATGCATTCATATAAATATTTATATAAATCCATATATATTTTTTTCTCTTGCAATAGGGAATAATACTTGGTCCACTTAACACATGAGATTGTTGTAAAAACTGAATTCCTAATGTGATAATAAATGTTGAAGATGTTTTGTAACCACAAAGCATTGTACAAATGTGACCAATTAATATCTTAGTATTATTTACATTAAAGAAGCTCAGACTTCTTACTTCAGCAGGCATTTCTAAA
The DNA here is from genome assembly GCF_020171115.1 of Neogale vison. Classification (NCBI taxonomy): domain Eukaryota; kingdom Metazoa; phylum Chordata; class Mammalia; order Carnivora; family Mustelidae; genus Neogale; species Neogale vison. The sequence goes on along the minus strand of NC_058098.1, from coordinate 101,311,811 downwards.
GATATATTGATTTCTAGCAGTATTATAAATACCATAAAAACTGATCTTAAGTCTTAAGAAATTTTCAGAACTCAAAATATATAATGAAATGAATATTCTGAGAAAAAAAATGTCCAATTCAAAGTTAAACTTTAAGTCTTAGATACATATCTGTTCATTGATTGATTAGAAAAGCAGAAATTTCAATTATATATCTATAACTGTATGTCCCATAACAATCTTAAACTCTAAGCTAAGCTCATTGTTTTCACATGAATCTTTATCCCCAAACACAAAAACAAAAATGAAATATTTAATTTCTATTATGATTTACTTAGGTAAATGTTAGTCACATCAACAAGTTAGCTAGAAACCTTATAAAAACTTACATATGGTTAGTCACCCACTTGTCTTAAGTCTATGTGCCTTTTAACATTCTTTAATTCATCTTATATATTTGGGTCTTTATAATTTTCTAAAGTAGTGTAAAAAATTGCTGTGGTAGACTGAATGTGTTCTCCATATAATTCATATGTTGAAGCCCCAACCCCCAAAAGTGATGGTACCAGGAGGTAAAGCTTTGAGGAGGTAATTAGGTTTAAATGATATCATGAAGATTGAGTTCTATGATGCGATTAGTGCTCTTATAAGAGGAGGAAGAACTCCAGTTTCCTCAATGGACATAGCAAGAGGGTGACCATCTGCAGGCCAGGAAGAGGGCCCTCACCTAAAACTAGATCTGCCATCACTTTGATTTTGGACTTCTCAGCCACCCAAACTGAGAAAAAAGTCAGTTGTTTAAGCCACCCTATCCGTGGTATTTTATTATCAGCAGAGCTAAAACAATTACCATTCAGTTTCCCTGAACCATTTTCCCATTTTAAATCTGTCTTCTACAGGATCGCTGGGATGATTTGTTAAATCATAGAACCATCTTTCATAATTTTCTGCTTAAAACACCTCACAATTCCCCATTCCTTTTAGGACAAAACCCAAACCCCAAAACTGACACATGAGATCTTTCCTGAACTGACCACAACAGATACCTTCAGCAGCCTCACTTCTGCCTGGTTGGTTGAAAGAGTTTTCTGCTGCAGCCATTCAGAACAAGATCTCACACTCACTCCTCTGAGGCTCTGCCTTTATTTGGGTCTCCCTTTGGGGGACTGTCCTTCCCTGTTTTTACCTTTCATGGCCCCAAATCTATTCTTTGATACTGAACACACATTCATCAGCATCAATCCATTCTAATACCACTGGGATTTTTTTTTTTTTTGTATATATATATTCAATTCAAATCAGGATGAGTTTATTGTACCCACTCTCTGCTAAGCCCTAGGTAGGCATGAGTGATAGAAGGAAAAATAAAGCAAACATAGATTCTTGCTTTCCTGGAGCTTAAAATGACCCTCCACTTTATTCTGATAGCAATACACTTTCTCCATTTTCACAACTTCTTTCAAGTTTATCTCTTATACCAGCATGGCAGTCATGATGTTTTATTCACTTTTTTGTCCACAGCATGTAAGTGGCATTTGGTACCTAATAAAAGGCCCAATGAAGCTTCTAGTGAATACATAAGTTTTATGATTCTGTGGATTACATTGTTAAGGAAGTCTATATGAACAATATTGAATTTGGGGTGTGCTAAAATAGTTCATTTGGATTGTCAGAAGAAAGGAAGACATTGCAGAATGGAGACATAATAGTTAAGGTTTGTGTGGCATTAAAGAATAAGTTAATGTCTCTGAACCTCAATCCCCTCAACTGTAAAATTAGAATAATAATATCTACTTTATAGGTTCTTTATAAATATTAACTTGTAAAAGCTGAAGTAAAGTGTTTAGCATTATATTAGGTACGAACTGAATAAACAATAAATAAGGATCATCATTATATTATATAAGGTGTATCCATTTTCTGGAAGGTTTTAAAAGGGGTGAGCTGAAGTTTTCAAATTATTTCTGTGCAAAATGTTACTGCAACTGATGAAGGTAATAACTGCTACTGTTTTAGCTCAATCTCTACAAAGGTCATGTAAAATTTCACTAAATAACAATTTTGTAACTGCAAGTAGATGTGTTTAGTTGATATTGAGGTCTATCTTTAATTACTATTTATAAGTTATACAGTTAACAGACCTTAAAATTAAGCACATTAAAAAGAGCTTAAGTGCAAGCCTGTGCTACTGAAAGTTAAGTAATTTCTGATAAATTATTAACTGTAAAGATTTAAAAGATTCCTTAAGATTTACAGTGATTTTTGAAGAGAAATATCTTGGGTAAGAAAACAGGAAAAAGTAGACTAAAATCAGGCTACTATACTAAAAACTAGACTACTATACAGCAGACACACATAAAGCAATTCTTTATGTGTACTGTTACATATAAACATTAAAAGCAAGCTATAATCTAAAGAAGATAGATGCCTGGTAAGTATGTGAAAAGAGGCTCAAAATATTAGCCATTAGGGAAATGTTAAGTCAAAACCACAGTGAGAAAATACTGCACACACACAGAATGGCTATATTCAAGTTTTGGCAAGAGTGTGGAAAAACTGGAATCCACATACACTGCTAATAGAAACAGAAAATGCTGCAGCTGTATTGGAAAATAGTCTGCCAGTTCCCCAAGAGATTAAACAGAGTTACCATGTAAACCAACAATTCTGTTCTTTATTATATGCCCAAGAGAATTGAAATTACACTTTCATATACACACAAAAAACTTATAAACAAATACTTGTTCATAATAGCATTATTCATAATAGTCAAAAAGCACACATAATCCAAGTACTGTCAACTGATGAATGGATAAAAACTAATGTGAAATATTCATACAATGGAATATTATTCACCTATAAAATGGAACAAAGTACTGATACATGCTATATAACATGGATGAACTTGAATACATGCCAAATGAAAGAAGCTAGTCACATAAGGCTCATGTCGTGGTTCCATTTAAAGGAAATGTCCAGAATACTCAAATCAGTAGAGGCAGAAAATAGATTAAATGGTTGCCTTGGGTTGGAGTGTTGGAAGAGAATGACTGCTAATGGGTGGGGTATTTCTTTTCGTGATAATCAAAATGTTCTACAAGTCTGACTGTGGTAATGGCTATAGATGCCTCATATTCTCAAACATCAGTGCATATCCATGGCATTCTCTCTCAGCTCATGATTCTCACTTTTGTCCTCATTTCCTAAACAAACACAAATCCTAAAAGACTCTATTGCCCAAAGCCCTATTACCATTAGGAGAGCACAGGGGTCAAAGCCAACTAAATCTGCATTTGAATTCAAGCTCTGCCCTTCCTAGCTGAGTAAACATCTGCTCTTCAAAGTTTCTTTTCTCTCATCTTTGACAATGAAGATTTCAAAGGGCTTTGTGAATATTAAATAAGATATGCATACATAAGTGTCCATAACATGCTCAGAAATGCTTGCTCCTTTCCCCCCGTTTTAATTACTTCATTGCCTCAACTGTAGCATTTACTTCATCAATATTTTGATCTGTTCTCAAGCACTCAGCCAGTTCCCCTGATGGACTAACCAAGCTTTGACAAATGAAGGGCACTTGTGTTCTGCTCATCACTCTGGAGCCCAAGGACGACCTCTAATAATTCTGGTTCAAATTATGTGTGGAGGAGCAATTCTCTGACAATAGCTGGGTGTCCTATAATTTAACTCAATTCTGTCACTCTTTACCCAGAGACAACATCAGATTCCACAGGGTAAGGGGTTAGTTCCCCAAGACTCTCTTCCACTTCAGATGCCAATTGCAAGTTCAGGTATCACTAACTGGCTATAGACTGGAAGTTCCAATGACCGCCACCCATAGTTCGTCTTTGATAATTTTCTGGAGCCACTCACAGAATTGAAATAAATATTTCATTTACTAGATTACTAATTTATTATAAAAGGTTATAACTCAGAAACAGCCAGATGGAAGAGATACATAGGACAAGGCATGGGGAAAGGGTTTGGAGCTTCTTTAGCTCCAAAGGGTTTGGAACCTCTCCCGAGGCATGCCAATTTCCCTGTATCTCCATGTGTTCACCAACTCAGAAGCTTAACAAGCCTTGTCCTTTGGGTTTCTATTAAGGCTTCATTACATATTTATTATTGACTAAATCATTGTCCATTGATGACTGAACTCAACCTCCACTCCTTCACTCCATTCTGGAGGTCAGGGTGGAATTGAAAGTTCCAATCCTCTAATCATCACTCCCGACAATCAACCTCCTTCCTTAGGTGGATTCCAAAGTAACCTCATTAACCAAACAAAGACACCTTTATGGTTGTCACCAGTTTAGGAAATTAGGAATAGGTTTTAGGAGTTCTGTGCAAGAATTGAGACAAACATCAAATAAATATTTCCCACTATAAATCATAATATCACAACTTCACTAGTCAATTTCATACCACTTCCTGCTGAGTATAAATAGAATCTCGGAATATGGCCCAAGTTGGCAGGAATTAAAGCAAAATTGCAACCCTTTATTAGATTCTCATGAGGAAGACTTGAATATATACCAATAGTAAATATGCTAGTTATACCTACAATTACTTCTGGAATTAAAGCACATTCTTTTATTTTATAATGCATGTTTGACAGTTTTTACTTTATCTTTTATTTTTATTTTCATAGAGATTCAAAATTCTATGGCAATAAAAAAATAACAAAATGAGATAAAATAATATGTACATATATGTATTTACATGCTTATATACATGAATAAACATACACATTGTGTGGTAAATGTGATTTTGTGCTATGTCGACAAGAGAATAAAATAATAACTCATTTTAATTTCTACATAAGTTATATATATGTATACAGCAGGCAAAAAAGCCTTTCACATTTAATTTAAAGGCTAATGGAAACTTTAATAGAGATGGAAGGACTCACAAAACATAAGCATTGAGTTAGGCCTTGTACAGTTGTAATATTAGGATATTTAAAAATTTTTAAATTTTTAAAAATGTTGATATTCTAAACATTTTTAACAATGTTGATAATCTAAATTATGATATTTGCTTGAACAACCAATAATCCTAGTTAGGGTAAAGGAGGGGCAGTGCAGGAATAAGACCCTGAGGAAATGCCAGAGTTACCAAGTCCTGAGTACATCCACAGATATATATTAGCAGTACAAACCAAAAATACTGCAGGTAAGTTATGATTTATCTCCATTTAAATGGCAAATATAAAATTCTGTTTATATGATTTATGGAGTCTGAGGAATGTACATTCCCTTTTGGAGCATTAACAAATGAGTGAGCACTCTGGTCAAGAGAACCATTAATTTGGGAAGAAGATAGACTTGATCTTGCACTTAATCAAGAAACACATTTCCCTAGATTAAAAAAAGAATCCAAGGGGATTAGGAATGCAAGGTTGTCTCCCATGCAGAAAGGTCAGAGGAAACCCAAGGCACTTTATAAAGTGGCAAGCTTGGCAGAGCCATACCCATGCCCATTGTTCCCACAGCAGAGCTGTGAATGGCCTGAGGGAAGACAGGAGGGAGGAGGATCTTACCACTTACCCTCTCACTTTAAAGCCTGAAAGATGACTTTTCTTTAAAGTAGAGGTTGTTTTCAATCTTTTTTACGCACCTAAGGCATAATTCCTGTCTCTTGGTGCTATAAATATCTTGGGGCCAAATCCTTCAAAATCCTTCAAAATCCTTGTCGTGAGGGTCTGTTCCTGGGTATTGTAGGATGTTCAGCAGCATCCTTGGCCTGTACTCACTAAATGCCAAAAGTCCCCTTGCCCCAGTCATGAAATGTCTGCGAATATTGAACAAATTTCTGCTGAGGGCCAGGGATAATATCACTGAACAAAGATTTACTCCCATCCTCCCCACTTCAGAAACATCTCATATATATAGCAGGCCAAAAAAGCAGAGCAGACCTAAGGTCCTTTCACTACCTAAATGCCTTCTTAAGGTCTACTCTCTGTCTTTATGCGTTTCCTTGAACCTATTATGATTCAGCTCAGGTCCCAATTCCCCCTGAAGCCTTTCCTGATGATACTAGTTTCAATTAGTTGTCTCTGCTCTTTTTCTCACTTATATTTCTACCAATCATAGAATTTACCATGCTGCATTGCAATTTTTTGTTAACTTGCCTCTCTCCTTTTCTTGGGCAGAGAGTTCCTTAAGGTCAAAGAATCCTTCTCATCCATGTATTAATTTATAAAGCCTTATATAAGTGTTGTGAACAAGCTGAGTAAGGAATATTACTGAGTGAAGGAATGAATGAACGTAAGATTTATATCTCCAATGTAATATATAAAAAAAATCGGAAGATGAGATATAGACCTGAAATAATTAAAGAACCAAAGTTAACTACTGATATATTCAGAGGAAAAGGAAGTAAAGACTTCTGGTGGGAGAAAATTAGTAAAATTTGGACAGACTTGTACAGTGAGGAGTGCATAGAAAATACAATTACAAACTTCGTGTTTCTTCTTTGGTAAATAGATTACTTTGCATGAATCCAAGTTCTGGATAAATTGGGGAAGCTAGGACCTATACAAAGTTACTTAGGTTGGCAGTGTTTAAGAATGGAAACTTTCATGATTGGAATGAGCCACCACATATTTCTAATCCAATCTCTTCCTCCTAAGAAATTCATTTTTCTATCTCTTTAACAAATTATCATTTAGGTAGCTTAGAACAATACCTCCTATTGTGAAAATTGTGTCTATTTTATGCTGCATATGATGATCATCCAAATACCTAAAGATCCTTTGCCTGCACCAAATATTCTCTTTCCTGTGTTAAACATTTCTACTACCTTCAGCTAGTCTTCCTGTGACTTGGTTTCTGGACTTCTCATTAGGTTACATTTAAATGAGGAAAAAGACTGAGAATAAATTGTTTCAGATTCAGTTACTAGTTGTATGAACTAGTAAGTGTCACCCAGCTTTCTTTTCTAATTTTCTCCTTCCTCATCCATAAAGTTGGGATACTTTTATCTTTCTTAGATTCTTATGAGGAAATCTTGAAATAATGTAGAGTCTTTCAGAGTGGCTGGCATTTAACAAATGCTTCCCAAATGTCAGTTTCCACTTCTCCATTCCATGTGCCTCTTTCTCTTATACTCCCATTTGATTGGTTATGGCCAATTACCTCTGAACAATACCCTTGAGAGAATTTCCACCCACTCATTTATCATGCTGCCTCACCAAGATGATCAGAGAAATTTCTTTAAGAACAACTACTACTGATAATAATAATAATAATAATAATAAATTCATAGAGATACTGAAGTATTTCTTCCAAGTTTGCCTTTTAAGGAAATAGTCCATGTTTAAGACCTTTTGGTCCTCATCTCCACTTCAAAGCATACTTATATTATGATGCCATGATACCAGGAAACTCATTCACATTGTTGCATACATCCAGAGGTATAAGGAAGACAGACTGCATGTAATTAGGTGACCAAGAGAAGGAGAAAACTCTCATAAGGATCAAACTTCAGATTCAACAGTATGAAACAATACAATGGGAATAGTTGGAAATAAAAAGGAAAAAATCAAAACGTCAAACAACTGGACTATGATACAGTGAGTATAAAATTATTTCTAGATCCAATCTACTGGAGAACAGTCATTCAAAATGTACTTAACCAGCTATGTTGTCTTTGCTTTAGGGATTCAAATGATAAAAATTCACAGACAGAAAAAGAGTTGAGATACTGCAATGTGTATAGTAAGAACATGAACAACATTTATGGAGGACTATGCAAATAGCTATAATATAACGGTTAGACAGAAGTTTTGGTCCAGATGAATAAGCCATATGGAAAAACATGCAAAAGGTCACATTTAGTTTCCTTAGAATTCATTTTGCTTGCTGAACAAGTAGTAAACAAATATACATGCAAAAAGATTAATGTTCTTCTCAATCTCCTGTTTTGTTGTTTTTCTTAACCATAAAAACATATGAAATTTTAATTAGCTATCTATTGCTACAAGATTAGCCCAAAATATAGTGCCTTAAGACAATAAATATTTATTATATTACAGTTTCTTGGGATCAGGGATTTGAGAATTGTTTAGATGAGAATATCTGGCCTGGGGTCTCTCATAAGGTTTCAGAACAATTGCTGGGCTTGACTGAGGATTACAAATCTACTTCCCAGAGGGTTTACTCACCTGGCTGCTGGCTGGGTCGGGGAAGTTCTCCATCCCTTGTTATATATGTCTCTCCTCAGGGCTGCCTTAGTTCTGAAGGCATGGAAGCTGGTTTTCCCTGCACGAGTGATCTGAAAGAGAATAATCAAGACAGATATCAAAGTACCTCTTTATAGTCTCATCTTGGGTGTCAGTTATGTCTTATTCTATTCATTGGAAATGAGTCAGTAAAAGTCCAGCCCACACTCAAGGGGAGGAGGAAACAGCCTTATGTTATAATACAACAGAAATCAAATACAAAAAACAGACCAAGAAAGAAATAGAGAAAGAAAGAAAGAGAAAGAAACAGAAGAAAGAGACTGAAACAATTTGATGGTAGCAATAAGGTCTGAGGTTAATTCACTGTGCACATAGTGGGGAGGGAACCACATTTACATGTGGTCTAGGACTGGAGGCAGAAGATCTAGACTGATAAGAAACATTTGGTATTCCTTTTGTAAGTTCCTGGGCAAACTATTTAAGTCATTTTTTTTTTTTTCTGTAAAATCCTCAGCTTCCTCATCTGTAAACAAGGTGGAATACAGTGATGTTTTTCTAGCTTCAGCATTCTCAGAGTGGAGGTGTAAGAAGACAGAGGAAGTATATAGGATATGTACTCTTAGATCACAACAGAATGTTTCTTCAAGGACATTAATTATCTTTGTTCAGCCTGTGTGTTTGAACAATCTGTTGCTGCAGAATAAAATATATCCAAAATATAATGTCTCGACTTCCTCTTTTTTTTTTTTTTTTTAAGTACTACTCTCTTTCATGGTTCTATTGGTTACTGTATTCAGCTGAGATCTGTTATGTGATTGGAGCTGAAGGTTTGCCGTGCAGCACATATAACATGGATGGCTCACAACTCATGCTTATGGTCACGAACTGGAACTCAGGAATAGCCAACAACAGCGCACCCACACAGAGCATCTCCATGTAGTTTGGGAGTTTCTCACAGCTATACTGCTGGTTTTCAAAAGGCAGGAAACAGAAGCTTCTAGGCCAGTTAAGGGCTATCCGTACAAACACTGCGGCATCACTTCTCCCCTATACTATCGGCCAAAACACTTCGATTCTAGGGAACAATGTTAGAAACTTCACTTCTCAATGATGGGAGAATTTTAAGGTCACCTTACAGAAGTAATAGGGGGAGGGACAATGTTTCTGCAAACTTTGGAAAATAAAGCATGACACAGTGTGATTATGTAGAAGATATAGAACATTTAATGTATAGCCTCTGAAAATATTTGCATATACAAAAAATAGTCAGTTGTGAATCCTAATGATATCTGTAATTAATCAGTGACTGCTGCTGGTGCATGCCACGAGAGCTGCCATAGCACAGTATCCTCATCTCTCAGGCTGCAAATTTAGCAGTAAAAAGCAGATGATACAATTAGGCTAACAGTGTGGTCCATTAAAAAAAAAAAATATATATATATATATATATATATATATATATATTTGGAATTCACAGCACCCTTTACTTTAGAAACATTTTTTGTGAGAGTGTGTGTGTGTACACACACACATATATACATATCTACATATAGATATATATACATATACACACATATACAATGTATATATGCGTGTTTGTGTCTCCACAAACCTATCCATTTACTTGCTGAATATTCAATTGTCACATATAGATTAGCAAAATGACTGATAAATTCACTTTTGTTTTCTTGAAATTGGTATTTAAATCAAAGCAACATTGTCAATCCATAGACAATATAGACATGATGTTGTAGATGCCATTAATTAGACATCTAGTTGCCCTAAGTCCCCCTTATATCTTGGCTTCCTAACAAGTAACATTTATAGATCTTTATTTGGTATGACAACTTAAAACCAACTTTACCATTTTACTGTAGTTTTGTTTAAAACTCACTCTGTATTGCCAGTTTCATTTTTTTTTAAAGATTGTATTTATTTATTTGACAGAGAGAGATCACAAGTAGGCAGAGAGGCAGGCAGAGAGAAAGGAAGGGAAGCAGGTCCCCAATGAGCAGAGAGCCTGATGTGGGACTCCATCCCAGGACCCTGAGATCATGACCTGAGCCGAAGGCAGCGGCTTAACCCACTGAGCCACCCAGGTGCCCCTGCCAGTTTCATGTTTAAGAAAAGTGATGGCTTTGTCAAAAGTCCAGTTTTAGGTTCTAGGAGAAGAGACCTAAATTTATATAAGACCATGAAAAGTGAGAGTTCTCTAATTAGATAAGGAGTTAACATTAGAACAGTAAAAAATACTGTTTTTGCAAATTTATTCTTCCTTTTTTTAAAATATTTTATTTTTGCTTCATGTTTTGAAATGAAAGATTTAAAATCACATTTGGCTAGGACTATAATGCAGATAGATCAGTTCATCAAATGATTCTGAGGAGATTCCATTTCTGGCAGGAGCAGACTAAGGTTGGTCTGCCCAAAACCCCCAGTGAGAACAAACAGAAAAATCACACAAAAATTAAAACACGTGTTTAAAAGCACTGGAGACATAATATGAACTACGGTGTCGAAATCAAGGAGAGAGATCCTAACTTCTGCCTTTCACCTGCCCCAATTGCTGACACTGAATGCAGTGGCTGACGAACATTCACTAGATCTGTGAGACTGATGGCACACAAACTGGAGTTCAGAGTCTACTGTGCCATGTAAGAAAAAACCCGTAGTAGATCCAGAAAACGGAATTACAAACTCACACACACAAAGACAAGTGATTATTATGTTGTAGGAAATAAAAGACAAGATGAAGAATTTCCCTGGACGTATTCAGGACTGGGTATGGTGCATAAACAATGAATTCTGGAACACTGAAAAGAAATAAAATAAAATAAAACGGGAAAAACTAAAAGAATTTCCCTGGAAAATGGTGATACTCACCAGAAAAGGGGTAACAATAGGAGAGAATCATATAGAATGTCTAGAATTTAAAAATATGATTGCAAAATAAGGACTCAAATAATAATTAAAGATAAAATTATGAAAGTGGAAAATATGTCAGAAGAAAACATTCTGCCCACCAGTACTGTGTTTCCTTCCAGCTGTATTTTGTCAGTTCCTTTCCTTCATTCATCACTGATGATTGTTAATTTTATGGGTCAACTTGACTGGGACACAGGGTGCCCAGACATGTATTCAAACATTATTCTTGTTGTGTCAATGAGGATGTTTCTGAATGAGATTAATATTTGAATTAATAGATGTGAATTGGTACACACACACACACTCTCTCTCTCTCTCTCTCTCACACACACATCTCTGTATCACTGCATTTTTTTCCTGAGCCATTCTGACTGACAGATAGACAAGCTCTAGCATGTCTGGCCTTAACCTCAGTTTCCCCTTCTGTTTACTGCTCATTTGTTGCTTAATCCTTGGATATACTTTCTCATTTCCTCTTTTCTTTGTGTGATGATCTGATGCTGAGTGGATAAGATTGGAGAAGAGGAGGTGGAGATGGCTCAGTAACCAAATCTTTTGAGTAAAGAGTTCAGACGAAGGCTAAACATATTGCCTATTAAGATCCTAAAATTCCAGGGGCGCCTGGGTGGCTCAGTGGGTTAAGCCGCTGCCTTCGGCTCGGGTCGTGATCTCGGGGTCCTGGGATCGAGTCCCGCATCGGGCTCTCTGCTCGGCAGGGAGCCTGCTTCCCCCCCCCTCTCTGCCTGCCTCTCCATCTACTTGTGATTTCTCTCTGTCAAATAAATAAATAAAATCTTTAAAAAAAAAAATCCTAAAATTCCAAAAATACAGGAATGATCCTTTTACTGTTTTTAGCCTATAAATTTGATAAACTGACTGGAGGCAAAAATGCATTATCCAATCTTGACCTTATAATTCTTTTTAGGGGAAAAGGATATTTAGTTTGCTTTGATTATTTACTTTTAAGGAAATATGGTTTGTCCAAATAGACTAGTTTTCAAGCACCAATATTTTTCTAGTATGGTTTTAAAACTGCTAGGATCATTGGACCTTGATACAGCGTGGCGGCAAGACCAAAACAACGTATGTCAGCTCATGCTCTAAGCCATCAATAATGTAGCCAATAACAGAGAATGCATAAACACAATGACATCTGAATTCAAACGGGGTGAAAAATTTATTCCTAGATGACACATTTTGTTTTAATGTAGAGATATCATGAAATTTATGTTCATAAAATGACACTGCTCAAAGTACCACAGTAAGGGGTCAGTAGAGCACTTTGATCAGTAACTGTCAATTCCTCTAAGCAAGTTTTGTACATTTTTTTTCATAGAGAATAGTTATAATAGTAACTCATAATAGTTTCCCCAAATGTTTTGTTGCCTTTTCTTGAGTAGCTGATGATACTATTTTGGGGGTACTTTTGATTATTTTGATTAATATTACATATTATCTCTGACTTTTGCTTAGGAGTGAAGTTTTTTTTTTTTAATCTTATTTTTGTTTCTGTTTTTTTGTTTGTTTGTTTTGTAGAAGTGGTCACATAATTAGGGCAAGAAAGGCTATATAATGATTAATTTTATAGCAACTGAACATCTTGGCTTACCCTAGAGCATCATTTCTCTTTGTAAATGAACTTCAGGGACAGAACTAGTTCACACCCTAACCATACTTTCTGAGTATTATGATCTTTGGTGACTTACTCTCTCTATTCTGTTTTTTTTTTTTTTTAAGATTTTTTTTTAATTTATTTATTTGACAGACAGAGATTACAAGTAGGCAGAGAGGCAGGTAGGGCAGGGGGGGCGGGGAAGCAGGCTCCCTGATGAGCAGGGAGCCTGATGTGGAGCTCCATCCCAGGGCTCTGGGATCATGACCTGAGCCAAAGGCAGAGGCTTTAACCCACAGAGCCACCCAGGCACCCCTCTATTCTGATTCTTTTAGCTATAAAATGAAATGGTAATCATTTCCTCTTCATGTAAGGAATAAAGACTATATGTATACAGAGTATAGCATATATATGGATATGGGATTATACCATGTAATAATATAATTTTATATAATCTAAGATTCCAAAACATAATATATGGAGCTTAGTATAAACCTAATAAAACATAGCTATAATGAAATTTTAAGTATCTCTGTGCATTTAATAATTTTGTTCGATTTTTTTAATTATAAAATTGTGGTAACATACATATAACTTAAAATTTAACAACTTAACCCATTTTAAATGTGTACTTCAGTGGCATTAACTATTCTACAACCATTATTTTACAACCATTACCACCATTCATCTCCAAAATTCATCTTGTAAAACTGAAACTCCATACCTACTGACCAATTATTTCTCATCTCTGTCTCCCTCAAGCCCCTGGCAACCACCATTCTACTTTCTGTGTCTATAAATTTCATTAATCTAGGGACCTCATATAAGTGGAATCACACAGTATTGTTTTTGCTAAGCTAAGAATGATGCCTTCAGGTTTCACCCATGTTAAAGTACATTTCAGAAGGTACTGCTAACTCTTTAAAGCTGAATAATATTCCATTGTATATATATACCAAATTTTATCTATCCATTCATTGATGGACACTTGGGTTGTTTTTACCTTTTCGCTACTATAAATAAAGACAATTAGCAGTGATTGTTGCAACAATGATTACCCACCTCTGTGTCTCTAATCAGAATTGACCATTAATGATCAGGGAACAGATCCCTGATGTTTGAAAGACATTGCCCACCCTGAGCCCTGCAAGTTGCTCAAGTAATGTGTACACAGCTATCTGCCACAGGGCTAGGCTTGGGAGATGAGTAACTATACCAACCCAATAGCTGAAATTGACCAAAATTAACCAGAACTTACCACCATGCCTCCCCACAAAAGTCCCAAGGCTTTGAATATGTTCCAGAGTCTCGGGACGCCTGGGTGGCGCAGTTGGTTGGACGACTGCCTTCGGCTCAGGGCATGATCCTGGAGTCCCGGGATCGAGTCCCACATCAGGCTCCCAGCTCCATAGGGAGTCTGCTTCGCTCTCTGACCTTCTCCTCGCTCATGCTCTCTCTCACACTCTCTCTCTCTCAAATAAATAAATAAAATCTTTAAAAAAAAAAAAATGAATATGTTCCAGAGTCTCAAAATGATTACATCATATAGATTCTGCTAATACCACTGTTGTCGAAGTGGGAGGACAGAATCCTGGTGCTTCCTACTGTGCCATCTCCCCAGAATTCTCTTTTCAATAACTATTCTGAGAAACAAATGCATTTGACAAAAATAAAGCAATTTACACTTTATGTTTCTTCACATTTCTCTATTTACTCAATGTATTCATTCATGGATTGAATGTCTGCCATTTGACAGGCCTGTAAGAGTCCAAGATAATTAAATTATGTAGTCTCCTAGCTTTTAAAACTTTGAAGTCTAATAGAAGGGGTGAGCCTAAGGAAACAGCTGCAGAATCCTGTGAATACAGTTTTAACTGAACAATGCACAAGAGTCAGGGTTGTTCCGCCTTCAGCTTGGATGAGAGTGAGAGGTCCAGAGGCTGGGAATGAATACCTCATTTCACTGATGGCTACCTCCTGCATGTGAATCAATGGTGAAACTTGGATACCTCTTCTGTTTCACCTTCTAGCTGTTTCACCACCATGAAAGTTTTCTGAAACAGACAAGCCTGTCTCAAACGTGCGGAATTGGGCAAACCATTAGTTTTTACCCACAACTGCCCTTTAAAATCTCTTTTCCTAAGAGTTTGTGGATTTCACAAATGTGAGGACCTTCACTTTAATCCCAGTCTTTCCTTTTCTGCATGCATTTATTCTTCAATTTATTGACTCATTCAGTAAACGTTCAATTAACCTTTTCTGAGCACCTAAGACCGTGTTCCAGGGACAGTGACCACAATCAAGGCACTTCGCTTGTAGCCTAGTGAGCAATACAGACATTAAATAAATAAACCTATTTTGGTGGAGGAGATACTTTGCTTTCTCTCTGTCTGTCTCTATGTCTCTCTCTTTCACAACACACTCATACAATAATTTTTTTCAATATCTCTCATAGGAATTATGTTCTAATGGACTCACAAAATGAGAAAATTACAACCATCTTTAGCTGTTTCATTTAATGCTGCTTCTTTTGTGCCACCAGCCCACATAAATGGATATTTCTTTCTCGTTCTCTCTGTTCAGTCTCTAGATCTAGCCTGAGATGGTTACTTTTAGACTGAGAAGGCTCTGTAGCTCAGTTTGTGGTGTTCTTCAGTCTTCCAGAGGATATGGACATGCAATCAGTTCCAAGCCCTAATGGCTCCTATCGTTGTTACCCTTTACTACCAGAGTAATTCAGGCCTTTCATGGAAGCAGCCTTTGAGAGCTGCTGCTATCTCTGTCTGACAGTGTGCCACATCTGTTCTGCCTTTGTCCACTCACCAGGGACAGAAGCAAAACGTCGTGGGACATCATGTACTGCATTATTGAGCAATGAGCGAGGAGGACACCCCTAGAGAAGAATGTAATTTTAAAATGGAAAAAAAAATGATTAAGAATCATGGGCGTGAAAGAAACAGCAGCAAGCAGATGTTGTAAAACACCGGTAAGGAGGAAAGAAAGGCGACAGCTGAGAGTGAATTGATTTTCCTCCTAAGTCTTGCATCCTTACTCAATCATGCCAGATGGAGAAGCAATCACTAAGACATAAGGTCCTGTTGGTCTTACTGCCCTTCCCACAAGAGAACTGGTTGAAAATCCTTTCCAAAAGCAGCAGAATGATAAAAGCAAATGTACTGTTTCATTTATTAATCAAGATTCAATTTATCTCACTCATTTGAGACAGCAAGCTGTGGTGGAAAAGAACAGTCTTTGAGTTAGAGAGAGACACAGCTTTGAATCCTAATTCTTTTACTTGTTTACCTGTATGACCTTGAGTGAGTTTCTTTCCCACTCTGAGCCTTAGTATTCTCACTTACACTTATAAAAGATCAAGAACTAACATTTATTGAGACCTTACTTTGTGCTGAGCATTATGCTAATCACTTTACTTCATTGTCTCATTTAAAACCTTTGAGGTACATATTATTAGCTATTATTAGCTGGTTTCTACAAAAGCAAAAAAAAAAAGCAAATTTAAGAAATTTTTAAAGCTTGACAAAATAATATGGAAGTTAGTTGCATGGGTGATAGGGCAGGCGTGTCTGGGTTCAAATCCCAGATTCATCATGTAAGTTTGGGCATTTATCTTTTTACTTCCTTGTGCTATGGTTTCTCATATATCTGTGATATTGTGTGTGTGTGTTCAATATCATTCTTGAAACATAACTGTTCAATAAATAATATTATGGATAGCTCAATATATTAGTATTACCATTATTGCCATTTTATGATAGATTACTCGCCGTTTAAGTCACAGATCTAAACTTAAACCCAGGTCAGTCTGACTACAATGTCTTCACTCTATTCATCAATAATACTGAATGTGTTATAAGAGTTAACTGCTGTAACTCAAGGAAATCTCAACACAAATTAGGTGTCAAATACTTTCTAATTCCTCCTAGACCCTCCTCTTTTCCTTCTAGCTGTCAAGAAAATAAAACCTTGTATTTGACAAGGGCTATGCCTCTCACTTTTAATTTTTCATACAAATGTCTCCAGTTTTCATTGTATTCCTCAGATGGTTCTTTTTCAAGCTATCTCCTCTACTCCTTATCTTTGCTCTGCCCTGTAAAAATTGATGATATTCAGGGTTCCATACTCTGCCAAGTTTTCTCCTTCTTCTGATCTCTTATACCAATTATATGTCAACTACCTTGACCAATAAAAGACAAATTCAGACCTATTAAGAAGAGACTGTATTTGAAAGGACCATTGCAAGGAGTGGGCAAAATAAACTTTTGTAGAGATAGCACTATAACCACAATATGAAAGTTTCTCAAGCATTAGGCCAAAGGGTTTTTCTTTTACTAGAAGGGGCAAACAAGGCTGGAAAGAACCGGGTATGGGGAAGTGAGATGAACAGGAATGGCATGATTAAACAGTAGATTAGAGAATAGTTTATCCTGAGGCCATCTTATTCTCAGGGGAGGCTATGAAAGACAGGCTGTAGGCTGGCCCAGGCTGAGGGTGATCCAAAGACCATGGATCTGGGGGTAGGAATAGAACCTTAATAAAGTCTGGTTATCAAGTATCTGATCTGACTGATCAGGAAGGACAAGAAGGTTTAATCATCTATCAAGCAAAGGATGGGAATTTAGAGTCTCACCTAAATTTGAGGGAAGGGTGGTTCTTTTCAGGAAGCCATTTCCTGAAACACAAAACGGTGGGGAGATTCCATAACATTCTCAGTTTTTCAGGATCACAGGGCCTGGGTAAAGTTAAGCCACATCAACTCCCAAATACTACATCTAAATGTGCCTAAGTATGCCAGTTAGATACCATCACTCTGAAATAACACAAGCATTTCAAATTAATTTCTGGAACTAAATTAATCTTTCCTGCTGAAACTGAAATTCCTTTTGGTTTTGATTTTCTTGGTGGCACCATCAAAAATGACATAGTCACCTAAGATAAAAGTTTGGAGATGGAAAGGAAGGAAAAAAGAATTTTTGGCTAATCCAACTTCCTCTTTGTGTCATATATTTAACAGGTATAAACTACATGCAAACAGGAGATGTTAACAAATATGTAATTTTTTAAATCAAATAAGATATATGTGGAAACAAGTAAATGACTAGAATATCAAAACAGCATGAAGACTGCTAAAGAATAGAATTATACAGGAGTAAATGGTGAGCTGAATATTTTGATATTTTTATCAAGTCATATTGTTTTCCTCTTATTAAAGATAGAATATATTTTCTTATTTAAAATACTTGAAGAAGGGGGAGGAGTCAAGATGGAGGAGAAGTAGCAGGCTGAGACTACCTCAGCTAGCAGGAGATCAGCTAGAGAGCTTATCTAAAGATTGCAAACACCTACAAATCCATCGGCAGATCGAAGAGAAGAAGAACAGCAATTCTAGAAACAGAAAAACAACCACTTTCTGAAAGGTAGGACTGGCGGAGAAGTGAATCCAAAGCGACAGGAAGATAGACCCCGGGGGGAGGGGCCGGCTCCCGGCAAGCGGCGGAGCAACGGAGCACAAAATCAGGACTTTTAAAAGTCTGTTCCGCTGAGGGACATCGCTCCGGAGGCTAAACCGGGGCGAAGCCCACACGGGGTCGGCGTGACCTCAGGTCCCGCGGGGTCACAGAAGGATCAGGGGTGTCTGAGTGTCGCAGAGCTTGCGGATATTGGAACGGGAAAGCCGGCTGCAGAGACAGAGCCGACAGTGAGCTCGCAGCTCGGGGTTACCTTGAACCGGTCGCAGGCTCGGTGAGCTCGGAGCGTGGCCGGAGGTCAGGCAGACGCGAGTTACTAGGAGCTGTTCGCTGAGGGCGTACAGGGGAGCGGGGTCCCGGGCTCTCAGCTCCTCCGGGCCGGAGAGCAGGAGGCCGCCATTTGTATTCCCGTCCTCCGGGACTCTACAGAAAGCGCTCAGGGAACAAAAGCTCCTGAAAGCAAAGCCGAGCGGATCACTCAGCCCGGCCCTTGGAAAGGGCGGTGTAATTCCGCCTGGGGCAAAGACACTTGAGAATCACTACACCAGGCCCCTCCCCCAGAAGATCAACAAGAAATCCAGGCAAGACCAAGTTCACCTACCAAGGAGTGCAGTTTCAATACCAAGGAGAGCAGCAGAACTCCAGAGGAGGAGAAAACAAACGACGGAACTCATGGCTTTCTGCCTGTGATTTTTTAGTCTTGCAGTTAATTTAATTTTTTTCTTTTTCATTTTTTTCTCTTCTTCTGCTAAAACTTTTTATAACTTTTATCCTTTTCTTTTTTAACGTTTTTTAACTAGATTATCTAATATATATATATTGTTCTTTTTTATACTTTTGTTTATTCATTTACTTTTTTTTAATTCTTTTTTTTCTTTTTTTTCTTTCTTTCTTTTTGAACCTCTTTTTATCCCCAAATCAGAAGAGATCCTAATCTCTTCAATCTTTTTTTTCTTAATTCTTTTTTAAATTCTTGATTGAATTTTTAATTCAATCTCTTTTTTTAAATTCTTTTTTCTTTTTTTTCTTTCTTTCTTTTTGAACCTCTTTTTATCCCCAAATCAGAAGAGATCCCAATCAGAAGAGATTGGGAGATCCCAATCAAAGGAGATCCCAATCAAAGGAGATCCCTCACCCAATCGTGAGGGGGGAGGAATCCCGCCTCATGATTTGGGATCTCTTCTGATTTGGTTAAAGCATATTTTCCTGGGATTGTTGCCACCCTTTTAGTATTTTAATTCCTCCTTCACATACTCTTAGCTGGACAAAATGACAAGGCGGAAAAATTCACAACAAAAAAAAGAACAAGAGGCAGTACCGAAGGCTAGGGACCTAATCAATACAGACATTGGTAATATGTCAGATCTAGAGTTCAAAATGACAATTCTCAAGGTTATAGCCGGGCTTGAAAAAGGCATGAAAGATATTAGAGAAACCCTCTCCAGAGATATAAAAGCCCTTTCTGGAGAAATAAAAGAACTAAAATCTAACCAAGTTGAAATCAAAAAAGCTA
Organism: Neogale vison; assembly: GCF_020171115.1. NCBI lineage: Eukaryota > Metazoa > Chordata > Mammalia > Carnivora > Mustelidae > Neogale > Neogale vison. Next base: position 101,292,111 of record NC_058098.1, on the reverse strand, counting down.
TTAATGAAGTTCAATCAAAAATGGAGGCTCTCACTGCTAGGATAAATGAGGCAGAAGAAAGAATTAGTGATATAGAAGACCAAATGACAGAGAATAAAGAAGCTGAGCAAAAGAGGGACAAACAGCTACTGGACCATGAGGGGAGAATTCGAGAGATAAGTGACACCATAAGACGAAACAACATTAGAATAATTGGGATTCCAGAAGAAGAAGAAAGAGAGAGGGGAGCAGAAGGTATACTGGAGAGAATTATTGGGGAGAATTTCCCCAATATGGCAAAGGGAACGAGCATCAAAATTCAGGAGGTTCAGAGAACGCCCCTCAAAATCAATAAGAATAGGCCCACACTCCGTCACCTAATAGTAAAATTTACAAGCCTTAGTGACAAAGAGAAAATCCTGAAAGCAGCCCGGGAAAAGAAGTCTGTAACATACAATGGTAAAAGTATTAGATTGGCAGCTGACCTATCCACAGAGACCTGGCAGGCCAGAAAGAGCTGGCATGACATTTTCAGAGCACTAAACGAGAAAAACATGCAGCCAAGAATACTATATCCAGCTAGGCTATCATTGAAAATAGAAGGAGAGATTAAAAGCTTCCAGGACAAACAAAAACTGAAAGAATTTGCAAACACCAAACCAGCTCTACAGGAAATACTGAAAGGGGTCCTCTAAGCAAAGAGAGAGCCTACGAGTGGTAGATCAGTAAGGAACAGAGACAATATACAGTAACAGTCACCTTACAGGCAATACAATGGCACAAAAATCATATCTCTCAATAGTTACCCTGAATGATAATGGGCTAAATGCCCCAATCAAAAGACACAGGGTATCAGAATGGATAAAAAAACAAAACCCATCTATATGTTGCCTCCAAGAAACTCATTTTAAACCCGAAGACACCTCCAGACTTAAAGTGAGGGGGTGGAAAAGAATTTACCATGCTAATGGACATCAGAAGAAAGCAGGAGTGGCAATCCTTATATCAGATCAATTAGATTTTAAGCCAAAGACTATAATAAGAGATGAGGAAGGACACTATATCATACTCAAAGGGTCTGTCCAACAAGAAGATCTAACAATTTTAAATATCTATGCCCCCAACGTGGGTGCAGCCAACTATATAAACCAATTAATAACAAAATCAAAGAAACACATCAACAATAATACAATAATAGTAGGGGACTTTAACACTCCCCTCACTGAAATGGACAGATCATCCAAGCAAAAGATCAACAGGGAAATAAAGGCCTTAAATGATACACTGGATGAGATGGACATCACAGATATATTCAGAACATTTCATCCCAAAGCAACAGAATACACATTCTTCTCTAGTGCACATGGAACATTCTCCAGAATAGATCACATCCTCGGTCCTAAATCAGGACTCAACCGGTATCAAAAGATTGGGATCATTCCCTGCATATTTTCAGACCACAATGCTCTGAAGCTAGAACTCAACCACAAGAGGAAGTTTGGAAAGAACCCAAATACATGGAGACTAAACAGCATCCTTCTAAAGAATGAATGGGTCAACCGGGAAATTAAAGAAGAATTGAAAAAAATCATGGAAACAAATGATAATGAAAATACAACGGTTCAAAATCTGTGGGACACAACAAAGGCAGTCCTGAGAGGAAAATATATAGCGGTACAAGCTTTTCTCAAGAAACAAGAAAGGTCTCAGGTACACAACCTAACCCTACACCTAAAGGAGCTGGAGAAAGAACAAGAAAGAAACCCTAAGCCCAGCAGGAGAAGAGAAATCATAAAGATCAGAGCAGAAATCAATGAAATAGAAACCAAAAAAACAATAGAACAAATCAACCAAACTAGGAGCTGGTTCTTTGAAAGAATTAATAAAATTGATAAACCCTTGGCCAGACTTATCAAAAAGAAAAGAGAAAGGACCCAAATAAATAAAATCATGAATGAAAGAGGAGAGATCACAACTAACACCAAAGAAATACAAACTATTATAAGAACATACTATGAGCAACTCTACGCCAACAAATTTGACAATCTGGAAGAAATGGATGCATTCCTAGAAACATATAAACTACCAAAATTGAACCAGGAAGAAATAGAAAGCCTGAACTGACCCATAACCAGTAAGGAGATTGAAACAGTCATTAAAAATCTCCAAACAAACGAAAGCCCAGGGCCAGATGGCTTCCCGGGGGAATTCTACCAAACATTTAAAGAAGAACTAATTCCTATTCTCCTGAAACTGTTCCAAAAAATAGAAATGGAAGGAAAACTCCCAAACTCATTTTATGAGGCCAGCATCACCTTGATCCCAAAACCAGACAAGGATCCCATCCAAAAAGAGAGCTATAGACCAATATCCTTGATGAACACAGATGCAAAAATTCTCACCAAAATACTAGCCAATAGGATTCAACAGTACATTAAAAGGATTATTCACCACGACCAAGTGGGATTTATCCCAGGGCTGCAAGGTTGGTTCAACATCCGCAAATTAGTCAAAGTGATACAACACATCAATAAAAGAAAGAACAAGAACCATATGATACTCTCAATAGATGCTGAAAAAGCATTTGACAAAGTACAGCATCCCTTCCTGATCAAAACCCTTCAAAGTGTAGGGATAGAGGGCACATACCTCAATATCATCAAAGCCATCTATGAAAAACCCACTGCAAATATCATTCTCAATGGAGAAAAACTGAAAGCTTTTCCACTAAGGTCAGGAACACGGCAGGGATGTCCATTATCACCACTGCTATTCAATATAGTACTAGAAGTTCTAGCCTCAGCAATCAGACAACAAAAGGAAATTAAAGGCATCCAAATCAGCAAAGAAGAAGTCAAATTATCACTCTTCGCAGATGATATGATACTCTATGTGGAAAACCCAAAAGACTCCACTCCAAAACTGCTAGAACTTATACAGGAATTCAGTAAAGTGTCAGGATATAAGATCAATGCACAGAAATCAGTTGCATTTCTCTACACCAACAACAAGACAGAAGAAAGAGAAATTAAGGAGTCAATCCCATTTACAATTGCACCCCAAACCATAAGATACCTAGGAATAAACCTAACCAAAGAGGCACAGAATCTATACTCAGAAAACTATAAAGTACTCATGAAAGAAATTGAGGAAGACACAAAGAAATGGAAAAATGTTCCATGCTCCTGGATTGGAAGAATAAATATTGTGAAAATGTCTATGCTACCTAAAGCAATCTACACATTTAATGCAATTCCTATTAAAGTACCATCCATCTTTTTCAAAGAAATGGAACAAATAATTCTAAAATTTATATGGAACCAGAAAAGACCTTGAATAGCCAAAGGGATATTGAAAAACAAAGCCAAAGTTGGTGGCATCACAATTCCGGACTTCAAGCTTTATTACAAAGCTGTCATCATCAAGACAGCATGGTACTGGCACAAAAACAGACACATAGACCAATGGAACAGAATAGAGAGCCCAGAAATAGACCCTCAGCTCTATGGTCAACTAATCTTCGACAAAGCAGGAAAGGATGTCCAATGGAAAAAAGACAGCCTCTTTAATAAATGGTGTTGGGAAAATTGGACAGCCACGTGCAGAAAAATGAAATTGGACCATTTCCTTACACCACACACAAAAATAGATTCAAAATGGATTAAGGACCTCAATGTGAGAAAGGAATCCATCAAAATCCTTGAGGAGAACACAGGCAGCAACCTCTTCGACCTCAGCCGCAGCAACATCTTCCTAGGAACATCGCCAAAGGCAAGGGAAGCAAGGGCAAAAATGAACTTTTGGGATTTCATCAAAATCAAAAGCTTTTGCACAGCAAAGGAAACAGTTAACAAAACCAAAAGACAACTGACAGAATGGGAGAAGATATTTGCAAACGGCATATCAGATAAAGGACTAGTGTCCAAAATCTATAAAGAACTTAACAAACTCAACACCCAAAGAACAAATAATCCAATCAAGAAATGGGCAGAGGACATGAACAGATGTTTCTGCAAAGAAGACATCCAGATGGCCAACAGACACATGAAAAAGTGCTCCATATCACTCAGCATCAGGGAAATACAAATCAAAACCACAATGAGATATCACCTCACACCAGTCAGAATGGCGAAAATCAACAAGTCAGGAAATGACAGATGCTGGCGAGGATGCGGAGAAAGGGGAACCCTCCTACACTGTTGGTGGGAATGCAAGCTGGTGCAACCCCTCTGGAAAACAGCATGGAGGTTCCTCAAAATGTTGAAAATAGAACTGCCCTATGACCCAGCAATTGCACTACTGGGAATTTACCCTAAAGATACAAACGTAGTGATCCAAAGGGGCACGTGCACCCGAATGTTTATAGCAGCAATGTCCACAATAGCCAAACTATGGAAAGAACCTAGATGTCCATCAACAGATGAACGGATCAAGAAGAGGTGGTATATATACACAATGGAATACTACGCAGCCATCAAAAGAAATGAAATCTTGCCATTTGCGACAACATGGATGGAACTAGAGCGTATCATGCTTAGCGAAATAAGTCAAGCGGAGAAAGACAACTATCATATGATCTCCCTGATATGAGGGAGTTGTGATGCTACATGGGGGCTTAAATGGGTAGGAGAAGAATCCATGAAACAAGATGGGATAGGGAGGGAGACAAACCATAAGTGACTCTTAATCTCACGAAACAAACTGTGGGTTGCTGGGGGGAGGGGGGTTGGGAGAAGGGGGGTAGGGTTATGGACATTGGGGAGGGTATGTGCTTTTGGGTAAACTGGAAGGGGAGGTGAACCATGAGAGACTATGGACTCTGAAAAACAATCTGAGGGGTTTGAAGTGGCGGGGGGGTGGGAGGTTGGGGTACCAGGTGGTGGGTATTATAGAGGGCACAGCTTGCATGGAGCACTGGGGGTGGTGAAAAAATAATGAATACTGTTTTTCTGAAAATAAATAAATTGAAAAAAAAATAAAAAAAAAATACTAAAAAAAAAATACTTGAAGAAAAACACACACATGTATGCATGTAGATGTTTAATAAAATAGGTTCACATTGTATATGCATTTTGTAACTGCCATTCTTCCAATTAAGAGTATATAATGCTGGGGCATCTGGATGGTACAGTTGGTTGTGATCTCAGGGTGATGAGATTGAGCCCTGCAATGGGCTCTATAGTCAGTACAGAGTCGGTTTGAGATTTTCTCTCCCTCTCCCTCTGCCCCTCTCATTTGTGTTCTCTTTCTCTCACTCTCTAAAACAAGGATTTTGTGTGTGTGTGTGTGTGTGTGTGTGTATATATATATATCTCCTATTTTCCAGTGCTTCAAAAAATCATTCAATGGCATCATTTTTGGATTCTATGCTTTATTGGAATATAGCCATTTATTCAACCAATATTCTCTATCACTGGATATTCATATAATTTCCAATTGTTTTATATAAATATTTGTATAAATATGCTTTCTCTTCTAAGAACAAATTTCTAGAGTTGGGGAATCAAAAGGAATGAGCATTTTTCAAGCACTCAATAGAGTCAAATTATCTTATAGGAAGTTACTATCACCTTGCACAGCCCGGGAAGAAAATTAAATTGTCAATTTCCTACACATTTACCAATAATACTGTATTTATAAATATAAAATCCATTTTGTGGTTAATTTGCATTTATTTGACTACTAGTATGTTTGAACTTCTTCTCATATGTGTATTGGCCATTCATATTTCAGTGTTTTGGCCTGATCCAAATTTTCAACTGAAAGCACATTAAATAAATGGATACATGTATAAATGCTTTCCTTCTAAACCCCAGTTTTAAATCCTAATTCTAGAGAAATAGCTATATTTTATAACTTAAAGTAGAAAGAAAACTCACTATCTGATAAAACGTTTATTGAAATAATATCTACCACGTCCATTACAGAAGTCACATGTCAACTACGTTATTAACTTAATCTACAAAACGAATCTATAATATAAGGATTCCCATTTTATAAAGAAGTAAATTCAGGGTTGAGAAATGTCAAATCACTTCTATTGGCTGTGTGTGTGCATAAGTGCATGCATGGGTGTGTGTGTGAGTGTGTGTAAAATAAATGATGAGGCTAGGATATTCACCTCTGAATAGTCCTTAGTGTATCTATGTTAAATGGTGATATCTATGTTAAAATGGTGGAATTTGATTTTGTACATACCTGAAAAACTTGAATATTCTCTGATATTTCTTAATTATTTCTTATCAAGTGCATACTTCAGACTAGTAGATTTGCAATGCAGTGATGGCTGGGGCTGGACAAGTAGGATTTGGGGAGGAGAGCAATGATCAGAGGAAAGGGGTGCCAAATGTATTCCTAAGTCTGTTTTAGTGTCATTGGCACCAAGTGGAAGAAAGTTTTTGTAGGTTCAAGGTGTCCAGATCTAAGCACTAAACCAATAAATGAATCATTTGATCACTTTACTTTGGATATGGTAATTTACATTTCAAATGGCAATACTCTACAGTTTTCATAGAACATTTATGGAGTGATTTACATAAATATTTGGTTTTCTGTCATGATGGTTGACTGCTTTCTGTGTTGGCACCAGCCTGGGGCTGCTGTTTTAAATTGGTTCAGTGCCCTGACTTCTCCTTGGTGACCATACTATTTTTGAAACATTCATCAGAAACTCTCAATCGGATTTCCTAAGAAATAATTTCCATTAGGATCATCATTGATCTATATTTTGCTTTGATAAATTTAAGGTACGCTATATGAACCTTTGTGATTAGGTAGTTATATGTTGAAGATAACACAATGGTCCCTACAATTATTCATGGTACAAAAATAGTAACTTTCACAATAAAATAGACATACAAAATTAAGGAAATATCTGGGTGTAAAACCAGCTGCTCTTATTGAAGTGCTTACAATTCTTTTCTGGCTCAACAAATGTAGGCTGTGAGCCAGAAGAGACATACATTGTACTATCATCTTCATGCTATGAAATTATAGAGAGGTTCTTTTTAATCCTGGAAGAGGAAAAACTCAAACCATTCTCTATTATCCTGTGTAATTAAGAAGAGAAAAGAAGGAAGAAAGGAAAGAAGGAAGGAGGGAAGGGGGAGGGACGGAGGAAAGGAGGAGGGAATTGAGGGAAGGAAAGAAGAAAGAAGGATGAAAGGAAGGACAGGAGGATGGATGGAAATAAAGAAATGAGAAAAAAAAGGGCTTTTAATCTGTATATTTGACACTCTACCTCATTTGTCTCTGGTACACTGACTCAGGCAAGAGTCACCTTCTATGTTGTAGTAGAAGGAAAGTTTGCTAATCATCATGTCCTTTGAAACATAAATCAGGAAGCCCCTGAGAGATCCCAAATCATTACCTGACTACATGCATAGCTGTAATTAATGAGTGTTTGCAAAAGACTCTGAAGATGAAAAGCACCTTAATTGAAGTAACCCTCAATCATGCAAAAGCAGAAAATCTAGAGTAAATGGAAATATTAGGACATGGATGGATTATTTTAAACTAAAGCAACAAGACTCTAAATGTGATTTTTTTTCTCTTAAAATTTCAGTTAAAATTTTTAAAGCTAACTATCAATTAATGTTTCAAAGCTAAAAACAATGTACCGTGTATTCTAAATAGATCTACATCCATGTCTCATCGTATATACGAAAAGCTGTAACTGGTAGTTTGACTATCACCTCCCTGACACACCTCCAATTTAAGTAAGAAAAGGAAAACTACTTTGAAAGGAATTTATAGGAGTAAATGCTTCTTTGGCTCTTTGCCTCTCCCAACATAAGAGGTAGGGAAAGATATACTTTCCCATTCTCAAATCAAAGAGAGTGAGATTGCTATAGAATATCTCAGAGAGTGGGAGGTGCTTGTAAAAAGAGAGAAATGGACATCTTACTCACTGGCTGAGGAAGAAAAAAAAAGAACCCATTCTCAATGGTCACAAGGACTAGAAAAATGACAGGAGGTTGGCAAATAAACACACACACACACACACTTGGGGATTTAGGGGATTTTGTGACAATAGGAATTGTTCATTGTTTCCCCGCTGAGCTCTGAAGACTGGAGTCTGACTACAGCAGGCAGTAATGGCAGGAAAAGGAAAGAGAGCAATACTAGACAATCTGTACTTTAAATCATTTATTAGGCCAAATATCTCCCAAGTTGAGTGATGTTGGTATGTGTTTTTCATGTAATTTACCAAGACACTAGATTTATTTTATTTTAGGGGATATACTTTTTGAAATTAAGGTTTAGGATACAGTCATATTCTTTCACAATCTTTAGTATTATACCTAATCAATAATATAAGTCTCATCTCATTACATCTGCCTGAAGAATTAGTTCCTGAAGTAGTATCTGTCCTATTCCTCCCTTTATAGACCATGTGCACTCATTTTTTACTAGTTTGCCAAAACTAAATGTCTCAACATGTATCATATAATGTACAGTTGTTCTTCAACACTAGGTTTGTCTGATTCAAAATCTTGATAGTTTTATGACTCTAGAGTAAGTCATAAGTTTCTCTCTTCGTTTTCTAGACTCTAGTTATCTTCCAGGAATCAGTTGGTCTGTTTTCTGAGTTCTGGATATCAGGCTCTGACTGAGTCCCTCCATAAGCCTGAGAAATTTCAGCACATATGCCTGTATTTAGCTTATCAAATACAATTTCTTTTATTTTTAACTTTTTGTGTATGCAAATGCATAGTATATTTGACAAATCTGATGCAAGGTCTCATTCAAATGCATTTGTAAGAGCCTTCTAAAATTACAAAGTAGCCATATTTCTTGATACTAAAGTACTATTTCAGACTTTTCTGATTTTGACTACTTTCACACATCTAATTATGGCACACAGGAATATTTCTGGTGTGTGGAGGGTTTAGTGAGAAAGGACTAAGAATGTTGGATGTCCAATGCAGCAGACATGGTGATGCCTCTCCAGCTGTGAACAGCACAAAAAAGGTGGAGTAGGAATATTCTCACCTCTTGGGAGTTCTCGGCTCAGTGGCAGCAATGAATCTGTACCCAGTCCCAGAAGCAAAGAAGAGAAAGTGGCTAGATAACAACCAAATCACATTTCACCTGAGCCATCAGATTGAAGAATGGGATATGTAATGACTGAGGGATACAGAATAGCCAAGAGAGATGAAGACTTCTCTACATCAAAAAAGAAAAAGAATTCAACTTGAAAAACACCTCAACTCACCTCTACCCACATTTGCTATGCTCTCTTTACATCGCCCCATCGTCATAATACAAGATAAAACTTTTACAGTAAACATCTTGCTTGACACTGATAACAATGATACAACAGCAGTGGAACTGGAGAAGGGTTTGTAATTCGGGGTTTGGTAATAATGAAAGAGAGCCTTTGTGTTTTGAAAGAAGTATGGACTTCTGTGAAGTCCTACACTCTTACACCCCTGTCCTGGGCTGGCCCTGATTTAGTCCTCTTTACGTTAATCAAACAATCCTGACTAGAATGGAATGTACTCACCAGAAAATGGGCTCACATTTCAAAGGGTAATGGTCTGAGACTTCATGCTGCTGTTGTTAGCTACGGCATTTTAGTTGACGATAATAGAATTCCTTCCCCTCCCTTTTCTTCTATTCCTTTTTTCCTCCAGAAAGACTCTTGAGAAGAAAGAATGCTAAATATATTGACTCTATGAATATACTGACTTTACACTGCCTCAATATATTGTCGGACGATATATTTTCACGATAAATATATTTTCAGATTATTTTGAATATTATTTTGTCTAAACTTATCTTTGCATATTGCTTATAAAGAACCTATCACCCAAACATCCACTTTCAGTGGTTCCCTAAACTAGGCCTTATGGCAGTAAACAAGAGGAAGCCAGGATCTTTAGGGAGCTCCATGTTCTTTTGTTGGCTGAGGAAGACCTGCAAATGTATTGCACGTATGGGGGAAATCTTGGGTATGTGATATGTGAGTAGATATGAATACGTGCACATATGAGCACATCTGCAGAGAAGAGAAGTGAACACACAAATGTGTGTGTGTGGATGTGCATATGTATTTATCTGAAGAGGAAAGAGGTTTTAGGAAAATAAACATAAATTAGGCATTGAATAATAAAAATCCCATCATTATCACATTCTGTGGTAGAATTCTGGAGGTGGGCAATCTTAGTGAAGTCATAGAACTGACTCAACTTTTTTCTTTAAAATGGGTGTTTTATTTACTTATCTTAGAGTAAAAGTAAACTTGGTAAGATTATATATGTGAGAGTGTTTCGCAAAGTGTAAAGCATGTTAAGAATGTTTTGCTATCATCGTTATTTTTATCCTCCTAAGGTATATACCCATCTCCTCTAAAATGCAAATCAAATGTAATAAAACAAAGCACCTCGAAAGCACTAACTCTGGAATCCTGATGAACCTGCCCTTGCCTTCCTTAACTTCTCCTTCACCTTCCACCAGACAAACTTACCAGCTCAAGATAAAACCAAAACCAAAAACACAAACAAATGAATAAACAATTTAATGTCAGGTTTGCCAAATTCTGGTTTAAAACAGAAGTATAGTCTATATAATCTATATATTGTAACTATCTCTGTGAATATGCAAAAACAGGGTGTTGGAGGACAAACAGAGGCTCCAACCCCAATCCCAACTTAACTCAGGAGCAGTTAGGCCGCTTGAATTTGAATTCAGTCCACACCAATTATTCACTGTTATACAAATTGCTTAACATTCCCTTGCCTAATTTTTTTATTTGTATTTAAGGAATAATAATTACTTTCTAAGACTTTTGAAAGGATTAAAATTTTAATAGATGTCACTATAAAGAAAAGTATATGATAATCAATTCATAGTAATATTTAGATTTATTGTTATTACCAGCATAATAAGATCATCAAACTATAGCAGCCTTCAAAAATTACTATGGATGAGAAAGATAATTCCACAGTGATATCTAAATTTTGTTCATAAGGGGTAAATATGAAATTATAAGCAAAAAAGATTTTGGATAAAAATAAAAACTTTGCAAAAATGATAAGATGTAATAAAATAATACACATGCATAAAGGCCCTGATTAGAATGACTCGATAGGTTGTAGGGCATGGATTGAACAGAAGCAAAAATTAAAATTAAGGTGATGTGTTAGCCTTGATAACGAAAATTAAAGTCAAACACCTGTCATACTATCTGAAGCATAAACATCTCAAAAACTGAGTTTCTTGTCATTATTAACTTTTTCCAGCCTCTCCACCTTATGACTAGTATTCCCAGAATAAGAACATCAATGACTTTAAGTCCAAAATCCTTAAATGATTAAAGCCAAACAGGGAAATTAAGATCCTGATTTCCAGCTGTTAGCTTGGACCCTGCAGCACACGTGCCTTAAGTGTCTAAAGGCACATGCACCTGGAGCCTCTGTAAGCATTGTCTTTGGTTGTGCCCTTTTCAGACAGCTGCAGATATTTGAAACTGGTTCAAAGTCTAAATATTTATATATGTAGTTTTGCTTATCTTCCTTTTCTCCTGAATGTTTAGTTTCACAAATTGCAGGCATGCTAAATCTTTGAGAAATTGATGGGGAAATTAGGAGGGCAGACAGAACTTAATATGGTGCCAAGCATGAGAGAGCCCAAGGAAAACAGGATGAGTTGATTATTAAAATAAGTAAAATACCCCAACTAGTGTTTATGGAGGCAGGCAGAAGAGTGTTTAATGAGCTCCAGGAAAATAATCTGAAACAGAGGAAGAAGCAAAGCAAATCTCCAAGCGTGGCATTATATACCAAAGGATTAGCAAAGACATCTTACCTTCACCTTCCTTAGGAACAGTCTCAGTGATTTAACATGTCAGAGAGATTTTAATGACACACTACTGCAGTTTTAATTAATTTTTTCATCCATATGCAAGCACTCAATTAAAGCTTACCTCCTCCCCATATGCTCTAAGATTTGCTAGTTACATTTCAATTTAATGCATTGTTGCTGTGGTAAAATGTTAGGAGTGTTTTTATTTACACATGAGGTCAAGATAATACAGTATTTTAAATTTTTCATTATTTATTTATTTATTTTTAATACGGTATTTTTTAGAAGTCTGACCTGTTTAACAGGTGGGAAAGGACACAATACCTACTGGGTCACTGGTCTCAGTCAGAGGCTATTTTCTCTCTCTTTCCACAGGTATACTGGACAATGTTTACGGACATTTATGATGTCACAACCAGGACTATGCTACTGGCATCTAGTGGGTAGAAGGTAGGTATGCTGCTAAACATCCTATAATGCACAGTTCAGCCTCCCACAGCAATGAGTTATCTGAACAAAATGTTAGCAGTGCTGAGCTGAGACGTCTTGCATTAGGTAAAAGATAGGTTGTTTTTCACTATAAGAAACATTTGCTTTGTACTGAATACCCCATTTTTTTTCTGACTGTATACAAATGGTAACTCCTTTCTTGTCATTGGAAATCTGTATCAGTGGAAACGGAGTGATCTAGTTATGTTGAACACAACTTTGCAGTAGGGGAAGGCAGGGGGTAGGTAAGATAGAAGTAAAGCTTGGGACTCTGTTTCTACTTCTGTAGAATGATTAGTTTTGGAACTTGGGGAAGAGGGTGGGGAATGCATTTTCTTGTGAGTTTATAAAGAACTGAACATGTTAAATATGATCATAAGGAAGGCAGGAATTCTAGTTGAAAATGACCAAGGATGACTGCTATTATAACCAAAAGATTTAAGGAAAAATTGGAATTTTGGCTTAGTTGGTTTTCAGCAGCAGTATTTTTAAAAAATTAAATGCTTAGAGGACACCAGCCTACTAAATTAGAGTAGGCATTATAAAGAGTTTCAGGTGAAGAGTCAGCAAGGAAGGCACATATTTCTTGACTAGTCACTATTGACTTTGTTCTCTGTATGTCTATTAATAAAAAGAAGAATAAAAGTTGACAGCAGATATGAAAAGTTTCTCTATGAAGGAAGAAAAGATCTAACAAAATGAACAGATATTTGCTTGGGAAAAATCCTGAAAAATTTAGAACATGCATTTTTCAGATATATGGAAACATACACATTTAGGCAAATATATAGAAAATAATATTTATCCCAGACATTTTCCTACAAATACATAGAAAAAAAAGCCTATGACCTGAAAATTATATGACTGGAAGATGTACTAAGAATGAAAAATATCTGTTGGGGAATAAAATATCTTCGTGGGTGATCAATGCTGATGTTTGACAGTTATTTTTCATTTTCCCTTCTGAAAAACTCTTAGGATCACACTTTCTAGGATCATAAGACTCATCATAGCCAGTAACTTTTGAGCAAAAGTAACATGTATCACTTCTGCGACCTTTGCTTATAGTATAAAATTACCCAGAGCTCTATTTTTCTCTGCCAATGCCAATGGTAATACTGCAGATAGTAGGTGCTCTATTAGCCCGAGTCCCAGAGTGAGGACTGTGAGCTGATTTTGAAGGATAGAACAATGTTCTCCATGTTATGATGAGGCAAGTCATTTGGTAAAACTATTGTTTGTGCTTACTTGGAAGGCAGATAAAGTACTGTGGTTGACAGAATGATATGGCCCTAAAACTGTTAACATTCTAATTCCCAGTACCCTCAAATGTATTATTACCTTGCATGGCAAAAAGGATTTCGCAGATGTGATCATGTTAAGGTTCATGAGACAGAGAGATTATTTGGGTAGTTCCAATATAACTACAAGGTCCTTACAGGAAGAAGAAAGGAAGCTCATAGGAGATACAAGGAGGGATATAAAAGAGAGATGCCCTTAGAAAATGGAGGTAAATGCTACAAGCCAAGGAGGCACACAGCTTCTAGAGACTAGAAAATGCAAGGAAATGGATTCTCTCTCAGCACTTTCAGAGCAGTAGAGCTCTGATTTTAGCTTCATAAAACCAATTCTGGATTTCTGACCCCCAGAAGCTTAAGATATTAATTTGTTGACAAATGGTTAGCTACACTTATAAACCATCTATGAACCAAATAGCAGTCTCTGACTGAATACCAAATCCAGTTGACACCTTAATCTTGGGACTTGCAGTCACCAGAACTGGAAGAAATAAATTTCTGTTCATAGGCTACCCTGCCTGTGGTTTATTTTTTTTATTTTTTATTTTTTACACCAGCCCAAATGAACTAACACAGCATGCACAGAGAAAAAATTTCAAATCGTTGAATAGACAAGATAAGTTCCTCTGTGTGAATGAAATTTTCTGATTTTGATTTTAAAGGTGGATGATTTTGCTGTCTTTGAATTTCAGGTATGGTTATAAGGTCATAATGGTGCTTTTGGTGGGAGGTGATATTGGGATCATCCCCTTCAGCACAAGTCCTGGGGGCAGAGTTCATCTTTACTGGAAATCTTTAACTGATAGAATGGCCACTGTTAGTTGTTGGAAGACTTATATTTCATGGGGCAGTCATGACCCAAGTTAGGGTAGATAAAGATTTCAATGGAGATTATTATTTTTTCTACATATGGGAATGTGTGGCTATGGTCAAAATCCAGTGTTATTTGGAACTGGAATTCTTCTCATAAGGAACATTTTTAATATTACTTTGTCAAATCTTATTTACTATTAAATACCAGATTAAAATTAACCTCCTCAGGCAAGCTTTCTTTTTTTATCTCTGAAAAGTAGTCAGGAACTAAGCTATATAGTTTAATATATCACTTCGTGTATGAGAGAGAGAGAGAGAGACAGTGAGTGTGTGTGTGTGACAGAGACAAAGACAAAGAGAGAAAAACAAACCATAAGAGCTGGAGCTCTGTTTTTCCTACATGTAGTTAATTTACAAAAGAACAAACACCCTTCATTCTCAGTCATTATGGACTATGAGTACATATATCTGTTTCCTATACTAACACATCACAGGTAAACTCATGAACTAGACCAGAATCATGAGAACATTGTATCTTCTTAGCCACAGTTAATAATTGAGAGATGAGCATGTGACTCAAAAAAGAAAAATAATGTTGGAGAGCACATTGCAGTATTTCCTGGAAAGATTATGAAAGAAATGGACTGAGATTATGATCTATGTAAATAATATAGACCTGGGTACCAAGAAATGCTATGGTCTTTTTGTCAACATACTGTAGAGGCAAAAAAAAAAAAAAAAAAAAGACAGGGGGCATTGAAAAGAAGATAAACTCAGGTAGTAATGTTTAAGTATATGGATCTAGCCATGTCTGAAAGTAGAGGTACCCTTTGTATTTTCCAGGCAAGTGGATAAATAAGTCAATTCCCATCTTTTTATCTTAAATAAACTGAGTTAGATTACTGTCACTTGCTAACAAAATAATCATAATACAACAACTCAGTATCCTCAGCACATAATCAAATACTAAGCATCTAGGAACCATTTAACATGCTGTTTAGTGAGTGTCTTATTAGTCAGTTTAGACTCCTTTTAACAAAACACCATAGACTGGGCTGCTCAAACAACAGAAAATTATTTTTCATGGTCTGGAAACTAGAAGTGTGAAATCAGGGTGTCAGCATGGTTGGATTCTGGTGAACTTCTCTCTTCCTGGCTCACAGATAACCACTTTCAGGTTGTGTCCTTACATGGTGGAGACAGAGGAGAAGCTCACCAGCAACTCTTCTTAGAAGAGCACCATCCCACCATGAGATCCCCACCCTCATGAGCTCATCTAAACCTAATTACTACTTAAAGTCCCCATTTGCAAATACTGTCACATTAGGGGCTAGGACTTCAACACATGAATTTTGGAAGGACACAATTAAGTCCACAGCAACTAGTAACTGAATAAATAAGTTAATCAGAAGATTTAAAATATCTTTAGAAGTTGTTATGCTGGCTTTTTTTCTGAAATTAACTTTATAATGATGATTATAGCCACTCTAACATGGGTCATGGCTGGGCAAAGGAGACTAATAAGTCGTTCAAGTCCTAAAGCCACAGGTTAAAATATAAAATAAGAAAAACTGAATTCTTATGGGTATTTGATGGATATTTATTAGATTTCCTGAGTGTAGATCAATAAGTAGTTTTTATATGCCATAATTTGGGGATACTGAAATATTGCATTTCACATGGACCTTATTATCAAGTAGACAAAGAACTTTTAGCAGAAACAATTTCTCCAGAGAATGTAAACAATATAATAATCCAGTGCTGCTATAGCCTGTATAGCCTGTATAGCCTATTGAAACTTCATAATGTCCAATGACTAAGGTAAAAAGAAATTTGTGTGGATAAAATAATTGCAGGAAGAACAGCACTCTAAAGAAAACCTGACTTCATCATCATTTGCAGCAAATGAGAAAAGTATTTATGGAAATAAACATAAGAGGAGAAAAGAGATTCTTGGTGGATAGAATTAGAATTTCTAATCATTGCAAACTCTTCATGGTTCTATATACTAGCAAAGAGCAAACCAACCTCAAGGTTGTTAAAATCACTAGTCAATAAAATTGTGGATATAAATTTTTGCATCATAGTCAGTTAAAAAAGGATCTATTTCAATAGTTCTGCTCTCTCCCTAGTACAATCTACATAGACCATTAGCTAAAATCATATGTTTTCAATTCCTTGGTTTATTTATGTTTCTATTTAAATAAAATCATTCCAATGGCAGATAGAGCCAAGAAGGACATTTTTTTTTGAAAATTGCAAATAAGAAAGACATTTTATATAGGCTAATATGTTTCCTCTATAAACTGACTACGCAAGTCAAAATATTAGGGAAGCAAATCCCTAAGTAGATCTCAACTAATCTTACTCTTTCAAGAGAGAACAGAGACTGAGGTTCTAGAATGCCAGGTTTTCTATTATTCTGATCTATTATCAGAGGCTAAGAATGTTTAACAGTTGCTTTTTTTTTTTTTTCCCAAAATGAAACTTGAAATCAGTGAAGTACTTTTGGACAAGAGAAAACCATAACCTTTACTCCTACTGCAACAAATGCACTTTCCCACTGATTCTGCAGGTGCCTGTTGGTGCATAGTTTTGAGCTTCTGTGTCCTAAGATAAAATGAACACGTCTAAACAAAGTTTAAAACTGTGATATTAGTTTAGCAACCCTTAAATATAAGCATATGCATTCAAATGACTAAGCTGAATCACCCATGCTATCATTCTAGCTGTCTGTCACTGAATGAGTAGTAAAATATCAATTTAGTTCTTCTTATTCTTTATAAAGCAATATAAATTATGTTAGAATTAATTGAGTAGATTTTGAAGCCACACAAAATTGGTTCTTGTTCTAGCATTAAATACCAACTATGTAAAGTTAGACAAGTTTCTCTGAGGTTCAGTTTCCTCATGTGCATGATGGATGTATTCATTATTACCACATTTAAACTCCCATTTTTGCACTGGAGTAGATTATGTACTCAGAATAATTCTATCAAATATAATAAAGTATCACATGATAGGCAAAAAATATGCATTAGTGAGAAATTTTTCATTGTAAAATCTGCTAAACATCCTAAATGTTAATCATTTACCAGTTGCATAAATTATGACAAAAGCATACCACAAAGTATAGTAGAAAAAGAGAGAGGAAAAAAAAGAGGAATATCTCTACATATTGCAATAGAATATATTCAGAATTTACTGCTGGATTAAAAAAAAACTAAGTATAAAATATGTAAGGAAGGCTAAATTTATCAAAAAGAGAAGTATTTTTATGTTTAAGTGTATTAGAGAATCAAAAGAAGGTTGTACATGAAACAAAATTACTATAACCAATAGGAAAGAATGAAGAGGACAAAAGGAGAGAACATATTTAGAATGTTTTTAGATTTGTTAGAATATATTTTTTTTAGATTTTGTAACCATATAAATAATTTATAAAATTTTAGAGCAAAATTAATTCAAAATAGTAATATCTAAAAACAATGAAAATAAAATAAAATAAATGAATTATTTGATGGAAATAGAATTGGTAGTTTCTAGATGATGATTTACAGATACCTTGAAGAGATGGCTAATTCTTAGTTAAGGATGAAAATATATAAAATGAACTGCGAATATTTTGGGTAACAGAAGGAAAGGAAACTACTAAAGACTACTAGGATCATGTTTAAGACACAGGAGTCACATTAAAGAAATGACTACTGGCCAACAATGGGATAACTAGACATCAGTACAGAAAATAGTAGCAATGAATTGAATCCTATAAAATATGTTAACATCATAGATTTATAATGATAATGACAGCATACATATTATTACACAGACCATTGTTAAGATGTTAGTGAATCAACTCGTCACTGTGAAAATAACAAATAAAGGTAAAGAATCAAGTATTTATAATGTACTTCCAATACAGTTTGAAACTAAAGCACCCCAAAGTCAACTTTTACCCCTGTGGGTTTCTGCTGAATTAAAGACTCTGGAGCTTCTACCTTTATGGCAGCATACTGTGCAAAGAATAAAGAGATGAATCTACATCCCTGGCTAAAGAGGGAACTCTGAAAGAAGGAAGGGGGCAGTAAAACTGAGGACTCAAAACAACAAACCAGGCCAGAGGCAAATTTGTAGTAAGATTTTTATGCCATTCTTGTTACTGGAGAACCCTCATTTTAATAACTATGGTCCTGCAAAAGATTATAGAAGAAAAAAAAATAATCTATAGGACCTGCTTTCAAATCAGGGCATGAAAGAACCCATAAAAATAAAATCTTAGAGGAGGAGTCAAGATGGCGGGGAAGTAGCAGGTTGAGACGACATCAGGTAGCAGGAGATCAGCTAGATAGCTTATCAAACCATGGCAAACACCTCCAAATCCAATGGGAGATTGAAGACAAGAAGAACAGCAATTCTAGAAACAGAAAATCAACCATTTCTGAAAGGTAGGACCGGCAGAGAAGTGAATCCAAAGCGACGGGAAGATAGACCGCGGGGGGAAGGGCCGGCTCCCGGCAGGCTGCAAAGAAACAGAGCACAAAATCAGGACTTTTAAAAGTCTGCTCCACTGAGGGACATCGCTCCAGAGGCTAAACCGGTGTGAAGCCCACACGGGGTCAGCGTGGCCCCAGGTCCTGTGGGGTCACAAAAGGATCAGGGGTGTCTGAGTGTCACAGAGCTCACAGGTTTTAGAGAGGGGAAGCCAGCCATAGAGACAGAGTGGAGGAGTGAGCTCTCAGCTCAGGGTTACCTTGAACCAGTCGCAGGTTTGGTAAGCTCAGAGCACAGCCAGAAGCCAGGGAGGCGGGAGTGATTGGGCTCTTTTCTCTGAGGGCCCACTGAGGAGTGGGGACCCAAGGTCTCGGCTCCTCCGGACCAGATGCTGGGAGGCCGCTATTTTCATTCCTATCCTCCAGAACATTACAGAATGTGTTCAAGGGACAAAAGCTCCCGAAAGCAACCCAAGCGGATTACTTAGCCCGGCCGCTGGTAAGGACGGTGAAATTCCGCCTTGGGCAAAGACACTTGAGAATCACTACAGGCCCCTCCCCGAGAAGATCAACAGGAAATCCAGCCAAACCAAGTTCACCTACCAGGAGAATTCCAGAGGAGGACTAAGCAAAGCACGGAACTCATGGCTTTCTTCCCATGATTCTTTAGTCTTGCGGTTAATTTAATTATTTTTTAATTGTTTTTTTCTTCTAATTTTTTTAACTTTTACCCTTTTCCTTTTTAACGTTTTTTAACTAGTTTATCTAATATATATATATATATCTATATATATATATCTAATACATATATCTATATCTATATATAATATAGGCATGGACGATATTAGAGAAACCCTCTCTGGAATGATAAAAGCCCTTTCTGGAGAAATAAAAGAACTATATAAGATATAGATATAGATATAGATATAGATACCTATATATATTTAACTAGTTTATCTAATATATATATATTTATTTTTCTTATTTGTTTTCTTTTTTTAATTGCTTTTTCTGAACTTCTTTTTATCCCCCTTTTCCCCCCTATGATTTGGGGTACCTTCTGATTTGGTTAAAGTACATTTTCCTGGGGTCGTTGCCACACTTTTAGTATTTTATTATCTCATTCATATACTCTTATCTGAACAAAATGACAAGGCAAAAAAACTCACCATAAAAAAAAAAAAGAACAAGAGGCAGTACCAAAGGCTAGGGACCTAACCAATACAGACATTGGCAATATGTCAGATCTAGAGTTCAGAATGATGATTCTCAAGGTTCTAGCCGGGCTCAAAAAAGGCATGGACGATATTAGAGAAACCCTCTCTGGAATGATAAAAGCCCTTTCTGGAGAAATAAAAGAACTAAAATCTAACCAAGTTGAAATTAAAAAAGCTATTAATGAGGTGCAATCAAAAATGGAGGCTCTTACTGCTAGGATAAATGAGGTAGAAGAAAGAATTAGTGATATAGAAGACCAAATAACAGAATAAAGAAGCTGAGCAAAAGAGGGACAAACAGCTACTGGACCATGAGGGGAGAATTCAAGAGATAAGTGACACCATAAGACAAAACAACATTAGAATAAATGGGATTCCAGAAGAAGAAGAAAGAGAGAGGGGAGCAGAAGATATATTGGAGAGAATTATTGGAGAGAATTTCCCTAAATTCAAGCATCAAAATCCAGGAGGGGCAGAGAACCCCCCTCAAAATCAACAAGAATAGGTCCACACCCCGTCACCTAACAATAAAATTTACAAGTCTTAGTGACAAAGAGAAAATCCTGAAAGCAGCCCGGGAAAACAAGTCTGTAGCATACAATCGTAAAAATATTAGATTGGCAGAGACTTATCCACAGAGACCTGGCAGGCCAGAAAGAACTGGCATGATATATTCAGAGCACTAAACGAGAAAAACATGTAGCCAAGAATACTATAGCCAGCTAGGCTATCATTGAAAATAGAAGGAAAGATAAAAAGCTTCCAGGACAAACAAAAACTGAAAGAATTTGCGAACACCAAACCAGCTCTACAGGAAATATTGAAAGGGGTCCTCTAAGCAAAGAGGGATGTTACAAGTAGTAGATCAGAAAGGAACAGAGACAATATACAGTAATAGTCACCTTACAGGCAATACAATGGCACTAAATTCATATCTCTCAATAGTTACCCTGAATGTTAAAGGGCTAAATGCCCCAATCAAAAGACACAGGGTATCAGAATAGATAAAAAACAAAACCCATCAATATCCTGCCTACAAGAAACTCATTTTGGACCTGAAGACACCTCCAGATTTAAAGTGAGGAGATGGAAGACAATGTACCATGCTAATGGACATCAGAAGAAAGCTGGGGTAGCAATCCTTCTATCAGATCAATTAGATTTTAAGTCAAAGACTATAATAAGAGAAGAGGAAGGACACTATATCATACTCAAAGGGTCTCTCGAACAAGATGTAACAATTTTAAATATCTATGCCCCTAACATGGGAACAGCCAACTATATAAACCAATTAATAACAAAATCAAAGGAACACACTGACAATAATACAATAGTAGTAGGGGACTTTAACACTCCCCTCACTGAAATGGACACATCATCTAAGCAAAAGATCAACAAGGAAATAAAGGCCTTAAATGACATACTGGACCAGATAGACATCACAGATATATTCAGAATATTCCATCCCAAAGCAACAGAATACACATTCTTTTCTAGTGCACATGGAACATTCTCCAGAATAGATCACATCCTGGGTCATAAATCAGGTCTCAACCGGTATCAAAAGATTGGGATCATTCCCTGCATATTTTCAGACCACAATGCTCTGAAGCTAGAACTCAATCACAAGAGGAAATTTGGAACAAACACAAATACTTGGAGACTAAAGAGCATCCTTCTCAAGAATGAATGGGTCAACCAGGAAATTAAAGAAGAATTGAAAAAATTCATGGAAGCAAATGATAATGAAAACACAATGGTTCAAAATCTGTGGGACACAGCAAAGGCAGTCCTGAGAGGAAAATATATAGCGGTACAAACCTTTCTCAAGAAATAAGAAAGGTCTCAGGTACACAACCTAACCCTACACCTAAAGGAGCTGGAGAAAGAACAAGAAAGAAAGCCTAAACCCAGCAGGAGAAGAGAAGTAATAAAGATCAGAGCAGAAATCAATGAAATAAAAACAAAACAAAAAAAAAAATAGAACAAATCAACAAAACTAGGAGCTTGTTATTTGAAAGAATTAATGAGATTGATAAACCCCTGGCCAGACTTATCAAAAAGAAAAGAGAAAGGACCCCAAATAAATAAAATCATGAATAAAAGAGGAGAGATCACAACTAACAACAAACAATTACAAACAATTATAAGAACACACTATAAGCAACTGTATGTCAACAAATTTGACAATCTGTAAGAAATGGATGCATTCCTAGAGACATATAAACTACCAAAACTGAACCAGGAAGAAATAGAAAATCTGAACAGACCCATAACCAGTAAGGAGATTGAAACATTCATCAAAAATCTCTAAACATCAAAAGCCCAAGACCAGATGACTTTCCAGGGGAATTCTACCAAACTTTTAAAGAAGAATGAATTCCTATTATCCAAACTGTTCCAAAAAGTAGAAATGGAAGGAAAACTTCCAAACTCATTTTATGAGGCCAGCATCACCTTGATCCCAAAACCAGACAAGGATCCCATCAAAAAAGAGAATTGCAGACCAATATCCTTGATGAACACAGATGCAAAAATTCTCACCAAAATACTAGCCAATAGGATTCAACAGTATATTAAAAAAATTATTCACCACGACCAAGTGAAATTTATTCCAGGGCTTCAAGGTTGGTTCAACATCCACAAATCAATCAATGTGATACAACACATTAATAAAAGAAAGAACAAGAACCATATGATACTCTCAACAGATGCTGAAAAAGCATTTGACAAAGTACAGCATCCCTTCCTGATCAAAACTCTTCAAAGTGTAGGGATAGAGGGCACATACCTCAATATTATCAAAGCCATCTATGAAAAACCCACCGCAAATATCATTCTCAATGGAGAAAAACTGAAATCTTTTCCCGCTAAGGTCAGAAACATGGCAGGCATGTCCATTATCACCACTGCTATTCAACATAGTACTAGAAGTCCTAGCCTCAGCAATCAGACAACAAAAAGAAATTAAAGGCATCAAAATCAGCAAAGAAGTCAAAATATCACTTTTTGCAGATGATATGATACTATATGTGGAAAACCCAAAAGGCGCCTTCAAAAACTGCTACAACTTGTACAGGAATTCAGTAAAGTGTCAGGATATAAAATCAATACATAGAAATCAGTTCCATTTCTCTACACCAACAACAAGACAGAAGAAAGAGAAATTAAGGAGTCAATCCCATTTACAATTGCACCCAAAACCATAAGATACCTAGGAATAAACCCAATCAAAGAGGCAAAGAATCTATACTCAGAAAACTATAAAGTACTCATGAAAGAAACTGAGAAAGATACAAGGAAATGGAAAAATGTTCCATGCTCCTGGATTGGAAGAATAAATATTGTGAAAATGTCCATGCTACCTAAAGCAATCTACACATTTAATGCAATCCCTTTCAAAATCCCATCATTTTTTTCAAAGAAATGGAACAAATAATCCTAAAATTTATATGGAACCAGAAAAGACCTTGAATAGCCAAAGGAATATTGAAAAAAAAAAAGCCAAAGTTGGTGGCATCGCAATTCTGGACTTCAAGCTCTATTTCAAAGCTGTCATCATCAAGATAGCATGGTATTGGCACAAAAACAGACACATAGATCAATGGAACAGAATAGAGAGCCCAGAAATAGACCCTCAACTCTATGGTCAACTAATCTTCAACAAACCAAGAAAGAATGTCCAACAGATAAAAGACAGCCTCTTCAATAAATGATGTTGGGAAAATTGGATAGCCACATGCAGAAAAATGAAACTGGACCATTTCCTTACACCACACACAAAAATAGACTCAAAATGGATGAAGGACCTAATGTGAGAAAGGAATCCATCAAAATCCTTGAGGAGAACCCAGGCAGCAACCTCTTCGACCTCAGCCGCAGCAACATCTTTCAAGGAACATCGCCAAAGGCAAGGGAAGCAAGGGCAAAAATGAACTATTGGGATTTCATCAAGATCAAAAACTTTTGCACAGCAAAGGAAACAGTTAACAAAACCAAAAGACAACTGACAGAATGGGAGGAGATATTTGCAAACGACATATCAGATAAAGGGCTAGTGACCAAAATCTATAAAGATTTTAGGAAACTCAACACCCACAGAACATATAATCCAATCAAGAAATGAACAGACGGGGGCGCCTGGGTGGCTCAGTGGGTTAGGGCCTCTGCCTTCGGCTCAGGTCGTGATCCCAGGGTCCTGGAATCGAGCCCCGCATCCGGCTCTCTGCTCAGCGGGGAGCCTGCTTCCTCCTCTCTCTCTGCCTGCCTCTCTGCCTACTTGTGATCTCTCTCTCTCTGTCAAATAAAAAAAAAAAAAAAGAAAGAAATGAACAGAGTACATGAACAGACATTTCTGCAAAGAAGACATCCAGATGGCCAACAGACACAGGGGAAAAATTGCTCCACATCACTCGGCATCAGGGAAAAACAAATCAAAACCACAATAAGATATCACCTCACACCAGTCAGAATGGCTAAAATTAACAAGTCAGGAAATGACAGATGCTGGCAAGGATGCGGACAAAGGGGAACCCTCCCACATTGTTGGTGGGAATGCAAGCTTGTGCAGCCACTCTGGAAAACAGCATGGAGGTTCCTCAAAAAGTTGAAATTAGAACTACCCTATGACCAAGCAATTGCACTGCTGCTTACTTACCCTAAAGATACAAACGTAGTGATCCTAAGGGGCATGTGCACCCGAATGTTTGTAGCAGCAATGTTCACAATAGCCAAACTATGGAAAGAACCTACATGTCCATCAACAGATGAATGTATAAAGAAGAGGTGGTATATATATACAATGGAACACTATGCAGCCATCAAAAGAAATGAAATCTTGCCATTTGCAACGACGTGGATGGAACTAGAGGGTATCATGCTTAATGAAATAAGTCAATCGGAGAAAGACAACTATCACATGAACCCTGATATGAGGAAGTGGAGATGCAACATGGGGGGTTAAGGGGGTAGGAAAAGAATAAATGAAACAAGATGGGATCGGGAGGGAGACAAACTATAAGTGACTCTTAATCTCAGAAAACAAACTGAGGGTTGCTGGGGGAGAGGGGTCAGGAGAGGGGGGTTGGGTAATGGACATTGGGGAGGGTATGTGCTATGATGAGTGCTGTGATGTGTGTAAATCTGGTGATTCACAGACGTGTACCCCTGCGGATAAAAATATATTCTATGTTTATTTAAAAAAATAAATAAATAGATAAAATTTAAAAATAAATTAAAAAAAATAAAATCCTAAGAAAAATTACCTCCTCAGAGGGTTAGGCCGCTGCCTTCGGCTCGAGTCATGATCTCAGGGTCCTGGGATCGAGTCCCGCATCGGGCTCTCTGCTCAGCAGGGAGCCTGCTTCCTCCTCTCTCTCTCTCTCTGCCTGCCTCTCTGCCTACTTGTAATCTCTGTCTGTCAAATACAATAAATAAAATCTTTAAAAAAAAAAAAAAAGAAAGAAAACAGGCATGGAATTAAGAGCTAGATAAAATAAGCAAAATCCAATATGTAAGACTTCAGATGTTAAACAAATCCTGTAAGATATGCTTACACACTGCTCTTAGAAGAATTAGGCACTGTCCATTTCACTCCACTGGTAGAAGACAACTTAACTTGAACTCTATCCAGGACTCTGACCTACCCAAGTATTACCTTTGCTGATTTTAGTCTGTATCTCTCACTGTAATACACTGTAACCATGAGTATAGCAACTTTTCTGAGTTCTTGCAAATAACTGAACCTGAGGGTGGTGTTGGGGACCACCAACACAGTAACATAGATAAGAAAGTATAAAAGTAGTGTCACACATCTAATATTTCCCCATATGGGAAAGGGACCAAGTTGCCCTGTAGCACCTAAGATTGACTTAGTGTCCCACAATAAAACTGTACAGCTCTAAGATGAAATAAGATAATTACATAAAATGCCAAATGGGAGCAAAAGTAGATTAATTCTTAATACATGCTTTCTGTAAAGCCTATCATGGAGCCCAATGTGGGGCTCGAACTCACAAACCTGACATCAAGACTTGAGCTGAGGTCAATAGTCAGACATTCAACTGACTGAGCCACCCTGGTGTCCCTCTGTAATAGTTGTTTTTATCTATCAGGCACATCTTTATCCCCACTAGGATGTCATCTTATGTGGAAGACCAAAAAATAAGTAAGTACAATGAGATCTTCAACTATAGCACTTTGTAAGTTCCACGGAGAGTCTCAGGAAGGAGACTATGGCATTCCTGCATCCATATTTAGCACATGCTCTACCTGACTCTATGCTCGAAAGCATGGCTTTACATCCATTAAGACTTGGGTCCATGTCCTCTTTCCACCAACTCCATTACTATCTATGTGAGCTTTATACAAACTTTCGATCTCTATTTATTTTCAATTTCCCATTCTTGTAGTGGGGAGAATAATATTACATTATGGTGCATTATGATTCTATTTTAATACATAACGTTATATAATTATTATGTAGGGTTTTGGTAAATATCAAATGAGAATATGCTTGAAAATCATTTAGCACAGTGGCTAAGCAGCTACAGATACAGACTATTCAATTAAATATTCCTCTAATTATTATAAGTAGCAATAGTTAGTAGTTGCAGCAGTAGTCATGTGAGTGCTTTTTAATCACTAAATCATCACACACCTATCACACACACACCTATAAGGGATAGTTGGTCACAACACAATGTTCATTTGCTACAAGTTCATAGGATCTTTTATGCTATTTAGCAAGCCACTTATTAACATGGCTCTCACAGTGCTGAGCAGGCAGACATCTTATAGAGTAATTTATTGCTTTGTAATATAGTTATGGAAATAAACAGATAAGTACAATGAATCCGCCATGCTTTATTCACAAATATGAAGTTTTGAGCCCAGGGTAAAAAGTAAATAAAGTTCAGTACACGCCAGTAGGAAAACACATTCCCAAGCAAGCTGAAGGTTAATCTTCTCAAGACATTTGCCACCCTCTACCAATTAAGGTGCACCACAGTGACCCTTAAATGAGAAGTTAAACTAAGAAAGTCTGACTCCAGAGTTAGATTTGGAGACCCTGTGCTCCCGAGGGTTTTAGATATGAACATAAAGACCAGGGACAGAAATAAGTTTAGTCTAGCCTGTGCATTAGCTCCACAAAAGCTGTTAAAGCATTTCTGAACTTAGCAGAAACTTCCACTGACCTAATCAGTGAACCTCTAACCAAAACAAACTCTGCTTATTTGCTGAAACCTGAGCCACAAGCTTATTTACTACTGTTTTTTTATAATTGCTTTTAACAGAACAGTGGAACAAAATGAATGTTTAAAAATAAAGAAATATTAAGTATCAAAAATACCTGCTCTAATCCAGCCAGTAGTGGTTTAGCTTATATATTCTCTAAATTAGTCAAAAAGAACAATACTAGAATAAATCCTTTAAAATACACTAATATGAAGAAGAAACAACCTAGGCTTCTGGTAAACAGGCAAATAAGCTAATGATATACAAATGCTTCAAGAAATCCTCTGTAAATGTGTGAACGCCCAAGGTGAACAGGAGCAGAACTAGTATTAACAGACCAAGACCCTCTTATCTTTAAGATGTGAGGATTTTTACTCAGGGAACATTTGCCAAGTCTACCCATAATTTACTTCTAAATTTAATTTAGTTTTTTATGCTTAAGGGAATTTTAAGTCTTTTCCTGGTTTAAAAATTCTTAAATAATACAGAAATCCTGTTAGAGTTGGGAAAAGGGTAGCAATTAAGTTTTCATTGGGCAAAACCTGAACAATGATTAATTTTTCAATAGTGACTAGCAATGAAAAGATGAGTACAAGAGTAACTGATATATTCTAGAAGAATAATAGGAGCTACTGTAATTATTATAGGAGTTCTTATTATTAATAATAGGAGTTATTATTTTAATTATTAAAAGGAAGAAAGGAGTATTGAAAGAGAAAATCTGGAAAATTGGAAATCAGTCATGGTAATCTTTGCCTTTGCAAAATGTTTCCTAAGATGAGCAAAAAATTGATCCATATATCAAGTTGTTATGTTGTATACCTTCAAGTTACACAACATTATATGTCAATTTTACCTCAATAAAGCTGGGGGAAAAGAGCAGTTGAAAAGCAGCACTTTTAACCACTGTAAGTAGTTTGCTATACTGCCAATAAATAATAGGCCAGATCATCCCATAGTTGGGTGGACTGAGGTACTGTAATCAGGCGAAGAAATTAGAAGGTATACCAGGAGATTAAGAGTGTTTGAGGGGCACCTAGGTGGCTCAGTGCGTTAAAGCCTCTGCCTTCGGCTCAGGTCATGATCCCAGGATCCTGGGATGGAGCCCCGCATCAGGCTCTCTGCTCAGCAGGGAACCTGCTTCTACCTCTCTCTCTGCCTGCCTCTGTGCCTACTTGTGATCTCTGTCAAATAAATAAATAAAATCTTAAAAAAAAAAAAAAAAAGAGAGAGAGAGAGAGTGTTTGATAGTTATTGTGAAGCTGAAAGCGACCTCTCCAGAAATGACAGGGTCCGGAAAATGTAAATAACTAATGTTGCAACACTGTTAGATGAGTTATTGACTCAAAATTATCAGGAAATGATTGTGATAATTAATGATGATGATATGAGTTTTTTTTCAAAATAGCCAAGTATTACTATCATAATAGCAGACACTAATAAATATTTATTATATTTACTTATGCTTAATTTAGTAAGAGAAGCAACCATAAAAGAAATCTGGAGAATATTAAATCTGAGAGGAAAACAAATCTGTTATAAACTTGCTCAGTGCTTTGCAAAAATCTCACCCTTTTTTCCCATCTGTAAGGCAAAGGGATTAGACCTCAAGACATTTAAGGGTGTTTTGTCTCTATTATTCTGGCATATAATAGTTTCCAAATTTGGGGTGGCCAGAGAGATAAAATATTTCACAAAAAGGGTTTTGTGTGTCTGTGTGTATGTATGTGTGTGTGTGTGTGTGTGTGTGTACATGTGCATGCATGTGAGTGCTTTGTCCTTGAGATGTCCTCATATATAAACAATGTTCAATTGTAGTTAACTCTAAAAATAAGGTAACTAGAGCAGGATCTGCAGTAAGGAGCTAACCCCAATCCCTGAATCCCTGACAGCCTTTCCTTTATACCACCAGCTTCACAGCACATAATCAGAGGCAGAAGAGTAGTTAATCCAGAAAAACAAAGCAGTTACTTTATTCTAACTTCTTACTTTATTTATACTACTTTCTTTATTTATACTAGTTTCTTACTAATTTATACTAATTTCTTAATAAAGCAGTTACTTTATTTATACTAATTTCTTACTAAGATACAGATCACATATGTTAAGGTAGTGGTTAAAGTCATGTAATCTGGGGTTAGATTGCCTTTATTCAAATCTCAGGTCACTAATTACTATGTGAAACCATGTTAGGTACTTAATCTACTAATTTCTTGGCTTCTCACTCTTGAATGAAGCAGACACCTACTATTCAACCCAACAATTCCATTGCCAATATGCCAAGAGAAATGAAAACATATGTCTCAGTAATTATATAATCCATACCAAAAAAT
This sequence comes from Neogale vison, assembly GCF_020171115.1. Classification (NCBI taxonomy): domain Eukaryota; kingdom Metazoa; phylum Chordata; class Mammalia; order Carnivora; family Mustelidae; genus Neogale; species Neogale vison. The sequence continues at coordinate 101,262,448 of NC_058098.1, read as the reverse complement.
CCAACACAAATATTTATTATGGCTTTATGTGTAATCACCAAAATTCATAATCGCCAAAAAACAACCCAAATAACCATTAACTTGTGAATGGGCATCTATAAATTACTACTCAAGAATAAAAAGGGATGAATTACTGATGCACACATGGATATCTGCTATAGCATAGATGAATCTAAAATACACTATGCAAAATGAACAAAGCCAAAAATAAAAGGTTGTATACTGTATAATTTCATTATACATGAGGACACAAAACAAATCAGCAATTACTATGGGCTGTAGATGAGGAGAGACTACTGACTCCAAAAGGGCAAAAGCGAGTAATTGTAGGTAATAGGACTGTTGATTAGAATGTGATCACATTTTGTCAATGCATGGTTAATAAAAAGAAAAATGTATACAAAAAAAAAAAAAAGAATGTGATCACATGCTTTATTCATCTACCAAAGTTCACAGAACTGTCCATTAACATAGGATGACTTTTAAAGTTGTACCTCAAAACATTTAAAAAATAGAGACATGATAGAAGCACCTATTTCATCAGGTTGTAAAGATTAAGAAAGTTAATGCACATAAAAATATTGCAGTGTTTAACATACAGAGAGCTCAACAAATGCTAGCTATCATTACTGTCACAATCTTAATTCTTCAGAATTATAATGGTAGATTTTTTGGTAGGTGAAAATTATTTCTAAACAAGTAACAGTTACTCTTTAATAACCTTTTATAAAAATTGAGGGTTTTTTTTGGTTTAATAACAGTTTGGTTTATAGTGAGGCCACCTGTTCCTAACACATTGAAGATGATTGCAACATTCTCAGGTCTGTGTTTTCAAGACAGAATCATATATTAAGATTGCCCATTTTTAGTGCCAAATGAGATCTAGATAGGAAAAAAAAAAACCTAAAATGAAAATGAATTTTGCTTGCTTTTCCGAGCCAATCTTTTTCTTCTGATCCCCAAGCCTCCAGCCCAGAGACAAGATAATGACACTTCTTCCATTTCACCAGGGCTTTGATTTCTTCCATCTCTACCTTCCTAGCACCTTTCCTCATCTCTTTTCTTCTGTAGAGACTCATACTATAGGTAGAAGACATAGTATTCCCTTCCCACATCTGTGTCTCATTCCTTCCAACTGTAGCCCAATTTTCATACCCACACAGTTCTGCAAAAATCTTGATTTGCTAAGCCAAACAATCTTATCTCCTTTACGGGGTGCCTGGTTCAGAGTACCTACTAACTTGATACTCTCCTGGCCATAGGTAGTGAAGAGCAGAGTATAGCATGGTTGTTTAGAAGTTGGTAAGAAAAGATTTCTCTGTATATATCTCTAGGCATGGTGATATACACAGATAGATTCTGCAAGAACCACCATGTGGAAAGCCAGCTTTGCGATGAAGGTCAGCCCAATTCCATTCTCTACCATTTCAGTGGTCAATACATTTTGTTGTTGTTGTTGTTGCTTAAGGCATTTATCTATCTACATATATATACACTTTTTAAGACACACCAAGAACATCTCAACCAATATATTCATCTTCCCCATTAACATTTCACTTTTCCAAGCCCATTAAGGGTCACAGCAGGTTAGAGCCCAACTAATCTGATAAATTTATATAGTAAGCCCTTAATGACATCTAATATAGACATTCTCACAAATACACATATACATTTTAACAGGCCACTTAGAAATCTTATTTTTTTAAATGTAAGTTGAATAAAATTAGGTGATTTTGTAAAAAAAAATTTTTTTAAAACCATGTTAATTTCCTAAAAAAATCTTCACAAATACTGTCTTGTAAAAATTTCTTTTGGCTTGTTGTCCCTCACAATTTCAAAAGAGTAAAATAATCTGTAGTTCTCCATATCTGCCTTTCAAAATCAAATGCATGTTTGATAGAATAAAAAGCATACAATTTCTCTAGTTCACAAAATAAATACAATTACTTAGAATTTTTTAGATGATTTTATTTATTTATTTGACAGAGATCACAAGTAGGCAGAGAGGCAGACAGATAGAGAGAGGAGGAAGCAGGTTCCCCGCTGAGCAGAGAGTCAGACGCAGGACCCTGGGATCATGACCTAAGCCAAAGGCAGAGGCTTTAACCCACTGAGCCACCCACGCACCCCAATTACTTAGAATTTTAACAAGGATATCTGAATTGAATATAGGGATTATGGGTTAATTTCACTTAGCATTTCTTTTGAAAGTTTAAAAAGAAAATTATTTCTCTTTAAACTTCAAAAAAGACAACATCAGATTCATAGCACAAACCCCAGTTTTTGTTTTTGTTTTTGTTTTCAGAGTGGAAATAAAAATTGAGAGAAGTTATCTTCATTGATGAAAATAAGTGATTAATAATAAATTATCGTCCCAGAATTTCCCAGAACTAGTTTTTTACTTTACTTTTACAACAATCTTAAACGCAAAGTCATTACATCTCGTTGTTCCTGGATTTTCAGCAAGAAACTTGTTTTCAGCAAGATGACTGTCTTTCGCACTCAAATATACCAATGACTAATTTTTGTTCCAATTCCATCCAAACTAGTAATTATGTTTCCTTCAAAACCAGAGGATGCACTTGACACCTTGCACATGGCTGAGTCATCATTTTCCATATGGTTATCTACGTACTATAGGACTTCCAATCATTTTGGAAGAATAGAAAACAAAGTCTGCAGTAAAAAAAGCACATATATTTTGCTTTCAGTTCACCTATATCCAGTCAGTTTCTAAGTCACTCAGAGTCAACTGCTGTAGCATTTTCTTGGCTGTCACCACTTTATTTTCCTTTTTATGTTTATCCTGGGTCTATTCTTCAATATTTCCTATGTGAATGAATGCACTGTTCTCTTAGCTCCTTGCCTATTTCCTGTCTTCCCATTTATTTTCCTATTCAAATTTATCCTCCCCAGTAAAAATTACTTGAAAAACGATTTCACCTTGGTATTTAACATCTCCATCTTCATGTTCTAGCTCAGGATCCCCCACCCACCTGGAATTTTCACTTATCACTCTGCCCACTTACCATGATTCTATCCATCCTTGAAAGTTCATCTCAAATATCAATCTTTCACTAAAAATATTCCCAATGCCCTACTCACTGTGACTACTCTCTTTTCTTTGAATAATTTGTTTCTTGCTTATGCCATTTCAAATTTCCTATGTCCTTAAATATACTTTTAATCTTTCCCTTAGAGGAGTCTACATTTCTGGAGGGTACAAACTCCATCCTTTTAATCTTCATCGTCTCTGTCTCAACTACCTATAAAATCAAGTGATCAATAATGATCAATCATGTTGATCAAGAACTAATATATTGTTTTCATCAATATGCTCTCCCAATTCAAAGTTGATATCTTTTTCTTGGATCAGGCTTTGAGCAAGATAGTTTTTGCATATAGACAAAACTTTAATTGAGTCTTTGATGGGGCAGATTTGAGATAAAATTGTAGTGTCCCTGACTTTCAATAACTAACACATACTCTGTTTGGGAAATAGGGGTAAATTAAGAGTGACACATAAAAAGCCCCAAATTTAAGAGTGGCAGAGTATCACAATAATCAAAGAGGAACTGATCTGGGAAATCTGGGAGTCTATGTTGATCTAATTACTGAATTAGGCTGGAGTCACAATGAGTATAATTTGTAGTTAAAATGCTGGAAATGAATTTGTTCTTACGGACTTTTTATTAAATCTGAGGATTATTAAGGTATACGTAGTCACTTTTTTTTTTTTTTTTCTGAAGAGCTAAGATCCTATTAAGTTAAGGACTCCAAGAATTCAAACATGAACATTACATGTGTTACTAGTTAATATTTATTCTTTTGGACTTAATTACGAACGTGGTCTGATACTTATGCATACTGTCTCTCCGCTGAAGTGATCTGTCAATTACCACTTGTCATGTGCACCATCCTACCATAGCCTGGGCAGGCACTGTTGCCAGACTTACTCCAACAGATGAAGTGGTGCCACTGAAAACAATAAAAAATGGATGTGTGCTAATTTCAGATTTTTCGTTAGAGAAAGGGAAGGTGTGAGGTTGGAAGTACTTGTGGAGTGAGATAATGCATTTGAATAGAAACATCATTCTTTTTTAAAAATCACTTATTGGCCTGGGCTATTCTTTTGTTTTTGCTTTGGAAATTTTCAAAGTATTTAGCAAAAGGTTGATTATATGCTTGACTGCACAAAGCGCTATGACTGAAGAAGCAGAGCTGATGTAAAGCTTCTGTTCTCTGGAGGCTGGAGTGCAGTGTGATTAGTTGTGACATTTTGAAGGGTGCGAATGGATTTAGAACAGTGTAGTGGACACAGGATTTTCAGTTCGTTGCCAAGTGGTTATAAACTCAAGCACCATCAACCAATTTACTTACCTTTCATTGTTTTAGAAACCAAATAGGAGTAGGAATATTATACTAATTTGTTTAAAGAGTAATTTGCATTAGGTTTTCCAAAAGCACATTATCAGAGATATTAAAATATCAGGATTATGACTTTACACAGAGACAGTTACTAAATGAAAAACCGGTATTTTATCTGTCATCTATTTTTTTTTTCCTGTTTCCCAAGGTTTGGAATAGTGGACATAATACGTATCCAGAAAAACTGAGTAGAGTGAGTAGATCCTTAGGTGTTTTAAATATAAGATTGTTCCTTATCCTGAAAATCTGACTTTGACATATCACAGAATAAGTAGTTTGACAACCCAGTTACTAAAGGTAGTACTGGCTAATTAAAAATCTGCCAATAGACCCCAGAAGTGCTACTCCTTAATTATTTACAAAGCTGAAACAGTTTGAACACCCTGAATTTCTTGTTGAATCTGCTTGGGCATCTGGATATCTCCCACTATATGTTTCTTGTTTTGGCCCATGCGACTGACCTAGCTCTCTCCTTAATTTCAGTTCCCTAGGTTAGAATTGTGGCTTCTTCTAATTTGACCAACTCAAGGAGCTGCCAGTTGGTAGCTGGCCTGGCCCTAAAGATCTGGGCTGGGTTTCTCACTACTCAACAGAAATGACTCACAGAACACCAACATCGGACAAGATAACTCTAGTGTGATGGGGTAAGACAAAACAAAATACTTTCTGACAACACTCAAAGGAAAGAAAAGACTATGCTTCTTTGATCCTTTCTCAAAATTACCTATTATGGGACCAAATGTCATAACTACCCCTTCTGACACCCTCTGAGAAAGCCCTCATTCCCTCAGGGTGTTCAATTTCCTTTTCCTAGCAAATGATAAACTCATCTTTGCTAAATAGTGTGTTCTCAATGGTCAGTGACAGGCAGGCAATGGCAACTTATATATTAAACATGCATTATATGAGTTCTATGACTGTAATGCTCTGGTAGATATATACCATTGTATACTATGATAAAGAAAAAAGATGAGGATATCTTTGCTTTACAAAGGCATACAGCATTTTAGAAAACAGAATATTCTCAATGATTCCTGCATGTTAAGCACTATACTAATCATTATATGGGCATTAACTCAGTTATCCTTACTATAGTCCCAGAAAGACAGCCATGCTATTATCTTTATTCTGCCCACTACAAAACTGGCCTCACAAGAGTTAATCAGGTCATCCATAGTCTCTGTGGCAGAAATAAAAATTCACCACTCATATCACCCACTGAGGCAAGCAAAATGGACTGACAGCCTCATCTGCCATTCCCTTGATCTACCACTGTATTGTCATCCAGGCCATGTTTCTCCTAGCTTTTCCCAGGAAAAAGGGAAGCACAGTGGAAATATTAATGCTGGCCCATTTCTGGAGGACAGGACTGAGACAGATAGGCTCAGAAATGCCCTGTTGACGTACCCAAGCCTTTCTTAGAACTGAAGAGAAGTTTGAGCATCTTCCTACCCAATCCTCTTTCCTTCTTACTCTGGTTTTACAGATGACAGACATGCACGTAATCTAAAGGTGATCTTGCTCTAGCCTCCTTGTCCATTACAGGTGTTTTCCCAATATATCTCATACACGTCTAATCCCACTGTGGCATTTGCTTCCTGGAGGACCAGGACTGAAAGTCACTGTAAGAGGAAGTAGAAGAGTTAAATTTTAATATTGGACAGTCTATTGCTATTCCCAATGTTTTTAACAATCACTGAAAGAATGAGACCACTTTAAATGTCAAATCTTGAAGGATGATTTTAAGATGCTAAAAGAGCAAATTTAACTAAGATAGTGCCAAACATTTTATAAAATCTGTCTGAGCTGTGTCATACTTAATTTCATATGAGATATGGATTTCACTCTCTAATTCCTCTACCCATTTATTCCTGGGATTTGGTCTTGCCTCTTGTCTCTGACATGTATATTTGAATTGCAGACTTCCATATTCTATTAGCTCTTAGAACTTTCTTTCTTCCTGTGAAAAAAATCTTTCATCCTTCAAGATCCACTAAGCTTCTTGAGGGCAGTATCCATGCATCTGAAGGCTTAGTCTATACTCCTCCTTTCCATTCACCCTTAACAGTTTGTACTTATCATATATAATGAAGATTTTAGGTTCTCATTTTACCTCTATTAATGTCACAGGAAACAGTATTTTTAAGATTTGCAGCTACAAGTAATGAGTGAATAAGTGGATGAATTTCATTCTAAATGGTCTTGCTTCTAACTCATGTAACTTTCTGGTGTTTCCACTGCTACTTGACCACTGTACTCATAAAATTTAGAGTTGTTCGGTCTACTACATCACATCTTGCCCACACCTGTTATTTTGACTATTTTTTCTGAAAAATTACAGTATCTCTGGATATTTTGTTATGGATGTATGATAACATGATATGTAAGCCCAATGATGGCAATGATTTCATTGTCCTATCGATGCTCCACTTCTAGTACCTGGTATGTGTTAGGAACCCAGTAAATGAACGTAATACCAGAGTATACGGAATGCTATAAAACACAACAGAAGGTCTTGTTAAGAAGATGAGTGCTAGTATAGACTTCTTGAAGATGTAGAAACTTGACCTTTAGAGAAGCGGTAGATGAACTTAATTATATAATTGAAGACTATTGGAAACTCTTCAGTACTGGAGAACTCTGACAATTACACAAAAGCCTGTCAATGCCCAAATACTCATATACAAACCTCAGGGATGACAAGAGCATGACTTAAGTGACCTCCATCAAACTTCATCTATTCATGATTGTGCTGTGAATTACTACAGCATCCATCTTTAGCCCAGGCAGTGACAAAAATTTTAAGTTGACAATCCATACAAGAATGCAGTAAAGTAAAATATGAAAATAAAATATGAAACGGTTCTGTGATTAAACTCTTATATAGAAGTAATGAATCCAGAATGGTATATGGCTAAAGTTCTGACAAACACTATTTCACTGCAAATTATCCATTTTATGATCTATGCAAAATTGCAAAGTGTTATCTAGGTGTAGTAAATAGAACAAATTGGTTGTTACATCTATTACCAAATATGGAATAGATAAGGTGCATGGATTTAAATAAGAATAAAACAAAACTAAAATAATAAGTAGTAAGGTACATAGATTTAAATATAGATAATGTCAAAGGGATTCTATCCAAAGAATTAACCACTTATTTATAGAACAATATCTTCATTGTGATGTCACAGTTGGAAGAATCTCTGCCAGTGAGAATATTTCCTGTGATAATTGTAGGTCTATAAAGTACCTATTGGAACATCTGGATTAAAACAAAATATGGTTGAAACAATCATGTGGCTATTTGGCTACGAAAAAGCAAAAATTATTGTGAATGTTGGTGAGAAAATTTTCAATAGAATTCTTACTAACATGTCCACTTAATAATTACGAGTTTTCTTTGTGAAGTTTAGAGTAGGTATAAGCGCTGTAATACTTACTTCTGACAATTCTGACTGGTAAATTGTGCTGACTGCTCTGACTCTGTATGTAAACTCAACAATATTTCAGTTATGATTCTGCTGCTTTAAAAGAAAAGGCTCACACTGATCCAAATTGAAAATAAAAAAGTATAATAAAAATTCAAAAGCAATGCTTGGCAGAGACCTACTTCCTTATCAGAAATGATATTTATGGTTGTCCCAAATCTCTAACTTATATTTAGTTAGTCATTTACTGGTGCATCTGTCAAATCCTTCCTAATTGCCAGTAGTGCCTAGTAACTGGGAGGCTAAAGTGTGCAGTTTGGAAGGAAAGCTAGGTAACATCCTCCGAGTCTGAACATGCTCCTTATCCTGTACAGGATGCTTCAGCTTCCTCCTACACAAGTATCCCATGGAAGTCCTACTAGAGGACCAACAGATATAGGAGAGGTCACAAAATGGGGAAAGGGAGCAACAGTTTTAAAGTAGAAGCTGTCTGACCTCAAGTTCCTACAACTACCATGGACAAATAGTTCTCAAGTTGTTTCACTCAGTGCATCTACTCTGGGGATACAAATCAAGAGTTCCAAAGAAATCTTAAGGATACTCAGCCTCTGCCATGGAATAAAAAATGGGATTGTTCTTTCTAACTATCAAATAATAGTTAACAAAATAAAAACCAAATATCCCAAACACTTCTGATTACCAATCTGAAGCAGAGAGTAGTGTTCAGTAAACACTCCTATTCAAGCAAATTACCTGCCTTATGCCTCTCAATCACCACAACCACCCAGAAACCAGGGTACAGCAAAGTACAGTATCTTGTCCAAGGTCACAATACCAAAAAGTGTTTGATCTTGGATCTGAAGCCAGAGTCCACATTGTTTAGACCCTGCCATATTCTGTGATAATTCTGAGGGAATATGAATTAAGGCAGATGAATTGAATTTACACAGAGATAAATTTTAATTCAAAATAAAAAGTATTTTCAGAAGTTATAGGATTGCATTAATTAAACATATGGATTCGTGACATAGTGGCTTTACAGACTTAGGTTTAGGTCCTGGGAGTACTGAAAAAGAAATTAACTAGTCATCTGTCACAGATAGTACATGCGGACCTGAACTGTGTTGCTCCTGATGGTAAATTATTATAGCATTTAAATGTTAACACATCCCTGTCATAGTCTAAATCCTTAGTGGCAAAAAACAAAATTCAGTCTCGGTAATTTACATATAGATTAATTTATTATAAAGAACTATAAAGAATAAAAAGAAATATCATGGATGCCAATAGATAAAAATACAGAAGAATCCCAAGGTGAACTAGGATGATGTCCACTACCTCCCTTGATAGATAGACCAGTAGATAAATAGATGTAAATGTACTTATTTATTTATTTATATTTGGTTAAAATAAATACATATGCATATTTCAAATACATTTAGCATATAATTTGTCAATTATGCCTAAATAAATGTTTTAAGAAGGTGAAAGTCTTCTATTCTAAAAATACAGTGATAAAAATGGTTTCTTTCACTCTTCATGTATCTATATTTACATCTGGTGGGGAGAGGAGAGAACTACATCCTTTGGCCACAGGCTACCAAATAGGGTCCTTGAAGGGGGTCTTATTCTCAATTCCTAAAACATAAACCTACCATTAGCTTTGTGTTGCTGACACGGTAGGTCAGGCACCAGGACTGAGCAGTAATTTGGAGTTAAGGTGGGGATAAAAAATGCATCCCTTCCTTAGTTTAGGCCATGTATTCACCACGACCACTGTGTGGAGAGTAGAGTCACCTGATGTTAACATGGCTTTCCAAAATCATTACATTAACTAGAACTGAGCTGGGTTTGAGGGGTCCTTATAAAGTAGCCTGTCTGTATGCTAGATAGAGTCCAATTTGAAACTTGGCTTGGTCAGCATTCATACCCTTTTTATTGCCTGAGTCTCCCAAGTCTCAATAATCTAGTCCCACTCTAATTAAACCTCTAAATTCTATGTCTAAATTCTCATTGCAGAAAAGAAATTCAAGTGAGGTAGGATATCTTATTTGATTAGAAGTTATGCCAAGTTTCAATCATTCTGTCTTCTATTCCTATTCAACTTCTACCAGCTTAGATTATCAAACTGATTTAGGATTTGAAGCCAGAGCCCACTCTTTCACCCTATGAGGCTGAGATGGGTAGGGGAAAAAACTCCTACCCATCTTTTATGTAGATATTTTATGTAGATATCATCTGATATTAAATCTTCTTTGCATATGTACGATGCTAACTGTTAGCATTTAATCTTTTGGTCACCAACATTCCTCTGAACTGAGACTTTCATGTGAATCTGCCAGACCAGCATTCTTCTGTAAGTGACAAATTTGGACTGTCATGCCCTCATGATGGAGGAGCCATGTGATCTGAGTTCTTGTCCATCAATGGTCAGTGACAGATATCACAAGTGAGTGAGGGAGCTGGCAAAGATTTGTATCAGTCCACATGTTCTGATCTCAGATCAAACTTTCCTCAGTTTTTTGTAACATTTATTATAGAATTGTTATTATTTCCTCCTTAAATATTTGGTAGAACACATCAGTGCAGACATCCGGGTCTGGAGTATTCTTTGTGAGAAGTTTTAGTTCATTTGTTTTTATAGATACTAATTTTTTTTTATTATAGATACTAATTTTTAAAAAAATAGTTATAGAAGAATTTAGGCCATTTCTTCTTGAGTAAATCTCAGATGCTGTATCATCCATGGAATTTGTCCATTTTTCGAAGTAACTGAATTTATAGGCATAAATTAATTTATATTAGACCTTTATTTTCTTTTTATTATCTAAAGAGTCTATAGTGATATTCTTATAAAATTTCAGGTGTTATTCTATATCTTCATTCATTTTTTTACTGGTCAGTGTGAATGGAAATTTATCAATTTTATTGATCTCAAAAAATTAGCTTTAGTTTTATTTTCTTTATTGTCTTTCTGGGTTCTGTTTAAATAATTTTGGCTTTTATTTAAAGTTTTTCCTTTCTTCTGCTTACATTTTTCGAGTTCACTGATTTGGTGCCTTTCTTTTCTGACAGACTATAAATTTCCAACTAAATATTGTTTTAGTAGCATCCTGTAATTTTGATGTGTTATGTTTTCACTATTTAGTACTAAATACCTTTTATTTTCATTTATGGATACTTTTTGGAACACAGCTTTTTACAAGTGTTTTATTTAGTTTATAAATATATGGTAATTTTTCAGAGATTTGTTAATATTTCTATTTTAAATCCATAGTGGTCAGAGAAAATACTCTGTATGAATTAAATCCTTTTAAATTTGAGTCTTTTATTGTAACTCAGAATATATTTTTTCTTGGTAAATATCCCATGTGGACATGAAAAGAATATCCATTCTATTGTTGCTGTGCAAAGTATTTTATAAATTTCAATTGGGTAAAGTTTGTTGAAATTGTTATTCCAATTTTCTAACTCCTTACTAATTTTCTATTTGTTCCATCAGTTTTTCAGAGATAGATATTGAAATCTTATCATGTGATTTCACTTTTGTTTTTCTCCTTGCAGTTTTTAAGGTTTTGCTTCAGGTATTTGAAGCTTTACTATTAACTGCATAAATATTTAGCATTTGTTTGCTTTCTTGATAACCCAACACTTTCAACACTATGTTTAGCTCAGATAATATTCTTTACTCCAAAACTTGTATTGTGTAATGTTAATATAGACATTCAACCTTTCCTTTTATTAGGGTTAGCATATATCATCCCTAATCTTTTTACTTTTAACCTGTTTGTGTCTTTGTATTAAAACTATATTCCAATGTAAGCAGTACTAACCTGCGCCTTGTTTCTTTAACCAATCTATCTCTAATTGTTAGTTTTGTTTATTTATTTTTAAAATATTTTATTTATTTATTTGACAGATGGAGACCACAAGTAGGCAGAGAAGCAGGCAGAGAGAGAGGAGGAAGCAGGCTCCCTGCCAAGCAGAGAGCCTGATGTGGGGTTTGATCCCAGGATTGGGATCATGACCTAAGCCCAAGGCAGAGGCTTTAACCCACTGAGCCACCCATGCGCCCCATTAGTTATATTTAATATTACAATGAATGGGGTTACTTTGAATCTATCATTTAATTTTTTATATTTTTAATTTTTTTTCTTTTTTAATGTGCTTTTATCTGGATTTAGTCTTTTATTTTTTTTCCCTTTCTGTTAATCTAATAACTATAACTCTTAGGGATTTTTTTATACTTTAATAGTTACTTTAGAGTTTACAATATACATCCTTATCTATCAAAAGCCAACCATCAGTAACACTTTGTATAAATTCAAACATAGTTAAGAACCATACAAAAATACACTTCCCTGTATCACCTTCTAGCCTTTATGCTCTTGTTTTTACCCTGAATACACTCCAACTTTTGTTTAAATAGTCAGCTATACTTCAAAGATACATCATAAGAAAGATAATGTTATGTAATTATTCACATAGTTACTTTTTGTGTTGCAACAGAATTCTTTTTTTTAATAATCTAGCAACAGTTTCTCTTTGCCTAAATGACTTGTTTTAGTATGTTTTGAAGTATGGATTTGCTGGTGTCAAATACTTTCAGCTTTTGTAAGTCTGAAATGTTCTTAGCCTTTTTTTTTAAAGATATTTTTGTTGTAAATAGAATTTATAGGTTTAGAGTTTTTTTTCTTCTTTAAAATATTGTTCCACATTCTTCAGTTGCCTTGTTGTTGTTGTTGTTTTGATAGTTTCCTTTTTACATTTAAATAAAATGCACTTCTGATTTCCAGTCTGACATACAAAGAACTTAAAAGGTGTCACTTCTATCTCCACAACAACAAAAAAGGCTTAAAAACAGAAAATCAATAACCCTGCTAGAGATCCATCAGAAAATTAGGGTGATAGGACAAATCCCTGAAAACTGGAGAGACAAGTAGATACAGAAAATTACATCTTACCAAGAACAGAAACCACTGCTGGAGCCAGCATCAGGCAGGAATATTTAAAGGGTAGCTGACTAACTCCTGGGAACTGATTATGGGCTAGCTTGAGAAATAAAAACTCCTGGAGGCCCTGCATTGGGGAAATCTCCACACTTTTGTGAGGTTTTCCTCCAGGAGCTCCACCAGATTCTCACTATAAAGTCTAGAGAAAAATGACTTCCTACTTTCACCAGGAAGAGACAAAAAGGAGCCATTTGAAATAAGACTGTAGCTTTCTTTACTCCTCACCAAATACTTGCCCTCAAGGGAAACTATTTTTTAGTACCTCACCAATATGGGGAGGGGGGATAACCAACTCCAGCCCCTTTTAGTATTCCTGTCTCATCTAAGGTATGAAATAGAAGGCTGACCAGCACTTAGAGAGATCATAGCACAGGTGAAGAGACTCAATAAAACATGAGATTTAATCACAGGATTACAAAATGCTTTCTCACCCCCTACATTTTACTATCACAACAATAGGGCTCCTGTATAATAATAAGAGACTACAGCTGAATAGAACTGCAAGACTCAGACCCTACTTAAAAAGTCCTTAGGCTAACACAAGACAGCAGAGGAAACAAAAACTAGGTCACCAGAGGAAATTTTAGCCTTTAACATCTATAGCTCGAGCAAACGATTAACAGCTTAACTTCTAGCCAGATAAACATAAAACCAAGCAATAAAGACCAATTTACTTTGTTACCTTTCACATTATATATCATGTCTGGCTTTCAACAATGGCAAAAAATTGCAAATCATGCTAAAAGAACCAGAGCCAGATATGACCAATATTTTCAAATTATCAAACTAAAAATTTAAATAACTGTGACTAATATGATAAAGGCTCTACTGAAAAAAGTGAATAACGTGCAAGAGATGGGTAACGTAAGCTGAGAGATGGAAATAAAAGAATATCATAAGGAACTGCTAGAAATTTAAAAAACACTATAACAAAAATGAGAAGTGCATTTGATGGGCTCATCAGTAGTTTGGGTATAGACATGGGAAGAATCAGTGAGCCTGAGGATGTAACAACAGAAACTTCCCAAAGTGAAATGCAGAGAGGAGGAGGAGGAAAACAAAAGGAGAAGATGTAATAAAATATCTAAGAACTCTGAAGTGATTACAAAAGGTATAACATACACATAATAGGAATGTAGGAAGATGAAAAAAGAAAAGAAAAATATTTGAGGTAATAGTGGCTGAGAATTTTCTAAAATTTTTGACAGATACAATGCTAGGAATCTTACAGAACACCAAACTGGAAAAATACAAATAAACAAATGAATGCTATACCTAGGCATTTCCTACTCAAACTTCAAAACACTAAAGACAAAGATGAAAAATTTAGAGAAGCACTATGAAGTGGGATAAATATCTTATCTATAGAGTAACAAAGACTGGAAGAGATTATGCTGAGTGAAATAGGTCAAGCAGAGAGAGTCAATTATCATATGGTTTCACTTATTTGTGGAGCATAACAAATAGCATGGAGGACAAGGGGAGTTAGAGAAGAGAAGGGAGTTGGGGGAAATTGGAAGGGGAGGTGAACCATGAGAGACTATGGACTCTGAAAAACAATCTGAGGGGTTTGAAGTGGCGGGGGGTGGGGGGGTGGGAGGTTGGGGGAACCAGGTGATGGGTATTAGAGAGGGCACGGATTGCATGGAGCACTGGGTGTGGTGCAAAAACAATGAATACTGTTATGCTGAAAATAAAAAAAAAAGAATTAAATCAGACTTCTCTTCAGGTGCTATTCAAGCAAGAAGAGAGTGGAATAAAGTAATTAAATGTGATAATTAAATAAACACCTAGAATTCTAGATCCAGCAAAATTATCCTTTAACAGTGAAGAAGAAATACTTTCTCAAACAAAATTAGAAGGAATTTGTTGCCAGTAGACCTGATGTACAAAAAACATCAAAATGAATTTCTCAGAAAGCAGGAAAATGATGTAAGTCAGAAACACAAATCTATGTAAAGAAAGGATAGGCATGAGAAGGAATAAATGAAAACAAAGTCATTTTTATTTTTCTTATTATTAAATTCTCTAACAAATAACAGTTCATTCAAAATAATAATAGCAATAAGAAACAAAAATAATTAAAAAACACAAAATAATAATAGCAACAATATATTGGATGATTATAGCTTATGGTTAAATGAAGTATATAACAACAATGTTATAAGGCATGGGAAGGAGAAATCTGGAATACTCAAGTTATAAAATACTTGAGCTAACCATGAAGTGGTATAGTGTTATTTGAAAGTAGACTTAATTTAGTCGTTAATGTGTATAGCAAACTGTAGAGAAACCAGTAGGAAAAAAAATTGAAAAAAAATTAAGGTATGGTCAATATGATCAATATCCTGAGAGGTAAGAAAACTAAATCATGTAAAATGATTGATTAAAAGCAAAATAAAAATAAAAGAAAGAAAGACACAATAAATAGAAAATAGTAACAGATGTAGAAGATGATGGCAACTCCATCAAAAATCATTTTAAATGTGAATGGTCTTAATATACATACAGAAACCATCAGAGTGGGCTAAATAAGAATCCCAAATATATGCTGTCTATAAAAAACACAATCATAAGCAAATACAGATTGAAAGTAAAGGAATAGTGAATACACTATACTAACACTAGTCAAAAGAAAGTAGAACTAGCTATTTTAATTTCAAAGTAGATTTTAGCACAAGGGAAATTATCAGACATAAGGAGGGAGATAAAGATAAAGATAAAATATAAGATAAAGGTAAACATAAGATAAAGGAGTCAATTCTTCAAATAGGCATACAATCCTTACTGTGTACACACCTAAAATGTGTACATCAAAATAGTTAGGAAAAACTAATAGAGCTAAAAGGGAGAAATACACATATTTTAGTTGAAGAATTTAAACCCCAATTTCAGTAATTGATAGACCCAACAGACAGAAAATCACTATATAGTTGAAGTGTTCAGCACCATCAATCAACTGAATCTAATTGACATTTATAAAGTATTTCATCTAACAACATCAAAATATATATTCTTCTTAAACTCACATAGAACATTCCCAAGATGAACTGATCCTGGCTCATAAAACACATCTTTGCAAATTTAAAAGAATAAAAATTACATAAAGCATATTCTCAGATGATAATAGAATTAAACTAGATATCTATAACAGAAAGAGGCTAGAAAATCCCCAAACATTTCAATATTTGGTTATTTAAAAATATACTTGGAAGTAATACATGGATAAAAGAAGATGTTATCAAGGAAATTACAAAAACAATTTTGAACTAAATGAAAATGAAAATACAACTTTTAAGATTTTGTATGTTATAGCAAAAGCATTTTTAGAGAGAAATGTATGTTAAATACATCTGCCAGAAAAGACAAAAATATAAAAGTTAATAATCTAAGCTTCAGCATTAAGAAACTTGAAAATGTAGAGCAAACTGAATTCAAGTAAGCAGAAAAAAGAGAAATAACAAAAAATTAGAAATCACTGAAATTGCAAACAGGAATTTAACAGAGAAAATCAAGGAAACTGAAAGCTGGTTCTAGAAATGATAAATAGAATTGATAAAACTTTAGCTAACCTAAAAAGGAGGAAAAAAAAGATGACACAAGTTATTAATATCAGAATGAAACTGGGGCCAACACAACTGATCTCATGGTCATTAAAATAATAATAAAGAAAAACTCTGAACAACTCCTACCCCCAAATTTGATAAATAAGATTAAATAAACTAATTCCTTAAAAGACATGATCTACTAAAAGGGACACAAGGAGAAATAGATAATTTAAATAGGCTTATATATTACAGAAACTGAAGCTATATGTACTAATTTTCCTCAAACAGGAAATACCAGGTCCAAATAGTTTCACTGTGAATTCTATGAAACACTTAAAAAATAATACCAATTCTTCTGCAATTCCATCCAGAAAATAGAAGCAGCGGGAATACTTAATACATGTTCCCGGGCACCTGGGTAGCTCAGTGGGTCAAAGCCTCTGCCTGCAGCTTGGGTCATGATTCCAGGGATCTAGCTCTGCATTGGGCTCTCTGCTCAGCAGGGAGCCTGCTTCCTCCCCTCTCTCTCTGCCTGCCTCTCTGTCTACTTGTGATCTTTGTCTGTCAAATTAATAAATAAATCTTAAAAAAAAACATGTTCCATGAAGCCAGTACTACTCTAACACCAAAACCAAGACATTACTAATGAGAAAAATTACATACCAAATCTCTTATGAATGTAGATGCAAACATCCTCAACAAAATATTAGCAAGTGAATCCAACAATATATAGAAAAAATTATATACTATGTCCAAATATGATTTATTCCAGGTATGCAAGGCTGGTTTAAAATTCAAAAATCAATTAATGTTAACTCGTGATATGAATAGTCTAAATAGAAAAAAAAGTATTTTCATACCAATAAATGTAGAAAATACATTTGACAAATCCATGATCTACTCACAAAAATTTTCAGCAAATCAGACACAGAAGGAACATCCTCAATTTGCTAAAGAACATCTACAAACAAAAACAAAAAAACAAAACCCTAAAACAAACAACATACTTAATGGTAAAAAACTACTTTTCTCCCTATAATCTGAAACAAGATGAAAATGACCCTTCTTACCACTCCTATCCAACACAACTGAAAGTCCTAGCAAATTCAAGACAAGAAAAGGAAATAAAAGACATACAGACTAGAAAGGAAGAAATAAATCTTGTTCACAGATGATATGATCATCTGTATAGAAAAATCCCAAAGAACTGACAAAAAGAAAAATCTCCAAGGACTAAAAAATGATTACGACATAGTTAGAAAATACAGTTAATATACAAAAATCAATTGGTTTCTCATATGTCAGTAACAAACAATTTGAATCTGGAATTAAAAACACAACACTACATTAGTAAAAACAAAAAACTGAAATAATTCGTTACATCCCTAACAAAGCATGTATAGATTACAGATCTATATAAGGGAAACTACAAAATTATGATTAAAAATCAAATATTTAAATAAATGGGAGTGATATTTCACAAATATAGAGACATTGAGATATCAATTCTTCCTAACTTGATCTACAGATTCAATACAATCCCACACAAAATCCTAGCAAGTTATTTGGTGAAGATCTACAAACTAATTCTAAAATTTGTATGGGAAAACAAAAGATCCAGAAGAGCCAACACAATGCTGACTAAATGACTGTAAGACTTACTATAAATAACAGAGATCCAGATTTTGTGTCAATGGCAAAAGAAAAGACAAACGGATCAGTACAATAAAACAGGGAGCACAAAAATAGAATCACATATATAGTCAACTTATCCTTGACAAAGGAGTAAAAACAAATCTACAAGAAAAGATTAGTAATTTCAACAAATAGCACTAAAACATCTGTATATCTATATGTAAGAGAAAAAATAATCTAGACATAGTCCTTACACCTTTTATAAAAATTAATATAAAATAGATCATACAGTAAATATAATATAAAGAAACATAGTTTTTAGAAAGTAACATGGAAAAACAAAGGTGACCTTCAAGTTGGCAATGACTTTGTAGATACAGCATCAAAAGCATGATTCCTCAAAATAATTGGTATGTTGTCCTTCATTAAAATTTTAAAATTTCTGCTCTGCAAAAGAACTCAGGAGAACAAAAGACCATCTACAGACAGGGAAATAATATTTCAAAACACGTATATGGTAAACAACTGGTTTTCAAAATATACAAGCCTTTTGATACTCAGCTATAATAAAACAATTAAAATAGTGGACAATACAACTGGACATTCACCAAAGAAAATATACTGATGACAAGCATATGAAAGGTGTTCAATATCACATGTAACTAGGGAAATGCAAATTAAAACATCACTGAGATACCACTACATACGTATTAGATAGCTAAAATCCAAAACACTGACAACACCAAATGTTGGTGGTGGTGTGGAGCAACGGGAATGCTCATTCATGGCTGGTAGAAAAGCCAAATGGTGCAGCTATTTTTTTTTTTAAAGATTTTATTTATTTATTTGACAGAGAGAGATCACAAGTAGGCAGAGAGGCAGGCAGAGAGAGAGAGAGGAGGAAGCAGGCTCCCTGCTGAGCAGAGAGCCTGATGCGGGGCTCGATCCCAGGATCCCGAGATCACGACCCGAGCCGAAGGCAGCGGCTTAACCCACTGAGCCACCCAGGCGCCCCTGGTGCAGCTATTTTAGAAGACAATTTAGCAGTCAATAAAGCTAACTATCATCTTATAACATGATCCAGAAACCACACTCCTAAATATTTACCCAAATAAGTTAAAAATATTTGCCCACATAAAAATCTGTACATGAATGTTTACAGCAGGTTTATTCCAAATTGGCAAAACTTAGAAATAACCAAGATGTCTGTAAATAGGTAACTGGGTAAACAAGCTGTGGCACACCCATACGACAGAGCATTTTCAGTGATAAAAAAGCAATGAACTCTAGAGCTTTGAAAATATATGGAGGATCCTTAAATGCATTCAGGTAAGTGAAAGAAGCCAGTCTGTAAAGTGATACACCTTATGATCCCAACTATATGACATTCTGGGAAGGGCAAACTGTAGATACAGTGAAGTTCATTGGTGTCCAGGGATTAAGAACAAGGAGCACAGAGGTGACTATGTAGCGCAAAGGACATTTTTAGGGCAGTGAAACTATTCTGTGCTATGCTGTAATGGTAGACTACATATCATTATTACTTAGTTAAAATCCACAGAACTTTACAACACAAAGATTAAACTTTAATGTAAGCCATGCATTTTGGTTAATAATAATATATTAATATTGGTTTATCAATTATAACAAACATTATCAAACTATTACAAAATGTTAGTAAATGTGGAGAAATTGTTAGGGGAGAACCTATATATGACAACTCTCCATTTCCAAAAACCTAAAATTGCTCTAAAAAAGGTCTACTAAAAACTTAAAAATATGTTTTTATAATAAATTATTAATCATAACAGATCAATAATCACAAAATATAATTATTAACTTATTTTACAGAAATAAACTTTTACTATTTTTAAAAAGCTGTCTATACAGTTTTATGCATAAATTGATTATCTTAGGATCAGTTTATGTATGACTTTGCCTGTCTAGCCTAAAGGATAAAGTTTACAAAAGAAGAATGAAAATTCCTATTGCTTGGGCATGTTATCACTACATCACACTCATTCTTGCCCCCATATACTCCTTTGATCTCCATATCCTCACCAATTTTTTTTGCTGTATCTTATATACCTAATAACTTGTTAACTATCCGCCATCATTCCCCACATTTCCACTAGTAGTTCTATTACAGTGTTGAATTCATGAAAAATTAGAACAGGTTACAAAAAAAAAGAACAGGTTTTAAGAAGAAGAATAAGGTAAAATGGTATTTGAAACTAGGTTTTGATGAATTTTCAATTTCTACTTAATTTGGAATTTTTAGGTTCTTTCTCTTTAAACTCCTTCAAGAATTCATAATTAGAAACCCTGTAAGACTAAACAAAATACCATAAATTATCCATTCAACAGTTGTTAAAAAGATACCAAAAGAAGAATATTTAAATATTGATTTGCCTCTTCCAGTAAGAAAAAAAACTTATTTTGAATATACTTCCAGTGCATCGTTTAGGCTTAGATATGGTGATGTCATTTATTACTCTCTTGAAGGGACTTGGAGTCTCACCTTTATGATAGCAAAATTGGCCTGGTTTGACGTATCTGCTGCTGTGTAAATGAATTGAATCTGTTAGAACTGGTCTTTTAATGCATATTAACCTCTCCTGGGCCATACTCTTGCAACTGGAATAGCTATTGGTTGACACTGTATACATGTGCACAAATAGCTCATTCAGTAGATGGGTAACAGAGTTCAGAGCATTTGGTATCTTGTGTGGTGCTGTGTTAAAATAAATATATTTTAACTCCATACACTTATACACTAAGTATAAACAATCAAAATGATAATAATAACTACTATGTACAATATCCAATGTTTCAGATATTTTGCTTATAAATTGACATACACCGTCATACTTAATAGTCACAAAAACTCCACAGGGTAGATATCACTACTGGGTTTTGTGAATTAGAACTCTATGGTGTATGTAGGTTAAATCCCAAAGATCCACAAAAAATAATAAGCAGAGGAGCAAGAACTTAAACATACGTTATTTGACTCATTGTCAATATTCACAATTACTGCCATAATTAGTGTGAGGAAATGCTATTGGAAAAAGGATATAAAAAATAAACAAATAGCTTAAGATAGCTATTTTTACATTGTTTTCAATATGCTAATAATAAAAATGCGACTAAATTGAGAAATATACAATAATAATCATTTCACTCACGTATCTATAGGTATGTTTGGTTTAAACTACTCAACTGTGCTAGGTTCCAAGCTGCATGTTGGATCAGGATCTGCTTTAGGTAACTCTTACCTTCATCAGACCAGCCCTCACTTGAAGCATGTTCTTACGGTGAAATGCAGGAGCTTGCAAAAGGAAGCACAGCTGTATAGCCGTTTTGAGCTTCTACTTGTTCTACATTCTATTGGCTAAGTAAGTTATCTACAAAACCCAACCTCAGTGGTACCTTCCACAGTGGTCAAGTGGGAGGTGATGGACATTTGCTATATGATAATCTAATCTCACACACACAAACACATGCACATATACACACATCACCATCACCCAATCCCTTAGGTACATATTGTATATGGGTGCTATTTCCTTTCTAATCAAAGATTTTATGACTCAACTCACCCAATCTACTACTGTCGTTGGAGTTGGGTTCTTTGAGTTTGAGATTCCAGTTCCAATAACCATCATAATTATAATTTCTTTTCAAAGAAAGAATGAACACTTCCTGCTCAGCTTAACTGCCCATCTATATATTTGAAGTAGAAACAACTTTGTATCACTGGAGAGATAAGACTCTAATGACTTAAGTCTCATGACTTAAAAAAAAAGAAAAGAAAAAGAAAAGGAGTGGAGAGGAAGACAGATTCACCCTGGAGGTGGAGTAATTATTTAAAGCCACAGATAAAGGGGTGCCTTAGTGGCTTGGTAGGTTAAACCTCTGCTTTTAGCTCAGGTCATGATCTCAGGATTCTGGGATCAAGCCCCATTTGGGCACTCTGCTCAGCAGGGAGCCTGCTTCCCCCTGTCTCTCTGCCTGCTGCTCTGCCTACTTGTGATCTCTCTCTGTCAAATAAATAAATAAAATCCTTTAAAAAATAAAAAAATAAAACCATAGATATGGGTTGTAATTTTTTTTTCATTTAGACATCAAACCTCTTTGCTCTCACATTTTACAAATAATCTTTGCCATATAAGCTAATCAAATAGGGTCTATGAAATTTGAGAATCTGATCATTTCTTTGCAGGATACTAGCTTTTTTCATGTCATACTAGGAGGAATATAGGTATGGAGTTATCCAAATCAAAAGGTGGGGAAGGCTTTATCCAATTCTAAAAGGGGAAGCCTTTTAGAATTGACTCTTAAATTAATGTGTCATGTCTCTGTGTGTTCTTCACCCCTAAGTCCAGGAGGGAAGAATAATTTGAGGAGAACACACACTCAGGGTCACAGCATGATGAGCAATCCTTTTTTTGGTAAAAGAAATATTTGCTTCATAAAATCAATGAATGGTTTTAAAAGTCACGTGGCAAACAATTTTCTATTATGTGAGTGAGAATTGATTTAGAAAGGCTGCCTGTGCCTTCTCCACCACCACGTGCTCAGGCTTACAAATTTATTTCTTAGTACTCAAAACAAACATTTAAAAAATCCTGAGATTATCAGACAATCTCTCCTCATTTTGCATTGCCATCTGAATACAGATTCCAAAGCAACACCATTCTTCAGAAGAGCTACTCCTGAAAAACAGAGGGTTGGGATTGAATTGAGACCCCTGGAATGCTCTGGTTTTAATGCTTAGTCTGATTTGATATATAATTCCAAACAATTTAAGGCAGGGAAGAGAAAGGAAAGCTTTCCAGAACCTCAGAGTACAGTTCAACCAGTCATTTTGTGAACCACGGAATATGGTAGAGATTCATTCTGTGACTTTTTTTTTCCTTTGTTGTTTAAGACAAGGAAGTTACTCAGGACACTTGTCAGTGGGTCTGTCATTCTCTGGCCCTATATGAGACCATAGCAAGAGCACATAAAAATGGAAGAAGTTGGAACAAGTTTATTATAATGATGAAGACGGGACATATTTTTGCTTAGAACTGACTGAAAACTTATTACTATCCATTCTGGGAAGGGAAATATCAAGATGTACACAGATATGAAGGAGATGAAAAGTATGAACAGAGCTTCATCAAAATCCAAAAAAAACGTTTTAAGGGAGAAAGTCTATGCATGGCTATTAATGCTTAAAAGATAAAGAGTTTACTTACGTTATATGCTCCAACAAACAGTGATTATATACCTAAAACTTATTATAAAGGCAGTTTAGGCTGATATAGTAAGTTGTTAAGAATCACTTTCATTGGTTTGCATCTATTTCAGAATTTCTATTGAGCATTCCCCTGCCCCAGTAAAAGCTACAGGCTTTAATACTGATTTCCCACTGGCCCTACCCCTTCAAACCAAACACCACCACTCTTGTAATATAGCATGAATATTATACTTTAATCTTTTCCTAACTGACATTATGATCAATTTGTGTTTTCTGCTTTATAGATGCTACACGTGGGAGAAAGTCATAAATATTAAAATGTGTATCTAGGTATCTAAGATGTTCCAAACAAAAATTGGAATGTGCATTGACCATGTGAACGAGTTCATCCAGACTTGGCTGGGAGCAAAAAAAAGTTTCTGGGGTTAGCAAGATGGTGGTATAGGAATTTCTAGTACTCTTTCCTCCCAGAAACATCAATTTGAATAAACACCTGCACAGAAAATGACCTTCACAATTGCTAAAGATTCCTGGTAAGATATGACAGCAGGATGGATGGAGCACAGAAATAAGAAAATACGTGTTAAAGAAAGAAAGTTTCACATGACCCTATAACCCATACCCCAAACCATGTCAGCCCAGTATGGAGAGTGGAGCTTTGCTTTCCTCCTGACTTCACTGTGGACCTCTGCATCAGGCCTGCACCAGCTCCCGTTGACTGGCTCCTGGTACCCCAGGTTCCCAGTTTACCCTAGCACTAGGTGGGCCCCCATGGTTCCAGGCCCAACCAAGTACCTTGGATCCCAGGCTTTCAGCCTGCCCCAGCACCAGGCCAGTCTCCCAGGCTCCTTTCCTGTCTCAGTGATTTCCATGGATGAAGGTTCCAGGCCTGTCCAGGTGACAAGCTATTGCCAGCTGTCCCAAGCTCCAGGCTGGCTCCCAACCAAACCCAATTCTTGTCAGGTCTCCACAGACCCAGATGCTAGACCCACACCAGTGTTCTCCTGCTTTTAATCAATCCCCTTTCCCTAACACAGAATCCAGGCCCATCTATGCAGACCTAGAGTAATCAAAACAGTGCTGTATTGGCATAAAAACAGACACACAAACCAATGACACAAAACTGATGCCCAGAAATAAACCCATGTATACACAGTCAATTAATTTTCAACAAAAGAGCCAAGAACATACAATGGATATCCTTCAATGGATAAAGGCTAGTCCTTTCAATAATGATGTTGGGAAAACTGCATAACCACATGCAGAAAACTAAAACTGGAGCCTAGCTTACATTACTTATTCATAAAAATTAACTCAAAATAGATGAAAGATTAAAGACTTAAATGTAAGACCTGAAACTGCACAACTCCCAAAGAAAACATAAGAAAAAGCTCTTAATGTTGATCTTGGCAATGAATTTTCAGATACGACACCAACAGTGCAGGCAACAAAAACAAACATAAATGAAGAGGACTATACCAAACTAAAAGGCTTCTGCACAGCAAAAAGAAACATTCAATAGAATGAAGTGGCAATCTACTGAGAAGGGGTTAATATCCAAAATACATATGGAAGTCACACACTTTTTAAAAAAGTAATCCAATTTAAAAATGGGCAGAAAACTCAAATACACATATTTTCCAAAGAAAACATAATAATGCCAACAAGTACATGAACAGGTGCTCAACATCACTAATAAGCAAGGAAATGCAAATAAAAACAACGAGATAATACCTTACGTCTGTTAGGATGGCTACCATCAAAAGAACAATGAAGTGTTGGCAAGGGTGTGAAGAAAAGAGAATACTTATAAACTGTTGGTGTGGATATAAATCAGTACAGCCACTCTAGAAAGCGATATGGAGGTTTCTCAAAAAACTAACCAAGGTTCCTATCAAAACTAATTAATTGGATCCTGCAATCCAACTTCTGGGTATATATACTAAGGAAATGAAATCAGGATCTCGAAGAGATAACTTGTACTTCCTGTTTGCTGCAGCATTATTCATAATAGCCAAGACATGGAAGACTAAATGCCCAATGACAGATGAATGGATACAGAAAAAATATATACCCATATTCACACACACACACACACACATATTTTTTTCCATTAAATTAAAAAAAATCTAACCTTTCGTTATAAAATGTACGGATCTTGCAGTGTTATGCTAAAGGAAATAAGTCAGAGAAAGACAAATATTGCATGACCTCACACACAGAGTCTAAAAAAAGCTGAACTCATTGAAACGGAGGATAGAATGGGGGTTGTTAGGATCTGAGGGGTGGGGAAATAAATACTGATCAAATCAAAGGGTACAAGCTTCCAGTTATAAGATGAGTAAATTCTGGGGATGCAACATATAGCATGGTGACAATAGTTAATAAGAGCTGAAAGAGTAAATCTTAAATGTTCTACCACCAAACAAAAGGTAATTATGTGGATGATGGAGTAAGTTTTAAATCACCTTACTGTGGCAACTATTTCACAAATTTTTGTGTGTGTCAAACTCACGTTGTATACTTTAAAAAATTTGCACAAAGCTATATGCCAGTTATATTTCTGAAGACTTGGAAAAAAGGAAGTTTCTGGGTTCCTGAAAAGGGTAAATCAACTAAAAATCTTTCTATGGATTTTGTATGGATTCAAAGAATATTAGGGTCTCAGACCGTCTTCTGGAAAACTGGGCCCTAAATATTTACATAAACCACTTCAATCTGGCTTCTGAAGAAAGCCTGAACAAGCACCCCTGCATTATACATAAAGGTCACAGAGACAAGCTAAATTTCATCTTTCCTAAAAATGTGTGCAGTCTCTGAGGTCCTAGAGTCTCCATAACAGTCCTACCCCCGACACCAAAGGTGTGAATAACTACACACCTACACACACAGATAGATACACACTAAGGCAATGAAATTGTTACAAGATAAATTGCTTCATTCTCTTTCTCTTTCTAGGATAATCCTTATTTAGAATGTCCACCTTTGAACTAGGTGGTATTTTTTTGTTTTCATGCTGCCCAGACATCCACTAAGTTGAAACAAAATGGTCTCTGATTAATGTTTAACTAACAAGTAGTCCCACAGTAAGCTTCCAGGTTTCAGGTGCCCGCTAATCTTTCCAGACGAGATCCCATGCGTTCAGGGTGGTATAGTCACAGACCCCGCTAATCTTTCCAACTACTACTACTGGGAACCTCCTCCCATCATTCCTTTAACATCTGTGAAATGGATCTTTATTTAAAAAAAAAAAATGCTTCCTTCCTATGGAATAAACATCCAGTTTCTAGTATTTCCTATCAAGTCTTTTTCTTTCCTTTCCTTTTTCCTTTCCTTTCCCAGATACCACTGAAACAAAACAATTAGCAGAATGCTTGTATGTATAGAACAACAACAACAACAACAACAAAAGTTATACATAGCTCCCTGAAATGTGAAGGAAAGAATCTGCAAAATCCCTTACATGCTATGAAACCTAAGGAAAACAATGTCTTTCTATTTCAAGAGGATAAGAATTCCTGATCATTTTAACTTAAAAGTTGTTTCAAGTCAAATAAACCATCCAGCATTTTTTTTGGAAGGTTCTACAGTAATCATTTATTAATTTGATGAGAAAAAGTGTTTCTAAAAAGCTCCAAAGACTCCTCTAGTACTTCCAATTCCTACTTAAATAATCCCACATACCTCAAGGACACTGGGGTGGGGGGACTTTGATAACAAGCACTTAGTTTTCTTCAGTCCTGTTTTTCTCCCCAGCTCCACGGGGCCCATCCCAGGGCCCAGGATGAGGCAACCAGTCCAGTAAAGATGCATGAAGATAAAAAAGTACACTCACCTACTTATTATTATTTTTTTTAAAAAAAAAAAACACTCCCGATGCTTTGCCCGGAATTTCAAGCGGCACACAAGACCTGGTCCACTCTAGCTTCAACCTCAAAGATATCTGGCCTGTCCTGTGGGTTAGTAGCTAACATCTCTCTCAAGAACTGCTTGATCCCCTCAGACATGGAAGTCCTGAATTTCTGAGAGACAGAGGAGCAAGCAGTCCATCTTTGGGTTTTCAAGCTGCGCCTCACCAACAACGTCCACCTAGCGCTCTTGTTTGACACAGATCCTCAAGCACGCCTTCTTGGTCTCAGAATCAATGACAGCGACTCTATCTTTGTCCAGGTGCTAATGCCCGGGTGGTAAAGATATCAGCCATGGCTGTCTACAGGGTCCGGTCCGTCCCAGACGTCAGCAGCCACGTGGAAGTCTGAGCCACACGCTGAGGACAGGTGGTATTTATTCACATTCACATTTTTGTTGTCTCGAGTGCCCACTTTGCTTCAGGGGAGCCAGACCAGTACAGCCTTTGCTTAGTCCAAAGTCGGCTACCTTTTGGGTGGGGGTGCCCGACCGCTCCGTGATGAGGCTGTTACCTGGCTTTACGTCACTGGGTGCTATATGGATTTTGTGCCCGAAGGCAGTGAGGCTCGCGACCTGTACCATGAAGCTTTTGTTGGTGCTGGCTTCCACCTTCACAGAGCTCCATGACAAGCCAAGAGTACCAGGGCTCCTCAGCACAAACCACGGCCCTCCCTCCTTGGACCAAAGCCGCCGCCAACTGCAGAGAGAGCGGCGCTCCGGTAGGCACTGCCCATGCGCACAGCCTGCAGTTGCGCGACAGGACGCAATCCTCCAACTGCGCGCCTCACTCCTCCAGCCGTGCTGCGTTCTGGTGGCGCCCCTGAGGTCGCTCAGGCTCCACGTTCTCTTCGGCGTCCTGGCGCACCTGCGTGTCCCCCCTCAAGAGGTCTCTGCTAAGTCCGGCCACTGCCTAGTGACGCAGGCCGTGGCGGCCCAGCTGCGTCTCCTGCCGCGGGCTGTAGCGCCGCTGTGCGGACCGGTCCCCCGCGTCTGGCCGCCCCAGCGCCAGGTAGGCCTCGTCCCCGCCTCAGCTGTCACTGGTGAAAAGGTTCACGAAAAAAACGTCAATATGTTAAAGATAAATAATTTTGTTTTAAAATTCACCCTTCCTTAGTCATAGCTTCCATGACAGTGGGAATAGAATTTTAATAGGAATGATAAACTATGAGTTATAGCTCTGCAAAGATTATTAAAATTATTGTTTCCATTTGCTTCTATCTAGGCCCTGTTGTAGCAAGAAGAATCCCACCTGCCTCATTCCTTCCTACTTGAACAGATGGATCATAAAAGTATGGGCTCACCAAGGAACATTTAGTCTCATCCCATTACACCTGCTGGCCAAGGGAGCGATACAAAACAGCCACTATCCAATTCATATACTTAAAACCATCCAAGAGAATGGTTTCGCAGGCCTTACTGGCCAGCTGGGTTTGTCCTTGGCTTGTTCCCAATAATATAAAAGTAAATTATAGTAATTGCAGTCCCTTCCATATCACATGTGTACGGGCCCTAAGAACTGCATTACTGCTACGAGTAGGAAAAGATAATGGATCCCTATTACGTAAAATGTGAGGAATATATATTTTTTAAAATTCCAGGTTTGAAGAAACGGGCAAGAAATGGACCTTCTTCAAAATATCATGAATCAGTACTGTCTGTGGATAGGCATACCCATTTTCAGGAATCCTGTCTTATTTACCCTAAGGAACATCATACGAACACATATATTTGTAAGAATGTTTATGGTTTTATCATTTGTCACAGATGACAAATGGTTGGAAATTACCAAAATTTATAGTGACATGGGACTGGATTAAAAAAACCTATGGTATGTGTATACAATAAAAAACTAGGTATACATCAATAATGATAAGTAAAATTGAAGTTATTGACATGTAAATTGATCCATGTTATATATTTGACTGAAAAGGAATAGTGCATAAATGTGTATTTTATAATGCATTTAAGTATGTGCTTGAAAACACATTATTAACCAAAATGTTAATAATAATGAATTTTGGTAACTTTTGTGTACTCTCCAATATATTATTTACATTAGTTGAGTATATATCACATCAATCCAAAACAGTAAATTTCATTTTAAAGTCAAGCCAAACCATGTCTCTCTATATAAGGAACACAGGCATTTTAATTCATTCATTGATCACTTTCAGGTGCTTGATGTGTTGTAGAAGCCAGTTTCCTTGTTAGTCCTGAAATCAGTCATGGAACAATACAATTGAATAAAATAAAATAAACATTTAAAATACAATACAAATGAATCACCAGAAATATAATCACACTCTTAGAAGTCATGGAAATATTCAGTTTCTATAAAAAGTGCCTGTAATCTTACTCTCAAATTCTGTATTTATCTAATTGCTAGCTGGTGACACTAAGCTTGTGATTCAGCACAGGTCTGCAGATCACACTGTGAGGACTACTGCTCTAGAAAATATGGTAGTTTCTAAGGAATCAAAACATGCTATTTAAAAAGGCCATTTAAATATTGAGGATAGACCCATCTATGATGAGGTTAAAATTAATTGTAAAAATCTCAACAGATTAAATAGTAAAGCATTCTTTCTCAATCATTCAGGGTCCATGGTAGGTCAAGCCATGATTCCTATAGCTCATACCACTTGGAACATTTGGTTTCTATATCCCCCTGACAAAGGAAAAAAGAGTTGAAGAAGTAATACCAGTTCTTTATTGCCTTTGACTATAAGGAATGCGTATCATTATTGTTCTCAGTCCATTGATCAGAATTAGTCATATGGCTGCAAACTAAGTACAATTTAGGGTGAGAGATGTAAGACCAGAATTAGTCATATGGCTGCAAACTAAGTACAACTTAGGGTGAGAGATGTAAGAGAAAAAGAAGATATTTGATAAACAATAACTTCATGGAGAAGTTACTAACTGAAGTTGCCTGACACTATCAAAGCAGTAAAGAATATAAGGGAGCTGGGACTAAAACTCAGGTTTTTTAAATTATAAATTTAATATATATTTGTGTCAATTTGGATAGACTAAGTTATACTGAAGTAACAAATTAACCCCCAGATCTCAAGAGCTTAGCCCATGGGAATTTATTCCATGCTTCGTTTGGAAGATTTTCAGTCTACCAGGGCGTGTGTCTTCCAGGGTGGCAAGAGAAAGAAAAGAGAGTGCCTGGAGAAGACACACCTTTTCTATATCCTGGCCCAGAAGAGATACTTGTCACTTGTTCTCAGAATCAAGTGGCAAGAGCTGGTCACATGGACACCCCATCACAGGAAGATTGGGCATGGAGGAAGAGCATATGTTTGGTAAGCAGTATATAGGTATATGTATATTCTTTAACACTCAACTAAATCAAACCAGCTCTCTGTAATTAGTCACTGTTTGGATATTTCTGCCTTTTCAATTGCAGTTATGTTTGGAATGGTCGAATGAAATTTTTAAATTTCCTAATTTATCCTTTCCCTTTTACCCTTGCAACTTTATTTACCTATCAAATGCCAGTTCAGCAATTTTCTCTAAACTCTTCAATCCTGTGGGGGAGAAAAGAATCAGGTAAAACTATCAGTAGTTATTTGAAGAGAAATAATAGACAAATTTGTCAAGCTTAAAACATGAATAACCTTAGCCTCATATTATCTTCTTTAGGTTTCCTATAAAAAGGGAAACAGCGATAAGCCTAACTTGTTCTCCTTTTCCATCAACTGGGAAGAGGTTATCATTCTGTTTTCTCTAACATGGTCCAGAAAATATGTGTAGGGCACTTGCTTGTCAGGAAGCCCCTTTAGAGTCAAACGGTATATGAGAGTTAATCCTTGGAGAATCCTCAAAGACTATCTAAAAGAATATTCAAAGAATGAGGGGTTTGAAATGGCGGGGGGGTGGGAGGTTGGGGTACCAGGTGGTGGGTATTATAGAGGGCACGGCTTGCATGGAGCACTGGGTGTGGTGAAAAAATAATGAATACTGTTTTTCTGAAAATAAATAAATTGAGAAAAAAAAAAAGAATGTGTATTTTAAATATCAGAGGAGGAGAACAGATAGCCATCTATGCCAGCTGACATAGATTTTCACCAGTGTAAAGCCAGGAGGAAGGACCAGGTGATGTCTTCAGACAACTATTAGCTCAGGAATGTAAGGATCAAAGCTGTGTGTTTGATATGGATTGCAGCTATCACACAAACCTGTCTTTAATTTACCTAAAGTACCCATATCTCATCAGGAAATAAAATATGAGTTCAAACTGAAAGGCAAGGTGGTGTAGGAAAGTGGCACCTGATGGTGTAAATGTGACAGTAGATCACATGGAACTTGCCAAGTCCTTATGAAAGAGTGTTTTAGCTTGTAATCTTCCACATAACAAAATTCTGTCTGAGGTGCCTTCCATCTGTCTTGGCAGGTATGTGGATAAAATTATCAGTTCTCTATTAGCATATGTTTCAGTTCTTGGATGTTTGTTTATGGGGAGAATTAATGTAGCATACAACTTGCAATTAGTTTTTATACGGTTAATGACAGGTTCACATAAAATGCCTTGCATTGAAATATGGAAGGTAATGGCGTTAATAAAGTATACAGATGCTCAGATTCAGATCTGAAAAAGGAAGCCAAATAAATAAAGTTTGCTAATTAAAAAAAGATTGAGTTATTTGATAAGATCACTAGAAATTTTGTGATTGGCTACCCATTTAGTAACTTGAATATTAAGGAGTTTTTTATGGCTGAAGTCCTTAGTATAATCTGACCCTGCTAGTTAAATAATGGGTGAGTTACTTACCTCTACCTATTCATGTATATCAAGTGAGAATTTTAGTTTACCTTTTGTTGAAAAACTGCTCTAGACTGGGTTTAAAAGATAAACATATGAGTAAATCATGGTATCTGCCCTCTAGGAGACAGGTTATAAGAGTGATTCCTATGTATTTTTGCATATTAGAAATAGCTGGGAAACTTTTTCAACAATAGAAATTCCCAGGACCCTCCCATCATAACTTCTTACATCAGTTGTAATTCATTAACTCTTGGATTAGGTCTAGGTGCCTGCATTTCTTTTTTTTTTAAACTTCCCATATCTGAAGTAACTAGTCAGTTAACTAAAAACTGAGAATTCCTATTAATCTAGTTATTTTTGTATTCTTTGAATGTAAGTATTGTCACTATTTGAAATGTTTCCCTCTTTCTTTCTAATTTCCCATAGCATAAAACATTTAATATTTTATTAAAAATAAAACAAGGGGAGCCTGGGTAGTTCAGTCGGTTAAGCATCTGCCTTCAGCTCAGGTCATGGTTCCAGGATCCTGGCATCGAGTCCAGAGACAGAGCTCCCTACTAAGCACTTGTGTGCTCTCTCTCTCTCTCTCTCTCTCATAAATTTTAAAAATCTTTAAAAAATAAAACAACTTGTATAACATTTCACCATGATATTTCTCAATTCAGAAACTCTGACAATGACTGTTACTGATCATTGTCTCATTCTCTCATGATAGACAATATACAAACAATTAGGTCTTTCTATGGATGCTCCTTTTTTGTGTTTTTGGATAATTGGAACCATGCAATATATGGCCTTGTTTGTCTGGTTTCTTTCACTGTGCATCAATTTTTAAAGGTTGTTCCATGTTGTAGCATGAGTAATTACTTTATTCTTTTTTTTTTTTTTCCCCAATTTATTTATTTTCAGAAAAACAGTATTCATTATTTTTTTACCACACCCAGTGCTCCATGCAAGCTGTGCCCTCTATAATACCCACCACCTGGTACTCCAACCTCCCACCCCCCCGCCACTTCAAACCCCTCAGACTGTTTTTCAGAGTCCATAGTCTCTCATGGTTCACCTCCCCTTCCAATTTACCCAAATTCCCTACTACTCTCTAACACCCCTTGTCCTCCATGCTATTGGTTATGCTCCACAAATGAGTGAAACCATATGATAATTGACTCTCTCTGCTTGACTGATTTCACTCAAAACTTTATTCTTTTTGATATAGCTGAATAATATTCCATTGTATGGATACACCACATTTTGTTCAGCTATTCAGCGGTTGATGAAGTTTAGGTTGTTTCCACATTTTGGCTATCATAAGTAATCCCCCTATGAACATTCATGTATAAGGTTTTGCCTGTGTGTGGGCATATGTTTACAAATCTCAGGTATTTATCTAGGAATAGATTTACTAGGTCATACAATAACTCTGTTAATCTTTTGAGAAATTATCAGACTGTTTTTCCAAAATGGATGCCTCATTTTACATTCCCTTCAGTTGTGTAGAAGGATCCCAGTTTCTCAACACTCAAGATTTTTTGTTTCCCTTTTGATAATAGCTCTCCTAGTGTGTGTAAGGTGGTATTTATTATGATTTTGATTTATATTTCCCTAATGACTAATAACATTGAACATTTTTTCATGTGCTGTTTTGCCATCTCTCTTTTTTAGAGAATTATCTAATCAAATCCATTTTTAATTGGGTTTTGTGTCTGTTTATCACTGAGTTATAGTAGTTCTTGGGGGCCTGGGTGGCTCAGTTGGTTAAGCAACTGCCTTTGGCTCAGGTCATGATCCCAGAGTCCCGGGATCAAGTCCTGCATCAGGCTCCCAACTCTGCAGGGAGTCTGCTTCTCCCTCAGACCTACTCCCCTCTCATGGTCTTTCTTACTTGCTCTCTTTCAAATAAATAAATAAAATCTTTTTAAAAAATTAATTATTTATATATTGTATCAAATCCTTGCCAGATACATGATTTGCAAATATTTCTTGGATTCCTGGAGTTGTCCTTTCAGTTTTTTGATACTGTCTTTTGATGAACAAAAGTTTTCATTTTGATGAAGTTCAATTTACCTATTTTTCTTTGGTTTCTTTGTGTTTTCCATGTTATATTTAAGAAACAATTGTATAATCCAAATTTATGAATATATGTGTGTGTACATATGTATATATATATACATATCCTTCCAAA
Source organism: Neogale vison (assembly GCF_020171115.1). Taxonomy (NCBI): domain Eukaryota; kingdom Metazoa; phylum Chordata; class Mammalia; order Carnivora; family Mustelidae; genus Neogale; species Neogale vison. The sequence continues at coordinate 101,228,281 of NC_058098.1, read as the reverse complement.
AGTTTCATAGTTTTAGCTGTTAAATGTATAAATTTAAGTATAAATATTAAGTATAAATTTAAATGTATCTTTCACCTATTTTTATTTAAATTTTGAATGTATTGTGAGGTAGGGATCTAACTTCATTCTTTTGCATGCGAATATCTACTTGGCCCATCACCATTTGCTAAAATGACTGTTTTTCCCCCATTAAATTGTGTCTTTGGGCTGTTATAACAGAATACCAGGGACAATACCATGACTTATAAACATAAGAAATTTATTGCAGTGCAAGAAGCTGGAGGGTCCGAGATGAAGGTGCCAGCCAATTCAATAAGAGTCTGCTTTCATGTTCATAGACCATGATCATCCCCTGTAACCTCATTTGGTAGAAAGGGCAAGGGAGATCTCTGGGGTCTCTATTATAATGGCACTAATTCCATTCATAAGGACTCTGCCTTTGTGATCTAACCAGCTCCTAAAGACTATACCTCCAAATACCATCACATCGGGGATTAAGTTTCAATGTATAAATTCTAAGGGGACACAAATATTCAGTCTATAATAAATGATCTTGACAAGCTTGTCAGAAATAAACTGAACAAAATGTATGAGCATATTACTAAACTTTCAGTTCTATTCAGTTGGTCTGTATGTCTGTTCCCTATGCTAGTACTATACTCTTTTGATTACTATAGCTTTCTAGTAAGTTTTGGAATTAGAAGGTATGAAACCTCCAATTTTCTTCTTTCCAAGATTGTTTTGGCTCTTCTAGATCCTTTATGGATCCATATGAATTTTAGGATTAGCAAAAAAGGCAGCTGGGATTTTGATAGAATTGCACTGAATCTGTAAATCAGTTTAGGTAATACATTATCCTAAATATTAAGGCTTCCATGAATACAAGACATTTTTCCATTTACTTAGGTTTTCAGTTTCTTTCAATAATATTTTGTATTTTTTAGTGTATAAGTATTACTCTTTCTTGCTAAATGTATACCTAAGTATTTTATCATTTTTCATACTATTATACATGGAATTATTTTTTTAACTTCATTTTTGGATTGCTCATTGCTACTGCATGGAAAAGAAAACTCTGAAGGTGGAAGATTACCTCTTTTAAGGCCCTATCTCCAGTTGCATTCTCAGGAATTGAGTGTTAGTACTTCAACACTTGAAATTTGAGGACATACAACCCTGTCCATAAAAATACCATTAGGCATGCCTCCTTACTAACTCACTGAGGAAATGTAGTGTGAACAAAACTTTCATAAATTTTTGTGCACATTGAATAACAAAGACTTGTGGGTTTTTGTAACTATAGCATAATCTAGGGAATTCTGAATGACATATTTCACTCGATAACATTATTTTATACATTGATCTATGCAATAGAAAAATCAATGAGCAAAACCCACAATGTCCCTGCTCTAACGGATCTTAAATTTTAGTGTGCAGGGGTGATAAGCACTAGACAAACAAACAAAAAAAAACTCAGAGCAAGTGGATGATGGGTGAAATGTTTTTCCTTAACTAATCTGGGATTCTAAATGCTTTGGGAATCTAATTCATATAATCCATGTAATTTAGTAGCATACATTATAATAAAGCAGTATGTATAAAGGTAATGGAAAATTAACTGAAAAAACATTTTAAAGAGGTGTTTACATTGTTTCATTTTGTAGTACATTTTGGAAAAAAATGTATTTTATACCAATTAGATTTTTATCCATGGCTAAACTGAGGGCCAGAGACCTTCATTAAATTGTCTAAGGTCATATAGCTAGTTAGGGAGAAAAAAGTTAGGCCCATAAAAAGACTTCTGTTCCTAGACCTTATATATTTTTCTCTACCATTGCAATTTTGCTTTATTGACTCAAATATCAACTTTAAAACAGTAGGGTTTTTTTGATTTGTGCCTTAGGATTCTTAAAGCAAAGTGAACCCTTCTATCCATAGGGAACAGCATTCTTCATGTTCCTTGCTTGATTAAGGATATAACTGAGTCTTTTATTTCTTACTCCTTGAATATTCATTTTCTTTTTTTTAATTAATTAATTTTTTATTTATTTTCAGCTTAACAGTATTCATTATTTTTGCACTACACCCAGTGCTCCATGCAATCCATGACCTCTATAATACCCACCACCTGGTTCCCCCATCCTCCCACCCCCCCGCCACTTCAAACCCCTCAGATTGTTTTTCAGAGTCCATAGTCTCTAATGGTTCACCTCCCCTTCCAATTTCCCCCAACTCCCTTCTCCTTTCTAACTCCCCTTGTCCTCCATGCTATTTGTTATGCTCCACAAATAAGTGAAACCATATGATAATTGACTCACTCTGCTTGACTTATTTCCCTCAGCATAATCTCTTCCAGTCCCGTCCATGTTGCTACAAAAGTTGGGTATTCGTCCTTTCTGATGGAGGCATAATATTCCATAGTGTATATGGACCACATCTTCCTTAACCATTCATCCGTTGAAGGGCATCTTGATTCTTTCCACAGTTTGGCAACCGTGGCCATTGCTGCTATAAACATTGGAGTACAGATGGCCCTTCTTTTCACTACATCAGTATCTTTGGGGGGGGGGGTGCCTGGGTGGCTCAGTGGGTTAAAGCCTCTGCCTTCAGCTCAGGTCAAGATCCCAGCGTCCTGGGATCAAGCCCCGCATAGGGCTCTATGCTCAGCAGGGAGCCTACTTCCTCCTCTCTCTCTCTCTCTCTGCCTGCCTCTCTGCCTACTTGTGATCTCTGTCTGCTAAATAAATAAATAAAATCTTAAAAAAAAAGAATATTCATTTTCTGTTATGAGCTGAAGAACCTTATGTATCTAATCTATGTATATCATCTAATAGATAATAACTTTTAAAGTGTAATACAAGGAAAAAAAACCCTAAATTCATGGAAATTCACTTTTTAAATCTTGAAAATTTAATGCATTGTTAGAATGCAACAATTTATAATAATAATGAACTTGAAAACATACAAATTAAACCAAATATTGACCTTTTTCTGTTTGTGTCTAGGGAATTGTCTAGCCTCCAAATTGCTAGCCTTTAGGTGGTTCCCCTACTGCCCACCCTCCCCAATAGAATAGATATTATTGAATTAAGAGAAACTGGGAATGAGAGAGAGAGATTAATATTTCCTTGTACTGAAAAATTAAATCTAATTTTGAAGAGATACAATAGAACTTAATAAAGACCTCTTAATGTGTTGATACTTGAAATAATTTGTAAATTAAAGTATAATGCTTCCTATAAAATTTGATGGGTTGTCTTTTACTATTCTAGAATATGTTTATTTTCTTCCCTAAATTTTCTCTGAGTTTAAAGAAACTAAGCTGTGGTCATCCTCATCTTACCATATTTTCTACTTTCAGTGCCTTTCAGAAAATTTTCAGAGAAGTTTGATGGCCTTGGATTTTCTGTTCCAGTATCCCTGGAAATTTCTTGTAAAAGAAGTATCAACACACTTCAGAGATCTGTGAAGGACATGTTAGTCTAGAGATTGTGGCGCTATGTTTGAGGGCTGATTGATGAGTTCTATCATTTTTTTCCCTATTATTTTTTGAGCATTAAAAAGAAGAAATACATTTGTTAACATGAATAATCCTTCCAGAAATTAACACAGCATTATAATTTGATACATATCTCCACTTATATTAACACAGAGAGATTGAACAATCTACAATCCTATTTATTTATTTATTTTTTTAAAGATTTTATTTATTTATTTGACAGAAATCACAAGTAGATGGAGAGGCAGGCAGAGAGAGAGAGAGAGAGAGAGAGAGAGGGAAGCAGGCTCCCCGCCGAGCCCGATGCGGGACTCGATCCCAGGACCCTGAGATCATGACCTGAGCCGAAGGCAGCGGCCCAACCCACTGAGCCACCCAGGCGCCCCCCTATTTATTTTGATATATAGGTATACTATACATTTATTTGATTATTTTGGTGTTTGTGGACACTTTACTCACCCCCCAAATTTGTAGATTATGGAGAGGTTCTAGAGATTTATACTTTTCAGATGTTCTGCAGTTGTCTCAAGCAGTCACATAAGTTAAGCCCCTAATACGTGGTCCTAACAACATTGTTTAACTTCTTTGAGACTCGGTGCCCTCATATAAAATGGGAATGATACTCTTATTACTTAAAATACATGCTAATGGTGTCAGTCTCTTAGAAATGATGTCATGAGTTTTATTCCTGAATCAAACTATCTTAGTTTGTGAAACTAGTTATGTCTTATGGACATAACTAGCTCACATCTTTCCTCAGAATTACAAGAGCCTACTATATTTTTTCATTCACTTCTATAGCTGATCATCCCTTCCATGTGATCCTTGTCCCACAGACTGCCTGAGCAAGTTGTATTTCCCAATCTAAAACATTTTCTTTCTTCCTATTAAAAAAATCCTTTCAGTTTAAATATATAGCCTTATAAATTCCAAATATTATATTTAATAATCCTCTAAATATTGAATCTTCTATCTCTTATCATAAATAGGTTAAATAAGCTCTTAGAGATGAGTCCGTAGGTTTAGAAAATTTTTACTTATCCCTGAATTCTGTACTCTTTCTTTAATCCCCTTCATGGAATCTGGGCATATACAGGGATTTCTAAGATTTTGTACTTGTGGATAGAAGGGGCTCTTGCCTGAATGCAGTGTTTTGTGGCTCTTCAAATAATTGAGAGCCCTATCTCAAAGGTGATAGTGGAGGTAACATTGCAAGATGACGTACTGGAACTCACGGCTGGAGTACTTGGTCTAAGTTGCTCATGCTCTTAGTTAAGTTGGAGTACTTGGTCTTAGTTGCTCATGCTTAAGTTGCTGAAGAAGTTCAGAACATTTCACTCCCAAAATATGTCACTTTGGCATATTGATTATTTTGAAATAAAGGCACTTATGAAACAGTACCTGTAAAGAGGAAACTCTGATCCCCCCCCACCCACTCTTTGTCTTCCTGAAAGGAGGAGAGAAAACTCCCATGTGAAAGTTATGCCCACTGTAGCAGGAGGATGGAAGAGGTTCTTACCACCAGAGACAAGGAAGTGGGTCCAAGAAGTCTATATACACAGACCTTCTTACTCTAATCCTCCTCTCATTTACATTTTCACCATTTATGGCCCCTAGCCCAAACCCCTTTGTCTTCTCAGTTCTTTACAAATTTATTGTTTCTTTTCCCAAATGGTATAAAAGCTTCCTTCTTTGGTCACTTCTTCAGGTTTTCATTCTCTTTTGAAAACTCTCATGTACAAGAAAAACTTCTGTATAATGCGTATGTTTCTCTCCTGTTTATCTTTTATCAGTTTAATTTTTAGGACCAGCCTGAGACCCAAAGAGGGTAGAGTAAGATTTTTCTTTTCTCCTGCAAGACAGGAACCCTGGTCTCCAGGACCAGAAGCTAAGCCTTATGCAGGGCACTCACCAAAGCAAGCTGAAACTCCTAGAATCCAGCAGTCCACGGGTGTCTGAGGAGAAGCCAGAAACAAGGCAGCATCTATGCAACATTTCATATCTAGGGCACTTACCACTCTTCATCACCTCCTTAGAAGTAATTACTTACAGAATTTCTTTTAAAACTTTGATGCTTTTGTCTGCAGTGGTCTCAGTGGTCTTCCCACAGTCATCTAGATCTTCTCCCCTTTCCCACCACTGAAGCCAAAGGGATGGGGTCATGCTCAGTGATATGTGCCAGCCTTTCTCTTCTTACCTTGGGTCTCTGACCTAAGAAAGGCAGATTCTTCATATTCTCCAAGTCCTCTCTTAGGTCTTGTCTTTTCCAGCAAGTATAAACTCCAGGGCCTAATATGGCCTGTTTTTTGTGGCATTAAGTAGATTTCAATTTTAGTATTCTTCCTCTTACTGTAAAATGCTGACATTAAAACACACACACACACACACACACAAAACTATAGCTTACCTAAAAGCAGTCAAATAAGTCAATAGAATAGTAACCTCTTTGTTCTATAGGAAACTTCAATCTCTTGCCTGGGTTGATCACTCAGTCTTGGAGCAGAAGGCTCTGAGAGAACATGACATGATTCATTGTGAAATGTGAAGAGGGTGAGCAGTATTTAGAATCACAGTATTGCCTTTTTTTTTAAGACACTAAACAACTTTGCACATATAAAAATGATCTTGAATAATTCACTTATTTAGATTTTTATGGATATAATTCAAAAGAAAGAAAATAATATTTGAAATTATTGTTAGGCCAAATAAATATGTAAATATATTATATGTGTATGATTTATATGATAGCATAGATTAATGGAAAAAATAAAGACTAGAGGTATGTGACCTGCATTTTGGGTTTGTTTCTGCCTTATCTGCTTTGGTCATTTTAAAGACCAAATCTCTGTTGACTCTTTTAAAAAAAGTTTTATCATGAATTTATGTGAAAGAATTGTTTTCTTCCATTTATCCATTAAGTCCTTTCTCCTTAATTCCAGTCTTGTATCAGGTATGTTGCATGTAGCCTGTTACCTGCATGTGGCAACAAGTTGGCAGCTTCATCTGATGTACTTGCACTTTACCTTTAAAATATGGCCATATATGCACAGAAACGTGACTCTTTCCAAAAGTCAACATGGAGTCTATATCCATCGGCAGATCTTGGAAGGTCAGGTTGGTAAGGAATTACATAGTGAATTCTGACTAATTAGGATGCAAGGAACAGAATACGGCATGTATTTTTATACTGCATGGTGAGACAACAATTTTGTGTGTCCCCACTTATGTTCCATTAACTTTTTTCATAAAATGATTGAAACACAGAAATACATCCTTAATCAGTATGTAAGCAGATGGCAAAAAAGGAAAAGATTCCGCTGCCTGACCTTGATCATTAGCTATAAAGACAGCACAATATCCTAACACATTGTTCTCAGTGATTAAATCTGTATCTTTATTGACTGGCATACCATATTTTTGGAATAGATTCAGTTGTACTGGTTCATATCACATAAGAACAGTGAACTCATTCCTCTGACCTCTGAAACTGTAGGGCACAGTTGCCTAGTATGGAAAGGACCATTTTCTGATGAAAAAGCATTGTGGTAGTTCTATAGAACGTCATCATCTATCAAAAGCTGTTGGAATTTAAGCAGATCACCTGATCTTGAGTTTCCGTTTCTTTTCTAGTACTCCTTCCTCAGAGTTCTTCCTCTGTTCTACTCTCTTTCATGTTTTATGTGAATTATTTTCATAATAACCTGAAAGTATAAGTACACGTTGTTTCCTTACTTTGAGGATGGGAAAAACAGAGGCTAAAGAAAGCATGCCTATTGGCCAAGAACATATAGTAAAACTGGGTATAAAGTCCATCATGTTTTTGCAATTGATACATTAGCCTCAAAGAGTTCTTCTTGTTTCAATGTTCAGTTGGAGCATGGATATCAATATTTTGACAATGGATCTTGCTACAATCTTAGAACTGCTCAGGTATATAGGCAACAAAGACTTTGTCCCTGGCAAAATGGTAAAGTAAAGCCCTGGGTCTAAACATACCACAACATCTGTTTTCATACATAAAATTTTATTGGGACACAGCCACGCCCATTTTTAATGTATTGCCTGTGGGTTGCTTTTGTGCTACAATTACATAGTGGAGTCCTTGCAATAGAGACTTATGGACTACAAACACTGTAAACTATTTATTGTCTGTCCCTTTGGATAAATGTGATGATCCTGGGCATCCTATAGACTTTATTGCTCTCTCTTGAATCACTTGAAGATAGCTGAGCACCCTTATACTTTGAATTGAACAACCTGTCTCTTTCTAGCTTTCAAATGCAGTGGCAAGATTTCTAGCCCCAGATGAAGTAGTGGGTCATTAGAAGTATCCAGCAGGTGATAACATACATTGGAGTGACATGGATATGAGGTACAATGTCAGTGCTGGAATAAGATGGAACTAGGCATCTGTGAAGGTGGACTCATTAATACATTGAAACAAAGTATTTAGGAGTGACTAATTCATGACAAGATTTGCAGTGGGCATTTAGAGTAGTATAGGAGAAGTGTATAGGAGAAAAAATGTCTCTTGCGTGTTCATTAGCATAAGGGAGTCACTTGAAAACAAGAGACTACCTTTCATTATAATACCTACAGCTGACCATATAAAAGTACTTCTTCCATTTGTATATACCTATTATGTGCAGTGCTAGGTTCTTCCCTCCTTCTTTCACTCTACATATGACTTCCTTAGGATTATTTCTCTTTATAACTACTCAGGGTTCCCCATGTGTCCCCTGGCTTCTGACCATAATCACTGTTCCTGTTCTTGCCTGACCCACCCGAGAGCACTATACCTGAGCCCAGAATTTCATAGGGTGTTTAAGTGGACCCAGAAAGGAAAGCACTCCATGGCAGTCACTGAGATAGAATTATAAGATTGGTGCTTCAGAGTGTGCAGTGGATGTTATATATTTGGGCTGAAGCAAAGAATTTGATGAAGTGTCTCATGAAGTTTCACATATAAAATTGGTTCAAATTGCTTGGAAAAAGAACACTGTCAAAATGAGAATTGGCAAGAGCTTAAGAGGCAGAAACAAAGAGCTTCTGTATGAAATGTGTAGAGTTCACAAATATCTGGACTTGTGTAAATTGGTGGAGGATGGGATTATTATTATTTTTAGCATGTTGTAGGGAAGAGAATGGAAGTCATATTTATCATATACCAAGATTTCAAGGAATATGATGTATGTCCACAAATTTCTAATTCTGATCCTTCCCTATTAAAAGAAATCATTATTTTCATATAGACCAATACCAAAACTCACATGAAGAATGTAGATAAAATTAGGTGAAGTCTAGGATGTAAATAAAGCTATTTTCTCTTTTCTCTCCACACCCCCATGTTAGGCATTTCTGCCAGATGCTCAAGATTCTGATTATAATATTTATTACTACAAGTCTCTAAAACTCCTTTTTTGACCCTCCAAATTGCCCCATTATATCACTCTGAATTCTTTATCTCCTTGTTAAACTTTATAGACTGATTGCCCCACCAAATTCATTCTCAGCAACTCCCTCTCACAAACTTCTCATATCTGGTGCCTCAATGACATCCCATTTTAAACTCAGGACTATTTCTCTGACTTCATTGGCACTCTGACACGTCTGCTGGTAGGAAATAGCATATAATTCTAACTGGATGAAGGCAACAAATCCATCCAGAACCATACTTCTCAAACACTAGTGAATGTCTGAATTATTTAGAGAGCTGGGTCAAACACCTGTGACTGGGCAGCTGTCCAGAGTTTCTGAGTCAGGATTTCTGGAGTAGAGACTGAGAATTTGCATTTCTGACAAGTTTCCAGGTGCTGCTGATACTTCTAGTCTGGGGACCACATTTGGAGAAGGGCTGCTCTAGAACTCCTGACTCTTTCCTCTTCCTTCACTCACAGTCCTTATACTTCACTGTCAGAAATAAATTCTGAATTCTGAGAAGCCTCTTACTTGCAATTCACAGGCAGAATTAAGAGCAAACTGCTTCCTATGTAAGATCTCTAATAATAAATCCCAGGTTTAAGTTCCAGCCTCTCTTCCTGCTAAAGCTTTTGGACTCCATCCACCATATACTATACATTAGTTATACTGAATTACTTTTGAATCTATAGAGATCACTTGCCTTTTTTCCTCTTGTCTCCACATACGCTGATTTCTTTTGTCTGCCTGACAAACTGACTCACAAACATCTGTTCTGTATAGACAGTGTCACCTTACCTATAAAGCATTCTCACTTTCTCTGAAAGTATTAGGCACTTCATTTTCTACAGATCTTGCATTTACATATGTTAGAGTACTTATACCATTGTGTCGCAATTGTTTTCTTGCTAGTCGCAATTGCTTTCTTTCTCTAAGAGGGAAATATGTGGTTCCTTGAGTACACTGGCATGAATGGCTTAATTGTCAATATACAATATACAGTCCCACAGCATTTTGCATAAACCCTGGCATGTTTTAAATGCTCAGTATTTTTTTTTTAAGATTTTGTTTATTTGTTTGAAAGAGAGAGAGAGAGAGAGAGAAGAAACACAAGGGGGGAGGAGGGACAGAGGGAGGGGGAGAAGCAGATTTCCTGCTGCTGAGCAGGGAGCTCAAAGCTGGACTCTATCCCAGGACCCCAAGATCATGACCCCAGTTGAAGTCAGATGCCTAACCAAGTGAGCCACCCGCACACCCGCACACTCAATATTTTTTTAATGAAAGATTTCTCTTAGGGTACCTGGCTGGCTCGGTCAGTAGAGCATGCAGCTCTTGATCTCAGAGTCCTGAGTTCAAGTCCTGTATTAGGTGTAGAGTCTACAAAAGAAAGAATAAAGGGTGGGGGGAAGGAGGGAAAAGGAAGGAGGGAAGGAAGGAAAAAAAGTAGGTAGGTTGGTTTCTCCCTTCAGATGTTTCACCCTATGAGCTAGATCTTTCTTTTCTTCCTAATGCTTCTTCTACAAAATTTAAACTAACCAATGCATTATATTAGTATCAGTTATAGGAAGCAGAAGTGTTTTTCATATCCTTCCATAAAATACTATTAGAAGAAGTGTCTTAGGCTCATTCTGTGTAGAGTCAAGCTTAGAATAATTATATGGCAGTACTTTATAAAAATAACCAAAACAAACTTAACATCTGATATTTATTTTATTGCCTACTTATTATGTTTGGAGATATTGCTCACAATTAATTTCTCATGAATCTTCAAAACAATTTTATCACAGGAGTGCTACTATTAGTTTCATATTACAGATGGAGGAATGGAGAAATTAAGTATGTTTTTGAGTATCACACTGATTATAAATGGTAGTTGGTGATTTTAGCTGACAATCTAACTTCAATATCTTCTATTTAAATAGTCTAGAAATACGTTCACAAGCCCACCCTTCCAGATAAATATAATTTCAATATCTGTGAGAATCCCAGAATAATTACACATCCTTGCCTATAAAGTAGATTTACCTTAAGAAATAATTCATCTTACGCTTGGTATGAGAGAGGTATGTTATCAAGATTATACATTGTGGGATTCTTTAGTCTAGTAATTTTAGTGGAGGCCCAGTGTGACACATCTGTGAGGCAAGGCTGTATCCATGATCCCTGGTTCTTAAATAGAATTTCTGGTTTGGTTGGAGCCATGGAGGAAGAGAATTCCTCCCCTACTGCCAGAACCAAAAATAGGTAAATAAGGTTTTGGAAGACCTAAAATAGATATTATGATTTAGAAGATCTTGGAAGTCATCCCTAAACTGAAGGAGTACAATGGACACAGAGTAGCATGAGAGGATGTTAGAGGATAAGACAGCCCAACAGAGACTATCTTGTTCAACCATGACTTCCTAGGACACGAGGGCTTACTGAGTTCTCCAATATGCCATATTACTTCATAGTAAGTGAAGATAGACCTTACTGTATGACTTTTTGATCTTTTATTGTATCATTCTCTGTTATTTGTATTTTCCTACATCATTTAACAAAAAGTTTGATTTTCTTATCTCAGTAATGTCATCAATAGTCCAAAAAGTGGCAACATTCACCTCTTTTATATAATCAGAATTACCTTTTTAAAAAAAAAATCATCTCTTTTCAGTTAAGCTCATTCTTATAAGTATTTGTAGAGTGAGTACTTTGTGTAAGACTGTGAACCAGGTATTTATTACAGATATGTGGATGAATAAGACTCAGTCTTAATATCCAACAAAGGGGCATTAGAAGCTTTGATATACTTGAATAAAACTTCAAATCTAGACAGTCATCTGCTAGAACCCTAAGTACAAATCATTGCTATACTCACTTCAATAAGTGGGAACAACTCTTTATTTAGGGGGGCTCTGAACATTTTATCTTTAGAAAGAAAAAAAAGAAAAGGAAAAACCATTCCCACAAAAGGAAGGTGCCACTTGGGTCCCTGTCTTTTGTTCTCCCTGACTCCAGAGACTTCTGCATAGATCAGCTTACTGGCTGATCTCCTCTTCCTAGGGCAACAGTCACTGCTAAGCATCCTTTTCCCCCACTTCTCACTAAACCCTGTTCCCCAAAGTCCTCAAGTGCACATCTGAGCTCTGGGATAAAATTCTTGACAAAAAGAACTGATGTAATTAGAGATTCATATTAGGAAGATTAAATCAGGTGACAGTATTAAGGAAAGTTTATAAACTAGGGCTAGTGTCTGTAGAAAGTGTGACAAGAAAGAAGTGTGGAACAGCACTCAAAAGCTCAGATTTTTCTTGATTCATATCCCAGTCTACTTTTCCGCTATGGGATTTGGAGCAATATGGTTTAACTATTCTGAGCCTCATTTTCCTTACTGGTAGATGGAAATTTCTGTGTTATTGTGATGATTGGTTGAAGTAATGTGTGTGAATTGCTTAAGATACCTGGCACTTTAACAAGTGTTCAATAGTTAATAATTAATAAGATTGCATTATTATTATTATTTCTGTTATTTCTGCTGGAGTGAAACATATATATAAGAGATACCATAGAAGAACAACAACAACAAAAAAAACAATTTGCTGACATGAGGAGCGGGGAGTAAGAAGATGTCATGGTGAATCTAAAATATCGATTCTGGGTGAAGAAAGAGAGAGCAGTATTATTAGTAAGCATGAAACTGCACTGATTCTCGCTCCCTAAACCATATCCCCAAAAGAACTGACAATTACAAAATGCAAAGAAGATTATTTGCATTCAGCTTTTCATCAAGTCTTCATAACACCAGTAGGGAGCACTGGACTCCTGATTTGAGAAGAGACTGACACCAGATGAACAAAATTATGCTTATAAGTATTTGTTTTGGAGACAAAGGAATGGCCACTAAGTAAGTCAATAAAAAACATTTTTTCCCAAAATAAGTTTAATCCATAGTGCTTTATAGTGCTCCTCCATAAACTTCTAAATTTAATCCATAGTTCATGTTTTTCTTCTATTACTGTCTATTTTTAATCTTTATTTTCCCAGATTTTGTAATTCCAGTTGCAAATTGTACCTCCCCAAAGGTGTTGATCACTATATCCTGAAAAATAGTAATTAAGTCCATTGACCTTGTGAACACATAGGAAGGCTTCCTAGCAAAGCTTAAACTTCAACTTTCTCCCATATGAAATTATGTGAGGTTGATTATAAAAGCTACAAACTCACATGCTAATTAAAGCTATAGTTACTATCATTACACAGAGCAAAAAATGTGCTTTATAATGATAAATATGTAAATAAAATTAGTTTATAAGGATTGTGGGGAAAAAAATCTATGTCAAGTAGCACAAAGTGGGCACACATTCTTTCCTTAGGTAGATTCATCCTGAATCTGTGTAATGAGCACACAGACACCTGCAGACTAACCTTCCCCTGCAGGAACCAGAGGTGATGATTAACCTACTCTGTGACAGTATTTGATTAGAAATACTTTGGGGAAGCTATACTGAACATTTTAAGAAATGTCTACTGGAGATCTTTCCTGGATATCCCATGCTGAAGCCGTCTTACCACCTATTCTTTTTAAGCCTGTTTCTTAGAAATCCAGGTTCTTTGTCTGTTTCTTTCCATTATGTAACCCAGAACTATGGAGAAGTTCTCCTCTACACCCCGCCAAGTATCTACATGCTGCATTCTATCCTTTAAGCTCCTTTATATAGGTTCTATATTTATTATATGCACTTTGTTTTTTCTCATGCTTTTCTTCAGTTGGACCTTGATTCTCCCACTAACTTTTGATAATCCCAACTTTGTATTTTTCTTTGTCCTAAGATTGCATGTCTATTGGATTTGTGTTTTTCCTTAGGCTAAAGTTGTCTGAACTCTTATTTGGATATGACATTTCTTTAAGTACTTAAGAGCTACTTTACTCAGCCCCTAACCCCCAAGTTTACATTAGCTCCTTCTCCTGCTAAATTTGGTCCTTTATCACTTGCAGGATGATATTCTGAGGCCCATTAAGCAAAAGTATAATGTCAGCATTTAACACTGGAAAATAGATTTAGATAAAGAAGACCCAAAACTACTTCACATAAATGCACAGTTTTCTACACCACTACCCTGATACTTGATTTCCTGGAAACAAAATTACATTATGAGGCAAGTCACCAGAAAGTCAGTGGAAACAAATTACCAGATATAAGGCCTTCCAGAGCAATAATATCTGAAAATGAATGACAGGTCTTAAATTTGGGTACAGTGAGGGTTCGGACTTCACTCAAGCCTTTTCAAGAGATCTGGACTGGAGAATCAGTATATAGTTAAAACTATAAAGACTCCCAAGATTGAGAGGTTTAAACAGGCAATTCTGGCCCAGATATTATTTTTGATTCCTTGGTACTAGATGAGAATAATAGAATTTCTCTGTGGGAATAGGGTGTGTGTGTGTGTGTGCATGTGTGCACGTGCCTGTGTATGTTAACAAATGAGTGTGCAAGCAAGATGGATACAGTTTCACTGGCAATATGTATGTTAGAACTGTGCTTCTATTATTAACATGCCCTAAGCTTTACCTCTGGGTATTTGAACTCCTCTAATACTCCTAATCTCAGTGAACAATGCCAACGTTACATTATCTTAATTTCATGTCAAACTTCCATTTTGGGTAAAATGCAAATATTACTAAAGCCCTTTATTTGTGTATTTAATCCCGGATTATTTTATAGGCATGGGAATTACCAAGAGTTGAAGGGAGAATAGAGCTAAGGACATTTGGTATTTGAACATTTTGAAGAAAGAGCAGGAAGAGGAGAGATATAGAAACTGGAGGTCTTGGCATTCTGAATATTTATTTATTTATTATGTTCAATTAGCCAGCCTATATACATCGTTAGTCTTGCTGTAGTGTTCAAAGATATGAATGATTTTAAACATAACCTAATTTCCTCGATCACTTTACCAGTCCAAAAGAAGAGTAGGTCTTTGGAAAGCAAATTACCAAATTTCCATTCATGTTTCTTCTTGTCCTTTCCCAGTCCTAACCATATGATTCCAGGGTAAACTTGACTTTTATAACAAATTCCCTACCTTCTGTGTCAGTCTATTTTATTATTGAACTCCTTTAGCTTTAGAATATTATTTCTTAAGTTAAACTAAAATTTGACTCTCTGCTTCTAGTTCTTTCCTCTGAGATGATGCAAGATAAGTCAAATACTTATACTTGAGAGTTTTTCAAATAGTTGAAGGAGCTGTTGTGTTTCCCCTAAGTCTTATTATCTGGATTTTATTGTTAATATTTTCTTGAGTCCAATATGACACTAAAATCCAGGTTGACACACTCTTCACCAATACTGTACAAATTGGTCTATTATTTTGGCATCGTGCAGATTTGACCCTATTGATTCTTGAGATGAGTATATTTCCTTCTTCAGAACACCTGCCTAAAAGAAAATATGACAGGTTAAAAGGCTTTTAAAATATGAGTACAGCCTTACATGCCATGGAATCATCAAGAAAAGTGGTAAAGTCAGTTTTTCAAAGATTTTGGAGATTGTTGAGTTGGCAAAAGATTATATATGATTAGAAAATCCAAAGGGATAACTTTGGTTATTGCCCACTAGAAAACCAGTTTCAGGTATCAAATTTAAAAATTTTAACTCCTTTTCTGCCTTTGAAAAATAATGTAATCAGCTGTATTTTGTGAGACAATTACTTTCTCTCTCTTTTTTTTGAAATAATACAACTTTGTTTTGGCTAAGATTATTGTTTCATATATCTTCTCTTGAATTTCCATATCTATTTTTGTATTTCTGATAAGTTCCATCTCTCTTTATTATATAATTATTTTATGGATTTCATTTTATGGATTATTCATAACATAGTTAATGAAGAAGTAGAAACTGTAACATTCATTAGACCAATAGGACACAGTGCAATAAAATATACAATGGATAGATACATGCCAACAAATCGAACAATCAACCATCAAAACAAACAGATTCAGTCTGTGCATCTCTTTTAAGGAGATAAAGCCTCAATTCTGTCCAGTCAGTATTTAAGGTTCATGTTTGAATCCGGATAATGTTGTTTACATTTTTTTTTAATTTTTTTGAAATTTTTTAATTAACATATAATGTATTATTTGCTTCAGGGGTACAGGTCTGTGATAAATCAGTCTTACACAATTCACAGCACTCACCATAGCACATGCCCTCCCCAGTGTCTGTCACCCAGCCACCCTATCCCTCTCTCCCTACCCCCAGCAACCCTCAGTTTGTTTCCTGAGATTAAGAGTCTCTTATGGTTTGTCTCCCTCTTTGGTTTTCATCTTGTTTCATTTTTCCCTATCTTCCTCTATAATCCTCTGTCTTGTTTATCAAATTCTTCATATCACTGAGATCATGTGATAAATGTCTTTCTCTGACTGACTTATTTCACTTAGCATAGTATCCTCTAGTTCCATCTACGCCATTGCAAATGGCAAGATTTTAGTTTTTATGGCTGTATAGTATTCCTTTGTGTATATGTATATATATTTTATGGCTGTATAGTATTCCTTTGTGTATACACATATATGTGTGTATACACATATATGTGTGTATATACATACACACATATGTATGTGTCTGTATAAACGCACACACACACGTATACCACATCTCCTTTATCCATTCATCTGTTGCTGGACATCTAGGTTCTTTCCATAGTTTAGCTATTGTGGACATTGCTGTTATAAACATTCAGGTGCACGTGCCCCTTAAGATTACTACATTTGTATCCTTAAGGTAAATACCCAGTAGTGCAATTGCTGGGTTGTAGGGTAACTCTATTTTCAACTTTTTGAGAGGAACTTCCATACTGTTTTCCAGAGTGGCTGCACTACCTTGCAGTCTCACCAACAGTGTAGAAGGGTTCCTCTAATATTATCTATCATTTTGTTAAAAAGACTCATGTAAAATTAAGATTTTTCTTCAAAAAATGACAAACAAAATGACAGACAACTGAAAGAAGAGCATATTTTCATGTTTTAGACCAATGAGAAATTAATATCCAGAATTTATAATAAAGTTCTAATATCAACAACAAAGAAAGACAAAATATCCAACCTTAAAAAAAAAAAAGCAACAACAGAAGAATTGGAATTGAGAATTCATAGAAGGGAAAATAAATAGTCCTCATGAAGTTAGTCATCTTTATTAAAAAGTAGTGCTGAAATAAAATTGTGCATATTATAAAAGAAGATATAGAACTATCTTTGTTCATAGTTACCATGAAAATCCAAAAGAACTGACAAAAAATAAACAAAAACAAAAACAAAACCCTCCTGAAATTAATTAGTAATTTTAGCAAGGTTGCAAGATACAAAGTTATCATAGAAAAGTCGGTTGCTTTCCTATATACCGACAATGAACAAATGGAATTTGAAATTAAATATAAAGTACTATCTACATTAGCACTCCCCCCCAAAGTTAAATATTTAGGTATAAATATAACAAAATATGCATCAGAACTCTGTAGGATACTTCAATATTCTGATGAATGAAATCAAAGAAGAAATAAATAAGGGAGATATGTTCATGAGTAGGAAGAATCAATACTGTCAAGATGTCAGTTTGTTTCAGCCTAATCTGTAGATTCATTGAAATGCCACTCCAAATCCCAGCAAGTTATTTTGTGGATATTGACAAACTGATTCCAAATTTTACATGGAGAGGCAAAAGACCCAATATAGATGATACAATACTGAAGGAGAAGAACAAAGCTGGAGGATTGAGGCCAACCTGACTTTAAGTCTTACTATAAAGCCATAGTAATCAAGGCAGTGTCATATTGGCAAAATAATAAACAAATAGAGCAATAAGAACACCTTACAAACAGAGATCCCATGAAAAGGCACCCATAAGTATAGTCAATTGATCTTGACAGAGGTACAAAGGAATATAATGAAGCAAAGATAGTCTTTTGATAAATGCTGCTGGATTAATCAGACATCTACATTTTAAAAAATTGGTCAAAGATACTGACCTTATACTCTCCCCAAAAATTAATTCAAAATGTATTCCAGACTACAATGTAAAATGCCAAATTGTAAAACTCCTAAAAGTCAACATTGGAGAAACGTTAGATGACTTTTGGTATTGTAATCCCTTTGTAGATACAACACAAAAGGGCATAGCTACAAAATAAATACTTGATATTAGAAGATAAGATATAGATTAGGAGAAAATATTTGCAAAAGATACATCTGCTTAAGGACTCTTATCTAAAATATAAAAGGAATTGTTGAAACTCAACAGTAAGAAAAAAATCCAACTAATAAATGGCCCAAAGACCTTAACAGACACCTCAGCAAAGTGGAAATTATACAGATGACAAATAAGCATATGAAAAGATGTTTTACATTGTATTCCATCAGGGAAATGTAAATGAAAATAATGAGATGCTACCATACACATAAGTAGAATGGCCAAAATCCAGAACACTAATAGTACTGAATACTGACGAGGATGTAGAGCAGAAGGAACTCTCATTCATTGCTGAGGGGAATGTAAAATGTTATATAGCCACTTTAGAAGACAGTTTGACACTATTTTTTACAGAACTCCACACACTGTTACCATCTGATCCAGCAATCGCTCTTCTTGGTATTTACCAAAGAAGTTGAAAACTTATGTACACACAAAAACCTGTACATGAATGTTTATAGCAGCTTTATAGCAACTAAAATTATAAGAAAGTTTACAGTAACTGAAGTGCCCTTCAGAGGGTGAATAGATAAAGTGTGGTATACCTAGACAATGGAATATTATCCAGTGCTAAAAGAAAGGAGATGTCAAGCTATGACAAGACATGGAAAAATCTTAAATACATATTAATAAGTGGAAGAAGCCAATTTGAAAAAGCTACATATTGTGTGATTCCAACTATATAACATTCTAGAAAAGGCTAAACTATGAAGATAATGGAAAGATCATTGGTTGGGTGGGGAAGGGACCAGAGATAGATAAATAGGCACAATATAGAGGATTTTTAAAGACAGTGGAAATACTATGTATGATATTATAATGATGGATATATTTCATACATTGTTTAAACCCATAGACTGTACAACACTAAGAGGCAACCATAATGTAAACTGCGGACTTTGGGTGATATGAAGTGTCAGTGTAGTTTCATGGTAGTTTCATGTAGCTTCTTGATTAAAAAAAAAGAAGTACCATTCTGGTTGGGATGTTGATAATAAGGAATGCTATGCATTTGTGGGGTCAGAGGATAAATGGGAAATCTCTGTAGATTTCCCTCAATTTTGTTACAGAACAAAATCTCTGAAAAATTATCTTTAAAAATATTGTGGACATGAGAATATAAAATGTTCATCTTAGTTTATTTTTAGGTAAATGTGAGTTAAAATGATCATGAGATGCTACTATCTACTCATTAGAGATGAACATTAGAAAGTTGGATAAAACCAACTGTTGTCAAGAATTTGGGACAAGAGGAATACTGGTACACTATTGGTGGTAGTGACACTGGGGACATTTTATAGTATGAGGAGTATGAATACCCCGTGACAGACTAGTCCCAATCTTGAGTGTGTTTCCAGGAAAAATGTTCACATCATTTGTGAGGGTTCTATGCAGGGAAGGATGTAGTGCATAAATATAACGAGTGGTATAGGTGATCTAGATGCCTATCACCTTTGGAATAGAAAATAAGATTCAGAAATAAAGGAATGGAATTTTGTGGAGCAGTACAAAGACATGAACCTGATAGATAAAGGACAGCATGGATATATCTTTTTTATAGGTGTCAAAGGAATAAAGAGACAGGATTTACAGTTCAATATTCCTCCTATAGAGACAAATTAATTATTGCTATATATTTTATAAATATCCAGTAGAATGAATTAGTGCTTATAAAGGTGTGTGTAAGGAATGAATAGGAGTGGGGATCTGAGAGGAGGACAAAACAAACTAGATAGAGATAAAGACAAAGGTAGAAATAGAGATATAGGTACCTATGAACATACTGTGCCATATACTAAAAATTATTAAGTCAGTATGATGTACCTGAAGGGTAAAATGAAAAGAACCCTCTCAGAATTAGAACCCAAGAAAAATATTCTTTCTCTCATGAAGTATATGACTTCTCTCATCAACACATGAATTTTCATTTTATACTGACTGGACATTAAAGAGTACCCATTTGAAATGGGGTTGTCTAGGTGATAAAACAACAAGGTTGAATAAGCCTGGTTCTCCCTCCAAGGTCTCTTCTATCTACTGGGTGGTAGGGGGCATGTATACATCTTTTCTCTCTGTCACTCCCTGGTTTCCTTCCTTTAACACTTTGGAGGAGGGGGAAGTTGTCTTTGGCGATACAACAAAACTAAACAGGAAAATTTTAGTAAAATAAGATGTAGAAGTTATATTGAAAGAGACTACTATTATCTGAGAGTTGACTGTTCATTTGTTCTTAACAGTCCATACCAAGCTCTATGGCAGTTCTCCATTTGTCTCCAGAATGGAATGCTCAGGGGTAGAGTTTCAAGAGGGAAGGTGACTAAGAATGTCAGAAGATAAAGGGATTCTAGACCACTATGTGAAGTTCGTGGTACACCAACTGGGGGGTGGGGAGAGGAAGCAAATTCAGGGAATAACATGTCTTTTAACCTCTCTATATGGTTAGCTAATAACTTAATCATTTTCTTTTATATAATGGCCTATACCAGCATTCTCTTGTAGTAATAAAAAAAGTATAAAAGAATTAATAATCAAAATTTGTGCTAACTTGGAGATGCCTATCTGTAGAATCATTCTACATAGATGAGTCAAGAAGAGGAAGTTACAGAAATAAGGGGAGCAGTTATAAGACTGGTGGGCAGATTTGAATGCAAATCATTTGACTTTAACTCCAGAGCTCTTTCTAATATATTTCAGCTGTGTTTCTAAAAGTGATAATATATTCCAAAGCACTCTGTAAACTATAAAATACTAAACAAATGGAGAGAATTAGTTTGGTAGTATACCAGCTACCCCAAAATTATTCCTTAGATCTAAATATTGCATTATGCATTCACTTTGGTCACTTGGTGGGAGATATATCAAATTCCAATCTATTGTTGAGTGTTATACAAGAAAACACAAAAACAGTGACACACTGGACAAATGTTTTTTTGAAACATGTAGACTGACTTAGTTATATTTAATAAACTTTTACCATGCTTACATGACAAATATTCCCCAACAGAAAACACTTAGGAAAATAATTTATAGATCAACTATTCCTGATTCAACTTGTTGAAGGCAACTTTCAGCTTTCAGGGCCCAGAGTCAGCCCTAGGAAAACTTTGAAAATACCAGACTTATAACTTGTCTCAATTCCCCTTATGCCCAGGCTGCCAAGACTGCACAGCTGAATTTATGTCCAATTACAGTAATTCTATTAGCTGAAGTATTTGGCATATTTATATCCCATTCCCTTTATATAATATTTGAACTTAACATTGAAATATAAGTGGTATTATTTTAAATGTCTTTTATTGTAAGTAAACTCAAAAACTTTTAAAGGAGATATAAGTTAAAGCTTCAGTAAACAAAAATTAAATGAATAAATATGGTTTTGGTGAAAGACTTGGGGAAGAGAGCAGAGATTGTTCTCTCTCTCTCTCTCTCTTTTAAGATTACTTATTTGATAGAAAGAGAGAGAGATCACAAGTAGGCAGAGAGGCAGGCGGAGAGATGGGGGGGGTAGCAGGCTCCCTGCTGAGCAGAGAGCCCAATGCGGGACTCAATCCCAGGATCCTAGATTATGACCTGAGCTGAAGGCAGAGGCTTAACTCACTGAGCTACCCAGATGCCCAACTGTTCTGTCTTTATCACAATCAGTACAGATCTTCCTCTCCTTATGGTGGGATTACCTCAATAAATCCACTGTAGGCTGAAAATGTCATTAAGTTGAAAATGCATTTAATACATAACCTAATAAATGTCATGGCTTAGCCTAGCCTACTATATATGTGCTCAGATGCTTACATTAGCCAACAGCTGGCAAAAATCATCTAACACAAATCCTATTTTACAATAAAGCATTGAACATCTTATAATTTATTGAATACTTACTGAAAGTGAAAAAAAATAGAATGGTTATATGGGTATAGAATGGTTGTATTGGGTGATTGCCCTCATGAACACATGGCTGCTGGGGAGCTGTGTCTTGCTGTCACTGCTCAGCATCATGATAGAGTATACCACATATCACTTCCTTGGGAAAAGATCAAAATTCAAAGTATAGTCTCTACTGAATGCATGTCACTCTTTCATCACTATAAAGTCAAAAGATCATAAGTCAAACCATGTAAGTCTGGGAACTATCTGTACTGAGCAAAGTTCCTGCCCAAAGAAGATGCTCAAAGAATAGTTGTAAAAGGAAGATGAAGGGAGGGAGGAAGGAAAGTGAAAACAGATGTGATTCTAAAACACAGGTTTAGCTGTCAGTGAACTTTTATTGAATTTGGGTAGCTAATGTATGTCTCCTATATTTTATCTAATTTAATCCTCACACTAACATACAAAGTCATCATCTTTATGTTCTTTATGTTCAGAGATTTTGCTATCTCTGTGCATGAACCAAAGTATGCTTTAATTCATATTTTCTTTATATTGACTTACTTTTTCTAGAATAAACTTACTCATAAAGAGAATGCTATAGCACATCCACAAACAGAACATATATTTTAAATAGTATGATACAATAATATAAACTGAAAGCAAAGCAGATATTTGAATTCTAGTAAGATATTAATACCTGTCCTCATGCCTAAGATTCTGAGTCTGGAGTCTGCCTTTTCTTTTATTTTAATGGAAAATAGTAATGACATTAGTGATTGCCCACTAAATTTGTGCTGTTATCATGTATGAGGCATTCTGTTATCTAAATATTTTATATGGGTACAGTACCATAGTTGATCCTGAGAACAACTGCTTGAGGGAGGAAATTTTATTTTCTCTTCTTTAAGGATAAAGAAACTATAACTTGGAGACTTATTTAGTGAGTGGTAGAGTGATATTAATGTAGACAGACTAGATGCAAACCAAATTATCCTATTCCATAAAAGAGAAGAATTGAAAGAAGTTGAGGAAGAGGCTGACTTTCCAGCAATGAGAATCAGTGTTGGGCCTGGATAATCGCTAATGTCTGATGTCCCAGCACTTCACTGAACCTCTCTTATACTTAAGAGCATTCAGGGAGGGAATATATTGGGGGTTATATTTTTATTTTTTATGAATTAGACAGTGACATCACATTTGGTGTAAAGTACATTCCTGTGTGTAGGTAGAAGGAAAAGCAAGTAGCCTTAAATTACTTTATACTTACGTTGAGCCAAGATTCACACTTTGCAGGAATCAGGAGGAAAATAAAGCATAAAAGCATCCATAAAAGGTTATAGAAGAGTATCCTAATAAAAATCATGTGGATTTTTTATACGAAAAATGAGTATTATTGAGGAGACATTTTGAAACATTGACTAGGGAGTGAAATCTCAGGCATTCAGAAGGGACTTAATCAGTTGTACAGTGGCATGCCTCTACCTACCACTTTTCTTTTTTTTCAAACTGAAGAATTAGTTTCTACAAAGTTTATGTTTCATATGCTTATTTAAGCAAAGTATTTGTTTCTCTGTGCTTACCACTAGAACAGATTCATGTAAGATTTATGAATCACATTGGTTCTGCTCTGCAAAGATGTGAGATCTCGATCAATATGACCATGCCTGCACAACACCTTGCAGTTAGGTTTACTAATGAGAAAAAGGAAAGTGCTTAAAAAGCTTCACTGTTCCCCTCTCTTCTAATAAAGTGAATTTGCCCTGCATCCCAATTCATAGTCCCCTAAGTGAGGTTGCAATCTCCAGGGAAGAGAAGTACCTGACATAGTCCATGTAAGAGGAACAGTCTTTTTCTAGGGAGAAAAAGATAGAAAAATGCAAAATTTCCATTCTCCAAGAAAGAGTTGGCTTTAGATAATTGACATTTTTTCACTTTGTAATGCCAAGTTAGTAGAGGAAACCTTGGTGCCATAGAAGGACATTTAGTTTGTATGATTTGGTGTCCACCAAAATGTGTTTTGTCCACAAATCCTCCCTAACACTAGAGAACTGTGCCACTGGACATTTATTATAAAATATGTAAGTGCTATGTCTGAGATAGAACGTATTAAACAGGTCTGGCAAACAACATTCATACCACCTTAGTGAAAATTAACTTCTTTCTGGGGATGATACAGTCATAGGGCAGTGGGGAAGAAAGGGCTTGGTTAGCCTGAGGTGCTACTAAAGACAAAGAAATTCCATATTCAAAAACCCAGAAAGTAGGGGCACCTGGGTGGCTCAGTTATTAAGTGTCTGCCTTTGGCTCAGGGCTTGATCCCAGGGTCCTGGGATGGAACCCCGCATTGGGCTCCCTGCTCAGCAGGAAGCCTGCTTCTCCCTCTCCCACTACCCTACTTCTGTTCCCTTTCTCTGTCAAATAATTAATCTTAAAAAAAAAAAAAAAAAGAAAAGAAAAGAAAAAAGAAACCGACTCAGAAAGTACTATAGCAGCTTTGTGGGGAAGAAGTGACTGAAGAGGGACATAGAGCTTTACTGAATATGGTAATCATCTACTTCATGCCTTTGTTTAGAGTAGGTTCTGTGTAATGTATGTACAGGAAACTAATTAGCTACTTAATTCATTCTGTGTATATTATAGCAAGTAGATGTAAAATCCAGGCCTCATAGTCCTTTTCTGGCATTAACCTCTGATGAAATTATTTACACATATGTGCCTACACTTTAGATACAGTTTCTGTTAGCCAGCAAGGAAAATTATAAAAATGACCATCTTTTACTTACATATATGAGCAGTGCTCTTATACAGTAATGGGTTGTTTTCATCCAAGATAACTATTCCTTTATGTGCCAAAGCATCAGGCAAGTTATAACTTTACTAGGTCAAATTTTCCTCCTTTGTGCTTGTATCACAAGCTACTTATTTCTACCATATCTCTACCTTATTTCTACACTATTCAGTATTATCATACAAATAAACAATAACTACAGGACAAAGCAGCCTGATGAATGGTCCATTTATGAATTGTTACAAAACTTTAGGATCAGTAGAGACTTGAGCAAATATGCTGCCAAGGAGCTTCACAGACGAGCCAGTTAACTAAGCACTGAAAAATGGGTAGGGATTGGAGCGGGGTGCACAAACCACACTAAGCAAATAACACAATTAAATGTATATAGTGGAAGGAAAAAGGTATAAACCACCCCCCCTTTCTTATGGTCTTTTCTTGATAAATGTCCTCAAAGCAGTTTTTTTTTTTTTAAGTCTTCCTTTCTCTTTTTTTCAAACCTCATATTAGAGAGCAGATCAAAACAGAAGAAAAGACAAAACAATATGCATGATGAGTCATCTGGGCACCTGTGTTGCTAAGGCAACTGCTTTAGACACAGAGGGAGGGAAGGGAATGTAACTTAACAGCAAATAATTGAATCGTATCTACCTCTCATAAAAATGTGTTAGCTTGAGCTGTTGTATCCAATAAATGCTTGCAGTCTTGTGAATGTCTTTACAATTGTTTTGTGGATTCAACTTTCTCTAACAAAGCACAATTAATTTAATGCTAGCAACCAACTATTTGGTTTTCTTAATATATTCATATTAGTAATGAATTTTTATAGAGCACCTTTCATTTTCTTTACTAGATAGATATATTCATACAAGGGCATGGATATTCCAAGCAGATCTATTTTTCTAACACCTGTTGAAACTAAAAAGAAGGAATATGCTTTTAAAAACAGTTTTACCAGCCTGGTCATTCACATATCTAACCATGGTTATTAAACTCATATTTAGTACTTTCCCCAAAGATCTGTAAATGCTGGTATAAGTTCCATAAACCAAAATACATTGCTGTAAGGTTAAGAGAATATTATTGTTAACGATGCCCCTTAGTGTACTTATAATTTCCTTCTAAGAGTTATTGGCTGAGGGACATTCCCAAACCATATGGATGTATATTCTCTAGTCATTATGGAAATTCCAGTGTGAGCGCTGGTATTCTCATATTTTACTATGGGCTGTGTGGGAAGCATAGAATGTCCTCAGTTTGCCTCTTTTTAAAAAATCATCCTCATAGAGGACCATTGTGGCATGTAAAATGAACTTCCTTCAAAGCCAACATTTCTTAGGCATGGTTCTGTACTACATTCAGGTTTATTTTCCATTTGGCCTGGATCATTAGGCCTCTTAAATTGCCATCATTCAAGACATTTTTATAACTTGGTGTCGGATGACTGATCCTGGAAAATTTTTGGTCCCGCTTTAACACCTTAACATGCAAATCTCCATCATCAGGATCTCCAAGCAGTAAGAAGAATCCACTTGTGAATCTAGAAAAGGGAAAGACTCCACAGGGTTTTATCACAGACCAAAGCACTTGCACTCTAAGGAACAGGTTGGAGCATTGCAAACACCACTCTGATTCCTATTTAAGAATTCCATCAAATGAATCCTACTGTGTACTGATGCTTAAATCCTGCATCCTCCATAAACCTACCATGGGAACACCCGTCCCACAGTACAATCTTTCTTATCTGAGCATCAACTAGATTTAATTTGGTACCATCCAGTCAGGCACAACATCATAAACTTCTCTATCACCTATTTTATGTTGCAAATAATTGAGAGTCCATTTCTTTAGAGAGTGATTCTTGTGTTGTTTTGGGTTTTTTTGTTGGTTGGTTTTGGCATGCCTGATACTAAAATCTAGTCCTAAAGAAAAAATTTAAGAATATAAGCATTTTGTAGGGTATTTATCAACTGGTAAATGAAAAATACATTTATATTTGTTTGTACCACAAAAAATAACCAGAAAAATTAGGTAAATACTCAAGTCCATAGAGGTAGAATGTGGGAAAGATGAAACTTGAAACCAGGTTAAATTATTTACAACTATGGAGGGAGACCCTCCATAGTTATTTTTTTTTAAAGATTTTATTTATTTATTTGACAGAGAACACAAATAGGCAGAGATGCAGGCAGAGAGAGAGAGAGAGAAGCAGGCTCTGCACTGAGCAGAGAGCCCGATGTGCGGCTCGATCTCAGGACCCTGGGATCATGACCTGGGCTGAAGGCAGAGGTTTTAACCCGCTGAGCCACCCAGGCGCCCCATTCCTCCATAGTTATATTTTAAGGAATTTCATGGAACCTTAAAATAATATTTTGATATCTTTGACATTTCTATACTATTTACTGCCATCCTCAATCAATTAACAAATTTCTTTTAATTTAGAGTAATGGTTGTCATTCCATGAAAGTCTAAGTACTGTATATTACAATATAGACTTTATTATCATTTTTGATAATTTACAGAAGATTTCTGATGGGTCATATTATCCATATTTTATGTATAGGATCTGAGGCTTGGAAAGGTTAAGATTTCTTCTTGATGCTACATTGTAAGGATGTCAGGACATTTTGTCAGATCCTCAGTAAGCTGAGGATTAGGGACAATCAGTCAAGGTTTTTCTGTTCTTAAAGCCTGAGTTTATCCTCTTTTGCCACACTGCCTTGAATTCTAATCCTTTCACTATCCTATTTTTTCCACCCTCCTCTCATTCTTTCAAGCCTTTGTTTGTTCTCACTTTCTGTGTAATTATCACTGTGCTTTGTAAGAACTCTGTATCCCGTGACCCCCATGCCAAAGCTACCTGCTCGCCATTGTTGGTGCAAATTCCTCAGAAGCAAAGGTCAGCTTCATTGCCCACTTCCCTGATCAGAATCTTTTAAATGGTTTGTTCATTGATATTTGATGAATACAATCTGAAATGATTAACTTTGCATCAAAGACAAATCCCAAAGTTAATACGAGATACTGTCTATTTCACCTTCAAATTTCACTCATATCAAAGGGCAGATCTGGTGTATAACCTGTACATCTCCTGTACATTTTGATATCATATTCTCCTTTTCTGACTTTCTTCTAAATCTGCTTAATAACAAACCAGTCATGCTTAAAATCTCAGTTTTAATGTGTCTTTTCTCATCTCACTGAAATTGGCAATTCTCTATCCTGTCTGAATTCCCATAATTCTTGTTCTTTTTCTATTATGAAACTCATTATCATTTACTTTGAAACACTGTGTACATGTATTATCTACTAATTACGCCAATGGATTTTTGAATGACTAAGACCTTTGACTCTCCTGTCTATACTTCCGTCTCTGAATCTGCCCTGTCCTACCGCTTCGCCTACCCTTTCATCTCCAAAGCTAGTGTACTTGACTTTGGTACCCTCACCCAGTTCTGCTGGTTCTGTATATTGATTGCTAAGAGTTTGGACCTCTAATGTACTCTAGAGTGACCAGCCATCCTGGCTTGCCTGAGACTGTCCCAGTTCTCCTCGGATTGTCCTACCTTTAGCAGTGCATAACCTATATCTGGAAAAATCTCAGTCCCAGGTAGACCAGAAAGGTTTATCATCTACATACCCTCAGGTAATTATGCCACTTGTCTCTATTTGGCTTTTAATCACCAGAGAGCTTGCCAAGTTCCAACTGATTAATGGGTTGTATCTTTTCAAGACTAATCATAGTGTTCTGTTCTCCAGCCTCTGCCAATATGAGCTCCTGGGATTTCCCTACTGCCGGGCCAATTTGTCCCTTCTACAGTAATATCTTTGCCTTATGTCTTTTTCTTTGTTCCCATGGCTTACACTTTTACTTTTTTGAGTGTGTTTTTATGGTGTTGATTTCTTTTCAAGGTTATAATACTCTAATTAAGATGTTTCTGGTATTATGTAGATCATAAAGATCTGCCAAGTATAGACATGGTAGTCTGTAGTTCTAATTCTTATTTCCAGACTTCAGAGTTCCAATTCTAATTTGTCTAATTTCTTCCAATTTTCTTTTTCCTTGAGGAAGACTGCCATATTTGAAACTTGACTCAAAGAACAGGCTTTTGATAGGTTGTCCAATATTTATGAATTTTAGATTCTTCATTGCAAATGTTAAATCTGTTCATCTGTTCATCTGTTAAAATCTGCATCTCTAAATTGTTATTAATAATAATTTCCTATTACTTCTTTGAGATAAATAAGCTGGGGACAAAAATATATTCTAATGTCTGATATAAATGTTCAGTGAATCATAATTTATTGGTAGAAAAACACAAAGCATTAGGGGTGTCTTTGCAAAAAGAGGAGATGCCTGGTTTTCTGGTAGCATGACCTTCCAGCCACACACCTTGCAGGGACCTCCAAAGACTGGGACACAGGCCACAAAGGAATCACACTGAAGATAATAAAAGTGAAGGGAGAACATTTCAAGGAATACTACTTTCTTGGTTGGGGTCAACTAATCCCACTCCTAATTTTAGGGTAGTGTTTTTTTTTCTCCCTCGCCTTAATGCTTGTCATTGATTTGACAGAATATACTCTGGTGAGGTTCATCTTGACATGTATTGTAAAGTAACACAAAAACAAAATTTCTGCATCTAAAAACATATCCCACAGGGCCAGGATTAGGGTAAGGCAAATCAGATATTTGTTTAGATACACAATTTGAGGAGGTTCCAGAGAAATAAGGAGTCAAGATAATAATATTTAATAAAATATTTTTAAAAGTCAGAATTATTGCAAAAAATTATGATGAACAATAAGTCAAATTTTAAAATGGAGATAAGATCAGTATTACTGATTTTTTTTTCCAGACGTCAGTATGTTTTCTCACACTACTAATATGTCAGTACAAACAGAAAATACAGGAGAAGCTAGATTCATAAGAATATATTTAGAAGTTATTATATTAGGTACAAGGATGAAATATTTAGCTCAGAATTTTATAGATTTTATTTTTAGAAGAAAAATTAATAGGAATATTTTGGGAACTTATGGTGATTGTCTCAGAATTAGATAAAACAATAAGCTGTCTACACTAAGTGGAACAGGGAAGGATTCAAATTTCCTGGGGTCTGTTATGAACACTGAGCTCCACATGTATGATCTTACTTGATCCTCATAACATCTGACCCCTATTTTAGACATCAGGAAATTGAAGTTCATGAAACAAACAGCTTTCCCAAATGGTAAGCATCTTGAATTATAAGATTGTTTAACTTCTAATCAAGTGATATCTTTTTTGTTACCTTTTATTTAGGTTGTTCCTACCTTCAATAGAGTGGAATTGAAGATGTCTAGTTAGACCAGCAGTCCTCGCCTGCCTACCCTCTCTCTCTCTATTTCCCTCTCTCTCTCTCTGTTGTTGTTGTTGTTTTTTTCCCCTCTCATTCTTGCCAAATGTCATTTTCACTTCTTGCATGTCTTTTCTACAACTTGATTCTTCCAGTGTACCATTAAGTATATATTTTAAAATTCTGGAGCATGAACTCAGAAGTGAACAGTGCTAATTAACAGCTACTAACTAGCCTGGCTTCTTTTTTATTAAAAGGAATGAATTAGATCATGATTCCTAAGAAAAGTCATTCCATTCCAAAATTATTGATTCATGTTAAAATGAAAGGAGTAGGCTTACTGGTGGGGTACTAAAATACTTTAGAATCTCTTTTGCCTGCCTTAATTTTAAAAGGTTGTGCAATTTCAAATGTGAATATCAGCCGAGGAAGAGAATAGGGAACCAGCAGTGAAAGGAAGGCAAGTCTACAGTGGGTAGTGGGTTGATGGGGCTGGATTTATCAAGTATGATCAGTTATAGAGGAAGTTTCTGGGTTTTTTTTTTTTTTTTGGTAGTTGAAATTTTAAGTTTATTGTGAAATTTTATTCTTTAATCATAGGAGAAAAAAGGGAAAGGAAAGCAGCAAATAACCTCACAACAATGCACACACACATTCTTCACTGACACATAGGCTCTGCTCTGATGGCAAAACTCTTCATGGACATTGTGGTAAAATAAAAAGACTTGGCCTCCGTTCTCCAGGGAGATAGCCCATGCTTTTTTTTTTTTCTTTTTTTTTTTTTTTAAGATTTTATTTATTTATTTGACAGACAGAGAGATCACAAGTAGGCAGAGAGGCAGGCAGAGCGAGGGAGAGAAGAGGAAGCAGGCTCCCTGCTGAGCAGAGAGCCCGATGCTGGACTCCATCCCAGGACCCTGAGACCATGATCCGAGCCGAAGGCAGCGGCTTAACCCACTGAGCCACCCAGTTGTGGACAGTTCTCCTAATAATTTCTGGAAAGATTCAAGATTCTTTTTTAAGGGAGCCCTACCTATAGGTGACACATGTCCACCACAGAGGATTCTGGGGGGTGTCATGCCTTCACATTAAGAGCTATTTGGATTCTTTGCATAGTTACCATTGAGATCACAATATGATTCAGGAATGGAAAAGGTACCCACACCACACCTCCCTGACCTATAATTAAAGAGTTGCATAGAAATTATTCTGTGTTTCTTACTAAACATCCCTTCAAATTTCTTATATAACTCTTGACAGGCAAGATATCTGTTTCATATTAATTCATTTACCTTCTCCTTTTATGTCTGATGCATTTTCCATAGAAGGCACTCTGTAAGTTTAGTTGAGGGAATAAATGATTTAATGAATCAATCCTTCATTCAATATTTATATGATTATTCTATTGTCATTCATTTATATATAAAATAATTAAATTTCATCTTATCACAGAATTCTAGATGGGTAATGAGACTATTTTACTGTATCCTAGCCAACAGGACTCGATGGCTTTATATTGCCAAATGAAGATATATTTGGTCACTGAGATGAATCTCGTCATGATCAGAATTGTCAGCAGGCTTGCCAAGTGATCTCAGCTAGCTAAAAAGATCTGCCCTTGGCCCTCTGCCACAATTCAGTGATGACATAACCACTTTCAGAGAAATGACTTATCATGTGAAGTAAACGAAAGATTTCAGGATCCCACAATATCATTTTGTAAATTACATTCTATAGTGCTATAGCTATAGTCCTTCTAAAGATCTGAGAGTATTGAAGTTGTCTTTGGTAGATTGTTGCCTTTGGACAGTTTACTCAACAGTAATAACATTGAAATGGAGATGGTAGACAAGCCGGGAAATAAATGATCATTGAGTAAATGGCAATGATGGAAACTCGGCCTGTATTTTGTAGGAGAGATTCAGTAAGAAGTGATCCCAAACAATTTGAATATTATGAAAAGCAGTGGACAACCTCCTCCAAGAGAAATGACCAAGAATCATACACTTCTCATAGATTTTCACATTTCTCCCCTACATAATAAAGGTTGTCTTCGTTTAGTAATGATACTTAATAAAAACTTCAAAAGGAGCTAATACATTTAATTTTAATGTGTTTCTCTATAAGTTGTAAAGCTTTTTTTGTTTTTGTTCCATTTCATTTATGATATTTTTTTTGTCAGTTTTATTTCATAACCACAATATACTAACCACCCCCCCGCCATGTGCTCCTACATGCAAACTTAGCATTTAACAGACACTTAGCAAATGAACTATTATGAAATTAGACCTGGGCAAGGAACCATAAGAAGCTTCCATTCAGACATTTTACTGATGGCACAGTTAACTTCCACCATAGTAAAGAACTCAGAGCTATAATTTCTGCCCTAGATGAGATTCTTAAAACTTGGCGATTTAACTACCTCTGGCACTTTCTCAAGTTTCCCTCCATTTACTTCATGCAAAGTTCTTCACACTTTCCCGGAAGTATCTCACTGTGGATTCCTTGAAATAAAATTAGTAAGTTAAGGAGAAAGAAACAGAGATTATGTGTTCACATACTTAAATCTTAAATGTGGATGCTGATGTTTTTAAATATGTGGGTATTCTCTGATATAATTTACCTTTCCCACTCTGCTTTGGTCCCAAGCTTGTTAAAGCCTGAGATCAGCTTGAAAGTGTCATATAGAACATGATGGAAAAACACATCCTTACTATTGAGATGGAAGAAAACTTGAAGATAAGTTGCCCAGCTTTTGAGGATGACTCTGACATTGAAGGTAAAAGGAGAAGTACAAAATCTAAAAGAAGATAAAGGGGTTGATGCAACAGTTGATATCTTTAGTTAGGAGAGCAGAGGGTCGAATTAATGAGTCTGACAGTGAGTTTCAGGCCTAGGCCATGGCAGACAAGATGGAAAACTTTAATTTGGGAGCAACACAAGAGAAATCATTCCAGGGCATTGGAGGATTTCAGATCTAATTAGCAGCAAAGGATACTCCAGAACAAAATGATGCTGTAAGAGAATTTATCCATCTATTTATTCTTTCAACAAATACTTATTGATCATTTACCATTTTCCAGGGTCTATCCTTATCTTGAGGAACAAGTTGGATAAGTAGCTGGTTTCTAAGTTCTATGTAGTAAGAGTGTGAGACTGTACTGTACTGTTCTTGCTTCCATTAAGATGGGCTTCTGCATACAGACAGGGCAAAGTTTTTAGGTAGTGTCTTTAATGAACTTTGGGGAAGAAGTGGAGGAGGCAGAAGTGAGAGAAAGTGAACAAGGATGAGACTGTGCAGGTGAATACCTCCTTAGATATTCTAGCATTTATTGAGTTAAATGTTTAAAAACATTTCTATGATTTCTGCTCATAATTCTGTAAAGGAGGATACTTTAGATAAAAGCTTAATAATGCAGTACAAATGTTATTTTACTTTCTAGATATTACTTACTCAAAAAATTATGTGAATGTGTGTGTATTTCTGTACCTTCACTGTCCTAAATATTCATTTTTCTCTCATTATCAGTAAGACTTACTACTTGATTTGTCTGGAATCTGCATATTAAATTCAATTTTTTTGTCTACATCTTTCTGTATTTCAAAAATAAATCATCTTCCACATGTTCCTTTCTTTATTCTTTAGGGTATTTATGAACCAGTTGTGTAATAATCTTATCAGTTTTGTAATAATTTTGTAATTATTAATTATATATTCTAATATGAAATGAAACATTTAATACTACTTTATATGCTTATATACGTGTGTGTGTGTGTGTGTGTGTGTGTGTGTGTGTGTGAACTTAAATCCTAATTTCTGTCATGTGGATTTGAAATCAGTATAACAATGTCAGGCATATAAAGTCGAGAAATCAGTTGTGATTTTTAGTGCACCATGCCTATCCCTGGACAAAGGATCTCCAGCTTTAATCATTTGATTTTTTTGACATAAATATTCTAAGTTGCATACAAAATGTTAGTCATTTTATAAACCTGCCAGGGCTATGAAAAAATATTAACTTGAATAAATGACTAATTAGTAAAAATATTTTGCATTTACAATATGTAAAACTATGTTTTAGGTATAAAATTAATAAAATTATGCCAGATTTTATCTCCTTTAAGTTCTATAATGGCAGGGGCGCCTGGGTGGCTCAGTGGGTTAAGTTCTATAATGGCATAGTTATAATATGAAGAGAATTGTTCTAACTTTAATGCACTGAATAACTATGTTATTTCTATTAAAGTTTTTTGAAGAGCAAAGTTAGATGCAGTGATTATTCTCGAAAACACAATTAGTGATTGACTTTATGTGAACAGTCCTGCCCAGTCTCTCTCCTTCATTGTTTTTACCCAACCTAAATTCAGCCATGTCTTCTTCCTTATTTCCCCCTCTCCTTTTTTCATCTACCACCATCTTTTGGTGTACTATTTTTCATTTGTTTCTTATGTAAATCAGGTTAAACATGCCTGTGATCTAGGCTGAGTATACCATTAGTACCTAAGTGCACTCCTTCTTTCAGTACCACTTACTTTTGCCTTCTATTCACATAGCTCAGAGCACCTCACTCCAGAAAATTCTTCAAATCTGTCTCCCTGAGTCCGGGCAGGAGACCATAGACCCAACCTCATTATTTTGCCAAATACCAGGATCAACCTGTTCTGTGAAGAATTCCATATGAATCTCCTTTTCACCTAGGTACATGCAGTTCTGCCTTCTTGATTAACATGTAGCTCATGTTTCAACAGCTTCAGTATCACCTGGGAGCTTGTTATGAATCCAGACTCTCAGAACCCTCCACTTCTATCTACTGGATCAGATTCTGCATCTTAACAAGATTCCTCAGGATTCATAAGTACATTGAAATGAGAAGCACTGGCTTAGGGATTAAGGGGTAGATGATTTCAGATATAAACCTGCCAGACTGGATTGGCTATTCAAATGCCTAGAAATGACATGGAGCCAATGAAATGTGACAAGAAAGTCAGACATAAAACCAGGCAGGAATACTGGTAAGTGAGAAATATATTTTATAAATGTTCCATCTAAAAATGGTACAGAAGCCACATGTTTCTTGTTCATTATTGTCATTCAGGAAAGATTCTAGATGTGTCAGATCGTCCAAATTTCAGGAGAAGAAATTTTTTTGTTAAATTTTTAATTATTTACGTACTCACTATCAAACATATTTTTTTAAACACTGTATGAGCCTAACTGATACATGTGCCTACTGCATCTGGACCATGGGCTACTAGTTTACAACCACTGTTTTAAGGGCTATCTTTTTTTTTTTTTAAGATTTTATTTATTTATTTGAGAGAGAGAGATGGAGAGGGAGGAAGCATAAGTGGGGAGGAGAGGGAGAAGCAGGATCCCTGCTGAGTTGGGAGCCCATCCTGGGGCTTGATCCCAGGACTTGGGACCATAACCAAAGCTGAAGGCAGATGCTTAACTGAGCCACTGAGGCGCTCCTTAAAGGCTATCTTTACATTAAAGGAGAGTATTTAATAAAAACTCAGACTTAGGAGATTTTTTGTTAATATTTTGGATAATTTTAGTGACTATCTTAAGGATTCAATATCCCAATTATAATTTTGAAAAAGCTGCAAATCTAAACTACGGGGTGTCTCTTTGACCTCGTTTAGTAGAGAGAACTAGTGATGGCTTCTTTGAGAAAGTGAAAGAATAGCTAAGTTCTGATAAATGAGAAAAAAAAATATTTAGGCAAAGGAGAGTAGTAGATAAGGAGAGAGTAGTAGATAAGGAGATGTGGAGAACTCCAGGAGAGAAAAGAGCAAAGGCCCAAGGCAAGAAAAGAGTTAAGTACATATGAGGAATTGAAGAATGGTCTTTTTTTTTTTTTTAATTTTTTTTCCAATTTATTTATTTTCAGAAAAACAGTATTCATTATTTTTTTCACCACACCCAGTGCTCCATGCAAGCTGTGCCCTCTATAATACCCACCACCTGGAAGAATGGTCTTATGACTTAAACAGGCTTGTGATTATGACCAAAAGCGTTAAATCATGAACTCTGCCTTGTATTCTTAGCGTTTTCCTACGTAAAATAATAGGGAGAATTTTGTGACATATAACAGTATAATATGACTGGATTTACTTCTACAAATGTAACTGTAATTAAAAGATCCTATTGGCCAGCAAACTTAACTCCTGGGAGCATTGAATGGATTCTGATAGGCATCTGAAATATTACAGCCCTAGCTAACATTCTGATTCTAAATGAGGCCTCATTTTGAAGAAGGTTAGAGGCATTCCATTCTCTGATTTTCTCAGTCAGCTGTTCATCTGCCAAGAAGACACAAGCGCATCACCAGTGTGATGAGATTTAAAGGAAATAGTAAGATTCTCCTGGAAGAGATTTCTCTGTTGCCCTGTCTTGTGCCAGAATCTTAACCACTGAATATCCACTTCCTTCATGGGTAAAATAAGTAAATCTGTATAATTTTATGTATATATGTATGCACA
The DNA here is from genome assembly GCF_020171115.1 of Neogale vison. Classification (NCBI taxonomy): domain Eukaryota; kingdom Metazoa; phylum Chordata; class Mammalia; order Carnivora; family Mustelidae; genus Neogale; species Neogale vison. Next base: position 101,191,666 of record NC_058098.1, on the reverse strand, counting down.
TATGAGCATGTGTGTGCATATGTGTATATGTATAAGATAATGTGTTTACAGTCTATAGGAGATGTTGTTATCAATAAATATTAATTCCCCTCTCCTTGGACATGAGGACAAATATGTATTTAAAGAAAAGAAAAAGACCTACAAAATTACTTAAGATAAACAGTGTGAAATAAGATGAAAGCAGGATTTTGAAAATACGAATTCATAGTATACTCTAAGATGAGATCTGGTGAAGGAAAGTGATAAAAATTATATAATGGATGTTTTCTCCTGTCAGTATTCTTAGTGTTTATCTGTGACTATATGTATAGCTACAGTGGAAGAGAATACTGAAACTTGAGGACATTTGTGAATGTCGTAAAATTGCCTTATCTTACTAGAATTTATCATTGATTATGAAGGGTTTTTTTTTCAAGGAAATAAAACTAACCCCTTTGTGTGTTATTCTATAACACATATGTACACATATAAATACAAGCATTCTATAACATTTGAAATAAATTTGTTGTTAGATCATCCTCCATCCTTTTGTTGTTTATTTGTTGGTAGAATTCTACCTTATAACTGTTTAAAGAACAGTCATCCTGCAGCATATTCCCTTTGGGGATGCATTCTAATGTCCTAGAGTGTGCTGAAAGGTACAGATTGATTATAACCTCTATTTACCTTTTGGATCAGTAAGTGATAAATCGCTCTCCTTTGGCCTCCAGTGCTGGCTGCTGCATATTTACCCTGGAGGGCACTGCTGAGCCTAAAATTATTTACAATTGTTGGAAAGTTAGGTGCCTCATTTCAAGGAAGAAAGAAACCTTTTAAAAACTTCATAATACATATCCATCATATTTGCATCAGTAATTTTCTCTTTTGCCTTCATACTCTCTTTTTGGGAAAAGTCCATCCTGGGAAGCTGAGAGCTAAAGTGTAGATTTAAATATATGACTCTCCTGCTTAAAAAAAAAAAAAATCTTTAAATTAGGGGTGGCTGGTGGCTCAGTTATTAAATGTCTGCCTTTGGCTCAGGTCATCATCCCAGAACTCTCCTGTCATGATCCCAGAGCTCTGGGATTGAGTCCCACATGGGGCATGGGGCTCCCTGCTTGGCAGGGAGCCTGCTCAGGGAGCCTACCTCACCCTGTTCCACTCCCCCTGCTTGTGTTCCCTCTCTTGCTGTGTCTCTGTCAAAAAAAAAAAAAAAAAAAAATCTTTAAATTATACCCCATAGCCTGATTAAGAAAGCCTAAATGTGACTTATCTCTCATACTTCTGTAAACTACATTAGACCATGTCACATCTGTGCTCCACCTCCATGCTTAATGGTGCATGAATAAAGGAATGAATAAACAATAGAAAGTCAGCAACTAATGAATTGACTTGTAGCTACATACAGAATATTGTCATGCACTGGCTTAAATTCTATTGGCATTTACTCCTTTAATTTTTTTTTTTTTTGGATGCACAAATAGCAAAATTTGTTAGAAATGGGAAAGAATTTATATACAGTGTCCTTAGAGTATATGTTTAATAAAATTCATCTTAGCAGATACTCCAATCGTATCAGATTTGTTTATTTTCCAGTTAGGTTATTACTTTTGTCAAAGCTTCCAAATATGATAATCAATCATACCATAGTAATCCGAAGAGCTAGATGTAGAATTAGTTAAACAAAGGAAGCCAGAAACTTCATGATACCACTCCTGGTAACCCTGACAGATGCAATGCACTTCACTAAATGTCAAGAGAAATGGTCAAAGACTCCCCTGGCCAACCAGCAGTTATAAAAGTTTTTTTCTGGATCCAAGTCCATATTTCCATGAAACTTCCATATGAACTGATAATAACTATTTCTCCCATCCAAGTACTAACCAGTCCCGATCCTGCTTAGCTTCCAAGATCAGACGAGGTCAGGTATGTTCAGGGTTGTATAAACATAGACTGATAACTATTTCTCATACCGTTCTTTCGTTTAGCATGATACGCTCTAGTTCCATCCATGTTGTCGCAAATGGCAAGATTTCGTTTCTTTTGATGGCTGCATAGTATTCCATTGTGTATATATACCACCTCTTATTGATCCATTCATCTGTTGATGGACATCTAGGTTCTTTCCATAGTTTGGCTATTGTGGACATTGCTGCTATAAACATTCGGGTGCACGTGCCCCTTTGGATCACTACGTTTGTATCTTTAGGGTAAATTCCCAGTAGTGCAATTGCTGGGTCATAGGGCAGTTCTATTTTCAACATTTTGAGGAACCTCCATGCTGTTTTCCAGAGTGGTTGCACCAGCTTGCATTCCCACCAACAGTGTAGGAGGGTTCCCCTTTCTCCGCATCCTCGCCAGCATCTGTCATTTCCTGACTTGTTGATTTTCGCCATTCTGACTGGTGTGAGGTGATATCTCACTGTAGTTTTGATTTGTATTTCCCTGATGCCGAGTGATATGGAGCACTTTTTCATGTGTCTGTTGGCCATCTGGAGGTCTTCTTTGCAGAAACGTCTGTTCATGTCCTCTGCCCATTTCTTGATTGGATTATTTGTTCTTTGGGTGTTGAGTTTGTTAAGTTCTTTATAGATTTTGGACACTAGTCCTTTATCTGATATGTCGTTTGCAAATATCTTCTCCCATTCTGTCAGTTGTCTTTTGATTTTGTTAACTGTTTCCTTTGCTGTGCAAAAGCTTTTGATCTTGATGAAATCCCAACAGTTCATTTTTGCCTTTGCTTCCCTTGCTTTTGGCGATGTTCCTAGGAAGATGTTGCTGCGGCTGAGGTCGAAGAGGTTGCTGCCTGTGTTCTCCTCAAGGATTTTGATGGATTCCTTTCTCACATTGAGGTCCTTAATCCATTTTGAATCTATTTTTGTGTGTGGTGTAAGGAAATGGTCCAATTTCATTTTTCTGCACGTGGCTGTCCAATTTTCCCAACACCATTTATTAAAGAGGCTGTCTTTTTTCCATTGGACATTCTTTCCTGCTTTGTCAAAGATTAGCTGACCATAGAGTTGAGGGTCTATTTCTGGGCTCTCTATTCTGTTCCATTGATCTATGTGTCTGTTTTTGTGCCAGTACCATGCTGTCTTGATGATGACAGCTTTGTAATAGAGCTTGAAGTCCAGAATTGTGATGCCACCAACTTTGGCTTGCTTTGTCAATATCCCTTTGGCTATTCGAGGTCTTTTCTGGTTCCATATAAATTTTAAAATTATTTGTTCCATTTCTTTGAAAAAGATGGATGGTACTTTGATAGGAATTGCATTAAATGTGTAGATTGCTTTAGGTAGCATAGACATTTTCACAATATTTATTCTTCCAATCCAGGAGCATGGAACATTTTTCCATTTCTTTGTGTCTTCCTCAATTTCTTTCATGAGTACTTTATAGTTTTCTGAGTATAGATTCTTAGCCTCTTTGGTTAGGTTTATTCCTAGGTATCTTATGGTTTGGGGTGCAATTGTAAATGGGATTGACTCCTATTTTTTTTCATTTCTTTATTATTTTAAAAAGCTTGCTTTTTGAAAGGCTTTATATGTTGGGTACTATGATATAATAAAAGGTAAAATAGAAGTGTATCTGAACTTCAGAGTACTTAGAGTGTTGTTGAGAGATGTTACATTCTCAAAAAATTAAGGAAAGCTATAGAGTAGTAGGGAGCCTAGCTATACCAGGAGGAGAAAACAGGCATTGGGGAAGGTTACTTGAATTCCTATTCTAGCCGCACTATGCTTTGAAAGTTTGTCAAAGTCTCTGGACTTCAGTGCCTCCTTTATAAAGTAGCAATAGAAAGAGTGCTTCTCTTATGTGTTATTTTCAGGATTGAGACAAAATACGAAAAGTCCTTAAACTAATGCCTAAGTTGTAAGCGTTCAATATATATTAAAGCCCCCAAATTTGTTTCCGTTTAGGTTCAAAGACGTTCACATTGTACTCATGTATGATAATACATTTTTTTTTATTTTCTTAAATTCCAGTTATTAACATACAGTGTTATTAGTTTCAGGCATATAATACAATGATCCAACAATTATTTACATTACTCAGTGATCATGATGATAAGTTTACTCTTTAATCCCTGTCACCTGTTTCACCCATCCCCCTACTCACTTCCCCTATGGTAACCATCAGTTTGTTCTCTATAGGCGAATCTGCTTTTTGCCATTTGCTATGAAATGGGTGGAGCTAGAGTGTATTATACTAAGTGAAACAAGTCAGAGAAAGACAAATATCATAGGATTTCACTCACATGTAGAATTTAAGAAACAAAACAGGTGGACATAAGGGAAGGGGAAAAAAGAGAAAGAGGCAAACTATAAGAGACTCATAACTATAGATAACAAACTGCTGGAGGGGAGGCAGACAGGGGATGGGCTAAATAGGTGATGGTTATTAAGGACACTTGTGATGAGCACTGTGGGTTACACGAATCACTAAATTCTACTCATGAAACATTATATGTTAATTAACTAGAATTTAAATAAAAGCTTGAAGCAAAAGAAGAGCTATATTAAAAAATTAAAAATATGCTATTATCTTTTTTTTAAAAAGAGTCTATTTTTGTTTTGTCTCTTTTTTCTTTGTCCATTTGTTTTGTTTCTGAAATTCTACATATGAGTTAAATCATATCATACATGTCTTTCTCTGACTTACTTATTTCACTTAGCATTATACTCACTAGTTCCATCCATGTAGTGGCAAATGGCAAGATTTCTTCTTTTTTGTGGCAGAGTAAGTTTCCATTGTATTATGTATTTATATATAATATATAATATAACATATAATGAATATATTACATATATTTATATTAATATATAATGTTAATTATATATTATGCCTTACATATATTTATATGTTATATAATATATATTATATATAATATATATAGTAGTGTGTCTATATATAGACACACTATAGACATATATATAGAGAGAGTGTGTATGTGTGTATATAAACCTATATACATAGTGTATATATATATGTGTGTGTGTGTGTGTTTGTGTGTGTATAGATAGATATAGATATAGATGTAGATATATCTTCTTTATCCATTCATGAGTTGATGGACACTTGGGCTGCTTCCATACTTTGGCTATTGAAATAATGCTGCAATAAACATAGGGATGCATATATCTTTTTAATTATTTGTATTTGATTATTTGTTATGTATTTTGGAGGTAAATTCACAGCAGTGGAATTGCCATACCAGATGATAGTTCTATTTTTAATATTTTGAGGAACCTGCATACTGTTTTCCATAGTAGCTAGACCAGTTTGCATTCCCACCAAATGTGCATGAGGGTATTTTCTTCATCTCCTCACCAACACTTGTTTCTTGGGTGTTGAATTAAGCCATTCTGACAGGTGTGAAGTGATACCTCATTGTAAAGGCTTTGATTTACATTTCCCTGATACGAGTGGTGTGGATCATCTTTTCATGTATCTGTTGCCCATCTCTATGACTTCATTGGAGAAATGTCTGTTCATGCTTTTTGTCCATTTTTTAAAAAAAATATTTTATTTGAGAGAGAGAGTGCCAGAGAGAGCACAAATGGGGGCTGTAGGAAGCAGAGGGAGAGGGAGAAGCAGACTCCCCACCAAGCAGGGATCCTGATACGGGGCTCGATCCCAGGATGCTGAAACCACAACCATAGCTGAATGCAGGCACCTAACCAGCTGAGCCATGCAGGTGTCCCTTCTGCCCAGTTTTTTAAATTGGATTATCTGTTTTTTGGATGTTGGGTTGTATAAGTTTTTTACATATTTTGGGTACTAACCCTATATCAGAGATGTCATTTGCTAGTATCTCCTCCCTGTCCATAGATTGTCTTTTAGTTTTGTTCATTATTTCATTTGTTGTGCAGAACTTTTTTATTTTAATATGGTTCCAATAGTTTATTTTTGCTTTTGTTTAACTTGACTCAGGAATCATATCTAAAAAAGTATTGCTATGGCCTATGTTGGATAAATTACTGCCTGCTCTCTTCTAGGATTTCTATGGTTTCAGGTTTTACATGTAGGTCTTTAATAGATTTTGAGTTAATTTTTGTGTATGCTGTAAGCCTATGGTCCAGTTTCATTCTTTTGCATGTTGTTGTCCAGTTTTCCCAACACCATTTGTCGAAGAGGCTGTTTTTTTCCCCCAAATATATATTTTGCCTTCTTTGTCATAGATTAAATTACCATATAAACGTGGGTTTATTTATGGGAATCTCTACTTTGTTCTGTTGATCTGTGGGTCTGTTTTTGTGCTGGTACCATACCATTTTGATTACTACTGCTTCATAGTATATTTGAAACTGGGAATGTGATACCTCTAGTCTTATTCTTCTTTTTCAAGATTGATTTGAGTATTTGGGGTCATCTGTGACTCCACACAAATTTTAAGATTCTTTGTTTTATTTCTGTGAAAAATGTTACTGCTATTTTGATAGAGATAACATTAAATTTGTAGATTATTTTGGATATATGGACATTCTCACAATATTTGTTCTTCTAATAGGATAATAGGTTTTAATAATTCAAAATATTTTCCCTTAGTTAAAAAAAAAAGATGCAAACTTTCCATCCCACAAAATATGATGGCTGAATATATACATATAAACAAGATAATATCTGATTTCCAGAAATTAGATAGGTTTCCTTAACATTAAATACTCCTTTCCCACATGCTCATTGTGGTTTAATACCTGCTTACTTATTAAATTGTTCATTCCATAGTATAACATGTTGCTAAAAACATCAATTCCTCTGGGAGAGTGAAATGAGTGTGACCTATATCCCTTCTAAGTTGAGAATAATATAAGATGGTTATATTATAACCCATATAAGATGGTTTTTTGAAAGCATATCTCAAAGGGTAAGGAGGAAAGAGAGAGAAGGGATTTATTGCCAGACTACAAAGAGATGGAGAACATTCAGAGTAACAACAACAACAACAATAAAAACAAAATAAGCAGAAAAGGTACAGTAGGTCACCTGAGTGAAAAGAGCTCGAACTGTGTGGAATACAGTGTAGAGACTCCAATTCCAGGGTCCAGGAACCAGTAAATGATATGAGTGAATGCCAGACTGAGAGTCAAAGATGGAACTGCAAAAAGCTGCTAGTTGTCAGGTAGAATCTAGTTAAATGAAAGAACGTATTTGAATTAGACTCTTTAAACAAAGGGACACATTTGACTAAGATAGCCTGTATTCCAACATTGGCATTTAAATCTAGGGAGATATTTTAAATCGAGCTTTTGCAAATCAGAGTACTGATGGAGGAGATTTGTCAAGATTGCCTGGTTCAGGAAAAGCTGCTTAAAAATTGGTTAAAAGTGGTGCTTCCCAAACTTGTATGCATGAGAACCACCTGAGGAGCTATTTTAAAAGTGGTTCTTAACCTTAGCTGCACATTATTATCATCCATACACTGTTTAAAAAATCTCATGCCCAGCTCACACTCAAGACCAATTAAATCAGACTCTGTTGGGGTGGGACCTAGATATCACTATTTTTAAATCTCTACAGGTTATGCCATAGTACAGCCCAAGATGATATCTAGTATTTTCAAAGAGAATCCCTAGAGATTCTGATTCAGAAAAACTGTAGGAAGGCCAAGGACCTTGTCTTTTAACAAGTATAATAGATGTTTTTCATACAGATGGGTGTAGAGATCCACTTTTAGAAATCTGGTTTTAAAAGCAATATGATTTCAGGGGAGATTCTTAGAAACAAATAATCCTACACAGACTGTTTAAACCTATCCATCCCAGTAGCCCTGATGCAAGTCTTTTTTTTTTTTTTTTAAGATTTTATTTATTTATTTGAGAGAGAGAGACAGTGAGAGAGAGCATGAGCGAGGAGAAGGTCAGAGAGCGAAGCAGACTCCCCATGGAGCTGGGAGCCTGACACGGGACTCGATCCCGGGACTCCAGGATCACGTCCTGAGCCGAAGGCAGTCGTCCAACCAACTGAGCCACCCAGGCGTCCCCTGATGCAAGTCTTAAAGAGTTAAGGCATACAATTCAAGAAAGAAAGCATCATATATCAGCAGAAAAAAAGTTCATACTGCAAATTCTTAAAAAGCAGTCTTCTCTGCCTAGTATGAGTACCTATACCTGGTGAGCTTGTGCTCTCAAGTACAGTTTAAATATACCCCATACCTAGTTTCCCCCTTTTCTAAGAAACATGTTACATCAGTATGATACATTTCTTAAAATGTTATTAAGTAAAGTCCTAATATTTAGGTTTTATTTATTTTTGGCTACTGTCCTTTTTTTGTCCTAGGACCCCATCCAGGACATCACATTGCAGTTAGTCATAACATCTCCTTAGACTCCTCTTGGCTAATAAAATTTCTCAGATTTTCCTTGTTTTTTTTATGAGTTTTGGGGAATAGTGGTGAGTGCATACCCCCACGGACAATAATTTTTAAAAAGCTAGAGTATATTGCTTATGTACAGTTCCATCTGCTTTTATTCTCAGGCTCCTTCACTTCCAAAGTCACTTATTAATAAGTAAGTCATCACCTATTCCTGTAAGCCTTTAGTGATGTTTCATACCCTGGTAACATATTTAGATTCTTCAGTTGCGCTCTGCCGTAGATTATGGCATCCTCCAAACTCTTAACTCCTCTCAAACTCCAAAACTCATTTTGTCAAATACTTGATCTGTATTAATTGGCATTACCATATGATTTTTCTCCTTTAGCTTGTTAATATGGTAGATTACTGGGGCACCAGGGTGGCTCAGTGGGTTAAAGCCTCTGCTTTCAGCTCAGGTCATGATCCCAGGGTCCTGGGATCGAGCCCTACATCCGGCTCTCTGCTCAGTCGGGAGCCTGCTTCCCCATGTCTCTCTCTGCCTGCCTCTCTGCCTCCTTGTGATCTCTCTTTCTCTGTCAAATAAATAAATAAAATCTTAAAAAATAGATGGTAGATTACTATAAATAATTGATTTTCAAAAGTTGAACTATTACATATATGGAATAAGTCCCACTGGGGTTGTGATGTGTATTATTTTTATACATAGGTGGATTTAGTTTGCTAATTTGTTAGAAATATTTATATTTGTGGCCATGAAAGGTAGTGATCTTCCTTTCTTGTAATCTGTTTATCTAATGGTTTGAGTGTAGAGTAATGCTGACCTCATAGACTAGACTATGAAGTATTCCCTCTGTTCATACTTTCTTGAAACTGTTGTAGAAAATTGATAACAGGCCTCTAATATATGCATTAATGCCAGAAATTTCCCTCTAAGCACTGAATTTGCTATATTTCACGAATTTTGATTGGTTGTATTTTCATATTCATTTCATTTAAACTTAGTTTAAATTTCAGTTGAGATTTCTTTAGCCCGTTTGTTATTCAGATGTTCATTGTCTAAGTTGCAAAAGTTTTCAAAGTTTTTCAGCAGCTTCCTATTATTATATCTAGTTTAATGACATTGTGGTCTGAGGACATATTTTGTAGATTTCTATTCTTTTAAATCTATGAAAATATGTTTTATGATTAGGATGTGGTCTATTTTGGTGAATGTTCTATGTAAGCTTGAAAATATGTATTTGGCTATTGTTAGACACAATAGTCTATAAATGTCAACTGGGATGAGTTGATCAATAGTACTGTTTAGGTCAACTAAACTCTCCCTGATTTTTTGCTCTTTTGATCTATATGTTGTTGAAAGAAGAGTGTTGAATTTTCTAATTATAATATTGGATTTGTATTTTCTTTTTGTTCTATCACTTTTTGTCTCTTATTCTGACACCTTGGTTTTAGATGCAAACATATTAATAATTGCTGTCTTCTAGAAAAATTACCCTGTTACCATTATATTTTGTCTCTTTTACTCATAGCTATTTTTCTTTTCTGAAGTCTTCTTTGTTTTTAATTTAGCCACCCCCACTGTTTTTTAATTATTAATATTTTGATAAGTATAATATGTTCTATCTTTCACCTCTCTTTTTACTATATATGTCTATAGCTAGTTTTTTTGTTTACAAGATATAGTTTGTCATTGTTTTTTTTTTTTTTAGATGTACAAAAATAGTCATTTATTATGTTCTATGATGGACCTCATTTTGCCCTTGATCTTCTATTTCTCTAATTAAAAGTAAATCTTATATATATGTATATTCCAGGCAAACAAAAAACCCTTAAATCTGAAGAAAACAGTAACTTTTCTCTTGTGGTTATAAAGGCTCTCAGGTTAATTCAATCTCTTAAGAGTAAATAATCATTTTGGAGTTCTTAACTTTGTGTACTCCTAGGAGCGTACCTAAGGGCATGCAATCTCATGAGCACAAGGAAGAGAACTCTCTAGTTCTGCTAGCCATGGTGACTCTGGCCAGGCAATAACCAGTAAGTCTTAGCATTGGTCTTTGTCCTTGTCATTGTTTTAATTCACTCTGAAAATCTCTTTTAATTGGTACATTTAGACAATTCAGAAGTTAAAAGTGATTATTCATATATATGAACTATATCTACCATGTTTGTAACTGTTTTCTTTTATTCACTGACTTGTTATTTCTTTCTTTTTTTTAATCCTTTGTTTCCCACCTCCTCTGGTTTTAATTGAGAATTGTGTTTGATCCCATTTACTCTCATTTTATTGGTATATTGATTGTGTCTTATTTATTTATTTATTTTTTAGTGATTAATCTGGACTTCGCAACATACATTTACAACTGACCTAACTCCACAAGTATCACTATTCTATCTCAAAATTACTGTAGATATTTTATAACAGAGTGTTCACAATTTTTCTTACCCATCACTTAAAACATTTCTTTCATTTATTTCACCTATCTGTATGCTAAAATCACCTAATACATTGTAATTTCTGTTGCTTTGAATTAATATGTATTTGATCAATTCAGAATAAGAAAAATAAAAAGGTTTCATTTTACGTTTATTCTTTCTTTGATGTTCTTTTCTTTACGTATAGATGGTGTTTTTTACTTATATAATTTTACTTCTCTTTAAAGAACTTCTTTTAACATTTCCAGGATGAGTCTGCTGGCAATGAATTAATTCAATTTTTATCTGACTTAAAAGTTAGTTTCTCTTTCACTTGAAGGTTAATTTCATTAAATATAGAATTCTAGATTGATGAGTTTCTTTTTCTTTTAATATTTCACCCCATTCTTGCTTGTATGGTTTCTGCAGAGATGACAGCTCTAATTCTAATCCTTATTCACCCATATATCAGATGTCCCCTTTGAGCTTCTCTCAAGATTTGCTCTTTGTCTTGGGGAATTTTGCATTGTATCTGTGAATGTGAAGGCCATATATACATACATACATACAGATGTATGTATGTATTTATCCTGTTTTGTGTTCTCTGTGCTTTTAGGACCTATAGTTTTGTATTCATCATTAATTGGAAAATTCTTTGCTGTTATTACTTCATATATTTCTCCATTCTCTCTTGTCTCTTTTTTTCCCTTTGTCTATTTCTTTTGTTTCTAAAATTCCACATATAAGACAAATCATATGGTGCTTATCTTTCTCTAATTGACTTATTTCATTTAGTATTATACTCTAGCTCCATCTGTGTGGTGGCAAATGACAAGATTCTATCTTGGCTCTTTCCTAAGAGAATCTTGTGATATTTTTAGAAATAAAACACTCAAAAAGATATAGAATGCTCTAAAACAGTCTTGAATTTCTCACTCTCATGGTGATTCATATTCAGCCTCCAAAAACTTGCAGAAATTACTCATTATGTATTCCTACCAGTTGTAGCTCCTGTATTTTTTTTCATCTAGGTACGATTATCTCAGCTGTAATTATTGTGTGTTTCTCTGTCTCTCCAGATTTTGGGGTGGTGGTTTTCATTGCAATTTCAGTCTCTGTTAAGGCTAAGGAATGTATTGATTTTCATTTTGTTTAGCTTTTTTTATTATTATTGTTATAGAGACAGGAGTGATGACTTCCTACTCTTTTTCATGTCAGTCCTAAAGGCAGATATTCCATATATATATATTAATTTTATAGGTAAAAATAGTGATATTTAATAAATTCCATGAAAGAGATATGTTACCATTTAGAAAATTTGATAAATTTTTATGTTATAAAAAAGAAAATTAAAAACAAAAACCTGCCCTCAAATTGTTTAAAGGTAACTGGTATTATCTAAGGATAGATTAGCCTGTTATAGATCACCTTTCTCCTAAAACTGTTTTTTGTTTGTTTGTTTGTTTGCTTGTTTTAATTGTTTGAAGGCATAATGAGGTATAGAGGTAATGAAATTTAGGTGATAAAATCTCAGAGAAAGAAGAAGGTTTACACAGGTGAGGCAGACTTTTGGGAATGCATTTCACATCGAAAGATTCGTCCATTATTAAATTGGTAGTTAGAGCTACCAATAGTAAGAAGTAAGAAGGTAAGTAGATCTTTCAGGGATGATGGAAAACGTTAAAGGCCAGGGCCTCCTGCATAGCAGACACCCTAGTAAACATCTGGACTGTCAAATGAGACATCACAGGAATATAAAATTATAATAAGGATGAAGAGATACACTTAAATATAAGGATGTGGAAGTGTTAGAAGATTATGAAATATATCATGGAAACACTGTCCAAATATGAATCTGGTCAGTCTATACTAATATTAAGCAAGACATTTTTAGGTTAAAATCATCACTAAAGATGAACAATTCATAAAGATATAATTTTTTAAATATAAAAGATATAAAAATACTAAATTAAACAATAATATACCATTCAAATATATAAAGGAAAACTGACAAAATTAAAAGATAAATCGACAAATCAATGTTAATAAGGACAGATTTGAAACTTTTTCTTTAGTAACTGATCCATAAAAATTTGAAAAAGTAAAATAAAGATATTAAAACACTAATAAAGTACACCTAAATTAAATGCATGTAATACTGCATGCAATAACTTCAAAGTAAACTTTTTTTTTCAAGAGAGCATATTATCACTTAGAAAATTGGCCATTTCCTGGACTATAAGGGAATTCTTAGAAAATTTTAAAGGATTGAAATAATACAAAATATTAGCAAAAGATAACTATAAGATCCCCACCTGACTGAAAATAAAATTGTCTAAATGTCACATAGATCAAACAAAAACTCATAATTTGAATTAGGTAATCTTTTTTCTTGATGTATGCATTTATCACTGTATGCTTAGAACTTTTGTTGCTATATCCCATTAAGTTTTGGTTTCCATTGTGCTTCCATTTTTGTCTCAAGATTTTTTTTTCTCCTTTTGGTTTATTCTGTGATACATTGGTTGTTCTAGAGGATGGTGTTTTAACTTCCATGTAATTGTGAATTTTCCAGTTCTCCTCTTACTATTGGTTTCTGGTTTCACTCCATTGTGCTCAGTAATGATACTTCATGTAATTTCTGTCTTCTGAATTCTTGAGAAATATTTTGATGCCTAATATATGCTCTATCCTAGGAAGTTCTGTGTACGCTTATATGTATGTATTCTGCTTCTGTTCCATAGTATGTTGTATGTATGTCTTTTAGAACCATTTGATCTGCAGTGTTGTTCACATCCACTGTTGCCTTTTTGATTCTCTGTCTGGATGATCTTTCCCTTGTTGAGAGTGGAATATTATAGTTTCCAAATAGTAATTGTATTGTTGTTCATTTCTTCTTTTTTATTTCTCTTAGTATTCGCTCTATATATTTAGGTCCTCTGATGTTAATGTATAACCATTTGCGGTTTTTATCTTCTTGATAGATTGGCTGTTATATCATTATATAATGGCCTTCTCTGTTTCTTTTGACCTTTTTAACTTACAGTCTATTTTGTCTGATAGAAGCATAGCTAACCCTGTTTTATTTTTGTTACTATTTGATTGATTTATCTTTACCCTTTCCTTCACCATCACTCTAGATGTGTTTTTAAAGCTAAATGAGTTTCTTGGATGGAGCATATTGTTGAATCCTCTTGTTGCTTCCCATTCAGCTACACTATGTCTTCTTATTGGAGAGTTTAATTCATTTCCATTTAAAGTTACTATTAATAGTTAAGGATTTACTTTTACCATTTCTTCATTGTCTTTTCTGACTTTTTTTGTTTCTTGATTCCTCTCTTGCTGCTTTCCTTTGCAATGTGATGAATTTTTGTAGTGTTATGTTTTGACTCCCTTATCATAATCTTTTTTTTTTCTGTCTACTACTCGTTTTTCCTTTGTGAAAGGAGGCTTACATAAAATGTATTTATAACATGCTATTTTAGGCTGAATACAAATTAATTTCAGTAGGATTGTGAAACTTTATACTTTTAACTACCCCTACTCACATTTTAGGTTCTTGATGTTATAATTTACATCTTTTTAAATGTAATATAACCAATAAAAAGTTATTCCATTCATATTTTTAATATGATTCTTTACTTTTAAGCTAGAGTTGTAAGCGAATGCACCACCATTACAATATTGGAGAATCTAACATGGATTCTATATTTATTATTACCACTGAGTTTTACACATTCCTATATTTTGTGTTATTAACTAGAATCCTTTTATTTCTGTTTGCAAAATTCTTCTTATCATTTCTTGCCTACTAGAACTTCCTGGAAAGAGTTTTGGTGTTTTGGTGGAGTTTTGGTGAACTCCTTCATTTTTTTGTGTGTATTTATCTGTTTGCAGATTTTAAAACTTTACTTATGGACAGCTTTACTGAGCACAATATTCTTGATTAAAAGGTTGTTCTTGGTGGTGGTGTTTTTGGTTTTGGTTTTGGGTTTTTGGTTTTTGTTCAGTATTACCTATATATTATCCTACTTTTTCCTGGCCTACAAAGTTTCTGTTGAGAAATTCATTATTATGGAGTTGTCCTTGTATGTGATGAGTTGCTCTTTTCTTACTGGTTTCAAAATTCTCTTTGTCAAAAAAAAAAAAATTCTGTCTTTGACTTTTGAGAATTTAATTATAATGTGTCTCAATGCAACACTTTGAAGGTTTACCTGATGGGGTCCTTTGCTTCTCATGAACCAGCATATCTACAGGTCATTCCACATTTGAGAAAGTTTCAGCTTTTTCAATCCATTTATCTTTCTCTTCTCTTTCTGTGATGGTCATGATGTATATATTGTTCCTTTGAATGTGTCTCATTAGTCCATTATGCTTTTTTACTCTATATATTCTTTTTCTTTCTTTCTTTTTTGCTACTCTGACTGGATAATTTTATATGACATATAATTTTATATGACATATCCTCTAATTTACTGGTTCTTTCTTCTGGTTGATTCAGTCTGATTTTAAAGTCTTCTATATAATTTTTCAGTCTGATTTTAAGTATTCTGTAGAATTCTTCAGTCAGTCATTGTATTCTTCAGTTCTAAGATTTTTTTTTTCTTGTTAGTTTCACAGTCTCTGTTGAACTTCTCATTTGCACTCACCTTCTTTAGAGGATTATGCTGAATCACTTTTTAGACAATTTTTAGATGTTCATTTCTTTTGGGGTCACTTATTAGAGCTTCATTATTTTCTTTTGGTAATATCATCTTTACCTGATTGTTCATGATCCTTATGTCTTCGTCGTGATATGTGTGCATTTGAATAAAAATTTTCCTTTTCCAGACTTTAAGATTTCTCTTTGGAAGATAGTCTTTCATTATTCACTTCAGCTTGGGGTTCAGAACAGGTTAACTGTCAGCATCCTTGAGGAGGTGGGGCTTTCTATCAGGGTTTCCATTGGGGTGAGGTCACTGCCTGTGCTCTGAGGTGGGAATGGGTGTGACACTGGCTGAACTCTGTGGTTTTGGTGGGTGTGCTGACTGGGATACATGTTCATATGGGACTATAGGGTATACTCCCTGATCAGATACAGCTTCTGGCTGTGCTCTGTGGTTATGTGAAACTACTTTTAGGGTGATGCTCTTCTGGCCTAGGGGTATCAGAGTATAGGCACTCCTCTCAGCCTTCCACTTAGGTCCTTTTCAGTCTCTGTGGTCTAGGGGTTTTTTTTGGCCTCATCCCCTGTTCCTAGGATTTTCTCACTGGTGTTTTTTTCTATGGGTGGTACTAACCAGTCTTTCTGGGAGCAGGGCTGAAGTGGGATGACCTATGCTGCTATCATGATAATATCTCAGCTGCTTTTTAATATTACTCCTAAACTGTGTGATGCTTATGTAGTGCCTCCCACCACTAGGCTTGCCTTCCAGGGCAGTATTAACACTCTACTCTCAACAACCAGGGAACTATGTATCTAGGAATTGTGAAAAGTCACAAGAGGCACTAGAATTTAATAGGGAGAAACCCTGTCCTTGAAAAAACCAAAAACAATAACAACAAAAAACCCTACAGTCTTTGCTCTACTTTAGAGCATGATGTCATAGTGTAAAGAAAATTGTAATTAAATCTTTGTTCTAGACACGAATCTTGTGTTAAGAACATATATACTTTTTTTTCCCAATTTATTTATTTTCAGAAAAACATTATTCATTATTTTTTCACCACACCCAGTGCTCCATGCAAGCCGTGCCCTCTGTAATACCCACCACCTGGTACCCCAACCTCCCACCCCCCCGCCACTTCAAACCCCTCAGACTGTTTTTCAGAGTCCATAGTCTCTCATGGGTCACCTCCCCTTCCAATTTACCCAAATTCCCTACTCCTCTATAACGCCCATTGTCCTCCATGCTCTTTGTTATGCTCCACAAATAAGTGAAACCATATGATAATTGACTCTCTCTGCTTGACTTATTTCACTCAGCATAATCTCTTCCAGTCCCGTCTATGTTGCTACAAAAGTTGGGTATTCATCCTTTCTGATGGAGGCATAATACTCCATAGTGTATATGGACCACTGTGCTGTGTCACTGTGCTTTTGATTTGCATTTCCCTGATGGCTAGTGTTCTTAATCACAAAATTCCATGTTTGTTATCATAATTAGTAAGATAAATTTCCAACACAGAAACATTGAGGACAATATTTTGCCTATAAAATACTTAAGATCACCTGGTAAAGCAAGTAAAAATATCTCTTGGAGGTAAATAAAGCTATATGGGTTTTGTTTTGTTTTGTTGTTTTTTAAACAAAACAAAAACAAATAAATGCTGATGAAGGTAAAACAAATTTCTCAGGATCTTCTTGCAGGTAAATATGGGAACCAGAATTTGAGTCAGGTTATTCTAGGTATTAAACTTTAAAAAACTATGCTGTCATATTTTTATTGTCCTCTAATTCCCGGGTTTAGTTTCCCCATCTGTAAAATGAAAGAATAATATGGGTGACAGTTCTTGTTTGACATGTGATTGGGAGATATCACTGACATTTATTTCCCAGAAGCCACAGAAATTTTGTTTTAAGGGCCTTCCTAGGCTCTGGCTGTCTATGATTGAGTTGGTTTTTAATATAATACCTGAAATAACAAACTGAGGGTTGCTGGGGGAAGGGGGGTAGGGAGAAGGTGGTTGGGTTATGGACCTTGGGGAAGGTACGTGCTATGGTGAGTGCTGTGAAGTGTAAACCTGGTGATTCACAGACCTGTACCCCTGGGGCTAATAATACATTAAATGTTAATTTAAAAATTTAAAAACTAAAAAAAATATAATACCTGAAATATAATATCTGAAAACAGTATATATTCACAAAACATTTGTAAACTGGAAAATATGAAATATATTGAAATATCCACTAATAATTTTACAGTCATATTTTATAAAATTTCTTAGATTTCAAGTTTTAAGGGATTGCGGGTACATTTCTGAATAATTTTTAGTTAAGTTCTTCTCTACTACAGACATGTTAGAACTGTTTCTTGTTCCACAAAACATTATTATACTCCCATTTAAAGAGCTAGTCGTGTTTCTTTCCTTACTTGTTTGTTTGTTTGTTTTGTCCTTCTCTTCATTTTTCCTTTCAACCAGCAGGCCATGTGTGAATAAGATGCTTAGAAGTCCAGAGGCTGCAAGCATCCTCAGATTTCTAGAAGTTGATGTAAGGTTTACAATGACATTTAGCTACCTAGGCCAGGTAGGTGACATGAAAGCTAATGTCTCCCACTCTAAGATCATCTCCCTGTAACAATTTGCATCCCTGTTAAAGTCTAATGGAGTAGTTGGCATCTCCTCTTTGAAAGGGTCAACAGAATCTGAGCAATCCTGAACACAAAGATCTGCCAATAGGCAGTTAACTGGTACTGAGCATCACATGGGTCTTCCCAAATGACATTGAAGTGATTCTGTGGGAGTTTTCTCCTCTTTTACAGGTAACCAGATGGTGCATTATATATCTATAAACCCATTTCCACACTACATTAGGAATGTATCAAAGCAAACCAAATAGCTTGTGAACCAAAATGAAGAAATCTTGGGGAGATTTCATGGCTGTTCCTTGCTTTCTGTCTCACATAATGATAAATATTAACTTGTCAGTATTTCCTTGCGCTCATATTAAATTTATGCTATATATATATTTTGCTCATTTTCTATCTCAAAAAACAATAACAAAATTCTTTCATCTCAGCAAAGCAATAACTACTGCCTCACTGGATATAGCACTGACTCAAACTATATCAGTACATTTTGGGGTTTTTAATTTTGGGTACCTTACTCTAGAAAAAAACATTGAAAACGCTGAAGTGCCACAGATTTAAATGTAATATTATTTATATTAGTGTGTTTTCTACTGAAGAAATCTCATCTCCCATTCAGAGCAAAATTAACATAATTTCAGATATTGATTAAATACATTGCAAAGTTTGTCATTTACTTATGTCAGAGCCCTTACAAATAGCACCAATTTAACTTGACTAATTCTTTTGAGAGGGCCAATAGGAAGAAATCTATGGAACAAACATCTTAGTTGTTTTAATCTTTTATTAACATATAATGTATTATTAACCCCAGGGGTACAGGTCTGTGAATCGCCGGTTTACACACTTCACAGCACTCACTATAGCACATACCCTCCCCAGTGTCTATAACCCAACCATAGTCTCCCTACCTCCCTCCTCCCAGCAACCCTAAGTTTGTTTTGTGAGATTAAGAGTCTCTTAGGGTTTGTCTCCCTCCCGATCCCATCTTGTTTCATTTCTTCCTTCCCTATTCCCCTAACCCCCCACATTCAGCTAACACCTTGAGAATCGTCATTCTAAACTCTAGATCTGACATGTTACCAATGTTTGTATTGATTAGGTCCCTAGCCTTCGGTACTGCCTCTTGTTCTTTTGTTCATGGTGAGTTTTTCCGCCTTGTCATTTTATCCAGATAAGAATATATGCACGAGAGAATAAAATACTAAAAGGGTGGCAAAGACCCCAGAAAAATGTGTATTAACCAAATCAGAAGAGACCCCAAATTGTGGGGAGAAGGAAGGGGTTAAAAAGTAGTCTGGGGGCACCTGGGTGGCTCAGTGGGTTAAAGCCTCTGCCTTCGGCTCAAGTCATGATCCCAGGGTCTTGGGATCGAGCCCCACATCGAGCTCTTTGCTTGACAGGGAGCCTGCTTCCTCCTCTCTCTCTGCCTGCTTCTCTGCCTATTTGTGATCTCTATCTGTCAAATAAATAAATAAAATCACTTGAAAAAAAATTCTAAAAAAGGAGTTGATAAGATAAGTTGGTTGGGAAAAGAAAGAAAAAGGAAGTGGAGAGAATTTGCTCAGGCTGGAGACTAGAACAAAGCCCTGTGCTAGGTTTAGGGTATATTTTGATTAGGAGAAGATGTATCCCAAATTTTTTTAGAAGAAAAAACCCTATATGTATGCAAAAAATAAAGTTAGATACAATGAAGGATAAAATATGACTATAATAATGAAGGTTCAAAAGATTTTTTTTTTTAAAGAAAGATATTGTTAAGATAAACTTTCAGAAAGTGGTCGATTTTCTGTTTGTAGAATTGCTTCTCTTCTTTTCGATATCCTGTTGGATTTGCAGGTGTTCAGAATGTTTTGATAACTACCTAACTCCTGAGACCTGATGTCATCTCAGCCTGTTACTCCTCTGCCATCTTCCCTTTCCTATTTTTCCTCTTAGTTACTTGCTTGTATGACAGGAGTGTCTTTGTGATCTCTCCCCTCCCTTTTGGAAAATTTTTTCTTTTTGCAGATTTTGGTATCAATTGATAGTTTGTGTAGTTGCTAATGAAACAAGGTTACCATAAGATGGTATTTACCACAAGAGAATTCACTAGAAACAGAGGAAGTGCAATGTGTTGTAGGCTCCCACTTCTCTCCCTCTTGGGCTTGACAACCGTTTCTCACGCCTCTCACTCTGCTTTACTCCTGCCAGCTTCATTTAGGAGTTCTCAGGTAATTACTCAAGTAAAATTATAATGAGTTCGATGAAAACATTGGGACTCTATGCTGGGTGTAGGAATAATGGCCCATGAGTCAAATCTAGACCACTGTCTATTTTTGTATGACTTAGGAGTAAGAATTGATTTTGCAAATGAACATCAGTAATTGATTTGATAATAGGAATGCTGATTTTTAAGCCCAATTGTGTAAAATGTCATCCCCTAAAAGAGAATTCCATTCTCATTTGTAAACCTATATTACCAAAAAATAAATAAAATTACTCAGGTGTTATTACATTTTTAATTCATTTAATACAAATTTTGTGTTTTGGGATGCCTGGCTGGCTCAGTTGGTTGAGCGGCAGCCTTTGGCTCAGGTCATGATCCCAGGGTCCAGGGATTGAGTTCCACATTGGGCTCCTTGCTACATGGGGAGTCTGCTTCTTCCTCTTCCTGCAGCACCCCCTGCTTGTGCTCTCTGTCTCTCTCCTTCCTTTTCTCTCTGACAAATAAATAAAATCTTTTTTAAAAATTATGTTTTAACTATGTTATAACCAACTACATAATATCCTCAATTTTTCTTGTTGGTCTCTA
The DNA here is from genome assembly GCF_020171115.1 of Neogale vison. NCBI lineage: Eukaryota > Metazoa > Chordata > Mammalia > Carnivora > Mustelidae > Neogale > Neogale vison. Next base: position 101,170,874 of record NC_058098.1, on the reverse strand, counting down.
AAACCCAAAATATTTACTATCTGGCCCTTTACAGAAAAAGTTAGTTGACTGCTGCTCTGAAGGTCAGACAAAAGTCTCTGTTTACCTTGCAGATGCACTATGTCAGCCATTTTCTCCTCATGACTTTGCAAGATTTATCTTGGGCAAGTCACAGAATTTCTGTAGTCATTCAGATAATAAGCAGTCCTCTGGTTACTTTCAACCCAAGAATAGACTCATTTAGTATTTAAAATATTTCTTTCATAGAATAGCAGGAACTCAGCTTCATTTCAGGTTTAAATTTCTCTGACTTCTCCCTCAACTTAGGCCAGCATCAGGTTGAAAATTGAAAATTGGCATTTGGGGATGGCTTATGATTACATCTTTTTCTGTTTCCCTACCTAGGAAGTCCTTCTTCCATCCTTCCTGACTCACTAAATTCCCTGGCTCCTGTAGGTTTGAGAGAGGAAAGACACAGAGATAAGTACAGAAAATGTCATGTGAGACTGGCGTTCTTTGAACTACCTTTGTTTCCCCTATTTTTGGCCACTACTTAAAGCTGAATATGTCTCTTCTACTCCTTTCATAGATGTCTTGGTGATCTGTTCCTGAATGCCTGCAGCTGGAACTACCTAGAAGTGGCCAAAGTTTATTTTGGTTTGCCATATGTTAGCTTCCCTCAGCCTTCAACTAACTAGTCTCACTGCTTGTAGGAAACCCTCGTGGGATTTTAAAACTACCTCTAACTAACTGATACTCCACCATATCTGGTCTGCTAGGAACATAAGACTATGGCCTGCTTTCAGTAAAAGCAGTTATTTTCCCCCAAACAGTCTTACAGCCTGCCTTCACAAACTATGTCAGCCAGACTTCTACTTGTATATCATTTTCTCTTTTTTTTTTTAATTTATTTGTTTAATGCTTAAATCAAATAGTATTCCACTCCAGGAAAGCATTATGTTCTCTAAAAGATCTCCTTGTAGCTCTTCTCACTGAGGGTGGTGATAGGAAAGAAAACAAATATCCACCTTTTCCATGAGAGGAGGGTATCTCACTGAATTCTAAGGATGGCTTCCCTCAAAAAATCCTCTTTCCCAATTTCTTAAATCTTAATAATTTTATGCCCTCAAGTTGGGAATTAGGCTAATTGTTATTAATATGATCTTAACGTAACTGCTTTCCAAAGCCTACATAGGCAACTATCACCTTAGGTCTATAAAAATACTTGCTCCTTTTTTGTGTCTGTGGAACTTACCTGAAACTGATACAAAAGAGAATTACATTTTTAACATCTAGTTGCATTAGAACTGAATGATACTACACACTAGCAGTTCATATTTAAAAAGGAATTCTAATAAAAGACAAGAAAGAAATGGACTATTAATGATAGAAGTTGAAGCTTCAGATCATAAAATGGTTTCAATCAGTATGACATTTCTTATGTTATTCCTTTCCCCATTTCCATCAAATATATTGAAAAATCAATTGCTTCATTTCTTATTAATAAAGCTCATTCAATTTGTAGATGCATAGATCTTTAAGGCAAAGAAAAATCTGGTGACATAGATCTAAATGCAAACCTATAGTATGAGATAGCTGACATCCTGCAGCATTGCCAAATAAAATATAGAAGACTTAGTTTACTTTTAATTTCAGGTAAACAAAATCTAAATTTTTGGCTTTAAGGATGTTCCCTGCAGTATTTGGGACATAATTATACTAAAAAAAAAAAAAAAAAAAAAACCAAAACACATTTTTCTGAAATTCAAATTTAATTGGGCATTCTGTATTTGTATTTGTTATATCTGATAATCCTGCTTACATACTTATGTGCTAAATACTCCCCCACCCCCTGCATTTGGGTTTCAGAGAAGTTAAAAAATTATAAATGTACCATCCTGTTTATAATCCTGCAAATCTGTAGAATCTCCATCCCTGAAAACCTTTAAGAGAAAATCCTCATCACATGGTTCATTAACAGCATAATTCCATTTTTAAATCAGTATAACCAATTAAGACAGTTTTTGCCATAATCTTATACAACTATTTGAGGGATTTGGGAATAAAGAGGATATATGCAGGATTCTGTTTTTTCCAAGTTAAATGACCTCATAAACCAGAATGAGTTACAGCGGTGAAGAAATTAAATGTATGGTCAATTGTTAATGGGAGAGACCCATTACTGGTTTATTGAGCAGTCTCAAATAAGTGGGATCTAACCATGAAATAGTTTTATTATTCACTTTGTAATCACTGACTTCAGTGGTCCTCTCTGCTAGGGCTCTGAGGACACAGGGGAGAAAACAGGCTACACTTGCAGTTAACTCTAGGATGTTAGATACTTTGTATTTGGTTGTGGACCCCAGCACAAATTCTAGGCAGTAAGGCCAAGTCACTCAATATATATATCAAAATATATATCAAGTCCTCTCTCGATATATATTTTCCTTTTTTATCTCATTCAACTAGGGACTATGCTTAATTGTATCAGAGAAGGATTAAAAGCAGAAGTAATAGGCTACCATCCAGGCTTTCATTTTAAAAAGTCTTTAGCAACAAAACAAAGAATATGACAGAAGACAGAAAGATAATAATTTAAGAAAAATAAAATTAAGAGGGCAGGGTTATTCTGGGATTACAAAAGACTATGCCAAGCTGAGGTCACAATCTACTAGTCCAGAGCCTTGAGGCACTGATAGATCTTACATTTGTCTTACTGGTGTTTCTTCCTTACCTTGCTCTAACTGGCCTTGTGGTAGGACACCAGGCTCTGGAGCTCAGCACAGCTCAGGAAAGTTAAAAACCAGGTCCTCCTTCCTCCTGACTTAGTTCCTCCACTAACATCATTAACACCCATGACCCAGTTCCCTCCTCCCAAGACACCCTCTGGATCTCAATTTGGTTTTGCTATTAAATTTTCCAGTTGGAAAGATAATGAGTTGACTAGAACATAAAAGTTCCAGTATTTCATGGAATGTTACTTCACTTTCATCACCTATGAGTATCACGTTTTTGGACATGTGAAGTTGAGAAACCCCTGTACTTTTGGGAAGGATTTGCCCAGGAACCAGCTTATTTTAGCTTTTAGCCATGGACTGCATATTTTCTTACAGCAGGCAATTCCTAGGGAAGAACATTTAACTCATTTTTTTACAGCATATTTAAAGCACATTTGAGCTTTTAACCACTTTTACTAGATTCTTTCTCTATGTAAACTATATATTAAAGTGAAAGGAGGAACTATTATGGTTATCCAGTGGTAGAGGGGGATGAGGCTGCAATTTTTCTATAGAATCTTCATCTTATGTACATTCACACCTACCTTTTTATGGTGGTCTCTGAGGGGTTTTCAGTGTGTTGTCCAAAAGGCTCTCTTGAAACTGTTTGATTCTGCTTACTTTATTTTTTTCTGGCTATAGTAGGTAATTCTGCTTACTTTTTATAGCAAATTCTCGTAGTATACTTTTTCAAATTAGAATGTGACATGTACATCTGATGATGTGTAATTAATTGTTCATTCATTCTGATGACTCTTTTAGCCCACTTTTAGTCATATAATTTTCTAACCATCTGATTGCCTTTATCAGCATAAACCTGGATGGATCTGTGGATGAAGAGATCAAGATTAGATAAAGATATGAAATCTTAATATTATAAATGAGGACATATTTTCTCTTAAAGGTTTTCAGGGATGGAGCATTTGCATTCCCCTTTCCTCTTTTCTTTCTTCTTTGTATTTCTCTATTGCACATGGTATTTTCTCATGAAAGAAATTTTAAAGTCTGTATTCTCTGTTTTCTTGTTAGGGATTTCCTTTCCAAGTGTAAATTTGTTGTTGAGCCCATATTTACATATAACTACATTTTTTTGAATATCTCTTAAATTCAGTATTTCTTAGGATAGTATAAGAACTCTTCTGGCACGAACTCTGTGTGTGTATTGGGATAAAGGGAGAGGACTCAAAATTGGGATATGTTGTAAGTGAAGTACTTTTTCAATGTGCTTAATGCCTCTTTTAAGTGAATTTTTTTTGTAAAACCTCTGTGAGATCCACATTTTTTCAATATGTTCTGTCTCATCTCAGTATCCAACATTCAGTATTTGGTATTTGAGGTTTAACTGTTCATACTCAAAAAAGTAGTTCTGGTAAGTTACATTGGTCCAAAAGAATTAGTTTAATATTTGATCTTTAGAAGTATTCCTGTTTTAAAAGATCACAGAGATTAATTCTAAAGGAGAAAAGCACCTAAAGTAAGAATTTCAGCTGCCAGTATTTGATAACTGGGGACAAGAGAAGATATTTAGAAGCCCATGAACTGTCTGATATCCTAAGTATCCTTAAATATCAAAAAACTGTTTAGGTCTAGTTGTACTATACAGTGACAGAATTCTTCATTTCTGTGAGACATTTTTGCCTTAGTTATAATTTTCCTTTTGTTTACATTTTGTACAATCACAAAATTGTTTAGACTACCTAAAAAAAAAACACTATATGGATTTTTGTGTTTATCATTTCCTTGTTTTAATTTGTAGTGGTAAATACCTAGGTAAGCATCCCTAAAAATATAACTTGACTTTGCATATTTTTGAAATTTATGCAAAGAGATTCACATTGTACCTATCCTTTTTTTAAAAATTTTATTTATTTATTTGATACAGAGAGAGAGATCACAAGCAGGCAGAGAGGCAGGCAGAGAGAGAAGGTGAAGCAGGCTCCCCGCTGAGCAGAGAGCCTGATGTGGGGCTCGATCCCAGGACCCTGAGATCATGACCTGAGCTGAATGAAGGCAGAGGCTTTACCCACTGAGCCACCCAGGCGCCCCTGTACCTATCCTTTTATATGTTTTTCTGTTCAACATTGTACAGTTATTCACATTTTCATAGCTGCAGATTATTTACTTTCATTGCAGAAGTAGTCCATTGAATAAATATGTCACAATTTAATTATTGATGGATGTGAGTTCCTATTTTATAGCTGTTAGGGGAATATGGTTATGTTATTCATACACACACACATGCATGTGTATTTTTTTTCCAGTTATATACTTAGAGGTGAAATGGCTGGTATATTGGTTTTTTATTGCTGTCTAACCAGTTATCACAAATTTGACAGCTTAAATCAGCATAAATTCAGTATCCCACAGTTCTGTGGGTCAGAAGTCTGGGCATACTCAGCTAAATTTTCTGCTCAGAGTCTCACAAAGCCAATATTAAGGTGTTTGTTGGTCTACACTCTTATCTGGAGTTTCTTAAGAAGAATTCATTTCCTGTTGTTGTTGTTTTCCCAGGTTTTTGGCCAAAGTCAGTTGCTAGTGGTTGTAGGACTAAGTTCTCTAAGGTTTTTGCTGGCTGTCAGCCAGGAGTATCTCTCAGGTCCTAGAGGCCACTTATACTGTTCTTGGTCATGGACTTTGTCCATTTTGGCAGCGAAGTACATGCCCTGTGCTAAATTACTGTAATGCCACAAATCTCTCTGACTTTCTATTTTGCCCCAACTGGAAAAAAATCTCTGAATTCTAAGGGACCATGTGATTTCATACTTTTCACTCAGACAGTCTCCCTGTCTCAAGAGCAAGAAGTGTCATTCTCAATGTTTTTTTGTTCATCTAAGAACATGTATACTTCTCCATATTTTCTTCTATTGATAGTAATATTCATACTTAAAATGTTCAGTTCTAGCAGTTCTGGCAAAGTCATGTAGCCATCCTCAGTCAACATATAAAACAGTTATATCAAACCCCAAGTTTTCCCCCATTCCTCTTCGTGTTCATGACCTACCTCACTCCTAACCTCTGGCAACCACTAATCTATGTTGTGTCCCTAGAATTTTGCCATTTTATAACAACATATAAATGTGTCTTTTGAGTCTGGTTTCTTTCATTTAGCTTAATACCTGTGAGATTCATCCACTTTGTTGTAAATATCAATAGTCTGTTCCTTTTTTTTTGCTTAGCAGTATGCCATTTTATGGTTGGATTCAGTTTTTGTTATTGTTTGTTTTAGAGAGAGAAGGAGAGAGAGCATGTACAAGAGCAGGGTGGGAGAGAGGAGTAAAGGGAAAGGGAGAGAGAAAATCTTCAGCAGGCTCCACGCCCAGCCTACAGCCCAGTGCAGGGCTCCATCTTACCACCTTGACTGAGATCATGACATGAGCAGAAATCAAAAGTCAGTTGCTTACCTGATTGAGCCACCCAGGTGCCCCACATTCAATTTTTATTTCACTATACATTTCTCAAATGTTGAATAACATTTTAATTCTTTCAGGTTTAAGGTTTATGAATAATGTTTTTGTACAAATTCATGTTAGAAGGTTTTTTTTAAATACATCTAATTTTTAATTTCTTTTTGGTAAACGCCTAGGATTGGAATTCCAGTGTTGTATGTAAAGTGTATATTTCACTTGGTATTGGCTAATTTTTTCTTTAACGTTGGCTGTAAGTGTACTCATTCTGAGAGACATGTAGTGACATTTTCTATATCTTCTTGAGTGATCCATATTCAGTGTTGTTGCTATCTAGCAAGTTCAGAACATGTTTCTTCCATAAATCATCACAAGATCAGTTTAGTTAGACTGATGAAGTGCTGAAAGTCTGATTTACAAAATAAATAATCTTGTCAAACCTACAATGACTTATTAATTTGATAATTTAAAGATTCTTTTTGGTAGCTAGCATTTTGAAGATCCATGATGATTTTGGTTTATTGTTACTTTATAAGTCAAATTTAGCTACTAACCAGTTGCAGAAGAAGCAACTATATATACATATAAATCAAAATTTCAGCTGTCTATTTTAATTGTCCTTCCACCTTATTTTATCTGTACACTTTAAACAACCAGTGAATTCATTGTGTTTTTATGAAACAATCATTACATACATATGATTACATACATACATCATTACATACATTACATACATATGAAACAATCAATACATACACTTTAGTATTCTTTTTTTTATGGCAATAGAACTATAGAGTATTATTTTCACCTGTCTTTATGGGGACATCTTTATTTTTTATTTTTTATTTTATTTTATTTTTTATAAGTGAATAGGTGACATGGAGGTGGGAGCTACTCTTTATTTTTTTGTAAAGATTTTATTTATTTATTTGACAGAGATCACAAGTAGGCAGAGAGGCAGGCAGGGCAGTGGGGGGCAGGGAGCAGGCTCCCTGCTAAGCAGAAAGCCCCATGTGGGGCTCGATCCCAGGACCCTGGGATCATGACCTGAGCTGAAGGCAGAGGCTTTAACCCACTGAGCCACCCAGGTGCCCCCATTTTTATTTTTTTAATTAAAATTTTATTTTAATTCCAGCATAGCTAACATATAGTATTATTAATTTCAGATATACAGTATAGGGATTCAACACTTGCATATATCACCCAGTGCTCATCACAGTGAGTGTACTCCTTAATCCCCATCACCTATTTCACACATCCCGTTCCCCCACCTCCATTCTGGTAACCATAATTTTGTTCTCTATAATTAAGAATCTGTTTCCTGGTTTCTCTCTCTCTCAACCCTTTTTATTTTTATTTCTTAAATTTCACATATGAATGAAATCATATTGAATTTGTCTTTCTCTGACTGACTTAATTTATCTTAGCATTATACCCTCTAGCTCCATTCATGCTGTTCCAAACAGCAAGATCTGAGTTTTTTATGATACAATAATATATTTTAGTATTTACAATACTATACAATATTTACAATATTATTTAACATTTAATACAATATTACTATAAATGTATACAACACTTCTTCTTGATCCATTTATCAATCAGTGGATACTTGGGCTGTTTCCATAACTTGGCTATTGTAGATAATGCTGCTATAAACATAGAGGTGCATGCATCACTTTGAAATAGTGTTTTTGTATTCTTTGGGTAAATGCACAATGGTGTGATTTGCTGGATCATAGGGTAGGTCTATTTTTAACTTTTTGGGGGAACTGCCATACGTTTTCCAGAGTAGCTGCACCAGTTTGCATTTGCACCACATCCTTGCCAATGCTGTTGTTTCTTGTTTAGAGTTTAGCCATTCTGATAGGTGTGAGGTGATTTCTCACCGTAGTTTTGATTTGCATTTCCCTGATGATCAGTAATATATTAGGTATCATTTCACCTGTTTGTTGGCCATCTGTGTATCTTCTTTGGAAGATTTTTTTGTTCATGTCTTCTGTCCATTTTTAATTGGATTGTTTTTTGGGTGTTGAACTGGATAAGTTCTCTATATATTTTGAATACTAACCTTTTATCAGATATGTCATTTCCAAATGTCTTCTCCCATTCCATAGGTTGCCTTTTACTTTTGTTCATTGTTTCCTTCACTGTGCATACCCTTTTATTTTGATAAAGTCTAAGAAATTTATTTATGCTTTTGTTTCCCTTGCCTCAGGAGACGTAGAAAAACATTGCTACAGCCAGTATCGAGGAGTTTGCTGCCTATATTCTTCCCTGGGATTTCTATGGTTTCAGATTTCATATTTATGACTTAGGTCCATTTTGAATTTATTTTTGAGTATGTTGTACGGAAGTGGTCCAGTTTCATTCTTTTGAATGTTGCTGTCCATTTTTCCCAACACTACAAAAGACTTTTCCCATGGAAATTTTTCCTGTTTTATTGAAAATTAATTGGCCAGGTAGTTGTGGTTTCATTTCTGGGCTTTCTATTTTGTTCTATTCATCTGTGTATCTATTTTTGTCCTGGTACCATATTGTTTTGATTACTACAGCTTTGTCATATAACTTGAAGTTCAACATTGTGATGCCTCCATCTTTGCTTCTCTTTTTCAAGGTTGCTTTGACTATTTGGCATCTTTTGTAGTTTTATATAAATTTTAGGATTGTTTTTTCTATCTCTGTGAAAACTGCTTTTGGTATTTTGATAGAGATTGCATTAAACATATAGATTGCTTTGAGTAATACTGACATTTTTACAGTATTTGTTCTTCCAATCCATGAGTATGGAATATTTTCCATTTCTTTGTGTCCTCTTCAATTTCTTGTTCTTTAATGTTCTTAAAATACTATCTTACATATTATTTTTAATAATTACTATTAAAAAAACTATTGTTTAACTTTGTCTTATTTTGTCTGCTCAGGTCTAGATACAGCTAGCTGTGTTTGAGAGAAAATTCTAATTGTTGTTTAAATAAAACTTTTTTTCTCTCACACAGACCAAAAATAAGTGGGAACTTGATCATCATGGACTAAGACTCCTTTCAGTCTCAACTCAACAGTTGAGTAGGTCGTTTTCTAACTTAAAGTTATCTCATGAGTGATCCATCATTTCTGCCAGAGCTCTAAATGTGATAAAAAGTCAGTTGGTTGGTCGACTGCCTTCGGCTCAGGTCATGATCCTGGAGTCCCGGGATCGAGTCCCGCATCGGGCTCCCAGCTCCATGGGGAGTCTGCTTCCTCTCTGACCTTCTCCTCGCTCATGCTCTCTCTCACTATCTCTCTCTCAAATAAATAAATAAAAATCTTTAAAAAAAAAAAAGTGGAAACACTTTTAAAGAACTTTCCTAGAATAACCAAGCTTATATCTCATTGATTAGCTAGTCACATGGCCTCTCCCAACTATATGGGAGGCTGGAAAATTCATTATCATTATTTGCTTCAGTTGGGGAATTGTTGCCACAGTAATAAATGAGTTATATTAGTAAAAAGTGGGGACAGTCATCACCTAGTTAGAGTCTAGCTGTGTTTGAACCATTCCAATCAGATCTGGTTTTTTAAAAGTGAGGTTGGAGAAAATCTGTAGTGAAAAGAATGAAGAGGCAGTTGTAATGCTCTCCACAGTAGATTATCAGTGTATTGATTATTTAATTGGCTTTGAAAATGGAGAATTTTCCTTTTAGTTCAGTAATTATATTGAGCATCTATTGTTGCCATTTATAGTACTAAACATAAAGCACATACTTCTAGCATTAAGAAGCTCATAGTGTTCTTGGAGAAATAAAGAAACTAATAATTTCAATAGCAGAAAAGTCAAGAGATATGTCAAATGGATCTAGAGAAAGAGAACAATCTGTCATAGCACTGAGGATTTTCAGTCTTGTTGAGACCTTACGACCTAGTCACTGTTAAGTGAGAGAGAAAATTGACAAAATAAAATCACCTTGGGCAGGTGAGGTTTGATGGTAATGAGTTTGAGATACTTCTACACTTCAATTGTAGTGCTCGCTTCGGCAGCACATATACACTTCAATTGTATCTCGCATATACAGACAGCCAAAAAATATTTGGTGTGTAAATGAGTGAGAATGAATAGAGATGCTTATTATACAATACTTTAATGTTTGGTACATATTATAAAATTCTGAGTATTCATAAGGTTCAGATTAAATGTTGATGAGGAGACCTTAGCAGCTATAATCTATTGTGTCTTTATTAATCATTTTTCTTAATGGTATTTCTTAAAAATACCATTTACATTAGCTTCATGTTTACAACATAGTGATTCAACATCTGTATACAGTGACAACTGATCACTACAGTAAGCTGTTAACCATCTGACACCATACAAAGTTGACATATTATTGACTGTATTCTTCATATTCTTCATCCCTTTGACTTATTTGTTTTATAACTGGAAGTTTGTACCTTTTGATTCCCTAACCCATTTTCCTCCCCTCTAATACCTTTTCCTCTGGCAAGTATGAGTCAATTTTCTGTATTTTCTCTAAGCTTTTTTTTTTTAATTTTGTTTGTTTGTTTTGATTTTTAGATTACTTATAAGTAAAATCATGCAGTATTTGTCTTTGTCTTGCTGACTTATTCCACTTAGCATAATACCCTCAGGTTTCATCCATGTTGTCACAAATGGCAAGATCTTATTATTTCTTATGGCTGAGTAGTATTCCATTGTATATTATATGCCACATCTGCTTTATCCATTCATCTGTTGATGGACGCTTAGGTTGCTTCCATATATTAGCTATTGTAAATAATGCTTCAGTGAACAATGGGGGGTATGTGTGTTTGTGTTTATGGATATGCATATATCTATATCTATATCTATATCTATATATATATCTCCTTACAAACATGTATATATGTTTAATTAGAGTTTTCATTTTCTTCAGATACATAACCAGAAATAGAATTATAGAATTGCTGGATCCTGTGGTAATTCTATTTCTTTTTTCACAATTTTTTTAGGAACTTCCATACTGTTTTCCATAGTGGTTTTACCAGTTCACATTCTTACCAACACTGTATGAGTGTTCCAGTTTCTCCACATCTTTGCCAACACTTGTTATTTTTTGTCTCTTTTATACTAACCAATTTACTGTTGATGAACTCCTTTAGCTTTTGCTTATCTAGAAAGCTCTTTATCTTTTCTTCTATTTTGAAAAATAACCTTGCTGGGTAGAATATCTTGGTTAGAAGTTGTCTGTTTGTTATTTCATTTCGGTACTTTCTACTCCCATCTGGGGATACCTACATGGAGTTTCCTTTGTATGTAACAAGTTGTTTTTCTCTTGTTCCTTTTTTAAGGTTCTCCCTTTATCTTTAATTTTTGACCTTGTAATCATAATGTGTCTTGATGTGGATCTCTTTGGATTTTTTATATTTAATGTCATGGGATTCCTGATCAGGGATATTTATTTCCATTTCCAGATTAGGGAATTTTCAGCCATTATTTCTTCAAATAAATTTTCTCCCCCTTTCTTTTCCCCTTCTTGTGAACTCTATAATGCAGATGTTATTCTGCTTGATGTTGTCCTGTAGATCTCCTAAAGTAGACTCAACTTTTTTTTTTCTTTTTTGTGTTTTGTCTGGGTGAGTTCCATTGCTTTGTCTTCTGTCTTGTTGACCCATTCTTCTGCTTTATCCAGTCTGCTGTTGAATCCTTCTACTGTATTTTTCAGTTCACTTACTATATTCTTCAACACTCTGACTTCTGTTTCTTATTGTCTTATATTCTCTGTATTTTTTGATATTCTCACTGTGTTCATCTGGTCTTCTCCTGAGTTCAGTGAACATCTTAAGAACTATTAGTTTGAACTCTTTATCGGGTGCATTATTTTTCTCCATTTCATTAAAGTCTTTTTCTGAGGTTTTGTCTTGTTTTTTTTAATTTGGAAAATATTTATCATTTTATCCTCATTTTGCCTGATTTTCTTCTGGCTGTGGTGTGGCTGCGGTTCATTGGGTCAGCTCTAGAATTAGGGGGAATGGTTGGGATGTTTACCTTGCCAGCTGTGACACAGTTGTGTCTTGGAGTGTGGAATGCTTACCTATCCATCTGTGGTGTGACTGTAGCATCAGAATGTTCACATTAGTATTCCTTTAACTTAGCTAGCCATCACTCTCTCTGAAGGAAAAGCCTGAAATATTGGGATATTTGAACAGATCAAAAATCAATTAATAAATAATCAAGCAGAAACAAACAATTAACAAATAGTTCAAACAAAAACAAATAGTCAAAAAAAGAGTGTTGATTAATGACAAGTCAATGTAAGAATAAGTTATATTATTACTTATTAATATAACTTAATCATGTAAGTTATATTATTATTATATTTAATGAGAATAATAAGTTGTTTTAATTATACCCTGGCAGCTTCACCAAATTAGACATTTGCATGTTTCAGAATTTATTTGTAGTAGATGTATAAGTACACCATTCCAGAAATATTCTGTTGTGTGGCTTTTTTGGTAATAACTCAAGACTGATGATCAACAATATATAATTTTTCAGTTTTGCCAATCAAAGAGTGAATACAGGAACAGAAGCATGGAGAATCTGAAAAAGCACAAGGTTTGGATTCAGACAGAACAGGTATGGTTTGTTTATATGACCATTACATTATTTAATTTCTTGGAGTATAATATGTAAAAACAGTTAATAGTAGGTAATATAGCAGTTTTGTGAGACAATGTAAAAGACATATACTGATATAGTATCAGATACATTATAAGAACTCAATGTATATTTACCTGTGTATGTTTTTATTTTGGTTATCCTCTGGATAACTTAATAACACCTTTGTTCTCAGATGTTTCAAAATCTGAAGGGAATGCAGCTAGATCATGGACTACCCATTTTAGAATGAGAGTAATAAAACTATTCTACTTTTGTCAGTACCCAGAGAGGTTGATTGAGAAAAATAAGATCAGTCCTAGGGCAGTATTGTTTTACCCTCCATCATGCTGACTTTTAATAGGCTAGGACCAGGAGAAAATAAGAATTAGTATAAAGATCTGAAGTTCAATACAGCATGAGGTTACACTGACAAGTATTCTTTGGTAAATGATCTTGAAAGTTTCACTCCACAACAGCAAAGTACCAACTGTCTATGGAATACGTTAGACAAGTGCTTGCCCTTTCTTTGTGATTATTTAGAAGTGCCAAGTGGCAAGATTTGGGCAGGTAGAGAGAAAAAAGGATAAAGTACTAAATAAAGTGCTGCAATCAAGTTTGTAAGAGCTAATGCACTGCTGGTCTTATGAATACAGCATTTGTTTAAGCAAAAAAGTGCTAATTAGAGTAAGCAAACTTTTCAGTAGGAATGCACCATTTCCATATATTGAATCTGAAGAACTGATAGGGATACAATGCTGCTAGCAAAACCCTTATGACCAGTTGAATACACAAATTTACGGCAGTGCTATTGGAAATGGGTGCAGTATAGTTATAGAAAAGGACTGTGAGAGAGGCAATAAATAGTTGGAGAGGCAAAGGAAAGCAAAGTTGCATGGAAATAGCTTATCAGGTGGGATTATGAAACATGATTTGTTTAGCGTGTATGCTATGAAAGGCAAAAAGTGATCAGAGAATCAGAGACTAATGAGTATCTTAGATCATGTGATATCAAAAAAATAAAAATGAAATGAGAGAGTCAAGTAAGAAGGGCACTTTCATAAAGAGCTGATTATAGAGGCCTGGAAAAGAAAAGGTTGTTAAAATCTAAAGTTTTCAACCCTTAGGAGAATCACATGCTGTACAGCTGTTGTTAATTCTACAGATGCAAAAATCAGTATGGATAGTATATTTTTACTACTTGGAAATACAGTAAGGAATTCAAAAGTTTTATATATGTTTTATGGAATTGTTTCTTTTTATATTAGGATTTTTTAAAGCAAAATATTGGTATTGATTTGTCAAATTCAAAAAATACGCACTGACTTGTGAGGGACGTTTGGGATATAAACATAGAATTAAGTTGGCATCCTAACTTCAGTTTTCAGAGTTTATAGCAGTCTTCAATCAGAGTATGTAATACCAAGAAATAAAATTCCTTAATAAAGTAATGAAGGCTCCCTAAAGTTGAACATAATATGAAGGTGAGGAACATCAGGTATAATGACAGAAAGGTAGTACATGATGTAAGTCAATCATTAGGTAATATGAGAGTAGCCACTGACACTGTGCCCAGGGAGGGGATAAGGCACTAGACAGGTTAGCAGGGAATAACCATATTATTGTAAGGAATTACCAGAAATCCACTCTTGAGATTTTTGGATCTGGAATTCTGGTGTAGTTAACCTCATATCAGTATAATAAAATCACCAAGCTTAAGGGATCCTCTGGTTTCAGCATTAGAAGAACTAATATGGGCATATTTAATATTAAATCCCATCATATTTGAACTAAATGGACTAAGAAAGGCTAAGATATTCTAAAGTTTTCTGCCATATTAAGAAATAGGTTGGAAAGTATATTGAAAATGAGAAGTATTAATGAATCCAGCTGACAGTGGTAGGGGAAATATGAAGATATTGGAGACTGACACAGATAATTATAAAGGCCAATAAGTTTATATGGCTTTCTTTGACAACTATAATCATAGCCTCACAGTCTAATATTATATTCCCTCTTGTTTGGAGTGGCCCAGTTGGTTGCACGTCTGACTCTTGATTTCATCTGCAATCATGATCTCAGGGTCCTGAGATCAAGCTCTGTATCACATATGGTTCCACGCCCCGCTTGGGATTTTCTCTTTCTCTCTCCCTTAGCCCCTCCCCATCCCTCTCTCTTACTAATTAAAATAAAATAAAATAAAATATCTTAAAAAAAAAAAGAAGGAAGTAATTAGGTTGCTTGATTGATTAGGGTTCTCATTTCTCAGCACAACTTGTTCTTGCCCAAATTCCAGTCTTTTCCTCTGATTGACTTTTCTATGTAATTTGTTACATCATCAGTTGTCTATGACAACTGGCCCCAACATGTTTTTCTCTTTCACTCTCTTCTCTTACTAGGGAAATTGTCTCATAATTATAAATAGCCCAGGGGTGCCTGGGTGGCTCAGTAGTTTAAGCCTCTGCCTTCGGCTCAGGTCATGATCTCAGGGTCCTGGGATCAAGCGCTGCATCAGGCTCTCTGCTCGGCGGTGAGCCTGCTTCCCCCTCTCTCTCTCTCTACCTGGTCTCTGTCTACCTGTGATCTCTTTGTCAAATAAATAAATAAAATCTTATTTTAATAAGATTAAATAAAGATTAATAACAACCTTTAAAATAAAAAATAAATAAATGACTGAGTTCTCCAAAGATGAACAGGCAAAAGTGAATTAAGAATTATACAAGAAAGATGTGGAAAATTAAAGTCAGATATAAATAGTTCTCCCAACACCTGCAAGGGTACCAAGTTATGAATGTACCAATTACCAAATTATGAATGTGTGAGAGATAATCCTGCCACTCTTCACCATGAGTGCCATGTGTGTGCCACATCATTTCTGCAAATGAGTGCCCCTACATCACTTCTGATGTTCCTATACCTGTACCCTATGCCAGTATCAGAATACTGGCATTTGTTTGGGTATATATTCTGTTGTTTAATGCTTTCCATCCCACCAAGTCTTATCTTGTCTACTTTGTTTCTATTAAAATTTTTCACTTTAATGCACCTAAGACAACCTTTGCAATTCAGCCTTGAGCTCTCCTTGGATGAGGCCCACTCTAGTAAGAAATCATGATCATCATTTCCTTTGTCATAAGTAGAGATAATTGTAATACCACATGCCCACATTCAGCATGAGATGGCTGTGAAAATATTAAGCATATGTCAACAAGTGTTTCTATTAATTTGTGTATTATCATAGTATTTCATTGCTCCTAACCATTTGGGGCTCTCCAGTTATCTTTTAACACCATTTTCCAGCGTATGGATATAAATCAAAGCTGATTATTGAGTACCTACAACAAAAAGTATCTCCCCATGACCTTAACCCTATGGGGTGAGTTTCCTTTTCTGTTCAAGGGAAATGGCTGTAGAAAGCCTGAATTGTTCAGTAAATTCCAGAATGTTCAGAAAAGCCAGAACCATGTGAACCAAAAGCTGCTGTGTACCAAAAGTTGCTGTGTTCCAAAAGCCTAAGGATCAGTGTTTTAAAGATCTTTTGAATTGTATGTTTCAGTACTAGGCTATTTCCCACCTACTGTGAATGTGACAAACAAATAGCAATTAATCTTAGAGCTGAAAGAAAATTTGAGGCTGAGTTTTAGTTGGTCTGCATACAAGTGCACATGGAATCTTCTTAGAGTTAGATTGTGATTAATATGTAAGTTACAATAGAACGTCAGCATCAGAAGGCTTGTACATTTGGCTTATAGGAAGTGGTCTCATGGAATTGAGGAGCCTAGCTCTAGCTTGAATGAGTGGATATTAACTGTATGAATGTGAGGGGGAAATGTGATGTAGTTGGTTTGCAATCGGTATGGACACAGGCAGAGTATGGGTGTAAAATTATTGTCTAAATGCTGCAATGTGGCTTCCTGAGAGAAAATGGGGTTTAAGCGTGGGGGCAGATGCACAAGGTAACTATAGAATTTATACTGGATTTAAGAGGCAATCACTACTCTTCTGAGTAGATTAAAAAATGTGTTTGGCAATATAAGCAGGATAGATTAGAAAGTAAGGAGGAAGACTAAAAACAAAGTGACAAACTGAAGACCTATCTCAGATGCCTAGCTTGGAGGCAGTGGCATCCTGGCCCAATAGTGTCATTGACCAGAATATGATAGATCTTCTGGGACTTTTGCTGAAAAATACATGGTGAGAACTGGGGCAGATATTTGGTTGTCCCTAGGTTCCAGGCCAGTAATATCACCTTGAAAGTATTTGTCAGATGGTGTCACTTCCCAAATTATTTATTACAATAGATAACTATTATTATTTTTACTGCAGCTTTGTGGCCCCTTAAATGAAGCTCATAACCCTCAGCATAGCCCATGAGATCCTTTTCTATCTTTCTTTTAATTTGTCTCCCATCTTTTCCTGTTAAAAATTCTATGCTAAACATGCTAAACTTGTATCTTACCTGATTATATTATGCTTTTCATATATTTATGCCTTGCTAATTTTCATTATCTTTAGTCTTTAGTTCATTCTTTATCCTTTATCAATTTTTAAAGTTTCAGATCTAGGGGCACCTGGGTGGCTCTGTCAGTTAAGCATTGACTCCTGACTTTGGCTCTGGTCATGATCTCAGGGTCATTGGATCAAGTTCTATGTTGGGTTCTACACTCAGTGTGGAGTCTGCTTGTCCCTCTCCCTCTGCTCCTCCTCCCCCACAAACAAACAAGATCTTTAAGAAAAATAAAGTTTCAGATCTACTGTTGCTTTTTATGTAAAATCCCTTTTTAAGGTTTTATTTATTTATTCATGAGAGAAAGAGAGAGGCAGAGGGCTCTTCAAGCAGGCTCCACATGAAGCAGGAAACCTGAGGCAGGACTCAATCCCAGGGCACTGAGATCACAACCTGAGCAGAAGCCAGATGCTTAATTGAGCAACTCAGGAGCCCTTATTTGTAAAATCTTGACTCCCTTAAGTTGAACCAGTTTCTACTTAAGGGAAGCAGACATAGTTAAGAAAACTGAATTTATATTTGGAAAGCATTTCAATATATTCTACTTACTAACTGTGAGATTTGGTTTTACACATTGCAAGTATCTCATTATCTGTAAAGCACAGATAAAATCTATGCATCATGTAGTTGTTTGTGAGGATTAAATGAAATAAAGTATGAAATTCAGGGTAATAGGAAGACCTCACTAAATGTAATTACTATTACTAATTATAACTAAGCAATTGTTTCACTTTATTATGATCAGTTCTTAGTAGCTTTCCTTCCTATACTGTACTTACATTCCTATATTGTAAAATTCTAGAGAAGAGAGGGCATTTTCTTCATTTTCCCATATCTCCTATTTGCTATCACAATACCTGCCACCTAATAGGCATTGAATAATTTTGTTTATATAAATTTTTGTTTATATCAATATGTAAAATTCATGGAGTTACCCTAAAGATAATGTGAACAGTCTTGCTCATAAAGTTAGAAAGAAGAAAATTTAAAACTAGGAGAAAAAAACCCTCATCATCCCATTTTCTATTATTTCTTTAGAAAATTTTCCAATGTATAGATAGTGAAATCTGTGCTTAAATGACATGTTAGACTCAGTATACTGTCTCCTGTTTTTAATTATTTACAGTTTCATATTAAAGTTTCAGGAGTTCATTTAGTAACTGTTTAACAGATTTTCCTAATACTCAATAACCTGGTCATTGTTTTTGGGTGAATGGATAATGACTAGTTCCAGCCATAGAAATGTTTCCAATGTCACTTTGATTCATAATTCTTCCCCAAAAGATTGTGGTTTTCTGTTGTTGTTGTTTTGTTTTGTTTTGTTCCTGAATCAACCCCTTTGTGATTCATTCAACTTCATTTTACATCTAGACCTTATTTATTATTTTTTTTTCAATGACAAAAGCCCTTGCTACATCTGGATATAGGCACTTCTAGCTTATGCCACAGGGACACCCTGAGTACTCCTTCTTATCATTTGTAACTCCACAATTGTCACAATTATGTTTCATAACTATTAATTCCAAGAAACTCCTGTGAAGATCTTTTGTTTAAAAGAAGACATCCAGATGGCCAACAGACACATGAAAAAATGCTCCACATCACTGGGCATCAGGGAAATACAAATCAAAACCACAATGAGATACCATCTCACACCAGTCAGAATGGCTAAAATTAACAAGTCAGGAAATGACAGATGCTGGCGAGGATTCGGAGAAAGGGGAACCCTCCTACACTGTTGGTAGGAATGCAAGCTGGTGCAACCACTCTGGAAAACAGCATGGAGGTTCCTCAAAAACTTGAAAATAGATCTACCTTACAACCCAGCAATTGCACTACTGGGTATTTACCCTAAAGATACAAACATAGTGATCCAAAGGGGCATGTGCACCTGAATGTTTATAGCAGCAATGTCCACAATAGCCAAACTATGGAAAGAACCTAGATGTCCATCAACAGATGAATGGATAAGGAAGAGCTGGTATATATATATATATATATAATGGAATACTATGCAGCCATCAAAAGAAATGATATCTTGCCATTTGTGACAATGTGGATGGAAAGAGGGTATTATGCTTAGTGAAATAAGTCAACTGGAGAAAGACAACTATCATATGATCTCCCTGATATGAGGAAGTGGAGATGCAATGGAGGTTAGGGGGGTAGGAAAAGAATAAATGAAACAAGATGGTACAGGGAGGGAGACAAACCAAAAGAGACTCTTAATATCACAAAACAAACTGGGGGGGGATGGGGGAAGGGGTGTAGGGAGAGGGTGGTGGGGTTATACATTGAGGAGGGTATGTGCTATGGTGAGTGCTGTGGAGTATGTAAACCTGGCAATTCACAGACCGTACCCCTGGGGCTAATAATACACTATATGTTTATTAAAAAAATTTAAAAAAAATTTTTTAAAAAGCACCTAAATAAGTAGATTATTTGAAAAGATCTAACAAAGATTCATGGGTCTTTGACACAAAAACTAAAGACTGAGTGAAATGCTGACTGATATTATTCCTAGGAATTGATACAGAAAATGTTTTTCTCCTCTTAAAGGAAAAAAAAAAAAGAATAAAAAATTTGAAAACCCCACCTTTCCCATTCCCTTTCATTTGTAATTCTTGGACATTTGCCTTATAGGAGAGTTATGTGTCAGAGAAGACAATAGAGGAAAAATGACAATGACCTTGGAGGAAGTAGTTTAAATTCTCCAGATGTCCTTTTCTCTTTGATATCTTTTAAAGAAATCACAGGAACAAGAATTCACTACTCTCTCTACCTATAGGAAAACAGTGGAAAGTTGTTTGAAACTTAATTTCTTCATAATACCATTAAGGAGATACTTGTTATGAGGAAATATACTTAGAGCCAACACAGCCTTCACATATAGAAGTTGCTAATTCTTTGAAGGTAAATTCATGACTTGTCCTTTCAGATGCCAGGAAATGAAGAGCAAATTTTGCCAACATTTCTTGTTTGTACTGTGAGGGGTAGGATCTGAAGAGATGAATTTGGTAATTGAGGGAATGATCTCCATTTGAGAAGGTTTAAGAGCATTTGAAGCTTAATGACCTGAACTCTTGACAATGCGGTAGTTCTGAAACTACAGCTAGAGAGGGTCCAGACTGCCAAAAATTCATGATCCACGTGGTTGTTTTGGAACTTTCTGAAGTTCTGTGAACTAGAATTCAAATGTGTTGTTGGAAACATGTGAAATTACCAAAAAAAGAAAAAGTTAATTATGGTTGTATATGTTAATTACCGTTTACCAGGCAATCATTTTCACAGTTGATCATCTGTAGCATTATTTTGATGAGTAACAAATGCTTACGAAAATATTAGTGAAATAATTTCATGTATACATTTCTGACTTGAATTATTACACTTATCATCAACATGGGAATTCTATTATGATAAATATGAAAAATAAATGTTAAAATATAGAATACACATTGGTAGTCTTCTTTTACCAATGATTGATTAACTGTGTGTCCTCAAGTAAATCCATTCAGCATAATGAGGACTGGCTTCTTACCTGTTACAAATCAGGTTACATTTGTTATGGTGACCACATTCAACTAAATTCAATATATATGTTGAGAATAGTGTTTTAAAAAAGCTAATGTAGAGCCAGTACATGTAAAAAGCAAATGCTTTCAAGCTGCATAAAAGTGTAATTATATAAAATGTGTACAATTCAACATCATTAGCCTAGCACTCCTACCTCACTTTTTTCTTTACAGTAATGTCATATATATTTTTTCTTCAAAATCCATAATTAATTTCATGAATGCCATTATAGCAAATGATATAATTACTCATTAGAGTTGTGGGTAATCATTTAAAAATCCATTAAGAGTTTAGTCATTGTGTTTTATTTGATTTGTTAACTAGAAACATTATTAGGATTTTTTTCCCCAGAGGCAAGATAAAGGGGAAAAATATGCATTTTAGCATCTATTTTCAGCTTGTGAATAAAAATGATTTTTAAGGCTATATCTTTAAGACAGAGATTTCCCATCCTGTTCTTTTAAACCTGAAATGATTTAGCACTCAGAATTCTCCAAAATAATCTGGCACAGTGACAATCCTTGATTTCCTCCATGTTATACAGAATTTTCCTAAAACTTAGTCACACCTTTATACAATGACGAAAAAACAAAATATTTTATAGATTATACATTTTTTTTATACTTTTTTTTTCCCAATTTATTTATTTTCAGAAAAACAGTATTCATTATTTTTTCACCACACCCAGTGCTCCATGCAAGCTGTGCCCTCTATAATACCCACCACCTGGTACCCCAACCTCCCACCCCCCCGCCACTTCAAACCCCTCAGACTGTTTTTCAGAGTCCATAGTCTCTCATGGTTCACCTCCCCTTCCAATTTACCCAAATTCCCTACTACTCTCTAACGCCCCTTGTCCTCCATGCTATTGGTTATGCTCCACAAATGAGTGAAACCATATGATAATTGACTCTCTCTGCTTGACTGATTTCACTCAGCATAATCTCTTCCAGTCCCGTCCATGTTGCTACAAAAGTTGGATATTCGTCCTTTCTGATGGAGGCATAATACTCCATAGTGTATATGGACCACATCTTCCTTATCCATTCATCCGTTGAAGGGCATCTTGGTTCTTTCCATAGTTTGGCGACTGTGGCCATTGCTGCTATAAACATTGGGGTACAGATGGCCCTTCTTTTCACGACATCTGTATCTTTGGGGTAAATACCCAGGAGTGCAATTGCAGGGTCGTAGGGAAGCTCTATTTTTAATTTCTTGAGGAATCTCCACACTGTTCTCCAAAGAGGCTGCACCAACTTGCATTCCCACCAACAGTGTAAGAGGGTTCCCCTTTCTCCACATCCTCTCCAACACATGTTGTTTCCTGTTTTGTTAATTTTGGCCATTCTAACTGGTGTAAGCAGACACTTCTCCAATCAAGAAATACAAATGGCTATCAGACACATGAAAAAATGCTCATCATCATTAGCCCTCAGGGAGATTCAAATTAAAACCACATTGAGATATCACCTTACACCAGTTAGATTATACATTTTAACTCCCTTGCTATGCATATGAAGAAACTGAGGACTAGTGAAATAAACATCTTGGAGAATTACTTCTTTATCTGGATGGTCCCCAAGTCCCTCTCAACTCAGGAAGCAACTACCTTTCTCCTATTCTTCTATTTAAATAGTTTCTATAATTCCTATAAAACCAAAGTGGTCTCTGTCTGTTCTTTCACACTGCTATTTTTGTAACTTCACACTGTATGACAGTATTTATATACTTCCCCTTTTATACCCCTAACCTATCTAAATTATGAACATGCTTCTAGGCCTAGCACACATCCTACTTCTCCATACAGCTACCTTTAATCATTCCAGCAATGGTGATCTCTTCCTTCTTTTTTTTTTTTTTTGATTTCTTTCTTCTTTAAAACATTTGTAAACTTTTATTTTTTCATAATAATATTTATTTGTGTGCTTGTTCTGTCTTCACAAATGGCTTTATTATATAAGATGCCAAATGTTATTTCTGGTATTATTATTTCATACTGTTGTTTAAATTTTTTGTTTTATAACACTTGAAAGGACTATGCCATCTATAACTCTAGATTGTAAGCTCCTCAAGAAAGAAAAGGTCAGGTCTATGGAATACAGTGTTTTCAGGATATTGCATACTATTATATACATAGGTAAGTACTCAATGCAAAACTGTTCACTGACTGGCAGACTGTCAAATAAATGTCTACCTTATTTTTCTTGTTTTTAACAAAGACCTGCCCAGCATGATTTTAGTTTTCTATTATGTAAACATGTAGTTAGCTGAACTTCCTCTTAAAATCTTGATAAAATTGTCAGAGGGGAAACTAAGTGACCATAGGACTCACTGCATCTTTCCTCAGTTCCTTGCTCAGTCTTCCATGGGCCCATTTTTGAGTTTTTCTCCATTTTCATCTATTTTTCATAAGATATGTTCAACACTAGTTACAAGAAAAACTAAAACAAAAAATTTGTTTATTTATTGATGTTATTTATTTTTTAGAACACTTCCTTCTTTATTATCATATATCATCTTACTCTCACTTATTTTGATACATTCTTATACCTTTTACATGTAAAGGAAATCCTAAATAATGGTGTTTTCTTACAACAAATCTAAAAGTGAATAATATTTAGTGCTTTCACTTCAGGAAGTGTTTCACAAAATACATATTACTCAGTTGGGAATAATTAGCAGGTTCTAGTTTACCATGCAAACAGAGAAACACACAAAATAGGTGAAAAATATTTAAAAACACATATATTTACATATCAGATGAACCACTGATGAGCTGTGCATCAAAAAAGGACATTTCTTTTACAATTTTCTAATCATTTATACTGATATATATTAATGTCCATTTGTAATGAAGAAATTATTTTTATTTCTTATTTTTTTAAGTTTTTATTTAAAATACAGTTAGTTAACACGCAGTGTAGTATTAGTTCCAGGTGTCAGATATACTAATTCAACACTTTCATACAACACTTGGGGCTTATCACAAGAGCCCTCCTTAATCCACATCACTTATTTAGCCCATCCCTCTACCCCTCTCCCCTCTGGTAACCATCAGTATGTCCCACATAGTTAAAAATATGTTTCTTGGTTTGCCTGTTTCTTTTTTGGTCCCTTTACTTTTGAACACATTCTTTTTAGCTGAATGAGCAGGTTGAAACTTTGACACTGAAGGGTACCACTGGGCAAAGGAGAGATGGGTGTGGGATGAAAGAACCACCTGTATGTGATGGGAAGATAGCCAGTTTAGGTCATTAGAACATGGACTTCAAGTTTCATGGTAGCCCACATATTGGAGACATACTTGGAGTGACAGTGTGGAAATGTACTTTCAGCCACAGTCAACAGATATATCGTACCAGATATAGAAGATTTGGTGGTGAGCATATACTGAACCAGGGGTAGGAATTAGAAAAAATCATTCAAAATCAAGATAAAGGGGAAAGCAAGTGGCCACCTGATCACATTAAAACAGAAAAAAATAAAAATAAAAAAGCTAACTATCTAGTAAGTAAAACTGGCACACAGGATCTTAAGAAAGCCAAGTTAGCTTCAAGTTTAATGTGCAGTGAGATATTTTTAGCAATAAGAATGGTATCAGCAAACTAAGGAGATCATATTTTGGATTTTTGTTATGTCCTCTTGAAAGGGAAAATCCTAGAATATTAAAAACCTGGAATGTTCTTTCTTCTAAATGGCATTTTTTCATATTTCTTTTTAATTCTGAAAACACAGTTCCATTTCTTCATATGGCCGTCTTTATCTTTTTTAAAGGGTGTGTTAGTCTTTTCAAATCTGTAGTGAAGAATGATTTGTTCAGTTTGGTGTTTTAGCCTAGAGCACTTTAATTTTAATCAGGAGTTTAATTTTTTTCAGGACTTTAATTTTTTGGAATCCCTTCAATGTTTATTTTAGTTATGTCAGATATTTGGGGAATTTTGTAGTGTTGTATATTTATGTTGTACTTTATGCTGTATGTATATATTTACATGGGGTTAGTCACTTATAGTTTTTGATACTCTATAAACTAAAAGCTGGAGCATTGATTTTGCTCATTACTAGTTTTTATTTCATGATTTAAAAAATTTATTTTAGTATTGCTTCTCAAAACAATCTCTCCTAAATGTATGAAACCAGAGTTATACTAGAGAGCAAGTTACTTTTTTATTACATATTATTTTCTAATATATTAAAATTAAAACATATCTTCATATCTTATAAATATAAAACATTTATGAGGCACTTAATATTTAATGGACTGTATCTTATCTGTAAAATGTTATCACTATATGAATGTGTACAGTTTTATATTCTCTTCAATAATTTCATTAAAAATTTTTTGGGGCACCTGCATTGCTCAGTCAGTTACCCATTTGCCTTTAGCTCAGGTCATGATTGAAGGGTCCTGGGATTGAGCCCCACATCAGCCTGCTTCTCCCTCTCCCTCTGTCTGCTGCTTCTCCTGCTTATATACGCTCTCTCTTTTTCATCTGTCAAATAAGTAAATAAAATATTTAAAATAATAATAATTTCATTAAGAATTCTCTTTTTATTAAATATTTCTTGATAAAGCAATCCTTTTTTGCTTTCCAGTACTATTTCTGTAGATGTTTCATAATTTACTAATTTTTCCTAGTGGGGTGCTGGTAGACACTTAACTACCCCCTATCAGTGGGAATGGGAAGTGATTTATAAAGTTTACCAATTTTTGTTATATAAAAATTCCCATCATAGCTGATTTCAGGACATCAGTGTGCCATCACTAAATGCAGAGTTGGGTATAGATATATGCAACTGGCACCAACGCATCACTCAGTTACACATTTTTGTTATTATAAGCATCAGGATTCTTAGTATTGTGGAATATAAAAAGCTCTGAATATCTCTGATTATTTGGTGTATATTCATAAAAATGAGATTACTATATTAGGCGGTATAACATTTTTAAGGTTTTTAATCACTACTTCCAAAAGTGTAGTATATACATTCTTTTCAAGTGTCCATTGAACATATGCCAAGATAGACTACATCCTGGGCCATAAGACAAAATTCTTTGGCCATAATGGCATCAAATTAGAGATCAGTAACAGAAAAAATAACAAGTAAAGACCCAAACACTTGGGAATCAAACACCACATTACTAATTCAACCATTGGTCAAAGAGTAAGTCTCAAGGGAAATAAAATAAAAAATAAATATATATTTATTTCATATAAAATATATTTATTAGATATATATTGAACTGAATGAAAGTGAAAATACAGCATGTCAAAATTTATAGGACACAGCTAAAGCAGTATTGAGAAGGATATCTATAACATGAAATATTATACATTAGAAAAGAGGAACAACCTCAGTAATCTAAAATATCACCTTAAGAACTGAGAAAAAGAAACAAAGTAAACCCAAAACAAGCAAAAAGAAAGAAATCATAAAGATAAGAACAGAAATCAATTAATTAATAACAGAAAAAGTTGTAGAGAAAATCAATGAAACAAAGAGCTTATTCTCTGAAAATATCAAGAAAATTGGCAAAACTCTAAAAAGACCAACCAAAAAAGAGAGAACGAGAGAGAGAGAGAGAGATTGAGAAGGGGAGACACAAATCACAAATATTTGGGACAAAATAAGATACCGCTCTAGATTTCACAGACATCATAAGGACTATAAAGGAGTGCTACTACAAGCAACTCAACACCTATAAAACTGAAAATGTAGATGAAAGGGATGAATTCCCTAAAAAAAGACAAGCTACCACAACTTACCTAATAAAGAATCTGTACTTTGAATATACCATAGCTGTGGATGAAGCAGAATTCATAATTTAAAAAACTCTATAAAAGAAATCTATAGATACTAGTATCACTAAAGAATTCTCTAAGCCAACTGAGGAAGAATTTTACCACCAAATTTGTGCAGTCTCTGCCAGAAAAAGAAGGATGACTGCCCAGGATATTTTGTGAAGCTATTATTACCTTATTAAAAAACCAGGCAATAACAACACAAAACAAAAACAAAAAACAAATTGCTACAGACTGGGAGGTCCTGGGTGGCTCAGTGGGTTAAAGCCTCTGCCTTCAGCTCAGATCATGATCCCAGGGTCCTGGGTTTGAGCCCTACATCTGGCTCTCTGCTCAGCAGGGAGCCTGCTTCCTTCTCTCTCTGTGCCTGTGTCTCTGCCTACTTGTGATCTCTGTCAAATAAATAAATAAAATCTTAAAAAAAAATGCTACAGACTTATATTCTTCATGAATTACAATGTGTAAATCCATATAGCAAAACATTAGCAAACCACATTCAATGGTATATAAACATAAGAATACAATGTAACCAAATGAGCTCTATTCCAGGGATGCATGGCTAGTTCAATATTCATAATACACCAATGTAATCTGTCATATTAACTGACTAAAAAAGAAAAATCACATGATCACACAAATTATTTCAAAAACAGCATTTGATGAACTTCAATACCTATCCATGATAAAAACTCTCAGAATAGGATGTGAGGGCTCTCTGGCTGCAGCATGTCACCCCATTGATCGTCACGGTTGATTCCGCTGATCTGGCTGGTTAAGGGGGTGTCCCCTTCTTCACTTACCATACCATGAGTGTCTCTCCAAAAAGGGAAGGTTTGGTGGAAGAGGATGACATTACCTGATGGAGGAGGAGGACCATTCTTCAGTCAAGGGTATAGGAGTAGCTGTGCTCCCCTGCTGGAACCTCTAAACAAGCTCTCATGGTCAATTTGTAGGAGACCGTAGGGTAGTCAAGCTTCCAAGACTACAGACGCGGATCCAAAGGAGGCACTGTTTTTTTGGCAGTCTGCCTTTCTTTAAAACAAACAACAAACAAAAAGACTCTCAGAATTATAGGGATTATAGTGAACTTCCTCTACTTGATAAAGAGTATCTATGAAAAACCTACACCTAACATTATATATAATAGGGAATGAATGCTTTCTCCCTAAGATCAGAACCAAGGCAATAAAGTCCACTGACCTCTTTTATTCGACAGTGCTGGAAATTCTAGTCAGTGCCATAAGGCCAAGAATATATGGTAAAAAAATTTTTATAATGAAATGAAAATAGTAAAATGTAGTTTACCCTTGCAAATATATTTCTTAAGATTTTATTTATTTGACAGACAGAAATCACAAGTAGGCAGAGAGGCAGGAGGGGGAATGGGAAGCAAGCTCCCTGCTGAGCAGAGAGCCCGACGTGGTGCTCCATCCCAGGACCCCAGGATCACGACCCGAGCCGAAGGCAGAGGCTTTAACCCACTGAGCCACCCAGGCAGCCCCCATGCAAATATTTTTAAAAAACCAAAATAGCATAAGCAATAGTGTTGAGATGTAATTTCTAAACTTGACTGCATTAAGACTATAGGAGAACGTACAGAATGGATTTCCAGGATAATTTCAAGGCTAAAATCTTATGATAAATATGCATTAAAACCCTTTTACATTTGATATGTATATTTACACAATTACATAAAATACAAATATTAAATATAAATTATATCATATATAATTATGTTATATATATGCTTCTGTGTTTTATATATTCTGTACATATAGCAAACAATATATATATATCTTATATATATACACAATTGCATTATATACATGTATATACACATGCACTTCTAGTTAAATTTTATGAGGAGAATGAATAACAGATTTTAAAATTCAAATATATTTTCTCAGTATCCCAATTAATATTATTATTTCCTTCTGTGCATTTGTTGATGTATACTCAGATAATCCAACTGAAAAGGAAGAGGAAACATCTGTAAAACAATGAATCTGCTGAAAATGTCTAACCCATAGAATGAAAGCTTTGGAAAACTGTAGAACCTCACAGTGGTCAAGGTTCTTTGAAGCTTATTCCTTGATAAAGCACGCTGCACTAAACTAGATCACATATGTTTTCATCTCTCTCAAACACATTCAGTAATGATGATTTCACTAATTCACAGGCTTTCCAGAAACAACAAACCAACCTGAAGTCTAGGAATCTGAGAATTTTTTAAAAACTCGACATTTTCATGTGATTTTTGAAACCCTTTGGCAGAGAATGCTTCCTCAGTCCTTCTGGAAATGTGGCCAGGTAGATTGCTAATAACCACAGCTAAGCTGACTTGAGGAATTGAAAATGACAGGCTTTATTTGAATGTTACCTTCTCCACATAAATACATTTTTCCTCTTCATATCCAACAACAAAGACTGGTATAATAAATAACTCTATGATGTACAGTAGTTCTTGAGCATTAAATTATGCCTTTTACCTCTGGACTTATCATTCATAGAACATATAACATACCTAAAAGGTCCTTCCAGTGAGCAATACTGCTTGCTAGTGCTGAACCAAATTTAAATCTCGCTAGACTCACAATGAAATTGCTTGTTCGCCTGATTGTTTTATTCAACTAATGATTTTGCAATATCACATTCAATTGAATAATTATACAAGGAGAGATGCTGAATGCCCATCTTTACTAGATTAGAATAATTTATAAGTGCAGTTTTTCTATTCCATTAAACAGTACCACCTTTTAATGAGACATAAGCACAACAAGGCAGACACAATGATATGTTACAAATATGAGAAAGAAAATACAATTTGGGTAGGCAGAAATTTAGTGGAATATATGTCAGGAAAAGGAGTTTTTAATTTATCTTCACAGAACAAAGTACTCATAAGAGAGCACAGAATAGCCTTAATACACAGAGACATATACATACACACATATGTGTGTGTGTTTATATTTATATATTTAACAACAAATAAATAGAAAACTAGACAGTTGGCATGTTTTTCATTTTGTATGGATGATTAGTAGCAGAGCCAAGTCCAGAAATTTTATCTCAGGGCTTGTTTTCCTCCTAAAATAGTCTGAGCCCTATGCTCAGAGTGTGGCTAATACGTGTACTTCTCTCTTGAGAATTTAAGGGAAAAGTTATTGTGTCTACTTTCTCCCCCCCTTTTGCTCATGCCCTCAGTGTGTTCTCCTGTTTTTGCCTTGCTGTCCCTCTTTAAACTCAGTTTAATTCAGACAGTCTGGTGCTATTTATGAAGGCCCCATTGGGATGCCAGATGGCAGAACTATTCATCTCTCCTGTGGGTGCCTGGCCATGGGCCATAGGTTATTCATTTCTGGCTTTTAGTTCAGCTGTGAAATGAGAATTGGCTATAACATGCTACTTTTGGAAGTAGCAGAACCTAATTTTAAAATGCTCTTACTATAAGTGTATCTGTATAATTGACTGGGGAAAAATAAAATATTTTACTTTATTTACTTATTTTACTGTAACCCAGTGTTTACATTTTTAATTGTTCTTATTCACAAAAATCTGGGCTTTTTTTTTTTTTGTCTTAAAATGTTTTAGTTTGTGTATGTATTAGGACTTTAAACAGGAAGCCATTCCAGCATACATTTAAGTATACATGTAAATCAAATAATCAGGTACATAATTGTCTTTTTATATCTAGGGCTTTGTATCATGAGTCAGTTACAGGAATCATGTGCTTAATTTAGGAGAGTAACATTTAATTGCATATAGAGATATACAACTTTGTAAAAAGCAATCAGTTGTTGTTATAGACCAGTGGTGTACAATTTGTGTCTTGTGTGTGACCTGGGTGCTTCTGTAGGGAACCAGTTTGGGAGGTTCCTTACAGCTAGGTTTCTCTAATCCCACTTCATCTAGAGTAGCTATATTTTTATTTGGTTGACGTATAAGACAAGACTAAGCACTGGAGGTAATAAATAGTTTTAAGTAAATTCCAGTAATTTTTATTAAAACTTTGTAATCCAGTCACTCTGGTAGTTTCTGCACTTCCTACAGGAAGAATTAAGTATACATAATGCCAAAAGATTTAATTATCTCAGGACTCAAATGTCTTTGGGAGTCATTAAAGAGATACCCTTAAAAGAGTCCAGCAGGAAGAGTTAGCAATTTCACATTGGAACAAAAATCAGGATTGTCAGAAAGGCAGTGATATATCAGGGTTGTGGGCATTTCCTCAGTTTCCATAATGATGAGATGCAGAGGACAGCCTGAAACATCATGCCAGAGAAGGTGTTCCACCTGGGCACAGATCACAGTGATTGTAGAGAAGGGTGGTACTGTGTTGAGCTATGCCATGAACAGTGGCAGAGAAGAGAAGACAGTGCTAAGAGCCAGCCTGGGCAAAGAAATAGAGATGTTCAGTTGGCGTTTACTAAGCAAGCAGAGTTCTTCCCAAAATGAGGAATGAAACATTTTATTAATGCTATCTTATTTTTCCCCCATGGTCTGTGAGATGTGGAAACTTCCCAGTTTTACTCAATAATCAGAACTATTTATTGCCCTGTGACTTTATGTAATTTTTAAGGCTAGAAAAAGTGGATTCCTTCTAAAATAGTGACAGTTACCTATTTGTTTCTAATAATGATAGGAGAAAGTATTTGGAAAAAGTGAAATTTCATAAAATATAGCTTTATCAACATTTTTAATTTGTTATTTTCTTGAGTAAGCCTCATTTCCTTCTAATCATAAGCTATAATACATCATTATAATAATTATATATTTTATTCTATATCCTATACCAAAATCCCAAAACTGTAAAATTGGTTAAAAGCCTAAAATTTTGGCCTCAGGTTCATCTGTATTCTAACCCTACTTGCAAACTTTGTTAAATATTTTATTTGAAACAAGTTTTATTTAAACTCTCCATATAATGGGGTAGCTGTTGTGAGGCAGATTCAAAATCATACTTACCTCTGAAGAATATTCAGTTAACACAACATAAATCATCGCAAATGCTATTTGGTACTGAAAAAGGAAAACAAATCGTCACAGAGGCAATCTAGGGAAGACAGTTTTGGAAAGGAATTGCCACTTTGAAATTCTACCACAAAGAGAGGTATCAACTATGCATAATCGGTACCCAGTTTCTTCTTTACAGTTAGAAGAGCAAGGAATTATTAATTGGTTAAAAACTTTTCCTGATGTGTCCATTTGCATAATTTAGGATGCTTCTTGGATTATTTTTTGACATTGAAATTATGTATTTTCTGATATTTAGAATTTATGCAATAGCTTAATGAATTTCTGTAGCATTCATTTCCAAAACATGGAATTCGTGAAATGTTAAATATGTCTCATTTATTTCAGAAAATGAACCACCCTGGTGTTGAAATTGTATAGTCATATCAGAAATGTCACAAAGGGGGCCATTTTCCTATAATAGATCACTTTTCTGTTTAGATTGAAAATGATAAAGAGGGCAAGGCAAAATAATAGATGATATGTCTCATTCTGCATGTTTTTTTACTCTAAAAAATAACACAGCCATCTGTTATCTGCATGTCAAGTTGTTGCAAGTAAGTGACATTTTTCTTTTTTATTTGAGAAGAAATTTATGGAAATACTGAACAAAGTTAATTTAAAAACATATGGTGATATTAATAAAGCACCTATGTAAATACTAAGTCCTTATTATCCTTTGCATTTATGGGCTTGGATTAGGTTTTTAGCTGTATTGTGTAACTCCAGAACAATTCTTACTGCTCCAACTAAGTGAGACTTGGACTGTGTATGGGTAAAATGTGATAAAATATATTAATTGTTTGAATAATTCTAGAGCATTAAACATATTCTCCTGGAAAGTTAAATAATTGTGATTAAAATGTAATTATTATATCTACTTTTAGCCATGTATTTGCCTCATGTCTATTTCTTGTGTTTGTTTATTATCAAAATCACTCTAAAATTGATACAAGTTTATAAATATCTTTTGGGGAGGGGAATACATGTGTAGTTAGAGAAATAGAAGGATTCCTGTCTATTCAAATTAGACCTAAACTATTCCAGGAGGATTTATTTGACAAGTAGATGCTTCAGAGATCAGGAGAGACAGTCTGTTCCTTGCCAGCATCACTATGGTATGAACATATATTATTTTATTATAGTTTCTCATTAGAGAGCAGAGGGGCTGGTTCAACTTAAAAGTATAAGAATAGGAAATTAATGATTCATCTTAAGTAAAATATTATATATAAAAATAATGTAATACTACTAATATTGCTATGGTTACATTTACAAGAAGGGGTAAGTGACTGTAAATTAGATCTTGGGGTGCCTGGCTGACTTGGTTGGAAGAGTGTGTGACTTTTGATCTCAAAGTCATGAGTTTAAGCCCCATGTTGGGTGCAGAGATTACTTAAACAAACAAACAAACAAATAAAAATAAATAAATAAATAAATAAGATTCGATCTGAGCTCACATTTTGTAGAGGGTATGGAAAAAAAGCCTCGGGGCTCATTAGAACTCTGGAAAGGGGAAAGGAAAGGATGGGCAAATAGAAGGAAACAGCTACAGAATAGGAGCATAAATGACATACTAGTATATTTTGCTTAGTCTGATCTTGACTATAAAGTTCTTAAGAGAGATAAAAACCGAAAATGTGAACTAGGACTATATTCGCTGCAAAATCCCATATTGAGCTGGTTTCATTTTGTATTATATAATTGTCATCACCATTGAATGATTTGAGAAGTGGTCAAAAATGTTTTTGTTAACTATACCCTACCATTTTGTCAACCAAATGTCCCCAGCGCTACAGGACAGTGTCTCCACTGTGATAAACATTTTGCCAAATTGGAGATTTCATTCAAATACAATTGTCTCTTTGGAAATTAAAGTGATAATAGTCATACTACGAAGCCATTACTAGGAGTTAAATGACTCGTGGGCAATAGCAGGGCACATCATGTCAGGAAAGGAGATGGAAGCATAGAAAGTTGGAAGTAATCTTCTCAAACGTGGCCATTCTCTTCTGGATTTGCCTTTTCCAGAACTTATTTAAAGATAACATTCTTGATATATACAAGATTAAACTTGCCATTGAATGATAATATTTTAACAATTAAAAACAGCATGTACAAAATCCAGAATCCCAACTTTTAATGTATACTTTCTCTCTGATTTACCACTTTTACCTCATATGATGATGGAAATATTTCTATATAATTGGGCTCTTTTGAGATTTAATTATATAGGTATTAGCTCCAGTGCATGTCATTTAGCATGCATCTAGTCACTAGTTCTTACTATACCTTGAATTTACTTTCAGATAAATTTTGTTTTCTATTTTCCACTTATGCTATTATTATTATTATTGAAGACAGAGAAAAAGACATCTACTAAGTTATGGTTTCAAACGCAATTGATGGCACTTTGTAATTAGGTGGTACAAAACTGAGCAGTGAAAGACATCTAGATAGACTCAGTTTGGTAATATAAGTGCCATTGTTTTAAAAGTCAGAAAGAATAAGCTTTTAACTTTCAATTCTACCACTTTCCCTGTGACTTTGGGTGAAATGTTTATTTCCTCTGAGTTACTAGATCATCTTTAAACTGAAGAAATGATACCTTTACCTACATATAGAGATATTGATAAAGATTAATTATGATTCTAAAAACTTAGCATGCTGCCTGACATTAAGCTCTGTCCTTTTATTCACTTAAGAAATTGGGGAAGTGGAGTTATGGAGCTTTTTAAAACACAATGCTTGATTTCCAGCAAATCACATAATCCTTTTTACTTATTTTTCTCTACTATTACTATTACTACTAAAAACGTAATACAAAAGTGACTATTTTCTCCATCATGGAATTAAGGTCAGATCTGTGAAATAATAGATGCATATGATTTTTGAAAAGCACAGTATTCTGCTCATATAGAAAGTGTCTGATAAAATTTTATTTTTTGCTGTACTTTGTCTCAAATTTAATCACAAAATCTACTGACTTCATAAAAATAACCATACTCATGCCTTAAAAACTTAAATAATATTTCTTAAGAAATGCATGCTGAAGTATTTAGTTTTGAAATATCATGATGTCTGCAACTTTTATTTTTTTCCAACTTCACTAAGATACATTTGATAAATAACATTGTAGAACTTTAAGATATACAACATGATGATTTAATATATGTGTATAGTGTGAAATGACTACCTCATTAAGGTTAGTTAATACATCCATCGTTTCATATAGTTACTTTTTTGTGGTGAAACAGTTCAGACTTACTCTCTTAGCAAAATTCCAGCATCCAGTAGAGTGTGATTAACTATATTCACCATGCTGTGCATTAGATCCCTAGAACTGATTGATCTTATAATTGGAATTTTGTACCTTTAGATCAGGACTTTACCATTTCACCTATTCTAGATCGCACCAATGTACTCTCTGTTCCTATGAGTTCAACTTCTTAAAAGTTCCACATATCAGTGAAAGTATGCAGTATGTTTTGTTGCTTTTCATTCATGTTCTAACAAATAACAGTAGTTGCTTCTTCTTTAAAGCTGAATAATACACCATTGCGTGTGTGTATATCTATGTACATTTACATTTCTTTATCTATTTATCTATCTGTGATCAGTTAGGTTGTTTCTATATTTTGACTGTAGGGAATAGTGCAATGAATTTGAGGATGCAGAGATCTCTTTAAGATACAGGTTTCATTTCCTTTGGACATATACCCAGAAGTAAGATTGCAAGATCATATGGTAGTTCTATTTTAATTTTTAAAGAAACTTCCAAGTATTTTCTGTAATGGCTATACCAATTTACATTCCTACCAACAGTGCAGAAGGACTTTCCACATCTTTACCAGTACTTGTTCTCTCTTGTTTTTTTGATAATAGTCATGCCAACAGGTGTGATTTGTGTGGGTTTTGATTTGTATTTTCCTGATGATTGGTGATGTTGAGCACCTTCTCGTGTACTTGGTGGTTATTTGTATGTTGTCTCTGTAACAAAACAAAACAAAACAAAACAAATCTATTCCGGTCCTTTTCCCATTTTCAAAAGATTATTTGAGGTTTTTTGCTATTGAATTGTATGAGTTCATTATATATTTGGTTATTAACTGTTTTTAGATATATGATTTGCAAATATTTTCTCTCCTTCTGTAGTTTGCCTTTTCATTGCTTTGTTTCTTTAGCTTTGCAGAAGCTTTTTAGTTTGATGTTCCCACGTATTTATTTTTGCTTTTATTGTTGTGCTTTTGGTGTTTTTCAGCGCCAGTAGAGCTCTTTCTCTTTATTTTCTTCCAGGAATTTATAGTTTCAGGTCTTATATTTAAGTTTTTAAGCATTAATATGTAGATCACTTTAGTAGTATGGGCATTTTAACAATATGAAATTTTCTGATCCATGTACATGTGATATCTTTCCATTCACTGTGTCTTCAATTTCTTTCAGTGGTGTTTTACAGTTTTAAGTGTACAGATCTTTCACCTCCTTAGTTAAATATGTTCCTAAATATTTTATTATTTTAAATACTATGAAAAATGGGATTATTTCCTTTACATCTTTTCAAAGAGTTCACTGTTGGTATATAGAAACACAACTGACTCCTGCATGTAGCTTTTGTATCATGCAATTTTACTGAATTTATTTATTAGTTCTAACCATTTTTTGATGGAATCTTTAGGATGTTCTATATAAAAAGGATCATGTTATCTGCAGAGACAATTTTACTTTTTCCTTTCCCGTATGGATGCCTTTCATTTCTTTTTCTTGGCTAATTGTTCTAGCTAGGACTTCCAGTACTATGTTGAAAAGGAATGATGAGAGTTGGCACCATATCTTGTTCCTGATCTTAAAGGAAACACTTTCAACCTTTCACTATTGAGCATGATGTTAGTTGTGGCCTTATCCTATATGGCAATTAATATGTTGTGATATGTTCCTTCTGTACCCAATTTGTTGAGTATTTTTGTCATGAAGTAATATTATGTTTTGTCAAACATACTATTGTTTTTGCTTCATCCATTGAACAATCATTTGATTTTATCTTTCATTCTATTAATGTGGTATATCACATTAATTGATTTGCATATATTGAACCATCCTTGCATCCCAGGGATAAATCTTACTTGATCGTTATGAATGATTCTTTTAATGTGTTGCTGAATTTGGCTTGCTAGTATTTTGTTCAAGATTTTTTCATTTATATTTATCATGGATATTGGTCTATACTTTTGGGTGGGAACATAGATTGAGCTTCATGGTTGAGTGAGCCACTGGTTGTGTTCCATTCTTGGAAGGGTCACTTGCCAAGCTCTCTAGTCTCAAGGGGCTGAAAGCTGAGCTTTACAATTAGATGGGGTTATTGGTTGGGCTCTCTGCCTGGGTGAGATGCACCCAGCAACCTAGCAGTGTTATAGGCTAGGCTCCACAGATAAACAGTATTACAGGTTGTACTCTGAGACGTCCCAGGCTTTCTGGAATACTGCTTAGGCTCTCTGGTCAGGTGGGGCCAGAAGTTATGCTTAGTAATTAGGCAGGAATACTGGCTTGGCTCCCTGGCAGAACAGGATTTTAGAGTGAGTTCCATAGGAGCCCAGATTCTCTGGCAAGGTTTCTTGGTCAGATGGGGCTGCTAACTTGGTTTCCTACCTGGGCAGGTTGTTGAGTGGGCTCCATAGGCAAGATAACTCACTGGATAGGGACCCAAACTGGGCAGAACTGACAACTGAGCTCCCTGGCCAAATGAGGATGCTGGCTGTGTTCTGCAAATAGATACAGCCACTGGCTGGGATCTCTACGAGGGTGCTGCCACTAGCAGGAATGCCCTGTGAGCCACACCTCCTTTCTATCTCTAGTTGATTTTCCCAGTGATTCCTGTGAGTTAGTACTTAAGTAGGCCTCCAATGAAACATCCTGGAATGCTGGTGGATCTAGATGTCTACCTTGGGATTTCATTTTCCCACTGGAGAAACAGTAGGTGCAGGGGATGCACCAAATATGGTGCAGTGCTAGTTTTATGGGAGGACCAATACGGTCAAAGTGAAACTTCTTTTACCCTTCTGGGTTTTTGTTTTGGTGGTGGGTTTTTGTTTTGTTTGGTTTGGGTTTTGGTTTTAGTTTCTGTGGTCTAAGGTGGGAGGGGGGGCGAGATGCTTAGCCTCATTCCTAGGCTTTGAGATCTTCAGAAATCAATCTTTCTATGCATATGGCTATTTGCTGTTTTGTGACAGGAGGTCAGCCAAAGCCAGGAACTACATATTTTGCCATTACTGACATTAGCTATACCCTGCAGCTTATTTTTAAATAGTTCAGCCAAAATAGTCAGTCTGCCTATCTATCTATCCATTCACCATCTATCTATCCATTCACCATCTATCAAGAAATGAGGCCCGTATGAGCAAATATTAATGAATCAGTTGAAGAGTATGCAAATGTTCATTGTACTGCTCTTTGAACTTCTCTGTATGATGGAAAATTTTTAAATAAAAATATTGGGGAAACATGAATGAAAATCATTTGTCTTTATTTAGTTGGTAATTTTTAGATAACTAGCTACCTACTCTTCAATAATCATTGTACTTAACTATGTACCTGATATGGAGCTAAGCATCTGCATTCATCACTGTATTTAACTCTAACAGTCCTGAGTGGTAGGCTTTATTATCACATTTCCCAGACATGAATACTGAGATCTAGAGAGGAAAGTAAGCAATGTGTCTCATAAGTAACAAAGCCATGTTCTATTGAGAGAGAGCCACCTTTGCAAGGATATAGTCTATGTCAAACATCTTTGGAATTTCTGAAAATTGTTACCAAGTTTAAAGGTTTTTTTTTTAAAATTTCAGACTGTATACCATACCTCAGTAAATATCATTATGAAAAATAAAAGTCTGTCACAGCTCACCTGAAAACATAACATTACAGTTTCTAGATCACTGTGTTCATTCTCTTCTTATCTGTATTTCTCTCTTTAACAAATATTTAAGTGTGAGCTCTTCTCAGGGATGTAGTTGAACTGAATTGTAGCTGAATTCCTTATAAAATTTGTCTTATCACCTACTAGTGATAACTCACATCTCACTTTCTTTACTTCAGGCATCTCAACCATCTTTAGTGGAAGTAAAGCAGAAGGAAATTAAGGCTGGAAAGTAGATATAAAACTCCAAACAATAAGCAAACAAAAACATTGAATGCACTCACTTGCCCATTTTCTCCCTTCTTTCTCTCTCTCTTCCTCTCTCTCTCTCTCTCACACACACACACACACACACACACACAGGCATTACCATGTGAGAGAAAGAAACCTACTTCCTGATCTGGGTTATAAAGTACTTCTTTCTACAAAATTCTGCAAAATTTCCTTTCTAATTATAAAAGACTAAGAATATGCTCCCAGAAATGAAAAAGTTTAATTTTAAATATACCTATTTATGGTATTCTAAAGGATACATACAGTAATCCTGCCAAACTAAGGATTCTTTTTCTTCCCCCCAGTGCTTTGATTTTTAGTTTAACTTTTCTATTTATTTCTTGCAAAAAAAAGACTGAGAAGGAAATGATTGAAAGTAGAAGAATAATAAAGCATTCTAGTCTCCAAGAATTATTAACTTAAATTTTTCATATTTTATTTCTCATTTACTTATGAATTACCACAGATATTTGGATTAATTGGAAATCTAAACACATTTCAACTCAAATTAGGTCATTCTGGTACACTTGATTTTTAATATGACTTGCTATTTGTATTCCGACCTCATTTGTTAAAAATGGAAAATTTAACTTATGCCAGTAATTAAGAGTATTATTAGGATAGAAACAACTTGAATTATGTGACTGAAATAATTAATATGAAATAATTACATGCAGATATGTTTAGTATGATTCCTAAAATAACAAGATGGAAATCATTTTGTATACTACAATGGAAATAATGAGTGGGCTGTTTTGGAAATCTCTTGACTTTGGGAACTTCTTTATTCTATCTAGTATATACCCATATCAAACCTCCCTTTTACCCCATGCTACAATTCAACAGTGTGGCAATTTCTAAAATATCACAGAAAGAAAAAACTCAAATTGTATCCCATACTTCAATGTAGTTTCAGTATTGCTGGGATATGTAATTTTTTTTTTTTTACATTTTTTAGTATAAGGTGCTATTTTTTAACAAGTATTAATTTCAGTGACTGTGTGCTCCTGGATAGCATACATTGGAATCAGACTTACAAGGAAGAACTCATTAGTAAGTCCATGTTTTCAGAAACAGAAGAAAAGCCAAGGACTGAGAGATGGTGCTATAATCTTAAAAATAAGAATTTTTGCAACAAGGCTCCAAATTTGGAGCAGCAATGGATCACATGAAATATCAAATTTGGAGCAGCAATGGATCACATGAAATATTAAGTAGATGAATCTATAGCCAGCTAAGAGACAACCAGAAATGAAACTAAGGTACACTGGATTTCAGGTGTCAGGTGTCTTATGTCTATAGTTTAGAGTATAGTTTTGAAGTGAGAGTTTACATTAAGGTCATAGGGAGGTTTACTTACATAAAAAGACCAGATGGAATGAGTTAAGTGTTTCATACTCTCTGAAGATAATATGTTGTATACTATTCATTAAATAAAGGCATTTTGGTTTATGGCAAGTCTTTTGTGTACTTCCAATAATTTTATTTGCACTGATAATAATAGTCACTTGCCCAAGTAAAAACAGTTCACAAGTCAAAGTGCCTTCATCCTTGCATGAGCCTGCGGTGAGAGAAACAAGTTTAAAAAAAAAAAAAAGTTTGCTTTCCAAATTGAGCCTCTGAGTAATAAACCAATCATCATGATGATGATAAAACGGTTATGATTATA
This sequence comes from Neogale vison, assembly GCF_020171115.1. NCBI lineage: Eukaryota > Metazoa > Chordata > Mammalia > Carnivora > Mustelidae > Neogale > Neogale vison. The sequence continues at coordinate 101,130,334 of NC_058098.1, read as the reverse complement.
ATGGTGATGATGATGGTGGTAATCAAAATGATGTTAGGATTTCATTGAGTTTTTACTATATTCAAGTACTATATTAAGTACTATACTCAGTCTCATTTAATTCTTACAAAAATGCTAGGAAGACCATTATAACTGTTCCTAGTTCAGGAGAAAACTGAAGCTCTGACAGTTGAGATAACTTGTACAGAGTTAAGTAGCTATTAATTGTCAAAGATAAGATATACACTTTGATCTGTTTGCTTTCAAACATCATGCTTTTTTTTATTAGCATACACTCAAGACACTGCTTAAAGCTACCAGTATTCACAATTAAACCCAGTTATAATATTTTGCTTTAAAACACAGAATAATAGCTAGAAGGGAGATACGTCTCTGTTGCTTTCCAGTCCTACCTGCGCACAGGTACTGGGGCTCTTCCTTCTCTTCCATCTCTCCGAGTAACGGGGACTGTACATTTGTTTTAGGGGAGAATGGACTAATGAGTATTCTAAACCATTGCCAGGAAAGGGAGCACACTAGTTAAGATGGAGCTTAGAAACTCTTGAGACATAAGCAGAGCAGACTTCAGTAAATTAACCTTTAAGGTCTGGGGGTATATAAACACATGTAACTGGGGAGGTCTGCCCAGTGGAAATGGCTCCATTGTGGAGATGACATATGATTCATGCTTAAATGCTGATGGACAGGTTATCTGAGATGTTGGATCAGCCTGAATGAGTTTCTCTTGTGATACTGATGTATGATCTGCCCATGGTTACCTCTGCCCCTCTTTAGCTGATTCCATCTAGGACAGTTTTGCTTTACCAGATTTCCTCTCATGGCCTAGGCTAAGTGACTCTTACTTATGTCTCAGATATTGGTTACTCTGGGCCTTTGGTTTTCTTCTTATTCTTCTGTTTACCATAGAGTCTCAAACACACGTCTTTCATGTTTTCTTACTTCTGAAATTAACATGTACCTTTGAATCTGTGAGATCTTAGTCAGACAATAGTGATGACTTAGTGGCAATTATCAATGCACATGTGAGTTTTTTTCAGAGTTGTACATACTATAGTATATGATACAAATTTAGGTCTAAATTAATTTAAAAGTACTTCTAAAATAAATATAAAAAATTATAAGATAAACACTGGTATAGTATAACTTTGCCATCTTACCTGAGCACAGGTACTGGGCTCTTCCTTCTTTTCCATCTTTCCAAGTGACAGAGACTTGCACATTTTGTTTTAGGGATGAATGACCTAATGAATATTCTAAACCATTGCCAGGAAGGGGAGTACACTAGTTAAGATAGAGCTTAGAAACTCTTGAGACATAAGCAGATCAGACTTCTGCTGCTTTAGGTATATGTGAAAGTTATACCTGAGTACTTTAGGTATATGTGAAGAGCTGCCTCAAGATTTATTTGGTCTAATATTAATGAGAAGAGATTACAGCTTAGTACTCTTCATCCCAATATTATGGAAAAAGTACTTTGTAGCATTTAAAATGTATATCTCTTTTCATAACCAAATTGCTCTCTAATAATCAAGAGATGTCCAAAACCAGACTAGTTTGTCTTAAAGTACAATGGACTCACCATCACTGGACGTCAGGTGTAAAGAGTGGCTAACCATTAGAAAGATGGCATTCTTTTAATGGTATGGGAGGTAATGATCGTGCAGTTCCCTTCCCAGTTATGGTCCCTTCCAGTTATTAAATATCAATTATGTGGGGCTTTTTGTAAGGGCTTTTAATGGCTTATACCATGAAGTTACAAATGATAGAATCTCAGAATAACAGGAAAAATATTTTAAAGCATAAATAGTTCCAACCAACTGCTCCTTTTTTATGTTTTTTCTTGGCAAAATTATCAAAATATGACACCTACACCCCTGGAGATATGTTTGTGTTATAGTTAACAAAATGGAAGGCAACTGTTTCTGAAACTGACATTTTTCTTCAAGAATCTGAATCTAAATGTATGTATCTCAAGAGAAATGAGTAAAAGCTATATGATATGGAAATATGTTTTATTTTATTACATTTTTGTGTTCATCATACCTTGCCTCTTTTCAAAATAAGACACTTATCTCTTTGAGGACTTTGCCATTCCAATTTCTATATAGCTCTTGAAGGCTATAGGTGGAGTACTCTGGCTATAGAAATAGGCATGTGACCCAGTATTGGCTAATCATTATAACCCACCCTCCTGCTCCTTCTTTGATAGTGACTGGTCAAAGGATGGGCCCATTATCTGTGGAATCCCCCTAAGAGTCTTTCTCTTTGTTTTTGGTTTATAAATTTCAAATAATTCAAGCTTTTATTTCTGTGTAGTCAAGTCTCCCTTTCTAGAAGCATAAGGAAATAGGGTAAAACTGTTTTTAAAAAAGACTTTATTTATCTTAGAGAAAGAAAGTAAGAGTAAGTGGTGGGGAGTGGCAGAAGGAGAGGGAGAGAGAATCTCAAGCAGACTCCACACCGAGTGCAGAGCCCAGTATGGAGCTCAGTCTCACAACCCTGAGATTGTATCACAACCCTGAGCCAAAATCAAGATTCAGCTGTTTAACCAACTGAGCCACTCAGGTGCCTGATTAAGGGCAAAACTCTTAAAAAGATCTTGGAGAGGGGGTGCCTGGGTGGCTCAGTTGTTAAGTGTCTGCCTTCAGCTCAGGTTATGATCCCAGGGTCCTGAGTTTGAGCCCCATATCAGGCTCCCGTCTTGGTGGAAAGCCTGCTTCTCCCTTTCCCTCTTCCTGGCTGTGTTCTCTATCTCACTGTCTCTCGCTCTCTGTGTCAAATAAATGAATAAAATCTTAAAAAAAAAAAAAAAACCTTTTTTGGAGAGAGAAGAAAGGACAGAGACTGAAAAATCAAGTATTTTGCATTTCTGATGTTTCAGACACCAACTCCATCTCTGAGGTCCCACAGTAAGTGAGCTAATATATTTTCATTATTTTTTTTTCTTACATTTGTTTGAAATGGATCTCTGTATTTTGCAACATGAACCTTGAGTAATAGTGACAAGACTACTAGTGGTGAATGTTTTAAGTGACAAGTTCTAATAAACAGGATTGGTGGGATGATAAGTAGTGAAGTTTCCTTAATACCTAATTAGGAAATTATGATGGTAATAATAATGCCTGTCATTGAATCATGGGTGAACTATCGGCCCGAGTCCTCAACAGCATTCTTAGACTTGTGTGAGTTTTGGAAGTTTTAATAAAAAGGTCAGAAACTTGAATTATGTGTAGGCTGCTTCTAACATCCTTTTAAAAGATTCCACATATTGCAATGAGTACAAACAGTGAATCATGGAACACTACACCAAAAAACTAATGAAGTACTGTATGGGACTAACATGACATAACAAAAACATAATAAAAAATAAAAGATTCCTCATAAAAGAGAAAGAGGTTTGTAAGCTAACATATTTGGTAACAAGGAGGAGAAGCAAAGAGTTTTAACAAGAGATAGACACTTGAGGAGCTAGCGTGAGAAGACTGACACATCAGGATCCCCCCAAATAGCTCTTGCTGAGTACCAAATGATCTGAAAAGGTAGTGATTATATCATAAAGTACTTTTCACTGAAGACAGCCAAGTGGCAGAGAGGCAATTTGCCATGACTTACTGTTCTAGCCAAATATTTCACTTTGCTTAGACACAAAGTACAAGCACAGGAATGTTTAGTTTAGGTCTGATACTGCCAAGAGACTCAAAATAGCAAAAAATAAGTTATATGTTACAGGACAATTAGTCAATAGTATTTCTGGTTATTGACTACTAGAGGACACTAGGATTGATACAGAATGTAGCTGACCGTGTTTTCAAGGTTGTGTTGACAGAGAAAATCCAAGCTTGACAATGGTAACAACACTCTAGATCAGAGAAAGGAGAGCTGACTATCTGTACCACATGCCATGAAAATGGCAATAGAAAAGATTTATGTAGGTTATCTTTTTTCCCCTCTATCATTACACGGTGAGAATTTTATAATGATGGCAGTGATCATTGATCCAGTGGTATCAGGTTCAGATATAGTACACCTGGGTTCAAGCCTTTTTGCTGGATGCAGTACCTGGGTATAACCCTGTGTGTTTCACCTTCAGTTTGGGAGCATATTTTGTTGTATCCAGAAAAGTTACATTATAGTAGGAGAGGAAATTCTTGAAAATATACTTCTGTGAACACTGACAAAATTGCTCTCATTGATCAAATTCTACTGAAGGTCTTCTGAGCTCTTTTTCAAGTAGACCTTGACTTTTGGATTTCCATGTTTGTGTCTGCATTGTCCAGTTTTAGCAGGAATTCTGCTAAGTCGGGTTAGTCACCCTCAATCTCTGATTAAGTGCCACATCCTCTATTAACTCCCAGGTGATATCTGATCCCCTTGCCTTCCCTTAGTTTAGCTAGAATCTCCCCTTATCCCTGATGTTTCCTCTTAGTAATTTTCCATTCACTGACCTTCACCTTGCTCCTTGATATAAATTCCCACTTTTCCTTTCTGAATTCAAACTTCAGCCCTATCTCTCTCCCCGACTACAAAACCCTATTCTCATAGCCCTCTTGTATACTTATGGTGATAGTCCTTTTTGAGTAAAGTCTGTCTTACTACTTTTTTAGCAAGAGTCTTTGGATAATTTTCTCTTTAATTAAATAAACAGAAAGCCCATCCTAAGTTCAGATTTTATTTAATATCCATGAAGAGGGACACCTGGGTGGCTCAGTTGGTTGAGCAGCTTCCTTTGGCTCAAGTCATGATCCCAAGGTCGTGGGATCAAGTCCCGCATCGGGCTCCTTGCTCAGCAGGGAGCCTGCTTCTCTCGCTGCCTCTGCCTGCCTCTCTGCCTGATTGTGTGTACTCTCTCTCTCTGGCAAATAAATAAAGTCTTAAAAAAATAATAATATCCATGAAGAGACATTTGCATTTCTGAAAAGTTTTCACTGTTTAATGAGTTAATCTTTGCTTAGGGAATTTCAGGCATCAGTTGGAAAGGTATTTCGTACAGAAAAAAAATTTTATCACTTTTAAAATCACACAATTTTAGCAACTATTACTGCATCAACAAGTAGAACATCAAGTTGTGTTTTCTAACAAAATGGCAAGAAGTTGTAGCTTTAAACATATGGACTCTATGTTTGCCAACATTGTTTTGGAAAATGTATACACTTTCTAAGCAATATATGATTAAAGGGAAAAAAGTAAGACCTATAAGAAAAGGCCAGAAGAGTCTGAGGGAAAAAAGTGCCAAGAATTTTCCAGTGTGTGAGGGGGAAAAAAAAAACTTTCTGAAAACCAAGATGGGACAATTGCATGCTAATTGCCTACCAATTAGACACAGTAAAATGATGTCAGTGAGCTCCCCAAATTGCTGTTATTTTCTGTTTTCATGAGGTTTTAAAATTATCCTTTTATTCCATTCACCATCCCTTCCCAGCTATAGAATTTCATTACCCCCTTTTTTTGTCTGAAATTATAGCTCAAATTCAAAGGCCTAATTAAGAAAGAGGAATTCGAGCAATTCTGACAACTTCTTTTCAATAGAAATCTTCTCACTGAGCAATTCAGTCCATTCAAGAACAACTACAGCAAAGCTTTCCCTTAATGATCGATATTGTTCTCCACTAAGGCTCTGACCTCATCAGAGCAGTTAGTCCTGCTAGGTTTGGTAACTTTCTCCCAAATAATTCTTTGCATTTAAAATTATTTGCGGCCTGAAGGCATAGCAATATAGCAAAACTAGACCAATGGCTGAGATTTGAACGGAACATAGAAATTTTTAAAAGGAAAGGGAAGAAGGACAGAAAGGAAATGAAAATCAGAGGCAGTAAGTTCTCTATACAAGATTTCTGGGATGTCATCCTATTTGCCATTTACATCTGTCACTGCTACCATTTCTTCCCACTCCCTACTTTCATATGGACATAGACCCATTTTGACTGACCTTTTGTCAGGCTCCTCTGAGCCCCCTTCTTAATTAGGTCATGATGTCTTTGCACCTTTCAGTTTTAGCAAGAATCCTGCTAAGTCAGTTTACCCAGACTCTCCCATCCTTGATATCTAATCTCCCTTGATGGCCTGATGAAATTTCCTCTTTCCTACTCTAGGTATCTGATCCACTTGCCTACCTTCAGAAACTCCTGTTAAGGCAGTCTAAACAGAATCCTCCCACCTCGTATTTCTCTGTAATTTTATATCTGTTGACCCCACTCTGCAACTTGGTTAAATCCCCATTTGTGCTTGTTATATTTGGAATTGAGCCCAGTTCTATGCTGAGCTGTCATTTCCCCTATTGGATAGTTTCTGAATAAAATCTGTGTTTACTAGGGGACCTGGGTGGCTCAGTGGGTTAAAGCCTCTGCCTTCGGCTCAGGTCATGATCCCAGGGTCCTGGGATCAAGCCCCACATTGAGCTCTCTGCTCAGCAGCGAGCCTACTTCTCCTCTCTCTCTCTGCCTGCCTCTTTGCCTACTTGTGATCTCTCTCTCTGTCAAATAAATAAATAAAAATTTTAAAAAAAATCTGTGTTTACCACGCTAATGTCCAGCTCTCATTTAACAGTACCTAGGACTCTTTCTTCATCCCCTGGTCAGTAAAACTAAACTGACCATAGCATCGTGCATTATTTGTTTATAATCTTTCCCTCCACCTTTGAATTCAATTTTCAAGTCTCTGTTCTTAAAGATAGTGAACAAGTGGTCCAAAATAATCGAGTATGGCATAAAAAATATTTTTGAGTAGAAAACATCTGAGTTCCTAAAATCCGGTATCTGCCTAAAAGCAGTATCTCCTTGCAAAACTCAGTGTCATATATACTTCTAGGGAGCAATTCGAATCTCAGAGAAAAGAAGTTAGCACCACATCCAAACAGACATTATCACAAAGCTATCATTTGACCCATCTGTTACCGTAAGGGCTCATTTATCTTTGCAAAAACTCATTTATTTTCCATAAGTGCCCTTTCTCCCCCTTTCTAAGAAGCCATTTGTTTTTCCCAGAAGTGTCCCTAAATCTTGTCCTGTTCTGTATTAAGATTTTATAAGCCTCAAATTCTGACTCCTTGAGTCACATTTCTTTGTGAACTTTTGCTTACATACATAATTAAACCTGTTTTATTCTCCATTTGTCAGTTTAATTTGCAGGCCCCTAAACAAAAATCTAAGATGGTAGAAGAAAAGTTTTTCCTCCCAGACAATAAAATTTCAAGGTCAGATCCCTCCAGGATAGATACCTACAGAGCTACAACCAGGCTCCCATTATATGATGGATATATCTTTATTTTATTAGATTTACATTATACACAACTATGTTTGTTTCTTTTTTAGTATAAAGGTTTTTCTATTCATCTGTAAAACTTCTTAATGCCTTAACAACATGTAAAACAAAGTATCCTTAATAAATGCATCTTGAATGAATATGTGGAATATACAAATGAATGTATTAGTTATCCCATAGAGGAATTGTCAGCATAGTCAGAGCATTGTCTCAAGAATCTTCTAAGTTCTCTGATTATATCTCAGATATTCAATAACTCTATATCATCAGTAAAGTACAATATGTGAAACTTGCAACAATCCCAACATCCTTTCAGGATTTGTAGATTAAAGAGATATGTAAGCTAGCTTATTTCATTATTATCCAGGGAGTGGGTCTAAGAACATAATTATATAGTTGATGATTTAACACATTTAACACATATTAGGGAAATAGCAAACATATATTAAGGGCCTGTTAGTTTTCAGTTATATTGCTTGAAGTAGTTTATTTAAGTTCACAGGAATCCTCTAGGGAAGGGATCCCTAATTTCATAGGAGGAAACTAAAGGCTATAGAGTGCAAGTAACTTGTTTATGGACATGCATCCAGTGAGTCTTACAATGGTAATTCAGAGTTTTTAATTACAGTGTACATTTTTAAAGCAGTTTAACCTGAGTTTCCTTCTGATAGATTGTGATTTTTGATTCTCTAATAACAATGGGAAAGTAATGAGATTACTTCTTCCTCTAGAAATGGGGAAGTTGAGAAAAACTGCTAGGTTGCAGCTTAAACTCAAGATATTTTACTAGCTGTATTTCCTACTGAGAGTACAATTCAGCAAAATAAGGGAACTTAGTTTCAAGATAAGAGCATCCCAGTGTGATTAAACTTGAAAAAAACATTTCAGGGAAATAACTAAGTATTTTACATGAGTATATCTTCCAAAGGAAGTATCAGTCAGACTCACTGCAGCCTAAGCAGTTCTATCCTCTTGAGGAAATATAAATCATTGATGAAGGAAATAGTGTAAACAAGGTTCTCATGAATTAAGTAGCTATTTGGGAGCTGTCCTAGTTTGTTATCTCTACTAGAGTGCAATGAAAGGACAGAGAAAGGAATTAAATAAAGTAAAAGCAAGCAGAAGCATTACTTACTAAAGAATCATACGAGGAAAAAAAAAAAGAATCATACGAGAGAATTCCAGACAGGTTAGAAATAACTGAAGTGTTAAGTGCCCTAGAAGGATCTTCACTACAGGAAGGGAATAACCCGAAGGAGGGGACTATACTGGTCCCACAAACACATTGTACCACCCAGCAGTACGTTTGTTCCAGACAAGGGATTGTGGACTAGCCCACAGGAAATCATAAATTGGAAGGAAAAAAAAAAAGGCATATCAAAATGAGCCTCATTAAAATCTTACTTAAAGATGTTCCTAAATTTTCTGTTTATGTCCTGTTTTAAAAGTTATTTTCTCAAACATCCATCAGAAAAAAAAAATCTTATTTCACTAGAACTAAAGAATTAAAAAATGACCTTCATGTTTTTTCCTAAATATTAAAGTAATGAAAGCTTGGGAAAAAGTAGTATCATCAGTTAGAAATTTTTCTATACATGATTTTTGACACATAAATTCTTGCCAATACATGTCTAATTAAAATCATGTTTTTATCAGTATATTACATATTTTCTCTTAACATCACGTAATGTTTCCTTCAAACTATTTATATCTTTATATATATATAAACACAACTTTTAAAATGTTTTATTTCAATATATTAATGTATTTAACTTTTATAAATATTTGCCTCTTAATAGGTATTTCAGTTTTTCTGACAGATACACTTTTGTAAAAATCTGCATGTGTATCAAAGATGTTTTTTAGATCTGGCTAAATTTTTCAGAATTACTAGGTCCAAAAGATGAACATTTAAACATCTTACAAACATTGCCTACTGCTCTTACTAATAAAGCTTGTCTCCACCCATGATGTATCAGTGGCTGGGCTGGGCTCTCTTCAGACTGACCCATGCAGGCTATATGATTCCTTTGTTTTCATTTGATAAGGTTAAGACAAAATTAAAAGTAAACCCTAAAACCATGGGTGCTGAAACATAGGTGGATCCAACCATTCCTACCTTCCTGCCCACCCACCTAATCCTGGCTTCATGTGTTTCTGTTACCAGCTCTTGTTCTGTGGCCAGTCTCTGGGTGGTACAATTTTATTCTGAATTCTGGGCAGAGAGGATGTGAGAGAAGAGCTGAGGCCTAAAGAGAGTCTGGAATGATTTAAGATTGGAAGCGGGGACAGCTGTGTAAATTTCTCTTCTGTGTTTGAGGAGATCCTCTGCCATAGAAGGGCTATCAAGTTAATAGGAAAACAGTTGGAAAAGTTTGAAATTGTTTCTTTGTCCAGCCAAGGCTCTGAAAGGACATGGTTTAGCAAGTGACAGCTTCTGTAACATGTCTTCATATCAGAAATTTGGTAGTGCAAGAGGATCCTTGCCAGGCATTCAACTATTTTAAAGAATTTTCCTGGACTTCTAGCACTTTCACTGCTGCTTCCTTCATTCTGTTCACCTCTACCTGTATAAGAAACTGTGAACATCAGTATTTTGGGTGTTTTTAAAATTTTAGTTGCTGTTTTTCTTTTTTTTTCTTTTTTTCTTCAAAATTCAGGTACTTTGGGATTTCCAGGAAGAGGGGAAGAATGAATATTGGGTAGGTGACCAGTTTAACAAATTTATCAAAGGACTTGGCAGTAGTCAATAAATTAGTGCTAATATTGTCTCATGTTATACATCAAAGCAAGATAGATAGATGGCATTTTGTAGAAAAAAGAGAAAATTGTAATATTTCTTATTTTCTCCTGAGTGCTCTGTGCGTGTGAGTAGGCTTCTTCTTACCTTTAGCCATAAGACCATGTTCCAAGTTCCTACTTATATAACACATTTGGGTGTAGGAATTGTATCTCATCTCCAAATCCACACATGCCTATTGTCTCTAACTGGAGCATTTTCATTCTGCACTACAATGATAGAAATATTTAGTGTAAAGGGACCATCTCCCAGATAAGAGTTCTACCTGAATTTCCCTCAAAGAATTGAACTATGGTATTGAGCCCTCCCCAAACTCCTCCAGATGTGGAAGTTAATGGCTAGAATTTCCCATGTGAGTACTGGTTGTTCTTTATAGAATTAATCAGTATAATTCTGAGACTCTCCTTCTAGTGCACAGGTTCCCTTATAGATAGAAATTCTCTTTTGTTTTTAACACTTACAATACTATACAGCAACTTTCACAAAATATAGGCTGAATATATGTGAAATGAATTAGCTATTTATGTAAAAATATTAAATTGTTTTGGAAAAGAGAATAAAGTGTATGTGTGTGTGTATTCTTTATTGAAAAGATTTCAGTCATAGCAGTGTTTCAAGCCTGGATTTTTCATATTTTGGGTTTTGATGACAGCAAGCATTCCTGTAACTACATCTTTTTCATGGAAATGTATTTGTATTTTAGTTTGTGTTGACAGAATTAAAGAGTCAGTTTGGGGTTCAATTGTCTTATTTAAAGCAGTTGGCAAACCATGAGTCCTACACAAAATGAGTGAAAATAATTGAGAATAAATAAACCTATATTCCAAGATTAAAGGCTAATAAATGAAAGCAACATGTCATAATTTTAATAAGATAAAGTCTTTTTTATTTTGTAGCATACTAATTCAGCCTATGTACTGCGTCTCAATTAAGAAGTTGTTTTCATTGAAGTGGGAAGTACATTTCATCCAGGTATCTGTTCATTATACCTTCATTATCATAAACATTATAAAGTGGCCAATGATTTAGACCTCAGTAGAATTTATACACTTCTGCTTATTCTGGCTAAGGCATTTGTTTTATCTACTTTGAATTTATATACTTCTGCTTATTCTGGGCTAAGGCAGTTGCTTTATCTGCCTTAGCCATGACAAACATGAATACATAAGAGAGTATAAAGAACATTAAAAGTTCTGTTCTAGTTTTCATATGAAAGCTTAAAAGTATTTTTATAGTAATAAAAACCACAAGAAATAAGAGATCAGAATTAAAATGTTGCTTTGCAAGTCTCTTTTTTATTAAAAATACCATTACTAACATATAGATTACATTTTTTATATACTGGCCAAATAGATAGGTTTAATTATTTGGACCTCATATAAAAGGAAGTAAAGATTTGGAAAGCACCCTGGGTTCCTCTTTTTTCCCTTCCTCTTCCCACATTCAGCCAATTCCATATGCTTAATTAATCTCTTTACATGTACCATTACATCTCTGTTAGACTATTGCAAAATTAATTTTTTTTAGTTCCTTTATCTGATTAAATTTGTTCCACATTTGGGAATTTTGCACTAGTTGTTTCTAGGTTTAGAGTACTTTCAGTGGGGAACTTTGAATAATGAGGTCCTCTTTGACCTTCAAGTCTCAAAATGGCCCTTCAAATGTGAGGCTTCCTAATCAATGAATCTACAAGGAAATTTCCCACTCAAGTCATTATCTATCACCCTATTTTATGTCTTTGTAGAAAAAGATAATTCAATTAATTGTACTGTGAGTTTGAAAATAAAATCATACAACAAAAAATACGCAAAGGTAGTATAGATTTTTTTTATTTTATAAAATGTATGAAATCCTTTTCATGAGTTCCCCAACCTTTCCCTACTAGACAGCATTACAACTTAGATTGGTCACTTAATATCTCCTTTATGTTAAGTTTTCTTAACAAATTTGGTATTTTGTCCATTCATATCAGACCTCAGTTTTGAGTCATCTACTTTGGTTAGTAAATAGTCATTTCCAGCTCTGCACCCCAGTTCCTATCAACTCTCAAGATGAAGTCTTTGTGCACAAGTGAGTTTATTCTGTCATTGTAGGATTTGAGACAAGTTTTGTTCCCTGGAGCAAAATAGCTGATGACATTTGGTTCTAGACATACATTGACATGTGACTGATCTTTCTGGACATTCAGAATGAGGATTGGAAACAAGCACTGGAAGCTGGTTCTCACTTTGGTCTTAAATACTTCTGCACATGGTTGCATCACTGTCTTATCTTCAGGTGTATGATGGGTTGTGTTTCCTGTCAGAATTGTCACATATTCTTACCAAATGTACAGGATTTCTGTGCACCTGTATTCATGGGAGGTAGGTGCACTAACATATTCATCTATCTTATTTATTCCATCAGCCACCTCTCCTGCTTGGTATTGGGTATAGAATGCAATCTGCCCCCATGCATCTCCTCCTAAGATTTAAGAGTTTCTGATGCATTCAGGCTCACACTTTTCTGTTATACACTCTGTCTAAATATCTGCCTCTGAGGGTGTGCAGTTAAATGGTTAACTTAAGAAGACAGAGATTGTGATCTTACAAAACCTGTTTGCAAGGTGATCCTTCAGTTAACGGTTAGCGGTAAAAATGGTTCACTGTTTCTAGACTTTTTGTGCAAATAGTGTGATTTATGCTGAACATTTGCTTTCCTTCTGGGAACCTGAGATTTTGGCACATGTTAAACAGAAGGTGACTATGTGACTCCCTACAATACATACTTTGGGCACTGAATCTCTAATGGGTTTCCCTGGGTAAAAACATCACACCCATGTTGTATTTAGTTGCTGTGGAAGAAGAATATACTTCGTGAGGCCACTATGGGAAGAAAAGAGCATAAGGAAGCCTGCACATGGATTTCTCCAGACTCCACCTATATATTTTCTCCTTGTTATGTGATTTATATCCTTATAACATCACTGTACTAAGTCTTAGCCATGAGGTAACTGCATGATGAGTCCTGTAATTCCTTCAAGTGAATATACAAATATGAGGGTCTTAAGGGCCCCAACACATATCAGTTAGGTGAGAAACAAACAGCAGTGTAACAACAAAATCCTGTCTTAACTCCATGCTTTCACTACTATGATGTATTTTTTTTTTCTGTCCCACAACCGTCTGGGATTTATTTCCTACTGGATGTATTTTATAGTTGCATTTTGAAAGCATTCACCAACTATCCAGGTATTTTGGGATCATTTTTGAGGGGATGTGTGCCCATTAAATATTACTTGCATTTTTTTTTTCCAGTTAGAAAAAATGTCTTGTGAAAGAGTTCAGTCAATGGGACCACATGGAGCTCTGATGGGAAATTGTATAGTGGATTGCATTCAGTAGGGAGGGAGGTATTTAGGAGACATCTCTGAGACAATAGTTCAAGATAAAAGTGGCTTTAACAAGGTAGTTGGAGTCAAGCAAATAGGGGAAAAAAGTTAAAAGGTTTGAATTTATATACCTTCACCACAAACAGAACATAGCAGTTGTACTTTGAGATGACTCTCCTAACTGTCCTTCTATGTACCTGCCTTACACTGGGAATAATAAAATTTATATCCCTGGAAGAAAGAAAAGAAAATTTGACTCACTATATAGCTTTATGTTGGTCATTGAATGTAACACAAGTCAATGGTTTCTTTCTGAGTTTTCTTCTTGTTTAGATTTTATCCATTGAGTACTGCCAGAACCCTATTTTAATTCTGTAACTCTCTTTAACTTTACTATTTTTCATAAATGCAGTTTTGAACTTCTGAATACCATTATGGACATTAATAAATTGTATATGTGGGTATCGTTATTGCTGAGGTATGGAGTAGAGGAGAATGCTGAAGCATCTTCTTCAATGTCTAAGGCTTATTATTTCCCCCCCTTCTTTCCTGAACTTACCTCCAGCCATGCACTGTGTTACATGTTCCAGTTTCACTTAGCTAAAATAAATAAGGATGAGAGAAAACATTCTATGATAACATAGGAACAGGCAATCAAGTAATGACATGGATCAAGGGACCTATTCAATGTTTATTGAACAAATGAACATTTTGAACTTTTATTTTGAGCCAGGCTATATGTCAGGTGGCACAGAGTTTGCAAAAGTGAATAATGTATGAACCTCTCCTTAAAAGAATTTATGGTGTGTTTGTGATTAGAGAAAGTGAAAAACAGGCCTATGGAAATCATTTTCTTTCTTCTACTGAAATAGATGTTAAGGCAACCTCTCCATGACCTTTTCTAAAATAAATGTTTAGGAATATCAGTCTGTTAACAGTCAGAAGCATGCAGTGTCTAGGGCAGAGACTGTGGCAGGAATATTTAGTAGGATTATGTTGCAGCAAAGGGGTGATTAAAAATAAAGATAAAAGATAGAGGGGTTAAGAATCACATTGTCATGTGGGGAAAAGTAAATAGGACTTGGGTGATCAGGAGAATGGAGAAGACATGCTTCTTGGGTTAACTTGTGATTCAAAATAGTTTTGTTTCTTTCTTGGAAAAATTAAAAATTATAAGGAGATATTAAACGGAGACATATGGAATTGAGAGGATGGGGAAAGTTTCTGAGACTATATTTGATTTTAAATACATTCAGCTTAGTGCACTAAAAAGACACCATATTATAAACAGTCAATATTTATTTGAGAGTTTGACCCTGAAACAGTGAATTTAGTGTCAGGTAACACCATTTACATAGTTCTAGTGATGGTGTGTAAAGAGAACCAGAGCAGAACTAATTTTGTGTGTGTGTGTGTGTGTGTGTGTGTACTTTTATCTTCACTCATCTTCTAAGAGCTTCTTCCTTTTCATCTAATATTAGCATGTATTTTTTGTTTCAAAATAACCAAAAGAATAAGGTCTCTTCTGAATGTAATCATTTTCATATGCAGTATTACTGGAATATATTTGTAATCTGTTGACATGATGCTCATTCTCTGTGGCTTTAAAAATATCATTTATTGGGCACTCACTATGTTCCATATATATGCTATATATGCTTTGTATGCAATCTCATTTTAACTATGAGAACAGTGTCAGGAGGTATTATATGCACGTATAGAATCCTGACAATTCAATAGAATTGGCTTATGTGGCTAACCTAAATGTTAACAGCTGATAAGTGGCAGAATCAGATTTGTGTATCTCATGTATAGCTTTAGGCAATGCATCCATAACAAATAGTTTTTCTTAATTCCTCATTCTTAACTGATTATATGGACGTCCTTAAATTTTATTCAAATGCAGTGGCAATTGAAGATGTGGCTTCTTCTGTGTCCTGCCATTAATCATTATGTATATAGAAAGAGGACTTTCTGTCCCAAACATGGTATAGCTTGCCATTTCTCTTATTCCCTATTACTGAACGTTCCCGCCTATGGTTTCTGTGTTGAATCCATGATATCTGCTGATTTGGAGGCAATATAGTAGCTTTTTTCTACTAATTTTGGAAGAAATGATTTAAATTTCCATTTGGCTGGAGCCCCAGGGAACCATACCAAAGGTTGTATTCCAAAACCCGAAGTGTACAAGGGTATGGGGGCCAAAATTAGGCCCAGGCTACAGACTGATGAAGAAAGTAAAATCCAAAAACTTTATCTTAATGGAAATCAGTGAAGAAAATTGAAGAAAGTTTGAGAACTTCTGGAAGAGAACTTAAGTAGTTTTCAATAACAACTTTAAAGAATATTATATAGCACTAAAGCTCTACCTGATATTAAAGAGCACAAATGATTAATGGAACAATTCTGAACTCTTTTCTGATTGTCTGCAGCAGTCCTTCAAATATAATGTGAGAAGAGGAAACAAATACTGGTACATTACCAAAGTATCAGCATGGCAGTATGGGTACAGAGGAATATCAAAAATTGAAGTACATGAGCGATTAGTGAGGCACAGTTGATATGACAACTGGGGAATTTCTCTGTTTAATGAAATGACAAAATGAGTGTGGGTTGATGGTACATGTGGAAGAATGGAGGCCAAAATATGAGTCAAGAACAACTTCAGTAAAGCAGGAAAACCAGAACTAATGACACTGGCAGAGGAAGAATTTCAGAATCACTATGAAGGACCCTAACTGTGGTCATTCATGTGGGTAGGTAAGAGAGTGAAGTAGATTTGGGCATTATCAAAGAAGAGGAGCTTGAGGAATTAAGAGACCATAATGTTGCTAAGAAATTGAATAGAGAGAAAATATCGATAAAATATCAAAGTTGAAAGATTGTTGAAAAGGTTGGAAAGCCATGATCATAAAGCATAGTAGATTCATTCTCTTTGATCGTCCTCAATAATTTCCCCTAATACAGTGTTCAGTCTTTTCAGCTCTCAGTTCCCACACCAGAATGGAAGCTCTGCAAGGACAGAGCATATATGTTATTTTTCTTTTTGTCTAGCGTGCACCTAATACACATTTGTGGAATGAATGGATAGATGGTTAGAAGGCTGAATGGAGGAATAAATTAATAAGAGTACAATATATGGCAGAGGTATAGAGTCTACAGGGAAAAATGTTATTGGCATATAGAGAGTATAATGGTATAAAAATATCATTGGGAACTTCAGTGGTAGAATATTTTCTTTCTCAGAAAAATGGGAAAATTAGTGTCTTCTATTGAGAATAGATGCTTTTCCTAGGGAAAAGTGTTCACTGAGGAAAAGCAGAGGAGAAAGGAGTAAAAGTCATCATACATGGAAGAATTGGCATAGGATAAGGAATGTAGTTGAGCTATACTCTAATAAGTTTGTGAGTGAAATAGCAGAGGGGACCAATTAATGCACAAGAAACCCAGTGTGGGTAAGGGGGATGAGAGACACAGAAGCTGTTCAGTAGGCTGAGGAACTCAAGAATAGCAAAGGGAGCAATGCATAGGTACAGTTAGTATTTGTTTTATATAGAGACTGTCAGATCTTCTCAGTAATGGGTCAGATGATAAGTATTTTAAGATTTTGGGGCCATACTCAGCTTCTTGTTATAGTATTAAATCTGTCATGAACAATTCATAAACAAATGAGCATGGCTGTGTACTAATAAAACTATTTTATTGATACTAAAATTTGAATTTCATATCATTTTAATGTGTAATATTGTTCTTTTGATTTATGTTCAACTATTTATGATTATAAATATAATTTCTGTAGGAAATAAAAAAATCAAGGATATATTGAATTTTACCCATTTGCCTTAATAGATATATGCATGTGTAACTTTCTATATCATTCCCTCCTATAAAGTATACATATTACTTTATGCATTTTTATCTCTTTTTAAAGTTTTTTTTACCTTTTTTAAAGAAAAAAAGTAACTTAGTAACATCCTTTAAGAGTTTAATGATGAGCTTGACTAAAAGGGAAGAATTCTGCTCTAATGGTTATAATTGGCACTTATCTAGGGTTTTCTTTTTAAGTGGATGAGGAAAGATGGTTGTTCAGGGACACCAGTGCTGCGTCAGTCAACAGAATAAAAGGGGAAATGGAATGTTCAAACTTAAATATATTGGAAAACTAGTCAAATAATTTTAGTTAGAAAATGAAAGGTGTTTACCTTAAAATTATTATGTGTTACATTATAGATTGTTTCTCAGTACAGAGACATGAACCACAGTTTAGGGAGCTGGTGGAAGAAGAGAACAGTGGTGTAAAGGACTAGTATTTATCATTCACAGTGGCCAATGGCACATGTGAGGCTGCTGAGAAAATATAAATCTCTGATTAAGGAGGATGCTAGGGAGGAAGTACAGACAAAATGGAAGAAAAGAGTTCCTAGTATAAACAGGGATTTAGGATTTCACAGGTATCTGCATAAAATATACTTTTGGAGAGGTAGAAGAATGATTAGATTAGATAATCTAGGTTTTGGGAAAGTATAGATCACAAAAAGAAAATTGTATATTCATGTCAGGGTCCCTTTAGTATATCCTTGGCTATTTTTGAAACAACTTTATCTCTATTCTTCTTCACATTTCACATTTCTTACATTATTTTCCATATCACCTTTGATTCGTTGATTCCTCCACTCTCTTTTTTATGAAATTTCCCTCTTTTCTCTAGGTCATCTGATTATAGCTAAAGAATATACTGGGGACTTTATTTCCACTTTCTATTACTAGTATATCTTATAACCTGGAACAGACTTGAGCACTTCATAGGAGTGCTTGAGCATCGGAGCTGAAAGGAAACTTTAAGATCATTTACTCTAATATTTTCTCATTTTACTAAATGATAAAAAATGAAATTAAAGTTTATAGAGGTAAGAATTTCCTGATCTCAAGAAGTTTATCCCAACAACTATTTCAGAACACATATCAGTAAGCCATTCAACCTTAAGTGACATGAAAACCATTGGGAAAATACTGTGTGTGTGTGTGTGTGTGTGTGTGTGTGTGTGTTTAACACAGAATGTTTTAAAGGCTTAAATTAATAAAGGGACACTTCTGTGGGAAATCAAATAATAAGCAAACATCTATATGGTCATGATATTATCCAATGAAAGAGATCAAATAAATTCAAATGCTAAATGAATTCAGGTCAGTCTACCCTTACCAGTATAATAATAAAAACAACCTGTACTTTTAAAAATGTTATGTATTTACATGCTGCCTTACTGTGAAATGGCTCACAAAGACATATTAAATCAAAAAATTAAATATCAAAATGAATGGGGAATGTTCTAGTGGGAAAAAGATATATATCATTTACCTCTTCACCATCCAACTTTTATAAGACAAAAAGAGATGGATTTGCCAATGGAAATAGAAATTAAAATTTGTGTTCAATAACCCTCTAGCCCCTCAGGGGAATTCTGATTAATCAAAATTAGAATAAATCCCTGAAGTAATGAGTGAGGTGTGTTCTGTACAAATAACCCTGCTGTGTGTCTCCAAGAGAAAAAATGGACTCCCCACTCACCACGGGAGTTGGGAACTCCTACCCCTGTAAGCACAGGAGCACTCTTCTCAGCCTAGTAGCACTGCTTCTCCCCTTTCCTCACTTGTTATAATCCATGTGTTCTTTACTTTAATTTTGGAACTACTGTTACCAAAAATTGCCATTTCACTAATGTATACAAGGGATAGATGGAAATCCTTTAAGTTGGGTGATACCAAGTTAAACACAGTAATAAATAAGAGAGAACTGGCCCTTTCTCTCATGGACACCTCAGATTTTAAAAATGTCAGCTTTTCAATCACAATTTAAGATTTAAACATAATAGTTATATTTATAACAAGAGTGACAGGTTAAATGCATAATTCTGGGCATTAGCATAAATCAGGACTGCACATTCAATAGTAATTAAACAGAAAGGAAGAAAATCTCAACATTGAGATATTGAAAAGAATCTGTATTTTAAAAATAGAACAAAGGGTTCCACATGTAAAGGTACAGTTTGTGTGTGTTCTCAAAAGAAAATTCACAGCTTTACTTGATATGAGTGCTTTATTGAGCAAGAAACAAACTGTTCGAGAACAGGGAGACTTCAACCTGAACCTGGTACAAAGTTGATGTTCTAGGATGGCTTATAAAATGAAAATGAGAAAGTAGCTTACCTTCATAATTATTGATTATTACAGAGGGGCTACCTGGACAGTAGGAGATTAGGTAAAAGTGATTATCCTGTACCTTTCAGGAACTTAAGTTTTACAGGAAGTAACCTAAGCTTGCCTACATTTATGAAATACAGTAGACCAAGTTTTGGTCTAAATGGTTTTGTTTGCATAAGGGATCTTCAAGATGGATTTCATCTTAACGGTGTATAATTAGTGTCATCTGCATGGCTCTGTTGGTTAAGCATCCGACTCTTGATTTTTTTTTTCATCTTTATTTTTTATTTTTTTATAAACATATAATGTATTTTTATCCCCAGGAGTGCAGGTCTGTGAATCGCCAGGTGTACACACTCCACAGCACTCACCATAGCACATACCCTCCCCAAGGTCCATAACCACCCCCGCTCCGGAACCCCCTCCTCCCAGCAACCCTCAGTTTGTTTTGTGAGATTAAGAGTGACTTATGGTTTGTCTTCCTCCCGATCCCATCTTGTTTCATTTATTCTTCTCCTACCCCCCTAAACCCCCAGGTTGCATCTCCACTTTCTCATATCAGGGAGATCATATGATAGTTGTCTTTCTCTGATTGACTTATTTCATTAAGCATGATACCCTCTAGTTCCATCTATGTTGTCACAAATGGCAAGATTTCATTTCTTTTTGATGGCTGCATAGTATTCCATTGTGTGTGTGTGTGTGTGTGTGTGTGTGTGTATCACCTCTTCTTTATCCATTCATCTGTTGATGGACATCTAGGTTCTTTCCATAGTTTGGCTAATGTAGATGTTGATGCTATAAACATTCGGGTGCACGTGCCCCAAATTTACTACTGGGTAAATACCCAGTAGTGCAATTGCTGGGTCATAGGGTAGTTCTATTTTCAACTTTTTGAGGAACCTCCATGCTGTTTTCCAGACTGGCTGCACCAGCTTGCATTCCCACCAACAGTGTAGGAGGGTTCCCATTTCTCCTCATCCTCGCCAGCATCTGTCATTTCCTGACTGGTTAATTTTAGCCATTCTGACTGGTATGAGGTGATATCTTATTGTGGTATTGATTTGTATTTCCCTGATGCTGAGTGATGTAGAGCACTTTTTCATGTGTCTGTTGGCCATTTATATATCTTCTTTGCAGAAATGTCTGTTCATGTCTTCTGCTGATTTCTTTTTTTTTTTTAATTTTATTTATTTATTTATTTGACAGAGAGAGATCACAAGTAGACAGAGAGGCAGGCAGAGAGAAGGGAGAAGCAGGCCCCCTGCTGAGCACAGAGCCCGATGTGGGGCTCCATCCCAGGACCCTGAGATCATGACCCGAGCCGAAGGCAGAGGCTTAACCCACTGAGCCACCCAGGCGCCCCTTCTGCTGATTTCTTGATTGGATTATTTGTTCTTTGGGTGTTGAGTTTGTTAAGTTCTTTATAGATTTTGGACACTAGCCCTTTATCTGATATGTCGTTGGGAAATATCTTCTCCCATTCTGTCAGTTGTCTTTTGGTTTTGTTAACTGATTCCTTTGCTGTGCAAAAGCTTTTGATCTTGATGAAATCCCAATAGTTCATTTTTGCCCTTGCTTCCCTTGCCTTTGGCAATGTTCCTAGGAAGACATTGCTGTGGCTGAGGTTGAAGAGGTTGCTGCCTGTGTTCTCCTCAAGGATTTTGATGGATACCTTTCTCACACTGAGGTCGTTTATCGACATTTTGAGTCTATTTTTGTGTGTGGTGTAAGGAAATGGTCCAATTTCATTTTTCTGCAAATGGCTGTCCAATTTTCCCAACATCATTTATTGAAGAGACTGTTTTTTTTTTTTCCATTGGACATTCTTTCCTGCTTTTTCAAAGATTAGTTGACCATGGAGTTGAGGGTCTATTTGTGGACTCTCTATTCTGTTCCATTGATCTATGTGTCTGTTTTTGTGCCAGTACCATGCTGTCTTGATGATGACAGCTTTGTAATAGAGCTTGAAGTCCAGAATTGTTGGCTTTCTTTTTTCAATATTCCTTTGGCTATTCGAGGTCTTTTCTGGTTCCATATACATTTTAGGATTATTTGTTCCATTTCTTTGAAAAAAATGGTTGGGATTTTGATACAGATTGCAATAAAAGTGTAGATTGCGTTAGGTAGCATAGACATTTTCACAATATTTGTTCTTCCAATCCAGGAGCATGGAACATTTTTCCATTTCTTTGTCTTTCATGAGTACTTTATAGTTTTCTGAGTATAGATTCTTAGCCTCTTTGGTTAGGTTTATTCCTAGGTATGTTATAGTTTTGGGTGCAATTGTAAATGGGATTGACTCCTTAATTTCTCTTTCTTCTGTCTTGTTGTTGGTATAGAGAAATGCAACTGATTTCTGTGCATTGATTTTATATCCTGAAGCTTTACTGAATTCCTGTACAAGTTCTAGCAGATTTGGAGTGGAATCTTTTGGGTTTTCCACATACAGGACCATATCATCTGCAAAGAGTGATAGTTTGACTTCTTCTTTACCAATTTGGATGCCTTTAATTTCTTTTTGTTGTCTAATTGCTGATGCTAGGACTTCTAGTACTATGTTGAATAGCAGTGATGATAATGGACATCCCTGCCGTGTTCCTGACCTTAGAGGAAAAGTTTTCAGTTTTTCTCCACTGAGAATGATATTTGCAGTGGGTTTTTCATAGATGGCTTTGATAATATTGAGGTATGTGCCCTCTATCCCTACACTTTGAAGAGTTTTGATCAGGAAGGGATGCTGTACTTTGTCAAATGCTTTTTCAGCATCTATTGAGAGTATCATATGGTTCTTGTTCTTTCTTTTATTAATGTATTGTATCACATTGATTGATTTGCGGATGTTGAACCAGACTGGCAGCCCTGGAATAAATCCCACTTGGTTGTGGTGAATAATCCTTTTAATGTACTGTTGGATCCTATTGGCTAGTATTTTGGTGAGAATTTTTGCATCTGTGTTCATCAAGGATATTGGTCTGTAATTCTCTTTTTTGATAGGATCCTTGTCTGGAATAGGAATTAGTTCTTCTTTAAATGTTTGGTAGAATTCCCTTGGGAAGCTGTCTGGCCCTGGGCTTTTGTTTGTTGGGAGATTTTTGATGACTGTTTCAATCTCCTTACTGGTTATGGGTCTGTTCAGGTTTTCTATTTCTTCCTGGTTCAGTTGTGGTAGTTTATATGTCTCTACAAATGCATCCATTTCTTCCAGATTGTCAAGTTTGTTTGCGTAGAGTTGCTTATAGTATGTTCTTATAACTGTTTGTATTTCTTTGGTGTTAGTTGTGATCTCTCCTCTTTCATTCATGATTTTATTTATTTGGGTCCTTTCTCTTTTCTTTTTGATAAGTCTGGCCAGGGCTTTATCAATCTTATTAATTCTTTCAAAGAACCAGCTCCTAGTTTCGTTGATTTGTTCTATTGGTTTTTTTTGTTTTGTTTTGTTTTGTTTTTGGTTTCTATTTCATTGATTTCTGCTCTGATCTTTATTATTTCTCTTCTCCTGCCGGGTTTAGGGTTTCTTTCTTATTCTTTCTCTAGCTCCTTTAGGTGTAGGGTTAGGTTGTATATTTGAGACCTTTCTTGTTTCTTGAGAAAGGCTTGTATCACTATATATTTTCCTCTGAGGACTGCCTTTGCTGTGTCCCACAGATTTTGAAGCATTGTGTTTTCATTATCATTTGTTTCCATGAATTTTTTCAATTCTTCTCTAATTTCCTGGTTGACCCATTCATTCTTTAGAGGGATGCTGTTTAGTCTCCATGTATTTGGGTTCTTTCCAAATTTCCTCTTGTGATTGAGTTCTAGCTTCAGAGCATTGTGGTCTGACAATATACAGGGAATGATCCCAATCTTTTGATACCGGTTGAGACCTGATTTATGACCCAGGATGTGATCTATTCTGGAGAATGTTCCATGTGCACTAGAGAAGAATGTGTATTCTTTTGCTTTGGGATGAAATGTTCTGAATATATCTGCGATGTCCATCTGGTCCAGTGTGTCATTTAAGGCCTTTATTTCCTTGTTGATCTTTTGCTTGGATGATCTGTCCATTTCAGTGAGGGGAGTGTTAAATTTCCCTACTATTATTGTATTATTGTTGATGTGTTTCTTTGATTTTGTTCTTAATTGGTTTTTATAGTCAGCTGCTCCCATGTTAGGGGCATAAATATTTAAAATTGTTACATCTTCTTGTTGGACAGACCCTTTGAGTATGATATAGTGTCCTTCCTCATCTCTTATTTTAGTCTTTGGCTTAAAATCTAATTGATCTGATAGGATTGCCACCCCAGCTTTCTTCTGATGTCCATTAGCATGATAAATTGTTTTCCACCTCCTCACTTTACATCTGGAGGTGTCTTCAGGTCTAAAATGAGTTTCTTGTGGGCAACATATTGATGGGTTTTGTTTTTTTGTTTTTTTATCCATTTTGATACCCTGTTTTTTTTTGTCTTTTGTTTTTTGTTTTTTGTTTTTTAATTTGACAGAGAGAGAGAGAGATCACAAGTAGGCAGAGAGGCAGGCAGAGAGAAGGGGGGGAAGCAGGCTCCCTGCTGAGCAGAGAGCCCAATGTGGGGCTCAATCCCAGGACACTGAGATCATGACCTGAGCTGAAGGCAGAGGCTTAACCCAGTAAGCCACCCAGTTGTCCCGATACCCTGTGTTTTTTGATTGGGGCATTTAGCCCATTAACATTCAGGGTAACTACTGAGAGATAAGAATTTAGTGCCATTGTGTTGCCTGTAACGTGACTGTTACTGTATATTGTCTCTGTTCCTTTCTGATCTCCTACTTTTAGGCTCTCTCTTTGCTTAGAGGACCCCTTTCAATATTTCCTGTAGAGCTGGTTTGGTGTTTGCAAATTCTTTCAGTTTTTGTTTGTCCTGGAAGCTTTTTTTTTTTTTTTTCAATTTATTTATTTTCAGAAAAACATTATTCATTATTTTTTCATCACACCCAGTGCTCCATGCAAGCCATGCCCTCTATAATACCCACCACCTGGTACCCCAACCTCCCACCCCCCCGCCACTCTCATGGTTCACCTCCCCTTCCAATTTACCCAAATTCCCTACTCCTCTCTAACGCCCCTTGTCCTCCATGCTATTTGTTATGCTCCACAAATAAGTGAAACCATATGATAATTGACTCTCTCTGCTTGACTTCTTTCATTCAGCATAATCTCTTCCAGTCCCGTCCATGTTGCTACAAAAGTTGGGTATTCATCCTTTTTGATGGAGGCATAATACTCCATAGTGTATATGGACCACATCTTCCTTATCCATTCATCCGTTGAAGGGCATCTTGGTTCTTTCCATAGTTTGGCGACTGTGGCCATTGCTGCTATAAACATTGGGGTACAGATGGCCCTTCTTTTCACGACATCTGTATCTTTGGGGTAAATACCCAGGAGTGCAATTGCAGGGTCGTAGGGAAGCTCTATTTTTAATTTCTTGAGGAATCTCCACACTGTTCTCCAAAGAGGCTGCACCAACTTGCATTCCCACCAACAGTGGAGGAGGGTTCCCCTTTCTCCACATCCTCTCCAACACATGTTGCTTCCTGTTTTATTAATTTTGGCCATTCTAACTGGTGTAAGGTGATATCTCAATGTGGTTTTAATTTGAATCTCCCTGAGGGCTAATTATGATGAACATTTTTTCATGTGTCTGATAGCCATTTGTATGTCTTGATTGGAGAAGTGTCTGTTCATATCTTCTGCCTATTTTTTGATGTGTTTGCTTGTTTCGTGTGTGTTGAGTTTGAGGAGTTCATTATAGATCCTGGATATCAACCTTTTGTCTGTACTGTCATTTGCAAATATCTTCTCCCATTCCTCTGTCCTGGAAGCTTTTTATCTCTCCTTTTCAATGATAGCCTAGCTGGATATAGTATTCTTGGCTGCATGTTTTTCTCATTTAGTGCTCTGAATATATCATGCCAGTTCTTTCTGGCCTGCCAGGTCTCTGTGGATAAGTCTCTGCCAATCTAATATTTTTACCATTGTATGTTACAGACTTTTTTTCCTGGGCTGCTTTCAGGATTTTCTCTTTGTCACTAAGACTTGTAAATTTTACTATTAGGTAACAGGGTGTGGACCTATTCTTGTTGATTTTGAGGGGGGTTCTCTACACCTCCTGGATTTTGATGCTTGTTTCCTTTACCATATTAGGGAAATTCTATATAATAATTCTCTCCAATATACCTTCTGCCCCCCTCTCTCTTTCTTCTTCTGGAATCCCAATTATTCTAATGTTGTTTCATCTTATGGTGTCATTTGTCTCTCGAATTCTCCCCTCGTGGTCCAGTAGCTGTTTGTCCCTCTTTTGCTCAGCTTCTTTATTCTCTGTCATTTGGTCTTCTATATCACTAATATATATTCTATATCACTAATTCTTTCTTCTGCCTCATTTATCCTAGCAGTAAGAGCCTCCATTTTTTATTGCACCTCATTAATAGCTTTTTTTTCCCCAACTTGATTAGATTTTAATTCTTTCATTTCTCCAGAGAGGGTTTCCTCTAATATCTTCCATGCCTTTTTGAGCCCAGCTAGAACCTTGAGAATCGTCATTCTGAACTCTAGATCTGACATATTACTAATGTCTGTATTGATTAGGTCCCTAGCCTTCGGTACTGCCTCTTGTTCTTTTCTTTGTGGTGACTTTTCCACCTTGTCATTTTGCCCAGATAAGAGTATATGAAGGAGCAAATAAAATATTGACAGGGTGGCAAAGACCCCAGGAAAATGCGCTTTTACCAAATCAGAAGAGACCCAAAATCGTGGGAGGGAGAAAGGGGATAAAAAGAAGTTCAGAAAAAAATAAAAGAAAAAAGAAAACAAATAACACAGGATAATTAAATTAACATCTCTTTATATAATTGAACAATGTATAACAGAAAAAAGGAATAAACTGCTGTTATATATGTCATTTGTAAAAGATTAGTATGTGAGAAATGGATATAAAAATTCTAAACAATACTTTTAATACTTTTAAAATACTTCTGCTATTGAGAGAGAGGCAGAGCTGTAGTTGAAAGGAGATATTGGAACAAACAGGTTTCATTGTTTTTGTTCTTATTTGTAATAGGAGCTGCTGTATAATGTTTGGTGTTAGAAGTGATCTAGTACAAAGGGGAATAGGAAAGAAAGTTATAATTTCAGTAGTGAAGGTGTTATGGAACCTGGACTGGATTCTGGCCAAAGAACAAGAGGCACTTGGAGACCTTGCTGGAGGACTCAAAGGAGATTAATCTTCCAAGGACCGATCCCTGAGCACAAACAAAGGGGGTAGTTTATACACTTTTACTTCCGTATCTGTGGCACTCTTGTGCCCACAGCCTGGCCCTGGGGCCAGGACTGGGATTCCCCTGCTGGATTGGTCAGCCACCTTAGAACACAGATTTCCTTTATCATTCCCTGGTTTTATGCCCTTTTAAATACCTAGTTTAGAGGGCGTCATCTTTATTTTTTAAGGGGTGATAGTGAGTAAGGAGCAACTGAAGTCTAATCTTGACAATTTGAGCATTGATAAACCTTGTAAGGGCTTTAAGAATTCAAAGAGGGAACCGATGAATGGGCGAACCAAGGGAACCATTGTGAGAGGGAATCCCACCAAGTCGCCCACTGGAGTGCCTCCTATCAGGGATTTACTTGTTCCTGTAATTGGGTCAGAGTTTCTTGGATCACCCCTGACTTATTAGCATAGAAACAACTTTCCTCCTTCAAGAAGAGACAGAGTTCCCCTTGTGTAGCCATAAGCAAGTTGAGCCAGCACCTGTTTTAAAGGACCACTGAGGCCCATGAATTCAGTTGATGATGTAGGGTTAGAGGTGACTGAGTGAGGGCAGAAAAATCAACTGTGAGTTGTTGAGTTAGCCCCCTGTGACATCCCGACACAGGTGGTGCTGAGGGCAACTCCTGACATGGCCAGCAGGCTTATGAGAAGAGAAATGGTTGTGGGGGAGGGTCAGGAGTGGTTAGGCGGTCTCCATATAAGTGGAGCATCGCTACCGGGGTGTACCAAAAGATCCCGTAAGAGACTGACAAGCATGCGTGATTGATTGTGCAGAATGTTTGCCCCCCACTGAGGTCAGGCAAGCTAAAGGCGGTGAGGAGGAACAACATACCAGGTAGCAGAAGACGGGGACTGACTGGGGTCAGGAAAACCATAGTGAAATGCATTTAATAGTAGACAACAGAGGGCTAATAAAAGTGGGTTCCACGACCTTAGTTAGAGGGAGCCATCATGCCTAGCCTGATAGCAGATAAAACCTGTAGACAAGTAGGTGCAGTAATACACAGTAATACACCCTAGGGTTACTCAATAAACAACAATGACAAGTCTCTGGGGGAAAGTCCAGTCAGAAGGGGCAACAGTGTAGAGTCTGACCCCTAGAATGAGGGATATCACGCTGATGAGAGCTAGGGACCATGGCAAGCAGGTGTCTATCATTTGGTGGGGTTGCAACAAAGGCAAAGCCAGAGCAGGTTTGTGGGGTTTGGCTGGACTTTCCATTGGCACGGCTTTTTGTCCAGGTGATGGGCTCTTTTACTTTGGAGTGGTGGACCCATGGAGTGACATCAGAGACCTTAAGGGCAGTAGGGCTGGTTAGAACAACAGTGTGAGGCCCTATCCATTGTGGTTTGAGGGGGGTCCCTTTTTAAAATTTTTGATCCAGACTGAGTCTCCTGCCTGGAAGGAGTATACCTGAGGCCCTCTCAATGGTGTACCTTTGCAATTTATTTAAGGTGGCCCCCAGGACCTGAACTTGTTTTTTTATTTCTTTATCCCCAATCTGATCTAAGTTTTCTGGAAGGCTCCCCAGGCATTAGGGAGGCTGTTTATATACTATTTCGAAAGGTGAGTAACCTAGCATCCTGGGTGTGCAGTGGGCACATAGGAGGGCCAGGGGTAGCAGATCTGGCCATGAAAGGTTAGTCTTCTGACGAAACTTTTCTAAGGTTTCCTTGGGGTTGCGATTTATTCGCTCTACTTTCCCTGAGCTTTGGGGCCGGTAGGCAGTGTGGAGTCTCCAGGTGACATTGAGAGACTTGGTCAAGACCTGTACAATGTCTGTTACAAATGCAGGCCCACTGTTACTATGGATTGTTAATGGCAGGCTGAACTAGGGCATGATCTCCCACAAGAGGGCTTTGGTTACATCCTGGCTTTGCTCCATCCTGGTTGGGAAGGTCCTGCACATTTTCACTAGGAGATATCTGAATGCTCTGCTTGGCTGCATGTGTGAGAAGTCTATTTCTCGATCTTCAAAAGGGATTACTCCCATCCTATGGACACCTAGTGGGGGCCATTGTGCAGGCCGAGCATTATTTTTAGCACATGTTATCCATTGCTCACTAGTGCTCGGCACAGTGCTCGCAGCTGGCTAATGTAGTAGTGCTTCTTGAGGAGGGCCTCTAATGCAGTTTTTTCCAGGTGGGTGAGTTGGTGGTTTCCTTTACTAGATGCCCTTCTGTTGCTGTTAGGATGAAGACACACCCATCTGATATCACCTATCATCTCTTTTCAGTCAGGATGGCCCCCTCAGCCATGGCCCATTTTCTTTCCTTTTTAGTGTAACTGTCTGGAGGGACTTTTTCTGGGGGTGTCAGGGCCATGGTGAGGGAAGGGGTTTTGTCCATGTCCTTATTGGCTGCAGTCTTAGCAACCCCATCTGCCAGATGATTTCCCTGCGCTATGGGTCTTCTCCTTTTTGGTATCCCTTATAGTTCAGGATTGCTACTTCTCTTGGAAGCCAAATGGCTTCGAGGAGTTTTAGTATCTCTTTCTTGTTTTTGATAGCTTTTTCTGTGGCAGTAAGGGAACCCCTTATAAATGGCCCCATGCACGGTAGCAAAGGCATACAGAGAGTCAATGTAGATATTTACTCTCTTGCCTGAGGATGAGGGCTCAGACTAAGGCATACAGTTTAGCCAGGACTTCAGTGGATGTGGTCACTGTATAACCTGCTTTCTAGGCACCCTCTTATAGGTAACTGCTGCTGTCGCTGAACAGTGTGAGCTCTGGATATTTTATGGCTTGATCTTGTAGATCTGGATAGCTCACGTAGACTTCATCAGTTACTTTGGTGCAGTCATAGTCTGGTTCCCCTTCCTCCATGAGGATGAAGGGTTGCTGGTTTAATGTCCTTACTGTCTCGAGGGTGACCCACAGATTTTCACAGAGGAGTCCTTGGTATTGTGCTAGCCGAGAGTTGGAAAGGAAATGGTGTCCCTGTGTGTTCAGGGGGTCGCAACTGCATGAGGGAACTTGTTAAGTTCTTGTCCCAGGGTGAACTTGTCTGCCTCCTTAATGAGTAGGACTATGGCTACTAGTGCCCTGAGGCACAGTGCCCATCCTGCTGCCACAGGGTCCAGCTTCTTTGACAGATATGCAACTGACCATTACCAGGGCCTGACAGCCTGGGTAAGTACCCTGAGTGCTATCTTTTTTTTCATGTACAAAAAGACTGAAGGGTTTTTTTATATTTGATAGCCCCAGGACTGGAGCCCACCCCAGGGCAGCCTTTATCTCTGTGAAGGCAGCTTTTGCTTCCTCAGTCCAGGCAAGGGGTTCTCTATTTGGTTCTCCCTAAGAGATCATAGAGGGGTCTTGCTATTGTCAAGAACCCAGGAATCCAGATGTAGCAGAATCCTGCAGCCCCCAGGAATTCTTGCAGACCCCTTTTTGTCTGGGGTTATGTCAAGTAGATGATGACTTTCTATCCAGCCCTAGTTCTCTCTCTTCTTGGGTGAGGAGGAAACCAAGGTAACGGACCTGTTGTTGGCAGATTTGTGCCTTCTTCCATGAGACTCAGTATCTCGAGTCTGATAGGAGCTATAGGAGGGCCTTTGTGCATTTTGTGAAGTCTTCTTATGCGTCACTGGCGAGGAGGAGGTCATCTACATACTAGAGGAGAGTGCATCATGCAGCCTTTCTTGGGAAGTTGGCAAGTCCTATAACCAGCGTTTCCCCAAAGAGGGTTGGTGAATTTTTAAACCACTGTGGGAGGCATGTCCAGGTCAGTTGCATCTGGTGCCTATATCAGGTTTAGTCCATTCAAAGGCAAACAATGGCTGGCTCTGGGGAGCTTAACAGAGGCAAAAGGCATCCTTTAAATCTAGGCAAGTGAACTATCTGGCCAACCCAGGGATTTGGCCTAGGAGGGTGTACAGATTTGGGACCACTGGTGCAGGGAGATGGCTATCTTGATGATGGCCTGCAGGTCTTGGACTGGGTTGATATTGCCCTTCTGGCTTCTTAACTGGCAGGAGTGGGGTATTCCAGGCTGACTGGTACTCGATTAGGATACCTGCTTCTTTAATTCTGGATAGATGTTCTTGAATGCCAATCTTAGTTTCTCCCCCTTGTGGGAGGGGGTTATTGCCTTTGCTTCTGGGGTTAGGCTCCTGGGATCAGTTTAACAATAATAGGGGCCCGATTCTGGGTGAGTCCAGGTGAGCTATCTTCAGCCCATACTGAAGGGAAGGTGAGCCTGAACTCCAGCAGGCCATTCGGCTGGGTCTACGCACAGAATAGCCTTCATATTTCTTCCCTTGGTGTGTTAATTGTTACTACCAAAGACCCAGTCTCCTCTTGCCCTGGGTTCAATCAGAGGCTGGTGTGCCCAGTGGGCTCAAAGGTTATCTGAGCCCCAAACTTGGAGAGTATGTCTTGGCCCAGGAGGGGGATGGGGCAATGAGGTAGATAAAGGAATTTATGTCAGACCTTGGAGCCCCTGAGTTTATACTGACGAGCCTAGCAAAATGGCTGTTGTATTGTCCATGTCCTGGTATCCCCAAGGATGGTAGCAGTCCTCTTGCTGAAAGGGGTCACTGGGGAGATGACAACGGAGTGCTCAGCACCAGTATTAACCATAAAAGTCACTGGTTGGCGCCCCATTTTTATTTTGACCGTGGGCTCATGGGGCCAAGGAGAAGAGCCTG
Source organism: Neogale vison (assembly GCF_020171115.1). Taxonomy (NCBI): domain Eukaryota; kingdom Metazoa; phylum Chordata; class Mammalia; order Carnivora; family Mustelidae; genus Neogale; species Neogale vison. The sequence goes on along the minus strand of NC_058098.1, from coordinate 101,098,768 downwards.
GTCCCCCTCAGTCTGAGGCTATTTCTGCAAGGCCTATGAGGTCCCCTTCTGGGGGTTCTTCCTCATAGTGGTTGGGTTTTTGAGCCTTTCCCCTGGTGGGACATACATTCTTTTAATGCCCCTTTTCTTTACAGCAGACATATTTGGTCCCTGGCCAAGGGTGGTCTGGATTTTCTGCCTTTCAGTGGTTGGGGCCACTCCACCTTATAGACCTGCCAACAGGGCCACTCTGAAAACCCTTTTCCAGAATGAACAGGTGGGCTCATGTGTCTAGTTGAGGGGGTCAGTGGTGGAGAAAGTTTAATAATACATCATGGAATAGCTGGGTTGAATTGTTATGTCTATTGCGCCTTTTGGGTTCTTGCTTTTCTTGTAACAGCATTTGGAGTGCGCTTGCCTGGCCTGGGGCACAGCCTGGCTGCTGGTCCTGGAGGAAGTGGATCCTCTAGGCCTGGAGCACTGGGAAGACTGATGGCAGTGGAATGTCTGGAATTAGAGGGGGTCAGATGTAGATGGCCTTGGGGGTGTGTACAGAGGGGGCAGGATCAATTTATCCTTGGGCCCTTTGCCTAGGATCTGTGGAGGCTGGGGCTTCTGTTAGTCTTTTGGGGCCATTTGGATGAGGCAATTAAGACCCTGGCCTGTCCTTGCCTATTGCAAGCAAATTGTACCCAAGGGGAGAGGGTCTGGTCTCCTAGCCAGGAGTTAATGTACGGAAACTGGCTGGAGTGTCCTGGTTCCCCTATTACAACTTGCCACACCTGACAAACTGTTGGGACATCCAATGTCCCTTCTGAAGACCATCTGACATTAAAGGTGGTCCATTATAACTCACATAGGGTTCTCAGTTTGCCGGGATACATCTTAACTCCATAGTCTTCTGAAAACCCCTTCCTGAAATTTTTGATCATTGTGTCAAGAACTGTAGGTTTACTCTGCCCCGATCCCATAGTGATGTCCCTGTGGGTGGTGGCGTAGAGAGAGGTAAAGTGTGGGTGCATCTCCAAAGGGGAGACCAATCACATGCCCACCTTTCCGCCCTCCCAGAAGAGACTTGGTTGCCTCTTAGCTGTGGCAAGTCTGCATAAACCTCAGACTGGTGCCCCGAAGGGGCTTGACTTAGACCTTATGAGGTCACCACAGAAACAGGTTAGGGCCCAGTTGGACTCTGTAGGCTTCTGGGACCCCTAAGGGTGCCCATACATGGGACCACAGAATCAGTCCACCTGATAAGCCAGGTCAAACTGCACATTCACTCATACATTCATTCCAGAAGTTATTACAGTTCCTCTCCCCCTGGGAGGCCCGGAACTGCAGAATTCCTTTCCTTTCGGAAATTCCTTCCTGTCCCCTCTTTTAGGGGGTTCCTGACCTGAAGGACCTCCCTCCTTGGGAATCCCTACCTGTGAGACCTCTAAGAGGTCTCTGGGAGGTAATCAGTCTCTCTTTCCACCCTGACAGGTAAGCCTAACTGGGTCCTGGAGCCCCAGGCCTTACCGGAATCCGGTGTTGGGATCTGGTCCTCACCTGCCAAGTCTCCTTGAGTCCAGTGGGAATAGTGGAGCTGGGCTGGTCCAAATCGACTGGGTGGGAGACTGCTGAAGATTAGGCAGGGTGCACCCTCTCCATTACAACCCTTCATTCTGTCACCACTCCACCATTGCCCCCAAACCAGTGGCAACAGTGGGCCAACATGGTTGGTTTTCCTGGTCAGGGAACCAAATGTTACAGAACCTGGACTGGATCCTAGCCAAAGAACCAAGTGGCACTTTGGAGACCTTGGAGGATCAAAGGTTTATTTAACACCGGTGGGCTCAGAGAAGAGTAATCTCCCAAGGTCTGAGCCCTGAGCACAAACAAAGGGGGTAGTTTATATAATTTCATTTCCATATCTGTGGCATTCTTGTGCCCGTGGCACGTGGGGTAAGGGGAGAAAACCAGGAATGGTGCTGGGGCCAGGACTGGGATCCCCTGTTGGATAGGCCAGCCACCTCAGAACACAGATTTCCCTTATTAAAGGAGCACAGTATGTGAGAAATGATGGGTTTCAGAGGATATGCTAAGATTACACAGTTTTTCTATCTAGTAAATGGCAAGCCTAGGTATTAGCTCTCCCTTTTTTGGTGGTCTACTTTAGATTGCAGGATTCATTTCCACCATCTGCTTATTGTTGGTCTAAATATTAATGGTAATAATGGTCTCCTTAATCTTTCTATTACTCCATAATACCAAGAGATTTTAAGTAGAGTTTCACACACAGGGTTCTAAGCCTCTGGCTACTTTTTACATTTCTCTGCCATTTAGCTCTGTATTCTTGAATTAAATCAGATATACCTTCTGTGTAAACGGCTATAGCTTAGTCCTTATTCATAATTAGAGAATGAATAATACAGTGGTGAAGAGTTAGGCTTTTATAGTCAGACCTACCTGAATCTGAATCTAACTCTGTCACTTCCTATCTGAACATAATAAGCAAGTTAATGTTCACATGCCTCATTTTCTTGACCTGTAAAATGAAAGCATCTACTGAAAAACTATGAAAACTAATAAGCTCCTATCTCATAAGAATGTTGTAGAGAAATGCCATTATGTAGGTAGTGCTTAAAATAGTAGTACATAGTGAGCTTATAATACATCTTAGTTATTATTTCATAACATTCTAGGTGTCCACTGACCTTAATGAGAATAAGGTATCTGGAAGCCCTTGATTTCAGCTAGAATGAAAAACAGGCATCTGTGTCACCTTGGCCAACCCATTTACCATCTCTAGGCACTGATTTTTGACAGTCAAATGGGAAGATGGAGCTACAAATTTGGGGTATGTTGAAATTTAAGAGAAGCGAGCCTCGACATTCAAGCAGAGTATTCACTATCTCTAAGAGATGAATTACAGTGATTGGATAACAAATAGTATAATTTATTGACATTATACATGTCTCTTTAACATGTAAGTTTAACAATAAAATCTTTGGATTTTTATTACTTTTAAGCTACAAACACCTGGTAAAGCTTTCCTTAGCCTTCTCCTTAATTTTCACAGCTTGCATTTCTTGTTTCTGCTGAAAGCTATTGGAATCTCTCCCCAACTGGGGTGAGGGAGGATACACAATTTGCAAGTAATTTCAAATGTATGGTTGTCTCCCCATCATGTCCTGAGACCTTCCTACAGGTCCATGAACCCAGCGTTAAGTATTTCTGCCTTGATTATTTTAGCCTATTTTTTCATGTGGCAAAATACATATAAAATCAACTATCATAAACATTTTTAAGGGTACATTTCAGTGATATTAAGTACATTTATATTATAGAGCCATTATCATTACCCTCCATTCACAGAACTCTTTTTGTGTTGCAAAACTAAACCTTTTCACTTGTTAAATAACTTCCTGTGACTCCCTCCTCCCAGCACCTGGCAACCACAATTCTAATTTCTTCCAGTTTTATTTTAAACTAACCTTTTCCTACATGCCCCCCAGGCTCTGATAACCATGATTCTGTTCTTTGTTACAATGAATTTGGCTTTTTCCCCCCAGATGATACTATGAGGGAGTTCATGCAATATTAGTCTTTTTGTATCTGTCTTATTTCACAGAGCATAATGTCTTTCAGGTTTATCTGTGTTGTTACAAATTGAAGGATTTCCTTCTTTTTAAGACTGAATACTATAATATTGTGCATATATATGTGTGTGATATATATACCTATCACATTTTCTTTATCCATTCATCTACTATCAGCACTTATTTAGTTTACACATCTTGATTTCTATGAATAGTGCTGCAGTGAATATGGGAATGCAGATATATCTTTGAGCTTGTAATTTTATTTCCTTTGGATATATACCCATATGTGAGATTATTGGATCATAGGTAGTTTTATATGTATTTTTTCAGATAACATCATACTGCTTAGTATAATGGCTTTACTAGTTTCTATCCCACCAATAATATGTAAGAGTTCCTTTATCTCTGCATCCTACCAACATCTGTTATCTTTTGTTTCTTTAATAATAGCAATTTGAACATGCGTGGAATGGTATCTCATTGTGGTTTTGATGTGCATTTTCTCTGTTATTGGTAATGCTGAGTGTCTTTTCATTACCTGATGGCCTTTTGCATGTGTTTTTCAGAAACAAAGTCTATTTAGGTACTTTGGCCATTTTTTAATTGGGATTTTTGTTTGTTTTTTTTTTTGTTGTTGTTGTTGGGGTTCTTATTTATTTATTTATTATTATTATTTTGCTTTTTTGTTTTGATGGGGATTTTTGGGGGGGTTGGTTTTTTGTTTTTTTGTTTTGTTTTGTTTTTTTGCTCTTGAGTTGTAAGAGTTGTTACATATTTTGGATACTAACCCCTTAGAGACATAAGGTTTTCAAGTATTTTCTCCCATCCCAAAGCTTGCTTTTACATTATGTTAACCATTTCCTTTGCTATTTAGAAACTTTTTAGTTTGATATAGCTCTACTTATAAATATTTGCTCTTGTTGTCTATGATTTTAGTGTCATCTCCCAAAAAATCACTGCTAAGACCAATGTCAAGCTTTTCCTGTATGTTTTTGTCTAGGAGTTTTATGGTTTCTGATCTAATGTTTAAGTCTTTAATTGATTTTGAGTTGATTTTTGTGTATGGTGTTAGATAGGGGCCACTTTCATTATTTTGCATATAGATATCCTGTTTTCCCAACATTATTTATTGAGGAGACTATACTTTTCCCATTGTATATTCTCAGCCCCTTTGTTTAAAATTAGGTTACTGTATATGTATGAATTTACTTCTGGGTTCTCTGTTCTGTTCTGTTGATCTGTGTGTCTGTTTGTATGCCATTACCATACTGTTTTGATTACTATAGTGTTTTGCTATATATTTTGAAATTAGGAAGTATGATATTTCCAGCTTTGTTCTTGCTCAACATAGGTTGGCCTATTTGGGGTATTTTATGGTTGCATATGAACTTTAGCATTTTCTTTTTAAATTTCTTTAGGAGATGCCATTGGAATTTTGAGAAGATTTCATTGAATCTATAGATTGATTTGGGTAGTAAGAGCATTTTAACACTATTTATTCACCAAATCTATGAACATGGGATACCTTTCCATTTATTTGTGTCTTCTTCAACAATGCTTCATAGTTTTCAGTGCACAGGACTTTTGGCTTCTTGGCTAAATTTCTATTAAACCACAGGTCTTCCACCTTCTTGGTTAAATTTCTATTGAACCTAAGTATTGTATTCTTTTTGATATTACTATAAATAGGGTTATTTTCGTAATATCTTTTTGGTAGTTCTCTATTCATGTATAAAAATGCAACTAATTTTTTGTATGTTGATATTGTAACCTGAAACTTCACTGAATTTATTTATTAGGTAAAACTTTTTTTGATAGAGTTTTTAAGGTTTTCTGTATATAAGATTATGTTATCTGCAAGCAGATACAATTTTACTTCTTTTTTTCCCACTTGTATGCCTTCTATTCTAATTGGTTCAGGAAGGAAAAAAAAAGACACAAGATGCTGCAATTTAACTTCATGCCTCTACAAAAGGGAAAGGCTGATCTGAGGCCTACACTGAATTGAAATATTGTTCTAGACCCCGTAGATGAAACCCAACAATCCCACTTTTGTGTGAAGTTATCTCACCTGCCTTCTTTTAAAACTATGGAAAATGGGAATAAGCTCAGTCCTTCTGCCTACTCTATGTGGTTGGTATGAGGATCTAAAAAGATAATGTGTATAAAACAACAATATAAATCATGAAGTGTTTTCCCCATATGTATCTATGCTGCTTTATTATTCTCTGTTATGTTTTCAAATGCTTACCCACTTCCTGTGGGCAGGATTTAGAAGAAAGAAATGAAACTTATTAACTATGTTCATTGACTTGTCCGTCTGAATAGTTCATCTTCTCCTAGAATTCATATTCAGGAATGAGGCCAAGATAGGAATATTCCATAGTTCATAAAAATGGCACTCAACTAAAGTAAAGAATGTAGTATATGACTCAGAGGAGTAGATGTCTGTCTGGTTCACTGTAAATGAAATCAAGAGCAGAGAGCTGGTCAAGGGCTAGAAGGGTCCTGATAAAGGTAGGGTGAAGCAGTAGTCTTGGAAAGTCTGCTTTCATTTCTGTATTTTGATTTCTAGCATGATACAAACCATAGGTCATAATTTGTCTCAATACTTTTAGGTATAATGTTCTTGGAATGCATATTGGAAGGTAGAATGTTTGTCAGTAACTTTCTAATCCATATTGTTTTATGTAGTCTCTTGGAACACTTTGTCTTTTAAAGGTAAAGTCCTTCCTTGACTATGCTATTTTTCTAAGAGCTAAGCACTCCAACTCAACACTTGATGGGAGAGAAAGCATTTTATGTGCCAAAGCACTGGATAAAAGGATTGAAAAAGAAAAAAGAGGACTCTTTCCCTAACAATCTTATGATAAATCTGCATCAGAAATGCTTTGTGATTTTGTTATAGAAATGAATAACTTCTAAATGGATTGTACTATGCCCTACATTACTGTTTTCATTTCCTTACTTTGCACATATATAAATGTCCCATTATAATTGATGGGAACTTACTTAATGTTGACATGAATGTGTTTTTAACGAACATTGTTGATATGGTTTTGTCAGTTCTTAAAATTTTTTTCCCCCATAGTCAGTGGGAGGGAGAATAAAAAGCCTTTATGTTAGGCAGAATTCCTAGGGCCTTTTCTCCTACAAGATATTTTTGCCTTTGGATAGTTTTTCCTGTCATTTTAGACATTCTAACAACCCAGAAACTGCTACAAAGCTGAGTGAAGTAAGATTGTAATAAAAGCAAGGAAATGGATTTCTGTCAGTCACCCTGAGACTGCTTTCAGAAGGAAAATGGTATTTTTTTTTTAAATTGAAAAGACCATCTTAATGACTACTTAGTTCAATAGGGTTTTAATCCTTTTTAAAAATTCAGGGAAAATATACTAAATCTGGACTAAGAGTTGAACTTAATGAATTGAAGGCAAAAATGCATTTTTTCTTTCCCTGAAGATTTCATTATGGTGGCAGTAAAGGGGAAAAAGATATATAAACCAATGAAGATTGAGAAAATGAGTTTAGCCAGCAATGGGCCCAATATACCAACAGAGTCCTAGAAGGTGGAAATGGGCAGTAGAGGATTATTGACTGGCTTATCAGATAAAAGGAGCCTTATGTGACTTAACAGACTAGAGTGACTGCCTACAGAAAGGGATGGCAAGGAGAAGCAGAGTTTACTGAAAAGAAATTTCAAAAACATGGGGCTTGATGGCACAGACTACCAAAGAAGATGGGAATGAGGCTTCAAGCAAAAACCAGAGAGATTAGTTTAAAATTTGTCAGAATTGTGAGAACTTTGGGCATACTCCTTTATCCATTTGCCTCACCCTGAACCCCAAAGTCATGTAACTAATCCAGCCCAACTTGTCAGAAGATGTGGTTCTCTAAAAATATTCTACATGAGAGCCTTTGGATTTCTGAATAGAGTGGCCAGAGATGGGGTCACAGAGAACTAAAGTGACAAAATAAAAACACAGAAATAAAATGGGAGCTGAAAATTGAATAATGAGATATCTCAATACCTTCTATCACCCTGCAGTTCTTCTCTGTCCTCCCTAAGTTGGATCCTGGAAGACAGTTTTGTTTTTTGATTTTTGTTTGTTTCCAAAACATTGAATTTCTTCAGAATCTATCTTTTAAAAAAAATCTGAAATGTGGCATCTTCCTCCAAAAGATCTCCCTCTCCACTCAAACACCTTAAGTTCAGGACCTCTAGTGAACATGTCCCCTCTATTAACTTGAGCTTATAGCCTGATTAACATTGTCTTATTCTTAATTATAAATAGATAGTCAATGATTACCACCTATTTGAGAGTGCTTATATGAATGGGAAGGGCATTTAAAAGTGAAGTTAAATAAAATAATACAGGAAGCAGTTGAAAAAAAAAATCTGTGCAATTATTAGCCTCAGTTATCACATCAATTACCCTGAAGGAGAACAACATTAAAATATCGAGGATGAAGAGATCATATGAAATTTTAAAAATAAGAATTAAACTAACAGAACAATGGTAAAGGGCTTTGACTATAAGTGCAAGGAAATCTTTTAGAAGATAGAACAAAAAAAATGAAAAAAGGAACAATAAGAAGACTGGATTACTGAAGTCCAGCTACCAGAGATAACAGGTATATTAGAGAAATAATAAGGGGAAATGGAGTTATAGAAATTTCAGATTAATATACAAAAGTAAATTATGATAATAAAATAAATTTCCCAAATTGAATTTTATATATTTTCAAACCAATATAGCAATAAATAGGCATTACTTTTAATAATACAAAGCCCAGAACAAGCCAAATCCTTATGAAATTACAGAATGTCAAAAATAAAGAGAAGCATCCTAAAGCATTTTAGAGGGGTAAGAGAAGCATCATACACAAAAGGAATGAGAGAATAAAGAACTTTATTTTTTTTCAACAAACACCCAGGATTTGGGGATGAAATGGAATAAGGTCTTTGCAACCTGAAGAACATTTAATTCAACCAAGAAATACATTGGCAACTATCAATCAATAAGATAAATATAGAGGAAGGAAAGCAAGATGGCAGAAGAGTAAGTGATCTCATTTCATCTGGTCCCTTGAATTTAGCTAGATAACTTTCAAGTCATTCTGAACACCTATGAATTCAACTTGAGAGGTAAGAAAAGAATTGCTGGAATTCTACAAATAGAAAAATGACCACTTTTTGCAAGGCAGGAGGTGTGGAGAAGTGAATCTGAAGCGATATATTGGAAGATAAATGGTGAGGGGAAGGAGCCTCTGTAAGCCAACTACCGGAAAGTGGTATAGCCCTGGAGGCGAAATTGGAACCTTTAGAAATCTGCTCCAGGGAGACATGTCTCTGCCTGAAAGGTACTCAGGTGGTGAAGTGGGACAGAATTCTAGGTGCTACATTGTGGTCTCAGGATCCCCAAGGTCACAAAAGGAATGGGGGTACCTGAGCTAGCAGAGTTCCCAAGCATTCAAGCTGGGAAACCGGGTATGGTCAGCAAGGCTGAGGGGAGATCTCAGCTTGGTTTGCCATAAACCCTGAACCGAGGCATGATGGGATGACAGCTTTCCCTGTGGGGGCCTGCAAAGGGCAGAAATGCTGCAAATCTCCATCTTCCCCCTGAAGGTTTGGTTTTGGTACACACTGCAGGAGTCTTCAGAGTTTGGCATACACAAAAGTGAAGATCACTTATCCCTGAGGGTTTACTTAAGAAAGAGGACCATGATCTTTCAGCCCTGGGACTGGTGATAGGATGCAGCCATTCTTATCTTCATCCTCTAAAGAGGTATGGAAAGTCTTCTGGGAACAAAAGCCACATAGAGCAACCAGAAGCAGCTTACACTGAGCCTGCCCCTGGCAAGGAGCAGTGCAACTCCAGGCAAAGACACCTGAAAATCAGCACAGCAGGCCCCTCACCCCAGAAGACCAGCTGGAACAATAGGTGAACACCAAGTTTATGTGTACACAGGACTGTAAAACTCCAGCATTAGGAAAAAATAGTATATAGAATTCAAGGTTATTTTCCTCATGACTCATTTATTTTTCAGTTTAAAATTTTCCTTTTTTTTTTCTTTTTTTCCTTCCCACTAGTTTCTTATTTTTATCAACTCATTGTTTTTGTCTTTTTTAACTTTCATTTTTTACATTTATATTTTATAGATGTAGTCTTCTTTTTTTGCCTCCTTTCAATGCATTCAATTTTATCTTTGTATATATATGTTTTGATTTCTTTACCATTTTGGGATTTAGTGTCTTCTAACAGACCAAAATACACCTAGGACCAAGTGGATCACCCTGTTTTGTCCACTTGGGAGATTATATTCTCCACCTCTCGCCCCACACACACACATACTTTTTTTTTCCTTTTTTTTTTCTTTTTTGGTTTCTTACCTCTTCAGATTTGCCTAGAGTATATTTCACTTGGGTCATGGTTGATATATATATATATTTTTAAAGGACAAGGGCATTGGTCAACTTTAAATTTTTCTTTTTTTAGGATTTTATTTATTTATTTGACAGACAGAGATTACAAGTAGGCAGAGAGGCAGGGAGAGAGAGAGGGGGAAGCAGACTCCCCACTGAGCAGAGAGCCCAATGTGGGGCTCAATCCCAGGACTCCGGGATCATGACTTGAGCCGAAGGCAGAGGCTTTAACCCACTGAGCCACCCAGGCACCCCATGGTTGATATTTTTTATTTTGTTCTCTTGTTCATCCATTCTTCTCTGGGCAAAATAACTAGAAGTAAGAATTCACAAGAAAAGAACCAGGGATATCTGGGTGGCTCAGTCCATTTAAGCAGCTGCCTTTGGCTCAGTTCATTATCCCAGAGTCCTGGAATTAAGTCCTGCATGAGGTTCCTTGCTTGGTGGGGAGACTGGTCCTCTCTCCACCTACTCAGCCTACTGCTCCCCTGCTTGTGTTTTCTCTCTTTTTGACAAATAAATTTTTAAAAATCCTTCTGAAAAAGATTAAAAACAACAGCAATAACAAAAAAGAACAGTGGTAATGCTCTCTGTCACAGATCTAATCAATATGGATATAGGTAAAATGTCAGATCTGGAATTCAGGATAACAGCTATAAAGCTACTAGCTGGGCTTGAAAAAAGCATAAAAGACACTAGAAAATTTCTTAGTGCAGAAAGAAAATCTAATCAGTATAAAATAAAAATTGCTTTAACTGAGATTCAGTCTAAATTGGATGCTCTAACATCTAGGGTAAATGAGGCAAAAGAGTCAGTGACATAGAAGACAAGATGATGGAGAGGAAGGAAGCTGAGGAAAAGAAAAACAGCTAATGGACCATGAGGGGAGGCTTCAAGAAATCAGTGACACCATAAAGTGAAACAATATTAATTATTGGGGTCCTTGAGGATTAAGAAAGAGAGAAAGGGCCAGAAGGTATATTTGAGTAAATCATAGATGAGAACTTCCCTAATCTTGGAAAGGAAATGGGCACTCAAGTCCAAGAGGTAGAAAGAGGACCCCTCTCAAAATCAGTAAACATAGATCAGTACCCCAACATATAATAGTGAAGCTTGCAAATTTCAGAGATAAAGAGAAAATCCTGAAAGCATGAGACAAGAGATTCTTAACCAACAGGGGTAGAAATACTAGGCAGGCAGCAGAACTATCTACAGAGACCTGGCAGGCCAGAAAGGACTGACATGATATATTCAGGATACTGAATGAGAAAAACATGCAGCCAAGAATACTTTATTCAGCAAAGCTATCATTCAGAATGGAAGGACAGAGAGAGAGCTTCCAGGACAAAGAAAAACTAAAAGAATCTGTGACCACTAAACCAGCCCTGCAAGAAATACTAAAGAGCAACCTGTAAGTGAAGAGAGAGCCCAAAAGTAACATAGACCAGAAAGAAAGACTACCTACAGGGAATTTATAGGTAACAAAATGGCAATAAACTCATATCTTTCAGTACTTAATTTGAACGTAAATGGACTAAATGCACCAATCAAAAGGCACAGGTATCAGGTTGGATTAAAAAAGTAAGAACCGGGATGCCTGGGTGGCTCAGTTGGTTAAGCAGCTGCAGCTCAGGTCATGATCTCAGCGTCCTGGGATTGAGTTCCACATTGGGCTCCTTGCTCGGCAAGGGTGCCTGCTTCTCCCTCTGCCTCTGCCTGCCATTCTGTCTGCCTGTGCTCATGCTCTCTCTCTCTCTGACAAATAAATAAATCTCAAAAAAAAAAAAAAAATTAAAAAAAAAGTAAGAACCACCCATATGCTGTCTATAAGAGACTTATTTTAGATTTAAAGTCACCTCCAGACTGAAAGTGAGGTGATAGAGAATCATTTGCCACACTAATGGACTACTAAAGAATGAATGGGTCAACCAGAAGATTAGAGAAGAATTTTAAAAAATTCAAGGAAACAAATGAAAATGAAAACACAACTGTTCAAAACCTTTGCAATACAGCAAAGTCAGTCCTAAGAGGGAGGTACAGAGCAATACAAGACTTTTTCAAAAAATTATAAAAGTCTCAAATACGCAACCTAAACTTACACCTAAAAGGACCTGGAGAAAGAACAGCAAATAAAGCCTAAACCAAGCAGGAGAAGAAAAATAAATAAGCAGAAATCAATAAAACAGAAACCAGAAGAACAAGTTCAATGAAATTAGAAGCTGGTTCTTTGAAAGAATTAATAAAATTGATAAACTCTTAGCCAGACTTATCAAAAAGAAAAAAGAAAGGCCCCAAATTAATAAAATCATGAATGAAAGTGGAGAAAACATGACCAATACCAAGGAAATACAAACAATTTTAAGAACATATGAGCAGCTATATGCCAACAAATTGGGCAATCTGGAAGAAATGGATGCATTCCCCAAAACATAAAAACTACCAAAAGTGAAACAGAAAGAAATAGAAAAGCTGAACAAACCCATAATCAGAAAGGAAATTGAAGCAGTCATCAAAAATCTCCCAACGAGGGGCACCTAGGTGGCTCAGTTGTTAAGTGGCTTGGGTCATGATCCCAGGGTCCTGGAATCAAGCCCTGCATAGGCCTCCCTGCTCAGCAGGAAGCCTGCTTCTCCCTCTCTCACTCGTCCGCCTTGTGTTCCCTCTCTCACTATCTCTCTCTCTGCCACATAAATAAATAAAATTAAAAAACAAAAACAAAAACAAAACAAACAAACAAACAAACAAAAAAACCCAGATTCTGAAGCTGTTTCTAAAAATTGAAGGAAAACTTCCAAACTCATTCTATGAGACCAGCATTACCCTGATCCCAAAACCAGGAAAAGACCCCATCAAAAAGGAGAATTATAGACCATTATCCTTGATGACCATGGATGCCAAAATTCTCACCAAGATACTAGCCAATACTAACCAATAGTACATTAAAAGGATTATTCACTACAACCAAGTGGAATTTATTCTGGGCTACAAGGGTGATTCAGCATTTGAAAATCAACCAACATGATATGTCACATTAATAAAAGGGCAAGAACCATATGATCCTCACAATTGATGCAAAAAAAGCATTTGACAAAATACAGCATCCTTTCTTGATTAAAATTCTCCATAGTGTAGGATTAGAGGGAGCATAACTCAATATCATAGAAGTCATACACAAAAAGGCCATAGCAAATATCATTCTCAATGGGGAAAACTGAGAGCTTTTCCCCTAAGACCAGGAACTTGGGAGGGCTGTCCACTATCACCCCTGCTATTCAATATAGTACTAGAAGTCCTAGCCTCAGCAATTAGACAACAAAAAGAAATCAAAAGCATTCATATTGGCAAAGAAGTCATATTCTCACTCTTCATGGATGACATGATACTTTATGTGAAAAACCCAAAGAATCCACCCCAAAATTACTAGAACTCATACTGAAATTCAGCAACAAGGCAGGATGCAAAATCAATGCACAGAAATTGGTTGCATTTCTATATGCTAACAATGAAACAGAAGAAAGAGAAATTAAGGAATCAATTCCATAATAGCACCAAAAACTGTAAGATACCTAGGAATAAACCTAACCAAAGAAGTAAAGGATCTGTATTTTTAAAATTACAGAACACTTGTGAAAGAATTTGAGGAAGACACAAAGAAATAAGAAAACATTCCTTGCTCATGGATTGGAAGAATAAATATTGTTAAAATGCCTGTACTGCCGGAGCAATCTATACCTTTAAAGCAATCCCTACCAAAATATCATCAACTTTTTTCACAGAGATGGAACAAATAATCCTAAAGTGTGTGTGGAACTAGAAAAGATCCTGACTAGCCAGAGGAATGTTGAAAAAGAAAACCAAAGCTTGTGGCATCACAATGCCAGACTTCAAACTATATTGCAGAACTGTAATCATCAAGAAAGTATGGTACTGGAACAAAAACAGACATATTAATCAATGGAACAGAATGGAGAACCCAGAAATGGACCCTTAACTATAGGAAACGAACTGAAGGCTGCTGGCAGGGAGACGTGTCAGGGGATGGGGGAGTTGAGTGATGGGCATTAAGGCGAGCATGTGATATGATGAGCACTGGTTGGTATATGCAACTGATAAATTATTGAACACTACATCTGAAACTAATTATGTACTATATGTTGGCTAGCTGAATTTAAATAAATAAAGTAGGCACACCTGGGTGGCTCAGTGGGTTAAACCTCTGCCTTCGGTTCAGGTCACGATCTCAGAGTCCTGGGATCCAGCCCCGCAGGATCTCTTCTCAGCAGAGAGCCTTCTTCCCCCTCTCTCTTTGCCTGCCTCTCTGCCTACTTGTGACATCTCTTTCTATCAAATAAGTGAATTAAAATATTAATAAATAAATAAAGTAAAACAAATAAAAAATAATGAATAACTAACTAAATAAATAAATAAATCCATGCACCGATCCATCCTTAGGCCTTTGGAGAATAACATATATTTGCTTATAGTACAGTAGCACATACTAAGTTTCCCAGGCCTACAGAGAGTAGGAAGAACAGAGCGAGAGGTCTCCAGAAAAGTAGTAGAAATGAGAAGACTGGGACTATGTTTGACCACTGAGAAGAATATTAATGTATTTATGACAGATTTGTTTGTAAAGATTTGATAAGAGGAAGAAGTTTTATCAGAGAACACTACTAGGCTGATAAGTGAGAGCTATTTATAGATTTATAGTCATGTAAATAAAAACTATTTACATAAAAATTTGGACATACTTAGCTTAAGGATGGGGGAATCCATTGTTGTGTGGAGGTATTAGAAAGCTTAGTTTTCAACAACAATAGATGTCAATAAATAGGATCTAAACATATTAATTGAAAAATACTGAGCTTTTTTCAATTAGACTTGAATGGGAACAATACCTATAATCATCAAGAAAGAAGAGGTTAAAAAGAGTATTTACAAGAAATAAGAATGAAATGAAGGGAAAGTGCCAAAAGTTTTCATAGTTTTGTATATACTTAATTTTGTATTCTGTCTGGAGTCCTGTGTGGAGAAATAGAAGCAAGGGTAGATTTAACCTAGATATTTACCATACCTGTGTAGTTATCATCATAGTCACTGTCCCTTTCAAAACCAGGTACACAGAGTTCCCTGTGAAGATGTGAAGGTTAATAAATTTGCCCACAACTGTTTGGGAAGGAATGTTACCTGAGTTTGTACTACATGAATTCAACCAAAATCTATTCAGTATTATTCGTAAGGAAAAATGCCTTGTGGGTGATTTCTGAACACTAGATGAAAAATTGCAAAATCCCAAATGAACAGGTGTTTTTTCATGTTTATGATTTGTCTTCCCTTCCACAATAGCCAAATGAACATTGTTTTAGAGTCTGATAATTTGAATGTCACAGTGTTGAAATGGCTTCACTTAGATTTATCCTATTTAGCCTGACTATAAAGATTCATAAAAATATCTATGCTGACTCTCAGCAACCTTCTTTTCTATCTCATGTATTTATTCTAGACACACAATCACACATATACATAGACATCACTTTTAAAATGCTACAGTTTTGGGATGCCTTGATGGCAGTCATTTAAGTGTCTGCCTTTTGCTCAGGTGGAATCAAGTCTCACATTGGGCTCCTTGCTAAGCAGGGAGCCTGCTTCTCCCTCTGCTTGCCACTCCCCCTGCTTGTGCTTTCTCTCTCTCTAAGAAATAAAAAAACAAACAAATAAATAATAAAATCTTTAAAAATGCTGCAGTTTTTCTGTTTCTTTAAACTAAATGTGATTATTTTAATTATTTTAATATCTCCTAGGTTTCAGTTTATTGGTGGAAGAGGGAGGGATTAATGACATCTTTTTCAGTCAAAATATTTTGGCTCTCTATTCCAGGCAGGAAAATTGTTTAATTTTTATAGAAAGAGACATATGCTTTAGTGTTTCATTATACTTTTTATGACAGGCTGCTATGAATAGGTCAAAGCTTGACTGTATCCTGACATGAGTGCACCAGGTCAGCTTTGTTGGCAAATGGCCCTATATCTTTTATTGTAATCAGTAAATTAGAAATAATAGAAATGAGGCTGAGGTGAGAAGCAAAAGACTAGGTTCCTTTTGTGTGCTTATGTACTGGAATTAATGACACGCGCGTGTGTGCATGCACGCGCGCACACACACACACGGTTGCAGAAGAAATGTGCAGATAGATTTATTCCCATTGTCAGAATAAAGGCCAATTTGTTGGATTATTAAGGGACACTAGTGATTTACTGTAAATCTTTAAAGTGAGATTTCTGTGTTAATTCCTTCTCCTAAGAGATTTTTTCAAAATGGGGTGCAGGGGCTAAAAATATTTTTTCTAAGATACTGTAAAGACTTCATGTGATCCAATACAAAGTTTCTAAAGTGGCTGTATGTCTGTCTAATGTGATTTATAATTTCTGGACTCCCTCTCAGTCTTCCTGAATCAACATTTTTATTAATAAGACCCAGACTTCAGTATTTCACAGTTTCCCCAGCTGATTGGGATACTTCCAACTTAGTACTTGCTTATATACCAGCATTTGGGAACCATGTCTTTACATGATTCAGGACTCTTTCTGCTCTAAAGTTCTATAATCCTAAGCCTGGGAAAAGACCAAACTCATCTAAAGGGTATAAACTCTACTTCACTGTTTCCCAATAAAACAAAAGTAACTTTAAAAAAAAAAAAAAAACACTGAAAACTAGGGCACCTGCGTGGCTCAGTCAATTGAACATCTGACTCTTGATTACTGCTCAGATCATGATCTCAGGATTGTGAGATTGAGCCCCGTGCTGGGCTTCACACTCAGCCTGGAGTCTGCTTGAGATTCTCCCTCTCTGACTCTGCCCTTTCTCCCCTTCACATGCATTTGCTCTCTCTCTCTCTCTTTCAAAATAAACAAAATTAAAAAAAAATACCAAAAATAATCTCAAAATTTCAGGGCACTCTTCTGAACCATCTTTCTTAAACTATTAGATCCTGGGATAATAATATTCAAAGGAGAATAGCAATCTTGTGATTTATTAAATGAATAGAAATACATACTTCTTTTGCCACCATTTATATGGTCTCAGATTTACAAGCTAACTGTTTATCTGCACATTTTCTGCCTTTTTTCCTGTCTTTCTCCACTGATATTAGCAGACTATTACAATTGGAAAATATGTGTACCTTTAACTGAATCATCTTGTTTGGATCAAGCAGTTCTGGAAAATCCTTTCTTAGCTGATAAAGTTATTGCTATTCAAGGATATTTCATCCCTGACTTGGATTATGTTTCATTATTCTGCAATTACGGGGTTAGTCTTTGCATCCAGTTAGAGCAAACTACCAGCAAATGCTTCCATAAAACCTATTAACTCCACTAATTCTTTGTACCTTTTGAATGCAAGGGAATTTGCTTCCTAATTTTATTTCCAAGAAGCTCAATGTGCCAGTCTATTAGCAAATTACACCTTACAGTGGACTTCATGTCAGTTGAATTTTTTATTGGCTCTGTCAGCTCTTCCAGATTGTCATACCATTTTTTTCCCTTCTGCCATTTTTTGAGTATTTGCACAAAGACAAGATACTATGCATCCTGGCTTATCTCCTAATTAAGCTGAATGTAATGCTGTGTATATGAGGCTAATTCTTCTGGCTTTATTTTAAATTGATCACTCTGTCCCATCTACAGAAATCACATTTTCATCATGCTAATGGTTTGCCCAGGAAAATAGAAGCACAGGTGTTTCCTGTGGACTATTTGGACCTTGGGACCTATGGCTTTTGCCAATTTGAAGTTCAATAAATTTTCATTCTTATTAGCCAGGTTAATACAATATGTTATCTATTATTAGAAGAGACAGTGTTAACTAGCTGACTTCCAACCCAGCACTCAAGAGATCTGGGTTCAAATGCATTATAATACTGATTTACTACAGATTTCATTTGAAATCTAAGAAATTTGACTAGGCCAGTGGTCCTTATATGCCAAAAGAATGCAGCAGTTCATGAGGAACAGGTGTTAAATTATGAAATCCGAGATTCCATTAAATAAAAATATAGGGTAGGTGTGAAAAAACATGTAAATATGGAACTTAGCAGTTTATTCTATGAGACATCTCAAAGACTTATAATACATCCAGTGTTGAAAATTACTGATATTAGATAATATCTCTGACTCCATAAATTATGTAATCTAGTGACTTGACCAGATAAATGAGAAAAATTACCTGAAAAGAGCTCCTCTGTTTACCTTGATTGCTCAGTTTTTTTGATCATCCCCTGCTAAAACTGGAAAAGGAACATATAATCCAGAAAATCTAAAAAATATATGAGTGTTCAGAAAATAAAAACTGAGATCATTTTACAATGTCATAAGAAAATTTGACAGAACACTCAGAATGTTGTTTTCCCTTAAACAAATGATTGTTCAAAATTTCCCTTTGAGAAACAAATAGCATAGATTCTTCTCTATTTTGAGGAAAGTAGAGTTGCTATTTAAGGGTCCTAGACTTAATAGAACAAAATTGTATAGAGAAGGTACTATCACTACTTTGTTCAAGTGCATGAACTTTTTATTCTTCATGGGTACAAAACCCTGAATTTATATATTTTTCTGAACAAAACAAAAGCAGTATACTCAATCTATTTTCTCTGGTTTTGTTTCTATTTGTCCATTTTTAACTTTCCCATATACCAGGAGTGGGGTTAATTACTGTAATGTACAGAGTTTCTTCCTTCAGTCAATCATGGTGATACATAGATATATTAAAACAAGTGTGTCCATGTATGCACACAAACAAACACATATGTACCAAAAGTGCTATAAGCTTAATTATAAAAATTAATTATACATGGTACAATGCACAATTGAAAGAGAGGGGGATTCTAAATATAGCAATGATATAGAATGACTTAAAGAAAGAAGTAGGATTTGAGAACATTTTTGATAGTTGAACAGAGTTTTACTTCTCACTGTTGATATTGGATAGGAAACTGGGAGGAATTCCGAAGATTGGAAAATGTGAACAAAGGCAAAGAGGAAAAGGAATACAAATTGTAGCTTATTTTCATATTCTTCATTGTGTCTAACACCAAGTAGATACTTAATAAATATATATTCCAATAAATAGAGGAAAAGAAGAGATGTTCAGTATATCTAGAATGGAGGGCATATAGCAGGCAAAATGAAGGCTATAGTAAATCTGATCAGCTAGACTGAAGTTCTAAAGGGTGTAATGATTCATTTTATGTGTCAACATTGAGAGTTCTTTTGGAAGAGATTAATATTTGGTGAAATTTGGGCAAAGCTAATTTTCCTTTCTAATGGTTGGGCCTCATCCAATAGTTGAAAGCCTGAAAGCCTGAATAGAACAAAAGATCAGCCTCCCTGAGCAAGGCTGCCCTCAAACTGGGACTGCACCATTTGCTCTCCTGGGTCTTCAGCCTGCTGGCCCACACTATAGATTTTGTTCTCTAATTTACATAATTTCATAAGCCAATTCCTAGTTACTAACATATGTATATATGTATAATATATATATGTATTTGTGTATATATATCCACACACATGTATACATATATATGTATATATATATACATATATATACATACAGATACTGTCACTGTGCCTTTCTAATAAAGAGAATGTGGTGATTGTATAAATTCTTTGAATAATATCTAATAATCATTTGGTCTCTAGGAAGAGGACTGAAGATTGATTCTTGAGGGTGAGGAAAAAGGGATGATTTAAGCAAAAATATCCTTTTAGATGAGAGGTGACTGGATTTTCCTGCAAACACTTCAGAGTGACTGGGAGGGAAAGAGATGATTTAAGCATTTTTGCAGAATTTACACCTTGGATTTGCCACCTGATTAAATGTGGGGGTTGAGAGAATGGCAACAGATGAAGATAAGAAATTTTGAGGTTGAGTCCCCACAATTAAGTGAAGTGATTTGCCAAAATAAAATGTAGGTGAAAGGAGAAGTTTACACCAAGTGTTGATCAGAGATGCCAATCTCTGATAGTATTTCTTAGTTAAGGTAGTGCATCAAGATTTTTGCATGTATTAAATGCAGACATCAGGGCAGATACAATGAATCAGAAATTTTGTGGGTAATTTGGATTTTAAACAAATACAAAAGGGCTCCAATTCCTTATTAAGAATCATTTCAAGGAGTTCAATATTTTTTCACATTCAGTTTCTGAGTCCCAAGTTGGTGAAGAAAATCTAATACAGCTGTGGCAGTAGGGAGGGATTTAAAGGACAACATTGCTTGCACAAAGCTTCCAGAAGGAGAAATAAAAGTATTACAAATAGAAGTGGCATAAAAATGTATTTGCTAATAATTTATGATCTTTCCTTTCTCTTAAGATTTATGCAAATAGCGTGTTAAAACTGAGAAGTACTCCCTTCTATTCCTAAAATGGCAAATGTACTGTATACATCTGGAGTCAACTGGGGTCTTTAAAGAGATATGGAATGGGTGAATCAGGTACGCTCTATTATAAGCCTTAGAGAAAATGCATTATATATTTTTTGAATTTATTTTCTTTAATGTGTCCTTTTACCATTAGATTGTGACGTTCTTAAGGAAAAGCTAAGAAGAGAGAGGCCAGGAAGGATATTGATAGTCTAGCCAAGGGGAAAAAAAAAAAAAAAAAGTCTGCTTAGAGAAAATATGGCCCATCCCACTATATAAGATAAATTGTATTTTAGAACTTATATTATGGCTATGAACACAGTAGAAATTTCCTAAAATGTACTCTATAGGCCACATTCTATTCTAAACACTGTACACACACACACACACACACACACAGGCATTTGCATTTCTGAAAGTCATCTTGTTCCTCAAACTTGTGCCCCCAAATAGCACAGTTAGAAAATATAATACAGAGTTGATTACTTAAAAACCTTTGCAAATTTGTAAATATTGCACCACCCAAAATTATAATGATCCTGATAAATAGCAAGAACGGCTTAAAAGAGACTTTGAATTCCTAATAAAAAAATGCCATACCAAACATAGAATTTTATATTTTAAAAAAGCCAAATGTAGAACAAATATTAACAGACCTAAAGGGAGGAAATAGCAGCAATATAATAGTAGGGATCATTAATACCCCACTTACATCAATGGATAGATCATCCAGACAGAAAATCAGTAAAGAAACATCATCCTTAAATGACACATTAGACCAGATTGACATAATAGATATATAGAGAACATTCCATCCAAAAGCATCTGAATACACATTTTTAAGTGTACAAAGAATGTTCTCCAGGCCTCAAAGCAAGTCTCAATAAATTTAAAAGATTGAAACCATATCAAGTAATATATGATTAATATCAAACTAGAAATCAATCACAAGAAGAAAACTGGAAAAATCATAAGTATGTAGATACTAAAGAATATGCTACTGAACAACCAATGGGTCAATGAAGAAATCAAAGGGTAGGTAGAAATAAAAATACAACATACCCAAATCTATAGGATGCTTTATAAAAACAATTCTAAGAGGGAAGTTCATAGCAATACAGGCTTACTTCAAGAAACAAGAAACATTTCAATCTAACTTTACACCTAAAGGAACTAGAAAGAGAAGAACAAATAAAGCCCAGAGTTAGTAGAAGGAAAGAAATAATAATGATTAAACTGGAAAAGAAATAAATGAGATAGCAACCAAAAAGATAATAGAGGAGATCAATGAAAGTAAGAGCTGGTTCTTTGAAAAGATAAAATTGACAAACATTTAGATGGATTCACTAAGAAAAAAGAGAGGGCGCAAATAAATAAAATAAGAAATTAAAGAGGGTAAGTTACAAATGGAAACACTGATACTAAAGACCATTAGAGACTAATGTGAACAGTTACGTGCAAACAAATTAGGCAATGTAGAAGAAATACATTCCTAGAAACATACATGAAGAAATAGAAGAATATATTAAAAACGAAGAAATAGAAAATCTGAGCTGACCTATTGCTAGTAAGGAGATTTTATCAATAATGTAAAACTGCCCAATAAATGAAAGTCCAAGACCAATTTCATTGGCATATTCTACCAGACTGGCAAAGATGATTTAATACATATCCTCATCAAACTCTTCCAGAAAATTGAAGAAAAAGGAATGTTTCCAAATTACTTTTATGAAGTCAAAATTACCCTGATACACAAACCAGAAGAGAGCATACACACACACACGCACACACACACACACACACACAAAGAAAAAAGAAAAAAGAGGAAAATTATAGGCCAATATCTCTGATTAACATATATAGAAAAATCTTTCACAAAATATTATTGGAATGAATACATTACATTAGAAGGATCATAAATTATAATCAAGTGAGATTTATTCCAGAATCATCTCAATAGATACAGAAAATGCATTTGATAAAATTCAACATCCATTTATAGTAAACACTTAACAAAGTAGATATAGGGAGAATATACCTCAATTTAATAAAAGCCATATATGACAGATCATAGCTAACATTTTATTCAATGATGAAATGCTGAAAGCTTTTCTTATAAAAGCAGGAACAAGACTTTTGCCACTTTTATCCAACATATTACTGAAGTTCTAGCCAGAACAATTAGGCAAGAAAAACAAAAAGCATCTGCATTGGAAAGGACTAAGTGAAACTCTCCCTATTTTCAAGCAATATGATTTACGTGAAGAAAACCTAAAGTCTCCACCAAAAACCTCTAAGAACTAATAAATAAGTCCAGTAAAGTTGCAAAACCAATGTACAAAAACCAGTTGTGTTTCTATACACTAACAATGAACTATATGAGAAATTAAGGAATAAGAATTATTATTCTTAATTCTATTAAGAGAATTAATTCTATTAAGAGAATTAAGAGAATTAATCTTATTCTAAGTAATATGAGAAATTAAGAAAGCAGTTCCACTTACAATTGCATTAGAAAGAATAAAATATCTAGGAATAAATTTAACTAAGGAGATGAAAGACCCTACACTGAAAAACTATGAGAAATCAAAGAAGACACAAATAAATGAAAAGGTATTCCATGCTCATGAGCTAAGAATTAATATTGTTAAAATGTCCGTATTATTCAAAGTAATCTACAGAGTCATTGCAATTCTTACCTAAATTCCAATGACTCTTTTTGCAGAAATAGAACAAACAATGTGAAAATTTGCATGGATCCACAAAAAACCCAAAGCAATCTTGAGAAAGAAGAATGAAACTGGAAGCGTTATGGTCCTCAATTTCAAACTATATTACAAATATATAGTAATCAAACATTATGGTATTGGCATAAAAGACAGATGCATAGGTCATTGGAACAGAACAGAAAGTTCAGAAACAAACCCTTATGTACATGGTCAATTAATTTAGAACAAAAGAAGCAAGAATATACAAGAGAAAAGGACATTTTCTTCAGTAAATGGTGCTGGGAAAACTGGACAGCCACATACAGAAGAGTGAAACTGGACCACTTTCTTGTACCATATACAAAAATTAACTCAAGGATGGATTAAAGCCTTTAATGTAAGACTTGAAACCATAAAACTCTTAGAAGAAAATATAGGAGATAAACTCCTCGCATCAGTCTTGACTCCTAAAGCAAAGACAATAAAAGCAATAAATAAATAAATAAATAATTGGGACTACATCAAACTATATAGTTTCTGCACAGGAAAGGAAATCATCAACAATACAAAAAGGCAGCCTACTCAGTGAGAGAAGATATCTGCATATCATATATCCGATAAGGAGTTAATATATAAAATATCTAGAAACTCATACAACTCAACAGCAAAGAAAAACAAATGATCCAATTAAAAAATGTAAAGTGTTTTTCTTCCAAAGAATATCTGCAGATGGCCAAGAAACACATGAAAAGATGTTCGACATCACTAATCATCAGGGAAATACAACTCAAAACCATAATGAGCCATCTTCTCACTCCTGTTATAATGGCTATTATCAAAAAGAAATAACAAGTGTTGGAGAGGGTGTGGAGAAAAGGGAGTCCTCATGTAGTGTTGGTGGAAATGTACACTGGTGTAGCCACTGTGGAAAACAGTATGGAGGTTCTTCAAAGAATTAAAAAGCAGAATTCTCATATAATCCAGCAATTCCAATTCTGGGAATTTACCAGAAGAAAATGAAAACATTAATTTGAAAAGATATTTGTGTCCTTGTGTTCATAATGGGGTTATTTATAATAC
The DNA here is from genome assembly GCF_020171115.1 of Neogale vison. NCBI lineage: Eukaryota > Metazoa > Chordata > Mammalia > Carnivora > Mustelidae > Neogale > Neogale vison. Next base: position 101,074,573 of record NC_058098.1, on the reverse strand, counting down.
CAAGATATGCTAACGACCCATCAATTGATGAATGGATAAAGTAGGTATGATCTGTATATGCATATGCAACAGAATACTACTAAGCCATAGCAAAGAATGATATCTTACCATTTGTGACAACATGAATGGGCCTAGAGGGTATTATGCTAAGTGAAATAAGTCATACAGAGAAATACAAATTTGTCTACTTTGACCATTTGTCTAATTTCATTTATATGTGGAATCTAAAAAACAAATGAACAAATAATATAAAACAAAACTCTAGTTCCTAAGAACAGATTTGTGTTTGCTAGAGGGGAGGAAGGTAGAAGGTAGGAGAAATGGATGAAAGGGATCAAGAGGTACAAACATCTAATTATAAAATGAGTAAGTGTTGGGGATACAATGGGCAACACGGTGACTATAGTCAATAATATTTTATTGCATATATGAAAGTGGCTAAGAGTAAATTTTAAAATTTCTCATCATAAGAAAAAAATATAACTTTGTGTGGTGATGGAATGTAACTAGATTCACTGTTGTGGTCATTTCAATATGCAAGTGTCAAATAATTATGTTGTACATCTGAAACTAATACAAAGTTATATATCAATTATACCTCAATAAAAAATAATAGAGTAATATTTTAAAAAGCTCAATGTACACTAATTAATGAAGTTGAAAGAAAAGGTTGAATCTACTGAATTATGAAAACAAAAGAATAATGTAAAGAGATGGTGAGAATGAAGAACTTCTAAGACAAAGCATATGGCCAAATTGATTCAGAAGGAAGAATTAGAGTGAATTTGTTTCATCTTGAATTCTTGTACAGCTTACATGTTTCATTCAGCTGCTATTGCATGCTAATAGAAAATATGAACAGACTAGGAAAAATCATATATGACAACATAACATCCTTATTAACCAATCCAAAGAATTCATATGACATCAGTAGGAACTTCGGCTGATCACATCCTATATCTTGACCAATCCTCACGATAACTCTATAAAGTAGTTCCTGTCGTTACCCCTGTTTTACTGAAGAGAAAATTTAGGAAATGAAACATTGTATTTTTCCTTTGAGAATTCAACAAGTGAAAGAGTTGAAATTAGAATCACAAATGTTTTGCTCTGGAGTCTATACATTTAGCTATTATACTCAGCCACACATAAAAGCAATTTATAACATCTTTGGGAAATTGTTTTAAGGTCTAAGGACTCAGATCCCTGCCTCTATCTCCTTCAATAAGAAATAAAGCTAAAGAGTTGGAGATAATGTGTGCAGATTTTGATTTAATAGGGCTGAATTGTCTGAGAAACATTCAGTTCCTACTGATGTCATATGAATTCTTTGGATTAGTTAATGAGGATGTTATGTTGTCATATATGATTTTTCCTAGTCTATTCATATTTTCTATTAGCATGCAATAGCAGCTGAATGAAACATGTAAGCTGTACAAGAATTCAAGATAAAACAAATTCACTCTAATTCTTCCTTCTGAATCAATTTGACCATATGCTTTGTCTTAGAAGTTCTTCATTCGCACCGTCTCTTTACATTATTCTTTTGTTTTTATTGTGCAATGGTATTTTGCTTTGGATAAATGGGCAATCAGTTTGTATGTTAGATGAGAGTTAAGGGTTGGAGTAGAGGTGAAATCATCCCCCATAAAGAAGTAGCAATTAAAACTGAGAAGGTGATTGCTCCTACTGGAGTTGGAATAGCTTGAGAAACAAGAAAACAAAGCTCGGGGTAGAACCATGGAAGTATCTGTAAGTTAAAACTTAAAGTATTTCTCTTTAGACAGCGACAGTAAAGTAGAAGAAAAATGAATGTCCAGAAAGTCAAGTGGAAAATTGAGGAGGGGCATTGTTAAAAATACTTTTAAAATATTCAGTTTTATATCAGTTACTAATGATATCAATTATATAAATATAAACATACCATTTATACTATATATATATATACTATATATATAATATACTATTTATATCAGTTAAAATATCCAGTTTATATATCAGTTACTATTCACATGTTAGGGATATAAAAGAATAAATAATTCTAAATTGAGGACAAGGTGGGAAAGGGGATTAAAACTTAACTTTTGCGATGCCTGGTGCCTGGTATCTCCGTCAGTTAAGCATCTGCCTTCAACTCAGGTCATGATCCCAGGGTATTAGGATCAAATCCCACATCTGGCTCCCTGCTCAGCTGGGAGTCTGCTTCTCCCTCCCCCACTCCCCCTGTTTGTGTTTTCTCTCTCTCATTCTTTCTCAAATAAATAAATAAAATCTTTTTAAAAAGTATTAACTTTATGAATAGTTTTGGAAGAATAAAGAATGAAATGAACTTAATGACTTTGATAACTGAATGACCTAAGTTGGTATGCCTATACAGTTTGCATTTCCTTCTTTGAAACTTTTTGTTTCAACACACCCTAAGAGTATTAATGCAGGATGAAACAACCCTTTGACCATAATAGTTTAGACATGGTATGACACCTGACCTAGGGGAAACATTTTATTTGCCTGTGTGTGTGTGTGTGTGTGTATGTGTGTATATATATATATATATATGGTGGTGGTCAGGACAAAACCAATTAAATCTTCTCTCCAGGAAATTTAGATATGGATATATATATATATATATATATATATATATATGGTGGTGGTCACGACAAAACCAATTAAATCTTCTCTCCAGGAAATTTAGATATGGATCCCCGAACAGTTTTAGCCATTGAATTATTAGATCTAAGAACTAAGTCTCAAATTAATTAGGGTTAAGTCCAGAATGGACAATATGAAGACTTTAAGCCATGTGCAAACTGAGAGTCCCACAGAGGAAGAAACCAGAGTGTAAGTACTCTGGTATCTGGAAAATATACTAGAGTAAAAATAAATAAATAAATGAGTAAGAGATACCAAAGTAAATAGTCAGAAAAATTTTGTACTTCAAAACACAGAGAGAACAGTTCCCTGATGATTCTCCATTTTCCATGACAAATGGACTTAGTACAGTTGGATACCATAGCATTCCCTGTACCATTGCAATACTACTACTACTTGAGTTAGTTTGAACATACTTTGGCTTCTTGTCATAGATATTTATTTTATGAAACTGATTCAGATGTGTACAATTACTGTGCTACACACAGACACTGAATCAAAGATTTTTAGTCTTCTCCTCCAATCTTACTACTTTCTGTAAACAATTAACTTTCCTATCTCAAACTTTTCATTTTGCATATGATATCTTTTCTCCTTTTCCTCCAGTAGTGTTTCTGCTGACCTCTGTCCTTCTCAGTCATTGTAGTATGACTCAATATTGATTTCTATCAGAAAGTATCTGTGTTTTTGTTACAAACATGCAGTGCAGAGTAGTGCACTTTGTCAATTTTAGTCATAAATGGCTCATTAACTCACATCCAATACAATCTCATTTTTACCTTGGTCTATCTTAGTTGGAATAAGTTACCAGAGTGAACTCACATACTGTCTTTATGTAACGTCATCCTATCTATGCTTTTTTACAGGTCTTTAGTTCCATAAAACTCTCTCAATAAACAAATAGAGATGAAAAAATCAGTAAGCAGGCACCTCATTTTTTTTTTTTTCAAGATCATAAGGATAGGGTTGTCAGTCTCAGACTAGCCATTCCAGTGGCCTCCTTACTAGAGGGAAAGAGCAGTTCCTTCAGTGAGATTGCTCACACTGGGAAGTTTTTTTGGTTTGTTTTGTTTGTTTGTTTTGTTTTTTTATCCCTGACTATTCACCTACAGATGGATTCCCTACAACCTATAAATGTATCAAATATTCTGATTGAGGTCAGTAGGAACATATTCTTATAATTCCAGAGTTTCCTCATATTTTCCCCTGACATCATTTCTCTGGCTTTGAGACTGCTTGGCTTTTGATTTTATCTCCTGAAAACTACTGCTGAGTTGAGTTTTATAGCTTTTAGAGACCTCTCATTATTCTCCCCTTGGTTCCTCAGTTCTAATGATTTTGGTGCATTGCTTCTGGTAATAGACAATCTCTCCTCCTGTTTTAATCCCCAAACCCATGCAGCTCTACTCAGTATTCCTAGTTTCTCCAGTAAGAGAGAGGCATCAATAGTGGCCAGTTTTCCTACAATGCAAACTTAACCTTTCTCTTTTGACCTCATCTCTTTCAGCTCTGTTTCTCAATAAGCCTCAAGAAATGTGAGTAGTAAAAGTAGAGAGAATGGTTATTTCAAGAAGCAGGCCCATGCTACATTAACCTTGGTCTTATACTGAACTTTACTTGAAAGCAAATGGACTGTTCAATCAGTATTCACAGGATGTTAGCTACTTTTAACCAAGATGATCCTTGTAGACTGAAATATTAATAGGTAGCATTCACTGTGTGTTTCACATATTGTAACTCATGAAATCCTCGCAACAGCCCTATGACTTAGATATTATAACAATTTCCATTGTGCAAATGAGGAAACAGAGGCATAGTGAAATTTAGTAAGGCATCAAAGACTAACTTGTTAGTCAATGTAGATATAGCTTGAGCAGTAGAGCTTCAGCCACCGCAGATTTACTTACTTTGCTTCCAGTTTCTCCTCAAATTGACCAACAAGAGAGCCTCCAGATCATGTAGAACATGGTAGAAAGGTACGGTAATATGCAGTGACAAGCTCACTGTTCAAGAAATGGGGATAAGGTTATTAATAATTGTTTCCTTTTCTACTTAACAAATGGATTGATGGGGTGCAGCTTAAAAGCTCCAGCAGCATTTTGATCACAGATATTTAGGCATGAAAATCCCTCAGCGACTGCTTGTAGAAGCTCATTGAGAAGTTCAGCCTCATGGACTGTTACTCTCACCAAGCTGAATAACAAAGCTTCAGAATTGAAGACATCCCTATAGAAAATATTAGAGCATTTCAGAGGATTCAGAAATTTTCCTAATAATCAAAAGATTCAGAAAAATAGAACAGTATGCTAATTAATGAGAAACATGACAAGGAAAGTCTATTCCCAGCTATTAGTGCTGAGATACAAGAAAGAAAACCAAACCCTAGAAGAAGAAGAGGTTCAAAGACAGGTGAGACAGGCAGGCAAGACACCAGAAATTAAATACCAGAACAAAAGCAGGGTCATGTCTAGGCACAGGTATCAGTTTTCCCAACATACACTCCAAGTCCAAAGCAGTCAGTGTAATGCTTAGGATTTGTAAGGACATCTGAGGTCAAAGTTTGTAGGAATAAATAAAAGCTAGGTTTCATAGTAGGTAAAAGTTTAATGAAAATAATATGGTATGAATTATTTTAAAGAACTAAGACCTTATTCTCAGATAAGAACCTCTTAAAATATAGAATTACCTCAACTCTAACATTTTAACAGCCAAATACTGACACTTCAGAGAGTGAAAAGGGAGTGTTATTAGTAATTAAACAATGACACAAATTGTAATGTCCCAGGTAAACTGAGACACATGATCCCCTTACTTAAGGACATAGTAATATGAGCAAATTTATATTCCAGTTCATTCCTAAAATGATGTAAAACACTTGAAATAATTAAAACAAATTTTGGCTAGAGGCTACAATGTCTGAAATTCCAGTCTCAGCTTAGTCACTAGCTAGATATAGAGACCCTGACAAGTCCCATAATTTTTCCAAGCTTTTCCATGTTTTCCTTCAACATACATGCCTAAGTTTAGAGCTCTGCAGAGGCTCAAATGAGGAAATGCTCTGAATGATAAACAGGATCCCATAAACCTACCAACTTGGGAGGTTTTAAAGGTAGGGGAGATCAGCTGCTGTCTGGATGGATGATTTCAGGGGTACCAGACAGACTTCTTTATGCTCTGAAATATCTCTTCTACTCTGGTATCTGAGGCATAATGTTAAAAGTTAAGTCATTTATTGAAACACATCAGGCAGAATTCATACCAAGGAATTGCACACATATTAGTGTGCACCTTAATATAATTTTGACTTCTTTTTTATAAGGTGGATAATATTGAAATCAGATTTTAAAGGAAATCTAGAATAGAAGCCCCAGGTATCCTCACAGAAGGCTACAAAGGTATAGAATATGAAGTGATATAAGCTGAAGTCAAATTGTCCACACACCAGCATAGCTGGAAGAAGTCTTCCATCAGGAGATATTCACCAAGACATAATCAATGCCTTTGTCCTCATGACACCAATGATGTTTCTGAAGGGTGAAATATTAATTAATTCACCAAGTTTTCTTGTCTCTACAACTTGGAGTGATTGGTTTGACTGACATTTTCATCTGCTTGATGAAGCTGACTGGTTGATCTTGCATTGCATAGAAGTAGCTTAACATCAGTGATGGGTATGAGGCAGGAAAAACTGGAGTCGATTAATGGTATTTACAAAGTGTAAAGCTTTGGTGGTTGAATTCCAAAATATTAAATCTCAGACTCTTCCCCTTTGGTCCCAGTTCCTTAAGGTTACTGTGTTTGTTGGGTCCTGGAACAGAGGTTATCTGTGAAAGTAGAATGCTAAACAGTTTGGAAGAATTCTTTAGTAATATGTTATCAGTTTTACTTAAAATACAGAAGTGTGCAAATGGCTTACCATTATATAATTAAATCTGGTTCAAGTTATTCCTTGTAAAGGATCCTTTCTTCTCTTTTATTCTTCCTTTTTATCTTGTGAGGGAAGCTCACAATCTTGTCAAATCCATGTAACATGTCTAATGTGTAGACATGTTAAGACTTTCCACTCTAGATCAGAGAATTTACCTGAGCTGAGCTGAAGGCAGAGGCTTTAACTCACTGAGCCACCCAGGTGCCCCAAGCAAGTATTATTAATATTAATTGATTTCCAACTGAATTCTTTAATATAAAGGATATTAAAATTTAGAGAATTTTTTTCACAAATTCTTCTAATAAAAATGTAAATGGAAGGAGTTAATTCACGCAATGACTAATTCTTATAATACAAAATCTAAACTCATAGCTCATGAACTCTAACATGATCTGAACCAGTGGACCATGGAAACAAGTGGGGAAAGGATGTAAATTGTGATACTGAACCAGGAAACAAGTGCAGGTAGAGGGCAAGAAGAGACTTACTTGTTTCTACAAGAATGAAAGAGATGCCCATTACAGTAATGGACTTTATTGTGCTTGTATAGACACACACACACACACACACACACACACAGCCTTTCTTTACTTGAATGCAAGCTGGTTAGTGTGTGTTTTCTATTGAGAGGAAGAAAGAAAACTATGAGATACAGAGAGAATTAAAGAAGAAAGAAATGTGAAAGATTTGGGCAGACTACATTTTATCTGTCAAATTCCCTCTTCTTTGCTGTGAGTTTGTTCTTTCAGGTATTCTGCTTTCTTAACATAGATTAGCTCTCACCTAAATCCTTCACAGTGCATTTAGAACTAAATAAAGCATTAATATGTTCATCTATGTGAAATGCTCCCTTAACTGTTACCTCCAGCAGTCATTTAACTGAATTTGATATGGAGAACACATTGACATTGTAAAGGTTAATGATCCAATGATTAACAATACTCATTTTCAGAAAATGGCTTTAGTCATTGTTTCATAGAATAAGGGGAACAACAGTTTGTTCAGTAGTCTCCAATGTCCAGGGAGAGTATCTTTCTTTTTATGCTAAAGGTAGAATATTACCATTGTCCTCAAGCACATAAGAGTTCTCATAAATAATATGTAAAGTGTCTCCTGTTTTGTCTTCTATAGCTCAGCACAGAGAGGTTAAATGAAGCAAGAAGGGTTTCCCCGGCATAGGAGCAGCCCAGCGGCATCTAACTGGAAAGAGTCCAATCAGGTAGACAGAGCTTGGTATCAAGTGTGTGGTAAAAAGTGCATGAGGAGTCCAGAGTCTGGATTTTCAAAGTGAAGTCCATCAGGGAGATGGAGCAGGGCAAGACAAGAACTAGAAGAACTAGAAGCAAGAAGAAGCAATATTTGGGAGTTCCTTATGTGAGGCAAACATTGTGTTACAATCATAAGTAAAAAGAAGTGTAAAAAATTTGAATCCCAGACAAATATTAGAAGACTTCAATTTTTAAAAAGTGAGTGCTCATTTTTAGGAAAGAAGGAATCATTCTTTAGTAATCCTTGAGTTCAATATAAAAGATCAGCCTTATTGCCACTATTTATTAAGCACTTCCTATATGCCAAATTATCCGTTTTTTCCTGTGTATCTTATTTAATATTTCCCCCAATCCATAAAGTATCTGTTATAATCCTCACATTATAGACAAAGAAAAACCAAGACAGAGCAGTGAAATGGCTTATCGAAGCTTACAGCTACAAGGTGGCAGATTCCTTACTCATACTACTGGTTTTGATGACAAAGGCTAAGTGTAAAACCTCCATTCAATAGTAATGTACTAGTTCTATGATCTTCCTTCACTGTGGATATTGCTGTCATTGCCATAACAAGTGACAACAGCAGCAGCATTATCATCATCAACTTCATCTTTATCATGTCATACAGGACTATTCCCTATTTTTTTTCCTTTTCCATGAGTCTTTTTCTGGTAATATCCAAAAGGTAATATTCCTCACCCAGAACCATGGCTGTTATAACTAAAGTTACCTAAGAAATAACGTACTTTTTGGAAAATTATTATTCATCACAGTTTCCAGTTATAAAGACAAAAGTTGTCTGGGTGTATGAAGTGGAATTTAATCAAAAGATTTGGAAAGCTGAGGAGACTTATTAGGTGAGAAAAAGGTTCTTCAATGATGAGCAACAGTTGAAAGGACTAAAGAATCATGGATACAATTCTAAGAACCTGAGATCATCCAGAGGAACATCCATGCAAGATGGGACCACAGAAAGGGTAGATCAAGCTGCCAAGCATCCCCCTATAATTTTATCTGATTCACAAATAAGACCTGAATCATATCCAAAGATACTAACTGAAGCAGAATGAGGTGACCAGAGAGACCCTCACTAGCAAACTCTCATTACTACCTCTTTGGCTCAGCTTGGATGGAAAGCAGCTCACCCAGGAACATGGGAGACTAAATGTGCAGGGTTACCACCTTGCCCTGCTGAATGGGGCAGAGAGAGGTTGAGGAGTAGGATCTGAGCACAAACAGGATAATAATGGCACGGCACTCTTCAAATGATGGTTGCATATCCCTTTTGAAGGATCCATCATCAAGTCTCCCAAAGTGATTTTGTTTAAAGATTTTATTTATTTATTTGACAGACAGAGATCACAAGTAGATAGAGAGGCAGGCGGGGCGGGGGTGTGGGAGGGTAGGAAGCAGGCTGACTGCCAAGGCAGAGAACCCGATGCGGGGCTCGATCCCAGGACCCTGGGATCATGACCTGAGCTGAAGGTAGAGGCTTTAACCCACTGAGCCACCGAGGCGCCCCCTAAAGTGAATTTTTTATGAACCAAATAATTTATATTAATTTCTCATCATAGCTAGAAATTACCTCAAGTTTTTTTAACTCACAGACCTAAAGGTCAAAATGGATCTCACCAGATTGAAAAACAAAACCTGTTAGCAGGTCTGCATTTCTTTTTGGAGTCTCTAGGGGAGAATTTCTTTCCATTCCTACCTTATAGAGACTGTCCACTCATAGTTCATAGCCCCCTTCCACTTTCAAAGACAGGAAATCTCCTTCTTGATCTCTGACTTGTTGACTCTCCTCTCATGTCTCCCTCTTAGGGACCTACCCACCTAAAGTCTCTAGTGACTTTATTAGGCCCACCTGGATAACTCATGATTAGCTAATTAGCAACCTTAATTCCATTGTCTACTTAATTAGACTTTTCCCAGTGAAGTATCATAGTCACAGCTTCTGGGGATGATAAGAGCATGGATATCTTGGTGGGGGGGGTGCATTATTTTGTTTATCACAAAACTTTTCAAATGTACCATTTCAAACATAATCTCTGGTTTTGTTAAAAATCCACTGTGATTTTAGTAACAGGGAGAAAACTCATTTTATTAGTGTTGGTGAAATTTTGTTGAAATTGATCAAAGTCCTTACCAAATCTTCAATGGCATTTTAGTACCTACATATTATTTTAGCTGCTTGGAAGATTATGTTCCTTTTTTGCCCCCCAGAATTTTCATTGTTCGTGACAGCCAGACATGCTCATGATTGACTTCTGTTTGAGCAAGGTGTCACTATTTCAAGCACCAGAATTGAATAAAATGAATACCTGCTTTACTAGTAAATATAGATAACTGCATATTAGTATAACAAATTAGTTCAGCACAAATGGATTTTATTTTGTTTGTTGATCACTGTTGCTCAATTGTTTTGGCAAGTATCCTGGAACTGACAGTGGCTGCTTCTGAAAACTAACCTATGCTCTGGAGTCTAATCTAGGGTCCTTTCCTTAGAAGTAGGTTCCAGGTTCTAATTCTCACATTGAAATCCTGGTCTCTCTCCCAAATTTCCTGCGTGGCAATATAATCTGTGAAGCACTGAGGAATACCATTTGTCTCTTTCTCCAAATTCTCTTTTGAACGTACACTTTTTCTGATAATTAGATCAGTAGCTAGAAAGACACTTAGTGGATACACCAATGTAAAGGCATGCAGTGTGACATTTTTATTCAACTTATCAAAAATTTTTCATATGTATGACAACCCTACTATAAGATAATTTATTTTAAATGCCTTGCTTTGATTTTAATCAAAGCTAAAGGAATTCATATCCTTAGAATTTAATTTGACTTAATTATGTAACATGCTTGACACATTATGATTTTATCTATGCATTCAAACACATATAATTTATTGGAATTGGATAAAATCATACCTGTTTGTAAAAAGCACAGATTCCAGTACCAATGTTAAAATACTACTTTTCCCACTTTCTAGCCCTGGGCTTTGGGCAAAGCACTTACCTCCTTTTTTTAATGTTTCCTCATATATAAAATGAATAGAAATGCCACAATTCATTTTATGAAATCAATGCCAAGATAAAATAAATTAATATATACAAAGCATTTAGAGCAATATCTTGTGTTATTAGAATATTTATTAGAATAATTGGCTGAAAGCTGTTTCAGTTGGAGTTATTCTTCACCCATCAATTCTTCACAAACTGATCGACTATTAAGGATTACAGAGTTGGACAAAGAAAGTGTGTGCATGAGACTTTCTACAGACAGAGAACTTTGGAATTGGCCCATGATCTGTCTTCAAGACTCTCTTTAGAGACATAGTATTCCTTAATTTAACTCTTTAAAAACATTCCATTTTCCTGAAAACCCCTCCATTGTCAAGTAGATCTGCAAGGCTTCAGTCTAATTTTTCCTTTTCACATGGCTAGACACATTCTGTAGTAATGAACACCAAGATACAAAGAAAGAAATTAATTTTAGGATTGATCAGGAGAACTAAAAACAGAATAAAATGGTCAGCAGTAGCACCATAGAAGAAACATTAACTGCTTTTATGAGTGTACTTTAGAATTACACAGTAAGCTTCTAGTTCTCCAAATATTTCCCTCAGCATACTCAGCACCTAAGCATTAACCATTAAAACTAGTGATTTATGGGGCTCCTGCGTGGCTCAGTGGGTTAGGCCACTGCCTTCGGCTCAGGTCATGATCTCAGGGTCCTGGGATTGAGCCCCGCATCGGGCTCTTTGCTCAGCAGGGAGCCTGCTTCCTCCTCTCTCTCTGCCTGCCTCTCTGCCTGCTTGTCATCTCTCTGTGTCAAATAAATAAATAAAATCTTAAAAAAAAAAAAAACAACTAGTGATTTACTATAATTTCTAATCTAGGAAATTTTTTAGAGTACTTCACAAACATTGAAATATTAAAGAATACAGCCTTTCTTATCTCAACTAGTAGCTCTCTGGGACTTATACTACAGCAGCTTGAGGACTGCCTTGTGGCAGAGGGGCGCACTGAAAGAATTAGCGGTATTATCAAGGCAAAGATGTAGAGTGGGTGAACAAATTTTGAGAAAAACTTAAAAGACCAACTAGGCTTACTTTCCATTAATTGTTAGGATAAGCATCAAAGGAAAGGAAAACAAAAACAAAAACTTTATTTCCCTGATAGAATTAGGGGCCTCACTCATCAAATCATGGACCTAACATTGTGACATTTGGAGGTCTCCACACAAAATTCTAACTTTATTGTTAGGAAAAAAAGTTACTTGTTTAGCTGAGCGAAGAGTTACCGTTTGCTCTTTCTCTGGATACCTCATGAATAAAATATACTACAAAGATGGAATTAAACAAGTAATATCTTAAAAAGTGACAAATTTTATGAAGAAAATTACATATTAAAGGGCTAAAAGTGATCAAAACCTGCTTTGGAAACAGCTTTTATTCAGTAATTAAAAATATTCGCATGGTTTTGATTTAGTGCTATGTGCTATGTGCACATGTGCTATGTGCTATTGCTATGTGCTACCTCAGGCAGAACAATTCCGCTTCACATCTCTTGTTTCTTTCAACAACACAATGAACTATTAATTAATACCTCTACTTTATAGATAACAAAAATAAAAACAAGGACAGTTAAATAATTGCCTAAGTTCATACTGGTAAAGTGGTGGACTTAAGACATACATTCAGGTTTAAAAGTTTCTGTTTTAGATATGTGTGTATGTGTGTGTGTGTGTGTGTGTGTGTGTGTGCATATGAACAAAAGTTTTAGACCCCTTTGTCTAATTTATTACTTTTTCAAAATGAAGAAATGATTTTACCCATGAATGGCCAGCAGGTTCTCTTCTTCCATCTTTCCTCACAGCCTCCCTAGGTCTTAAAATTTTTCATTTGCAAAGATATGTAAAAGAATAATAACAGTTGAAGGCACTTGACAATAAGTGAGAATATCATAACTGACTAATTTAACTGAATTACCTTCTTATTCTGTTAAAAAGTTCCAGTTTTATGACCATGTATTGTAATATTATAATTTATCATTGTTGAGTAATTGTTTTTAAGAACCATCTTATATCATTAAGAGTTTCTGGCTCATGTGCACATTTTAGTTAGTTGATAAATTAAAAGTCAAAGTACTATTAGTCCAAAGCTATCTGTGATGAATGCTTTGTGGACATAATACAATAGAAAGTGAGGAAACCACCTTGGCTTTTACAACTGCAGGAGCTGGTGCAAACCAGAAGGAATTTGCTGCATCCAAGACAGATGCTACAATCAAATGACTAAACATTCTGAGTTAAGAAAATGTGCAAACATTTGTATAGTCTGGCTTTACGGACCTCAACAACAAGATCACCATTTTAGTTAAGTGGATACATAACTTCTAAGCCTACAAAAGCAAACAGAGTGTGGACCAAGAGAGAAAAACAACACAGAGGCACACAAAAAGACTTGCCCGGATCCGGGTTTATACCTCTTTAAAGGAGGCAGATTGTAAAGCATGTCAAGCTCTCCAGACATTGATGTCCAAGCTAGCTTTCTTCCCCAAAAAGAAAAAAAGGTTCATTTGATTTAAGATAGCACTTTAAGGAGCTATGGTCATCCCAAAGCAATTTCAGACATTTGACATGTCAGACTGTGCTAAATTCTAATCAATGTACTCTGTATGAGGTTTAATATCCAAAATTTGTATTAGTCTGAACTCATTGATTCAAATCACAAATATTTATTAGGCATTACTCACTATGTGATAGATAAGGATGTATCTACTAGATAAGGATATATATAACACAGGAAAATAAAGGTGAATAAGACATCATTCTGTGCAAAAGTTGTGTTCAATACAGGGGAGATTAGCACCAGCCCAAATATAGTGAAAAACACAAGTAAAACTTAATAGAAGAAAGATGTCTACATAAAGTCTAGGCATTAGTATAGAGACCTCAAAGTTTATATCAGAAAAATACTGAGAAATCTTTCAATCTACATGTTTCTTATGCCTTAGTCTTCAATGTGGAGGATGTGGATATGGGTAAGACAGATATTTTTCAAAATGTTTCAGGGAGATTCTGAAATGTAGACTACTATCACTCAAGTAAAGAAAGGAAAGAGGAATCTTTTCCCTCAGGGATGATCATAGAAAGCCTTTCAGAAGAGGTAATATAGAAATAATCCCTTCAAGTATCAAAAACTTTAGTAGAAAAAGTCATTTCAGAGAAGGAAGAATCATTTCTATCAATGGTATGGGGCAGAATGTATGATTCATGACTTTGAAAGAACATCTATGTTAAAAGCCTTTAGATTTACCTCCCATATGGTGATACTTTAGTCTGATAAACATAAAAAAGTGAAGGATATCTATGTAAAGGCCACTTCTCCACTGGGGCATCTGTGAGGGAGTCTGCGATGGTTACCCCAGTGTAGTGTATGCAGGGCAAGCTTCATGGGCATGTGATCAGTATAGTTGCAAGGGATTATACTTAGAAGAAAGCTGAATGCTCTGTAGTTGTTGTCTTGAAACTTAATAATTTTACCTTTGAATTTGCGGTTTGTAAGTGAAGTCCAGGGGAGCAATGGAACAGCTGCTGATGGCTTGGGGCAGTATAGTTTCCCATCACCTCCCTGCTCCCCCAGCAAGGGGTTCTCACCCACTGTCTCCCAGCCTCCCAGAGTCTGAGCTTGCTCAGCCTTCCCTTTTACCTCCTCTGCCCCAGGACTGCTACAACTTTCCAGCTGGAATAATGACCATGTGCTTCTTTCACGGGGAGACCTGCATTCCTCCATCACCCTCTGCAGCTAGCAGGGGCCTGCATAGGGAGACTAAGGATTTGGTCTTCACATTCCACAGGACCTCAGGGCAGATCATGCTAACAACATCCCTGTCCCAGGCTGGTGGCTCCATGCCCATGGAGCAGGTGAATCGGTAGGAGTGAAGCTCTGACCCACCCAAGATCCAAGTACTGAGCATGTTCTAGGTTGTAATCTCTTGAGAGTCACCTGTCTTCCAGAGTTGAAGTGGAAAGCTAAGGGATGGGGAATTGATTTCCCCACTTATGGCCAAGGAGACAGGTCAGTTCAGTGACTGGCAAGGGGGGAAACTCAGCAGCTGGTGAATCATATACAAACACTGATTTCTAGGCCAGAACTCTGGGAACACGTGATACTCTACACATGCCTTGCAAGTGTCTTCATGCCTCATGAAGGATGACGTTAAATAACAATACCCACCTGTCTTCATGCCTCATGAAGGATGACGTTAAATAAGAATACCCACCATGCTGTGTGGGACGCCTGGGTGGCGCAGTTGGTTGGACGACTGCCTCCGGCTCAGGGCGTGATCCTGGAGTCCCGGGATCGAGTCCCACATCAGGCTCCCAGCTCCATGGGGAGTCTGCTTCGCTCTCTGACCTTCTCCTCGTTCATTCTCTCTCTCACTGTCTCTCTCTCTCAAATAAATAAAAAAAAAAAAATCTTTAAGAGAGAATCTGTGGAAGAACAGAAAATGTTTTATATTTTAGTACCCTTTATGTTTTTAGCATAAAAATGTATTATAAATACCTTATGATGAAATTACAATTATCCCCATTTTCCTGCTTTTAGAAAAAGGAACCCTTCCTTTTCATTTCGTTCTAAGTCACTTTGATTACACAGTTGGCCCTAGGTCTACAATTGCTTTTGTCTAATTGGCCTGAGTCTACTAAGGCTATTTGCCAAGATGTGAGTACTCACCAATATCAGATTCCCTTCTTTTTGGGGTGTATGGACTATATTCCAGCCCCTTGTGAGTAGGTGAGTCATTTGATTAATTCTCCCAACAAAATGTGAAGTGAGGTGAGTTATCTTTAGGCCAATGCAGTAGAAAGCAGATGTGTCTTCCCTTTTTTTGGTCTACCAATCTGATTAGACGAGATGTAACCTCCAGATTGATGGACTCTAAGATTGCCGGATTCCTTCCTAGCATCTCTCAGTCAACATGGATTTACTGGTTCTAAGTTCAGTGAAAAGCAAACTTTAATGTGTTGAGCCGCTTAAAGTTGGGAGTTGTCTCATTTGATCAACCTACCTTGACTTAAAATAAGTCATGCAATCACCAAATAATACTTGTCTGGTCTACTCAAAACTTAGGAACTCTGTTAAATTGTCTCTGAGTTTCTTTTGGAAGTCATACTGTATCAGTCACATAAATTCCTTAGATAATACTATTTAAAAATCATGTGGATTTAACCTCTTCCTCTTCTCTATTTTTGCCATGACTTTAAAAAAGAAAGATAAGTGCATTGCATTGAGCCTCGGGACCTTGGCACCAGAGAAAATCCAGAAAGCCAGAATGGGAACATGTAGTCAAGAAATGGAGCGAGGGGGTGCATGGGTGGCTCAGTGAGTTAAAGCCTCTGACTTCAGCTCAGGTCATGATCCCAGCGTCCTGGGATTGAGCCGCGCATCAGGCTCTCTGCTCTGCGGAGAGCCTGCTTCCTCCTCTCTCTGCCTGCCTCCCTGCCTGCTTGTAATCTCTCTCTCTGTCAAATAAATAAATAAAATCTTAAAAAAAAAAGAAATGGAGGGAGCAGGGAAAGTGCCATCTCTACATATGACCCAGAAAGTCAAAGCAGACCACAAAGACATAGAAGAATGTGATCTTTCACTTCTATTATTTTTGTAGTATTCAAGGAAAATATTAAACCAATGGACATGGAGTAAACAGAAAAAAATATTCCAGATTAGCCTTATTTATCTAGGCTTTCCATCTTCTTACATATTCAGCTTCCCTCATGGACACATGTGCTGATAAAACATTAAACTCTGGCTGCCAGAAGCATTGAAATAGAAATGGCCATATTCACAAATAGAAGACTTGTTTACTACTCTATTTCTAAACTCCATAATTATTTTAAATAGAAAGAAAAAAAAACATTTGAATTCCTGCCTCTATTAAACCACTTGATAATCAGGAGAAAAGGAAAACATGTGAAAATGCCCAAGCCTGCATTTAGATTTCTCATGACCCCCATCCCAGAAATAAACAAAAACAAAAAACAGAGTTCCCCAGACTTAGTCATCTTTTTATTTAAAAAGTGAAGCCAATGGGGCGTCTAGATGGCTCAGTTAGTTAGGCATCAGACTTCTGATTTCAGCTTAGGTCATGATCTCAGGATTGTAAGATCAAGCCCCGCATCAGACTCCAAGCTGGGTGTGGAGCCTCTTTAAGATTCTCCCTGTCCCTATCCCTCTGCCCCCTACCCTCCTTCTTTTTCTGTTTCTCTCCAAATAAATAAATAAATAAAAACAGTGAAACCAAGGCACAGCTTTATTTTTATACTTTTGAATGTTTTAATTTGCTGAAGTTCTCAGTTGGCCCAGTAATTTAGAACCATAAAATGGGCCATGTAACCTGAAATCACACAAAGGGATTATAAAAATCAATGGAGTTCTTTTTAACATTGCTTTTATAACTAATGATAGCACACATCTCGAATATCTATGGCAAATTGTCATACTCTCTTCTAAGTTTGAGTCCGCTTCTAATTTTAACCCCTTATACTTTTAGTGTCATGAAATATTTCTCAATAATCTTTTCTTTAAGATACTACTTATTTATCAATTTGAGAGGGAGAATGAGAGCAAGAGAGAGAGCACAAGCCAAGAGGAAAGGCAGAGGGAGAAACAGACTTCTTCCAAGCAGGGAGCCCAAAGTGGGGCTTGATCCCAGGACCCTATGATCATGACCCAAGCTGAAGGCAGATGCTTAACGACTGAGCCACCCAGGATCCCCTATTTCTCAATAATCTTCCTTCCTGCCTTCCTTTTTTCTTGCCTGCCTTCTTTCCTTCCCTCCTTCCTTCCTTCCCTCCTTCCATTTTTCTCTCTCTCTTTCTTTCTTACATTATCACTTTTTCAGTTTCCCTGGGTTGCCCCCTTTCTTGTCACAACCACTTTGTTCATTTGCATGGATAAGCTGGCACTAATTCAGGTCTTCTAGCTGCATATGTAAAGTCTTTGAATGTCAGCAGTGTCAGCTTTCCTACAATCAGCTATTTCTTCTATACATTCCGTGTATATTCAATTCAGATTTCGCTTCCCTCATTATCACTTTTCATTTTCGCCTTTGTTTACCAAAGTCCTCTTTCATCTGTAGAATGTGACATGGGCTTATCCTTCAAAACAAGAAGGCAACATAACTCTACACTTTCCTGTCACTATGTAAGCTAACAGATGTGCATGGCCAATACCAACAGGCTTTAAAACAGATGATCATGGGATTGGTCTCTCATCACAATTTACATCTGTTATTTATAAAATAGCAATTTTTGAACTAAGAGCTGTATCAGTGGAGTTTGCACTATGTCCAGTTATTCACTGCTAATATGCCATGGTGACTGAAATTTGAACTGTGTTGCTAAGGATTGGCATTATTTAAACTATTGTTAACTGACATGCATGCATATTAGAACCATGGAGAGAACAGACTTCCTGAGTTTTCCAGTATTCTCAAATATTTAAAGTGAGCTCATCATTTCAGATACTATTTCAGATATTGCTTGGTATTTTTGCCTTTTTTCCAAGACAAATACATTTTAACGTATTGTATAAACATAACTATTATTCTTTATCATTTATGTCCAAATATCAGACCTCAATGAGTAAAAGTTATTATAAAATTTCTGATTGTTTCCAATAAAGTCAGCTGAACTGGGCACAATTGACATATTTGCTTTATTAAAATTTAACTAATTGTTGAATTAGATTAGATAGTATCAAAAATATTGACCCACTGCCTTCATGAGAAGAAAGCAGATCTAGATGAGTTATCACAATGAAATGCTTCATTATAGTTCCATACAGGCTTACATAAAGTTATAGGATTATATACTGTGGAAACAGTGTATTTTTTTTTGCAATTCATTTGGAATATTAATGTTATTTAAATGATGTAAATGATATTTTTAGCCCTGTACTACACAGCTTCTCCTTGAAATTTGAACTATTTTCGATTTTCCATGTTTAGCAGTTGTGTAATTTGTTTAGTGTGATATGGGGAAGAAATGCTAGATGTGTACTTAGAATGCCATGTGAGTTTCACCCCTGCTGCTTTCAAGAGTGCAGAGATGAGAGGGAAAGAACATTTCTTAACCTGGTGTTTGTCACTTTATACATGCTATTTCATTTTATTTTCATAACCAGGCTAGGATAAAAGCATCACTGTCGGCATTTTAAGAATGAAGAAATGGAATCTCAGAGAGAGGAGGCAACTTTTTCAAGAACACAATCTTAGTTGAGTGATATTATGGAGGCTTATATCCAGATTTGTCTAGTCCCAGAAGTTACACTCTTTTCGTAACACCAACAAGTACAACATTTTTGCATTCGTTGCAGACTTTTTAACTTAATGTATACTTGAAAAAATGAAAGATACAAAAGGCAGGCAATTAACAATAATCACAAATCCATCAATACCATGGCATAAAATTGTGTTATGCATCATAAAATCACTTACCCTGATTTTAGTATTCACATTACCCCCAGAGGACTGTGTCAGCGCTTTAAAAGAACTGTGTACTGGCAGATTTTACTCGGTCTCAAACATATATAGTGATAATGGTTAACATCTGTGGTTGTACCCTACTATATATTCAAATTATTTTAAGGGAGTCTTTTGAAAGGAAACACAATTCCAACCTAACTCAAAAACTTGTTTTGAGACTTTAAGGAGTTATTGTATATGAAAGAGCTTTATAAACTTCAATATTCTATAGGATTCATTAATATGTAGTTATATGTGTATTTTTCTTTATATATAAGAACACACCACTATTCCCAAAGGGTAACTCAAAGCAAAATTTGATTTCATGTTCCTAGATCAGTTGAGACAAATTCCATTTGATTATGCACAAGTATGGGTTATCTGGAAAAATCATTTTCATAGGTATCTTAAAAATTTGCTATAGGGCAGTGAGTAAGAAAGGCAGCCAGACAGGCAAGCATTTCTGGCACTACAAGAATTAAGGCATGTCGCCTCTAGCTGGGTCTCCATACAGTATTTCCATTGCTCTCCATTCTGTGTGCTATAAATGAATAATACCTCAGAAAATTAGAGGGCTAACTTTTTCCTAAAGGCATCAGATGTCTTAAGAAAAAAAAAAAAGCCTACAGCAAGTCCAACATTAATGTGAACTACTGTGAATTAAAAAGTTCTGGAGTGAAGAATATAAAAAATTCCAGTTTCTAGAGACTATAGAAATCAACACAGATATTATTGATTTGTACTTACAAATACACCATGCTATGTAAATGGAAAAAGAAATTTATGCTTCTAGATCTAAAGCATATAAACCAGAGGTATGAATTTTATGTCACTGTAAAAAAGGATTAATGAATGAGTGTGTGTCCTTGTAATAAATCGTAAAAACAGACATATACTTATTTTTTGGCCATTCAAACTTATGTTCATTGTTCATTTCTCATAATGTCTATTATGCTTTTTTAAAGTCCTTAAAGTATTCCACTGAATTTCAACAAAAGCTCTTGATACATAAGGTAGCATTATAGACCTTTAATATACAACATAAATGAGGTAAGCAGTCTGTGATTTATCCAAAGCCAAAAAGAAAGAAGAAAAAAGAGTAATTAGGTGGATCCTTATATTAGAAAATTTTTAGCCCCTGTATTTTTTTTTTATACTGTTTTATATTCAGACAACACTGACAACTGTTGTTTGCCTGGAATGTGTCAGCCACTTCCTAAGTATAGATAGATAACTTGCCTACTCTTTGGGGTTCTATTTTCTGATAGGAAGATCTCAATTTAAATTGAAAATTCAAAAATTTACAGAATACAAATACAAAAAAAAGAATTACATCAAAAGGATTGGAGAATGCTGCTTTTAGAATCATATCGGGTGTCAGATGCTGATCTGTAGGTAAAATGGAATAAGCTGAGATCATATAAATTATTGAACACTATAAACAGAGTTTTTAGTGAGGTCAGAGATGTTAGAAGTGGCACACTTTAGCATATTAGCAACAATCAGAATGTGGCTATAGAGGTAGTTGCTGAAATGGAGTAGAAACAAAAACCACTGGAGTGGAGAAGACCAGGAAATCTGACACTATGGTGTAGAAATGGTCCCCTGGACCATTCTTCAATCATTGAGGGAACTGTGGCATGTCAGTTTCTTTTCTTCTTGACTTGTTCTGTCTTTATCTTTTTGCAAAGAATGGTTATAAAACTGACAAGGGTGATCAAGCCAGGTATTTAAAAATAATTCCTGACTTTTCCTCTTCACTTGACAGCCAGTCCCAGATTTCAGTTATCTTGTATTTAAAAATCTCAATTATATTCCTCTTCATCCCTTTTCCCCACTACTCTTGATGTTTTTCAGACTTTCATCATTCCCAGTTGAATTATTTCTAAAGTCTTATAACACCATCCTCAATTTCAAGCCATCTAATAATTGTCAGAGTCATCTTTCAAAAATACATTTTTCCCATATCCCATAGCTACTTACTGCCTAAGAGCCTTCTGAAAACTCTAGTATCATCATAAATATTCCTCCCCACACCTGTATCTTACTCATTATATTATTCTTCTACTAGGTTTTCTAAATTGAATTCTCTTCCTCTTTTTTGGTCTTTTATGTGGAAGTTGCTGATTTTTCCACCATGCATTAAACTCAAGTTAGATGCAGTTAGTGCTATTTCAAAAAATTTTCACTTTCATTCTTAAACACAAATTATTCCTTTAAAGTCCCTGTCACCTTATACTTGGTCCTTTGGCCCTTCTTCAGTGGCTATCCTGGGCTGAGGGTAGAGCTTCTAGAAGTTGACTTGGCAGTAGATGAATGAATACTGGTCTGTTAAGTTTAAGATACTTGTGAGAAATTCACTTGGAGATGAATACCTTCTTCTCTTCTTTTCCCTGTAGTAACATTTCTTTTTTCTACATCCTTTATTCTTTCCTTCCATCCTTTTTCCCCCTACCTCTTTTCCTCCTTCCTTTGTTTTATTGTTGTTGTTATTGTTGTTGTTGTTGTTTGTTTGCTTTCTTGCTTTCTCTATTTTTCCTCTGTTAAGGAGGAAGAAAGCTTAGACTTGTGATATCCCAAATCTCTGCCTATGAATATCTGGACAGCAAGTCTGAAACCCTTCAATTCAGTGGCCTGCAGAGGTCCATAGCCTGCTCCACCATTTCTACAAATCCTCAAGTTTCATATATCCTCATGTCCTCTTCTTCCTCCCTGATTTCTGTTTCCTTGCAGAATTCTCTATTCTGGTACACATGTAAAATTCAACAATTTGTTTAATTAAAAAGAAATAAAAATCCTTATACTATCCATTTTGAGTAGAGTAGATTTCATTGGCATTTCAGTCAGGAAAGAATTGGGTTGCATAGAAGAAAGAGAACACTTTTATCTTGCCGACAATACTCAATTACTCGAATAGAATTTTCCACCATTCTTAAAATAGTTTTCAGCATCCATATCGTAGGAGAATTTTGCTGTCATTTCTCACCCAATCCAATTTCTCTCTACCATCTCCTCTTAATTACACACATTTCTCCTCCCTATTCTTCCCCTTATTTCCTTCTCCTTTAGGTTTTTCATTTTTCTTTATTCCTTCTCAGGATCAGAAGCAAAGGTAACATGCTTTTTGCCTTTTGTCTAATACAAAATGGCTTCCTTTTTCTCTGAGGTCTTCATATATGTCAACTTCTGTGCCCAAGTAGTTTATGAAGCTGATTGTGATAAATATAAAGAGTCAAACACTCACTAATAGAGCTGACATGATTTTTTTTTTTTTAAGATTTTCCTTTCCCTAAATTGACTTAGTCTTACTCTTAACAACAGGATGAGGATACTATGTTCCCTTTCTTTCATCACTTAGCTTAACATTTAGTTACTGGTCCTCACCCTTCCTTACTCAACCATTAGCACTTCCTGAACAATTTGCTGTACAGCTTTCTATTTCTATGTGGTGCCAGAGATCTTAAGAGGAATATTACAGTGTTTGTGTAGCCTGAAGTTTCCATCTTTTTAAGAGCCTTTTAATACAAAATAATAACAGCACACTTAGTTATGAACCAATATTTATTTGTAATGAATAATAACAAGTTATAAATCTTCAGTTGACAAATGTCACCAATAATTTTATAAGTCATGGAATAATATAATATTTTTATTCATTAATACCTGACCATGCTCTATGTTACTTCTTACCTTCCTGCATTTTTTACTACAAAATTATCCCTTCATATGACAATAATTTTTCACTATTGTCTATACAGAAAAGAAATATCCTTTCTTTATTGTGATTTTCATATTCATTCATTCATTCATTCATTATCATTTATGTCTTTCAAAATGACTTCACAAGTCATTATTGGTGAGGTCATGAAAATTTTTAGGATCCTTGTCAAATTTGGGGAATTCATTCACAGATGAGCTCTGAGAGTGTTGGGCATTTCAAGTTTCTTTTCAGTGACTAAATATTCTTTGAGTTGACATCACTTGTTAACAAGTATGTTGTAGATGTCTTATTGTCTGGCATATTATACTTTTTATATTGTCTTCTTTGGTCTCTGAATTTCATGTCAACTTTACTTTAGTTCACCCCTTAATGACAAAAGCCCCATACCACCTGATAGGAGAACAAGTATGCTGGGGGACAATCAGTAGGGTGAGGGGCCATTCTTAACTGATTGTGGTTATAATATTATACTTGGTCAAACTTTACAACTAATGATCAAGTGAACACATTACTAAGACTTTTTGTAAAGGGGTTCAGGTAAGTGACGGGGCCTTGAAATTTAAATTTCTTTAGCTTTACGTCAACTCAGTAATTCTTGGTCTCATGCTGGCTTTTTAAGACACTTCCAGAACATTATGACATTTTTATTAATTAATTTATTTTTAGATAGAGAGAGAGAGAGAATGGAGGGGAGGGGTATGGAGAGACAGAAGGAGGGAAAGAGTAAGAATCTCAGTCTCCCTGCTGAGCACGGAGCCCTGTGCAGAGTCCAATCCCAGGACCCATGACCTGAGCCAAAATCAAAAGTAGGATGCTTGGGGCATCTGGGTGGCTCAGTCATTAAGTGTTTGTCTTCAACTCAAGTCATGATTCTGGGGTCCTGGGATCGAGCCCCACATCAGGCCCCACATCAAGCCCCACATCAAGCTCCTTGCTCAGCTGGGAGCCTGTTTCTCCCTCTCCCACTCCCCTGCTTGTGTTCCCTCTCTCTCTGTATCTCTCTCCATTGAATAAACTTAAAAAATTCTTCAAAAAAAGAAAAAAACAAAAATTAGGATGCTTAACCGACTGAGTCACCCAGGGACCCCACCTTATAACATTTGATCTACATAAGGAGCTTTAAGACAAGAATTTTATTTATGTTTTTCTCCCCTGACAGTTACAGATATATGGCCCACCTATGTCTTGAATAATCTCCTATAGTAGTTAGCAATAGTAATATGTAATAATTCCCTGAAATAAAGGCATTTGTATCATAAAGTGGAAACAATGTAGTCTTCTTTTTTTTGACAAAATAATGTGATCACCAACATCATCCAACAGAGATTTTGCAATAATAATAATATCCTAATAATTTAGGAAAGTGATTTAAATTACATTTAAATTGATGAATTGATTGCCTTTAAACTAAAATGAGTACTATCAGTAATAAATAATCCGATTTTCTCCTTCAATAACCTCTTCACTCTGGAACTTAATTTTTGAGTTAGGATCTTGAAAAAGGAAGGAGATCTGGGTAATAACCACACAGCTACAAATCCAAATACCTCATCTCTTCCCCATGTCTGCTCCAGGTACCATGGCTCTATTGGATGGTATTATCTCTCTGTTTCCCAAGACAGAACAAAGGAAGTCAGTCCATTCAGTCTGTGCCCACCTAATACATTTTCTGCTTTGAAGCTTCATAACCAGGTTCCCAGTTCAGGCACTTATCTTTATTTACTTAGAGTTAGTGTAAAAGACTCCTTAACCTCATCCTTTGCCTCTAGGATGCTCCCCACATCCCAAAACTAATCTATTTTCAGTACCATAAAAAGCACTTTCTGAGACACTTTTAATGTTATTCATGTTCTTAAATTTCATGAACATCTCCCTATGGCTTCCAAGACATAATTTAAATGTATTTCCACACATTATAAGACCCTCCATGTCTTGGTCTGGCCTGTATGCCTGTTAATATTTTTCTTCTACCAATATAACTATGGTTCCAGTCTCCAGAAATATTGAACTTCTTGTTGTTTCTTTAGCAATCTGACATATCTTCTCTTTTTCTGTAATATGTGAGATATAGACATTTATATTTCAGAAGAATCCTTTTCATTCTTTAAGTATTCATTTGAAGCCTATACTTTATGAAGTTTTCTTTGACTTTCCTAGGCACAGCTAAATCCTTTTATGCATTCATTTTAGGGAGAAATTTGCATCTGAAAAAGCCTTACAGAATTTGTTTTCTCTTATGAGATGTGTGTGTGTGTGTGTGTGTGTATAGTGTCTCTTCACTCTTCACTCAGAGACTCAGAGTTCCTAGTTTTTGTTGGTTTATTAACCAAAAGAAATATATGATAAAAGTGTGTATATCCTCTGTTATTATGAGTTTTTCAGGGGATGGAGAAAATATTTTTTTACCATTTTATTCCTTGCATAATTTCATCCATTCATGTTTCTCAAATAACTCTAGCTGTATTTATTGAGTCTAAAGTGGAATATCTTTTCCTGATATATAGCAGGTACTCAAAACAAAAGACAAATGGTATCACCCAGGTGAGTTGACATGCTGACCAGCTTCTTAGCCTCTAAATTATACCCTAACTTGGTCATTCACCTGGCTCTAGTAGGCCAAACTTGAGAACAAAAGAGTTACTGATGTATTTTCAACTGATATGCAGTGAGAAGTTGCTGAAGCAGTCCAGGCTGAAAACACCCTGGAGAATGGCACCAATATTTACATGTTGGCCAATACAGAACACTGGGATTCAGCCCATAATCTGTCCACATCCAGTGAAGTACTTACATGATCCTTCTACCACAGTTCTGGAAACTCCCTCCCACTACTCTTTATAATCCATCTAAGTTATTAAAAAAGTCATATATACTCAACTTCCAGACACCAATCTCACCTCTCCTAAAACTGCGTATATGGGCCATTCTTACATTTTATCCACTGTTAATTTATAAATATGCCCTGTCCTTTCCCTTGGAACTTCCATCCTCCTGACATGATATCTTGATCACCTATATACTTGCAGGGACCATAAGGATATTTTAAAACTAGACACCTTTCTTGTCTGTTCTCTTCTGTCTTTCCCATGCAGCCTCTCAGATATTTTATTTGGAGCAAATTACTATTCCTGTGCATTCAGGACCAAAAAAAAAAAAAAAAAAAAAATACCTGGAACAAAGTGATATATTGATACGCTTTGAATTAAATAACAGAATTTGTATTTTAGTTCTGCCTATTATCTCTTTATGCTGGATAAGATATACAGTCTCATACTTTAAAGCATGAAACAAATCTTTAAAAAGTCCTGTTCCTTTCTTACCAACAAGAAGATGGGCGGCGCCTGGGTGGCTCAGTGGGTTAAGCCACTGCCTTCGGCTCAGGTCATGATCTCGGGGTCCTGGGATCGAGTCCCGCATCGGGCTCTCTGCTCAGCAGGGAGCCTGCTTCCCTCTCTCTCTCTCTCTGCCTGCCTCTCCGTCTACTTGTGATTTCTCTCTGTCAAATAAATAAATAAAATCTTTAAAAAAAAAAAAAAAAGAAGAAGAAGATGGAACACCTTGGAGAATATAACTAATTTGTAAGAGTAGCTGGTTTAATGAAAGTCTGGCCTGGAATTCAGGTCTCTTGGAACCACCATGTGTAACCTCTAAGTCTATTTAATTCTCTGAGCCTTTTTTCCTTATCATTAAAATGACAACTGTATCATCCCTTTGTACTTCATAACATTATTGTAAGTAATCAACAAAATAATGGACATGTAGCATTCAGATAAGCAAAAGTGTCTGTACTAATATGCAATATTGTTAGTGCAAGGCCTCCTAGAACCCCCTTATTCTTTTGTAATCACGGATTGCCATTATTTCATTCTATTTTCTTAAATTGAGTTTTGATTACTAGATCCTCCCAAATTCTTTGCACACTAATTATATCTCTTTACGTGGTAAACAAGCAGCAGTCCAGGTGCATACACTGATCCCACAGTAGATTTTCCCCAATCTAAAATCAGCTAGAATTACATGCAGGGAGTATACCAAGCTGGAGTAGTAGATACTCGATGACTGAGGGGAAAGGAAGACATTGATCAGAAATAGAGACAAGAAGGAAATAACAACAGTAAGGATTGTCCATTGCAGGGCAGGAAAATGGAAAGTAACAGTTTTTGTGCACCTAATATATGCTGGACGTACTTACATGCATTTCCATATTTAATATTCACAAGATAGATGAGTAAGACTGAGGGAATAACTTATTCAAAACCAGTAAAGCCACAATTTAAGATGGGCTTCTCTGTTTATTGAATACCTGTTCTTTTCACTACTCCATGGTGGCTCTTGATTTATCATTGCAGATAAACAAAATCAAAAACCTAGGAGCCAGAGAGCAGCAGATCACTGAAGTTTTCTTCAGCTAAAATAGAAAAAAAAAAAAATTTGTAAAAATTCATTAGCCTCTGTCACAGCCTTCCTGAGGGAAAATCAAGGAACTTGACATTGGGTGATGGCCATGACTATGCCAGAGCCTTCCCTACTGCTCTACCAGGAGCCAAAGGCTACAGTCTGAGGATGGGGAAAGATTTCCTCATCAGCCACAGTGTTAGTGAATGTGAATTTAGGAGTCAAACTAATGCTTTAACACTGCTGAAGTTCGCCTAACTAGTGTGATTTTTGGAAAGTTGCTTCAATCCATGAAATTAATCCGAGTTTCCGTTGTCAATATCACTTCCCTTCAGGATATCTTAAACAGTCTCAACAAAGAATCCCAGATAAAATTTTCCAACCGATTTTGTGTGTTCCCATCCTTATATCCAAATGCCTAATCAATATTTCTACTTAAGGGTTTCATGGTAAAAATCTTACAAAGTATAAAGAAAAATTATTGAATGTCCTTACCATTTTTTTAATGCTGCCTTTGTTTATAAATAACATCTCAGAACTTTGCTTCCTCCTTTAAAGCCTTCATATACAACCTGTAGCAAATCCTATTAATTCTGTCTTTTAAATGTATTCATCCACTACTTTCTGCCTCCATTCCCATCACCATTTTTATTTGTCCCATGAGAAAAGCCATTTTTCTTTACATACCAACTCTTGTTCTCAGCCCCAAATCTGTTCTTCATACTTTTAACCAGAGCATCTTTTGTCAGTCCATAGCTGATTATGTCATTCCTAGAGTAAGTTCCCATTGAAGTAAAGTAAAGTCCAATGACCTTCACACTGTAATTTTTGTGAAAGATGTCCCTGAAGTTGTGGTGTGCATGGCCTTCTGTGGTCTGTGCTGAGGGCCTGGGATTTTCTTCTAATATGTAATTTTATCAACCTATGTTTCTCCTCCCTAATCCTTATCATGATTGGAAGTTATGGTTTGGGCTACTCTGTTTGAATCATATATTTCCTGATAGACTATCAGCTTCATTAAGATAGAATCTAGTGTATTTAGCTGTGTCCTTATTCCCTAGCATAATGCCCTAAACAAAACTAGTGCCAACAAATATTTGTTGAATAAAGTAATGACTAAATGGCTTACCGGTTGGCTGACAGTATAAATTGAATAATTCATTTTGGAATAAAGTTGCAGAGAGGTCACTGCTAGGTTTACAGTTCTGTAGAATAAAGATTATACAGCTCTCACTGTTTTGGTTAAGGAAGTATTGATATCCCTTTTCGTATAACTAGCTTATTTTTCAAGATCCAGTTTGAGAGACCTCACTTTCGTGGTGACTTTTTGAAAATGCTAGCCCAAAACAATGTCAATTTTTTACTTATTCTGGAATTTTTTATCTACACTGTCCCTTTCAGTACTTGAAATATTCTCTCATCTAATGACCTGGAAGATGGATGTGTTTATGTCCTTAGGCACATTAGGTATCAGTTCTACTAGGCTTATAGACTTTTGGAATTGAGTTCAAGATTGTACAAAATACAAATGTATTTTGTTCCTAACAGAGCCTAGCACTGTGATGAGTACATAGAAGAATCAATAATCATGAAATACACACATAAGTAAATGAATGAAGATTTTGGAAATAGCTGCAAGTTTCAGTGTTATTTGGGATAAGGATAAGAAATATTCTGAACAAATTTATCTTTCATTATTTTAAAATGAGTGAAAGAAGCAATGGAAAAATTAAGACACCCAAGTGTCGTCTTTCATGACATCTGCAGCAAATACACTGCCATATAAGATCTAGAAACTTTTTTTCTCCGAAAATTTTTATCTGGGAAGTTTCCTTTTTTCTTTTCTTTTACAGATTTTAACCCACTGAGCCACCCAGGTGCCCCTCTTTTACAGATTTTATTTATTTATTTGAGAGAGAGCTATCAAGAGAGAAAGCATGAGAAGAGGGGAGGGTCAGAGACAGAATGCTGAGCAGGGAGCCCAAAGTGGGGCTCAATTCAGGATTCTGGGATCATGACCTGAACCAAAGGCAGATACTTAACCTACTGAGCAACCCAGGCACCCCTGTCTGGGAAGTTTTCTTCTGCTTTTTTCTTTCTTTCTTTCTTTTTTTTTTCTTCTTTTAAATTCTAGAACATTGGATATCTTTGTTTTCAATTTTATTTTGTATCTTGGCAGAAATATCTCAATAATACATAAATTTTAAAAATATAGCACACAAATTTTGAAAGAAAAATCATATTAGTCCACCAATTCCTTCATTTTTATGCATTTCCTAACTTTTTTTTTTAGAATTTAATGTTTGTTATTTTAGTTATACTGTATGTTTGCTTTATTATTTTATATTATGATTTGAAGAATTAACTATTTCATGAATTTTCTTAACTTTATGTAAGTGACACGTTCATGAGAAGTCTTTTAATTAAATTTGTTTATTTTCACTAAACCGTATTAGTCTTACCTTAGATGAGAGTTAGTCAAGATGGTTACTAGCATTTCTTTCCCATTTTAGCTTTTGATAAACTACTAACATTTGTTACATTTGTCTTCACTCACCATGAAGTTTAATGAACAATGATTCCCAATATTTCGTTTGAAGACAAATATATGAAAATTACAGCTCTAGGGGTTTGTAAAGACCCAGGTTTAATTCATTCCGTTGACACAAGTTGTGTGATCTAAGGAAAGTTAACTATTTGAGACTCAATTTTTTCATCTGTAAAATAGTTATAATTCCTACTTAGAAGGATGTTATATGAAAAACAGGTAAAATATGTGACAAAGCAACCTCCATGCTAGTTTCTTCCCCTGTTCCTCTTTAGTCTGCCCTTCTCTCATAATCACACCTTACCCTATCTTTATACTTTCTAATAAACTGCTTACTCCCCCAGCTCCCAACTCATACATTTTCCAAGGAGCTGAAATAAAACAAGGATAAATTTTGATTTCAGTTTTACAGCTGAGATGTTTGGTTAGTATTTTCTTTTCTTTATGAGCATATGGAAGAATTATAAGATGACAGCCATTTTTAACTGAATGGTAATCTTTAATAATAACAGAAGCTACAATAAAAACAATCACAAAACCCACTATTTATCAAAAGTTTATCATGTAGAAGGAATGTCCTAAATATTTTATATGTATTATTTCTAGTGCTTAGAAAAATTCTATAATAATCACAAACTCATATTTTATTTTTTTAAAGATTTTATTTATTTATTTGACAGAGATCACAAGTAGGCAGAGAGAGAGGGGGAAGCAGGTTCCCCACTGAGCAAAGAGCCTGATGCAGGGGCTTGATCCCAGGACCCCAGTATCATGACCTGAGCTGAAGGCTGAGGCCTCAATCCAGTGAGCCACCCAGGCACCCCACAAACTCATATTTCTTTTTTAAGATTTTATTTATTTATTTGACAGACAGAGATCACAAGTAGGCAGAGAAGCAGAGAGAGTGAGGAAGGGAACAGGCTCCCCGCTGAGCAGAGAGCCAGATGCAGGGCTCCATCCCAGAACCCTGAGATCATGACCTGAGCTGAAGGCAGAGGCTCAACCCACTGAGCCACCCAGGCACCCCTAAACTCATATTTTAGAAGAAGAAATAAACTTCTATATCTGAAGCCACACAGTGTGCAAATTGTAAAGAATAATTCCTATTCAGAAATGGCTAGTTCTCATTGCTGTGTTCTACTCAGTTTACTCCAAGTTGCCCTAATAAACATTTACAAATCAACCTGTAGCACAGGACTTCACTCAATGAAAGCACTTATTGCAAAAGGAATAAAGTTGCTATTTCAAGATATTTAGGATAAATCATATACATATTTATAAATTGTTTATATGTACAACTTATTTTGTATTTTAATTTGATTAATTATTTAATTGATTACTTATTTTATTTTGTATTTTAATTAATTTGAAAATTTGAGAGATATTAGTGGTGACCTCTTCCTGGACATCTATCAGCAATCTTGGTGACTGTCATAAAAATTTTGGAGCATCCATGCCATTGGGAACATAAATTAGCAAAAGGCTGAGAATGGAGTGTTGCAATAGTTTCCTTGCCATTAGAAGCATTACCCAGCATGGACAGAGAGAGCAGAGTGTATAAAATTGTATAAAAGAAGCAATCCTCCTTCTGAATCTAATTAACTAACCATAACATAGATTTATAGATTCAAACTTCAACAACTAAAAAAAATTTAATTTCTAATATGCATATAATCCACTTGTTCATTTACATGTATTTTCTCTTGATATTATTTATTCAGATGTTGTAATATTCTAACCTCAATACTTAGAATAAGGGATACTAGGTTGATGATGAAAGTGCTTAGTGTTAGACCATTTCAGGAGATTATAGAGTAAAACTACAGATCTATGTGATCTTGTTCTTTAGATGTTTTGATGAGAAGGTGCCTAGCTTCCCATACCATGGAAATGTGTAGAGAAGGTGGGAGTTAATTGAGGCATTAAAAGGACACATTTTAGATGAAACGGGAAGGTCACGCGGGATTAATCCAGAATAGGCGCATCAGGAAGGGAGTTCTAGGCCAAGGTAGTGTCACTTGAGAAAGCCTTGAGTTGACAGAAAGCTTGGAAAGTTTGGGGAACTACAAACAAAGTATACTGAAGTACCATCTATTAGACTTTTGTTTAAAATCAAAAGGAAGTCATGGGAAGGTTATAAGTTAGTTTAGATGCTATTACATGTAGGAAGCTGGCAACTCCATTTAAATAAACAGAACTGTGTAGGAACATGTGGACTGGTGGAAATACAAGTCCAGAGATTGAGAAGATTTCAGGAGTGATTCAACCTACTCTCTCTGGTACTCTTTCCCCAAGACTCCCTTTTGTGTATTCGCTGTAGGTGGATTTCTCCATGATTCTGAATTTTCTTATGGTGAATAAATGGCTCTAGCAGTCTATAATATCCAGAATAAGACTATCTCACCTAGTGACATTTTTGTAGGCTCAACAAAGCTTCCTATCCTAAAGCCTATAAAAAAAATTTCTCATAGTCCACTGCCCTGAGACTATTTCTACCAGGGAAATGTGCCAAGAAGCCAAATCTTAAGTTTAGGGGAACTAATGATTATGATAAGGGAATAGGATTAACTTGGACCAATCAAGTCAACCCCTTGATGACAAGTAAAGTAGTAGAGGAATATATAATCAGTTTTTCTTTTTCTTTTTCTTTTTTTTTTTTTTTAAGATTTTATTTATTTATTTGAGAGAGAGAGGGAGAGCACACAGGGAGAGTAGGAGGGAAAAGCAGACTTCTCACTGAGCAGGGAGCCTGATGCTGGGCTTGATTGAGGACCCTGGGCTCATGACCTGAGCTGAAGGCAATGGTTTAATCGACTGAGCCACCCAGGCACTCCTGTAATCAGTTTTTCTAACCTCATGCTATCCATGTAGAAGCAAAGGGCAACTAAGTTAATAAGAAATGGGAGAGTGTGAGTGGAGAATGGAAAAACAATAATGCCCAATGCCATTCTTAGATAATAACAAGATTATATTTTCATTTAAGGTAGATCATAAAAGTCTGCATTGTGGAGGGGCAGCTGGGTGACTCATTTGCATGTGGGACTCTTGATTTTGGCTTCGATTGTTATCTCAGGGTCATGATTCAGGGTCCTGAGACTAACTGCTTGGGCTCTGTGTTCTGCAGGGAGTCTGAGATTCTCTTCCTCTGCCCCTCCCCGCTCCTGCTCGCTCTCATTCTCTCTCAAATAAATAAAATAAATCTTAAAAAAAAAAAAAAAGTCTGCAGTGAGGAGAATGTCCAGGTCAAAGAAGGTGAAAAGGGTTGGAGGTAGAGACTGTCTTAAGAGGTCTTTGCTGTTATCTACTAGAAAGTTGATGGTGCCAGCACTAAGGTGTCGAAAGGGATTGAGAAGCAACAGATTATGTGATCAATTTTCCTACTTGCATTTTTAGTCGAGATAGATAATATCATTAGTAGTATCATGACTGTTCTTAAAGAGACATTTAAAAAAATTCTAATTATATCTTCTTTCACAGGATGTTAGTGTGATGTTAATGTTATATTTTCTTGGTGTTTGTACATGACAATTGGTAATAGCATTGATGGAATTTATATATTTCTATGCAGTTTATTGGGTAAATATATGCATTTGGCATTTTAATAAAATTCTATATAACATAATTTGAGGTAACAACAGTGCTTTGGATAATTGTTGTATTTTATTATATTCAATATCATACTAACATTTGCATTGTTGCTTCTTTTTTTATCATTATAGTTTGTCCAGAGATGAATACTTTTGTAATAATCTGTTTTCTGAGTTTCCATTTATTTTCTTCATAGCGATTCTTTATGAAGAATCATATAGATTTCTTTATAGAGATTCTATAAATTTATATAATTCTGTATTTCAACCTCTTCACTCTAATCCAAAGGCAGCTACTTCATTGTTCAGTAATCATCTGTTTACTTGCTGTCTTTTACAATAAGTATAAGGACCATGATCATTTTAATTATAGCAGCATTCTCTGTATGTGTCATACTATCTGGCACAAAAACATTCTAAATAAGCAAATTAATTAAATGGTATCCATATTTAATACTGCATAGTATAAATGTGTGTATATATTTAGTGTTCACTAGGTAATAGTAACATATATGGTACATATATATGTATGGCCTCTCTCCCTTTCTCTCTTTCTATATATGTATATGAATATATGTACATTTGGTGCTATATGTAGCAGATGCCCATATGGCAGTGCATGAGAATCCTCTGGGCCAGTAAACTGTGAGGAAACAAGATTGTTCAGTAAATTCCAAGGTAAATTCCTTTATATTCTTTCTTTCCCTCTCATTAAAAAAAAAAAAAAAGAGCAGAAAACGTTCTTAAAGATTCAGTAGATAACCCTCTTCAGTAGCCTCTAAGTAACATTTAAATCCTGTGCATTTCTTTTTTTCCTGTTAGTTCTTAGCAGCTGATGCTTTTTACAAACTATTTTCTGAGAGACATGTAGCTTTTTATTATAATTTTACATTCAAAAATGAAAGTTTATCAATATTTTAAAACATCAAGATTTAGGGCACCTGGGTGGCTCAGTGGGTTAAACCTCTGCCTTTGGCCCAGGTCATGATCTCAGATTCCTGGGATCCAGCCCCGAATTGGGCTCTCTGCTCAGCAGGGGGCCTGCTTCCCCCTCTCTCTCTCTGCTTGCCTGTCTGCCTGCTTGCGAACGCTCTCTCTGTGTCAAATAAATAAATAAAATCTTTAAAAAAAAAAAATCAAGATTTAGGTTGATTCAGTAAACACTCCATGATTCTTTTTTCTTTTAACATGATAATACAGGTACTTGGAGAAAAAAAAAAGATATTGTTCTCTTCATTTTTTTTTTCTTTTTTAAAGTTAAAGTTGTGGTAAGATTACCTGGATATCCAGTGAAAATAAAATACAATAAGTAGAGATTTTTGTTTGGGACCCTTCTAGTTCGTGCATTGATTAGCCTCCTCTGCCTTCAGTACTACCTGAGAGTATTTACACTGTTTACCCCTCCTCTATCCCCACCCTGCAGTGGAACTCCAGATCTTTTCCATTAAAGCTCTTCAGCTTTGACCACATCAGTCTCTGAATTTTGGTGAGATACTTATAGAAAAGTAATGTCAGGTGGTACTGGAATGAAATTAATACTTTAATCCGTGGTTATTTCACCGTGATTTTAGACCTCGTGCTCTAAACCCAGAGTTAAATTAAGGGAGAAAACTGTAAACATCTTATCACTAGATTGTAAATTTCTTAATTTTTTAACTGTTTTAATTCTACCACCAAGTGAGACTTGTATATAGTGGACATTTAATAAGTAAAGAACTTGTGAATAATGGATAAAGATAAACTGATTATGCTCAAGGATTTTTGTCTGTTTATTATTAAACCTTTTTTTGTGTATGTGGAACATAAGAAACAGAGAAAAAGGCAGGAAACTTAAATATCCAATTACATATCACTTCATAAGGCCTATAACAATGTAGCCAAACTCCTATTAGTAATTAGAAAATTCCTATAGCATGACAGAACCCCCCATCTTGTGCACTATTAATGATATCATGATTTTTATAATTGTATCTTCATTTATACTAATAGTTTTTGCATCAAATATGCCTTTCTAAATGTTCTAACTTACATTTGTTTGTTCTTTTTTTTTTTTTTTTTTTTTTTTTTCCCAATTTATTTATTTTCAGAAAAACAGTATTCATTATTTTTTCACCACACCCAGTGCTCCATGCAAGCTGTGCCCTCTATAATACCCACCACCTGGTACCCCAACCTCCCACCCCCCCGCCACTTCAAACCCCTCATTTGTTTGTTCTTAAACTTTATACAAATTGAATCAAATAGTATAAACATTACTTGCATTGAGCTTCATTTTCTCAATATTATATTTTTAGTTTCAACAATGTTATTGCATGTAAATGTAGTTTGTTCCTTTTCTTTTTGCAACGTATATTACAGTTGTGGTAGGTAGAATCAAAAGATGTCATTCCCCCAAGACTTCATACCCTAATTCCCAGGACTGTGAGTATTGAGATACTCATGAAGGATAGTTGGAATGCTGAAGGCAGGCAGTCAGGGACAAGCCCCACCCCTCAACTGCTCTAAGAGGAAGCCACCCTTAAAAGGATTTTACACCACCCTGGAAGGAGCCCTTCACCCTTTCCCAGGTGACAAAAACCTGACTGGATGGACAGGAGCAGATAGGGTTACTCAGATTAAAAGAGCCCACCAAGAAGCCCATTAAAAACCCCTAGACTTAGAAACTCCTGTAGCAACCTTCTATGCATTTTTCTGTTAGGCCATATGTTTTGATTTTATAGTTCAAATCTAAAAATTTATTGATATTTTTTCTGATCTTCTATAAATCAGTGAGCTATGTTAAAATTGTTAAGTTGTCTTTTTTAAATTTTTTAAAGTTCTATATGCTTATGCTTTACATATTTAATTTATATTATTAAATACATAAAATTTAAAATTGCTTTAGCTTACCAGTAAAATAAAGCATTTTTTATGATTAATAAAAGTTCCTTTTAATCTCTAACAATGCTTTATTCCTTCATATGTATTTTATTAGATATTAATATAGCTACAATTGCTTTCTTGTGTTTGTACTCATGATACAGTGTTTTCTGTATTTTCAAGCTTGCATGAACTAATATTTCAGTTGGCTATTAATAAACATATAGTTGAGTTTTATTTTTGTACTTAATCTATTTTTTTTTAATCAGAAGATTTTAGTACATTTTCATTAAGGTAATTCTCAGTATTATGATTTTATATCTACCCTTTTAATATCTGCTTTCTATTTCTACTTTTCTTTCTTTATACATTTTACTTTTTGACTTCTTAAGATTATGAGGATTTTTTTTTTAAGATTTTATTTATTTATTTGACAGACGGAGATCACACGTAGGCAGAGAGGCAGACAGAGAGAGAGAGAGAAGAGGAAGCGGGCTCCTTGCGGAGCAGAGAGCCCGATGTGGGGCTTGATCCCAGAACCCTGGGATCATGACCTGAGCCGAAGGCAGAGGCTTTAACCCACTGAGCCACCCAGGCGCCCCAGATTATGAGGATTTTTTAATTATTACATTATCTCTCAGTTATCTGGGACATAACACAGTCTCCCATTATTTTATGTGTATGCATTTAATGCTTTCCAATAGAGTTTTCTGTCATATGGAAATTTTCTGTATCTGTGTTGTCCAGTATATTAGCCATTAGCCATATATGTCTACTGAACAGATGAAATGTTGCTATTGTGACTGAAGAACCTAATTTTTAACTGGATTTTAGTTTACACCTAAGTTTAAGTAGATAGTGACTATGGCATTGAAAAGAACAGCATACACATTAAAACTTGTATCTTTGGGGGACCTGGGTGGCTCAGCCCATTAAGCGACCAGCTCTTGGTTTCAGTTCCAGTTGTGATCTCAGGTGCCTGGGATGGAACCTCTGTGTCAGGCTTCAGGCTCAGTGCGGAGCTGGCTTGAGATTCTATCTTTCCCTTCCCTGCTAGTGCTCTCATGTGTGCACGTGCTTTCTCCCTCTCTCTCTTTCCCTCTCTCTCTCTCTCAAATAGATAAATCTTTAGAAAAAAAATAAAAGTTGTCTGGCAAGTTAAACATTTCTTCTTTGGAGATACTCTCTCCATTTCTCCCTAGCCTTTTTAAAGTAAAAACCTCTCCTCTTCGATATTCTACAATTTTTCAGTGACGTGTTTATGCATGTGGTTTGTTTTTATTTAGCATTCTTGAGAGATTTTTTTTTTTTTTTTGAAAATGTGTTTAGACTTTAATAAATTCTGGAAAACTTCAGATATTTTCTTGTTAAGTATTACTTGTTATTCATTCTCTCTTCTCATTGTAACACTCCAAAATAATTAGAAGTTTAACATTCCTATTCTATAACTTATTTTCTTAACCTCTCTCTACTTCATGCATTTGATTCTTTCAGGTGTATTTTGGATATTTCCACCTCACTTATATTTCAATTCACTAATTCCCTTTTCAGAGATGTCTAATTTATTGTTTTAATCAACTGGTATATTCTTCATTGTTATTATTAATTAGCATTATTGTGTTTTTTAAGGTTCTACAAGTCCTATTTGTTTTTCTTTAAAATTTGTTATGCAGGGTTTTTTTTCCCAGTAGTTTATAGCTTCTTAAAAACTGCTTTGATCTGGTATTTTATTTTGCTATCATTGTAATCAGAGTTGTTCCAATTTCTGTGTGAAA
Organism: Neogale vison; assembly: GCF_020171115.1. Classification (NCBI taxonomy): domain Eukaryota; kingdom Metazoa; phylum Chordata; class Mammalia; order Carnivora; family Mustelidae; genus Neogale; species Neogale vison. The sequence goes on along the minus strand of NC_058098.1, from coordinate 101,036,315 downwards.
TAGTTCCAATTTATGACTGCCAATAGTCACTGTCCATTACATATGATTCTTATCATTATCACCTTGCCTCCTGGTGTCCCTGGTTATTTTGGTTGCATTTGAAAAAATCTGATTAAAAATTTGTGACCTAGGGAATGACTGGGTGACTCAGTGAGTTAAGCATCTGCCTTTAGCTCAGGTCATGATCCCCAGGTTCTGGGATCAAGCCCTGCTCAGCAGGGAGATTACTTATCCCTTTCCTTCTGCCTCTTCCCCTTGCTCATGCACACGTGTGTGCGCGCTCTCTCTCTCTCTCATTCTCTTTCTCAAATAAAATCTTAAAAAAAATTGTAACCTAGGGTATTATTGTTTACTTCACTGAGGATTTTTATTTGCTTCTTTCTGGTGCCCAGGTATACTAAGAATGTACAGTTATCCGACAGTGTGACTGAGCTCTCTCTAGAGTATCTTCCTAGGTTGTTCAAATAGAGCCACAATTTGTGCAAGTGCTTGTTTATTGTTATTTAATCCCAGTTTCAAGAATGCATTGCTTTGGATGTTTACCCAAAATACAAGTGTTCTATCAGGACCATATCTAAATGAGCCTTCATTTTTTATACCCTAACCACATGATGTCAAAAAACAGCCTCTCAGCCCTTCTTCTGTATTAACAAATGAGGACATCCACAAACTTACTGTTTAGTAATCTGGATGTTTGTCTTCTGCCTGCTGCTTAATTTTGGCCTGTAGTTTTGGAAACTAAAAAAACAAAACAAAAACAAAAAACCTTAATTATTATTTCTCTAAACTCTGTTTAGATTGTACCCGGAGTACAAAGTGTATGAAATTATGTACCTGAAGCACAAATTGCATAAAATTATGCTGATTCTTGAGCCAAGTATGCTGATTTATGGAATGCTATCATAATCTCTTAGCTGGGAAAAAGACAGATTACAAAGGATCACACAGATTCCAGTTTTTCCTACAGTAATTATAATCTAAAAGCTGTCAAGCATATGACCTGCTGGATGATGAAAATACTCTAGTGGATGATTTTATTTCAGATAGATTTTATTACTTATTACATTTCCATTTCTTTCTTGAAAAGACAATGAGTCGTGGAAGACACATCCTAGCAATCTAACATTGACACTATGAATTTGATATGAGACTATTTATATAATTTCATTACAGTTCTGCGTCTGCATGGAAAGTAGATTTTTATTTTTAAAATATCTACTAAATCAAAGTGTCCTTTCTTATATAAAGAACGTCTACAAATTATCTCAGATTTTCATGTATTGTTAGTCCCCTATACTTTTTTATCTTGGAAACATTTTATGCTATAGATATAAACCCCAAATTGTGTAAATTTATGGAATATTTTGTGTACATCAAGAATTTTTGTGTACATTGGAATTTTTAAAGTCAATTCACTTAAGAATTACATCTGCAAAGACACAAGTATATTAAATTTTGTGGACAGTCTTCGTTTGACGTTTTGTTTATGTCATTCTAAAACAGTGATTTAAATGATATTTAATTGGATAAAATAGTACCTATTGTAAGAAATTATTATATCTAAAATTTTAAAAACTCATGAGTTAGGAATTATAAAAATAAAGCCAGAAAGAATAGTTTCCCCTTTAGGGTATCATACTTGATTTTTAAATATCCCTACAGTCATGTGGGTTAAGCTTACTCTACCAAAATGCACAGTTGTATTTAGATAACCAAAGATTTGGAGATGTTATTTTCCTATAGCCAGAGATCTTAACAGTATAATAAAATAATTCATTAATTTTCATATACTTCTTTAGAGACTGGTTAAACAAGGCAAGATTACATGATTAGGTGTGAATTTTCTGAGTAAAAGCAGCCTGAGACATAGAACCCCACCAGAGTTACCCATGACAAAAGCCGTCTGAATTAGTTTGTTCTGTTATTTATATTAGTCAGTAAATTAATAATAAACTATTAGTTAGTAAACTATGTTTCAAGGGTTTTGAAAAAACATTGAAAAAGGCTTATTTGCCATAATTAAGACATTCTTACTCAATTTTTATAAAATAAACAAATTACTGTTTATTTTTAATAGTGTTCTCCCAGAATACAATGAGGGACCAAGTAGTCAACACCATGAATTGCCAATGTTGCCATGTATGATCATTATAGCCATTACTGCATAAAGCTTTTAATGCTGATTGTCTCTTTTAATATTCAGTATAGCCCTATGAGTTAGAGAATACTATTTTCTTGTTCTTATCTAGATATGAAAACCAAATATTTAATTGTCCAGTGCCCTAAAGTTAGCAAATACCAAATATCAAGATTTGGACTTAGGCAACATGATTCAACAATCAGCTCTTTTATTTTCTTATATTTCATTTTTTTTTAGAGTGTGGGGGAGCAGGCTCCAAGACACAAGGCTCAATGATCTCACAATCCTAAGATCATGACCTGAGCAGAAATCACGAGTCAGAAACTTAACCAACTGAGCCACCTAGGCTCTCCTGCACAGTTAGCTCTTTTAAAACTGCATTTAAGTTATTTTCTGGAAGACAGGAAGTGTGTAAGTAAGAGAACAAGAGAAAGCTACCCCAAAAAAGAGATTTCAAGTAATTCTTACAGTCATGAAAAGGAAAATTTCAAAGAATGGAGTCAGAATTCACTGGCACCATTATGAAAACAGTGCTGCTTTGAGGAGGGTACACAAAGGCTCCCACTCCATAAAGTTTTCCATGAGAAAGAATAGTCAGAAGTATGGAAGGAGTTGGAGAAGACTGGACCAGCATGCATATTTAATAGACAGTCTGGCTCACTGTTCTGTTGAGCATGCTTTGAGTTCTTAACATCATTTGGGTGGTTAATAAGGAGCAAGTTGCCAGTGGCAACAACCAATTTCTTCGAATTTCTATGAATAAAACCTGTGGCACATGCAGTTGCTATGTTTTAGTAGAGTTCCAGTGCATCTTTATGACTCCAACTTATTTGTTATTGAGCAAACTCTAGGAAAATAAAGTGTAATATCAAGATAGTAGGATAGGGTGAGGAAAAGAAAAAAAAAAATCTTAGTGCTTAAATACAACAAAAATGTGTGACTTGCACACATTCACACCTAAATGGGGGATTTTGCTGTTCTTGGTTACTCAAGAATCTGGGATAGCAGAGGCTCTGTCTTCATGTATATATCACAGATTATTGAAAAAGGAAGAAGAAATTTGGGGAAATTACATACCAGCTCTTAAAGCTTCCATTCAAGAGTGAAATGTGCCATTTCTGTTGGTCAAAGCAAGTCCATATGATAATGCTTACCTTCAAAGGGAACAAGGAAGTGAAATGCTATAATGCCTGGAAATACATAATGATCAACATAAATGTCTGTCACATACAGAGAAAGTGTGACACAAAATCTTAGGAAATTTTATGACCTCTTCTCAGCAAACCAGGCATCAGAAATAGGTCAGAATGTGACTATATTCAGGGTAGTAGCAATGTGGGGTTTTTGTTTGTTTTGTTTCAGAAATAACACACTATAACCTACAGGGTATCTTCAGTCACTCAATTTAAATAAATGGTAGGAGTTTCTACCCTGGAATTTTAAGGACTTCTAAAATTTATTTTGACTTTGTACAGATGGTATAGATTGTTAATTGCTTGATTCACCAGTTTCTACTGAACTAACCTGACAGTGGCCCTTTGATGGAAGAAAGCACAAGTTGAGAAGAAACCAAACTTAGGACATCATCCAGAACCAGTGATCTACAAGGGCCTGAAATCTGGGCAGCCTCTTCGATAGCTCAGTCAGGCATGAACAAGAACACTTTAGGGCAGTGAGCCATTCAGCTCTTGATATATTACAGTTGACACCTATGGAGAGATACCTGAGGTGAGAAATAAGATGCAATTTCAAATACATAAATAAGTCTGCCTGCAAAGTCTTTTTCTCAAGAAGAACATACAATATAACCTTATGAAACAATATTCCTTTTCCTTGTCAAATTGTTTTTGTCATCCAAAATAGTCACAATATTTTCTTTTCATATACCTTAAAAATTTAACTCCTGTCTCTTTTAGTTACTTCAGTATATACTTCAATATATAATGATTGGATTAGAGCAAGTAAATAAATTTAACATCCCATTTTTACTTAATTAAGGCAAGTATAATATACTATTTGGAAGAAATTATTACGTTATGCTTTTTTAGGAGAATCATTCAATTGGATAGAGAATTTTAGTGATTTAAGATGTTTTATTCCACAAATTTAAAAATCTCTGATGGCTACAAGTAGGAAATTTGAAGAAATTTATGTCATACATATTTCTTCTGCATATCCTTTGGAGACATTTATTCTTAGCATAAAATGAAATAAAATTACTTTTATTACATGTACAAGAGATCTGAGATTATGCACTTAAAAAAAAAACCCATCCAATTTGACAAGGACATATCTTTTAAAGATTCTTAAATATATCATTTTTATTTTAAAGAAGGAAAGTATCAGTTTTTGGTCTTAGAGAAATTATAGGAAAAATGAAAACCAATCTAAAGTGATTATCCCTTAAACATGTATTTCCTGGATTCAGATTTAGGAGTCCTGGGTTTGAATCTAAATCTGCCATTTACTTTCTGTGATCTTTTGTCAAGTTATTTAATTCCTCAGAGCCTCAAATTTCACATACTACTTTGTTAATATTTCACATATTATTTATGCTAATTTGTACTAAAAGCTGAGACCACAGCCCCAAATAAGAGAAAACCTAGAATACCCAATTACTTTTAGGGATAAAACATTTGTATCTGAGGCCATAGAAAATATTTAGTGCTATATAAAGGCCAGTTGGTAAAGTGGTTGGAAAAACCATGGCAAAAATAAAGAAAAATTTAAAGTTCTAGATGCACCATAGGCTCTGTTTATCAGTAACTTGTCATAAATATTTATTGTATTTGTGCCAAACAAACGTGATTTTTTTTTTACCTTTTTGATTGAAGGTTCAAACATACACACGCACATACACACACCTTAATACCCCCCTTCATTTGAATTCTAGCTGTTCATTGATTTCTAGCTGTATTGGCCTTGCTGTATTAAAAAAACAGGGAAACTTGATTTCTTTTTAAATTGCCAAGGAAGACATTTTTGCCTTTTTCTGAATTATTAGAGTGTTCAGACCAGAGGAGAACAAACAGTTTTTGTCTCTGTCATGCAATGAGTAACTTTTAACTTTATGGGAAATGTCATGAAGTTATATCCATGTTTGAACTGAGACTGAGAACCAAGAAGCTGTCTTCTTTATTTCAAAATAAATTTGAGGTCACTGTGGGAGATATATTTCTTTTCACTTTTGTGAGAGCCTTGGTTACCTCTTAGGAACATGATATTTGCTTTCGTCTTTCACCTTAAGTCTGAGCAAAAGTAAGACAGTGATATAAATACATTTCTGTCACAGGTAATGTAAGATACATTGATATTGTTTTCCACTCTTTCAGAGCAGAGGAGAAAAGATATTCTCTTAAACTATTCAAACTGGGTGTGGTCATGTGACTTGCTTGGACCAGTATGAAATGTGAGTGTGTTACTTCCTGGCTAAGCATTTAGTGCAAGGGCTGCTGGGATTGAGGAAGCATGTGCTGATGTGTGGGTGGACAGCTGTGTTTTCCCATTCATGACGGCTGCCCTCCCTCAACAATAAGCTGAATGTACAGTACACTAAGCATGAACAAAAATAAGCCTTTGTTTTTATTTTTTTTAAATTAAGTTATTTATTTTCAGAAAAACAATATTCATTATTTTTTCACCACACCCAGTGCTCCATGCAATCCGTGCCCTCTATAATACCCACCACCTGGTACCCCAACCTCCCACCCCCCCACCACTTCAAACCTCTCAGATTGTTTTTCAGAGTCCGTAGTCTCTCATGATTCACCTCCCCTTCCAATTTACCCCAACTCCCTTCTCCTCTCTAACACCCCTTGTCCTCCATGATATTTGTTATGCTCCACAAATAAGTGAAACCATATGATAATTGACTCTCTCTGCTTGACTTCTTTCATTCAGCATAATCTCTTCCAGTCCCGTCCATGTTGCTACAAAAGTCGGGTACTCATCCTTTCTGATGGAGGCATAATACTCCATAGTGTATATGAACCACATCTTCCTTATCCATTCGTCCATTGAAGGGCATCTTGGTTCTTTCCATAGTTTGGCGACCGTGGCCATTGCTGCTATAAACATTGGGGTACAGATGGCCCTTCTTTTCATAACATCTGTATCTTTGGGGTAAATACCCAGGAGTGCAATTGCAGGGTCATAGGGAATTTCTATTTTTAATTTCTTGAGGAATCTCCACATTGTTCTCCAAAGAGGCTGCACCAACTTGCATTCCCACCAGCAGTGTAAGAGGGTTCCCCTTTCTCCACATCCTCTCCAACACATGTTGTTTTCTGTTTTGTTAATTTTGGCCATTCTAACTGGTATAAGGTGATATCTCAATGTGGTTTTAATTTGAATCTCCCTGAGGGCTAGTGATGATGAACATTTTTTCATGTGTCTGATAGCCATTTGTATGTCTTGATTGGAGAAGTGTCTGTTCATATCTTCTGCCTATTTTTTGATATGATTGTCTGTTTCGTGTGTGTTGAGTTTGAGGAGTTCATTATAGATCCTGGATATCAACCTTTTGTCTGTACTGTCATTTGCAAATATCTTCTCCCATTCTGTGGGTTGCCTCTTTGTTTTTTTGACTGTTTCCTTTGCTGTGCAGAAGCTTTTGATTTTGATGAAGTCCCAAAAGTTTATTTTGGCTTCTGTTTCCTTTGCCTTTGGAGATGTATCTTGAAAGAAGTTGCTGTGGCTGATATCGAAGAGATTACTGCCTATGTTCTCCTCTAGGATTCTGATGGATTCCTGTCTCACGTTGAGGTCTTTTATCCATTTTGAGTTTATCTTTGTGTACGGTGTAAGAGAATGGTCGAGTTTTATTCTTCTACATATAGCTGCCCAGTTTTCCCAGCATGATTTATTGAAGAGACTGTCTTTTATCCACTGTATATTTTTTCCTGTTTTGTCGAAGATTAATTGACCCTAGAGTTGGGGGTCCATATCTGGGCTCTCTACTCTGTTCCACTGGTCTATGTGTCTGTTTTTATGCCAGTACCATGCTGTCTTGGTGATCACAGCTTTGTAATAAAGCTTGAAATCAGGTAACATGATGCCCCCTGTTTTATTTTTGTTTTTCAACATTTCCTTAGTGATTCAGGGTCTCTTCTGATTCCATACAAATTTTTGGATTATTTGCTCCAGCTCTTTGAAGAATACCGGTGGAATTTTGATCGGAATGGCATTAAAAGTATATATTGCTCTAGGCAGTATAGACATTTTTTTAACAATGTTTATTCTTCTGATCCAAGAGCATGGAATGGTCTTCCATCTTTTTGTGTCTTCTTCAATTTCTTTCATGAGTGTTCTGTAGTTCCTCAAGTACAGATCCTTTACCTCTTTTGTTAGGTTTATTCCCAGGTATCTTATGGTTCTTGGTGCTATAGTAAATGGAATCGATTCTCTAATTTCCCTTTCTGTATTTTCATTGTTAGTGTATAAGAAAGCCACTGATTTCTGCACATTGACTTTGTATCCTGCCACGTTGCTGAATTGCTGTATGAGTTCTAGTAGTTTGGGGGTGGAGTCTTTTGGGTTTTCCATATAAAGAATCATGTCATCTGCAAAGAGAGAGAGTTTGACTTCTTTATTGCCTATTTGGATACCTTTTATTTCTCTTTGTTGTCTGATTGCTGTTGCTAGGTACTATGTTGAACAAGAGTGGTGAAAGTGGGCATCCTTGTCTTGTTCCTGATCTCAACGGGAAGGCTGCAAGCTTTTTCCCATTGAGGATATTTGCTGTGGGTCTTTCATAGATAGATTTGATGAGGTTCAGGAATGTTCCCTCTATCCCTATACTTTGAAGCATTTTAATCAGGAACAGATGCTGGATTTTGTCAAATGCTTTTTCTGCATCAATTGAGAGGACCATGTGGTTCTTCTCTCTTCTCATATTAATTTGTAAAGGACTATCCACCAAGATGATCTAACAATTGTAAATATCTATGCTCCCAATATGGGAGCATCAAATTACTTAAGAAAACTGTTAATCAAGATAAAGAGTCATATTGATATGAATACACTAATTGTAGGAGATCTTTTTTTTTTTTCAAGATTTTATTTATTTATTTGACAGAGAGAGATCACAAGTAGGCAGAGAGGCAGGCAGAGAGAGAGGGGGAGGCAGGATCCCTGCTGAGCAGAGAGCCCGAAGTGGGACTCGATCCCAGGACCCCGAGATCATGACCTGAGCCGAAGGCAGCGGCTCAACCCACTGCGCCACCCAGGCACCCAATCGTAGGAGATCTTAACATGCCTCTCTCAGAAATAGACAGATCATTGAAGCAGAAAATCAATAAAGAAACAAGAGCATTGAATGACCCATTGGACCAGATGGACCTCATAGATATATACAGAACATTCCACCCTAAAACAACAGAATACTTGTTCTTCTCAAGTGCATACAGGACCTTCTCAAGAATAGACCACATACTGGGTCACAATTCAGGACTTAACCGATACCAAAAGACTGAGATTATTCCTTGCATATTCTCAGATCACAATGCTTTGAAACTGGAGCTCAATCACAAGGAAAAGTTCAGAAGGAACTCAAACACGTGGAAGCTAAAGGCCACCTTGCTTAAGAATGCTTGGATCAACCAGGAGATCAAAGAAGAACTGAAACAATTCATGGAAACCAATGAGAATGAAGACACTTCGGTCCAAAACCTATGGGATACAGCAAAGGTGGTCCTAAGGGGGAAATACATAGCCATCCAAGCCTCCCTCAAAAAAATTGAAAATACAGAATACACCAACTGTCTCTACACTTTAAAGAACTGGAGAATCAACAACAAATCAAACCAACTCCACACATAAGAAAGGAAATCATCAAGATTAGAGCTGAGATCAATGAGGTAGAAACCAGAGATACAATAGAACGTATCAATGAAACTAGAAGCTGGTTTTTTGAAAGAATCAATAAGATCGATAAGCCACTGGCCACACTAATCCAAAAGAAAAGAGAGAAATCCCAAATTCATAAAATTATGAATGAAAAGGGAGAAATCACAACTAATACTAAGGAAGTAGAAACAATCATCAGAAGTTATCAACAGTTATATGCCAATAAGCTTAGCAACTTAGATGAAATGGATGTATTCCTGGAAAACTATAAACTACCAAAATTGAACCAGGAAGAAATCGACAACCTGAATAGACTAATATCTAATAACAAGATTGAAGCAGTGATCAAAAACCTCCCCAAAAACCAGAGCCCAGGACCTGATGGATTCCCTGGGGAATTCTACCAAACTTTCAAAGAAGAAATAACACCTATTCTACTGAGGCTGTTTCAAAAAATTGAAGCAGAAGGAAAACTTCCAGACTCTTTCTATGAAGCCAGCATTACCCTGATCCCCAAACCAGGCAAAGACCCTACCAAAAAGGAGAATTTTAGACCAATATCACTGATGAATATGGATGCTAAGATTCTCAACAAGATCCTAGCCAACAGGATCCAACAGCACATTAAAAAGATTATCTACCATGATCAGGTGGGATTCATCCCTGCGCTGCAAGGATGGTTCAACAAGCCTTTGTTTTTTGAGTCACCACAATTTTGAAGGCTGCTTATTTTCACATATAGGAGAAGTAAGCCTGATTCATGTAATCATTTCCCCAGCAGGTTTCAGAGTCATTCTTTTGCCTATCAGGCTTCCTTCAGGAAAAGTGGTTAGTGACCCTTTTTTTTACCAAGACTTTTTTTTTTTAAAGTGGACCTAGTTCTTTTTCCTAACATAGTTAAGAGTTCTAAAGGAATAGATTCATAAAAAGATGAGCCAAAAACCAGGATTATTGTAAAAATAACAACAAAAATAAAATGTCTTTTAAAATAGGAGTCTAGTTCAATATTAGCTTGCCAGAAAATTAGCTGACTGAAACTTCAGATTTCCTTAGCCAGAGTTTGTTTTATAACTCACAAAAAGAGCTTGACATTCTCTTTCCCTAATTTTTGGTAAATATGCCTCTTACAGTAAAAACTATTAGATATCTCCACATACACAATGACATTATAGGTGATTTCTGCGGCATTCTGTGAAACGGTGTTGCTAATCTCTCATTGCTGTCAGTAGCATTTAGAACATTACAATCCATTCCTATTGCTTTTCAGTTTACAAAAGCAAGGTGTCTACAGTTGCTTCACCAGAGATAAATTATTCAGCCATTTATTGAATTTCTAATAAGTGTCACACCTGGGATTTGGCATCAGTTTGAGAAAAGATTTGGGGCTGCTGTGCATATTGTAACAAGATGTAGCTCTTTCCTCAATAGTTTACAATCTAGTCCAAAATCAAAGCCGTATATAATAACCACCCTCTCCCCCCCAAACAGTGATGAGTAATTGGTATATTTAAACGTGTCAAACCAGTAGTATGGCTAAATGAGAAACAGGGTGGTTTGGTATTTCTCTGGACTGACACTTAATCTCTAATGCTGTAAACAAATCATGTATTCTCTCTTAGAGTCTCAGTTTCCATGTTTGTAAAATGAAAAGATTGGATCAAAAAATATCCAAGTTTCCTGCAAACTCTAAGAAACTATAACTCGGAATTCCAAAGTGCATGGTGGAATTATATCTTTAGAATTTGTTCAAACTTTCTATAGATTTTCTGTTTCTGAGTCTCGATTTCCTTATTTTGATGCAGAATACTGTAGTATTAGCTCTGAGTCTGGGTAGACTCAGCATTTGGTTTTGCACATCAAAGGTAAATTTATTTTCACTCAGGCTTCTAGATGTGGTTACCCCTGGAAAGCAACCTATGCTTGGAGGCAACCTAAATCACAGGAGAGAGTTCACATAGAGGCTACACAGACTGATGAAAACATGACTCACAGAATAGAATGTATTAATGTCATGTTAAAAATAAAAGAAAGAAAACTCTTAGATCTTAAATATAAATCACCAAAAATGTTACTTCTCATTGGAATTCTCCTGAGAACTAGTCTTTTTCTCCCTACTTAAATGCATTATAGGAGTGCCTGGGTGGCTCTCAGTTGAGTGTCCCACTCTTGATTTCAGGTTGTAATCTCAGGGTTGTGAAATGGAGACTCACATCTGGCTCTGCCCCAGGGGTGGAGCCTGCTTGAAATTCCCTCTCTGTCTCTCTCTCCCTCTGCTCCTTCCACCTCTGTTCCTGCTTGCTCATTCTCTCTCTAAAATAAATAAGTAAAATAAAAAATAAATGCATTATAATTAAGGCACACCAACCAAAAAGGACATCTCTAATAGAGTTCCTAAAGTTCTTTGTAATATTCATTATCAATCAATTTTGCCATGAGGCATATCACCTTCCCATTTTAAAGTGTGCTTCTTTTCCTAATTCTCCAGCTTATATTCTAAGTATTTACTTCAGTATTCAGCTGATAGACTATTTACATTTAACTTTAGCAAAACAAAAAGGACTATACACATATTCCTAGTTTTTGGAAATTATCACACAAGGTATCTGTTAACCATGGCTTCCACTGGAGTTTAATAAATAATTTATTTGATTTGCTATTTCATCTATTGGAAACACAATTATTGAATTTGTCTTGTTAGTGTTTCCTGAAAAATCATTATGGATTTTTTAAAAGATGATAAAGCAAATAGAATATGATTTAAATTTTTTAATGAATCAATAAAAAGAAAGAATAACAGTGGGGAAAATAAAACAATGAAAGTAAAAATAAAAGAAAATTGTTGAGAAACTTAATTCAAACATAATAATAGCAAACAATTATATAGTGTCTACTATATTCCAGATAGTGTTGGAAAAGAATTTACAAATATTAACTCATTTAATTTTCATAAGATCCCCATGAAACAATTGCTACTATAAATCCAAGATAACAAATAATGAGGAAGCACAGAAAATTTTAATGACTTGGCAAGGGTCATGCATTTCTAATAAGTGACAGATTCAGAATTCAAACCCAGCAGTCTGCCTCCAGCATTTATTTTCTTAACCACTATATTATAGTTACCTTTATTGAGCAGCAGTATAAATGTACTAAATCTTCATTTAAAAGACAAGAACATATTACATTATTAAAAAAATAAACATTTTCATTCTGTCAGTTGGAATTCACCCAAGATACAAGAACAGTGAGATACTTAGAAATAAAATAGGAAGAGATATATCAAACGAATGCTGACCAAAAGGAGGTTGGAGTTGTTCTATTAATAGTTATTAACAGCAAACAACATAGACTTTAACAAATAGAGATAAAGAGAATTACTTCAAAATGTTAGAAACTTCATTTTACCAAGATGATTAAAAATACAAATATAAACTATATACAACCTAAAACCATCATCTTGAAATAACTTGAACACAAACTGATGGAACTTCAAGGATAAATTGATAAATCTTTAACTCATTTTGTAATTAGATTCACCAAGCAAGAATACAAAGAAATCTAGAAGATTCAAACAGTTCTTTTAAACTGATGTGATCATATATATGGAAATTACAGCCAACAATTGGAGAATACACGAAACTTGTTAAAATTTGCAGTTGTGCTAGATCATATACAATGTCTCACAAATTTCAAAGATTTAAAATGCTACAGATCATGACTCCAACCATAATGTAATTTGGTTCATAATTACAAAAATTATGGTTACAAATAAAAAACTGTAATTCTAAACAACTCATGAATCAAACAAGAAATCATAATAGATATGAAAAATATTTAAAGCAGGGTAAGAAAAATGGTATAGGGAAAGCTTAGGAATACTATGAAAGTAGCAACAAAATGAAATACTGGCTTTAAGCATTTATATTCAAAATGATGAAGATCTCAAATGATTACACAAAGCAACAAATTTTAAATCTTAAAAAAAGAAGAAAATTTGGAATTATTTCAATGAATGAGAAAATAAGAAAATGATAAAGTTTATAGAATCCATTGAAATAGAAATCCAACAGGGAATGAACACAGTCAAGAATCTCCTTTTTAAGAGAAAGGCAAACTAAGAAACACGCCCTTACTTAACCCACTGAGCCACCCATGTGCCCCAAGAAACAAGCCCTTAACTATGGAGAACAGACTGATGGTTACCAGAGGGGAAAAGAGAGGTGGGAGGATAGTTGAAATAGTGATGGGGATAAAGGAGGGCACTTGCTGTGATGAGCAACTGGGTGTTGTATGGAAATATTGAATCATTATGTAATGTACACCTGAAACTAATATAACATTGTATGTTAAATATACCAGGATTAAAACAAAAAACTGTAAAAAAAGGAACACTAACTCCAAAAGATACCTGCACCCCCATGAGCACTGCAGCATTATTTATAATAGCCAAGATACAGGAACAAGTGTCCACCAATGGGTGAATGGATAAAAGAAAATGTGATTATTACATATACAAAGAAATATTATTCAACCATAAAAATGAATGAGATCTTGCCATTTGGGACAACATGGATGAAACTTGAAGGCATTATGCTAACTGCACTTGATTTTAGCCAAAAGGCCGAGAAGCGATATGCTAACTGAAATATCAGAAAGATGAATATGATATAATGATGAAAGATGAATATTATATAATCCCATCTATATGTGGAACCTGAAAACAAAACAAAACAAAAAAAACAAGCTCATAGATACAGAGGATAGATTAGTGGCTGGCAGGGAGTAAGGTGTTAGCAACATGGATGAAAGGAGTCAAAAGGTACAAACTTCAAGTTATAAAATAAATAAGTCAAAAGGATGTAGTGTAAAGTATGGCAGCTAGAGCTAATAATACTGTACTGCATACTTGCTAGGTTGCTAAGAGAAAAGATCTTAAAAGTTCTTCTCACAAAAGAAAAAAATTCTGTAACTATGTATGATGATTGTAGTGGTCATTTAACAATATATACAAATACCAAATTGTTATGTTAGGAACCAGAAACTAATGTTAAATGGCAATTACCTTAAATAAAGTAATTTTTAAAAATAAATATACCCAAAAAAATCTCTTTTTTAAAAAATAATTACATTGGTATTAGTTGGCTAGATTAAATTAAGGCATAAACAATATCAGCAATTAAAAGAATTCAGCATACTATCAAAATTTTATGCTGATTAATGTGAAAACTAAGATAAAATAAATACATTCTAGAAAAATAAAATTTACTATCACTGACACAAGAATAAAGAAATGTACTCAGCAAAAGAAAATATTCCTGCAAAGAAACTATCAAGCCCAGTTTTTTATGGTTAGGCAAAACTAAATTTTCACAGGTAATTCCAATTTTAAACAAAATCTTCTGCAGAATAGGAATGTAAATAAGGTAGAAGAAAACACAGTGCATGTTATGATGCTAGTAAAATGTTGACACCAGAGGTATAAATAGTACAAGGAAAAATAAGTTTATGTCATAGAAGTAAAATTCACAAACTGTAAGTAGCTATATATAAAAGAGATAACACATGAACTTTTTGTTTATGTCTGTAAGATGTGCAATAACTTATAAAAGAAAAAACACAAACTACCTTAAATATTTTATTTATTAAAATACTTTTTTGAAAATACCAAGTTTGTAACTCATCAGGAGGGAAGAATGAAATGCACTGATCTAGATGAGGCATGCAGGGAAACCCCTAGAGCAGTAAATTTTTTATATCTTATTATAGTGGTGAGTGTGTAAATGTCTTTGTCATTATTAAGCATTAACCTGGGCATAGGCATTTACTACTCAGTTGTGTAAAGATAATTGGACACGTGAAGAATTGTGGATTAGGAGTCCAGAAACCTGATTTCCAGGCTGTTTCCTTACAAGCCAGTGGGCATTTACTTCAGTCATTCAGCAAGTTTTATCAAGAATGTAATTTGGTGTTAGTTGGAGAGGAGTCAAGGAAGGAAGAGGAGTCCATTCCTGGATGTCTAAAGTAATTTTTCTTTTTCCTTTTCTTTTTTTTTTTTTTTTTCTTTTTGCTGCTTTCTTGAAAAGGAAAATGTAAGATTTTTTTTCTGCCCTGTTGCTTTATAATTGCTATTTCTACTATGGGAAACTAGGTATCATTTTAAAAATTTCATTTCATTCCTTCACTAGTCATTTTCAAAACATTTCCTTGACTCCCATTGTTAAAGGTTAAAGTCCACACACTCTTGAGCTGAGCTGAATAATATTATTCTAATCCATTCTTCAGGTTGACTCCCTTTAATCTCTCCTAGGAATCCTCAGTTCAGATTGATTTAGTATTTCACAAATGATTATTTTGTTTTCCTGCTGTTTGGTGTATTCCTGCTACATTCAGAAGGCAGAAGGCATTTTCTCGTCTTCATGTATCGAAATACCACACATTCTTCAGATTCCTGTCAGTTTCACTTTCGGGAACATATTTGTCCCTTTTCTAAACCGCTAGATGACAGGAAAGTGTGTGTACAAGGTGATCAAATGGACTTCACCAAAGGGGAAAAAACCCTTCTAGTATATTTAGTATCTGATGAAACCAGAAACATCTAATGTATGGATTAATTATAATAGCATAAGTATGAAATTTATAAATTAACATTTATGACATGGGTTAATTTTTCTTTAATTGCAGGGAAGTATGATTAACATATAAGACTCAGGACATCCTTATCCCTATTTTTCAGTCTAAGATTTATCTTATTAAAAAGGTAGTTATATTAGAACCTACTTATTAGGGTTAATGTGAAGATAAAATGAAAAATATATGTAAATTTTAGTTATATGTGAAATCATAAAAATACCATCCAGGGGTGCCTGGGTGACTCAGTGTGTTAAAGCGTCTGCCTTTGGCTCAGGTCATGATCTCAGGATCCTGGGATAGAGCCCTGCATCAAGCCCTGCATGGGGCTCTCTGCTCAGCGGAGAGTCGGCTTCCCTTCCTCTCTCTCTACTTGCCTCTCTGCCTACTTGTGATCTCTGTCTGTCAAATAAACAAAGAAAATCTTAAAAAAAACAAAAACAAAACAAAGGAAAAAAAACCTTCCAAGCCACAGTGAGTGCTTTGTGTGCTAGTTACTTTTAGGTAGGCCATTTTTTTCAAAATTAAAGGCCTATTTTAATAGAAAACTGTCCACTTCCACTTCAGAAATTAATTCTTATAGCCCAGCATTTACTCTCTACACAAAAATTATCAAATAAAGAGAAGGCAAAGCAAAACAAAATAAAACAAAGCATTCTACACTCCCTTACACATTTTTTGTCCTCCTTACCAGCTTTATAAATTTCGGTAGAGCAAAAGTGTTGTATATGTTCCTAAGTTTTCTTTATTGTTCATAAGATCACAAGATTTTGTGTTTATGTTTACAGCTCTATGTCCAGTGCCAAAATAGAACCTAACAATAAATAAATGAAATAAATATTTGTTTAATCTATGAAATAACAGCAACAAAACATTATTTCCCATGCAAATTTAATAAATTATCTCTGATTAAATAAACTCACCAAGTGAATGTGAGTTTCTCATTCTTACTTTCTTTTGCATCATTCATATATACAAATAAGAACTAACAAATATTTGAGTAGCACTTGCTACTCAAAAAAGTACTTGCTACATATTAAAAAGAGAGATCAAGGTAAATCTCCTCAAAAGTAACAAGGAATATTGAGAGAACAGAAGATCAATTTTTAAAGTTTTGGAATTTTTTCTGCAGAGTAATTAGAAAAATATAGAGTATCCTTAAAACAAATACACAGTGCTACCAAAAAAGCACAGAAAAAAAATAAAATAGTTCTTAGAAATATAAGTATGATTTTCAATATAATTGTAATTATAGGCAGAGGAACCTGAGTAGTTAATCTGGGATTATTTCCGAAAATGTAGAACAAATATCAAGGGGACTAAAAATTAAAAATGTTAATAGAAACATACATTAATTCAGGATGCTCAGAATGGGATTTATGGGAGTTTCAGAAAGGGAGAACAGTGAAAAAAATGAGAAATTTATCAAAGAAACAATATGAAATTATTTTCCAAAGTGAAATGGAGGTATGTCTCTAAAAATTAAAAACATCTTACCAAGTTCAAAGCAAAGTAAATGACAAAACACCTGTATTTCACACCTGACTACATGTTGAAAAATTTCTCCATACTGAGGGGGAAAAAGGAGATAGAAAAAATAAAAACAAAATAAAGAGGGAGGTCAGGTATTTGATTAATACCTTGGTTGTTAGGGACGCCTGGGTGGCTTAGATCATTGAGCATCTCCCTTCAGCTCTGATCATGATCCCAGAGTCCTGGAATCTAGCCCCACATGGAGCCCTGTGTTAGGCTCCCTGCTCAACAGGGAGCCTGCTTCTCCTTCTCCAGCTCCCCTTGCATGTGGGCTCCTACGCTCTCACTCTGTCTCCCTCTCTGTCAAATAAATAAATTAAAAAAAAAAAAAAACTTTGGTTGTTAGAACACAATTACTAAATTTCCTTATAATTTTGAAAAGATTTGGAACCAAGAATTAGGTATGCAAGTCAAATTATCAGTGTGTGAGCCAGGTGATGACATTTACTGATATGCAAAGTCTCAGAAAGTTAACAGAGAAATTTGCTTAGAAAGTCATAGGAAGAGGAATGTAAATAAAATAGAATAATAATATTTGATCTTGGAAAGAATGAGTTCAGACACATGGATTAATAAGGTCCCACAATGTCAGCTGCACAGCTGGACTTGAGAGCATTATATGCAGACATGTTGAGAAGAACTTCAGGAGGGAGTCTTGAGAAAAATAAAGCATTCCATAAGCTAGAGGGTATGCTTCAGAATTTTGAAGAAGTTTTGATTATGATTAAAATAAAATGCAAAAATTAAAAAGACTCAATTAATATTAGAAAAAAACAAAAAAGACAATTTTAGTGATCAACTTGACTAGTGAATGATATCGCAGATTTATAAAAATACACATACTAATCATTGCTTTTCTTCTTTTAAAATCGAACTATGAATATTTTATTTAAGTATAAAATATATAATTGTGGCACAGAACAAAATGTCAATATGATTGACTTTAAAATATGATAATAAATATACAATTTAAAGGATTGGCAGATTAAAAGGGTGCAGAGAGAAGATGCCCTAAGAAGTATAAAAACACAATTTATTCATTAAAAAGTGAGGACTCCAGAAATGCCATGTATGGATGAAGGAACCAGATGTAAAGCTATACGTACATTATTGAAAGTTACATAATATATTGTTAATTGTGTTCATCTGCTATGACAGAAATCCAAAACATCTTTGGCTTGACAATAATGATAGTTTCTGTCTCTCACACACATTCAGTAAGTCCTGAGGATAATGGTCCAATGCAAGTTATTGTGGATGCAGAATGTCATTGGAGTTTGGGAACCTTCTATGTGTTATGCCCTCTTTAGGGCTTGGGTACGACCTTCAAGACTACTTCATGACAGCTCTATGGAGACCGCCAACTCTAGCAGATCTTTGAGCAGGAAGAAAAAGGAATAAAAGCAAAAATAGATGTCTGCCCTTCTAGGTAAGGCACCATCATTGAAGAACTCTTAAAGATCCACTCCAGGATTTGCACTCACATTGCATTATCCCTCTACTAAGTAAAAAAAAAATTTTTTTTGGGGGGGGTCTTGGAATATTACTACTGCAGTTTAATTTTGCTTTTTCTGTTGTTGTTTTATTTTTACAGAACACAGGAAAATGGTTGTTGGGTGTGAAAAACTAGTCATTTCAGCTATATAATGATAACCCATATAAGTAAAAATAGTATTTTAATGATATTGGGCAAGTGAGCCAAACTCACTCTTCATTGTAGGAAGTCAATATTTATTAAGCAGCTAGGTCAATCTCCATTAATAAAGGCCATTGTTTAAGGATAATGGTTCATTTTACTCTAAGAATTAAAAAAAAAAACTTACTCTTCAGGAAACCATTGAAATGTTTACTGTGACCCATCAAAATAGTGCTAGATGAAACTAGCTGGTACCAGAGCAACATCAGTTTGGAATAACTTGTGATCAATGATAATTCTACTACACTGTTATCTTTAAAAACTAGTAGAGAAATAAGCATTCAGTTAGGAATAGAAATAACCTGGATTCACTGCCACTCCCTTCACCTCAAGAGTTTCTCAGACAGCACTATTGACGTTTTGTGCCATATGATTGCTTGATGTTGAGAGCTGTCCTATGTGTTGTGGGATATTTAGCAGCATACCTGGACTCTACCTACTAGATTCCAGTTGCCTTTCGCCCTAATTGTCACAAAAATGTCTCCAAACATTGCTAAGCATCTCCTGGGGGTTGAGAACTACCACTCCAACTCCTGGCTGTGAAAATTAAGATAAATTAATAAACCCCTGTTGGGGAATAATTTCTGTGTTTGTGAGGAGGACCAGTAATACCTATCACACAGGGTAACTTTGAGGACTGATGAAGAAATAACATAAATAACAACAAAAAAAAATGTAAATAGAAATGATTGCATCTGAGACAAGATTGGAGACAGATGTAGGGAAGAAATTTGTCACTTTTCATTATAAAGTTGATTGTTGTATTATTTGACATTTTTTCAACTTATATTATGAAATAATTTAACTATAAAGGGACCGTTTAGTGGTTTTCCCCAAGAATACTAAACTACTCCTTACACTCAGTACGATTTTGGGGGATGTTACTGCTATCATAAATGAGCTTGGGGAAAAAAATAATCTGTAATATCAAAGCTTTTGAAATATAAAATATTATTCAAGAACAAAGTGTGACTCTCCATTTATTCAAGGCTTTCTTATGGCCAACTTAAATTTAAATTTATTGTTTTATTTTTTTAATTTAATTTTAGACATTTTATATTATTGATGATGATACAAAAATAACCTTTTGTCACAATATGTAGGGGCATTGCAATTATACATAGTAACAACAATGATGGTCATATTAATTTTATAAACAGCATCTTATTTGTTGCTCTTGAGTTTCCTACGGATGCATACGTGGTCATCAACAAATAATTAACACTATTAAAAAACTTAATTCCCAAAAGAAATATTAATTGACACTGGCAAGACTTTCAAAATAATTTTAAGTGGTATTAATGACAGTGGATACTTATACCTGACTTAGGTTGTAATGCCTCTTTTCCTACCCCAATGAAAAGAACTTCTTGGGCGCCTGGGTGGCTCAGTGGGTTAAGCTGCTGCCTTCAGCTCAGGTCATGATCTCAAGGTCCTGGGATCAAGTCCCGCATTGGGCTCTCTGCTCAGCAGGGAGCCTGCTTCCTCCTCTCTCTCTCTGCCTGCCTCTCTGCCTACTTGTAATCTCTCTCTGTCAAATAAATAAATAAAATCTTTAAAAATAAATAAATAAAAATAAAAATAAAGAAAAGAACTTCTATTTTTACCCCAAATCAATATTCTCTTTTTGGAAAGATCCACACCCACCCCACCCTAACATGTTCTCCATCTCCATTACCATCACTACAGAGTTACTACATTATTTTTCATTAAAAATAAATATTAATTTTTTAGGTTTTTTGTCAGCTATTTAGTTATCACTTTGCTTATTAACATGGTATATTTCTGTTAAAATAATGCACACACACAAAAACACTCATGGAAATAGATTTCTTTCTTTCTGTTTTAGTAATTAAAACAGTTAAGTAACATGAAAGTTATCTTTTCCTTACAATAATGCAATGAAAATTAGCCAAATATGGTTCCTTTTTGTGAAATATTCCTTCGAAGGTTTTCTTACAGCCTTTTGTTTGGAGTGTCAAGGTGCATTTATATCTGCCCAGTCAACTTTGAGCAGAAAACTTAAAATTAGTGCAACTTGTTCTCTCAAACTTCCTCTATACTTATCTTTTCTGTGGGGTCTGCTAGCTGTCTTGGATAGTAATTGAAGATTAATGGCCTGGTCTCCTCTTCAGCCCCCTTTCCTCTGCACTTAGATTTAGTAGAAACAGACCCTACTCAGTAGCGTCTTTTTGCTCTGGTCTGAGGCTACATCTGCTTTGTTACTCCAAATTAAGGTATTTATGAAGACTCCTCACTTACTTCTAGAATGCTGCATTGCTCTGGAATTATGGAAGATCTGAGTCAAACGATGGTGCCCTTCATTCAATAAATAGAGACTGAGAATCCCCTGTGTGCCTAGCAGTTCACAATTGTAAACTGAACTCAACAGGCTGTTCCTTGCCTACATGTAGGTTAAAGATGCTTTTAACTTCTGTGTTACATTTTATCATATCTGCCAGGCAGTGTTTTCCATTTTATGGTATACAACTGTCACCATTTTCAATATAGTACAATTGATTTATTTGTTTGATTCTATTAATTTTTTACCCATTTCATTGGACTTCCGGGACAGGTTAACTCAAATTCAATGGTATTCCTTCCTAAAGCCTCTACTCACCTTTTTTCTAAACCTTGTCTCACCTTGACCTTCAGAGTATGTGCTTTTATACCTACTAAGTTATGTGGCAACTTCTGTTCAGTGGTTTGCAAGTACTTTAGGAACCTGGCTCATTTCTTTCCTGAGTCTTTTGGTTTCTTTTTGGCCCTCATTTCATTCTTCTTGCCCAAACTCCTTAGATCGCCTTCATGAATGAAATTTACATATTGCAGACAGACCTGGGTGGTGTTGGGGCAGAAGATCGGACACCTATCATGGCATTTCTTTAATGCAACATTCCCAAATTTACAGAGCTCTGTGCAGAGGAGCCTCCACATTCATTTTGTATTTTTCTCCTTGCAGTAGACTGTGGAATAAATGATGACACATGTAATGATCTGTATATTCAATAAAAATTCCAGACACTTTATGACTTAGACCAGTTTGTATCTTTGTTGAGATTTTTGAAAGATAAATTCTAAAAAAGAAAAAATTGTGACTCATCATTTATTCCATTTATTCCATTTGTTTCAAATTAGGTGAGACATTGTAATGTTTTACTCTATTTATTCCATATTGTGATAATCCAGATTATATGCTTAGATATTCATTCAATATACCGTGTTTTCAAACACACCGAATAGTACTGAATATGTCATTTGACATTCTTAGATTTAACAGTGGCCTTTAAACCAAAGATGTGTTGACTTTAACAGGTATAAATGTGTGTGGGGGTGGGGAGAAAGAATCTCATATTTTAAGTCTTACATTTTATGTGTGAAAAGTGCATATTATTTTAAGATAATTCATGTGATTTTTATACATATTAAAAAGGTGAAGGTAACTGTGGACATGGTGGTTTTATTTATTTATTTTTATTTTTTTAAGATTTTACTTATTTAACACAGAGAGAGAGAGAGATCACAAGTAGGCAGAGAGGCAGGCAGAGAGAAGGGGGGGAAGCAGGCTCCCCGCTGAGCAGAGAGACTGATGCAGGCTGATACCAGGACAATGAGATCATGACCTGAGCTGAATGCAGAGGTTTAGCCCACTGAGCCACCTGGGTGCCCCAACATAGTTGTTTTAAAAAGAGACTTTGATTTCAGCTGTCTATTATTACCCATGCTCAGAATGCACCAAGGTCTGGCTACCTTTGAATGCCCAACACTGGGACACTTGACTACAGATCAAAGTCAGAGAGGCTAAATTTTTAAAGCAACTTACTAAGTATGCAGCCTAATGAACTCTGTTGTTTCATGACTATAAATTTTTACTGCTATTTCACTGTGACCACATTCTGCTCTTTCTTGGTTTATTAATTTCTACCTATCCCAATTTTTTTCACCTTAATTGCCTACCATGCCGCTGAGAGAAAAGCATGTACTCACCTTTCTGAAAGTTCTTCCTGGTGCTGATTTCATTAATTGACATTATGTCAAGATAGTATATACTTAATTTGTACACATATTTAAATTAGTATGTATATTATATTTTCTCAGAGGAACGCTGTTCATATAACATCTTGCTGAGTCTGTCTTACATGCACAGATTTCAAAATATATTTTGTAATTCATCTTATTTATATTATGTGGGTGTTTTGAATTTCTTCACATGTTTTGGTATACTTTTTCTGTTTAGTCTTGTTATGCAGTAAATTGTTAAAAGGTTAAAAAAAAGTGGGGAGAGCTTGTCTGGGAAAGGAAAAACAATAAAACTCAGTCAGGCACTCTTCCCCACCAGTGTCTATTAAAGCTCTGTGCTTCTTGTGAAAGGGTTTCTTCTCTGTGCTCCTTTCACCAGTAACCTTTTCAGTCTTCATTCATCATTTCCTTAAAGAATATTTCCCCTTGTCACTGGCTGTTCTGTTGGAATTTTGATTATAAAGATGATATTTCTGTTTATTCTCATAACCAATTAGCCAACAAAAAAATAGACATTTAGCTGGATTTTGCATTATAAAAAGAAATGCTGGATGGTATAGCACCCCACTGACACCTGTCAAGTCAATTCAAGAGTAATTTATTGAGCTTTTTATTCCATTTCTAACTCTGAGCTGAGTACTCAGTATATTTGCGGAATACCAAAAATATAAAGAGAAAGTCCTGCTCTAAAACTGTTTGTGTTCTACTATTGAAAGCATGACATACACACAGTGCATGCTTAAAGAACAATGTAAAACTGGTTAACAAAATGATGATATTCTGGTAGACATTCCTAGGAAACAGAATTATCAATGTGGACATATCAAGGAAAGGTAAAACATAGCAAACCACCAAATGCTAGTAATTTCTCCCATGAGAAAATCAAGTTTAGTGAATAATATTTTAGTAAACTTAACTGTTATCAAGAATAAGAGGCATAGGAATTTTAGATTTATTAAAGAGCAAAAAAGTGTGCATGTTAAAGTGAATGAAATATGCTGTATTAATATTTGTGTTATAATATTCGTAAATAAGTCTTTTTTGGCATATTAATGAGTCAGTCTAGCCCACGGTCTTATTAAAGTTTAATTGGCACATCAGTGTGACTAAAACACTCCACTTGGATGTCTTTTTACCTGCCTCCCTCATATGATCTATGCAATCATGGTGGCTCCTCTTTCAAATACATCCTAGTGTTCTCACATTTCACTACTCCTAACGTGGCGATACTGGAGCGAACACTGACCATCATCACTGGGCTGCTACAGTGGCCCTGTAATTGTTTTGAGTTTTCAAACATTCTAACCTAAAATCTGTCCTCCAGGAAATGTGACCTTCAAGGCCAAGGTGACCTTCGCAGAACCTAAGATAAGTAATGTTGCTTTGCAACCTAGATGCTTACAAGGTTTCTCACTGTGCTCATAATAAGCCCCAAGGTATTTACAACATCCCATTTTTATTGCCCCTGCCTCCCTCTCTGGTTTCATCCAAGGCTGCTCTTCTCCTCACTCATTTTTCCCCAGTCACAGTGAGATGCACAGTGTTCATGGAATACCTGGACCCTAATGGCCCTGACATCTTTACAGTCTCACAACCACTATTTTCTCAGTGTAAACAGCTCTCTCAGCAAGATATTGCAGTGGATAAGAATATAGACTGTGAAACCTGATGTCCTGGTTAAGGGCCCACTTTTGACACTTACTAGGTGCATGACCACGGGAGCATCACCTAGCTCCTGACACTCTCATTCTATCTCAAAAATGAAGATAATATTTGCACCTTCTTCTGAGAGATGTGAAGGGGGTTAAATGATTTTATTGGTGTTATGTGCTTTGAAAATGGAGAAGTGAAAAAAGTGGTTACATAGAATGTGTCATTGTTACCATGCTTATTGTCAGATCTCTTCTTAAATATCACCTCTATAGGTCATTCTCTGTCTACATTTTGTAAAATAGACTCCCTTTCCTTCCTCCATTTTCTTAACTTGCTTTATTTTTTTTCATAACATTATAAGTACCAAAATTGTAGTATCTCCTTACTTGTTTGCTTGCTTATTATCTGTCATACCTTTCAAAATGTTTCATGAGCACATGGACTTTCCCATTCTTGCTCAGCTACTTATGGGAACATTGTCTAGCACATGGAAAGTAAATACTAAATATGTGTAAAAAGAAAAGGAGAAATTACAGTTCTAAAATACAACTTTAAAAATGTTGGCAGTGTTTTGTTTTCTAGCCAATATTCCACCAAGCACTGACCTTGTGAGATATACAAAAAACCACAAAATGCCATAACCCAGGTTATATTTTCCCTGCTCTGATCAAATCCCATTCTTCCAAAAGAGCAGGTGAGCCAGTAAAGATCTGGGTTTTTTGTTTGTTGTTGTTTGTTTTTGTTTTTGTTTTGTTTTTACATGATGTGATATAAAGCATTCTGAAAGTTCTACCTCAATAACATTACTGCCAGGCTTAAAACACCAACTGTTTGCTAGTTGGTCCATTTCTAAAAAGTCTCTACAATATCAGTATTTTAAGGCATGTGCTACTTATGGGCAGAGCCCCAAGGATGCTTTTAGGAGTAAGAATCCACAGAGCTAGGACTCTAAATATTATAAATATAATATTTGAAATTATTAAGGAAAATATAAAACATATAAGGGTAGATTCCAAAGAAATATGTGGATTCATCTGAATATTTAAAATATATATAAAAAAATTAATCTAAAATTCTTTGGTGATGGTGCCTCAAACAGTTTAATTCTGAAGCACTTCTCACTGTGCATAATAATGTCAAACCTGCACCTAACTGCTTCAATAATAATTTATGGTTTTAATCCAACTTCTTCACAAACAGAATTTTCCAGTATTCATTAATTATAAAAGAAAAACAGAAAAGCTAACCACTGAGTATGGATTTTGCATGACACATTCTGTTCATGTTCCCTGCCATCACTTACTATGCTAGACATGTCTCTCTGGACTCTGCTATTTATTAGAACATGTAGAATATTCGGAATTGAATCTCTACTTTGTCAAATGTAATTTAGAGTTTGTTTGTGGGGTCTCATTTCAAGAGTCTAATTAGAGATGGTTCTGAAAAATAAAATAAGCTACAGCTAAAGACATGAGTGATTGGTGGCTGAGTAACACAGCCATTATTCATGGAACTTACTGCTGTTGAGTTCTTATGCTGTCATGAATTTTTATTCATATTTTTAATGTGCTCTTAATTAAAATAATTTCCATCTCTTCTAAATACCCATTTAGATGGCATATAATTTTCCCAAGGTATGGAAAATATTTGAAGTAACCTTGAAGTTGGTAAGTCTGATTTCATTATGGCTGTTATTGAACAAATGAAGCCAGCATGATCCAGTGATCACAGGACCTCCTTCACCTGGCACAGTCATGGGCTAACTCTCCTGCCCTACTAAAATAGATCAAATATGTTTATTTGGTCCTGAGACAAATGAGATGAGAATTTATGGTTAGGCTTGTGAATAGTACTATCCTTTACCTTGACAGAGCAATTTAAAGCATTTTTCAGTGGATATAAGGTGAGCTATGAAACAGAGTATGTCACAGGTTCTTTTTGTTAAGTATTCATGGTTCCAAATATGTTCGTGAACACCCCAATAGTCCAGAAAATATAAGTCCTCAAAAGGTTGATACTCCCTCCTTTCATCTGAAAGAACTCAATTTCATAGTCACGAGGGAAAAACAAAACAAAAACAAACAAAAAAACCAAACCTGCTTTCTTGAGCTACTAGGAACATCTGCTTAGAGATGTATCACTCTATGGACTCACCTACCAAATACCTAGTCTTTGACCAGTTGACTTACTACTTAAAAATCAAAGCCCTAGTGAGATCAATACCTGCATTATTCAAGTCTAATTAACACTTCTTTCCCATTCGAATGTGAGTTAGTTAACTCTATGTGAAAGCCTTTTTTTTTTTTTTCTCAACCTAGTCAACTGTCGTCAAAGTTTGTCATACAAAAAGTTTAGATGTGAGAAGAGAATATTGTCATTCTGGATCATAGAATGGATGAGAGGAAAATGAGAGTAAGCATAGATCTAATGAATTCTATCATCCATACCTTTTTAAAAAAAATGGGAAAAAATTATTTGCCCAAGAGAAATATAAATGGGAAATAGAAGGTGTTGAGACAAACTTCATGAGTTTGTACAGCTTGCTCCAAACTATGAAAAAAATGGGCAAGATCTGAACAGCTGGGAGAAACTAAAATTAAGAAAGAGAGGATTCTACTGATTACCCAAGATGCTCATAATTGAGTTGTCTAGAGGTCCCAGAACAGTGATTCTCAACTAGGGCAGACATGAGCATAGGGTCCATGTTTACTTAAGAACAATGTGAAAGTGGGCTACTTTTCTTTGAAATAATTATGTCCTATTCTGCTCTTAAGGTGAGATCAAGACAAAATATTAAGAACCACTAGAGAAGAATTTCTTTTGAATTCTAGATTTACCAAAGAAATAGTAGGCCATTTGGCAAAGATAATTTTAAAAAATCATTAACCCATTGCCTTTTACTAGTCAGTAACAGTTGTGGATTTGATTCTTATTTTTCCAATCAAATGAGAAAACTACAGTAACACATGAACACATAATGATAAAATGAATTCTGAGGTTATTTCCTTATAAACAGGCTTTAGGACTCACAACATTACTTGAGGAGAAAAAAACCAATTAATATTATTATGTAAGGTGTGTGCCTTTTGTTGTCTAACCTCAAGACATCAAGTTGCTGTTACCACTTCTTCTCTCACATCTATGCTTTCTTCTTTATGAGCTGTTTTCTGTTTTTCCTTAAAGATGACCAAAACACCATCACCTACCTCCTTATCCCTACTTTGGCCATAAAAGAAACAGAAATACAAGTGGTAGTTTTGAGGACAAAAACCTATTTCTCAGTTTTGTTCTATGCTAAGCCATTTAATCTAACTACCAGATTAGCCACCCTCAATATTGAACTGAGATCTGAATAAGGATAAGAAATAATGTTTTGGATGCATAAGGTAAGGTGGGAATAAATTAGCAAAAGGAAGCAAAGAGGCAGAAGCTTTAAGAGAAATTGGTTTTTCCCAAATTAAATGAGAATAATCTAGAAAAAGATTATTTCTGAATCACATATTGTAATTGGTGGCAAAAAATAGTTACTGCTTATTTTGGAAATAAACTCCTAAGGGAAGTACCTTTGTCTAGAAGATAAATAATTATCTTGAATCACATGCTTGAATTATCTTTGTCCTGCATCTCAGTAGGGTTACTAAGGAACCTAGTAGCTTAAATTCTCCTCTTATTTGC
Source organism: Neogale vison (assembly GCF_020171115.1). NCBI lineage: Eukaryota > Metazoa > Chordata > Mammalia > Carnivora > Mustelidae > Neogale > Neogale vison. The sequence continues at coordinate 101,008,125 of NC_058098.1, read as the reverse complement.
AGTTTCCTTTTGTCAGTTGACCATCTTAACCAGTTTTTGTATGTTTCTTTTATACTTGCCCTCCCTATCATTTCCATACACACCTATAATACTGATCCTTCCACTTGTAGCTTTCAACACCTTGTTTTAGTAAAAGTAAAGAGAAAATTGCTGTAAATAAGTAACCTCAAGGGCACCTGGGTAACTCAGTTGGTTAATGCCACTGCCTTCGGCTCAGGTCATGATCCCCGAGTCCCAAGAGCTCACAGCTTTGCGGGGAGTCTGCTTCAGCATCCGACCTTCTCCCCTCTCATGCTCGTTCTCTCTCTCTCTCTCAAATAAATAAATAAAGTCTTTAAAAAAAAATAAGTGACCTCAACAATACAATGAGTTTAAAAAAAAAAAAAGTTTATTTCTGTGTCACAATCCCAAAACTGGTCCTAATCCTAATCCAGGGGTTCAGTTTTTATTCATTTTGAAATGCTGCTATCCACAAAGCTGTTGCTTCCCTTGGGAAAGGAAAGAAAGGATGAGCCAGGCCACATTCACAACTTTTATGTTGATGATGAGGCAGAAGCTATAAATGTTACACTGATTGCATCCCTTTAAACAATATTTAGTCAAATATCCAAATCCAAAATACAAGGGAGGTCATGGAAATACTGTCTTTTCCTGGGAAGTCATGCTTCCAGCTAGAATTCTGTTGCTATAGATTAAATGTAGAACTGATTTCCTTGGCCAACCATCTGTCTTTACTACATTTTTTAATATAAATAATTGTTTATATTAATGATTTTCTAAAATTCACTATATATATGTAGTAATTATGTACTGCTGAATTTTTAAAAATTACCCTGAAATATAATAGCTTAAAACAACAAAACTTATTAACATTTTCTGAGCATTGGGAATCCAGGACCTAGGTGGTTCTGGCTCAATGCTTCCCATGAGGTTAGAATCAAGCTATTGGCTAGAGTTGTAACATCTCTACAGCTTTTGCCCTGATAGCATGTGCTTCTAAGATGGTGCACTTACATCGCAGTTGGTTAGGGTCCCCAGTTCCTCACAGGATTTTGGCTAGAAGTCTCAGTTCTCTCCACGTGGGCCTTTCAACAGAGCTCAGAGAGCTTTGGAGTGTCCTAAGATATGGCAGCTGCCTTCCTCACAGTAAGAAAGAAAGGTAGGAGGGAAGAGGGATGGGGTGAGATGTAAGGAAAGAGAAAGAGAAAAGGAATAAAAAGGAGAAGGAGAGGTAGGGGAGGGGGAAAGGGAACATGAGGTAGAGGAGGTAGAAAAGGGAAGAAGGGGAAGAGGAAGAGAAAAAGTCCAAGATGAAAGCCATACATTTTTATGCCCCAATCTCAGAAGAGACACCCTCACATCTGGCCTATGCTGCTGGTCACACAGATGAACCCTGTGTGGCTGAGTACAAGATGAGAGGAGACTATATAAGATTATGGAGGAGCAGAAGGTGTCATTGTTGGAAGCCATCTATGATGCTGGCAACCACATCTCTCAATGTTAGGATCCTTCTCTATGTAGTATATAGTTAAGACATTTATGAAGTAGTGTTTTAAATATAAGATACTGAAAGTAGATTAAGATTTCTATAAACCCCAAATATTAGGGTACAGATCATATTTTTAATGGAGAAGAAACCAGAATATTGGGTCTATTTACCACATAGCAAGGGAAATCATCACAGCATTTTTCTACCAGTAAAATACATATTCCTCAATAATGCCTCCTATTTCCTGATTTCATTCCTACATCAAATGCGAAATGTCATCTCTCTAATCAGGTAATTTATATATACATATATAAATATATATATATTTATATATATTTAATTAATAGCTTATTACATTTCATTTCAGTGGTGGAAGGATCCTTTGGCATCCTCCATATCATACAAGTCTGCCTAGATTAATGTCAGCTTTGTCATGATAGAGGTTCATGAGATTTCATTAGAATATGAATTAAACTTTCTTTAATCAAGACATAGAGATGGCATTGTTTCTAAGATACAAACATTACTGTTAATAAGCAGACTTAATTCTAGTCCTGACTATACCATGAACTAACTCCATATAGGGGATAAGTCATTTAACTTGTGGTATCCTCAGATTTTTCATTTCTAATTAAGGACTCGAGTATAGCCATCCCTTAAGATGACATCTAGACCTGAATTCCCTTCAATTATTATGATTTTGGCCCCTGAGCTTCCATGTTACCAATGTCGAAGTACGGCAAGAGACAGACGTGTGTTATATGGATGAACACAATGCATAATGTGGATGGACCAAGGCACATAGAAATTTGCAGTTCCAGATTGAGCAAAACCCTGTATTCTTCGCACCACAGCATTTTCACTTGCAAAGTAAGGATTGATCTTTAATCCCTTCCTGACCAGCTTGATAAGTAGATTTACAAAGAACTAATAAAATGGAGTTTGAATAGAATACAGCTCTGAATGATTAACAGTAAACTGGGAAAATCCAGGCCTAGAGGGACTGAACCACTTTCTACCCAAATGAGAATCTGGGGGTAGTGTTGTCTGTTTCCTCTTTTCCCAAGTTTACAGGATGGTCTACATGGTAACATAGTCTAAGAAAGTTGAAAAGATACACAAAGGATTTTTTTTCCTTAAATTAGCTTCCAAATACTTGATATTAAACTTGACCTTAACATAAAAAGGTACTAAAACCAGATTGAATTTAGCTCACATCCAGGAATATTTTTCAACCTGTCTCTTTTCTTTGTACTCACCTCTTCTCCATATGCCCACAAATTTTCTTCACACTTAGAGTGACTGCTTTCTTTTTTTTTTTTTTTTTTACTTTCTTTCCTAAAGCCATTGTACTGGTAATAGCCTTTCTAAAACCCTTGGTTCCATATACCTCTCCATATTTTTGAATTTGTAATCTCAAGGCCTTTACCTCTGTCCTCATCACCCTTACTGTTTTTTAATTTCTTTGTCACTTCTGTTGTAATTTATTTACACTTGTAATTTCATTCATTTTGGTGAAAAAAAAAAAAAAAGTCAGCCATATATTAAATTCTCAAGAAAAGTATAAATGAGGAAGGAATTAAGCCTTCTAAATGGTCTACACACATAAACTTAATCCAGAGGCATCAAAGGCCACAGGTTTGAATGTAAGAAGCTGCATGCTTACCATCATCTCTTTTATATAAATTAGGGAGCTTAGGGTAAGATACTGACTTTAGGGATGGGATTCTCAGAATGAAGCATGGACGGGGTATGGAAACAGAAGGTAATTTGCAGCATATGGCAAACAAACCAGTATCCAGTTCCACAGTGAAGTAGTCTTATTTTATTAAATAAAATTAATAAAATAAAATAATTAAATAAAATTTTATTTTATTTTATTAAACTGCTTAAACTTTCTTAAACAGGAAATTTTCTAAAATACCAATCCCCCCCACCCCGACTCCATCAGAAGGCACTAAGGATCTAATAAGATAGAAGAAGAAGGATTTGGAGGTTTTTACTTAGAGAAACACTTGAGACAATGGGATGCCAGAGAAGGCATTCTGAAGGAAATTTGCTGCCTGAATCTGAGTATGAAAATGGCCATTTTGGTGCAAAGCTGGTGCAAGCCCATGCCAATAAAATTTTTCCTGACCAGCCGCCTTGGGACTGTGTGCTATGTTCATGGATTGTTTAAGGCAATCATAACCTTTAAGTCGAGTCAAAGGAAGCAGCAGAACCTCTAGAAACAATCTCAGAAAATGAGAATATAAGGTATTGTAACTAAATGCAGATTTTGTCAAGTATAGAGGAAAGAATGTCCCACTTCCACACTTGACATAAGAGTAACAGTTGTGGGGCGCCAGGTGGCTCAATGTATTAAAGCCTCTGCCTTCAGCTCAGGTCATGAACCCAAGGTCCTGGGATCAAGCCTCACATCGGCCTCTCTGCTCGATGGGGAGCCAGTTTCCACCACCCCACCCGCCCCCGCCTGCCTCTCTGCCTACTTGTGATCTTTGTCAAGTAAATAAATAAAATCTCTTTAAAAAAAAAAAAAAAAGAGTAATAGTTGTTAGGGGTGCCTGAGTCTCACTTGGTGGAGTGTCCAACTCTTGGTTTCCACTCAGGTCATGATCTCATGGGTCTGAGATCCAGCCCTGCATCTGCTCCATGCCCAGTGGGGAGTCTGCTTAGGAATTCTCTCCCTCTACTCTTCTCCCCAGTCATGCATGTGACCTCACTCTTATCCTTTCTCTCTCTCTCTCCCAAACAAATAAATTTAAAAAAAAAAAAAAAAAAGGGTAACAATTGTTAAAGAAAAATTAGGGTTGTAGTTCGTTGGATTGGTATGAGTGATCTCCAGAGGTGTAGGTGTAAAATGCTGCTTGTTTGATTTACAATTTTCCTGTGATCCAGACCTTTTTACTGCCATGAATCTGAAGTGTAGGTACAGCAACTCACAATCTCTGCTTCAGGCATAACTCTCCTTGTTTTGTTACTAGTTCTTTTTTTTTTTTTTTTTCCCCAGAGAAATCAAACCAGATTCAGAGGTTTTCTTACCTCCATACTTCAGACGTTGCTGGAGCTCTTACCATGTGTTTCTGCTAAACTTGATCCCTTCTAAATATGACTCCCCTTTCCTCTTCAACCACCCCAGCCCTTAGTTGCTGGTCAGGTTTATTCTGAGCTGGCTATGCTGATACAATTTTAGAACTCAGTACAAGAAAGGAAAGATACCTTAAATTGTGGCCTCTCATTCCTCTTTTTCTTGCTGTCATTGCAGTTCTCCCATTAAAAAAAAAAAAAAAAAAAAGGATGTGATGGAAGTCAAAGGTCAGCACACAAGGATTTCTCAGAAACAAGGTTGATTCTGTTGCAGGGATTGTGTGTGGGTTTGTTTTGTTTTGTTTTGTTTTTTGAAACAAGGACTTCCCTGAACTGGGAAGTTTCTCAGCATTCAGCTCTGTTCAGTCCAGCAATTATTGAGATTACTGTACTTCTATCATGTCAAACACCATATAGCCAAATAGAGACTAAAAACATAAAAACAGCATACTCACTCTTCAAATTACAATCTTCAAGTAGGGGACAAAGTGATGCAAACAATTACAATATAAAGCATAATCCAATAAGTTCCATAACATAGAAGAGATATGGAGGCACTCAGGGAAATGGACTTCTTTTCACTGAAAAAATCTGGAAAGGATTTGACAAAGAGGTAAGAGAAAACTGGGTTGGGTAAACAGAGAAAGAATCAGAGCTAAAGAATATTCCAGGAAGTGTGAAGATTATAAATAGAAACATGGAAGTTTGTAAGGGTATTATTTGACGAATAAAGGATAGTCCAGTGGTTGATTTACAGAAAAAAAAAAAAAAATTACAGGGAAATGACTGGGGGCCATCTGGTGCCTCTACCTTGTCCTGTGGTCTTGTGCACCTATATTTGGAAATGAGGTTTTTTCCAGAACTACTGTTCCAGTTTGTGTGTTAGTCTAGCTTTGTGAGTTGTGTAGCTCTCTAAGGAAGTGGCCCTGGTTAAGAGATTCCTAGAGTCTTTTCTCATCTAAGACTCATTGGATTGTGCAAGGGTCATAATGGATGGGGAGCACCAAGACAATTTGCTTTCTCCAGGATAAATATAATTTTCTTGATGATCATTTTTTTCAGCATTGTTTACTTAGAAAGAAGCCTTTAGACCCATAGTCTAAACTTAAATTTTCATCTATGCATAAACTGTTATTTTGAGCAATCACTTATCCCATACAGACTTCACTCCTTCTGCATACCAGGTCATGTTCTAAGCAACAGTAGTAGAATCAGAAAGAGAAATCTCCTGCCCTCTAGGCATTTTTACTACATGCATTTGAAGAAAAAGTAGAACGATTATTGGATTTCAGCATAACTTCACTAACATATTATTTCTGTGTAACCTCATCTATAAATTGTCTGAAGTTTAGCGTTTTTAGTTATAAAATGTATTTAATAAAACCTGATTAAAGCGTGAGGTTTTACTGAGTTTTATTCACCAATGGACACAAAATATTTTGTAAGCTATGAAGTGTTGTACAAGAGTAAGTTACCGTTAATAATAAGGTTATTCTAAGTTTTCTGCTTTTTAGAACTTCTTACCTGATAAACTATAGAAATAACATACAAAGCATATCTTAAATTCAGAAAGGTAATTATTTTTAATAAAAGGAAAACAATGAACTATGAAGTAGAATCTCATGGAGGTGTCTAACATAGAACAGTGAGTTCTAAATTATTAATGTGATGAGAATCCAAGTGGCATCTCACATGATTCAGTCTTGGGCCTTAAGGCAATGGCAGAGGGGATAAAAAGATTTAGGAAAAAAATAAGGAGGGTAAATTTAGAATATTTGAAAGAGATTTAAGAAAAAATAAAGGGATAAATTTAATATACATGAAGCCTAATTAAGTATGATGACTTGAGAGGAAAAAAAAAATTAGGGTGGTTGTGAGCCACAGTGCTGATGGTAGCATTATTGGTCAGTGTAGAGACTACAGGAAGAAAAGCAGTTTGGGTTCAACAAAATAATTTCAGCTCAAGCTACATGAGTGTTAGATGCCATATTAGTATCTCTTGTTACATAACATGATCCGAAATTTTAGCAGCTTTAAGCAACAAATAGTTGTTATTTCATATATTTTATGAGTCTCAGATATCTATCTGGAAATGGCTTAGGAAGTGATTCTGGCTTTGTCTGTCATGAGGTTGCTATGACGCTGTGGGGCATGTCTGCGTTCCCATTCCAAGCTCATTTATGTAGCTATTAACAGATCGCTTCAGTTTTCATCATGAACAACTCTCCATAAGACTACTCCTCACATGCTTTCCTTCTGATCAAATGATCAGAGAAAGAGAGAAGAGATAACTCCAAAGACAACCTCAGAAATCACATGCCATCACTTCTGCCATAAGCTACTTATCACAAAGACCAGTTCTGAACACAACGGTCAACGGTACCACACAACAATGAATATATCAGGAGGTAAGCATCGTCTTAGAGGCTGCCTACTATAATTCAGTTAAGGATATCAAGAAGTCTGATAAATTAACAGAAGAGATACTGAGAAGGGTGGGAGAAGGTCAGGGATATTTGAATATTTTTAGCATCTGGGTGGCAGCTAAAGCCTGAGCATGAATGAGATGGCCAAATCAAAGACAACCAGTCAACCCCACAAGAGTACATTCAAACCTCCACTCTGCATTCCAGGTGAGCTGGAAAGGTGGAGGTGGATGGCAGCTCTCAATTTCCCAAAATCTTTATTACAGTTTTAAAAAGGGATTTCCATAAATTTTGTATGACCTTATACCACCTACAGATACTATCAATCTCAGGAATCTGTGTTATATTCATTTATTTGTTTATTTAACAAATATTTTTTGAGAACCTAATACATATATATCAGTAAAATGTTTTGTATAAGAGAGACTTAATATTTGGTTTTATGGAAAAGAAGATCATAAATACTGCTTCTCAGTTGAAGAGCATTTGGACACAAGTAGAGACAGAACAGTCACTAATAGACACTGGAAATTTTCCAAAGACAAGAAAAGTAGATTCCACAAGTCAAATGAGTAGAGAATTTAATGAAGAAAAAATAATTGGTAGTGAAATTTGGGGTAATACTTAACAAATCATATAAAAATAAGAAAGAAGTAATAAATAACAAAGGATTTTTTAAAAAAGCAAATCAATGTGAAAAATATCTTTTAAATGTCTGTTTATAATGGAGATCATGAAAGACAACTCTTTTTAACATTCTCTTTTAACATTCCTGATATTTTGGTCATTGCATACATGAAACTTTTTTTTTTTTTTAAGATTCATTTATTTATTATTTGAGAGAGAGCAAATGAGGGAGAGAATTCAACACAGGGCTCCATCTCATGACCCTGTGATCACGACCTGAGCCAAATCAAGAGTCAGTTGTTTAACCGGCTGAGCCACCCAAGCACCCCACTTGTCTATCTTGATTCGTTTTCCAAAATACACATCATTTTAGGCCAAACCAGGTAGAATTTTGAAACAAAGGGAGTCAAGTTTTAGTGTCTACCTTTCCTTTTAATAGTGATCTTGCCTATTTTTTTTTAAGATTTTATATATTTATTTGACAGAGTTCACTAGTAGGCAGAGAGGCAGGCAGAGAGAGAGGGGAGAGCAGGCTCCCTGCTGAGCAGAGAGCCCGATGATGTGGGGCTCAATCCCAGGATCCTGGGATCATGAGCGGAAGGCAGAGGCTTTAACCCACTGAGCCACCCAGGTGCCCCATTTTTTTAATCTTATCCCCTCCTTTAGAATAAAATTTTTTACATCTGACCCCTAGGAAAATAACCTATATGTAGTGCATCTATTGTAGAATATTCTTCCAAGAAGTAACATTCTCTTAATTTAACCAGATACATTCAGTAATGATATATTATTTCTTTTATATTTCACATTCAGTCTGCCAGCAAACTCACTGGCTTTCTTTTCAAAAAATAGTCAAATTTTCAAAGCTTCTCAAAATCACCACCAATTACTTTCTGGTCCAAGCCTCCCGCAGCTCTCACCTGAAGTATTATGAAAGTTTCTGACTCTTCACCCTGGCTCCCTCTGACTCTAAGACCAATGCTGATTATTCTTAGAACCACAGCCAGGGTGAGCCTACTGAAACACAAGTTAGATCAAGGCTCTTCTTTCCATGAAACCTAGCTCCTTTCTTAGGGCTAAGAGTCAACTTAAATTTTTTCTCTTACTCTAGGATTTAGATTGTCTTTATAGGAACAGTATGTTTTAGCACCAGAGCTAAAAATCACTGTCCCTTGTGTACATAAGTTGCATGTTGACTGATGTTAACAGAAGTGAACTGCATTTTACTTGCAGCAGGTATAGGGACTGATGGCTTCCAATTTATACAAATAAGCTACTCCAAATATATAATACACAAGATATTGACCTCCACTCATCATCAGTACACTTTTAATATAAAAAAAATACAGAGCCATGATCATTTTTTTTAAAGATTTTATTTATTTATTTGACAGAGAGAGATTACAAGTAGGCAGAGAGGCAGGCAGAGAGAGAGAGAGGAGGAAGCAGGCTCCCTGCAGAGCAAAGAGCCCGATGTGGGACTCGATCCCAGGACCCTGAGATCATGACCTGAGCCGAAGGCAGCGGCTTAACCCACTGAGCCACCCAGGCGCCCAGAGCCATGATCATTTTACTTCTGAATTCCTTTGGTAAGTCATAGTTCCTTCCTGCCATCAGTCATATTTACTCACTTTAATGACAGTTTGGTTTAATTAAAGCAGCCTCCAATACTTTAAATAAGAACCTATTTTTAAAACCAATTACTTTTTTTTTTTCAGGATTAAAAGCTGTTAATGTGCTAGAAGCAGTGGAAATTATGGTGGCTAGTACACAAAATAAAACATTTAGTCTACATCTCTTCTAATTAAAAAATAATTATATTACATTTTCCTACTAAGAATAGTGGTAATATTTTCCAATGTCTTGATGACAATATCAACAATTTATATTCTCATATTTTTAAAAAATTGATTTTGTAAAGTTATTCTGGTTCTCAAGTTGGTCTAAAAGGCTGTCCTTGGAAATGAAAACTACAATTTCACCATAATGGATACATTAAAACTGTTATATGAATTTGTTTATAACACATTTTCCAGCATGACATCTGAGTAGGTTTGACTAGAAGGAGATTTACTTCAAAATAGTGAATTCTGGTTCAGAGGCATGCCCATATAGGAATGCTGGGTCCCAGAAGTCATTCTAATGCTACCAGACTCCTAAGAATCTGTCTATGGGCCATACATATCCCCTACTCCATCCATCTCCGCCTCAGTTATCTTTCCTAATATTTAGACTCTACACTTCTCCACTGTGAAATCTATGCTAATACTTGTCCAGAATTCATAAAGATGTCCATGAATGTTCTGCTACAATTTTTTTGTCAACCTATATGGGAGCCTCATTATCTAATTTCATTCACTCTGTGCTCCATTCATACTGGAACTGTTCACTGTTTCTCAAATACATCCTCTGTGTTTCCAGGTCCTTGTTGATACAATTCTGTTTGCCTGAAATGCCTTCTTCCCATGTTTCAAAAAATATTCAATCTTTCCCTTGCATTTTTAAAAGTAATGTTTATTAAGGTAAAATTCAGAGCAAGCTCCCTTAAATCATGTTTTGGAACAAGGTAAATGTATAAATAAATAAAATTCAGAAGAGTTGAAGCAAAAAAATGAACTATCCATTTCCATTATCTAGATATCTACTGAAATGTTAACAGTGGCTGTTGATTTCATCCTTTTTCCCCTTTCTGAGTAGCTTTGTTTTTTACACAGTTATTATGATATAGTGTATATTTTATTTTTGTTTTCCTATAACATTAGACTGGGTATTTTTCTGTGTTATCTCAAGGACTTTGTAAACATTGTTTTATGATTTCATTTCCTTTGTTGAGTGGCTAAACCAGGTTACAACCATCTTCTAGCACTCAGTATACTCCCCTTTCCTTATATTATCGTCTTCCCATGAGGAGGCTCACTCATATCCTCTTGATATCCTTTAAAGAGGGGGTACTGGTGCCAAATTCTTTGTGATCTACAGTTCTTGGCTATAGCCCCTACCATGAAGGGAGTCAAGGGTCTGGAAGCAGGCTCTTCCAAACTTCAGCAAATGGATTTTTTTTTAAAGCTTTTGCTTTTTTCTAGATTAATTTTAAACTTACAAATAAATAACAGTTATAGTATAAAGAGTTTCCAAACACTCTTCATCCAATTTCCTTCGTTTAACAACTTATATTACCATAGAGTATTTATTTACAGTATTAACCTTAGAAAAATATGCCAACTAATTGAACCAGTTTTTCCACTAATGCTTTTTTTCTGTGTCAGTCTAACTCAGGATCCCATGTGAATTTAATTGTTGTGTACTGTAGTTTCCCCTGATCTGTGAGAGTTAGAGTTCTTCAGTCTTATCTTTTATGACATTTTTTTGTGTTTTCACTTTTATATTCTCCATGTCACTTTTGAAGGGGCAGTTAATATGTAGAGTGCTTTTCAGCATGAGGTTGAATCCAATGCGTCTCATTACACTGAAACTGCACATTCATGGGAAGAATGCAACAGTCAATGTGTCCTCAGTGCATCATTGCACAGGGTATATGATGTTGGTATGTTTTACCAATGATATTATTTATACTCAGAACTTGACAAAGATAATGTCTGACAGGTTCCTGTATTGTAAATTTCATTTTTTCCCTTTGAAATTCCTAAATATTTAAAGAAACATACTTTTGAGATTTTGCAAATATGTTTCAGCTTCGATTTTCATGTACTCATTTCTCATTCACCAATGGATCTTGCCCAGGAAATCATATACTGTGATATACTAAATGGTGATTTTTCTATTTTTCTTATTATTTATTTATTTATTTGGATTCTTTTGCAAGAAAGACTTGTCACACCTCCCCATGCCCTCATTTACCTAATCTTTTCTTTGTATAAGTACAAATTCATGGGTATTTGTTTATTTTATTTTATTTTTTAGTAATTCCTTATATTCTGGAATTGCAAGATGCCCGACTTGTCTTTATTTATTTATTTATTTGCCCTTTTCTTTGTGTTATTTTAGTCACCAAAAAATACATCATTAGTTTTTGATACAGTGTTCCAAGATTCATTGTTTATGTACAACAGCTGGTGCTCCATGCAATACATGCCCTCCTTGATACGCACCACCAGGCTCACCCATCCCCCCAACCCCCTCCCCAGTTTGTTTCTCATAGTCCATAGTCTTTCATGGTTTGTCTCCCCCTCCAGTTTCCCCCAATTCACTTTTCCTGTCTTCCTAATGTTCTCCATGTTATTCCTTATGTTCCACAAGTAAGTGAAACCATATGATAATTGACTTTCTCTGCTTGAGTTATCTCACTCAGCATAATCTCCTCCAGTCCCATCCATGTTGATACAAAAGATGGGTATTCATCTTTTCTGATGGCTGAGTAATATTCCATTGTATATATGGACCACCTCTTCTTTATCCATTGGTGTGTTGAAGGGCATCTCCATTCTTTCCACAGTTTGGCTATTGTGGACATTGCTGCTATGAACATTGGGGTACAGATGGCCCTTCTTTCCACTACATCTGTATCTTTGGGGTATATATCCAGTAGTGCAATTGCCGGGTCATAGGGTAGCTCTATTTTTAATTTCTTAAGGAATCTCCACACTGTTTTCCAAAGTGGCTGCACCAACTTGCATTCCCACCCACAATAGTGTAAGAAGTTTCCCCTTTCTCCACATCCTTTCCAACATTTGTTGTTTCCAGCCTTGTTAATCTTTGCCATTCTAAGACTGTGTAAGGTGGTATCTCAATGTGGTTTTGATTTGAATTTCCCTAATGCCTAATGATGATGAACGTTTTTTCATGTGTCTGCTATCCATTTGTATGTCTTCATTGGAGAAATGTGTATTCATTTCTTCTGCCCATTTTTGACTTGATTATTCATTTTTGGGGGGGTTGAGTTTGAGAAGTCTTTATAGATCCTTAGATATCAGCTCTTTGTCTATAGTGTCATTTGCGAATATCTTCTCCCATTCCGTGGGTTGCCTCCTTGTTTTGTTGACTGTTTCCTTTGATGTGTAGAAACTTTTTATCTTGATGAAGTCCTAAAAGTTCATTTTCGCTTTTGTTTCCTTTGCCTTTGGAGATATGTCTTGAAAGAAGTTGCTGTGGCTGATGTCGAAGAGGTTACTGCCTATGTTCTCCTCTAGGATTTTGATGAATTCCTGTCTCACGTTGAGGTCTTTCATCCATTTTGAGTTTATCTTTGTGTATGGTGTAAGAGAATGGTTGAGTTTCATTCTTCTATACATAGCTGTCCAATTTTCCAATTTTCCAAGCACCATTTATTGTCTTTTTTCCATTGGAAATTTTTCCTGCTTTTTTGAAGATTATTCAACTGTTGAGTTGAGGGTCCATATCTGGACACCAGACTTGTCTTTATTTCCCTTACTCAAGCCCTGGAATCAGCCAGTTCGCTGTGGAGCTATATTGTGTGAGGAGTATATTTTCCACTTGTACTAGAGAATGGTATTAGGAAAAAAAGATGTGCTGGATATGCTCATTGCTATTAAATATCAGTGCTTCTGGTCCCTCTCAGTTGATAGCATTAACAAACTTCCCCCCCCCACCACACACACATATACACATTAATTATGCCTATACACATCTACCTTTAATTGTGTATCTGTGTGTGTGTGTGTTTAATGAGTCTATGTTGATACTTTAAAAAGAGAGAGAGAGATAACAGCAGAGGGAGAAGGATATACAGACTCCCTGATGAAAGGGAGTCTAGTGCAGGACTTGATCCCAGAATTCCGGGATCATGACCCGGTCCAAAGGCAGGTGCTTAACCAACTGAGCCACCCAGGCACCCTATGTTGATACTTTTGACTGTAGTCTAATACCACATGCTTTATTCTGACTTGTAACATTTCCTTAACTATAACTTTTTTCTCCAGCATTAAGAAACCCAGCTCTCATTATTTACTATCTATCTATCTATCTATCTATCTATCATTAGTATACAAATAAAGTGATTTCAGTATTCCCAACTGTACTCCTATGAGAAACAAATATACCAATGAGGGTACAGTGTTTGTGATAAGTTCTTTTTGTCTTTGACCTTAGATTAGCCTTCATTAATCATGCTTCTAACTTAAGTGGCACATTCTCTGTGAGAGCTTCTCCCAGGACCATCACCATTAAAAAGTTCCACCAATGACACTTCTGCTTGTGCTTTTAGGATTAGATCACAATTCCATAGGTGTCCTGCTCATCCAAAGAATGCAGACAAACAGAAGACATAGTCTCTGCTCTCAAGGAGCTTATTGCCTCAAAGCTTCTTTTCTTTTTGCTCACAGAATTGAATATTGTGGCTACAACATGCTGTCTAGCATGAAAATGAGTTTAGCAAATGTTATTGCATTAAGTGAATGAATGAATAGATTTTCTATATAAACAAGAAAGAAAAGTCTGGAAAGACACATGGGGGCTGAAGACAAAAAGGTGTTCAATGGTTCGGAGCTATGGCTTTAGAGTTGCATATACCTAGATTTGAATCCTAACTCTGACATTTACTGCCAGCTATCTAAACTTAGGCTGCATGGAAGTGTTAGAATTGCAGGCAGAAGATAACTGAGAAGACCACATAGATGCAATCAAGTTGCACAGTAGTTTTTGGAAAACCAAGAAAATTGTTGGTTCTAGTAGATTATCTGGTAGATATATGACAGGTGAAGTTTTTGCCACCTCTCAGACATGGAAATACAATGTTAAAAAAATCCTAGATATATACATATGGACATTTATCTTAGTTCATTTAACATTATTAGATTTGAGTATTGCTTTGAGAATTTTTTTTCCTTAAGAGAATAAAGTAGACTTCTTTAAATCTCCTCTACCTCCCCAGCCAACCTCTAACCTCAGAGTGGTTTTAGACTCTCATCAGCTATGGCCGATGTGAAAATTACATTTGTGAAGTGGCAGACAGAGCCCCTTTGAAGGCACAAATCAGTGTACTTCCTTTTAATTTATATTCCTTTCCCTCTCCCCCGTACTACTATATAAACTTGCAATCCCTTTTCTGAGTAGAGAGAGTTGTTGGTTCAATTGCAGGTATTTTCAAATCTTAATTATTCTTTGAGTAGACTTCAATAAGATGTTTCTTAAAGTGTTCTGGTGACCATTAAGATGACTGAAATCACCAGATCGAATTTGATAATACTTTTTTTTTCCCTTAAATGATTGTGGCATTAGACAAGGATGCACTCTGCTGAATTAATCATCCAAAGGCTGTGGGTCATTTTCTTGGTATAAATCCAGTTCCACAGATCTCGGTTTTCTGAATCATTCCTCATCATGGTGTCATAACCCTTGATTTGATAGACATAATCAGGAAGAGCCAGAGAACATGGATTCTTTACTAGTGATTATTCCAAAGCAAGAAATGTGGTAAGGACGTATTGGAAGCATATGAATCTTGTAATGCCCTACAAAAATAATCATCCTTCTCACAATGAAGCAAGGGCCAGCCTGGAATCTATTTCATCTAAAGAGAATTTTAAGAATTTATAATGAAGTCCTAATTTATAATGTCTGATTTTCTCATCGCATAATATCCTGAATAATATGTACAAAGGTGTGGACAAGTTTAAGAGGATCAACTGGGATAGTACAGACTCATGGTTAGCAGCAGCAAAGCTCTTATTCAGCTCATGCCCAAAAATATGAGGAAAGTGGTTCTCATCTCAAAGTATGGCCCTTGGGCATCACCTAGGAACTTGGTAGGCATGCAAAATTTCAGACTCCACCTCCTGAATCAGAAACTCTGAAGCGGGGACCCAGCTACGTATGTTTTAAGCAGTGATTCTAATGCATGCCAATATTTGAGAAATGGTGGACTGAAGGAGAGAATCACGTCAAACGGCATGCCTTGAGAGGAGTACTCACCTTTAACTGAGAAATTTAGCTCAAATTAGGCTGAACATAAGTACAAGTTTGCCTGCCTACTTGAGGTTCTAAAAACTCTTGTACAAGTGTAAACACTAGTAGTGCCTTTTCCACTCTCAGATATGTCCAAATTTGGAAGAAAAATTATATGACCCTCCCAACCTAAGTTGTGTTGCAGCAAGAGAGCCAAGGGAACAAATAGCTAACCTTTCTGCATCCTCTCTCTCTCATCTTTTGGCAGGATCCTCAGTACCCAAACCCGTTTGAAATCCAGTGGCAAATGAAGGATGTGGATATAATTCACATAGATCAACTAGAATGGACACAAGCAAGGCAGAGTAGGATAGAAAATGGAATTAGAGTGGCAAGAGGAAGCTGTCTATCATAGCTGATGCTTGTTTTCTTTATCGATTTCAGAGAAAATGGAAGAAATAACTTAGTCATTTATTTTTGACTTAACTACTCTCTTTATTCTCTTATGAAGTTCTCAATAAATGCCACTCCTTTTCCCCAGCTAGCAAATTATTCACTTCTGAAGTTCTACTGAATTTCTTTTGTTCTTCCACCTGTGAAGCTGAGACAGGATCAAAGTAATAAAATGCTGCCCCAGATGCTCTTCTTTTACATTAAATTTGTCCCACTTTAACTCTGATCTCTTCAAAGTCCAGCTATTAAATTTCTTTCATTTTGTTTCATGAAAGAAGGTGTAAGATTGTAACCTCTTTACTACAGGTGCCCACATCTTGTCATGGACTTGAGTTAGGAACTAAATATTTTGATCCAGGTAAGTTCTTCTAGATAACTTAGATAACATTTATTCATTCAAATATAGACTTCAATTAGCTACAGCTCCCTTCTCCCTCAGAAATATGAGTGAACTCAGTTCAAATTCCATCTTCTAACCCAGTATCATTCCAGAATGTTGTCCATCGTTTCTATCCATTCCCATGATTGGCTTTCTTCTCCTTACCTCATCCATCTTGCTTTTGTCCTGTCTCAGTTTAACTGAGAGTAACCTTAGATACAGAATTCTGGTTTTGTACTGTTATTATTGTTTTTTTTTTAAGATTTTACTCAATATCGAGCAGTGAGAACATCACACACACCTTCCCCCATAATGTATATAGCCTTATCACAGTACATTCTATTTTATTCTGTCACGCATAGCATAGCACTGTCTGAATTGATATCATTCATTTACTCAGTTATTTTGCAATATTTCCTTCACTCTGCCATAAGTGTGCTCTATTTTGTTTATCACTATTTGCTGCTGTTGCCCCATTCCTATATGCTGAGTGCATAACCAACTGAGTAAGTGGACAGAGAAATAATTGAGTAACAGTCCATGCATTTCACCTCTTTACTTTTTCCCACTGCTCTTCCTATCACTTTTTTTTACTCCTCTTCCTCTCCCTGTACTTCATCTTTGCCTTCTTCCTCTCGCTTCCCTTACTTCCTCTCCTCATTCTCTTTGTCCTCCTCCTTTTCCTCCTCCAAAGAAATACCTTCTACATTCAGGCACTCTTAGAATACTCACTTCCACAAATACATACAAAATTTTTCTAAATTGTATTTCCTAAAAAACTTAAGGCTTCCTTTCAATAGAATAGAATACAGTTTTGTCTCTTATGCAGAAAATATATATTCAGCACCAGTTCTGTTAGTACTGTACTAGGTAATGGGACTATAAAGAGGAGTGTAGCAGACATACTTGTTACTCATGTGGGACCTTAACATGGTGGGGAAGAGAGGTATTAATCAAATGATCAATTATACGTTTGAATTATTATTACACACTGAAATTATTTCTATGAAGAAAGGTGATAAGGAACTATGAAAACCTATTATAGGGGAACCAGATATAGTCTGGAGTTTCAAAGAAGGCTTCCTAAGGCAGTGAACTTGAATTAAGAAAAGAAGTAATAAAAGTTTACTAAGCAAGGGGAAGGTGAAAGCATGCTTAAAGTCAGGGAATAGCACTTGCAAGAGCCTTGACATAGGAGGGAACATGGATGATCCTAAAAATTAAAAGACTGGTGGTAACTGGAGAACTGTGAGCAAGAGAGTTAGACAAAGACAAGGTCATGCAAAATTTTGAGATCAAATTACATATTTTAACCTTATCTTTATGGCAAAAGAAAATTCTATAAGAATCTAAATATGGACTTTTTTTTTTTAAAGATTTTATTTATTTATTTGACAGAGAAAGATCACAAGTAGGCAGAGAGGCAGGCAGAGAGAGAGAGAGAGGAGGAGGAAGCAGGCTCCCTGCTGAGCAGAGAGCCCGATGCGGGACTCGATCCCAGGACCCTGAGATCATGACCTGAGCCGAAGGCAGCGGCTTAACCCACTGAGCCACCCAGGCGCCCTAAATATGGACTTTTAAACTAAAATATTCCTTCAGCTACAATATGATGTAGGGACCAGATTGGAAGGGATCATAAATAGATGCATAGAGACCTGTTATTGCAGGTGTCCAGGTGAAAGATGATGGCAGTTGGTGGTTACACACGTAAAGAGAAGTGGACAGATTTCAGCAATATTTCCAAAGGAAAATAAACATGACTAAATGAGAATTTTATCTCTAAGATGGTTATTTCCTCTGAATTGTGGAATCCAGAGAACAGAGTTGTTTAGAGCGGCTACCCCTAAAGCAGCCATGACCTCGAGCTGAAAGACATTCCACCTCAAGGGTGACATTACAAGCCCTAGTTTTCCTTTGATGATGCTGGTTTTTACCTGTTTTTCCCAGAATAATATAATACAATATTTAAAACATGAAAAGGATGTAAAAATAATATAGTGATTACCTTATCACTCAGATTAAGAAATAAAATGTTGCAAAAATAAAACCATGCTAGAACATTCCATTATAAGAATGAACAGCAGTTTTTTGTTGTTCCTCATGAGAAGCTTTTAGGATCTTTTCTTTTTAAAGCATGTATATGAGGATTTTAAGTGTGTGCCTTGGAACAGAATCGGTGGTCATATGGTATATACATACATCCTCAATATTATTAGGTATTGTCATATTGTTCCTGGAAAAAATGTACCAATTTACACTGTGACAATATATAATAGTACATGGTGTCTTACCTATTCTATAACATTTGGAAAAATACTTTTTTTTAAAATTATGAATCTAATGATAACATTACATTCCATGGAATACTAATTTTATTTTCAGAATAACGATTATTTTGCATTTCTGCAATTACCACTTAAGTTCTGAATCTTGACAAATATTTATTGGCCACATGTTTCTTCAATAATTGCTTGTTTTCTGTCGTGTGTGTGTGTATATGTGTGTGTGATTCTTACTGATTTGTAGGTTCTCAATATATTCTGGACTGGTATCTTTCTCATATCTGTGATAAATATTTTTTCCCCATTGAGAGTTATCTTTTCACTTCTGTTATCTTTCAGTTAATGATTTTTTATCATTAAAGTTAAATGCAGTTAGTTTTATGATACATGTTCTTGGCTCTTTTATTTTTTCTTGAGAAAAACTTCCTTACCTCAAATATAAAAACATATTCTTTTATGTTTTGAAGTTTAGTTTTGCATTTATGATTTAATTCACCTGGAATTCTTTTTATTGCATGGGTAGTGTGTCTGAATTTAGTATCTTTTTGTAAGGACCTAATTGTGCTAGCATTGTTGGTTGAACAGTCTTCTTCCACTAATCCTCTACATTGTCAGCTCCTTTACACATTTTATTCAGACATGCAAAATAACATGTTTGGCCTTGATTTTGTCATACTGATTTGTATCTATCATTTTCCTTTACCATACTATTTTAATTTCTATCATTCAGTAGTATATCTTGATCTCCAGTAAAGCAGGACACACTTTGTTTTTATTAAAAAGCACGTTATTTACCTTTTATTTTTCCATATGTCATTTAGAACTAGTTTTTCAGTTTTCTTTGGTTGCAGTAACACTGAATTTATAGAGAATTAGGAAGAATTGACATTTCTAAAATACAATCATCTTGTTCATGAATGTGGTATAAGTGTCCTTTTATCTCCATCCCCTTTTAGTAGTGTTTATTTTCTACATAAGCATATTGATATTTGTGTTAGATAATTTCATGATTGTTTTAATTTTGAGGTTAATAATATACTTTTAATTAAAATACAATTTCTATTTTCTATTTATATCCTTTATATTATTGCTATATTATCTTATGAGTGTATATTTCTAGGAAACATAATGATTGTGTTGACAGATAATGTCGGATTCTATCTCTTTCCAATCTTCATATATTTTAGTATTCTTGTCTCAGCTCACTGAAGGAACTTCTAGTATGATAATTGCAAATTTAAAAAAGCAGTAATAGGGGCGCCTGGGTGGCTCAGTAGGTTAAGCCGCTGCCTTCGGCTCAGGTCATGATCTCAGGATCTTGGGATCAAGTCCCGCATCGGGCTCTCTGCTCAGCAAGGAGCCTGCTTCCTCCTCTCTGCCTCTCTGCCTACTTGTGATCTCTCTCTGTCAAATAAATTTTAAAAAGTCTTTAAAAAAATAAATTAAAAAAAATTAAAAAGCAGTAATAGTGGTTATTATCGTCTTATTATTCCCTGTATTTAAAAATAAACTTATGGGGTGCCTGGTTGGCTCAGTTGGTTAAGCAGCTACCTTTGGCTCAGGTTATGATCTCAGGGTCCTGGGATTAATTTGGGCATTGGCCTCTCTGCTCCATGGGGAGTATGTTTCTCCCTCTGCCCCTCCCAGCTCATGTACTCTGTCTCCCTCTCTATCAAATAAATAAAATAATTAAAAAGTAAAAATAAAATAAATAAAAATAAACTTTAGTCTCACCATAAAGGTAAAAATTTCTGATTAATTATAATTTTATGTATATATATATGTAATTATGAGTGCATTTCTTCAAATTTAGTTCTTTAAAGAGTTTTAGATATAACTGTTAAGTGCTTTTAAGTTTTTCTGAATTTTTAAAATGATGATATAGATTTTCTTTTCTAATCAACTCTTTCTGTATAAATAATGTAATATATTATTTGTGTGTGTATATATACATACACATGTACATACACATACATACATATATATGTATACATATATATATATATATATATATATATATGTTAGATTTCATTTGATGACACAGGATTTTCTGCATTTAAATTCATGAGTGGGATTATTACCTAATATCTATTTGTGTACTATGGTGGCTCATTTTCTGTGTCAACTTTACTACTGGGTGCCCAGGTATTTGGTAAAACTCTATTCTGAGTATTTCCATGAGGAATTTTTTGGCTGGAATGAACATTTAAATTGGTAGACTCAGTAAAGCAGATTGCCTTCCCTAATGTGGTGGGACTTATCCAATCAGCTGAAGGCCTAAATACAACAAGAATCCTGACCTTTCTCTAAGTAGGAGAAGTTTTTTTCTGCCTGACTGACTTCAAACCGAGGCAGGGTTTTTTTTGTTTTTTTTTTTTCCTTCTTTCAGCTTTAAACTGAAGCTTGGCCCTTCCTGGATCACAAGCCTGCGTGTCTTCCGATGGGAACTACACTAGAGGTTCTCCTGAGTCTCAGGCCTTTGGACTCAGATGGAAACTACACCATCGGCTTACCTGGGTCTCCAGCTTGCCAGCTCACTCTGGGACTTGTTAGCCTGCATAATCATGTGAGCCAGTTCCTTAACATAAATCAGTTTCCTCCTTTCTCTCTTTCTTATACTATAGATAGATAGATAGATAGATAGGTATAGTTTTTTGGTTTTTTTTCTCTGGAGTAGTAGTTTGGTTCTTTTTCTCTGGAGTACTTTGAGTAATACATATAGTGTCTTTGTCTGATTTTAGTGTGAGGTTGTACTAGCTTCATGAAACTAGTTGGAAAGACTTCACTCTGGAATCATCTAAAAAAAATAGGAACTATCTCTTCCTAGAAATTTTGTGACAATGTCAATAGAACAGTCTGAACCTTGACTTTTTCTTATACTGATTGACTTTCTTTAGATATGGTAAGAAGGGTATTCTGGAAAACCTCCCCACCTTAACTACCAAGCACTCCTCAGGTTTTTTTGTTTTATGTTCATCTCATCTGTATGTTCAAAATGTTTTTTTAAGTTAGCATACTCTTTTCTTTTCTAACTCTTATCTTTTTCAACTGTATATGACCTTCACAATAATGATCATTAGGGTCTTTCTTTTTTTTCCTGATCAAAAGGCCAGAAGCTTTTTTATTTAGTCATTTTAAAATACCTTCTTGTAGCTATTGTTTTCCTCACCATTCTATGAATGATTTTTATTTAAATAATATCTATCATTATCTTTATTTTTCTTTATTTATTTTTGCATTTTTTATTTGTTTTCTTTTCCTGATTTCTTAAATTTAACAATCATCTCAATAACCAGTGAAGACAATATTTCTTCAGAGTATGGTCTTTGCTGCATGCCACATGTTTTGTTATACATATTTTCATTTTCTTTCTTTTTAAATTAATCTCTTTTCTGTTATGATATTTATTACTTAACCAAAGAGTTATTTAGAAGAGGCTTTTATAATACTCAAGGAAAATAACTTTTTAGTTATCTTTCTGTTCCTGAACCAAATTACACTTGCTGCTTGAAATTTATTGAGCTTGTATGGTGTACTGCATGTCCCATTTTATTATTATTTATTATTGCTAGTATTATTATTAGGGGGGAGGGAGAGGGAAAGTGTGTGTGCCCATGAGCAGGGGGAGGGGCAGAGGGAGAGGAGATAGAGAGAATCTTAAACAGGTTCCATGCTCAGCACATGATGTGGGGCTCCATCTCACGACCCTGAGACTATGATCTGAGCCAAAATCAAGAGTCAGAAACTAAACCAATTGAGTCACCCAGGCATCCCCACGTGTCTCATTTTAAGAAACATATTGTGTATAAAAGCAGAGAGAGTCAATTATCATATGGTTTCACTTATTTGTGGAGCATAACAAATAGCATGGAGGACATGGGGAGATAGAGAGGAGAAGGGAGTTGGGGGAAATTGGAAGGGTAGGTGAATCATGAGAGACTATGGACTCTGAAAAACAATCTGAGCGTTTAAAAGGGGCGGGGGGTGGGAGGTCAGGGTACCAGGTGGTGAGTATTATAGAGGGCACGGATTGCATGGAGCACTGGGTGTGGTACAAAAACAATGAATAATGTTATGCTGAAAATAAATTTAAAAATTAAAAAAAAAAGTTAAAGGAAAAACATTAAGTCTAATTTGGGAGTATTGTATTCTAGAATGACTATATATAAAGTTTGTCATTTTGATCCTCACAACTTCTATATATCCTTATTTTATATTTTTGTGTATTCAATCATTCTAATTTTCTTTTTGAGAAAACTTTTCTATTGTGATAATGGATGTGATGATTTTTTTCCTCGAAATTGCTCCTTTAAATTACTTACATTTTTGCTTTATAGATTTTGAGCTATATAATTAGGTAATATAACAGTTTAAAAGGTTTGTGTTTTCTTGGTGATTTGGTTCTTTATCATCATATATTGATCACTTTTATCCCTTTTAGTTCTTTATTGTCAAAAAGTCTGTTAGTCTGTTTTCAATATATCAACACCAACCTTTTTGTTTGTTTGTTTTGTTTTTTTGTTTTGGGGTTTTTAAAAAAATTATTTATGTATTTATTTGCCAGAGAGAGGGCACGTGAGAGAGAACACAAGCAGAGGGAGCTATAGGCAGAGGAAAAAGCAGGCTTCCCACTGAGGAAGTTGCCTGATGTGGGACTTGATCCCAGAACACTGGGATCATAATCTGAGCCAAAGGCAGATGCCTAACTAACTGAGCCACCCAGGTCCCCCCTCCTTCTTTTTTTTTAAAAAAGATTTTATTTATTTATTTGACAGACAGAGATCACAAGTAGGCAGAGAGGCAGGCAGAGGTGGTGGCGGGGGGTGGGGGCAGCAGGCTCCCTGCTGAGCAGAGAGCCTGATGTGGGGCTTGATCCCAGGACCCTGAGATCATGACCTGAGCAGAAGGCAGAGACTTAACCCACTGAGCCACCTAGGCACCCTTCTCTCTCTTTCTCTCTCTCTCTCTATTTTTTAAATATACATGTGGTATTCCTTTTGTTTTTATTTTCAACTTCCCTATACATTTTAAGTTTAGCTATTTTTTGTTGTTTTTTGTTTGTTTGTTTGTTTTTAAAGATTTTATTTATTTATTTGGCAGAGAGAGAGAGAGATTATAAGTAGGCAGAGAGGCAGGCAGAGAGAGAGGGGGAAGCAGGCGCCCCGCTGAGCAGAGAGACTGTTGTAGGGCTCCATCCCAGGACCCTGAGATCATGACCTGAGGTGCAGGCAAAGGCTTAGCCCACTGAGCCACCCAGGTGCCCCTAGCTATTTTAAAAAGCATAAAATAAAATCAAACTACAATGACCTGGTATGCTGATTTTAAGAGATGTGTTATACTAAAAATATTTACTGTATTACAAAAATAAAAGCAAAATTTTTTAGTTCCCCGAGATACAACTGAAGTTTTTATCTTGGAAGATAGTCTCTGCATAGATAATACAGATTTGAGTTCAGAGCCTGTAATAGAGACACTTATAAATTCAAAGCTTTATAAGATACTCATTTTATTTTCCCCAATCTGATACAGGTTAATTTTCTTGTTGCCTCATTCTTCCATCTTTATTGAGGCTGTACACCCTTTCAGAATTCTTGATCAATGCAGAAGTTTCATTTCCCACTGTCCAAGGCTTGCCTTCCTTAAATACTGACATTATGTAAAGTTTTTACTTCAATGTGCAGAACCCTCCCTCCCAACACACACACAGTGCCCTTCCTACTTTAGATTTCATTTCTGTTCTGATTTCATCTTCCTCTTCCTTTCTGGTCATTGTAGAGTTCTTTACAACTGCTTTGGAATAGCTCTTTCAGCATATCTGAGTATTTAGAGAGTTTTTCAGATGTCCATTTCACCATATTGGCAAGTAAATTATAGAGGCATACTTTTTCAAAGCAGTTGTGTGTGTGTGTGTGTGTGTGTGTGTATCATCTATATTATTTGTCTTTTAAGTATCTTATAAACTATTAATCACTAAGTGTATAGAATATATATTTACTTATCTTCTAAATGTGGACTATGTTGACAAAAATAGGCATTTAAACAATACAATGCATTCTTCATCTTTGAGGACCTTACAATCTACTTGTCTAGGCTGTTCATGCATGTTAAATATATATATATATATATATATATATATATATATATATAATAAAAGTATTACCAGGCTTCTACACATTAAGCCTCAAATTAATGGTCCACATAACTAAGTACTAAGAGAGCTCATTATCAGCCTTTTCTTCAAGCAGACACTTAATTTTTCTTATTTTTTCTGAATGCCTTGGAGTTCAGTGTTTGTAATTTTCCCCTAGACTATATTCACAACTAAGGGCAGCTGGAGTATTGTTTCATTTAAGAAAAGCAAAAATGGAAACAGATCATCAATGTCATCCTTCCAACAGCTGGATCATCTGTTGGAAGTGTTTAGAGTTGCAATTTTATGGAGATGTGGGTGTATTAAATTCCAAACAAGTCTAAGTCAAAACATTCATCTAGGTAGGAAAATAAATTAAAATTTCATCACCTAGAAAACTTAAAAAGAAAGGGATCTGAAGTAATAGTTATGTTTTAAAATGAACATGCTCCTTGACATTTTCAGAAAATTTGAAGTTGCTTTTTCCTGATATATATTAGCAACTATAAAGCAAAAGAATGGTGGGTAATCAATAGTGAAAGGACAGCAAAAGAAAATTATAGAGTTTGTCATCTTAATGATATTTTATAAAGTTATCAGTGTGTTAATCCACATATGGGTTTCTAAAATAATAGCTTGTGAGAATTTTAGCTGCCCACTTAAAAAAAAAAAGAAAACTATTTTATTTTAGAGAAAGAGAAAGTGTTTATAAGTGGGGGGAGGGGCAGAGGAAGACAATCTCAAGCTGACTTGCTGCTGAGCATGGAGCCCAACGTGGGACTGGATCTCACCACCCATAAGACCATGACCTGAGCTGAAATCAATAGACACTTAACTTACTGAGCTACCCAGACACCCTAGCTGTCAACTTGACAGAGCCTGATATTTGGTCAGACAGTACTTGGGGTGTGTCTGGGAGGGTATTTCTGGATGAGATTTACATTTGAATCAGTATATTGAGTAAAACAGATTATCCTCCCTAGTGTGGCTGGGCCTCACTGAACCGTAGAAGGCCTACATAGACCAAAAAGGCTGAACCTTCCTCAAGTTAGGGAGAATTTTTCCTACCTGCCTACTTAGATTGAAACATAAATTCTACTGGACTCAGATTGGCACTATACCATTAGCACCCCCTGACCTATATTTTACTTCCTCACCCTGCAGATTTTGGGATTTGTCAGTTTCCATAATCATGTAAGCCAATTCCCTATAATAAACCTCTCTATACACACACTCATACACACACACATACACGTATCTTATTGGTTCTGTTTTTCTGGAGAATCATGACTACGTACAGATACTCAATTTAATATTAAATAAATTACCCCTCACCCCAAACACATTCTCTAAAAGATCAACTTCCCATACATACAAATTAAAGATGTATAGCCACATGCTTGGTAAGTGCTTTGTATTTACTCTGCCAGAGAATTGCTTTTGTGGCAAATTATGAGCACTCTGGGCAATCGTCTTTTTGTCTTTCATTTTCGTACCCTGCTTATTTTAAATTTCCTCTAATATTTTTGCAAAATAGAGCTTTAATTTAGATATAGAAATTTTATTGTGCTTTTTGTCATGAAAAGTGTTCATCCTCAGCCCTGGGCTTTGTGCAGTTAATTTAGTGCAGGGAATTTCTTTATTTTCATTTCTCAACTTACTCCTTCCTGTCACTCAATTCCATACTAGGAAGACATAATCCCACACTCTGTGAACCCCGCCAAATTATCTTCATTTCAGTATCCACTCATATTTCCCACATGCAAAATGCTGAGATTTAGCTTGTTGCCTCTGATATATTCACATTTGGACTATTCCCTTCTTCTACCCAATGCTGAATTGCTGAAAGGAAAAGTCACCACCGTAGGCTCCTGCTCTTTAAGCAAGATAAAATTATTAATTTAAACCATAAAGAAACTATGTTTCTCCTAGTGTCTTAATCCATTCAGGCTGTTATAATAACAGTAGAAATCTGTTGCTGACAGTTCTGGGTGCTGGAAGTCAAGATCAGGGTGCCAGCATATTGAAGGAAGGCCCTTTTCTAGATTTCAGACTGCTTGTGGCACCCTCCCATGCTGGAAAGGTCTAGGGAGCTCTGTGGGATCTCTTTTAGAAGAACCCTAATTCTATCCATGACCACCCTCATAGTCTAATTCCACCCTTATGACCTGATCACTTCCCAGAGGCCTCACCTGCTAATACTGTTATCTTTGGGGGCTAGGATTTCAACATGGGAATTTTTGAGCAAAACTTCAGACACAGATATGCAAACCATGCACCTAGGTTCAGAAAAAGCTGTTTAATTTTGTAATCCCTCTTCTTTTCATTGCGCTACAATCAGTGAGTCCATATTCACTTACTCTTGTGCTGCCTATGAAAGGAAGACAGGATGGTCCTATGGCGAAAGATGCGTGGTTCCCTATCACCAATCTGGCCTTCTTTATTTATCCAAAATGTTTAAATTTGCAGAATAGGGAATGCTCTGTATCAAATAAGCAACTGAGCTCGGCACAGGATACAGTTGCTTCTTTAAACTCCTTAAGTGATCAGAAGGAATTCAGGAAAGATTTAATGTCTTTGATTTAAGAATTAAAGTCTATGATTTAACTGTTGTCAAAAGTGGACACAGAAACAGGTGAGATTCTTCAAAAGCAGAAACCAAAGCAAGAACTAGTTTAGAATGTGTGCTACTCTATGGAAATGGTTGTAAGGATCACTAAGTTCTGTGTAATAAAATGTGCTGTATTTTTATCCTGAAAAAATGTTAATTTTTTTAAAAGTAGTTTTATAAAAATTATTGAAAATTTTTTTCTGATTTTAAAAGAAATAAATTTCTTCATTAAATTTTCCATTATTATAGAAATAAAACATGATTTTTTTCCCTAAATCTTACTTTTATACCCTGAATAAATGGTCTAAGGTAACATGCACGCGCGCGCACACACACACACACACACACACACATCTGAAAGGGTGTTTAAATGCTTGGATGATACTAAATCTTTATTCTTTGTTTTTACTGAATTATTTACTCAATAAGGTCCACTTTTCTTAGCAAGAACCACTTCTCTGGTATAAAACCCATTACATTGCATGAAAGATCATATCCACAGAAATACATATTACTCAAATATTCGATGGCTATGCTAATGTATGTTTTTGTCTATACATGTGTGTGTCTTTATTTTGAATCACACTTACTATATGAGATTATAAGTTTCCATATCATTTATATGTATACATTCATACATATAATGTCCCATATTATTTACATTGTATGCATATATAGCCATATGTATTGTTTGCATATATGTGGAGATACACACACACATTAAATGCCGATGCTTGATCAAAGAAATATAGATATATTAATTCCAAAAATAAGAAGTCTAGAGGGGATATGATTAATTGGATGAAATCAAGAAAGAGAGAAAAGGAGAAATAGCATGAACTTGATCACAAAAATCCCAGGATACCAGAATGATTTTAAAATTAGGCCAAATAAATCAAGTATTTTATACAGTAAGAAGCAAAATAAGGATGTTTACTATGCCCATAAAGTTGAAAAGTCCAAGAAGAAAAATATTTTCAAAAAAGACTTGGACAAAATTATGGATAAAAAATCTCAGTGAGTTTTAATTTGAAAGCATTTTATGTTTTAAATACAGTTTACCAGACAGCTTCATGAAATATAGGACTTACTTTACAGTCTTAGGTATTTATATCAAAGATTGTAATGGCTTTTATAAATTAAATCCTTTTTCACAAGTTTAGGATTATGTGAATAACAAATTCACATAATTTGATATATTGATAATTTGATATTTGATAATTTCAAAATTAATAATTAATTAACTAGGTAATTAATTTAATTAGAAAAATAGTTTGGTAGTAGATAGGCTATTTGGACCACAGTTTGCACATATGGTTGGGATGGGAACAAACCTTAAATAATGGAAAGCATGCATTGATCAAAAGGTAGGCTTTGGAGTCAGACTATATTTTGAATCCTGGCTGTACAATTTACTGACTATGATTAGTATCAAAAGTGAGACTATTTCTTATCCTTTCTGAGCTCAGTTTCCTCATCTATAAAATGTGATGATAAGACTATGCCTTACAGTAATTCACAACTTTTATGTGCTCAATAATATTATTATACCCAAGAAATTGTACTGTTTTAGTGAAGCTATTAATATTCCTCTGGCTTACTTTCTGTTTTGGTTAAATTTGAAATTAAAGAGGGAGAAAATCCTTATTGTGATACCTATTTAGCTAGATCCTAGTGAGTAAAAATAATATGCACACCCACAAAGTCCTTCTTATGCCAGTTGCTTTAACCTTCCTTCACCTACATTCTGCATTAAATGTATACATAGAACAATAAATAAACTATTTTTGTGGTAAATCACTGTGCATCTATAATTATTATGACCAAAACTTTGGGAAGAATCATGACCCAGTGTGGTAACACAGAGTTCGACAAACTATCTCAATCCTTCCATAAGCAATATTTTGCTGTCAGAATTTGCTAGGCTTCTAAGAGATAAACCTGAAATACAGTAAAAAAGTCAGCCAACATAGTAAACAGAACTAGTTGAATTAGATCTAAGACTGGTTAGCTATGCTTTTGCTCCAGTGATCATTTCCAATAGTCTCTTTGACTCGCTTTGGTTTGCTCCTTCTGACATTTTAATTCTGCAGTCTGATCTCAAATTCTGTTATATACCAGGCCAATACCTACAAATGTTTTTCCAACTCACACAGCATAAAAGCCCAAATCCATACCAAGAAAGGCCCTTGATGATCTGTTCCCACCTACTCCTCCTTTGTCTCTGACTTTATCTCCTGCTCTTCTGCCCTTTGCTCATTTCATTTATACTGTCTTCCTTGCTGAGCCCTGAATATATTCCCAACACAGAGAATTTTTATGTGTTGATTTGGATCAAAACATTATAGGTAAAGGAGTAACATATTGTAATCCCTAGAACTTGTGTATATCTTATCTCTAATGGCAAAAGAGACTTTGTCGGGTGATTAAAGATTTGAGATGGGGAGAGCATTCTGGATTATCCAGGAAGCCCCATTATAATCATAAGGATCTTCGTAAAAGAGAACCAGGAGTGTCAAAATTGAGAAAAGGCAATAGGATGATGCAAGCAGACGGAGAGAATGCTATGTGATAGGGAGCCATAGGCAAAGGAATGAGGAGAGCCTATAGAAGCTGGAAAGTCAAGGAAATGAATTGTCCCCCAGAGGCTCAAGAAAAAATATAGTTACCAACATCCATTTTAAGACTTCTGACATCATAACTATAATACAATAAATTTGTGTTGCTTTAAGCCCGTAAGTTTGTGGTAATTTGTTACAAGAGTCATAGGAAATGAATATATCAAGTTTTCCCTGATAGCCTCTTTAGTATAGGATTGAGCCATGTGATTAGTTCTGCCCAGTAGCCTGTGAGCAGAGATATGAATGACCCTTGGGCTAAAGCATTTAAAGGCTGACGTATGACTCTCTCAGCTCTCCTTCCTTAGCACAGAGACATCCAAGGTTATGTGCTTCTGTGCAGCCCAAATGATGTGGCATTGCCATCAGCCTCAGTGACTCAGTTGACAGCGTGGAGCAGAGCACCTTACCCACCCTGGCTGAACATGCAGTGAAAGCAAGGAATCATCTTTGGTTGATTATCTAATTGAGATTTCAGAGTTAATTTTCTTTTCTTTTTTTTCCTTTTTATTATTATTTAATTTTTTTTTTTTTTTACTAAAGCATAGACTATAACTAATCTGAATAACATACCTGTCCTTCAGTTCTTTAGCCAAGTGTCACCTTCCAAGAAAGAAATTCCCTTACCACATGTAAAAAAAAAAAAAAAAAAAAAAAAAAAAAAAAAGTCAGTACCTTGCTCTGACAATAAATTCCCCTCTGGCCTGGTTTTGTTTCATTTCTTTTCATTTTGTTTGTTCTCTTCTCTTCTCTTCCCTTTTCTTTCTCTGTTTTCTTTCTTTCTCCCCCCTGAACTTCGATAGGACTAAAAACATGAAGGGCAAAACAAGGAACAAGAATGTTTGGACAAACAACAAGTCACATGCTAGAAATTGGTATAGAGAAATAATTATAACTCATCTTCAAAGAGCTTGTGATCTAGAAGGGTGGCATGCTATCAAGTCATAGTTATAACCACTAAGTAAAGACATTTGTTAACGTTTTTAAGATTCTGACTTTATAGTACATAGCAAAAGGAAAATTTCCTGTAGTATACTATGTTTAAACTGAGTAACTTGTCATTTACTCAGAATAAAAAAACAAGTATTGACTACTCACTATATAGAGTCATTATAAGAAGTTCAGAAATATAAAAGTGAGCTCCACCCACACTGTCACTGCTGTCATATAGCCTAGTGATCTAAGGAATTAGTAGAGGCTTGTGAAGAAAGGAAGAGTGGCATTTGGTTCAGAGCAAGTAGTAATAGAAATTGTATGTTGGCTATGAGGAATGGCAGATAATCCAGAATGTCTGGCTTAGAGGAACATGTGGAAAAGGGACAGGACATAAAGAAGATCATGGAAGGTCTTATATCAACATTTTGAAAAGCTTCGAAATGTCTTATGAAGAAAATTTGGAGTCATCAAATCATTTAAACAGAAGAGTAACATGATCATGTACGCAACTTAGAAAGATTGCTGTCTAAGGAATATGGGAGATAGAGGAGAAGGAACCAGATATAAATAGATGTCCTTTTAGAATCCTAGTATAACAATTTTCTATAGAGAAAGTATAAGATTCTTTGAAATTAAGCATGGCAGTGAGTATAGAGAGTAACTGAATGACAGAGGAATTTATGGTTTCAAATCTCAAAGGAAAAGATCAGTTCAGAAATAAAGTCAATCAAGACATTGCACACAAACCGTTCAGTTTGATATAGCCTGATTGAAACTAGGCAGGTGGTAACCTTAATTTAATTGGTATTTCCTTTGTGCCCTGATAATGATTTTCTCCCTCCTGGATCTCAAACCATATGCTGTGCTTTAAGTGCTGCTTCTTTTTTTTTTTTCCCCCCAAGACCTTCTTAGATAATGCCTGTTAATTTCCCCAAAAGATATTCAGCTTAAACAAAATCCAAATGTTTCAAGCTAAAAGGAACTTACCAAA
Source organism: Neogale vison (assembly GCF_020171115.1). NCBI lineage: Eukaryota > Metazoa > Chordata > Mammalia > Carnivora > Mustelidae > Neogale > Neogale vison. Next base: position 100,976,236 of record NC_058098.1, on the reverse strand, counting down.
AACAACAACAAAAAATAAATAAATAAATAAATAAAAAACAAACAAAAAACCCTAAAAGGAAATTACCAAAAAAAAAAAAAAAAGTGTGACAATGATGGACATCTGCTTTGATTTTAAATTTAGAACATACTGACTTCTAGTGATCAAGTAACTTGCAAAGTTCTTAGCTCACTATCAGTTATTTTGCTCTGTGACAGCTTTTCTTTACTGATCATGGACTGTTGGAATTATAAGTGGACAAGTTTCCAAATCTCTGGGTTTTTGCTGAAATACATACAATGACCTTATCCAGTCCCAAAAGATTCCTAAGAGAGAACATAAAACCAATCTTCCGGTAACTATTGTGCTGAGACATTTGGCTTAAGATGACAATTGTGTGACCTCATACAAACTCAGTGTAGTTTAGTAAGCTGTATAAAACTTCATGATTCTTACAAATCTTTTGGACACTCCAGAAGTAGAGTGTCCTGAGAAGCAGGATGAGCAATTCTTTGGTCTTTCCATCTATGTTAGTACCTGTTTATGGTCATTCTAGTCTTGTTTCTTATTTCTTCTATGGAAAGAATACACAATGAAAGAACTTGGGGGAAAATCCCACCAGGAGAGAAATAAAGACTGTCTGTCATGGGTAAACAAGAGCTCAGTAATCCCTAAACCTGGTAAATTCCCAGTTAAGCGAAAGCCTCTCTGGTCAGACTACATCAGACTATGTGAGGAGAAACCACCAAAGAGGCATTTGCAAAAGAAGAGCAAATATTCAGAGACACTGTGACCTGAAAAGTTATGCTTTTAACTCTTAATCTTTAACAGCTTTGAGTTAAAGAATGCTTAAAGGTGGTAAGCCTGCACTCAGCCCTTTAACTACATTGTTACAAGCAGTCTTCACAATAGCCCTGTATACTTGCATATGTTTCTATAAATACAAAGAGGAACATGAAGCTCACATAACCATAAGCTAAGCCACATTACCCTGTGAGGAAGTAGAAGAGCAGACTTTGAATTTAAGTCTTTCTGATGTCTTCAGTCATCTTCAGTCTTTTGTGTTGTTATGGGTTACATTGGATTTTAACCCAATAATGATCCATGGTATTATCCGTTCTCTGCTCTTAGAAGTGACTTTGGACTTTCCCAAGTAGTTTGAGTGTATCCTTACTTGAAGTTACTGCCATAACAAAGGATTAACACATGCAAGCCCACAATTTAGTTCATTTGTCAGGAGAGGATTCTGCGTAGAAAAAAAGCTGAACTGAGTTTGCCAGAAGTGGAGATGAGTCTGAAGATGGTGGACACAGTAGACATTCTCAGGAGAGGCTGGACAAAAGGAAGGAGGTGCATGTTACTGACATCAGCCCTCTTTGATAGGCCATATCTGATGTCACTTGTGTTCCTAACAGCTCCAGGGCAGAAGAGCAACAACCAGCGTCACACACAGGTGCTTGAACACATGCTGTTGGATCCAAGAAGGATGGAGGAGGACTGTTAAGCCCATTATCTCTGTGGGCTGGGCTCATGCCTTCTCTAAGACATGGTAAGAGAACCACTGCTGGTGAATAATCATTGAATAGTTATAATCTAGATGACACTGGACTCTGATGGCAGCTGTGCACATGCAAAAAAATTTAAAAATAAATAAATAAAATAATAGTACATTAATGAACCCATTTGGGAGTACCACATGGGACCTAGCATATAGCCATACCAAAAGGTAAGTCAAACAGAAAAACTTAAAAAAGAAAACTATGAGAAGGAACATCAGGGAGAAAGGAGGAGGAAAAATAAGCAAGGAGTTTGAGTCAACCTCAGAGTTCTGTTTTTTCCAATAGAAGATAAAATGTCATCTTGTGCCTCAATCAAAATCAAAACCACTCCTTGACCACTACCATCCCCACATCAGAGTAGTACCATACTATAACTAAAACTCATTACACACTGTGATCCAAATTGGGGGGGGGGGAGCATTGTTTATTCGTTTTATTTGCTTCCTGCAATCTCTTTATTCATTATTGTTTCTATGTCTTTGGCTGGATTCTTTGATAGATTTCTTTTCCAAGCTCTCTCACCATTATGACACCAGTACTATATAGCTGCCCTTGGAAGAGCCCTTACTTTGCCCTTTACCATAATCAAAATGATTTCTTTTCATTCAAAGGACTGCTTCAGATTTACTCAATCCCGTGATCGGGGCTGCAAACGTCAGCCACTGGGTTACCATATGGTGTGAATGTAGTTACTCGATGAATCGAACAATTCTAGTAATGTGGATAGCACCAAAACAGCCAAATAACACAGGGTCTATTTCACTGTAGCCAGAATGAGCTTTGAGAAACTCCCAGATGGAATTGTAGTTGACATACACTCTAAAGGGATGCTGGGAGCTCAGATGGTGTAATAAGAGCTCTCTGTGCATGAGCATTTAATGGATATTTAAGAAAATTTTATAAGAATCATGTAAGGAATATAAATGACTCTCTAGACAAGATCTTCCCAAACAAAACTTGAGACACAAATATCTTTCTAGTCTTTAGAAATAGTTCCCTGGAAGTGCATGAAAGGCAACCCAGGGGAGAGAAAAGTGCTTCAGCACTGGACCAAGATAGGAAGTGTTTATTTGAGATAATATATGGTACCAATTGAATGTTCTCTACTATGTTGAGACATGTTGAAAATCTATCCAGCAAGATATACTCAAAAGTGAGAGACCAAGCTTAATATATTATTTGTGACTCCAGCGGTCCCATAAGAAAAAAGAATAAGAGGCTGTTTGAATCTTAATTAAAGGATTCAGGGGAGAGAGCATACTCTCACTTCTTTGAGCATTTGTGCAGCTCTGAAAGAGCTAGTAAAATGGATATTAGCAAAGGCAGATGGAGTGATGGTGACACAGGTAAGCATGATGACAGGGTTTAAGTCTGGCAAAGTTTGGGACAGGAGGCAGAAATAATGTTGGCAGTAACTTGATGGGGGAACCTTATGGCCAAGCAGTGATAATCAATGCCATTCTCTAGCAGAGCCTAAGTAGTGAAAAACAAGACTGTTCCACCTGGATGACACCAGCAAGAAGAAGAGGTGACCTCCACCGTGAACAGTGGGATAGGAGCCAAAAGAAAGGTAAGAGCCACAGTGACCACACAGAGCACTAGCACAACAGGAAAAGCACATTCACTCTCCTTGGCTATTTTACCCACACACTCTCTTTGATCTCTTCCTAACGAGTGTGGGCAAGTAAACCATGGGTCAGAATAGTAACAACAGCAAAGATCAGTAAAACCCAGTATTTATCCTCAGTATTTAATCAGAACATCCAAAACATCCCTGGAAGAGAACCAGAGGATTTTTTCTTTTTTTTCTTTTTTTTTTTGGTAATTGAGCTTTGCTAACAGTATTGTACAGAGTAGAATCTTGGTTATTTAATAACTGTAAGACACTGGAAAAAAGTACTTAAATATTCTGATTTTACTTTGTCTAAAATTTAAAGATCTGTGACAGTAATACATAATTTGCAGGGACGTTCCAAAGATTGGGGTATATATGTGTGGTAATATCTAACATAATGTTTTATTCATCACAAATACACACACACACACACACACAAACACACACATCATAGTTTCTTTTTTTTTTCTTCTGCTTCCCTACTTCAAAAGAAAGGCTGGGTGGTAAGATTTAGGTTAACAGAGGCCATAGCATAGAAAGAACATTTAACTTGATGATTTGGTTTCTAGGACCTGTTTTACTACAAAGTAGGTCAAGTGTAATTGCAGATTATTCATAGTTTACAATTAAATTTAGCTCTGCTATATAAGAGACCAAGAATAACATAACCTGTCCAGACCAGTAACTACCAATTAGATTAATCAGCTGAGGTCTTTGTTGGCACTATCATTGGAACTCTGACATAGAGTAATTATACCACAGGACAGGCACACTACTAATGCCTACAAAGAAAGCCCACTATATCATGAAGTCAGAGATGAAGAAAAGATAATTTCCCACACCAAGATATAATTGCCATTTTACAAATTTATAGCAATTTTAGAGATTTGTAGCAATTTTAAAAAACTATATAAAAGCAAATATCCTGCCAGAGGTACAAAATTCACTATCAGATATTAGCAGTTTCAAGTTTCCATAGAGAAAATTGGTTGGCTGGTTAAATGAGGCTCAATCATTGCCTTGAATAAGAATAGCTCATACGTGATAGTCAATAGGACAAAAACCACTGTGCAAGAAATACCTGGCCTTATGCTTCAGAGCTTTAACAGATTGCTGGCTGGGGTGAGAGGGGAAAAAATAATTCTTTTTACATCTCACGGTGAAATTAGTCCAGAGCATTCTGGGAACTCACTCATTTCTTTACAACATCTGGAAAGGAGACCGAATATTGATCTCTTTGGACTCCTATGTTTTATCGAGGGTGACGGTTTCTATATTCAAGGGAAAGGTTATTTGAGAATAATGAAGACATTTCATATAGCAAACCCCAATACACATCCAGATAAAAAACTAAATCCCTGTCTCAGGTTGTGCGATTGAATACAAAAGGTAAAAGTAAAAATGTAGCGATCGCTTCCTCTCTGCTGCCAACTCATCACAGAAAATACCTCTTATGGCTGGGGGCTGGTGTCATCTACAACATTGTTGTTTGCTGAGAGATGCACATAGGTCAAAGCTGACAGAAAAGCCGACTGGGCCTCTGGTGTTGCCCTTTCTATGCCATTTCAGTTGCATTGCTCTGGGGTTGTGTCATCCTTTTGTTAACACTGAATATTCGTCCCTTAGAAAGCAGTTATAAGGACAGCAAGTAGAGTGCCATTTGCCATTTTCCCATTAATTAATCAGTTATAATTGACATTCAGGATACACCCACATGTGACTTCAGAATCATTCCGAAGATGAAACTGTCAGCACTCATTATGGATCAGTTAGAGTTAGTGTGCTGTTATTACTCCATTTAAACCTATATAAATCATATATTCTGGAACGACTGATAAAGCCTGAGCCCTCTGTCAACAGATTTCCCCTGTTTGTATAGGCCTTATATGACCAAATACTTGAACATTATCTTCCTGTATACTTTCTTCCTCATCAAAGCTATAATTTCAGCAGTATAATTCTCCATGCTGATTTTCACAAACCACATATATTAATAATATTTTTCAATATCTATCTAGACAGTTGAGCACATTATTGAAATTAGAGGGTGAATGAAACCATTTGAAAGAAAACACTATGAATTCTAAAGGTTCAAATGTATGAACCTCTAGAGGTGAAATGTTATTGATTAAGACATTTATTTTTAGAGAACCTTACTTTTCTCTTGATTTCTGTAGATATACTACTTAAAAGCCTCTGAATGGAGGGAATGGGGCCACTGCTTACTCTGTCTCATATAATCTTGGTCTTTATCAAGGTTCTTTAATGCATACCAAGAATAAAAAGAACTATGCCATAATTATAATGTGCTATGCAATTCCCATTCAACTAGCAATGGTAATCATTCATTCATTCATTTCACAAAGATATATTCCACACCACCTATGAACGTGATTCTGCCTATGTGTAGCCTTTGTCCTATTAGGTTATAAAAGTTTCTTAAATAACAAGAACTTGAGATCTGCTTTTAGGATTCCACGTTCACCCTCACAAAGAGATAAATTGAGTAAAACCACTCCTATCACCCAACCTTGCTTCACTTGAGTGGTGATAGGGATTACATGAAATGGACACCATTAGCTCTAACTCAGCCATCCACATCACCGTGTAATTAGCCTTGATTTATAAAAATAAACTTCTCAAGTGCCCCAGACCTTACCTAGCTGCCAGATACCTTAGCCGCTAGGCATATAAAGCATGATGATAAGGTCAATAATGAAGGTCACAGAGAAACTGCAGTTTCTTAATTTAATTAGAGAGAATATTGTTTGTAAATATATATTTCCTGCTAGGTCCAGCTTCTCCACCCCCACACTGTACCCTTTCCACCATTCATATTCAAGTGAGGAGGAGGCAGTAATTTTAACAAGGCATTGTGTTTTTTCAAGGCATTCTTTCCCTTATCAACCATCATACCTCTCTTATCTCAGTCCTTACTTCAAACCTTAGCTACACATTCTGGCCCTAAAAGACTTCTTTTCTCTGGAAAATAATAAATTTGAAGGGGTCAAAATTTTTATATCTTGATGTTCTGGTCTTCACTGGAAACGTTTCTCCCTCATATTATTTTCACTTCTCTTTATGTCACACCTTTCCAGAGAGTAGTTTTGTGTTCAGTGACCTTTTGTGTTCAGAAAGCCCAACATGAGGTGGTATCCTTAGGCTAATAGCACCCTCAGATTCACTCAATGAGCCACTTCCTCTGCCTACACAGCCCACTCTGGCAGGGACATTAGAGACCTCTGATTAGGGGTAATCTCCTCTCTTCTGTTCTAATTGTGCATGGATGTGCTTTTACTGAAAAATCAATCAATAAACAAGTACATATATATGTGAATATATGAATTATATGCAATATATAAATGCATTCTTTTTAATATGAAACAAGGTTTGAGGATGAACTAATCATATAATGAAAGTTTGTGTACCATAGTATTCACCAAAAATACAGTAGTAAGTAGAAGTAACTCTTTTGTGTTTGGTGTAATAAAATTAAGAGCTTTATTTTGAAGTTGAACCTTTAGAACCTAGATCTTTCTTCCACTAAAACCCAACACCTAAAACAGCATAAGACCCAAGGCAAGCTCTCCATATAAGTTATCAGTGCTATTTACTTGTTTTTTTTTTTTTTAAGATTTTATATATTTTACAGATAGAGAGTGTGAGGAGGGGGAGGGATAAAGAGAGAGGAAGAGAGAAAATCCCAAAAAGGTTCTATGCTGAGTGCAGAACCCAACACTGGGAGCTCAATGCCAGGACCCTGAGGTCATGACCTGAGCTGAAATCAAGAGTTGGATCCCAGGTTCCCCTTAACCAGGGCTATTTAAACAGGGCATTCTACTGCCTTACATAAAGCTGTAAAAGACCATGTATGTAGAACTGGATGTCACAGAGTTCTTGTGATTTTGTGGGTTCTGCAGGTTCTACTCAAATGAAAAATATATCATTCAGACTTAATTTTAAATTTGACTCTTGGATTTCATCCCTTTAACAGTTTTTTGATTTGCAGAAAAGCTTAAATTATCCTTGGGGGTATAAACCATAAAGCAGAAACCTTATTGAGACTGTGTTGAAATAGTGATGGAAGAATAATAATGACCATCTTACCAAGCAAGAGAACTTACTTCATACTAACTTCATATATAAATTCCAGTGCCATCCCTGGCCTCCATGTTCACCAAACACCAATAATAATGGACCAATGGTAATAGTAATACTAATAATAGTGATTTTTTTCTGTCAAGAACTACTAGAACAGGTTTTATGAAAAGTAAGAGTGTTTTGGGGGACCCCATACAAACCTTTTCATCTAAAACTTAAGGGGGAAAAAAAAGTTGGAAAATAAGCTAAAGAAATTGGGGACAAGAAAGTTGCTTGATTGGGAAAGGATATGATGTTCTCTTTATCTTAAAAATAAGCTTCTACATAGCTGGAGAGTTGTCCAGGACTAAACTAGATACTGTGTAAGATTGGGTTATGACTGACGTACTTCCCTTTGCCACCTAATAAACTATTACTAATACAAAGTGGCAGTACCTGAAAGGTGCAGAAAAGAGATATATAAAGAGTATCTGAGGTAATGGTGTAGAGCCTTAGCTGCCCATAGATATCATCTACACATACAAACTTTGGGGCCTCCTCTCCCCACACCTTCCACAAAGTTGATGGTCATTTCACATCTCAAGTGTAAATGTGACATCTGCATTTGCAACTGCTGGAAATTTCCAAAAAAAAAAAAAATTAGCTGGAGACAAATAATAAGAACTCTACAAGTTTGAGTTTATCAGGCTATCAATTCACATGACAAGGTCTATTGATCACTGATGTACTTCATGGTTTTGTTTTTTTTTATATTTTTCATGATTTTATTTAAAAATATACATACTCATAAAAATGCAAATCGTTTTTTTTTTAAGATTTTATTTATTTATTCGACAGAGATCACAAGTAGGCAGAGAGGCAGGCAGAGAGAGAGAGAGGAGGAAGCAGGCTCCCTGCTGAGCAGAGAGCCCGATGTAGGGCTCAATCCCATGACCCTGGGATTATGACCTGAGCTGAAGGCAGAGGCTTTAACCCACTGAGCCACCCAGGTGCCCCGCAAATAGTTTTTGAAATAAAAAGCAAAAATTTACTTCTTCGTGTCCTAATATCTTCCCTACAAATAAATACATCCATCACGGATTTTTCTGCATTAAATGTACTCTTACAAATGCATGCAGGTCTGTATTTTCTGTGAAGGCAGGAATATACTCTCCATATAATTCCATAATCTTTTTCAAATTAAAAAAATATATAATTGTGATAAAATACATGTAACAGCTTCTGGTTTCTGGTCCAGAATGTAAGAAACTTGGATGTCTTATCTCCATCCTAACAACAAATAAAAAGATGAACAAACTGAAAAACAACTCTTTGATTTGTAAGAGAAGAAAGGTCACGGGAAAACTGCTGCCTCCAAATTGGAGAGGCCAGTTGGGATACATACAGAGAATTGGAGCTTATTGAGGTAGAAGCTCATGAACGAGAAACTACAAGAGGGGCTCCTGGATGTTTCAGTTGGTTAAGCATCTGTCTTCAACTCAGGTCATGACCCCAGAGTCCTGGGATCAAGCCCTACGCTGGGTTCCCTGCTCAGTGGGGAGACTGCTTCTTCCTCTCCCTTTATCCCTCTCCCTGTTCATTCCTTCTCTCTCAAATGAATAAATAAAATTTTAAAAATCAAAAACAAACAAACAAACAAAACCTCTATGAGAACCAGTACTTGGGCAGAGAAGTCTGAACTGTAATTGATGAACTGTAATTGATGAGACACTAAAGGCTTTAGTATGGACCAGTCTGAGAGATCAAAACTCCCAAGAGGATGCAATCATTGAGATGATCCCAAGATTTTGTGCATTTTACCTCCTGGATCTTAAACAGGTTCTCGCAGTGAATATCAAAGAAAAATCCTCTTATTTTTCTGGCTGGTGGAAAGGGGGGTGGGGGGAATACCCTTTTTGAAATATTCTAAAATATTCTGTTTTTCTTAACAGGCTCTGTCCTCAGAAGAAACAATTTAACTAGATCTTAACCTGCTGGGGTATTACCAGAGCCTAACTGACCAGGGGAAAGGAAATATTCAATTCCAGCCCACACTGGCCATTTTGTCCCACCTAATGAAGACAGAGAGACAAAGAAGCTCTTGTGAAATTCATAGTCTGGAGGCATAGGCTCCCTGAAAGACTGAGATCTAATCACAGATCTATAAAACACTTCTCTTCCCTCCACATTTTACCACCATATAACTAACAGTTATGTTAAGAAACGGCAGTTTCTTTTACTCACTATGTAATGTGATTATCAAGAAAAAATTATAAGACATATCAAAAGACAGAAAACACAATTTGAAGAGACAAGGAAAGCATCAGAACCAGATGCTGATATGGCAGGGATGTTGGAATTATTAGACCTGGAATTTAAAACCACTATGATTAATATACTAAGGTCTATATTGATTAATGGAGACAGACTGCAAGTATAGATGGGCAAGGTAAACCGAGAGATGGAAATTCTAAGAAAGAATTGCCAGACATTAAAAACATTATAACAGAAATGAATAATAACTTTGAAGGGCTTATCTATGGACTGGATGCTCTGAACTTGAAGATATCTCAATAGAATCCTCCAAAACTAAAAAACAATGATTTAAAAAAAAGACTGAAACAGAGTAGAATATTTGAAAACCATGGGGTAACTACAAAAGATGTAACATATATAATGGGAAAAGAAAAAGAGAAAAGAACTGAAGAAATATTTGAGAAAATAAATGACAGAGATTACTATGAGAAATAATGATTTCCCCAAATTAATGGCAGATAGCAAACCAGGAATCTATAGCTTCAAGAAGCTTGGAGAACACCAGGCAAGAAAAATTCTAATAATAACCTACACCTGGCATATCTTTCTATAGAAAAGTCAAAGATAAAGAAAAAAAAAATCTGAAAGAAGCCACAGGGGGAAAATAACTTTACCTATGGAGGAATAAAGAATTGTATCTGATTTCTCAGTACCATGCAAACAAGAAGACAATAGAATGAAATATTTAAAATATTGAGAGAAAAAAAATCCAGCAGTCTAGTATTATATACTCCATGAAATCCTTTAAAGTAAAAAAAAACAGACTTTCAAGATAAACAAAAATTGAGGGAATTTGTTGCCAATAGAACTGTCTTAAACGAAATGTTAGTCAAAGAGAAGGAAAATGACATAGGTAAGAAACTCAGACATACATTATGAAAGAAAAGAAGGTTAAGGAAGGAATAAAAATTTTAAAAATAATCCAGTTAGAAGTGGAAAGAGGACCTGAACAAATATTTCTTTTTCCAAAGAAGCCATACATATGGCCAACATACTCCTGAAAAGATACTCAGCATTACTAATCATCAGGGAAATGCAAATCAAACTACAATGAGATATTATCTTACACCTGTCAGAATGTCTAGAATCAAAAAGACAAGAAACAACAAGTGTTAGTAAGGATGTGGAGAAAAGGAAACCCTCATGAACTATTGGTGAGAATGTAAATTGGTGCAATTACTGTGGAAAACAATACAGATATTTCTCAAAAAGTTAAAAATAGAAATACCATATGATCCACTAATTATACTACTATGCAAAGAAAACTAAAACACTAATTTGAAAAGATATATGCACCCCCATGTTTATTGTAACATTATTTACAAAAACCAAGATATGGAAGCAACCCAAGTGTCCAACAATAGATAAATGGATAAAGATATTATATTTATATATATAAAATGGAATTTTACTCAGCCATAAGAAAGAATGAAACCTTTCCATTTGTGACAACATGAATGGACTTAGAGGATTCATACTAAATGAAATAAGTCAGACAAAGACAACCATATGATTTCACATATGTTTGGAATCTGAAAACCAAAACAGATGATTGAACAAAGCAGAAACAGACCCATAAATGCAGAAAACAAAGTGGTGGTTGCTAGAGGGAAAGGGAAGGGGATGGGCAAAAATGAGCAAAAGGGGGGCACCTGGGTGGCTCAGTGGGTTAAGTCTCTGCCTTCGGCTCAGGTCATGATCCCAGGGTCCTGGGATCGAGCCCCACATCAGGCTCTCTGCTCAGCGGGGAGCCTGCTTCCCCCTCTCTCTGCCTGCCTCTCTGCCTACTTGTGATCTCTGTCAAATAAATAAATAAAATCTCTAAACAAAAAAAAAAAAAAATGAGCAAAGGGGAGTAGGTGATACAGGTTTTCAGTTATGGGCCAGTTGTGGGGGTCCAAAGGCAAGGTGTCCAGAGACTTGTGGGTAAGTCCCTGATGGAATCTATGATGCAGTTAATAGCATCAGTGTTCCTTTGATATGTTTCGAGCCCTGGCTACTATTCACCCAGTTGCTCTTTCCCTCTCCCCCCCTCCCAGCTGTGCAGCTCATGACTCAGTACTCTAGATGGGGAGTATCTGCACAGCTGAGGAAACCAAATGATCACTCACATGCCCTCACTTTTCCCCACAGAAGAAGTCATGGGTGGAGATAAACTCTCTTGGTGCTGATCTGAAACCTTGAGGGAGGAGTGATCCAGGTAAAGTCAGACTTCTTCTACCCTCTCCAATGTGTCTAATCTGGGATTTTTTTGTTCCATCTATGTACTGAAACTTTTCTGCTGGACTCCTGGACTTCCACAAAGACTTTCTTATTCTTAGATGATTGTCTAAGTCTGTTTTCCAGGGGCTCACAAACAACACCCAGCCAGGAGGGGTTGGAACAAGCTCATGGCCACTTCAGGGTCTACAGTTGGGACCAAGGGCCTATTACCTAACACAAGGGTAGATAAGACTTCACCTGAATACCTTGGTCTATGGTAATGGATCTAACAGATCCTAAAAAGACACTTTTGTCTGTGGATGGATGCCAAATTGTTGTTTTTGAGGGTGTATATGATGAGGGATGTCTTATCTGTCCACCTTGATAATGTCACTGTTCAGCAAAATGCTCTTTGAATTTGCTTGACCCTCGATTTTATATCAAAATGGAGGGCTGGGAAAATGTTCTGGATGGCTGACCACTGCCCATGAGTATAAGGAAATCGTTTTTGAAGGGGTAAATACTGAACTAAGAAGTTTTTCATAATTCTTATAGGTAAAGCCCTAGAGAAGATGAGCTCAAACAGAGGAAAATTCCCCTTGTAAAAGAGTAGACCAAAATAAAGAAAAAGAACATGAACATACTTAATAAAATTATTAGACATAGATTATAAAGGTGTGGTACAAATTTTATAACATTAAACATAAAATGGAAAACAAGAAGTAAGTAAGAAAAAAACCAAGTTGGTTTAATTTAAAAATAACCTTCTACCATTTCATGCCCACTAAAATGGTTATAATATAAAGAGAAAAAACAACTAGTGTGTTGGTGAGCATATAGACTAATTAAATTCCATACACCTTGTGATAGGAACTCTAAAATGGTGGAGCTGCTATGGTAAACATTATGATGGTTCCTTAAATTGTTGAACACAGAATTGTGCAATTGTGCAACTGGGAAGTTGAAAATGGGCCTGGCAGACCAGCAGTCTGGATATTTACACAAGAGTTGGTGTTTTAGTTTTGAGCCCAAATTCTGCATGGCAGCAGGCTGAAAACTCAGTCAGGATTTCAATGTTGTAATCTGATGGCAGAATTCCTTCTCTTTCAGGACACTTCACTGTTGATCAAAACAACTGGACACCATAGCCTCACCACTTTGACAGGTAAAATTGACCTTCACAACCACTTTCTAGTAGGAACTTGCAAGGCCAGAACACATCAGTCAAATCCCTTTCCTTTGTTGAACTGTGAGATGGTGCTTTTGTCAGTCCAAGATCCTGATCCAGAAACAGACACCATTGGTTAGAGATATTTGTCTCTACAGTATAATCTAGCCTATCTAAGTGACACAACAGGTATGTGTGTGTGTGTGTGTGTGTGTGTGTGCGTGTGTGCGTGTGCACACATGTGTGATACCTGTATTCAAATTAAGAAAATATCCTAAATGGAGGCACTTTAGAAGATGGAGGGGGAAAAAAAGACCCAGATCTACAACTTTGTAGCAAATCTCTCATACTAATGACATTTATTTTGTAGTACTAGTGAATCTTAAGTTATCCAAAATTGCCAATGCCCTAAAACGCATCCGACTGTGACCAGATACATTTAATTGAGGGAGATCTGAAAAAAATTTTGTTTAATCTAAGACAATCCTTTTTACTGATATGTATTGGATTTCATAAAAATATTTTCAAAAAAAATCACTGTTATGTAATGTAGTAGACTTATTGTTGATAAGCTGATATAGTTGATTTTAAATATTTGGAGATTGTTAACCTACAAAATGGACAAACACAGTATAAGTTGGATATTTAGGGTAGGACTTAATTACTCAGCATTATTACTAGGAATAAGCATAGATGGAAGGTAAATTACATGTTCCTCTCCTTCATGAACTCAAAAATTGCTAATCAATCAAAGTGGTGATGTTAAAATCTGTTTCTTTTTTCAGAAGGCATAATTCCTGATTAAAGACCTACCATAGAAATGGACTTCCTTTTGGTCAGTTCTATGCAGTATAATAAGAAGATCTCTATATCAGGAATTGTATGGAGTATATTCCTACTTGAATTATTGTGAGAACTTTCTTATCTAGTATCTTACTTACAATATACTTAAAAAGAATGATGAAAATATCTGCCCAGTGGCTGAACAAAGCAGGAGATATATTTGGTAGTAAGTCAGTTCAAAATAGCTCAAATGCATCTTGTAGGCAGCATCCATAAAGCCAGTAAGGGCTGAGATGTCATTTATTTTATGCCTTGGAACAGGTTCACTACATACTCAGTAATGTACTTGTACTAGCTTTCTTCCTAATATGGGGAGATAATTTTTGACAAATTGTAGGTAATACATAAGTTATGTCCTCCTTCTGGTATGTTTTAACTCCTAAGACTTTGCCCATGGTGTAACAGAAATAAAAATGTTCAATTAATATTTAAAAATTCAACCTCAACAGCAATAGAATTCAAAAATAAGGGATGTATAAATGACTTGCATTTTATATTGGTCAAGATTTTAAAAGTTATTGATGGAAAATCCCATACACTGCTGGTAGAATTGCAAGTTAGTAAAATAGATGCTTCCAGACTATTTAACAGAAGTATTGATTAGAAAAATACACTCAAGTTGAGGGCACCTGGGTGGCTCAGTGGGTTAAGAAAAATACACTCAAGTTGAGTCAAAAATTCCACACATACTAAATGATCCTTAAGACAACATAACATAATGGAAAACAAGACATGTACAAAGATGTATATTACTATATTGTTTGAAGTTGTGAAAGATGAGGCAATCTAATAGCTACTTAGGATATTAAATAAAATATGGTATAGCATTTTCATAGATAAAATTGAAGACATAATTTTGATTATATATATAGGAAGTATGTATATAATCCCCATTTTATAAGGCACTCATTTAAATGTTGTTATAAAAATATATACAAAATATCATACATCATATCACACTGAATAAAATACTAAATACATTATAATAATATTAAAATATTAACACCATTATATGCAAGCAATTTGATTATATGATTATATATAACTAAAATGTTTGCTTAATTCATTTGGGTTTTTTCTTAAGCAAGCATGTACTATTTTCATAATAAAACAACATTCTAGGATATATTTACTGAGTCGTTACAAGCAGTCTCTAAGTCAAGCTACTGACTATGTATTTAAACTTAAGCAATCTATTTTTTTGATGGCTTTCTGCTGGTAAAAAGATGACTTTATTCAAGAATGTAAACTAGTAAGCATAGCAAAACTAAGTTCAAATCATTATGATATATAAAGGCACATCATTTTTCTTATTAAATATGTTTTCACCTCATCCATGTGTCCCACACAGTATTATTATTCCCATTTACTCCAATGAGGCTGAGAATGTTGAGGAGGGAAGAGATGTCAGAAACAGTAGAAGGTCATGATAGTGGCATGACCTTTCATTATTCCAGGGAGTTTCTTGATATATAGTTCTCTTGGTTAAAAATAGTTACAAACACTGAAGTGCACTGTATTGTACAATGAAATCTCTATCCAAGTGTGTGGTATAAAATGCTTAATAGAAGGATGACAGAAAATACCAAAAATTATTAAATGAAATCTTTTTACCAAGGATTGTTCTATAATTGAGATAAATGGACTTGGTGAACTAATGGCTCTTTATTGCTCTTCTTAATCTTCTTAATTTTAGTAGGAAAAATGGCCCATGTAGTGCTTTGGAGCTTAACTATTCTGAACATAGAAAAATGACTGAAAATTAATTTAGCAACTACCTTGATTAATGTATAACCCTTTTATTACACAGCCCCTCATTCCTGGTAATTTGGGGTGGTTCTATGAAATGACAGTTGTTTAAAGATTGGTTAGTATGTTGACGATGGAGGTAGAACAAGTCTGTAACCTTAGGACATATTTGGGGGGTATGATTTTTTCAGGCTTAAAGTGATTTCAAGGCCCATAGCAAAGATTTTCAAATATTCCATATAGGAAGGAGAAAGCTAAGAAAGTAGATCTCTGGGACCAGCTTCTACTTCAATGACAAAAGACACCGTTTTAATTGCTACTGGGAGGTTTTAAAAGCTTGAAAACCACCGGGACTCTATCTTCAATCTCTATTGGGTAGAGGCTCATGGATTTTTATGTAGTTTCTAATAGAAACATATATAGGGAAATAATATAACCATTCTTCAGGCACACATTATTTGAAAAATAACTTTAACTATGACAAAAAGTTTCATGTTCAAATTGATACTTTTCCCTTAACCTACGATTCATTCATAATTAAACATCATGAAAATCTTAGAAGAGTTTATCAAGTTCTACAAGATTTTGATTAGGTCATTTTTACCTTCATGAGGGTTTCATTCTAACCTCATGTCCTCAAGGCAGTAGGTTCCTATGGTAGCTCTCTTCTAAGGTGGATAATATTTATCTTCATTTGCGAAACATCTATTACTTGCAGCACCATTCGTTGTACTCTGGTGGTAGAGTAGGAAGAGGAACACTGGCTTTGGAATGAGCATTTAAATTTAAGTTTAAATCTCAGCTATGTTAATATCTATGTAAATTTGAGAAAATTTGCCCAGTCTCAAATTCTAAAAGTAAAATGTGATTAAAAATATTGAGGTCAGTTTTATAAAAATTTACTGAGATGGTTTACTAACAAATTCATTCAACAAGCACATTTTATGAACCTACTATGTGCCAAAACATTAGTAGGCACTGGGGATACAGAGGTGAACCAATCAGAACAAATTTACAGTTACACAGAGGAGAAATATTAAAGTAAGTCAACACTATGTCATGCAAATAGTGACAAGTAGTACTAAGATTCAAAAACAAATTATGAGAAAGAATTACATGAGATACTACTGTTAGGGTGAAGACAGTCTTCTGTCTTCTGAAATTTAAACTGAGACCTTGACAAATTTTTAAGAGACTGCCAAGCAAAGAGTAGGAGGTAAAGCATCTAAGGCAAGTTAGATGAAAAATAAGGTGAAGAAAAACTTTAAAATCAGAAATAAGTAGAAGCATTTAGAATGTCCTTCAGTAAGTGAATGGATAAGCTAACTGTAGTACATCTGTACAATAGACAATAATGCAGTGATAGAAATGAGCTCTTGAGCCACAAAAAGGCATGGTCAAATCTTAAATACATATTGCTAAGTTACATAAGTCAGTCTGAAAAGATCACGTACAATATAGTGTGTGTGTGTGTATATATATATGTGTATATATATATATATATATCAGTGTTTGCCAGAGGTTTGCAGGTAGGGAAGGTAACCTTGGCTCAGTAAAGCACAGGGAATTATTTAGGGTGGTGAGACTAACCTGTATGATATTATAATTGTGATATATTACATTATATACTTGTCCAAAAGCATTCTGCTTTACAGCAAAAAGAGTGAATTTTTAATACATGCAAATTTTAAATATTTAGGAGTTTGGTGGAAAATACAGGATGGAATGCAGAGTGTAAAAAAATTAATCTAATTTTATTACAAATGTGTTAAGCAACCTCTTTAAATGGGGTGGAGAAAAAGCTGCTGACCTAAGTAACTTTAAAAAGTGGACTCTGGAAAATTAAAGCAAAAGTTACTGTACTATAATCCAGTTGATAAAGTTGTATCTCATGGGAATATGGGTTAACAATTAGGATGTTTTTATACATGTATGCTGGAAATTAAAAATTCAGTAAATGACAGTCATGGTAGGCAAGTTTTTCTCTGTTGTAGCATGAGGTTGCAGATAAGCAAGGGGAAGATGTTGTAAAGATCTTAGTGGTAATGGATTTGAACTGGAGACATCAGTACAAAATAATTTTAGCTTAATATAGATACAGATGTATACTACAGAAATATGTATAGGTGTATGTGTTTGTCTATATGCATATATTTCCATGCTCTATCAGTTAACAGAGCCCTACAAATAGTGACATCCCAGTAGCAATGAACACACCTCGTGCTAGGTTTGGTTTCTAATAATATTCTATAATAAAAGGAACCAGAACTCCTTGAGAAATCCCTGATTCTAGGATGGGGCAATAATATACAAGATGAACCTGGAACATACTGTATTACACAGAAGAACAGACAAACAAAAAAAACTCTCAGCAATGGGAATATATCAAAGGGAAGCAGGAGCCGATAAAAAGAGCTAATAGCCAAAACTGGAGGAATTTGACCACCAAAATAAAGTAATACTGGATTACAATCCAAAGTATAAAGTAAATATTTATGAATTATTGATATAAATTCATAATTAAATAAATTAATAAATAGAGAAGAAGAAACAAATCTCCCAGCCAGAAGAATTCCAAGTAAGTTTTATATATACTTTGCCCTGAAGGAAGAGGAACATAACTTCTCACTTATTTTTAAGTATGGGCTGTGCATAGCGATTTACTTCTTAAAGGGAAGAGTAAGACTAGTGAGAAAAAGAAAGTAAATTTAGAGTGGAGAGTCCTGACAAACACTACCTTAGCCAGGTTATAAAGGTTAACATCAATAGTGATATCATATTGAAAAGTACATACCCTTGCATAATGTGATGAGAAGAACATTTTATCTCTGTAGTCTTTCTTCTCAAAACTCTAATCTCAAGTCTAATCATGAAAAAAATCAGACAAATCCCACTAAAGGGCCATTTTACAAAATACATAATCAGTATTCCTCAAAATTTTTGAGGTCATAAATGGTTAAGTCTTAGAAAGTGTCACAGCCACAAGGAGCCTAAGGAAACATGATGACTAATCTAATGTAGTATCTTGAATGGGATCTTGGAGCAGAAAATGCTCATTCAATAAAGACTAAGAAAATGTTAACAATGTTAACATTTGTTAACTATGTTGTTATTATATATGTTAACTATGTTAACATTGTTATAATGTTACCAACATTAGCTCATTAATTATAACAAATATACCATATCTAAGTAAGATTTAATAATAGGGGAAAGTGGCTGGAGGGTTTATGGGAACTGTCATATTTTGATCAGTTTTTACATAAAGGAAAAACTATTCTAAAAACTAAAGTTTATTTAAACATTGAAAAAAAGTCACCTGGAACAGAGTAAAGGAGAAGAGTGATACTAGATTCAGCTGGAAAGCTAGGTATGGATTAGGTCACACAGAGCTTTGCAGTCCATGGAAAGGTATTACAAATATTTTCTCAGTACAATGGGAAACAATTGAATGCTTAAATCTCGCATCTGATAGGATACCATTTATGACTTAAAATGATAATAATAAAACTCTAGCAGTTGGGTAGAAGAATGGATAAGAATTAGGTGTGGGTAAAACAAGGGTGTGAGGATTAAAATGGCAACCCTAGAGAAGTTCTTGTAATAATACAAGATAGAGATGAGGGTAGCTACAAAGACCTTTAATGAATTTGAAGTATATTTGTATATAAGATGGGAAAACTTGGTCATAGATTGAATGTTGGGTTGGGGTAGAGTGAACTGTCCATATTAACATATATTTTCAGCACTCTGGTAGGAGAAAGTTTACAGACATGTATAAAAATACCATGAGAATGCTTAGAGGAAAATGCAGTGTTTCATTTTGGATATGTTGAGTTTGGGAAGTTTTAAGTTTGGTTCAAACTTGAAGATAATCAAATTGTCAATTGTATGTGCTCAAAAAAGGGATCAAAATAAGAAGAAAAATTGGATAGGTAAGACATTTTAGGTGATATTCACAGACATAAAAATGAATGAGATCCTCTAGGAAGAGAGAATACAAAGCAAAAAGATAGAACTAGGAAGAACTGAAGCATTTAGGCAGAATAGTAAGAGGTAGTGATGAGGGAACAGAAGGCTAGCTGAAGATAAAGCAGAATGGCACCCTACACCACCCCTCCCCCTTGTGACAAGTGTGACATTCCTCAGGCACTCCTGGCTGTCCCAAAGGAAAAACAAATAGTTAACTTGTGGAGATCACAATCCTGCAAGACCTGAGTCTCCCTCAGTTTACAAATGTCCTAGTGATTTACAAGAAGAAGCTTTCTTATCAATAGCCTAACTTCCAGATACCCATAGTTCAGTTCCTGAAGCCCTAACATCACCCTCCCCTCCATAAAATTGAGGGAAGCTGAGGCAGAGGGAAATGTAAATAAAGTTGAATTTCTTCTGAATCTAAACCTCATTGACAAGGAGATGTGATAGGAGTGTGACATTCCTCCAGGAAGCTCTCAACTATCTTACTGTTAAAAAGGAAAAACAGCCTTAACTTGACAAATAGCAAAGCCTCTAGTACCCTGTGTGTCTTCTTTAATACATGAAAGTTCTTTCAAACCCTCCCTTTTCCTTACCTCCCTCAACCCCATAGTATATAATCAGCCACCCCTCACAATCCCAGGGCAGCTGCTCTTTCTGCGCGTGATTCCTGCCCCATGCTTTAATAAACCATCTCAAGAATTCTTTCTTAGTCGTTGGCTCCGGACCTCACTTATGTTATAAAACTTGATTAGTAGTGGGAGAAAGAAAGAGAGCTTGACATGTGGGAACATGGAAATGTGTTTCAAGAAAGGGAAATGCTCCAGTCTATTTTATGCTTCTGTGAGTTCTAAGAAGATGAGAAGAAAAAATATGTTATTGGATACAAGAATATAGTGGTCATTTTTATGTCTTAAGAGCAGTTTTTGTATAGTAGTGTACACAGGAATCACGTGCTGAGGAGTGAATGGTAAGGAAGTCAATACAGCAGATGTTGAAATATTTCAGAAACTTTGAGTGTGATGTGGAAGAAGAAATAGAGCACAAGCTGGGAGGAAATATGGATTAAATGTGGGGTATTTTTAGGGAGATTTACTCCTAGGTATTTGAGGAGAATCCTGGGTTCATTGAGAAAATGAGAAGTGATGGAATCTGGAACACATGTAAAGGTATTGGTATTTCATACAAAGAGGAACTCTTCCCTCATGGTAACGAAGGAAATGGATAGAATGTGAAGACAATGACTGAGGTAGAGAGTAATTCTTGAAAAAAATGGTGGTGGAAGAATGGGGAAATTTTTTAAATTGCTTCTATTTTCTCAATAAAGCATAAGATGTATTAATAGCTACAAATGAAAGAAGAAGGGGAGATACTTTTTTTTAGTGATATGATTCTGGAATACTACAGGTATTTTTTTTAGAGTGAACATACTAGAGAAATATAATCGAACGTCTTACAGTGAAGTACTCTTTCAAGGAGATAATCATGGCATTATAGAGACAACAATATTCAGGTGGATGCAAGAACAGAGAATGCAGCTGGTTTAGTGCATTTCAGGTTGAGGTTTTAATAGTAGCAGAAAGTATAAGTAAGGATGGGTGGATTAACAAAATGCTGAATATAGGTATGGGTCATAAAATATCAACTGAGCAAAGAGGGAAGTAGAGACAGAAAGACTGTGTTAAATACTACATAAAAGGTAACATAAAAGGTAATGGAGTTTAAGTGACAGCAGATTGTATTAGTAGGGATAATTAATGCTAGTTGCCACAGCAAACCAACCCTCAAATGCTCATTGACCAGCACTACAAAAGGTAACTTCTCAGGCAAGAAAAGTTTGAAATGTACTAGAGAAGTTTTTATTCTATTGAGTGACTGGCTGGTTTTAGATTGCCTGCATTTTGGGACGCTGTCATCTCAGTGCATGGCTTTCAAAGTCATTTAAGCAGATGAAGCAAGGAATGTAAGATTTGCACATTCTCTCTTTACTTTAACCAGAATTAACCTCATGCCCTGAATTTGCTCCAAGGAAGTTTGTTTTGGGGAGGATATTTGCTAAACACTTTCTCTGCCACAGAAGCCAAAGGTTGCTTTTAGTGTCAGTGTAAATTAGAAGAACTGGAAACATGGAAAACTGTAGAATGTCTTTTGGAATGCAGTATGTTGGTAATTGGCAGCGTTTGTTAATAACAAAATCTGTGGCATGACCCTAGCCTTGTATAGCTGAGGTAGAGAGGATGAAAAAGACTTTGGAAATGAAGCTGTAAATAATTGAGCACAAACAAAACTTTCAATGAAGAAAGTCTGTAGACTTCAGCAACCAGGTAGGGAAGAGAAGGTTAGAGGTGTATGGCATAAACTTGAAATGAGCTGAGAATTTCAGAAAATGGGGGGAAAGTTTATGACCTGAAAAAAATACCCAAGAATGAGAATGCATACATTCCCAGTTCCCCACCATGAGATGTTTTTGGCGTGAGAGGGTATGAAATCTCCTCTGCAGAGGGCATTTGATGACATATCAGAAGAGAACCAGATTTTAGTTAAGGCAAGATAATGGGAGAAATGTTTCAAGAAAAAATTGGAAATACTAGGGAATTTGTAAATGCGCAAAACAGCAGAGGTATAGAATTTGGGAGGAAAGGGTTTGGTGGGATCAGCTGAAGAGATAAGAGAATGTATAGGTCATTACATAGATGAGATATCAGAGAATAATGAATAATAAAAAAAGTTCTGAACTCTATAACTGAAATTATAGTTTTAAATACTATAAAAACATATGAAAGAAAACTATATTGAAAATAAAATGTGTGGCAAAAAAATGCAAATTTATTCTGTGATTAGGTTTTTTTTTAATTTCAAATTTTTATTCTTTTTTGCCTCTTCATCTAGTCTGCAAATTTTCCCAAATAAGTGATCATATTATTAATATCCCTATATTTTTCTTAGCAATTATCAAATATTTCTGGACATATTATCCATGTCCTTCTAGCTATCTAAGATTAACTTGCCAAAGTAGTCTTGCTTTTTTTACCAGGCTGCTCTTGAATTAATAGGCCTTTTCAGTGACTAAAGAAACAATATAGAAGAAAGTCAATGTGATTATTTAAAAATCTATCATTTGGGTGCCTGGGTGGCTCAGTCGGTTAAGCCTCTGCCTTCAGCTCAGGTCATGATCCCAGGGTCCTGGGATCAAGTCCCGCATCGGGCTCTCTGCTCAGTAGGGATCCTGCTTCTCCCTCAACTCTCTCTCCCTGCCTGTCTGCCTACTTGTGATCTATCTATCAAATAAATAAATAAAAATCTTTAAAAAAAAATCTATAATTTTCCTGAATAACTAAGGCCATTTTTTTTTGTGATATGTCTTTCAGATGTGCCCCTTCTCTCTCTGTCTCTGTTTTCTCTGACTCTCTCTTTCTCTCTTTACACACACACACACACACACACACACATTTTCTATACATAGTCTTAGAGAATTAAAACTTAAGAATTCATTAATTCAAAACTTAAGAATTCATAGACAAAGAGCTATGGATAAACTTGATTGAGGTATTTTTCCTCTCAAAATTTACTTTCTTTGATTATTCAAATAAGTTTTTCAGGCTTTTCAAAGACTTGATCCATAGCTATAGAAAACAAAATTTTTCTGCATTACATCTCTCTTCCTCAAAAAGCAGGGTTGGTGGTGGGGATTAAGAAACTGTCAAAAATTTGATAGAACTCAGGTATGGTCCAGAAGGCTGTTTGAGAAATGAGCAGCATTAAATTGAGGCATAATTGTGGGACACAGGAGAACTTAAATATTTCTGAAAATGAAAAAACTAACCCTCTTAAGATGGACATTAACAGGGGCGCCTGGGTGGCTCAGTGGGTTAAGCCACTGCCTTCGGCTCAGGTCATGATCTCAGGATCCTGGGATCGAGTCCCACATTGGGCTCTCTGCTCAGCAGGGAGCCTGCTTCCTCCTCTCTCTCTCTGCCTGCCTCTCTGCCTATTTGTGATCTCTCTCTGTCAAATAAATAAAAAATATTAAAAAAAATAAAAATTAAAATTAAAAAGATGAAAAAGATGGACATTAACTAACCAAGAAAATTTGTGAGCAGTATCTTGTATCCAAGATTAACAGGCTCCTTATCCCACACTTATACTCACCTCCAATGCAACATGGCCAGGAATATCATTATCACTGTTACTCTTCTGCTTGGAAAATAGAAGGAAGCAAGTTGCAATGAAATTGAGGGAAACAACTAAAGCTATCCAATAGTGGAATGGACCATTTGCGGTTTTTTTGTTTTTGTTTTTGTTTTTGTTTTTACCAATAGGGAGCTCCCAATCCTAGAAATGGTGAAGTCCACATGACCATCTATCAGTGAGAAAGTAGCAGGGATAGCTTTCATAGGTTGATAGACCTAGGAGGTTCCCACTACCTCCTTGCTCCAAGGACTCTAAGTCAATAATTAAGTACAAATGCACAACATTTCTGTTGGCTTTACTAGCCTCAAGTATCTATTTAAGTGACTAATGGCTGATTGACACTTTCTGTGATTTCTTGTTGGCACAACATACATGCGCAAAGTTCCCTCCCCTCTTTCTGCCTGAACTTAGAAAACTACAAGTTGAAAGTTTGCTTTGAGCTTGGTTCCTCTGGAATTCACGAAGCTTCAAATTAATGTCTGTCAAATTACAGGTTTAACCAGACCCCGGACTGCCACTGACTGCTAAGGGGAAGAATCAGGCTCTGTAAAGAGATTCCCATGTACCCCTGCCCCAGCAGCTACTCTGCTGTTCCTGTGGAAACCCTCACCTGACAGCAGCATGTTGTACTGTGCAAGTGAATGAGAAGGTATGTTCCTTTCATCACCACAGCTCCTAGAGAGCAACCACTTCTTAGAATGAAAGAATGTGGTGAATACCATTCTTCATTCTGACAGATAAATTGTTCATCAGAATGGTGAGTTCTTTTCAGAAATTGTACTGTACTCCTTTTTCCCCTCTCTCACAGTTAAGCATTTCCATCAGAATGATTTATATAAGATTGGGAAAATGAGTAATGAAAATAACTCACATTTCCAAAGTGCCTACTATGTACTAGACACTGAATGCTTTTATTTTTAACATTTTCCCAGGAGAAAAATGGTTTACATGGTTTGCTTAAAGTGGCACATCACTCAAATTGTAAAGCCAAGACTAAAATCACTGTAGGTCTGATTGCAAAGCCCAATGTACTCTTTATGCCCTTAGTAAAAGTGAAGGCCTCTGAGAAGTAGGCAGGTAGGCAGTGGGGAAAGGGCATGGATCCAAAACCCAAAAAGCTGAATCAATGATGGAGGGTCAAAAATAGGGCAGAGAAGTATAGTGAAACAGATTGGGAATGGGCTTGGAATTATAGTATCAGAAATCTAGGCTTAGATTCAATTCAGAGTATATTAATATTAAACCACAAAAATAGTTAGCAGCTATGGAATCAAAATGATTAGGTGATAGGAATCATTGTGAGATCTAGAAACTAATTTCATGATATATCAAGAATGCTTATCCTTTGCTGCCAATCATCATTCACTCTGAGAAATAATAGAAGAATATCAATACAATTTTATTAATAGTGAGTAATGTTCACCTTAGGAAAGCTCTTTTTCCTAAGAGATATGCTGATATGCTACATGGCCTCAGCATGAAGTCTCAGTAAGTTCTGTATCATACCAAATCCATATAATGCTATCAACACACTCAGATTTTCTGAGAGAAAAGACTGGTAAGTGGGTAAGTTAAAACATCCATTCCCAACTTTTGTAGCAACATGGACGGGACTGGAAGAGATTATGCTGAGTGAAATAAGTCAAGCAGAGAGAGTCAATTATCATATGGTTTCACTTATTTGTGGAGCATAACAAATAGCATGGAGGACAAGGGGCGTTAGAGAGGAGAAGGGAATTTGGGTAAATTGGAAGGGGAGGTGAACCATGAGAGACTATGGACTCTGAAAAACAATCTGAGGGGTTTGAAGTGGTGGGGGGGTGGGAGGTTGGGGTACCAGGTGGTGAGTATTATAGAGGGCACGGCTTGCATGGAGCACTGGGTGTGGTGAAAAAATAATGAATACTGTTTTTCTGAAAATAAATAAATTGGAAAAAAACTAAAAATAAATAAACAAAACAAAACAAAACATCCATTCCTTATATGAGCTGCGTCTTTGAAAACTGTGCAAGGTAATGTATCACACTCCATTCTTGCCATGCTGAGGTCTTTCTAGGTAGTCCAGCTGTCATCTGGGTACCACAGCCTTAGTAGTCCCATCTCGTCTTGGATTTCTTTTTTTTTTTTTCCACTTTATCTGTCTTTCCAGTTAGATAGTCCTTGAGACCAAGGACTCCATCTTCTTCACATTTGTATTCCCAGTATCTATCCTAATGCATAATATCCTACACATGCTTTTTAATTGTGAGTTGTTTTGAAGCATCCTTGTCATGGGACTCTACATTGCCAGACCCACATAAACAGTTCTCATCTTTTTTCCATGTGACAGCTTTTGGTTTACATAAGACACTATGTCCCCTATTACTAATCTTTTGTTTTTTGTTCCCCACATTTCCTCTTATTTCACCTATTTTCATGGCATAATCCTGAATTTACCCATTAAGTTAATGGCTTTATTTTCAGTGCTTCTCTGAAAGTGTGGCACCCTTATGAGGAAGGGTAGTTCGAAGTGATGTGCCACCCCTCAAATTCTCGTTCTTATGAATGTGTTTGACTATAGTTCTATTTTTATGGGTGGCTTTCTCACAGGCAGGTGGAGAAGTTGTAAATCTTGATGAGAAGGACTGTCTTATTTCTTTCATTTTATTTCTATTGAACCATTTTCTTGTGTATTTCAAGTTTCTTCTCCTTTTGGATATCTTTATCTTTTTGAAACTGTGTCCTCCTTTTATGTGAATTTCCAGTTTCTTAGGTCCAACAAAAGCCTTCCATCTCTAAATGATGATATGTGTGAATTTTGCCATGTCTAGATAATGACTATTATTTGTTTGTCCCTCTTCTCTAGTCAGATTACACCTGGCAAGCAATCTTCATTTGAGAAGTATAGTATTCTCAAACTATTCAGTATTGCATTTAAGATCATCATCTTCCTTTAATGTATTTCTCTAGCCTACATTCAAACATCTCACCCCCCATGGGCCTGACACTGTAGCCAAAAGTGCTTCCCCTGTTCTTCCAACCATAGATGCTTCTATCCATTTGATACACTCATAATGATTCTCTGTAGAACAAATGTAAATATGCTTGATACCACCGTACCTTTAAAATATTTTCTATATATTTAAATTTATATATATATAATTTATTATATATGGATATTATGTATTTACATTACATATGTTATTTATAACACAAATGATATAAGTAATTATATTATAGGCTGAACTCTGGTCATAATTCATTATATATAGATATTATATATTTACATTACATATGTTATTTATAACACAAATGATATAAGTAATTTTATTATAGGCTGAACTCTGGTCATGCTCTCAGGAATGTTTCTATCTATACTGAGAATTTCTGGATAGTGAAACCTTTCTTTCTATTCCTGCAGGTCAGTGTTAGTTTCCTATGTAATATTGCATAACAAAATAACCTTAATTGTAGAAACTTAGATTAAAAACAATTATTATCTTCAGTTTCTGTAGGTCTTGAATCTGTATATAGCTTAGTTGGGTCCTTTTTTCAGGGTTTCTCACAAGGATACAAACCAATTGTCTTTTCAGTTTGAATCATCTCAAAGTTCAAGCTGGGAAGTTATCTGCTCCAAGAGCATGTGGTTGTTAGCAGAATTCAGTTCATCAAGAACTGCTGAACTAGAGGCTGCTCTCTGTTCTGCATGGGCCACGTGGGCCTCTCCAGAATGGCAGCTTGCTAATCAAAAGAGTATAGGCCAAGAAGACAGTAGAGAAGGAGTGCTAGCAGGAGTCACTCTCTTTTGTAACCTAATCATGGAAGTGACAATCCATCAGCTTTGCCACATTTTGTTGGTTAAAAGTGAGTCACTTAGGCCAGGCCACATACGAAGTATTAGGGTTAAATACCAGGAGATGTCAGACCTTGGGTGGGATCTTATACCAGATTAACTTATTAGTGATAAAAATAGTCTTGCTGAATTGAATTGATGTAGTTTTTCACATGAATATATTAGTGGATGATAAAGTGTGAAACTGTCAAGGTCATTTTCATTTTGTAAAAAAGATGCTTAGAGATAGCAAAGCCTTAAACTATAAAGGTGGAAGGTTACAGACTTATCTCATAGCAATTCTTTTTTTTTTTTTTTAAAGATTTTATTTATTTATTTGTCAGAGACAGAGGGAGAGAGAGCAAGCGAGCACAGGCAGACAAAGAGGCAGGCAGAGGCAGAGGGAGAAGCAGGCTCCCTGCCGAGCAAGGAGCCCAATGTGGGACTCGATCCCAGGACCCTGGGATCATGACCTGAGCCAAAGGCAGCTGCTTAACCAACTGAGCCACCCAGGCGTCCCTCTCATAGCAATTCTATCTTGTGTTTGTTTCCATCAATTTCTTTCTAATTGTGGTTAAATTTCCATATCTTTTTTTAAAAGATTTTATTTATTTATTTGACAGACAGAGATCACAAGTAGGCAGAGAGGTAAGCAGAGAGAAAGAGAGAGAGAGGGAAGCAGGCTCCCTGCTGAGCAGAGTCCGATGCCCACATCCCAGGACCCTGGGATCATGACAGAGGCAGAGGCTTTAACCCACTGAGCCACCCAGGTGCCCCATAAATTTCTGTATCTTTGTACCCTTCCAGATTCCCAGTAATTTCTATTGCTGCTCTAAAACAGGAGCATAGAAACAGAGTTCGTGGTATATCCTGTCTTGACCTATATTTGTTGTTGTTATCAATTCTGATTGCTCGTTAACAAGTTGAATTCCACTGCTTTATTTGCCTTAATGAGTATTGTTAAAATGGTATTAAAAATCAAATTAAATTGGAATTCAGTGATAATAACAATACAGTATAGCAGTTTCTCATTAAGGTTTCTCATACGGATATGAACTCCTGCATATTTCAATTTACATACAACTGTTTCCTACACTAACCTAAAATAGAATTTGGAATACATATTATAAAATGTTTGGTTATTCTGTATCTCAGTATCTTGAAAGTAATAAAATGATGCCCAAGTTGTAATGGCCTACTTGGACTTTGCATGCCCAATTACTCCCATCCACATTATCAAGCCACTTAACCTCTACTGGAAAGTTTATTTCTGTTCTGTCCCCAGTTCTTGTGCCAACACTAGTACTCAAAAAGGATTCTAAGGAATTCTGTGGTATACTCTTAAGAGTTTAGTATTAAATCTTAATAACCCAGTGTCTCAGTCTTCACTGACTAGATTCTGTTGTCATTCTCAAGTTTTTTAGTACTTTTGGTTTGTTCTATGGGCCTCTGCCACAGAGAGACTTCCTGCCATAGACTCAGTCATTTGGGCTTTTATTCAGTGAATTCCTGCCTTGGACTCAGTTATTTCAGCTTCTGTCCTGTAACCTGAACTCTCTCTCTATAGCTGAACTTCTTCAACTAAATCCCAGTTTCCCTGTGACTAAGATTCCAACATCGATTTCCTCCTTACTTTTAAATGTCCTTTTTTACTGGATAAATACCACATTTTCTTGGCTAGACTGAAACTCCAAATATAGCAGTACACTTGTATCTTTGATGACTGATTGATTTATAACTTGGGAAGTTCATATTTCACTTCAATTATTTTAGCATATATTCCTTCCCTTGCAAGCACTAGAATCTTATTGCTTTAATTTATTTTTTTTGCTTTTAATTTTAGTTTGCTTTAATTTTGCTTTAAATTTCAGGTCTCTGATTTTAGGATATGTCTAAATTCCAAGTTGTATACTTTTTTCAGCCTTTGTCTATTCACGCTTCACCTAGCAGCCAACAATGAATGCCTAGTCTCGAAACCTGAGCCCCTTTGTCTTAAGACAGAGAACCCGGCCTAGCATTACATTAAGAAATTTCCTTCTAGGACTTAGTGGAGTCAGGTATTATCCTGCATAATCAGGCCTACTTATAGACTGCCTGGAGTTGACTGAACCCTTGGACAGTGTATTTATTACTCAGGGAGTGTGCTCTGTCTCATATCATAGATAAATCAAATAGTCATGATTGATTAGGATTTGTTTTATTTTTATATTATTGTGAGTCCACATAAAAATTGTCACTGACATTGGTTCAGTAACTTGAGAGAAACAGGGCTGAAGTCTGAAAAAGAGTTTTTGAATTTTTTGTCATTATATCAAAATGGGTGTTTTGCTGTTGTCATCACAGGAAGAAGGAAGGGCTGGATTGCTGACATGCTTACCCAATATCCACTCCACCATTTCTTCTTTAGTAAGAGAACTCTGATTTGGGGGAGGAGGGCAGCGGTGGTTGGCAGGCAGCAATATGCCCAACTGAAAAACAAACCAGCAAAAATAAACAAGGAATTATGAACAAACAAAATACTCAGTCCTATATTTCTGAGACTCTCTTGCAGCTGGATTTTGTGCTATAACAAAATTTGACCTATGAGAGAGATATGCAGAAGTCACAAAATAGGTATATCTGGAAAATTTATTTTAGAATGAGTGCTAATTTAGTTAATACATATCCTTTTGTTTTTCCTTCTTCCTTTCTGTCAGAAGTACTAATACAACATCTGAATCCCGCCAGAGCTGATAATCACCTGCTATATCCTAGTTTAGTCTTATTGGTTGTTTATGCCCAGTATCTACTCTGACACTGACCCAAGTATTGATTGGCCAAGTATCTGTTCTGATTAGTTCTATGTCCATGCTATACCAATAGTTGTGAATATTGAATAATACTGCTTGTTTCTGCAGTATTATGATGATGATCTCTTGAATAATGATCAAAAGAGTTTCCATGAGAATTATAGTCTTTTCAGCTGTTAGACGCTTGAGCCATTCCATCAGTCCTAGGTTATCTACTTCCCAATTTTTTTTTTTATCTTATTATGAGATGAATCTCTTATCTTGTTTAGGTCCATGGTGTTTGTAGCTTCTATTACATGAAACTGATCATAAGAACTGACTAATAGAGGTAGTTACTTGAATATTGACTTATAACCTCTTTACAGAACTCTCTTTGGGTATATACAATCTGTTTAATATACCTATTGCCTGGAGTGCTTACATTCAAATTACCCTCTGGCACTGGAGCCTGACCCCATACCTTAGACTAGCCAGCTGTGTAACCCTAATCCCACTATCAAATTCTTGAAAATGTTCCCACTGATCTCTGCATTTAACCTAAATCCCTTGCAGTCACTAACAAGTTCTTTAATCAACCTAAATATTTGACTTTGCTGTTCTTCTGATGTCAAAATTTTTCCTACCCTGGAGCTCCCACTAGTACATGTCTATCACTTCCTTGTGTAGATACTTCAGACACTGAAGGTAAATTATATCTTAGTTAGTAATTTGCTAATGGGGCATCTGACTTAATGTAATTTTTCAGGTTTGACCTTTTAGCACACCTAGGACCAGAAAAACGTGACTTCTCATTCATGAATAATGCCCTTTCAGGTATTTTGTTTCTATCCTCATATTATCACAATTATTCATACCTCTGATGCAGCTTGGGTAGTTTTTGTTATTTCTTTTATTTAAAGGAAGAAATAGAAATCTAGATGACTTGTCAAAGACAACAGTATTAACCTATGGCAGCTAGGTTAAAATCATGGCAACCACTCAACAGACTAGTATGTGTTTAAATTGAGGTACTTTGTAAAATACAAAGAGTGGTAACTGTAAGCCTGTAAGTAACTGAATATATTTATTTATTAGAGATGGTAAGTTATATATAGTATCTCTCAATTTTAATTTCCCATTATTCTAAAATAAGTGGATGAACTAAGGCATACTGTTTTTTCTCCTGACTCAAACAAGACATATCTTCAGTTCGTGTGGCAGATATTTTGTAAATTATTAATGAGGACCGCTTACACATAAAAAGTAATTCTCATATACTTGAGTAAATAGTTAATATTATTTATTTTTTGCAAAAAGCTCATTTCAAAATGTGGTGTAGACATGATGCCCCCGATGGAGTATATAACTTAATAATCCTCTCCAAAGGATTGGATTGGATATCACCGCCCAATGAATTCCTATACCAAAACCTGGGAGCTGTCCTCCATTTCTTCTTACCCCTCACACTCTCCTATTAAAAGTAGTCACTGACTCCAATGGTTTTTATTAAATATTGCTCCAAAGAGCTTTGTCACTGTCACATTGTTTCTACCTTTACTCAGATCTTTATCCCCTGAACAACAAGAAACTGTCCCCTAAATATTTTTTCTATCTCAAATCTCTTCTTTCAGGCCGCTTTCCACTGAACTGTATGAGTTTTTTTTACTTAAACACAAATCAAATGCCTTTGTTTGCAGCTTAAAATACTTCAGTACCAAATATACTTTACTTTCACTACCAAATATAGTCTGTGCATACTTTCCATTATCTAAATAAATTCAGTCCTTTCTTCATCTCTCCATCTGTTTCACCAGTGCTTCTTCCTACCTTTGAATTTTAACCTTGAGCCATATCTAAATATGTGTAACTTTCCAGAGATAACATGCTGCCTTTTAGTTTTATTTCCCCTCCTCTTGCTCTGGTTCCTCTTCCTCCTTTGAACTTTGTGCTCCTTGAATATAACTTCATCCACTTATAAGGCCATTCCCTGTCTTTTTTCATTAGAAAGTATCTCTCTCCAAAACTCTGCTCAAGTATTGCTTTTTTTTCTTTTTTTCTTTTTTCTTTCCCCCAAGACTTCTCTGACTTATTCAGGAAAAAGAAGCCACTACTCTTGTGTGATCAATGTGTCTGTCTTAAGCTTACTTTATGATTTATGTCACTGTGGATTGTATGTTGATATTGCTTTTTAATCTAGTCCCCTCATTCCTCCTCCTGCTTGAACCACCTCTACCACACCAACACTTAATTAAATGCCTGGTTCAAGACTGACATTCTTCCAACTGTTATTGAATAAATATATGAAATGTTATCAAGGGGAAAGGAAAGACTGAAGTGGAGAAAAAGTAGCAAAGCCCTCTTTTATCACTGAATTGTTTGGACAGAGTAGCTTAGCAAACCTGCAAACCAAATCTATATAAATAGATCAAGAGTTAAACCTTTCTCTACCCAAGAAATGATTATAATTATCACAAGCCTCATTATGAAGGATTAATATAGTAAAAAATTAAAAGGTGCTCCAGAATGTTTTTTATACATTTCTGTACAACATAGCAACTTTTTAAAACTTTCTTATTTCATAATCAAAGATATTTTGTTAAGAAAAAAAAATTCAAATTGTGGTATAGGAAGTATAGTGTGTTATTATTTGTATAAGGAGAAATGAAATATTTGTCTGTGTGTAAGTGTCCATGTGTTAATTTGTATTTGCTCAGAAGAGCTCTAAATGTAGTTACCTTTGATGGGAAGACTGTGGCCTAAACCAGGAATGGGAGGGAGGTTGAATTTTCACAATTTTCATAGCATGCTTTTTTCTAATTTTTTAGTTTCCTTCCATATAAATAGATGTAAAAATATTTAGTATGGAAATATACAGTCAGACAAGTTATGTTGAAAATTTGAAGAAAAAGAAAGCATTAAATGGATGGGTACATTCTTAGGTATAGAATCATCTGGGGATTTGCATCAAATAACAAGAATTTTAGACTCATTCAGATATAGCTGTAATAAGATCATGGGACTTCCTGAAAAGATCAAATAGATCTGTTTTGCTACATTGTGAATTAACTACATTCACTCATTTGACAAATTGTTCTCCCATCGGATACACATAGTTCAAGCTTTCATCTCTAGAGATAGTAAAGCAAAGCTACTGGTTCAGTTAATCTCTACAGACAGTTTTTGTGGAGAAGTCACACAAACCTAAATGATGTTGTGTTTGTTTGTTTGTTTTCCTAATACATTTGTTATGTGAGCTGTTGCTTTTCTCAGATCTTTTTGTCCATTTGGCAAGATCAGACCAAACAAGATAGAGATAGTGGGAAATGTCAAAGAGAAGCAAGATTATCCTGACTGAAGATGAAAAAAATGCTTTGTGTCAACTCTTCTATCAGTGGCAGATTGTTCCTGGCAGAGATATATTTCAGCATGAACTCAAAAGTTAACTTTTGAGATGATTTATAAAGCAGAGGCAGGTCATAGCTATCCAAAGGAAATCCATTGAGAAATATTGACAAAGCAACCATTTCCTACCCTTTCTTCATATCCTGGTGCTTAAATGGGAAACTATTCTTCTCAGGAGGACACTATCAGGCTGAACTGCGGGTCCTTTGAATGGAGGTATAACTTTGCTGGTGTGAATTCATTCCTGGCAATGGATTTCTATCAGCTATGAATCTCCATTCACTTCAGGGAAGCTGTAGTTCTTGAAACCTTAGACTCTGCACCTGAATGGATTGCTATTGACAACAAATCTTTAGCGATAGGAGTAAAAGAAAGAACGAAAACTCCCTTAGTCATAATAATCACAGCTTAGAGTAAGTATGACTCTGGAATCAGTATGGGAGGCTGAGCTGTTGTGCTTGTTAACCACTGTCTTCCCAAAAAGATAAGTCACTGACAATTCTTGGGTGAAACTTCCCTGTTTTCCTCATACTCTACCTTGTTATAGGCTTTCTTTATAAATCTAGCTGTAAACTGATCTCCTATCACATCTTAGAACAGCTCAAATCCCAAATACAGCATGATTTCTACCTCTTAGCAAAGACTCACCTCTGCAGCCACAGACTGAACCTAAAACCTGGCCACAGATTAGTCTTCAAAACTACTCATTCATACTCCCAGAAAAAGTAGTGAAGGACCACAGGCATGTTATAAAGTAGATATAACAAAATAACTTTAGAAAATGTGTAATTAAAATAAATTAGTTTAGAAGATTCAGAAGAATATATCCTGCCTATTTATGAAATAGGAGCTATAAATAAACCATGGTTAATAATATTTATGAGCACCTACTCAGTGTAAAACAGTTTCATTTTCATTGCTACTTCCTTAAATCCTCACAGCAACCTTGGTGATAACAAGTTGCATTCTCCAGAAGTGACTATGAATCAGAATTTAATAGATAGAAGTTTTATGAGAGGGTGACCTTAGGATGAACACACCTGGAGGAGAGGAAGTGGCAGCAAGACTGGGCAAGAGTCCAGCAGCATAGCAAACCCACACAACAACTTTGGCTAATGCCAAGCAAGCTCTAAAACTAAAGAGTCCCATCAAAGTTGGGAAAGTCTCATATTGGACAAAACAACCAGGCCTTTTTGCCCCTATTTCCATCAATCATTGCATTGGGGCTGTCCCCTTGGTTTGTAACTAAGGCAGTCATTGAAGGGGCTGACAGCCGATAGCTGCCTGCAGATATCACTGCATCAACCAGGACAAGTCCTTCTTTGAAGGAGAATCTGGGCAACATGTCTCTACATCTGTTACAACCTCTTTCTAAAATGGACGAATATGAGAATCAGAGAGATTGGGAGAAGTTAATGTATGTAGGTTCTCGCTCCAAGTATTAGGTCTGGAAATCCCAGCAGGGCTTGCTGGTAAGTCCACAGCTCCTCCCAATACTCCAAGCTGCCTCTTCAGAGCTTAAAAAAATCTGAAATTCTTTAATAACACCCAGTTTAAAAATGCTTTTAACATGCTATTTAAAAACCACCTTCCTTCCTTCCTTTCTATACTAGCATTTCTTAGGATGTTCATCATACTGACTTTATTTTCCTTAGCTTCAGAATAATCATCTCTGCTCCTTTTAGAAAAATCCACCACTCAAACACTTCATTTCCTCTTGTCTATTTCTCAGTGTCTCTGAAAACTTGCCCCATTAATTATTCTCTCCATCTTACCTTCAGCTTCCCACTCATGCTAATTTTCCCCATCCATTTAATATACATCCAAGATTTCCTGTTTCGAAAAGAGAACTTCTGGTAATGGGGCTTCTCCCTCCACTGCTTTCACTTCCATCTACGTGATGCCAGCTTCTAGAATCCTCGAGATCTAGCTTTGTCCTTATTTTCTATACTCAGACTGTTTCTCAAAGTGCACTGCTGACAGGAATTTGGGTGTTTTTTTTTTTAAGGTATTTATTTATTTATGTATTTATTTATTTATTTGACAGAGAAATAGAGAGCATAAGTAGAAGAGCAGCAGGCAGAGAGAGAGGGAGAAGCAGGCTCTCTACTGAGCCGGGAGCCCAATGTGGGGCTTGATCCCAGGACCCTGAGATCAAGACCTGAGCCATTGAGCCACTCAGGTGCCCCTAGATAGGAATTTGTAAATGATTTCTTTTTTTTTTTTTTTTCCTGTCAACTTCTTCCTGAAATCAATCTTCTTTCCCTTTCTTTCACATCTGTACATCTTTTATTGTGCTCTTCCTCCTCCCCCCTCCTCCAATTCTGTGGTCTTAGGTCTTTGACTCTGAAGTTTTAAATTCTTTATGCTTCTCTCTTGGCTCTCTCCTTCCTCTTGTTTGTGTTACTCCAGGGGTGAGTTATTCATATCTACATCTCAAGCTATGATCACATTTTTTAGTTCAAGACAGGAATTTACAACTTAACTGTTGTACAAATAGAGTTAGTTTTCAAATATTGATTATCTGGTAACTTACTATTCATTGATGAAGCAACACACTTTAATTGTTTGATGTCTTTAACTTCATTATGCCCTTTCTCCACACTTTATTTCCCACTTGTCAAAATCCCAATTATTCTTTAAACATTTCAAAATACCAAGTTACTTATTTTATTCACATATTTTAATTTAGTATGTATGTAATGATCTTACCAGGTCTTTGAAAACTCATTATCTTGTAGTTGCCAAGATATATAGAATATTAAAAAAGATTGTTCAGTGAGTTAGATAAATAAAACACTGATTCAGTGGCCAAATGAAAATATTCCCTGACTGAATATGAACTTACACATTCAACAAGTATTTCTATTATATGCCAGGCACTGAACTAGTTATAGAGGACACAGAAAAACAAGATTTCTGTACCCCAGGAATGCATGAATAGTACAGAGACACATAAATAATGTATTACAGTCAAAGTCTGTGGTAGAATACTGAAAAAACAAATGAAAGTATTTTATATGCCAAATTGGGTAGTCACCAAAATGTCAGTTTATTCAAAGGTAAGTAGTATATTATATTGCTTTCTATTGAAGGGGAGCAGAATACGCCACTGCAAAATAAGCTACTGATTATTTTGAATTAAAGTGCAAGAATAACATTCTGACCTTCCTTGGTTCTCCTAAAAACAGGTAATCTGTCTCCCATTCGAAAGGTACCCTCCCTGTACCAGGAGAATAGAAGGCATTCTTACCATTAGAGATAGAGAATTTAGGGCCAAGAAAACAATATAAATAAGCCTTACTACTTTTTTTACTAATTTACTACCTGAAACTCAAACTCTTTTGTTTTGTTAGTTCTTCACAAATACATTGTTTCTTTGTTTAAAAGGCATAAAGCCTGCCTGCTTTAGTTACTTCTTTAAGCCGCATTGCTTTAGAGTTTCCATAGGCACAATAATAATTTTTTTTCTCCTGTTAATTTGTCTTAGGTCAATTTAATTGTTAGGCCAGACAAGGAACCTAGAAGGAAGTAGGGAAAAGTTTTGCTTCCCTACACTATTTTCCCATTGGGTAATTTTGATTTTAGGACTTCAGTTTCATTAGGCTATTTCTTTATATGTCTACTGTAAAACACACACACAAATACATACATATACAACATATACTCACAGAGACTCATATAAAATGTGTTGTTCATAAAAATAATTGAATGGTATTTCAGCATATTGTACAATACAAATAAAACAGGTAAAATTAGTCATTGACTGTAAGCCAGAGAATTAGTTTAAAAATATATATATATATACATATATATATATTTATAAAATGTTACTTCCATAATTATTTGTGGCTCAATTTGCTATCTTTGTTAAAGTTAATATGTGCTTATTTTCTCCAGTGGTGAAATGGAAATAATGATATTCTCTTTTCAAAACAATAACTCAGATAAGGGGCAGAGCTACATAGTAGGAGATCTGGCTCCACCTGAAGCTCAGATGATTGTGAATATGTAGTAGAAGATTGTGCAACAGAAGGGTATTCAGAATGTATGAACTATTCTCATGTGCCAGCACTCTGCCAAAACTAACGTGAATGAGAATCAGTACTATGTGCAACAGAAAAAATAGTATATGAGGTGCGAGCACTGTTCTCATAAATTTGCTATCTATTTGGAAATACAAGCTGTATTACAAACACAGTAAACAAATAAGCAGCACTCCTCTGAATTCAGTGCTTTTCTGAGTGCTCACCGCAGTGCTTCTCAAAAAATTTCACCAGGTTACCAGCGTAGGAATAACACACAACCACAGCATGGCACATGTGTGTGTGTATGTGTGTGTGTGTGTGCACTTGCATGTGTGTGTGTGTTAGAGGCAGAAAGAGAAGGGGAAAGAGAGAATTGGAACAGAAAGATTCAGGAGTATTTTTGGAGCAACATTGTTAACAGTGTCAGGAGATACATATTGAAGAGAATGGATATTAACTTTTATATCCCCCTCACATTTCTTATTTTATTATTCCTAAATTCTCTCCTCTAGCAACCACCAGTAATTAGACATAAATCCATTAAACAAGAATGGCATGCTTGCTGATCTTTAACATTAGCAAAGGTATGGGGAAAAGCACTGAGAAAAGTTGGGGTATAAAGTTAAGGTTTTTATTTTGCAGCCATGTTTAGAATAGGAAGAAGCCTCTCAAAACATTGATCAATGGTAGGTGTTAAAGAATAAAATAAAATATATTAAAATTTGATATTTGAGTGGAAAAGTACATCGAGGCAGCTTGTTAGGAAATATTAATCACAAAGAGTACTACAACTGAAATGCTAGAACCTGTAGATTAAAGGAGAATGAATGGAGATGCCTGAGTAGCTCAGTTGGTTAAAAGAGAATGAAGGAAGAAAAGAGAAAAAAAGGAGGGGGAATGATTAGTGGAGTCTCCTGGATCATGCCAACAGTTTCTGGGATAAGGATAAGTTGATTCATTATAATACCCAATGCATACGCACCTCTCCTATATTCACATTGTATTTTCCTGAGTCAAATGTAAAACTTGAAGCAGATTCTCCCAATTCTGCATAATGTAGACCAGTAGTTGTCAAGTTAATCTTGGTTCAGAATTACTTGAGAGTGTTTGAAAATGCAGACATTTGTGCTCAAACCCAGTGGGATGGGACTAGAGAATTTGTGTTTCAAACATGTGATATTGGTGCTATTGGTTTTGGAACCTCACTTGAAGGACAACTACTACAGGGTGATCTTCTTTATTATGAAACATATACTAATATGGGTTTAACTGAAACTTACATTTCCAAAAAAGACTGTGTCCCATTCCACATAGCAGTTTACATTTTCAAAAATAAAATCACAATATGCAAATATCTTGGCTGGAACATTTTAAAAGGTAAAATTTATTCAATCCTGGACCATTGTCTTCACAAATAAGAAATAAGTTGATTCCAATAACCCATTGCAATAACCTGTCTTTGCCAATGCCCCAAACTAAAATGAGAAAGTAATGAGGCCAAGATGGAGGAGATCTCCTTTGTAGACATTAACCAAATCAACATCTGGCAATATACAACTGAATTTATTTATGTAATAGAAACAGTCCCAAAATAGAGAAAGAAAGATAATAAGGAATACTTGCATCAAGGTGCATTATCTTTATGACAAAAATCATGCTGTATTGCCTATTGGTATCTTAGCATTATTCTGCATAACTTTTTCCATCATCTCTGTATTTCAGAGATTGGAGGCCATAAAAACACATTTTCCAGACTCCCTTTCCTTGCAGGGCTCCAGTTTATATTATACCAATGAGAGGCTTTTGCACAAGGTTTGGAAGAAGGAAAGTCATTACTGTTCCTGTTGTGGCAGGCAGGTGTCTGGCCCAATGAACAAAAGCAGGAGAGGTTTGGTGGAGGGCAGATGTGTGTGCTCTGGTGGAGAAAAAGTATAACATTTTACTAGTGATTTCCTATTCTTACTCAGCTTGAAATTTTGGGCAGATAAGATCTGCTGTTGGTTATTCTCTATGAGTCCAGCATTCCTTAAATTCTGCACAAGCACAGAGTCTTCTTGGAATTCTTGTGGTTATAACAGAACATTTTTTAATCTTCCAGATTTTATTTTTGTCATACATTTGACTATAGAGTCTATTGGAAATAAGGTTATACTAATATCTTATACCAATGGGGCGCCTGGGTGGCTCAGTGGGTTAAGCCGCTGCCTTCGGCTCGGGTCATGATCTCAGAGTCCTGGGATCGAGGCCCGCATCGGGCTCTCTGCTCGGCGGGGAGCCTGCTTCCTCCTCTCTCTGCCTGCCTCTCTGCCTGCTTGTGGTCTCGCTCTGTCAAATAAATAAATAAAAATCTTTGGAAAAAAAAAAAAAGAAAGCAAACTGTATACAGATAAAATGATGTCAAATAAGTTTGACTTTAATGACGTTTAAACCTCATTGTAATCCTGGTGACATGATGCATTATTACTATTAATTTGTTTCTTCAGGGAAGTTTTCAAGACTTTGGTGACAAATAATTTGTACTTGACTTGGGCTCTAATTTGCAACCATGTTTCAAATTTCAGACTTCTCTCTCCAGCTTCAGTGGCTGGTACGTAATTGTAGATGGATGAACTGAGGATGAAATGGAGACACTTACTGTCACAGAATCCCGAGTCACACTCATTGTTGATGTGTCTTTGCTTGCCAACACTAACAGCTCCTGCCTTTTCCACCTTAGAATCATTATTTGATTCCTGAGAGAACATGGTGGTTTTTTGTTATGGATCTCACAGTTTCAGAATGTATACCCGCAAGAAAGTTCCTCTTAAGAATACATCTAACAGCTATATAGACACTTAAAAAAAATGGTGTTGAGTGCTAGCATGTACAATTTTTTGAGATTTATAATCCTGATTGTTTTTAATTGCTCAAAACTACATCCTTCTCAGACCTTGAGATACTTTCTAAATGTAATATCATGGATAGAGTACAATAGTATATATTCTGAGATTACAAATCATAGATTGTTTAAATCTCAAACTCGAGAACTGGATCGTAAACTTTGTTATCTTATGGTCACAATTTCTTTGGTTACATTACTCTTGTAAGATCATAATGCCTAGACTAAAAAATTGGATTAGCAGTGACATTTCCTCAAACTAGTCAATCATTACTATTTGTGCAAGTAATAGATTTCAAAGTCTGGTCACCTGCACACTTTAGATGGCACAAACAGCATGGACACAGAATGCCCTGGACAAGAGATCCTGAGACAGGATTCTGGCCCCCAGTTTGTCAGTAATGAGCTATAGTTCCTGGGCAATATGATTAGCTGCAGCTTCATTCAGTCCCAATGTTCTATTCTGCAAAACAAAACAGCTCTTTAATGGTCAATAAGAAAGCCCATCACAACTATAGCATTCTATAATACTTGCAATAATTTCATAATACTTACTGGGTGTGACTTCATTTTCTTATAGAATTAGCTTTTAAGAAAAGTCTTGAATGTAATTCTGTTTCATTGAAACAGACCTGTGCTTTTAGACACTTACTGTATTATATAATTGCAGTAAGACTGATAGTGAATCAAGGATCCATTGTTATAAGCAAAAACCATTCTTCTGAGTGGCAATTAGTTCACAGTGGTTCCTCCATAATGATAACCCAGGCCAGTGATAAATCACTTAAAAATTTTTAAAGGAATTTTAAAGGAATAAATAATTTAAAAAAAAAAGAACCTTACCAAAAAAAAAAAAAAAAAAGAAAGAAAGAAAAAAGGAAAAGAAAAAAAATGTCTTCCTCTATTTGAAGTATATATAACTGGCTTTCACAAAGAGCTGTGCACTTCAAAATACTGACTTACATTTACTATGACAGTTGGATTTGGATTAATTGTCACATTTCACCAGATATAGGTAGGAAATAGCTGCAGAAGTTCCTAAAACATTCTTGTACATCCAGGACCAGTGCAGAAAGTAAGCTATCATTCAGGCACTCTACAATCAGTGCTTGACACACAGGATTAGACAAAGAAAAACACTGTCACTCAACCCAGGACTTTCTTCTTTGGAGTGACCTTTTCTCTTAAGACAAGTGCTTTGATGGTTCCTGACATTTGGTACAAAAATTAAAAAAATAAAATAAAATCTAAAAAGGTCAAAAGTTTTCTAAAATCATGTTGCATAAAATGTTTGGATCTTGCTAAGTGACAGCTAAAAGAACCCCAGGTACTGTTAAATGCAAACATTCTCTTTCCCTTGCATTAATGCAACATTAAGATGGTTCCAGTTTAAAATGAAGTCAAGAATGCAAAAGATATCATTCCCCTAGCAGCAACCTTTTTTTTTTTTTTCCCAATTCTCTGTAGGTGGTTTGTGAGGTTAGTAACCTGCCAGCTAAAAATAAATTCCAGTATCCATAAGATTGTGGAAGGAGAGCAGATATTGTTAGGAAAATCTAAGCCTCAAGCATTATCTATGTGATGCTAAGAATAATTTTAGTTCAGTTAAACCAAAGAAAAATTTGTATTTGTACGTCTGTCACTCCATATTTATCAATCCCAAGTCCAATGTGAGAAGATATTTTTCTCCTGAGTTTGTAGTGTGGACCCTTCTCCATACGACTGATACAATTTCTGTCTTCAGTGCAAAATCACTAAAAAGGGATTGATTTATTTATCAACTAGTCTATAAAGTAAACAAGTTTGATTTATATTGTCTTCTCATCTGGTCAACCAATTCATTCAGCAAAATCAAATAGATTTTCTAGCAGACATGGCATTCATCTGTTCATTCTTTTGTTGGAGACTTAAAGGATGAATTGAGAGATTAAAGGATGAATGTCCCAAAGGGAAAGACAGGAAGAGCAGAGATTATGCACCGTAAAAATTTCAAGTGGCCACTGGCCATCCACCATAATACCCTTGACAAAGCGCAATGTATGCCTTCATCTTGCTTCGGCCACATGGCTCCTGCCCCGGTCCACTAGACCAGAGCATTGTGGGTATAGGGAATCATCTGAATATATAGGTATATGAACCTAGAGAAGCATAGAATGCAAGTAGTAGAATGAAATTTAAGGGTTACAAATGAGGAAACTCAGGCTCAGAGACATGATTTAGTCAAAATAAAGGCAGAATTGGCCATAGCAATCATGTGTTTTGAATTTTAGGCCATAAGATGAGAGTGAAAATATAGGTTAAGCAGCAAGTGGAAGTTAGATTTGAGTAATGGACAATTATATTAAACTGGATTGGAGGGAGAGTGTGGCTAGTGATGATTTATTTATTTTCAAAGCTGCCTTTTTTTTTTTTTTCATGAAAGTGACTGATAGATGTATGTAATAATAGGGGAAAGGTAACAAGAGAAATAAAATGAAAGAATCATCCATTAGGAAATCAAGGAATGAGAAAGGAAATGCCAACTACTTTAAGTTGGTTAGATATAAAAAAGGCTATTGTTCAAAATATAAAATGTTTCATTCAGAGGTATGGGTATTAATCCAGTAAGTTTTGTTGTAATTTTGTTTTTTAGTTTATCATCCTGTTTCATGTTTTCTTCTGAGTAAAGATAAATGGAATGCAGACAAAATCATTGAGGAGAATTGCAGAGAAAGAAGAAAAGACTTTTTAAATTGTGATTATTGATCCCATTTCTGGGGCTAATTTAATTCTTTATTCATCAGAGCTCTTAGTAATATGGCTTTTTACTAGCCATTCCTATATGCATCCACTCATGTATATTTAAAAATCAGGAAGGATTTCCAAGCTTCTCTGGGTAAGTTTAGAAAGGTTCAAAATAAATAACTCTCTTTGGGAGTAATTTGGGGTATTAGAGGAATGTTTCTTAGAACTACCTGCTGATTTTTTTTTAAATTTATATAGTATCTTCCCCTGTCAAATCCTGATAACCTCCTTTAATCAGTCCCTCCCCTTGTGAGTGGCTCTCAATTTCCTGATGATCTACTGTTACCCATGAATCTAGATACGTCCTTTAGGTAGATGGAGGAAGAAAAAAAATACTTAAAACCTAGCTGAATTGTACAGTTAAAAGCAGAAACTTGATTTATTCTTGTCCTGAATTAAACATAAAATGAATAAAAAGGACAATATAATAAAATTTCCAAAATACTGGCTTGATTTTTCTTTAAATTGATTATTTTTTTACCATCAGTGTATTTGGAAGATGAGCTTTAGAGCTTTGAAAAAGAATGAAATGGAGACTTCTTTTATTAGATAACATTTCTTTTGACCAAACAATCTCATTCTGGCTAGTGCAAAGGCAGAGAACAGCATAATAACAATTTACTATAACAAGAACAATTTGCTATTCTTAACAATGTGTTCTAAGAATAACACAAATGAGTCAAGTAGGACAAATTTAAGAGGTGATGGAAAGAAATGGGCCCAGCGGTAAATGCATACCATTATTGAACGGGAACAAGTTTCTCCGCTCCAGCTGCTTTTGCCATGTCAAAATGTAGGTCTAACATTATTAAAGAGTAGCGAGCATTGTAGGTTTTAATGTAAAATCTTACATTTGGGGCACTTGGGTAACTGAGTCAGTTAAGCACTTGATTTTGGCTCTCGTCATGATCTCAGGGTCCTGGGATTGAGTCCTGCATTGTTCCACATTTTCTCTGTGTTGTCTGGCTCCATGCTCAGCTGGGAGTCTGCCTGTAGTTTCTCTCTGTCCCTTGGCCCTTCTCCCTGCTCTCTCGCTCTTTGTCTCTTATATAATTAAATAAATCTTTAAAATCTTACATTTAAATGTTAACAATTAAATCACAGCTTTAAAATAATTATGCTGTCCTACAGAGCTGCCAGCCACGTAGGAACTGTAGGCTACCAGTTTTTAGCCTCAGTGTTAAGATAAGTTTTCTC
Organism: Neogale vison; assembly: GCF_020171115.1. Taxonomy (NCBI): domain Eukaryota; kingdom Metazoa; phylum Chordata; class Mammalia; order Carnivora; family Mustelidae; genus Neogale; species Neogale vison. The sequence continues at coordinate 100,931,691 of NC_058098.1, read as the reverse complement.
TATTGTTGTCTCATCTTGGCTCTTAAAAGTGACTCTCTGATTTGAGCTAGTTATGTGGCAATCAGGTCTGTAGATTCCAAAATACTATTCAAAGCTGACTGAAGGAAAACAATGTATTTGCTCTGATCTAAAGCAGTGAGTCCCAATATTTTAGGGTTTTTTACCAAGCCAGAAAATTTCAAAATAGATGTTGAGGATGTATCAATGTCAAGAACATTTAAATAAATAAATAAATAAATAAATAAATAAATAAAACTAAAAAATGTTAAATACAATTACCAATTAAATAAAAGGGTGTAAAAACTTTTTATTTAAGAGTCACTTATGGTTTGTCTCCCTCCCTATCCCATCGTGTTTCATGGATTCTTCTCCTACCCACTTAAGCCCCCATGTTGCATCACCACTTCCTCATATCAGGGAGATCATATGATAGTTGTCTTTCTCCGCTTGACTTATTTCGCTAAGCATGATACGCTCTAGTTCCATCCATGTTGTCGCAAATGGCAAGATTTCGTTTCTTTTGATGGCTGCATAGTATTCCATTGTGTATATATACCACATCTTCTTGATCCATTCATCTATTGATGGACATCTAGGTTCTTTCCATAGTTTGGCTATTGTGGACATTGCTGCTATAAACATTCGGGTGCACGTGCCCCTTTGGATCACTACATTTGTATCTTTAGGGTAAATACCCAGTAGTGCAATTGCTGGGTCATAGGGCAGTTCTATTTTCAACATTTTGACAAACTGTGGGTTGCTGGGGGGAGGGGGTTTGGGAGAAGGGGGGTAGGGTTATGGACATTGGGGAGGGTATGTGCTTTTGTGTAAATTGGAAGGGGAGATGAACCATGAGAGACTATGGACTCTGAAAAACAATCTGAGGGGTTTGAAGTGGCGGGGGGGGTGGGAGGTTGGAGTACCAGGTGGTGGGTATTATAGAGGGCACAGCTTGCATGGAGCACTGGGTGTGGTGAAAAAAATAATGAATACTGTTTTTCTGAAAATAAATAAATTGGAAAAAAAAATAAAAAAAAATAAATAAAAAAAATAAATAAATAGGAAAAAAAAAAAAACTTTTTATTTAAAAATGAGCAGGTCCTTTGCACTCAAAAAAGGATCATTAACCATGATCACAACAAAACCTTTTTTCAAAATCCCCCCACCCCCAGTAGTGACACTGTAGACACCATCACTGTTTAGAAAACTCTGCTTTAAAACTTTCAAAGATCTCACCCTATACTGGTAGTTCTCAACCACAGGTAATTTTGCGCCTTCATCTTCCACTGGAATCTGGCAAGTGAGGAGGGAAGTGGTTGCTACTGACACCTAGTTGGTAGAGGCTAGAGATTTTGCTAAATATCTTACAATGCACAGCACAGTCTTCTTAAAGATTATCTAGTTCAAAGTAACAACAATACTGAGGTTGAAAAACTCTGCTTACTTGATCGGTCTTTCATTGACAGGAAAGGTTAAACTCAGTACAAATTGCAGGAATAGTTGGCTGTTGGCATTTGCTTCCTTAATCCCGGGCTTTCCACTGCATCACCTTCTCTATTTGTCCACCATCCTGGTACTTTCAACGGGCTTATGTTAGGATTATTCCACTGATACCTAAAAGCATGTCTAGACCAAGAAAACATTTTAAGTTCAAAAATAAACTAATGGAGATACTTTTCAAATATCAAATGTGCTTACAAATTATCTTTTATAATTATACATCCAAAATTAATGAATATATCAGTATGGGTCATAATTGTTGAAAACCTTTTTCATTGTTGAGGTGATAGTTACATAACATAAAACTGGTCATTTCAAAAAGTGAACAATTCAGTAGCACATAGTACGTTTATAGTTTTGTGCAACCATTAATCTGTCTTCCAAAATATTTGTCATTCCCAAAGGGGGCTCTGTACCCATTAAGCAGTGGCTGCTCCCCATATCCTCTTCACCCCAGCCCAGGAAACCATCAATCTGCTTCCTATTTCTATTCTAGTTATTTCATGTAAATGGGATAGTACAATATGTGATCTTCTATATAGGGCTTGTTTCCGATGGCATGTTTTCGAGGTTTATTCACAATGTCAAATATATCAGTACACCATTCTGTTTTATACCTAAATAATGTGGAGTTTTATGGATCGACCTCAATTTGGTTTTCCACTCCTCCACTGATAGACATTTGGGCTATTTATACCTTTTTGGTAATTGTGAATCATGCTGCTCTGAACATGTGTGTACATGTATTTGTTTGAATACTTGTTTTCAGTTTTTTTGGTTATTTACTTAGGGGTGGAATTACTCAGCCATATGGTAATTTTATATTTAACTTGTGAGGAACTGCCAAACTGTTTTCCACAGGGAGAAAACTATTTTACATTCCCACCAGCAATTGATGAAAGTTCCAATTTTTCTACAATCTCTCTAACACTTTTTATTTTCTGTTGTTTTGACTGTACTCATCCTGATGGTATACCTCATTGTTTTGATTTGTATTTCCCAAATTACTAATGATGTTGAACATCCTTTCATTGCTTATTGACTATTTATAAAACTTCTTTGGAGAAACGTTTATGTGAGTCTTTTGTTAACTTCTTAATTGAGTTTTCTGTCTTTTCATTCTTGAGTTATAAATTTTCTTTATAGATTCTGGATATTATACCTTTATCAGATATTGTTTGTAAATATTTTCTCTCATTATGTAGGCTGTCTACCCACTGTTTTGATAATGCCCTTTGAAAACAAAAGGGTTTTTTTGTTTTGTTTTATTTTGTGTGTGTGTGTGTGTATGAAATATAATTTACCTATTTTTCCTTTTGCTCATGCTTTTGGTATCATATCTAAGAATCCATCACCCCATTAAAACCAAAAGATCCAATGACTAACTGCCAGTCATTGCCCAGTATTACTAGGGGCCTGACTTCTAAAACTTTAAAAACATTTTAGAAATTCCAGCTAAATAAGTCCTGCACAGTCCTAAGAAAAACAAAACATGAAAACAACTCAAATTACTTCCAAGAAATCCAGCTGACCATAATTAATTCAGAGAAGCAATCACCAGAGCTAATACTGTGTATTGTAAGATACATAACTCACTCACTTCTCAATAATAGATTATAATCAATATGCCCACCAGGACCAGAAGTTGATTGTTTAGTATGTCTGCAAGATCCATGTAACTTGAAGGGTAGTTATTTTTATGTATTTTCTTTCTGATGAATGTTTTTCTGAATCTAAATTTAAGATGTACTGCCTAATAATAACAACCGTGCTTGTTCTGAAAATAATTTGAAATAAAAGTTCTTGGAAAATCCAGGGCATATGTCTTCATGTCCATTCAATTTACAAGGCCAGACAAGTTAAGTCTACAGACATGGATAGCACTTCCCTATAACATGAGTTTTCTTTCTTTAAAAAAAATCTGTTACCGGGCACCTGGGTGGCTTAGTGGGTTAAGCCGCTGCCTTCAGCTCAGGTCATGATCTCAGGGTCCTGGGATCGAGTCCCACATTGGGCTCTCTGCTCAGCAGGGAGCCTGCTTCCTCCTCTCTCTCTCTGCCTGCCTCTCTGCCTACTTGTAATCTCTCTCTGGCAAATAAATAAATAAAATCTTAAAAAAAAAAAAAAATCTGTTACCAAACCTAAGGTCATGAAGATTTACTCCTATGAAAGTTTCCTTCTAAGAGAGTTATGGTTTCAGATATTATATTTAGGTCAGTTATCCATTTTCATTTAATTTTTGTATATGGTGTGAGGTAGGTATCTTTTATCCTTTTGCATGCAGCTGTATAGTTTCTCAGCAGCTGAAGAGATTATTATTTCCTAATTTAATGTACTTGGCACCCTTGTCAAAATTCAATTGACCAGAGATATATGGGTTTATTTCTCCACTCTCAATTCCATTACATTGATTCATATGTCTGCCCATATGTTAGTGCTACCTTATTTGGGTTATTGTAGATGTATAGTAAATTCTGAAATCATGAAGTGTGAGGTGAGCACTTTCATATACTTAGCCCTATGTGAGGTACTAGGTGGAAGTTGAAAGAAATGAAAAGTTGGTACCTGTCTTCTGGAGGAAACAATATATATTCAAATGAACACAAAATATTAATGTAAGATAACATATGACTAAATACCAAAATCTGTTGTTCATATAATGAGAATCATAGAGTCAGAGAATAAGAAGACACAATAAGCCAAAATTGTTGAAAGTATTCTTATAGCTAAAATGGAAAATGATACCTACTTTCAAGGAAAGGTAAGAATTTCAGTGAGAGAAGAGAGGAGCATGGATTAAAATATTTTTTGTATGTTTATATTTTATTCTTCTCCATATATTTTCAAGTTTATCATGACCTGCTATTACTTTGGCTTTTATGCACTAGGAATCTGATAAATTAGTAACTAAACTAGCTTCTTTTGAACTACACAAATGATGAAGTAGTAATGAGTTCTAGAAAGTAAAAATCAAGGAGCATTGCCAATATTGGTGGTGCAATCAAGAACACCTTCCAAATAGACCCTCATTCACTCAAGACCCCCATTCTGCTCTGGCTTTGCTGACAAACTCGGTTATTCCAATCTTCTCCTGTACTGGGGGTAACCTCTTTTACTCTGCTTTCTTTGGACCACATTTGTTTTGTGCATGCTTTTTGATTCTATTGTCATAGTAAGAGAAAAAGTGTCTACATATGCTAAAATGGTCAGTGAATTCGTTAAAAAGAAGTGAGCAGCAGATTCAGCCTCTTTTCCTCCCAATATATGATCAACTTATGGCTAGTTTCTTCTGTCATTTTTGACTACAACTTCTTTTCTTCATTCCTCTTTCCTCCCTTCTTGCCTTCCCTCCTTTCTTCTTTCTTCCCTTCTCTTTTTTCTTCCCTCCTTTTCGTTGTTGACATTCATCTGCCTCCTCGTGCAATTCCCTGCTTCTACCACAGCTCTAGGCCCTTGTCATGACTCACTCATACAGGGTGGTTAAAGCTCCAATTTCAAATAATTATTTCTTCTGTCTTCTGAAACTATTATTAGGGAAGGTGGCTCTGTGAGAATTATGGCACATTATACTCAACTGATCACTTTGTGTCAATGTTGAAGAAAAGTTTTCAGTCTAAACTACATCAAAGTCCCCATCTTCTCTTTTTAAAAACAATGGAGGAAGCCATTGAGGTTGGTTTGCCCTAACTCTGTAGCATCCCTGAGAGTAAATATGTTTCTGAGATTCACCAATCTGAGGCCCACAAAAACCAAAGAGATTTTCAAGCTAGATAATACAGGCTCTCTGACACTCAAAAATAAATCAAAACAAAAAATAAAATTGAAATACAGAGAGAAATTGGTCAATAGGTGTACAGCTGCCCACTCTTTAATTAGTCACCAGACTTGCTGGTTTTTTTTTTTTTTTTTTAAGTTCCACATAGTTTCCTATTGATAAATATTGCTAATCTATTTTCTACCTTAAGGGAGAAATGTTGGGACTGGGGTGCACATTGTGTGTGAGGTATACCTATTGAATAAAATGTCTGTTAGGTGAGCATTTTCCAAAAAAAAAAAAAAATCACTAAAGAATCTAGGTTAATAAAACTGTGAGTTCCAAAAGAAATGGTTTTAGTAAGATTCATATAATTGAAGAGAAAGTGTTCCCAAGGAGTATATTTTAAAAACTCCATTCTGACATTTACTTTAATTTCTATGGTAATAATTATCAAACAGAACAGGTTTCCTGCACTTGATGAATAGCCTTATGAATATACAAAGACATTCTCATAACCATGAGCTGTGTAAAAGCATGTATGTTTGAAATGGAATATAAACATTTTGGGTTGCTGTTGTCCTTAGAGGCTGTGGAGGTCTGATGGAACAGAAAGGGAGTGCTGATTTATTGCAATGCTAAGTATTATACCAGGGATGTCTGTGATCCAACTCTGGAAACACAGAGCTAATCTAAGGCAGAGACTCCCAAAGATTGTACCCAAGCAGCAAGCATTGATGGAATTTTTGATGCCACCTTTTTTTCCATAGTTCTTGCACTCACACTTAACTGAATATCATGTTGGGTTTATAGAGGCACAAATGAGGCCTTTCCATGCTGTCTATAGCAGGTAAATGCTCTGTAAATGTGTAGGCTCATGTGTAAACTCAAATGTGCCTAATTCCTCTGTGGAGCAAAGTGCCTAAATTTGGGTTGGTTTCTCTCCATTGCAATTTACTTCCTCTTATTTGAACTATCTGGTGAGTTTGACAAAGCTCCTAAACCTCTCTGAATCTTAGGTTGCTTAACTATAAAGTGAGAAAGTTCAACATGATGCTATTTAAAGTCTAAATACATGTAAAATCCTATGCAACTGTATGATATGAGAAATTAGCTAACATTTGTGTTTCAACTGATTTGATTATAATTTAGTTCAAAACCTACTTTTGAGATTTAGCAGTAAGATCCTTTGGAATAATTTTCATAAGTAATGGAACTGACTGCCTCAAAAAGAGGCAGCTTATTTCTGTCCTATAGATCTTCTTATAATGATGAGTGTTACTCTACGTCTGTGTTGTCCAGTACAGTTGTCACTAGCCGCATTTGGCTCTAGTGAGAATGAGGAACTAATTTTTTTGTTAAGTAATTAAATATAAATTAAAATAGCCACCCATGGTCAGTGGCTCCTGGGTCAGTACAGATTCCAGCCTCTATCTCTTAACAAATCTTGATACCATATGCATTTATGAAACAACTGCTTGCATAGTATTCCTTTTTTTTTTTTTTTTTACTTTATTTGACAAACAGAGATCACAAGTAGGCAGAGAGGCTGGCAGAGTTGGGGGGGGGGGGTAGCAAGCAGGGTCCCTGCTGAGCAGAGAGCCTGATGCAGGGCTCTATCCCAGGATCCCAAGATCATGACCTAAGCCAAAGGCAGAGGCATAACCTACTGAGCCACCCGGGTGCCCCAGTATCTTCTTTTTTAAACCACAGTTTAAGATCTCAGTATATCCAGTTTATCTTCTTACTATTGTTTAGTATCTCGGTGCCACAGACTGTGATAATGGAACTGTGTTAATGACCTGATGTCTCTGTTATTTAGGACATTGTCAATGGACCTCAAGTGGTGTACTGTCTACCAAAATGACAGATATGCATATTAAATATCATATGATGGTCATACATAGCTTGACGCAGGTAGCACAGGGTGCTGCTAGAATCCAGAGAAAGTCATTTACATCTGACTAAAAGGAAATGCTTTCTCAAAGAGATGACATTTGAATTGAGTTTGAAAAATAAAAAGAAATAATGGGATACTGTTAGAAAAACTTCTGGCAATAAGCACAATTTTGGGATAAAATAAAACAAGATAGATTTAATATGCTTATAAGAAAGAGAAAGAAAGAAAGAAAAGAAAGAAAAAGAAAAGAAAGAGAAATTACCCACTTTTTAAAAAGGAAAGGAAACTGACAAATAAATTGGCAAATGCACAGACTAACACTGCAGCTGCCACTGGACTGGACTGACCCTGGAGGTTATTGTTCCTTGTCATCTAGAGGCTTGGGATTTGAAATCTTCCCAGGATACTAGACAAGGTGATGGGAGTGTAAATAGAGACCTCCATAATGCCAGCATCCTGCAGGAAAATACAGCACTCTTGGCAAAAGGCTGGACCAGCCAAGAGAAGAGAGAAGACAGTCAACCAAGCAATATCTCTAAGGTAGAGATTCTCAAATTTGGCTGCATATTAGCATCACCTGGGGAGCTGACAAACAAACAAATGCACATCAAAGGAACAAAAAGCAAGGATGCCAAAGCCATGTCTGGCGGACTAATTAAATTGGAATCTCTGTGGGCATCCATCTTTATTTAAAGCTCCACAGGCAATTCCAAAGTGCAGCCAAGTTTACGAACTGCTGTTGGAGGTGATCTCTGATAATTTAGACTGTAAATATCACTTAAAATTGGGAATTAAATTTATTCTAAAGCCTTGAGCAAAAAATTATAATCAGAAATACTAGCAAGAATATCTCCCCTAAATTGTTGATACTCCTTAGGCTCTTGGCAAGAGCCCCTATAAGAATATTCCCACAATTTGGGATGCAAAAGGAAATTTTCCAAAGTTGAACTAAAACAAAAACCAATAAATAAATAAATAAATAAATAAATAAACTCCACAATGAATTAAATTAGAAGTCCAAGATTTCAGCACTGTTGAATGATAATCTAAAAAAAAAAATCATCCTTTATAATGATTTCTTAAAAAGAAAGTAGAAAATATGGAAAGGAGAACTATAAGAATAGACAACCATTATTGAAGGTTTATTTTGTACCAGGCCATGCCAGGCGTATTCTGTGGGTTTGGTGTTACTGGTAGCTTGAAAAGTGAAAATAGACAAAACCTAGAGAAGAATGTGTGTATGAGGGAACTTGATGTTTTGTTTTGTTTTCTTGACTTTTTAATTTTAGGGATTTAGACCAAAACATGACTTTTCACTGCATTGATTGTTACTAGGAAAATTTTGCTAATGCATATTTAACAGATACTCATGGCATTTAAGAGGAGAAGCTAGAACATACTGCCAATCATCGTCATTCACAGAAGGAAGCAATGAAGCCACTGAAATTAAAGAACAGTCTATAGCTTCTTGTGCTCACCTGTACCACCTGTTAGGATTTACCTCTTAACCTGACTTATAAATGCCCCTGCACCTATAAATCTCCTTTTTCAATGAGGACTGCCACACTACAAACTGATTTTTAAATAGAGGCTGACAGGACCGGGGCCCATTATGCAGGAAGAAAATAGCCAAAAGGAGAGACTAGTTGAACTTTTGGATAAATAAGTGATGCTGGGTAAATAAAGTACTTCAGATGGACATGTTGGGTTTTTTTTACTGACTAATATCCAAATCTTTTTCTCTGCCTTTGATAACTATGGTGTAGTGAATAAATTTCTGTGTCACCTTGGCTTGGCCATGTAGCCAGATATTTTATCAAACACTCATCCTGAGGTGGTTGTGAAGGTGTTTTTTTTAGATAAGATTAACACTTAACTAAGTAAACTTTGAGTAAAACAGATTAACCTCCATAATATGGGTGAGTCTCATCCCATTAGTTAAAAGCCTAAAGAAAGAAAGACTGAGATCTCCCAAGAAGGAGGGAAATCTGCCTCCAGACTGCCTTAAGAATTGAGCTGTAAAATAAACTTCTCTCAGTCTCCAGCCTGTCAGCCTGCCCTGCAGATTTTGGACTTGTCAGCCTCCACAATCTCGTGAGCCAATTCCTTAAAATAAATCTCTGTCTCTCTCTCCCCCTCTCTCCCTCCTGCTCTCTCCATTCCTGCATACTTATCTACACATTGGTTTTGGTTCTCTTTCTCTAGAGAACCCTGACGAATATATACAGCAAATCACATATTGGCTCCATTTCTTTGCCGCTTCCTCTATCTACAGCAATTTACATTTGACTTCGCAGTCTCTCCTATTGAAAATGGAATGTATTTCCTGCTTCATAAATTTGACCTTGATCTTGTGGCTTGTTTTGATCCACGGGCCCTTAACAGACGTTATGGTAGCAGAGGCCTAAAAATTTGCTTGCTTGCATGTGTTTCTCTCCTGTGCCTCTAACTCTTCACCAGATAACTATGTTCTGACTAGCCCAATGGCGATTGCAGACAGGGGGACAGAGTTGGCTCAGATCACTTAGGTCATAGTGTGGGTGGCTGAAGGAAAGCATAGCTGAACAAAAATTTTAAAATGAGGACCAGGGACTGTTATGTAAGTCAACCACATGGATATTAAAGTCCTGCTTACTTTGGGAATTAGAGAAATGATCAGCCTCTTCTTGAAAGAGAAGAAGGCCTTAGAGATAAGACAAAAAAGAAAAACATACTGTGTCAAAGGTTATGAAATACATTTTTGCTTTAATATTTTTAATGTTAAGATTGAAAATATTTTTTCAATAAAAAAAGCACATAGTTCATAGAGTAACTTAATCCCTATATAGGTAGTGATGCAGGCAATACAGTAAATTCAATGAAAATAAACTTGAACCTTTATCTTTGAGAAAATTTAATGCTGGAAATTCATAGAACTTGAACTGTTGGAGATCTTCGGTCAGATTCCCTTTTCTTGTCAATCGCATCTAGTTAGTAGTTTCCTCTGTGCATGGCACTACTTCCGCTTAAGCCCAAACTGACATGTTGTCCTTGTGCTTTTATCAAATGTTTATTATCCAGGTATACTGACTTAATTTATTAATTTGAATTTATGCTTTGCTTTAGGTGTTATTAAATTGTAAGGTGTTATTTAGGGTTATTAAATTATAAGATTTGCAGGGAGTTAACACATTATATCTTCTTCATACGTGTTTCCCTCCCCAAGGACATTGAAGGAAAATGATGTTACTTTAATGATTAATATTAAATCAGTATTAAACTTAAAATATTTTTTTCAAAATATATGTGTAATCAAGCAAGATCAGATGCTTAGAGTATTTCTGTCCCCAGAAATACCACAGTGAAAATGAGTAGTAGATACATTTCAAAGAATGAGTCAACTAAGAAATACTACTTTTTGACAGAGCCAGAAACCTTCATAATTTAGCTTAACTATTTATTAGATATATATATTTTTTTCCTCTTTAATTCTCAAAATTTCCTTGAACTCAACTCAAATCCCACCCCTAACTGCAGAATTTTGGATTAAAACTGTATAATCTTGAACAGCAAATTTCTTGTGTGTCAGTTGCATGATGTTGTTTAACCTTTCTATAGTCCAGTCTCCTCATTTAGTAATATGAGGTTAAAAAAATAATTAAATTAATCAGAAGGGTACATAGCAAATATAACACAATCAAAAAACATATTGTAGTGCCTAGAGCCTGATGTGTGCCCAAATGTTAACTTTTATTTATTTATTTATTTATTTATTTGTAAGATTTTATTTATTTACCTGACAGAGAGAGAGATCACAAGTAGGCAGAGAGGCAGCAGAGAGAGAGGAGGAAGCAGGCTCTCCACAGAGCAGAGAGCCCAATGCGGGGCTCGATCCCAGGACCCTGGGACCATGACCTGAGCCGAAGGCAGAAGCCTTAACCCACTGAGCCACCCTGGCACCCCTATTTATTTATTCTTAATTTGAGTATAGTTGGCATAATGTTGGTTTCAAGTGTGCAACTTAGTGACTTGACACTATGTTCACCACAAGGGTAGCCGCTATCCTGTTATGTCACTATTGCAGTATCATTGACTATATTCCTTATGTTCTGCCTTTTATTTCTGTGACTTCTTCATTCCATAATTAGAAGCCTGTATCTCCCTCTCCCCTTAATCTATTTTGCCTAATGTCCCACCCCACTTCCCTCTGGCTGTTTGTCCTCTGTATTTATAGGTCTAATTCTGCTTTTTGTGTACATGTTTTTTAATTTTTTTAAATTTGTCTACATCCCATTTCTGAGTGATTCATATGGCATTTGTCTTTCTTAGCCTGACTTCATTAGGTCTATCCATGTTGCTTCAAACAACACAATCTAATACTTTACTATGACTGTGTAATATTCCAGTGCACATATGTAACCCATTTTCCTTACCCATTTGTCTATTGATAGATACTTGTCTATTGTTGCTCCCACATCTTGGTTGTTGTAAGTAATGCTGCAATGAACATGGGGGTTCATATATCTTTCCAAATTAGTGTTTTCGGGGCACCTGGGTGGCTCAGTGGGTTAAAGCCTCTGCCTTCAGCTCAGGTCATGATCCCAGGATCCTGGGATCCAGCCCCGCATCATCGCATCGGGCTCTCCGCTCAGCAGGGAGCCTGCTTCCTCCTCTCTCTCTGTCTGCCTCTCTGCCTGCTTGTGATTTCTGTCTGTCAAATAAATAAATAAAATCTTTAAAACAACAACAACAAACTAAGTGTTTTCACTTTCTTTGGGTGAATACCTAATAATGGAATTATTGGATCATATGGTATTTCTATTTTTAATTTTTTGAGGAACCCCCATACTATTTTCCACAGTGGCCATACCAATTTATGTTCCCTGCAACAGTGCATAACCATTCCTTTTTCTCAATATCCTCACCAACACTTGTTATTTTTATTCATTTTTATTTTAGACATTCAAATGTTAACTTTTAACTGCCTTGATTATAATCACAGCCTGTTATATTGACTGATTCTCTATAAAGTCCGGGAGGCAAGGTTTCTCACTTTTACTTTCTCTGCATACCAAATGTGTTCAACAAATATGTATTGATATGACAATTTTTTTTTTTTAATCTCATAGGACTATGGCCAGGATTTATCATCAATCCCAGTGTTGTTTGGGTAGCCCTGCATTTCTCTGAGTTTCCTGGTACCAGGATTTCTTTTATATCAGTTCCTTCCACAAAGTCAAATGTTGAAATCTCACTTATCTTAGAACCATACTCAAAATGACTCTTGCATTGATTATAGCTTTTCACATTCACAGTATCCACAGAAGGAACCAAAGTTGCGTCCACAGTCTCAGGTAGAGGTGCTGGTTATATATTCCTAATCCCATCTTTCAGTCTCCCTCTAATAACCCTGGCCATTCTACCAGCTGTAGTTATCATGATGGCAACAACCAGGGGAAAGCTGAGATTTAAAAATAAAACAAAACAAAACCACAGCAGAAGTCTTACTTGTCTGGCCTTCCAGACTTGGCGGTGGGATGCACAGTGAACAAGAGAATTAGTGGTAACTCTGCCTTCATGATGGTCTCCAGTTTGTTCCCTTATATTAACCCGTTGTTTCAATGTTTTCTCCCATTGTCTCTTTAGTTGCAGCCTACTTCCCTGCAATTCTCACTTACTCTTTTGCACAAAGTTGATCTTTTCATGAATTTCTTCTTTTTTTTTTTTTTTTTTACTTTCCTATACATGGCAACTATCATGATGATAAACAGATTTACATTCAACCATGAACAAGGGAAACAACTTTCCTTAAAAGAACAGTAGATCTAATGTTCTTACAGTATTTCCCATGACCTGTGAGTTTACACAACCGTTTATTCCCATCTCTGTGCCTGACTTTCATAATATCAAATTTCCTTGTCTTGACAATAGGGTAAAGAGCCCAGCAAATTAGTAATTAGTTGTTGGTGGTTGTGGTGGCTGCAGTGGTGTTTTTTGTTGTTTTGTTCTGTTTTCTTAATGTGAATAAGTCTTGACTCTCTATGTTCCTCTTAGCAAAGGACCATGAGCATTTATTTTTATGCATACTTCTAGAATATTTGACATATCAAGAAAAAACAAAGGTGATTATTTGCTCTTTCCTTAAAAAGTATATCATATGAAGGAACTCTGAATAGTATTTTACAGCCTTTTCTCCCCTGGCTGTCTTAGAAACACTGTTTGTTATAAGTCAATCAAGAAAAAAAAATCAATAAGTCTATTGATGTGCAAGCCACTAAGAAAAATACAAAGGCTAATTTCAATGAACATGTATTACATATCAGATACTTTCTTAGATACTGCCATAGAATTATTCTACCCCACATGTAAGCCATAATTCCAGCATTCAGGAGCTCACTGTGTTGTCAGGTGATCTGCAACCCAACAAACAAATTTCCCATTTTGTGATTAATGACCTATCAAAGTGTGAACAAAATGGATGGGACACAGAGAAGGGGTGGTAAATCTCATTCATCAGCAGATCTCAGAAGGTCTTCAAGGAGATGGAGTTCATTAGCCTGAAAAAAGACAAAAGGAACTGCATGAACAGTAACATGGAGGATGACTAGGCATAGGAATTAGAAAGTCAGGAAGCATGGAGCTTAAGTGTTAAAAGAGGGAGAATGTGGTCTGCAAAAGAAAATGGCTAAATTCAAAGCCCTCTGTCAACCATTTAGATTTCAGGAGAGTCTCCAATTGCAAAGTCTGATTTGAACATTTATGTATTTTAGTATGGGCATGGATTAAAAAAGACAATTACAGCATTACATAGTCTATTAAAGGTAGAAATTATATGTGAGAAAAAAAGGTAAACACACATATTAAAGGTACATATAATTATCCAAAGTTGCAACAATCAGAGGTAACTATTGTAGACATTTAAGTGTGTCTTTCCATGTACTGTTCTCTGTAGATGTATTTATAAACAAAAGTAAAAATGGATTATACGTCCCCATTTTTCAGTACATTTTTTTCGTAAAAGAATATATTTTGAATAAATCTCTCCATCTGTATTATCTTAAAGAGCATGTTTTGTATAATATACTTCTTATACAGTCCTTATTGTTGAATTTTTTTTCCAATTTGTGAAGTCTTAAACATATCTGTAATTATGCTATAAGGTCTTAGATTCTAGTTGTTGTGTCAGAGGATACTTTTGAAAATATTTTAGTGTATTTTAATCATTTTACCATGATGTAGTTTTTAAAAATACAAATGTGCTGCAAAATGCACAGTGAAATTTATTTTTGAGAGAAAGAGAGAAAATGTTTGCACGTGAGTAGAGGAAGTGGGGAGAGGCAGATTCCTGGAAGGCAGATTCCTGGAGGTAGATTCCTGGAACCTGCTCCATGGAAGCAGGTTCCATGCTCAGTGTGGTGCCCAATGCAGGGCTCAATCTCATAACCCTGAGATCAGGACCTGAGCTGGAATCAAATTGGATGCTTAACCAACTGAGCCACCCAGGAACCCCAGAAGTTATATTTTTAAAAGATCTTAAGAACAGAAATATATAAAGTAAAATATGAAAGAATTGCTGTCCTTCAGCACATTGTCTCTCTGTCTCTTTTTGCAGCCTAGCTTCACTACTGTTGTTAATTGTTTGATGAGTACTCGCTGTCTTTCGCCTTTATTCTACATATGTGAAGTCTGTGCATGTTTATGTTTGTGTGTATGTATATAAATGTGTATTTATAAAATGATGGCATAATGTATTATTTATAGAAATGATTGGTTTTTCAAATAATCCAGATCATGGGCATCTTTAATATCAGTATATAAAATTTTAACTGATTCTTTTTGACTAAGCTGCAGTATTCCATGTTCTAGATCGGTCCAATTCCATTAACTCCAACCCTGGTTCATGCCATTCCAAAGAAATTTATATTAGAAGGAATAAGACAAGCTGTTTTCCAGTGGATTAATTATCCCTTATTTGGCTAAGCACAGAAATTATTAAAATCATAAAACTATAAAAAGAATAGCAGAATTGATGGCTCCATTGATTTATTAAATGTTTCAGAACAGTAATAATTTTGAAAACTAAATATAAGCAAGATGAAAAATTAGACAGCAAGGTTGTCTGATCATGGTTTCTCTGAGGAAGTATACCCCAAATGCCCACACACATGCTGATTCCTTTAGGTACAGTGATGTTTGAAGAGCCATTAGCAGTAGGTAGAAATAAATGACTGCCCTATAATATTAAAGACACTTTGGTATACAAGGATTTGAAAGGCTACAACCCATTCTGTAGAACTGCATTCATTGTTAGAAAATAATTTTTTCTCCTGCAATTCCCAATGTCTTCATCTACAAATTTGGAATAATAGGAATATTTGTTCTTAACAGAACTGTTGAATTTCATCTCTTATGAGTCTGTATGGTAAAGCATATATAAGCTAAAGCACCATTCAGTGTAAGATCTTCCATTGAATGTTGCTGTATGTGTGTATATGTGTGTGTGTATATACACACACATATATGTAATTATTAAATGGTGTAGCTTATAGTAATACCTATACTATATCTAAGTGATTGTTCACTTTTTGGATCAGGTTTCCTAGGAAACATTCTATACCAATTTTATATTTCACATCAATCAATATATCACTTTTTTGTTGTAGTTTTTGTCTTCTGCATTATGGTCACTCAAGGTACTGAAAAATTTTCTAAGTAATCCGGATGTACTTTGTGACAGTATAGTCATGTTTCATATGGCCAGTTAAGACATTTTAGTAACAAACCTTAAATTTCCTCCTTAGCTACAAAGCCTTGTGTCCATGATGAGCTCTGAGGGAGGAAAAGACATATGGACCACTCATGAGCTTGTAGCAGATAGAGACATAAGTTCTAAATCATGACCTCCTCTTATTTCAGTGTTTTTTGTTTCCGTTGTATTTGTATTTTGTTTGGTTTTTGGAACCTCCAGAAAGTGCAGTTTGCTAGCTTACCCATTAAAAGTCCAGGGTTGGGGCGACTGGGTGGCTCAGTGGGTTAAAGCCTGTACCTTTGGCTCAGGTCATGATCTCAGGGTCCTGGGATCAAGCCCCGCATCGGGCTCTCTGCTCAGCAGGGACCCTACACCCCCTCACCCTCTCTCTGCCTGCCTCTCTGCCTACTTGTGATCTGTCAAATAAATAAATAAAATCTTTAAATAAAAAATAAAAGTCCAGTGTCAAGTGGTACCTGGGTAGCTCAGTCAGTTGAGCATCTGACTCAGTTTTGTCAACTCAAGTCATGGTCTCAGAGTTGTGAGATTAAGCTCTGCATAGGGCGCTGTGCTCTGAATAGAGTCTGCTCAACCCTCTCCCTCCTCTTGTGCCTCTCCCCTCGCTCAACAAATAAACTGAGTATTTAAAATAAATACATAGGTAGATCGGTGGATGGATGGATGTCTAGGGTCAAGATTTGTATATTAGATGTTTTACACTCCCCTGAAATGTAAAGTGTTTTCAAAATATTTCTTGATTATACTAAAGAACCCATGATTTGTAACTCACATTTAGTCTTCCTTCATCAGATTTATAACAAAACCATGTTCTATTTTTCACAGTCATCATTGTCTTTACTTATTTTTTTAAATTTTTTAAGATTTTATTTATTTATTTGATACAGAAAGAGAGAGAGATCACAAGTAGGCAGAGAAGCAGGCAGGGAGAGGGGGGTAAGCAGGCTCCCTGCTGAGCAGAGAGCCTGATGCGGGGCTTGATCCCAGGACCCTTAGATCATGACCTGAGCCAAAGGCAGAGGCTTAACCCACTGAACCACCCAGGCACCCCTATCTTTACTTTTATATTAAACATGAGTATATTCTCTGCATTGTATCTTAAATACTTAGAAATAATGGCATACATTCTATTAAATATGAAGTCAAAATTCAGGGCAGAGGATAACTGAAAACATTCTATTTATTGATATGACTAACAGTGCAGAAGTAGCATGTAGCAGAAATTTACTATTGAAAGTAATTAGGATATAGTAAATAAAAACCGTGAGTGAGTGTGATAGACAAGGAGGACAAAGTTTCTATAATGGATGAGAATAAGTCAAAGGGAGGAAAAATTTGCAGAACCTTAATTACAACAGCAAACATCACATCCTTGTCTTCAAAAACAGATGAGTTAACATTGTCAGTCTTTGTTGGCCAAGATGGGCTACTTTCAGCAGTTATCATCCTCAAATTTTGTTGTTAAAGTAGTTTAAGGAAAGAAAAAATATGTATTAGTTGAACCCTAGGGGAGCTGCTATTTAGAAGAAGGAGTTGAAACACTACAGAAGTCTGGAGAGCTAATGAGTACTCTGAGGAGTGGATTTCATAGGGGAGTTTGCCAGATCAATTCACTTATTGTGTATCATTTTGAAAATTTACACTAGAATAAGAGTGACTCTATGTTCTTCCTTTCTAAGACCCAATGTAGGGGGATATCAAAGCATCTTAAAATTGCATATTGTTTCCTCAGCTTTCCATGTGAAATATTTTATTAGTGAGCATGGCAATGAAAAACAATTTATGGATGCACAGGACAACTTGCAAAATGCATATCAGACCTTAAATTAAAGAGCAGTGCCATTTAGAGAGTGGGCAGGCTTTAAGTTCATAAAGACAACATGGAGAAGCCACTCCTCACTTTCACCTCTGTCCCTGACCATGTCATTTGATGTACACTCTATAGTCTACACAGTGATGTCATCAGTCATGTTAATAGGCTGATATGCTAAATGGTGGTTGAGGTTCAATTTATTTGTTACTAATAGTAGTTCAAGCACACATTGGTTATGAATACATTACTTATTTTTAAGTGAAGCAGGGTTGATTTACATTACATACGTGCATTGAGATACCCTAATCTGAATGAGAAAAACAAATATGAAATTTTAACTCATCAGGAATTGAACCCATCTTTGAATAAGGTATTGAAAATGAAATACATTGGAACAACAATATTAATGTTTTCTGTGACTGCTGCCAATTTGAATATTTCTTTCTCAGCTAGAGAGTCCCTTGCCACTCTTTGGTGTACTTTCATTCCTTAAATCTTTCCTTTGAACTAAATGTCCTTCTTTGTGATTACACCTGTACTACCTCCCACCAAAATTTAAATCATCATCTTTCCCTACATTTGCATGATTCCAAGACATCTCTCCACCAGTCCGTTTGGACAATGACTTTCTTTCTAAATATGTTAGGAGTACCTAACCATTGAACTTATTAAATTGATATTGTTACTATTTATGTCTTATAACACTACCAGCCCTTGAAGTTTGGATCTTACCTAATTCATCTCTAGATCCACAGATTTTAGCACAGGGCCTTTGTATGCTACCAGTAAGTAGAATAATATATATTAAATACAATTAGTTTTCTTGATTTTATGTAATACCAGAAATCAACAAAGTCAGTTTCTTAAAATAATTTTATTTCGGATGCCATGAGTTGTGTGATTTTGCCCATTACAAGGGCAGGCAGATAGTACAGATTAAATCTTTCTTTCCGAGATTTTTATTTTTTTTGGAATGAATCTATAAAGTGATAATATATTTAGTTTGTTCAAAGAATAGAAATCTGTGTCCTGAAGGGCTAGTTTCTGCCTCTGGGTAACACAGTAGGAGAGGTTCTAGTCAACTGCTGGCAACTGCTAACCAGCAGGTCCTGAAACCTGACCTTGGTCAGCAGTGGGTCACCCCATTGACTCTGGTGATTCAGCGTATCAAAGCAGCATATCCTAGGTCCTGTTGAGACCAACTGTTCTCTGATTTACAGAAATGGGCAGGATGTCTCACCAGCCTCAATCATTTGCAGGTAGGTCCTCTCCCACTCCTGCTCTTCACAAAGTGGTTAGAGAGTACCATAAAGTATGTAATAAAATAAAATGTTATTGGACTAAGGTTAACGTTTGTTTTGTGGCATTTAATTTAGCCAGAAATGATTACTAATGTAAATTTAACATAGTAAATAGGAAGTTATATATCTCCAAATGGGCACTAATAAACACTGGAACTTATGTATAAATTACTTTATTGCCCATGTATGAATGATAAACTGAGCAGAGGAATTAAGAATATTCTTTAGGTCTCAGTTCAGTAACCTGCCCTGCCATGTATTACCCCACATATAGGGCATTTAGCAAGTGGTTTTGCCTCCCTGATAGCAACTTCTTCTTGGCGTGGTTATGGAGGATGTAAAGAGATAATGAATTTAAGGAGCTTTTGCAGTGCACATAATAAATAATATTATTAAGTTTGATTCTGTATATGATTTTTTCAAAAAAAGTACTAATCTTTATTGAGTTCTTATTATAGTATAGGTGTGGGCTAAGCTGTTTACTTTCATCATCTCATTTTATCCTCACAGTATACTATCACTATTTCTTCTTTTCAGATACTTCACTGAAGGTTATAGATGTTCAGTGACTTGTTCAAGTCCCTGAGCCAGGGACTGATTGATAATCTACTTTGAACATGAATTCTCTGTCTCCAAAACCCAAGTCCTTAACAACTGTAGTATAAGTATATGAATGAATATAATACCTCTTTAAACAGATTCAGTTTATTATATCTTCCTAAATTAATGGGTAAGAAGCTTACAAGCAGATTTTATCTATTATTAACACATAAATTAGTTTTCTCCTCCTGTCATCTCATGTTATTGTCTGTGCTTCTTTAAGTCATCTCAAATTATTTATGAAAGAAAAAAATAATATAAATAAGAATTTTAAATAGTCAACCCACCAATGTTTACTAACAGAATTGTCTGGTAAACAGAGAAAAATCCCATAAGAAATAGAAACAATTTATTTGGTCACTATTCCTAGAAAAGAGTTAAAGAGATATGTACATCAATGCAAATATTCAGAGCACTGTAAGAAATAGAAAGATTGAGTGGTGTTAATGGAGAAAGTTCCCCCCAAAAGGCAGTGATTTGTAATGCAAACAGCAGTGGTGCTGGACTCAGGAGCCTTGATCTAATACCTTTCAGTGTGACTTTAGGCAGGACAGTCAGTGATATTGAATTGAGTACCAGTTTTCTCAGCTGTTAAAGGTGTAAAATTTCCTCATCTGATAATGGTGCCCTACTGATATTGCAAAGTAAACTTTAAGGGTATGAACTGTAAAGAGCCTCCTCCCTTCATTATTGTTATTTTGCTGCTGTTGCCAGCATTGTATTTAAAGAAAGAAAGGATAAGAAATCCTTTAGATTCAAAGGGAACCTGTTCAGAAATTAGAATTGTGGGTTCCAACCTGAATTTTCAATTTAGTCATACTTTACTTTGATCTTTGTATTACACAAAAATTTAAATTAGACTACATAGAGAGCTTGCCAAATATCAAGGTCTAGCCAACTTTCTAATTCCTAGAATACCTAAAATGTAACAAATTTGGGGAGAAAATGAAGCATATGAGGAAATAGTTGCACTGGCCATATTACAAATGGACAAGAAGGAATTGTTTAACCGGATTGTATCAGTGTGTGTGTGTACGTTTGCAGCAGAATGTGAGTTGCACAATAATACATATTTAATAATTTTGAAGTCATATCAAAAATAAGGTGTTAAATATAAGCACAAAACAATAAACCACAAGCAGTGAAACAATAAAAATAATATTTTGTTTCAAAAGTGCAGTAAAAAAAGTCATAAAATAAATTTTAAATTGCCTTAGTTAATATACATGGAGCAAGACATTGTGGTCCATATTGTATCTTATTTCCAAGAGGGTCATTGGGTAGGAACATTTTTCAGCCTGTGCTAAATGTGATGTGGGAGAAAATTAGGAAGAGCTATCCCTCCGTGAAGAAGGTGTCTTAAAAGATATCTATGCCTCTTTAGGAGACCTTGACTTTATTTCCTGCTTTGCCAAATATGTGAGAACTAATTATACTGCTTGGAACTATCTGAATTTTCTGTCATTTCTTAGAATAATTTCAAATGTCGCATTTATCAATAACTGATAATTCCATGGCTATACGTGGGAGGATGGTGTGTGGTAGGAAAAGGAATACATTTATATATATATGTATATATATAGAAATATTTATATATATGTTTGTATATGTATTTATATTTATATATATTTATGTATTTATTTTATATTTACTAGTTATATAAATATTTATGTCATCTATCATATATAATTATATATTAATATATAAAATATTTATATATAGCTTTACATATGTATTTATATTTATGTGTTTGTATTTATATTTTTATATATTACATACATATATTTATATAAATATTTATACCTTATATATAATTATATAATATATAAATATAAATCATATAAAAATAAATATATTAAATATATTTATAAATAAACCATAAATATATAAAACATATAATTATAATATATACATTATACAAATATTTATATATTTATATTTATAGATGTGTATATATATTTATTTTTATATATGTGTGTGTATATATATATATATATATGTATGTATATGTTTAAATAGATAATACTTAAAGAAGGAGATTAAAGCAAAGCTGTGCTTCTGCGTTAAAGAATTCCCATAAATGCAAGGAATCATTTGTGTGTTCATTCAATCTCTGCCAGTAAATGCCATGAAAGCAGAAAAGATACCTGTCTTTTCATTTGTGTATCTACAATATCTAACAGTGTTCATGGCACTATAAGTTACTTAACAAGATTTTCATTAGGAGAATAGTTGGATATATAATTGAGCTAATAAATGAAGATTGGGTAAACCAAGTATATTCACAGGAAGGAGTCCTAATTTGGAGAACAGTTTTTAAAAAGACAGTTTGGGTGACAGAGAACTAAATCTGTTTGATCTTGAAAGCCAAGTAAAGGAATTTCAATTTGATTTGGTGGAAATAGAGACCCAGTAGAGAGGATGGCAAGGATAAATGGAGAGACAAAAGTAGACATTATTAGCAATGACCAGTTTGGGGTATTCCACTGAATCCATTCTTACTCTCTTCAAAATTCTTTTTGTAGCCTTAATTTCTCTTTCTCCTAAGCACAGTAGAATAATTGAAAAATAAGAAGAGGCTTACCTGATTCAAGAAAGAGGAGAAGGGAGAATAAGTGGCATAAAATAAGACTTGAAAACTGAAACTAACAATCTCTGAGGTACACACTGGATTCACATAGCTACAGCTTAAACTGGGGAGTAGCCCACTGTGTCAAGGATCCTCAGGATCACCTTCAGGTTAGGTGACTTCCTAGAGAGAAAGTAAGTGTCACCATAAATCACATTGTTAGCATAAACTATGTTGAAAACTAGTGTGGTGTGGTCTAAGGCAAATGCATGCAGAAACACTTCCATCAACTGCAAAATTCCAGGAACTCAGTTCCCAGGAGCCAGCCAAGGGCCAGCCCTGAAAACAGACCTTTCCTGGGAATATACAGGGTTTGAGCAACTCAGGCCTGCAGAGTTAATCCTCTTCTATTCACTCACATTTTAGAAATTGCCAAAGTTTACTGGGTGTGGTGAAAAAATAATGAATACTGTTTTTCTGAAAATAAATAAATTGGAAAAAAAAAAAGAAATTGCCAAAGTTTATTGTACATTATTTTCTGTGTAAAAGGTAGAAGTTGTAAAGAGAAGACAGAAAAGGTCAGTCTACCCCTAAGCTCTATTTTAGAAGCTAAGTGAGTAATAGGGAATACAAACTCAATACCAAAAAACAAAATACAAATAATTCCATGTAACTGCCTCTGCTTTACAAATTAAAGTGGACGTGATTTAGTAAAATTCAGTTGATATATTATAAAATGATAGTAGAGATACTTGGTGAATATCTGGTATGACCTATCCTTTATGTGTCCATCTTTGAGTCATGAGAAAATTGTAAGTCTTAAGGTATTATTTCAGCCTCTATGGTTGCTGTATTTATGACATCCTAGGCCAATGGCAGAAGATGCATTGAGAGAAGCTGGCAAATAAACCATTATTTTTAAACATTTTCTTATCAGAACAACCCACTAATGCCCTCATGCATTTTAATGCCAGCTCAAGATTTCCTTCTTCTACCTCAACTAATATAAAAATCCATGGTCCAATAAAAAACACTCAACTTAATTTTTCTTAAAAAAAAAAAGTGATTATGGAAAAATAGATGCATATAAAGTTCTGCTTAGTGATTATCTCATGGGGTCCCTTAAATTTTGAAGTTTTAGGTAAATTGGTATGACTTTTGCTTAAGAAGTCTGAAGAATATTGGTGTGCCTGGGTGGCTCAGTGGGTTAAAGCTTCTGCCTTCAGCTCAGGTCATGATCCTGGGGTCCTGGGATGGAGCCCCATATCGGGCTCTCTGCTCAGCAGGGAACCTGCTTCCTCCTCTCTCTCTGCCTGCCTCTCAGCCTACCCGTGATCTCTGCCTGTCAAATAAATAAATTAAATTAAAAAAAAAAGAAGTCTGAAGAATATTGAAATTAAAAACATCTTAGCATGACTCCCACACGATCATCTAAACATATCAAGGGATACAAATAGTATTTCACCACCTAAAAAGTTCAGTGTTGTATCCCCATAATCAATACTCATACCATCCCTCTTCTCCGTTGGAGATGACATGTCTTAAAATTGTATGCAGGCTTAGCTAAAGACTGGTGATGCTGCAAATGGACGAGAATGTATTTATCCTCAACCCACATCCATTTATATTAAGATGATTCAGGCTAGAAAAAAGGTGGTGTGTTTGTCCCATGCTCGCTCATAACATTTTATGAAGAAATGCTAATCACTTACTTAGCATGTAGTTAAGGATTTTGAAAAGTAAGTTCTGCCTATCTCCTCCCCTGGGTTGGTATCATGCCTTAAATTGCCCTGTATCAATCCCCTGGCCTTGTCAGCTTTTACTTTAACTTTTTATATTTTTGTATAATCTGAATGTGAATCCGTAAGCAGAAGTTCCTTAAAGTGTGAAGCAGAGCAACTTGTTTTCAGTTTTACCCCTCTGTCTGGTTGTGAACATTGGTAGCAAGTTGTAAAACACTGTGAATATCAGCATTTGTTGCTTGTTCATCTCATTAGTTAAAACATGAAGTTAAGGGCTAGGGTTTTTTTGTTATTATTAACACATAATGTATTACTTGCTTCAGGGGTACAGGTCTGCGAATCATCAGGCTTACACATTTCACAGCACTCACCATAGCACATAGTCTCCCCAATGTCCATCACCCAGCCACCCTATCCCTCCCCGCCCACCCCCCAGCAACCCTTAGTTTGTTTCCTGAGATTAAGAGTCTCTTACGGTTTGTCTCTCTCCTCAGTAAGGGCCAGGTTTTTATAGATACATGTCTTAAACTTGTAAACTGACCTTTTTTCTACTAGGACCACCAACCTGAGATTTCCCTAAAACATAATCTCCCCGAAGAGAAGAGCAGTGTTTATGGTGCTATTGCAGAAGCAAATTAAAATTTAAAAAAAAACCAAAAACACTCCATTCAGTTTTTGATGTTAAAGCAAAATACAAGACAATTAAGAGCAACTAACAGGTGGCTCCATAGAATAGTGTAATTTTCTACCACTTTCCTATCTCCCTACTTTGAGATCAATCTCTGATAATGGAGACGCCTCCTCTGTGAAAAACACTTCAGAGATGAAAACTCGGGGTATTTATATGAAGTGAAATAATGAGTGAAAAGAGCCAGTGGTTTCACTCTTTGAACCAAAACAGGCCATTTGAGAGAATTTTATGTTTCAAGATTTGCAAAAATGTATCAATTATTATTCTTAAAGTTTGTTTTAAAAATATTCTTTATGAAGATGATTTTAGTATACAGGCACTGATTTAATTAAATTCAGTAAAATCCTATTTCTAATTAAAAACAGGCAAAAGCAGGTTAATCTTTGTATAAATATTACTGTAATGGAAATGTGGGTACTTTATCCGTGACACTATAGACATAGGGAGCTGCTGTCACTAGCTGTGTCCCTGAATTATGGACTTGAAGCCAAATGTCATGTGAAATAGCTGCCCCCTGGTAGTACCCCTGGTTCCACCCCCCCCACGATCATTTAATGAACAGTTACTATATGATAGCACTTCCACAAGTGTTTTGCATTCATTCTCTCATTCACTTCTTAGGACAACCTATGGAGAGTACATTATGGCTACTTTAAGAAAACTAGAATTCAACAAAGTTAGTCAAAGTGCCCAAGGTCATTGCCCAGGGTAGGTAACAGAGAATGGATACAAACCCACATATGTATCCGAAGCCTGTGCTCTGAACCATTGTGCTGTCTCTTCTCATCTGCTTTACTAGTGGCTGTAATTTTATAATTCCTATTTCTGAGTCAAGCAGGAAATCACAAGGAAGCAGGAAGAAGAGAAAGGGATGACTGTTTATGTTGATCAATAAAGAAAACAAGGCACAGAGGACTAATGCAGCAAATTCAGCCTTATCCAGCATGAGGGTATTAGAAAAACCTCCATAACCAACTTGTACTCATACCAGATACCACACTTTTCTCATTTACCCCAGCACTCCCGTCTTTTCTTGTACACAACTCATCTCTCGAAATCAAGCATCATTTCAGTGGGGTTTCCCGTTTCCAGTCACCTTCCATCCTAATTTAAAGCCAAAACTCCATTTGTCAATAATTTCCACAAAATATTAGGACATATGTGATGAAAGGAGACATTTCTTGTGCAAAAATTAGACACATAAAGGAACAAGTATTAAAGACAAAAATGAGCTGCTATATTGGGAGAACACAAAAACGTTGTTGTAGAAGTGCAAAGAAAGGAATAATTGCTCTCTAGCTTGCAACAGGAGACACCTGAGATAATTCTCATCAACAAAGTAAATTTTCTTTAAGAAGAAGGAAGGAGGCAGGAAATTTGAGTGAAGACAGAATGACTAAGGTATGAAACTCTCATGGCTATGATATATGGATAAAACAATAACTGGAACAATTTGCCAGGAAAACATAGAGGAATTTGGGTAATCAAGTGAAAAATGTGAAGCTGGGATACCGCTGTATAATAATGGCATTTTATCAGACAACCTGAACGGTCTGTTTCTTGTTGTTGCCTCAGTGAATAGAAGCTATAGAATATGCAAGCATCTTTCAGGTGAGAAAATATTTCATTATTATAGTACAGTAAATTTTCATCTAAAGTCAACAGTTTATTAGAAGAGTGAAAAAATGATAAGACAACTATTGCATATTGGATTGTTCATTTATTATAATTTCATAGAATTTGTGCACAGTATATGCTTTGTGAGCATAACCCTAAAAATAGATAAAATTATTTGCTTTCCTAAGAATATCTTATACATAATAAGTAATTTCACTACAGTGATACAAATGTGCTAAATACTTCCTCCTGTTATTCAGTCTATTAAGGCAAATGGACAAATAGGAGAAATATTGTGAAAAGAGGCATGAATGAGAGGAAAATTTGGGTTTAATGGAAGAGAAAGGATAAAATTAGAAACAACAACAGAATCAGTAATTAGTCATGACCTGGCCCACTGGAGCAGAACTAATATAAAATACTGGCATGTAACATAATGTGTGTTTTCCAGGTCTGGTTTAAATTATTAGTGCCTAAAAGAAAATGAAAATGAACATTAATCTGTGCTGGACAGAAAAAGAGTGTCAATAAAATTATAAATGATAACATGTGACATTTAAATGAAATTTTGCTTGAAAAAAATGTTTCCTGGGGCACCTGGGTGTCTCAGTCAGTTAAGTGTCTGCTTCAGCTCAAGTCATGATCCCAGGGTCCTGGGATCCAGCCCCCCATCAGGCTCTCTGCTCAGTGGGAAACCTGCTTCTTCCTCTCCCGCTTCACCCTCAGTCCCCACAAGAATACATACTGGCTTACTCTCTCTCAAATAAATAATTAAAATCTTTTTAAAAAAGTTTTTCAAAAACATTAAAATAAAAAAGCCTTTCTTACAAGATATGATTAAATAGAATGCTTTTAAAATCTAAATCCATCTACCATTACTGCATCATTTTCTATTGCAGAGATGACCTGTTATTAGAGAAGTGTGTGTGTGTGTGTGCGCGCATACACGCGCAAGTGTGCGCGTGCATGCGCATATATTATTTATGATAGCAAATGCTCAGGGACATAACAATACAGAATATATTTCTCAAGCTCCCATTATTGCCTTTTAGGTCACGTTAGAGTGAAAAGTTTTTGAGCTATCACTTAGGGAAGTCATGATTCACATCAGCCACTGTAAGAAACATGACTGATTGCAGTCTCTAGAATGGGGTAAAGAACAAAAGTAATATGGTTATGGCAGGGACAGCCAATGATCCCACTAGCACTACTGAGTTAGTTGTTCAGATACGGAAATTACCTTTAAGCAGGGCTGAGCCTAAGCCATTAAGGAAAAAAAAGTATCTGCCTAGAGGCCAAGAAACCGCCCTACCTCTGCTAGACTATTTCCTCCCTCTAGCAACTGAAACTGCCAGGGAGCATCTATAATCACATCTTCATTTATTGATTTAAGCAGCATAATGGATGCTTTGAGGATATAAGAGAGATGCCACTTCCCTCTACAGGACTGAGATACTCATTCCCTCAGCTTCTGGAGATGTTGACATCATAAAATTTTAACTGAGACCCTCTCTGGAAATTGTACTCTTCAGAAGAGTACTGACTTGCCCAATGAGGAGCAGCCTTTATCCAATGTTGGGTCAGTTGAGGGAAAGAAGTGCTTGGCCTCTTTGCTTTAAGTAAACAACTCTGTAGGATTATTTCAACACCAGCATTCCCCATGGAGCCAGCTGTAGGCTTTGTGGTAACTACATCACAATTCAGTGCCTCCCATGCCCTGCCCCGTGTCTTTCACTCTCCTAGTGAATCCCAGAGGCACTCCTCAATTAATCTTTTGCCCACAAATCTCAGTTTCAGAATCTTTCCTGGGGAACCTGACCTAAGATAGTTGGTGCCAAAAATGCCTGAGGAAGGTGACTTTGCATGAACTTTGGGAGCTGAATCAGCCACCAATCAGCTGGCAATGAGAACTGGTGGAGTGTGGAACTTTGTTAGTGCCTTGCATTTGTTTAGCAGAACAGTTTAGCAGAACACTCTGGCAACTTTGAAGGGCCATGTGCACTAGAGGGGGGCCTATCTCAGGTACTTAAAAAATTCTCTCTAAGTAATAATCATTAGGATAATAGAATGGAATGGTTCTTACTGGTGTAGGCATGCTGGGTCTCAGGACCCAGAGAGCTTCCCACAGGACCAACCAAGAGGGTCCTTGGCTATACTAAGGATAGAAATCAAACCCAAGTAGCAGGAAATGAGAGCAAAGTTAATTGAAGATGTACAGAGAATGCAAGTATAAACAGTGTCTGGGAGACTGAGAAAGGAAAAAGAGAATGAGTTTGATCATTGCTTGGTGTCTGGAGTTTTTTCTGAGGATGGTAGTCTTGTGTCACACATTCTCTCAGGCATCCAGGAATTGGTAGAACAAGGACAAGTGCTCAGGTGTCCTCCATAAATTCCTTATGCCCTGCAGCCAAGGGTCTTGGTATCACGATGTTTGGAGTCAGTGGTCTTGGAAAACATACATGACAACCTCACCTGTACACTCCTTGGATGTTATCTATTGTGCCGAAAGACACAAAAGACATCATTATCTACTTCACTTTTTCAAGGAGCACACACGTTAAGGCATGTATAAAAAGGGAGTACAGGTCCTAGTAAGAACAGAACCAGGAAAAGGAACAAATAAAATAAAAAGAACTTTCTTTTCCTGGAGTCCCTTCAGTCTCTCTGTCTCATTACTAGGGGCTATTGATGCATTGGATAAAGAAATCAAAAGGCAGAGGATGATTAATCACCAACTAAAAGCTGAGAGTCAAAGCTAGAGGGCCTTCTTAGCAGCATTTTCTTAGTAGCGTATATTAAAATTCACTTTTTCTACAACTAGAGGACTGAAAAAAGCTTAGGAACAATGCCCAAGACTTAAGCATAATAGTATTAAAGTTATAGAGGAATTTAGATTCTCACATTTGGAATATCTACCTTGCTATGATCAAGGTCCTAATTAGGAAGGAGTAGGACCTAGAAGTATATGATGGGGTTATCTGGATAAATGCAGTCTAAAATATGAATTTCTCAAACACTTCTGAAGTCTCAGGGCCTGTTTAAGAGGCCCACAAGTCTCTGTTAAATGCTAGAACTCCCCTCTTGCTTGAAATCAATGTAGGTGTCACTACCTTGCAAGAAAGCATGCACCCCAATCAGGATCTTTCCACACTACCCCTGCAGCCTACAAAATCAATAATTAGGATTAGGTTACAATATAAGCAAACTGGGGAACTTCAGGACTACATCCTGGGGGGACTACATTCTGATTGCCTGCTGGGCTCAGCCAATATTCACTGTTAATGGGTCAGGGGAATCTTCATAGGATTGTCTTTGGAGGATGCTGGATTAAGGAGAGAACATAAAGTTGAAAGAAGAATTTACGGATATGGTAACATCCTTCCATAATACAAGATTAGACACCCTGGCAAAGCACTTGGAAATAGTGCTGATATGCTAAGATTGTTTCTGGAAGTTTAGAGAAAGTGATGGTCCATGCTAAATGCTATAGAAATATAAACAACATAAGACTGGAAGACTCACTAGTGGAGGGACTAGATGATTTTTGGTTTATATGAATGATGAGATGAGCTGGTGGTAAGGGCACAAGCGTTATTGAGCAGCTCAGTGGTTGTCTTCTGTGGACCTGTACTGGCAATGAGAGATGCTTACACAGCATGTGCTTATAAGTGGCAATAGAGATAATGAAGATTATGAAAAATAGGAAACAGGTAGTAGACAGGAGCATCATCATCATCATCATCATCATAAGTAAGGTTATCTGAGAGGTAGCTGGAGAACATGTGATACAATCTAAGAAAGATCAGAAGAACCTATCAGGATGTTTAAAAATACCTGAAGTTCACAGGCAATTTGTTTTCAACCAGGAGGAACCTTGCCCCTCACAGAACATTTGGTAATATCCAGGGATATTTTTGGTTGTCACAAATGGAAGAGTGATGTTACTGGCATCAAAGTGACAGAGGCCAGGCATGCTGCTAAGCGTTCTACAGTGCACAGACAGCACCCCACAAGACAAAATTACCCACCCACATGTAACGTCCATAGTTCTGAGGTTGAAAAAACCTTCTATAGGAATAAGGTTGATTGAAACAAAATAAATCAAGGATGGATCAAGTGGTTGAAGGTAGCCATTCCCAAACAAATCATAATTCCTGGATTAATTTCCAGATTGAGACCAGTTTTCCCAGATCCAGAATGCAGTGACTGAGAGAACATTTGATATCTCAGGGGAAAGATATTGCAATGCCACTGACAGTGTATAATGCAATGATTTCCAAGTCCTTCCCCGTATAGACCTACAGTTATTTACTCAGGTAACTGCATACAGGGGAAAAGAAATACACAAACATTTTAAAGACTACTGGGCACAGAAATTAAGATGATAGTACTATCTATGGATCAAAACAATCATTAGAATCCCTGGTAGAAGCAAATGGGAGGTAAGATAATACATGAATTTTTGGCTCATATGGGTGTCTCAGTATCTGCTGCTCACCTCCACAGGCCCACCCAGTAATTATCTTCCATGTGTCCAAAGGTATATTTGAAATGAACATATATAAGTGTTGGCAGAATTCAAAAGTTGGTTACTTGGCCTACGTTAGAGCTATTATAAAAGTGAAATCCTCTGTAACTACCTCCCTCCATTGGCAGTCAAATTGTAAATCAGAAACAATATCCTATCCCAGAGAGAATGGCAGAAATTATTTTCACCTTTAAAGGATAAGGAAGGCTTCCAGACAAGATGGTTTACCAAAAACTACTGCCCAAAACAAAGAAAAAACATGAGAATATTATTATGAAACAAAATATTCTTAGTAAAAGATATCTACAAACAAAGGGCAGTGTTTTCTGAGATACAGGAAACGAACAAGTAGAGCCCTAAGATTGTCCAAGTTCACTGCCTTGAGAGATTTTTGGACACAGCACAAGAAAACAGAACTCAAGAAGAGTCTGACAGACTCAAAGATTTGAGGATATAGAATTGAGAATCCAGAGAGACCAAGGAAGATGGATTTTGAAGGACAGTGCAGCAGGATAAAAAAAGAGCATTGTCGATAATTCTGGAAATCTGAGAGGTGGAACTCTACAGATGGGCAGAGAATTCAGAGTAGTAATCACTACGTGCATATTTGAAAACTACTTGAGACCAAGGTAAGAGCTTTTGAAAGGACAGAGGAAACGGTATCTAATACTCGGAGTGGGAAAGATGGCTTATTTCTACCATCCCAATGACAAACCTCATCATCCATGGGACACTGAGTAGACTAATCAGAAGACTTGCCTCAGTAGCAACCCAGCTCTGGTTACAACTAACAGATCTTAAAAGCAAGTCTCAAAAATATTACCATTTTCCAAATAACACCATTCCAAAGCAAATCTCAAGAATATTTGTAGGAATATAAAAATATCCAGAACCCCCCAAAATAAAAATTTACATCAAATCAGACATTACTAGACCTCAAAGAAGCAGGGAAGTTTGTCACCAATAAACAGTAGAAAACCAGTCAATTAACATTGACTTATACCAGATACACAAGAGTTTGAATTAACAGACACATAGAAGAAGACCTTGTGAACTTCATTCCTCTTTGCCCCAAACAAAATTAGGAAAAAAAGAAAAGGTCTGAGGAAGTCTGAATAGGGTTGTTCCACCTCATCGTCAAGGCAGATCTTGGATGTTTTCATCAGGTCTTTTCATTGGTTCACATATGTATCCTCCTAAAAAGAAGTAAGATCCACGATTTCAGTTTAGGATTAACATAGAAACAAGCAGATAGGACATTTTGATCTGCTTTGGTTTTGGTTCACTTTGGGATAACTAGTCCAGGAAAAAGTAATACTCTCTATATAATTCTCCCTAAATTTTCTGCCACTGCTACCCATATATTAGCCTGGGATAGCTTGCTGAGGATTTGTTGTTTGTAATAGTCTTCTAGATTTTTTTAAAGTCTGCTATGCAAATGCACATTTATTTAACACAATTTTTAGTGTCATCATATATTATTTATCACATTAAAGTTAGAGTCTGATTGTTCAGACCTTCTGTTATTTCTTGGGATAGACTGAAATTTGCCTCTTTGTCTAAACTAGAGCCCTCCATTGTTAACTAGTATAAGACTTGGAGTTGGTTCTCATCACAGAGACCGAAATTGTGCCTGAAAGTTCCCAAGTTCCCATATTTGTTGTCTTTTCTAGGTTTGGACAGATAGCCAAATAAGAACAAAATTCTCAAAAAAAAAAAAAAAAAAAAAAGGAAAATAAATGTAGAAAAAAACCCTCCGTCAAATAATTATCTGTGTTTGAAATCAGCTATATGACCTATTTTGCATCTGTACATTTGGACGTTTTTGGATGCCATCAGACTATGGCAGTCTAGATATGAGAGGTAACTTTCTAAGAAGAAATGTGAGGTTCTCTAGATATAAAATAAAATTTAAAAAAAGTGCCGAGAGGAAAAAAAAAAAAGAACTTAACACTTTGCTTTTCAGAGACATGAAATAGAGAAAAGAAATAACGTGACTAATTGAAAGTATAGTCCTAGCCAGCAAAGGCTGGACACAAGCAACTGTTTTCTTGGTGTAGTTTACTTTCATCCTTCTGTGTCTGTTGCTCGTTCTGCCGTGGCTCCCAGCCTTCACTCATGCTAAGCAACCTGCCTGTAGTATCTTCTCTCTTTTCAATGAACTATTGGACATTTTACCTTAAATTTCACATGAATGTTTCCCTCTTTCTGGGAAGTCAGTCAACGTCATTCTATGCCAGTCGCACTCTGGGTACTTGTTTCTTAGAGTTCTTTTTAGCAAAATTAAGCAATTTTCTGTTTTCCAGTTGTGACATCCAGGTATATGTATTTCCACTTTTAAGGAGAGTTCTTTGGAGTCAGGCCCCGTGTGCTGTGTACTGTTAACCTTTTAGCCTTCACCATTGTCAGTTTCTTTCCTTATGCTGCCTCACTTTCCTATGTTCCGGAGTATATGGCACTTTGCCATTTATCTTGAATTTTCTGTTTATTCTTTTCATTTCATTGACAGCTAAACTTCTTAGAAAAGTGGTCAAATCCCCTGACTACTTTTGCTTATCTTACATTCCCTTTTTCAACCTTCCATAGCTAAAATACTCTGAAAATGGAATTTTAAATGCCAAAAAAAATGTGTTCTCATTATTAGACTAGTGATATTTTTTTCTGGGTCTCTTTTTCATTACTGACGGTTTGGATTGTTTATTTTACTGCTTCCTTTCACCTACCTGTAACCATTTAAGACTCTTCTTCCTATTATTCTGCCTAGAATGAATGCATTCCTGAATATAAACAATATAAACATTTGGAATGCTATGTTACAACATCGTAACCTTCCTTTCCCAACTGACAGCAGTTATGAACATTTCATTCAGCAACAAAGACTATAGGAGTTGACATCTATTATAGAGAGTGCAGGGGTTATCTCTAATAACTGTTATCGGAATAAAGAGTCAATCAATAGAGTAAACAAACTCTAATTCATTAAAAAAGACACTGGCATGTAGATGACATAGGATTGGCTTGAGTAGATCTTTCTCAATTATTGGAAAAATAGTTCCTGCCAATTATCTGCTGATAAGGCAGCTTTATATCAAGGGCCAAAGCAAATTTGTGATCCACAAATAATAATGTGATAATACCTTTCATCTGGTATTTGGTGACTGAGAAATCTTAACTATCAATATTCAATGGTATCTTCTCAGTTTTACTAATCATTATTGACATAGTGAAATGATTATGAAATTGCTTCCATAGTTTTTGAGGCAAATGTATGGACAACTCTACCATGAGATCAGAAATATTAGAGAAACTAAGGAAGAAGTTATTATACTTTGAAATCTTCAAAGCACAGGGCAAACCTGTTTTTACTTCACTTTTATCTCGAGGATTTCATATATTCTGAGGGAATCATCAAAGGGATGGTATGGTGTATACGATAGATTTATTGTAACCATATCTGAGGAAGTTACAAATCATATCTGTAAGAGCTGGGTAAGAATTTTAAATGTGTAATTATTTATGGATGCATTATAATGTGGAAGTTCAGTTTTGGGGCTCTGAAATCAGACATCCTAGGATTGAATGTCTATTCCACTACTTTCTGCGTAGCTTAGAGCAAGTTACTTGCCACTTAGTTTTTTCAGTTGCAAAATTGGAACTTAAAAAGGGCCCCACCGGCCTGTGGTGAAGATTGCGTGAGCATGAAGAATATGTGGTACACAAAAAGTGTGCGATAATTGTTTGTCATTACACTTGATTACATCATTTACAGCCCACTCCCTTGGCTTTCCCTAAGGGGAAAGATTTAAAGCCTTTAAAATACTGACTGTCCATGTACTTGTCCTTAAGAATTAAGGAAAGTGGGACGCCTGGGTGGCTCAGTTGGTTGGACGACTGCCTTCGGCTCAGGTCATGATCCTGGAGTCCTGGGATCGGGTCCCGCATCGGGCTCCCAGCTCCATGCAGAGTCTGCTTCTCCCTCTGACCTTCCCCTTGCTCTTGCTCTCTCTCACTGTCTCTCTCTCAAATAAGTAAATAAAATCTTAAAAAAAAAAAAAAAAGAATTAAGAAAAGTGATAACCAAGATTATTTTTAACTCTGCTACTAGAATTTTTTTTTTTTTCAGAGGCAGAAAGGGGACTGAAGATGTGACGGAGCTATGTAAAACTAAGAAAGACCTGTGGCATTTTTTTTTAAATATTTTATTTATTTGTTTGTATGTTTATTTATTTGACAGAGAGAGAGCACAAGCAGAGGGAGAAGCAGGCTCACCGCTGAGTAGGGAGCCTGATGTGGGCCTCAATTCCAGGACCCTGGGACCATGACTGGAACTGAAGGCAGACACTTAACAACTGAGCCACCCAGGCGCCCAGCTTGTGGCATCTTAAGAAGGGCCAGGTGGTACCTGTTTCTCGTCCTAGAGATACAGTACTATGGGGAATAGTAAAAGCCTAAAAAATACTAAAACTGATGCATGCAATGATCACTGAAATAAACTGGTCAGCTGTAGCTCAGTTTTTAATGCCGGTTTATCTCATCTAAATCTTAGGTTTCATTCTTTTAGTTAGCAAATATTGTAAACCATAGCTAGATATTCAGGATTAAATCTGGGTCTCCAAATTTTAAAAATGTAGATAACTATCAAATCACATGAACTGTACCTAGCTCTAAAGCATTTTTTGTCATTTTTTTTTTTCCTATTATCAAACCAGATTTTCAGCCTTGGCATGCAATATTTGTGAAAATAATGCTTGCATTTTTATGTTAATATACAGCTGGAAGAGAGTACATAGCAATTATGTGATGACTAAAAGGCCCAAAAGCATAATAGCGATGTTTTGAACAATTTAATCCATTAAAAGCTCAGTTAAGTGAATAAAGAAAATACTTTTAACATATGGTTGTAGTAAAGGAAGGACTGGTAAACATTTTAGCATAATGTGATATTTTTGAGTAATTTTACCTATTAAACCAATATTTTCAGAAAATGGAACAGATCAGAACACTAATTTTTCCCCAGAACTCTAATTTTTTATAGCATGTCATCTAATCTCTATCATATAGTTTTTAAAGTTTCTACAGTCTTGCTTCCTCTGACATCTAAGTATGTGTTGCCTTTTCTTCTCTGAAAGCAGTCTGTAATGCAGACTTGTCAGTGTCTTCCAAACCCAAGTCTCATCTCTGCTGCTCTCTCTCTCAGGATTGCCCTCTGGATGCCCCTTCCTCACCGAAGTTGTTGACCCTTACTGTCCAGTGCTGCAGTGACCCTCTCTTGCTGCCAGTGCATATTTATTAATTACTCTCTTGCACATACGACCTTATCTAGCTTACAACTCATCTCCTTTATCATGACTCATGATTTTTTCACACAATCCCAAAATGATAGCACTTTTTACCCTTCCTTTTTCTCTCCAACTTGACCCCCACTCTTAAAAAGATTGCTCCTATTAACTTTGCCTTTACTTTGCACATTTCTGAAAACCACTGATGTGGTTTGAAAGCTGGAGTTAGGAACTGATGGCCAAGAAAGAATTCTTGAGACGTCTTGCAAGTGCAAGAAAGATGGTTTTTATTAAAGCTTGGGGACAGGACCTGTGGGCAGAGAGAGCGGCAGTGGGGTTGTGAGAAGTGGCTGATTATCTACTTTGGAGTTGGGGAAGTAAAGACCGAGGGAGGTTTCCAAAAAGACTTTCATATGCTAAAGAAGACTCCCAGGACCGCCTACCCATTTTCTAGCTAAGGTTGTTTTTCCCTCTAGCAAATCATCAACATTAAAATAGTTGGGAGTTCCCAGGTGCATCCCCGACAGTCACTTAAGCTTTTTTTTTTTTTAAAAAGGTATAATGTATTATTTGTTTTAGGGGTACAGATCTGTGATTCTTCAGTCTTACAATACACAGCGCTCAGCCAACACATACCCTCCCCACTGTCCATCACCCAGCCACCTTATCCCTCCAGTCCTTTAAACTTTCAAGAATCTGTCTCTTGGTTTCCACTCAGGTCCTAATGTAAGATCAGGAGATCAAGCCCCGCCTAGGGCACTGTGCTCAGGGCAGACTCTGCTCAAGTTTCTGTCTCAAACATACATACTTACATACAAACAGCTGGGAGTTCTCTGCCTATCTCAATTATTTGCCAATGGGCTGCAGATTATAAGGCAATTTAATTTCTTCTACATTCCTTTCTTGCCTTTGTTTTCCATATCACCCACCACATTTGACATTTCCAGCACCTTCCACATTTATGGTTCGCACTCTATTTTAGTCCTCCTCTAGTCTTCCTAACCACTCCTTTTCTTACTGATTTTTCTTTGAGGGTTTTCTTTTTAAATTTGATCTCTGGCCTGTGCACATAATTTTTGTGTGTTTTCATATGCAGCACTATTTTTGATGGAACACAAATACTAATTATTTCTTGTTGGGTCCATAATTAAAGGAGTGATACTAATACAAAGCGAAGGTCAAGCAAAGCTTTATTTCAAGCCAAGCATTGAAAATCAACTGACCGTCCAGGGCCATCTCTTGCAAAGAGGTGACCTCTCTCTGCCTCACCGACTAACTTTTAAGGGCAAAGGCCATGTGGTAGGGCCTGGCCACGCACAGGTGACCAATGAGATTGTAACACACAGAGAAAGCTGCAGAGTCATGCTAGGTCATACATAAATGACCAATTGAATTACAATTTACCCTAGTAGATATTCGAACTAGCCTATCACCTTGGTCAGAATTGGCGCCCAAAAGGTACCCAAAGGGCGGGGCCCATACATAGGGAGACAGTATGCTCCCCCACTGATTGAATACCTCCACCTGGCCTGACCCACCCTGGTATTTGGGCTTTGTTACTTGGGACTGGTTTCCAGGACTTGTTTTTAAGTAAGTCCCCTGGGGGAAGGGAGGGTAGGGACAGTTTAAGGTTTACTGTATAAACAACAAAGTCACTATTTAACCGGATGGACTCGCTCTGGCTAAATAGGCCCTTACATTTCTAAATCTATAAATAATGGCAGAATTCTTTCTCTTAGTATTTAGCTGCATTTTAGATATCTTTGCATGAATCATCTACCTTCAACACATGTTCGACTCATCCTCTGGACCCAAACACACCTCTCCTTTCTACTCTTCACACAGTGAAATGCACAAATACCTACTTTGGACAGCTAACATGGGCTCTCAGTTGTTCCCCGTAACTTATCTGACCTTCGCTCATTTACCAAGTTCGGTAAATTCTACTTCCTTAATATTTCCCAAAGCATTGCATCTTTACCCTTGCCCCTGTCACTGCTTAATTGAGAATTACTACTTTTCAGTGGAATCCCTGCAAAACTCTTCTGACTGTTCTTTTCTGTCCTTAGTTTGGATCATCCTTTATCTTAACTGCCAGTAATTTTTCTAAAATTTGCATCTGATGTCTTCCTTTGCACATCACCATTAAAATCCCCTCCCTGGGCTCTTTAGTCCTTCTGCCTGCACATGTCGGGCCAAAGTTGAACAAAGGGGAGTTAACATTTGAGAGAGAACCAGATGTTTTTTCACCCCCTCCCCAATTCCCTTTTAATGGATTAATAAAACTTTTAAACATCTTATTTGTGGTCATCCAATACCAGTTTAGTTCTCGATATCCTTTGGAAAGAGTATAATATTTTTCTGTTTGTTGTAGATAAGTGAAGGTATACAAGAAAAAAAGGACCATTTTGACATTAGACCTTGAGAAGTAGCCAAAGGACTTTGAATACATGAGGTCGAACTAGTTGCTAGCTTCTACCTGGGAAGAAAGTTTTCAGTGTTTGGGGTTTTCCATTATTTACTTTTTTATTTTTATGATTCTCATGGTACCACGGGTGGGTGGGACTATTCCTGATATTTATACATGAACAAGTATGTGTTTAGTTGTAAATCATATCCAAGAGTTCTAAAGCTGACACAGAGTTTTGTAGAAAACACTGGGAGTTGTACTTAAAAAAAATCCAGAAAATGATCAAAACGAAATCTGTAGCTGGAGGAAGGGAAAGTAAAAAGGACAAGTAAAAATGGGCTCACAATGCCAATGGGATGAAAAAATGTATAGTACCCAGTGTGAATTTACTTGACATTCTTTTGCTAAACTCTGTGGCTAATGAGAGAAATTAACAGCCAAGTGAGTATTTTCTTTTAACTTGATATAAATGCATACAAACCCAAATAAAACTGCAGATCTAGGCATTTTAGAAGCTCATTATTTGGGGGGAACTTTAAATAGCTTGTCAAATTAAATTAAATGGGAGCACTGAAATAAAATCATAAAAGCAGAACTTTTAAAGTAGACTACTAAGGACATTCCAAAGATGTACTAAAACTGTATGTGAGTTTCATGTTCCCCTCCTTCCCTATAGAGCATCTTTCCACAAGTATCTTTGTGGGGTGACCCTGTGACCACATCGGGGAGAAGCAGGTTGTGCAGATGGTGAAAGGACAGAACAAAATTCTTTCCTTTTACCCAGGACAGAACAAAAGAGTTAAAAGTTGATTAAATACACTGCAAGGGAGCAGTGGGCAGAACAGCAAAAGAGACACTGTCTGGGCCAGGCGGTGGTGAAGGGTCACAGTTATAGGGTGGGATGGGGACATATGGAATTTTCCCTTTTTTTAGTAATCTTAGGAACTGTGCCTGCTTGTAACTGCTCAGTTAGGGCTTACGGCCATTTCTAGCTGGGTTGCTTAATAAGCCTGCTTTGCATCAGCTCTGTGGTCAGTTTTGCCTTGCCCAAGTTTTCATTGCTCAGGCCTATTGCCCAAAAGTGGCCTTTGCAATCTTTACCAGTTAAAGTTTCCCATTCTCCAGTATATTCTACACATATTTCCCAAACTAATTTTCCTTAAGCACATAGCTGATCATTCCTAAAAGGAAGTATAAAATTCCACTCTTCAACTCCTCCAATTTTACCTTCCGCAGTGGTTAAAGTTATGTGTGTGTGTGTGTATTCCAGATTCTCTGTATACAACAATAAACAGATTATATTCATAATATTTAAACCACATACTACTTCCCAGTCAACATTTTTGTAGATTTTTAATTTATTTACATATTTATTTTAGAGAGAGTTCGCACACAGGGAGGGCAAAGGAGGGGCAGAGGGAGAGAGAGAGAGAGGAAGTGAGCTCCCTGCTCTGCAGGGAATCACCCAGGACCCTGAGATCATTCTGAGCAGAAACCAAGAGTCTGTGACTGAGCCACCTAGGCACAACCCAAGTCAATTGTTCTTAATTTAAAAGGACTAAATAAAAATGGAACTATTACTTATCATACATCCTCAAAATAAAAGATAATTCTATGAATTTCATTGTGAAGATGAACCATATTTAAATAGCCATTTTCTGATTGTACCTTTCAGTTGTTTGTAATTAATTTGTAATATAAATCTTAAATCCTTTCCCTTACAAATACACATACCATATGTATATGCATTTAAAATATTGATAAACGTTAACAAGTTGCCTCAAAAAGATTTAGCCACTTTATCCTCTTATCACCACTGTGTGGGAATGCCTATTTCTCCTCACCCTTTTCTTTTTTGTTGTTGTTGTTTATTTGTTGCTGCTTATTTTTTTTTAAGATTTTATTTATTTATTTGACAGACAGAGATCACAGGTAGGCAGAGAGGCAGGCGGCGGGGGGGGAAGCAGGCTCCCTGCCGAGCAGAGAGCCCAATGCAGGGCTTGATGCAGGGCTCGATCCCAGGACCCTGAGATCATGACCTGAGCCAAAGGCAGAGGATTTAACTCACTGAGCCACCCAGGTGCCCCATCCTCACCCTTTTCTAAACACAGTATTAAGAAATGATAATCACTGGGGCGCCTGGGTGGCTCAGTGGGTTAAAAACCGCTGCCTTCAGCTCAGGTCATGATCTCAGGGTCCTGGGATCGAGTCCCACATCGGGCTCCCTGCTCAGCAGGGAGCCTGCTTCCCTCTCTCTCTCTCTGCCTGCCTCTCCATCTACTTGTGATTTCTCTCTATCAAATAAATAAATAAAATCTTAAAAAAAAAAAAAAAAAAAAAAAAAAAGAAATGATAATCACGGGGCACCTGGATGGCTCAGTGGGTTAGGCCTCTGCCTTCGGCTCGGGTCATGATCTCGGGATCCTGGGATTGAACCCCATATCGGGCTCTCTGCTCTCTCTGCCTGCCTCTCTGCCTACTTGTGATCTCTATCAAATAAATAAATAAAATATTTAAAAAAAAAAAAAAAAGAAATGATAATCACATTTCGGTCTTATCTGTAAAAGATGATGGGTCTGCAATTTTGAGTCACATTTCCTTATTATTAAAAAGCTTTAACATATTTTTCTGCTCATTTGTCATTAATAGTCCTTTTCTACAAAATTTCATTTTCCACTAGGCTAATATTTTCTTTTAGTATTTTTCTGAAAATTTTGTATGTTAAATAACTTAACCGTGTGCTTCATATTTTGCATTGCATTTTTCATTTTTAAAAAATCTGGGATTTTATTTTTGTTGTTATAATTAATATTGTTCTTTTCAGGGAAAAATGTACATAATTCAACAGTCTATTTTGGATTTTTGACTGTGGTTTTTCAATTCATAAAAATTATTTACCCTTTAAATACTTTTTAAAAAATAAAATATGAGATTATTCTTTTTATGTTACATTTATTTATTCATATAGATTCATCTCAGATATGGAATTAAATCAGAAACTGGGTTACTTTCTCTAAGTGGATCAACAAGTTGTTCTACAAAACATTGATGAAGCAATTCCTTATTTTATTTATTCATATTTATTGAGCATTTTGTTTGTCACAGAGCAACTCAACATTCTTAACAGAAGAATGTTAAATAGATATATTAAAGTCAGGAAAGTTTTTCTGCCTGATAATAATGGGAATGCTTTGCATGTTCACAACTAAGTCTAATTTCAGTATTACTTTAAGATTATTTTTCAGGAATTATCTGTGTATACTGACATAAATTAATATTTTTTAAAAATCAGGAATAGTTCATATATATGTATACATATATTTTAAGATTTTATTTATTTACTTATTAGAGAGAGAGAGAGAATACAAGCAGGGTGAATGGGAGAGGGAGAAACAGGCTTCCTGCCCAGCAGGGAGCGCGAAGCGAGGCTGAATCCCAAGATCCTGGGATCATGACCTGAACTGAAAGCAGCCACTTAACCGACTGAGCCACCCAAGTGTCCAGGAATAGTTCTTATATATTAAAATTTTAATGTATGTGAAAGAAACTGTATTCAATTTTGAATTACGTTAATGGGCTTTATCAAGTTCTATTCTTATTTTGGCAAAGTAGACAACATAGTAGATTATTCTCCTACTGTGCATTTAATTTCACTTTCTAATATTTTCTATTAGATTTTATATTAATATTCAATAATTGTTATGTGTAAACTTTTCTTTTTGCTGTCATTGTCATATTTTTATATATGGAATGCTGGTTTAAAAAATAGAAAATTTCCTCATGAAAGAAGATGGTAGGTGAAAAAAAATAGAAAATTTTCCTCTTTTTAGGGAAGAATAAATTGAAATTATTAGCTTCTGAATAGCTAACAGTAATTCACCTGTGAATCCATATGGGCCTGTTGCATATGGAGAAGTCTTGTATTTAGAAAATTGACTCAAATTCTACAAGAATATTTGGTAGGTTTGTGTTTTCAACCTCTTAAAGAAGCTACTTAGTGGCTGGTCAATTTTGTGAATTTTAAAATATCAGCTATTGCTTGTCTTCATATTTATTTTATTTTCAGTGTTTTTGTTTCTTGAATATAATGTTCACATGGTAAATAAAAATGATCTCCAGTAGGATGAATGCAAAGTTTGAGAGAGAGAAAGAGAAAGAAGAAAGAAAGAGAGAAAGAAAGAAAGAAAACAAGGTAAAAACTTGGAGACATTATAAAGTTACCTTAATTGTAAAATGTATGGAGTTTTATAGAGATGATTTTCCAAAGGAAGAAATCATATAGCACAAACCTACACACAGATAAAAGTCCCTGTGATCCCCAAAGCTCATACAGAGAAACCTGGAGCTGGCACTGCTGGCAGTGGTGAGAATTACACCCAGTGACAGCCTTTCTGATACTGGCTCAAAACTTTTTTTTTATTATCATTTTTTAAAAATTTCCTAAATTAAGTCACTTCCTAATACAATTATCCTAGAGACTATAACTCTTTAGTTCTCAGCTCATTAGGAAAAACTAACTCTATGAAAAATTCCCAACGTGTATTTTGAAACCAGATGAATCAAAAAGCAATATTCCCTATATAGTGTTGTCCAGCAGGCCCAAGTTGGTTGGTTTGCACTCTGTGGCTAATTTCCTAAACTATGATTCATTTTAATTGGAATATAAATTGACAAGTACTTGAACAATTTATTAGGGAATATAGGGCATATGAATTAAACAAAATTTAGTAACATACTTGTAGGTAAGGAGTATGCAAGAATGATTTCATTTCCATGGGTGAGTATGACTTTTCTTTAGTATATTTTACATTATTTGTTTATTTTAAGTACCATCTTGACCTCACGGTTCCTTATAAACGTCACTGGTTTTAATTAATGAAAATGTTTTTAAATTTAATATTTAAATTTTTATTACTTGGTCTTTCCTTCAGAGTAATCACTTAAATTTTTTTTAAATGCTGTCCCAGACATTTTTTAAAAAGCAGCTTTATAAAAACAAAGTAGCTCAGGCTCATTTGGAAATTTTCTGAGCCAGTATTGGAATTCATGGATAAAATGTGTTTTGTGGAGAGGAAGAATCTGGACTCAAAGACTACATATTATATGATTTCAGTTATCTAACATTCTGAAGAGGCAAAACTAAGAAATGGAAAACAGCAGAATGTTTGCCAGTTTTGGAGGAAAGGATAGCTGATGATGAAAGGACACCTGGAAGAATTTGTGAGGTAATGGAACTAATCTTTGTAGTACTGGAGTGGTAGATACAGGACTTTATGCATTTATCAAAACCCATCACAAAGGGTGAGCTTCAATGTATGGAAATTAAAAA
Organism: Neogale vison; assembly: GCF_020171115.1. NCBI lineage: Eukaryota > Metazoa > Chordata > Mammalia > Carnivora > Mustelidae > Neogale > Neogale vison. The sequence continues at coordinate 100,887,912 of NC_058098.1, read as the reverse complement.
AAAAAAAAAAAAAACCCTATCAGGTGCTTGGCACCCCAGAATGTTATAAAAACTATGACAAATGAATCTAACTGTATGAAAATTTTGTGACATAACCTTATTGCAGAAAGTGGAGATGATAAGAAGTTGATTGAATCAATGCTGAAAAATGGCATTTAGACTAAAAATTGTCAAGCTGAAGAAAAGTGGAACTGTGCATGAAGAAAGTACTCCAGTTGGGGATTGTTTCCCATGTTGCCGTGTTGCATAGCATGGTGTGAGACAGTTCTGCATCTGCATTATATGTCTGTTCAGGTTAAACAGGTGGGTTGTGGGTCCAGGTTTGTCATTGTTAGGCAGGGAAAACAGAAAAGCAAGAGAGAGTACATGACTAGCCCTAGACTGGAGTATGAGACATCAGTATGAACTTAGTTTAATATGTACATATGGATAGATACAGAAATAGTGATAGGTATGTGTCTATACATATGTTAGTTGTATGCATGCATATATACCCTAGACAAGTTACAAAGAGATTCTAAAAGCAGTAACAATCCCATAGCTAAGAGCACACCCAGCACCTAGTTTTTGGTTTCTAAACGCCATTGTTCAATGAAAAGGACAAGGGCTCTGTAGAAATGGGTGTTTTACAGCTGAGTAAGTTAATGTACCAAATGAGCCCAGAGAATTTTTGGTATCAGAGAGCAAGTAAGTGCTCAAAAAGGTAAGAAGGGGCTAGTCAAGAGAACATAAAAACCAAATTGAAAGAGCTACTAATAGTCAAAGCTGGAATAATTTTAGCAGTAAAATGCATAATATTATATTGCACTTAAAAACAATGTATAAAACAAATATACATGAGCCCATATTGATATAAATAAATGATTGAACAAATAAATAAATGGGGAGAAAGGACACATCCTCCTTACAGAAGAATTATAAATAATATAAGTAAATACTGCCCCCTCCAGGAGATGGAACTGAATTCCATGCCTATTCATGTTAAATACTTCAAAAACTAGATTAAAACTTCTTTAATCTGAATAAGGGTATATCCAAAAATCTACAAAGATCATATTTAGAGGTTAATATTAAAACCCTTCCCCTTGTGAATAGGAGACACATAAGAATTCTAGCTAGTACTACAAGTTTCCAGCAAGGAAAAAAATGCATACATAATGGAAAAGAGGGAAGATGTGACTTTTTAAGTAAGTGATGTGATTGTATACATGGCAACTCCAAAATAAACTACTGAAAATTGTTATAATTTGGTTTTTCAAGGTTTCTGGATTCAAGGATGGTATACAAAAACCACATATTTCTATACATAGACAACAATAGAATGTGAAACCTGTAATGATATCATTTATAACAGCATTAAAATATATCCAATGCAGAGAAATAAATTTTATAAAAGATGTGCCAAATGTTTTACACAAAACATTCATTGGCATTAGTGAGAGAAATTAAAGAAAATCTAAATAACTAAAAGTTTCTGTCATTATTGATATTGAAAAAGTCAAAAGTATAAAGATGTAATTCTTAAATCAATAAATTCAGTGTAATAATGATAAAAATTACTTAGGATCTTGAGGGGTTTCTTGTGGGGTGTGAATTGATATTATTTGAAAGATTTGTATGGAAGCATACAGGGAAAATAGCCAAGACAAGCAATGATGGACAATAAGGATGGAGGCATCTACTGATTACCAGGGTGGTGTTTTTTTGTTTGTTTGATTTGGGGTTTTTTTTTTTTTTAGATTTTATTTATTTGAGAGAGAGAGTGTGAGTGGAGAGGAGCAAAAGGGGCAGTAGAGGGACAAGCAGACTCTACGCTGAGCACAGAGCCTGAAGCAGGGCTTGATCTCAGGTGAGATCACGACCTGAGCCAAAACCAAAAATTGGACGCTCAACTGACTGAACCATCCAGCAACACCCCCCCACCCCAGGGGCTATTTTTAAACTCCATGATATTAGACAGGATGTTGGTGCTCTGTATGGATCTGCATTTGGGCTTTTAATGTGTACACATTCAGACTGAATAGACTTATTTATTTTTCAGTCTTTTCAGTGAAAAAAAAAAAAAAAAAAAAGTCTGAGAAAACAGTTAACCAAGAAAATAGGTGATAGACCAGTAATGAAGATACACATTTTAAAAAAAGGAACACACTGTTCAATTCCTTCAGATAAAGCTATGACAAGACAGACTTAAATACCAGACCATATTATGATGTTTCAGAAATTTCGTTTCAAAGTATCAGTGAACTAATTTAGAAGCAGAGCTAGAGGAAAGGCATAATTTTAGCTTTTAAGGAAAACTGCAATAAAAAAGAACATATGATAATTGGAAGCAGTTGAATATTTACAGAAAATGGACAAAGAGGCTACAAGCAAAACAATAATTTAAAATGGAATAATATTAAAGATTCTGAGAACTCAATTCACTAATCTGGAATATAATAACAGGAACCAAAATACTCTGAAACACAAAAATGGGCACTTGGGAATGCCTGGATGGCTTAATCAGTTCAGTATCTCCCTTATGCTCAGGTCATGATCCCAGAGTCCTGGGATCAAGTCCCACATCGGGCGGAGCCTTCTTCTCCCTCTGCCTGCTGCTCTCCTTGCTTGTGCTCTCTCGCTCTCTGACAAATAGATAAATAATATAAAATAAAATAAAATCTTAAAAAAGAAAAGAAAATGAAATGGGTGCCTGGTGGCTCAGTGCATCTTTTCACTGAAAAGACTGAAAAGATGAAGGTGGTTGTAGTGTACCAAACCCAAACTCACCACCCACAAACGTACACAGAGGGCTAGTTAACTTAGTTAACTTCTTTTAGTGAGATGATAGTATATATTTGTAGAAGTACAAAGAATCTCTGATGCTGTTACTGTCTGTCTGTGAGACCAAGTTTGAGCTTGCTCTGAGGTGCTGGCTGAGCAAACCCCCTTAGTTGTCACTCAAATAAACCACTTTCATGGTGTATTCTGGGGTATTTTGAAAGGTTCCACAGATCAGATGAAAATTTAAAGGGAATAATGTCTTATTTTAGTTTATTCAACAAAAAGTAGAATCCTTCTGGTTTTTTCCTTCATGAATTACTTTTACTTTTTATTTTGAAGTATATCACACTGTACTTGGTTTTACTTACTAAAAATCCCTAGGTTAATCACGCAAGTCTTGAAGTCCATTTGCAATACTTTTATTGTACCTGTGCTAGTAGCAAGTGTCTCTGTATAGATCTGCATTTGGGCTTTTAATGTGCACACATTCAGACCTAGACCTAGTGGCCTGCCTTGCTAATATCTAAATTCTTAAACTTTTCCCATTTTACCCCTCTTTTCAAAGCAAAAAGAAGAGAAAAAGGAGCTATCTGCATGACACAGGCCCCATCATTCTTGTCATTCTGTTTTTCAAGCATGACTTACTTGGATGTTTTACTTTTCCTCTACAGCTCAAAGCAAATCAGGAACTGTAGCAAGACTGGGCCTTTTCACTGTTGACAAATATGCTAATGAAGACTCCTTATTAATCTTCCCTTAGTGGTTCTAATCCATAAATTTAGGGAAAAATAATGGAAGCCAATATTATTCAGGTCCAAATTCATCTGATATATCCCAGAAGTACAACTTCATCATAAGATCTTCCTATCTTTTGTTTATTAAAAAAAAAAGAAAAAGAATATTCAAAAAGTGTTCTCCAAAGAATAACTTTGCTGAGATTCTATTATAAGCCAGGAATTATCAAAACACAGGAACTAAACTGAGAGGAAGAATTTGGGTATGAAACTAGTAGATTAAAGGCTCAGAGCCAGATATGAGAAATGTTTACAAATGGAACACAGAACTTAGAGATTGAGCAATTTCTGAAGTTGGCAATAGAGGCATTCTGTAGATTGCTTGTGACCTTAGAAATGGATAGAAAGGAAGCATTAAAGTAAAGTGAACCCCATATTTCCATAGCTGCAGAATGCTGAAACTGCAAAGCCATATTAAACTTTTTTGAGAAATATCACTCAACTTGGGTCATGAATTCAGTGAAAAAAAATGTGCAGGAAACAAAGACATATCTTTTCACAACTCTCCTGAAAAATAAAGCACCTTGGAGATTTTTGTCTGACACCTCACTATCAAAAATAAATGATTATAAAGAAGAAGTTGCCAGAATCTCAAAGAAACATCCATATATTGCTTTAGGAAATGACCACAATTGCTTTCATTGAATGCTGATTCAGGAAAATCTGAATATTATTTCTAGAATGTGTGAAAATAAGTTTTGCTTTTCAGCCATTAAACACCAGTCTCTTCAACAAATGGTGCTGGAACAACTGAACATCTATAAGAAGAAAAAAAAATCTAAACACAAACCTTTAAATGCTTCACAAAAATTAACTCAAAATGGATCACAGACCTAACAGTAAGTGCAAAACTACAAAACTCCTGGAAGATAATTGGAAACAACCTGGATAACCTTGGATATGGTGATGCCATTTTAGATACAACACCAAAAGCACAATCCATGAAAGAAAAAATTGATAAGCTGAACTTCACTAAAATTAAAAACTTCTGCTCTGTTAAAGACAAATGTCAAGAAGATGAGAAGACAAGGAGCACCCTGGAAGAATATATTTGCTAGAGACGTATCTGACAAAGGACTGTTATCTAAACTATACAAAGAACTCCTAAAACTCAACAGTAAGAAAAAAACTCAGTTTTAAAAAATGGGCTGAGGACCTTAACAGATTTCACCAAAGAAAATATCCAGATGGTAAATAAGCATATGAGAAGATGTTCTACATCATATGTCATCAGGGAAAAGCAAATTGAAACAACAATGAGAGTGGGGCACCTCTGTGGTTCAGTCAGTTGGGTTGATTTCAACTCAGGTCATGATCTCAGGGACTTGAGATCAAGCCTCGTATCATGGAGCCTGCTTAGGATTCTCTCTCTCCCTCTCCCTCTTCCCTTTCCCTCCCCCTGCTTGCACTCTATCTCAAAAATGAAAACAAACAAACAAAAACAATAATAAATAAAATCCCAATGAGATACACACCTATTAGAATGGACAAAATCTGGAACATTGACAACACCAAATGCTGGTGAGGATGTAGAGCAGTAGGAACTCTAATTTATTGCTGGCAGGAATGCAAAATGGTACAACCACTTTAGAAGACAGTTTGATGCTTTCTTATAGAACTAATACATTCTTCTATATGATTCAGCAGTCACGTTCATTGGTATTTACCCAAAGCAGTTGAAAACTAATGTCCGCACAAAAACCTGTATAGGGTTGTTTATAATAACTAATTTATTCATAGCTGACAAACTTAGAAGGAACCAACATGTCCTTCAGTAGGGGAATGGATGAATAAAGTGTGGTACATCTAGAATATACCACTAAAATGTAACACTGGAATATCATTCAGTGTTACAAGGAAGTGAGCTATCAAACCATGAAAAAACATGGAGGAAATTTAAATACCTGTTACTAAGTGGAAGAAGCCAATCTGCAAAGGTTATATACAGTATGAGTCCAACTATATGACAGTCTGGAAAAGTCCACATTATATAGACAGTAAATGATTGTCAGTGGTTGCCAGTGAGGTAAGGAGAGGGATGTTGAAGAGGCAAAGCATGGTGGATATCAAGGAAATGGAAATAGTCTGTATGGTACTATAATGATGGCTATATATCATTGCACATTTGTCCAAACTGTAGAATGTACAATGCCAAGAGTGAATCCTCATGTAAACTGTGCACTTTGGGTGTAAATATAGGTTCATTCTTGGTAATAAAATGTACCACTCTGGTGAGTGATATTGATAATAGGATAGGATAAGCTTATGTAGGATCAAGGGTATATGAGAAATTTCTGTACCTTTCTCTCAAACTGGGAAGTACAGATATGTCACAGTTAATGGGGAGTTTTTAAACAGGAAAGTGATGTAATGATGTTTGTTATTTGAAGATAATTCAGGTAACACTGTAGAAGACCCACTAGATTGGGGAATGTTTCAAAGTGACAGGAATGTTAATGAAGTATATTCATTCAACATAAGTCTCATCAAGGCAAAACTGTGTAAGGAGTATGGATTAGAAGCTTTTGGCCTGTGTTTCACTCTGAGAGAGGTGGTAAGCATAAACCTTACCTTAGTTCTAGATTCAAATTTTGGCTCTAGAAAGTGCCAGCTGTGAGACTTTAGGCAAATTATTTTAACCTCTTTTGCCCTTCTTTTTCATCCATGGAATAAGAACAGTAATAGTAATTTCATAAGCTTTGTAAGAACTATGGGAAATAGTAAGTATTAAGCTCCTAAACTAAAGTGGCTGACAAAAAATAGACACATAATAATTTATTTGTTATAATTATTATGCTTAGGAATAATGTTTTCAATGATTAATTTCTTTTAAAAATGGTTTAATTCTACATATATTAAGGATCAGAATAGAATTTCACAAATTATGTTATCTACTTCATGGGCCTGTTTTGCCTAATAACATGCCTGCAATTTTTCTCCTATAAATACAACTTTAGTACTGTATATTTGGGTTCTTTCTGGTCCTCTATTGCTCTTTACCACAACAGAACAGTAGGGAAGAAGAGAAGTGAAAACCACTCTGACAGAAACCTGTTTCTACCTGGGATTAAAGACAGGAATTGTCCCTTCTTGGTTGACCCGACACCCCTTATGTCACTACTTACAATGCCTGATGGCAGTAACTCACCTGATACCCAATACCAAACAGGCTAACATGTCACAGGAGGGTGGCTGGGTTATGGACACTGGGGAGGGTATGTACTATGGTGAATGCTGTGAATTGTGTAAGACTGATGATTCACAGACCTGTATCCCTGAAACAAATAATACATTATATGTTAATAAAAAAATTTAAAAAGGAAAAAAAAAAGATGTCACAGTAGCCCAAGTGAAGAGATGATGAGACTCTACATCATGACTATGGTTGTGGAATAGATCTGAACATTTATGGTGATGTATCAATGATCTTGCAGGGTAGGGAGGATAAAATGGCAAAAACAAAGGAATCTGTTCTCAGGCTTTTGACCTATTTGATTGGATGAATTTTAATATACAACTGAGAAGTCCTTATCTCTCCCCTGATTCCTTATTATTTTAAAATTCTTTCTGAGATGTATCCGTTTCTCCTTGTACTTATTTAAACATAATTCACCATTTCTTAAAATTATCTCTAAAAGATATATATCGGCATAATCATTGGTGGGAAGTATAGGATTTACTGAACACCAAGGAGAGATATTGATAAATTTTTAGAAACTCTCTAAAAATACTTAGTTGGATGAACCATATTTCACTTCATTTTTGCCTATGATTCTTACTCCCATAGAAAGTCCAGTCTAATTGGAGGCTCTTCTCTTTCCCATATTTCCTCTACGTATTTCTAATCACTCACTATTTTGGTATGGGACAGTAATTCAGTTTTGCTCCCAACTTCCATTTCTAAAGTCACATGCTAAATTCACAAGATGTACGGAACAGTTATCTCCCTCTTCTTGTGGTTCATTTGATATGGTTTACTAAATTTTCACTCCTCCCAAGTATGAGTCCCATCCCAAGAAGAATAATAAAAGCTCTTTTTAATCTTTTTATAATTTTAACTATGAGAGAGAAAAAGTGTAAAAAATAATAAATGCCAATATGCATGAGAGGCGGGATTTGTGGATATTCAATTTTAACCTAAGTTGGTGTGCTTTTCTTATATCCAGGTGTGATGTCCAGGATACGGTTGGAAACTAGGTTTTTTACTATCACCAGGGATGAATCTGCAACAGATTTGGGATAAGATGGCAAAGATAGGTAAGAAATGATCTGAACATATAGATTAGAATACAATAGAGCTGGAATAAAATACCCAAAAAGAAAAGAAAAATCTTGCAGATCTTTTATATCAGAATGCTCTTAGGAAGTGTACTCGGCCACTTTATTTACTTATAAGTCACCCACTAGATATCCACTAGGTGGCCAATTTCCAAATCTCTCAAAATATTATGAGAAATCAATATACATGTACTTTTATTTACTTAATGCATGATAAATAGAAAATTCCTTTTAACCATAAAATTTAGATAAAGTGAAACACACATTAAGAATTTTCTTAATGTTTTTATCCCACATTTTGGTCTGAATTTCCTGTAACTATAACTTGGACTCATTATTTTGAATTTTGAATTTTTCTAAAAAAATCACATTGTGTTTTTGTGTGTTACTTATAGCGTATTTCTATTAGACTTTACCATTTAAAGGTTGTGCTTATATAAAATGCCTCATTCCATGCTTAGAGTATAAAACTGATACTAATAAATAATAACTAACATTTACAGATCTGAGGGTGAACCTAAGAGTTTTATATATGTTAGAGTGTTTAGCCCTGGAAATAATCTTAAGTAGAAGATAATTTATGAAGTAGATAATAGAACTTGTGAAATTCTATTCTGATCCTTATTTCGGAGATGAGGAAAATGGTCAGAGAAGCATAAATAACCTGATCAAATTTACACAGCTGGTCAGTTTGAACCAATGCAGTCAGGTTCCAGCATTGATGTTCTTAAAACTGGGTAATACTGTAGTCTTGTTACCTGACTTTTGCAACAATGAAATTTCAAAAATTCAAAGTGACCACTACTTACCCAAATATATAATTAATGAATGGAAAGGATTTTAAAAATGCATGACTTCTGACTCCAGGCTAAGGCTTTTGTTTGTTTTTCTATTTGCTTGGTGGTTATTTTTCTTTGCTTTCTTTTTATTTTATAACCTACTGCCACATAAACTATGGCAAACTTTAGAAAGAAAAGGTGGATGGTCACAAGTTATTTACTCCACATAAATTAATTAACACTATGCCTGATAACATGCTGGGTATATAAAAATAATACCAAAAAATTGTTTTATTACCAAGAGTTAGATGGAAAAGGAAAGAAGACTTAGTTCTCGCTGCCACAGTAAAGCATTACAGGACAGCAAAATGAAAGTATTAACAGAACAACGTTTTATTAAAGTACACTCCAAGGTGGAGGGGCCAGTCAAGAGAGACAGTGGCCCTGGAAACTCTGAGGTGTGGGCTTTTATCAAGTCTTGTTCTTTTGGGCGGGTCCTAGGGTCACATCATTTGAGTGACAGGCCTGGATTATATAATAATTAGCCAGCTACACATGTCCGTTCCCAAGATGCATTTGAAATGCTTGCATGGGGTAGGAAACTGCAACATTATTTCTATTCTAGGAACATCGGTCAAATAAGGACAAGGGGCTGCTTCCCCACACAAGTGCAACAAGCAAAGGAAACTTAACTCTTCCTGTGCTGGCATATAGTAACTCCAAACCCACTGCTAGAGGGATAGAATCAGGTGGTTGCGGGAGGTCCTCAGCCGGAGCTCTCTGTCAGGACATCAAAAGTCCATCCTCCTGTTGCTTGTGTCTAGTTTATAAGTTTCTGCTCCTTAGATTCCATAGTGGAGTCAAGTAACAAAATATGTTAATTCCTGTTCTCTTAAGAGTGGGCTGGTGATTAAAACTTAATGACTTGCTTCCAAAGAATAAAGGGCCAAAAAGGAAAAATAGAGACTATATAGAGGATAAACCTGACAAAAACTACCTTAGCCAAAAGATCAAGGCTAACATCATCAGGAATAAGTCATATTAATATATGTACCTCCTGACAGGAGGTATGGAGGAGGTTAACTTCACCTCTGTGGTATTCTTCCTCAAAATCCATAAGCACAGTCTAATCATAAGAAAAATCAGGGGAGGAAAAAGTCAAATTAAGAGACATAAAAATATGACTAGTTTTCTTGAAAACTATCGAAGTTATGAAAAATAAAAATGGAGAAAATGTCACAAATTAGAAAATACATAGAAGATAATAACCAAATGTGAAATTTTATTCTTTATTATATTGTAGAGAAAAAAATATTAGTGGAAAAACTACTTAGTTGTGAAATCCAAATTAAGTTTTCAATTTAGTTGCCAATGTTGTTTCAATTTAAATTTCTTAGTTTTAATAAATGTACTATACGGTAATATAAGGGGAAGCTAGGTGAAGGGTATGGGGCAGTAAACTCTTCTATAAACTTAAAAATCACCCAGAAATGAAAAGTATTTAATAATTACAATGTTAGCAAGTGCTATTTTAAGAAAAGAGAAAGGTGGGGCAGCTGGGTGGCTCAGTGGGTTAAGTATCTGCCTTTGGCTTAGGTGGTTATCCTAGGGTCCTGGCATCAAGACCCATGTTGGGTTCCCTGCTCACTGGGGAGCCTGCTTCTCCCACTCCCTCTGCTTATGCTCTCTCTCCCGCTATCTCTGTCTCTTAAATAAATAAATACAATCTTTAAAAAAAGAAGAAGAAGAAAAGAGAAAGGTGCCCTTAAGGACACATATGAAGACTTGTCTAGAGTAGGGGTGGCAAATTATAGCTTAATAGCCCAAATGCTGCCCTGGTCTATTTTGGGATGGCCTGAGAGCTAAGAATACTTTTAACATTTTAAAGGGTTATAAACAACACAACAACAACAAAAAAGGGTATGTGACAGAGACCTTGTATGGTCTGCAAAACTAAAATATTTACTATTGACCCTTTGCAAGAAAATGTCTCTGTTCCTAGGTTGAAAGAATCTAGAAATAGCACTTGGAAGAAAGATCTTCTAAACTAAAAACTCAAAAGTGGGAAGGCATCAGCCCAAGGAAGCAGAACAGGAGTAGAATGGAAGGGTAAGGTGCTAACATGCAAGGAAATGTTCCAGGTTAAAGAGAGGCATGTGGGAGGGTAGAAACAATGTGAGATTATGGCTGAATCAGAAACTGGGAGTGGAAATTATGACCACGTGACTGGAGTGCTGGAGGGCACGGGGGAGTTGATGCTATGAGTGAAGCAAGGGCTGGAGCCTGCATGTATGCCACATACGTTCAGAATCCACGGAAGTGACTGGATATCTTAGAAGCTGGTGAGTGCTATGATATGTTGTGTAATTCTAAACCAGGTCACTTTGGAGAAAGGAGTGGAGGACGAACAAGACTGGTGACTGATAGACTCATTTAGGCATTTGTCGTGCTTCATCTTAGAAAACAATGTTGGCTTGTTCTGAAGCAACGGCCACGAGATGAAGACATCTGAAGCGATCTGAGTTCAGTTTATGAGGTAGAATCGGTAGCACTGGATATAGACAAAGAGGAAGACAGATGACAAAAATGATAGCACATATTGGTGTTACTCACCAACATTGCAAAAGTATATGTTTGAGCAACTTTTGGAGGAAGAGATGGGACATGATTCTGGAGCACTGAATACTGATCACAGCCTGTATCCCAAGCTTTAAATTGTCAGTCATAGGAGTTTTGATGTGATGCTTTGATTGGAAAACTGGCTATTGGTACCCAAACTCACCACATTATAAAACCTGAGGACGCCTTGTAACTCCAAAGACTACCTAGCTAAATACTCTAATCCTTGGTTGAGTGTGTTCTACAAACTTTCCTGCCAGAAAGCCATCCTCCTGATCTGAAACAACTTCCCACCCTTGCTCCAAGTAAACAAAAGTTCCTGAAGATAGTGACTGGAAAAGGCAAGGGCAACCTGGTGGACAATCTAATAAGCACAGGCTCTCTAACTGCTCTATTGTCATAAAAATGGCAGTAGGGAAGAATGGTTGGAAGTGGACTGCCTGCTGGCTGTGCCTCTATCCTAACCCTGAAATCTGGCTGCTTCAAGTAAAGAACACTGGCAGCTGCTGCAGGAAGCATACTACTGGGTTTATGGTACAGCTTTTCCCTGCCTCAAAGTGCTCATCTGAGACACAGGTAATGGCTGTTTCCCAGGGTGGCTATTCCATGGCCCTTCATCCATTAGTCAGGGCAACTATTCACCTGTATGCTGAAACTGCCAGTCAAGAATTTATTGGGAAGTGGAAGAGAGGTGTCAATTTAGTTCAGCTCAGTCCTTGATTTAAGTTATGTTATTTGTATCTTTTTTGTGAAATAAATATGTTATACATAAAAATATTAAGATATATATTGCTTTGTAAGGGACATTCAGAATTATTATTTCAAGTAAGAGTTTGATTTCACTCCAAGTAAAATAAAACATTCTTGCACATATGCAATTTTTAAAATTTGTTTTAGACCTCTTTCCTAAACTATTGAGTGAAAAATAGTTTATTTTTATTATTCACAGCAAATCAACCATGAAAAGCCTCAGTCTTTAATATTAAAAATCATGAACAAGTTGCTTTCACTTGCCGGGTGAATTTTATCCAGAGCAACAAAATCTAATGGTGTAAGGGCTCAGTAGGTAGCGAAAAAACTAAGAGACTGGTGAGAACTTTCAACCTCAAATTTAAAAAGAAAAGCCAACACTACAATTTTTTTTGCATAGAAAGATTTGCATATGAATTGATATTTTAAAAATTGCTTTTGCTAAGGGATAAATAGAAAATGTGAAAGGTTAAATAATTTATCTTGGTAATTTAATTTATAAAGACAGCACTGTAGTTGATTCAATTTCCCTGAAGTTTCATGTCTCAAAACAGATTATATGTTTGTGTGTGTGTGTATATATATATATATATATATATATATATACAGACATATATACATATATATAGATAGATCTCAACACAATCTAAAGCTTAAATGTATGTAATTAGCGTATATAATAATGATGATGAACTGATGCTTTTTCAAAAATGTCTAGGGCATGTGCGCACACACACACACACACACACACAGACACACAAAACCTAAGAAGCCCAAGTAGCCAGAGAAATAAATTCACTGAGGAGCCAAGAGGCGACTGAAAAAAAAAAAAAAAGGAAATAAAACCCACAAAAAACAACAACAACAAAGAAAACCAAAACCCAAAGCAAAATTCACACAAAAATGAAAACCAGCAAACATAAATAAATACAAGTTTTCTTATAGGAAGTTTTCCTAAAATATCTAAAGTCATGGGGGAAGATTGTGGCTTCTCTGTACTTAGATCACTTATCAGACTCAGGCCTTGCAGTTCTCAGTGTCATCATTTCAAACACTGATGAGTTTTACCACACAGTTGGAGATGTAGCAAGAAGGGTTGTAAGATACTGTTCTTAGTGGGTTAGAATATCACTGACCAAATCCTCCAATCTGCATTAGCTTCAACTCAATATTAACGACATTTATCAGACATTTATTTTCTAAATGATCTGTCATGGAGAAATAGGTAGTTTGGAAAAGTTTGTTGATCCCAAAAGTTTTTGATATTATCATGCTCCTTATATAATACTGGGTCCACTCTGGCTGACAACACGGTATCTCTGTATCATATTCATCAGACAAGCATCTATTTTTTAAGTTGCCTAAATAACAAATATTGTCAAAAATATGCAGCAATACAAATTTTATATCCTCTCAGTGGAAATGTAAGTCAGTTTGCTCTAAAAATTGGTCAGTTTATAGCTCCCTGATAGTTGTTTTTTTCCCCAGTAATTGTTATTTGCTTAGCCCTGTATAGTTGACTCAAACATGTACACTTTAGTAGTCAACCAAAAACTTATGAGGAACTCTAAACAGACTTCTGAAGCCCTGATAATGTGCCATGTAACTTTACTCAACTCTGTCATCTGTCTCCTCAATTCAGCAAGACCTCCATACTTGCTTCTTCATGGTCTTGAAAGAAAGGGCAAGCCAGAAACCAGTGGGATAACATGGCTCACTTAATTTGTTTGCCATGATGTGGGCAGGGATCAGAGACTGTGCTGCCTGGTATATACACTGTCTGAAAAAAATCATTTCATGTATTTTGAGTGGTCATTTAGAGTAGGAGGACAAGTCTAATACCATTCATTCCATCATGGCTGCTCATTGCTTTGAAAATAAATATCCTGATGTCATCCAAACACCTATTGAATAAAAAGAATGCAGTCTAAAGAACACAGACATTTTAGAATTGACTTAGTATTTAATGCAAGATATATATCTATCCCCAATTGCATGGAAAACATAAAGGAAGACAGCAAAAACTCCACAAAGGAATTTGTAGGTAATTAGAAAGGATTAGATAATAATAAAGTATATTAAGTACACTACATAATCCCCAAATAGATAAAGTTATGCTAAATCATATGTGTAAATATGTTTGTTGACCTAGATTTTCTTAAAAAAAGACTGCACTGTCTCCTGCTTCTGAAGCAAATAAATTTGTAAACCTCTTGAGCAAGAATTTCACTTGATTTTTATTTATGTCAGCTTCACATTTGTCAAAAAATCACAATAAACTCATCTCGATGGGATTCAGCTGAAAGAGTTCTGGTACCCCATGTGATTTTAATAACAGTACACATATGAAGTCTATATTTGAATTTTCTTTGAAAGTTTCAAGATTATTTACTTTTTTAAAAGATCATTTCCAAAATTTTATTAGGAACTCTGGCCTTTGATCCTAATTCTTTGATATTATTAGTTTTGCTGGATAAGACTAGTAGACTGGAGGTCAGCAAGAAAGAGTATAGACTCAAAGCTTGAATCGGGGTACAAATAAACTTTAACACGGTGATGACACAGTCACAACTAATATTTATTAAGTGCATATATGTTTCAGGAACTCTTCTGACTTTTTTATGCATTTTCTTCAATTCTTGCTATCTACCTTTGAGGTAACCACTATTTCTATCTCTATTTTATTGGCGAAGTTACAGACTTAGGTGAATATTTTTGTCCAAAGATAAAAGACTAGGCAAAATTAGGACTCACGCCCTAACAGGCTAATTTCAGATGCTGTCTTTTGTATGAACTAGATACCACCACCCAGTTCACCACCAAGAAATGTCTAGTAACATTTGCCATGGTAAATGTATCTATTAAATTATGTGAGAAAGTTGAGATTGGAGTAAGCAGATCATTTAGTGTTTTGGTGTCAACCTAACCATAATTTTCTTGCTACTTCCCCTTGATTTCAAAGATAAAATCTTACTCTCCAATATGGATGCCTATTTAGGAATTTATAGGAACTCTCCAGTGTCCTTAGGATTTTTTCCATCTAAAAAGAAAGGAAGCCATTAAAATATCCTCAAATAAGATTGCAGTAGAGCATAGTTATTTGAATTTGTGTACTTCATCCACACAAATAATAATTTGATTAGTATAGATTTAATTGATAATAAGTATACTTTTTCCATTTATAAGCATGCTTTAAAGAGTTCCTTTGGAAAGAAAATACAATTATTAAACCAAATAAATGAATTTCAACAGTGAAGTGCACATTTAGATTTGTGAAATAATCTCATATAATTACTTTTTTATCTATTTAATAAATATTTGAAATCTTTAAATATGTTAAAGCTTTCCATACTTATTCTCCCTGTTAATGAAGATGCTGCACAGCATCAAAAACATATATATATATATATATATTTAAAGTTTAGTACTTTTATATTTGTATTTTAGTACATTAATGTTGGAGGTGGTCATTCAGGGAACAATGACCGCTGGTTGACCTGAGACCTGGACCTGCACAATCAGAGGCTCTTTAACTGCTCCTGTCCTTGGAATTTATTTTCAGCCCAGCAGTTCCACAGCCAGAGTCGTTTTTAATGTTGCAACTTGGGAAAGCAGTGTGTTACTGAGACCGTATGGATGCATACATGCTGGAACCCTGTTAAGATCTGTATTTGAACTTTTAAGATTCTGTCCAGAGGGTATGCAGATCTATACATCTTGCAGTCATCCAAGACAAGCCTCACAGGGGCAAGTTCCCTTGCTTATTAAATCATCCACCTCCCAATCTAGAGTGGCCTGCTTCTTTCTTTGGTCTCCCCCCACTCTCTGGGTGAGGCCTGTGTTCACATTTCACCCAGAAAGCCCCCAAGCTGGCTGGCTAACCAACAATTACTATTTTAGCATTTAATTTAGTTATTTTTAGTATTTTCCTTCTTTAATTTTTTAATAGAAAAAAATGAAGCCATCTGGGTCTAGAATGTTCTTTCTCAGAAATTGCTTAACTACTCATTATTTAATACAGGTAAGGTTTTCAGGTTAGTAACTTCTTGTTGAGTGTGCTTTGGTATCATCACTCTCCTTTGTCTTATAGGTATTTTCTCACTATCACTCTCCGGTAAGTCTTGCAAAATTTGATACTGGTCTTTTAAAAAAAACAATTTTTGGCTATTTTCATTTTCTTTATTTCCTATTTTTTTGTTTTATTCATAATCCTCATTTTTAATTTATTCTGCTCATTTTGTGTTTAATTTGTCCCTTTTATCCAATTTTTAATTTGGAAATTTAAGTAATTAACTTAAAACCTTTCTTATATGTGTTTTAATGTCCATTCGTACCTAGTTTATATGAATGGAGACAAATTTTGCACAAAGTACTCATAAATTTTTATATGTTTTTGTGCTATTTATCATTTGGTTCACAATAGATTTCAATTTCTTTTTGGTTCCTTCTTTTGTCCAACTGTTATTTAGATGTTTAATTTTTAAATATTTGGAAAGTTTCTTTAAATCTTTTTATTATTTCTTTTAATTTAACTCCATTGTGATCAAAGAGATTCTGTCCTTTAATCCTTTTGATGAGGAATTCTTGCACAGTTGAGTGTTGTTCATGCCTCTATACTTTTTTCTTCTGTGAATTAGTTGTTGAGAGTCTGATAGAAAATGCTCAGATACAACCAGATTTGTGTGATTTGTGTATTTCTTTTAATTTCTTTGCTCAATTAAACTTTGCTTTAGGTATTCAAAAGTGCTATTTTAGGAACAGAAACATGTAAGATTGCTATCTTTTTGATGAATTAATTCCACTACTGATAAAAATTATTCCTCTTTATTTGGTAATATTTTTAGCTATAAAAATGTATTTGGTATGTAAATAAGCAATCAATCTATGTTTTTATTATTGTTAACATGGTATATCTTTTCCAATCTTTTTACTTATATCTAATTATAATGTTATATTTAAAGTAGATTTTCCTTTAGTGTATTTCTCACATTTAACTAAATGTTTAAACTATTTTTATTTAAGGTGGCTATGAATTTATGTGGGTTTCAATATACTATACTGTTATTTATTTCTATTAGTTTCATATGTTTACCTCCCCTTCATATCTTCTTTTCTGCCATGTGTTGTATTGTATATATTTTAATAATTATATTTTACCTCCTTAGTTGATTTATTAGCTATAATAAATCTTTTTTTTCTTTTATGGTTGCTTTAGAGTTTACACTGTATATCTATAACTTATCACAGTGAAACTTAAAGTAATAATGTACTACTTCATGAAAACATAACCACCTCACATCAGTGCAATTCCAGTATTTCCTCCTGGAGACTGCTATAATATGGTAATGCACTTTAATAAATTTTATATTGCATCATTATTGTATTTGTTTGAAAGAGTACCTTTAAAGAAATTTTAAAATCAAGATCAAAACATTGCTTTTTATTTACCCATTTTGGCGTAGATAGCTCTTTGTTTGGTGCTCCTAATTCCTTTTCTAGATGTGGCTTTCCATCTGATATTATTTTCATTCTGTCTGCAGGAATTGATTTAACATTTCCACAGTACAGATGCTGGTGATAAGTTCTTCAGCTTTACTATCCCTGGAAAAGTTTTTATTTGCTTTTGAAAGGTATCGTTACATTGACTTTTTCCAGTACTTTAAAGAAACTGCTTCATCGTCTTCAGTCTCCTATTTTTTTTCCAGTTGAACTCTATTGTCATTCTTATGTTTGTTTTGCTGTGTGTAGAATATCTTTTTTTTTCCCCTCTAGCTGTTTCCAACATTTTTACTTTTTTTTCTGGTTTTAAGGAATTCAAAATCATGTGCTTTTTCTGTAATGTCTTCTTCAAGAATGTGCTTAGGATTCCTTGAATTTCGTGGATCTGGAAGTTTATCGTTTCAATAAGATTTCAGAAATTTTTTGATTCACTATCACTTGAAATGTTTTATCAGACCACCATTGCTCTTCTCCCCTTCAGTGACTCCTGTTATACACATATTAGCCTTCTTGAAATTGTTCAGCATTTCACTGATGCTCCCTTTATCCCTTTAATGTCTTTTTTCCTCAGTTTGTTTGGTTTGGTTAGTTCTACTGTTGTGCTTTCATGTTCACTAGCCTTTTCTTCTGCATTGTCTCATCTGACATTCATATGATCAAGTGCATTTTTCCTATCAGATATTTCGTTTTTTATATCTAGAAGTTCAATTTGAGACTTGTCTTAAATTTCTTTTATCTCCTAATTTATATGCTTACTTTTCTTCCCCCTATGCTCTTGAAAACAGAATAGAATTACAACTGTTTTAATGTCTGTGTGTTCTAAATATAAAATCTGTGTCATTACTGTGTCATTTTGTAATGATTTATTTATCTTATTAGAGATCACATTTTCCTGACTCTTTTCATGCTTGGTAATATTTGATCAGGTTCCAGATATTGTGAATTTTTCTTGTTGGGTCTTTGATAATTTCATATCCCTATAAAAATTATGGAGCTTTGTTTTGGGATGCAGTTAAATTACTTTGAAAAAAACTTGATTTTTTTTCAAGATTTTCTTTTTAAGCTTTATTAGGCAAGAGCAGAACTACCTTAATCTAGGACTGTCTTTGTTCTACTACTAGAGCAGTTCCCTTCTAATTAGTACTCAACCCAGTGTCCAGTGAATTATAAGACCTTTTCCTTTACCTGGTGGGAACATGAAAAAATTCCAGCACTGTGAGATCCCTGGGAATTGTTTTATCTGCTCCTTTTGGATAGGTCTTTTCAGGCCTTGGGTAGTTTCCTAATGTGCATGTGCTGAGCAATGTTCAGCTTTAACATCAAGGGGGGACCTTATGCAGATCTCCAAAGTCTTCATTCTCTCTTTACTACACCCTCTTCTTCAGTACTCTGCCCTGTGAGCTCTGACTACTTTGATCTAGTGGGACTCCCAGATCTGTCTTTTTAACTTAGGGAGACTGCCAGACTTCAAGTGTTTTCTCATTCCTGCACTGCAGTCTAGAAACTTCTAGTCAGTGAAGTAGGGCAATCATATGCCCCATCTTATTTAAGTCTTCAGTGTTCACTGTCATTTGCTGCTTCATGTTTATTGTCTAAAGTCTATTCTTTCATATACTTTACATTTTGTGCTTTCATAGTTGTTAAGGGCAGGAGAGAAAATTAAATTCTGTTATTCCATCTTGGTCACAAGGAGAAGTTCGTAATTATAACTTTGATATCTCATAGAAAATACTTTTTCTGAGTTATGTCAAATAAGAGTATCATTTATACTTTCTTGGCAACAAGAAGGGTAATTTTTTTCTTACCTCCTTTAAATGCAGGGAGAGTAATTTTAGCATGTGATGGTTGTCTCAGTTCTACTTTTCCTTCTGTCAATGGCACAAGAACCAGTTTCCTTATTCATGTGGGCTATCTAGCCATAGCCCCAAATACCCTCTAAGTCTATTGGTCTTAATAAGTTACCACACCATGAAGTAGTCTTTTTTCCTTTCTGGCTCTGCTTTACTTCTTTAAGACTTGAAGATTTTCTTGTCTTTGTTTAAAGTTTATTGATTTAAAAATATTATTTCATCCAGCATTATATGGGATTGGGTGGGGAAAGAGGAATGCAGTTAGCTCTGTTATAGAGCTAAAATTTTTCACTTCATTTTATTTCATTGAATTACTTTTTATATATGTTAGTTATTTTTAAATAACATTTTTTTTGAAGATTGATAACCTTAGGTTTCAACCTTAGGCTACATGAAAAATATGTCAACAGGACAACTCACCATTTAGAAATTTGTCAATATGCCTGAGAATTTTTTATATATGGATTAAAAGAGCACACAGGAAGAGGCAGTTTTGTAAAGTTACTTTTGGGAATATGATTGTATTGGAGAACATGAAGTGGAAGAGAAGTAGACAGTAATCCAGGCACAGTGAAAGCAACAAAGGAAAGGGATGAGAATAGAAGTGGTAATAAATGTGTGATTCTAACAAAACTAAAGTTGTTGTAGTAGAGTAATCACATTAGGTAAAAGTAGTAGATGCTGCTTGACGTGATTTGCTCTATTTTATGCAGATGTAGGCTAAAAGGCAGAAAACCAAAGACCATGAAATCAGATTATTCAGATTCTAACTCCTTAAGGATCTGAAACTGGCTTAATTAGTACATTTTAAAGCAATAATAATGCCTCTATCCCAAATGGGAAACAAAGCTTAATGATCTTATTATCTGCCTCTTTTTAGCAAGTTTGGTTTCAAATACTTCAAAATGTCTATGAATCTAAGACAGTTTTTTTAAAAAGTCAGAATAATTATAAAATAATTGGGCAAAGATAAATCTTCCAGAAAAAAAAAAAACCCATATAATTTAATGAAAGAATCTGTTAAAAACAGAAAAGAATGGGAAAAAATTAATTGGAGCTTAACAAGAACAAATAAAACCTGAAATTGTGACACATTTCACCTCTAGGCAGACACTGACTTGATAGTTGATTTACTGTACAAGAACTTCACCATAATTATTTGCACTCCTTCATAACTAGACTTGGAATTTTTACACAGTTAATGTTTTACTTGCACAAATAAAATTGCATTCATGTATAATTATGTATCACATAAAAAGAATTAAATGTGTTTGTGATTATAAAAAAGACTGCTTCTTCTGTTTATACTTTTATAAGTTGAATAATTCATGTATTTGTTTCGTCAGTAGGTAGACTGTGAAATATAAAAGATAAGCTTTTTAACTCAAACACAAGTAGGATTGATTCAGGTCTCCAGTAAGTTCATCCTTTCAGTGATTCCCTAATAAAAGAGGAATACCTAAACTTTATCTCCAATATATTCTGACCACACTTTACCCATGTAACATAATCTCCCGCAACCCTCAGACTAAATCTCCCTCTAATTTAAGTCATCAATATCTTTATCCTGAAGTTCTTTATTTACTCACTGCTTGTTTCCCACTCTGTTCAACATGAAAATAGAGTCCATCCTTGAAAGACCAGTTTGAATTATATCTCCCTGCTGAAACACTATAACCTTCCCTCTTTACTCTATTTCTTCTACAATGTTAGACCACACAGCAAGACATTTAATATTATTTATTTTCTCAGTTTTTATTTTACATAAAAAAATGTTTAAATCTTCAAATAATTTGTAATTTCCTTGAAACCAGTCATCACAGCCATTCTTCTTCCCTACTTTCCAAAGTGCATATAGGAATAAACAAAAAGTACCTATTCCAAACATAATAGCTTTTTGATTGATTGATTGTCAATCGTTAATTGAGATACCATGTTTAGTGTCAGCCCAGGAACATGAGACTCTTAGATCTTTCCTAGATAATCTCATTTCCATTTTTACTTTCTATTTAGAGGACTGAGGAGATCCATGACTCACATGCCTAACATCTTCAAAGAGTCCTCTGTGTGACTAAGTTTTCTCTCTTTTGAAGGCCCTGGCAAAATTTGTACTTGGCCATTGGTTTTCTTTGCAGAGGTTGTTTTCCTGACAGTATATTTCTTTCTTTCTTTCTTTCTTTTTTTTTTTTTTTAAGATTATTTATTTATTTATTTGACAGAGAGAAATCACAAATAGGCAGAGAAGCAGGCAGAGAGAAAGAGAGGGAAGCAGGTCCCTTGCTGAGCAGCAAGCCTGATGCGGGACTCGATCCCAGGACTCTGGGATCATGACCTGAGCCGAAGGCAGAGGCTTAAACCACTGAGTCACCCAGGTGCCCAGTATATTTCTTAATTGTAGCATCTTTTGTGATCTAATTAGACTAGTGATTTCCCAAATCATCCAGTCATGATTCCTTTTTGCTAAAGTTGTTCCTTTGATTTATCCCATTTTACTGTAAATAGGACATAGAAAAAAGGCTACACTCAACACTGCTTGGAACTCTCTTCAGCTAAATATCCAAGTTCATTGCTTTCAGTTGTGCTTTCCACATAACTGTAGGACATGATTTAACTAAATTTCTGCATTTAAATAACAAGTACCTCTTTTCCTCTATTTTTCAATAACATATTCTTCACTTCCTACTAAATCCTCACAGACAATGCCTTTAATGATATTTCTACCAACACTCTCTTTGTGATGATTTAATTATTCTCTAGAACAATATAGATTTTCTCTACTTTGCTCCTCATTTTTTTGAATCCTTACTGGCAGAGTTATTAACATCCATATTTCTGCTAATAGGCTGTGGAAGGCAAACAAAGCAATTTCAGTCATGCGCCTCAAGATTCTTCCAGCCTTTACACATTACCCAATTCCAGTGCCATTTTCACATATTTTATTTATGTGTTACAGAAGCATCCTGTTTCTAGGTACTAAAATTCACATTAATTTCCTAATGTGCCTGTAACAAATAACCTTGAAATTAGTAGCTTAAACAATCCAGATTTTTTTTTCCAATTTATTTATTTTCAGAAAAACAGTATTCATTATTTTTTCACCAGATTTATTGTTATAAAGTCATGGAGGTCAGAAGTCCAAAAGGGTTTGGAAAGCCTGTGTTCTATCTGGAAGCTCTAGGGAGAGTCCATTTCCTTGCCTTTCTCACCTTCTAGAGGCTGTTGGCATTCCTTGGCTCATGGTCCATGTTACTTTAACTTCTGCTTCTAGCTTCATATTGTTTTCTCTGCCTCTGACCCTGCTGCGTCCTCCTTTTTCCTTTTTTTTTTTTTTTAAATATTTTATTTATTTATTTGAGAGAGAGAGAGAGCACACAGGTGCTGTGGAGGGGGGAAGAGGGAGAGGGAGAAACAGACTCCCTGCTGAGCAAGGAGCCCAGTGCAGGACTTGATCCTAAAACCCTGGGATCGTGACCTGAACGAAAGGCAGACGCTTGACCAACTGAGCCACCCAAGCACCCTGTGCTGCCTCCTTCTTGTAAGGACCCTTTTGATTACTTTGAATTCACTCAGAGAATTGAGAATCATATCCTAATAACTAAATCCTCAACTTAATCACATAAGCATTGTCTTTTTTTTCCATATAAGGTAACACATTTATAGGTTTCAGGGAGCAGGACGTGTATATCAATGGGGAGCCATTATTGATTCTACTACAAACGTGTGACAATATTTAGTTTATTATCTATAAAATTATTTCAAGAATTAAAATGAGTTAATATATCTGAAGCACTTAGAAATATACTGATATTTCTTATGGGCTAAATTAAAAAAGCATGTTTTTATAAGCAAGCTATTTGTAGAAAAACTTGAATAACCAATAAATAAATGATAGCATGTATTTTATAAATATTTGTATATCCACACTATTGACTGGAGTGTTGAGAAATGAACATGCTAACATGCTGCCTGTAGGATGTGAGATGATTAAAATTTTCTGGAGGTAGGGTAGTGATACAGGGAAATGAATACCTCTAATATCTCTTCTTTTCCTATAACCATTTTTAATTTAGGTATTATCTTAAGAAAAATGACTGATTTCCACTAAAAATGTAATTAATGCTGTGCTTTTGGTAAATAAGAAAAAATGGAAACCTTCCTCAATTTCTAACTATAATAGATTAAATGAATTATCATAGGTTCATATGGGTAATTGCTTTGTATTCATTAATATGTCCTTGAAAAATATTTAATTATATGAGGAAATGTTCATGATATAGGTGAAAAAAGCTAATCCTCAAAGAAAACATGCAAAATGGTTTCAAGTCTACAGAATCTCAAATACTTTTTTCTTTGCATTTTTCTAAAATTTTCTAGAATATACATCTAATATTTGCAAAATAGAGATAATTAAAAGTTCATAAATGATCCAAAAACCGTTTTTTAATTTTTTAAATTATAAATAGAAAAATTAATAAACATGAGTTCAGAATACATTCCAATCAAGGCAAGTAAGACACGGGTCTACACTAATGATTAATAGTGTGGGCTTGGGATTCAAACCACAGATTAAATCTCAGCTCAGATAATTGAGCTGAGTGAATTATTGGAGTTGGGTGAATTATTTTGCCTCTCTTAACCATATTTTCCTAAACTTTAAAATTGATGGAGTAACGTTAGGTATCTCACAGAGTTTTTGTAACTATTATATAAAATAACTCATGTAAAGTAATTTAGTAGAGTTTGTCACATAAGAGAGTGTTTGTCACATAATAAGAGCTCAAGAAAGTTTAATTATTAACATCATCACCACTGAACAAAACTTATACTTTCCAAGTTCCAATCTCAGTAAACAGAAACAGCCTGTAATCAGTGCAGTATCCACCCAACAAACATAAGGATCTCTGAGATAAAGTAGGCGATGTTGCTTCTTGCTACCTCCCATATTTCTGGTCCTCTCCTTTTGAACTCCAGATTCCCTTTTCCCTACTTGGCTTTTTCTCTTTTTTCCTATGCACATATTGCCTTTAAAATATTAAGTTATTTATTTTGTGGGTCTAATGTTTATTACCTGTCATTAGGTTCCCTAGGGCACTGACTTTAGTTTGTTTTGTTCATTACAATACCCTCAATTGATATTTGCTGAATGAATGGATAAATGAATGGGTCTTAACCTGGCTTACCACTGCAAAATTTGTATATCTTAAGTTCCTATACAGCAGTGAACCTCCAATGAGACCTTACAAAGGACTGCTTCATGTATTAAGGATGAGCTTTGTGTAGTGTAAAATTAACATCATATTTTGTGTCCTGTTGTTTCAGATCTCAGTTATCTGTAAAATAATTTCAAAGTCCTTAAGGAATGAGTTAATGTATTTTAACTGTAAATGGAGAGATAATCATTGGCTGTCAGCTTTTTCTTTCTCTGGACTGAGAGTCAGATTACCTGGACAGAAGTGCTCTTGGAGCATTCACTGGCTAGATATGGCAAGGTGTGTAAGTGATTAAATGCAGGAAGTCTGAGGGAATGGGTGGGCTAATGATTTAAATATGCCAGAAAAGATGGAATATAAGACCTTATGTTCTCTTTTTTACTTTCATCATACACCTAGTATGATGGTATTCCACTCTCACCCTTCATCCATTTCAATCAAGAAAATATTATTTCCTTCAGAACACATTTTATTATGTGTTATATAAGCATCCCATTTCTAGGTATTAAAATTCACAACTGTATTAGGATTCCTGCAAGTGCTGAAAGAATCTTTCCTTTTGGTTATTGACAATATTTTCATAATTACTAGCATCTTTATCACCATTCCTTGTATATTTATTCTTCATTTGTAAATTTGGGTTTTTTTTGTTGTTGTTACTGTTGTTGTTTTTGGAAGAATATTTCAAATTTAAAGCCTACTGAAGAGAGTGAAGAGCCCTAAAAACAACTGAGGTTTTATGTTGAAAGCATTTCTCTGAACACCTGTGAACTGTTGAATTTAATTGGGCTACAGCTGGAACAGGCCTTGGAGTGGAGGGAGCAACCTTGCATTGCTAAGCAAGCATACATTAACATCACTCTGACTTTGCCCTAACAGGCAAGAGGGCAGAGTGGTCACGAACGACGCAGATGAGATTATGACATTCATCCTCTCTTCTTGACCCTTTATCACACCTGTTTTCAAGATAGGGTCAGGAAAACGTTTAAATGACTGGTACTGTTTAATAGGTTAACTCTACCAGTGGTATTACCATTTTATTAAAGCCATTACCCTAAACTGAAATAATAGGAAGGAAATTATGGAATCCCAGGAAGCAGTCTAGAGGAGTCAGGAAGGGATGATAGGTAGTTACAAAATATGGCTGGCACATGTTAAGTGCTCGGTAATTGGGGACTAGTGTTTTGCACGAGGATGTACTTTTTTACAAGAGGTGAATTTTTTTCCAATATTGGAAAGTAGAGAAAGAAGAGGAGTCATTACTTAAGAATTCCATGAAGAGGGTTGGCCAGCCTGTTAAAAAGGGTCATTTCCTGAGGATTCAATTGTCACAAGCCAGTCTCTGCATCTTATATGGAGATGCAAATGGAGAATGAGTTTTCTTCTATTCTTATTTTCTAACAGTTTTAAGCATCAAATCAGATTAAGAAGCTGAAAACACTTCATAAAAAGTAAACGTATAATATGCAGGTTCCAGAATTTTTGAAAAGGGTGGTGTTGGAATTAAACAAAGGTTCTATAGCAGTGTCAGGATTAGTTGTGTTCCACAAAAACTAAAATTGTACTGACATTTTTGCCCATAAAAGATGTTCATATTTCTTAAAAAGAAAACTTTTCTAAGTCATTTTTTCTTATATGGATTCTTTGCTCGAGTCAAGCTAGTCTTCCTGTCTGTCTTTTAAAAATGCTTTATTTCTTCCTTCTTTCATATTTTATTTAGGCTATTTTTTCTTTTCCTGAACTGTACATATCCTTTACCTTATATAAGCAAAATAGGTCATAAAATGAAGGATTTATGGTGGTTTTCTTAAGTAAAGATTAATGCCTAATTGTCTAAAAGATTTTTGGATATTTGGGTATTATTATACTCCGTGTGTGTGCATGTATTTATGTGTGTGTGTGTGTGTGTGTGTGTGTACACACACATACACACAAATAAGTATTTGATGGTGCTAATTTTCTGGCAACTTGTCAAAATGTTCCTTAACCAAATAAGTTAAGTGTGACTGCATAGGAGGTAGTACACAAACAGGAAAATATGCCTTGAAATGTTATGAAAGATGATAGTCCCCTACTAGTTGACCTTTTGATGCAGGATTCTCAGATACTGTGCTGAGGTAAGTTCTCCAGAGAAGTCATATAAGGTGAGCTACTTACTGCTTAGAATTTAACCCCAACTGCATTTAATGACAGAGTAATGATCTTAACTATAGCATAAATAGTTTAGAGGATTTAACAATGGTAAGCAGTGTGTGGTAGAACAATGGATTGGGATTAGGCCAGATGGACAATGGATGTCCAGAAAGGTGAAACATAAAGCCATTGACCTCATCCCCAGAGCTTGCAAGCTTTCAGTTTTATCTAGCAGAAGTATGGAGCTGTGAGCCTTCTAACATATAACTCATTTTATCAAAGATATGCAAAGGATTCAGGAGCCAATATTGCTCAAATTATCCTAAGTCATTGCTGAATGAAAAGGACAGACATTTCCATAGACATTTCCACTAGGTAATTATGCCAAAAGGTTAATACTTAGGTACAGAGAGCAGCAAAAAAAACCAACATAAATATGTATGATGATCCTGAAAGGTAGAATATAATCATGAAAGGAAGGACAATAGTCAGAAATGTGAAATTAATTAAATAATATCAATTAAGGGATGTTTTTAAGTGAAACATGGTAAATATTTCAGTACTGACTTGAGATTAATAACTAAGGTTTACTAGATACTTGGTAATAAATAGGGCATGAAGCCTGTGTTACACAATAATAATAAAACTGAAATTCCCTGAAATAATGAAGGAAAGATTCTGAATTTTGGAGGGATATAAGGTAAAACTGATACATATATGATTAGTAAGACATATTGTGGTTAAGATATTTACCCAAAGAAACAAGAAGTATGTGTCAGGAGATTGCATGAAAAGAAAGCAACAGACAAGTGATAGGATTTCAGCTGACCTCAGATACTTCATATCAATGTTCAAACTGTAGGATAAAGATAGGAAATAATCTCATTGAGGGGAGATGGGGAAAAGTTGCTCACTGAAACAATGTTAAAAGTGAGTTTAGACTCTGAGACTAAAGGCTAAACATACTGTATATAAGTACTTCAACTGGTAAGGATGTTGCCTTGTGAGGTAGAGGTTAATAAATACAAAATCACTATACATTTATACTGTAATTATTTGCATTAAGAAAATGAATAATGGATAGTGAGATCCAGGTTTCTCATTCTTAGAGTGAGAGGTCACAATTAACCAACGTGGAATGGCTAGAATGACCTGTGTGGCACCCTGGATTACAGTTAGAGACCTCAATCTGAATTAAAGTTTTATATACATATAGAACTATTTATAGATATGTTAACATACACAGTTTGGTTTATCACTGTGATTTGGAAGGGTCAATAATAATGACACTTCAGAAGTAGTGAGCACATACAGCATCGAGATCTTAATTTTTTTTTCTTTCTTTTTTTTTAAATAGAGACTGGGTGTGGAGGGACAGAGGGAGAGGGAGAAAGGGAATCTGAAGCAGGTTCCACACTCAGCATGGAGTTCAATGCAGGGCTCAATCTCACAACCCTGAGATCATGACATGGGTCAAATTAAGAATTGGACACTTAACTGACTGAGTTACCTAGGTGCCCTTAGCTCTTGATTTTTAATAGTATTCTCTAATAAAAGGACCATGGTTTCTTGGAGACTTGACTGGTTCTAAGACTGGGTCATAGAATATACAAGATGATCTTATAATATCTTGCAGTGCCAGGAAGTAAGAGAGAGAAAGCTAAGGGGGAAAAAACAAAAAAGGAGTGATAAAAGCAAAACAGACACATGTTGACAGGGGTATGTCAAAGAAGTCAACTGAAAGAGCTCCCAAGCTAGAACAATTTGAGGAACAAAATAAAATATCATATTAAAACTCAAAAATATAAGACAATTCTGCATGAGCATATATGGACATAAGAAATGATTGAATAAAGACGACAATGACAAACAAATCTTCCGTGTAGTATTCCAGATAACTTATGTAGATATTTCACTTTTAAGGAGCAAAACTAACTTCCAATGCCCTAGTTGAGGCTATATATGGTGACTGACAACCAAAGGGATGAGTATGGAAATGGAGGGGAAAAACTAATTTTACACTAGAGAAATCTGACAAACACTATCTCAGCTTGAAGGTTAAAGTAAAAAATAAGTCATATTGATAATATCTATCCTTGGTATGATGTAATGAAAATGGCACTTTACCTCTGTAGTTTCCTTTCCAGAAACACATTACTCATTCTAATGATGAGAAAAATAGAGAAATCTCCAACTGCAAAGCCAACAATATTGGGATAAGTTTGTCTCATGCTTCCATCTTTCTTTCTCTTCTACCTTTTTTTTTCTATTTTTATCCATCCCATCATTAGGTTGGGCTCCTTTAGATAAGCCCAAATCCTATTTTAAGATCAATTGATTAGCAAACTTTATTTCATCTACTACTTGTATCTATTTCATCTACTACTTATACCTTCTTGCCATGTAAGGTAACATAGCCACAGGATTTAGGACACAATTGTCTTTGGGAGACCATTCTACTACCTAATATGCAAGGAGTCAGTCAATTCTATTCAAAACTAAAATACGTATTTTAGCTATGTTCTGCAATATTTTTTTTAAACTTAGGAATAGGCTTTAGAATACAATATGCCTTGAGAAGAAATATGTATCTGAGGTCCAGTAATCACTTCAATTGTTCCTCTATTTCTTCTACAAAACAGAAGTAAAATCAATTTAACATTTTAAACATTCTGTGTTTTGTATATTTTTAATATACAAAATGTTTTCATTTTGTATTGTATTGTATTTGTGTTGAAAACATCCAGATGTTTTCAATATGTTTTTATGGGTAATTATATCTATTTATCTTTTATTTATCTATCTTCTCTCTACCTACCTATAATGGGACATAACTGGAGTATTATATATGATATACATGATTAAAAATGCATAATTTTATTCATGCGATACTAAGTTTATTTTTTAAAAGATTACATTTATTTTTTTATTTGATTGAGAGAGAGATGGAGAGAAAGAGAGCAAGTGCACAAGTAGGCCAAGCAGCAGGCAGAGGGAGAGGGACAAGCAGACTCCCCACTGAGCAAGGAGCCTGATGCTAGGCTCAATCCCATGACCTGGGATCATGACCTGAGCTGAACTGCTTGACTGACTGGGCCACCCAGGAACCCCTGATACTAGGTTTATTTTACTTTTTGTTGGTTTTTGAGTTTAGGTGCTATTATTATAATTTTAAAAATTTTTATTTTATTTATTTATATTCCTTTTTTATTAAGTTGTTTATTTTAATTTCTGTATGGTTAACATACACCATTATGTTAGTTTCAGGCCTATAATATAGTGATTCAACAATTCTAAACATTACTCACTGCTCATCATGATAAATGTACTCTTAACCCCCATCACCTATTTCACCCACCCCCCCACCCACCTGCCTTCTGATAACCATCAGTTTGTTCCCTGCAGTTATTGATCTGTTTCTTGGTTTGTCTCTGTCTCTCTTTTTGTCCCCCCTTTGCTCATTTGTTTTGTTTATTCAATTCCACATAACTTATATTTTATGGTATTTGTCTTTCTCTAACATATTTTGTTTAGT
This sequence comes from Neogale vison, assembly GCF_020171115.1. NCBI lineage: Eukaryota > Metazoa > Chordata > Mammalia > Carnivora > Mustelidae > Neogale > Neogale vison. Next base: position 100,857,702 of record NC_058098.1, on the reverse strand, counting down.
AGCATACTCTCTGTTTCCATTCATGTTGTTGCAAATGGCAAGATTTCATTCTTTTAAATGGCTGAATAATATTCATGTGTGTGTGTGTGTGTGTGTGTGTGTGTGTAAGCACCACATATTTATCCATTCATTTGTCCATGGACACTTGGGCTGTTTCCATAATAATTCCATTATTATAAATAATGCTGCGATCATTATAATGGTGCTTATATCCCTTTGAATTGTTAGCTCTTAAAAAAACAATATCCATATATAATATTTGGATTTTTATCCTAAAAAGTCAGTTTTTTAAAAACCTAATCCAGAGCTATAATTTATTAGAGGCCAAGAAAAATGTAGTCCCATGGCTGATAAGATATACCTATTAACTTGAATTTGTAGAAGATAAGCTAGAGGATGTTTGACCAAGGTTTTTATCACCCAACTGAACTAAACTATGAAAATAATTAGAATATAAAGTAAAGTTGAGATGTCTAACTATACATGATCTATGCACAGAATTATTCACTTTTAAATTTCCAGACTGTAGTATTATTCAGTTTTATGACTTAGGGGTAGGTTGTGGGAAAGGGTCATGCATATATATATATATATATATATATATATATATGGTGATTCCAACTATGAACTGACTTAATAATGCAAGGAAGAGATTTTATAGAATATGCAGATGTAGAGGACAGGTAAACACAGGGACCAAAAACCTATGTTCTAATATCCCCACATTTTCTTACATCTGGACAGAACAATAACTTGATGGCTTGGCTAAGCAAGGCATAATAAATGGAGGGCAATGTGGAATGATGTCCATTTAAAAAATATGTTACCTCTCTATTATTTCTTTTCTAATGTTTCCTCTCCATTATTTACTTCTTGAAGATCAGAAAATTGACTCAAAGAGAGGAAGTGGTTTGTTGAAATACCTAGCCTTGTGGTCAATCTGGGAATAAAGTTGAGTCTCTTAATTTTATATTGTGTATATTTTCCTTGAACAGTTAGGTCCTCTGGAGGTGCATTTAAGATTATGTGTGATCTCTGCCCTTAATGTTTTTTGCCCCAAACCAGGCTTGAGACAGCTAAAAGGCAGAAATAAGGCAAATAATGGAAATTTAAAGGGAAAAAAATAATAAATAGAGGAAAAAGTCTTGCAGAGAAGGTTTAATGCATTTTTGCTTAGAAATGCATTTGAGAGCAAGAAGCCTGTAAATAGAGTTCAGGAACTCTTAGAATTTTATTGAAAAGTAATATTATATGTAAGATATTCACTATTTGGGAGTGAGGACACTCTTGAACCAAAATGAAATCACATTTGTGTTTGTCCAAAAAGAAATATGAGATGAAAAATAACATGGTCCTTTTGTACAGTTTCCCCATGAAAAGTATATGAAAAAAGGAAACAGAGGGGCAGAAACAGGGAGGGAGGAAGGTAAAGAACATCCTATTCATTTCAAGAAAAGAGGCTCCAAGAGAACCAAGAGATGTAGCCAAAATATTGCCTGTCATGAAGACACTGATTCTGATTTTGGAGATTGAGGAAAAGCAATTTAGATTTGGAAATGAGTCTAGAAAGTAATTGCTGCACAAATATCACCAGAGCAAACCCACCATAGAGACTAATACAAGTTTAGTATGCAGACCACTAAGAGAGAAGCCCGAGGCTAACCAGTGAAGAGACAGATGCCAGGGTCCTGTAACAACTCAGCATAAGCTCTAAAATGGGAACTCGTGATTTGTAGAGGGGAGTCAAGATGGCAGAGAAGTAGCAGGCTGAGATGATATCAGGTAGCAGGAGATCAGCTAGATAGCTTATCAAACCACTGTGAACACCTACAAATCCAATAGGAGATCAAAGAGAAGAGCAACAATTCTAGAAACAGAAAACCGATCACTTTCTGAAATGTAGGACCTGCGGAGAAGTGAATCCAAAGCCACAGGATGATAGACCGTGGTGGGAGGGGCCGACTCCCAGCAAGTGGTGGAACAATGGAGCACAAAATCAAGACTTTTAAAAGTCTGGTCCACTGAGGGACATTGTTCCAGAGGCTAAACTGGGGTGAATCCCATGCAAGGTAAGTGTGGCCCCGGGTCCCGCAGGGTCACAGAAGGATCAGGGATGTATGAGTGTCACAGAGCTCGCAGGTATTAGGGCGGGGAAGCTGGCTACAGAGACAGAGCAGAGGAGTGAACTCTCAACTCGGGGTTACCTTAAACGGGTCACAGGCTCGGTGAGCTCAGAGCGTGGCCAGAGGCCAGGGAGATGGGAATGATTGAGCACTCTTCTCTGAGGGCTCACTGAGGAGTGGGGCCCCCAGATCTCAGCTCCTCTGGGCCGGAGACTGGGAGGCAGCCTTTTCATTCCCATCCTCCGGAACTCTACCGAAAGCATTCAGGGAACAAAATCTCCCAAAACCGAACCTAAACCAATTACTTAGCATGGCCCCTAGTAAGGGCAGGGCAGAACTGCCTCAGGCAAAGACACTTGAGAATCACTACAACAGGTCCCTCCCCCAGAAGATCAACAAGAAATCCAGCAGAGCACGAGTTCACTTACCAAGGAGAACAGCAGAATTCCAGAGGAAGAGAAAGGAAAGCATGGAAATCAAGGCTTTCTCCCCATGAATCTTTAGTCGTGCAAAGTTAATTTTTAAATTTTTTTTCTTCTAATTTTTTTTAACTTTTACCCTTCCCTCTTTTAATGTTTTCTTTTTAAGATTTTATTTATTTACTTATTTGACAGACAGAGATCACAGTAGGCAGAGAGGCAGAGAGAGAGGAAGGAAGCAGGCTCCCTGCTGAGCAGAGAGCCCAATGTGGGGCTCGATCCCAGGATCCTGGAATCATGACCTGAGCTGAAGGCAGAGGCTATAACCCACTGAGCCACCGAGGCGCCCCATCTATTTAAATGTTTTTTAACTAGTTTATATTGATACCGTTCAAAAAAAAATCTTTTTTGAACCTTTATTATTATAGTCATATTTTATCCTTCACTGTATCTAACTTTATTTTTTTGTATACACATAGGATTTTTTCTTCTAAAAATTTGGGGTACAACTTCTAATAGATCAAAATACACCCTAAATCTAGGACCCAGCTTGATCTAGTCTCCAGCCTGAGCAAATGCTCTCCACTTTTTTTTTTCTTTATTCTCCCAACCAACTTACCTTATCAACTCTTTTGTTAGAAATTAAAGAAAAATTTTTTTTTCATTTTTATAATCATATTCCATCTCTTCATTTTGTTTACCCTTATATATGTTTTTCATTCTTTAAAATTTTGGGAGGTAGTTTCTTCTAAGGACCAAAATACTCCCAAAATTAAGTAGGTGACCCTGTTCTAGTTCACCAGTCTAATATATATATATATATATTTTTCTTTATTTGTTTTCTTTAAAATATTTTTTTTTCTGAACTCCTTTTACCCCCTTTCTCCCCACCATGATTTGGGGTCTCTTCTGATTTGGCTAAAGCTCATTTTCCTGGGGTCTTTGCCACCCTTATAGTATTTCATTTGCTCCTTCATATATTCTTAACTGGACAAAATGACAAGGCAGAAAAACTCACCCTAAAAATAAAGAACAAGAGGCAGTACCAAAGGCAGTACCAAAAAAGAACAAGAGGCAGTGCCAAGACGCATTACCTAATCAATACACAGATTGGTAATAGGTCAGATCTAGAGTTCAGAATGATGATTCTCAAGATTCTAGCCGGGCTTGAAAAATACATTGAAGATATTAGAGAAACTCTGTCCAGAGAAATAAAAACCCTTTCTGGAGAAATAAAAGAACTAAAATCTAACCAAGTTGAAATCAAAAAAGATATTAATAGGTGCAATAAAAAATGGAGGCTCTTACTGCCAGGATAAATGAGGCAGAAGAAAGAATTAGGGATATAGAAGACCAAATGACAGAGAGTAAAGAAGCTGAGCTAAAGAGGGACAAACAACTACTGGACCATGAGGGGAGAAATCGAGAGATAAGGGATATCATAAGATGAAACAACATTAGAATAATTGGGATTCCAGAAGAAGAAGAAAGAGAGAGAGGAGCAGAAGCTATATTGGAGAAAATTATTGAAGAGAATTTCCCTAATATGGCAAAGGGAACAAGCATCAAAATCCAGGAGGTGCAGAGAACCTCAGTAAGAATAGGTCCACACCTCGCCCCTAATAGTAAAATTTACAAGTCTTAGTGACAAAGAGAAAATCCTGAAAGCAGCCCGGGACAAGAAGTCTGTAACATACAATGGTAAAAATATTAGATTAGTAGCAGACTTAACCACGGAGACCTGGCAGGCCAGAAAGAACCGGCATGACATGTTCAGAGCACTTAATGAGAAAAACATGCAGCCAAGAATACTATAGCCAGCTAGGCTATCATTGAAAATAGAAGGAGAGATAAAAAGCTTCCCGGACAAACAAAAACAAAGAATTTGAAAACACCAAATCAACTCTACAGGAAATATTAAAAGGAGTCCTCTAAGCAAAGAGAGACCCTAAAAGTAGTCAATCAGAAAGGAATAGAGACAATGAACAATAACAGTCACCTTACAGGAAATACAATGGCACTTAATTCATATCTTTCAATAGTTACCCTGAATGTAAATGGGCTAATTGCCCCAATCAAGAGACACAGGGTATCAGAATGGATAAAAAACCAAAACCCATCAATATGCTGCCTACAAGAGACTCATTTTAGATCTGAAGACACCTCCAGATTTAAAGTGAGGGGGTGGAAAACAATTTACTGTGCCAATGGACATCAGAAGAAAGCTGGGGTGGCAATCCTTCTATCAGATCAATTAGATTTTAACCCAAAGACTATAATAAGAGATGAGGAAGGACACTATATAATACTCAAAGGGTCTCTCAAACAAGATATAACAATTTTAAATATCTGTGCCCCTAACATGGGAACAGCCAACTATGTAAACCAATAATAACAAAATCAAAGAAACACATTGACAATAATACAATAATTGTAGGTGACTTTAACACTCCCCTTACTGAAATGGACACATTATCCAAGCAAAAGATCAACAAGGAAATAAAGGCCTTAAATGACATACTGGACCAGATAGACATCACAGATATATTCAGAATATTCCATCCCAAAGCAACAGAATACACATTCTTCTCTAATGCACATGGAACATTCTCCAGAATAGATCACATCCTGGGTCATAAATCAGGTCTCAACCTTTATCAAAAGATTGGGATCATTCCCTGCATATTTTCAGACCACAATGCTCTGAAGCTAGAACTCAATCACAAGAGGAAATTTGGAAAGAACACAAATACATGGAGACTAAACAGCATCCTTCTAAAGAATGAATGGGTCAACTAGGAAATTAAAGAAGAATTGAAAAAATTCATGGAAACAAATGATAATGAAAACACAACAGTTCAAAATCTGTGGGACACAGCAAAGGCAGTCGTGAGAGGAACGTATATAGCCATACAAGCCTTTCTCAAGAAACAAGGTCTCAAATACACAACCTAACCCTACACCTAAAGGAGCTGGAGAAAAAACAACAAAGAAAGCCTAAACCCAGCAGGAGAAGATAAATCATAATGATCAGAGCAGAAATCAATGAAATAGAAACAAAAAGAAAAACAATAGAACAAATTAACGAAACTAGGAGCTGGTTCTTTGAAAGAATTAATAAGATTGATAAGCTCCCGGCCAGACTTATCAAAAAGAAAAGAGAAAGGACCCAAATTAATACAATCACAAATGAAAGATGAGAGATCACAACCAACACCAAAGAAATACAAACAATTATAAGAACATACTATGAGCAACTCTACGCCAACACATTTGACAATCTGGAAGAAATGGATGCATTTCTAGAGACATATAAACTACCACAACTGAACCAGGAAGAAATAGAAAACCTGAACAGACCCATAACCAGTAAGGAGATTGAAACAGTCATCAAAAATCTCCAAACAAACAAAAGCCCAGGGCCAGACGGCTTCCCAGGGGAATTCTACCAAACTTTTAAAGAAGAATTAATTCCTATTCTACTGAAACTGTTTCAAAAACTAGAAATGGAAGGAAAACTTCCAAACTCATTTTATGAGGCCAGCATCACCTTGATTCCCAAACCAGACAAGGATCCCATCAAAAAAGAGACAAAGAGAATTACAGACCAATATCCTTGATGAACACAGATGGGAAAATTCTCACCAAAATACTAGCCAATAGGATCCAACAGTACATTAAAAGGATTATTCACCACAACCAAGTGGGATTTATTCCAGGGCTGCAAGGTTGGTTCAACATCCGCAAATCAATCAATATGATACAACACATTAATAAAAGAAAGAACAAGAACCATATGATATTCTCAATAGATGCTGAAAAAGCATTTGACAAAGTACAGCATCCCTTCCTAATCAAAACTCTTCAAAGTGTAGGGATAGAGGGCACGTACATCAATATTATCAAAGCTGTCTGTGAAAAAACCACTGCAAATATCATTCTCAATGGAGAAAAACTGAGAGCTTTTCCTCTAAGGTCAGGAACACGGCAGGGATGTCCATTATCACCACTGCTGTTCAACATAGTACTAGGAGTCCTAGACTCAGCAATCAGACAACAAAAAGAAATTAAAGGCATCCAAATTGGCAAAGAAGAAGTCAAACTATCACTCTTTGCAGATGATATGGTACTATATGTGGAAAACCCAAAAGACTCCACTCCAAATCTGCTAGAACTTGTACAGGAATTCAGTAAAGTGTCAGGATATAAAATCAATGCCCAGAAATCAGTTGCATTTCTTTACACCAACAACAAGACAGAAGAAAGAGAAATTAAGGAGTCAATCCCATTTACAATTGCACCCAAAACCATAAGATACATAGGAATAAACCTAACCAAAGAGGTAAAGAATCTCTACTCAGAAAACTATAAAGTACTCATGAAAGAAATAGAGGAAGACACAAAGAAATGGAAAAATGTTCCATGCTCATGGATTGTAAGAACAAATATTGGGAAAATGTCTATACTACCTAAAGCTATCTACACATTTAATGCAATTTTTACCAAAATCCCATCCATTTTTTTCAAAGAAATGGAACAAATAATCCTAAAATTTATATGGAACCAGAAAAGACCTCGAATAGCCAAAGGAATGTTGACAAAGAAAGTCAAAGTTGGTGGCATCACAAGTCCAGACTTCAAGCTCTACTACAAAATGTAATCATCAAGACAGTATGGTACAGGCACAAGAATAAACACATTAGGTCAATGGAACAGAATAGAGAGCCCAGAAATAGACCCTCAACTCTATGGTCAAGTAATCTTCAACAAAGCAGGAAAGAATGTCCAATGGAAAAAAGACAATCTCTTCAACAAATGGTGTTGGGAAAATTGGGCAGCCACATACAGAAGAATGAACCTGGACCACTTCCTTACACCACACACAAAAATAGACTCAAAATGGAAAAAGACCCAAATGTGAGACAGGAATCCATCAAAATCCTTGAGGAGAACACAGGCAGCAACCTCTTCAACCTCAGCCGCAGCAACTTCTTCCTAGGAACAACGCCAAAAGCAAGGGAAGCAAGGGCAAAAATGAACTATTGGGACTTCATCAAGATCAAAAGCTTTTGCACAGCAAAGGAAGCAGTTAACAAAGCCAAGAGACAACTACAGAATGGGAGAAGACATTTGCAAACAACATATCAGATAAAGGGCTAGTATCCAAAATCTACAAAGAGCTTATCAAACTCAACACCCAAAGAAAAAAATAATCCAATCAAGAAATGGGCAGAGGACATGAACAGACATTTCTGCAAAGAAGACATCCAGATGGCCAACAGACACATGAAAAAATGCTCCACATCACTCGGCTTCAGGGAAATACAAATCAAAACCACAATGAGATACCACTTCACACCAGTCAGAATGGCTAAAATTAACAAGTCAGGAAGTGACAGATGCTGGCGAGGATGGGGAGAAAGGAGAACCCTCCTACACTGTTGGTGGGAATGCAAGCTGGTGTAGCCACTCTGGAAAACAGCATGGATGTTCCTCAAAAAGTTGAAGATAGAGCTATCCTATGACCCAGCAATTGCACTACTGGGTATTTACCCTAAAGTTGCAAACGTAGTGATCTGAAGGGACACGTGCACCCAAATGTTTATAGTAGCAGTGTCCACAATAGCCAAACTATGGAAAGAACCTAGATGTCCATCAACAGATGAATGGATAAAGAAGAGGTGGTGTATATATATACAATGGAATACTATGAAGCCATCAAAAAATCTTGCCATTTGTGATGATGTGGATGGAACTAGAGGGTATTATGCTTAGCGAAATAAGTCAATCGGAGAAAGACAACTGTCATATGATCTCCCTGATATGAGGAAGTGGAGATGCAGTGTAGAGGGTTTGGGGGGTAGGAAAAGAATAAATGAAATAAGATGGGATTGAGAGGGAGACAAATTGTAAGAAACTCTTAGTCTCACAAAACAAACTGAGGGTTGCTGGGGGGAGGGGGGAGGGAGAGGTGGTAGGGTTATGTTCATTGGGGAAGGTATGTGCTATGGTGAGTGCTGTGAAGTGTGTAAACCTGGCGATTTACAGACCTGTACCCCTGGGGCTAAAAATACATTATATGTTTATAAAAAATTAAAAAAAATTAAAATGGGAACTTGTACCACTTATGCCCATAGTATGCCTCTTCTCATTAGCACTGCTTCGTGGTGCTGTGCAATGTTTCAAGCTAGTCCTGTGCTTGGTAAGGTCATTTCTATGATAAATTATTTTAAGGACCGCCAGAGACCGCCTTGCTTTACAGCTGATTATTGCTAGAATTGACAGCATTTTCTTAGTGATGGCACTTTTTTAAAAAAAAAATATTTCGCATGTTAGACTTTTTAAGGTTCCAAATATTGGAATCCAAAGATTCCAAATGTGTTTTTCTCTGTCTGGCTTACTTCACTTAGTATAATGTCTTTTAGGTTAATCTATGTTGTTTCATATGACAAGATCTTCTTTTTTAAGGCTGAATAATATTCTATTGTATGTGTATATACCACATTTTCTTTATCCATTCATCTGTCTGTGGATAATTATGTTGTTTCTGTCTTGGGTACCATAAATAATGCTTCAGCAAACATGGGAGTATAAATATTTCTTTAAGATACTGATTTGGGGGGCCTAGGTGGCTCAGTCTGTTAAGCACCTGCCTTTGGCTGCCTTTGGCTCAGGTCATGATTCCAGGGTCTTAGGATCGAGTCCCACATTGGGCTGCTTGCTCAGCAGGAAGTCTGCTTCTCCCTTTCCCTCTGACCTTCCCACAGCCCTCCCACCCCACCAGCTCATGCTCACTTTCCTTTCTTTCAAATAAATAAATAAAAATCTTTTTTAAAAAAGATACCGATTTCAATTCGTTGGATATATATCTAGAAGTGGGATTGCTGTATCATATGGTAACTCTATTTTTTAAATTTTTTGAAGGAACTTCCATGCTATTTTCCATACTGGCTATACCAGTTTAGAGTCCCACCAACAGTGGATAAGGGTTCCCTAATAAAGTCAAACTCATAGAAGCAGAAAGTAGAATGGTAGTTGCCAGGGTCTGAGGGGTAGGGGAAATGGGGAGATGTTGCTCAAAGGGTACAAAGTTTCATCTACGCAGGATGAGGTTTTGGAGAGCTAATGTACAACATGATGACTACAGTTAATAATACTGTATTGGATAATTGAAATTTGCTAAAAGACTAGATCTTATATGTTCTCACCACATGAAAAAATAAATGTGAGCTGATAGATATGTTAATTAGCTTGATTACAGTAATTATTTCACAATGCATAAATATGTCAAAACTTAACATTTTATACAAATGTATACAATTTTTTATTATTATGTTCAACTAGCCAACATATTAGCCAACATCATTAGTTTTTGATGTAATGTTCAATGATTCATTAGTTGTGCGTAACACCCAGTGCTCATCACCACACATGCCCTCCTTAATACCCATCACCCAGTTACCCCATCCCCATATCCCCCTCCCTTCTGCAACCCTCAGTTTGGTTCCTGGAGTCCAGAGTCCCTCATGGTTTGTCACCCTCTCTGATTTCTTCCCAAAATGTATACACTTCTATTTGCCAATTATAACTCAAGAGATCATCAGGATTAATTAATTAATTAAATCAAGCATATTACAGCTCCAACAAAAACAAAAAAAAATTCACCTGTATTGACTTCCTTAAAACTTGCAAAAACTAAATAATAATATTATCTCAGTTTTATACAAGGGTAAATTGAGGCAGATATATTAAATGTATCAGACATGTTTCCACCTTAGTTAAGGCAGAATTGGGAGTTGAAGAAGTTGTTTGACTGCAGAGCCCATGTTACTAGAACAACCAGAACTTGAAACCTGTGCAGTACTGATTCCTTTGAGTTATGTCAAGGAAGACCAATGTTGATAAACCTATTATTCTCACTGGAGAATTTTTAGTTCTGCTATGTCATGGATTCTGTACAAATTCAGTTCAAAGCACCTACTCTGAGCCAGTCTGTAAGTGAGCAACTTTAGTATATACTGTTATAGCAATGACAATGCCTTCAGTATAAAAAAGTGTATAACCATTGGAGCAAATTTCTTAGTGATGCCTGAAAAGGATGAGACACAGGTTAGGGCATTTAAAGAGTCAGGAAGAGAAATGCTTTTATTTAATAAAAGATGTGCAAAAATCAGGTAATTAGTTGCAGCATTAGTATAGAATTGTAGGCTTTCAGTCTTTCAAACTTTAATATATATTTTCCCCCTAAAATCTTAACTCATTAGAAAATTGCATTGTTGTATATTTTGTGTTTCCTGACCCCAGGTTAAAAGCAAAAAGTTTAGAACCAAGTATGGCAAGATGAGCCATTGGTAATAAGGTTATATATGATAATAAAGAAATACCTGTAACATCTCAGAAACTGGAAAAATCATTAATATACTCACTGCCTATTATATACAGTTGGTCAGCTTTTGCTGAACACTCCCCAGAGTGATGTTAAGACTGATGGAACACACACAAAACAGATAGCTCTTCCTTCAAGGACTTTAAAGTATTCTTGGATATGAAAGATACATATCTATCTATATATGAAAAAAGGCATATAATATTTACTGTAAGAATAAGAATCTGCATCAGAGAAATTATACAATTATAAACTTTTAATTCTAGCTAGAATTCTCTCTAAAAAAATAGCTTAGATTAGAATATCTCTAAGGGCACTCAAACTTACCGTTATATGATTGTATCAACAACAATGGGATCAGGGTTCTCAGACACTGCAAGCCATATGGAACACAGCCAAAAAGAACAAGTTTCTGTCCAAAATTCTCAATTCGTACACCTCTTTTTTCCCCCTACCTTCCACCCTTGAATCTATCAGCTTGTGGATCTCTCTTTCTTATCTCTAGAGATGTGGCATCTTACAGAACATTCTTTTTTCCTGATGCCTAAAAATTCTACCTGAATAGCAAGGATGATGGTCCTTGTATTTTGAATGCAGAGAATCATCAGTAAGGGATGGTTATCTTTTTCAGTGTTTACTGAATGGTCCCAATTTAGAAAATTGTGTTCTATCATCCACACCTCCCCTATTATCCCTCAATTCCTGTAAGGACACCACTCAGAAATCAAATATTTGTGGGGCATGTGTGCAGAATTCTAGAAGAAGGCTATTTTTTTTATTGTACCCCCTTTTACAGAGATTTTCTTCCCTCCAATAACAGGGCAGAATCACTCTCAGTGTATGGTAATAAACCAAAGACTTCAGTGTTCCCCTCTGAAAATCATTGTGCGTCTGGGTCTTCAGAGTGCCTGAGGTTGCTGAGGTAGAGAGAGATGGAGGAATTAAGAGAACACACAAAATTGCTCTTTGATTTGGCTTATATATGGATTTTCCTCAGAATCATTTGGATAGCATTAGAAGTAGCTGAACTTGAGCGATCTTTATTTACCAATAAAGCTACTCATTGAATGAAGGACACAAGCAAAATAATTGAAATGTATATTTTGTTTACCTCTCCAGATACATTTTTTATTCTCTAAGAATGCTCTAAGAGATGACATACTATATCACACAGGTTCTAAGAAATGACATCGTGTATCACACAGGCTCTCTTGTCCTCTGGTGTCCAAGTGGGTTCCTCACATGGGAAGCACTTATAGGACATAAGAAGTCGGGGAGAGAGAAAATAAGGATAGTTTATTCCTTAGCACCATGCCTTCTATATCTGGTTTGACAGTGACTATATTCCTCTACCTCAACTGTAGCTCCTGTTAAGGGATCTCTTCCCAGGGACTAACGCCATAGCCCCTGCCAGACAATTCTATCTGCACAAACTCTAGCTCTCACTGACATTCAGTAACATTGATTCTTTATTTGCTTTTTAGGACTAAGAGTGGTAATAGTTTTCAGATACTACTAATCCCTGGGAGTATCACCATCCTTCCTTGGTTCAGTGAATCCAATGCATAGGTATGTAACTAGTTTATTCATTATACTTTTCACTACTCTTTTTGAAACTACCTATTCTATGTTGGAAATCTGACTGATACAGATTATGAAGTTGTTGATTGGATTTGTCTTTAGAGCACAGACAAAGAAAAACAGAAATGGGATGGTAACTAACCTTATCTTAAGATCAGAAACCTGGAACTTCAGGGTCCTTAAAACAACCCACAAGCATTTTGCCAAACATACAATATGTTCAGCCACTTCTTTTTTCATTTATACAGTTTCACTCTCCCATCTCCTTGCCCAGTAATAGAGAGGATGTATGGGAGAGAGAATAATAGATCAGGGAAGTAAAGAAATTATCCTACCCCACTTCAGTCCCACGACAAGATTCCAAGCTGCTAAAGCCACACAAGGGTCTAGCCTAAAATACAGGTAGAGGAGCAGAAATATTTCAAATGAAACTTTAAAATGAACAGGACTGGATTTTGAAACTGAAATAAGATGATTTGAATTAACTGAAGTGACTGGCATTAAGGAATCTAGTCACAAATTATAAAGAGATCAACACAAAGGGAGTTTATATAGAATTGCCAGTTATTAGAAAGATCAAACGGTTTCTCATTTAAACCTGTGAAGAGTTGTGAGTCTTTAATAAATCAGTTGTATCAAATAGTATGCTGTGGTCAGCCTGCTTTAGACTTAATCATGCAGTGCTAAATATGTAGCCATTACATTTAACCAGCTACAACTATGAGATATAATTATTAAGGAGTATACTATGATTTCCTGCTTTCCATTTGAATATAGTCAGAAGCACTAGATTTTCATCATTCCCTGGAAAAAAACTCGGTTAGACACTGTGAAATGATAAAAAAATATAATATTTTAAATAATAAAAATAATAGATAATATGAAATAATATAAAATTAATTATGTTATATTATTATATAATATATTAAATATAAATATTATATTTGGTGTATTTAGATATATTTAATTATATATTATATGTATTATTTTATATCATATAAATAATATAGTACATTAAATAATAAAATACAATATATGAATATATGAATATAATTATAAATATATATTTATATATATATGTCTGTCCCTGGTTCCTGGCACAGAACTCCTAAAACCCAGGAAATTTCCTAAGTAGTGGGATCACTAGAAGCTTCTTTTATTCTAACATTTAGTCTTTGACCCTGGTTCCTGACATGGTGACTCCTAAATCCCTTGGGATTTCCTGGATGACTGGAATCTCTTTTGGGGGCTGGTCACCAGAAAGATGAAATCATGATTAGAAACTTGGTACTTTCAGTATCCCCCAACTCTGGTCCCTTCTCCAAAGAGGGAGAAGACCTAGAAATGAGGCTAATGTTTAGCTTCCCTTTATCATCCCTGTATGATAAAGATCCCAGAAGTATGGAGTTTGGAGAGCTTCTGGGATAGTGAACACTAGGATAATGGTACACCTGAAGGGGTCATGAAGGCTTCATCCCCTTCCCACATAACTTGTCCCAAACATCTCTTCCATCTGGATGCTCATCTGTATCTTTTATTGTATATTTTTATAATAACCAGTAAACAGTAATAAACTGTGTCCCTAAATTCTGTGAGGGTCTTATGACAAATTTATCAAACTGAGGAGGGTCTTATGACAATCTCCAGTTTATAGCCAATTGTTTAGAAGCACAGGTGATAACCTCAGCTTGCCGTTGGGACTGTTATGTATCTGACTGTTATGGGACTGAGCCCCGAACCTATGAAATCTGATGCTGTCTCCCATAGACAGTGTCAGAACTGGACTAGTTTGTAGGACACCCCGCATTGCTTAATGGGGAAAACCCTCCAAACTCCTAGTATCAGAAGTGTCATAAGTGTGATAGCCATGTGAGTAAAAGAGACAGACAGGAAGAAGAGTCAATTTTTCTAGGCAGGAGCTATACCTTTTCTGTTTATTCTTAGGTAATAAAAGTTTCATGGTCACTTTAAGTATAAATCACAGTCTCAACTCATTATAAAATGTCTTCTCAGAATAATCCAAAATCATACCTTGGTTTAAAGTTGAGACTTCTCCATTGCCTCAATTAAAGTCTAATCCTCAAGGGAAGCTTCAGTTCAGCAAAGGGCAGGTGATTAGCTTCTTTTCCTACCTAGTACTTCTCCTCCTTCCACATCTTACTAACTATGGCTGTGACCTCTTCAAAGAAACAGGGATACTCTTAAGAAAGATTTTAATAAATTGATTTTAGTAATCTAGGTTTGGCTCTCTCTCTGGATTTTGTAGACACTTAAAACAGCTTTCCCCACTCACTCACTGCCAACTTGTGCTTTTGCACTTTCTTCAGAAAAAATATCCCTTTATAGATTTTATTTATTTATTTGGCAGACAGAAGTACAAGTAGTGAGAGAGGCAGGCAGAGAGAGAGGAGGAAGCAGGCTCCCTGCTGAGCAGAGAGCCTGATGTGGAGCTCCATCCCAGGACCCTGAGATCATGACCTGAGCCGAAGGCAGAGGTTTAACTCACTGAGCCACCCAGGTGCCCCCAAATATCCATTTATAATGCTATTGCATTATAAATGCATCTCTATCTCGATACACCCCCATTGTTAAAAATCTCTTCCTAAGTTTTACACGAAGGGGGTAGGATAAGTCCCCTCCAAATTTCCAACTTTCAAACATTTAATACCCTCAATTTCAGTACGAGTAAGAGGGTTGAGGGATATGTTCTTAAATTTTCTTTGCATTATCATTTCAATTGCCTTTGAATCTCAGCAAAAACATTTTCTATATGTAACTGTGGTGTGGTATCTTAAGGTAGCCTTATACTGTAGTTAGACTCTTTTGTTATGAATTGAATATTTTTGTCACTCCAAAATTATACACTGAAGCCATAATTCTCAAAGCGGGAGTATGTGGATGTGGGGCCTTTTAGAAGTTCTAGGTTCAGATGAGGTCTTGAAGGTAAAGCCCCCATGACAGGATTTGTGTCCTTATAAGAAGTGAAAGAAACAAAAGTAACCTCTCTGTCCCTCCTCCTCTCTCTCCCGTGTAAGGATACTGTGAGAAGTTGACCATCTGCCTGCCTAGAAGAGGGTCTTCATCAAGACCTGAACCCATCACCACCTTGATTTCTGACTTCCCAGCCTCCACATTGTGAGAAATGAATGTGTGTTAAGTTACTCAGTTTATGGTATTTTGTTTTAGCAGCCTGAGAAGACTAAGATATCCTGAGAACTGATATGCCTCCATACCTCCATTCAACTAATTGTGTCAAGCAGAGATAGGTTTCTCTTCTCCACACAGGTGAGTTTCTATTCTGTGTGGGCCACACAGAACACAGAATTTAATTGTCTCTCTGTGGGGAGTCAGTAAATGCATTTTTCTGTTCTCTAAGGTGTTAGAGTGTGTGCCCAATATTTTGCATTTTGGGACAACACACTAAGCTTTAAAGTTTGAGAGAAGGCTGAATATTTTATGTTTTGTAGCCTTGGTTCTTATCACAGTATCTGATCTCTGGTATGAATTTAACATAGACTTTGCAAAAGAAATTTTGAATGGAATTCATTCGTGTTAAGAGTGTTCCTGGTTTTAGAGGCCATCTAGTTTTATAGTAATTACAGAGTAAATTGCTTAATTTTAAACTAACAATATGCAAGAAGAGAAAGTCAACTCACAAAGTTCCCACCTTCTTTTGTAATCAGGGATTTTTTGAAGTGGAGTATGGATAAAAATATTGTCTCATCTCTAGTAGAGATGAAAGTTGAAGGAAGCAGAATTCTTAGATGCTAGGGAATAAGGTAGCAGGGTTATAGCCAACTGTCCAGGGCTGTTTTATGTTTACTAAAGAGTTAAGCATAAGATAAGGGTGCTTTAAAGATAAAACTGGTCATAGGAAAGGAAAGATAGTAGATGAAGACAGTCAGTTAGGCATAAATCAGAATACTTAAAGGGGAGTGGGGAGTGGAAACAACCTATCAACAAAATTTACTGGAGAAAAAAATAAGGTGATGTGTTTTTCTCAGTTAGTTGCAGTTTGAAATTTTAGAAAGATCTTTAAAAATACTGACCCTGGTGCCTAGAGATGAAATTGGCAACCATGTCCATAAACTAAAATTCCTACTTTGGACAGTCTTTTTAAGACTTAAGGTGGCAAAAGACCAGACTAGCCTAAGAGAACAGAATATGCTGGGCATGTTGTAGGGCAAATATATGAGGTGGAACAAACCTTGTCCTTACTCATCCTTACTTTCCCTCTGCAAAATGGAGAAGATTGTGTTTCATGATCTATAACCTCCTTTAAGTCCCCAAATTGTATCTATTTCTTCCCACTCCTGGTATGCAACAGCACTTCATCCATTTTAGAATCCTCTTGCTCTACAGAAAACAAACTCCCATAAATTAATAAAGGATTATTTTTTTCTGTTCAAACTTAGAGTCTGTAGAAGGTGATATTTAACACAAAGTGTAGAAATGACTTTCTGGGGCACCTCGCCGGTTCATTCGGTTAAGTGTCTGACTCTTGATTTTGGCTCAGGTCATGACCTCAGGCTTGTGACATCCAGCTCTGCATAGGGCGCCATGCTCCATGGGGATTCTGTTTGGGATTTTCTCCCTCGTCCTCTGCCTCCCCCTTGCTTGCACCATCCCTCTCTTTTTCTAAGATAAGTAAATAAATCTTAAAAACAGAAATCACTTATAGTGTAAATTTTCAGATTATGGCATAAAAATCTCACTTTTAATTTTTGGAGGGGGATTTTTTCCTTGTATTTCTCAAACCACACAATATGGACAACCATCAATGACAGATAAATAAACTCCTTTTGCAAACTGCATTAAGAGTCAAACTGGGGGGATCTGGGTGGCTCAGTCGGTTGAGCCTCCAGTTCTTGATTTTAGCTCAGGTCATGATCTTGGGGTCATGAGATGGAACCCCAGACTCCAGTCGCTCCACAGAGTCTGCTTGAGTTTCTCTTTCTTTTCCTCTCCCACTGCCCTTCCCCTGACTTGCACATACACTCTCTCTCTCTCTCTCTCTCTCTCTCTCACACACACACACACACACACACACACACACAAATAAATAAATAAATAAATAAAATCTTTTAAAGAAAGAGTCAAACTGGAGCCAAATACAGTTTAGTTCCTTGAGAAGTGAGATTAGTTTTTCTACAGTAGAAATCTAGTTACTGAGAACACTGAAGTTTAAGTGGTCATATATAAATAAATTTATAACATCAGAAATAAATTAAAATGTCTTTAGCAATGAAGATTGAGGGAAAAATATCAATAAGGAATAGAGCCATATCCACATTTTCAGACACATAATGGATTTGAGTAATTTAGTTTTGTACAGGCTATTGGGATTAGAGATTAAGTAGGCCTTACTGTTTTTTTTTTTTTAATATTTCAGGTTTAACCTAAGTAACAATTATATAGAATAAAGGAGACTGGAATAAGAATAATTAGAGATTTTAAAGAGGGCAAGATGTTCAAAGAATGTGAGATCTATTGAAAAAGCTGAGAAAGATAGAAGAGATGGCAAATGTAAAAAAGAAAAGAGAATCAACCAAAATAAGACATTTTTTTGTAGGAGGGAGGTAAATGTTTTCTAGGCATTTTAGAGTGTTTGTGTGTATGAATTTTGAGCCTGATGCCCAGCTTCAGCCATAGCATCTCTATCAATACCAAATAAAACCAATCTAAGACCAACATATTCAAGTTTTCCAAGTATAAAATCCCCAAACTTTCATAGCTCTGTGATATTGACTCATACTGCAGTGATACTCCACCAATTCTCTAAATGTTCTGGAGGAAGTGTCTGATCCTGCTGAATAGTGTCTACTCTGTAGTGTTAGCCTAGGCCATTTCCTGGGATACAGTGGGCATTCAATCTCTGTGACCTTTATGAAGACCCACATAGGAGTTCATAAACATACTGTGGCCTTTCTCCCTTACCTCAAATTAGTGTGTTAGTTAAAAGAAGCATATTTGAGAGAGATACATTTTATATTGGACAATTTTTTTTTGTAGTTTTTTTGTAGTTAATAAATCTGCAGTAAATAAGCAATTTGAAAAAAAAAAACACTCTTAAATTTCCATACAGTTACCACAAAGGGAGTGAGTGAATGTGACACAATTTATTTTAGGCTTTAAACCACTGTAGTTTTGACAGACACATACTATTTTTTAAAAAGTATTGAATCATAAGCTCCACTGGACATGTCCACCAACTTGAAATAAGTCCAAGGCAAGAAAAAGAAGAAGGATATCCAAACTGAAGTACTATCTGTGGGGTGGGGGGGGAGAAGTGAGAAGAGAAATTTGGAGATCTGTCACTCTAAGAGAAGACAGAATGCTAGCCTGTTCTGTTGGCTTAACACCCATCCATTGCCTTTTGTCAATTTCACTCAAATATGCTAACATTAACATATTTTTATGATCCTGAAATTTCACCCATATGCAAATGCAGTTAAATAATTAATGCTTATAAATTTTAACTTACTTATGAAGAGATTATGATCAGTGAGATATGCTTTAAGAGGAAAAGTTAGAGGTAAGTTTTAGGGAGAAGAGGTTAAAATAAAAAAGTTTCAATTCTTTAGGCTATGGCATAAATTATATGTTATATTAACCCTCAACAAGAGTTACAGAGACCCACACTCATTCAGAATCATTAGTGATTGCCTTAGTCAGTTTGAGCTGCTCCAACAAGGTACCACATAGACTGAGTGACTTATAAACAGAAATTTATTTCTCACAGTTCATTGAAAACAAGTCATTTATATGACATTCTAAAGTCCTTTGCAAACCAAATACCACATGATGGGAATCAGATTTACTTGAGTTTGCCATTTTGAAATTCTTGATTAAGAATTCTGTAGAGTCAGCCATAATATTGAATACATTTACACATTTTATAAGCCTAAGATAGGGAGACTAGCCCAACAGTTAGGACAGACTACCAGGATTTGGATGACATGTCCACTGCTTATTAGACTGCCATCTTTGGTACTGACTTAAGCACAGTAAGCCTTTTTCCTCATTTGTCAATGAGATTGTAGTGTATGCTTTGTGGGACATAATAAGTGCTTAGAAAATATTAGCTATCTTTATTTAATATGCTATACTCAGATCTTCTTAGCACACAAAAAATTAACAAAGTGTTTATGTTATTTTATGGGATCCGTGTAATAAAAAATGAAAGGTTATTTGTTTTAGATGTATTTGATATGCAGTAAGATTACCATTTGAGTTGATTTTCTAGACCAGTCCTGCCCAATAGAAATATAATGTGAGCCATATATGTAGTTTAAAATTTTCTAGTAGTCACATTTTCAAAAAGCATTTAACTTGTAATCAGTATAAAAATTGTTAAAGAGATATTTTACATGGTTTGAATATGAGGTCTGAAATACAGTGGTATTTTACTCATATAACTTGTCTCAGTTTGGATAACCATATGTCAAGTGCCCAAATAACTGCATGTGGCTTGTGACTACTCTTTTGGAAAGTACAGTGTTAGAACAGACCAATTACCTGGAACATATGATACAATTCCCCTTCATATGTCCATGGAAGAGTAGTCATTCATTTCTGCTGTGCCTGTCCTTGACCTCAGTCTCCCTCTCAACTCAACACTCAGGCAGCTCCTTCCTACCTATTATTGAGAGTTAGCATATACTATGAAACTTATTTGTAAACTTGAGTCTAT